>NC_080572.1:229835335-232443668 GCF_030247185.1 Malaya genurostris | reverse complement strand
CTGCGCCGATAGCTAACGAACACGTCGAGGTTTTTCTCGGTGTTCTTTTCCGATGTAAGGGACGATATCGTTTCGTTGCTCTTGATTGCGTTCATTATCCGGGTTCTGTGAATAGAGTTTCTAATACCGCATTCCGCCACGAGCTGATCGTCGTCTAGATTTTTGATCGATTCTAAGTCTACCCCGGCATTCAACATCGAGTACGTGTAGATCGTGTATTCCGGTGCAATTTTGTACAAGAACGTATGCAGATTGTCTGGATCACGTGAGCTATAATCAGCCATCCGTTTCAGATTTTGCAGTTCACGTTCAAACCGTTTCCTCCGTATTCCGTTGGTAATTCCGATGTCTTCCTGTAGGTTGTCTTCACCCAGTTGCAGCAGCAAATCTCCATCAACTTTTGAGTCAAAGAAATTATGCTCATATTCGGAAAATCCAATTTGTTTCACCCACTCTCGTACGTCCTCCGTGGACCACAACGGTACCTGTTGTGATAGTTTGTGAGGAACTTCTTCACCAATCAGGCGCAGGGCTTGTGCCGCAAACTTCGATGCGATTGCGTTCGGTGAGCTGGCAACTCTAATAAGTGGTTCGATTGCTCCAATCTCTTTGAATATGTTTGTGTTTCCCTGCTCTTTTTTGATACCAGCCTCCATGCAAAAGTGAAATGCGGCAAGGTTACGAGCTTCTTCACGTTTTGAACTCAGCACCGGTACCAATCTTTGCAACCAGTGTTTACTTTGACCATGCGCATGTGCTAGATTAGATTTGGCAAACTCGGACGGATTGTGGGACGTTACGAATGGTTCCACCAAATTCAACGTTCCGGATTTGATGACCTCTGCTTCGATTTCTTTGTTTGCTACCAACACTACGATGGCAAGGCAGGCGTAGTATTTGATGTTTTCGTCGTGATGGAAAGCCAACGGGAACAACCAGGATGGTACTTTTCGATTGATCATCGCTTCCTGATTCTCGGCTCCTCCGTACAGCGATAGATTCGCTAGTGCACCGGCACAATGTCGCAATGTTTCTACGTCGTTTTTCCTACATTCGAATAGGACCGCGTCCAGACCACCCAGCCGAATTACATTGGAGCACGTATCTTCGCTGTGTTTGAACAGATGTTCCAGGATACCAGTGCCAACCCGCGAATGATCGGTTGCGTTGTTCCTGGTGCATACACAAGCCACGTTGACTACTTTGTCTAGTCCATTCTTAACCACGTGTGATCGGTTCTCGGTTGTCAAACACTGCTCCAGCAACCGGGCCGATGAAAATTGTACGTCCGAGTCACTGTCAATACAGTTTTTCATTAGAATATCCAATCCTCCCGTTTTTCGTAGTGTTTCACAAAGGCTAGCTCCCAATTCATGGCCATGAGTTGGTACAGCCCAAGCTCTTCGTATAATTTCATTCATCGTGTTGAGAAGAGTTGGTGCCTTCTTCAGTTGCTCTGAATGCTGTAGATTTTCCACATAGGACGTCAGATGATTGGAGTATTTGTGGATCGTATTCTCGACGTCGGCCGGATTGTTTCCCAATCGTTCCAGATCTTCGAAGGATGGGAAATCATCACCCATGTTGACGGTACCGTTCATTGAAGTAGAATGGGTGCTCATCTGGGAGGACGACGTGACCATACTGTGGGAGGTGAATTTGGATTGTGTGGCAGCCGACATGTGCTTTTCCTGATTAAAAATTCCAGTCGATGACACCGTTTGTCGCTGCTGTGCTTGCGCCACTGCTTTCTTCTCAGCACTGAAAACAACGAAAACAAAAATTAGAACCAGAGTGTCAACCAAAACCGCCCTTCTATGCTTTTCCGAGCGCAGTCAGTGAATGATAAAATACCAACCTGAAATGATCACTCTGCACTTTTACGCTGTGAGCCGCAATGTTATTCGCTTCAGCTTGCTGGAAATCACCCATCTTCAGAGAGCGCGCCTCCTAGAATGATATTGTATACGATAAACATTGATTTTGAAATGAAGTGAATAGTTAATCAGTACTGCTAGGAAGTGAATTACGCAACTTATGCAATATGTGTACTAAACGTAACTGACTTGAACAAACGTTTGAGGGTTTTGTAAATATATTGGGCCTTTCGTGCTCTGTTTGAACGATCGGTGACGGTTATCAATAAACATGAGTCCCGTCAGCCGTACCACAGAGCACAGACATCCATTTAGAGATTATAATGCGGATGCAAAATTTAACGGTTACTTGGTGTTAAGTGATCACCAAGTAGCAATTGAGTCCAGCAACTGCTAAGGACTCTTGCGTTTGAGCTTGCATACAATGGAAATTCAGGCATGCAAAATCGTACACAACGGTGGTTTTTATGTTTTACATAGATTTTTCGAAAAAGTTTGTACTAGCTTGGATGTCTGGCTTGGATGGATGGCCGTACGTGGTAGTATCAATCGTTTTCTGTTCACTGTGCAAGTTCCCATGGAATCATTTCAACTAATCACGATATTTATTCTGGTTCTTTCTTCTATGCGCTTCCTTATCGCATTAATCAACTATGTGACATACGTGGTTTAATAGGGCCACTCATAGATTTATTACCTTAATCGAAAGATGTGTAATCTGAGAACATAAAACTGCAGTGTTTCGAATATTTTCGGAATATTTAAATCAATGAGTTTACTAGCGCTCCATTTTCTCGAAACCACGTCTTTAAATCTTGGTCACACGATTAAAACAGTTACTGAATCAATCGATACGAGTTATTTATATTTTGTAAGATGTCGAACAGAGAAGTGTATGAGCCTCTATCATGTATGAAAATCCTATTTTCATTCACCTAGTGGTGTAATGGTGCCTCTCTCATATTACTAATATACTCCAATGCTGTATGCAAAAATCGGATAAGTGAAACTTAGTTTGGAAAACCCGTCTAAATTTTTTTGAATGAAAAACTTGGCAAGGTTTCGGATTTCGCAATGAAAAAATCGTTTAAAAACTTCTTTTTTTGTAAGAACTGGACAAAAAGCATTGAATGCAAAAACCGAATAAAAACTACAAGGATCAGCCCCATGGCTTCGAACTATTGATGTGGAACAAGGCAATCAAAATTTCTAAAAAATCAATCAATCGACATACTTTTAAATTGCGCATTTGCCCGAGAGTCCCTTTAGATTGATCTATATTAGGAATCAATATCGAACACGTGAACCCAGAACATAGACTCTGTTTGCCTTGATTTGTGTTTTTTTTTTATATCCGACGAAATTATATCAATAGCTCAAATATATGCAACGATATCTGTGTGCTTACTAGTGTAACGGATTTATTGCCAACGCTATGAGTGTTTAGACCCTAGCACTAAAAATTTTGACAGGAACTTTTGGTTCACATACTAATATTAGTAGGGGAAGATGTTCGGTTGCCTGCAGTGTTCGGTTGCCGGCACCCCACCGTAACTTTGGACAGAAAGCAGATAGCGTCATTACGACAAATGAAGACAAACACGAGAAAAGGTCCTAAGTGCAAATGACAGTTTCTCTTTGTTTACTTTCTCTTTCAAGTATTACAGTCCAATCAGCAATCTTTCCATTTAACACTTCACATAGGATAATAGCAAAAACCATCAACTTTCGATATGCACTGTAGAATTTGTTGGAAATTACTGGAATTTGCCGTAATAATTGCAAGAGAATGTAAACCAAGAGAAACTGTCATTTGCACTTGGAACCTTTTCTAATGTTCATCGAGAAATGTCATGTGTGTGTAATAGCAGCACATTCTTTTTGTGCCAAATACCGAAGCAAACAGATGCTTGTACTTTTTGCTGCGTTCAAAACAAATTTTAATTGCGTGAAAATCAACACAAAAGTTTTTTCCGACTTTTTTGATAGCTTCATAAATTGAAGAGCATCAATCGGAAAGGTGAGTGGATTGAATATTTATGAGGTGAAATCGATCTATGATGTGATTTAGTACCGGATGCTATCAAAATTTTCGCAAACAAAGATTTGTTTTGTCATTTTCAAAATGTCTATCACCAAGGTATTCGGTTACAGGCACTCCATTTTTTTCGACAAATCGTGAAAAAATGTCAGTGATATGCAGGCTGCTGTCCAGTCAAAGCAAACCAAAGTGTTGGCCAAACATCTAGCTGCTCATACAGCACATGTTCCGGCTAAGAAATAAACGTGAAAGACCGGCCAAATCAACACCAAAGGTGTCACCATCTAAATCATCGGCCAAGAGAGCCAAGGCGAAGTCACCAGCAGACAATGAAGACTTTTGTCCAAAACGTTTCCGAAAAGTATAAATTCCGGTTTTCCTTTGAATATTTGCATTCTTCACTTATATTTTTCCAAAATTTCTTGGGGTGTCGGTAACCGAACACCTTTTTTAAAATGGCCAAAATTTATCACTTTACTAAATTGATAATAAAGTTTTTCCAATCAATGGAATCAAATTAGTTTCTTAATCAGTTGTTAGCTAGGGACTTTAGCTTTCGATTGATATATAGAAGTTCGCATAATGTGCACTAAGTCAGAAGTTATGAGCTTAAAATAAAAGGGTGGCGGTAACCGAACACTCTCCCTTACAAACGTTACATGCCGTTCACATCAGGGATGCCAGGTTAAAAAGATTTTTAAAAGTTCATGCAATCAAACTGTGGCAGTGACTGTAAAAAAATATCGCAAAAAAGGAAAGTCAAATGATCTGAAGATGTAAAGTTCAAAAATGTTCATTTAACATTTGGTAATAAGTTAATCAGAAATCTGTGAATTCAGAGATAAATCTACATACGTAGTATATATATATATATATATATATATATATATATATATATATATATATATATATATATATATATATATATATATATATATATATATATATATATATATATATATATATATATATATATATATATATATATATATATATATATATATATATATTAAATTAATTTTTTTTTCTGCAGGAGTCTAATCAAGTATAAAATGTGCAATAGATATTCAAGCTTCTCTTCGCCAAGCTTGTATGCATGCAGTTATTTTGTCGTGAATGCGACTTTAGTTACTATGGGACGCCTTTTAAAAATTTCCCCTGTACAAGAATGGGTAGAACTTAATTATGAATATCTCTTGTTGTATTTAAGGTAGCAACATAATTTCTTCTCCAAACCATCGGTAATATGTTCAGCAATTTATGATAAAACTTTCAGTAATATGAAATAACCAAAACTAACTCAAAGTTGAAGTTTTCTAAAAGGTTTGGTATGAACAAGCATTAAAGTAAAATTCAGTGCCAAAATAAGGCGCGCGATTTTCAAAACACATGAATCGCACAAACCGCATCGTGCAAAACCGACACATAGAAGTACGTAATATTTTCAGTGATAGATTGCTGTGGGTTTACGAAACGTTTTGTTCCCTTTTAAAACAGACAAATGATTACAAACCATGAGTGTTTTTAATTGACCAATATGAGGGAGACATATTTGTGCATAATGTTCAAAACGGTCAGTTCAGTCATTCAATTTATGACCAAAATGCGCTTATAATTTTTTCCCGCCTATAGCGAAATTGTTCATTCTTTTCTACAGATCAAAAACTTTGGCATGAGTTGTGTATTGTTCATTCGGTTCATAAACACAGTTGTTGTGGTCTACTGCTCACCTATACATCCATGAAATTCCTTTAAAACTCTCTAATACTTAGATACATGGTGGTCATCATAGACAACACGAGTTCTAAATTTGGCTATTCGTAACAATACACTACACTTGATGGTATCCTCTTATTTTTAATGTATGACTTATGTACACTGAGGTCTTTTTTATGCGGTTTTTTTTACGCGACTTTTTTATGCGAATTTTCAGAGTTATGCGGTTTTTTTTATGCGAAGTTTCAGAGTTATGCGGTTTTTTTATGCGAATTTTCAGAGTTATGCGGTTTGCCCTTCTGCGGTCTTTTTTTATGCGAAGTTTCAGAGTTATGCGGTTTTTTTTATGCGAATTTTCAGAGTTATGCGGTTTTTTTTATGCGAATTTTCAGAGTTATGCGGGTTTTTTTATGCGGTACGTAAATTCGCATAAAAAAAGACTTCAGTGTATTGCAATATGATTCAGATACAGCAATTTACCAAATATGTTTTAACATTTTTCTTGAAAATACATCAAAACGAATATTTTGCGTTACAACATTTAGATTTTATTACATGCTAGACGTCGTTTATTGCCATCATAACGTACTGTAATCATGAAAAATTCAATGATTCCGATTTTTTTGTAAGATTGGACATGAATACATTTCTGTTACGTTTGTTTGACTTTTGATAATAAATAGGTATAGAATTCGCTCAAACTAAAGGATCCGAAGTGTGAAGAAGCATATCCATTATCCACGTATTCACGTGATCCAGTTACGTCTCTGACATTACCCATCCGTCTTTTTTAGCATCAAGTTTCTCTTGTGAATGTGAATGTGCAATTTGTGGTCGCTCTATAGTACTATCATTCTGCGATTTCGGTTGAAGCGATGAACTTCTTCTCATTATTAATCGAGTTGATCTTATTTAAATTAGAAATTGATCTTTTGCAATTATGACATAACATCGCATTTCATCCAAACTCGCATGAAACTCAAGATCAAAGCAAACCAGTTAAAGTTTGAAATCGTTTTATAGCGATTTGTGTTATACTTGCTGTATAGCAGCAACCTTCCTCTGACATGTTTCATGTGAGACTGAAGCTATAGAAATAATTTTGCTTATATTTATAGATTCGCGTGCTTCCACAGTTTCACTTTTGCACATTGACTGACCAATCAGAACGATGCTTCCCACCCAAGTAACAATTTTTGTTACGCTAGCTTGTTTGTGACTAGTTTGCAACCAGATATTTGAGTGATTGTTACTAACATCTAACCACTTGCATGACTCAAAAAGCGCAGTTTCTACTAGTTGTTAATTCAGCTAAAAATAAGTTGTCGTTACGTTGTAATGCCATACTATAATAACTTATCTTTTCATAACTTGAAAATAACTTGTTTCCAAGTAAACTAGTTGAAACTTAGTCACCATTGACATTATAAACATTGAATGAATCCAGAATACTTTTCTATCTTCAATAAAAAAGCAGGAGAGTGCTTTAAATCACAAACTTGATACAAGGTACAAATTTCACAACGATTTTAAAACTGTCGAGCGGAATTCAATTTTACTTAACTGTTTTTCATGCGCCTTCAATCAGAATCTGTTTATAAAGATATGAAAAATAAACAACAAAATAACGCTATGTTCAGAATGCTCAAATTAGAGTGATTTCTTATCATTTTAAATTCATATATCATGAGAGTTATAATATTATCACAATCGATGCTCAATCCCTGTATTATTTTCTTCGTATTTATGACAGTGCATAGAACAAAAATGATTATTCTGCCTTTCACTATTTTCGGCAAAAAGTAGTTTGGAAAAAAGTAATCTCCTGGTTTTATTTACGTTTCATACACTTCTTGAGACTCCATATTGTATTCGCCATATTCAAGCCAACAAAGGTTGTTTTGTTTGCATTTTCGTTATCATAACGTTGGGAAAACCTACCGATAACTATCTGAATCAATGAAGAATTTTATGTTATAATCTCATAATATCTAAGTTATTACTACATCAATTCACATAGTAACGATTTACATATACGCTTACGTATTTATAATGGTTTCGCAACCTTTTTTCAACTTGTAGCTAAAACTAAAACTGTGATTAAAGATATGTTAGAATCAAGTAACGATAACTTACTAATGATAGCTAGTTCAATGTTTATGTTATAAAGAAACACTGCCGTCACCTTGTTTTAACCATAACATAAAAAAACATGTTCGTGTTCTTGTTGCAACATAGTTGGGCTAAGTGGTATCAGAACTAGTTACGGGTTGCCAATATTGGAGTCTAATAAACTTATTTTCAACTAGTAGCTAGTAATAAAGTTGCGATTAAAGATATGTTTGGATTAAGTTACGATAGCTTATAATTTATTATTAATTCAATATGACAAAAAGATGTGGTGATTTGAAACCTAAATAACTATTTCGTAACTGGTTAGGTTATGAAGAAACATTGCTGTCACCTTGTTTTAGCCAGTATAACATAAAAAACATATTCGTGCTCTTGTTGCAACATAGTTTGGACTTAGTCGCATCAGAACTAGTTGCGGATTGCTACTTGGGCAGCTGATAAATCGCTTAGAAACCATCGTCTCCGCTAGGGACATCCAGTAAGTCAGCATAGTGTCCTAGATTTTTAGTAGACGAAACATTGACACTGCTCGCTGTTAATCAAAATTTTAATTATATATAATTGAAAATACGTGGATTGATACATTGAAATCAAAACTTTGAAATATTTCCAATCAAATTAATTGAAAAAGAAATAGATAAAAACACCACCGACATTTTGAGATATCAACTAACTGTGTCGAATGGTATATTATAATCCGACCTTTGGGTCCCGGTTTGAAAGTCGGTTTTCCAGTGATTGCATAGCCCGCATAGTTAAGTGATTGAATAGTTTTCACATCTTTAGACACAAATGAAATGTCTTTTATACTATAATTGTATTATACATAAGAAAAAATATTACCAATAATTGTATTATACATAAAAAAAATATTACCACTTATTACATAAATTTTCCCACTTTTGTGTCCCGTCCGAAAAAAACAATTTCAGAAAGATGAACGAAACACTCCTTCGCGTGAGCTGATAAGCCTATCTTTTGACGTTTGGGAACAAATAGAAGTTCGAGAGAACCAAATCGGATAAATAAGCGAATGAGGAAGTCATAAATCGATGATTTTTGTCTTGGTTACAATGTTGTTGTGTGTCCATGCATTATTTTGCGAAAACAATCTATTTAGTTTAGTTTCCTTAGCCGTTTCACAGGGATTTTGGCTGCTAATAGTTCCAATTATGCGCAGTAATGCGGGCTGTTGATCTTTTTTTTATTATTTTGAGATAGCTCACGAAATGCATGCTACGATAGTCCCAGAAGTCTGACGCCATAACCTTTCCGAGCCTAGACCTCTTCGGAGTACTTGAACTGGGCTTCAGTCCAATACCGGGAATTCATGCTGTTTTCAGGTGTGTGATAGTGAAGCCCGATTTTAGAAATTATAACCAATCGACGTCAAAAGTCCACCCAATTTCGCATCAACCTGGCCAAACACGATTCCGCAGTGCGCTCGTGTTTTTGGTGCGAAGTCAGCATGCGTTACACCCAACGGCAGAATGTTTTTTTTTTCATCTAGAGAATCTCGCCTAAAATATAGCTTGTGCAATTTTCCGTCGACCATCACCATTTCATGTATTTTCTTGATTTGGTCCAGTGTAACCGATTCGGAGGATCTGCGGGACTTCATCTGCCACCCCGGAACTCTTGAAACCAATATTTCATGGTGTCTTAAGAAGCACTAGTTCCAAAATAATTATCAAATTTTGCTGGTGTGCCACTCAAAAATGTTTTACGTGGAAACGAAAGCCGGTTTATTTCATAATCAACATGATACCAAAGACGGATTCGACATTTTTTGTCAGAACAAAACAGATGATTTTGTTTAATTTGCTCTATGGGCTGAAAGGTACCATAATCATTCTTGGATCGATTGCAACGCGTCCTGATGATCATGGAGGCTTCTTTCATCGTCTCCTATAATATTTAAATCAACTGAAAGGTTAATTTGTAAGATTTTTGAAGGTTTATATTCTTCAGTACAGAATATCTACAAGTTAAGAGCTCTCCGCGGTTGCGCAGTTGAATAATTCTACTCGAAATAAATGTCATGTCGTCCGGTAATTATCGCAGCAACTGCCAATTTCAACAATCGGTTACGCGAGCACAAATATTTACGAATTTTTTTCTGTGGTATTTCTTCTGTTTCCATATCCCAAGTTACGTGGATACGCAGCTAAATTTAGATCGTATTAACAATTGTATTGTAAATATGTAAACAACAATGTATTCTTTACGCATCCTTTATTATTGATTTTCGAATTTTCCAGCACTAGCAGACGGTGTCAGTTGATTTTTGTTAGTCGCCCTAGACCACACATAAATAAAATAAATTTATAAAACATTGTATGTCCGCGGGTTGATTTTCCTCACGTACTTCTCTTTCATGCTATATGTATGTCTACTAGAAGAAAAAGAAACGCCACTCATAATTCAGCCAAAGTTATTTTTAACTAATTCTTTTGTAAATTAAATATCTAAAAATGAATTTTTCATCATCATTTTGACAACCTTGGATGACGTACAGAAAAACAAAACACAGACGACCGATTACCATGGGAACAATGCTAGTCCATTTGGTAGACAGGACCTCTTACCTTAACTCTCTCAATCGGTATCTCGAAAGTTGTGCGTGGCGATGTCAGCGGGCTGTCTACTAGAGTGACCCGTGGACTGGTGACGGGACTGTTGACGTTCAATGTTATTCCATTTTTGTGCTGTGTCGGACTACTAGAGCCAGGTGTTTGTGGGGGAGGTGGCGATAGCGGGAATTCAACGATCGGACTCGGAGTTCTCGTAGGGATGAAGTCTGACTGGCCAGTTGAACGGAAAATGCCTTTCCGTACGGGCCACGGTGCCTGACTTCCCATGGTGACTGTTGTGTAATTTGCTTCGTTTAGTGGTAGTTTAGTAACTTTGCCGGCTCAATGTGCATTACACCGCACTTATTCTACAACCACGTTACGTATTATTTCAGGTGTGTACATCGTAGTTATCACTTGCTTGATAATATTACTTAATATGGGATGCTCTCGATGGGATTTATTCACATGCAATTAAGTGGAACTGCGTCACTTAAAAGTGCAAAATCACACACCTTCAGTAACTATCACAAGCGCACGGGCTATACGAAATTAACGGCACAGTGTGAATTCTTGGAAGCGTAAAAAAGCAATTTACTCGGTTGAAATTTGCCGAACGGGTCTATTTCGCGGGACTAGTCGTGACCGCACGCGGTTTCAAATGTGAACTGTGAGTCTGGCACGCGTGTCAAAAATCTGTGCCGGTTCCCTGCACTGTCCGAGTGAATGGTCTACATATGCTAGTTCGGAGATTGGGAGAATTTTCACTTCGTGACACGGCACGACCGTGCACGAACAAAACAATGGTTCACTAGAAAACATTAGCGGGAGCTAGGTTTTACTGAGATCTTATACTGGGACTTGTATACTTGTGGGGTGTATTTTGAGTTTGACGTATTTCCCCGAGTCTGGTTTTTAAATCATCTGTGTTTTCCTGGTTCATTTTGTACGACCGGGAAAGTCTGATGGGAGGCAGGAAGGTAGTATATCTGTGTGTTCGAACGTAATGATGAACAAGTGTTGGTTCAGCAGAGTGTGATTGTTTTGAGACTAAAGATTGTAATGCTTTAGTTTAACCCTCTCGAAACTGAAGTCATTAGAGTCGCATGTAGCAATGAGACATTATTATTATAATCGAACGTGCGCTTCCATCATTTTAAAAAAGCTCTTTGAAAATAGAATGGAGGTGCATGGTCGATAACTGGCAAACAGTTCAAATATGAGTAAGATCTAAAAAGCCAAACCGAATTTAACAAGGAAATTCAATTCACATAAAGCAATGCACAGACTTAGCATTACATTCTTTTTGTGGAGCTTGGTTTTTCTGTTTTGCAGTCGATTCTTAGCGTTCAGAATCATTGCAATCCTGCGGACACTAATGTAGTTTCCTCAGACAAACATATGAGCAAACCCGATATAAAACCAGGTTCGAAACTGACTCGAATTCCAGCTAAATAACGTATAAAGTACACAGATAAAAATATTTACATCTATTTTCATGCACATATTTGGAGCAGTGATTTGAAGGTCTTTATTTTCAATATACTAAGCGTTAATTTAAAATATGCTATGACATTCAATGAAAAATCAAGGCATTTCCATTTAATTTAGCATCGATGATGGTTTTCAATTTTTTTTATTCAATTGACATCTATTTCATAGTATCATTGATTTGTTGATCATTTGTAAATTTCATCATTTTTTCTGTGTAGGATCAAAACTGGCTTCAAATAAACGGTTTGACAGCAGTAAGAGTTGAAACTGGGTTAGGTTTGACATCAAGCGAAAACGACATAATAATCCTGCCAGGTCGGGGCTCGAACTGGCTTGTAAGACTAGCGCCCTATGAATTGAACCGCCAACCCGGGCTACAATTGTCATAAGTTTACTATAAAAGAAACTAGCTGAAAATGCTCTAGAACGCCGTCACAAAGTTTCGTTCATGCGGTATCCAGTAAAGACGTGGTACCTCGGTGCAAAAATTGTTTTGCAAATAGCATTAATTTTACGTCTTCTTAGCGGTTTATCTTGAACCGTTAGATGGTGTCAGCAGTTCAACATAAACTGTTAACGCATCAGTAGCAAAAACGCAACGTAAAAATAAGAAAATAATTATCATGTCCGAAATTATGATGCTTGTGACAAAGTATATTGAATAAAACAGCTCAACGAGTAAGTTGTGTTGCAAAGAGAATTCTAAAAAAGTCTGGAAATAACAGTTGTCATACAAAAAACACCATACTCTTAATGGAAAGTAGATCTGCTTGTGTTTCTCAACTATTTTAAACAGAGAATAAAATAAATAACTTTTTATGTAAAAATAACACACTGCATGATGTTTAGGTAAGGTTGTAGTACCTCTCCAACTGTTTGTGGGATCTTGAATAGTAACATTATTCCAAAATACTCTATCTTTTGTGTCGGTATGTAAACATTGATTAATTTTTAGAAAAAAACGGTTGTTGTTAGCAAATTAAATTGCTTTGTTCTTCTTATACACAATGAATTCAAATTCAAACTGCACATGATATAAACCATTGCACGATGTATTTTTTGGAAGTGATGACTTGATATCACATCAATTAACATTTCAAACTGAATTTTCGTGTATTTATAGGTTTTTTGTCTTGCGGTGTTGAATTGCACGTATATCACACTATTCATTTTATTCGATTGTAGTGAATACACGTCCTTTAGATAGATATTTTTCTAATTCTTCTATTCAAGCAGATTTTATATAGCTTGGTTCTTTCTTTATAAAAAGCAAAAAAACAAGCCCGTTCGACATCAGCAACATTGGTATGCTATCGTGCTAGCAACGATGCCTTTTGTTCGTTAGTTTTACTCATTTCGAGCCAGTTTTGTTGTTCAAAATATTATATGAAAAACAACCCAAGCAACCAGAAGTTACACAATTACTTAAAAAGTCCACTTTCTTGCTGCTTAAAAGTACACGCGGAACTTTTGAGAACTTGAAAGTACAGATCAAGTTCCACGTGAACTTTCTAGCTGCTTAAGAAAACACGTGGCAATTTTTGACAGTTCGAAGTACAGAACAAGTTCCGCGTGAACTTTCTCGCTGCTTAAGAGTGCACGTGGTACTTTTAGCAACTTGAAAGTACAGAACAAGTGAACTTTTTCGCTGCATAGAAGCTGAACAATGTATTCTAGAAGCAGCTTAGAAGTTCGTTCCGCTGCGTCGCGCGAACTTTCAAGTGTGGATAATTACTTGAAAAATGGGCTGCTTAGAATTCTTTTGATTAACTTTGAGAGCTGCTTAAGCCAAATCAGTCCCTTTTATCTGAACTTTTGGTTAGTTGGGAATGCGAGCACATTTGTTGTATTATTTTGAAACCAATTTTGGGCCAAGTCACAAAACATTTATTTTGCGTTAAAGGCCGACGTTTCGAAGGAATATCCCTTCATCTTCAGGGCAAAACGTCAAGTATTTTTCGTTATTTTCAATCTACTTGATAAAAAATTTTTGTTGCCGTTATATCCTAACAATTTTAGAAAAGTTCTTCGAAACGTCGCGTTTTAACGCAAAATAAATATTTTGTAACGCAGCACTTGATCAAAAAGACATCATTTAATAAATTAGTTCACAAAGCTTTATTGTTGTCTATTCTTGTTCATCCTGACCAGTACAGTAAAACTTCATTTAATTCAATTGAAACAGAATGTTGCACACACCAACGATCTTTCTACTGCAGTAAACTTCACACTCTGACACACAACCTTCGCTGACGTACCGAGCGGGCAGCATTCAGTGCATTTGAATTTGCTGATGATAATCGAAAACTCAATTGAGAACCGCCACCTTATAATTTTAATTCTGCCCGGAGAAAATCGTTATCGAGTTTATATTCCTGCCTACTTATTCGAACTTGTTCACTAGCGAAGATAATGAAGCAGGTAGACAACTTGGCCCTGGAAACTGAGCAAGCAAACCTTCAAATGATTAGGTACGATCATTCAATTGACGATGAATTCTGGTAGCTTCATTTCAGTATGGCAACATAAGTCAAATGCATTCGAAGGAATCAATGGCCATAAATTTCTTTTTCATCTAATAATGCGAGGTGTCACAATTAAGTGATGATACTGATTTTGTTGTCGCACTTGTGATAAACCTGTGATCTCGAAATTTTCCTCCGCTTCCCCGGCATCCTTTGAAAACGTACGCTAAAATTGTCAAAGTGCTTGGCGATAGCGCTCTTGGTCGTGCGAAGGTGTTTTGATGGCATAAAGAGTTTGAAGAGGGGCGTTAAAGCATAGAAGACGAATCGCGGTGCGTAAGACCAGTCGAGGTGCTGAGTGACTGAAGTTCGATCGGGACAACCGTAAATTACGTATACTATCGCCAAGTACTCGAAAGATTGCGGAAATGAGTTAACAGGATACGCTCAAACAACGTTTGTAATACCGCTGACAGACATGTGATTCCCGTACAATGATTTCTGTACAACGCTGTACGCGTACAACGATGAGGTGACAGACATGTTCTGCGCACAGAATGAATATACAGTGAAACGAAACAACTCAAAATTTAGCTTAATGCTCCGATGATCGATAATATAGAAATAAAAAATTGTTGCGGTTTGATGTGTATTCCTAGAATTTGATTTATGACATATATAATCAATGCCTCTCTGAATTATTAAACTAGTTTTATGAGTGAGTGTTCATCGGATGACAGTTTCACTCATATCACATTTTATGGTTTTAAGGTACATTTATGGTTGTTCTGGGATACTGGATTTTTCCTCCACTGTTTAAATGTAATTAGCATTAGGGAAAATTTGATGTCCATAATTTTGATGTTCTACCTTAACATTCACTGACAGAAAATAAAAATGGAGGAAATATGTAAGGCTTTTAGAACTAATTTTCGGAACACTAGCACTATGGTTCATGCAACGAAGCAGAGTTATTCCAAAAAGGTGATGAATCACCAAATTTTGTTTGCCGACTTTTGCAAAATCCACATAAATGTGAAGGTGTTCAGTCATAATTCCTTTTTTACCTACATAAATATAAGAGCACGTAAACTTTTAACATTGAGCCTCATAATAGTAACTAAATCTAAGATAGTTTTAGATTTTAATTATCAGAAACGGCATGGCACACACATTTTCAAGAAAAATGCTATCAACGTAACAGTTTATTCATTACGAAATTTTCATAAAAAGGATTATGTTTATCATAAAGCTGATTTTAAAACCTTCTTAAATTTTAAATCATTCCGAAACAGATATGACATAGGTTTGATGCTTCATTTTGCTTCATATCTAAAAAAATAGTCTAGTAGGTTGGAGTATAATCTCATAATGGTTTTATTAGGAGTTTGAGGAGTTTAAAGTTGTTATGCTATATCCATGAAGTAACACTGAAAACTACTACAAGCATTAAATTGAATTTGTTACTTGGTACGTGTTCTGCTTCAATTCACCCACACTGAAAGACATGATTCGCTGTTCTCTATTCATACCCAAAACAAGACTCTTTCTAAATAATTTAAAAACAAGTTTTCTTTCTATCCAACGGCATATTGATATAAGACAAAGTAATTAGAAGATTTAGAGTTTCCAGAAGTGAATATATAGGACCAATGTGATGAATGGAATTACCATATGTACATGCAAAATATAAATCATTATGTTTTTAAATTCATTTCAACAATAATTTTACTTGTTATAGAATAGAAAACAATTACTTAATAGTGCTGATTTTATGTACAAATATGAATGTAATGTTTCCCTTATTTGTATTTCAAAACCTAACCAAATTCATGAAGATTTCTTTGTTTGGCTGCTTTTTGAAAATATGCTACAACGTTGATAAAGTATATAAGTTTTATGTTGCTTGGTAGAATTTTACAGAATTCTTTTTCAAAATAAAACAAAGGTTGCTTATTGTTTGATACTCAGAAGAAGGAAATATTGTTTCGTGAGTTCACCATTGCTCGACAATGGCGCTGGTAGCAGTAAACAGGGATGTGATTTTGCACAGTACAACGATAAATGACCGTAGTACGGAAATCATCGTTGTATCATGATGCTCGCGTGATACCACCGTGATTCAGGGTGACAGACATGTGATTTCATGGCGTACAGTGATTCCGATATCACATGTCTGTCATAAGCATAACTGGATCCTTCGTCACGACAATGTCACGTACCACACCATCATCAGCGTGTCCCAGTATTTGGTATCTAAAAGGATCACCGTATTGTAACAGTCGCCTCATTCACTCGACATGTCACCCTTTGACTTTTTTTGTTCTCTGGAACAAAATTGATGGTCAAAGTAATCAATTTCGAGTCAATTACACACATACAGGTGGCCGTGACGAGGGTACTCGCTGATATTCCAGACGAAACGTTCCTGAAATGTTACGAAGCATGGAAAACGCGCTGGAATCGTTGTATAGTAATTGGCTATGGAAAAGTTCGGATACTATTTTAAAATATACGGTTTTTATGGAATTAGTCTCGTTACATAAAAACGTCCCGGTTGACGGTTCAATGCATAGGACGCTGGTCTTACAAGCCAGCTGTCGTATGTTCGAAAAGAATTCTTAGTGTCAGTAGAATCCATAGTACTAGCCATGCAATGATTCTGTACACTAAAAATCAGCTGCGAAGTCTGTTGAAACAGAAAGGCCAAATTCCAAAAAAGGAATGTAATGCCAAGACTTTGCTTTGCTCGTTACATAATTGTCACACCTCGTACTCGATTGAAAATGATATTTTATCGTAACCGTAAACGGTTCATTGTGTAGACTGTCTCGCATAAGGTATGGAGGTGAATTAGGGTACTGCTGATAATGTATTGATTGACCGAAAAGTGAAGGATTAATGCTAAGGTACACACGCTATAAGTTTTGGGTTAGATTCTGCAGAAAAAAAAATCTTGCCGCGAATGCTGACACTGGACCAAAAACACCAACGCAAGCGCACTTCGGAAGCTGATGCAAGCTCGAGTGAACTTTTGGCGTCGACTAATTACTATTGATTAAACCTATAATTAACTCAGCAGTGCAGCCAGTTTATCACCATTGTTGCCAGTTTCATGGAGGACCGTGGATGCGTGGAAAAAATAGATCGTCACTGTCATGTCAGTAATTTGTCTTTAGTTACTTCACCTATTACTGATTATAAAGCTAAATGAGGCAATTAGCACAGCCATATTGCAGAAATATTGGTTAGTTTTCTTTTTAATTTACGTTAATGATCTAAGCAATTAATCCCTTCTCGCTGATAATACTATATTATATAATTCCGGTCAAAAACTCATAACATTTCGATCTACTTTTCTTAAATCTAAGTATAATGAAACACATGAGATTTTGTCCATGTCCATTTTGTGACCATTGTTCGGTCAGAAGTGTAGCGCAATGCAAATATGTATCTGGAATTTGTCATGACCCTTGGGTATTTCACATTAAACCAGTCGAAACGAATATCGAATGATATATGGTCAAATGCCGTAGAAATATTTGTTTTTTTTTACACCAGATAGGTCATCATAATTATAACGGGTAATGACTATTGGAGATCCAGCTATATACTTAACGTAAATCAAAATACATTTTGGTTGTCATAATGAAAATTGAAATTGAGTTTTTATCAAATAAACTGCTCATTGCTACTGGAATTCCGCAAACCCTCACTGTGAACCAGAAAATCTACTTGTTGCATGTATAAATGTGAATTTTTCCGTAAATCATATGCCACTCGAACCATTTGCGTTTCGTGCTGGTGTTTTTCCCTTATTACTTTCTTTATTCCTCTCGGCTGAGTTATCGGCATTCACATCAGCATGGAAAACAGACGCTCCGAGGTCCGACTGTGTTTTGCTTAAATCGCAATAAATTTCATGCTTACAACTTGTGTGCTAGCCTGATTATCCTGCTCCATTATGTGGTACACTTACATGCAAACATCGTATCGTACTCTATTATGAAGTAAAATAAATTACCCTGTACTAACAATATTCGGTCGAACGTGTGTACTCACGGATATTGTTTCCTGCCAAACAGAACCTAAGATTGAGATAAAACAACACCGGAAAGACCAAGTGAAACCAGGTGAACGTTGTGGTGCACTAGTATAATTCAGACTAAATCGAAGAGCATGTCTTGTTTCGTGCTGTGTTTTTTTTTCGACACACTTGACACTGAAGTGTACGACCTGTGCTTCACTGTTTGGCGAGGACTATGGTGCTATTTTTAATCAGGCAATTTTGGTGATTAATCATGCCCAACGATTCGCCAACTGATGCGCAGAATGGTGTTGCTCTGAGCTGTGAATTTGTCACCAGCGAAAATGACATGTTCAATTAGTGAGAAATCCCTTTTTCGAGTGATGTTTTTCAACATTATTCAGCCTTGATCAGAGATCATCTGTCAGAAAGCATATTAAAAAGGATTTACAATTTTCAAGGAATAAGGAAATTAATTTCAGCCAAAAAATTTCGAATCACTTGGGTGAAGCGCAGTTTGAGTTAATTTTTTAAGGCGCATAAAATGACTCTTCTATTTTTTTTTTAAAATTATAAAACGTCTAAATATAATTGTATATCGGGAATGATTTCACAATAATTTCGTTGATAAATAATAAGTAATGCTTTCACCGAGTAAAAACCACCGGTGGTAGCAACAGTATCAAACGTTAAACAAGATAACACATCGGTCGAAAAGTTGAACAAGGACAAGAAAAAACCATTTGTCCAAATTTCGATTGTACTCATCAATGCAATTAAATTGTTCCAAATGCGTTCCAAAATTTCTACACCACTTTTGTTTATTCTCAAAAAAGGCGATTTCTTGTTTATTCTCAAAAAAGGCTCATCTGAGAGCAGAAATAGTCGCTGGGAGCCAATCTGGTGAATGTGGTGGATGCAGTATCGACTCGAATTTCAATTCATGATATTTTAGCCATTGTAACGAAAAACTGTTTTTGATCAGCTGGGCGAAAATGCGACAGTCACAATGTAAACCATTTTTACATATTCAAGTGCTCATGCCAAATTGTGAATACACTTCCTTTTGATATCTTCACGACGTCAGCTATCTGCTGCAATTTTTCTTTTTGATTGTCCATAACGGTGGAGTTTTGAGACGATTTCCGGAACATCAGCGTCATTTCGACGACCGGATCGGGATTCAGTATCGGTGTTTGCACGGCCACGTTTAAATTCAGTACGCTAGTAATGGTTGATTTGCATAAAGCAGAGCCCGGATAATTCTCATTCAAAAATTTCTTTGCTGCACTGTATTTCTTTTTTAATAAAAAGCAGTATTTTATCAACACACGAAACTCATTGTTCTCGATTGTTTCTTTTTTTTTTTTTCAAAAGTAACATCATTGAAAGCACAATAACTGACACAATTTTGACACGGCCCAAGTACATCTGAAGTATATCTCTATTAAACACTAGCGGGATCTTCGATTAGCCATCTGTCTGTCAGACAAGTGATTTATTGACCGACGTGTCAGATAACTTTGGAATGAGCAAGAATGATTTTACGTGTCGTGAACTTTGAACTTTAAAAAAACCTAGTTTGTTGCAATTTTTGATCATAAAAAAAGTTTAAAGATGTCCAAGCGAAGAAATTTGTCTTTTAATTTTTTTCAACGCGTGCTGACAGTTGTATGAATGGTTGAATGTAAAAATCGGATAAAAGCAACTTTGTTTGGAAAGCCAGTTTAAATATTTTTGATTGCAAAGACCGGATAAAAACATTAAGTGTAGAAACCGGATTGCCAACAAAATATACTCCGACAGATTACTCTAAATCCTGTTTTAATCCACCTAGTGGTGTAATGATGCCTTTCTCATATCAATCATACTATCATATATAAAACTGTGGTATTCTTCAAAATAATTTTCTTCGATTCTTAAAAGAATAACCGAAATCGGATTGTTTGACCGTCTGACTACTGATAAAAACTATCAATTGGAGAAGATTTGAGGTCGATTTGAAAAAAAAATTACGGTTTTTCGCCCTTTTCTGTGATGGTATAAATTTTTTAACACACTTTACGCATCCGGATGAAATTCAGGAATTACGTATGGAATCAAAGGATCTTTCGTTTGAACCTAATTTTGTAAAAATCGGTTACGCCATCTATGAGAAAAGTTTGAACACATATTTTAATTTTTTTGTACATTTTACCCCATGACTCCGGAACCGAAAGTCCGATCGAAATAATATTCAGAAATTTGGTATGGGATCACAAGACCTTTCGTTTGAATCCAAGAACAGCGATCTCCGATAAAAGTTAGTGCAAAAAACGTTACATACGCACATACACACACAAGCATTTTATGTACTCGACGAACTGAGTCGAATGCTATATGACACTCGGCCCTCCGGGGCTCGGTTCAAAAGTCGGTTTTCACAGTGATTGCGTAATCTTTCTATATGTGAAAGACAAAAATAGGAAAAGTGGGCAACAAGTGATAGTTCATGTTTTCAATATGAACGACTGAATGGACTGACTGGAAAAATCAAGTATGTTTAAAATCCAAACCGAACACGGATTTTGCAATACAAGAATCGTTTAAAAACATATTTTTTGCAAGAAGCGACTAAAAGAACTTTGAATACAAAACTCAGTCAAAAACATAGCCGGTTCTTTTGAAACAAATGTATTCATCCGGTTCTTGTACTGAAAGTTTTTTTACCGACTGTTCCTGTGGAACGCAGCATGGATCTTGACGCTCCTAACAAACAAGCAAACCAGGCTTCGTCCGCAGCAGCAGTCGAAAAAAATCTTCGAATGAATGAACCGAATGAATACATTGGTTTTGTAAGAACCGGTTAGGTTTTTGACCAGTTTTGGCATTCAAAGTTTTATAGCACAGTTCTGGCAAAAAATGTTCTTAAATAATTATTGTATTGCAAAATCCGTGTCCGGTTTTTGCTCTCAATGTTTTTATCCGGTTTTGATTTCAAAAGTACTTAAGCAAGTTTTCCAAACTAGGTTGCACTTCTCCGATTTGTTGTTACCCATTTTTCATATTGCTCTAGTAATTTGTCAGAGTAAATTTTTTTATAACTAATCAGTAAATTTATCTAGTTTACAGGATGTGTTAGTTGATGACGAAATTTCTCCCGAAATTCATTTCCGGAAGCAGAGAAAGTAATGATCAAATGACTTCCCAAAAAAGACAGTTTCATGGGTTGACATTGAATAAATTTTGGATTCGACTTCCGGTTACAGAATTACAAAGTAATGATTGTTAAAAATCAAAACTTTCCCTTAAAATGACGCAAAACATAAAATCTTCAAATTGTTAAAACTTGTAGAACTTTTTATGGTTGGCAGTTATCCGATTTTTGGATTGTTATTGCCCATTTTTCATATTTCTCTAGTAATCTGTCAGAGTAAATTTTTTATAACTAATCAGTAAATTTAACTTGTTTACAGGATTTATTAATTGATGGCCAAATTGTCCTTGACTTTCATTTTCGGAAGCAGAGGAAATAGTGATCAAATGACAGTTCCATGTTTTTTCATTGAATATAATTCGGATTTGACTTCCGATTTCGGAGTTATAAGGTAATGAAAAGTGTTGAGAAAAAATCAAAATTTCTAAAATCGCGACTAAAATTTTATACAAGTGATTTTCAGTCAAAAACAAAACATTGATCAGAAAACTCACTGCAGAAATGTTCAGTACTGATTTTTTGCAAACGCGAATCTCACTGAAACTGATTTCACATAGCAAACAATCAGTTGTGAAAAGTTCACTAGCGAAAACATGCTGCCAATGCTGCGCTCCTGTTACTTTTATAAATAATATTCATGGTAAATAGCGTTTTATTGAATTTAATCTAAATAGTTCAGTGTAATCAACCAGCTGGAATTAAAGGAGGATTTCGTCACAATGATCACTATTTGGAATGTGGAAAAAATATTACTGTTTATATTAAACGTTTATCGAAAATATCGTACTCATTTTTTTTCAGTTGCAAATTTTTTCAGTAGAGATTTTTTTATTAATAACAATATAATAATTAAATCTCGAACATTTGGGAGTTTTTTGGTTTGTACATATTTAGTCACGATTTCTTCGCGTTTCGCCTTTGGCTCGTCAGTGCTTAAAGCAGTTCAAATTATACCGCCTAACAGTTCAATTTGAACCGCTAAGCAGACGCAAAGTCCACACTACTTATGTGACCCTTTAAGGATGTCATATCCATAAATAGTGTGGACTTTGCGTCTGCTTAGCGGTTCAAATTGACCTGTTAGGCGGAGATGGCGGTTCAATTTGAACTGCTTTAACACGTTGACTGCCACGACCATTCTCATACGACCAGAATATACGAGTTATCTCGTAGGTTGGCAGTCAACGTGTTAAGCACTGACGAGTCGAAGGCGAAACGCGAAGAAATCGTAATTAAATCTCGATCATCGATTTTTCAGTAGAGGTTTTTTTTATTGATGAAAATATAATAATTTAATCTTGAATCATTTCGATGTCGTACTGAAGCGTAGTGGAAATTCAGCATCGAAATATCATCGGAAACATTTATCCCTTTCGATTACCTCTTTAGCGATATTTCTGTGGGTAAAAAAGTCGTCATCAAGTTTCATTGACTCAAATCACTTGTGAAATTCGAGGTTAAGAGTTTTGTTGATGCTTGTTTCATTTTTCAGTCACTGAGTTTTTTAAAAAAATCTCTTGAACTGATTTTTTGACTTTTTTATTTTTGATAATGAGTATTAAAAATTAAAACATTTCATAAAAAAGACAACGCAAAAAAGGACTGAATCTTCAGATTGTCAAAATTTGCAGAACTTTATATGTTTTACGTTTCGTTTTCGACTCATCAGTGCGTTAGCAGTTCATATTAAACTAATAATGCAACCTCGCAATTCTAGATAAACCACTAGGAACGTAAAACCATTAAATGGAACTTGTAAAACTGATTATGTTTCAGAAGTTTCAGAAAACTCCGAAACACATAGTTAAAGACGTTACTAAGTTAATGGCACCATTACAGTTAAACACTCATCATTTTGTAATTCCGGAACTAGGAGTACGAGTACCAGATACGAATGGAATTGAATACCAAGCCATCGAACAATTTTCATTAGAATTTTAGGTCTGTGAAATTTCATCTCTGAGAAAACGATATGAGTTCCACTTTAGAGTTTTTGACTTCAATTTCCGAAACTTCCTGGAATCGTTACTAGGGACTGGCGAGTCGAAGTCGAAGTCAGTTTGTTTGGTCAACATAACCAATAAACCAATTATTTGAAACATTTTGTAGCTCAATTTAGAAGAAACATGCTTCCGAAATTTGAATTTTTGTGGTGAATACGACTTACTTTACTATGGGCCTTTTTTTAAGAATGGGCATAACTTCATCGCAAATATCTCTTGTAGTATTTGACGCAGCAACAAAATTTTATCTTCATATAATTGGAAATATGATTAGCAATTAATGATAAAGTTTTCAGTAGTACATATGAGATAACCACAAATAACTCAAAATTGATGTTTTCTCATATGTTTGGTACGATCAAGCATTAAGGTGGAATTCAGTGCCAAAGTAAGACGCGCAAAATTTTAACCGCAAGAATTGAACGAATCAAAATACGAACGAAATACGAAATATTTTCGGTAGCGTGTAGGTGTAGCGGTTTTACATTTTTTGTTCGCCAGTAAAACAGATAAAATTAAAAAAATTATAATCAAAATTATCTAATAATTGATTCTCTCGCGTATTGCGAAATTGTTCATTGTTACAGATCAGAGACCTTTCACATGATAACTATACTTAACCTATCTGATTCCAACTGTGTATCACTTTATAAATGAACTGAATAATATTCAAACAAAATCTTTTTATATGGAATATCAGTAAATACTATTTTACCATTTTTCGTGAATGTTGAAGAAATTATAGATATTTTTTTGTCCATGCTTGGCGAGTGGATATAAATAATTTATATTTTTGAATCACTAAATTCGAGTTGAGGATATTTTTCCAAATCTTTACACAATTTGTATTTTCGAGCGGGTTTGACTAGTAAGTTATTGAATTTAATGCCATTTTCAACCAATGTAATATAAACCAGTGGTCCAGACCACCTGGCTTGCTTGCGTTGGTAATCAAAAATTACTAGTTCGGTATGACATACATGAAAAATGAACATGCTTTGATTCAATGCCTACTAGTCCGAACGGTGTGACGAAAGCAAGCAGGTGGTTTTTAGTTTTATTCGGCTTGCTGAAGCGAAGTTAATTTCACTAACACAAAAGAGGTGTGTTTGCCCCACCTGTTTCTACCACATTGATTTTCAACCTAAATTTAGAAATCATAGATAAATGAAAACAATTTGTTGTGAATTGTTCAATTTATGAATAAATTGGAACATTGCAGTTTTGATTTAATCGGTAGCAATAATGAGACCATAAGACTTTCCATATGAATCCAAGTTTAATCTATTCACTTTTATCCGAAAAAATCAAATGCATGTTGTTGTCACATACACACCAATCGTAGCATTTCTAAATGAGAAGGTCTTTATAACAACTGATTTGGTCGATAGATATTGAGCAATATAAATATACAACACCTTATGCTAAGACGATACACATATACTTCTTATGGTTGGTTCCCACAAAACACATACCACAGTGATGGATTTGTAAGCGACTGGCAGTCGTTGAGAAAGATGATTTTCACATTTACGAGTCTGAGCCCGATATGTTGGTCGTAATCTTTGAAATGATTGATAACTGCGTGTTATGTCTACTATCAGTTTATCAGTACTACTACTAGAAATCACTATTGAACGAATTACATAACGTCCAAGGAACATGGTTCCGTCAATTAGAAAGGACACTTGTTAATACGGATCATACTTCGCTTAAATCTTAATTTTTAACTATTTTTTTACGAAACCCTAGAACTTCGAACGCTCGGCGATTTCTCACTTAGATTTTTCATTGTAGTATGTGATGATCTACTTTATAACGTGAAATCAGGAGACAAACTAAATCGTATCATTCGAAGGACCTCGCAAACTAACGGTCAATCAATTTGGACCCTAGTGCGCAGGGGCAGAAAATGTCAACTACCCCAGCAGACACTTCGTTGCGGCGCTCGCTGGATTCCAGTCGGCTAGATTCATACCCTACTTTGCTTTCTTCTAGTAGGTGTGTATTAGAATTTCACTTTCGATTGTTGTAGAGAGAGAGTTGTGCGACTACTATAACTATAGTGAGTTATCCGCAGAATGCACAAAATGACTCATTCACCATCGACAGCCACAGTAGCATATCCAACAGATGACCTTGATGATGTTGCGCTTGGACGAAATTCCAGAGCATAAAGCATATTCGTATACAAAGGTGAGTCACTGTTTTAGCTCCGCTGATGAAAAATGTTCCCAGCGAAAAAATGGAAACACTTGTTGAATGGAGAGCGGGAATGACTCATCACTCTTAGGATCGTTTTATGGTAGCTTTGCATTTCGCTATCACGCATTGTTGGTTCTGAACTGGTGGGAAATTCCACACACGATTAAATTTGTTCAAGTTAAGGTTATGCTACCGTAGTCTACCACTTTCGGTTCGTCATAATGTGAAATCCCTTAGCACCAACAAACGTCGTTCAACTAATGATGTTACTTAGTGTATTGCGGCTATTATTTTCTAAGTTTTATGTTTTCCAACATACCTTCAAAAGTGCGCCTTTTTCTTCGGTTTTCAAACCATCCACTTCCATTTTATTACTCATCGCTGCCAGGGCCGCTTCCTCCTGGTATTGCACATCACCGGCATGCAATTTTTTCATCTGTGCCGAATTCAGCGTTGCCTGCTCACTGCTAAATCCATCGGTCACTACCTTCGTCTTTGATTCCGATGTCATCTGTTTCTGTTCGTACTTCACCGTATCGACCGCTCCGTTCATCATGTGTCCGTTCTGGACGGTTCCCGTCGGTTTCATCGTAAGCATAGAGTTCATTTCACCGTCCGAATCCGGATGGGTCACCTGATAGTCCGTTGTCGGGTCGTCGAGGCTGTCCATGGAGGAACGAAGTCTAGTAAAAATCAAACAAAACGCAAAATCAATAATAAGTACAAGTCTGAATCGTTTCAAGAAATGATTACCTCTTCTGAAGTTCGCCCAAATTGGAGGAACTGTTTGTGATGGCTAGTTTTTTCAACTGGCTCGAAGAGGACGACATCGTGGACGACGATGAGGTAGAAATCTGCGATGCACTGGAGTGTCCCATCATATTTTTCATTTCCGCCATCGAGCTCTGCATCTCGCCCAGTCCTTGTTTGACTGCTGCTGCCGACGAAGATGATGCCGACGAGGTGGAAGACGACGTAAGGGAGGAGGACATGTGCTGGAGCCGTTGTGTCGAAGACGTCTTGGCCATTCGAGAGGTGGTGGTGCTGGACGAGGAGGACACTTTCGAGCTTTTACTGCTGGAGCTACTGCTACTGTTCAGGAGCTGGAAATTGAAGGATACGGGTGTGTTTAGTAAGTGTGAAACGTGGTCTACACTAGGTGCGTATAGAATTTGTGGGGAGAGTAACAAAGATGTTGGTTATTCAATAGAAATTGGAGTTCTTTTAATCTTATGTCAAAATATCTCGAAAACTATAGGCTATATCTTTTGCTACTGTAATCAAATTGACATCAAATGTGAACCTAAAGTATAAAAACACAATAAAATTATCAAAAAAATATAAAAATTTGCTATTTTGAGTAAGATTTCTCCGGTAATTTTTGAATTCTTAAATATCATTTGACTTTTTTCAAAGACATCATATTAACAAGATTTTTCTCACAATTCACGAACAAATCATTGTCTTTTTTTGCTAGCATGGTGCCCTCATGCGACTCCGCATCGAATCTTGTACATACATACAAGTAAGCGAGGGAAATGTCAAATTCGTACCCGCAAAAATAGAAGTACTGCGCACCCATGCAATTGACATGATATGTTCAATGTGATGCCGTGCGACGGCGCTGCTGAACTGAAAATTGTTTTCACTACAAGCTGATAGGGTCTATTTTTTCCAGTGTTTATTGTATAAGGAAGCGCAAATGATTTCTTCTTCTGCTCTATTTTTGTATAATTAACAGTTTTTAAACTACAGAGGATATAAAAAATTATTCGCTCGTTTCAAAAGATAGTAGTCATCTCAGATGTGAAAACCATTAGTTAGAGAAGGTATGCTGTCTTTGTTCGATAGATTGATCTTAAAGGTAAGATGAAAATAGAGCCGAAGCAAAAATATTACCGGTCAATCAGTTAGATACAGACTGTTTTACAAAATTTTGTAAAAACAGAAGAAACTAATACCGAGTACGGTAAAAAAAATCGAATGAATCGTAAAATCAACATTAAATTACCGAGTTCGGTAAATCAGATAATCAATTAGAGATTAAGGTCAACCGACGAACATTTTGAAACATGTTTATAGAGTTAGCTGGTTGAAAAACAAAATGTTTGAAACTTGCACAGTTCATATGGAGGCTATAATTAAATAAAGGTGAGCGTTACTTTTTCTGGTAATTTTATTTGATTTATCAATGTTGCATTTTTTCAGACCTCATTAAACCATTTTCTTTACTGCACTTTACTTTCCGGATACGTGCAGACAACATCGAAATCTATTTACCACTGTGTCATTAATGTTTTTGTTATAATAAGCATAACACATTTTGATTTGTTTAACTGTAAATATATTGATTTGATAAATTTTTCTATGGATCCAAAAATTTATTGAATTATTGGTCTAGAAAACATTTTTTTTATAAAACGATTTTATTTCGGCCTTGCTCTTTGACCGTTAAACAATGAAAAATTATTTTTTGTTATGCTGGATCTAGTTGTCATCATTTTCCTTGGAGGAGAGGCATTTCAATTGCTATTCAGTGAATGAAAGGGTAGAAATGGTTCGCTATTCACGCGGACGTCCATTGGGGTAGGATACGACTGGTTACGTTGTTGTTGATGGCTGTCACAGATGTACTGATGTTGTTTGGAGTTGTCGTTGTCCTTTGGTGTAGTTGTCTTCTTGTCCAGTTTATCACATGGTTTACCGTAGTGAACAGCTTTTTGGGCCAAATTGGCATGTTGATTGTTATAGGTAACAAGTGATTTCACGAGCTTGGCCAAAATCACATAAGAAGGCACAGTTTTCTTCAAGCGCATGCGTAACAAGCGTATGTCATTTAAAATACCGGGGAAAAAGTTCTTCCACACTTCTTTTTCGATGGAAAGAATCTTTCCGTACTGGGACATGGTTCTGCGAATTTACGAATCGTTAACCGATCCAGGTAGATCATGCACACGTACTTCTATAGCATTATCTTCCATATACACTGGTATGTTGTACTTGATTATTTCATGCTCCACATGTTATTGTCTTTAGCGAACTGAATTGCTTCCTACTCTTTATTACTTCCTATTGCGCTTGTTTAAGATTAAGATGCATGTGCTCCTTAAGAAAACCTTCAAGTTATCGTCTCGTAAATCGAATTTTGCACTACTTGAAGTCAGTAATAATTATATTCTTCCGTACTGGCGGCGGAAGCTTTTGCTCGTTTGGTTCGCTCATTTCGGAATCGTTCTATTGTTCACTACACAATATTTTTTTCAAATATTTTCAAAACTTTTGTTTTTGTGGAGTCATTTTACTTTTCTTCTAGAAGCTTTACTACTTTTCTTCTAAAAGCTTGCAAAAATGTAGAGAGGGTGCAATAGAGGGAATTTTTTTCAATTACGTAAAAGGGCTGGGGTTTACTAGGAGATTGATAGTATCTATTATATTTCTCCAGATAGTATTAGCCTAGATGCCGTGTGGAATCCGGCGGAAAAAATAAGCCAAGAATCCACTGGGTTCCTGCTGCCATGTCGTAAAAGGCGACAATTGCAGGAGTTTCTATTTCATTTCAGTTATCAGATACCTTAATCGTTTCACTTCTGATTACTCTATTGTACTTAATTATCTCTTCATTCAACTTATCAATTTGCTGCTAGCTTCGGAGAAAAGTTTCATTTGGTATGTTTTCTTCTTCCATGTTATTGCTTGTCTTTCAAGATTATAAATTGAATGATAAAAATCAACTATTGCGCAAATCCATTAATATTACAAAGTAAATAACAGAGATAACAAATATCAGTATATTGAATACATAGTAGAAAAATACTTGTTTGTTTGATAAATTAATAATTTTTTCTCAGTAGCCGGCTGCCTAGATCAACCAATATAATCATTTATTATTTTTAATAAATAATTAAACTAATAAAGTGGAAATAATAAACAATCATGTCGCGCGTGAAATCTGTTGACCTTTGTTTGGTGAATTAAAATGATTTTATAAAAAATTTAAGAATATGTCACTACAATGAATCAACACAATGACACGAGAAGGTGATCTTCCATCGGAAGTACCAGCCCTTGAGGGAAAACAGCCTGCCATAT
This sequence comes from Malaya genurostris, assembly GCF_030247185.1. Lineage (NCBI taxonomy): Eukaryota > Metazoa > Arthropoda > Insecta > Diptera > Culicidae > Malaya > Malaya genurostris. Next base: position 232,413,849 of record NC_080572.1, on the reverse strand, counting down.
CTTGCTAGGTTTACTCATTTCACTCGGTAGATTTTTGCTATTTTTCTGGCTCATAGAAATCAGAGCAATTTTAAATTTATGATTGTGTGAAATTGCCTTCGTTCAAATAATGCTTCCTCCGACTCTTTCTTCCGTTCTAACTACATTTCCATTTTAAAACTGTTCAAAATATTGATATTATTTCACATATCACATGAAATCTATAGATTATAGAAATGGAGAAATGTAGTTCAACAATTCGAAATATTTTATCTTAATATATATTTTTTGCGACGACAATGTAAATTTTTGGTTTCAATTTTTTTTATCATTAAATTGATAAAACGTAAGTTTTTTTCCTCAGTTTTGCAGAGAATAATAAAATTGAGTATTTGAGACAGCCCCCTCCCCCAGAAACTTAAGAAATTATCAGGTGAAAACGGGGCTTAAGCCGGACAGTGGGGTTTAACCGGACAGCTTAAATGTCTAATAAAGCTGCAATTATATCGATCCGGTTTAGCTCCGGTCTCTCCTATATTATCATTTCTTTAGATATTTAGACCAATCATAAAATGAATTTCTCAACAAACGACTTTAAAACCAACAACTTTTGAAGTAATAAGGATCTCCATAAGGAGACATTCACAAATCTCGTCTAATCTCTGGGGGGTGGTTGGTTGTTTCATGATAGTCTACGTTTGTCTACAAGGGTCTACGCAATTTCGCCAACTCTTCAAGAAAATTTTTTATGTAGTCTAACGAGAAAGGTAAAAAGTATGTCGAACATGTCCAGTTCCGATGCATATAATATATCTCATCGGTATTAAAAAACCTTTCTTATAGAACTCATGTTTTCATTAATAATACTAGACTTTTCGTTGAATATTAAATAAGAACAAAAAAGTTTGTTTGGGCACACATTAGGAGAACCTTTTCAATTTTTAACAGTCCAACAGTTTTTTTGACAGTTTTTGAAGTATAGAAGTATAGAAATATAGTAGAGAAATTTTTCGTTATTTTTGCATTTTCGCTCTAAATGACAGTTTAAATTTTTAAACACATCTCACCCTGTTGTTCCGGAGCCAGAAGTGAGATCCGAACAAAGATCAAAAGTAGTCTATTTTTATAGACGTTGACCCTTTTGATTGAGTCTAAGTTTGTGAAAATTGACTTAGCTGTTTCCGAGAAAATGAAGAGAATTTCGTTTTTGATTTTTCGACCGCTATTTCTGGTACTTACGAAACCGAAAGCTAGGAACCTGAAAGCCGGTTTGGTCGTTTTTGAGAAATTGAAGTGATTTCCGGTTAGGAGCTCTGTCCCGGTACTTGCGGAACCAGGAACGGTGATCCGGTATACCCAAAATCAAATTTGGTCATCAACTAATCATACCTGCCTGATTTAAGTATTATACGGCTATTTCAATGTATTTGGTTTGATTTTTTCATCTCGTGTTTCAAAACACACTCCTAAAAACGATATTTTTGTGCTAATCATCCTGTAATTCCGGAACCGGAAGTCGTATCCGGATGAAATTCAGTAGGTTTATATGGGATTGTAAGACCTTTCATTTCTAAGCATTTTGCACATTTTACTCCGATCGGAAGTCCGATCCGGGTAAAATTCAATAGCAGGCTATGGAATCTAAGTTTGTGAAAACCGGTTCAGCCATCTCCGAGAAAATCGAGTGCACATTTTTGTTACATACACACATATTTTGCGTACTTAACGAACTGAGTCGAATAGTATATGACAATCGGTTAATTTTTCACAGTGATTGCATAAGCTTTCTTTATGAGAAAAGCCAAACATGTTACAATCCGACATGGAGCATGTTTTTTAGCACGGTATGCATCGAATCATCATCTACATACTCGATCTTGATTTGTAAAAACCTTTTCAGTACTAGCTCATTATCTTCTAAACAACCGGACCAGGCCATACAAAGTTAGAGCCATCTTGAATCATACTCTCAACTATGAGTACGATGTAATATCACGTGTAGCGATTTCTGCAAGGTGCAGCTTTCTTTTTTTTCTTTCCCGTCTGTCACTGAACCTACGTTATAAAAAGAAGATAGATTACTCATCGTTTGACATGATTCATTGAGAAGGAAATGTGCAGCCCTGAACTTTCGCGTCTTATCTTGCTAATCAAGTCGCGCATTTTTATCGCCCCACATGCCAAAACAAACCGAAAATAACGAGTACAATTGTCAATACAAACAGAGATTATTTTAAAACATCCACTGATGATTACAACCATTGAACCGACTCGTCAAACGTGAAGCAAAACACCGATTCGCGTTACTGTCAATTTTGTGTGTAGAAATGTATTCAAGGCAAGAATGTCTACGACTTACAGGTTGTGAGAATTTTAACTTAAGTAACAGCTTGGCGCTAGCGATTCCATTAATCATACACTCAGCTGATGATTGAGATATTAAACTAGGGAGCTACTCTTTAAGCACGACTGAACATGGACGCCAATATTATTGTTTACAGCTTCACGCTTGAATAAATGATACTAGAAGATAAACATCATAAAAATGTGCCGGAAGTTTGAATTTTTTTATCAACTGCATCACTACCTGCATCGGGGAGTTCGTGACGTTTTTGTCTCTGCATACACAATTGATTTGCTTTCCGAAAGTACAAATAGTACGCCTAATTATATTTGCTTCAAATGTGGCATGAACTTGTTAGCAATTATTCGCCTGTATGTGAAACATCCTCCATAACTTTTCATCATCTCATTCATTCGCCAAGCTATGAAATTAGAATACGTTCACACGTTCCCTTCTATAAATAAGTCAAGCACATGGAACAAACTTGTCGGGTTTGCAAATATTACCTTTTCGTTATATTTGTATTTCGAAATTTTTCACTCGATGCAAAATTGTATTTATTTTTCACAGTTATCTGTATTAATTTTTCACTCGATTCAGTTTAGTGGTTCTTCTACGAATTTATATAGAAAATTTATCACCCACTGCTCGAAATCGATTCCGGTAAGATAGTTTTTAAATAAGAAAATATATTAAAATTCTCCCACCTACAGTAGAATAAAATTCGCAAGTAGTTATTCGTTCGATCGTTGTACAAGTACTAACGAAAAGCGAAGACTCAGTGTAGTGCCCACGCTTGTCACCAGAAAAATCTGAAATGAATTTCCCATCTTGGTTGTCGTAGTGGTTGTGGGGCCGAATTAATATTATCTCTTCTTGTTGAGGATTCTCTTAATGATTTCACGGGGAATGATCCATATAGATGACACCTTTTCGAAACTGATTGAGTAGGATTTTGGTTTGGGAAAAAAAATAAGTAAAATACAAACACAGCACAAATGACTAAATGACGAATAAAATTTAACTCGAAATATTTCCAAATGAGAGATATTTCAAGACTATTGGACACATTTCCAATCGTTGTGTATTGTGACAGAATTAATTTTGTTAGACAAATTAAAAGCGCAAACCACGTCGTTGGTCTTCCGAGAAAAATCATTTGCTGTGCCAAAAAAATGTCCAAAGCAAATATAAAACTATTTACCAGGAAACCCCACATGTCTTACAACAAGGTCACGCAATTGTGACGTACGACACTCGCAACAGCCTACCATGGTTGTCGAGTTCGTAAACCTCACGGTAGCACGTGTATCGGTGGTGTGTTTTTTTTTGTTTTTAATTACATTATATAATCAGTTTGCCGGATGTCACGCCCATAAAATTTAGATGCTAACTACCTTGACACTGTTGCTCATTCGCGTGAGAAATAATACGACCACAGTGCCACTATTTTGTCTATTTCAAGTGACCGAGACCATGAGACTAACTGTGAAGCATTACGGAATGAGTAAAAAGACCGTTCAAGTGGGTAATTTCATTGCATAAAATTTAAATGCATATTATTAATTTAGATCTGAGCCACACCATCGCCGCCACAGACTTTTGTTAAACCAGAAATTCCAAGGTGCGAACCAATTATCTATTCTTGAAAACTGTAAACAACAAATCTCGGGTTATTGTCGGCAGCGTAATTATTTTCACGTATGTATTTCGAAATAAATAATTTTAGAGATTTATTTTTCAATCCTACTTAAATCCGATTTTTATATTTTCCTTTCAAAATTACTGCATCTGGTAAAAAGTCTTTTGAATTAAATTCTACATACTACACACTCAAAACCAATTCTCAAGCTCGGTAAAGTAATAAGTAATACCGAGACAGATCGGAAAGGTACAATTTTGCTGATTGCTTAGTGATCAATATTATGTTATCCGAGATTCGTTTAATAGATCTACTGATTTTTCGGAAAAGTGCATGTTTTTGCTGAGATTTGGCAAAATCTTGTACTGAACTTATCAGTGGTTGACAATTATCCGGGAATCAGCAAATGCGTTTGTCGAAATTTCGAAATATGTGTTAGACAGCTGTCGTTTACATTGAAAATAATTTTTACCTATTTTATTTTAACTGAAATCACTCATTGTCGAGCTCTTCTATAAGCTACCCAAAATTAGGTCGTTATTTACTCAAACTTTGACTTGATCGTAAAAACTGGGTAGCGTGCTTTGTTATGGCATAGACTTTGGGTAAACTTACATTTACCTAAATTTTAAGGTCATCACTCGTTACCCAAAATCGGAGAGATGCACTTTAGTTGATTTTGGGTAGGTGTTGACCCAAAATTAGGTAGCAGCTGGTAAGAGTGTACATTTTACATTTTCGCTTGGCACTACGCAGTTATTTTGTAACGAAATCTTTCCGAAAAAAAATTTCACCGATCAATACAAGAAATGTGGTGTAAGTATGCTTTTACGTATGTCTATGCCTTTCCCATATTGCTTATAGTTTCAAAAATATCACTAGAAGATTTTGTCAATGTCTGTTGAATTAAATAAGAAACTTTCTTTAGGTATAAATAACGCTCGTATCCGTACTTTATTTTACAGTAGTGTACTGTATTCTCGACCCAAATACTGTGTACTGTTTTTTACCCTCAAATGTACTGTATTTTAGTTTGCAGTGTATTTTTACACTGAAATGTACAGTATTTTTCACACTGAAAATTATTACAAAGTTTTAAATCTTTAACGCATCGATTTTCGATTTGTGGTAGAACAAAAAATCAGAAAATACAGTGACAACATGTAGCGAATGTGAATGTGAATGTGAATGTAAGAGCGCGTCACAATTTAGCGAAATTTTGATGATTGAGGTGGGGGGGAGGCGGTAGGGACTTTTGAAAAATCATTTATTATTTTCATTATATTTTCTTATAGTAAAACATTTGAAGAATTTTTTGTGAAATTTTCAAGCCAGTTGGAACTAAACTCTGGAAGTTATGGACCTTTATCTATGACTATCTCATTCTACGAAGAAGCAAGAGCTCGGTGCACAGGCCCAATATTTCTACTTCGATTCACTTCTAAACTTGACAGAACATTCTTGAAATGTTTCGTTACGATAAATTATAAAAGAAAAAAAATGATTTTTTGAAAATGTTGGACCCTACGGGCTCCCTCGAGTAATTAATTGTTTCCATTGATTTTATAGACAAAAACCTTTAAACGCGTTTTCCTCGAAAGCTGGTTTTGAAAGTCCGTGTCCATCGTCATTCAAAAACTACTGCACCATTTTTTTTTCATATTTTACCCACACTTTCTACATATAAAAAAACCAGACCCCAACGTTTTCCTTTTTGTTTTTTTGTTACTTTGGGGAGGTTTAAAAGCTATAAAATGGCGGATTTTATCGTGAAAAATCGTAGTTTTCACTTTGAACAACCACCAAAAATTAAAAAAAAAATCAAACAGAAACGTTGGGGTCTAGAAAAACTTCTTCTCTAGCTTTGCTGCGATCGTTTGTTCACTTCTGATCAGTCTGCGCTGAGATACAGTGAACACCGCAAATCATGATTTTTAGGAAGCGTTCTCGAAAATACCTCTTCACCGACTTATTTCTCAATATTTTTCCACGAAAAAATTAAAAAATGTTGTTCGAATGATGCTTTTTATCATGCAAAAGATTTGAATTTATTTTGTTGAACGATAATTATGGAAAAAATTCGTAAAAATGATGATTTTTTTCATAGTCTCAACCTCAGTCTAAAAAAAATGTCTCAACCAAGAAAAAAAAAGTTTGATGAATAATTCGTGCACTTTTGAAATTTTGTAAAATTTAGAAATGCCCTAAAAATGAAATAAAAAAATTAAATTATGAATATAAATCATTTAAAAATTTTGAAACAGATTCAAAAAATGATATGCGAAGTGTGATGAAAACTGCAAAAAAGCTACCACAGAGAAGGGACTCGAACCCGTAGCTAGCTTCTATCCGGGAAAATCGTTTTGCCAACCCTGCATGTGAATCACACAATAAAACAAACTAATTGAGGGCTGAAACAACTGGCGGATGGAATTGCTATAGAGAAACGACTACAAATGAACACCGTGGCGCCCGAACACAGCTGAACATGCTCGGTTCCTTTGTTCAATTCGACTGTTTCTTCGTTTGTTTCACATGCAGGATAGCTTGATTGGCTAAACAATTTACCCGGATAGGAGATAACTACGTGTTCGAGTCTCGTCTCTACGGTGGCTTTTTTTGCAGTTTGCATCACATATCATTTTTAAAATCTGTTTCAAAATTATCAAATGATTTATTTTCATAATCTAATTTTTTTATTTCCTATTTAGGGCATTTTTTGGTTTTCAAGAACTAAAAACCATGCACGAATTATTCATAAAACATTTTTTGAGAAGCGTATGCTTCTTCTTGGTTGAGGTATTTTTTTTAATCATCGTAATTTCACTTTTTATTACATAGTTATATTCGCATTACATTTTTTCAATCTGTTTTCCTCGTAAGATACTGATAAAATTTATTTGGTTTTCATTTTTATTTACTACAGGGTCCGGCACTCGAAGTGTAACCAATTAAAAAGGCCATAAATTCAGTTTGGAAAATTACTTTTACTTAATTCAAAGTACAAAATGTGTAAAAATAATACAAAATTCAGAATCAATTCACTTTTGCTCGATATGACCACCTTTTGCCTTGACTTGATGACTTGAGAGAGCGAAGGAGTTGCTTCGTTTGGCCGAAAGCGGTCAATTTCCGAACATTGTATTTTCTGACGAGAAAATTTTTCCAATTGAGCAATTCGTAAACTCTCAAAACGATAGGGTTTACTTGACCGACCGTTCATACGAGAATTTGAGTCATCGATTGGCCACCAGGAGGCAGCACCCGCAACAGATAATGGTTTGGGCCGCTGTAACCGCAGATGGGCGCTCTCCAATCGTTTTCATCGAGCCTGGCGTCAAGGTAAATGCGACATATTATCGGGAAAGTATTCTGGAGGTTGCTTTGAAGCCGTGGGCAGACAAACATTTCGGTGGCAGACCATGGACGTTTCAGCAGGACTCGGCACCGTCTCACAAAGCTCGAGTGAACCAAGAATGGCTGAAAAACAACGTTCCGAACTTCATCACGTCCACACAATGGCTCTCGAATTCACCAGATGCGAATCCAATGGATTATTCTCTTTGGGCCATTTTGGAGAGCAAAGTCCGAACTAAAAGATACACCAGTCTCGAGGCGCTGAAAAAAGTTATTGTCCGCGAGTGGGCCAAAATACCTGCAAGTCACATTCGGCCAAACGAAGCAACTCCTTCGCTCTCTCAAGTCATCAAGTCAAGGCAAAAGGTGGTCATATCGAGCAAAAGTGAATTGATTCTGAATTTTGTATTATTTTTACGCATTTTGTACTTTGAATTAAGTAAAAGTAATTTTCCAAACGGAATTTATGGCCTTTTTAATTGGTTACACTTCGAGTGCCGGACCCTGTATGTTTGGAAAAATGCGTACTGTAAAATGTATTGTTTTGCCTTTCTCATATAGAAAGGTTATGCAACCACTGTGAAAACCGACTTTGACTCAGTTCGTCGAGTACGCAAAATGCCTGTGTGTGTGTGCGTATGTGTGTATGTACCGCTTTTTTGCACTATCTTTTCTCGGAGATGGTTGAAACGATTTTCACAAACTTAGATTCAAATGAAAGGTTTTGTGGTCTCATACGTAATTCCTGAATATTATTTGGATCCGACATCCGGATCCGGAAATATAGGGTAAAGTGCGTTGTAAAAATTTTATACCATCACTGAAAAGGGCGAAAAAACGTAAAAAAATTCTAAATCGACCTCAAATCTTCATCAATTGATAGTTTTTATCAGTAGACGGTCAAACAAACCGATTTCGGTTATTCTATTAAGAATCGATGAAAATTATTTTGAAGAATACTACAGTATTATATATGATAGTATGATAGATACTGTTTTTTGTCAAAAAAAATACGAGCGTTAGGTATAAACTATTACAACTTTATCAATTTGTAAACAGTTATATCAAGTTAATATGAATTTTTCTTTATTTGGCATCGTCGCACTAAATAACGGTTTGAAATTTTAAGCACCCTATAGTTCCAGAACAGCAAGTCAGACCCGGATGAGAATTCAACTACAACCTATGGGACTGTGATACCTTTTATTAAGGCCCGTACCCCGGATTTCGTTTCGAAGATTACTTACCTAATTGTCATTTACATTTCTTAACGTTTACTGTCATGCCATTTCAGTCGCACATGTCTAGACCTTCTAAATGTCCATTTTTAAAGTATAAAAATCCATAAGACTTGTGATTGATTTTATGAAGTGGTCCGAGATAGCTCCCTTAGTTCGATTCATGAAGAACGGTTTATCTGTATAAACTTTTGTCGCAATTATTTTTAAATTTTGTTCTCTAAAATTTATTTTGATAAGATGGAAAGAAGGTGACCTTGGTCCTAATGTGAGATAGTAAAAAGAAATAATTACCAATCACATTACAATCAACGTCATCTTTAAACAACAAGTTAATGTGATATTCAGATTCGATTTAATGACTTTTTCATTCCGTTGCTCTTAAATTTCTTATAATTTTCATACATAGTTTTTAAATACAGAATTTTGATACCCTGATTCAGATTTATAGAATTTACACCTGAAAATTATCGATTAAAATGTTGCAACCATTCACGCTATTCGAAATAGTTTTCTTCTTCCGTATCAGCACGTACCGGTTTTGTATCTTCATTTTGTTTGACGGTTTGAATGTTTTAACCCTATAATTTCGGAATCGGAAAATCAGATCTGAATGAAATTGCAAAGAATTTTTGAAGACAATGAGAGCTTTAATTTGAATCATGATTTGTGAAAATAGGTTTAACCGTTGCTGAGAAATCGAAGTGAGTTCCGTTTTTGGAACTTTTCTTCACTATTATCGTTGTTTACGAAATCGAGAACCAGGGACTAGTAGTTCCAAAGTAGGTTTATATATCCACTAACCAACAAGATCTGCAAACTAGATGAATTTATCAGTAAGTTTGTACCTCGCTTCGAAAAAATACTCATGGAATTAAACATGTTTTCATTCTGGCGCAGCAATACCAGAACCGCAAGTCTGATCTGGATCAGTTTTTCGGGAACTTTTTAATAAATTTTAAAACCTTTTATTTGCATACAGTTTGTGAAAATCGGTTAAAAAATTTCCGAGAAAATTAGATGCGCTTTTTCTTATAGTTTTGCACATATTGCTTTGTAACTCCGGAACCGGATGTCGGATGAAGATGAAATTCACTAGCAGTGTATGGGACCATAAAACCTTTTCATTTGAATCTGAGTTTGTAAATATCAGTTCAGCCATCTCTGGGACACGCATACAATGCTATCTGAAACTCGTCGAAATTCGGTTTTCATAGTGATTGCATATAGCCATTCTACATGAGAAAGGCGAAAAGGCAAAAATGAATTCTTTGTTTACTTTCAATTGCTGAAGGCTTGGTAATTCAAAAAATTTCACCTCGTTTTTTTTTTGCCGAACATTCAGTAAAGGTTACACCGAACAGACTGTAATCTTTTTGCTGACGACTTCGGTAAAAACTGACGTTTGTCAAATTTGAGATTACCGACTTTCGCCGATATGATTACCGAGAACTCGGCGGAGCAAATCTCGTTTGATTATTATAAATTTCGCTGACTTATGCCGTTAATATTTCTCGCGATTATAGTGACGGGCGTTTCAAAATCCAATTATCACTAATTATTTAATTATACTGAAATTTGTATCCCACGAACTCACTCCATATTATTTGCTTCTGGCAGCGAAGAAATATCTACGGTATGACATTTTGTCCCCATTATGTGGCTTACGGCCGTGGGTAGTCCCCATTCCGGTCGAAACAATCCCCCAACAATTCGTCTGATCCTGTATTAGTTGCGTACTGACGCATGGGCGCTTGCCAAAAAAGGCCCGAGATGTTCTTCCGAGAGCTTACCTCTTGTGCGGTGGCAGCCATTGCGGATGTCGTTCCCGTAGCACTACCGGCTACCGCTGCTGCTGCTGATGCATTTGTGTTGAACAGAGCCTGGCCAACGCGTGCTGGTGGCGTGGGTGGACTTAAGCTGCCTGTGACGGTGCTACCCGGTTCCGTCAGATCGGACATCTGTAAAAGGCGTAAAAAGAGAATAATGGAAACGTAAGTCAGAGCGGAGAGCGAGTGATGACGAGGATACGTGATCGGATTCCGCAGTTGATTAAAATTAAAATGCAACATCAATTTTGATCGAGAAGCGATCTACTTATAGAATATGCAAATTTTAGTATAAGCCCATGAATTGAGACGGAATTGTAGATGATGGTTGAGGATTAGTTGTAGAATCGCTCGAACAAGTCACACTGAGTTATGACTGAGAGGATGGTCTAAGATCGATATGAGTTTCCAGTGTTCAGTTATGCACGTATGACAAATGTGTTTTTAGTGATGTTTGTAGGTTAAAGTTGACTGGTGTTAACTGGCGTCTCGGAAGTTTCACATTTATTTTAAATAACACATTTACTTGTAGGTCAAGAGGCTCTTGAACATATTCCCTTGCATTCTGAATTATTTACAACAGAAGAACTCGTTAAAATTCTTGTTGTGTGGGCGCTGATGAACAGCCATTTACTGTCTGGGGTTGATGTTTGCTTTTTCTGGCATTTAACTAGTTCTGATGAGGATGGGGGTGGAATAAGTGAATGTTTATTTGTTTTGTTTTCCGAAGCTAAATATTATCGTCACTGATTCAATCAACAACATCCCGGGTTAGGAATGTCAGTGTGTCAACTGTTGCACATTCCAGCTGTATGACAGTGTCGTTCAGATATTTCGTAAGTAATGGCACAGAGAACAGACATCCAAGCTAGTACAAACTTTTTCGAAAAAGCTGTGTGAAGCATACAAGTGAAAATCTGCTAAAAATCACCGTTGCGTACGACTTTGCACGCATTAATAACCATTGTATGGAAGCTCGAACGCAAGATCCCATGAGCGACTGCTGGGCTGCTCGAAGCGCCTCTACGCGAGAATTGCTACTTGGTGATTGCTTTTTAAAACAACCGTTCAATTTCTTACACACATTGAAATCTCTACTTAGATATCTGTTCTCTGTGGTCATGGCGAGAAAGAGTCTCACCAGTGATGTTATTTTCATATCAGATTCATAAATCAAAACTCATTGTTTTCAGCCAGTCGAATCGTTATCTATTGATAAAGAAATTTATTACAAAATGCAATCAAGTAACTGTTGTTGGAATTAACTAATATCAGTTTTATCAGAGAGTAAAAATAAATAGATGAATAATTCCTCCAGTTACCTTTGGCTAATCTGTATTACTGATAAGTGTTATAGTTCACATATTGAACATAATTATTGTAGGTTTTGATTTCTTCTAGTTTACTCAGACTGTAAAGCTCCTAGACGCTCAGGACTCTTGTTTGTCTATAAAGTAGTCTTACAAGATTGCGTTGTTTTTATTTTGAAAAGTTGAAATAGAGTTATACCATGTTTGTGTCAAATATTATTATTTTGTTTCTCAAGCACGTTGTTTATTGCTTTTGTTAACTGAAATGGATCGACACAAATCCACAACACTTCAGCTTTGCTGATAAGAACCGTCCTTAGGCCTGTGCGGAGCGAACCATTTCCTTGCGATTATCTTCTCGTTCTCTCGTTCAGAAACAACAATTCAGAAATTAGCATGTTGAGCCAGGTATTTACTTGTAGTTGAACTTTTACGGTCGATTAATTAACTGATTGGTCGTGGCCTCGGAGTACATACCGGAAATACCAAACGTGCCAGTTTGATAATGCTCTTTCTCGCTAGTTCCGAGTGAATGCTGAGAAATGTCACGCTCCTGTGTTTGCTAATTTGCATACATCTAGAGCACGACCGGTCCAGCCGTGGCAAGACTTGATCTCACTTCATGTCATAAATATCAATTTCAGCCGGATGGGGGTTTTCCCGAACGGTCTCTGTGCTCATCCGTCCGAGCACGAGCTGCTTCGAGTGATCTAGTTACAAATTATATCATCCACTCGGCCTTCGCATACCCTGCCAAAACTTGATGCCAAGTTGAGGATCAATGTGAAAGCAGACCAACTATCAGTTTGATAATAAAATTTACAAACACCACTTGTGTTTGAATTGGGTTTTCTTTTTGCAGGCCTTCGTTGTTGGTATGAAAGTCAAGAGAATCTATTAGTCATGCAGGTTGATTGTGCGCAGCTCATGTAGCCACACCAAATTTAACCTTGAGCTGAAATTCCAATTGCTAGCAGAGGTGATAGGGATGAGTCTGAATTCCATCTAATTGATTGACTGATTGAAAAGAGGACTTCGAGATGAGTCATGTTTGGAGTTCTGTTCTATTTTGTTGCTTACATTTTGCCAAGAGGTTCTGAGAATTTTAGCTTGTATTTTCAATTCCAGTGTAGAATAATTACTTATGGATTTTGTTGCAAGATATTCATATAGAACAGAGCTAGGGTTTCTGACAGCTTCCGAATGCTAAATCACGTCAAGAGTTTTGTTTATTTTCTTCAGGAAACCTCAAACTTGTTACTTCGATGTCTGACAATCTCGCAGCTGATCCTCTAGACGAATTTCGCGCTAAATCGTATTCAGGGTTTGCCGCACCCTCTTAGTTTTTTATTAAATATTTCTGAACATGTAAACTTCGTCAAGAAAAGCCACTTTACATACTTTTAAATTAAAAAATTCAATTTTTTTCATTGGAGAGCTTAATTAGTAATTTAAAAAAGAAATTTGACAGATTTTGCAAAAAATTCTAGTACAGAACCTTCTTGTCAGATTTGTCAATTTTTGGCAATGGTGAAACAATTTGTTTCTTTTCAAAAGACAGTCTAGGTCAATATTGGAAAAACACAACAAGGATCAGCCTTATGGGGTGTTTCGAGCCATTGATGTGGAACAAGGCAACCCAAATTTCTAATGATTTACAATCAAACAGTTCAATCAATCGTCACACTTTTGAATCCGCAATTGCACGAGAGTCTGCTTAGATTGATCTTGATTAGGAACCAACACCGAACATTGTTTGTCTTGATTTGTATTTATTTTATAGCCGACGAAATTACACCAATATCCCATATGTATGCAATCCAAAATTTACCCTGGGGTAGTTGTCAATTTCTCAGGCGAAACGACATAACAAGGAATTTCATACGAGCTTGCATGACACGAGATCAGAGCATACCAATTAAAGCTTCAATTCGCACATGGCGTATTTTGTCTTGCTGTCTAGCAATAACGTATCTCTAGCATGCTACACGTAGGGCTGAAACGTTAGCTTTAATTTCGCTTATATTTATAGATTCGCATGCTTTCAACAGCTTCGCTTTTGCAGCGATGCTTTCCCATCCGGTATGCCGGAGATTATTAGCAGACCAAATGGGACACTGCTCGCTACTAATTAAAATTTCAATCATATATAATTGAAAACACGTGGCTTGATGCATTCAAATCGAAACTTAGAAATACTTCCAATTAAATGATGAAATAATATTAATAATTGATACAAAATATCTACAATACAACACTGAGCTGTAAGTGTTTAAAACCTGACCACATTTCTACGTGTATTTTTCCTTGAGTTCTCGATTTGCACCCCTATATAGAAAATAAAGATGTGTTCCACATCAAAAAGTATGCAAAGTTAATTTTTGAGAGCGTGCTGTCAATATTCGTTCAAGTTGACACGAAATTCGTCACTATTGAGGTAGAATATAATCAGAAGTCTGGCTATTATTCCACGAAAAAAATCGCCTGAACAAAGTTTGAAGATATATTTCTAGAAATCATATTGCTCAAAAAATGCTACGAGAATAACTACGTCGTATGTTTAAAAGGGTGATTTTTTCGCTAATATCTTTTTGGCAACATTGTTTTTGACAGATCACGAGTGAATCGTGTCTTGTGTTAATGTCAAACTTGTTCAGTTTGGTCTATAATTTAATCATCAATCGTCTTTTAGTCTATAATTTAATCATGAATGGACGCTGGCAAAGTCGGAGGGAGATCCACTTTTTATCGAAAAATTGTGTTCAGCGACGAAGCTGGTTGAATGGATAGGTCAATAAGCAAAATTGCCACATCTGGAGTGAAGATCAGCCAGAAGCAAACAAGAGCTACTAATGAATACCAAAACTCACTGTTTGGTGTGGATTATGGGCCGGTTGCATTTTTCGTGAAATACCGGCCGATATGTTGGAGAGAGTGTGCCAAAATTGGACCATCTAAAGCGGAGCCGTTTTGCATGAAATCATTCTCAAATTTGTGTGTTTTTTCTTGAAAATCAAATCCATCATCTTTATATCAGTACTGTTATTCAGGGTTCATTCCTAATATGCTCTTTTGAAGAATTGAAATGCTAGCCGTATCAACATTTTGTTTGTAAAAAATATTTTCAACCCACCTAACAGTGAAATGATACCTTTTTTCATCAGTCTTCCGCAAGTGTTTTTGCATGGATATTCGCCGATGTTGTTAAAAAAATTTACGTTTTTAAATTGATTTTAATAATTTATATACAAATTTCTGGGAACATTTTTGGAAAATTTTCAGCATCCAAAATTTTTTGTTTTTTGTTTGTTATTAGGAAGAACGAATTCGAAACCGGAAACTAGGGTGTGGGGAAGAATGGAATTCCGTTTATTTATCCATCAACTAATATAATTTAATAATGAAACAGTTTTGAGCCCAATTCAGAAGAATTTTTAGGTTTTCAGTGGCAGTTTGAAATTTCAATCACTCATCTCCCTGTAATTCCGGAACTGCAAGTCAGATCGAAAAGTGAAATTGCATGAAATCATAAAATAATTCTTTGAATCTAAACCTACAACAATCGATTGAGCGATCCACGAGATGTCGAATTGGAATAAATTTGAGCCCAATTTTGGAGATGTTTTAATTTTTTCGTCATCTTTATTTTTTTCAAGGTATGTTGAACTACATTAGTTCTACGATGCCAAGGTCATATTTTATAGCTATTTGAAACTGGGATAATTTAGTAATTTGTTGCAATTTTTTACAGCAACTCTGGGAGATCCAGCCTCCAGCTGGTGTCCGACCGTGACTGGTGGATCGTCATCTTCTATGACGGTTTGAATTTTAAAAACTCATCACCCTGCAATTCCAGCATCGGAGGTCGGAATCGGATAAAATTCTTCAATTTGGTATGGTCCCATCAGTCTTTTAGTTTGAATTTTTATTTATGAAATTCGTTTTGACCTTCTTTGCCAAAACGATGGAGCTCCTCTATTCCCGATACTTTCGGAACCGTAATTCGGAAATCGGTGTAGCCGTGGTCAGTTAAATTCATCTCAGACAGGGATCGGGAACCTTTTGAATCGAAAACATCAAAAACGCTATTTACAACGTTTCAAACTTGTTGAAGAGCCACAAATATTTTCTGAACAACAACAAATAGTACTTGAATAAAAAGGATGTTGTCACTATTTGTGTTAACGGAATTCACTATAAATGTTAGAGTGGCTTTTTGACTTTGAATTGCTGAAATGTATCAAATATGCATTGATTATATCGCAATATTGTCTTAAAAATTGAAAATAACGTAATTTATCGCTCAAAATTCTTCTTCAAAATAATTGATTTATCTTCGAAGCAAACCAATTCTTGTGTCAAAACATAGACTGGGTTTTCAGTCCTTACAGTTTTATTGCGTTTTTGCATTCCCGTTTTGAGTGCAACTGCAATCAAATGTATGTCGCAAATCTTCAAGTAACCAGGAGAACGTTCCACTTGAGGTAACATGTTTTGATTCCAGTTATCTTCAAGCAAAAACGATATATGATTCAACTCATTAAATTTAGCCTGGCACACTTTGATTTAATTTGGCTGCTCGGTATTTGTTTGTCGAAAACTTTCGGTAAATATAAAAACAATAATTATGCGAGTTTTCACAGACCAATATTTTGATCGTACGTTGCTTTAGAGTATTTATTTGAATAATTTTCAAGTCGTACGGTAAATTTGATGATCAACTTTCAAATTGCAACGCAGGACCCGGATAAGCCTTTGAAGTTTGCTCCCAAATAAACTCATATTGTTTCAACACATAGGAAAACGTTTGGACTAGAGGGAATTAACCCCAAACTTTATATTTTAAACTGCCATATTGACAGAACTATGGTAGTTCTATTGATTTTATTTTAATTGATTTTTGAAAATAATATCAGGAATGCTTTAACTATTGTAGGGAAGGTTTACCAATTTTTCAAATATTTTGGAGAACACATTTTCTCACACCTCCGATTTTGGAACAACTCTGGTTTTTTTAGTATAGAAAAAATAATTTTTGAACGCATTAATGTGCTACAGGTTTCATTTTTTTTAATGTAGAAGATCACAATATTTCATTTTTTTCTACAAAAAAAAAACAATCAACCATGCGCTTCCATAGAAGCTCTATTGGAAGGGAACACATGGTGATTAGTTCTAGTACTTTAGTGGAAACGCATGGTTGATTGGTTATCTTTTTAGAAAACAAAATCAAATATTGAACATTTAGGGGTTTTTGGGTTGTACAAAAAGAACGTATTTAAAATATTGAGCTTCTTCAGATTTTTAAAAACATGATACCAAAATGAAATTTTTTGTGCAGAAAGCATCAAAATTACTCATCGGTTCAACTGCTAATGAAAAAATGTGTTGATGCGGAAATAATATGAGTACGATGGCGGTGGTTTCGAATAGATTGATGTCAGGTAATGACAGACAACACTAATGGCTCGAATTTCTCCACATTCCCTTACAAAATGAGAACATTTTAGTGACTTTGCATCGCTGGCAATTATTCTTTATCTGTTGCTCACTACATTGTTTTGTCGTAGTTTCTGATGTATCGACCGTAAGTTATTTTCGACTGTGTCAGACGTGATTCGAACACGAACTGAACTATCAACAATTGTTCATCTTGCCCATTCTGTAAGGTTATGTCCAATTCGAAATCTCGATAATTTGTTGAGCTGAAATTTGCAAATTCAAAGTAAAACATCAGCAACAAAATTATTTTTGGATGTTTGTACGACAGTGATCCGAGACCCGACCATCTCTAATGCGTATAGAGTCAATCCGAACTGAGAGCAGTTCTACTGTAGATCATTTTATTACAAGGACCATTTATTTTTTGATTCTTCACATTCGAGGAAAATGCACTGATCAGCGTTAAACATCGGAAAAGCTCAACGAATCGGCCAACTGATCCATTTTATAGCTAGTGTTACGATAATATTGATATAGCTACTCGTTTTAAGTGAAGGCACTAGCTTACAACTGGCGCCCTACATCCTGGAATACGAACGCAATCTTTCGAAACCAAAAAAAAAAACTTGAAGAAATATAACATCTGAGAAACTTGATTTGTATTGAACCATTGCATTTCTCTATAACTCGAATGTACACTCAGAAAAAAACAGGAAAATTTAAATATCGATAGAAGCAAATAAAAGGAGCATCACAATTGACTTAAATTTACAAAAAAAAAACAAATAAATGTTATTCACTTATAGATTATTCAACTGAATTTAACAGAGAAATAGACATAACACTTAAATTTACATGTTAATGGATGTAATATTCGTTTATCGCTCAAGAAAATACAGCAAGCTTAGATTTGCGTCATTTTTCATTTTTTCTAAGAGTGTACGTAAATCTCTCGATTATGTCACTGACATTACCTAGATACTCCTAAATATTTTTTTTAAATTCAAAATAATCCTCAAATTTCAAGTAAACTTTAAGGAAATCAATTGGTGTCCTAAACGAGCGGTTTACTGAATTTTTCCCCATCTCAATAACACTCAAATGAGTCTAACTAGGAAGCTATTCCCATTAATGAAGATAGCAACGAGACGACGTGTCTCTAGATTTAATTTTAGAAATAACACGTGAACATGGAGTACCTTCAAGTACCATCAAGTATGCAATCGATATATTTGCTCTGCACAAAGGTATTCAGAGATAAAAAGTCTAAATATTAGCGATTATACTCAAGAAGGTTTGTTATCATCGTTATCATTATATATTCTTTAACAAGTGTTTGTTTATAGAATTGAACTACTATAATTTTCGATCCATGATTTTATTGATCAGTATTGTAAAATACTGTGTGGGCCATTTAAACTGGAAGCATTTGTTTCTAAAAAAACGTGTTTAATCCACCTAGCAGTGAGATGATACCTATTTTTATCAATCCGCATGTGTTTTTTGCATGAATATTCTTCGGTGTTTAAGTTTTCATGACATTATTTTAATGACCGTCGTTTTAAGCGACAATTTGAGATTTTAATCACTCATTACTCTGTAATGTCGAAACTGCAAATCGGACCGAATTTGAATCTAGAAGTGTGATAATCGATTAAACATGCCATGATATGTAAGTTCCACTCTAGAGTTTACGGTAATTTAAGGTACTTCCAGAACCGGTATTCAGGAACCAGCATAACCCAAACCGATTCGTATGGCCATATGACGAATAAATTACAACAGTTTTGAGACCAACTTTGAAGCTTTTCGGGATTGTCATCTTATATATCGGTTTGAATTTTAAAAATTCATCATCATGTAATTCGAGAACCGGAAGTCATAATTGGATAAAATTAATTAATTTTTGTATATAAGATTGTTTTTATTTGAATTTTTGTTTCTGAAATTTGATTAGGCTTTTTTTGAGAAAACGATTGAGCTTTGAGAAACGATTTTATACTGGAACCGGAATTCTAAAAGCGGTATGGGCGAAGTCAGATAAATTCACCTGAGTAGCTGTATAGTTTACATTTGTTTCAAAATATTTGCTAATCAGCTAAGACATCTTTGAGAGATCATAGCACGAATTAAATTTTTAGGTGCATTCTGATCGACAACTGAATACCACTAAAACTGAAAAAAGTTAATTTTTTTATCGACTATCCAAATCTGCTAACACGATAAACCTGATTAATTTATGTGGAATAGACATCTGTATCATGTATCCCCGAAACCGGAAGTTGGATCTGACTGAAGAGCAAGATGTTTTATAGAACCTTGAACCATTTGAATCTTAGATGATTCTTAGATTTCATTTAAATCTTAGATCGGTTTAGCCATCTACGAGAAAAATGAGTTACACAATTTTGATTTCGTTTCATATATCATCCTGTAGTTCCAGAACCAGAGGTCGGAACCAAACATAATGCAGGAACTTTGTTTGGGAGCATACGACTTTTCGTATGAATCTGAATTTGTAGAAAAGAAATTTTCCGAGAAAATTAAGTGAAATTATTTGTAACACACGCATTTGCTGATCTTGACGAACTGATTCGAATGGTATATGGATGTTATGTTGTTCCAGCATTTATTGCTGTAAGTAGTTTAAAACAAAATAATTAAAAAAAATTCTGCCATCATCTGGTTTATATATGTCATATTCGAACGATTGTGTTGCCAAAAACGAGCCGTGCTAAAATCGGTCCGAGGCTAAATGTCATGAAAAGGGATACTGTACACAGTCTTTTTGGTACTTAGAAACAATTGTATGTAACAGTATTAAAAAATCGTGTTTTACGTTGCTCCCAAGCATTGCTTTGTCACACAGCGCTCAAAACTCCTACTGCTGGAATATGGGGGAAAAGTCGCATACGCAAAAATTTCGATATCTCCGTTAAAAATGGACGGATTTTAACAATCTATGGCTTGTTGGATAGGTATTACCGTGCGGAATCTAAGTCTGAAAACATATTCTGTTTTCAAGGTCAATTGTGACAGATACTGTCAAAAAACTGAAAATTTTGACATAAAACTTTGTATAACTCAAAAAGTAAACATCCGATCTCAAAACCATTCAATAGCGTTTTGAGTGACGGGGAGACCTTTCATTTGCGACTAGTTTGATCAAAATCGGTTCAGCCATCTCTGAGATCTAGACCTCTTAGTTGACAACACACATACAGACACACACATACACACACACACACACACACACAGACATTTGCTCAGTTCGTCGAGCTGAATCGATTGGTATATGTCATTCGGCCCTCCGGGCCTCGGAAAATTTTTCAAAAGTTTGAGCGAATTTTATACCTATTTTTTATATATATAAAAATAGGTAAAAATATAGGAAAACAACATGGTGGCGTTAAATTGGGTGATCTCGGGGGCTATTCAAAATCAGAGATGTCCATCTCCTCTGTGTGACAAAGAGCAAGTATAATTTCTCCCCTTGCACTGACAACAACGAAAGCTCTTCTCTTTCACACATGCACACCACTGTTATATAAAGTGTGCACGCATCATGAGAGCGCGTATTTATTTTCTTTCACTTCTAGCACTGGATCACACCAAATTGCTAGAGAAGCGCTCTAAAATTTCCTGAGGTGGATGCAGATATTTTCACCAAAGTGTGCACGCCGGTGAGCACTCTGGTGTACGGTGCGCATAAGAGCAGCGAATTCAGCAAAAGTGCAATTTATCGTTAAAATTTAGTTGTTTCTTGCTGCGAAAAAGTTTATCATAAAGCGCTACTTTCTATAAATTTAAAAATTAAATCACAGAAGTGTTCGCCCACTAGCACGCACCAGTGGTGTATTTAGGCGAGAGCACCTGAGAGTGTTTAATGCGAAGAGAACGTATTTCACTCGCACCAACTACTTTAACCATAAGCACACACTCAAATTCTGTCTATTCGGCACTAAGAAGAAGTGCGCTTTTCTTTTTGTGCGATGTTCATCGGTGGCCTCCCCAGTGTTGAAATGAAGCTTACTCGATGGTATATCACTCAAGTGAAATGCCTGGTCAAAATTACCGTTTTTCAATATGACCCGTCCGGGGAACAATGGTCGTAACAAATCGATTGTCAGTCTGTATGGCATGTTGCACCGTCCTGTTGAAATCAGTAACAGTTGAAATCATTCAAAATCATTTATCATGGCTCGATAACGATTGCCATTAACAGTTTTCGTTGCTTCATCATCGTCTTGGAAAAAATAGGGACCAGTCACCCCGCATGAACACCACACAAAACTGTGACTTTTTGGTCATGTAGAGGCTGTTACTCAATTAATTGAGGGTTTTCAGTGGTATAGACTCGACAATTTTGCCTATTAACGCCTTCATTTAACCTGAAATGTGCCTCATCTGAAGTGATGATTTTTCGTTAAAAGTTGGCCTAGTTTTGAAGGTAAAGCTGAACAATTCCAGCGCGTTTTTTATGTGTACTGTTCCATGGTAAAATTGTCTTGGAATAACTCTTTCTACGCGATATGTCATTAGACGATCTGAAAATTCTGTGAAGTGTAACAAAAACCAGGAAAATACTAAGCATAAGTTTTTTTTTAAAAAAAACTAGATGTGATTTTTCGATCTCTTTGCACATACCATTTCAAGTTGAACGTTCCAAACAACAGATCCAAGTGAAAAATACCACACGTGTGAGATACACTCCGAGTAAACATCACTTGACTATCACTTGAAACATTCAATCATTTTCCCTGAAATATTTGATAACGGTGCTATTTAATACATTGCGATCTAATTCTAAGTAACTTTTCGTTCACTGGTTGATGACTGTGATGATGAAAACGATGACAATGACGATGCTACGAAAATGTCGACAGCGAGAAACTGAGTTTCGTATGCCACTGTGCCAGAAAAGTGTAAACACTTGAACACATAAAATATAAACAAGAGGGATCACGTATGATTGGCATTACAACTGCTGGTTAAACACACTCAACTTCAATAGCTGAAACTTGCGCCACATAAAACAAGCGATTTTTTTTTCCTTAGCAGGTCTGTTATCTGTTTAACACTTATGCATAACTAGCATTCAAACTTGACAAAATATTGCTTCTATCGCACAGATAAAGCGTGACAGGTCCCAGAGGAACAAAGTAAAAAAAAATCACAAACCGATTTGAAAAAGTCCTTCCGCGCACTCCTCAGTGAGCTCCTACTCATTATTTCAATAGCCCAACGTGATCCAGTAACTGTGCTCACCAACGCAACGGTTTGGTCTGATTAGGAATGTGTCGCGAATAAACTAGGTCCGTTGGAAGCTTGTGCTAGCTACTGTCGTCAGGTGGTTCACGCAGTCGATTGCAGTGGTTTTTAAAGTTTAATATAAACGAGTAACTGCTTACTTTGTTCGCTGATAGGTGGTAGTCCTCTTCTGGTTCCTCAAATATAACACACAGATTACAACATCAAAAAACACACTTTGTCACGTATGAGGTAAAACATCACTTTCCAATTTACTCAGGCCAATGTTCATGCTGTTAAAGATAGACATACTTAGAGATACTCTGAATAGTTTCACATCGCAAAAACGAAATCAAACGAAAGGAATTCAATCACTCTAATTCGGCGAAAAAACATCACACCAAACAGTATCTTATCACAGTGCGGCAAGTGGGACGAACGAAAATTAAACGGGAGAGACAGTGCACAATATTTAAGTGTGAATTCTGTATTGTTGGGCTTGATTGTAAAGGTATTGCTCGTTGTTCATTGCGGACAAATTATCGCATGCTAGTGTTGAATACAGCGACCCCGTTCCGCTCTAGTTGGAATACGCTCGGTAATTAATCATTTTCTGAATTTACACCAGTATTATCATGAATGTTGGGATTTCATGTTTCGTATTATGAAGAATTGTACGCACCGTTGATAAATTTAGTCGTATCTACCTCATTGACGCGAATTAAGTTTAGTAAACCGAATTCTACATTATATAGTAGCTT
Source organism: Malaya genurostris (assembly GCF_030247185.1). NCBI lineage: Eukaryota > Metazoa > Arthropoda > Insecta > Diptera > Culicidae > Malaya > Malaya genurostris. The sequence goes on along the minus strand of NC_080572.1, from coordinate 232,390,697 downwards.
TTTGAATTAATAGAAACATAAAATGTTTCCGGTCTGACAAAGAAATCAACTCTTTTATTCTAAATTTTGATTTTTTTCGTCAATGTATTCTTCTTGAAGAGCAATACATTTGCTCCAACGGCGTTCAAACATTTCTACAACACTTTTATACCACGATTTCTTCTTAGCATAACTCTTTCCAGCAAGCACCTTTTTTAAAATCTGAGATCAGAAAACAGTCGCTGGGGGCTAAAACTGGTGAATATGGTGTATGCGATTGCAATTCCAAATTCAAATCATAGAATTAAGCCATCGTTATTAAGGATAAGTTGTTTATGATCAGCTGTGAAAAACCGCGCGATTTTTTCAAGTGTTCTTGCAAATTGTGAATACAAATTCTTTCGATATCATCGATGCTCAGGCCCGTACCCAGGATTTGATTTCGGGAGGGGCCAGTTGTCATTACCGGTTCCGGAAGCACCAGAAAAAGATGGCAAAAACGTTAGAATGGAACGTTGGAATTTAACGTGTCATTATTGAGTCATTAAATAATATTTGTTATTCTGATCGAGATTATTATTATTATTATTTAAAAATTTTTTGACTTGCCATTGCCTTTGATTCGTAGAGAACGGAAAACATACATATTTGAAATTTTATAGGTAATATGACAATACAAACTTACTTTGGTAGTGGTCTAAAATTCTAAAACAAAACTCACATCAATTACTCAGAGATAATTTGAGGTTTTGGAAACAGCTCGAGGAAGCTTTTCAATATATATATTTTTTTTACATAGGTCGATTAAAACAAATTTTTCAATAGTACAGGGTCCGGCACTCGAAGTGTAACCAACTTCAGACCTTCGAGCCTGGCGTCAAGGTAAATGCGACATATTATCGGGAAAGTATTCTGGAGGTTGCTTTGAAGCCGTGGGCAGACAAACATTTCGGTGGCAGACCATGGACGTTTCAGCAGGACTCGGCACCGTCTCACAAAGCTCGAGTGAACCAAGAATGGCTGAAAAACAACGTTCCGAACTTCATCACGTCCACACAATGGCTCTCGAATTCACCAGATGCGAATCCAATGGATTATTCTCTTTGGGCCATTTTGGAGAGCAAAGTCCGAACTAAAAGATACACCAGTCTCGAGGCGCTGAAAAAAGTTATTGTCCGCGAGTGGGCCAAAATACACCTGCAAGTCACATTCGGGCAGCTTGCGATTCGTTTTTTGACCGTCTCAAGGCCATAGTCAAGGCAAAAGGTTGTCATATCGAGCAAAAGTGAATTGATTCTGAATTTTGTATTATTTTTACACATTTTGTACTTTGAATTAAGTAAAAGTAAGCAAGCTTTTTCCCCTTCAAATTACCACAATCTGTACGGCCAGTAAGCCGAAACTTGTTTCGTTCGAGACGTCAGGTTGGACGTTACACTTCATGTGTACAAAAAAAAGTGTCTTGCAAATAGCATTAACTTTACGTCTGCTCAGCGGATTATGTTGATCCGGGGGTTTGCGTCAGCATAATCTGCTGACGCACTGATGAGTCGAAGACGAAACGTAAACTTAAGAAAATGGTTATATGCACCTAGCATAAACTTGGGGGTAAAAGCAAGCTTTTTCCCCTTCAAATTACCACAATCTGTACGGCCAGTAAGCCGAAACTTGTTTCGTTCGAGACGTCAGGTTGGACGTTACACTTCATGTGTACAAAAAAAGTGTCTTGCAAATAGCATTAACTTTACGTCTGCTCAGCGGATTATGTTGATCCGGGGGTTTGCGTCAGCATAATCTGCTGACGCACTGATGAGTCGAAGACGAAACGTAAACTTAAGAAAATGGTTATATGCACCTAGCATAAACTTGGGGGTAAAAGCAAGCTTTTTCCCCTTCAAATTACCACAATCTGTACGGCCAGTAAGCCGAAACTTGTTTCGTTCGAGACGTCAGGTTGGACGTTACACTTCATGTGTACAAAAAAAAGTGTCTTGCAAATAGCATTAACTTTACGTCTGCTCAGCGGATTATGTTGATCCGGGGGTTTGCGTCAGCATAATCTGCTGACGCACTGATGAGTCGAAGACGAAACGTAAACTTAAGAAAATGGTTATATGCACCTAGCATAAACTTGGGGGTAAAAGCAAGCTTTTTCCCCTTCAAATTACCACAATCTGTACGGCCAGTAAGCCGAAACTTGTTTCGTTCGAGACGTCAGGTTGGACGTTACACTTCATGTGTACAACAAAAAAAAGTGTCTTGCAAATAGCATTAACTTTACGTCTGCTCAGCGGATTATGTTGATCCGGGGGTTTGCGTCAGCATAATCTGCTGACGCACTGATGAGTCGAAGACGAAACGTAAACTTAAGAAAATGGTTATATGCACCTAGCATAAACTTGGGGGTAAAAGCAAGCTTTTTCCCCTTCAAATTACCACAATCTGTACGGCCAGTAAGCCGAAACTTGTTTCGTTCGAGACGTCAGGTTGGACGTTACACTTCATGTGTACAAAAAAAAGTGTCTTGCAAATAGCATTAACTTTACGTCTGCTCAGCGGATTATGTTGATCCGGGGGTTTGCGTCAGCATAATCTGCTGACGCACTGATGAGTCGAAGACGAAACGTAAACTTAAGTAAAAGTAATTTTCCAAACTGAATTTATGGCCTTTTTAATTGGTTACACTTCGAGTGCCGGACCCTGTATGCTATAGAAATACTGGAACGACGTTGCCATACATGTTTAAGTTGAAAGTTTCCGAATCGATTGGTTGTTAAATTATTAAATTAAATTAATAATCCAATAAATTGATAATCCATCAACAAATGACTGAGTTATTAGCGTTCAAAATTATGCCAGAAAAAGGTTACGCGACTATTTAAGAAACTTTTGACATCCGGGCCAGTATAGTGAAAAGTAAGACACTTTAAATGCCAAAAATCGACCAAAGATTTGCTAAATACATTGGATATTTCAAAAGAACCAGTAACCACGCTGATTCAGTTCTTGAAAAACTGGATGATATATAAGATACTCAAGCGAACACGGTGTGCCGCAAACAGTAGGAAATTGCACCAACACACAATGCAAAAGCGACAATCCAGTGAGCGAACGCATATACAATCCAGTCATCACCTCACTGGACGAGCTACTTGTTTCATTCACAAGCAAGCATCAACTAGGCAAAGATATGTTTTGCAGCATATATTTATAGATTTCGCTTCATACTACGCGGAACGATGCGGTGTTTTTATGCATGGCGCAAAGCCTGCTATTCCGAACAAGAAAATGACATCATTTTGGACAACTGGGATTGGTGGTTGAAAACATAGGTCGATTCTAACGTTTTTTTTTTCAATAGTATGCTTTTGAAATACTGAAACGATGTTGCCATACATGTTTAAGTTAAAAGTTTCCGAATCGAGTGGTTGTTAAATTATATCAATCCATCAACAAATGACTGAGTTATTAACGTTCTAAATTATGACAAAAAAGGGCGAGGCTATTTTTGAAACTTTCAATTGACACCCGGTCCCGTATAGGGAAGAGTAAGGCATTTTAATGCCAAAATACAAACATCAAATAAAAAGAAACTATCATTTGCGATGGAATTACTCAAATGGAAAGTACGAGCCTACCCGCCCTATAACCAAGGCATTGCTTGTTCTGATTATTAATTGTTCCGGTCGATGCAACATGGCCCAGCTGACCAGCACCTCTCCAATTATGATTAAGTAATTAAAATCTATCGATTCGTGAATGGCGGTCAAACTGGTCGAATATTTAAAATATTGAATTTGTAACCCTTTTTTGGTAATGAAACATTAAATTTTCAAAAATATATCATATTGTTTATAAGGTTATTTCACCTCTGTTCCACCACATCTAGAGTAGTTCAGTAGGTAGATATGTAAATTTTTGAAGAAATCCCGGGATTTTCCGAGAAATTTGAGAAATTTCGTATATTGACTTTTTCATTCAACAGTCAAAGGTTTCTAACTAAAAATGGTGGCTTTGCGAAATTGTTGAGTTATTTTCGACTCTGGTAACAAGTCATGTGACTAGATGTTGCTAAAAATTTGTAACTTTTCATACATCCGTTATTTTAGGCGAATCATTTTTTTCAATGCGATTTTCTTTTCTATTGGAACAAAGTGATTTCCCCTTTCAGTTTATAAACTTCTACTCTGTTTTTAGATAAGTTTCGTAAGAAGTCACAAATCTTTGACAAATGCAAAATAGCTAAAGGTGTGCGTTCGAATGACTTGTATCAGTTGAAAAATATCTATTCATGAATTTTGCACTGGCTCGATTTCTCTCCCATCGGTCGTCCCACTAGCGCCAGATGATACGTACACGGACACAGAATGACGCTTTTTATTATACGTCGTTACCACCTTCGCAATGTACACTGTTGTTGTCTATCGGTAAACTAACTTATATTGTAGGTGTATTCAACTTTAGCAAAATCTCGTCTTGAACAAATGCTTCTTCATCCGGCTTAGGGTAGCAGCCAATCTTGTTAAAAAAAATCGGGGTAAAACCAACAACGAATGTACACACAATTTCAATTCAAACTTCGCAGCAGCACACACTACCGAATGGTACGTAACCGTTCAAGCCAAGATATGGTTATGAAATCGATAAACATAAAAATATTTATTCTTTCGTTTCCCACTGTACTTTACTGCCACATTGCTCCAGCCGGCGGTACTGCCGAGATTGGAAACCCCGGTCAAATCGACAGCGTCTGTTATTAATGATTCCGTGCAAATACTGACGAACATGGACCCGCGAAATCCATCACGTATCTTCACGTCAAGACTACGATTTGACACGTTGCTTTTGGTTAGCTAGGCTGTCAACAAACACTCACACACGCGGAAGCTGGCATACGACGTAATTGTTTTTTTTTTATTTTGACGCACGGAGGGACGGAAGAACCGATTATTGCACGACTGATTATCTATAAAGTTTTTTTTTTCGAAACGCAATCTCGAGGTTTCTATCGCTGCGCGAACGATGATACCTGTTGGCCGCTTCAAACAATACTAAGTGGCCGCGAGATGCTACCGCGTAGACGGCACTCGGTTTGACAATGTGGTAATGAAATCCCACAGTTGTGTGTTGGCGTCGCGATGTGCTGAGAAATCAGGCGACGCTTTTTATGTGCTAGTATGAACACAATACACTGTGTTGTATTGTCGGTCGGTACAAAGAATTGCAATCCGGTACCGGTGCGCTCGTATTTCTGGGTTGTGTGGTTGTGTGTGCAAGGGGGGAGGAGATTTTCGTTTTTATTGAATCGAGAGTTTCCTAGTACCAAAGGTCATCGCCGTCGTGCGAATACAAATGGGGGTGGACGTCGCACTGTACTTGTGGCGACGACGTCTGGCTCCGACCGATGGGCTTTGGTTGCAGCCCACCCAGACGATGAACCCGATTGTAGACGGTAAATACTCCGCGACTACCCGACAAGTCTCTGCGGGAGATGTTCCTCAAGAGGCGATCGAATGTGTACGGGAAAATTGTTCAGTATTTAAAATATATTGAATTGACAAAACTGTTGCTTGCTGCGACGACTTATTAGAGAGAATTTGAAACATTTTCTAAGCCCAGTTATTTTTTAAATCATATCGTAAGAATTGAGTATAAAAATAAACTTTGAGCTTGAGTCTATTCGGATTACCTCAGAGTATTAAATAAGTATAATTTCGGAGAGCATTTTAAATTGCATTTGCACATTAAAAATCGTGTCAAAAAATTCGAAGAATTAGAATTTCAATTTTATCGTTGTTCAAAATTAATAACAAATAAATCTGATTTTCTGAATCATTACTCAGAAGCGCACAAAATTTTTTATTTTGGGTTTTGATGATTTTTAATTTCATTTCACATATGATTTGCTTGCATTTAATAGCTAATAGTACATTGGAACTTTAATAAATTTGACATTCTTGATAAAATATTATATTTTTTAAGGAAAAATCTATTTGTCGTTTATTGTTATAATCGATAGATATTTTGTCTGGGAACAAAATTTCTAAGTTTCAAAGTCGTACTTTGAATATTTTCCGTTATACTGTTCTTTGAATTTATGCGTCAGAGATCAACTTCGTAATAAAGAGTGATTTTTTGTTGGTATCTTTTCGGCAACACTGTTTTCGGCAGATCACGTGTGAATCGTGCGTTGTGTCCATGTCAAAATTGTTCAGTTTGGGCTATAATTTAATCATGAATCGTCGGTTAGTCTTATAAATGGGCGCTGGCAAAGCTGGAGGAAGATTCATTTTTTGATCGAAAAATTCTGTTCAGTGACGAAGCTCGTCAATGGTTGAATGGATTCGTCAACAAGCTTAATTGACGCATATGAAGTGAAGACCAGTCAGTAGCATTTGAAGAGTTACTAATGAATCCTAAAAAATTACTGTTTTGTGTAGATTATGGGCTGGTGGCATTGAAATACCGGCCGATATGTTAGAGAAAGTGTGCCAAAAAATGGACCTTGGGTATGGGCCATCCAAAGCGGAGCCGCAGTCGATATTTGCATGAAAGCATCTTCTAACATCAAATTATATTGATCTTGCTATCGATTCCAATAAAGATTTAATTATTATTCTTTGTTTTTAAATCAAATTCTATACCTCTTAAAAAATCACCCTTTATACGTGTGAACAGAAAACTGACTTTTGAAAAACCAGTCTCGGGAGATGCTCGATATGGTCGCTATTTTGAACTGTTTTCATGTATAAAAATTGGTTCTCTTATCCACAAACGTACAACTACAGATGCTTTAAAAAGATCCTGATAGCTCTGGTTTCTGTTCAGTAAAATAATGAAAATGAACCTTATTCTCTACTGCTTCATAGAGTGCCCCCTTAATGGTTTATAATAAAAAGTTTAATTTGAAGTATTCTTTTCTCTATAGAAAGAATATAGAGAATGAATGCTAGAGAACTATTCGACTCAGCTCGATGAGATCAAAATATGCCTATGAGCATCGTCTAAAGTTCTTCCTCTCCGCTGAATTTTCTAGGAGATGGCTTAACCGATTTAACCAAGTTTAGGCTCGTTTTAAAGCTAATTGAGTCACTGATCAAGCTCGAAGATCAAAAATTGACATGTTTGGATTCAGGCATATAAAGGTATAAGTGACGTAACCGACAAAACGCACTTTTATCTCTTCGTTCAATTTTCTCGGAGCTAAACCGGATTCAACAAGCTTAGGTTCGTTTGAAAGCTACTGTTTGGTCTTTGATCAAGTTTTAAGATCAAATACCCGTCACTTCCGGTTCAGGGAATGTGGCGGTATAAAAAAAGCATTTTTAATCTCTCCTCTCAATTTTTTCAAAGATGGCTAAACCGATTTCAACAAACTTAGGTTCATTTGAAAGCTAATTTGAGTAATTGATCAAGTTTGAAGATCCAATTGTTGACACTTTCGGCATAAACTAACAGATAGGACACTCAAATTAGATTATTTAATCATTTTAGCTGTCATTTCGAATATTCCTTTAGTTGGGACAGTACTCGGACGGTATAGTGATGGCGCCACGTTACCCTAGCAAAATCATCTAGTCTGTCAACTAGACTGTGTTTAGTTTTTTCAGCAGGAGACAAATTTAATACATATTACCAAAACTAAATAAACAATTGTGCCTATTTCCAATCCTACAACGCAATACAAAATCGAACCCTTGTTTTGTTATGATGTTCACTTGTTTATGGCCTACCGCCACTTAAATTCGGATGATAATTACCAACACAATCAAAACATAACACAAGGAGTGTAGCGATAGTAAACATTTCACGCAGTTCAATATAGGTGGAGCTGTAGTCCCACGAAAATTTGTGTTTAGAAGAATTTTCTCATATTGTCAGTTCTGTTAGCCTGTGCTTTCGGTATCATATATGTTATGGAACCGACAAACCGCTTCTTTTCTATCCGTTCTATTTTCTCAGAGATATTTGATCTCGTTTGAAAACTACTAATGGTTCCAGAGATACAATGGTATAAGTGACGTAACCGACAAACCGATTTGTCTATCGGCTCATTTTTAGTGGAAATGGCTAACTTCGATATAGATGAAGGCTTGTTCAAAAATTACTATGAGGTCATTGATGAGGTTCTGGCGACCATTTTCGGTTCGGAAGATGTAATCTTATATATGACGTAACCGACAAATCGCAGTTTTTATTTCCAAAACGCCCGGTAAACTGACTTTGCCTAGTATTTTTTTTAGAGAAAATCAATTATGCAAAAATGCTATAATTTAGTTTTATGCATATATATTTTTTTTAAATTGAATGAAATTGGGACAATCACAACAGTCAAAATAAATTAATCTCGCGCAGTTATAACTTATGCCCAGAAAACGATTTCTTTAAAATATGATTTTTCGGTGAACTGCCGTTTGTCAAAGATAGATCACAACGAAAAGAAAACCTTGTTTCTTTTGATTAAAACCAAAGTTTTACTTTTATTATCTACTCAACAAAATAATATTTCGAATAAAAAGAAATAATTTGGCTTAAGCGCAGATTTCAAACTTCATTAATAACATTCTAAGCAGCTCCTTCTTATTGTTTAAGTGATTATCCACACTTTAAAGTCTCCACGACACTACTTCAATATTTAGGGAGCGAAAAAGTTAACTTGAAACCTGTTCTGTACTTTCAAGTTGTCAAAAGTACCTCGTATGGTTTTAAGTACAGGGTGACGCCGCTGGATTATTTTATTTGGGGAACGGTTCAAGATAAATATTATGCCACGCCAGAAATTGAAAATGTACTCAAAAATGGGGTCGATTGAATTGGCTACTGTCAAGCCAGTCGTGGGGGTCATTTTTTCCACGAATTCGTTTATTTCGTAAGGCAGTTTACATAAGTTTTTCTTCGTCCTAGCTTCGCTTTTACGTAGAATTCTCATCCTAATATAACTTTTATATAGTCAAAACGATTTGAATTTAATAAAGGCAATGTTAGCAGTTTTCTAACAGTACCAGATATGTAACGAACATTTTTATAATAACATATCATACATTTATAAGATACAGTCAAAAGAAAAAGTAAACAAAGAGAAAATGTCACTCCTTTTGAAATGTTTACGTCGAAATAGGTTTACACTGAGAATATCGAAGTATTTTTCACAGGTGAATCTTGTAATGTTCGTTTAAGACCAAAATTCAAATCCCATTTAAACAATAACATGTATTGTAATGAATGATTATCATTAAACTAAACTTCAAAAATTCATATAATTTTTTTTTGTGATTTGGATTTGGAAAACTTTTCCTCACTATCATAATCTACCCGTAAAAAATAAGCCATTGATTTTACAGCATAAAAAATTGATTCACAATTAGATCTGTCGGTTACAATACATTTTTTTGTATCTTGACAAGATTTTTTTCATTTCCAGCGATTGAATATATTGTTTCTACAATTCACAATTGAATTTATTGTACACGTGATGTTTCAAACAATATGCAAACTATGCATTTAATTGTTTTCCAAGAAAACATGTATGAGAAAATTTTATGATTTGAATTGTTACGATACTTAACAACCTAAACATTATATTGTGAAAAGCATGTTCACAATTAATTGAATAGTGTATAACATTATATTGAAATATTTTTCAATGGTCGAAGCAAAATTGTGGAAGCTTTTGTAACAACAAATCGTATTGTTTTTCTACAATAATTTTTATTCGGGGACTCTAGAAGCAATTGTATTCGTTACATGAAAAAAAAAAAGATTCTGGTGTATTTATAATGATGGTTATTCAATCTTATAAAATTCTAGAGAAAATTTGTTTCATATATTAATTAGTGGTTGATTTCTATGAATGAAATTCGACTGACTTTCGGCTCACGCCTACTTGATAGTTTCAAGAGAAGTCCTTTAAAGAAAAAAAAAAAAAGAATTGCATGCGTCGTGGCATTTCGACACATGGAGTTCTAACATGTAGGTAAACTGCTAGAATTGGCAGTCAATTCTCCATCCTTTCCTACCGCTGGTGAAAAAGGAGCAGCGGTGCTTGCCGGGTTTTTGTGTGGGTTTGAAACGACTTGAAGTGGTAAAACTTGTTTTTCTTCATATGCTAATTCCTTTGAGAATCACGACAATGTGTAGAATAATGATTGCGCCACATGTTTTTACTCGGGAAAAAACACATACTGACATATTTTGTCGTGTTATAGAGATCTTTTCTTCACTGAATGCCGACAAAAATGTAGTTATGTAACCGGAAGTGTGACCGGCGATCGACGACGCACGCACATCAACACGGATCATCGGGGATTGATTCTCGTTTGGAAGGCTATCTATCAATGGGTGGTGTTGTCTACAATGCAAAATCAAACAAACGCACTACGGTGACCATCAAGCGAATTTGCGTCAATGTCTGCTGCATCAGACAGATACAGTACAGTTGAAGAAGAAGGAAGCGGTGCCTAAACACGGTGCTTTGAATCGATAAAAAGCAACAACAAAAATATTTACCCGTGGATCGTTTTTCCTTTTGAAGGTTATGTTTACATCGTTCATTCCACGAACCGTAGACGCGATTGGGTTTCGCAATATTTTTGTTTATTTTCTATCCGTTTCTTAGTACCCAGATGAATGTGTGAGTTACATCTGATGAGCGGTGTTAGTGTAGGAATGAAGCGAACATAAATGTGCATTGCAAGTGTGTTGTTTTATGGCAACCTATACTTGCCACGGTGAAGCCTTTCAGTGTTGGTTTATGGGTATCGTTGCATGCGAGAATCAAACACCGGTAGATTCGAGTGACTTGTTCGAAGTGGAACTTGATTCGGTATTATGTGCGAATTATTGTCATGTTTGATGAAAAATGAGCACACACACGTCATACGTAATATTTTTCAAAAATTTTGCAGAATGTTAACATGTGATGTGATTTTAATTAAATGTATCGAAATATTCCATATTATTGCAATACTTTTCTTAAACTGTTGCCGGACTAGGTTATTCATTTACTTTATAGCAAGCAGTCGATAAAGTAGAACAGTTATTTTCAGTTTCTAAACTATCATGGTTTGCCTTCGCATGTTTCTTCTAAGCATAATCAGATTTGAAAAAGGAAAAGCAAAAGATTTTCAAGATGATGGGTACCTTAACTTAACAGAAAAATTTATCAGGAACATATCTCTCTTTCTACGGATCAGTCTCAGTATAACAGTTTTTGCGGCTATCACCGAGGAACATAAACATTCCCCTCACGCGTGATATGTTATCATCATTGTAGAAAGAAAGCTTCATTCAAAGCACCCCCAAAATTCCGTCGGGCGGGCACTGGGGTTAAAGAGAAAAACCCATCAAATTTGATTGCTATAAATTATCCACACATAAATCCATGAAAGTGCGATCGTCAAAATTTCCATTGAACTGAAATAAGGACCATGCCACTTTCCCGATCTGGCTGTGAACACAAGCATATTGGCGTTCATTTGAAACTCAAATATATTGAAAAATTTTAGATTCGTCCGTTAAAAAATGTTATATTTAATAGTGCCTAAAATCCCTCTACCCATTTTTGTCAGATCAAGTAAATCATGGGAACCATGGTTGAGACACCATGGCCCGCTCTCATAGTTAAAATGCATATTGTGCGATTTATAATATGCAAGTTAGTCTTGTTCATCATTCCAGGGTACGGGGTCTTGGTTTGTTAAATATAAAGTAAAAGGCAGGGCACAGGGTTCGAACCCGCGACCAGCCGATTGGTAGTTGGCATGTCTTAGGCAACATGGCAATGAACACTTCTAGAGAAGCCACTATACAAGCAGACGTATTGAGCGCGTTTGCGGCGGATTATAATTTTTTTCATCACTTGTAATAGGCCCATGTCTATTAATTGTTGTCGAAACCGTCACTTACCTCATTACGTCGTGGAAACAGGAACTGCGATCTGAGTGTCGCCACCGATGGGCTTGACCGGTTGATTACCATATTCGGTGGAATTAGCACTCGTTGCGAAATGAAACACTGATGGTATGAACTTTTCGAAGATGATAACTCTTCAAATTATTTAGCACCTGCAGATGTTTAAACATTAATGTGGGTTTTTTGCCTGTTGTTTTGTTCTGATAACCGTCACAACTATCTCTAACGTAATTTCCTTTTGCGCTTCTTGGTGTTTTTTGGTTTGTATAGAACCGATAGGTACAATGTGCGTATTGCCGACGTTAATGTCAATGTACTCTACCTCTCCAATACGCCTATGCAGTTCGTTTCATTTTCAGAGTTCTGAATGGTTTCAGGTGCAATTTCTGAATTGCTATCCACGTTAGGGGAAACGACTGAATAAGTACAGGATGTTATGGACAACAGGAAAAGAATCATATTGATTGAAGGAGTTTTTGTTTCTGTATGTCAGGTAAAGAATGTAAGCAGGTAAATTCTTTTTATAGTATTGAGGAAAGATATTAAAACTGGGATTGTCTGGAAAGCCTAGCATAAATGTGTCGCTGCCACTAATGGAACAAAGTATTCTTATTGTTTAGTTTTTAAGATCGATATGCAAACTTTCAGGTATACATTTTCAACAACAAAAAAAACCGAAGAATATTACATTTTGAATTTTTGGTCATTAGTAAGACAGGTGCAACGTAGATTATATTAACAGATATATTTTAGTTATGCCCAAATTACGATTCACTTTCGTTGGCATATGTGGAACAGAATTTTTAACATGTCGAACTGTAAACCATCGAATCGTAAAACAATTTCCGCGCGAACGGAATCATTTTTTATCGTCGGAACTTAGCAAACCCCGGTACGCTTCAACACTATGAGAAAAAGAGAAAAAATCGTTCGTGCGTCATTAGTAGGCCGTTTATTGCACTGTGTTGTTGTTCGTGTGAGTTGTGATGTGAACTAGATGGCAAATAACTTTTTTTTTCAGAGTTAATTTCGCCGGGTATCACCGATAATCTAAAATGAGAATTCAATCTTCGTTGTCCAGCCCACCCGTGCGCTCTTTGGACGTGTGCCGTCTTTGCATGAATCGGCGGTAAACAGAAGCCAGCGTTACGCTTTTCGATTAGTCGGACAATGAGTTAGGATTTGGTTAAAATTAATTAAACCGAAGGTTTATTTTAATTTCTGCCGGTTTGGGTGGTACACTTAGGAAAGTTAATTGAAATGCGCATTTTGAGGAGAAGATGGATTGTGGTTCAAATTAGGATAGCTCCTCCAGTAGTCATAACAACAGAATTGAGCAATTTACAACCTACTTTTTCTGCAATATTGCTTCTTGGAACCAAAGTGAAGATATTGTATTCGATTTTATCACAGTTCATAGATCGAAAGTCGTGTAATCGGTAACATGGTGGCTTTACTAATGAGATGAGAGATCAACCACAGACTAACAGACATGATACTATGAGTGAATTCTTCTAAAACTAAATTATCGTGAGGCACTACCTATATTGAACTTCGCGAACTATTTACTATCGGTACACATATATTTTATTGAATCAAATCAAAAATTTATTTGAATCAAATGCTTGTTACAGTACATTGTATAGATGTATTTGAATCAAATATGCCGTTGGATAGATTCAAATAAAAAATTATGTTGACTCTTGAATTAAATTGAATCAAATATACTGAGTCTTCAAATTCATGGATGTTGATTAAAATTCCTCGAATCAAATGCCAGAAATTTTTTATTCTAAAATATTTCCATTGAATCAAATATTGGAACTAGTTGATTTTGTGAAATTGAACACAACTTTAGCTAAGATTTCATTTTTTTACATCATTCAAACAGAAAACGTTGTTCGAGGAAGTAATAAATTTCGAAGCAGTTGACGAATCTGAACTATTGAAATCGTTCGAATTGTACGATACTATAGTGAGTGCTTTCATAGGATAGGTAGGTTATGAATTATGTATGTACAGGGAACTTACTTTCGTATTCATTTTAGAGAACGGTTTCACAGTAGAGATTTTGGAAATTATTGAAAGGAAGTAGAGGAGTCAATACCGCAACCGTACTTAGCTAAACGCACAAAATGCATTCAATAATAAATAAAAATTTAATTTATAAAAATTAGTCAATACTTCTTTTAAAATAACAATTTATTGAATTAAAAAAAAAATCCATCATTGAATCTACACCCAGTCGCATGAAAGCCTGATTTTAGAAACAAAGCTAATTTGCTTTGAATCAAATAACAATTGTATTTGAATCCAAGTGAAATGAAATTCAGGTAGAAATGGAACATATTTGAATTTAATGCTCATTTATAAAGATTAGATGCTTTGAAGTAAATATCAAATGTATTATTTCAAGAATCAAAGGAAAATGAAAATAAGCGCTGATTCAAACTAATATATCTTAGAATTCAAAGTGTAATATATTAAAATTTAAAATAAATTTTTCTGCGTGTTTGAAATCATTCGATTTATAATAAAAGTGCATCCCTCATTAAGGGGCGGGTAGGATCTGACACTTTAGAAAAATCATTTATCATTTTCTCATAGTAAATCATTTCAAGAAAATTCTGTGAAATTTTCAAGGCTATCGGAACAAAATTCTGAAAGTTGTGGGCCTTTACTTTTGCTTACCTCACACTGCGAAGAAGTAAGAGCTCCTCACACTTATCCAAGATTTCTGCTTCGTTTGACTTAAAAACTTGACAAAACATTCTTGAAATGTTATTAAAAAAAATTATAAAAGCAAAAATATGATTTTTTGAAAATGTTAGGCCCTACGGGCTCCCTTGAGTAATAAATTGTTTCCATTGATTTCATAGACAAAAAACTTTAAACGCGTTTTTCTCGAAAGCAGGTTTTGAAAGTACGTGTCCATCGTCATTCAAAAACTGCTGCACCAATTTTGTTCAAATTTTGCACACACTTTCTACTTATAAAAAAACCGCTGACCCCAACGTTTTTCTTTTCGTTGTTCGTTGCTTTGAGCAGGTTTTACAGCTACAAAATGGCGTTTTTTCGTGCAAAATCGTAGTTTTCACAACCACCAAAAATTAAAAATAAATTAAACAGAAACGTTGAAGTCTAGAAAAACTTCTAATTTAACTATGCTACTTTGATTTGTTCACTTTTGATCAGTCTGCGCTGAGATACAGTGGACACCGCCAATCATGATTTTTAAGAAGTATCCTCAAAACCACCTCTTCGCAAACTTATTTCTCGATATTTTAAGCCCCTTAAGATTAGTCTGTTTTCATCACGAAATAACTAAGCTCAACTAAGCTTTTTGTATTTAGATTAATCCAGAAAATGGGACTATAATTTTATATCAACGAATAAAATAGCTACGAAAAGTACTTGGTTTGTAAGGAATATCTGGAGACATCCATTTCAATCATTATTTTGTTTTCGATTTTACCTAAAACGAGAACTCTAAGTTTCAATGTTTTGAATTTATTTGCAATATATGCTTTCATAAATTTCAAGCATATAAGATAATAAGTAAAAAAATTGTGGCTTAGTACTGTGTGAAAAAAGTAGTAAGACTTTTTAATTATATTTCGTGCGGAAACCTTATTCGTCGAATTTTTTTTATAGTTATGGTATGACTGTCAGTGACAACTATGTCAAGTGTCACGTTAAAGTATTCATCAGTGTTTAGTATACTGTCTGTCTTTCTGAAGTATTAAAAGTGCACTCGACGAATTTTACTGAGTCAAATTATTCAACAAAGAAGTTTCATTAAATGTTGTGTGCGAAATCAAATATCTGATGCCGAAGCGTTCAGAATGTTGCAAAAGGCCTTTGGTGTAATTGTATGTCGCGAGCATGTGTTTTTGATTGATAAAAGTTGTTCAAAGAGGGTCGAGAACGCGTTGACGACAAATCACATCCAGGACGACCATCTACATCAACTGATGATGAACACGTAAAAAAAAATCACGGAATTGGTGCCATTGCAGTAAAACTTCGTTCAATTCAGTTGAAATTGAATGTGGAACACATTGACGATAACCATACTGCAGTAAACTTCACACTCTGACACAAACAACGTTCGCTGACGTACCAACGGGCAGCATTCAGTTCTTCACTCGTTTCTTTTCCAATTAAAGCTCAGTTTAACCACCGTCAGTTGATCTCTTGAAGTAACAACACATCTCTTTCAATAGTGTGAGAGCGGCCTTCAAATGAGGTTCATGTAAACATTCGAATTGATTCAACTGATCAACATCATTTACAGAATATACATAAATTAATAGTTTCCTCCTTCAGTTTTCATTTTTAATACTTTACTTCATTTATAATTCTTTTCATTCGAACTTGCTCACTACCAAGAGCGAAGACAATGAAACAACTGGACAACTTGGCACTTGAAACTGAGCAAGCAAAACTTCAAATGACTAGGTACGATTATTCAACTGACGATGAATTCTGTGAGCTTCACTTGAAAAAGGCAGCAAAAGTCAAATGAATTAGTAGGAATATGCTGACGGTCAGTTGCCATGCGCGATAATCCACTATTAACAGTCAGAGACCTTACTGGATTCGTTGGAATATTGGAAGGATCAGTAAAAACCATTTTGAAAGATCATTCGGGCCTAAGAAAAGTGAAAGCACGATTGATTCCAAAATCACTCAATTTTTTCGAAAAACAGCGTCGCCAAAAATCGTTGTTTTTCGCCAAAAATTTAACCAATATCGTTCCGCAACCACCGTATTCGCCTGATTTAGCTCCGTGTGACTTCTGGCTATTCAGCAAACTTAAACGATCGTTCCGGGAAAGCCGTTTTTAGTCAATTGAAGGAATCAAACGGGAATCGCTACGCGCATTGAAGGTTATTCCGGAAATTGATTTTAACAATTGGTCCGAGGGTTGAGGGTTTGATGGGGTGGGTGAGGGGTAGGGTCTTACTATTTTTTGCCCACAGTAGTATATCGTTTTTATTTGTCTTACGAGTGAAAAATAAGCTATAACTAGCCCCATCGCATGACCTAAAAGGTTGCAACCGGAGCTAAATAAACAAATATAGCAATAATAATCACCCCCTTTCTGCATTTCGATTGAATGGGAATATTTCAATCGGATGAACGAATTTCCGTTTTGCATTTAGATCGGGTGATACTTTTGTATGGAAAACTCGAACTCGATCAAGATACAAAATGCAAAATTTCCTATTCGATCGAATTATATTATTGATTTTAATTAAATACAATTTGAAATTGTTGCTTCTCGTACTGATGTATAATTTTACTATAAGATAACGTTACCCATTTTCATCTGAGTTTCACCATGAATTTCATATGCTAGATTCATGTGCGAGAAATCTGCTATCTTCGTTCTAATGCTCTAAGACCAATATTGAACATTTTTCGAACTTATTTTTCTTTGATATTGTTTCATAGAGCTGAAGTGAAGATATCGTTGAATGGAAGTTGAGTAATTCGCGCATACAATAACAATAATCGTAATCGAATTTTGTGCTGTCTCACTGTGTATTACTTTTCAATGAAGCAATTCTCTGCTTTCTCTTCCCATTAATACGTCAGAAATATATGCTAATTGCCTTCGGTTTTTGCAAAAAAAAATACAAAGTTATGAATTAAAAATATCTTCTATTTATCAACAACAGCAACACGAACCCAAGCATTCGTTGTGTCCCAATTCCTGATAGCTTCAACACACTGTACGACTGATACGATCAACTTGGCATGGATAAACACACGGGTTTGGCAGGGCATATTGAATGTAAACAACCGGCTAGAGAGTGGCGAATTCTTAGAAAAAATATTCACGCACATCGTGAAGGTGTGTTCGGATGTTGTTTATTGCAGCTTTGGGGCCAACGTTGGTGTGAATTGATCGCATATGAATATACGTGGTTTCGTGGTGCAAATGGAGCTATGCTGAACAATACTGGATTGTGCGTCAAACGATAATGACGAACTGAATTATGCCACGAGCAGGAGCACCCAATAAAATCTGTTGTTTCACGTTGGATATAAAGGTAAGAAATAACATTTTTAACGATAATTTTGGACAAACTTAAAAACTGTTGGAAAGTTGATTTGGAAATTAGACGGATTTTGAGTTGAAAATACAGGTAAAATTTCATTTAATAACATGCGAAATTCTCAGCAAATGTAAATTTGAACGTATCGATTCAACTCTGTGTTATACATTATTTGAAACGATAGTGTAATGGAAATTTTTTTTTCATGTTATAGTCATGTTAGTATCGAAAATAATAAATTCCTTTTCATACTCCAAAAGAAAATGATGTAACATGACAAAACAATTTTGTCTGAAATTATCAAAGCAGCAGTAGTGATTTATGATCCTTTTTCTGTGATCAATTTATGATTTCCTCAAGAAACGTAAGTCCGGGAGAAATGCTCAAAAAAACAAGGAAAGATAGGAAACAGACTGACATAAGGGACTTTCATCGGACGAGAAAGCTTGATGTTTTCCTCGCAAAATATTGGAAACCGGTTTTAAAACTCAGACTCCAAAACAATAATTCGACTTTTATAAACATATCTCATTCACTTCTAAACTTTTGAAGACTTATGCCATGATTTAATTGTACAATAATAAAATGAGATCCCACAACCTCTTACAGATTTATTTTTTTTTTCCTTTGCTGTTGTCTTCTCGGGGAAGACTGGCTAAGACCATAGTTGATCCATCTTGCCGATTTAAATTTTATGACAACGGGTCGAGTTCGTTTTTCCAGTTTTCAATGTTTCAATTACAATACTAAAAAATCAAACCAAAAATGTACACTTTCTTTTCGCAACGCCATAATCTGATACAATCTTGTAGCAGTCATCAATTGGTGCATGCTTAAGCAGGAAATACACTCGATTGTCATTAAAACAGTCCATTAGTGACCATTCTGTTTTAAACAGGACGGACAACGTTACGGCTATCATTCACTTTCATACAATGTGCCACCGAAGGAACGCAAAAGGAAAGTCACGAATTCCATCACGGGAAGTGAAATATGAATATTGAGAAAATAAAAACCATTGGCTCACTTGAAGTAATACTCGTTGTTTTTTTGTTTTTCTGTCGGAAATACTTCTTCTCAATAACTTGTTCCGAAATTATTTCACATTAATAAACACATCTATTCCAAACGACCTAACTGCCTTTCACTTGTATTCATTCACATCGTGTCGACTGCCGTGAGCTACATACGAACATTTCCAGAGCTTCGTCTGTGCGCTTTTCCTGTCGCTAATTTATTTTAATCTCGCGAGTGTTATTCTTGCTTCTACACTAGTATTCACTCTCGGAACCGTATAGGCACTTTCATCCCAGAGCGTCTGGGTCATATAAATCATGCAAACTCGCGTCGAGAAATGATCGCTTGTTTCTACACTGGGATGTCACACAAGTCAGGCACCGTAAAATTTATGAATTGCGATTAAAAAATTAACTCGTTCGGTTTTCTTTTTTGCAATTGGAAAATATTTCACTCTTTGTTGCAGGACAATTGATTCAAGTTGGCACCGGTTCCAAGATCTCACTTCCACCACGGTCGACATTCGTTGAGTGACTGACAAACTTCAATCCCTTTGAACGCTCTTATGGTTATCAAACGTCTAGTGCACAGGCGGAACTCTAGCCATCGGAGAGGTGCAGATCGTTCGCTTGAATTTTACACCACTACAGTTTTATGACTCGCTGATCTGAAGTCTGTGTGAGGAGGAAAAGCAAAACAGTACTTAGATACTCGATTCACTCAGACTCACAGCGGGAAAAGTTTAAACCGGTTGCTTGCTTGATTCGTCCGGGAAAGGGTCGTACGGAAAAGCGATAATTCAGTATGAATCGAACTTTGGCTTAGAACTTCGTACAGACGGGTTTAATCAAACTATAATAGGACATTAAAGGGCCTGCTAATATTGAAATTTATTTTTTCACACAGAAAGACTTTTCTACATATATAAAAAAAATGCAAAATGTATGTACGGGCAGCAATCAAGAATGGCTGCACGGATTTACACAATTCTGCTCTCATGCTATCCGCCTCGGCTTTCCCTGTAATATAGCATATAAATAATAAGGAAAACCCATCGGGAAAGTGGAGAATATTTAGAAAACTGTTCGGTATGGAATTGGAAATTTTCCACTCAATGCATGCTAGATCTTTGATGATTGGTGCGTAGAAAATTGTGCAAAGTATGTCCGTTTAAAAGCCAGATATGAATACTAGATTATTGATAGAATCGTTTGGCGCGTAACGAGATTTTATGGTGGAATTTTAACTTTTCACATTTAAATGCAATCGTTCTAGCACTTTTTAACTTTTCGATACATTACTTATTGGATGAATGTCCATGGCCTCAAAATAGGTTTCAATTGCAAAGATGACTCTCATTTGAGCCAATTGTTTTTCTCTAGAGTACTTTTTTGAGATCAGCAAAGGATAAGTAGTCATTGGGGGCTAGGTTATAGAGAATATGGTGGGTGAGGAAACAGATCGAAGCCCAAATCGTTCAATTTGGCCAGTGATTTCATTGACTTGTGGCACGGTGTATTGTCATGGTTAAAGATAATTGTTTCTTCTTCGTATGAGGCCGTTCGTACGATTTCGTTCTTCAAACGCAACAATAACTCAATGTTAAAATCACTTTTGATGCAAAGTAAAAAATTATGAAGTTTACAGGTAACATGATTCTACAAAGATACGATTCATAACAACTTAACTTGTCAAATGACGCAATATTCCATTCGTGCAGAATTTTATTGACTCCTAGTGTAATTTGCACTTGGCTACCAAGTGACACTAAATATGTTTATATGTATCAATTATTTATTAAGCAGAAATGTGTTTCCGTGGCTCACTCGATTAAATGCGGTGCTTTGTGATCTGATGGTTCTTGGTTCAAGTCGACTGTTGCTATTGATCTTTGAATATTTATTGGCGTGAAATATGACGCTCCATTTATGTGCTTCTTATAAAGATGTAAAATCACAAGATTTTTCAAACTGTGTGCTACTTTCCTTTTTAAAATAGTCGATGTTGATTATACTCGAGTATCTAAAAGCTGCCACCAAAATTGTTCCAGCTACCGATTGCGTTTTTGGTTGGCTTGCTCCGCCTGAATGCGGATATGACCCCGGAGAAAAATATTCGATCCATGTTTCTTACCAACGCTCGAAATCCATTTTATAGCGACTAAACAGTGCCAAACAGCTCTCTGGATCGTTGATGCGTTGTTGCTTTTGTTTTATTTTCAACGACCATGGCTACCTGTTGCAAGAACAAATTATGGTTACAATGAGCCGTTCTCCAGTATGTGCCGAAAATGCAACAACTGTTCCAATGTCTTCGACTTTCATTTATCTCGAAACATGTTTAAACGATTGTTTCATAGTCACCTGTCAGATTAGGATCTGTCTGGAACCCCTATTCCGTCTCTTCATCATCTTTATTTGAAACTAACTAGATTCGCTCGCCTAAATTAACCTGGTCGTTATTTCCTCTTTTTTCTGACTACCACCATCTTTTTGATAACTAATTAGATCTACATGCTGATTCCAACCCCGTCGTTCGTTTTCGCTCGTTTAGCACCCCCTCCACCAACCCTTGTTTTCAATTTACATAACCACTTTTCTCCTCTCTCTCACCTTCTAAGTAAGAGTACTAATACTGTTATGCTTGGTGTCATCAACTAGTTATAGTGTAATAAATTTAGTTTTAACTGTTAGTTTTAATTGTAGTGTTAGGCCTAAATGTATCTGTTGGATCATGGTAATCTGTTGATACAAATGATGAGGAGGTTTTATGCCTGTTGGAGAGAGAGATTTCTAAATTTCATCTCCACCGGGCTTTTCCCTGCTCCAAATAAATAAATTAAAAAAAAACATTTGGAAAGACGATTTTCATGTCCAGATTCTAGCGTAAGATCGTAAAAGCCTATCTAATTGATGTGCTAACCATCTCAGCACACCTATTCTTACGAGCTTTGATTTTGCGTTCATCCAGTATGATTTTCAAAATTTGACTAATTTTTTCCGGATGACAGAATACCCGAAATCTTTGTATTTTTTCAATGGATCCGAGTGCGAGTAACTATTCTCAGCCCACTGCTGAGTGCTAGCCCAACGTTTTTTCCCTTTAGAAAACAATGTTTTATCAATGCAAGGAATTCGTTATTTACATTGTTTCGTAAATCAATAAGTAACGTCACTTACATGTCGATAGGTTTAGTGTTTGCAGTATGATTGACGTCAAAATTTAACACATGTCATCTGAAGGTTGGTACTTTTGAAAAATAAGATTATTTTACATCACAAACGTCATCTTTGGGTCAGTCTCGGGACTTTTCTGAACAATGTGTTACGCACATGAGTGGCTGGACTGTTTATGGAATTGTTTCGTGCGACGTTCGATACACACGTGACACATTTTGATCGACAATCAGCTGTTTCTTTGTATCCGAGGAAATTATCAATGACCTTGTTCATGAGTTGGCAGTTCAATGCATAGGGGGCTGGTCTTATAGGCTAGTTGTCGTTGTTCGAGTCTTGACCTGGAAGGATTCTTAGTGTCAGTGTTCTTTTTCTAGTGTTCTTCCCCAAAAGTAAAGTAATACCAAGGCATTGCTATTCGATCATGGAGTTATGTAGTCCTACATCAACAGATCGAGAAACCGCACATCAGTTTTATATCGTATTCGACCATTAAATGCGCAATTTTGTTTCGAGACAAAATACCGAAAACGCTTCAGATTTCGAATTTACGTTATACCGAAACAACATTTTATTCAAAAATCGACCTTTTTCTGTTAAGGGATGAATATCATTTCTACTTATACATTAATACTTAGAAATGGTGGGCCGTTCCTCCCGGTACGAAAAATTTCCCACCTGGGCGTAACATGTTTCACCAGCCTTGAAACAAAGTACTGAGTTCAATTCATGAATTTGGAAAATTTGGAGTGAAATGCGAGTAACTTAGATCCTTTGACGAATTTGCAGTTTGAATCTGATTCGAACTCGGATGAATTCATGATTGCTAGAAATTATTTGTTTCCAGATATGAATTTTGGGAGAGACAAAATTCTCCCGCACAGCTAGTATAAAGAAAAAAGGATACATCCATCACTTGTTAATGAACTCCGTATGGATCGGATTTTCAGTTCCAGAATTAAAGGTGGTTAAATGTCTGAATGCCAGTTACCATCGACTATAACGAAGAAGTGAAAATTAATTATTGGAGCTGAATGAACAGATTTACTCTTCGCATAGAAAACACAACATTTCAAAAGATTGTTATCAAATTTTATCCTACTTCCGGTTCCTTAATTAAGGCTGTACAATTGCAGTCTGCTACAGGCATCGAACTCCCCGACCTGGAAGGATTCATAGTTTCAGAAGGATCGTAGTACTAGTCATGCAATGATTCTGTACGCTAAGAATCGGCTGCGAAGTCTGTTGAAACAGAAAGGCTAAATTCTACAAAAGTAATGTAATGCCAAGACTTTGCTTTGTAGATATCAAACTTCTTTTTTCACTTCTCCTCATATGCAGTGACTACAAGAACTGGTTATCCAACGGAGAGCCGAGTGTCGTCGATATCAGAAGATGTCTGTGTGTATGTAAGGGTAAGAATGTGATGAAAATGTGTACACACTTTTCTTTGTGATAGCTGAATCGATTTTCACAAACCTGAATTCAAATGAGAGTTATCAGTTATCAGAGCTTGCTTTTGAATTTTGTTCGGTTCAGCAGTTACATGGTGATATCTGAACCTTTTCAAGTTGTGAACAGTTTTTAGTAAAATTTAGAAGAATTTTACCATTTTTTCATCGTCGCTCCAAACGATGGTTTGCAATTTTAAACACACTTCACCTAGTAGTTCCAAAACCAAAAGTCGGATCCGAATAAAATCAATAGCAAGCTTTGAGGCCATAAGGACTTCCATTTAAACCGAAGTTGATGATCGGATTTGTCATCTATGAGAAAATGAAGTGAATTCCGTTTTAGAGTTTTTGACCACTACATCCGGTACAACGGAATAAAATTGAATAGCTTTCTATGGAAAAGTATGACCTTTCGTATAAGTTTGTGAAAATTTGTTAAACCATTTTTGGGAAAATCAAGTGCATATTTTTGTTCCCATACACACAGACATTTTGCGTCGGGTTAAAGGACTTTTTTCGGATTCGGGTCGGGTACGGATGAAAGTTTTTTTTATTTTCGATCGGGTACGGGTCGGGTTCGGGTTTGAAAAAATGCTTCCCCGACCATCTCTAGTATATGACAAATCGGTTTCCACAATTTGGGATTCAAATGAAAGGTCTTATGATTCCATCGGTTGCTAGAAAATTTCATCCATATCTGACTTCGGGATGAGTTGGAGATTCATTTAGGCTCCCGGTGATTAATATACTTCGAAAAGAAAATTGCAAGGCTGAGACCTATTATGATCTAACTCGTCCGTTTGTTATTTGATTATTGTTGAAGTAGTATGGTTTTATGTGCAGTTTAGTTTTTTTTGTTTCAATTATAGAGGCTTTAACATTAATGTCATTCGCCTCTTCGGGCCATAAAAACCTTCTGACCCTATGTGCGGGGTTGGGAATCGAATGACCGAAACTAGGAAAGTCAAAGATCGTTGACAAAATTCGAAGACATCGCGCTCATTGATGTATCTCGAGATTTGGGAGCCCAGTGTTTGTTCTTCAGTTTTGTTTGAAGCTTTATAGTCCGGTGTGGCACCGCGGATCCAGAATTATAGGATTTCACTTCTGCGCGATTTGGTACGAAAACTAACGCAAATTTTCAAGTTTAAGTTCAATTTCCAAAAAGTGTTAGGCTTAGCCTCGGTGTTATGAAAGTTCTTTTTTTATTTTAGATATTTAAGTCAATTACAAAATGGCTTTTCAACATTTACAACAAACGACTCCATAACCAAAAATTGTTCAAGTAATTATTAACTTATTTCCATACGTATGGAAATCTATCAACGTGTTCTGTGTCTGAGCGAAACAGATGGATTTTCCGAGTTTTTGTGCAAAACAAGAATGTTTTATTGACTCCATAGTCAAAGCAAGGCTTTCTAACCTCACTTCTTCGAATTTGATATTTCATCTTATGATTTCTCCATAATCTTAAAAACGAAACATATCACAGAAAGTTACTTAAACGATTCATGAGGAAAAGATATAAAAAACCAGCAATTTTTTAGAATCTTCGAGCAAAATCTGAAAATTATCTTCATATTTCATAATACACATACAGTTGTTAAATATTTAGGTACGAAATGAACAGTTCTTGCTGGAACTTGTGAAATATTTATGTACGGAATTGACAGTTATTTGTAAGTTTTCTTACTGACTATTCTTACTATTCTTTAAAAACTCCGCTTTGAAATTGTTTACTAAAATATTTTATCTGATCAGAAAAATGAACTCTACACTCATCGAATATTTGGCAACACGGAACGCAAAGGTGCCGGTTATGCATGTATTCGCATTCCACTTCATCATCACACACCCTTCGCCGTTTTCGGAGGAGAATGGCACGAAAACCAGTAGTCCTCATAAATACGACTGGCCGCGAAGTTTGTTCAGCCAGATATGCTCATATGTTGAAGTTCAGAGTTTATACAGACACTAAGATGCAAAATATTATCGTGGCACCGTTTGACCGGTTTTCGTGCCCAGCAACTTCATTCCATTTTCATCAGCTTTCGGTCGGTTCTCATGCGTGGGACTACGGTCGCCCACTTATCGAGCAAGAACCCAGAATAGGGTTTTTAATTACACTAAAATCGAATTACGAAGAAGTTTAAAATTAAGGTTGACTAGTTGATGAAAGTCAGAAGACAATTTTATACCTATTTATTTTAGATATTTTATTTGAGATGATTTTACTATATTCAATTTTTTTCGGGTAATCAAAATCTGTGATTTGAGTATTCGGACATTAGTCATGCATTCCACAATTTCGATAAAATATTAAACGTAATTACTTCAAGAAGCGAAGAACAATTAAAGTAATTGCAACACTTAGCTACAGTCATCATGAAATGATGCGTGGAATTCGAGGTAGATTCCATCATTTACAGAGAATGCAAAGTTATTTGGTAAACAAGTGATATTTTCAACCTGCTTGGTTTCGTTGAAGAAATTTCTTCATCAAGACCATACACTTTGAACAACAGAGGAATACATTATCTCGTGGCTTAGATTTAAAATATGTATATAGAAACGATCTATCGCGTTCAGTCTGACTTGCCGCAAGCTCTTTCAAAGCTCAAAACCAACAGTCGAGTCGTCGGGATTCTTCCCGAAAGTTAAACTATTTCCAAAATTTATCAACCCATACATACCCATTTCCCATTTTATCCAAAAATTCTAAACTCGTTATAAAATGTCAAATGCATAACCATCAGGAAATTTCGGGCTGAACATGTTGCTTGAATTCCCCAATTTCGGATTTTGTTGGTTCCTGAGTTCTTTAACATCGCCATATATGGCGTTATAAAACTATCGTTTAGTCACATCATTTGGCATTTTTTTCCAAACCGAACGGTGCGAATCTACAATCACTCACGTGAATGGTGATAAAATCACATAAAATAGATTGATCGATGCACCAGTTGCAGTTGAAAGTCTTCAGCATAAACTCTGCTATGACGCGGTACTGTCTCTGATCGTCATTTGTATTGGGTCTGTTATCTTTTTTTTTTCGCTCGTCGATTGAACGAGTGTGGATTCCCAAGGTGTTGCTCGCGAAGGAGGAAAAGGAGAGCAGCGAGTGAATCATCTGTGGCTGGGTGTTTACTCGATAGCAACAGTACTGACACCGTCAATGTGTAGACCTCTCGGACGATTCTCGGAAAACGAAATTACTCACTTGATACCGGGCAGCAGGCGAAGCCACGCGACACTCGCTCAGGTCGCTGTCAGTCATTCAATTTAGCATCAATTTACAAGATTCGGGCTAGTGTGATTCAATTACCTGAGCCCGAGCGTTTGATAAGGAGAATGTGTTCACAGGAAATGTATTGCTGAGCTCTGCTATACAGCATCGCCTACACTGTTTCAACCTTTTAATTCATTTAATGAGAAAAAACTCAAAACTTCACATTTAAATTGATTCATATCAAATCAATCGCTGAAGTCAATAGTGATGGCGAACGAAAATGGTTTGTAATAAGCGGCTTGTCAGTTTTTGATTGACTTTTAATACTGCGATGGATCATTAAAAGTTTACATTCAAATTTGTGCAGAAACAGGGAGGGGTAATAAACTGGTTTTCGAATTAGTCTTACTGCTTTGATATTTCGATGATAGGTGGATTCCTTATTTAGAGCTGAAACGCGAGAAAGGTTCGCTTTGTTAAATGACACTGTGAATGGACCGGTGAAAGTTATCTTAAATGTTTTACAGCCAGAATAAAAACATTGATTCCATTACACATACCTCTATTTTACTCGGTTCAAAATCCTAAAAGTTAAACAATGCTACTTCATTATTCGACGGTTTATCAATAAAAACAATAAACAATTTATTTTAATCCCTTTAATCAGATACTTTTCGACCATTTTTCAAGGTTTCCCTGCTCCGGAGACTGGAAACCGGTATTATCTAATGTAGTTCGTTTGGGTATTTTTCAACAGGACCTATAAATTGGGATAGTTTTTAAACTATTTGTAACGATTCCAAAACACTTTTGAATCACGAATTCTAGTTTGTTCCCGAAGAATATAAGTTGACTTGGACTTTCTTAACGGGATCCGAGGTATGCGCACACAAAAATCTACCCGAATTGAGGACTGTGGTCGAAAAAAGCAACACTTTTTTGCTCAACTTTCTATTGTATGGGTAAAAATTGTCGAAATTTAGAGAAAACTAGTTTAGAGTGTAACGTTTACATGTGCGAAATTTCGTTCCAATCTGTCAAGTAATTATAGAGATGGTTTCCAAGCAAGAAGTGCTTCTACATACAACAAAATTTTTGCGTGGTTGTGGAAAATTCAGACCAGTCCCACAGGTGGATCGTGAACTTTCGACTGGTAATTCGATCTTCGAAGACTGTGCGCAGAAGATCGATCGTAGCGTTGGCTGTGTGGCATGGAGCGCCGTCTTGTTGGAACCAAATGGTCCTCTTCAAGTAACGGGAAGGACCAATCGCTAATCATGGTGCGGTAGCGCTCGCCATTGACCGTGGCGGCGGCTCCTGCCTCATTCACGAAGAAAAATGACCCAATGATCCCGCCAGACCAAAATCCGCACCAAACCGTCACTCTTTTGCATATTAACATACCCGCCGAGATGAAAATGTGCCTCATCCGAGAAGATGATTTTTTTTTTGCAAAAATCTTCAAGCTGATCGCAAGCCCAATTGGCGAAGCGATAACGCATATTTTCACGCGTTCCTCAAGCGTAAACACAACCATTTTCGTTCAGCGGAAGGATAATACTAAGTTTCTGTCAAATCAGAAGTGACATTAAGGTTACCAATGTCGAAATAACCACTAGTTAAAAAAAAGTTAGATGGCGGACCCTGTATATGCATGCCATTTTTCCAATCTGTTTTACTCGTTAGACACTGATAAAATTTTAAAATAAGGCTTGCAAGCGCCAAAATCTGGGCAGGTTGAATTTTGAATAAAACAAATATGCGGTTCAATAGTTTAATCCAGGATGCATTCTTTCATTTAATTGTGCATTATTAGTCAAGAAAATTTTATTTAAAACTAACTACAGTTACTTATTAAGGCGGCATGAAGAAACTACAAACTTTTCAATTCACTCCAGCAATTATAGTTTGTGCAGACTTCTTTGCAACCGATTTAGCTGATTTTGTCCAAGATTTTCGAAAGTTGTTGCTTGTTGTTTATATTGAGAAAGTCCTCTTTTCAAGAGAGCTCAATATCGCTATATAAGTCGTAACTCCGAGTAATTACGTGAATACGCCGCTTGTGGTATAATATGGACGCGATTCGCTTCATATCATTTCAAAACATTTTTTGGCGTAGTGAAAAGATGCCAAATCAGGCCAGAGTAGCGAGGGAGCGTCATGGCTGCTTCTTTGGGTTTTTTGGGTTTCATGGTATATTACCGTTTACTGTTCTGATAGTAATAAAGCGTTGGCTTGCTCGACCACATATTGTCTGCATATTGTCTACCAAACCAAATATTTTTTGAGAACTTTTGGTTTTTTTTTCATAGCCCTGAAATGCTTCTCTACGCTGTTCCGTCGCGTGGCAGTATAAAAAAAATCTTCGGGAAGCTGCTTAAAAGCTTCCATCGTCCACTAATACGCAGAACAACTTTGTCAAATATTTGCGAAACAACTTGCGAGCCTGGGCTCTAGCCGTCACATTATGTTTATCATTACGGTTCGGTACAGTTTTCATCTTGAACGACTTCATAACTTGGAAACATTTTTATTAATCTAGCCACAGTACGTCCGATGCTCTCAAACGTGTATCGAAAGAGAACGTTATGGACAGTACTCAAAAGAAAACCAAACATTTTTGCAAGTTGTCGTACTGACAGATTCAGATTTTCATTGCGTCCACACACAATTGCCTATCGCACTTGCTCTTCTTTCGACGCCATTTTCGATCTAAAAGCTCGTAGTATCATAAAAAATTGATTTTACATAACAAATGGACATACTTTTATCTGTCTGTGGAATATTTTACGTGTTGATGAAGTATTTCCAGTGATATACGTATTTAGGGGTGTCCAAATTTTGTCGCGAACAAGCCTTAGCTCAAGACGGCTCTACGTCTTAATAAGAATACGCTGGCCAAATGTTTGGAACCTAATAATAAAAATTGGGTCATTCAAAAGAGAAATAATCCGATACCACCTTTGTCACGACCAAGACGCCTAAAAGTCGTTTTTATTGACTCAAAATAGACGAAAATGGCGAGAAATTAATGTTGCTCCGCTTGCAAATTTTGAGAACGAGATCCATACCAGTCAGCGACAAAAGCGGAGTAGTAGTTTCGAAATTGTGCTCTCTTTCATTTACGCTTTCAGTCATTTTCGGGTTTCAGTGCAAATCGTTTACTACGCGGTATCGATATTCAACCGAAGCTTCGAGAATCGGTAATGGCAGAAAACGATTCACGATGATTTTTAAATGTTCCTGTACTTATGTATAGTAGTTTTGGTTTCAAAGAAGTTCTGAGGTGTAATTACTTTCAATTGTCATATTTCAGACACTCTTTATAACCAATCTTCACAGATTTTTAATTATATCGAAGAACGAATGAGTAACGAGTGACGTTGACATTGGTACTCTCTTTTGTTGCAGTGAGAGTCGAAAGTTCTTCATCTCTTCTCGTTTGTTTTCGAAGCGATTTTTTACGAATTAGACAGGGGAAAATAAGATATGAGACTTTTGGATTTTTTGTTTCAAAATACAATTTTAAGCTCTGGTTCAGACTATAAAGTGGAAAATGACTTTGCTACCTTGGACAGGCTCTCCCAATCTCTCAACGTAAACTTGATTGCATTGAGAGCGAATGTGGAAAACTCAATGTGCTCAATTTGAGGCAACTATTACGGTGTAAGCACCTCGTCGGAAGCATCGAAGGTGCCAGATTATTGTTCATAGTGATGGCGTTAGATGTATCGCACAGTGATAAATAACTAAACTTTCTCATTATTCTCAATTACATCAATTAACACAGTAAACTAACAACACTGATGAACTATTTTTCTTCATTCATTCATTCGTACCGTAATAATGCTATTCTGACGTAAAAAGTAATCGGCATATGGTGTTTGAAAAAGGTATACAAAAGAAGAAAGCTGCAGAGAAAAAAGAACAAGCACAAGACAAGAAAAGGGTCCGTGGAAATGAAATATAAAAAAAGAAAGCCACAGAGAAAACAGAATAAGCACAAGCCAAAAAAAGGAAGAAGTCCTAGAAAAATAACATCCGAAAAATAAAATAAACTGTTCAGATCAATGTTTTGAAATGAAAAAAATGATTTCATTTGCAATATTAAGGTGTTTTTCTAAGATGTCCTAACAGATCGGCTGAAAAGTTCGTATCGTTTCTATGAGAGGGCGCCACTAGAATTAAATCCATACCATTTTCAGTTAGTACCAACCTTCAAAAGATACGTGTATAAATTTGACAGCTGTCTGATTATTATTTTGTGAGATATTGCATTTTGAGTGAAGCTACTTTTGTTATTATGAAAAAAATGGAAAAAAGGAATTTCGTGTGTTGAAGAAACACTACTTTTTGATGAAAAAAAGTGCCGCCGATACCAAAAAATTGCTTGATGAGTGTTATCCAGACTCTGCACCGGGCGAAGCAAAAATTCGTAAGTGGTTTGCAAAATTTTGTACTGGTCATATGAGCACCGAAGACGATGAACGCAGTGGACGTCCAAAAGAGGCTGTTACCGATGAAAACGTGAAAAAAATCCACAAAATGATTTTCAATGACCGTAAAGTGAAGTTGATCGAGATAGCTGACACCCTAAAGATATCAAAGGAACGTGTTGGACATATTATTCACGAATATTTGGATATGAGAAAGCTTTGTGCAAAATGGGTGCCGTTTGAGCTCACAATCGATCAAAAACAACAAAAAAAAACCATGCTGAAATTGAACGAATTGGGCTTCGAATTACTCCCTCATCCACCGTATTCTCCAGATTTGGCCCCCACACGGAACCCCTCGCGATCGTGAAACAACCAAAATATTAGTTGTTTTTCTGAAATTGATTGGTTAAAATTTGGTACAACTAATCGGTTGTTGTTTTTTCTAAACTGTCATTTTTGTTTTCCGATCAACAGAAACGATGGTTGAAATAACAAAATTTTTAGTTGAAAAAAAGATACTGTCAGTTAGTCAAGACACACACCTTTCAATTTCAATAAAGATTTTAGTTACCGACCTTGTTTTTGATTTATCAGTTATGTGAGTTGAAAAACAAATCGGTTTTAGGTGTTTTAGATATTACGATTAGTTATTTCAACTGAAGCAAAATTATTAATTTGGAATGACAATAAAATATTCCTTATTGATATACGTTCTGATTTTTTGAAAAATTAATTTTTTAAATTTTCTCAAATATCATAGACTCTGTTTATTTCAGTTGCTCCTTCAGTTCACTGTAACGGTACGATTTTCTCCTATGGCTCCATTCTTATAACAGCTTATTGAGCTTGGATTACTCGTTATTTTCATTGTGTGATAAAGAGAACTCCCAGCAATATATCAATTAAGTAAGGTAAGCTTTTAAAATGAAATGTTTCCTAAAATGAAAAAAACATATTTGTTGTTCTCCTCATAGAAAGGTTCGATTCCTAAAAGTACAAATAGATGTACAAGGAAAAAAAATCTACATCATAAGGACCGTTATATGTATTCTTGATAGAGTATAAGTCCAACGAAGGAGTCACTATTTTCCGGTTTACTATTGGAATTATTAAGGTGATGCAATTAAAATGCACTATGAATTGCATTTTCATAAATAGAAACAACTCGAGTTCATATTTTAACGACAACGACAAGCACTGATTTCGTCACCGAAACAACAAAAGGTGAGTTCAGATGGAATCTTGTTTCGGTTAGTGATATTATTGAAACAGTTGATAAGAATTATTGTTCACAATAGAGAGATTTTCTTATTTAACTACTTTTAAAATCATTCTTTTTGACTACCATCAAATACTGATCATCAGTGCAGCTGTCGATTAGAAAGGAATCTGATTCTTAACGAATACAACTTTTCAGGTTAACTGATAACAACATAACAGCAAAATAGACTAGAAACACGGTTTTTATTCACTGAAGTAATGATTGTTGATTTTTTACGAAGTATAACGCATCAAATAAATTGATTTCTATGATTGGTAACTGATTTGCGAAAAAACTAGTATATCAATTCCAAGTCTAATGAGATCCTATGTTCCTAAAATTTATTTTTAATTTTTAGTTTTCGGTAAAGGATCACACTCATATCCTATCAAGCCAAGTATTATTTTTAATGAAGCAGAAAATGATATTATCTTCCATCTATCGGTATGATAAAACCTTCCTCAGTTGTTGCTTTATATTAAATGAATCATTCATTGAAACCATTTTTATATTGTTTTCAATATACTGTCTTTTAGTAATGCTAGTGTCAACGAAACTTTATAATTGTGACCACTATAATACTTACGAACAAAAAGTCGAACCGAATGCACTGATTTTTATTTTTTGAGCCATTGCAACATACAGTTTCAACAGATTATATGAATAAATATTAAACATTTTCAATTTAATCACTTTGTTCATACAATGTTTGTACATGGCTTGAAGATAACATGATGCTCATTCATTAACATGCATTTCACGATGGAGAATCAAGTTGATTTTAAGACCGAAATTCAAACGCAGTAAAGATGTAGACAATTTATCATCACATTAATATTCTGACAACTAGTGTTATGATAAACATTAATTTACTATCATTCAAAAGTTACTCTTAACGAGTTTTACAAACGTATAATAAGCGAATTTAGTTTGCATGAAAATGTTCAAGAAACGCGTTTGAATTTCAACTAAAGTAATGATTGATTCTCAATTGCGGTTTTTGTTTTGCTTTGTGCTGTTTTTTACATTAGACAGCATTAAAAACAACATATTTTTCAACTACTTCAATATGTGCAAATCAAATAGCAAATTGGTTGAATCAACTAATTATTAGTTAAAACCAACAACTGCAAAAATCAAAAATTGCGAAATCGTAATTTTTTGATTGGAGGGTTTTCCGTGCAGTGACTTTTTCCTGTTCTCAGACCTCAAGAGAATGCTCGCTGGTAAAAAATTTAGAAGCAATGAAGAGGTAATCGCTGAAACTGAGGCCTATTTTGAGGCAAAGGACAAATCGTACTACAAAAATGGTATCGAAAAATTGGAAGATCGCTATAATCGCTGTATCGCCTCTGATGACAATTATGTTGAATAATAAAAACGAATTTTGGCAAAACAATGTGTGTTTCTATTAAACGATACGAACTTTTCAGCCGAACTGTTATGTATCATCACTCTCACACTCTGGAACCTGAGTACAGTCCTGATATAGATAAAAATTAACCTATAAGACAATAAGATCTTACGTTTAGAACTCAATTAATAGTTCGAACGCGGAGATCAGAACTTGATAAAAATCTAATTGATTCTAACTTTGTGAACATCAGTCATCTTGGAGATATCAGTGTCAGTTCCGTTTCGGGTTCTTTTGATCACTACTTCAAAAGCTTCTGGAATATACAGCTAACCGAAGAAAGTTTGTCTGCGCGTCAGCTAATAAGACTTGTATGTAAATTAAAGGAAATTACTGGCTTGTTTCAAGGATTTCGCTATGTTGTCAAGTCTTCCAAATTTAGTTCAAGAAATGTTTTAATTTGTAAATTCTATTAATTGAAGGTCGAATCGAATTGGGAGAATTCGAAAATCCAACATATCGTGTGATTAATTTTTGGATTTGTCGACAAAAATACGATCAAAGAAAAATTTTAAATATTCGCGCTACTGTGCACTACCTGTGTTACTAAAACAAGAGGCATTATCTTGTGCATACCATCTTAAGGTCACAGGACTTGAGATTAGTAATCTATGCCTCTAGCCACTTTTTCTTGTGGTCTCAAATGGTTATTTGGGATGAGTATTTACTCACTCCTAGTAATCTAACTTTCACATGAAGTTTTCACTTCAAAATTTTCAGTGTAAGATATCCTTTTCGGGAGGAGTGGTTGTCTGAATATTTGGAAAGATAACTTGATGAACACATAGTTTTTTATACGGATGGTTTGCTGGCGTGCTGGTGCTGGTGCATACTGTCCTAAAATGACACTAGAGCAGTCTAATTCACTTGTTGAATACTGTACTGTGTTACAAGTAGACATCTACGCGATTCTGTGTAGGATACAATCGGCATTTCAGTAGAGAATCTGTGAAAAACGAATTTATGTTTGTTCCGACAGTCAGGCAACTTTAAAGGCATTCAGTTCGAATAATACTATCTAGTGACAGCATGACACAATGAATAGGCTGATGAGTTGACTAGAGCTGGTGCAACGAATGATTTCGTTAGTTCTGAACCAGCTTTACCGCTGTCAAAAAGGCGGATGGGTAATGTTAGAGACATAACTGGATGTCGTGAATACGAAAACAACTGACATGTTCCTAACACTTCCGAATATCAATTGGTTGATCAATTGTATGAATTATGCAAGCATCCTCCTTTTTCACATTTTTCGCAAAAACAAAGAAGGCTTCAATTGATCTCGATTACTGTGAATTTCACACAGCGAAAAGAGCACAAATCTAATCAAACTGTTCTAGATTTGCACTAAACTGAGAATATTTACCTTCGATTTGCGAAGAAGAAATCCTAATAGTTCTTTAGAAAACTTTTAGAGCCATTAGAGCCGTTGTCCCCTTGTCGATAATTTCATTTCGGATTTGCATTTCATTGCAAGAAACTATCAGGATGCTGTACAGGATTCATTCCTGCCTTTCAGAAGGACCAAATTGTGGAACTCACTACGATATTAAACACTTTTCGGAACATTTTTCTCGAATGATTTTATGTACAGCAGCAGATATTTTGTTCTTTTCTTCAGAACGCGTTCTGATTGGCTGATGTTGATATGGGTCAAATGAGACCTTTCAATAGTGTACTATTGAAATACTTCAATGCTGTTGCTATACACGTTTAAGTTGAAAAATTTCGATTCTATTAGTAGTTAGATTATATAAATACCTTCACAGATCACTGAGCTATGAGCTTTAAAAATACGAGAAAGGCATACCCGCCTTATGAATTATCCTCTTTGATTCTCGTTTATACCAAATATTTCAGAAAAGTTTAATTTTGAATTATTTGAGATTATGTCACACAACTGAAAATTTTATCATAAAATTGTGATCATATTTCCGATGGCATGTAGCAAAAATTATGCTGATTCGTTAGATACAACAAGAGATATTCACTATCAAAAACTTACTCTCTCAGAGGGTACATTTTGAAAAGGCGCCCCATAGTAAAGTAAGTCGTATTCACGACAAAAGCAAAGTCCTGGCATTACATTCCTTTTGTGGAATTTGGCCTTTCTGTTTTAACAGACTTCGCAGCCGATTTTTAGTGTACAGAATCATTGCATGGCTAGTACTATGAATCCTACTGACAATCTGAGAATCTCTCTAGGTCGGGGCTCGAACATACGACAACTGGTTTTTGAGACCAGCGCCCTATGCATTGAACCGTCAACCCGGGACCACTGTCAACTAGTTGGATAAAGAACAAGACACTTTCTTGGGCTGCACCGAAACATACCAAATTGCAAATTTACGCTTAGACAGAAACATTTTTAACCAGATTTGAATCTGAAAATGTCAAAATGTGCACTGTTTTTTTCCCAAGCATCATTGCAGTATTGTGGTCAGAGCTCTGACTGGACATTAAATACTGAACTTCAGCGTGCTGAATATTATTCGTGTGATTTGTGTGAATGCGATTACGGTACTTCATATCATCTGATATGTAACTGTCCTTTATTGACGGAATTTTGTATCTGGGTTTTTGGTTCTCCACACATGGTTGAACTTGTGTATGGGGCAGCTAAAATTGAAGGAAATTTATCGTTTCTCACCCAATGTGGGACGGAGCTATAGGAGGTTCATCGCTCTTCCTGGAGTGAATGCATCTTCTCTGGCATCCCTTATGGGGAACCGAATTTACTTCTACTCATAAATTTTGTCGGATCGCTCTGCATTTTCCCGGAACACAGAATGGTAACCCTTTGGTAAAATCTCTGAATAATTTCGGGGGCTGGGGGTTTTATTATATATGAATTTTGACACCTGCAGATCGTTCAGCATCTATTTTGGTGCAGAACGGTTTGTATCTTTTTGTATAAGTGCTTTAACGACTGGTTATGGGTTATTTTATTGTATTGAACGGCTTTTCTCAGTTTAAAAAGTAAGGCAGACGATTTGTTTTTAAATTTGCCCGACGTTTCGGCCGTTTTTGATGGCCTTTTTCAACGGAAAGACTAATTTTCCCTTGAAAAAGGTCATCAAAAACGGCCGAATCGTCGGGCAAATTTAAAAACAAATTGTTTGCCTTACTTTTTAGACTGAGAAAAGCCGTTCAATACAATAAAATGTATTTTTTTTGTTTTGTGCTCAAATCACCCACTACACAGTTCCTTTGATCCTTTCCTTCCCATCAGGAAAATGATGAGAAGACATGGCAAGGCATCATTCAGATAATTACAGAAGCATGCTACCTCAGTCAATTTGTTCTGATTCCTGAAGTTTGTTTGCGCAGCACTCAATAATTTACTGGCTTTTCCAAGAAAGTCGTTCAGTTTATAAATATTCCAAATTAGTCGGTTTTAATTTATAAATTCTATTACCTGAAGGTTAAACAAATCGAATCGGAAAAATATGGAAGTCCAACATATATCGAACTAGTCAGATATTGGATTTGTCAACAAAAAAAAAAACGATCAAAGAAAAATTCCTATCATTTGTGGAGGATTCTTGGCCGAGATTTTTGTTTTTACTGTGCGACGTCCGTTTTTCGCTGAAACTGGTTTTCCAATAGAAAACCTTGCCAAACGACGATTGGGGAAAACCATTCTATTTTTGTCTTTCACAACTGAGACGGGTTTCGAGATGTAAATCCTACCTCTGGGTAGACATGATCTACTACTAGCGATGAGAAAGCGATAATATACTCGTATGTTCTAAACAGAGGTAGCAACACAATCTAGGATAACGTGTTGATTTTGGCACTGAACCATAATTGAAACTGTTGCCTCTCTTGAACATCATCCGTCACCGAAGTGAAGCAATTGATGGGTCGTTCATCAGAATCGTGACATTAAAGCTTCAGGACCAGGCATTTTTTTTTCGCAGGAAGAATTTGCTTCTTCTCTTTTTTTTAAGTTACAGTGTCTGTAAGTAGGTGCAATAATTCCTCACGTTTATGACAGGGTGATTCGTAATTCTAGTGAAAAAGAATATTGTTATCTAACAGATAACAACCGGCAAACATTACGGTTGGTTTTGATTCAAACATTTCAAGAGTGGTAGTCATCCACTCAATTAAATTGACGGTTCCTTTTTGCATTATGACTTACTTCTAGTACACGTTACGTTAGATAAGATATTACCTGTACATTAAATCTGCAGTTGATGCAATCTTGTTCCGTTTTTATAACTGTGAAATGGTGCAAGAGATAATTTATCACATTTAGCAGAATTTTATCATTTTCGGGTTGCATAAGAATCGGCATAACTTAAAATATGTGGAAATATTTTAAGTAAACTGTTCATACAAAAGTTACGAAATGTGTGACCGCTATACTCGGTATTTATTCTCATCATGTTTAAATAATATCAACTCGAATCTCAAAACATAGTTATCGTTCGGAGAGCAATAATCTTTGCGTACCTATCCCAGCTTCAGCCAAGTTTTATCATTTAACACATGTGTGACAGGAAAGTAAACGGCGACAGTTTCTACTTCGCTTCGCACATACCGCCGTCAAATCTTGGCCACAGGTTCGCCGGCAGTCTGCTTTATTTTCATGACTCATCGACCCTAGGTCGGTCTACAGTGTTTCTGGGCCTCGGTGGTGCTTGGAATTCCCAGTCAGTTTATTTACATTTTACTACATGAGTGTCCTCATTGGAAAACCAAAGCAGCTATCGCTCGAATTATACGTGCCCCATTCACGATCGTCAGGCGAGCGCAACGCCACGCGCATAGAGGACTGAATCCTATGAATGCAGGACAAAAAATATGCGAATTTGTAAAATTATAATTTTGAATGTATCAATTTCGCAATACAAAGTTTGTGTAAACAATGCTTTGGAATAATGATCATTTTGATGAAGGAAGTTTTTTTTAATGAAACAGTCGCAGTGTCAATCGTGAGGACACTTTCGACTCGAGAAAAAAAATTTAAGATTTTATATGTTCCCACTGTGCAAGAGACGGTTTGGCGCACGACGACAATTCGTAAGACTTGCCGGTTCAACAATCCACTGGTGTGAATATGACGCCGGATGACAAATTAATGTTGGTAAATTAATCGCACGGTTGAACATGGTTCACACTGGACGATTGCCCGTAATAATGTTATTACTCAACGTATTCGTTATACCAGCGAGGATTTTTCGCTTGGATGGCTTCGGATGGGAAAAGAAATCAACGAACCTTGCTTCAACCTTTTCATGTGGTGTTGAATAAAAGGCATAAAGTTGTCAAATTGTGAGTTTCTACCAGTGTTGGGAATAAATCAAATTTTCGAAAATCACGATTGAGATTTTTCACAAGTGATTTTCAGACAAAAAAAATCATCGATCAGATAAGTTCAGTACTGATTTTTTGCCGTTATATTTTCTTGAAAGTGCATCTGTAGCTTTAGGCTTATCGGAAACATTCTTGAAAACGGAATCAGAAATGCTCTTCCAGCGAGCCATTCTGCAAGCGGAGGAAGAACTTCCTAATGCCCTGTGAACATTTTGCCGGTGAATTTTGTCTTGGGAATTTTAATCTTTTTTTTTCATAAATACGTTTATTTCATAGGCAATATACATAAGTTTTTCTTCGCCGTGGCATCCACAATATATAGTACTTTAAACCTAATACATTTCGAATATCATATTAGTATGTTGGTATTCATTAGTTAATCTAAACACTGTTTTTATCAAACGAGTTGCTATTATAAATTACTTTAAATAAAATACATTTATTTTGTACATGATCTTATAACTATTTCAGGTTTGTTTGTATCAGTTCATCACTTTTATTTAATATAAGATAGCTGGCTATTGGTTGAACTCATGGAAGAGAAAACAATCTAACAAAAAATAAAATTTAAATTGGAACTCCAATGGACTTAATGAAATAATAAAGAAGTTTCATGTAAGGAACGTCACGACAAGCAAGAATGTCGCGAACTGGAACATTGGATAGTCTGCCTTGGGTACGCAAGGAATTTATTAGTTGAGATCTGACATCACGATACTCCACGCATGTCCAAACAACATGGTCAATATCGCGGTAACCTTCGCCACAAGCACAATGATTAGTCTCGGAAAGTCCAATTCGAAGGAGATGTGCATCTAACGTGTAGTGATTGGACATGAGTCTGGACATCACACGAATGAAATCTCTACTCACATCCAGTCCCCTGGATGTCGGCCTTTGTCGATATTTTAGGAATAATTGAGTGCATCCACCGACCCAGATCATCTTTATCCCAAGAAGCTTGCCAGCTGGCAAGTGTTCTTTGGCGAGACGCGGTATAGAATTCGTTGAAAGCAATTGGTCTCTCATAAATTTTACCCTCAATAGCACCACGTTTGGCTAAAATATCGGCTCTTTCATTGCCTGGAATGGAGCAATGAGCCGGGACCCAAACTATTGTGATTTGATAATTATTATTCAATATGTCGTTCAGACACTGTTTTATTTTGCCCAAGAAAAAAGGTTCATTTTTGCCAGCAGCGCAATTGCACTCAGACTATCTGTGAAAAGAAAATAATGGTTTGGAGATAATGTGACAATTATACTCAAACTATAATGAACTGCTGCTAACTCTGCTATATAAACAGATGCAGGTTCTTGAAGCCTAAAGGAGACCGAAACATTATTGTTGAATATACCAAACCCATTAGCCTCTTCAATTCGTGATCCGTCCGTGTAAAATAAAAAAAAAATGCATGAACTTACATGTAAATATGCCTGAACTTACATGTAAATATTTTTGGGATTTCCAACGAGCGTAGGTGTTCCGGAATTCCACGCACTTCGCGCTGCATGGATGTGTCGAAAAATAAAGTTGAGTCAGGGACATTTAGGAGGCTGACACGGATAGGAATATATCTTGAAGGGTTGATTTCCTGTGACATATGGTTAAAATATACTGTCATGAATTTTGTTTGAGATTGAAGCTCAACTAACCTTTCGAAGTTATTAATAACCAGGGGATTCAAATCTTC
This sequence comes from Malaya genurostris, assembly GCF_030247185.1. Taxonomy (NCBI): domain Eukaryota; kingdom Metazoa; phylum Arthropoda; class Insecta; order Diptera; family Culicidae; genus Malaya; species Malaya genurostris. The sequence continues at coordinate 232,349,731 of NC_080572.1, read as the reverse complement.
CGGATGAGCACCCCACCAAGATCCTGTTATTGTTCGAAGAAAATTTACTCTTCATTTTTTTTAAATCTTTTGATGCATTTCTATACATCTGTGAGTTCACTGATAAAGTAATAAGCTGCTATTTAGGCAAAATTTCGTTTTTCATGGCTTGAACTTCATTCGGTGAACGATTAGATACTTATTGCAATATGGCGTCTTAAGTTCAAATAACCGAATGATTTATCAAAACAACTGAGAAATTTTTTGCTTTCATGCATACAGGTTACTTTGCTGGGAGTGTGTAATTGCTCAGTTGCACGAGTAACAACTCATTGAAATGTTTCATTTTCTGATTAGCGTGCATTTCTTTGCTCAACTGTAACATTTCATTACTCGTTTGTGGTGTGTGTGTCTTTGTTGGATGTCATTGCTAAACTGCCAGCATGACAGTATAGTGAAAACAACCATCGATTAGTTGTACCAAATTTTAACCAATCAAATTCAGAAAAACAACGAATATTTTAGTTGTTTTGCGATCGATGGCTTTTCCGTGTAGAAGCGCAGGCTATCGCTTCTCTAATTCAAATGCTGTGTCTGCTGTGTGTTTGAGACATGCTGACAATACTGCGCACCTGTTAGCGTTTTATTGGGATTAATTTAAACAGTGCAGCGTAATCAACCAGCTAGAAATAAAACAGCCTTTCGTCACAATAATCACTATTTGGAATGTGGAAAAAATATTGTTGTTCACATGCATCGAAAATATCGCAGTCTTTATTTCTCAGTTGGGATTCAGTTTATTTAGCAGAGATTTTTTTTAATTGATGAAAATATAATAATTAAATTTTGCACGTATCACTTCAGCGTCGTACTGAAGCTTTGTGGAAATTCATCATCGAAATACCATCGGACACTCTTCACCCTTTCGATTATCTCCTTGATAATATTTCTATGGGTGAAGATTCAAAATTCATCAAGTTTCGCTGACACAAAAAATTACTTGTAAACTTCGAGTTTCAGAGTTTTTTGGATGCTTGTTTCATGAATGAAAATCTCGGAAGTGATATTTTCAGTCACCGATTTTTTTTTTCAGAAAATTTCTTAAACTGTTTTTTTCACGAGTGATAATGAAATGAACTTTTTCTGATCATGATTTTCAAAACACTGGTTCCAACGCATATTAATGGCCTTTTTATGCGCGTAATTACCAAATTGAAAGAAAAAGAAAGTTTGAAGCTATTTCTAAACGTACCAATAAAGGGTGATTTTATTGCTGGTATCTTTTTGGCAACACTGTTTTTGATAGATCACGCGTGAATCGTGCATTGTGTCATTGTCAAACTTGTTCAGTTTGGTCTATAATTTAGTCATGAATCAGAATTATGATTGTTGACGATCCTCATCAACATCCATAACTCGATTGCTGATGAGAATCGTTCCACGGCACTAGGAAAAGAAGCATCGTTCAGGTAGCAAGGCTGCCAAACTACCGAGCAATATTTGAGCGTTGAAAGAATATGTGAACAGTGAATGGATTTTAATCAGTGCACATCTGTAAAGTGCTTATTCATTCTCATTAAGAATCCTAGGTTATGGAAAACTTTACACGGAGAACCCTTCGATCATAAAATTGCGATATCGCAGTTTTTTATTTTTGCGATAGTTGGTTTAACTAATTTCTTTTTGATTCAACCAAAATGGGTTTTGATTTGCATATATTCAAGTAGTTGAAAAATATGTTGTTTTGAATGCTGTCAAATGCCGGAGACAGTTGAAAGCAAAACAATAATCGCAATGCAAAATCAACAACTTTTTTAGTTGAAATCTGTTCGCGTCGCTTCAAAATGTCAATGAAAACAACATCGATGGTTAAAGCGTTTGGTGAAATTGTGTTCATTCGATTTGAGAATTTTATGATAACAAGTGTTTATCTAACAACGGTGTTGTGATAAAGTTAACCTTGTTTGACATGAAAAAGATTTGGTGACAAATTAGAAAATGTTAATGAATGATCATCTCGCACGGAGAAGCCGAAGATCACAAAATTACAATATTGCAATTGTTGTTTCACGCCCTGGTTGTTTCAACTAAAATGTTGTTGATTTAACTAATATATCTGTTGATTTTGACATAACCATTCAGGTAACCGAAATTGTTGTATTCAAATGCTGTCACTTGGCGGAGAACGAAGACAGCGAAAAAAAAAACCTCTTCATTTCACCAGAAGCGTTTCATATTGAAAATTTTCAATGGTAAATGAACGTCATTTATGTTAGTTACGTAGTGGTCGTTTTATGTAAGTGAAAGTATGCAGACAAATATAACAGTTAATTGTAAAACAAGTTTTCCATGTGTTAAATAGATATTCCTACAGTATAAATGTTTTAATTTCATCTGAGAGTAATGTATTCGAGTAAAATTCATGTCAATGTTATTAAAATTATTATTTATTATAGTGGTACTATTTGTATTTTCTTGAAAGTGTATCTGTAGCATTAGGTTTACCAGCGAGCCATTCTGCAAGTAAAGAAAAAATTTCCTAATTCCCTGTGACCATTTTTCTGGTGAGTTTTGAGAATTGTAATCTTTTGGTTCATTTCCATATCTTTTGTGAGTTTAGTGATAAAGATATAAGCAGTTATTTAGGTAAAATTTCGTTGTTCAAGAAGTGAACGATTAGCTGCCCCCGAAGAGGCTAACAGTAAAAAATATTTATTGCAATTGGCGTTTTAAGTTCAAATAACAAAATTAATTGGTTGAAACAACTGAGACATTTTTTGCTTTCATGAATACAAGTAACTTTGCTGGGAAGTGTCTTTGCTCAATTGCACGAGTGATATCTCATTGAAACGTTTCATTGTTCGCTCAGGGTGTTTGGCATTGCTCAACTGAAACGTTTCATTACTTGTTGGGTGTCGTTGCTAAGCTGCCAGCACGATAAATAAAAAATGACAGATTAGTTAAAACAACAGTCGATTAGTTGTACCAAATTTTAACCAATCAAAATCAGAAAAACAACTAATATTTTAGTTGTTTTGCGATCGCTGGCTTCTCCGTGCGTAATCTTTCAGGTAAGCCCCAAAATTTTATGCTTCAAATTCGATCATTATTTTCTTCCAGCTGACTGTTTTACTTCCAGCTGTTTGATACCGATGATGATGTTCATGCATTAGCAATAAAACGCTTTTTGACATGAATTTAGTTTATAAAAGTAACAGGAGCGAAGGGTTTCAAACGCACAGAACGCGCTGCGATTGAATGGCGCGTTTGAATTGCCGTCGCAAAATTCCAATTCCCATCGGTTGATACACACAAGCTCATATAAATTGACTAAAATTATCAGTGCATAACTTTAGTTCAACCGTTTGAAGGTATCATTTTAGGTAAATTTAATAATTTCGCTAATTTACTCGCACCTCCGGGCACTTTTGCTGATTAAAAACGTTTTTCTACATCAATCATTTCCGATCGAATCAGAAGTATTTTTTTAGAATTTAGATCTTTACTGATCTCAAAACAAACAAACAAAGAAAACCGATTTATTTTTCAACTAACAGAATTTTGTTTCAATAACAACACCAGTTATTTCAACTAAAATATTTGTTGAAATTGAAAGGTATGTGTCCTAACTAATTGACAGCATTTTTTTTCAAACAGTTGAATTTGTTGTTTCAACCATCGTTTCTGCTAATCCAAAAACAAAAATGACAGTTTAGTTAAAACAACAATCGATTAGTTGTACCAAATTTTAACCAATCGAATTCAGAAAATCAACTAATATTCTGGTTGAAATGGGATCGCAGGTGGTTCCGTGTAGCTACAATTAAGCTGATATGATGCTTGAATATAAGTTGTTCATCGAGATGGGCGCAACATTTTTTTACGTTAGTGTATCCTCCTATCGAGGATTTACCCAGAAAGTATTCGAAATGAAAAGTTCTTTTTTCCTCATAATGATTGAGTTCTTGTCGGGAACAAAAAATTAACAATTTCGCTACAGGTAAGAAATCAGTTATAAAAGCAGTTCGGTTACCGTCTTAAACAACATGCACAAATGTGTCGCTCTCAAATTAGTCCATTTGAATACTCATGGTTTATAAGCATGCATAGTTAGTGTCTGCACTGCACTCAACCACTAAAAATATTCCGTATTTTTATGTGTCGGTTTTGCATGATATGCTTTGTGCGATGATTCGTTTAATTCATGCTATTGATATTTTACGCGCCTTATTTTGGCACTGAATTTCACCTTAATGCTCGTTCATACTAAACATTTTAGAAAACTTTAATTTTGAGTTATGTGTGACTATTTCATACTGCTGAACATTTTAAATTCGGTTGATTAAGAAAAAATGTCTTCATCAAAAAAGAAAGAAAATACTAAATTTAATATCATTATCAAAAATATTCGTTTCTAAAAAGAAATGCAATGCGAACTTTTGTGCAAAAAATTTTGATGATAAGCATATTTTTAGTTTTTTATTGTCCTGAAAAATGGCTTAAAAAAGGAAATAAAAAAACTATTGAGGTTATGAAAACAATCATCTGATAATTTTTTGCTTTTGTTTTATATTCACTTTTTTTTAGACAAAAGGCGTACTACAAAATGTACTTTTTTTCAAATTCATTGCTCTGTATTTTCTTGATTTTTACGCAAAATATACTGTTTTTCATATTAAAAAAATATATACGGACGTTACTCAACCAAAGATTTATCTCATCAGTTCACAGTTTTGACGCTGGCTTAACTTTTGAGAAGGGCCAAGTCAAATTTTCTTGGATCATTTCAAAAACATATAACTCAAAACGATTAGTCCGATTGATTTGGTTTCTTCGGCAATACTTTATTTGACTATCCAAGCAACCAAAAGTTACTTAAAACATTAACTTTCTTACTGCTTTAATGTTCGCGTGAAACTTTTGGCAACATGGAAGTACAGAATAAATTCCGCGTGAACTTTCTCGTTGCGTAGAAGTTGAACAATGTTTTCTATAATAGTGGCTTAGAAGTTCGTTCGGTTGCGGCGCGTGAACTTTCAAGTGTGGATAGTAAAAACTTTTCTAAAAAAGCTGTGTAAAGCATGCAAGTGAATATCCGGTAAACATCACCGTTGCACACGACTTTGCACGCATGAATTACCATTGTATGAAAGCTCGAACGCAAGTGCCCATAAAGGATTACTGGACTGCTAGAGGCGCCTCTACAGGAGAATTGCTACTTGGTGATTGCTTTTCAAAACGACCGTTAAATTTCATACACAAATTGAAATCTCTACTTGGATGTCTGTTCTCTGTGTTAAAAACGTGCTGCTTTGAAACCTATTCATGAAATTCGTAAGCTGCTTAAGACAAATCAATCCGTTTTTGCCAAACTTCTGGTTATTTGGATATTTGGGCTGTATGGAGAACATATACGTAGTGAAAACTGATGTATTTTTAATATATTTCTAAAATTAAACAAAAATCAGCGTACACCTGAATATTAAAAAGGCTAGGAGCTGCAGTTGAACAATACTAATAACATCACATGCATTATATTCTATTTCCAAATACGAAGTTTAGGTAGCTGAATTCGCGGTGGAAATTAACAAAGCCTACTTTGAGCCTGCCTTTGATGTGCGCGTGCATGACCTTCCCCCGAACGTTAAAGATGCCTTTATTCAAAAACAAATAGAGCAGCACGATGATGTTCGGGCGTTTTAAGAGATCTATTTCTTCTTTCTTGGTTTTTGGAAGTGAAAGTATCCAATTCAAATAGCTGCTCACATACGAGGGACAACGGGACACATGCTAATACTGTCCTTCAACATTCTAACTAACTAAGTTATTCGAGAATCTTTTCATCGATTTCGTTATTAAAGGTGGACTATAAACAAATAACGTACGTCAATATAAAGGTAAACTATGTTAACAGCACGAGAAATGGAAATCTTTGCCGTTTTGATCATTTCAGCTTCTACTGACTGAAATCCCAGGAAAAATGGGGTTTATATACAGGGTGATTTTTTAAGAGCTTGAGAACTTTTTTAAACAATAAAACGCATAAAATTTGCAAAATCTCATCGGTTCTTTATTTTAAACGTTAGATTGGTACATGACATTTACTTTTTGAAGATAATTTCATTTAAATGTTGACCGCGGCTGCGTCTTAGGTGGTCCATTCGGAAAGTCCAATTTTGGGCAACTTTTTCGAGCATTTCGGCCGGAATAGCCCGAATTTCTTCGGAAATGTTGTCTTCCAAAGCTGGAATAGTTACTGGCTTATTTCTGTAGACTTTAGACTTGACGTAGCCCCACAAAAAATAGTCTAAAGGCGTCAAATCGCATGATCTTGGTGGCCAACTTACCGGTCCATTTCTTGAGATGAATTGTTCTCCGAAGTTTTCCCTCAAAATGGCCATAGAATCGCGAGCTGTGTGGCATGTAGCGCCATCTTGTTGAAACCACATGTCAACCAAGTTCAGTTCTTCCATTTTTGGCAACAAAAAGTTTGTTAGCATCGAACGATAGCGATCGCCATTCACTGTAACGTTGCGTCCAACAGCATCTTTGAAAAAATACGGTCCAATGATTCCACCAGCGTACAAACCACACCAAACAGTGCATTTTTCGGGATGCATGGGCAGTTCTTGAACGGCTTCTGGTTGCTCTTCACTCCAAATGCGGCAATTTTGCTTATTTACGTAGCCATTCAACCAGAAATGAGCCTCATCGCTGAACAAAATTTGTCGATAAAAAAGCGGATTTTCTGCCAACTTTTCTAGGGCCCATTCACTGAAAATTCGGCGTTGCTCGTTAGTAAGTCTATTCATGATGAAATGTCAGAGCATACTGAGCAAATAATAATGCATGAAAATCATAACCTCAAAAAATCTGAGCAAATACTAATGCATGAAAATCCTAACCTCAAAAAAATCACCTTTTAAATCGGGAACCGAGATAACATTTCACGAAGTACGGTAAATTTTAGAATGCGACTTGCAGAAAAAAATATCAACTTAAGTAAATCCAGTACATCCGGCAGCTTGTAATTTGAACCATTTATAAAACATCAACTCACCATCCTTGGAAGTCTCCGAACTTCATGAGTTCCTCCTTCTGATGATCTTCTTAGTTTGTACCGAGTAGGAGTAACGTGTATGTGACTTTCCATGATCTATATCAATGATTTCTTTCAAGAATGGTTATTATAGCTGTTTCGTATGCGTAGCGAAACAAAAACAACAATTTACAATACGTTCCGCTGCACTACTGAACGGCTTTCGTTTTGACTGCATTTAATTAATCACACTGTATTTCAGTAAACATTCCATGGCACCGATTTAGAGCCGACCGTAATTCCGGCTCATTTTACATTTGGGTTGTTCAGGGTAATTTTATTAACAAGTTAGCATTTCACTCGAGGCAATGTTATTTCTGTGCATAAATGCTTTTGCTATCCTACATTCAGAACATTTCCAAACGCACATACACATGAACAAAGAGACCTTTTCACTGAGATTTCAGTTCTGCGCCACCATGTAATATTAACGGACACTTAAAAATAAGATCAACATAAGCACGACTGGTTCATTTCCCTTTACACGATGTATGGCTGATGCAGTACTTGGCACTTGATGAATGGGTGATTATATTTCAATCATAACCACATTTGTATTGGCTATTACAGAACATAGGTCAGCAAATTCCAGCAGAAAGACTAATAGTTTTGGTTTGATTCATTGTTTCTAGTTGAACCATTTTGTATCAAATCTAACCGGTTTATGTATTCCATTTCAATTTGTTTGTTGTTTGTGCACACCGCGATCACGAAGCAACTTGCTCAAGTGCGATTCGACCCGGGACTAAACCGGCGGTAGCCTCAACCCATTGTATGAATTGAATGGTGTTGCTTTTCTTTAATACATATTCCGTGCTCTGGCCGTCTAGAATGACCCTGCTGCCGTCAAAGTCTCTCCTACGGTTGTTTTATTTTTTTTTCTTCGAAGATGCGAATAACCGGCAGCTGGCCATTCGAAACGTAAGCACTGCATGAATTCAGGTTCACTTTGAGTATCCCAAAGGGAAGCGCTAAGATATACGACGGACTTAATAGCTGTGCGAGAAACAAGTCTGTGTGTACCTTGCCTTTTAAGTGAACTTTGTCGGAGATGTGATCACTGGAAGTGTTCTACGAATCGACTGATGGTAAAGTTTGAAATTGCCTGGTGAAAGAGGGAAGTTTTTTTTCAAATCACAATTTCTTTTTGTTTTGCTTCATGAATCAATTGATTTTTTTTTATTTTTGGACCTATTAGAAGTTTGCTAGAAAAGCTCTTATTTCGCAAGCAATTCGTAGTTGCGGACGACAAACTCAAGTTTCGTTTCAAAGAGTCTGTGTACTCGAAGTTGTACAAAGAGTTCCAGATAAAACGCATTTTAGCTTTCATAAAATAACTCAAAGACTGTATTTGCCTAGCTGTCAATATTAGTAAACCGATTTTAACAAGCTAAGGCTCGTTTGAAAAAAAAAATTATTAAATTCGAAGCTCTGACTGTCACTTTCGGTTCTGGTAATATAGTGGTATAACTGACAAAACACAAAGATGACCATTGATCAAGTTCAAAGATGAGACTACTGTCACTTTCGGTTGCGGAAATATAATTGCATAAGTGACGCAATCGACTAACTGCAGTTTTCTCATCGGCTCAAACTTCTCGGAAATAGTAAACGCATTTCGATAAACTTAGACTTATTTAAAAGCTGGAATGATGATCAAGTTTGGGAAATTATCTCAAACATTCCCGGTTCGGGAGATGTAATCTTATATATTACTTAGCCGACGAAGACAATATCACACCGCTAGGTGGATTAAGAAGGGCTTTTACATCAATTTCCGGTGCTTCCGGCATTGGAAACTGGAGACTGGTATAGCCAAAGACTTTGATCATCAACTATCAAGTTTCTTGAATTGACATAGTTTTAAATGCCGTTTCTAAGAAGAGTTTTCAGGTTCTAGCATCGTCAGTTGGAATGACGCTTCGGAAATTTTAACCGTGATCAGATATCGGGTTGATAGCAACGTATGGAACTATAAGATCTAAGTTTGTGTAAAAGTAAATAACTTGTAACTTACAAACGAGTAATGCATGTAACGCTTCGTAACGCCTATGATTCCCAAAAAGTAACGTATGTAACACTTCGTAACGCCTATAATACACAAAAAGTAACACATCCAACACTACGTAACGCCTAAAACTTATAAAAAAATAACGCAGGTAACGCTTCGTAAAGTTTATAATTTACAAAAATAGTAACTCATGTCACGCCTATAACTATGTAAGCATTTCTTTTGGGATTCTAAGTCCTTCCATTTGAATCTAAGTTTATAAATCTCTGAAAAAAGTGAGAGCATTGTTTTCTCTTTTTTCAAGATAAAAAAAAATTAAAATCAATTTTTTCTATTGATAAATGAGACCTTCAATTCGAACTCTAATTTGTGAAATCGCCCCACACGCAGACTTTTTGGAATCGATTTTCACAGTGATTTATTTGAACAAACATCTCAGACGACTGTTGATTTTCAGGACTCTGGCGCATTTTGAAGCTAAGAATTAATTCGACTGTTGTCTTGAAAACATATGGCACATTTCTTTCAGTGTAGATTTTTAATTATTTCATAGCTGACATGAAAATTTTAGTTTTATGACAGCTGAGCAGTTCCAGGAATGAGTAGACGAAAAAGTGACAAAATCAGAACTGACCTTCTCCGATTTGGATGAAACTTTGCACATGACTTCAGTATGGCAAACCATAAGTTTTGAACCGATTGAGAGGTCAATCCGACTAACGACTGATTTTTAAAAAGGGCGTATGTATTTTTTACATTTCACAAAAATTGCCTTTTTCAAATCGTTGTAACTCGGAAACCGTTAATTGTACAAAAATGGCGTTCAGGAAGAAGTTGTAGGGAATCGATTGGGCACTCTAATAAAATATACACTGAAAAAATTTTGTGATTTTTTTTCTCAATAATTACAAAATAATCCGAAAAAGTTAAATAAATAAAACATGGCTTTAATTTTTTTATAGTTTTTATTTTAAAGCTGTCATTAAAACCTACAGATTGATGCCTATCCAATTCGGAAACCGTTCATCGTACAAAAATGGCATCCAGGAAGAAGTTGTAGGGAATCAATAGGCCACTCTAAAAAAATATACACTGTAAAAAAATTTGATTTTTTTCCTCAATAATTTCAAAATGAACCAAAAAAGTTAAATTAAAAAAAATCTGAATTTCGATTTATTTTAATAAGTTTTATTTTAAAGCTCTTATTAAAATCTACAGATTGATGGCTATGCCATCCGTGCCTTTTGAAAAATGAAGAAGTTACAGCTGAAACAATTTACAGATATATTCGAAATTTCAAGTTCTCGTAGAAAGATAAGCATTTATCCAGTAGAATATTATTCTTCAGGTTAAAGGCAATAAATTTGTTCATGATATCTTTTCTTCTAAAAGTAGCTGCTATGGAGATACTTGGATATTTAATTATAACACCATTTTTTATATTTCCATCAATTGTTTATTTGCTTGCTATATCTACAATTATTACATGTACATGAATAATTCTTAATTATATTTAAGGTTTTAAATTTTTTTAAATTGTATGAGCACTACGTGCATCGTCATTCGAATACAGTCTTGTGACGATTGTGGTTTCTGAAATCGGAACGAAAGAATGGTATTTCTGTGTGCCTGGAATCATTTTGTTATCCTTATAAACACTACTCCATTCGGTCACACCCCGTTCATATTTTGCTTGTGACACGTAACAAAAAGACATGGTCGTGAATGCATCTCGATGTCTCTGCTCTGTCCATTCATATAATGGTTTTGCAGTTGTGATTGTGTGTTCATGTAGTTTAGCCAAGCTTTCACGTCGTGCCATTCGCTTTAAATTACCCCCGAGTGCATCACATGGTCCTTTACCATGAGAAGTTGCAAAAAAATGCCACTCAGCATCAATGTTATACATTAATTTAAATTTACAGAGATTGCAAAATTGTTTCTGTTTTTGTACTGTGAGGCAGCCCTGTCAGACATAAATAAAACCATAAATATAATTAAAAATTATTCATGTACATGTAATAATTGTAGATATAGCAAGCAAATAAACAATACATGGAAATATACAAAATGGTGTTATAATTAAATATCCAAGTATCTCAAGAACAGCTACTTTTAAAAGAAAGGATATCAAAACAAATTTATTGCCTTCAACCTGTAGAATAATATTCTACTGTTTAAATGATTATCTTTCAACGAGAACTTGAAATTTCGAATATATCTGTAAATTATTTTAGCTGTAATTTCTTCATTTTTCAAAAGGCACGGATGGGATAGCCATCAATCTGTAGGTTTTAGTAAGAGCTTTAAAATAATAATTACAAAAAAAATCGAAACCCTGATTTTTTTTAGTTTAATTTTTTTGTTTCATTTTGAAATTATTAAGAAAAAAAATCAAATATTTTTTTCAGTGTATATTTTTTTTAGAGTGCCCTATTGATTCCCTACAAATTCTTCCTGGACGCCATTTTTGTATAATTAACGGTTTCCGAGTTACAACGATTTGAAAAGGGCAATTTTCGAGATATGCAAAAATACATACGCCTTTTTTAAAAACCATCTCTTCATCGGTTCAAAACTTATGGTTTGCCATACTGAAGCCTTGTGCAAAGTTTCATCCAAATTGAAGAAGGTCGAATCTGATGATCTGCTAAGCATTTCTGGAATTGCTGAGCTCTTCTCTTTATTTCGTAGTAAAACATGTCTACATTTTCCTTTGCACCTATTAAAATGACATCGAATTAAGTGAAAGTGTGAACAAATTTAGCGGTACATGAGTCAAGAAACTAAAACTACCGACAGGTACTGTGTTTTATGTTTGCATTAGAGATGGGCAAAACAGTTCATTTCAAAGAACCGTTCAGTGGTGCAGAGTTCTCTTAAAAGAACTAGTTCTCGAGAGCCGTTCGTTCGTTCATTTCATAGTAAGTTTGCTTGTTGAATGAAACCGAGACATCGTTCTCTTCGGAGTAAAAAAGGACAATGACTTTGAACTGAAGAACTACCGTTCTCAAACAAAGAACTATGGGTCATTCATTCTTTCAAAAGAACTAGTTCTTTTGAATCGTTCGCGAACGAACTGCCCATCTCTAGTTTGCATATTATTTGACCAGCACTTGACTGTGGATTGGAAGGTTGGAAGTGGAACAAATGGAAAATTATGCTTCCGACAAATGGACTAGAAAGTGATAACCATTGTAGAGAAAAATCCCAAACGCCGTTTCCGAGCATTTCCGGACAAAGAAGATGCCCAAATTTCCGAAGAAATTTTTGATTTGGCAGGCCATATGTAGCTGTTGTAAAAAATCTGAAGGTTTTGTTTCTACTGGCACTATCAATGAGGATGTGTACGAAAAAGAATGTCGGTGATTACCATTTCACCGGTACATTTCTGGAAACAATGTTGTCTTCAAAATGTTCTTTCAATAAGTCGAGTTTCAAGTGGCACCATCCTGTCGAAATCACATTTCGTCCACATCCATATCTTGAAGATTGGTAACAAAAATTTATTGATCATGGTTCTGTATCGATTTCCATTTACGGTAATGCGGTGTCTACCTTATTTTTTAAAGAAATAAGGACTGATGATTCCACCAGCCCATAAACCGCATCAAACAGTACACTAAGGTCTTTTTTCATGCGGCCTTTTTTATGCGGTTTTTTAGGCGATTTTTCTTATGCGAAGTTTCAGAGTTATGCGTTTTTTATGCGAATTTTCAGAGCTATGCGGTTTTTTATGCGAATTTTCAGAGTTGTGCGGTTTTTTATGCGAATTTTCAGAGTTATGCGGTTTTTTATACGAATTTTCAGCGTTATGCGGTTTTTTTATGCGGTACGTAAACTCGCATAAAAAAGACGTTAGTGTACATTTATCGGGATGCATCGGTAATTTTTCAACGGGGTGTAGATTATCTTTGATCCAAATATGGCAATTTTGCTTGTTGACGTATCCATTTAACCGAAAATGCTCTCTAAAACTCTTTACTGAAGAGAATTTTGCGCTATAAACAGTTTTAATTGAACACTGATTTTGAACATAAAGGCTATAGCAGGATAAACATGTGAAATCTGCCCCCAAAGGGAATTCATATTGTTATACCACATTCGAAAGGTCATAGACTGGAAACAATTTTCTCAAAGTTTCAACCCTTTTTGCCATATTGACGGAGCTAGGGTGGTTCTATTGATTTTTATTTTATTTGATTTTTGAAGAAACCGCTCTTCCGAAAAATTTAAAAAAAATCAGGTTTATTTAAGGCGTTATGGGGAAGGTTTACAATATTTTTCCAAAATTTTTGAAGATGTATTTCATCCATTAAAAAATACTAAAAAATTTTGAAAAATATTTTTTTCCTCTTCCAATTTTTACACTACCCTGGATTTTGGACTCATTTCCTCCTTTTCGTTACTTTGATTTCTAGGCCCTGCGCTTGAGTTGTATAACCACTAGAACAAAACACCACGCGTTCCCTTCTAACAGAACTTAATGGGAACGCATGGTTAGCTACTACTAGTAACTGCTAGAACGAAGCACCATGCTTTTCCTTCTCTCGTAATTTGATGGGGACGCATGGTCGACTGTTATTTATTTTTTAGAAAAAATCAAATATTGTGGTCGTCCACATTTTTTAAAAATATGAAAACATACTACTTCAACGTGTCCAAAAATTCTTTATTTATGACAAAAAATCCAGGGTGGTGCAAAAATTGGAAGAGGGAAAAAATATGTTTCAAAATTTTTTAGTATTTTTTAATGGAAGAAATACATCTTCAAAAATTTTGGAAAAAAATTGTAAACCTTCCCCATAATGCCTTAAATATACCTGATTTTTTTCAAATTTTTCCGGAGGAGCGGTTTCTTCAAAAATCAAATAAAATAAAAATCAATAGAACCACCCTAGCTCCGTCAACATGGCAGTTAAAGGGTTGAAACTTTGAGAAAATTGTTTCCAGTCTATGACCTTTCGAATGTGGTATAACAATATGAATTCCCTTTGGGGGCAGATTTCACATGCTTATCCTGCTATAGCCTTTCCACGATTTGGAAACGTTGTTATGGAGTTAGCCTATTACTGACGATTTGCCAAACAATACTGAGTAGAGACGTCACTTTACACTGTCAAAACAACTTTCAGACAATAGAGTAATCCATATTAAAAAAAAACCTTAAAAAACACCCGTTATTGGAAGCCACGTCTCTCCAGCTCCCGTTTTGGGTAGATTTAGCCTCTTGTCACTACACGAAATTAATTTTGGAATGACATATTGTACAAGAGGTCAAGCACGTACCAAAAAAACTGTCAAGAATTTCGCCCAACAAAGAGAAACTGGGCTCTAGTTAAGCGAAAACTGCTCAAAATTAAGAAGAAAGAATTTCTAATGTACATATACTCTATTAGTTTGAAAAAAAACAACCCGTTTTGTTGAATTATGTGTTATTTTTTTTGCTATTATTATATTGTCGTCCGAAATTTAACTCGGACAGGTTTTATTATACCTTGAACCACCACCGCATATGTAAATGAAATTCGTCAACATAAAAACAACGGTGAATTTCGTGACTCTTCTTATCTAAGCCTCGAATAAAGTAATACGGAGTACTTTCAACATTCACTGTTTACCGCACATAAGTTGATCGTATCAGCAGCTGCGTAGTGGTTTTTTTGTTTTCACTCGAAAAATCTTTTCCAAATTTCGCACTTCCCACTGAACTTGATACTTTATACCGGGCAACGGAAGGGTAAGATTCGTCCTTCGTTTCACCGTCGTTCGTGCAGATGAGTCTTGGTTTGCAAGTAAAAAGCGCGCTTGAAAAGTATTCAGTAATCCCGTTTTACGGGGCAGGTGGGTAGTACTAACGTATCAAGTAATCACGTTTGAAGAAGCCAAGCACATTTAATTTTGACTTCTTTATTTAATTTTGTAATGTTTCTTCCCTTTGACTAACGACGCTTTCATCATAATTTAGCACAAGCTGCAAACAAGTAGGATATGATATCGAGGTTTCTTATTTAGAGAAGCAAGTTGAGCTCTGTCCTATTGAACATCACATAAATCATCGGTCGGATAGTATCAAAGACAATTTGCCGATTGTTATCTGTGTCATAGTTTTAAGCTTGTGCCGCTGTAAAACAGAAGTGCGAAAACAGAAGGCTCTCCGAAATTGGCAATAAATCAAGTGATTTACATTGTCGAAGTCGTCGGAGGGCATCTTTTCATATTCATCTTCAATCGTTTTCTTCATTCATTAAAATCCGTTTAGGTCGGTACGCTGTGAACTATATGTGACACGTTTTACAACAGTCAGCAACTTTCTGGGGCACTCGACATATGCATGTTCCGAGTAGACCAAGGCGCGTAAAGGCTAAGTCATATGACCTGCAGTACTTGAGAGTTTTATTAATATAAATATTCATAATTTAATGACCCAAACGAACCGCCTGCAGTCGGCAACTCGATGATGTTCGCTATTCGGGTACCGAGATGCCTGTAAAAAACAGTCACTGTGAAAATGCATCTACCCAGCCAACATGACATGAAAGGACTATGGGTATTTTTATTATTCTTTTTTTTTTTCCTGTGACAAATTGCACGTTTCTAGTTAGTGTTGTCGTTAAGCTAGATTGAGTACATTAAATCAACTGTTGTTATTTTATTACTTTTCTGTAAAATATGACCTAGTTTGACAATGAGTTTAATCAAGCGTCTGTATCGGCGATCGAGAACGAACGGTGCATCTAACGAAATAAATACTTAGACGTAAGCTACCATAACCTACAAATCAAAACACTCTGTGATTCTGGAACCGAAATTTCAGCTCCGGATTAAATTTAGTAGCAGCCAATGGAGCAATACTGCGTTTAGCTTTTCTTGAGCTTGTGAAAATCGGTTGAGCCATTTCTGAGAGAATGAAGTGAGATCGTTTTTGTAGCTGTTGACCATGAGGGCTTGTTTGCGACAAGATCTGGACACCCATAAGTACGTATATATCTGAAATGCTTCATCACCGCGTGAAATATTTCGCAGACTAAAATGAATTTTAGTGATACTTCAAGCTTTTAGATCGCAGATGGCTTCGAAAGAAGAGCAAGTGAGAAAAGCAATTGTGTGCTGTCGCAATGAAAACCCGGATCTGTCAGTAAGAAAACTTGCAAAAAAGTTCAGTTTTTCTGCAATCACGGTCCATAACGTTCTTAAACCTTTCGATACAAGTTGGACAACAGTCAGAAAGGCTGGGAGCGGAACAAAAACGGAAAATATTTGGTGTAACAAGCAATATGTAGCTGTGATCGAGTAAGCCAAAGCTGTAATAGTATACATATATACCGCGAAAAATGCTTGAAGAAGATTTTTTAACATTTCTACGCAGCCATGATGCTCCCTCGCTATTCTGACTTGTCACTACGCTAAAGATGTTTGGGGATGGTATATAGTGAATGTAGTCGGTGTTGTACTAAAAGAGGCGAATTCACCTAACTGCTCCGAGTTGGGACCTATTGAGCGGTGTTGGGCTCTCGTGAAAAGAGAACTCTCGCAATATAAACAACAAGCTACAACTAGAGAAAAATTTCGAAAATCATTGGCAAAAGCAGCTTAACCGGTTGCAAAGAAGTCTACAAATACTGTAAAAGCAAGAGTAAACTCAAAAGTTTGTAGTTTTTCATGATACCTAATTAAGTTATTGTAATTAGTTTTAAGATGACTAATAATGAACATTCAAATGAAAAAATGCATCTTGGATTGAACTAACAACAAATTGGTTTTATTCCAAATTTAATCTGTTTAGGTTTTGTTGCATACTAGTTCCGGTATTTCCGAAAACTAAAGTTGGGAAACGGAATAGCCGAAGTCAAATCGTATGGCCAGAAATTAAGGGACCGTTCATAAACCTCGTAGATCAGAATTTGGAACTGTTTTATAAGTTAAAGTATATTGATTGCATTACAGAGAACGTAAGAACTTCGAGTTTGACAATGTATTCTAATTGGGGTATTTTCTTTTACTGTAAGTATAAAAGAAGCAAATCAATATATCATTTTGTGTTGAAAGTTAGTTCAGTGATATTGTTTTGAAAGTCATTCGCCGGTTATGTCGTCAATTCTAAGTTATCACAGATATACAAACAGCAAAGAGATACAATAATTCTGCAGTTAGGTGGATTCGTCTCTATACGAGATGAACAATAGGAAACAAAATGGGTTTTCTTCGTAAAGAGATTCATAGGAACAATTTTACTAGAAATGCTCTAGTTCTGCCTCGGAGGTATATTTTCTGCAAATTTGCATATCCGCAATGCTAGATATTTACTTTTTTGTAGGTAAAGCTAAGCTGATGAAACATTATTGGTTGACTGATTTTCGTATGTCTTTTCTGAAAATAAAAAGAACAAGAGACTATGTAGACTTTGCAGAAAACAATACCCCCCTTCCCCCTTCCTCCTCATAGACAAAGTTAGACTTTCATTAGGCACTTCCCCCTCTCCCTGACGGTCTACATGGTTTATGTATGGCTTCTAACATAGCCTTGGAATAGTTATAAGTCCAATTAAGAAATCTGTTTCTTATTTTACATTGTCACTCTTAACGTCGGCTTGAAATTTCAAACACTCATCACCCTGTCATTCCGAAACCGGAAGTCGGATCTGGACAATATTTAGAAATTCCATATGAAGCCGAAATTTAGGGAATCTAAATTCGTGAGTATCGTTCATTCTATCTCGGAGAAAAGTGGGGACCAGTATAGCCGAAGTCGGTTTGTTTGGTCGTCTGCTGACAATGAATACCGATTGAAATAGTTATGAGCTCAGTTTGATTTTTTTTACGTTTTCGCCGCTTTAAGTGACAATATAAAATTTTCGCAGTTTTCACCCTGTAATTCCGGAACCGGAAGTAGGATGCGGATGAAAATCTCAGGCACCATAAAATCTATCACTTTCACTAGTTCATTTTTCAAGTGATTACAAAGGATACATTATGAGAAAGGCAAAACAATAAGTGATCTTACAATATTATCCTGGTGCCTTACAATAAACGGATTAATTGGAACAATAAAGGACTATTCACACATTTCAGTTCCGTGACGGTTCAGTGAAAGTGCCTTCAGTGCGCCGTCAGTGTTCTTTTTTATCGAAACCCTTTCGTTCCGTTTCCGTGCTGTTTCCGTTCCGGCACAGCCAATGCAATGACATACCAACTTCAGTGAAAATAAAAAATATCGGTGACGACGAATTTAAGTTAGCCGGACGGACGCTGTACTGACGGCGAGCTGCACTGAAACGGCACGGTGCCGGATAATCGTGAATGTGCGTATAGAAAACGAATGAAATAATATCAGTATCCGTGCACGGTGTCGTGCCGGCACTGAACCGGACCGGATATGTGTGAATAGTCCTCAAAGCACGTTAATTTCACAATGAAACCTGAATCAATGATTTAAGGAAATGAAGAGTTAAAAGTCAGATCATGTAATAATGCATGTTTTAGGACCACAAATTAATTCGATAACACTCATTGAAACGGTATTGTGTGAAATCATGCTGTAAATTTGGTTAGTCTGCTCTACTTCATAACAACACAACTACAAACTTTTCATTTTAAACTTTTCACGTAATCTAATGTTACAGTATTGATGAGAATTACCACCTGAGTAATTAGTCCATATTAATAAACGCCTATCCCGTGTTTTAACAGTGAAATCATAAAGTTACTAAATTTCCTTTATTTGGAAAAATGATACAATTTTTTATTTCAATTTTCTTTGAAAGATTTTCACTTTTTCTCGCTGGATTTTATTAAATCTGTTGAAATATCTTTGCTATATGTCGAAATATTGTGAAAATTTTACCAACTATTCAACAAACTGTATTTAGTGGCAAACATGTTTATCTGTTCCAAGGTGTCGGATATTCACCGAATAATATCAAATACTCGTTAAGGAGTGGGTAGGGTGTAATAAGAAGGCAAGTGCTCGGTGCACAGGGCCAATAGTTTGGCTTCGATTAACTTGAAAACTTGACTTTCTAGATTCTAGAAATGTTTTATTATAACCAAATACACAGAATAAATGTGATTTTATGAAAAGGATAATCCCGCCCTCTAGAAAAATAAATTGCTGCGTTCGATGAAAACTACTTCACCAATTATTTTCAAATTTATTATTATTATTATTATTATTAATATTATTATTAATATTATTATTATTATTATTATTATTATTATTATTATTATTATTATTATTATTATTATTATTATTATTATTATTATTATTATTATTATTATTATTATTATTATTATTATTATTATTATTATTATTATTATTATTATTATTATTATTATTATTATTATTATTATTATTATTATTATTATTATTATTATTATTATTATTATTATTATTATTATTATTATTATTATTATTATTATTATTATTATTATTACTACCGGCTGCGAAAATTGCATATTTTTCCAAATAAACTTCAATTCATTGATATTGTTTTATTATTTTTTTATATCATTAATTTTATCTCGGCTTTACATTCTCTTATACTTTCGGTCGCGTTTATCATAAAATAGCTAAAATTTTTATCAACCGCAACACCGTCTTTCACCAATATCACATACTAGTAGCAGACATCCGTAACCGTTTAGTTTTCTTTACAACGTGTACGAAATAAAATTCGTTTTGTGTTTTTTTCTTCCACCGTACCACCACGTACCGGTGTTGTACATACAGGGTCCGGCACTCGAAGTGTAACCAACTTCAGACCGCTCGCGCAGCTGACGCACGGGCATCAGCTCTCTAGAAATTTGCTAAATGACAGTTCGGAGTTGTATTGTTTACAAGCGCAAGAAAGCATTTTGCCAAAAGTGAACGCGATAAAAAAATCAGTGATGGATTTAAAACGTAATAGTGTGATTGCTTTATATTTAGATGGAAAATCACAACCAGCGATTGTTCGTGAGCTCAAACACCTTAAAGTGCCAATCAAATGGCAAAAGAACTGAAAATATCCGACCGTAGCATCCGCCGCATACTGAAAAATGATCTGAAGGTCAAGCCTTACAAGATCCAAAAGGCGCATGATCTCACACCGAAGCAGCAACAAGTTAGACTTGAGAGAGCGAAGGAGTTGCTTCGTTTGGCCGAAAGCGGTCAATTTCCGAACATTGTATTTTCTGACGAGAAAATTTTTCCAATTGAGCAATTCGTAAACTCTCAAAACGATAGGGTTTACTTGACCGACCGTTCATACGAGAATTTGAGTCATCGATTGGCCACCAGGAGGCAGCTCTCGCAACAGATAATGGTTTGGGCCGCTGTAACCGCAGATGGGCGCTCTCCAATCGTTTTCATCGAGCCTGGCGTCAAGGTAAATGCGACATATTATCGGGAAAGTATTCTGGAGGTTGCTTTGAAGCCGTGGGCAGACAAACATTTCGGTGGCAGACCATGGACGTTTCAGCAGGACTCGGCACCGTCTCACAAAGCTCGAGTGAACCAAGAATGGCTGAAAAACAACGTTCCGAACTTCATCACGTCCACACAATGGCTCTCGAATTCACCACATGCGAATCCAATGGATTATTCTCTTTGGGCCATTTTGGAGAGCAAAGTCCGAACTAAAAGCTACACCAGTCTCGAGGCGCTGAAAAAAGTTATTGTCCGCAAGTGGGCCAAAATACCTGCAAGTCACATTCGGGCAGCTTGCGATTCGTTTTTTGACCGTCTCAAGGCCATAGTCAAGGCAAAAGGTTGTCATATCGAGCAAAAGTGAATTGATTCTGAATTTTGTATTATTTTTACACATTTTGTACTTTGAATTAAGTAAAAGTAATTTTCCAAACTGAATTTATGGCCTTTTTAATTGGTTACACTTCGAGTGCCGGACCCTGTATTGTCATTCTAAATGGCGATTGGAAAACTTTGACACTCATCGCCCTGTAACTGCGGAACCAAAGGTCGGACTCGGATGTAGTTTCACAGTAGCTTTAAAGATAATATGAGCTTCAATCCAAATCAAGATTTGTGAAAATCGGTTCAGGCAAAGCAGAGAAATAGAAGTGAACTCTATTTTTGGAATTTTTCTTCACCATTTTCGGTGCTTCCGGAACAGCAAAAGGGGGACCAGTAGGGCTGAATTAAGTTTTTATGTCAGTAGTGCTGAATTAAGTTTTTATGTCAACAAACTAACAAGCTCTGCAAACTAGAAGAATTTATAAGACAATTTTATGGATTTTGTACCTGTTTATGACCATCGTTTGTACAAAATAAAATGTTCTACAAATTTTTAGGAAACTATAAGACCTTTCATTTGAATTGTAGTTTGTAAAAATCGATTGGGCCGTTTCAGAGACAATTGAATGCACACTTTTTCTCTAATTTTCACATATTACCATGTAACTCCGGAACCGGAAGTTGGATCCAAATGAAATTGAATAGCAGACTATGGGATTATAAGACGTCTTATTTGAATCTAGGTTTGTAAAAATCGGCTCAGCCGTCTCTGAGAAAAGCGAGTGCATATTTTTTCCATTTTTTTTTGGTACATAGCATCTTATATCTCCAGCACAGGAAGTCGGATCGGGATGAAATTCAATAGCAGGCAATGGAACCATAAGACCTTTCATTTGAATCTTAGTTTGTGGAAATCGGTTCAACAATATCTGAGAAAAGTGAGTGCATATTTTTGTTACATACACACGCACACACTCACTCACACACACGGACGGACGGGCACACACAGAGACATTTGCTCAGTTCGTCGAGATGAGTCGAATTATGTATGACATTCGGCACTCCAGGCCTCGGGTAAAAAGTCATTTTTCACAGTGATTGCATAGCCTTTCTATATGAAAAATGCAAAAATCCTAAAAAAGTGTGATTTTTTAAGAGGTAACTCTAAGAAAGTGTTTTAATTTCTACTTTGAAATTTTGCAATGATATTCTGATAATTTTTCTATCGATCTAATCTAGTGACACCTCCGAACTTCCTAATATTTCTCAAAATTTTTTTGCTAGTTTTTTGCTTGTTCTCATCTGAAGAAACTCCAAACTCTACAGAACAGATGCCTAAAAATCATTTTCAATAAACCCTTACTATTCTCGAGTCTATTGTTATACTCTGACAGAAACCATAATGTTTTACCAATAACATACTTATGTGATGTCCAAACGTTGCGATTCATCCATGATAATTTGTATAAATCCACAGTACACCATAACCTACAGTTCCCAACTATATCCCATTCTAGAACAACACGCCGTAGTAACAATTTGTTTCGTGTTCGAGCAGCTACAAGCCTTGGTCAAAGACGGATCCTTTTTGTTGGTCCAACTAAATATAATGCACTTCCGCCTGACATGCGAGGAATAAGCAATCGTGCCACATTTGCGGCTAGACTAAAGTACCATTTTAAGCACAGACTGAACGAGATATTTAGCTAATTTAGTTTTTTGTTTTATAATGTAATGTATTTATCGTCAACAGTATTTCATATTAATAACTAATTACCTAATTTAATTTGTACTTTCTTTCCAACATAGCGTAGTAATTAAATTGTGGATCCCTTAAAAGGAAATCTTTTCCACTGGGATTCCACTTTAATAAATTGCACATCAAACCATGAATAAATAGAATCTCAGCGGACTTTGAATCAAAATTAAATTTGTATTTCTAGTATTATTATTGCCAGTGTCTATTTGTTTCTTGTTTTTCCGCTGAGACTAGTTGCGTCCACTACCAGGGGGCTTCAAATTGAAGCTTTTTGGTGTGGGGGAGTGTGGTGGGCAAAAAAAAAAAATTGACAAACATCCGCCCAGTAGTGTAGCTGGCAATGAAATTCTAATCGAGATGAACAAAATTAACAAATCGTTCGTTGAAGAATTTTCTTTACCCATATGCAAAATCTTATAAGTTTTCGCATTGCGATTTTTTTTATCTGACACATAACATGACCCCTTGAGCTAAGTGGTATAATAACATTGTCGTCTTCCAGTTGTTAGCTATTGTACTTGAAATTCTTTCAAGAGTAGAAAATAACTTTATGACAATTTGCTTACTGTTTTCTAGAATATCGGTCTATTCCACAGATAACTTTTGGCTCTCTTTCCGAGACTTCATCAAGTGTCCTTTTTTAGAACCCAGAGGAAATATGAAGGCATGAATTGAAATTGCAGAATATCTGCTGCACGAACATATGTTGGCGATTGAACCGGTGGTAATGTCATTAGTATAGAAACATTAATAATAGATTACACTCGAATACCGAATATCTCGGTAGTGTATTCGATAATACCTACTCAAAGCTTCTGTCTTCATAATTGTTTGATGCACATTGTTATCGTTTTTTTTTGTATCGTCATAACAACATTGTCATTGACAATTGATCCAATGTTTACTGCAATCAGTGTTGGTGATTGCCGAAAATTTGACAGAAGCTGCTATATTGCTATCTATATTGTATACAACATTTTCAATCCGGTAGAAGATGCTATAAGAACTCGAGTCTCTCAATGCATGAACCGCGAGAGAATTTTTCTACATTTCTTCGCTCCACTTCATACTCTGAGTATTTCACGGCTCATGAAAAAATATACAGTCTGATAATGATCGTTGCTGTGTGGAATTTCCCAAGAGAGAATCGCAAGTTGACAATTATCGCAGAAAATCGAATCGATGGTTCATCTTGATGTTTCTTATACTAGGTTGCAATATTTCAAAACCCTTGTGTGGAGCATTCACATACATTTTCATAGACACAGCTTATACAAAGGTTATATGCATATAGTTAGAATAAGCG
The DNA here is from genome assembly GCF_030247185.1 of Malaya genurostris. NCBI lineage: Eukaryota > Metazoa > Arthropoda > Insecta > Diptera > Culicidae > Malaya > Malaya genurostris. The sequence goes on along the minus strand of NC_080572.1, from coordinate 232,325,847 downwards.
GCAATAGTAAAATGATTCTATCGCAATTATCCACTGCCCATACAGAATCGGATCGCGAAACGAGAATAAGCGACCGTTTGTAGCTTCAGAGAGGATCTCCACAGCAGCGTGCTAACCTTTGATTCTCTGAAATGTCATCGAGAGAAATTCACTCTCGCACTGGTGTCTATTCTATGTTAAATGAGCCACGCCGGGTGTTTGTTGTTGCGATGTTTTCCATTTCTCTTTGATGTCACTGATTCAATCGTGTGAAGAGTGAAGATTGAACGTTCTTTGATACGATAAAAGCCATCCTTGACTGCAATGAATCGAAAAAACACGAAAAAGGAAGTCTTATAAAAGTCTAAGAGCTAAAAAAGAATGTTAAAAATATCTGGACCGGTTGAAAAAGGTGAATCATAAAATTACATTTGACCTGACATTCAGTGACCACTGCAACATTGTGGTATTCATGCGCAAAGTATTCAAAACGTAAGATCCATTATAAATTCATTTTCCTTGCACGTAATTGATTCGGTGTGCATAAAAACTGCAACACAGAACAGCACGGCAATCCATATATACCCTAACGGCTTCAGGCGTAGGTGGAATAGGTTGTCTCGTTTGTTTCAGGTCGCCACTTCTACGATCCCATTAAAGGTACAGTGGCGGCATCAAAAGGTACGACGCCTTCTAGCCCAGAGGTGTCACGCGTGCGTAGCCGATGTCGGTCCGTAGTGATTTATCAATTCCTCTACAGATTCCAAACGTAAGCTAGCCTTGACATACAAAGCCCACCTGTAATCATCCTCTCCTTTGCCGTCTACGGCAGGAATACACTCTGAAGGGTTTGCGCTAGTTAGGTGTTCGATCGTTCGTCAGCTGGACGCCGTTCGTCATATTGAGATATTATTTGAACGCCGTTCAGTGTCGATACCAGTAATGATTGCGGTGAAAAAAAAAACTAACAATCGATTCAATTTATGCATTTTTTCCCCGTCTTACACACGTCTCCTCGGTGACCCCGGTTGAATGTGACGATCAAGTTCCCTAGAGACATACAGTAGTAGTGGCATAGGGAAAATCATACAGCACAACACGAAACCTAAATGGCTCGTAGACTATACTTTGCCTGCAGTCGCATTCAAAGATTGGAGGAACATTATAATTATACGTGCTCTTAGGGCGGCTTAATTGAATAATTATGTAAATAGTAATTAATTTTAGATTAGAGTCTGTTTGGTTGAGCTGTATGCAATATTTCTTCTAAGCGCAGCCCGCATTGATATATGTGATGTATATTTATAAAGTGAACAGCAGAACAAATTCAGCGTAAAATATAAGCTTCTCGTAGTAATTACTAGGAGAGTTTTTACAGAGCATGATGGACACTCACCTCGTCAAACTGCCGTTGATAATTGTCATAGTTCAGCTGGGAACGCATAAGTCGTGCCATTGGCGAAATGTTTCCGGTTCCATGGCTGGATGCAGTTCCCGGTGAATTGCTCTCCATTAACTGGGCCAGCAGGGGCGAATGTTCTGTAAAAGACGTAGAAGATGATATTTGACATTAGCAATTAGTTCGTATCTCTGGAACAAGGAATCCATATCCTAAAAAACGAATATAAATAAGAATAAGAACAGGTACGATCAAGGAATGAACACAATCTGCTCTGTCTTATTGTTTACACCACATGGTCAAATTAAATATTACGCAAAGTAAAATTTCACGCAAATTTCGAGAGACGGGAAACATTTCTATTGAAAAACAACGTCGTACCATCGTGCATAGGTTGGGCGCTGATCCAGGATTATCGCTGAAAAGTTGGCGAAACTGTAAACGCTGGTGTAAAATCAGTGCACCCGGAAGAAAATCATGAAAGATTGAACAATACGAGACTGGCAACGGTTCGTAGACAAATGAATGAGTATGAAATATACAGACTGTACTCAATATAAAATAACAACAGACAAACATCATTTAACATTAACATTAGAGACCACCCGTGTATTGCTACTCCGTTATTGATCAGAACTAATTGAGGTTGGCTCAACTCGTTTGTGTCTTAAAAGTATTGACTGCGCTGGGTAGTCGGTTACCTAGAGCGCTCTAGAACAGTGGTTCCCAAACTTTTTCGGTCGAATGCCCATTTTAAATATATTATTCGTTCTACTGCCCACTAAGTAGAAAAGATTATTAAAATTCTGCGACAATCAACATTTTTTCTAACTCGAGATTTGAATATAAAATAGATAGAAATGATACAAAAAAAAATTGTTTCCCAATCCCATCGCGGTAGAAATTAATTGTTAATTCAAGACCCTATCGTTCAAACATTGGGTAAGCAAAAAACAACAACAAAACCTCACATCTTATTGCTCAACCGAAGATATAAAGTGAGATCGACTGATAGAGGAATGAAGTATCATAACATCCAAAGTAGTTCAGTTGGCAGACCAATTTCGCCGGATTGGAGAAGGTTGCGGACGGATTTATAACTGTTTCTACCAGTTTTTGGATTTCATTATGTTCATTTTATCAGTCCTAATTTCAGACTGTCTTTTCGTTGGGCAATGGAGAAAAGTTCAGCATTATTCGTGTTTTCTTATGGCGTATGTGGACAACACTATGATTTTTTTAAGAGCTCGATCAAAAATAACTTTTCGAGTCATTTCTATTTCTGGTTTTAATTACTAGTTACCTCCTGTGTGAGAGACAAAAACGAAAACATTTTAAATCAAACAGTTTATTTGAGGTCAAACAGTTTATTTGCGACTCTCAAGCGACGACTTTTCACAGGATAATTCGACAAAAAATAAGTTTTGTGATAAAGATTTGTGTGTCTATTACATTTGTTAGTATTTGGTTCTATGATTCGCAAGTCCTCTCACCCAGTAATAACTAAGCGATATCTAGATCTGGATTCTGGCCCTGAACGCTGGATTAGAATACAGAACTATTGAACAAGATTTCTGGATCAGAATACTGAATCTGAACCTGGATTCGTGAGAGAGATTCTTTATCAGAATATGGATTCTGAGCTTGAAGATGAATTCAGTACTTATATTCGGAACATTGGGTATTCTAGACTTGGAGTTGGATTGGGAATCTGAACTCCTAACAGAGACCTTAACCTAGATTCTGGACTTGGATTCAGCGCTAGAATTCTGTTTTCTGAAGCCTGTGAGTCTACATTGAATTCTGGACCTGAGTTCTCTAGGATTCCTCAATTCTAAACTTGAACCTAAATTATTGACAGACATTCTAAACCCTGGATTTGGATATCCGACAAGGTTTCTGAATACTGAATCTGGACATGGTTTTTGAATCAGAATTTTGACAGAGTTACTGAGCCTGATGGAGAAATCCATACTTGGATACTGAGCATGGATTTGAATTCTAGACCTGAACCTGATTTCTTGGTTTGATCTCTCGATGAAGGTTTTGAGTCTAAATCTGAAGCTGGATTCTGGACTTGACGAAAATACTGGGAATGGACCAGAACCGTGAACCTGGAACCTGATTTTGGATTCTGAACCTGAAGCTGGATTCAGAAACATAGCTCTGGCTTGAATTCTAGGCCAAAATTTTGAAGTACGATTAAGGACCTGGTTTCTGTATCTGAGTACTGGACCTGCATTCTGACCTTGGATTCTGATTCAGTATTCTGAATCTGATACAAAATTCTTTATTTGGATTCTGAATCTGGGCCTGGATTCTGTACATGGACTCTAAGCCAAGATCTGAATTCCAGACCAGTATTCCGTACTATAATTGGAACTCAGAACCGGAACCTTAATTGAGTAACTTGACCTAACCTCTGAATTTGTGATATGAATCTGATCTCTGAACCTAAAATCGGGACTCCGATTCTGGACCGGAATTCTTAGTCTGAATCTGATTTCTGGAACGGGATGCTGGACCTCAATTCTGGATCTATGGATATGAATTCTAGAGTTGGACTCAGATTCTGGACCAAAATTCTGGACAGAGATTTTTTACCTGAACCTGAATTCTGCATCCGGATTCTAGAATTTAATTTTCAACCTGATCTTGGGCTTTGGTCCTAGGCCAGAGATCTGATTCCGGATCAGCTCTTGACAGAGTTTTCGAACTTGAAAATAGATCTTGAACCTTGATTCTTTACCTGAATTCTGGACTTGAATTCTGGACCTAGTTTCAGAACATGAACCTGACCTCTTGAGCGAAAAACGGGATCCGAATTCTAGGCCTGCATTTTGGATCTGAGTTATAAACCTGAACTCCTGACAGGAATACATAAGTTTTCGTGTGTTTTGGACATGAGTTCTGATCCCAGGACTAGATTCTGGGATTTTGGAACTGAACCGAGAAGCCATCTGGATTTAGAACCTGGATCTTCCTCAGAAAGATTTTTCAATTATCGAAGCAAACTAATTGCGACTTATTGCCCACCTGTTAACAATTTTGAATTTATTACCCACTGAAAATAACCTAAGCAAGGAGAGCTGCTTTGTTCGTTCATTAGTTCATGAATATGTGAGCCAGCTGATGACTATGCTCTAAAATAACTAGATTTGTAACTTTTAGTTTCAATGAATATTAATTTAAAGAACATTGCTTTTAGTGTTTCTATGATATGTACTGCCCATACTCGCATATCAGTCCCATATCGATTTTTGCCAATATTGAGTTAGCTTGAGGAATGCAATCTATCCTCAATACTCTTAGAAATTGCAATAAAAGGGTTTGTTCAGTAAAATGTGAAAAAATATCAACTCCTGTCTGTCCCATATGCAAAGTATCCGCATATCAGTCCCATTTAGTGTAAATTTCAATAATTTCATTCATTGCAATATTACAATAGCAAAGGTGTATTACCGATATTTCATGTAATAATACCATGATTTAGCATTAGGTAGCACAATAAATCAAAAATCCGAAATAAAATTTTAATCGTTTTTTTCTCGACATGCCGATTTTCAAGATGGGACTGATATGCAGGTATGGGCAGTATACACAGTGTAAACTCCCAAGGAACAAATTGATGGTTTTGAAAATTGGTTCGAATGGAAAACTCATGCTAAACAATGTTTGAAATATTTTTGAAATTTGATCACATTTTGTCTTGGAGTACAAACATTATGTTTTGTAAATCTATACTAAAAACACCGTAAACATAGGCTGTATGACCTTGCTTCGCGTCTTGTAGTAGGCCGTGAAGCAAAGTTCTTCAATCTCGTACAGTACAAACGAAAGAGAACCCTTCATTTCGTTGCGTTCCCATGGATTGATTAGTTTATGTGTTAACTAATGTCGTTTTCGTTTTTAAGTTGCACTACACCGGTGTAGCGAAAGTTACACTGAAACCGTTCGTTTTTACCAATTGCACTACTCCAGTGCTACACTTTTTCTGCACCGATACCACTGGTGTAGCACTCATTAAAAGTTCGGTGTAGCTCTGTGCAATGGAATCGTTTATTGTAGTCAAGGGTTACTGTTTATGTTTTCATCATTTTTGTTCGTTTATTCATGCCTCAGTGTAGCATTGCACCGGTGTAATGCAGTTTAAAAACAAAAACGACATAAGACTGACAGCACAGGCAGTTTTTTAATATAGGAAATGGGTCTGCTCGGTAGAATATACTCTCACGCATCTAGTTTCTCTCTAATATTGGTCTCTCATCCAGCAATGTCAAGCAAAGTGTTCACAGCGGATGCGTTTTTGTTGATTCGTTCGTTTGAGGATTAACAATACAAGCCCTGGTTATCACACATGGAAACGGTAAAGATGCACTTTATGGCACTTGATTGGCCTTCGTTATCGCCTGATGCAAATTCTCTCAAAAATTTCTGTATCTACATCAAACAGAGGCTCCGTGGAAATATACTTTGAATACTTTGTGTTTATACTTTGAAGCAGCTCTCCCGACCAGTGTTTGAAAGATTAATTCACTGGTGAATATGTACGCCAAAAAGAACCACACAAACAAAAAGCTTGTGGAAGCAGTTATATTCCACAAATACACAGATGGTACAGTGTGCTGGTATTGGAGTTTTCATGAAGCACAGAAGCCGTGAGTATAATTTTCTCTCTCGTGGTCTGAACGTCGTTCTTCTGACAAAACAATTCATAGCAAGCAACTATCTTCACGAGGCTGGATAGTGCTAAAGTAATTATATATTCAATATCTATTCTTTATGTTTCGTCTTCGACTCGTCAGTACATAACAGTTTATGTTGAACTGTTATGTAACCTAGCAGTTCAACATAAATCATAAAATTTTTGCTACTTACAGAATACTTTTTTTATTTGCACCGAAACGCAACGTCTTTACTGTCGTGTGGAACGTAAACTATTTTCGGCTTAAACTGGCCGATTCAGGTGATGGTCATTTAAGGGTTAACCTATTTTGTGCATAGGGCGCATAACCGATTTCTATACTTTATGTTTCGTCTTCGGCTCGTCAGTACATAAAATTTTAGACGAAACATAAAGTATGGAAATCGGTTATGTGCCTTATGCACAAAATAGGTTAACCCCTAAATGAACCTAAATATTCAATTTTCGTAAACAGACTGATGACTGTAAAATGTTTCTGCAAGCTCCAAACGCTAGTTGCTGTTAATGATGACTTTAGGCAACGAAAACTGTTGCATATCTTTTATTCAATTCGTGTCAAGGTTATAGAGGGTGACAATTCTTAGTTATACTTGAATATTATAAACAGAAGTAGCAGGAGCGCAGGATTGGCGATGGCTATCTGGCGATCTCAGCTGCAAACTGCGAACAAACAAGCGCTGGCTGCTCGAGGGAAAGAAAATCCTGCACTCCTGATACTTTTATAAATTGAATTCAAGTCCCGTCTCTGCGGTAACATTTTCGCGGTTTTCATTACATAATTGCATTCGCATGTTAATTTTCCAATCTGTTTGCCCCGTTAGATGCTGATCATATTTAAAACTAGCTTAAGACGGCTCTACGTTTTAACAAAGACTAAAACACAAATCAAATTTCTGTTATATAGCCTTTAATTGGGTTTAATCGAAATAGTTCATGAGAGTAAATTGATAAAAAATAAGTCTTGTAATCAATATTCAGCATGGAATATTCGTTCATTGAATTCTTATTGCGTATTGCTATAGCTCGTATTCGAGAAAGTTAAAAGACGGTCATCAAGCTGTTGGTGAAAACTGAATATTTAGTCTTCACCACTGTCCAGTCCAGCGAAGACCCGATCATCAAGCCTTAACAAGCTGATAACAAAAAGCTGTTTTCGTAGCAAGTGCTGATATAAGTCTGGTCTCGTTAGTAGTTAAAATATCAAAATTTTCTAACAAGTATCAAAATGAGAAACAGTTCAGATAGGACATGTTGATCGGGGACAGTTGCTTGCTATGAATTATGGGGTTAGACATTCTCTCTTACCGAGAGAAGGAGAAACAGTTCACGTTTCCTCAAAAGTGACATAGTTCATAAAGCAGATTTCACTGCTTCGTTCATCAAAAAACTGCTCCCGATAAATTTGACTCATTTGAACGGTTCTTCCCCTCGAATACGCTGAAAATAAGCTAACGACTATTACTAAACAAACTGTTCCAAAATTATGCTTAACAGACTGTATGTGTTAAATTGAATGACATTTCGAATAGTCAGAAAACAGCGACAGTCATTTATGTGTCATTTTTTTGTCATTTATGTGTCATTATTTTTGTCATTTTCAAATTAATGGATTCAAAACAATTTCGTGTGTTGATACTGTACAAGCTTTAACAGTGTTATCCGGATTCTGCTCCGCCGAAAAGAACTATTTTTAATAGTTAGTTGAATGTAAATGTGGTCGTACAGACGCCGACGATGGGGAACGTTCTGGTCGTAATAATATAATAAAAAGTTCACAAATTGGTTATATCCAATCGTAAATTAAAATTGCGTGAGATAGTTTGTAACTATATCAGAAAGGAAGTGTGTTTACAATTATGCATGAATTTCTAATCATGAGCAGAATCATGGTTGGTGAGGCGTTGACTCATAGTCGATTAAACACAACAACGTGTTGATGATTTAACGCAATGTTTGGCCATGTTCACAAACAAAACATCAGAATTTTTGAGTCGATATGTGACAATGGATGAACCATGCATCCATCGCTTCACTTCGAAATCAGAACGATCATCATCTGAGATGACTGCAGCCGGTGAACCACGTTCAAAAACACAACAGTCTGCTGGGAAGGTTATGGCTTCAATATTTTGGGATGTACACGGTGTAATCTTCATCGACTATCTTTTGAAAGGAAACACAACCAATAGCGAATACTACATAGCGTTGTTGGACCGTTTGAAGGGAAACATCCAGAGTGTTCTCATATGTGGAAGAAAAAACACCGTTTACCCAAGACAATGCAATAATTCACAAGGCGACGCAACGATGGTTAAATTGAACGAATTACATTTCGAATTAATTTCTCATCCACCGTATAGCCCAGATTTGGCCCCCAGTGACTACTGACTATTCGCTGATCTCACAAAAAGAAATTCAATTTAAATGAGTAAGAAATTTCATGTTACTCGATATGTATATGAATTCCATTACAATTACAAACTTACCTGGACTCGTTGTCAGACTGTTGATGTGCAGTGATCCGTTACTGTCGAATCCAGGGATCCTCATCACGCCATCATCATGTTCGCTGAGTTTCCCAATCGTTTGGGATAGCGCTCCAAGCCGGTTGCCGTTGGACAGCGATGGACTACTGACGATGAATTCCGGTGTATGGTCGAAGTTGGAACCGGAGAATGGTGTTGTCGTTGAATGAACCGGTGCCGTATTCGGCTGACACGTATCAGTAAATTGTAACCTTGAACTTGGAATCGACAGTTTCAAAGGTGTACGTTTTACCGACACATTGAAACGATTTTCTGATCCCAGAGGAGAAACATTTTCATTGGTGGACATATTACCGATCATACTGCTGCGACGGATACTATTCGACATTTTTTTACTCTAGAACGTAGACAACTGATTTGATGATGTCTGTTTACTTTTTATTTTATCACTTCTGGTCTGTAGTTGTTTTATACATTTACGTTCCGGGAATTTCTACACCAGTAACACCCCTGATCCGGTTCAAAAAAATAAAAAGACGTGGCCGCTTTGTTGTTTACGTTATTAACATATTTCCATTGCCTCCCATCACCCACGTGAATGGAGATTTAATTGAACGGATAATCCTTTTCATTATTCGTTGGTTTTTGCGTAGTGAAACACGATTTATCGGATGGTAATTTTCAATATGGGATGCCCGGAAAAAGAAATTGATTTTATTTAAAACAATGATTCGGATAAAATTTCCAAATCAACATGTAAATATCTGACTTGCACATGTTTTAACCTAACAGAATCTTTTATTTTTCTTCGTTCATCCGATAACCAAAGTGTCGATAACATATTTCAATTAAGTAAACGGAATGTACTTTATGTGTTACAGAACAACTTTTCGAATTTGCGCAGATTTCATTACTATTCATTTCATATTCTCCATTCCTCGAATTTCTTTCTCAGTTTCGCTTTTGGTTTCCTAACAGATTGCGATTTTCCGATTGCTCTAGTTCAGTAATATACGCAAAATTTGGTTTCATGATCAGTTGTGTTGGTGATTCACACTGTGGAGGTATTCAGTATTTCAAATATTTATACGCAATAAATATTTCTTTGCACATCAAATGTTTACACAGATGCCGTATGATGCAGTTAAATATTTTTCTTAATGACAAAGACATTTAGTGTCAGAGATGCCAAGTGAAAAAATTTTATATTTTCAGGAAGGGTTTAAAAAATTTGTAAATTAAAAAAAAAGTCTGCAGTCTTCATGTTCTCAATAAAAAATGATGCATGGAAAAGAGGAGGAAAAAAGGGCGCGGGCGATTTCGAAAGTCTATCAATTTTGACGAATGTCTACAAAAAACGTGATTTTCAAAACTAAAACATGTTTGCAGCTTATTTTAGAAATCTGCTTATTTGCAGACAAATTCGCAGACTGGGCAGCTCTGTTTATTGATATCAAATGACAGATCGCACGACTGGTGTGCATAGATGCCAGGTCTGCAGATTTGTCTGTAAATCTGCAGATTTGGGGTATAGTGCTGCAGACATTTTTTGTTGTGCAGACTTTTGCAGACTTTTGAAATTCTCGCAGATTTTTGCAGACTTTAGAAATTCTCGCAGACTTTCGTCTATATTCACAGACTTTTGAAATTTCCGCGACCTTTTTTTTTTTGTTCGCCAAGTCAGTTTTGCGTGTCATACTTTATAGAGAAATTGCTACCAGCAAGACATACTTGCTGACTGCAGATTTTTTTTTTCAGATTTACAGACCCTGTCTGCAGATATTTGAAATTTTTACCTGGCATCTCTGCTGGTGTGCACGTTCGAGCAGAAGTCCACCGAAAAAAGATGCGAAATTTTGTATTTGTGATTTCTGCTTTTCGTATTCGTTCTCAGTACGAGTGATCAAAATACACCCAAAATTCATTGAATGAAGAAATGTATGTTTGATCGTGAGGCCCTAAGTGAATGAGTCTGAGTTTGCTTGATTTTGAAAGTTAGTAGTTGGTAATTTTTGATACTATGACAAATACTGATTTTAATGTGCTCTAAAATTAGTTTGCTCTGAAATTCTATCAATGTTGTACTTTGAGGTAAGTCAGTCCACAAATATTTCTTTTTGTTGACATATGGGTTGAATTAAAATTTTGGATATTTCAACTGTTGAATGCTCGTCGAACGACTTAGCGAAGTTGCTTCCGTTGCTCCGTTCAGAAGACCGGTACCCTGCCGCGAAGAAATATAACATCTTGTGGCATTTTTGGGGCCGGATACACCCATTCCGGAACCTGCAGAAAACAATTTTGGTCGACTGTAACAACAGCGAAGTTTTATGTCAAAATTTTCAGTTTTTTGACAGTATATGTCACAATTGACCTTGAAAACAGAATATGTTTTCAGACTTAGATTCCGCACGGTAATACCTATCCAGCAAGCCATAGATTGTTAAAATCCGTCCATTTTTAACGGAGATATCGAAATTTTTGTGTAAACGACTTTTCCCCCTATTCCAGCAGAAGGAGTTTTGAGCACTGTATGACAAAGAAATGCTTGGGAGCAACGGAAAATACGATTTTTTATACTGTTACATACAATTGTTTCTAAGCACCAAAAAGACTGTGTACAGCATCCTTTTTCATAACATTTAGCCTTGGACCGATTTTAGCACGGCTCGTTTTTGGCAACATAATCGTTCGAATATGACATATATAAACCAGATGATGGCAGATTTTTTTTAAATTATATTGTTTTTAACTACTTACAGCAATAAATGCTGGAAGAACATAACATCCATATACCATTCGAATCAGTTCGTCGAGATCAGCAAATGCGTGTGTGACAAATAATTTCACTCAATTTTCTCGGAAAATTTCTTTTCTACAAATTCAGATTCATACGAAAAGTCGTATGCTCCCAAACAAAGTTCCTGAATTATGTTTGGTTCCGACTTCTGGTTCCGGAACTACAGGATGATATGTGAAAAGAAATCAAAATTGTGTCTTCTCGTAGATGGCTGAACCAATCTAAGATTCAAATGAAATCTAAGAATCATCTAAGATTCAAATGAAAAGTTTCAAGATTCTATAAAACATCTTGCTCTTCAGTCAGATCCAACTTCCGGTTTCGGGGATACATGATACAGATGTCTATTCCACATAAATTAATCAGGTTTATCGTGTTAGCAGATTTGGATAGTCGATAAAAAAATTCTCTTTTTTCAGTTTTAGTGGTATTCAGTTTTCGATTCAAAAGGCACCTAAAAATTTAATTCGTGCTATGATTCCTCGAAAGATGTCTTCACTGATTTTCAAATATTTTGAAACAAATGTAAACTATACAGCTACTCAGGTGAATTTAGCTGACTTCGGCCATACCGATTTTAGAATTCCGGTTCCAGAATAAAATCGTTTATCAAAGCTCAATCGTTTTCTCAAAAAAAGCCTAATCAAATTTCAGAAACAAAAATTTAATTTAAAATAAACTTATATGCAAAATTTATTAATTTTATAAATACATACAAAAATTAATTAATTTTATCCAATTATCACTTCCGATTCTTAAATTACATGATGATGAATTTTTAAAATCCAAACCGATATAGAAGATGACAATCCCGAAAAGCTTCAAAGTTGGACTCAAAACTATTGTAATTTATTCGTCATATGGCCATACGAATCGGTTTGGGTTATGCTGGTTCCTGAATACCGGCTCTGGAAGTACCTTAAATTACCGTAAACTCTAAAGTGGAACTTACATATCATGGCATGTTTATTCGATTATCACACTTTAATATTCAAATTTGATCCGATTTGCAGTTTCGACATTACGGAATAATGAGTGATTAAAATCTCAAATTGTCGCTTAAAACGACGGTCATTAAATCAATGTCATGAAAACTTAAACACCGAAGAATATTCATGCAAAAAACACATGCGGATTGATAATAAAAGGTATCATCTCATAGGTGGATTAAACACGTTTTTTATACCCAAAAGGTTGCATATGGTACCAGCTACAAGAAATGAAGATTTATGTTCTGAGTTTTCTCAAAATATCTCATAAAAATGATGTTTTCTCAGAAATTTTAGAAATGCTCGGCATTGTCTGAGGAATGCTAAACAATCAGCTAACTCCTTTTGCATTCTCATTGATTGAATGAGCTATAATTCACAGATGAAATTGTTTCAGAGCTGCTAATAAAATTCAAAAAACCTTCACAGACATAATAAATTATAAGTAAATTGTTTTACAATAACAAAAAAAATTAAATGGTATTTTTACCGAATTTTTTAAATGTTAGAGATATTCAGGACTTGTCTAACCATACTGAGCACACACCCTAAATTTTTGTCGTGAATACGACTTACTTTACTATGGGGTGCCTTTTCAAAATTTACCCTTTGAGAGAGTGTTTGAGTTTTTGATCGTGAATATCTCTCGTTGTATCTAATGAATCAACATAATTTTTGCTACATGCCATCGGAAATATGATCACAATTTTATGATAAAATTTTCAGTTGTGTGACATATACTCAAATAATTCAAAATTAAACTTTTCTGAAATGTTTGGTATAAACAAGTATCAAAAAGGATAATTCATAAGGCGCGTTTGCTTTTCCGTATTCTTAAAGCTCATAGCTTAGTGATCTGTGAAAGGATTTATATAATCTAACTACTAATAGAAACGAAATTTTTTAACTTAAACGTGTATAGCAACAGCATTGAAGTATTTCAATAGTACACTATTGAAAAACCTGTCTCATTTGACCCATGTCAACACCAGCCAATCAAAACGCGTTCTGAGGAAGAGAACAAAATATCTGCTGCTGTACAACAAATCGTTCGAGAAAAATGTTCCGAACAGTGCCTAATATCGTAGTGAGTTCCACAATTTGGTCCTTCTGAAAGGCAGGAATGAATTCCGTACAGCATCCTGATAGTTGTTTTCAATGAAATGCAAATCCGAAACGAAATAATCGACATTAAAATTCTATATGCTGCTATTTTTATAGCCGTTAGGACCGCCCTTTAGTGAAAAAGCTACAAACGAAATCACGTAAAAAAAACCTTTTAACAAAGATTGGATCAGTTTGGATTCTATCGCCACTGCGAGCAGATGTATTGTGTGTCGTTTGCAAAGCTAGTTTCGCTTCCGACAAGAGCGATTACATCACAGCTGCTAGTCGTTTGCATTGGTGAAAAAACAACGAAAAGAGGACAACGGTGGGGAGCATCACACAAAATCAGCCGTTCTAATGACTCTAAAAGTTTTCTAAAGAAATATTTGGATTTCTTCTTCGCAAATCGAAGGTAAAAATTCTCAGTTTAGTGCAAATCTAGAACTGTTTGATAGGATTTTTGCACTTTTCGCTGTGTGAAATTCACAGTAATCGAGATCAAGTGAAGCCTTATTTGTTTTTGCGAAAAATGTGGAAAAGGGGAATGTTGTCATAATTCATACAATTGATCAACTAATTGATATTCGGAAGTGTTAAGGAACATGTCAGTTGTTTTCGTATTCACGACATTTACTTATGTCTCTGACATTACCCACCCGCCTTTTTTTCAATACCAATCGATTAATTTTAGTACCTGCTAAACTTTGTAGAGTGAAAAAAATTTTCAAAATCTCAAAAATCTCAAAAGATTAGATATTTTCCCAAAAATCGTAGAAGCTTTTGACTTCGACGGGATATTCAAAGCTAACATCTATGAATTTTTGTTCTCCTATCGATTTAAGTTTGCACCAGCTAAAATACGTGGAAAGAAACTATTTCAAATCAAAATTTGGAGTTAACACAGAAATTTCAAACCTGTAGGAGTTTTAGGCTCATATGTCAAATTCAAAACAAACATCTAAATATTTTTGGTTATTGATCGACTGAAATTAGCAGATGGGAAAATATTCTCATTCTCGCAACGAAATCTAAAAAATCAATATTTTCCAAGAAATTTTAGAATTATTTGGAGCTTGAAGAAATGAAATGTAATGAATTTTGCAAAATTTTGTGTGATAATCAGAAAAAAATAGGTACCAGCTTTTATAGTTACAAAAAATCTCTACAAATTAGATATTTTCACAGATTTTCTACACTCGTTGATGTTTTCTATTTAACGACTATGAACAGCATTGAAAAATTATTCAAAAGCTGCTGATTGTTCGTGAAGATCGTAAGACCTGTTTTCGCTTAAGTTCTTGGGCTACTGAGAACATACTTGGAACAGCTATAAATAGTCAAGTACGTAATGTGTAGCTACATATCTATGAATAGCGAACAACAAATAGATATTACCGTTGTAGCTCTTGCTGTGACACAGTGTAGTCTCGAAGAACAATATTCCAAGTAGTTCTTGGATCTTGAAAAATCTCTTACGGATTTCCGTAGTCTCAGGATGTACTCAGATGGCCCTAGATGCTTTAGCGTATGAACGTGGTAAGAAGTTTTGTGTTATTTACACAAAAATCAAATGGAATTGAAAAATCCTGTTTTTACTGACCAGCATAACCCGAAATAGTTTGTATGTCCATGAATTAGTATGACGAATAAATAGTTTTATAGTTTTGAGCCCAACTTTGAAGATTTTCTGGCATCGTTATTTACAATGACGGTTTAAATTTTAAAAACTTATTACCGTGTAATTTCAAAATTGGAAGTCGGAATCCAATAAAATGAACCAATTTGTATGGAACCATACGTTTATTTTAATTTGAATTTTTGTTTATTAAACTCGTTTTGGCCCTTTTTTAGCTTCTCTATTCCCGATACTTTCGGAAACGGAATTCGAAAATCGGTGTAACCGAAGTCAGTTAAATTCGCCTAATGGATTGTTAGCCATTTCATTGGATTCGAAGTTTTTGGAAATCAATGTAACCATTCTAGAGAAATCCTAGTGCTTTCCACATATGATAAAAATTTTGGATACCCTCGATGACCGAAAACCGAATACCGGTAAAATTTTAATAAGTTTATTTGATCGTCGACTGTCAAAATCTGTTAACCCGATAAACACGATAAATGTATCTCCTGAACCGGAAGCCTGATCTTATTAAAAATCAAGCATTTCAAGACCTTTCATTTGAATATCAGATCGGTTAAACCATCTACGAGCAAAATGAGTGACATTTTTTTTTATTTCGTTACATGTAGTTCCGAAACCAGAAGTCGAATTTCCAAACCTTATATGGGAGCATACACAGATAAAAATATTTTGTGAATTTACATTTATTTTCATGCACATATTTGGAGCAGGTAATTGAATGGAAAGTTACATTACAAAACTAAGCGATTTGTAAATATACAGCCTTGTTCAATGAAAAAGTAAATGCATTTCAATGTAATTTTACATCAATCATGTTTTTAAATCAGATTTTCGTTTCAACTGATGTCTGTTTAATAGTACTATTGGTTTATATGTCGTGTAAGTTTCATCTTTTCTTTTTGTGTAGGACTGTTCATATAAGTTTGTAGAAATCAGTTAAGCCATCTTCGAGAAAAATGAATGAAATTATTTTTCACACACAAATTTGCTAATCTCGACGAGCTTCTTCGAATGGTGTAAGATGTACGTAGTTGTGTTTTTCCAGCAGTTATTGTTGCAAGCAGTATAAATCAATATAAATATGGAATTGTATTAAATTTGAAAATACTGCCTTCTTTCGGAAACATGTCATGTTCGAAGGATTATGTTTCCAAAAACGAACCGTGCTAAAATTCAGACGCCATGAAAAAGGGTGCTGTGCATAGTCTTTAAGTTGTTAAGAAACATTTGCATAAACAGTATTGAAAATTGTGTTTCATTTTGCTCCAAAACATCGCTTTATCATCAAGCGCGTAAAACTTCTACTACTGGAATAAGGCGAAAAGTTGCTTCCACAAGAGTATCGATATATTCGTTAAAAATGGACGGATTATAACAATCTATGGTTTGTTGTATAGCTAACCTTGCGGAATCGTAGTCCAAAACATATTCTATTTTCAAGGTCAATTGCGATAGATATTATCAAAAATCTGATAATTTTGACGTAAAATTTCTTATAATTCAAAATGTAAACCTCCTATCGCGAAACCATTCAAGGTGACGGAGAGTCCTTTCATTTGTTACTAGTTTGATCAAAATCGGTCCAGTTATCTACGAGATATCGACCTCTTTGTTGACAACGCACACACGGTCATTTGCTCAGATCGTCGAGCTGAGTCAATTGGTATATTACACTCAGCTCTCTAAAGTTTGAGCGAATTCCATACCAATTTTTTTTATTTATAAAAAAGGTAAACACTCAAAACATTGTACTCAAAAACAGTAGCACACAAATGACTTTTGTAGGTGGTATTTCTCCGCTAATGTTATCGTCCCCCTATTATCGACAAAGGAGTGCACCAAAGTCTAACGACGAAATGTTTTTTTAGCAAAAAGCGTCGTGAAACAAGTGGTAAGTTTTGAAAAAGATGAACATGTAAACATTTTAAAGCAGGTGGGTCAAAAGTTTTTTTGTATTTTTTTTCAAGTTATCACTTGTACTAGTTGAACGTAAACGACGTTGTTTACAATTCAGGTCATGTTTTGCCTTCCTCATATAGAAAGGTGTGTGTGTGTGACAAATATTGTCACTCTCTTTTCTCGGAGATGGCTAAACCGATTTTCACAAACTTAGATTCAAATGAAAGGTCTCACGGTCCCATACAAAGTTCCTGAATCTCATTTGGATCCAACTTCCGGTTATGAAATTACAGGGTGATATGCACAAAAAATGTGAAAATAATGCATCAAAAATGTGAAAATAATGGCACCCACTTTTCTCGGAGATGGAAGTTCTTAAGATACCATAAGAATATTCCAATTTTCACTCGGATCAAACCCCTGGTTCCGGAGATAGGGTGCTCAGTATGAAAACGTCAATTTCAGGAATACTTTGTTCATAAACTACCTCTTTATATTGGCTAGTGACCATGAGACTCTGAAACCAAATAAACCATTGATAGTCCCATAAATGATTTGCTGAGTTTTATCCAAGTCCGACTACCGGTACATTTTTGTTTCCAAAATTCAAATCGTCATAGAGAACCGTAAATAAATTTGTAGTTCATGTTAGTGTATGGTTGAATGAACCGAATGTCACTATGCCGATATCCAGCTACCGGCAATAATAATCAAATATGATAAAATGGAGTTCACTCCACTTTCTCACATATGATCGAATAGATTTTCACTAACTTAAATTCAAATGTAGTATATCAATGTAGTTGTATTATGCAACAGAAATCTTCAAAACCATTTTCTGAACTTTTTTAAATTATAGTATTTCGAGGAATTTCCGCTGTAATATACAGGAGAAAATTGAAAATGAGAAAGGCATCATTACACCTCTAGCTGGATTAAAACAGGTTTTTTTTACTAAAATCATTTCACTCAAAATTATGTTTACTTGCTGATATTTGACCATGACTACACGCAATGAATAGTCATTAAACTTAAAAGCAGCCATTTTTACGCATTGGGTAAAAAATGTCAAGGAAAATGTCAATCGTGTATTGCAAGAGAGTTCAATCTTTCTCAAGTTGTGAGCACGTGGGTGACAGAAAAACGAACTCTATTTTTTAAAGTTTTTTTTCAAAAGAATTTGATTATATTAAAATTAAACTGAAAACTGAATCTTTTACCGCAAGAACAATAGTAAATTTTGGTTCTTTGGTGTCGCTCATCGGAACATAGTATACTACTCAAAACCTCCCGCCGCACTTGTTCAGAAATTCAGTACTTAAATGCTTATCTAGTGCCTATACATAGTGAAGAGCAAACGGTAGCTGTAACAACATTAACCCCGAAGAACTCAGTTCGTGCTCGCATCGCAAACGACACAGTCGAAAATTTCTTACGGTCGCGACGACAGAAACAAAGACAATACAGTGCAGTGAACAATAGAGTGTACGAAATGGGCAAATACGATTTAACAAAGCCTGAAACTTGGCCTACAAGGCCAAATTCAATTTGTATTGATTTCAAGCGCTGCAAAGTTAGACCTGCAGCAACCGAAATTGAAATCTTGCTTAAGGAACGAATGCATCTAAACGTTAATGATGTAAGTGAGATTCAATTCAACAAGGCGTCGAACTGTGTGTACATTATGTTTAAACGTGAAAAAGATGCAATTGCATTTGCTTCGGTTAATAACGGGGTGCACAGTATTGATCATGACAATGTTAAATATAAAATCCCTGTGTACATGGTGGACAATGCCATAGAAGTACGCGTGCATGACCTTCCCCCGCAGACCAGCGAGGGGTATGTTCGGGAATGTATGTCGCAGTACGGTGAAGTTCTTTCCATCGAAAAGGAAGTATGGCGGAATTTTTTCCCGGGTATCCGGAATGGCGTGCGAGTGGTACGTATGCAACTACGTAAAGCAATTCCATCTTACATCATTTGTGGTCAAGACGGGATACATCCGTGTAAAACGTTGATTACTTATGAAAATCAATTGGTTACATGTCAGTTTTGTGAACAACCTGCACACTACGGCAAACCTTGCACTGAAACTGCGAAAACAAACAAAACAAACAAAAACAAGGACAACCACCCAACAACGGAAACTAGTGAATGCAGTGCTCCTGTTTCAAAAGCACCTTCACCATCTAACCAACTATCAACTGCAATCAATGTACAAAGCGCATCTACAGCAACTGCAAATGAACCCAAGACTGCGATCAACAATGAAAACAAGGAAACGGAAACCACTCACAATTCCAACGATGTAGCAATGGATGATATGAGCAACGGACAAAATGACCTCCAATCTTCGCTAGAAGGAAATGGAAGCTCCTCTCCCCCTAGAAGAAGGGTGACAACGAGATCCAACAATAAAAAAATTATATTGTGTAACAAAAACATGGGTAAATCGGCCACGTAAAGCTATACGCAAATTGGCCTGAATAAAAATAGTTATAAATAAAAAAAAAAAAAAACCCCGAAGAACTAACAAAGAAATCCACCAATTAACCTTGTATGCGAAGATCTCGACGCTCAACAATGTCATCAAGCGAACCTCGCGTCACTTCGAAACACTCGACCGCATTCCACTTATCACGTTTCCAACTGTGGTACCCGGCACGTGATTCTTCGCACTTGCAGCAGTCACTTCACCATACCATCGAACAATGTTGAAAATAAAAATAGAATTTTCACCAGCACCAACAAATGTATCCCGACCGATCGGAACGCCATCAAACTTTCGCCTCGCGCATGACGAACACCGCAAATATGGTAATAATTCTCGATCGTGCCATTATTAATATCGATCCGCCGCTATACACAGAATCTAACAAATATGCAATGGGAACACTTATTCGCACAGCGGGGACATGACTTCTACTATTCCTAAGCGAAAACCGTAGTTCAGTTCGGATGCTAAATCGATTAGAACCGCAGTTGTTTGATTCGCAACCATCAATCAGCCACCGTCGAAACGCGTGTGAAGAATGATCGCGATCCACTTGTATGTCGCGCTAGAGCTAGACTGGTGCCATATCCAGTCCCCGGCGAAGCTGGTCGTGCGATCGCGCTTCTCATAACCTCCGACGATGGCAGCAACGACGATCAAAATGCCTCTGCTCATATAAATGGTTTCGTTTCGAACGGAATGCAATCGAAAGGCGAAGTAAATCAAAAAAAAAAATATGACAATAAACAAATGCGTACCAGTCGTAACAACAGCATCGGCAACCGCATCGACGGTATCAACATAGCAGGCCTTGTCTCGGTGGAGTTGCCAGCAACACTGTGAAAGAGTGCGGAGCGGCGACGGGGTCTGTAAGCTGTAAAACATGTTTTTTCTACCGCTGACAATCGAAGGGTGTAACACAGCTTGACAGATCACGTGGGATGCATGATGCAGGTCTCATTAGAAAAATGATTATGATAACGAGAAACTCACTCTGCTGTATCGGCTCTGTAAATGTATTGGTCCGATACATATATTATAAGTGTTGTTAAACCTTAGGGTCAGTACGGTTAGATTAATTAGTACTATGGTCATCACCAAAATCTTTTTTGGTTTTCACAAATCGAAGTTAATTCTTTCAGTTTGTAAGTACTCAATAAGCTACTAAGCTACTCATCCCTGATAGAAGTGATTGTTAAACTAATAGCGAACTATATTATTAAAATCAAATAACTTAATGGTAAAACAATTTCTGCCACTGCAATTTCAAACTATGAGCAAAATATTTATAGAAGACAAATTTCTCAGAAAATTGTTGCTTAAGCTTCAGAATATAATAATACTAGCTGTCCAGGAGAACTTCATATCTGGATTCTAATTATTTCTGGCAATTCTTCTGAATTTAAACAATATTCAGACATATTACACATATAGTCATAAAAATTGTTCCAATCATCAAACGGGATGCGGAGAAATTCAGTAAAATATAATTTTTGTTTAATGTTATACGTCGAATTTATTCTATATTCTCCTAAATAATTATATTGATAACGTTATTTTGAAGGCATTTTCGTTGGACATGTTCAAACTCAATTGAGTCATCTTTGTGGCTCCGAGCGACATTTAAGTGCTTTGCAGTAATAAAAACATACGAAATCAACAAAGAGAGTACGATTTTTTTGGTTCAAATTTGATTTTATCCATCAAAAGCAACTCAATCATTCCAGCGTCGCTCTAACATTTCAATACCACTTTTGTAGAACGATTTATCTTTCTCCTCAAAATACGCCTCAGTTAAGCGATAACCTCTTCATTCGTACGACAGCCACAGCTGGTGAATATGATGGATGTGGGAGCAATTCGAAGTTCAATTCATGTAGTTTTGCCATTGTTTTAATTGGCTTGTGACATAATGAAACAAAATTTTTTTCTTTGCCATATGCGGTCGTTTTTTTGCAAGTTCAGCCTTCAAACGCTCCAATAACGCTATGTAATATTCACTGTTAATGGTATTTCCTTTCTTAAGATAGTCGATAAATATTACACCACGAACATCCCAGGCCATAACCTTTCCAGCCGATTGTTGTGCTTTGGACGAGGTTCGCCAGTTGCTGTCCACTCAGATGACGATAATTTTGATTCCGGAGTGAAGTGATCAATCCATGTTTCATCCACTGTCACATATCGATGCAAAAATTTCGGTTTGTTACGTTCAAACTTGGCCAAACACTGCTCAGAATAATCAACACGTTCTCGTTTTTGGTCAATAGTGACCAAACCCACTTTGAACAAAAGTTTCTCATAGTCACATGCTCATGCAATATAAAGCCAACACGTTCTTTTGATTTCTTTACAACGTCAGCTAACTCATGCAACTTCATTTTTCGATCATTGAATTTGGTGGATTTTTTATGTTTTCTGATGTTACCGCCTCATTTGGACGTCCACTGCGTTCTGTATCATAGGTGTCACTACGAAGTTTGCGTTTGAAGTCAGCAACCCAAGGTTTTATCGATGTTTCTGATGGAGCGAAGTCTCCACAACACTTTTCAAGCCATTTCTTCGTTTGAACGGTATTTTTTCCCATCAAGAAGTAGTGTAAAATTAAAACACGATATTGTTTTTGAATCATTGTTCTGAAAATAACAAAACTAGCGTCATTCTTAGCGCAATAACTCACAAACTAATGGATAGAATATCATGACATTTTAACAGCTGTCTTTTAAAGATTAGAGTTAACTGAACAAAAGGTGACTGTAATCAAACTAGCGCCTTCTATGTGTTAATCCCGGGACTTTTCAGTCCATGTGTTATACCTTATGATAAAAAAAGAACCGGAATTTTCATTTCAAAATTCCCGCGCTTTCACAAAGGCCTTTTCTAACATGTTAAACGTTTCGGAACACTTAAATCCATTTGCAACACAAAATTTGATGCACGCACGTTGTTCTAAATTTTCATCCATTATAAAAATCGCAACATGAAAATTTTTCAACTTCTTTGTATAGACGCCAAACAAAAACTAATCGTACGATATGCGTCAAAATTTGACAGAATGTGTATAAAAGTGTTGCCAACGTTGTTGAGAGAATAAAAGTTTACCGATTGGACAAGCGCGGGAATTTTAAAATGAAAATTCCGGTTCTTTTTTTATCATAAGGTATGTTTTTCTATTTCATATTGAGCTTATGCTGAACAAATTAGTGAAATATGGGTATTTACATCTACCCGGGGTAACGGCTCTCTATGTCTTAACAAAGACTAAAACACAAATCGTTGAAAGTCAAAGGAAGGTTTGATCATCTACAATATATTGCGTTCGAGATCACAATCGACACTGCTGCTATCACATATTGGTTGAAATCTGAAAATCTCGAATCAATGTCGGCGGCAAAGTAGAAAGGGAAAAAATAGGTGATAGGCGTGTACGTTCTGTTAAATTTGTTTCCGTAGATATATAAGTGAATGCCGTGGTTATCAAGTACAGGGAAGCATGATTGGTTCTTCTAATCAATTGGGTTATACCATGCATATGGTAGTTTAATTGGTAAAACAATTTCTCCGGTTAGGAGTTAGCTATGGGATCGAGTCCCGTAGCTCATTACATAATTGGATTTGCTTGTCAATTTTCCAATCTTCTTCGTTAGATACCGATCATATTTAAAACTAGCTCAAGACGGTTCTACGTCTTTAGAAAGACTAGAATACGTATCGTTGACTAGAGTTTAGCAGTCAAAATGATTGGAAGAGGAAAAGTAAAAAAATGGGATAGAATAACTAATATGTTAAAAATTTTCCAAACTTTTTTATATTATTTACAGTCATATAAGAAGTTAGTTTCTAGAAAAAATCACCAGATTCTAAGTTGTTGTGTTTCTACTACTACTCCGTTGTTTTTCTCTAATTGGAATTGAAAAGTAGTCCGAATAATCCCCTGGGCACTAGGAATGACCCGGTATGGAATTAATTTGGCAAGGTTGGTGGAGAACATAATCCCCTATCTGGAGATAAAATTTCATCAAAATCCAAAAAAGCGTTATTCGATTTGAATTTTTTAAATCGATTTTTTTCAATGCAAGACCCGATTGGGATTATTCCCGGACATTTATTTGATAATTTGACTGCTTTTGTAGAAATCTTTAACACCACACAGTTTTTTGTAGGATATGTCATTTTTTGACCAATTGAAAAAAAATGATAAAACAAATTTGGTCCTTTTCGAAAGATACTCTAGATCAATGTTGTAAAAAGTATGCATATTGGTTTTTGGTGCAAAAAAACTTCAGGAAGTTTCATAAAAATATGAGAAGTAGCTGAAAACTCCGAAAACCGATTTGAGGCGAAATTTGGCATATGTTTAAATTCCTAATTGCGGCTTTGGAGGCCTAATTTTGGAATATTAAACGATGTTGTGGAAAAAAGAATAAACTTTAACTTGTATCATCATGTCATAATTGTTTATTTTAAACTGTTATGTTAAACTGTCAACAGTGCGGCAATAAACTCCTGAGTAGGCAAAAGTTTCTGCTAATTACAGCACAAAAAATAGAAAAAAATATCACTTACTTTTCCCAAAAAAGGCAGAACCGATTTTCACAATCCTAAATTCAAACGAAAGGTTTTTCAGTTTTATAATCTGCAATTGAATTTATTTTTTTCGACTTCCGGTTCCAGCATTACAAGGTAATCGACGAGTATTTTTTTTCTCAAGTGATGGCAAAACAAGATGCGAATTTTCATAAAACTTACTGGTAAATTCATCTAGTTGGCAGATCTTGTTAGTTAGTTCATCTAGTTGGCAGATCTTGTTAGTTAGTGGATGTATAAATCCACTTTGGGACTACTAATCCCCGGTTTCCGCTTTTGAAAGTACTGATAATAGTGAAGAAAAGCTATCATTATCATTATTCAAATTAAAGCTTTTACTGTCCTAAAAGATACTGTGCAATTTCATCCAGATCCGACTTTCGTTTCCGAAATTATAGGACGATGAGTGTCAAAACATTCAAATCGTCATTCAAAATAACGTTGCAAAACCGGTACGTGTCGGTACGTGCCGGTGCAGAAGAAAAAAACACCACCGCTTTGATTCGTTCGCAGCGTGCTTTGTTCAATTTCGTGTGGCGTGTATGGTTGCCACGTTTAAATCGGGAGCGGGTCGTTTCGCCGAAAGCCATTTCGTCGAAAGTCGTTTCGCCGAATGGGTCATTTCGCCGAAAGTCGTCGGAAGCGACGGCCTTTTGCATACAAACATGTAACCGCCTCGTTTGCCCGGTCTACTCAAAGCAAGGTTTCTTTGCTTTAGTTAGGTCCGAACGAGCGGTAGCGAGGTCGGACAGCACACGAATCAAATCGATGTGGCGAAGCCGCATTAGATATTTTTTCACTTAGTGAACGGAAAATACCACATACATTTGCTTGGTAGATACACCTATGCAATTACGTTGATGGTCAGTGGCTAATAGAAAACAAGTTTCCTTAAGAACTCTGTTTTTAGGTTCATGAATCAATTTTTATTCAAGCGTACAAGAATTAATCTTTATTCAAGAAGTACAATTGTAGATCAACAAAACGTTCTTTAACATATTATCATTAATTTGTATTTATTTTAAATCAACTCCAATTATAATATTAAGACAATTGCAGGAATCGCCGAAATGACCCTTTCGGCGAAATGACATTCGGCGAAGTGACCCATTCGGCGAAATGTCATTTGGCGAAATGACCCTTTCGTCGAAATGACCCTGATCCGTTTCAATCTATATTTTTCCGGTGAAAAATATGGGAAACTGTAAATCTTTCAATCAATTTGTACCTTCTTGGTAGTATTATCACAAAGTCATGATAATGATGCTTTTCTATAAAAGTAGCACTGTCTGCGCGAGTATGTGTCATATAATGTCACTCATTTTTTCAGAGATGGCTTGACCGATTGTCGCAAACTTAGGCTAAAATAAAAATATTATAGTCCCATGGGTTCCTATAGATTTTTATCATGCTTTCATAGGGTTAAGTGTGTTTAAAATTTCACACCGTCATTCAGAGCGACGGTGCAAAAAAGGGTAAAAATCTTCTAGATTTGGCTCAAAACTGATTGAATTTGTAGGCTAAATTAGTTACTTATTAAACGAACCGGCTGCGGCTATACCGGTTCCCAGTTTCCGGATCCGGAAGTACCACAAACTTATGCTCAAATGAAAGTTCCTATAATCTCATAGGTTGCTGTTTGATTTCTTTCGGGTCCGACTTTTGATTCCGGAACATCAGTGTAAAATTAAAAAACGACGATGCAAATTTCTATTATTTGACATAACTATTTACGAATTCAAAAGGTTATTTTAGTTCATACCCAAAGAAAGTTACTTATTTTATTCAACTTTAAAAAACAAAATTTCTTGACACAATCTTCTAGTGATGATTTTGAAAATATAAGTAATATGAGAAAGGCATCATTACACCACTAGGTGGATTATAAAAGGTTTTTACTTTATCACTTCCGAAAATAAATCAATTTGACAGATGTGAGTCTCCCTAAAGAAGTCAGTAATGTTTACTGAAGTTCTTCATTATAATTAATAGATTCCCTGAAAATTGGCAAATCTTTTATTGATTTGGGAAAAACAAATCATGTCGGTAGAATAAAAGCGAATGTTCCATGAATTTGTATAGGATTTACCGAAATCCGGTAGTTTAGTTTTACAATTCATAGCCGTAAAAAATAATTACTGAACATTGAAAGAGAAATTTGGTGTGTAAACCAAATTATTCCCTTTTAATAAAACTTCTTATTACTTGGGTCCAAACCAAGCACAGTACAAAAAGGCAGTGAAATGCGCTGCAGTTGCCGGTGTGGTAAGAAGAACTAACCTAGTTATTGATTTTGAAATTTACATGAAGTGTGTATAAAACAGTCGGAATTGTTTTAATCAATTATTTAGTCGATTGAACTGAAACGCCTATTGCAGTGATTTTTATTGTTAGTATCTTCGGAATATCAGAAATATTGGGAGTCTCAAAGTAATTCACATAGATATTCATCAGCTATCAAATCTGCTATTGCAAATCTGTGATACTGCGATTCTAGTTGGTTCGCTCGATTTACCGCTATCCGGAATCGGGAGTGACGATTTCATTAGCAAGACAAAGTCTTCCGCAACCTGAGAATCGTAGACATAAACATGTACCTTTCGGTTACATCGTCAGTCTGTAAAAGGCATGCATTTCATAATAGCATAAGCACAATAAAAAACAACTACACACAACGGAAACCAAACAACTTCCTTTCTGTCATACGTAAGCACAAAACCTAAAATATTTATAACAAGTATACTTAGTACTTTCAACGCTAACGGTGCTTTCTCGTTGATCTCAATTCCGCCGAGAATGGGTGGCCTTCTGCTGGTGGCGTTTCCATTCTGGTACAAAAGTAAATAGTAAACAGAGAAAGTTTACAATAAAAACAGGCAGCAAGTTCTCGATGTTTTAATTTCCTTGTTGTGGTTTTCATGTCGGCTGTGGAACGAAATGAACCAGTCGAAATGAATCGGAATTGTGAGGAAAAACTTGTGGAAATTTTTTTTCATCTTAGATGAAGCAGTCACAGAGTCATCTCACCTTTTCTGCTTTTCTCATCGCAATTCAAGGTCCCAACATTGTTCAATATTAAACAATTTGAAACTCCTTTGACAGACTTCCTGCCCGCAGCTAATTAGTTGTACTTGAAAAAAACCTGTTTTGATCCATTTATTAGTGTGATGATGCCTTTCTAATGTTATTCATATTTTCATATATGTTACTAATAGGTTGTTCAGGAAACTTTTCATTGAATCTTGAATAAAGAAACAAGAATGAAGTCAGTTCTGTTTTTTCACCACTATTTCCGGTACTCACGGAACCGGGAGCTGGGAAACAGTATAACAGAAATCAAATTTTTGGGCCATTACAAAACATGCAGAATATTAAAATTATCTGGCTAGTTAAAAGGAATTGATCTGTTTTAACGTCGCCATGTATATAAGTAAACTCGTGAAAATGACTGTTTTCTATTTATCATGCTGTATCTCCGATACCGAAAGTCGCCAGAACAGATCACGAACTCTGTTCCAGAATCCAGGTTTCAGATTTAATTCCTGATTCAGAATTTATTTCCAGTATTCTGAAATGCGCATCAGGGAACAATATCATCAACAATGTTGGAAATAGAAGTGATTTTTAACAATATTTTCTTTATTGAACTAGTGAAATTATTCTACAGAACTAAGTTCTAAAGAATTTTATTCCGCAAAAAAGAAAATGACATTTTGGAAGATTTACTCTGGGTACTGTTCGCACTTTACCAGAGGCGCTTTTGTTCTTACTTACACACTTAAAGCTTAATTTTGATCTCGGCGAAAAAAAAAACGCTGAAAACGAACGGCAAAGCGATTTAGCGAATTTACTAAAATTTCGGCTAAGATAGCTTTTTCCAAAATTCTCGGTTTATTATTTCCGTTTTCTCGGCAATTCGAAATGTTTTTTTTTCTTCCCTTCATGGGCTACTCTGGCCGAAGGGGATTTCTCGGCAATTCGAAATGTTATACTGATATTCGGTTTCGTAAAATAGCGTGTTTACTAGCAATTGGTCTTTTTGCCGAAATCAGCAAATTAATGATATCAACAACCGAAATCTCGGTAAACAACTTTTAGACAACCGATATTCGGTGATTCATCAAAGTAGCCATTTTGCTTCAGTTCAAAACTGAGTGATGTACATAAGTGCATGTGTTTAGTTGTGGAATTAGTTACAAATATAAATTGAATCCGAATATAGCGATATGTTTTGTGATATTAAGAACAAATTTGTTCAATGTCCGACGATTATTCGTGACAAGAAATCCCCCAGAGCATTCTTACGGGATAAAGATCCTCGCAACGCCAATCTACTGCATGGAATTGATTGGACTCCGGTATGACATATTTCTTTAAATATTCAATGTTTTATTCTTTCGTCGTAGCCGGAATCTGATTTTCTGTGGAAAATCTAGTTGTGTTATCTACTGTAAATAACATGGAAATGCGTCCATTCTACGACGTATATGTTTGGCAATATTGTCTTCATGGGACATATTTTTTCTTATTTTACATTTCGTAGCCTATTAGCTGAACAGCCAACATAATGTTGAAATAAATAAATCAATGACAACGAGTTTTAACTGGAATGTTTTTTTTTATATTCAAAATAATTGATTAAAATCTCGGCATTAGCTCACACACACCGATAATTTCGGTAATTTGTTTTTAAAAGCTACGAAGATCTCGGTAATTTATAGTTTTCTCTATACCGAAAATCTCGGTAAAAGCAAATCATCTGTCAAATGAAAACCTCTGCTGTTCAAATCTCGGCAAAGTTTTGCCGAGATTCGGGTAAAAAGGGGTGTAGCGGTTTATATTGAACTGCTGCGTCTTGTTAGCTGTTCAATATCACAATATGCACAAAATCGTAACAATTTTTTTTCCTGCAATGTTCATCGTTTGAAGCTTTGCATTCAACAAAAAATACACTTGAACATGTAAAACACGATAGAAATTCTACCAAATCAATTCAATGTTGGTTTGTAGTATTACAACGTTGAAGTGGAGTTTTGCGACCGGGCAATTATTTTACCTTTATTCAATTTTGTGGTAAAATCTGTTCACTTTTAGTTTCAGACACTTTTCTTCCAGTGTAGATTTCGAATTATTTCACGAATCGCAGTAACTCTTAACTTATATGACCGCTGGACAGCAGCAAAATCCGATTTCTTCCAAGAAATTGAAACTACTAAAAAGTACCTTGTTTTGTGATTTGGAAATCATTTCACCATTTGACTGATCGGAAGGTTGGGAGTGGAACAAATCGAAAAGGATGCATCCGACAAATGGACAAGTATGTGGTGGTCATTTTTGAAAAAAATCTGTGCGAAAAAATATTTCTGTTTCTACCAGTGACTCGCCAAGTTACGAATTCAAAATCATACGTACAAAAGGTTGAGCAGAGACTGAAAGCGTACAAAGTGAAAAAAGACGCCTAACCGTGATGACAAGCAAAAATTTTATTGCAAAAAGTCGTGTTAGGGAGCTTTGCACTATTTTTTTTGCAAAAATGTTCTTGCACCATAATGGGTGACGAAACAAACGTGCTCGAAGGTAACTTCGGAATGTAGCATTTTACACCGCAATGTGAAGGAATGTCGTTGCCGAGAATTTTCGGACAAAGAAGGTATCCAAGTTCTCAAATAAGTATTTGATTTGGCAGGCCATGTGTAGTTGTGGTCGCAAATATAAAGATTTCGTTTCTACTGGTACTATCAATAGCGGTGTGTACGAGAAAGAATGTCTGCGAAAGCGGTTTCTACCACTTATAAGATACCACGACTCTCCAGCTCTGCTTTGGAAAAATTGGAAATTCACGAATCAAATACCTATTCTACTATCAATCCCACATTAATATAAATATTTTGTTAAATACTTTAGAGTTGTCCTGTAAATAGTACCCGCTGTTCACAAAATTACATTATTGCAATTGTTGTTTCACGTCCTGGTTGTTTCAACTGAGATGTTGTTGATCTAACTAACACATCTGTTGATTTTGTCATAACCATTAAGGTAAACGAAATATCTGTATTCAAATGCCGTCACTTGGCGGAGAACGAAGACAGCAAAACGCAGAACAAAAATCCTCTTCATTTCACCAGAAACGTTTCATATTGAAAATTTTCAATGGCAAATGAATTTTATTCATGTTTGTTACGTAGTGGCCGTTTCATGTAAGTGAAAGCATGCAGAAGAATATAAGAGTTAATTGTAAAACAGGTTTTCCATGTATTAAAAAGATATTCCTACAGTATAAATGTTTTAGTTTCATCTACGAGTAATGTGTTTTCGGACAGCTCATGTCTATGTAACTAAAAACGCTTAACGCTTAAAAATTCACTGCTAAAGTGGTACTATTTGTATTTTCTTGAAATTGCTTCAAAAATGCTCTTCCAGCGAACCATTCTGCAAGTGGAGAGAAAATTTCTTAATAAACCGTGAAACATTTTGTAGGTGAATTCCCTCTTGGGAATAGTAATCTTTTGTTGCAATTCTATATCATCTGTGAGTTTAGTGATAAAGCTATAAGCAGCTACTTAGGCAAAATTTCGAAGCTGCCCTCCGACGAGACTAGCAGTAAAACAATATTTACTGCAATAGGCTTCTTTAGTTCTGATAACGGAATAATTGGTTAAAACAACTGAGATTTTTTTGCTTCCATGCATACAGGTAACTTATACCGTTTTCGTTTATTGATCAGAGCAGCCCGAGAGCTGACCCAGAGTCGCCAAAACAACTTTTGATGAGTTTGTTTTTGCAACCTGGGGTCGCTCTAGATCGGACTCAAATCGCGTAGTTTCGCTCTGAAAATATTCTCGGGTCGCACCACGCATTCTTGCGAGTTTGTTTATTTTTTTCTTTTTTATATGAGTTGTTGTTTAGGGCGCGTACCACGTGTTCGTTTTACTCGGAGTCAGAGTCGCCCGCGTGTAGGTTCTAAAACGAAAACGGTATTAGTTGGGATTGTGACACTGCTCAGTTGCACGAGTGACATCTCATTGAAACGTTTCGTTTTCCCCTTAGGGTGTATGTCATTGCTCAACTGTAACGTTTCATTACTCGTTTGTGGTGCTTGTCTTTGCTGGGTGTCATTGCTAAACTGCCAGCACGATAAATAAATAAATACCAGTTTAGTTAAAACAACAATCGATTAGTTATACTAAGTTTTAGCCAATCAAATTTAGAAAAACAACTAATATTTGATTTGTTTTGCGATCACTGGCTTTTCCGTGTACGATGCACTCTGCGTCGTCTTCCATTTATCGAAATTTAGCGTGACGTAATTTATTTATGATGCCTAAGAGCACATGTGCTTATTCCCATCGTTCAGTTTGTCACTGGAGAAAAATGGCTACTTTGATGAATTACCGAATTTCGGTTGTGTAATGTCGTTTTCGCTTGATTCCAAACCTAACCCAGTTTCCACTCTAACTGCTCTCGAATCGTTTGTTTGAAGCCAGTTTCGAATCTTGTTTCAACGTTGTTGAACTGAAAATCGAGACAGTTTCGAACCTGGTTTTTATATCAGGTTTGCTCAAATCCCCGTTGCTAAGTGCGAATTCAACACAGTTTCGTGAAAAGTGTTTGTTTGATGGAATTACCCTGGGTCAGTTTCAGTTTTCTCAAATGAAAAAGACATAAAAGTTGTCTACCGAGACTTCTGTAGTTGATATCATTAATTTGCTGATTTCGGTAAAATGACCAATTGCTGGTAAACGCATCAATTTATGAAACCGAATATCAGTAAAACATTTTGAATTGCCGAGAAATCGAAGTATTTTGAAGAAAGTTATTTAGCCGAAATTTCAGTAAAGTTTCGCTTCGCCGTTCTTTTCCGGTATCTTTTTTCCACCTAGATTAAAATTAAGTTTGAAGTGAGTGAGGATACCGCACGAACCCGATAAAACGGTTTACCCCTGAAAGTTTGAGAATTGTACAGACTTAAGGATTTACATTTCTGCCGCTGTTATTATGATGTGATAACAAGCTTTAGAATATGTTCATTGTAAATTATTTCTACTTTAGTTTTAGAATTCTCGAAGCGAAGAAGGAAAAAGTGTACAATTTCAATAATCAATCAACGGATGAGAACGATTATTGACATTCGAAAATTTGAAAGAGCGAGGCAGTTTTATACACATTCACGTTATGTCTCTGATATTACCCAACCGCTTTTTTTCTGCTTATTTCGCTTTGATTCGTAATTAGATCCTAATGGGATGTATCAGACATAACTTAGTAAGGGGGTTTCTCGGTCATGAGCTACACAATCAAGCATTCTACAATTTATACAATGACTCTTTATTTATGCTGTCATTTGTTTCCACAATCACTACAATGTACATTTATTTACAAGTGATTTGACTGTTATAATTTTATATATCATCTCTTCTCATCATCACACAAAGTCATTACAATAGTTCCTGAAATTGTGTTGTAGAACCAGGATTAATTTACTTCCCAGCTAAAACAGCAAATGTCTGTTTGTTTTCTTTTTCAGCGACTTTTGTTGGCAAGTTTCAAATTACTTAATTTTTCCTCTACCAATCATTACTTTTACAGATTTTACGTGCTATACATGGTTTTTGTTTTGGTTTACCATACTTTTTCTCAATTGTCGAAACAGTTGAGTACTAAATTTTAGGCTGCAAACACGTGCGTTTTGTTCAAATTCCAAATGTTTCGTCGGTTACATGTTTTTATGTTTTCTTTCCCAATGTTTAATAAATTGCTCTGTTGCTACTGATTTTTAACTAACATTCTTCAAACATACTTTTGTCAAAGGCTTATCTTGGTGCTGTTATATACATATTTTACTTAGTTTTTGTTGTTGTAGTTGGTTTGTGTTATTTAAGTTTTTTGCTAACAGATCCTCCAACTGTATCGGGATTACTTCGTTCGGTGTGGAACTGAACTTTGAAAAGTGTGTAACTATAACTTGTATATAAAACCGGATTTATGGCTCAATTATTTTCATTATGTCGGTATGTGGTGTCTGTGTATTTTGTATGTATTGATGAACGAATGGTGTGAAATAACGTTTCGTTTCCACTGTTTCTTCTCATGATTTGGCTGATTGTTTTGAAACCGTGCGTTCAGAGGATACCGCTTCATCGCTATAGTAACTGTAGTAACGATATTTGACTGTTTGGAAAAATGTGGTCTCGTTGCTTTTGTCAAAGATGTCAGAGCTAAATACAGACTTTTTTTTATTTTGGTATTTTCAGTCTGTTGAGTTATGAGGATAACAGAGTATTAGTTAGTTGTTAGTGTGAACAGTTATACTACGGAGATTTGGTGCCAGTACAGTCGGATACTATTTATCGTACTTAGACAGAACACTATTTGCAACCATGGTTACAGTTATCTATTTACTTTACCTTTTGCTTAGGTTATCACATTCAAAAGCTGTATTATTTCTACTATGACTTTTATATGTGTTTCGCGTTTTTCGGGTTATCTTTGCATTCTTTCAATTAACGCATTAATCAGATCCAGTTCGATTTGTGATTAATTAGTTGAATCGTTTGAGGATTGATATAGATTTTTAAACAAATGGTAAGATACCGGTTATATAGATAGTTTTGCATCCATTCGATTTACATAAACAACACTTTAAATTTGATGCGATAGAAAAAATATTCAATTTCAATCTGTTCAGGATATCAGTCGACAAGCGTCGCTACTTAAAAATAATTATCGTTTAATCTTACACATAATTATTGTTTGATGGTTGCAACATTATCTTTGCATTTTTTTATCACTAACTCTAAATGCATGTTTCTGGTTTTTTGCTGTGGAAAATGAATTGATTTTTTCATTTCATATTTACAAATCGTATTGTTTATTTCTACAATGGAACAACAATGCGGACACTGTTAGCTGGGTGTATATTGCTGTATTGCGATAGTCTCCATGCTGTCTAATGTTGGACATCGCTGTTCAAAAATAATCAGTCATTGTTTGCTATAAACAGGCGCATTTACCCTTTTCAGAAACCTATAATGTGCTGTATACTGTAGATTTGGCGTCCACTACTGTGCAATTCTTCCAATATTAGGATACTTTTGACTGAACATTAACATTAGTTGCATTGTTATTGGTTCCGATTGTACCGTTCTAGAAATGGCCAGCATTATCCGGAATCGATACTGTTACTTCAGTGGCTGTGATCAGTAAACTGTTAAATGTGGCTTACATACACTAGGTAGAGTTTATTTGTGCTCCTGTCATAATTTAAGTTATTGTTCTACTTTGGTTCTTAGTTTAAGCATTTTATTTTGATACCCAACATGTTGCGTGCTCGATCTATTCATCTGGCTTAGTGTATCGTGATAGAATGGAAGAAAATTGTAATCCTTTCAAAAATTTCAGCAGTAACTTATTATTATAGAAAAAATAAACTCATATGCAAAAAAAAAACAAGTTGCAGGTTATATACAAAAAAAACACGTGTGCATAAATAAATTACCTTAACAGAAATGTACGGTACTGAAGTCGTATAATTTTACGTAAATTTAGGTAACATTTAAATGCATACGTAGTAACAATCATTGATGAGATACAAATCTCCCTGGCTACTAGTTTTATGGACTGCTTCTAACAATCGCTTTCATCGTTCTGTCATTCTGTTCAGTCAAAATTACCATTTGTGTAACCTCATAACATTTATTATGCGTACCCCACGAAATACAAGTTCGGATTAAAAGAACTGATTTGGTTTAAGCAGCTTAGAACCAATTCAGCAACTAGAAGTTCTATATGGAAGATCTATAATAGAGCAGAAACTAGAACAAACGTATCCCCAGCAAGCTGTTCCAGTTTTATTTATTCGACCAGTTCTTTTGTCAAATTTAAAATTGGTCTACGATTCCGTTCTATTTTTTGTATATTTGAAACACGAGTAAAACACTGCTGGGGCTGTCAGTCTTTCTTGTTATAAAATCCAGATTTTAATTTTGTAACTGACATAAATTATGCATTTAGAACTAGAACACTACTGAATATGCCCTTACGAAGTCATGAATAGAAATCTAAGCAGCCCGTTTTGAAGTAATTATTCACACTTTCCAAAATTCGCGCGATGCAACCTGAGATCAAATCCGTAGATTTGGCTCCATTGAGACGAACTTTTCTAGCGAAACTCTTTCGCCTGACAAATCATCCTTCCCAATAAAGACAAAACAATTTACTAAATGCGTCTAAATGCTTAGAATGAAAATTAGTAATTTCCAAATACGAGAAAAATAAATCAAAAGGTACGACAAATTAACAGTTTGAAATTCTAAGCGATAAAGACAAACGTCTAAAAATGAGTAATCGGTGATGATAGATGTTTGATAAATAGACACGAGGAAAAAAAATATATCTCTAACAACGATGTGACAATATTCAATTATTTTTCTTAGATATCTAGAGAAATAATAAAAAATGAAAAGTCAATAATTTTTTGAAGAAATTATGTTAAATCCGTAGACTTTGAGTGGTCTATCCGTAGATTCGTAGAAAGGACAGAAATCCGTAGATCTACGGATAAATCCGTAGGGTTGGCATCGCTGGCTGTGAACCATTTTGTTATTAATTTTAATTTATGGTTGAAATGTGACACTCTAGTGGTTATTTTGATGTTGTCAAAAATAACCCTGCTCGAAAGCATGGTTTATTTTTGACAGATCGATGGCTATTTTCCGACACTGAAAAAAATTTTGCAAAGAAAATTCTAATATTAATTCTTTAGTCAAAATTATTTCCAGTGCAAAATAAACCCAAATAACTTTCCACCCGTAAAACTTTGAAATGGGCCGCAGTTGTAGTTAAATTTAACTACCCGATACAAAATAACCACATAAGTGTCAGATTTTAACCAAAAGTGAAAATTAACCGCGAAATGGTTCACAGCCTAAGTTGCTTCTATGGATTACACTGAAAAAAATTTGCACGATCGATTCATATGTAAATAGCACTTCAATTTAATATGCTTTTCCATTTCAATACATAATCAAAACGAATAGTTTTAAGATTTCATGTGCAAATTCAATAAGATGCAAGATTATATTGTTTTTCACTTTGCTTTGATGTGTTTTTCCTTTAGATGTGATGTATTTTGCTATTGAATTGAACGAAATGTGTTAAACACTTCATTTTCTAGTGGATATTAGTACAGCACAAATGTATGTGCAAAACACTTGATTCGGTCAATCGTGTTTCAATTGAAATCTATATGGAAAACAACGTGACATTCATATAGAATTGAGAGGTATCGTTATCCTTTGTGATGTGCATTTCAGATAAATGTTGCATGATTCCCACTAAATATTAACAGTTTTCACACATGTTTTATGAGTTTAGTTTAAATTTTCATAAATTTCATGTGTTCTACATGTAGTGATAGTTCAAATGCTTTGAACATGATGATAGCGTTCAAATTATTTCCAGTGGACATTGTTCAGCTTCTATGCAGCGAGAAAGTCCACAAGGAAGTTGTTCTGTACTTTCAAGTTGCCAAAAGTACCACACGTTCCCTTAGGCAGCGAGAAACTTCACGCGGAACGTGTTTTGCTCTTCGAACTGTCAAAAATTACCATGTGTTTTCTTAAGCAACGAGAAAGTTTACGCGGAACTTTTTCTGTACCTTCAAAGTTTCAAAAGTTCCGCGAGTACTTTTAAGTAATAAGAAAGTGGATGTTCTGGTTCAAAATCTGCGATCCTCAAATCCGATATGTGACTGAAAATGACAAATGGATGTTGAAACAAATGTGAAAGCAGATTTTAACCCCTCTGAAAGTTTACATAAAAGGGAATAATTTGACTTAATCAGCTTACGGAGTACATCCACAGGATTAGTTTTTGCACGATGGCCACTCGAATGAACTACCGATGAATCAAGTTTTTCTTTCGACAGCTATCATTGGTTGTTTATATATATTACAACCGGATCAAAATCGGAACTTCAAAATCAGCTGATTGCAACGTAAACAAACAAACAGTAATGCATTTGTTTTACGCGTTTACCTTGTTTAGTGCACGAAAATTAGTGAATTTTGTATCGACTCTCTCACAATAACTTAACAGTTGACCTAAAATACAGCAAACAGTGTTTTGGGACATCAAGTGATGATAATTTTCACAATTTGAGAATCGCGATGAGTATCAAAACATCGCATTGTTTTGGGGCTCAACGTAATCGGTATACTTTCAAATGGCTGGTGCTCACATACCGGTGTCAAATGGCTGATTACAACGTATTCAAATTAGAATGAACGCAATGAACACATAAACAAGCCACTGATAGCTGTCAAAATTGATTCATTTTGTTCATTTTTGTAAGGTTAGGACATGATCAGGAATGTTCTAGTTCTAGATGCATAATTTATGTCAGTTACAAAATTTAAATCTCAATCAGAAACAAACAAATAAAATAAATGATTTCGAAAACGATATAAAGTTTTGTCGCGAACTTCTAGAGAAAATTTCTGGATGATAGTGAGCTACAGTGCTTCTAAATTATACTGTATTATTCAGTGCAGAATATTTCCTGCTTATATTGACAATTTCTGATATGTCATTCGACTCTTTGACATTTCGTCTGTCGAATCTCGCGACCCACACTCACGTAAGAAATTTAAAACAGTGTTCTATTTGTGTTTCAAATTGTAATTAATTTGAAACAAATTCGTCGAGCAGTTTGAAATCTGTTTCAAATTTGTGCTCGAAAAATAGAACTAGATCTCAGCGTTGCGATTGACATGGTTTAGTCGCAGATCTAAAATAGATCAACCCGTGCACGGATACTGATATTATTTCATTCGTTTTCTATGTGCGCATTCATACCTATCCGGCACCGTGTCGTTTCAATGCAGCTCGCCATCAGTGTAGCGTCCGTCCGGCAAACTCAAATTCGTCCTCACCGATATATTTTTATGTTCACTGAAGTCGGTATGTCACTGCATTTGCTGTGCCGGAACAGAAGCGGCACGGAAACGGAACGGAAGGGTTCCGGCAAAAAAAGAACACTGACGGCGCACTGAAAGCACTTTCACTGAACCGTAACGGAACTGAACTGTGTGAATAGTCCTTTAATGATTCAATTCACTGGAACAGCTCAGGAGCGAACTCCCCATCTCTAGTTTGTTTGAACCCCGATCTGGAAAGTTTTTTAATGTCAATTGGATCGGCTGCGAAGTCTGTGAAAACAGAATGGTCAAATTCCACAAAAGGAATGTTATGCCAAGACATTGCTTTGCTTGAGAGTCCACGCGTCACAACCGAACGAACTTCTAAGGCTGTGGGCCATAACCTGTAGTTGAAATTTGTCAGTCTTCAAAACTACAGGTACATTTAACCAAAAATTTTACGTCAACAATTGTCTTCAAAAATGGTTACGATCATTCATTCAAATGCATACGAGTTCTGTGTTGTTTTGTTCTGACCATGTGCAGCGTTCAAACGCCATCAATAGGAGGAACCTCGTAACCACGGGTCATCCGCTGGACTATCCGGGCCAACACCTCATCAAAACTAAGGACCGAAAACACCGGCTGATTTACCTGCGAGGACGCTTTTCGCGGCCCATACAGTATCTTTTTTCCTCGAACTCACTATTCAAATTTGAACTAAAATGAAAAAAAAGTTTTGAAAATCAAATTTTATTACAATTTTTGTTCCCAGTGAACGACCAAAAGGTTAAAACCGGGGTAAAATAAATGATATTAATAATAATAATAATATTTTCTCTGATTTGGTGCCCTGTCATTATGGCGAAGTGGCTCAGAAGTGTTATTTATTCAAAAAACAACACCAATAGTATACCAAAGCACTGCATTCCTTCAACCACCCCACAACTTTTTCCAATAGAAAAATGTTGTATCATTGTGAATCGAAACTTATGGGAACCGAAACCACAGGTAAATTATGCGAAGGCCTGAGATAAATACATCGAAAAAACCCAAGCAACCAAAAGTTCCACATCTGTGCAGAATTGATTGCGTTGAATCAAACGTGAAATTATAGCACATGGATATAACAAGTCCGAATAATAATATGTTAGTGTAAATGAGTTAACAGTTAATCCTTCGATTTTTTTCGGATTCGGTGATGAATAGACGGAATGTCCTTAGGCAGACATTTTTTCTTAAAGTTCCCCGAAAAAACTTGGTTTGGCAGGCAATTTAAACATGTAGATTAAAAGCGAAGTTTTTTTGACAACAGGCACTGATTTTTTTTGCGAAAGAATGTTTGCTGAAATGCCTCTAGCAAGTTTGGAAGAAACACACTTGTTCCGGGTTTTTCTCCCGGCCTTACTTCTTGTCATTACGGCACAACTGAACTATTCAAAACACAAAACCTGTTTTAATCCACCTAGTGGTGTAATGATGCCTTTCTCGTATCAATCATACTATCATATATAAAACTGTGGCATTTTTCAAATTAATTATTATTAATTAATTCTTAAAAGAATAACCGAAATCAGTTTGTTTGACCGTCTACTGATAAAAGCTATCAATTGGAGAAGTTTTGAGGTCGATTTAGAAAACGGTTTACGGTTTTTCGCCCTTTTTCAGTGATGGTATAAAAGTTATAACACACTTTACCCTATATTTCCGGATCCGGAAGTTGGATCCGGATGAAATTCAGGAATTACGACCATAGGACCTTTCATTTGAACCTTAGTTTGTGAAAATCGGTGGCGCCATCTATGAGAAAAGTTAGACCAAATATTTTCATTTTGTTGCATATTTTACTCCATAACTTCGGAACCGGAAATCGGATCCAAATAATATTCAGGAATTTTGTATGGGACCACAAGACCTTTCATTTGAATCTAAGTGAAAATCGGTTCAGCCATCTCCGAGAAAAGTTAGCGCAAAAAACGTCACACACACACACACACATACAGGCATTTTGCGTACTCGACGAACTGAGTCGAATGGTATATGACACTCGGCCTCGGTTTAAAAGTCGGTTTTGCATAACCTTTCTATATGAGAAAGGCAAAAAGTTATTTTTGAACTAAAATTGCCTTTACTGTGTTTGCTTGTTTCTAACTTCTCGGTTAATTTTTCAAAAGGGCGTATAAGCAAGTGACAGTTTCTCTTTAATCACTCTCTCTTTCGATTATTGTGATGTGATTAAAAAGATTTTCTTTGATATCACTATTCTGTTTTAAAGTCGAATTTTTCGGGTATCATTTCATGCAACGAGTTGAGTGATAAACGTGGAAACCGCTTGGTAATTAATAGAAGAGAAAGTAAACAAAGATAAACTGCCACTTGCTTATACGCCCTTTTGAAAAATTACCCGAGACTTGAAATCAGATTCTTTTATTTGTCATTGACTATTCTCTGGTTATTTTCCCGACAGGTGCTGTATTTTCACTAGTTGGCTTTTGTCCGTAGATGAACGAACTTTTATGTTTCGGTTGTTATACACCCCTATTCTGTACGTCGATCGATTCGAAATATTGTGCAATTTCCATTCTGCATTCCGTTCGAGTTGTTCAATTTTCGAACATTACTTGATTGACTTGCGTACGAATTACTTCTGTTCGGTTTAGAATCGTTCTAATTTGTTTATACAAGTGTGACGGTTTCGTTTATTAAGAAATGAATAATATAAAAAGAAGTAGTGTAAGTAGTGTTGACAGCTTTGATAGTTAGTGTTCGAAATTTCAAGTGTTCCCGAACGAGAGTCGATCGAATCATACAAGTCAAACGAAATAAAGAATGCAAAATTCGAACTCGAAGGAGAGTGTAGACTCGTTCGTATCGGGGTGATAATGTAGTTTATAAAAATGGACGAAGATTGCCAATGTTTCATGGGTTTACCTTCATCCGCACTGAGGAAATTACCCATGCAGCATCAATCATGGTTACCCGAGTCAGCAGACAAAAACTGACAACTCTATCAGTCGAACTCGTGATGGCAAAAACAGTGAAGCAACTCCGTTCAGAAGTGTGCGTGTTCAAAGAACGGCACCCCGTCGCTTCGAGAATAGAAATCGGCACAGCGGCACTTTGTGAACACCCGATACGCCCGTTCCGGTATCTATAACATCTTGGTACTATTAGACAACAATCAGAGCATCGAAAGAAAGCCGCAGCGAATAAGGTGATCAATTCAATTTTCCCGGCGAATCGCAACGTGATGGACGACGAGATCTATCTTGCCACGAACGACTGGCAAGGCACTCCGTATTTTTCATACCCCACGAAAGAAGTGAGTTCCTAGGTGAAGCTTATTGCACACACCAAGTTCCCAAAGGTGTTGCTGTGGCTACCAGTCAGCGAGAATGGGATGTCAAAGCTGCTTTTCTTTAGCACCGCAGGAAATTTATAGTAGGAACGTCGGTCATCAAGAAATACCATAGGGTCAAAGATGCGGTGTTCTGGCCGGATCTGGCGTCGGCCCACTACACTGCTAAAATTCGACATTGTTTCAAAATGTGTTTCAATAATGCAAATAATTGAACAAGAATACAAATCATAGGAATTATAACAGTTGAAATCATCTTTAAACATACAACGAACAGATAATAACCCAGAAGAAAAAAAAAACGAAAGGAGTCACAAATAAATAAAAAACCACAAGCGAAATAAGAAGCAAAAATAAAAAAAACGAGAATATTTTCTGTCTTGTTTAAGTGCGTTTTCATTTTCTATTTTTTTTACAAAAATTTTACATTTTCTTCTAATTACACAGATTTACCACTTACAACTAAAAAGTATCGTTCTGTCTTCAGTGTTATCGTTGGCATTTTGCTTGATCTTTCCTATTTTCAGTTTGGATACTATATGCTCTTGTATTGTTGATGGTTTCGAGCAATAGTACACTAAATGTAGTCACAATGATAAGTTTCAAGCGCTAGAATTTTTGTTTTTTTTTTGTAATCATAGCGAAAAAATCGCCAAATTATAGCTCCGCCTAATTGGCGGTCTCTTCGGTGTCTCATATCTCTCTTAAAATAGAACTCAAATTAAAAATGAGCTTTGGGTATCTTACATCGATACAAACTAAAGTTATAAAGTCTCGTTGGAAACCAACAAACTAGGCTACGTAAAATGAATCTAAATCAAGTCTTGTTTCATGTATTTTTTTTATTCGACGTTGAGAGACACGATTCTGTTTTGCTGGGCGATCGCAGCACCATCATCATGGCTTAACTTTTGCTATAAAATGCTTGTGTCTTGGCTACAAATATGTACGCAGACACTGTTTTCCTCGCTCCGTGTGCGATAAAGCTACTTACATCATTAGTTACTGTTTGTTTTTTTTTTTTTTCGTTTTGTCCCAACGTTCAAATACTACACTTGGCTCACAAATTAATCTAAAATGTTGCATTACACAATAGTTGCTTACGTCTGAATCACACCAGTTTAGTTTATTTTAATCATATCAAACTAACAGTTGGCTTGGGACTTTGCTTGCGGTCCAAAATGCTCAGGTTGAGCCGGACACTGAATCCTAGTTTCCTACCAATGATGCCCAAACTGCGCTCATTATCATATTTTTTCTTGCTGTGTCCTGCTGATAGTATATACAATCTGTCTGTCTAGTACACCAGGCGTGCGTCTCATTCTCGTACCACTCTAGGTTCGAACTTGTTGAACGTCTTTCCCTTAGCTGATCTCGCTTCTCGTTCAGTTCCGCGAGCGACAATCCTTTAGCAACGCAAGGCGCAAAGCTTACTAGTAAACGCGACGAATAGAACTTAACAGCTATAATTCATTTAGCATTCGTATGACCGCCAACCAGTTGATGTGGTGGATTTTTTTTGCATCATCGCCGTTACTCGGGCGGCCGAGACGAACAAAACTAACTCTACAATCCGACGAGAAATTAATGAGATCTCTGTGAAAGATTTTATTTATCATATCATTTTTTACTTCTTCTTTTGTTTGGCTGCATTTCTTCTGGTTGCTCCGCACGTCACTTTCTTACATTTTATTGAATTTATTTCAAGCTTTGTTGTCACACAGAAAATAAAAAGGTTCAGATGTCGTTTGGGACTGCATGTAGGAAATAAAGATTAGTAAAGTATGAGCTGCTGCAGCATAAACACAGTCCTCAAGTTGTTCGTTGATGTGTAGTCAGAATAACTAGAGAGTAGTACAAAGCACATGGAAATATAATTGCAATATTTTGTTTCGTAAATGAACTAAAATCAAAACCTAATCGGCATGAAATCAATATGCTAAATGAATTATTTACAAGTTTTGGGTTGTTGTGTAACCTAAAGTTGGGTTAGCTAATAGTAATTTAACCAGAACTCGAAAACATAATATACACAATTCTTTTTTCTCTAACATCCCTTTTGGGACGTAAATCAGTTCTTTATTGTAGTTTTTTCTGCTTTTTTTAATTACACATCTGGTTTGATCGCGTTTATCGGTTACCAGTGTCTCGATTGTGTTTTTTTTTTCTTCAAACTAATACCTGCTTTCATGATTGTATATTCGGCTTAGACGTTAACTAAGGTGTGAAATTTAATTATATGAATATTAACAAACAGTTGCCAAAGAAATCTGCTTCCATTTGCTAGATTTCGTTTAAAAATTGGATACCAAACTTCAGTATGGTGTGATTAAAAGATGTTAGGAAGATTACAAGCATTACAAAATATTCAAATCGTTGTCATTTCAAAGGAATCTGTGAATACGTTTTTTTTTTGATAACAGGAAAAGTTCTCATCGCTTTTCGCTGATTTTAGGAGAGTGGCGTATAGCTGAAAAGAGAGAGACAGCAAGCAATTGATTATTTGCCAAGGGGAGGACGCTTAGAACAATGTGCCAATCACACATTAACACAATGCGTTGGCGCATTTATCAATATTGGCACTTTCGTTTTCATACAGTTGCACAGTTGCGGCACACAAAGGGCTCAGTTTTGACAAGTAACTGTTTCATGGGGAACAGCGTGGCACACTTAGACTCACAGTATATCACGTGTTTTTTTAGAGGCACAATATAGTTCGTGTTCGTGTTCTCATGAGTAGAGCCGCCATGTTAAATTCCGATTA
Organism: Malaya genurostris; assembly: GCF_030247185.1. Lineage (NCBI taxonomy): Eukaryota > Metazoa > Arthropoda > Insecta > Diptera > Culicidae > Malaya > Malaya genurostris. The sequence continues at coordinate 232,281,719 of NC_080572.1, read as the reverse complement.
CTCGACTTTCAATCAACGAGTTATCATGAGATCGGATACAATGGTCCTTATTACCGTTCTCACTTCCACTTCACTTGATTTTACCTATAACTAAGTATCGCGCACAATGTAGCGATCGTTGTAGTGAACAAAATCTGTTTTTTAACAAAATGTTGGTAAGCAACTTCCGTAATCTGAAGCGACTTCCATAATAAGGACGTACATTCACTTTACTTGATTTCCATCATGAAGTGATACCGGTAATAAGGCTTAATATCTTTGCTTCGGCACCAAGAAATACCGCATTAAAAATAGTGTAATACTGTTGTTATAGCAACGCGAAAACTCGAAGCGAATGCTCCTATTTTTATTTTATCCTTGAGAAAACTTGCTTTCGAACTAGTATGCTATGGTATTTATTGCGAGCAAAATCTTCCGCAAAGCCTTTTTTGAAATTGTTTGTTTTAGTTTGGATATCTACCCACTGGGACACCTTGACGTCAAGGTTTTGAAGTAACTATCAAAAAATATAATTATGGCTTTTAGTTCAGAAAGCTGCTCACTTGTACGGTTTGTAACGACCTTGTGCACTAATTTAAAATTCGATATTCTTCATCGAGACTTCGGTGATTCCAAATTGCGACAAACAAATACAACCGACCTCCACTCAACGTAAATAATCTTTCGGTGGCATCTACAGAATGTGGAATCGAAAAATGTCTCTATTGTTGTTTTCGCTTGATGCCAAACCTAACCCAGTTTCCACCCTAACTGCTATCAAACCGTCTATATTTATCAGCGTTTGTTTGAAGCTAGTTTTGGACCTAGTTCCAACGTTATTGAACAGAAATTCGAATCAGTTTCGAACCTGAGTCTTATATCGGGTTTGCTCACACTCCGGTTGCTAAGCGCGAACCCAGCACAGATTCGGAAGACTTATTGAACACGCTAGAGGACAGTTGGCTGAACCTGTAGTAGAAATAGTGAGAGAGAAGAAGATGCCCAACGTTGTACAACCTGAGATCGCCTTGGAACAACCTATAATTTTCACTATATACTACACTGTAGAACCTGCTATATAGTTTGGAAGCGATGTCCGATACCGCCGGACAAGGTCAGTGCGGATGCTTCCCTTTATTATTATCATTACTTAGCACTTGTAAACTGGTCAAGAGTAGTAGTTATTTTTGATGTTTCATATAAGGGATCCCAAACAAATGTTCATCGATTTCATATCAGCCTTTGCACGATTACAAATTTCCGGCCGAACTGATACGATGAACCGATGACCGAAGCATCGTGGTCGAGTATCAGGGATGCACTGGATGGTTACGGCATGGTGATGGCATTTGGTGTTAGCAAATCAACATTGCTTTGGAGGGTGATTATAGTATTATAGCACGTAACTTTGAGAAGATAGAGGAGACGTACATCGGACTTAAAACTGAAGCTAGGCGGATCGGATGTGGAATCAATGCGCCAAAGTACATGAAAGTAAGAGGCACAGAAGAAAATTTCAGCTACTCACTACGAGTTAAGATGGTGTTAGAATCGAAATGAATTAGATATCGACATAAAGGGCCGACATTCAAAAGGGCCTAAAGCAATTGACAGATTCTCTTTCGATTATAGCTACGTTTTTGTACAAATGTTCGTTACATATCTACTGCCCATAGTCGCATATCAGTCCCATATGGGCTCTGCCCACTTTTGAGTTAGCCCGACGGATAACGTCTACAGAGTCCGCCATTTAACATTTTTTTAACTAGCGGTTATTTCGACATTGGTAACCTTAATGTCTCTTCTGATTTGACAGAAACTTAGTTTTATCCTTCCGCTGAACGAAAATGGTTGTGTATACTCTTGAAGAACGCGTGAAAGTACTGCCAACTGGGCTTGCGATCAGCTTGAAGGAGACGCCGATTTTTGCCAACAAATCATCTTCTTGGATGAGGCACATTTTCATCTCGGCAAGTATGTTAATAAGCAAAATTGTCGCATCGGGGGGACGAAAAACCCGCACGTTATCATGGAGAAGCCGATGCATCCTCAGAGAGTGACGGTTTGGTACGGATTTTGGTCTCGCGGCATCATTGGGCCATTTTTCTTCGAAAATGAGGCACGAGCTGCCGCCACGGTCAATGGCGAGCGCTACCGCGCCATGATTAGCTATTGGTTCGTCCCGTTGCTTGAAGAGGAAGACTTGGACACCATTTGGTTCCAACAAGACAGCGCTCCGTGCCACACATCGATCTTCTGCGCACAGTCTTCGAAGATCGAATTATCAGTCGAAATTCGGATGTCGTTTGGCCACCTCGGAGCTGTGATTGACGCCATTAGACTATTATCTTTGGAGGGCTGTCAAAGATAAGTGTTATGTGGACAAGCTAGAGTCAATTCAAGCCTTGAAGGACAACATTCGTGCAGCCATAGCTGAAATAAAGCTGCTTACAATCGAAAATGTACTAAAAACTGGACCGACCGTATGGCGTACTGCAAGGTCAGCTGAGGCAGTCATTTGAATGAAATTATATTCCACAATTAACCGGAAGGATTGTACTTTAATATCAAAAAATAATTTTTGAAATCGGATGAACCGATTGTGTTTTATTGATAGAATCCCTAAATTCAATTATCTAGAAAGTAATGCTCGACAAAAAAATTAAAGTCTCATCTCAAAATAAAAATTTTACTAAGGAGTGCAGGGCATTCTATTTCGTTGTTCAATATGATGGCGAATCACGTCGAATCCCAAGAGTGTCGAGTCCAATCAATAATCCACGGCTTTCGTAGCAATGCAGCTCGTAAGGGTTATTCCAAGGTAGCTGTCGAACAGCAAATCGAACGAATCTTCGCTGTACTGATTCTAGTCGATGGGCACCGTTAAAATAATATGGGTTCCATATCGTAGAGCAGTACTGGAGCGTTGTACGAATGAATGAACCTTATAGAGACCAAGGCAGTAGCTGTATCTTATAGGAACTTTTCTTGCGTGAATGTGATCATTGAGCATTTGTCAACGTTCAAAGCCATTCGATTTACCTAACATCTCTTTGAAAAAATTTTTAGTTGGTGTAGAACAGAATTGACTGCCTCGTTGCTTCAGCGAAAAATAATCGTGGACAAAGATTCACATCGTTGGAATACAGGAGGAAAGATAAAGGTTCTAGACCTTGCCTTATGGAATCTCAGATGGATCCAACGCATGTTAGAACCAAAACCCAATCTATCCAAAGTGACTGTAATGACGTGGTTAATTTTGCCAAAAGCAGTGGAAAGGTCAGTGTAGTGAACGCTAGTTTGTAAACTGCAGGATATTGCATACGTCACAAGCGTCGTGAAATATAAGAGATTCGTAGTCGCTTGCGCGCGTTGGCGAGCAAATAAATCAAATGAAATTTCCAAAAACGCATAAGGCATCGATCTTTTTTTTCTGAATGCTTAGGATCTCCCGTGGGATAACCTGAAAATGACCAGCAAAAAACTGGTTCTTCATAATGAACTCTTTGCTGATTTTTAACCAATTTTAGTTCCAAATAGCCCCGACTAGTTTATCTTATAGGGGAAATGCTTTTACAATTGATTTGGATCTAGCAGATTAATGTAACATTTGTAGTGAATGGATTACTCAAATATACTTCGAATCAGATCATCTATTAACAATACTCAGGATTACAAATAAAGCAATGATTAATTCAATTAGTTCTGTATTCTACCACTTTAGAAGTAATCATCTAGTATACAGATCTTATACCGGAAGCAATGTGAACCCTGAAATTGTTTTGGGAAATTAAACATAGTTTTTTCAGCGCTCCCTGCCGACGGCTGATAATGTCAAAGTCGACAACTTTTTCAATTTTGTGGGTCCTGTTGAAATCAATATCTCACACGAATATGAGCAAATACAATGTGACATTACTGGGACAAATTATGATGCAACTAGGGCAATCATTAGTAAAGTTAAAGAAAAGTTCTGCTTCTTTCTGATTGATTCAAAACGGCTTTTAAACCCTTAAAAAAATCATTGGACGATACATGGGGTGTTGGACCAATTTCCAATGGATAGTTCAACATAGAACCTGTATTGGACAATTGCTGCTGAACTTCTCGCTCAAACGCAAAAGTGGGTGTTGCCTGCAACCTTTCATATTTGAGCTAGTTATATTTTTCTAGGTTTTACACTAAAATTCCCGGCTTTTTCCCTGTGAAACCAAATTCCACTTGTCACCCTGTGTGAGGGACATGGGTAAGCGTGAAGTTTGAATGTATGATAATTCCGAAAGACGGTCCGTGCTGGACAAAAATATACCGGTAAGTCGATTTTTACAGAAAAAATTATTAAAAAAAAGTCATGGTTTGGCAAGTAATTTGAACCCATTTATGGCAACGGATACGATGATATCGTATGTTCACGTTCGGGAATGCTTGCAGTGGCACCTGCTCCCTATGATCCGAAAACATCAGAATCCAGCACTATTTTTGTCGGAAATTATGCATCACTTCAATACGCGAAGGTCGCGGTAGTCTGATGCAAAGCCAACAGAGTCGAATTCATATCCAAGGAGATGAATTCCCCAAACTGTCCCCAGGCCAGACTAATTGAAAATTTCTGGGTCCTGACAAAGTCATATTTACGGAAACATTTTGATCCGTCGGATTCAATTACAACTTTTGAAAACGACTGTAAAAAAGTATCCAAAATCGGCGGCAAATAGCTAATATACAACGAAAGACACAAAATCCGCTTCTTGGTATACAATTGATTGGATCTCGGAAATGTGAAACTGCAGTAGAGCAATGGTTCCCAACCTTGTTATTTTGCGGACCCCTTAGTTCTCCGCGAACATCCACGTTTAAATTTTGAATTTTGTGCTAGAAATATATTGACTCTCTATTACATCTAGTATTGAATAGTATCAACGGAAAATGACACACAAGTTTGAGAAAACGACAACATGATCATTATATTGACTTAAAACACAACAACACATACGGCTAGAAACAATTGCTGGCAAAATTCCATGAAAATCTACTTCGCGCAACCCCAGGGTTCCGCGAACCACAGGTTGGGAAGAGCTGCAGTAGGTTAAAATAGAGACCGACCTTAGGATTTGATTACTGGGACACTCTAAAACATACAAACCAGTTGCCACATGTTCGAGTCCCTACCTGGAAGGGTGTTTAGTGGTAGTGGGATCGTAGCACTAGCCATGTATGCTAAGAAACGACTGCGAAGTCTGTTGAAACAGAAGGTTAATATATGTAATACCATGCCTTAGCTTTTCTATCAACACCGAAATGCGACCCAAAACATTAAAAGATGCGTCGCACAGCTCGAAAACGAAACGTCTCAAACCAGTAAAACATGCATTAATCCCATTTCGTTTGAGAAAACTGAAACTGATCCAGGGTAGTTCAATGAAACAAACACTTTTCACGATACTGAGTTGGGATCGCAATCAGGTTAGAAACTGTCTTAATTTTTAGTTCAATGACGTTGAAGTTAGGTTCGGAACTCGCTTAAAGGAAACGGTTTGACATACAGTTAGGGTGTTAACTGGATTAGGATTGGTACCAAGCGAAAACGACTTAGAAGAACTCGATTGGGGAATATCATCGCATCCGCCATACTCTCCAGACTTTATCACATCCGACTATCGCTTTTTTTCATTGATAAAACTCACTTACTCACTTTGCAGAGCAGTGTATCCACAATTTTGAAGAAGGCTTTAAAATGGTATCCATATCAATTTGGAATAAAAAAATGAAGAAACCAACAAATCTCTGCTAACATCTCTAACTATTGGCGTTTTCGTTTTTAACCCGCATACGCATGGCTGCCAGATGGCTGACTAAACGCTGCCAGCTGGAAAAATATAGCTGGCAGACATTCTGGTCACCGACTGCCTCACCGCTGCCAGATATACAACTCAAACGATACAACCGTATCCACCAGGATTTTTCCACATTGAAATCTTTGACATTTTCAGCGAGAAAATGAAAACGCTCGGCTAACTTAGGGCATATTCAGGAGTGTTCTAGTTCTAGATGCATAATTTATGTCAGTTTTAAAATTTAAATCTAGAAATTATAACAAAATAAACTGGCAGCCCCAGCTGCGTTTCATCTGTGTTTCAAATATAGAAAAAATAGAACGGCAATGTATACCAGTTTTAAATTTGACAGTAGAACTGGTCGAATAAATAAAACTAAAACGGATTGCTGGGGATACGTTTGTTTCAGTTTCATTTACATTATAGACCACCCATATGAATCTTGCAGTTGCTGAATTTGCTCTTAGATACAGGCGACTTTGTTTTGTCAAATTGGATTTGACAACCGTCACTGAATCAATTTTGGTAGCCGTCTGGTGGCCATGGCTGCCCAGGTAGCCAAAACGCTATGCGGGAATTTGCACTACACCGGTGCAGTGCTACACGGAGGCATGAATAAACGAACAAAAATGACGAAAACATAAACAGTAACCATTGACTACAATAAACGGTTCCATTTCACAGAGCTACACCAAACTTTTGATGAGTGCTACACCAGTGGTATCGGTGCAGAAAAAGTGTAGCACTGGTGTAGTGCAATTGGTAAAAACGAACGGTTTCAATGCAACCTTACCTACACCGGTGTAGTGCAATTTCAAAACGAAAACGACATATGTGTTTTGGTATTACGGAAAGAAAATATAGCTCATATGTCGATTAATGCACTAAAAGACTATTAAATTGGAATTTTTCTATATGCTCACCAATTAATCTAGGCAAACTTTCAAACCTCAAGATTAATTCACAACTGCACCGGAACTAAATCGGACCGGATAGGTTTGAATACACCATTAATGAAAAAAACATTGTATTATTGCCTGATGACTAATGATTGATGATTGCAAAGTAACGAAGCAGCTGCGTCGCGTAAGTGAAGTTCGCAATTTCTTGAATCGTTTTGGTTGGCGCCACACACTACAAGCTGATGTTTGTAGAGATGTCAGTAGAGATTTGGTGTTCGACTGTGGTAACATTCGAATGCAGATGGAACGGAACAACGGACAACGGAATATCAGGAACGCTTCCGTGTTTCTGCGACGAATCTTGTAAAGGTTTACATTACTGTAGAAAATGTAATTAGAATGGAAAGGGGAAAAATGTATGTGTAACTGAATAAAACGAGCCGAACTGAGAGTAGATGGTATCCTAAATGGTTATTTCCAACCGAACCTGTCTGTGGTTGATTAGAAATTTAGATGCTTTTTACAGGTGTACATGAAAGGTAGATAACCTTTAAATTAGGAACGAATGGTTTTGGTGGAAATCAAGAACATGATACAAGGTAGTATAGATTTTTAAAACTAAGCCTTTTACATAGTTTCATTTAAATCAAGCACAATTTTTGTGTAATTTTCGTATCAAGCGCCCTCACATCCTTTAAAGAAAACCCAATCGAGACAAACCGGGAAAACCGAAAAAATGCGATTTGAATATTTTATTTTTTTTTTGTTTTGTTTCATTATACACAAATCTTTCAAACGAACATGGTGTATAAAAACACATAAACACACACTCAACCACACACATTCTGTAGCAGTTTCACCATACAGACTCTCTAGTTATCGTTTCTTCGTCGCTAACATAGTCTGTGGATTACTTTGTAGAATACCGAGCTCATTATTTTCTTCCAGTCCGAGCAAAACTGATCTATCATAAACTGTATGTAGAATATTTTACTCCATATCTTGTTTTTTCTTCTTTTGATTTCTTCCACAATCACATTTCGCCATGTAACTAAAAAGTGAAATTGATGCAATAAGGAATATTCTCAAACATAGTTTCTCACCATCTATTGTGATAAGACTTTTAGCGTAACTTATTAGAGCTAACGATTTGTTATTTGCACGAGACAAACTTTCTACGTTTAACACTGCGCGGTTGCATCCACCATACGATGATGACCCCCAGCTATCGTAGCAGGAAATTTTACTATTCATTCTTACTCTCTCGTTTGCCATAATTAATAAACTGCGCCTCGTTCTCCACTGTCGGGGCCCGCTACCTACTGTAAAGGTAGCTTGGAAAGCGCAAACTATTTCAGCTTGCATTATGGATGCATTACAGCATGCATCGACTAGCATCTTACTCCGGATTTCTCCTTCGGTTGCGTTGCATGTACGCGCGCGGGTGCGCGTAAGTCTTCTCGATTAAAGTGTCGTTCTCCGGTTTGGTTAAGATTTGTCTATCATTCGTGTTTCCTCCTCCTGGTCTGCTGGCTAGTGTTCTTTCAAATAGGTTCGTAGTTATCCGCTCGTAGTGGGTGCTATAGCACTAGTAACTTTCATGCTATGAAATATGTTTTCTAATTTTTTTTTGTCTCCCAAATTATGATTTATTTTGTTTTTTGTTTTTGTTGTTGTTTCCAATTATGCTTTGTCCGAGTTGCGTCGAGTCATCGTTACTGCAAATTTATTGCAATAGTTTACAAATTTCAGGCTGCCATGGCTTCATTGTGTCATTCCCACTGATGTGGAGAGGGAGGAAGCTCCGATGGGTGAGCTACGGTAGAGCTGGAAGTATAGTGAATAAATAGTGTTAATTCGGTTAATGGCCAGAGTCAAGCTCCATCTATTGAGGCTAGTTCAAATGAGGAGTGATGAACACTATATGGTTAGATATGTTGTAATATAAAATATAGTAACAGTTCCAGTCATGCAATTATATTTAAAACAAATTGAGAAATTTGATCACTAGATTGCACAAGCAGAGAATGACGATTCCATTAGCTTACACTGATCGTTCGTCTGCTTCTGAAATCTAAGTTTTAGTTCTGTAGGCAAAAGCAACGGTTATGGGGTTGCTGTCAGTGTTTTGGATATCGAATGGGAAACTGTTAGATTGAAAGATGTAACAACGTATTAAACAGGGATCGTTTTCCGCAAAATGGATCGTGTCGGGTTCGGGATACACAAGTCGCAAAACTATTTAATTATTTTTAAACGAAAGAATGTTCCGTGGCTAATTTACAACAAATACAAGATACAATCGAAGGGTCTGCACCTAGGTGGTCCGATTTCGGTTTATCTTATATTACGTATACATAGCGACTTAATAAGCTATTGTTAAGTACTAGGAGTAACGTCTATATGATTAGCATTTATTCGTAAAAAGTGACACTTAACACAAGCATTGTATTCCTGGACGAATCACAACTAACACTCAACATTAGAAACGCGTGCAAGAGAAAAAAAATAGAAAAGAAAGATAGGAGAACAAAGGAGACAAAGATGATTTTATTTTATTTAATGTTTGTCATTATTCCGAAATATAACACTTAATAGTTTCTGTTGAGCAGGATTTAAATGATTAGCGAGTTTAATAACAGTTCAAGACTGTAAGGTTATTCAATGTAGTTTTTAAAGTTATTAGAAGATCAAGTTGTAGTAATGCTTGTATCACTAAAGACTAAAATATTAACGTTGTGCTTAAATAGAACCGAGCAAAACTCAAGTTTGTATTCTACTTTCGTAGGCATCACGAATTACTATTCCCTGATACAATTCGGTTACTCAACAAGACGAGGCGAATGAGCTTGTCATAAATAATATTTGATTACTTAAAAAAAATTTCATTTTTGCAACGACAATGTAAATTTTGGGTTCAAGGTTTTTTATCATTATCAGGTGTACAACTTTGTTTCCGCCGTTTTCCGATAGGTGGCTGTACCGCCTGAGGCTGGTTAAAATACATAGATGATAATGCCTTTAAAGTGAGTGTGTACAGTGCCTAACGAATTGTCATCGCCGTTTCAGTGACAGTTGTTCTTGTTTTCGTATTATTCACGCTCGAAAATGTCTGTTTATGTGCCCAATTCTCGCCATTTGCGGGAAGTTTTACTTTTCTGTTACAATTCGAAAAAAATGCAACTGAAGCGCATCGGATGCTTTCAGAAACTTACGGTGATGCTGCTCTGAGTAAAAGAACGTGTCGGGAGTGGTTTCAACGTTTTAAAAATGGTGATTTCGATGTCGAAGACAAACATGATGGTGGAAGAGAAAAAACCTTCAAAGATGAATAACAATTTACTACGAGCTCTTAAAACCGGGTGAAACCATTACAGGAGATCGCTACCGAACGCAACTGATGCGCCTTAGTCGCGCGCTAAAAGAAAAGCGGCCACAGTATCAAGAGCGACAGGGCAAAGTCATCCTTCAACACCACAATGCTCGGCCTCACGTCGCAAAAGTGGTCAAAAAGTACCTGGAAACGCTGAAATGGGAAGTCTTGCCAGACCCGCCGTATTCCCCAGATGTCGCCCCTTCTGACTTCCATATATTCCGTTCGATGGCACACGGCCTGGCAGATCAACACTTTCAATCCTTCGAAGAGTTGGAAAAATGCGTCAAAAAAGGACTCCTTTTTTCGAGCCGGGATCCGAAAATTTACGGAAAGATGGGAGAAAGTTGTCGCTAGCGACGGACAATACTTTGAATAATACATCTGTAAGCACTTTTTCGCAATAAAGCTTTAAATTTTGGAAAAAAAAAACGACGGAAGCAAAGTTGTACACCTAATATTATTAAATTGACAGAATGTAAACTATTCTCTTCGGTTTTTATTCTTTGTTCGCGTCATAATTTACGATATTACTTCTAGTAAAAATATGCATTTATGAGCGAATACCCCCTTATTCATTTTTTTCTTTACAAGGAACAATATTAGCTCTATTAATTGAAACAATAGTTGATAATAGCCAAATGTCAACCAATTTTCAAGTTCAATTTTTACTAGTGTAGACAAAAGGTAGTAAGACTTATTCGTCGAAATATTTTTTCCTCTGGGTTGGTATGACTGCCAGTGACATCTGTGCCAAGTGTCACGTCAAAATATTCATTAGTGTTTAGTATACGCGTGTCATTCTGAAGTATTAAAAGTGCAATCTGCGACTTTTACAATGAGTGAAATTATTCAACAAAGAAGTTCCATTAGATTTTGTGTGCGGAATCAAATTTCTGGTGCCGATAATTGTATGTAGCGAGCAAATGTTTTTGATTGGTACAAAAACGATAAGCGAAAACCGAAAAAAACACGTCAAAGTAAGTCAAAAATCAAGGTAATGTTGACAGTTTTCTTTGATTATCGAGGTGTGGTGCACTCTGAATTCTTTTCGACCGGCCAAACTGTCAACTAGGAATACTATTTGAGTGTTATGCGTCATTCGCACGTAGCTATTCGTGGAAAGAGGCCGGAATTATTGGCCGACAAAACTCTTGGTTTTTGCACCACGATAATGCACCGTCGCATACTGCATTGATTCTTCGTGATTTTTTTGCCAAAAAAATCAACCAATATCGTTCCGCAACCATCTTATTCGCCTGATTTAGCTCCGTGTGACTTCTGGTTATGCAGCAAACTCAAACGACCGCTTCGGGGAAACCGTTCTGAGTCAATTGAAGACATCACACGTGAATCACTACACGCATTGAAGGATATTCCGGAAATTGACTTTAACAACTAGTTCGAGGATTGGAGAAAACTTTGATATATTGGGGCAGAAATGACAATGAAACACCGTCAAAACATTCTGCTAGAAAGTGCAAAACCAGAGCAATCCACGCTACAAGTGTTTTTCAATGAAAAACGATATAAGATTCGACTTTTCGGCGATCGGAACTGAGAACGTCACGACAAAGTTATATTGCTTCATGGCAAATGCAGGAACCTATGTTTGCGGAAGTCATAAAACTAATTTGAATAGACTGAACTGGGATGTTCTGCCCACTCATTCTATTCGATGACCATTTGTTTCCGATCCATGGCGCAGCTTTGTCAGAGCAACACTTCGCTAACTACGAAATGGCCATCGAATCTAAAAAAAACTATTTCTTTCAACGCCGTACTCCGAGATACTCAATTTTTAGTGCACTAACATGAGACGACGAGCGCACTCAATTTGATTAAAACTAGGGTAACGGCTTCCTATTTCATCTGAGATCTTAGTTCCATCTCATCCCTTCATCTCATAACTTTGAACATGAACAATATCTTTCAATGTACCTGAACCAAAGTGTGAAATATTTTAACATGTTTATTTAAAATTTTGTTAAAAATGCGAAACAAAAAAAAATAATAAAATATGAGATAAAAGCTTGCACTCAATTCACTTGAATGTGCTATTTCTTCTCATTTCGTATCTCAAGGTTGCCAAGTTTTCTCATGATGCTATGAAAAAAATTCTTTTTTACTTTAGTTTGATTATGTTTTTGATATTTATTCTAAAAACTGAATTCAGAGATTAAATGCAGAAATTCCAAAGATACAAAATTCGAGTTCTGGGTTCAAATCTAAAATCTTGTTTCAAAATCCAGATCTAGCATTCATATCGTGAATTTTGTTCCAAGATTCTGAAGTTTGAATGCCTGAATCAGAACTCTTACTACGAATTCCGAATTTAAATTAAGGCACTCGTCTAGTTAAGCATCGACATTGATATGTGCCAGACTACCTTAAACCGTCGTCCGACTGCGAAAAAGATAGACAAACATGATGAATTTTCCGCATTGTTTATAAAAATTTGAGAAAACTAAATTTTTGTATTATTTATCTAGTTATCTAACAAAATTGTATCATAAATTGCTGAGTGTCAAAATGACATAAAATAGGGGTTGAAACCGTGGCAAAATAATCGACATTGAAAATAAAACATAAATTTGTACTGGATGACCGGAAAGATTGATTTTTGGATTGTTTCCAATTTTTAAGATAAATTTTCTATTTGAAACAGAGATATTCGTTACGCAATGAGCAATTTTTTATCGCTTTTATTCAAATCGCAAACTCGTAAAATTATCGCATAGTCACGAATCGTTGCAAAACACGTCAGAAAGCGACATCTGGCGCCAGAATTATATTTGCACATAGGCAAACTTGGCGTAAGGTGGCTGAATATCGAACAGCTCAATGCGATGAATTTAATTGCATACATTTGGGCTATAATTTATCCGATGCAAACCAACTGCAAATTTAATGTCGTTTTTCATTGAAAAGTGTTTTGCACCGCACGAAAAAAAATGCACTTTCGGGGCTATTCGCGGGCCATTATTTTGCACCCTATTCCTTATCCGAGCAGCAAGCATGCAAATCTTTTTCATTTATATAATTTCAGCGCAAAATACTGGCACCGAGCGAGTGGAATCAGTGAAAAACGACATAAGTGACATCATCGAGTATTTAAATGATAAATATCTAAAAGTTTTGTGTTGAGAATAATAATCGTTCGAAGACACTGTGTGATGAAATATTGTGCTTTTAAAGTGGCGCATTATTATGGAATTTTTACAACAAGAGATTGATACTATTACATATAGCTATTCGATCATAAACTATTTAAAAATTTGGATGCATAGTTCCACTTCATCAGTTCGAACAACCCAAAGTTACTGTTCCTTATAGGTTTTTTTTCATTTTACGATTCGTCTTCGACTCATCCACGCATTTTGCATAGTGCATAGCAGTTCGGAATAGAAGTGATTGCTCTTTGCGATTTGAACTGAATCAATGATCTAATGGTAGCTTTTCAAGCGATCCTAAGATTGTAGAAATCAACTTAGTCTGTTTTATTATGCTATTATTATGTTTAATTATTGTTCGTACCTTGCGTGGTTCTGCAAGCGAACTATTGTGGACTCTCTTATGTCTTGTGATAATTGTGTTTGAGTGTAGGTATAAAAGAGTCGTGAATTCGTCGTACTTTAGTATAGGGGCAGCGTAAATTGCCCATGTGGAAAGCGGAGCACTTCATTTATGACATCCGGTGCCTATTGATCGTACAGGAAATGGAAGAATTCCTCCATATAGATAAAGGAATGCCTCCGAAAGCATCTATTTCCACTTCTATGGTCCTACGCTTTTTTGAGTGGTTTTAGCCTCGTGCCATTACTCAAAAGATGTTTCGAAGTGGTATAAGGCTAATGAGGTCAACATCGTACCGAAGGACTTCGATCCCCCGAACGCTCCGGAACTGCGGCCAACTGAGAAGTATGATTTTTTACGCAAGAAATGTTGGCCCAAACGTTGTACAAGACCCAATGAATAGTGTAAAACGGAAGGTTCAGTCATTTCGCTATTGAAATTGAATAACACGAACATGGAAAAAGTAAAACAATATCTTTGATTCGATTTTCTGAAAGTTTGGAGATGATCGGTTGAATGGGCTGTTTTTCGTAGAATATATTTTTGTGATGCAATTACGAGTCCGTTCACTCTTTCAGGGTTGTTTCGAAAAATTTCGAAATCAGAACGCGCGAAGTCGAAAACTAAAACTCGCGAAGTCCGCGCAAAGTTGTAAACTAAAACGCGCGATATTCGAGCGAAGCGTTTACATCACTATTTTCATGCAGTTGTTACTTTCCGCAGAACTTGAAAATCCTTGAATATAATCTAAAAATCTGCATAAGTTTGTCATATAAACACAATAAATAAGACCGCATACAACATGTAACTTTGAGAAACCCCATGAAAACGATTTCATTTTATTTCTCCATCGTTTTCGATGTTGTTAGTTAATGTATACTCTCTGAAGTACGGAAAATGTAGAAGCGAAAATAAAATTGTCCACAATGTTGTGATTTTGAAAGAAGTTAAACAGATTTCAGTCAAGACATTTTTTTTGTTTCAAGATCTCTTGCTCGGAAAATTTTTCCTTCTCGACAAGAAGAATTTTAAGGTAGACCCCTTAAGATGATCTGATTTAGCTTTTGTTTTCTGAGAGAGCAATTTCTCTTTTTATCGGATGTTACTCTGAATGTCTTTCTTTCCATCCTCATCCTTCGTTGTTTTATTTGGAGCAGGGAAAAGTTCACTGGAATTAGTTTCTGTCAAACTTGCTCTCCAGTAGGCACAAAATCCCCATATTCCTTAAATCTCTCGGAATCGGACAAATTTGCGTTGAATCGCTTCATGCGTTGGGTATCGTTTTGGTAATAAGGTGACCAGATAACAGCAGCATTTCGACAGTTGAGCGAACTTAAGCGCAATACAGAGCCTTCAAGCAATGTACATCAGAGAATTCTTCAGTAATGCGGAAAATAAATCCTAATAGTTTCAAGACTTTGGAGATAGTAAACTCTATGCGCTCCAAAAAATTTAGCTTGAAAACCAGAAGAAAATCCAGGTCCTTAACAGACGATGCACGTTCGAGAACAGTTTGTGAAATATTGTAGTCGAACTTGAATACATACTATTTATACGTTTCGTCTTTGACTCATCAGTGCAGAGCAGTTCAAATTGAACTGCTTAGTGCTAAACTCGGCAGTTCAATTTGAACCGCTAAGCAGACGTAAAGTTTCTGCTACTTACAGAACACTTTTCGTTTTGCAATGGAGTGCAATGTCTTTTCTGACGTGCCGAACGAAAACATGTTTTCGACTATTTCTGGCCGATGCAGGTCTGGTCATTTAGAGGGTAGCCAAATTTTGTGCTAGGACACATAACTCTAAATCACCAGACCTGCATCGGCCAGAAATAGTCGAAAACATGTTTTCGTTCGGCACGTCAGAAAAGACATTGCACTCCATTGCAAAACGAAAAGTGTTCTGTAAGTAGCAGAAACTTTACGTCTGCTTAGCGGTTCAAATTGAACTGCCGAGTTTAGCACTAAGCAGTTCAATTTGAACTGCTCTGCACTGATGAGTCAAAGACGAAACGTAAAAAAAAAATAATAAAAACTGTTATGTGCCCTAGCACCAAATTTGGCAAACCCCTAAATGAATACATACTTTTTGCGACTAAAAGAGATGACGGAGCATTTAGAGGCATTTAAAACCATTTCGTTGATGTTACACCAATTAGTTGAATTATACAATTGTTTTTGTAGGAACTCTGAGTCAGCTGCAGATTTGATTATATGAAATATTTTGAAGTTATCGGCGAACGATAGTTTCATACACTTGATCGAAAAATTTGAATCATTGACATACAATAAAAATGTAAAAGTTCCAAGATGACTTCCTCGAGGAACTTCAGAGGTAACAGCAAATGGTGAGGTTGTACAGTCTCGTATTTTCAGTATCATTTCACGGCCAGTTAGATATGATCGAAGCAAATGAAAATATTATCCGGTAAATCTCAGTCTACTTAACTTGGAGAACGTTATGTGATGATTGATTTGGCCGAACGCAGTAGAGAAATCGGTGTACACTGAGGTCTTTTTTATGCGGTTTTTTTACGCAGATTTCCGAAGTTACGAGGTTAACTTTTTTTGTCTTAGAAATGCATGAAACGTCGAGATCTGGTGTTATCTCGAAAGTTAACTCTCTGCCATTTTTTCTAGAATACATTAGATTTCTATTTCTTATGCATTTGGCATAAAAAATTTCTTCCATTTTGCGGTTTTTTTCTACGCGGATTTCCGACAAGTACCAAAGTCGATTTTTACAAATAAATTTTTTGAGATTACATCAAGTATGGACGTTTCATGCATTTCTAAGACATTTGACATGAAAAAAATTCTTCCGTTTTGAGATTTTTTACGTGGATTTACGAAGTTACGCGGTTTTATTTTGCGCATAAAAAGAGACCTCAGTGTATATATAGAATCAACTTATAGTCGTGCTTGTAAAGAACGTATGATGAAGGAAGTGTAGGGTACTAAATTTGTGTACGCTTTGCCATGAATCCATGCTGAGTCTCAGATATGTAGTCAGAGCAACTAAGTGTTATAAAATCCAGAACTATATTTCCAAACAACTTCGATATAGCGCACAAAGCAGCAATGCCACGGTAGTTGGGTACTTTTGTAAACTAGAAACACATAGGATTTCTTCCATATTTCACGAAAAATTACAGAACGCAAAGAGCAATTGAAAATGTTGGATAGTGGAACCAACAAACTATTAGAACAATTTCCTATCACCACTGACGGAATACGGTCGGGTCCAGCACTAGATAAACGTTTTAACTTTTTCTTCTTGGTTTTCTTTTTTGCCCATCTGAGATCGGAGAGCATGAAATCGAAGTTTCGTCCACTGAAGAAACTATTTTCTAGAGCTGCCTCCTCGTAAATTTTGGTTTCATCGGCCAACTCTACCAAATGCTGAAACGTTCATCTTTAATTTTTTGGGGATTCATACAACTAAATTTTTTTTTGAACAAATGATTCACAATTTGAAAACCGCGGATTCCGCGCTACCGTAACAACCCTGCTCTTTAGTTCATGCGGTGTTCGTTTTAAATTTCATAATTTTACTTCTTGGTATCTATTCTGCCAAGTCCAACATGGACGAAGCACATGAAGCACTCGAAAAACGCTGATAATTGCAATATAAGTGGACAGTTTTTCACCGCCGTTGGTGTTGACGTTATTCACTGAAGTTTTCTCAAATGAGAATTTTCTTTTAGATACAAAATACAACTGAAAAACGAAAATTGCTTGACGCGAATTTAAATATTGGCAAAACATGAAATAAGTTACATTTTTGCCGGTGGAATAATCATATCTGCTTGAAGAAAATATAACAAAATTCATCCCTTATCCATTAGTCGATTGCACCATTGAAGAGATCCCTCAACCTAAACCGGAGAATTTGTGTATTTATGCTGTTACCTTTTTCTTTTTAAAGTTTGGAAAATTTTCGAAGAAATTCCACTCCGCACATCCATCTGTAGTTAAAGTAAGGAACGTGACACCTTTTTTTTTGGAGTTTAATGGTTGGTCAGTTTGCCAGACATCAAGTTGATGGCTCCCGTTTTTTGCTAACCGATTGTCGTGTGAAGCTGCAATAACATTACTCGATTAATAATCACGAATACCGGACCTAATGAATTACAACGTACGTAGCCAAGTTGGTTTATCGTTTAATCCCACCAATACTTTACGAGTCAATTTATGGACAATAACAATAATTAGAGCTATTGGGTAAAGCAAACGGTTTAGCGCACTTGTAAGTAATTAGAAAAGCTTCCGGAAAAGGCAGGGTACAGATTAATTATTAAAAAAAATGCTATATGTATATGTAGGAGTATGCAAAGGCAACATCATATATGGTGCTTTAGGAAGGTTAAAAACGATGATTTATATTTAGAGAATGTTTATATGAAACAGTCAAAACCAGAATTAAACAATTAAATGAAGTATTTTACAAATTAAAAACTAATATACACATGAGGCGTGGTAAGTTTTGAGGGTAGACGGGGTAAATATTGTGTGAGGCTAGAAAAGAATTAAAACAAAAATCGGACACACCTAGGGCAACCAGTCCGCAGCGCGTTCAAAGTCACTCGAGCGATTGATTCTTAGTTCTTTAGCTAGTTGTAGTAGTGGATCTAGACCGAGAAGAGACTAGCGGAAGTGTGTTTTCTGTTTATTTTTTTCTGGTCTATTTGCAGCTGGTAGTTCTGTGCTATCTCACTGCCTCCTAGCGACATTCTAAGTGTCTTTCGTTTACACGCTACTGTTGATGATAATTTGATGATGGTGATGGCTGATGATTGTTATTGCTGTTGTTGACGATACTAACATTTTGAAACATTTCAGTGTCTTATAGTGGTAGGAAATACTTTCATTGAGATTAAATTAAAACAAACATAAACTTGACCGCTGAAAGAATACTTTCTAATGCTAGAGCTTCTTATGTTTTGGGTGTTCTGAACAGGAACCTGTGGAACATAAAATTCCCTTCATAGTAGTAGTTTTTGCTAAATGAAAAAAATGTTACAATTTCTGTCCAAGTGTTTTCTTTGTTTTTTTTTTCGCTATCAGTGTGAACCTGTTATGTATTCTACTTATACTTTAAAGTAACTATCTGAGAGGGAACAAGTGAACAAAACAAAAAAAAAAAAAGTGATTTAAACGTAATGTCGCTGCATACGACGACTTAATCCTTACCTGGCAAAACTCTTGAAAGCGGCACTCTGAGGATTTATACATAATGGCACACGACCAGTTTGCAGCTGTTCGGCAATGAATTTGTGCATTTCCTCTGTTGAGAGTCGGAAAAGAAATACGGTTAGATCGAATGTGTTAGGCCGGCATAATTTATTGGGGTGATTTCAGTTCGACGGCCCCTACCTTTCACTTGCTGTACCGAGGTCAGCTTTCGCTCCCAGAGATCATCGAAGGGTTGCGCTGCCGAAGGCTCGAACTCGGCCGCGTACTGACGCATACCCGCCGACGGAGTGTAACAGCATTTGCACATGCAGGAATGGTAACGGAGCCGACCCTCATCGACGTATGGATGTGCCAGGGCATCAATCACCGATATTCTTTTGTCCTACGGATCAAGTGAGGTACCACAATTAAGCAAGTGTCAAATTAAGCAACGATCAAACGTATTGTACTTACTGGGTCGAAAACCAGCATCTGGCAGAGTAGATGCACTGCTTCGTGGGTGGCATGCGTGCTAAGCGTGTACAGTGCGGAGTGTGATGGCGGTTTCGGGGCTCGTCGGAGCATGTGAGTTCTGGCTCCGTCACAGGCGTGTCGCATGTCTTCTAACGAGGGGGTGCCCAACAGTTCTGTGATGAGCTCCAGCTGGCCGGGTCAAGGTGCAAGGATGAAATTGATATAAGATTAGAATTTTCCAGTATTTCAAATTTGGTTCCAATTCTCACCTGCTGCACTGGGCTTTGTGCCTGGAAAAGAATCCTCCTGCCTAACAGCTCACCGAATATGCATCCCACCGACCAAACGTCGACGGCAGCCGAATAATGTCGTGCACCCATGAGAATCTCCGGTGCACGGTAATACTGAGTAACTACTTCCTGTGTCATATGCTTCGATTGGTCAGGTTCCTCAACACGGGCCAGTCCAAAATCGCAAATCTGAAAAAAAAGTAAAACCGTAAGTTTCGGTATGTCGAAAAGTGTGCGAAACCATTCCGGGGCTACCTTGAGTACACAGTTGCTATTCACGAGCAAATTTCCGGGTTTGATGTCTCGGTGGAGAATACGTGCCGAGTGGAGATACTTAAGACCGCGTAGGATCTGGTACAGAAACACTTTGATATGATCCGCTGAGAGGTGCTGAGGCGACACGATGATTTTATGTAGATCCGACTGAAGTAGTTCGGTGATGACGTAGCTGGATAATACACCGATTTCGGTTAAGGAAAATCTTTTTTTTCTAAGAAAGGATTGGTCACGTTACAATGAAACAAATTTCAATCTAGTATTAATAAAAAAGGCACCCATCCCAAACAGTCTGAAAACCGTTTTATCTGTAATTGTTTGCCCACCGCGATCCTTCCGAGATATCAACTGAGCTAATCCCCGGCAAAAAGTCCTAATAGTATACCGCATATCACGATGGCCTTTGTCCTTTGCACTAGTGTAACGTGATACTTGTGTGACCTAGCCAAACACTAAGCAAACAGCTTCGCCTTTCCTTTGTCTGGTCACTGTCTACGGCGGACGATCATAAATCGCTCATTTATCCTCATTCACTAGCATTGTCTACCACAACGCAACCAAGGTTACCCCTGCCACACGGGGATCCCGACCATGTCTATTTGGTACAGTCCTTGACGTGGCGTGTTAATACGTGGTAGAAAAATCAAACATAATTAACGATTGCTTCTTTCTCTTCATTCCGCTGCGAGCTGTGTATCACAGAAAGCACTCTGCTGATCCCCATTTCCGGTATTCTACAAGTAGCAGCAATGGGTGGTGATATCTCGACATGTGTGCGCTTCGACCGACAATATTCCATCAGGACGGGACGGGGGAGCTCTTTCTTAGTTCTGCTCTATGCGGAGACGCAAAACACGTCTGGAAATGATGCAGCATTTTGTGAATATTAATACAAATCATATCATCGACAGGCAGGACTTGGCTGCTTCACTAGGAAGTGATATCGTTGGTAGCATTGTGTGTGTATATGCTTAGGGTATAACATTTTTCAACAATCATAACACCGCCTGCACATTGGCTGTCTAGGTGAGCCATATGGGCGCGTTGTGAGGAAAACTGCTCCATAGTCCATAGTAGTAAGCCAGCCAGCCAGCACAGCCATGAAAAATGTGTGTGAAATGTGCTTATGTTATTCAGTAAGGAGCAGTTAGGTCGTTGGTTGGTGTAACATTTTGTAGGAGGTTTCTGTTCGGGAAGCACGTTTGTCAGCAGCAGTAATAAATAAACGGGAAACTCGGAGCTCGTGTCTATACTTCGCAACCGGCGCTCGTCAGCCCACGTGTTTCGTCTGCGGTTCTTTGTGTTTAATTTATACCAAGACACCATTTCAGATACTGGAATCCCACCCACAGACGGACAAAGAAGTTTTCGGTTGAAAATTGGTTAATATTAATGCCATTTGCAATCGATTAGAAATGGTAACATTGAGTATAGTATTAAGTATGTAGTTCTCACAAAGGGTAATGTGATGTGTTTCAAAATGTTAATTGTTGCTTTGTTTTATCAAGCGTGATTCGAATTGATGACCGATTATTAGTTGGTAATTGGTATAACGACCAGCGTCGTAGCATTGTCAATTTGTTAAAATAGAACGACCAGCTTTATATCGGACCATTCGTGTTTACACTTCCTGTATGCTATCTCTATTCGGTTCAAATAATGTGTCACTTTGTATGACATCTTTACTCTATAATCTACACATATTCATTCGAAACTGCCATTGAATGACACACGGTCACAATATGAGACCTGATTCCGCCTTATAATCCAGGCTCAACACTATCCGATCACCACTTGTCTCGATCAATGAAGCACGTTCTGATACGTAATACGTTTAAGTTCAGTCGAATCGAATCGCAAATTGACTCAATTCTTCTTGTTTTCAATAGACAAAATGATTTGTTTGGTTCGGAATTCATGTATTCTCAGAAAGAAACGAAAAATTTGTAATTTCAAATGACAATAAAATGACCTCCAACTTTATCGAGAAAAAGTTGAAAAGAATCTTTTTGGATCCATCAAATATATTATATATCAACATCACTCCAGGGAATCCAATGCTAATCGAAAAAGACATCACAGCTACACCATCTCATGATGGAAAAGGTTACTAATTCAATATTGTTGTTTAATAGTTTGCGTTTAGCATGCACCAAAATCCGAAATTTTTTTGAACTCCTGCATGTTCCCACCTACCTTACCAGTCTTCTTGATGACCCTCTTCACGATTGCCCAGTAACGTTCGATGGGTCGAAGCTGAGGGCAATTTGGTGGATTGATATTTTTTTTAACGAAATTTATACCCTTTTCCGCAAGCCAATTGATAGTGGTTTTGGCATAGTGAGCCGACGCTAAATCCGACCAAAGCAGTGGAGGTGTACTATGCTTCTTATATAAAGGCAGCAATCTATCCTGGAGACACTCAGATCGATAGATTTCTGCATTTATAGTTCCGGTAGTGTAAAAAATGGTTGACTTCAAACCACAGGAACATATTGCTTGCCATACCAGTATCTTTCGACCGAGTTTCTCTACTTAAATAGACCTGTCCGCATCGCTCACATCCTCCCCAACAACGACAGTTAAGCATTGTGGACCTGCCTCTTCCTGGTAGCTCATCCAACGAATAGTGTTCTCCAAACTTATTAATGATGGTTTTACCACTGGCATGATGAATTCCAAACCGCTTCGCCAATTTTCGCATAGTAATACCCTTCTCACTTAGCCATGAGTCCAGAACCTTAATTTTCACTTCCTTTTCAATACGCGACATTTCAAAAACGCGGAATTTCAACCGCACAGAGAAGTAAATATTCAAAAGCTAACAGCCAAACACACAGCATGTTGTGATCTGAACATAAAAAACATCACAAATACATGCGTACAACACGAATGTATGTGGATAGCTTATTTTCGATACACTCCTCATAAACAATGCGACAATCAAAATAACAATCACATTAAACTTATCGTCTTCGCATTCAAGTGATGAAGTGATGTTCAATTTTTCTGAAAAAAAAACGACCCGATATTTTATATTTATATCACTAGATTCGAAAATCATCATCATCCTAAGCCTGAATACAAGTCGATTGATTTCTAAAATCTAGATCTAAATTTCTAGAATCAATCTGGAATTAGTATTACGATGAATTCGTTACGTTCTGCGTTTACATTTAGAGTTTTACATAAATTAAAAATAAATTTCACCTACACGGAAAGAAATCCGTTACTGCTGTCATGAATAGAAAATCATGAAACTAATCATTTTTACTTCTCATAAAACCATGACCAATAAGTCTTCTCCCATGAAAATTAATCATGGTTCGAAAATGTGTTACTTGAAGAATGTATTTCTTTCAAAGCTCGTAACTACAATTTTTTATCCGGATATCACTTTGAACCCTCTGTTTAAAGTAATGAGATAGATTGCTTAATAGATTATTGGCAAAGCAAAGAGCAGACAGTGAAAAGCAAGACCTACATAAAAATAAAGATAATGAACCGAAAATTGACATCACAAGAGACTAAGCACGGCTACGCTTTTCATTTGACAAACATCAATGCACTATGGTCCGAAACGGAAAATTAGCGTGACAAAAATATTTTCACTATTTAGGGTAACAGAGGTATTTTGGCCACTTCATATATTTTGGACCACCTAACAAACTTTATCAATTTCATCGGATTTTATCGATGTTAAGTAACCCATGTTGCATCAATTTGAAGCTAATCACATTAAATTACCTATTGCGGAAGGGGTTTTTAAAGATATTATAACATTTGGGGGATATTTTTACAAAGTGGGCCAAAATAAAATCAATCTTAAAGTGGGCCAAAATACCTCTGTTACCCTAATATTAGTTTTTTGTAGTTAGTGTATTCACAAAAGTTGTTTGCAATCAAATGGCACAGTATTCGCAAAAGTTGTTTGCAATCAATCTTCCCGTGTAAAAGTAGGGTGGCTCCTGAAAAAACACTTTTTTTGTTCTAACTTTTTTGTGAAACGTTCTACGGAAAAGTTGTCTTCAGAATAGTTGTTGAACTAATCATTGTGCATAATTTTGCTCAACCAAGCTTTTTCATATGAGCTACAAGTACAAAGCTATGATTGTTTTTTCATCAAAAACTAGTCAAGCTTCAACTATCAATGTTCATTAGAAGCCAGATCGATAAAAATGTATCCTATGCGGTTCCTGAAAGGTCATAATATAATTGAAAATTTAAGGGAAAATTGGAAGAGTGTTATTTTTTTAACTTATTTGAATTAGTTTTAAAAATACCTACAAAAATCTCAAAAATATTACATAGCTCTTAAACGCCGTAACGTATCAACATATTTTCTTCAGCAAAATAATAGTATCAAATTAGTTCTACAAGTGTTCCATACATTGTCCTTTCGAGAAATGAGACACACAAAAACTACAGCCGAAAATAGATTTTTTGTAAGTCAAAGCACTTCCTGAAACACAAGAAAATCATTTGTTTGTTAAAATGAGTAAAATGTATTTATTCGAGCCAAAACTCATTGTGCGTCGTTTTCCGGTTTTCACAGGATATTCGGTACACAAGTGAGAAAGAAGGGCCAGTGTCATAGGCGTCTTGGCACGATGTGGATACAAATATTTGCATTTTACTAACTTGCACCAGCTTGTTGGAATGATTGTCGAGATCATGAAAATTTCTGTTCATAGATTTATCATGGCCAACTAGTTCGAAATAACCATATTACGCAGTATCTCTAATCCTTAGTTGCTCAAACTCAATTGTTAGTAGTATTTTGGTAATAAATTAATGAAAATTGTTCTGCAATCTACTTTCGGCTGTAGTTTTTGTGTGTCTCATTTCTCGAAAGGACAATGTATGGAACACTTGCAGAACTAATTTGATACTATTATTTTGCTGAAGGAAGTATGTTGATAAGTTTAAGAGTTATGAAATATTTTTGAGATTTTTGTGGGTTTTTTTTTAAAACTAATTTAAATAAGTTAAAAAAATAACACCCTTCCAATTTTCTCTTAAATTGTTACTTATTTTATGACCTTTCAGGAACCGCATAGGATACATTTTTATCGATCTGGCATCTTCAAATAAGAAAGTTAGATTTCAGATTTCAATCTAAATAAGGACCACCCTAGTAGCATTTTTCATCATAAGGAGCGCCATTTGATTACAAACAACTTTTGTGAAGACACCAACTACAAAAAACTAATATTTAATAGTGAAAATATTTTTGTCACGCTTATTTCCCGTTTCGGACCATAGTGCAATGTTACATTTTGTTTGGATGTATTCTTACATATTTGATGTGACCGTTGTTGCTAGAATAATATTGCGAGAGCTAGCGTAAACCGAAAAAGAAATTCGACTGTGAATTTGGAACACAATCTAACGAAAATCAGAAAAAATATTTTGTTCCACCACTTTGATTAATTTGTTTCACAGATATAATAACACAAGCTTCGCTTAAATATTTTAAAAAAGACGATTTTACAAACGATGTTTTGAAAACATTGAAGGAAAAATCAATCCGCGATATTTGCAAGAATTCGACATAGAATTCGATTAAGTGTTTAAATTCTGAAACAAAAAATCAAAACTGAACCAATGAACGCTAGTGAACACGTTATTTTAGGCGTCGTCGTTTTTGAAAAACATAATATTTTAATTGTTAATGATTCTGATTCGAAGTTCGTCGTTGCTTTTCACTTAATTTATGTTGCAAAAATTGCCATCGTAGCAGAAACACGCCTGAAGGTATACCCAACAACGTCAAGTGCGTTACGTTTAAATTTCAGCAAAATCAGTCCAAATGGATCATGATCCGAGAAGTTTTAATCATGGTGTATTATCATAACAAGGAAAAAATATTATTTTCTTCAAATCATGAATCATTTTGCTGATTTCTAGAATCGGAATTTTACCCGTGTGCACTAGCATCAAAAGGGATTTTTTATTTAATAATGAATTCTCTCTCGAATTAGTAAAAGATTGTATTTTAAGGCGTATTTACAGCTTTTTTTCGTACAGTGCATATGGAGAAATGTTTTATATATTTGGGGTTGTTTGATTCAGTGTATCACCGCAATGTTACTGTGATGTCCCTCGTGAATCGCAAGAGTGATTTATATTGATATATTATATATTTGAATCCAACGTAAGAAATACGAATAATTTTCCGCGCCGTTTCCAATATTCGAAATGATGAAATTGTGGATTTGGTTTGAGATAAACATGCTTCCAATTGCTTATCTTTGTACACTTTCGACTGTTTCTCTGCGATCGATGTCTTCCACGTCGAAATAACGTTATTCGTGACGTGTGTTCGAGTCCCGACCTGGAAGGATTCTTAGTATGAATAGGTTCGTTGTACTACCTCGCCCCCTCCCCCCTGGTTCAGTACGCTACCTACGGAAAAATCATGTAAATATACGTCCTCCGAGACCGACATATCCGAGCGTCAAAAAGGATTAATTTTTACAGTTGTTCTAACGCATACTCAATTCATTCCGACATAGTTTCAAGTGGTAAGACATGTAATTTTGCACGTCTGCAAAAAACGCAGGGTTAATTTGACACATATTTAAATCATTCTTGTAAAATTCAGTCTTTTCACGATCTGGGTAATGACTTAAAAACAATTCCAAAGAATTCTTAAATGTATTCAAAGAGTTATGAAATACAACATTTATTTTACCACAACGGTTTCAAAAGAATCCCCAAAATAGGCTTAAAAACAGCCGTCACACTAGCTGACCCTCTTAATCCATCGAACATCTAGCCTACTTTCGATAAACAATTTACAAAGATTTCCGTAATGAAAAACTTTTCATCGAAACCCAGCAGAAGACCGATTGGAAATGGATAGTCGAATGAAATTGGGACAGAGAAAACTTGCGGAAAGGTATGATCCAAAGGCATCCTGAATCCTTCTTCAATCCGTGGAATTGTTCTGCTAATTAATCTACAGTGGAAATTTACGATAAAACACATCTTTTCATATTGATTCGACTTCCGGTTCCGGAATTACAGGGTGATTAGTGAAAAAGTTCCAATTTTAAATTACATACTCATTTTTCTCAGAGATGGCGTGACCGATTTCTACAAACTTAGATTCAAATGAATGGTCTTATGGTCCTATAAAAAACATCTGAATTTCATTTTAATCCGACTTCCGGTCCCGGAACTATAGGGTAAAGTATGTTAAAAATTGTATACCATCTCTTAAAGGACGAAATAAATTACGTAAAACAAATTCTAAACTGGTCTAAAAATCAGTCCAATCAGTAGTCATTATCAGTATACTGCCAAACAAACCGATTCCGGCAATCCTGGTTCCCGGTTTCATGTTTCCTCACTTTTCTCAGCGATTGATTGACCGATTTTCACAAACTTAGGTTCAAATGAAAGGTCCTGTGGTTCCATATAGTATTTTTGAATTTCATCTGGATCCGACTTCCGGTTCCGGAACTATAGGGTAAAGTGTGTTAAAAATTTTATACCATTACTTAAAGTGGCGAAACAAAAAACGTAAAAACGGTAGTCATTATCAGTAGACCAAACAATCCGATTTCGGTTATTCTTTTAAGAATCGAAGGAAATTGATTTGAAAAATATCACATTATTATATATGATAGTATGGTTGATATGAGAAAGGGATCATTAGCGAAACTGTATTCTGTAAATAAGTGTCCCATCGATGCAAAAGATGATAGTCGGACGGGGCGAGGTCTGAACAGTACAACGGGTGAGAATATATATTCCAATTAAATTCCTTTAATATATCCTTCATCATCCAGTTGTCAGGTACTACTTATCTATTGCTCTGTTGATGTTGCACCGATTTGCTACGCTTCTACAATTTTCTCGTGGCTTTTAAACATTGACAAATTACAACTCGGGTCACCCCCAGTAATAGTGTCAATTTTATATGAAATTGGGTCCTCGGACGATCTTCCAATAACACCTGCCAGGCTTCGTTTTCGAACTCTTCAGCATCAATTTTTGAAAAGTTTAGTTTGGTTGGTCATTTATGAGTAAACATAATCTACTGCTCCCAAATTTCACAATAGTTTTAGTTCATTGAAAGAGTGAACAGATTTATTGCATCGAAGAATTATTCTTAGGAACAAAACCAGACTGGCAAGTGATTAGAAAACCCAGCAGTTAAGAGGTCATTCGTGGAAGAACTGGAAACCAGAGCTGCGGGTGTCCCTGAAGGTGACAGCGTAGAGGAACAGTGGACGGCGTTCAAGAATGCCTTTACAGAGACCTGGGTGAACTGCGCGCCCGGACGAAGGAGTGGATCACGGATGATACCTGACGGAAAATCGAGGAACGGAGAGACGCAAAAGCCGCGATAGAGCGAGCGAGAACCATAGAAGCGAAGCGCCAAGCCCGCCAACAGTATTCGGCCCACTCAAAGGAAATAAAGCGCTCGTGCAGCCGGGATAAGCGAGCGTGGGTGGACTCCCTGGTCGATGAAGGTGAGAAAGCCGCAACAACCGGCGATATCCGTCTTCTCTATGATATCTCACGACGCCTACAGGAGAAGATCGATGTGACTCTCCGACGGCAGCAGGCAGGTTTCCGTGCCGGAAGATCCCGTGTGGACCATTTTGTCACGTTCCGTATTATTCTGGAGTAGGCTTCCAAGAGTCCCTTTACTTGGTCTTCATTGGCTACGAAAAAGCCTTCGACCGACTCAATCACGAAAACCTGCGGGGCGCTCTAAGGCGCGAGAGAGTCCCAGATAAAATCGTTCACTTCATCGGAACGTGCTATATGAGGCTTTCACGTGTAGAGTTCTGCATAATGGAGTCTTGTCTGACCCTATTCGGGTAGTCGCTGGAGTGAGGCAAGGATGTATTCTATCACCGCTACCGTTCCTCATCGTGATAGACGAGATAATGGTTGGTCACTATGGAGCATCTCAACGACCTCGATTTGGCAGATGACGTTGTTCTAGTATCGCAACGGCGCTCTGACGATCTCGTCGAACGCTCCTCAGCAAGACTAAATCGTTGGATGTCAAAGTGAAAGTGAAAATCTCAGTACGACTGTAAAATTATAAACGACAGTATGGCACAGCGAACCTAACACTATATCGTCATTGCCAGGGCTTCTGCCATGGTACAACAAAATGTCATACGGACATACACTGTTTAAATTATAGTAATTCACGTGCAAACACGTCTGTTCAATGAACGATTGCCTAAGATGAATTGTCATGCTTTGATTGTGATGGAAACCACAAAACAAATTATTAACAAATTCCTATTAGACAAAAATTTAAATTCTCATGTAATAAAATTCAAGTAAAAATCATTTACTTATTTGGGGAACAGGGAAAACCCCGAAGGAGATCAAATATTGCAATTTCTTTTTTCAGCAGGCATAAAACACCCTCTTCTTTTGTATCAACAGATTACAATGATCCACCAGATACATTTTGGTTTCAAGCTAACAATCAAAGCTAAACCATTTATCCTTTAACTAGTGGTATTAGATGTACATACATCAAAGATTTAGCAAAACCGGCTGGCTCGACTGGCTCTTCTAAAACACAATTTTTCATCTAATGTAGCTGTTAGTCAATGAACAATAGGTACATCCGTCATGTCATCCCTTTTTTTAAATGCAGCATTTTTACGATTTCAATGCGTTGATGAGCGAATATATCAATTGATAGCTGTCAAAACGCAGAAGATATCGATCTATTTTTTCTTAATAGGATTCTAAATTCTTCATGATCTCAGCTGGTTTTTAGCCAATTTTATTTCCAATGGCCCAACTAAGCTATGAGGAATCATCCTTCTACAATTGATCTGATTCTTGCAGATCATTGTAATATTTGGATTTCAAATTAAGCAATGATTGATTCAATTAGTTATATATACTACCACCTTAGAACTAATCAGCTAGGATGCAAATCTCATATCGAAACTAATGCAAACCCTGAAATTTTAATAAATTTTTTTAAAATTTTTCCCGATGTTACCTTGACACATTGCCATCAATTTTTCAAGTGTTTTGAATACTTATTCTAAAACTTAATAAAAATCCAAAAGAAGCATCCGGATTATCATTATTTTTCCAAATTTTCATTGTGCTGATATGGTAACAACTAAGAAAGCTCTGATGCTTTCTGATTGATTTAAAACTGCTTTCGAAGGCTTAAAAATCGTTGGACGAGACTTGGGGTGCTGTTTAAAAATTTACAAAAAAAACCTTATTTATTTAAATTGTACTCTGTGGAGTGATTTCGAATTGGGTGTGCGATGATGTTTTAAGTTTTGAAAATTGACGGAAATATTCATGTAATTATGAGTGGAATGCATAGTGTCGTAAACGAGTACTACTACTTTCAGTTTTTATATTCATGCAGAAGTTGATATTCGTGGGTTTGAGGAAGAAAAAAAAACAAGAAAACTATTCACAGCGAGTACCGAGGGCTGACTTTTTGCGGATAAGTACACTCTCTCTACGATGCTACATCAACTACCGTCGTCATACAGTGGAACTTTGTTATAGAGTACTTCATAGTTGCACTACTGTTTCCAAGAAATTTCTTCACGTTCTCTATATGCTTCCATCCGCCTGACGAAAGACTTTACCATGTCAGCAGGATACTGCCGGTGATGGAAAACAATTTCTCAAAGCAACGGCGAACGACGCAACGCTGGCAAGGAGCGCGTTTCGCTTGTTTTCCTCTTGTTTCGAACAAACTGAGCTAATGGGGATACACTTGTTTTCGCTTGAGGCAACTTGCTGAAGTAAACTATTTTTCTCAGATTGCGAGAGTTAGAATGGTTTTTGTGCATAACGTTGTGATTTTATGTTTTTCCCCGTTTAAAGTTAAAGTTAAAACTGCTTCCAGAGTTCGTGCCAAAGTTTCAGAGGAGGAGTGTGTGAAATCTTTCTAAAATAAAGAATAATTTGCCTCCGAAGGAAATCCTATTTGGCATGGAGCACATAAAAAATAAGTGTTAGAAAG
Organism: Malaya genurostris; assembly: GCF_030247185.1. Lineage (NCBI taxonomy): Eukaryota > Metazoa > Arthropoda > Insecta > Diptera > Culicidae > Malaya > Malaya genurostris. The sequence goes on along the minus strand of NC_080572.1, from coordinate 232,250,846 downwards.
TATAGTAGTACGATCTTGGCGCATTTTGCCAAAAAGTAGAACGATGGCTGATACCATTTTACGAAGCCAAATGCAAAATATGAGTTGCAATCAACCGAGTCTAGATTAGAGATATTCCCGTAGTGCCATTTTTCTTTTTTGTTTCAATGCAGATGAGAAACACGTGGATTAGCTGAAACAAGCTACTGCAGAGGCTTCAGAAAGTAATTTCATAGTTAATGGGTATGCAAATTTCAGTATTATGAAAAGGATACATTTCTTGGAAAAAGTCCAAATGAGGTGGCTGTAAGATGTCGAGTGCTGACAGTACCTGAAAGTAGAGAAGAGAATATGATAAATTAGCAGTGTTTCAACGTCAATATTTTAATTTATACAAGGATAAAATTCATTTGATAGACATGCTCAAGCAAACAGCTGTTTGCAACAAGGCGACCCGGTTGAAGATGATTCATCCAGTTAACCCCGCCAGCCAATCTGTCTATGGCTGACCTTGCACTGAAATGACTTTGTAGTCCCACGTCCAAATATTTCGAACAGCACCCGCCGTTCACATCCTACTGAACTAGTTTCTTCAATATCAATTCAAATCGACTGCCTGTGCGGCGGGTAGCGATCTGTTTGGCATGGATCCAACATGCGACGTCGGCCCATCGTTTTAGTTCTCTTGAAAATGCCGCCTACAGGTCGGTATGTCGTCAGAAAATTGTACGATGGTGCGATTTTCAACTTTCTCACGTCACTAGTGTGAGCTGTATAGCACAGAAATTAATTTATTGTTGCGAGAAAAAACTATCCTTGTGTATGGGTCGCTTGTCAACAATTATTACGCGACGGGAACCAAGTGTCAGAAATTCGCTGTTACGTTCTATATGCGTCATTGTTTGCGTCACACCATCGTTTTTTTTTTTTTTTTTTTTTTTAATAACTATTTATTGGAATATGAGTTAAAATTAAATTATTAAGATTTAAATTGGGTGTTCAGCCACAAGTGGTGACTTTTCAGCCCTGTTATATATATATGATTTGGTTATTACCATGAAGACATCATTTGCTTCCGCAATTCTGAGATTTTTGTGTAGGGAAAATTTTAAACCTACTTGTATTGTGTAATGGGGAAAAGGATCTTATATACTAACTTACTAACTAATACAGAGAGCGAATCGATTCAATTGAAGATTGCATCGATTTTTGTCGGAATTTGCTTATAATATTATGTGACATTACATCTAATGGTTCTATATTTGTGAGTCTGTGTAACTCATTTGTACTAAACCAGGGAGGACGCTTCAGAATCATTTTCAGAATTTTATTCTGAATCCTTTGAAGCGTTTTCTTCCTGGTGGAACAACAGCTTGACCAAATTGGTACCGCATAAAGCATGGCTGGTCTGAAAATTTGTTTATAAATTAACAATTTGTTTTTTAGACAGAGCTTAGAATTTCTGTTTATAAGAGGATATAAACATTTAATATATTTATTACACTTTGCCTGGATTCCTTCAATGTGATCCTTGAAAGTGAGTTTTTTGTCATACGTTAAACCTAAGTATTTAGCTTGATCAGACCATGTCAATTCCAAGCCATTCAATTTGAGAATGTGATTATTGTTTGGTTTTAGAAAAGAAGCTCTTGGCTTGTGAGGAAAGATAATTAATTGCGTTTTTGCTGCATTTGGTTTAATTTTCCATTTTGACAGATAATCACTGAAAATATTTAAACTTCTTTGTAGGCGACTGCAGATCACTCTTAGATTTCTACCTGTGGCTAACAGACTTGTGTCGTCACAGAATAGCGATTTCTGACAACCAACGGGTAGATTTGGAAGATCAGAAGTGAAAATATTATACAAGATTGGAGCTACACTCGAACCCTGCGGAACACCGGCTCGTACGGGTAGCAATTCAGATTTACAATTCTGATAGCTAACCTGAAGAGTACGATCAGTTAAATAATTTTGAATCATTTTGATCAAATAAATAGGAAACTGGAAATCAGACATTTTTGCTATTAAACCTTTGTGCCAAACACTGTCGAATGCTTTTTCTATGTCTAGAAAAGCAACTCCAGTGGATAACCCAGAAGATTTATTTGATTTTATCATGTTCGTTACTCTGACAAGTTGATGAGTAGTTGAATGTTCATGACGAAATCCAAACTGCTCTGGTAAAAAAATTGAATTCTCATTTATATGAGTCATCATTCTTAACAAGATAATTTTTTCAAAAAGTTTACTGATAGAAGAAAGTAAACTAATTGGGCGATAACTTGATGTTTCTGCTGGGTTTTTATCAGGTTTTAGGATAGGAATTACTTTAGCGTTTTTCCATCTTTTTGGGAAGTAAGCTAATGAAAAACACTTGTTGAAAATTTTAACCAGGAGTCTCAAGGCAACATCGGGAAGATTTTTAATAAGAATATTAAAAATTCCATCATTACCAGGAGCCTTCATGTTTTTGAGTTTCCTAATAATTGATTTAATTTCATCAAAATTCGTCTCAATAATGTCATCGTGTGATAACACTTGGGTTGAAATATGATCATACTTCAGTGAGACTTCATTTTCAATAGGACTCACAACGTTTAAATTAAAATTGTGGACACTCTCGAACTGCTGAGCAAGTTTTTGAGCTTTTTCACCATTTGTAAGAAGTATTTGGTTTCCTTCCTTGAGAGCAGGAATTGGTTTCTGAGGTTTCTTAAGAACCTTAGAAAGTTTCCAGAAAGGTTTAGAATATGGTTTAATTTGTTCAACTTCTTTAGCGAAATTTTCATTTCGCAAAAGAGTAAATCTATGTTTAATTTCTTTTTGTAAATCCTTAACTATGTTTTTCATAGCAGGATCACGAGAACGTTGATATTGTCGTCGACGAACATTCTTCAACCGAATGAGCAGTTGAAGATTGTCATCGATGATAGGAGAATTTAATTTAGTTTGAGCTTTGGGAACTGAAAGATTTCTAGCTTCGATAATATAATGATTCAAATTATCAATTGCTGTGTCGATGTCCGCAGAATTTTCTAAAATAGTTTCATGATCCACATGATTTCCAATGTGAGATCTGTAATCCAACCAATTAGCTCTATGATAGTTGAAAATAGAACTAATTGGATTAATTATAGCTTCGTTGGAAAGTCTGAATGTTACAGGAAGATGATCTGAGTCAAAATCAGCATGAGTAATCGATTCACTACAAATGTGACTTTGATCTGTTAGAACCAGATCAATTGTAGACGGGTTTTTCACGGAAGAGAAACAAGTAGGATTACTGGGATGAAGAACTGTAAAGTAACCAGCTGAGAGTTGATTATGAAGTATTTTACCATTACTGTTATTTTGCCTACAATTCCACTGGACATGCTTAGCATTTAAGTCCCCTATTACGAAAAATTTCGATCGATATCTTGTAAGTTTTTGCAAATCGCCTTTAAAGAAATTTAATTGTTCGCCGGTGCATTGGAATGGCAAATATGCTCCAGCGATGAAATAAATTCCATGAATGGTTTCAACTTCGATTCCCAAGCTTTCAATAACTTTAGTATTGAAAGAAGGTAAAATTCGATGTTTAATTTGCCGTTGGACAAAAATGGCAACTCCACCACCAATTCCAGTAAACCTGTCAAATCGATGAACCACATAATGTGGATTACTTTTCAATTTTACATTTGGTTTAAGAAAAGTTTCTGTCACAATGGCAATATGAATTTTGTGAACTTTGAGAAAATTATAAAATTCATCTTCACTCGATTTCAAAGATCGAGCATTCCAATTTAAAATATTCAAATAATTATTTAACATCACTGTTAAATTTTAAATTCATTATAATATTATTTGCAAATTTCCATCCGATTTGAAATGCTTCAAAAAGTGATGAAGTCGAATTCATTTGGATGATCATTTGAAAAAGTTGATCTTGTAGGTAGATCATTTTATTTTCAGTTATATCGCCTAAATCGACTTCATTTAAAGAAGCGAATGGCATTGAAGGAATATTTGTAGGTAGACTGCCATTAGAAGAAGATGATTTGGCCGGTCTACCTATTAATAAATTGTTTTCGTTAGAAGAAGAACTGCAAGGCGGTCCTGTGTTTTGATTATTTACATTAGAAGAAATAGGAGATAGATTTCTACCTAATATACCAGCATAACTGACATTAGAAGAAGATGATGACGAGGTCGATCTACCTGTCAATAAATTGTTTTCGTTAGAAGACGAATTGGCAGGTGCCTTAGAAGAATTTTCAGGTATATTCTGTAAATTTAAGGTAGTTGATTTGACTTGTTGTCTAAGCGAACGAGCGTTTAAAATTTTTTCCCTGACAGGACATTTCAAATAATTGGATTTATGATTTCCATTGCAATTTGAACATGAAAATTTATCAGTGGTTTCATTCATTGGACAAACGTCTTTCGAATGCGATTTACCACAATTCAAACACCGTATATCCATATGACAATTTTTGGTTCCATGACCGAAGCCTTGGCAACGACGACATTGCGTTAAGTTAGCAATACGATTATGCCGTTTATAATGTTCCCAATGAATTTTAATGTGGGAAATGAAACGTACTTTTTCTAAAGTTTTCAAATTGTTTACATCACTTCGATTGAAGTGTATTAGGTAAAGTTCATGGGAAATTCCAGAGCGTGGTTTAGAAGTACCATTCGCTCTTTTTTTCATAAGTATTACTTGGGAAGGGGCAAAACCAAGCAATTCTTTTAGTTCATTTTTAATTTCATCAATACTTTGATCATTTGATAATCCTTTCAAGACAGCCTTGAAGGGTCTGTCTGATTTTATATCATATGAATAAAATTTATGAAGTTTTTCGGACAAATATCGAATAAGACGTTCGTAATCTTCCAATCCATCCACCAAGACTCGACATTCTCCTCTTCGTCCGATTTGAAATGAGACTTTTACTTCCGGGAGAAAAGTAGAAAGCTCAGTACGGAATGCTTTGAAGTCGGAAATCATCACCGTCACTGGTGGCATAGATTGATGTTTCTTCCCAGAACGACAAGCGTCCATTTTGGGAATTTTTGAAGAATTTTCTTCTATGTCGCTACAATCGGATTCAGGAAGAATCTCGTAAATATTGTTAGACGGCATAGGATCAACGGAAGGGAAATCCGTCCGTTGTCTTTTATTTTTACATTCAGATTCTATAAGATCGTGAATGTTATTAGAAAAATGTTGAATAACGGATTGTGATTTATTCCGTATTGAATTATTTTTAGCCTTAGGCTTGTTGCCTTTCCGGTTGGACGCAGGCATTTTTGAAATTAATGAAATTTTAAATTAAATTAACTAGGCTAAATTAGTCTTCGATTAGACTCCTAGCTAGCCTTAAAAAAGGCTGATTAATTTCTTAGTCACTCTAATATCACTCTTTGTATCACTTAGTCACTCTAATATCACTCTTTGTATCACTTAGTCACTTAGTTAGTGATTCAGGTAGCCTTGAAAAAGACTGAAGCCTTGAATCAATGAAACTCTAGGTAGCCAGAAAAAAATTCCAGGAGCCAAGAGCTATACGCGTGCGGTGCGAACGACTGTTCAACACCGACTGTGTCACACCATCGTTTGTTTTGTTATTGTGAGGGTAATAGAATGTACGATATGCGAACAAGGCAAACAATAATTAAGTTATTGTTCTGGTGATTGCTTACTATCAACAGCTTCCGATGACAATAATGCGCATAAATTAATTACTGATTGATTGAATGAAATCGAATATCGCATCTAAATATTTATTTAGTCGGTTTCAAAATAACCAAAAAACTCTTTTTACCTGGAATTAAATACACAAGGATTATTGTACAGGGTGATTTTTTAAGAGCTTGAGAACTTTTTTAAACAATAAAACGCATAAAATTTGCAAAATCTCATCGGTTCTTTATTTTAAACGTTAGATTGGTACATGACATTTACTTTTTGAAGATAATTTCATTTAAATGTTGACCGCGGCTGCGTCTTAGGTGGTCCATTCGGAAAGTCCAATTTTGGGCAACTTTTTCGAGCATTTCGGCCGGAATAGCCCGAATTTCTTCGGAAATGTTGTCTTCCAAAGCTGGAATAGTTACTGGCTTATTTCTGTAGACTTTAGACTTGACGTAGCCCCACAAAAAATAGTCTAAAGGCGTCAAATCGCATGATCTTGGTGGCCAACTTACCGGTCCATTTCTTGAGATGAATTGTTCTCCGAAGTTTTCCCTCAAAATGGCCATAGAATCGCGAGCTGTGTGGCATGTAGCGCCATCTTGTTGAAACCACATGTCAACCAAGTTCAGTTCTTCCATTTTTGGCAACAAAAAGTTTGTTAGCATCGAACGATAGCGATCGCCATTCACTGTAACGTTGCGTCCAACAGCATCTTTGAAAAAATACGGTCCAATGATTCCACCAGCGTACAAACCACACCAAACAGTGCATTTTTCGGGATGCATGGGCAGTTCTTGAACGGCTTCTGGTTGCTCTTCACTCCAAATGCGGCAATTTTGCTTATTTACGTAGCCATTCAACCAGAAATGAGCCTCATCGCTGAACAAAATTTGTCGATAAAAAAGCGGATTTTCTGCCAACTTTTTGGTAATAAAATTCAATGATTTGCAAGCGTTGCTCGTTAGTAAGTCTATTCATGATGAAATGTCAAAGCATACTGAGCAAATAATAATGCATGAAAATCATAACCTCAAAAAATCTGAGCAAATACTAATGCATGAAAATCCTAACCTCAAAAAAATCACCTTTTACAAAAAGTCATCTTTAGAGTAGAGTTGCCTCATTAGAAGAGTTGCCATGTTAAGGTAACATGTACATATTTCTAGATATAATCAAAATGAAGTACATCGCGTCTCAGAATTTTACAGTTGTTTTCTTTTACTTTTATGATTTCAGTTTTGTGGTTCGCCTTAGAGAGTGTGCGTCTGCAAAAAATCACACTACGGGGGAAGGGTCATGAATTTAACAATATTCAACAATCACTGTTCAACCGAGGCCCGAAGGGCCGAATGTCATATACCATTCAATTCAGCTCGACGAACTGAGTAAATGTCTGTGTGTGTATGACATATATTGTTAATCAGTTTTCTCGAAGATGATCGAACCGATTTTCACAAACATAGATTCAAATGAAAGGACTTGCGACAGTTCGCTTTCACATCTCATCCAAGTCAGTCGATACAACAAAACCGCTTACGTTCGGTACGGAACAAACCAAGTACAGTATTGTGTAGTGAACAATAGAACGACCTCGAAAATGAGTGAACCAAACGAACAAAAGCTACCGCCGACACGAAAGAATACAATTATTGTTGACTTCAGGCAGTGCAAAATTCGACCTTCGATACGATAAGGGTTTGCTTAAGGGCATGTTCAGGAGTGTTATAGTTCTAGATGCATATTTTATGTCAGTTTTAAAATTTGAAACTGAAAATTATAACAAGAAAAACTGGCAGCCCCAGCAGCGTTTTACTCGTGTTTCAAAAATACAAAAAATAAAACGGCAATGTATACCAGCTTTAAATTTGACAGTAGAACTGTTTGAATAAATAAAACTAGAACGGCTGTCTGGGGATACGTTTGTTTCAGTTTTAGTTCTATTATAGATCGCCCATATAAAACTTCCATCTGCTGAATTTGCTTTAAGGAGCAAATGTATCTTGACATTAAACGTGTGCATTTACTTCAATACAATAAGACAAATAATGTTGTTTACATCCAGTTTTTTAAAGGGTTGGATGGAACTAGATTCGCAAAAGACAATAACAATGTGCACTATGTGGAGCACGAGAACATTAAGTACAGCATTCCAGTATATATGGAAGATAGTGAATATAGAAGTGCGTGTGTATGATTTTCCCTCAAGCGTCACCGATTCTTATATCCGAAAAACTATGTCCCAATACGGAGAGATTTTCTCTATCGAAAAAGAAAAGTGGAAGAATTTTTTCCCCGGTATTCTAAATGGCGTACGTTTGTTACGCATGCGCTTGAAGAGGCCTATACCTTCTTATGTAACTTTCGGTCAAGATACAAGAATTCCGTGCAAATCACTTGTTACCTATGACAATCAGATGGCCATATGTCAATATTGCCAAAAAGTTGTTTACTACGGTGACCCATATGATAAACTGGACAAGGAGACAACTAAACCAAAGAACAACGGTGCTTCCTTCACACCAACCCCAAGCAACCCCAGTACACCTGTGACAGTCACCAACAACAGTGAAGCATCCCCCTCAACGAAGCCATCCAACGTATCCCCTATAGAACAAAGTACACCAGTTGCAGTTAACAACTTACCATCCAACCAACCAGCAAATGCAAACAATGTACAACAAGGCGCATCTACAGCAACTAGCAACGAAATCAACAACAATACTACCGATACGGCAATGGATGACGAGTCGAACCACAAACAAAGTGCCCCTCAATCCTCGCAAGAGGGAAATGGAAGCTCCTCTCCCCCTAGAAAAAGGGTGATAACGAGATCCAATACAATTTTTTTTTCTAAAAACTCAGCTCAATCGGCCACGTAAAGCTTGTACGCAATAGGCCTGAATAGAAAATAGCTTTTAAATAAATAAAAAAAAAGGACTTGCGATGTCATACAAAGTTTCTATATTTTATTTGTATCCGACTTCCAGTTACGGAAATGCAGGGTGATATTTATTTAGAAGGTGCAGAAAATTTGGAAATTCTATTAAATTGGGCTTAAAACTGTTATTGTTCATAGTTCATATTATCTTATCCGAATTTTACTATAGTGGTATCCAGTTTTCGGTTCCGGAGATACCAGTTAAGGTGGTCAAAATCTTTAAAATGAAACTCACATCATTTTCTCTTATATGATTAAATCGTTTTTTACTCACTTAAATTCAAATGTAGTATATAAATGTAGTAATATTATGCAAAACAAGTTTTCAAAACTGGTTCCTAAACTTGTTTAATTTGTAGTATTTTGATGCGCCTTGTTGTAACATATGGGAGATGATAAATAACAGTTCGGCTGGAAAGTTCGTATCGTTTAATAGAAACACACATTATTTTGCCAAAATTCGTTTTTATTATTCAACATAATTGCCATCAGAGGCGATACAGCGATTATAGCGATCTTCCAACTTTTCGATACCATTTTTGTAGTACGATTTGTCCTTTGTCTCGAAATAGGCCTCAGTTTCAACGATTACCTCCTCATTGCTTCTAAATTTTTTACCAGCGAGCATTCTCTTGAGGTCTGAGAACAGGAAAAAGTCACTGGGGGCCAAACCTGGAGAATACGGTGGATGAGGGAGCAATTCGAAGCCCAATTCGTGCAATTTCAGCATGGTTTTCATCGACTTGTGACACGGTGCATTGTCTTGATGAAACAAAACTTTTTTTCATCTTCAAATGAGTCCGTTTTTTTTTAAATTTCGTCCTTCAAACGCTCTAATAACGCTATACAAGGTGAGATGAAAAAACTGCAACCAACTTCAGACTGCTGTCATTTCTAAACCGCTCGTCCCACAGCTGTCAGATTTATTCTAGTGACAGCTCATTATATTATTTACAAGCGCACAAAAGCATTTTGGTGGGAATTTTTCAGAAAAAAAGTTATTTGTGATGGAATTCAAGTGTGATAGTGTGATTGCTTTGCATTTGGCTGGAAAACCACAAGTGGCTATCGTTAGAGCCCTCCAGCATTTAAAAGTGAATAAATCTTTTGTGTCTCGTACCATCGCTCGTTACCGTGATACTGGTAGCGTAGCCCGACGTCAAGGAAGTGGACGAAAAAAAACAGCAACATCGGCAGAAATGGTTCGAAAAGTGAAGAAGCGAATTGAACGAAATCCGCGTCGCAGTGGCCGAAAAATGGCTCGTGAGCTGAACATATCGCAATATGCCATTCGGCAAATATTGAAAAATGAGCTTGGACTAAAGCCATTGAAGTTCCAAAAAGTGCAAGATCTTACTGATGCGCAAAAAAAAGTTAGACTCGAAAAAGCTAAAGAGTTGCTTCGCTTGGCCGAAAGTGGTGAACTGCCGAATTTGGTTTTCTCCGATGAGAAACCATTCGTTATCCAGCAGTTTGTAAACAAACAAAATGATCGTGTTTACTTGCCAGAGAGGTCAGCTGAAAATTTGCAACTTCGGTTGGCCACCAGAACTCAAAAGCCGGCCATGGTGATGGTGTGGGCCGCCATAACAGCCGATGGTCGCTCGCCGCTCGTATTCATCGACCGTGGGGTTAAAATAAATGCGCAAATCTATCGCGAAAATATTTTGGAGGGAGTTCTGAAGCCCTGGGCACGCAAACATTTCGGCCGCAGACCTTGGACATTCCAACAGGACTCAGCACCATCGCACTCAGCACGCGCCACCCAAGAATGGTTAAGAAATGAGGTTCCTCGCTTCATTTCCACCGCACTATGGCCACCAAAATCTCCGGATGCCAATCCGTTGGACTATTGTGCCTGGGGTATTTTGGAAAGCAAGGTTGGCACTAAAAAATACCAAAGTGTCGATCATCTCAAGCAAGCGCTTCGCCGAGAATGGGACAAAATACCGCAGAGCCACTTTCGGGCAGCGTGTGATGGTTTCATTGGCCGTTTGAAGGCCATAGTTCGTGCCAAAGGTGGCCAATTCGAACAAATCTAAACCGATTCTCAAATTTGATGTTATTTCCGACATTTTTTGCTTTCATTCAATAAAATTTAAAAAAAAAATGAAAAAATTATGGCGTTTTACTTTGTTGCAGTTTTTTCATCTCACCTTGTATAATAGTCACTGTTGATGGTTTTTCCCTTTTCAAGGTAGTCGATGAAAATTATACCATGCGAATCCCAAAATACAGACGCCATAACCTTACCGGCCGATTGTTGAGTCTTTCCACGCTTTGGGTTCGGTTCATCGCGTGCAGTCCACTCAGCTGACTGTCGATTGGACTCCGGAGTGAAGTGATGGAGCCATGTTTCGTCCATTGTTATATATCGAGGAAAAAAATTGGTTTTATTTCGATATAACAGCTCCAAACACTGCTCCGAATCATCAATTCGTTGTTGTTTTTGATCGGCACAAAGCTTTCTCATATCCAAATATTCGTGAATAATATGTCCAACACGTTCCTTTGATATCTCTAGGGTTTCAGCTATCTCGATCAACTTCACTTTACGGTCATTGAAAATCATTTTGTGGATTTTTTTTCACGTTTCCATCGGTAACAGCCTCTTTTGGACGTCCACTGCGTTCATCGTCTTCGGTGCTCATATGACCAGTTCGAAATTTTGCAAACCACTTACGAATTGTTGCTTCGCCCGGTGCAGAGTCTGGATAACACTCATCAAGCCATTTTTTGGTATCGGCGGCACTTTTGTTCATCAAAAAATAGTGTTTCATCAACACACGAAATTCCTTTTTTTCCATTTTTTTCACAATAACAAAATTAGCTTCACTTAAAATGCAATATCTCACAAACTAATAATCAGACAGCAGTCAAATTTATACACGTATCTTTTGAAGGTTGGTACTAACTGAAAATGGTATGGATTTAATTCTAGTGGCGCTCTCTCATAGAAACGATACGAACTTTTCAGCCGATCTGTTAATATGAGAAAGACATCATTACACCAGGATCAGGGTCATTTCGCCGAAAGCCGTTTCGCCAAGAGTCATTTTGCTGAAAGGGTCATTTCGCCGAATGGGCCACTTCGTCGAATGTCATTCCGCCGAAAGCCGTTTCGCCGAAATGATCATTTCGCCGATTCCTGCAACTGTCTTAATATTATAATTGGAATTGATTTAAAATAAACACAAATGAATGCGTTACGTTAACGCCCGTTTTTTTTACCTACAATTGTACTTCTTGAATGACGGAGTTCCCAAGAAAACTTGTTGACTATTAGTCACTAAGCATCAAAGCAATTGCATAGGTGTAGCCAGGCGAATGTATGTGGGATTTTCCGTTTACTAAGTGAAAAAATATCTAATGCGGCTTCGCCACATCGATTTGGTTCGTGTGCAGTCCGACCTTGCTCCCGCTCGTTCGGACCTAACAAAAGCAAACAAACCTTGCTTTGAGTAGACCGGGCTAACGAGGTGGTTACAGGTTTGTATGCAAGAGGCCGCCGCTTATAACTTTATGCCGCCGACCCATCTTGGCTTTGGTTATGTGACTGCGCCACATCAGTTCTACAGGAGCCATAATAACATAAAAAAATTATATGATGTATTCGAAATTACCCTTTCGGCGAAACGACTTTGTGCCAAATGGCATTCGGCGAAACGACTTTTGGCGAAATGGCTTTCGGCGAAATGGCTTTCGGCGAAATGACTCGCTCCCATTACACCATTAAGTGGATTAAAATAGATTTTTGCCTTTCTCTATAAAAAGGTATTAGAATTGCTGGAAAAAACGACTTTCGAACGGAGCCTCGGAGACCCATAGTGTTATATACCATTCGGCTCAGTTCGACGAGATCGGAAAATGTCTGTCTTTGTATGTGTGTGTGTGTGTGTGTGTGTGTGTGTGTGTGTGTGTGTGTGTGTGTGTGTGTGTGTATGTGTATGTATCTATGTGTATGCACTTTTCGAAGATAGCTGAGCCGATTTTAACAGACTTATGCTCATTTGAAAGCTACTGTCGGGCCACTGATCAAGTTCGAAAATCAAATAGCTGTGACTTTTGTTAACGGAGATAACACGTTGTTTTTTATCGCTCTAATGTATACTGCCCATACTTGCATATCAGTCCCATATGGAAAATCGGCAAGTTGAGAGAAAGACGATTAAAATTTTATTTTCGAATTTTTTGATTTGTTGTACCTAATGCTAAATCATGGTATTATTACATGTAACCTCGGTAATACACCTTTGTTATTCCAATATTGCAACCAATGAAATTAGTGAAATTTGCACTGAATGGGGCTGATATGCGGGTACTTTGCATATGGGACAGATATGAGTTGATATTTTTTTCACATTTTACTGAACAAATCCTCAACTTTTATTGCAATTTCTGCGAGTATATTGAGGATAGATTGCATTCCTCAAGCTAACGAAATATTTGAGAAAATCAATATGGGACTGATATGCGAGTATGGGCAGTATATAAGGGTGAAAATATTTTAGGATCACCTTTAATTTTGTTAAGCGCTATTGTTCAAAAGTTTAAGCACCTCGAAAAAAGTCCCCATGCAAAATTTGAGCTAAATCGGACATAGGTAAGGGGTGCTACCCGGCGGTCCGAAATCGAACTTTTTTTTATGTCAAACGTCTTAGATTTAGTGTCATCTGAAAAAAAATTTTTTTTTGAAAACATGGACTTTCTGGGACTTTTGAGATTTTTTACTAAGACCCAGAAAGTCGATTTTTTGAAAACTTTTTTTTCAATCTTTTTTTCACTAAATCTCGACGTTTCATGCAATTCTAAGACTTTTGGCTGAAAATTTTTCATTTTGATTTAGGAAATTTCATGTCCCTTAGTCAGTTCCAAACAAAACTCAGGAATTTTGTATGGGACTATGCGAGCTTTCAGTTGAATTTAAGTTTGTTAAAGTCGGTTCAGCCATCTTCGAAAAAAGTTAGTGCAAAAAACGTTACATATATACATACGCACATACACACACTGACATTTTGCGTACTCGACGAACTGAATCAAATGGTATTTCTATATGAAAAAGGTAAAAAGTTTGGTTTTTCTGCAAGCAATGTCTTTAACGTTTTTAAATCTAAAGAAAAAGACCATGTTTCAAAAAAAAAACTATTTGATTTGGTAGGCAATAGGTAACTGTGGTCGAGTAAACCAATGCTTCGTCACTACCGGAACGGTAAACTAGAAAATATACCACGAATAAAGACGCGATTGTTACCATTCATACGCAACTGTGACGCTTCCTCTCCATTCTGGTCTGATTTGGTATCTAGTCACTACGCCAAAGATGGCTTGGAATGGCACAAAGCGAATGGAGTCTATGTTGTAACGAAATAGGCGAATTAACCTAACTGCTCGGAGTTGCGACCTATTGAGCCGTGTTGGGTTCTTGTGAAGAGGGAACTCTTCCAACATAAACAACAAGCAACAACTATAGAGAGAGGTCTGCGCAGACTCTAATGGCTGGAGTAAACTTAAATGCACAAAAAAATCAATAAAAAATGCATCTTGGATTAAACTAACGGCACATTTGTTTTATTCCAAATTTAATCTATCCAAACTTTGACGTGAACAAGCCTTACGATCTTAACTGGTTGAGTTTTACTGACGGGTCACAATTCTGCATTACGGTTCCAATTATTAAACGAATAACCTCGGGAGCAACCGTTCTCAGCCGGGTTACATCTGCCGCAATACTACCAATCGTATTTATAGTATATGATCATGCATTTTTGACAAAAGCCACAGAGTCACCATTCACTATGGAAACACGTGGAAGTCACGCTTTCGTGACTTCGCACATATTACAGGGCCGATAACGAGAATCTGATTAATGACAGTTCATGCCATTCGAAAGTAAGCACTTATCTTGCCGGCCAGATTTGAATGACCATTACATCCAAATCGTGCCAGGTTCGGTTCGACCCTCTTGACTACCACCACATCATGGTGACAAGCTTGTGCTCAAATGGAGAACACTGCCTTCCACTGTCCGTTAGCGAGGTTAGCCATAATTAGTTGCATCAGCACGATCCCTTTTTTTTCTGAAATAACTTCTTTCAATTATAGCTTGGATAATAATTAATAAAAAAAATTCAAACGCTCTGCAGGAGCACGAAACCGAATCTCTTTGAGGTTGAACCGCCATCTCGGTTAACCATTTGAAGCTACTTGGTGCCGATGATGGTAAGTGGTTTTTTTTCCTCTCTGTCGGAGTTGACACACTGCCCACGTACGTACAAGACCTACATGATAATCTGTGTTCATCTTGTTCGGTGAGAAGGGCGAAACAAGCGGTGATGAATTGTCCCACTTTTCATGTGAATGCGTAAAAACCCACTGGACAGTGTTCAGGATGTTCCTGAACCACCAAGGAGTCATTGTTACACAGACGTGTTTGAACGATGTGGTATTATAAATCGATGAAATAAATTTGCTTTGTGTAAATAAGAAATAAATCACAGCACTCAATTGAGCTACTACTCGTTTCAAAAAGGAAATTTGCAGTATTTCTTAGCAGGACGACTTTGGTTTGTATGTTTATTTTTCTTGTACATAGATAAAATGCACTTTTACGTACGTTTGAAAAAAAAAAAATAACACACACAGTATATGTAAGCCCAGAGCCCACTGAGTCCGTTCGATCATTATTATCTCTAGAAGGTACGTGTTGAAGTAGAGTGCCTAATTAGTTTTCTGTAGTTTGTGCAGTAAGCTTTACCACTTCAAGGTTGGTCTCCGGATGGAATTGTGGTATCAGAGGTAATTGTTTTACGTTTGGAACACGAAACCGTAAAAAGTGGGTAAAAGCAATACGAAATGCGAAATCCGTTTTAACCCGGCATGCCTGCCTAAACATGAGCTCTGTTCAGAAGTGAATCTCATATGCAACTATGTATAAAGTTTAACGGCGGTTTGCAGCACGAGCGGTTCATGTGTACTCCGACCACGGGTAGCATAAATCATACGACTTGCTGCGGTGTGTCTAGTGACTAGCCTGTAGAAAAACACGACACTTCCACTGACAATGCCGCATTGTTCGAGCATATTTTCTACACATTTATGGATTTACCTACTTGCTTGGTCACTGCTGCTGACTGTCTCTACAACAACAGCAAAGCTCCCAGGTGAAAAATCTATATTTCACAATGGACCTTGCAAGTGAGGAATTTTAAATTACCATAGCTTCATATCTCTGGAATACAAACCCGCCTGATACGGTATAAACCATATTTCGTGGCATCTGATTATACATCCAATTACTTCCACGTTGGCACGTGTGTAAGTAAAGTGACAAAGTAAAGTCATAGTCCTTTCTGTGGAACTTTGACCTTTTTGTTGCAACAGACTTCGCAGTCGATCCTTGCATGGTTAAGTAGTACGATCTTCTATGTATCCTGATACTTGCGATACTTCTATCAGGGTGGCAAGTGAATTGCCGATTTCAATTTCCCGGTTTTTTGAGATAAAAATTCCCGGGTTTTTGGAATAGGCTAAAATCGCCCCTGTTCAGTTTTTTTTTAATAATTTTTAATTCAAACTTTAAACCGATATCCCATGTCCAAAAAGGATCATTGTAATAGGCCCGCTAATTGAGGATTCAAATACTTTCCAGGCATATCGATGTATAAATAGAAAATATTCATTATAACATGTGCATATAAGAAAAATATAAAGCCTTTTCAAGTCATTCAGGGGTTTTGGTTACACGTAACCGATTTCTTCTGAGTGCACATGACTGTTTCCATTATTTTTTTGATATACATATGAATGAAAATAAATCAATAAGGCACAACAATCCCAAAAACGGACATTCGCCACTCGGAGAAACACAAAAAACAATCTATGCTTGCAATTTCAAATCATTTTATACAGAGCTTTCTTCGTTCCTTCCGGAAGTGAAAGTGGAAATCCTTCCTTCTGGAAGTGAAAGTGGAATTCTCGGTGGGAAAATTATAAACGGCAATGGCCAAGGATGGCTTTTATCGTATCAAAGAACGCTCTCTACCAACTCTTCACACGATTCAATCAGTGCCATCAAAGAGAGACGGATATTCTCGCGAGAACGAATTTCTCTCGATGATCTGTCTGAGAATCAAAGGTTAGCACGCTGCTGTAGGGATTCTCTCTGAAGCAACAAACGCTCGTTTTTTCTCGTTTTGCGATCCGATTCTATACGGGCAGTGGATAATTGCGATAGAATCATTTTACTATTGCCGCTTATTCTAACTATGTGCATATAACCTTTGTATAAGTTGTTTCTATAAAAATAGCTGTGAATGCTCCAGACCAGGGTTTTAAAATATTGTATATTGTGACCTAGTATGAGAATGATCAAGTCAAATTATGAGATAATTATCAACTTACGATCCTTACCGCGCCGATCATTGCCGGACTGTTTATATTTTGTTAAAGGCTGTGAAATACTCAGAGTATGAAGTGGAGTGAAGAAATGTAGAAAAATTCTTTCACGTTTCATGCATTGAGAGACAGCGAGTTCTTGTAGCATCTTCTACCAGATTGAAAATGTTGTATACAATGTAGAGAAATATCGAGCCAAATTATCGGCAAGGCAATCACAAACACTTATGATGGCACAGCGAATCTAACATAATATCATCATTGCCAGGGCTTCGGCCATGGTACAAAAAATTGTTATATGGAAATATACTGTTTAAATTATGTCGCTTGCAAGCACATCTGTTCAATGAACGATACCCTCAGATGAATTATCATGCTGTGATTGTGATGAAAACCATAAAACCAATTATTAACAAAGTCCTGTCAGACCAAAAATTTGAAATTTTCATGTAATAGAATTGAATTTGAAATCATAAGATGTATTAGATGTGTGTATTAGAAGATTTCACAAAACCGTTCGGCTGCCACGACTTGCTCTTTTAATCTATTAATCTCTATCGAATGTAAACCCTGAAATTGTTTTCGGAATAATAGATATGGCCGTATATAATTTAAATCATTACCTTACTGAAGTTCCAAAAGCTCAAACTAAATTCAATTCATCTTTATCTACATCAATATCAACGTTCTTGTGATCCTACTATGGAACAGTTGAGCACCTTTAAAAGAAAATTAAACACAGATTCACTGAACAAATCAATCCATTTTCTAAATCTTTCTAAGACTTTATACTAGTCCTTAAAAACCAGTTTCAACTCTCAAAAAAGGAACTCAAATACTTCCTGTGAACGGTGAATAAGATCAAAGTCGACAACTCTTCCGATCTTGTGAGTCCTTTTGACAAATTATGATGGAACAAGGGCAATCATTAGCAAACTTAAAAACGTGAAGGCTCCTAAAAATGTTTAATTTTATTAAAAATTTTCCCTATGTTACCTTGAGATTTTACCATACATTTTGCAGGTGTGTTGAATACTTATTCAAAAATTTAATAAAAATCCAACAGAAGCATCCAAATTATCCTTATTTTTCAAAATGATAACAACTAAAAAACTAAGATGCTTCCTGTTTGATTTAAAACTGCCTGCAAGCCTCTAAAAATCGTTGGACGAGACATGGGCTGTAGGCCCCATTTCCAATGGACAATAAGTTATTTCAACACTTGTACTGAACATTTCGCTCAAACGCAAACTTGGGTATTGTCTCCTACTGTTCAATTGTTGAAAAAAAAATCATTATGCTAACAACTGTTACTCATAGGTGAGCTAGTAATATTTGTCTCGGTGTTTCACTAAAATTTCCGACTTTTACTTTTCCCGGTAAAATCGAATTCCCGACTTTTTCCCGGTTTTCCCGGTAACTTGCCACCCTGGTCAATCAAAGTGACGATTTCAAATTCGTGTTAGCATGTGCTAAAAAATATTCCAGTTCATTGGACGTATTGATGGCCAATCGAACCGACTTTGGCTATATCGGTTCCCAGTTTCCGGTACCGGAAACATCGGTAAAAGTGGTCCAATATTCCCAACGGAGCTTACTCCGATTTCTCTGAGACTGCTACAAAAAATAGTATTCAAACGAACGATACTACACGGTCCCATACAAAACTCCTGAGTTGCGTCCGGATCCGACTTCCGGTTTCGGAATTTTAAAAGCTAAATTCTCATACATTCTTCTAAAACGACGATGCAAAACACGTAAAATATCTTCCAAATTGGGCTCAAAAACAATCCAATTCATAAATCATTTTAGATGTCCATTAGAATTGACTTCTGCTATTCCGGTTCCGGAAATAATGACCACATACTGCAAAATGAAATTCATTCACTTTTCTCAAAAATGGCTCAAACTCTTGTTCAAATGAAAGATCCAATGGAGCCATATTAAACTGCTGAATTTTTTAGCCGGATCCGACAACGGGTTCCAGAGTCACAGGTTGATAAGTGCTGAAATTTCAAACCGTCGCAAAGAAAAAAACTTTAAACATCTTTTAAATTTCGTGCAAAACATGTCCAATTTGTAGGTTATGTTAGTTGATGGTCACACGTTGACGGCCAAACTGTCTTCGACTTTACCGATCACCGGATTTCGTTCGTAGAAGTACCGGAAATAGTAGTCAAATTTACCAATATGGAACTTGCTTTTTTTCCCAAGGTCTTATGGTCCTATACAAAACTTCTAATCTGCTCCTTCTCACGATTCCTAAATTACACGATACTTTCCTCTGTGACAAGACGAAACCAAACTAACGTCTTCATGTAGCAACAGCAGAATTTCAATTCTATAAAAAGTGACTAAAATATGGCAAATCGAAGTAATTACATCCCAGAACTTCTTTGGAAACCAAAACTACTACAAATTCGAGCACCAACAGTTAAAACTTATTGTGAAACCTTTTTCTGTCGTTTTCAATTCTCACAGCTTTGGTTGAATATCGACACTGCATACTATGGGACTTTCACTGAAACTTGCAAATGACTGAAAGGACAAATGATAGAAAAAACACAATTTTGAGACTACTGTCCCGCTTATGTCATTGAGATGACATGGATTTCGTTCTCATAGTTTGCAAGCGAAGCTGAGAGTGACAGTAATTACTTGTCATTTTCGTCTATTTTTCAATCGATGAAAATGACTTTTATTAGCTCTGGTGCTGAGTATGCAGAAAACGAACCCAATCTTCAAAAATCGTTTTCAAATTAAATCCAAATTGACGATTATGTTAGTTGATGGCCATTCGAACCGATTTCGGCTATACCGGTTCTTGGATTCCGATCCACAATCACCCAAAATATTCTAATTTACTCTGTTTTCTCAGAGAGACTTAACCGATCTTAGAACTGTTAGAAGCCTGCCAATTTGTAACGAACTGATTCAGTTTATAAGTTATGCTAGTTGATGGTGAACAAACTTTTTTAAAATTCTCTTTCAAGAATCAAAGAGAAGTGTTTTAAAGAACACTGTTCTAGTCTAACCGATTGAAATCTTTTTTTTTATCGATTTCAATGTATGTCGCACGATACGTGTTAATCAGTATTGCACTATTGACAAGGTTATTTGAAAGTAAAGTCACCTGCTCCTATGGCAAAGCTGTAGCTGTACAAATCAAATTTCGCAATCACGGTTGGTGGTATCGCAGCACAGAGTAGTTTATAATTGAATTCATCCGAATCAGTAACATCGTGAGAAGCACGTATAATTATAATGAAATTACAACCGATGAATGCTGAAACCGATTCACAGCAGCATGTGTGGATGGATGATCAGATTGTGTCGCTCATGATATGCACAAACCAATGCAATATTGTGTAACGATCAAACGCTGACAAATGTTGATATGAACGGCCTGCCTGCCTGCCGAGGTGTAGCAGTTTAATTTCAAAGTCAGCCTCTACCTCCAGAGCGCTCAGTAAAAAGCTAGCTAGAACATTGGTGCAATGTGCGCTTAATCGTGTTTGTGATCCAAAAAAATAAAATGCACCATAGTGTAGAACTGCAGAAACGGACACAATCCTTGCATTGATTCAATGGAGCTTTATCGCACAACGCAGTGCGGCATGAAAATAGCATACATTATTTGGAGGTTGGACGTTTCCGATGGAGCATAAAAGCAAACAAAGAGGAACAGGCGCAAATCCAATTATGCAAATTATGTGAAACAAATCTCATATTGATTAAGCAGATTAAACGTGTTTTTCATTCACGTTAGTTCGTATGCTCTCACGTTAATATAATTTAAAACAGTTCTTAGCAGTCAAATGATAGAAGCTCGGAATTCGAAACATGACCTAATCCATTCGAGTGCTGTATTTGTGGCAGAGATAAAAACATATCATAACAATAAAAGCAGTTCAGCAAAGCACATTGATAAATGCACGATCTAACAGAGAGTGGAGAAATCATAAGACCATAAGACACTATGTTGTTGGTGAGTATAAAAAATCGGCCGAGGATTACATGGTTTCGAATAAAATATACCGAGGCAAATCGAAATCTATTTACGGAATAGATGAGTATCGGTTAAAATTTTTGTTTTCTTGGCAAGGCTTCGTTTTTGTAAAATCTCTGAAAAAAATTAATAAATTGAATTGTTTTTACAAATATGATCAGATTAATAACGTCTGGGTAATTTTGCCGGAGGCAATTTTGTGAAGATAGAGCATTAGCCGAGAGAAAAATTTTGCTGAAACTCATTTCGCCGATGGTTGTTTCTCCAAAATGTGTCATTTTCGCGGTACACATACTGACATTCTACGCATAACTGTCTCGTTGTGATTTTAGTCCGTTTTAATTTTTAACACTAATGAATTCGTTTATAAATATATATATATATATATATATATATATATATATATATATATATATATATATATATATATATATATATATATATATATATATATATATATATATATATATATATATATATATATATATATATATATATAGAGTCTATGCAGGCTTTATATTGAGAAAGTTCTCTCTTTCCGAGAGACCTATTCCCATCGATAGGTCGAAAATCCGGGCAGTTAGATGGAATCGCCTCTTTCGGTACAATATGGACTCCATTCACTGTATATCATTCCAAAACATCTTTGGCGTAGTGACAAGATGCCAAATCCGGGGAGAATAGAGAGGGACCTGCTGCGTAAGAATGGTAACAATCGTTTCTTTAGGCATTCTTCACGGTATATTCCCTTGTTTACCATTCCGCTAGTGACGAAGCTTTGGCTTGCTCGACCACAGCTGCATATTGCTTGCCAAACCAAAAATTTCGTCCTGAAATGCTCCTCTACGCCGTTCCGTTGCATGGCAGTATAAAAAGACATTCTTGAAAGCTGCTTAAAGTCTTCCAGCACATAAGTTTCATTGTCCATTATCACGCAAGAAAAGTTCGTCAAATATTCACGATACAACTCGAGAGTCCGGATTTTAGCCGTCACATTCTGTTGATTATTACGGCTCCGTACAGTTTTTGCCTTGCACGATATCATACCTTGCAGTTGCTTGAAAGTATGCACGAAAGTTGGAGAAACTGAAAGCATGAAACGTCGAGTTCTGATGTGAACCGAAAATTTAGAATTGACATTTTCTTTTGATTTTCCTAGATTGGAAATCTTCAAAATTTGATATCTATGAGACAGCACTTACCTTTGATTCAAGAAAAGTTTTAATAATGTTGGGAACAACTTTTCAGCAATTTCATTAAAAGCTAAACTGCATTAGCTTCTGAGTTCAAACATTATTAGAAAGCAGATTTTATTCAAATAATTTTTTTTCGAGGGAACGTCATTTTCAATATATCTAACATAGGAACGTTTTAAGATATGCTAAATATCTTAGCAACTACCGTTTAACAAAGTTCGATGTTCATCCATTTCCCATACAGTTAGTTACATCGGCACTCTAATAGGCAGTGCATTTGAAGCTAGAAATCTAAGCCGGGTTGAATATCAGTTCCATAACATCTATATAAGCATTTGATGAGTTGTCGTCCTTCCGCAAAGTAAGTGAACCGTAAACTTTCCCTATCTTCTCTATTCATTATCCTTTCTTGTGTTCCTGAGCAACACTTATTAGTCAATCTGCATAAATAGTGATGATATTAGCGTGCAATCCGTTCAGAACATCTTTACAATGTAACTAAATATTTGAACTGTTTTAGACTCCGTTTTTTTCCATAGGGTAAAGTGGGAAGAGATGCCGCTCTGGGAGAGTTGCCGCATTTTCGAGCTTGTAGTAAAAGAATTGCTCTAGAGCTGTGAGCGCCAGTGTTAATTCACCTCGTGATATGACAACAAAAAAGTAACTAAAAGTAACGAATTATATTTTATCTGTAAACATTCATACCCGATAGTATATTCTTAGTTCTGCTGCAGTGATCAAAATATTTATTTCGCACTGTGTAAAAAATGGTATTTCATTCGAAACCCATCACAAAACAATGACAGAAAGAACGTTGTCGAAGATATTTTTTTAAACATAGACGAAGATTTTTTCCATCTTTTTCAGAATACCCAATATAAAAGGAATGCTTATGTAATGCAAAATCTGCGGTCACCCGAAAATGTAATAAGCCATGAAATAAGTCAAAGAAGGACTGTAGAAATTTTTAATTTTTCTACTTTTCAATTTTCGATCCTACATTCTGTGAAAATGGTTAACGAGTAACGAAAATACATTCAGAGCCGTTCTTGTCAATCAAGATCTAGTATTTACTTTTTACCTTATCCACCTCGAATCTCTCCCAAAAAGAATAATTTTTGTCACTAGTAATTTATTATAATCATTGATTCTCTCCGAATAAATATAACGGATTCTTAGGTGATCTTTTAATGATTTGTGTTTTAGTCTTGGTTAAGATGAAAACAGATTGAAAATTTGACTTACGAATGCAATTATGTAATGAAAAAAGCGCAAATGTTACCGCAGAGACTGGACTCGAACCCGTAGCTAACTTCTAACCGGGGATATTGTTATACCAATTAACCTACCCTCCATATGAAAACACATGAAGAAATGGCCCAATTGTTTAGAAGAACCACGTATGTTTCGCTGTACTTGTTCATATCTATTAGGTGATGTTTGTAGTATTTTTGAAAATATTCACAGTAATGGTTCGTTACTTCCTGTTCTTTTTATTTTATTTTAAAGAAAAGTGCGGACATTTCTCCCCATTTTACTCTAATAATATCAATTTAATAATTTAATCATAATTCTACGAGACACCGACAGAAAAAGATACATATTTTGACCACTACTTGTGCTTTTTCAATACTTGACTACTGTAATTTATGTCGTTTATTTATACCTGACTTTAACCCAGTTACGATCGTTCGCCGACAGCTACTGAAATTGTTTGTAACTAATTCTCACCTAACCCTATTTTGTTCGATTCCTACCTTTGCATATGATTTCAACTGACAAGTTTAAGGCATAAGAAAGCAACTTTATTTCTGAAGAAGAATGTCATAATTGTTGGTGAGTTACCCACAAGTAAGGTCACGATAACTCGTGTTTTGTTAACCGTTGGTTTTTAAAGTTACCAAAACTTTTGCAATTTATTTCGCTTATATAGATGCTTCGAATAGTAGATCCTAGACAATCAATTCTGTTAGTCAAGATGACTCGATGTACTCCAATGAGCAGATTTCGGTCATATTTTCTTGAAGCTCGAATAAAATTAAATCTTAAAATTTCAATTTCAATATAAATGAAAATAAATTAGTTTGCTCTACAATTTCTAAATTTCAAATTATTTCGTTTTCCATTCCTCACGTTTACTCTAGCAAACTAGTCTAGAATCAGACACAGATAAATCCTGGTTGCAAACCGAATTCTAATCATGCCAAATTGGCTCTCTTGACATTCTCAGTCCGTGTGTATCCTCCGAACTGTACCACCGGGAAGAAAGTGGGTCAACAGAAAACAGAAAAAAAGTCCAACCACCAACTATCGAACCGTGCTTCTTTACCTTCACGAGAGCCAAGCAGAAGGATGATTACAAAAACGCAGCTGCCTAAGTGAGTGCAACGTGATTCGTTGTGTTTGCATCGGTGCAATGGATAGGCTGGTTGGTTGCGCTTTTAGATGCAGTAGCGGCACCAACATTAACAAGAGCCGTAAGGTGCATCTGCTTCTCAGCTCAGTTCCGAATAGCATCTTCCACATCGCCCACCGGGAAGTGAACTGAATTGCGGCTAACGGCGTCTCGGGCGGGGTGGGGTGTTTCCATGCATTTCATTACTAGACTGGGACCAATGCCGGGTCGATCGAATTACACTGAATAGTTGATTGGGTGCGGTTGGAGATCAGTTGCTTCAGAATTTGATTTCATTTCAGATCCATAATAGTATTAGGATTTAGTTTCCAATCTGTTCAGGCCATATGATACAAACCGGGCACAAGATGATCTGAACCAATTACTAAAACCAAATCTTCATTTAGGTGATTTAGTTCAAGTATGATATAAATATGATAGAATTGTGAACAAAAATCGGACTGCAGTAGCAAACGTCTTGAACATGAATGCAACTGAAAACTTCAATTCTCTCATGGGATCTAATTATAAAACAAAATGAATCAAAGCTTCAATTGCGGGATTATTTTTTGCTAGAAGGAAACCATGAGTTGACGAAGTTTAGGAACATACTAGAATTAGTTAATTAATTCGTGTTTCTAATGTACCCGTTTTTCAATACATATGAGAAAAAGGGTGCACGGAATCAAATTGCATCACAAGAAAATATTCGAAAAAACTCACCCATTCAACCGATCATCTCCAAACTTTCCGGGAATCAAATTACAGATATTGTTAGATTCTTTCAATTTTAATACCACGAACCTGCTTAAGGAAAAATGTAGTCTCAAAGCGCGCAAAATTTTAACCGCTTGAGTTGAACGAATCGTCGCAAAAAGCATAACAGGCAAAACCGACACATAGAAAAGAAACCAGGAGTATTTTCCGTGTTTGAGCGCAGTAGGCTAACCACACGGTTTGTTGATTTGTAATAAAGAGACTCTTAATAATGGATTTCTGAATATATCACAACTTGAATATATCCTATCAAATCATATCAGTTAACACTAACCTATAAAAGACAGCTGTAAAATTTCATGATCAATTAGATTGTGAGTTATTGCGCTTAGATTGACGCTACTTTTGTTTCAGAACAATGGATCAAAAAAAATTTCGTGTTTTAATTGTACACGGCGTCTTGATGGGAAAAACACCGTCCAAGCAAAGCAATGGCTTGAAAAGTGTTGTGAAGACTTCTCTCCACCAGAAATAATAATAAAACGTTCGCTGACTTGAAACACCGATGATGCAGAACGCAGTGGACGACGTCCAAATGGTGTGGTAACACCAGAAAACATTAAAATAATTCAAGTATCTCTTGTCGCTGTGTTAGTGTCTTTTCCGTGCACACGAGTTACTGTACAGATTCAACAAGAGAACGAATTACTCAGCTCAGCTCTTAGATTTGTTGTTCTCTCTGTCATGAGAACTTGTATGCACACCGTTAGGAGAGGCTTATGCTCATGGCAGTTGAAAACAAATTGCTGCCTCAGTTACAACGTCGAAGCGGTTCTATTGATGAAGTTATTGACAGATTTGCTCGACGTGCAGAAATGAGTTTAATAAAAAAAATTGCCACCCAATAGTGTATCGTTATTTCATTGTATTGAAAAACTCAAGCGAACATCCATTCCTCTGTCTTCAGTTTTCACTTACAGCGAGCTGTTACATCTAATATTTTACTACACAAGTAGTGTACAAGCCGTAAATTTTGTCACGAGACGCCACTGCCATTAACAGTGAAGAATATATAGCGTTATTGTAGCGTTTGAAGGCTTAAATTGCAAAGAAACGACCATATATAGCAAATTAGAAATTTATGTTACATCAAGACAACGGAACATTGTCACAAGTCAATAAAAAAAGGGCAAAACTACATGAATTGAAGCCGCCTTATTCGCCAAATTTGGCTCCCAGCGACTACTTGCTGTTCATAGAAAAATGTACCCAATAAATACACTTTTTATAAATGTATATATTTTTGATTCATGACTCTGGCAAAAAGTTATATGAATGTTATATATTTCAATGTTTCAAATGAATGACAGTACTTGGTTTCTATTCATTTCATTCAGTAGCTTGTCTAGGTTTAATTTTTTGTTTTGCTACCATCTGAAGAAATATCTATTATTTGATATTACACAACAAAGCAACATCAATGCATTGAGGTCCACAGACATTACTAGCATTACAAATGTCAGTTACCACAGAAAATGAACGATTTCTTATTTCTCCTTGTAATTTCAACACAAAACCCAATGCATAAATTCATGCCTAATTTTTATATTTAATTTTTGCTTACGAACCCACAGTGCATTTCTCACAACACTACCATACGAAACAGCAGCGCGCAAGCAATATAGAAAATGATGAAAAGTTTATGAAATTGTCTTGAAACTTGTTCCTATTTCAGTTATTCTGGCAAAAGTTTTATAATTTTGAGTTGCCATTTCAGATTATTTGGGAAATTTTGATTCAAACATCGTTTTTCAGTTCTAAAGTCATCCCCGTGGAACGGAACAGTAATCGTTTATACATTTCAAAAATCAATTACGGCTCGGCAAAGTAAAATTTCAAATTTCAAAGCATAGTTAAATGCGATAAATTTAATGGCGAAAATTTAAGTGTTTGCAGTTTTTCGAAATTCTGCCTACATTTTGAATAATAGATAAAAAACGCGACACGCGCACTTCGCTGCATCTCACCTTAAAGATTGCCCAGCACTTCTCAATTGGTTGCAGTTAGTCTTTTTAGCCTTGTATCATTTCAAAATATCTTTCCATTACTCGAGGCTAAATCCAGTCAATAAATTGTAGGACCATTGTGTGACCTTCGAAGTGGAAGTATACGCTTTCGGAGGCATTCCTTTAATTATACCCGCTCGTTGATCGTCCCGATAGTCACAAATAGTTTTTATCTGCTTACTGCATTAGCAAATTACTTGTCAAATCAATTTTTTGTAAACTACGACATCTTATGCTTTTTAACTTCTTCTGGGATATCATACTTATAATGAACAGTTAAAAACAGAAGTCCCGGAGTCTGATTTTACGTACGTCTCGTCACACATAATGAGACAATGCGATTTTGTCAACATCTGGACGTAGACCGTATTCTGCCGTGATTTGCGATTCGATGCCTTTTAAACTTTGTGCGTGTCCCTCGAAAGCTACCCGCTAGTGATCCTTTTCGCTGTATGGATATCCATTTTGATCATATTTTTTTCTTCCGAACGTTAAACGTTCGTAATATAGATTTAAAACACGAGATACCGTAGATTGTACAATTCCCAGTTTCGTGTTGATGCAACGATGAGAAAGATCCGGATTTTCAATATACGCAAACTATTTTAAGCCGCTTCTGTTCTTCCGACTCCATCTTCGCAACGATTGAACAACTACTACACTGAGGTCTCGTTTTACGCGGGGGATTCAAACCGCGTACCTTCCGTGCAAGTCCGTGTAAAAAAACTGCAAATTAAAAAAAAAATTCTGATGACAAATGACTTAGAAAGGCATGAATCGTCCAGATCTAGTGTAATCTTCTAAAAAAAGTTTTTGAAATAAAATCGACTTTGGGAATTTCCTAAAACGAAATTTTTTGTTGATTTCAAATGTCTTGGATATTCATGAAAAGTCGAGATCTGGTGTAACCTGAAAAAAACATGTTTTGAAAAAACAAGAGTTGACTTAAAAAAATTTCGGGATAACACCAACTCAACTTTTCATAAAACTTAAAAAATTCGCGTAAAAAAACGGCTGCTCGGCCATCCATGGAAGTTGACCATCAATGTTAACTTCCCTCTCTGAGCAGCCTAGATAGCCGTGTAGTGTCGGTAGCGGTTTCCCAACTGCTAAGAATAACGCTACGGTCCACCTGTACCGGTGGTATAAGTCCACCAAACAGGTAAGCCGTG
The DNA here is from genome assembly GCF_030247185.1 of Malaya genurostris. Lineage (NCBI taxonomy): Eukaryota > Metazoa > Arthropoda > Insecta > Diptera > Culicidae > Malaya > Malaya genurostris. The sequence continues at coordinate 232,222,297 of NC_080572.1, read as the reverse complement.
TGGCATCCGGCGGAATTATTTTTTACCAAGAATTGATCCACTGGTTTCCTATTCCATGTCGTAAAAGGCCACAAAAATAGGAACTCCTAAGTCAAGGTGTATTTCCGTGCCGATGGCTGAATGGCTGCAGGAGGTTAAACATTGCAGTCGTGAACGGAATATCTTGGGTTTTTCCCTTACTGGATACACGCAATGCTTAGCAATCAACTTCTTTGATCATCGCTTCGGTAGGCCAGAGATTAGAAAGCTGAGTGTCTGTGGGTGTCCTCAAGGTGGTGTACTATCCCCACTTTTATGGAACCTAGTCGCTGATGGTTTGTTAAGGAAACTTTATAACCTTGGATTTCCGACTTATGGTTTTGCCGACGATTATCATATATTGATGACCGGTATAAGCATTAACACTCTCTTTGATTTAATGCAGCAAGCCCTGCGATCTGTTGAACAATGGTGTTGTCAGGTTTGGATTATCTGTAAATCCGGGCAAAACATCAATGGTGCTTTTCACTCATCGTAGGATAATTACAGGAGCTCGTCCGTTGCAGTTCTTTGGTTCAGGGGTCACTGTGGTCGATCAAGTTAAATACGTCGGGGTTATTCTTGACTCAAAACTGAATTGGTCTGCTCACATTGATTTCAGGATTAAAAGAGCTTGCATGGCTTTCGGCCAATGCAGACGAGCTTTTGGAAAATCATGGGGACTCAAACCCAGATATATTCATTGGATCTACACAACTATCGTTAGACCAATTTTAGCATATGGATGTCTTGTATGGTGGCAGAAAGGAGAAGTCGCGACAGTTCAGTCAAAGCTAAATCATCTCCAAAGGATGGTCCTAATGGCGATGACAGGAGCATTCACGACAACTCCTTCTGCTGCTCTAGAGGCGCTACTGTGCATTAAACCACTACATGTGTTCCTAAAACAAGAAGCATTATCTTGTGCATACCGTCTTAGGGTTACAGGGCTTTGGAACAGTAACCCATTAGAATATGCTACCAGTCACACTCGCTTGTGGTCTCAAATGTTTCCGTGGGATGAGTATTTACTCGCTCCTAGTGACCTAACTCTCACAAGCAGTTTTCCTTTTAAAACATTCAATGTGAGCTATCCTCTTCGTTAGGAATGATTGTCTGGTTGTCTGGAACGACAACTTGATGAACACATAGTTTGTTTTACGGACGGTTCTCTGTTGAATGGTCGTGCTGGTGCTGGTATCTACTGTCGTGAAATAGGCTGGAGCAGTCTCATTCACTTGGTAGATGCTGTACTGTGTTCCAAGCAGAAATCTACGCAATTCTGTGTGGAGTACAATCGGCACTTCAGCAGAGGATCTGTGGTAAACGTATTTATTTTTGTTCCGACAGTCAGGCAGCCTTAAAAGCACTCAGTTCGAATGACTCACGGTCGAATCAAGTGATCGCATGTCGAACTCAAATTGAAGACCTCAGCATTTCAAATGCTGTTTACTTCATATGGGTACCCGGCCATTCTGGTATTACTGGAAATGAATGGGCTGATGAGTTGGCTAGAGCTGGTGCAACGAATGATTTCGTTGGTCCTGAACCAGCTTTACCACTTTCAACTAGTTGGATAAAGCACAAGATACGTTCTTGGGCTGCATCCAAACATGCCAGCTACTGGCGCAGCTTGCAAACTTGCGCTCAGACAAAAGCATTTCTACCAGATTTAAATCTGAAAATGTCAAAGTGTCTACTGCATTTCTCCAAGTATCATTGAAGTATTCTGGTCAGAGCTCTGACTGGACATTGCAAACTCAATTATCACATGGCTACTATTCAACGTGCTGAGTATTATTCGTGTGATTTGTGTGAATGCGATTATGGTACTTCATATCATCTGATATGTAACTGTCCCGCATTGACGCAGCTACGTATCCGGGTTTTTGGTTCTCCATACATGGTTGAGTCTGTGTATGAGGAGCTAAAATTGAAGGATATTCTCTCGTTTCTCACCCAATGTGGTAAGGAGCTATAGTCAGAAGGGTTCATCGTTCTTCCTGGAGTGAATGAATCCCTTCTGTATTCACCTTAAATAGGGTTTGGCAGATTGTTTGGCATCCTCTGAGGGGTACCGAATTTACTTCTTCTCGTACATACTGCGAGTCGTTCTGCATTCTTCCGGGAGTGCAGAATGGTGTCGCTTTTGTAAGATCTCTAAATCCTCTCGGGGGTTGGAGGTTTTATTAACAGCAGACTGTTCGGGACCTCGTAGAGGTTCAGAATTTCCTTCTGCTTCCACTAAATGTGATCCTCAGCAGATTGTTCAGCATCCCTTAGGGGTGCAGAATTTACTTCTGCTTTTATGTGTTTTTGTGTCGTCAATTTTTCCCATCCTCCTAGTCCAACCCTTACCATTTCCTTTCAATCCTTCCCTCTTATATATCGGGAAAATGATGCTAAAAACAAATTGATGGCAAGGCACAAATCTCCAAATATCAAGGGGAACGTGCCATTTGAGCCAATTTGTTCTGATTCCTGATTCCTGAACCTGAAAAAAACATGTTTTGAAAAAACAAGAGTTGACTTAAAAAAATTTCGGGATAACACCAACTCAACTTTTCATAAAACTTAAAAAATTCGCGTAAAAAAAAGCGTAACCTCAGGAATCCGCGTAACTTCGGAAATACGTGTAAAAAAAGCCGCGTAAAAAACCGCATGGAAAAAACTGCGTAAAAAACTCTCAATGTATTGTCACTTACACAATGTAAACATTACACATTAAACTAGTTTCACCCAAATTTCAAATAGAAAATAATCAATGGGAAAGTAACAACCATTTGAAAGTGATGCAATTCGATTCCGGACACCCTTTAAAAACACCCACACCGGACACCCCTTAAAAACATTCTTGGCTGAAATACTTAACCTTTGGCAGATACAACATGGCGTTGAAACTTATCAAGACCGGATCAAAAAATCACACCCTAGCATAGTTGTGCTAGTTTCATAGCTGAAAAAAATTACGATTAATGCAATCCGTTGTTCTCTAGAGGCCAAAACTAGTCCAAGATTGCAATGCAAATTAATTCTTCACGTTGAAAGAAGGTGCGCTTCGGCTCTATTACTTTCGACCGATTTCATCATAAATCATTGAGGATATGCAAATGGTATCTATCCCGATGTGTACATCCATATTCCACAGAGCTATGATCTGAATTATGTATAAGAAAAGTATCTCCTATGGGGAGCAAAACAAAGTTGGTAAATTGGTTACTTCACCGGTATTGGGAGTAAACAAAAATACGAAATGAGCTCCGGTTTTTTAACCAGTTGAAGTGAAAATTCAATATCCCGCAATTTGGTGAAAATTAATTAAATAGCAAACTACTGTTCAAGAGCTTTGAAATTGAAGTAAACATTGAGCATTTAACCAAGGAAACCTTTCTCTATACAAACTGAATTTATATTGTTGAACAATGTTCAACCAAGTGAGTTTATGGCTAAAAAAATATCTGTTGTTTTGGGTAATATTTTCAGAAGAATTCACAACGATGTTTGAAAAACTTGCAAATGATTTAACTGTTCGTTGAATTTCTTCGTCTTTTAGATTTACCTATTTAAAATCACTCAATTTATGAGAAAAATGTAAAGTAAATGAATTTATTTCATCTCGGTTTCAATTTAAGAAAACAAATCCATAGAACAATGAAACAGTATTTCGAATAAAATTGCAATACTTAATAGTATAGAGTAAAAAACTTAGAATTCATTACATATTCAAAAGCTGAAGGAAATCATGTTGAGTCATAGTACTAAATCAATGCTGTCAACAAGAGAAAAAAAATTTAACAAATATGCAACTTACGTTTTCGTGCTTAAAGAAGCAGAGCATTTTCAGCTCCCGGAAAACACGTTTCGATGACACCAGCGACTGGAACACGTTTGGCAGTTTTTTCAGTGCGACCCGACGTCCGTCACGAGGATCTGTGACAGCCCTGTTGAAGGAGGAAAAAGAAAACCAAAAAACAAAAATGGAATTAATTTTCGGTAATTTTATTCATATACCATTTGAGTAAGACTAGTGATAAGACCCGGCAAGGATAGCCGCCAATAATTTGATTGAAAAACGTGAGGCATGCGTAATGCTGACACCGTTATTTTAGGTTGATAATTAGCAAGGATGGAAATTGAAAACTGAAAATAAAATATACAAATTTTATCCATGCTCGGCGAAGATTTTTCCATGTGATCGAAAGAGAAACGAACATCCGTTCGTTTTGTCATCGTGACTGCACTGCAAAATAAAACAGAAAGGTGTCTACCCACGGCTAATTCAAATGTCACCCCGTCCAATGGCAATTGGCGGCATTTCTAGGTGACATGCAACGTGAGTGACCCTCGTTTCCATCATTTCGTTTGGGGTGTTGATGTCTTTTTAATTCGAAATTAAATTTTTAATACTGCAGAAGAGCTGCTGCTGACAAGAAATACGAGTGTGCTGAAGTATATGCTTTGATCACGATTTCACATTGACAGGTCTGGGCAGCGTTGGCTTCTTCTATCCATTACGAAGGACGAGAAGATGGAGCGATTCAATTTACAATCGAGATGAACGTGCAACGTGAGACTGTCACGCGACTTGGTATGGGAAATCGACGAATCGGGTACGGTGAAAAATGGGATTGGTCTTTGATGCAGCAAGGATCGCATTCCACACCTACAAATCGATATGAGACCATACATGGGCTTGAAGCAATTCCAAATTAAGGAGCTAGGTGGGCCAAGAATACTGGGATAGTTCTTAAGGACAAAATTTGTTACTATTATTAATATTATTATTGCTATGATCACTATGTAGGGTGGAAAATCCTTGAGAAAGAAAAAGATGTTTTCATGTTCGTTACTTTTTTACTTTCAAGGTCGATACAATTATTCCAGTGAGTTTCTAACTTTGAGGTCTCGTTCGAAAAGTATTTTTTGTTTGTTTGTAAGATACTCTTTCACGGCGTCGATGAACTCTTCTTTTTTATGATAAACCATAATTTGAGGCATGTGAACAGACAATTGTCCGAGGGAATCAACTCAGGCCAATAAGGTGGATGGGGAAGCAATTGAAGCTCTGCATCGTTTATGTTCTTGTATGCCTATAACATTTTTCTTTTGTTTCGCAACGATTTAGGACTTCATTCGCTTAAAACATGTGCAGTAATACTCGCTGTTGATGGTTTTTCCTTTTCGATGTATTCCACGGAAAATGTGCACTGGCGATCCCAGAAAACCGACGCAATGGCTTCTGTGCCAATGAGACTTCAAAGGCCGGATGCTTCAGAGCCTACGTCACCCGATTTCAATTCATTACCGGACACTCATACTGTTCTCTGATGTGAATAGTGGATCCAAGTTCCATCAACAGTTACCAATCGACGCCAAAAGTCTTTCCAATTGAGCATCAGTTAGGCCAAACACGCTTCCGAAGGGCACTTGCGTTCGTGTTTTTCTATCTGCAGAAACTCGTCCCCAATATGGCGTGTCCTTTTATTACTAATCCTTATGATGTCTGCTATTTTGCGCTATCATGCCGGCCAACACTAATTCATGTATTGTTTTGATATTGTCATGTATTATAATTGGCTGCCGTGATTATTTGGAGATTCATACCAGCAAAAAGAAAAAGTTTTTCAATAGGTTATAATTACTATACTCGTAGTGCTGAAGCAGATCGTTGTTATGAAGCAGTTGACTGGTTACGATAGGTGGTAGTATCACATCATACATGAATATCTCACGGAACTCTCGAAAACAATATTTCACAATGTAATTCTGAGGAGCACTGGCCGGATAAAATTTGTTCAACTTTTCTTTGATTTCATACGTCGTTTTGTCTCTCAAAACATTGATGGGAGAACAAACTTCTATACTCTCTTTTTATGCGGAGCATACGTAATGCATAAAAACACACACACTTCAAAAAATCCCTGTGATTTTACATCTTATTAGATGCACATAAATGGAGCGTCGCAGTTCACGCAAATTCACGTGGAAGAACATTTAATATTGTGTCTAAAACTCCATGATATGAAATTCATTGAAATAAAAAAAGAACACTGATAGCAACCGCCGCGAGTTGAACCGAGAATCATTGGATCGCAAGTACGTCTGTTAATCGATTGAGCCACAGAAGAACATATCTGCATGGCTGGTAAAAGTAGCATTTAAATGCATACAGTCACACCTGCTAGCAGAATGCAAGTTACAGTCGAAATCAGTAAAATTCAAGCTAATCTAACATTAAGTCATTACAAATGAAATTTTCCGTCGTTTGCCAGATTAGGACTTTATGAATTACATCGTATGGGGAATTAAGTCACCTGTATTATTCAAATATTTTTGGTGTGCATACTTTGAAAATCCGCATAATAAAAACTGCATAACTTTGAAAATTCGTATAAAAATCCAGTGGCGTCTCGACCTTATGTGCATCTCGTGCACTGCACAACCGGTCAAATTGAAGGAACTAACTACATCCCCATCCGCATTCTATCATGTTTTTTTAGATTCTCTATTTAGTCGATGAAATCAGGTCCAATGGTTCCGAATAGCCACATTGATTTAAGAAGAGAGGGAATCACTCAGCTCAGCTCTGAGATTGGTTGTTCTCTCGGTTAAGTTTGGCTCTGTGAGAACTTGTATACATGCACACCTTCTGGAGAGGCTTCGGTGGTTTGTGCTTATGGCAGTTGAAAACAAATTGCTGTCTCCAGAAATTTCAGGTTCACAGATTAATCTGAGCTTCATATATTCTGAAAACGCTGCAAAGATTTTCACAAACTTCTAAAGTCAATGAGCCCCTAAATGTCTTCTAACTGCTAGAAAAAAAAAACAAAGTATCCTACAGAGCGTTTTCTTGCTCAGACTGATTTTTGGTTCGCACACAGATTTTAAAAAACCTGGTATCCTTGGCTGTCTCAGTTGCAACGTCGAAACGGCTTTGTTGATGATATTATTAACAGATTTGCTGGACGTGCAGCACGCGGATTTCTTTTGTTGTATCATGATACGTAAAAAGTTTAATAAAAAAATCCCATCCAAAAGTATGTCGATATTTCATTGTATTGAAAAACACAAGCGAATATCAATTCCTCAATCTTCAGTTTTCGCTTACAACGAATTGTTACATCTGATATAATCAGTGCACTACCCGTAAATTTTGTCACGAGACGCCACTGAAAAAATCGAAAAATTATAGAAAATTTTTGTTGTTGCTAGATGTCGTAAAAAGTCATAATCGTCGAGATCTAAGTTTCTTAAATACCGACTTTGTGGTATTTTTGAGATATCCGGAATCAATTTTTTTAATGTCAATTTTTCTAGAAGTGCATGAAACGACGATATCTAGTGTTATCACGAAAGATTTTTTTTTGTTGAGAAAAATCCCAGAGAGTCGACCAGAAATTTTTTTTTCGGATAACACCAAATCCTAAAGTTTCGTGTATTCTCAAGACCAAACAAGAAAACCACATAACGTTGAAAATTGGTGTTAAACAATCCGCATAGCTTTGAAAGTTCGCACAAAAAACAGCATAACTTTTGAAATTAAAAAAAAAACGCAAAAAAGAGGCTTAAGTGTACTCAACATGATGCCAAAAATGTGAACGAAAATCACTATTTCAAACAAATCAAATAGCTGTACTTTTTTATGTGTTTGTCTAAATATGAATAGTCTCAATGATTTGTTTTAGTCTTGTTAAGACAAAGAGCTACCTTGAGCTAGCGTTTTAAATTTGATCAGTATTTAACGAGGAAAACAGATTGCAAAAATGACATGCGAATGCAACTATGTAATGATCACGAAAAAGCTATCGCCTAGATGATATTCGAACCCGTAGCTAGCTCCTATCCGGGGAAATTGTTCTACCAGTTAAACTACCCTGCATGTGAAAACAAATGAAGATTGAACAGCCTAATTGACCACCGCACATCTGCTGAGATCATCAAATAGATGATGACGCTGATGTACTTCAGAAAAAAAGACAACAACAAAATCCCAAATCATCGTTTGACGGCAAAGCAGAGGGTGAAGATAGACTTGCGATGCGACGTGTTTATGTTTTCTGTCGGATTAGTTTCCATAGCGATAGGACTATAATTGAATGCTGTGGCACCCGAGTAAAGCGAAGCATGCTCGGTTCTTCTAGTCAATTAGGCTGTTTCTTCGTGTGTTTTCACATACAGGGTAGTTTAATTGACGAAACGATTTTCACGGATAGAAGCTAGCTTCGGGTTCGAGTCCCGTCTCTGCGGTAACTTTTTCGCAGTTTTTATTACATAATTGTATTCGCATGTCGTTTTTTCTATCTGTTTGCCTCGTTAGGTATTGATTAATAGTCTGTAATGTACCACAAATTTTCGGCGTGCATTTTGATGGTCCAGAAGGGTTTTTTCACTCCCCCTAGTAAATGTTTGCATCTTTTTTCGAAAAAATTGACTTTTTTATCTAAAATATAAGAAAAGTTACGAAGTGAAAGTGGAGCTTTAGCTCGAATCATTTCATATCAAGACTCATTGCTTATTTTACTGTAGTGCTCCTAGATGTCAGACCTGAAATGTTTTGCCAATAGTTCGTTTGGATACGTTTCCTCTTTCGATGCTTAAAATTTCGTTGCAATTCATTTTGTTTCAAAGAAGTTAATGTTGGACGTTCATTTCGAAAATCCAACGTGGTAAGGTTCAAAAATTGCAAAGTCGTTGAAAATGACTGTTCTCAAACATTTCCGTGAGCGATATACTATCGATTGGCAGGATCAAGTGTGCTTCGTAGTAGAGCTAACAATCGGAAGCTGCATTAGAAGGTGATGAGAACGATGAGGGCAGGACTCAGAACTATCGAATTATGATATCGTCCAGAAAATCACTGCCTGTAAAGGTACCGTCAGAAGGATTTCGCTGTTTTCGAAGTAGGTGACCAAACAGGACACTGAAGCAGTATTCAAAGCCCAACAGATGTACCGCGAAGTTATACAATAAGATTCATATGAAATACGAAGAATGCATTCTAATGGACAACGAAACGTACGTGAAAATGGATTCTGGGTAAATGCCCGGTGAAAAGTTCAATGAAGTCGTTGGTCAAGGTAACGTCCCGTACAAATTCGGTTTTGCCGATAAATGCACGAACAAACTTATGATCTGGCAAGAAAAATTGCAGCTGCGGGCCAAAAGACCCAGATTTTCGAGATAAACAAGAATATGGATTCTAAAATTTACAAGAGGAGTGCCAGTAAAAGCGATTTCTTCTGTACATTGAAAATCACAATGGACAACATGTGATGTTTTGGCAAGCTTTAGTACTATAGTTGTATCTAGACAATGGAGTGGATTTCTTCCAAAAAGACATCAACATACCCAATTACCCTTAATTCCGCGAGAAAAAAATATTGGCAATTGCCAAATCGAAGTTGAGGAAGAATGGAAATAAAAACATGGAAAAAAAAAATGGTTAGCAGAGTGTAAAAAATATGATGAGTGCACAGAAGCAAAGCAAAGCCTTGGTATTACATTCCTGTAGTGGAATTTGACCTTCTGTTTCAACAGACTTCCCAGCCGATTCAGATTGTACAGAACTAGTGCATGGCTGGTGCTACGATTCTACTGACACTACGAATCCTTCCAGGTCGGGACTCGAACATACGACAACTGGTTTGTAAGACCAGCGTCCTATGCATTGAACCGCCAACCCGGGTGCACAGAAAGAAATTATGAATTTTACAGGTGACAAATTCTACAAACCATTTAATTCATAACTACTTAACGTCAAATGACGCAATATTCCATTCGTACAGAATTTTACAGGCTACGAGTGTAATTTGCACTCGGCTACCAAGTGCCGCTATATGTACCAATTATTTATTAAGCAGATATGTGCTTCTGTAGCTTAGTCGTTTAAATGTAGTGTTTTGTGATCTAAAGTTTCTTCGTTCAAGCCGCGCTGTTGCTATTCTTGATTATAGATGTGTGTGAAATATGACGTTCCATTTATGTGCATCTTGTAAGATGTAAAATCACACGAATTTTTCGAACTGTGTGGCATTCGAAGAAAAGTTCGGGATTTCATTAAAACCAAACCGCAATAATACTATCGATATTTTACCTTTCGAGTGCAATACGTAATTTGAGTACTTAAAAAAATTCTTTCATCTTTCTTTCATGGTTCGCAGAGATAAATCAGTTTTTTTGCGTCCATATGTAAAATGACACAAGCTTTATATAATTTTTAATTCAAATTTCAGGTTTAACTACCAACTACCATGCGCCTCCATTGATTTCTAGCGATTGTAACATAGTCATTTTATATTTACTTGTATCAATTTTTGAAACTGGCTATGTAAATCTTTGATTGTTTTGTGATAGTTTCGGCTATAGAGGTTTTAACCTTAATGTCATTCACCTCTTTGGGCCCGTCACTGTGGTAACTTTTTTGCAGTTTTCATTACATAGTTGTATTTGTAAGTCTTTTTACAATCTGCTTTTCTCGTTAGATACTGATAATACTAATTATTTATGTTTTTCTTTTTTTATTTACATTTTAACAAATTCATACAATGTTCTACTTTTGAGAACAAGAATCAGTTCACAGTGATACAAATTATATACCCTTTACTTGCACCGAAACAACTTTGAAGAATTGTGTATGATTCGGTGAAATGGTTTTCAGAGAAATCGCTTCGGAGGAACGATTTTCGTTGGGATGACTCAGAATTACCTCCAACACTTCCTTTCGTTTACGTTCCAACTATTTTGGCACTTGTATTCAGACTACTTTTGGAGCTTCCTTAAGTCGAACTCGATCTTCCAGCAGTCATGTTAGAAAATTTCTAGTGCAAGTTAGGTTCTTCACAAGTGATTGAGAATGTCACATTTTTCTATATATTGTCGAGAACAAGTAAAGGAGAAGGTGAAGCAAATATTGTAGAGAAGGCCAGATCTTTCGGTACGTACTCTGGCTAGAAAAATAAAAATGTCTACAACATTCTTCCATTCTTTAGAGCACCGGCAAGGAACGAAGTCGTTCAAGGTGAAAACTGTATCGAACCGTAATGATAAACAGAATGTGACGGCTTAAATCCGGGCTTGCAAGTTGTATCGCTGATAGGACGAAGTTTTCCTGTGTGATTATAGGTAATGAAACTTATGTGGGTGGAGACTTTAAGCAGCTTCCCAGAATGTCTTTTTATTATGTCATGCAACTGAATAGCGTAGAACTTCAGATTGAAAAAAAGGCCAAATTTCCCAAAAAATATTTGGTTTGGCAGGAAATATGCGGTGGTAAACAAGAAAATATACCGTGAAGAAAGCTTAAAGAAGCGATTGTTACCATTCCTACACAACCAGGAAGTTTCCTTACTATTGTGGCCTGCTTTGGCATCCTATCACTGTTCCAAAGACGTTTTGGAATGTTTAACATGTAAGGATTTTATGTTCAATTAGCTTGATTTCTGAGTAGTTTCTCAAATTCAGAGTGAGTTCAAACTGAGGTAAATAAACAATTATCAAAATGACACCTCCAGTTAGGAAAAGTCACGAGTTCGAATCCCGCCTTTATACTGTTTTTAGCAAATTTGCTTTACTCCTTTTCTTTTCAAAAATTAGAACTAAGTACAAGACTACTTATAGCGTAGCAATCAAATCGTTCGGGTAAAATACTACTCAAAACAGCAATAATCACCTTTCTTCTGAATAACGGGGAATTTTAGTATTTAGTATTCGTAATAACAATTATATCGCACAATATTCGATCGAGGTTCGGAAAGCGTGGATAATTTACAAATCTAGCATATCTTTTGATAAGGACATAAAGAACATCTGGCGAAATTTATTTTAAATAATAACAGTCAAACTAATACCCATCAGGGAGTAATCAGAAAAAAAAGTTTCTCTATTTTTATATATTTGCTATTCATCCAATCTAGTTTTCTTTTAAAAGAAGTGGACAAAGCTGCTATGAGATTAAAAGTTTTAGCATAGAAGAATATAAGCATTGTAAAGAGAATCACCTACACGAATTTTTACCTGATTCGAGTTAAGGTTCCTTGAAAATTCCTAGTCGACTATTATTCCCGGGAATTCTCGGATTTTCCAAGCTTTTTTTCCAAGAAACGACATTTCAATGAAAACTGATCAGATTGTCCACTCTAAAAAAGATTACGTCCAGTTTCGATAGCTTCCAAAGAAGAACGTGATACTTCTTCTTGAATAAATAAATAATCTAATCTTACGATTATTGTTTGTCAGACAATAAATAAATACATAAACATAATATTGTTTTTGTAACTGGTTAGATGTGATTTTATTTCAATTAAAATTTAATATTATAGCCGTAGTAAATTGTTAACCGACATTTAACCGAAATTTGACAAACTCTCATTTCGGATTCACTGTCGCCTTCACCGACGGTACCCAAAATAAATCGTCGGAAAATATGTTTAATTGCTCCCTCTCCCCACAAGTGAACCCATGAGCCGGCGGGCTACAGATGTCCATTACAAGCGCATCACTGGAGCTCGGCCGTTAGCTGATTAACAATTTACACCTGATGAGCTACAGGTCCGTCAGTTATCGCGTTTTCCATTCCATGGTTGCTGCGGCGGATCGGATCTACTCACAACGCTGGAAACTGATGACATTTGTGTCAACTTCACGTCATAACCTGACAGTTTTCCCTTGCGTTGGCTTTGTCTACAGTGTGATCCGTTACGATTTCCGGTGGTTGGACTGACGAAGGCGGAAATTTAATTCAATTTCGTTCTCCACCAGCAGAATGCACTAATTGCCCGGGCTCTCCCTTGAGACTAGTGCCGTGAAGGTGTATAATTTTATGTAGCAATATGATAACGTGACGGAACATCAAGCCGTTAATTTCATTTACAGCTTTTTTCATAGTACTGCTAGATCCGCTCACCGAAAGTTAAGCTTGGTATAAATTTTTACAGTATCATATATCGAACGGCAAAAAGAAAAAAAACAACAAGATGCTTTCAGCATGTCGATCATAGAAGCATGGATTACGCATTGACACAAGAAATATTTTAATATATATTCAAATGCAGCTTTGAACGTAAGTAGCTTTACGTTCGAATTCGACTTCCAACGCCGCAAAGATGTTGCAACTTGAAATTTCGTAAAGTTGAATCTGAAGTCTGATAAAGCGGTTCCGCGAGTAATGGATCGGATTTGATAAACTTATCTGTCGTCATCCATTTGTTTTACCTCGTCGATACGTTTATTTACACTATCACTTGTCGGTCAACATCGAAACCATATTCGGTGTGAATTGTTGCGGTAACCGGTAACCGAATTGCAAACACATCCGCGAATGGTGAACACGCGCACATTGACACAGTCACTGGGTCACTTATCATGTTACGGTTGAAAGTGTGTGAAGAATCGTATATGATTTTTCATGTTTTGCAATGGATTTTTAATAATGATATAATTGAATATAGCATGAAACATTGGTCAAGTGAAATGAGAAAATAGGATATTGAATGAATATCACCTGATATATTAAGTACATCAGTTTGATAACTGTTGTAATAAAAAATATCAAGTTCCCTTCGGCTCATCAGTGCTTAAAGCAGTTCAAATTGAGCCGCCAACTCCGCCTAACAGTTCAATTTGAACCGCTAAGCAGACGCAAAGTCCACACTATTTATGTGACCCTTTAAGGATGTGACACTAGGTGCCATATCCTATCTGACGTCTCGGACGAAAACGAGTGACGACTGACGAGGGTCACATAAATAGTGTGGACTTTGCGTCTGCTTAGCGGTTCAAATTGAACTGTTAGGCGGAGATGGCGGTTCAATTTGAACTGCTTTAAGCACTGATGAGCCGAAGGCGAAACGCGAAGAAATCGAAACTAAATATGTACTTTACGTACAAACCAAAAACCCCTAAATGTTCAAATATCAAGTGTTTGTTTCGTTTTGATTTTAACCTTGTGGTCGTTTGCCTATCGGATAGAACAGACTTTTTGAACCTATGTTCGGAGGTTGAGAATCGAACACAGATAGACTATTTATCACTATATTGTTTCGTAAGTATATTTTCTCGCTCCAAACAATTGTAAATGTTCAATAAGAGTTAGACTATATGTTCGCGCCTGCAGGATGAAGTTCGTATACAAGTAAGTATGACTGACTTTTATCAAAACGGTTACTTTGGAGGGTCCCTAGAATTCAATTAATTGTATTGTAGCATTGTGCTCTAGTTTGCAAACCTTCAAGGATCGCAAAACAATCCAAAGTTTTTCGAAGAAGTTGTTTACCAAAATCCGACTAGGACTCTCATGAATTGACTATTTAGTGTTTGCTCAGAAAAAATCTGGAAACCTGGAATAGATATCATATTAATTCAGCTAAAACATCCTAAGAATATTATAATCATATTTGATATCAGATACGACAAAAAATCTTGATGCTCCACCAACTTTACGAAAAAACAACAACTCATCAGAGTATTTGGTTGATGTGGTGGAAATGGCGTGTATGAGGTAGGATTCGCTCTAGGCAAAGCTATGAGACCATAGAACAAGTTCAGTAATTCATTAAAACACTTAAAAACGGTTCCACCGAATATACGATTTTGATTCTTAAATTTCATGTTGGTATGTTTTGATTTAGTTCAATTTTTGCATAAATATTCTTCATGACCAAAAGAGACAATTTGCATGATCAATTTTCTAACCTTAGTTTTTAGAAGGGCCTAAGAAAAAATTCTTCGAAAATTTTTAAAAAAGCTATACACTGAGGTCTTTTTTAACGAGGGTTTTAATGCGATTTTTTTACGCAGGTTTCGGAAGTTACGCGGTTTTTTGACGCGAATTATACGTTATGTGGTTTTCTTGTTTTATCTCAAAAGATTAAGATTACACCAGATCTCGTCGTTTCATGCACTTCTAATACCGTTTTCGTTTTTGAACCTAGACGCGGGCGACTCTGACTCCGAATAAAACGAACACGTGGTACGCGCCCTAAACAACAACTCACGAAAAAAAGAAGAAATAAACAAACTTGCATGGATGCGTGGTGCGACCCGAGAAAATTTTTAGAGCGAAACTACGCGATTGGAGTCCGATCTAGAGCGACCCATCAAACGTTGTTTGGGAGACTCTGGGTCAGCTTTCGGGCTGCTCTGATCAATAAACGAAAACGGTATAAGACATTTGGCATTAATAAAACTTTGATAAAAGCGGATTTTTTCAAACAAATTTTTGTCGAGATAACACCAGATCACTATGTTTCACGAATTTTTGAAGACATTTGGCAAAACCAAAATATTTGTATAGTTTTGCGATTTTGTCTTTCTCATATAGATCGGCTATACAATCACTGCTAAAACCGACTTTTCAACCGAGTCCCGGAGGGCCGAATGCCATATACCATTCGATTCACCTTGACAAACTGATAAAATGTCTGTGTGTGTGACAAATATGTTCGGAGACGGCTGAACCGATTTTCACGAACTTAAATTCAAATGAAAGGTCTTATGGTTCCATACAAAGTTCTTGAATTTCATTTGGATCCGACTTCCGGTTCCGGAATAACAGGGTGATTTGCACCAAATATGCTATTTGTTTCATAAGCTACCTCTTTATATTGGCTAGTTAATTTCTCTAGCTTGCAGACCATGAGAGTCTGTAACTAAACAAACCAGACCCATGATTGATCTACTGAATTTTATCCAAGTCTCTCTCTCTCTCTCTCTCTCTCTCTCTCTCTCTCTGTGTGTGTGTGTGTGTGTGTGTGTGCGAATTTGTGTGCACTTTTTAACCTTTTTTTTTAATATAAATAAGCAACGCAAATGCCAAGCGTTTGGTTGGAAAAATGATGCCGACTATGCTATAAACACTGAAGCATGCTTTCGTGAACTACTCGATTCAATCTGAAGCAATTGGTGTCAAAAATGGGCCCAAATTAGTGTCAGAAACTATTTTAAAAAAAGATAAAACATGTTTTTATGAGACTGTTTTGAAGAAAGAGAAAGGCATAATCACTTCACTAAGTGGATTAGGAAGGGTTTTTTTTTCTTCCGACCATGCTTAAATGATGCTGTCTAGTCTACCATATTAGTTCTGAATTGATAATTTATACACTGATGCCTTTTTTTACACGTTTTTTTATGCGGATCCCCGAAATTACGTAATTTTTTTAACGCGGATTTACGAAGTTACGCGGTTTTCTTGTTTTGTCTAAGAATTGCATGAAGCGTCGAGATCAGGCGTTATCCCGAATTTTATTTAACTTTGTCTCTCTCTGACACTGATTTTGTTAAAATTTTTTTTTAGATTACACCAGATTTCGACTTTTCATGCATTTTTAAGACATTTGAGATCAACAAAAAATAATAATAATATTTTGATTTCGGAAATCTCAAAACTTTTCTATGTTCCAAAGTCGAATTTTTTCAAAAATTTGTTTTTGAAAATCTACCAGATCTGGACTTTTCATGCATTTCTACGACATTTGACATAAAAATTTTTTTTTAAATTTTACGGTTTATTTCTACGCAGATTTCCGAAGTTACGCGGTCTCAAATTTTCAAAATCATTCCAAAATCAATTTAACAATTTTTTTTATTAACCTGATCTGGACGTTTCAGGCATTTCTAAGATATTCGGAATCGAAAAAAAAATTCTTAAGTTTTGCGGGTTTTTTAAGCTGATTTCCGAAACTACACGGTTTTTTTACGCGGTACGTATCCCCCGCGTAAAAAAAAACCTCAATATAGAATACGTACAGGGTCCGCCATGTAACTTTTTTTAACATGCAATAAAACACAAACGGTTCATCCGATTTCAAAATTTATTTTTGCATATTAAAGTACAATCCTTCCGGTTAATTGTGGAATATAATTTCATTCAAATGGCTGCCTCGGCTGTCCTTGCAATACGCCATACGGTCGGTCCAGTTTTTTAGTACATTTTCGATTGTAAGCAGCTTTATTTCAGCTATGGCTGCACGAATGATGTCCTTCAAGGCTTGAATTGTCTCTGGCTTGTCTACATAACACTTACCTTTGACAGCCCCTCAAAGATAATAGTCTAACGGCGTCAAATCACAGCTCCGAGGCGGCCAAACGACATCCGAATTTCGACTGATAATTCGATCTTCGAAGACTGTGCGCAGAAGATCGATCGTAGCGTTGGCTGTGTGGTACGGAGCGCCGTCTTGTTGGAAACAAATGGTGTCCAAGTCTTCCTCTTCAACTAACGGGAAGAACCAATCGCTAATCATGGCGCGGTAGCGCTCGCCATTGACCGTGGCGGCGGCTTCTGCCTCATTTCCGAAGAAAAATGGCGCCAGACCAAAATCCACATCAAACCGTCACTCTCTGAGGATGTATCGGCTTCTCCATGATAACGTGCGGGTTTTCCATCCCCCAGATGCGACAATTTTGCTTATCAACATACCCGCCGAGATGAAAATGTGCCTCATCCGAGAAGATGATTTTTTGGCAAAAATCGGCGTCTTCTTCAAGCTGGTTTTAGTTTTCAAAACTGCAATATTTTCACGCTTTCCTCAAGCGTATACACAACCATTTTCGTTCAGCGGAAGGATAAAAGTAAGTTTATGTCAAATCAGAATTGACATTAAGGTTACCAATGTCGAATTAACCGCTAGTTCAAAAAAAAAAATTTAGATAGCGGGCCCTGTATTCATGTATAGAATTTTATATTTTTCGCTTCTGTTGTTCGATATTTACTCAGAACAATATACTAAATGGATTGGACAGGAATTATGCAGCATTGGAAATATGTTAAGTAAATGACAAATGTAGACCTTGAAACGTAATATGAGTTGTGAAAGTTGGCAGCGAATAAAATCTTTACGTGTAGTACGTGGCATAGTAAAAAAATTCTTATTGCAATGATTTTGTATATTTAAACTTCATCAAATTAAATTGTAATTAATAGTTCCAGTTCTACGGCAATCCAGTTCTATTCCGATTTTGCAGCTTATTCGCACTGGATAGTAATAAACACTCGCGTCATTCGCTAGAAAATCTTTACAGCTATAAATCAATTCTCACGCGCAACATCTGCATGACTGTAACGGCCGATGTTGACAGCCAATAACTGTTACACGGGAGATTAACAGGCATGCACAGATGTACATACGGCTAAACCACCCACCAGAAACATCTCCGCAGGCACACGGCTCTACTGGCGGATTTCCATAATATCCTACCCGTATACATACTGCTGCGAGCGAGTCGTTTCGGATCCCGTATCGAAGTGCGGGAAATAACGACCAACTGCACTGGCGCTGCTGGAGAATGAAAATTTCCACATGGTTCTGCAGTGGGCGTACGACGAATGTCCAGCGGGGAATCGTTTAAATTGTCTGGTTGCGATGAATTCATATTCACATTTTCATGTCCGATTGTCTGAGGTCTGAAGGACCAGGCCAGGGTAGGCTGTAAGCACTCCTACTAGCGTAATGGTGCGGAGATTCGTTTGTTTTACGGTGAGTCCGTTTTTTTGTTTATGCAATGTGGGTTTACACAAATGGTTATTTTATAATTACGCATACGAACAACGACGAAATCGTTGGCGATTTTTATGCAATATTATGTTTGAGCATAGAAATAGTGAGCAGAATAAGACAGATCTAGAGCAAAATAAAAAAAATATGCCAATTACAATTCCCTTTTTCTAAATTTATTGAGGAGACATATAATTAGTTATCGAAAAACTGATACAGCTTCGAAAAATAAACGCCACAAAAGTGAAGGGTCCCTGAACCCAGTCCGAATCAAAATATGATATCATTTGTTAGTTACAAGATAAGATTGTCAACATGAATTATAACCGGTTCGTAGAAAAAGTCAAATTTTATCAACGAATTCTACGAATTAAAAAAAACTTTATATTTCAGATAAGTTATCCATGTACAAGTTATGTGTAAAATCCAATGTTTTTACAAACGTTGTGTTTTAGTAATCTTGACAAAAACATACACAAGATTACATATTGCAATGCAAACTACTCTGCATCTCAGTTTCTACATTCACTGATAGTTCGCTCTACAACGAAGATTAGATGAAAACTACCATCGTTGTGCCGATCGGGTTGCAAGTTTCTCACGGAAAGCAAAACGACAAAAAAACTGAACCGCCCAAAGAACCTTTCCGCGTACAAGAGTAAACCATGTCCAGTCATTTTGAACGCACGCACTCACTTGTCTAACGATATGCAAATGCAGTAGTAGGCAATATACCTGATAGCACTCTAATTGAATAGTTCAACATCAATCGAAATCAACGGCGTACGATGTGTACGATGTAGCTCCGTACGGATAAGTCGATGAGTAGTAATCCGCTATGGAGTGCTCTTTACTACGATAAGGACAGCCGGTGGCACTGCCACTAACGGATAAAGGAAAATCCGCAAGACCAAGAGACCCCAAGACTGGAGAACAAGTAGCAGATGACTCGTTGATGCGTTGGTGTTAGTTGTTTCAGCTCCCCGTTGCTGGTAGGCGTAAACCGGTGAATGCTCATGCTAATTATCGCGTCAACCATGCATGATTAACGATCCGATGGCTAGGAAGCTTTAGTGAGTACAGAATTAAATTAACGTCTAGCAAGAAGTTGTGGCTGACGAAGGAAGTCAGTGCAGTGGTTTTAACACTTTTGATAGTCTTGTTTGTTTCACACGTCGAAGCAATTCACAGATTTGACTTGAACCTGTTTTTTTGTGTGAACTTGATACTTGAATTGAAAACTAGGAAACATTATCTAAAAAAATAAACTAAGAAAATTGAGTGATTTAACGCTCTAACTATTATTAAAAAATGTGAAGCTAATAATCAAAGTTTTACCAAAAGTTCCATTTTTCGTGCAGTATTCATTTATGTGACAATGCTCTTTGAAACATACCACACCTGCTATTGTAATGAAGTAGAAACAGGTGGAGCACACAAAGCATGTCAGTTTTCGTGAAATGAATTTTCTTCAGCAACTCTGTTGCACGTGTTTACTTTTGTCATACTACTCGTTCCAGTGTCCATTGGATCATAGCATATTTATTTATCATACATGTCGTCGTACCAAAGCACTTTGTAAATATATGCCATGCCATTGTTTCCAACACCAACAAGGCAAGTTTGGTGTTTGGTGTTTGCCACACCTGTTTATAGCACATTGTGCCTATGAAACATCGACAGCTTTTTTTTGCCCATTTTCAATATGATATTTATCGGTAAAAAAATCGGTAGGCATCTGTAAATTCTGTAGTAGGGAGCTTGGAATCAATGCGACTGAAGAGAACAATTTAATAATAAACAATTTTAGAAGGGTACTCTATGAAACGGTAAAATGGATTTTGTTGTTGCTCTTATTGATATATACATTATCTGAGAAAATGATTGCAAAGTTTCATTTTCGACCATCAAAGTATTCGAAGATTTAGTTAGGATTCACACACGCTTAGCCATATCATCGAATGTATCTAGAATTCTCCTTTTCTGAACAAAAAGCAAAGTCCTGGCATTACATTCCTTTTGTGGAATTAGGCCTTTCTGTTTCAACAGACTTCGCAGCCGATTCTTAGTGTACAGAATCATTGCATGGCTAGTACTATGGATCCTACTGACACTAAGAATCCTTCCAGGTCGGGGCTCGAACATACGACAACTGGCTTGTAAGACCAGCACCCTATGCATTGAACCACCAACCCGGGCAGCCCGGGAGCACGGTAGCCCGTCCACAGGATTTAAAAAAAACCTATTCTGAATCCATCTAGTGGTGTGATAACGCCTTTCTCCTGCATCGACACAGTCTCATCGAAATGTTTTTTGCCTTCACATTACGATAATTTCTGTCTCTAATTTGAGCTCATTTTTGACACCAATTTATTCAGATTAATTCAGATAGTTCACAAAAGCATACTTCAGTGTTTATGTCACATATTCGGCAAAATTTTCAACGTATCAGAAATAATAATAAGGTGAACATTATCATAGTTCACTACCTAAAATAATTATGCTGATAGAAAAAAAAATTGTCACTTGTAGGATTATACACTGAGTTCTTTTTCAACGCGGGGAATACGAACCACCCAAAAAAACCGTGTAACTTCGGAAATCCGTGTAGAAAAATAAACGTAAATAAAAAAAAATGATGCCAAATGTCTCAGAAATGCATGAAACGTCAATCTAAAATAATCTCAAAAAAAAATTATAATAATCTCAAAAAAAAATTATATTCAACATTAGAACTTAAAAAATTTTTGAGATTTCCGAAATCAAAAATTTTTATCTGATGCCAAATGTCTTAGAAAAGCACGGAAAGTCGAGATCTGGAGTAATCTAAATAAATGTTTTTTTTGAAATCGAAAGTTTTCAGGAATCGACTTAAAATTTGTCGGCATAACACAAGATTTCGACGTTTAATGCATTTTTAGACAAAACAAGAAAACTGCGTAACTTCGGAGATCCGCGTAAAAAACCGCGTATCTTTGGAAAGCAGCGTAAAAAACCGCGTAATTTCGGAAATCCGCGTGAAAAAGCCACGTAAAAACAACCTCAGTGTATCTCCGAAACTTGAAATTTCAGCCATATGATCATCGAAATCGACCAAAAATCAAATTTTCGTCTCAAACGAGCCTAAAATTATTGATATCGGTTAATTCATATACAAGAAAATTGAGCGGTAATAAGTTTCGACATTTACGTCACTTATGCCATCATATCAACGGAACCGTAAGTGACAGCCATTTGAATTTCTAACCTGTTTAATGAATCAATAGTTATTTCCAAACTAAGCCTAATTTTGTTGAAATCGGTTCAGCCACAACGACAAAATTGAACAAGGAAAAAAGAGCGTTTAGTTGGTTACGTCACTTGTACAATTATATCTCCAGAACCAGAAATCACAGCCATTTGATATTCAAACTCGATCAATGACCCAACAGTAGCTTTCAAAAAAGCTTAAGTTTGTTGAAATCGGTTCAACCATCTCCGAGAAAATTGAGTGGTAAAACATAAAGTGCGTTTTGTCGGTTACGTCACTTATACCATTATATATCCGGAAACAGAAGTGACAGCAATTTGATCTTCAAACTTGATCAATGATCCAAAAGTAGCTTTCAAACAAGTCTAGGTTTGTTAGAATCGACTCAGCTATCTCTGAGAACGTTTCGTCTGTTACGTCATTTATACCACTAAATCTTCGAAACCAGAAATCACAGCCATTTGATCTTCGAACTTTTTCAATGGCTCAAATAGTAGCTTTTAACGTCTTTAGCCTGTTTAACCAGCTTCGAGAAAACTGAGCGCAAAAAAAATTCGTTGAAATGTGCACACACACATGTGCACGTTTTTAGCATTGTCGCTTTTATATTTTGAACACACTTCACTAGTTCCGGAACCGGGAGTCGAATCCGGACAAAATTCAAGAGCAGCTTAGGAGAATTTTTCCGTTTTTTTGCAAAGTCGCCCTTAAGGTGAAGTGTAGCGGAATGCGCGCATCGCTGTTTTGGTCAATTATTGAATAACTAGACCGATTTTCGATAAACTAAAAACACTTAAGTTTTCATAATTAAATTTATCACAACTAACTGCATTGATGTTGCTGAAATAATGCATGGCTGTGTAATATCATATAATAGGTATACCTTCAGATTGTAGCCATTCATTGCAGCAAATCTAAAAATTCAACCTTGAATGAAATTAATTCAAGACAAGTATTTTCGTTCATGTAGAATTTAAAAATATAACATTTATATGAATCGGTGCCAGAACCAGAATTCAAAAATATATGTAGTTCATGGAAAATGTATCATTATACTGAATAGAGAATCAAAACAATCTCCATACAATTGTATAAGATAATAAAAAAAACTCGAATAAACATCGTCAAGCAAAACGGAGTCTTGGTATTACGTTTATTGTGCAATTTGGCCTTTCTGTTTCAACAGATTTCGCAGTCGATTCATAACATAGTTTCTATTACATAGTTAGTGCTACGATCCTATTGACACAAAGAAAAAAATATAATATAACCACTTTTTACTTATTCGAAGGTAACAATGAAAGTCAATTAGAATAGAATATATTGGCAGTAATTTCAGTCCAGTAATTTATTATAACAGGGTTTTATACGATAAGGAAATTCGACCGCGCTCTATCATGCGTATGAATACTTTTACACAAATTTCATCTCATTGGGGTGAAGGATCTGTTGAACTAACAGTTCGGCTGAAAAGTTCGTATCGTTTAATAGAAACACACATTTTTTTGCCAAAATTCGTTTTTATTATTCAACATAATTGCCATCAGAGGCGATACAGCGATTATAGCGATCTTCCAACTTTTCGATACCATTTTTGTAATACGATTTGTCCTTTGCCTCAAAATAGGCCTCAGTTTCAGCGATTACCTCTTCATTGCTTCTAAATTTTTTACCAGCGAGCATTCTCTTGAGGTCTGGGAACAGGAAAAAGTCACTGGGGGCCAAATCTGGAGAATACGGTGGATGAGGGAGCAATTCGAAGCCCAATTCGTTCAATTTCAGCATGGTTTCCATCGACTTGTGACACGGTGCATTGTCTTGATGAAACAAAACTTTTTTCTTCTTCAAATGAGGCCGTTTTTTTGAAATTTCGTCCTTCAAACGCTCTAATAACGCTATATAATAGACACTGTTGATGGTTTTTCCCTTTTTCAAGGTAGTCGATGAAAATTATACCATGCGAATCTCAAAATACAGACGCCATAACCTTACCGGCCGATTGTTGAGTCTTTCCACGCTTTGGGTTCGGTTCATCGCGTGCAGTCCACTCAGCTGACTGTCGATTGGACTCCGGAGTGAAGTGATGGAGCCATGTTTCGTCCATTGTTAGATATCGACGAAAAAAATCGGTTTTATTTCGATATAACAGCTCCAAACACTGCTCAGAATCATCAATTCGTTGTTGGTTTTGATCGATTGTGAGCTCACGCGGCACCCATTTTGCACAAAGCTTTCTCATATCCAAATATTCGTGAATAATATGTCCAACACGTTCCTTTGATATCTTTAGGGTGTCAGCTATCTCGATCAACTTCACTTTACGGTCATTGAAAATCATTTTGTGGATTTTTTTCACTTTTTCATCGGTAACAGCCTCTTTTGGACGTCCACTGCGTTCATCGTCTTCGGTGCTCATATGACCAGTACGAAATTTTGCAAACCACTTAAGAATTGTTGCTTCGCCCGGTGCAGAGTCTGGATAACACTCATCAAGCCATTTTTTGGTATCGGCGGCACTTTTTTTCATCAAAAAGTAGTGTTTCATCAACACACCAAATTCCTTTTTTTTCCATTTTTTTCGCTATAACAAAAGTAGCTTCACTCAAAATGCAATATCTCACAAACTAATAATCAGACAGCTGTCAAATTTATACACGTATCTTTTGAAGGTTGGTACTAACTGAAAATGGTATGGATTTGATTCTAGTGGCGCCCTCTCATAGAAACGATACGAACTTTTCAGCCGATCTGTTTCTTCAATGATACCGAAAACACTTGAATGTTTTCTTGTCTTGAATCGTTCTTTTGAAGGAGAATTCGTGCTTGATTCTAAACTCAGGCATATACATGGTAAGCAAGTTTAGTCAATACATATAACCTCATGTTAGTTAATCATAATTACCCCTGATTCATAGTTCTAGTGTAATATTAATCACGATTGAATTGGGATACATTCAAAGTATGAAGGATTCAAAAATCCCTTACGAATCAATGAGTCTTTTTTACAAGCCAAAAAAACTGCGTTCAATCACTGAAAATATTTCTGGTTTCTATGTGTCGGTTTTTCTTGTTACGCTTTGTGCGACGATTTTGTCAACTCAAGCGATTGAAATTTTGCGCCTTTTTGAGAGTACAGTGGGGGCTACAGTGACAATTCAAAGAACGTGAGAACTCGGCAAAACTGGGCTAAAAACTGTTCCTTTAGACGGATTCGACAACCAGTTCCAGAATTATAAGCTGAAAAATGTGAAAAAAACGACAAACCATCATTCAAAATGACGATGCAAAATATGTTAAAAAATTGAATATCCAATTTATAGGTATTGTAAGTCTCTTAGATTATCTCAGGCCATAGCTTACATTTTACTTCAATCTCCAGTCACATCTCAAATAGAAAATTTGTCCCAGAGAATCGATTAAAAACATTTTCTTTTGATAACGGAGAAAATGATAGTCGGAAATTACCAAGTCTGGAGAGTATTGCGGGTGGGGCTAAAGTTCCCAAATAAGTTCAGCAACGATATTTTTGATGGCTTTTGCTGTGTGTGTAGTAGAAATGTTCGAATTTGGAAATTCGCACCCGAAACAGGGTTCATGTTTTGAAAAAAAAAATGTTTTTCAGGTTCGGGAAACGATTTTTTTAAATTTATAAACGGATACGGGTCGATGATTGTTTGAGCCCGACAAGCATTTGGAGAACGAATCCGATAGGCTCTGGCAACGTTCGCATCCAGAAATTTTTTTTATCGGGTGCGGCTCGGTATTCGAGGGTTTGGGTCGAGTGCGGGCAATTTTTTTCTATTTAAATTAAAAAACAGGGATACAAATAATAACAGCAATGAACTAAGCTCTCATAGGCGCATGCATATTTTAATCTTTGAAAAATGATGAGCAATAGTAATAGTAATAATATGAAGAAAGTAACAGTAAGGAACCATCGCCACCTTAGATCCACATTCCGCTTTTACAAATGCCAAATTACTAATGAAGTTTCGCTCAATTTAAATTAAATTGCAGTTTTCCTTATTTGAAATGCACCCAGATCCGGATACGTGTCGGTCTCATTTCTCAATTTCAATTCTCGTGTTCCAAAAGCATTCGAAAATTTCGACAGGGGGAAAAATTTCCCAATCGCTTTGGCTCAATAAATCACATTTTATCCAACGCTCACTTAAAACTAATCTGAAGTGGATGAAAAAAAACACAAATCAATAAGCCCCCGGCACACAAAAAAAAACTGAGCAAACGAGTCCAAATGCCGTGCGGGTAAAAACTGGCATGCTCTCTATGTCGACCAGTAGCGCAAAGTGTAAATCTGATTTCTGGTGACCATCATAATTCTGACCGGTAAATCCGTTAGCAAAGGCCAACTTTTACACAATCCTCAGATTAACGTTCGTTTTTCAATTTCTCGGTGCGGTGTATTTGTTCGTCGGTGCTCATTAAGCGGAGAAGACGACGTGGTCGGCAATGGCGCTTTGGGGGACTGCAATTGAGTAGTAAAGAGCATTTGCTCTACCGTATGCAGCCACCCTCGAACTACCAACGAAGTTCACCTAGCGACGCTCTCGTTGATTGAATGAACCGGTATCACAAACACGGCAGTTCCATGCGACTTACGATGGTAATCGTTGGTCGAATGGTTGGCTTACACAAAAGTTTCGTTTCCACGTTTATGACCGTCAACTGATTAATGATTTATTCTGAATGGCAATATAAGCCGAAACAGTTGGAGCGAACTAAAAGCCGTTTATATATCTACAGCTTAGCCTTGGTACGGTAATGTTACGGAATCTCTTCTGTTACGATAGAATTCGAAATCCATTTTTTTACACGTGAAAAGTTAACAGATTTTGATAATGAAATCTCCGATGATATAAATTTTTTCTATTGTTATCTAAGGGAATCAAGGTATCTTATTTTCACGATTCGTCTTCGATTCATCAGTGCATTAGCAGTTTATGTTGAACTGCTAATGCCACCAAGCGATTCAACATAAACCGCTAAGCAGATGTCAAGTCAAAACACTGCACTGCCATGTCTTTACTAAAGTGCCGAATCGAAGTAAGTAGAATACACGTTTCGTATAATGTTATATGTTTCGAGGTAACGAAATTTTCTTTATCATTGCTTATAAAGGGTGATTGTTTTGCTGGTATCTTTTTGGCAACACTGCTTTTGACATATCACACGTGAATCGTGTTTTGTGTCATTGTCAAACTTGTTCAGTTCGGTCTATAATTTAATCATGAATCGACTTACGAATGAACAACGCTTGCAAATTTCATGCTAGGTTAAAAGAGCGCATCTCGCACTTCCAATTCCAATTTGTGGGCAGTTTTGTCGGCCTACTGAGGGAGCGACTCGGAAGCTTGTGACTAAATTTCGAACCCAGCTTACACTATTGGAAATTAAACCGCAAACACCGTTCGCAGTAATTGGGCCTCTCTTACTCCACGACGTGGAAAATTTTGCGAAAGGATTTGGGTTTAAGACCATATAAGATACAGCTGGTGCAAGAATTGAAGCCACACGACCTCCTACAACATCTAACATTTGGAAAAGTTGGAGGAAGATCCACTTTTTTTTAATCGAAAAATTGTGTTCGAGCTCATTTCTGGTTGAATGGATACTCCAACAAGCCAAATTGCCGCATTTGGAGTGAAGATCAGCCAGAAGCATTACAAGAGCTACCAATACATCCCAAAAAAGTCACTGTTTGGTGTGGATTATGGCCCGGTGGCATAATCAGGCCGTAGTTTTTCCAAGGCGACGATGGACGGAACGTTACTGTGAATGGCGAGCGCTACCATGTGATGATCGACGATTTTTTTGACTCAAAATGGAAGAATTTGACACGTCTGACAAGTGGTTTCAACAAGACGGTGCCACATCCCACACGGCACGCGAAACAATGACCAAATTGAGAGCCGTTTTCGGTGAACAGTTCAATTGGCCGCCTAGATCGTGTGATTTAACGCTTTTGGACTATTTTTTGTGAGGCCATGTTAAGGCACATGTCTACAAGGATAAACCAGCCACGATTGACGCACTGGAAGGCAATATTGAAGCATTTATTCGTGAAATATCGGCAGAAATGTTGAGGAGAGTGTGCCAAACTTGTACCTTGCTCATGGGCCATCTAAAGTCTTCAAACATTAAACTATATTGATAAAGATGATTTATTTATTTATTTATACATATTTTAATCAAAAGACACACTAAAGTCCTAATGATTATTACTAAGAATGCTACGAGGAAAATAGAAATCGAATATTGTTCGTCAAAATATCGGCAATTAGCATTGCACGGAACAGATCTCGGCGTACTTGCAGAGTATCGAGTCCGATAAGCATCCCATAGCTTCCATAACTAGGCAGCTGGTGAGGGTTATTCCAGGGTAAACGACGAAGCGCGAAACGAACGAATCTGCGCTGTATTTATTCAAGTCTTAAAGCTCCATTATGAAAGTGAGGGTTCCATACTGACGAACAATAGTCGAGTGTTGACCGTACAAGCGAGCAGTAGAGAGATTTCAAACAGTACATATCTGTGAAATGCTTAGCGGTTCTCATGACAAATCCTAGACAACGAGAAGCCTTTGCCACGATGTACGAAATATGCTGCTTGTAACTCAATTGTTCGTCGAGAAGAACGCCAAGATCTCTGACACAATTGACTCTATCAATCACTGATCCTCGAAGACAATAATTGAAACGAATAGGTGTTTTATTTTCGTGTGGAGGTGATAATCGAGCATTTACTGATATTTAGCGTCATTTTATTAATTTCACACCACTCGGAGAAAAATTCAAGCTCACTCTGAAGGAAATAGGCATCTTCAAGAGTCTCGATAATTTGGAATAACTTTAGGTCGTCCGCGAAAGATAATCGTGAACCTTTCAATGAATAGTTCACGTCGTTGAAATACAGTAGAAATATCAGTAGTCCGAGATGACTGCCTTGTGGAATACTAGAAAAAGCAAAAAACTCCTTGGAAACAATTTCATTGATCTTAAGGTAGCGCTTCGCCGTGGTCAGGTCGAAGCGAGACAACTCACTGCTTCCTCTTGCTTTGTCGCCGAAATTTCACCCTAAATTGCAAATTTCTCCAATACTAACCCGATTCACGAAAAATCAAAAACATACAATTGTAGGTAAATGATTTTACTATGCATTTGGCGAAAAATATCAGTTAGAAAGCTTTTCTTTCGCGAGATTTCGTGCGAGTTTTGTTAAACATTTTGTTTTATTTTTTCCTTTTCTCGCTATAAACAACTCGCATATGTAGGGATGTGCTACGTTTTCAACAAAGCGTCAAAGCTGGTAACGATGAAAATCATTACTGATTTCTCGTTCTATTGAAACATGAATAGTAATTATTTTACAAAGTTGTAACACTTACTTACATTTTCTACTCATCTATATTCAACGTTTACGCAGAGAGAACGGAAAACGAAAACAAAAGAAATGTTGTTAGCGTCTACCGCATGTGGCATTTTGCACACCCCAATGCATGCGTTGACATTGTGTGCGTGCGAAAGAATAAGGAAAAACTCATTTATTTTTATAACTCGCACGAAATCTTTCGATAAAAACGTTTATCAGGCACAATTTATATACGAATCGATAGAAAAATTAATTATCTAGAATCGTATGTTCTTGGAATTTCCGTTTTCTTTCCCGTTTTCTCACAATTTTGGGTAAAGTGCGTGAAACCCCGGGATAGGCAGCGAACTCCCGTGACCACGGCGAAGCGCTACCTTAACCGCCAGCCGTCGGTTGTAAAGATACGATTGAATCCACCGAAGAATGTTGGGACCGAAGTCCAGTCTGTCCAATTTGGCAATTGTGATAGCGTGATTAATTTTATCAAAAGCAGCAGAGAGATCCGTGTAGATAACGTCCGTTTGATGACCTTTAGACATAGCATCCGTTATAAACGTCGTGAAAGTTAGTAGGTTAGTAGCCGTTGAGCGTTTCGGCATGAACCCGTGTTGAGTTTCAACGATGTACTGCTTGCAGTGATTAAAAACAGGCTTCAGAACGACAAGCTCAAACAATTTAGGAATGGCGCTAAGAGCGGTGATACCACGGTAATTGTCGATATTCTTCTTGTCTCTTTTTTTGTACACAGGAAACATACCTTATGATCAAAAAAGAACCGGAATTTTCATTTTAAAATTCCCGCGCTTGTCCAATCGGTAACCTTTTATTCTCTCAACGTTGACAACACTTTTATAAACATTCTGTCAAATTTTGACGCATATCGTACGATTAGTTTTTGTTTGGCGTCTATACAAAGAAGTTGAAAAATTTTCGTGTGGCGATTTTTATAATGGATGAAAATTTAGAACAACGGCTCGCCTTCGAAGCGCCATTCGGTCGATTGTTGTGCGGTTTCGACGTCATATTCATAGATCCACACCTCATCACCAGTTATGATGCATTCGATGAATGTGGGGTCACTATCTGCGTTGGAAATCATCTCTTTGGCCACATCAACACGACGCTGTTTTTGCATGGAATTCAGCTTTTTTGGCACCAGCCGAGAAGCGACCCAAAACATCAGTTAAAATGTGTTCGGCTGATCCATATGAGATGCCCAACAACACAGCAATCTCTCTAATCGGTACAGAATGACTTTGCAACACGATTTGCTTCGCCGATTCAATGTTTTCTTCAGTAACAGATGTTGTTGGGCGACCAGGGATCTCATCATGATCCAAGCTTGTACGACCACCTTTGAAGCGTTTATACCACTCGTATGCCTGTGTTATTCCTAGACGTTAAGTTTTGAACCAAGTGTATGTATGTGTGTGTATGTATGTATGTGCGTATGTGACAAATAGTGTCACTCGATTTTCTCAGAGATGGCTGAACCGACAAACTCAGATTCAAATGAAAGGTCCGCTATTGAATTTTATCCCGATCCGACTTCCGGTTCCGGAATTACACGGTGATATTGCCCAAAAAATGAATAAAATTGTCACTCACTTTTCTACGAGATGGCGTGACCAATTTTCACAAACTTAGATTCCAACGAAAGGCCGTATGGTCCCATAGATCGCTATTTATTTTTATTTTTACTCGACTTCCGGGTCCGGAATTATAAGGCAATATGTGCAAATCCATGAGAAAATGCGCTCTGGATATAACAATCTATTTTGGGATCCCCGGTTTCCGCTTCCGGAAGCACCGATAATAGTGAAGAAAAGTTTCAAAACCAGGACTCACTTCGATTTCTCAGCAACGGTTAAACCGATTTCCACAAATCATGATTCATTTTAAAGCTCTCAGTGTCTCAAAAGATACTGTACAGCTTCATCCAGATCCGACTTTCGGTTCCGAAGTTATAGGGCAATGAGTATCGAAACTTTCAAACTGTCATAAAAAATAATGCAAAATCGGTAAGTGCTGGTAAGGAAGAAGAAAACGCCACCGCCTAGCACACAGCGTGCTTGGTTCAATTTTGTATAACGTGCAGGGTTGCCATATTTAAATCTATATTTACTTAACTTAACTGTTTACAAATTGAAAAGGTGATGGTAGCTTATAACACATGGATCAATAAGTCCCGAGACTAAAGCAGAGATGGCGCTCGTAGTAAACCAGTAACCACGTCTTTCTAGAGTACTAACCTTTGCTTGAAACGGGTCAAAATTTTAAGTCGATCCGACCAGAAACAGCTGAGTTATCGAGGTTGGAGTAAAGTCGTTTTGTAGTTTGTTTAAAAAATGGAAAAAAACGAGTTTCGTGTTTTGATAAAACATTGTTTTTTAATGGGTAAAAACACCGTGCAAGCGAAACAATGAATTGAAAAATGTTATCCGGACTCTTGTCCACCAAAAGCAACGATTTGTCGTTGGTTCGCCGAGTTTAAACGTGGTCGTACCGACACAAATGACGCGGAACGCTCGGGTAGACCTGTGGAAGCCGTTACACAGGAAAATGTGATTGAAGTGACAAAAATTATAATGAAAGATCGTAAAGTGAAGCTCCGTGAGATTGCTGAGATGACACAGATATCATATGGAAGTGTATTTACTATCCTTCATGAAAAATTGAGCATGAAAAAGGTTTTTTCCAAGTGGGTGCCGCGATTGCTTTCGATGGAACAAAATGCACCCTGCCGATGTCGATGAAAACAATGGCGAAATTGAACAAATTGGGCTTTGATCTGCTTCCCCACCCAGATACTCGCCAGATTTAGCCCCCAGTGACTACTGGCTCTTTGCTGATCTTCGAAAAATGCTCCAGGGAAAAAGATTTGGTTAAAATGAGAAGGTCATCGCTGAAACTGAAGCTTATTTTGAAGCGAAAGATAAATTTTTTTATAAACATGGTATTGAAAAATTGGAAAAACGTTGGAACCATTGTATCACCCTAAAAGCTGATTATGTTGATGAATAAAAAAAATTTTGCAAAAAAAATGTTGTTTCCATTGTTAGTCTCGGGACTTATTGATCCATGTGTTACCAGAGAAAGTTTTTGATTCTATTCAAGTTTGAAAAAAACAATCTTGACAGAATCTTCTAGCGATGTTTTCGAAAATATAGATAATATGAGAAAGGCATCATTACACCATTAGGTGGATTAAAACAGGGTTTTTAAAAAAAAAAAATCTAATTTTATCTCCCTTTATTAGTAACTCGAAGAATACGAATCGCAAGCTTCTGAGTCTAAATAAGACAATCAATAGTTGAAATAAAATAATAAAAAACAGCAACCCCAAGGTTCCCACTTTTAGCGTGATAATGTTTAATACGACAATTAGGAAGATTTCCATATCAATCACAACATAAACGCAGTAATCAACAATTAATCATCTCAACATTAGCATCTCAGTACTGAAGTAACCTTGCACCCAGCCGAAGCGTGCCTCATGCGGCCATCATCATCAAGATTTGAGACTGTTCTTTGTTGGATGATTATAAAAATTTACGGTGACGAAGTCAGCCCATGTTGGAACTGGTTAGCGGCTCGAAACGTCGCGACTCCCGGTGAATGTACGGTATGCGAGATAGTTACTTTTATTGGCATACCTGAGCAGTGAACAGGTATGAACACGTTCTCTCGCCGAAGATGGTTCACCGTGATTGGGCCCAGGAATGTGATGAATGTTTCATCGCATTGCTAACCGATGACGGTTTGATGGAACCAGCTGATTGATGGAATACAATTGGATGACGCTTCACAAAAATTATATTATTGAAAGGTTTTGAGATGTTTTTGGTAGTAATTCTAGTTCATGTAATGGCACTTCAACAGAGTTTGTAAAAAAGCAACATTTTAGGCGAAGTCCTGTTTATCGTTCATTGTAGTTTTCTTTCCAACCAATATTCCACTTAGCTCCGCAATTAGAAAATGCTTACCTGAAAAGAGAAGAAAGAAAGAAAAAATTAGAATATTCATAGTATTTCTGATCTGATAGTAAATAGAGGGTAAGGTGATGTTCTTAGCAAGGCTATGCTATTATTCTCAATTATGAGCCATTCACCACTCCTTGAGAAACATAAGACAGCATGTTACGACCTTCCGGAAATAAACGAACGTTATTTATAGACATTCTACGGACGGTGTGACGCTGATTGAAGAGAGTGACGTCATTCAAGTTTGATTTTCATGATAAATGAAAGCCGTTGTGTAATTTTCACGGCACACTAATTTCCAACATGATTCAGCGTCGTTCTATAGAAGCTGGAGTCCCACAGGCGCTTTCCTAGGACTACCATGTACGTAATTATTAAGTAATACTCCCGTGGAAGCCATATTATTCGTGCTCCAGTTGATTCAGTCATTGCGTTCAAGCTAATTGAAATTCGTTTACCTTCGTTATGGCTTGCCAGATTCTGTGAAGAAATATGTTCTTGATTCTTTAATGAAGAAGATCGGCTCGCATACGCTTTTCAATTTCGCGCAATGAAACATAACCGTGCATTACTAAAATCCAAAGAATAGCAAATCGCTCGCAAAACTGGATATTTTAATTTACAAACTAACCGCAATCTGTACACAGCTGTGCATGCAGCTGGCCCACGAAAACTTGATCTGTGACTAATTGTAGATTTGTTGACTACTTGCCTGTCTCTTTCTCTCTCTCTGTACTTCCTTGCCGCTTGAAAATTTAATTGAACACTGGTCGAAGATTGTCTTTAGTCGCTGTTCAATCCCTACAAGGATTACAATCAAACTCATGTGCTGTTGCAGTCCATCAAAGAGGGGAAAGGGCGTTCTATTTCATGTTCACGTAGTTAACATGTAAATACCTAGATTGGCAGCAGCTACGCAGCAGTTTCTTTGTCATTGCTTAGTGGGTGTCCTATTACGTGTATTGCGGTAAGGGAAACTAAACGTAATTTCCTGATCATTCAGGGAATGTTTTTTTTTGGTTTGTGCAAAAAGCACATAGCTTTTTTCAATTTCATTGCGTTTTGCCTTCGGCTAATCGATACCTTAGCAGTTCAAATTGAACTGTCATTGTCACCTAGTACTAGTGAATCTCTAAACAGAGACAAAGTTTACACTACTTATGTAGCACTTCACGAAGGTGCAATATTTTTAAAGTGGAACACATTTTTGTTTTCTATATAGGGGTGCAAACTAGAAACTCAAGAAAAATACATGTAGAAATGTGGTCCGGTTTTGAACAATTACAGCTCAGTCAATTTTGTATCAATTATTAATATTATGTCATCATTTGATTAGAAATATTTCTACGTATTGATTAGAATGTTCATAGCCATATATTTTTAATAGTATATCATTGAAATGTTGATTAATAGCTAGCAGTGTCCAATTTTGCATGCCAAAAATCTCCGGCATACCGGATTTCCCTGCCATAGTCGACGGTTTTGAATGAGTTCCAGAACTATAGGGTAAAGTGTTTTTAATCATTTAGTTCGACGATGCAAAATAAATTTCTTATTGACTTGACATAACTGTTTACAAATTGAAGGTTATTTTTATACCCGAGGAAAGTTTTTTATTTTAATCAAGATTGAAAAGAAAATTTCTTCACTGAATCTTCTAGTGATATTTTTGAAAATATGTATAAGCAATATGAGAATGGCATCATTACACCACTAGGTGGTTTAAAAAAGGTTTTTCTGGTGCTCCTGTTTGACAATTTGAAAATCCATTTGTTGTTTATCACTAAAACTTGTGTATTTTCATCGCAGCTACAAATCCCTTGCCAAATCATAAGCCAGCATTCTTGTGAATCTATCGTCAAAAACGAATTTGATCTTAAGAATAAGGACATCACCCCAACCAATCGCTTTAAATAACTTTTCTATTTCATAGTATAACTTCCGTAAACGTTTTTTGTTCTCTAGGTTATGTTAAACTTCAAAAATACTCTCTTTTGTAACTATAAAACTACTAATTGCACAAACATGGTATCTAAGAACAAGTTATAGAAAATCAATTACGTACTTTATAAAAAGAAACCTAGAAGAAAAGTTCCATCATTTTCCGACAAAAATATAAAAATATCGTATCGTCATAAGTTCAAGGGGCAAAGGGTTTTTACCCCCTAAATTATGCTAGATGCACATAACCATTACCATCAACCCACATCTTCGGTTAATTGAAAGGTATTGGGCAATTGTCAAGCGGCACTTTCGGGAGGAAGGTACAGTGTCCCAAAACATGCAGGAGTTAAAAAAAAAACTGGACAGCTGCCACCAGGAAAGTCACAAAAGTAACTGTGCAGAATTTAATGAAGAATGTCAAGTACAAAGTGCGAGCGTTTCACAGAAACTAGGATTTTCTTCAATATAATCAGTGAAATGCATAAAAATGTAATTTTTCTATAATATATCGAAAACTGATGTCAAAATATGTTTTTTTTTCGCTTTTTTATTCAATAATCAATGATGCTAACTACTTTTCGATACACTCCTTAGGTGTAACATCAAAGAAATGTTTTGCAAATAGCAATCAATTTACGTCTGCCTAGCGATTTATGTTGAACCGTCAGGTCGGAGTTAGCAGTTCAACATTAACTGCTACGCACTGATGAGTCTAAGACGAAACGTAAACTTAAGTATCGTAAGAAGCAACATTTAGAGTTAATTTTATTACAGCATTTTCAAAATTGAAGACATTAACAAATCTTAAAACCCTTGATGCAAAATAGTTATTCAAACACTAGAATATCATTCTAGAGCTCAAGGGCAATAGACTTGCTTTTAATGATTTATCTTCTAGAACCAACCGTTCTCGAGATGTTTTGACATAAAATTCAAATAAAGAGATGGCTTTTTGGTCAATTGGTTTCTCGTCAAAACATTTATTTTTCGTTAAAGGCCAACGTTTCTCTAGGACAACTGTAATTTTATGTATTATGTTGAATTCGATGCTCCCACATGGTTGATGACATTGGATTAGTTTGTTTTCCTTCTCTTATTCGTAACGGAAGCATGTGTATTGCACCTAGTTTGATGGAAATTTAGGGAAGCCCTTCCATCAGGAAGAAAATTTACAGCGAAAAACTTTCATTGCATTAAAAACTTTTTCCTTTGACCATCCACATACACTCTGAAACTAATCGAAAAACTGTACCTCAGTTATCTCACTTCCCACTGAACGAAAAAAAAACAGAGATTGGACTATCTTGTCGTCTATTCCACCACTCCTGTAGCCGGCGATTAGTGAGCGAACGAGTAGCACGTGACTGCGGAAGCTGTGGGGGATCCCGATCATGGTTCGTTGATTAGAAAAACCAGCGTTGAAATATTTATTAGCTGTTACAAGAACAGACCGGTAAAAGGAACACACGATGAACATTAGGAACAAATTGACGCTGAGTGGAAATGGTGGAAACTTTTCGAGTTCTCGACGATGCACGTTAAGGATTTCAAATAACCGCAAGAACACCGTATACTGTAGCACAAACATTGAAAAACAGAGCTCCGTTGGTTTTTCGCGGATGAAGCCAAAATTAATAACACTCACCAGAAATCCTTGTTGTGTTATAATACAACCAAGAAAACAAAATCCAGCTGCTGAGAGTTTCACCAGGCTCCAACAAATATTTAATGTCGTATTTCATACAAATCTTCAAAGGTTTGCCACCGTTTCCATGTTCATCACCTCGGCGAATTCGGCAACCAGCGGCGCAAAATCCATTTTATTTTTTGTGCAGAACACAACGGGCTGCCGAGAAAGGAAGTTTGCCGATTTGTGTCGTTCACACGCTCACAGACTGTGAAAATCAAGTTCAATAATGCTTATCACAACAATAAAGAGCAGTGGTTGTAAACTGGAAAACACCAAAACGGTTCGAACCGACGAAACACACTACCGAGGGATGGATACACAAACAACGGAAAGACTCGGCGGAAGCTTACAGAAGAGAAAAGCATTTCCCAACCTTGAACACAACGTAGTCGGACATCTTTCTTCGGGATTACATGAAGGAGAAGCGACAAGCGTGGGAAGCTGCTTATCGTGTTTGATGCAGACGGTGTAATTTCAACGGTGTAGAGCGAATCATATTAACTTGACAGGGACGGTTTGAAGGTTGGTTTGAGATTTTGGGCTGCGATAGCCTCAACGATTATTAGCATTGTAGAGCTGGTGGAGGATTCTTACTTTATTAAGAAATTTAAAGCAATTGCATTCATATTGATTCTTGAAATTTAATTTGAAACAGTTTCTTGACCAAACCTTCGAAATTGCTAAAAAAAACTGAATAATGTCCATGGTATTTTTCAACGGCATATAATTTTTAGGCGAAAGCATGACAAGATTTTTACAAAATTATATTAAGGTTAATTTTTTTTTTGATTTATTAACCTAAAACTGTGGCACAACATGCATTTATAATTACACCGTGAACTAGTGGTTTCAAGAGTATCGTGATGGTCGAAACTCCACTCTCACATACCTATTTAGGACTAAAAACGAACGCAAGCGCACTTCGAACACATGTTTGGCTGAATCCATTATTATATGTCATAGAACATAATGATTACCCGACAATGGACTGAAGTCAGAACGAGGTCTTCCATGCAACACAGCTCAATGGGTCGGAGAGATCATAATGTCGGTTTTCTGGGATTGTCATGATATTTGGAGGAATACTTCAAAACAGAAATTCAAGTATTAGCGTACATCAATGAAGTGATTGAGGAACTAAATCGCTGTAAAATGGTTTCATCTAATGATGCATATGAGCATCGATACCATGGTTAAAATCAACGGTTTAGAGTTACAATTACTTGCCCACCCACCTTGTTCACCTAAATAGGCTCCCTCGAACTATTATCTGTGCGTTCTGTCTTAGAATTTTCGGCTGGTACTTCCGGAACTAAAAATCGGTAAGGCCAAGGTTGTATAAAATCCAAGACCTTGAAATTGAAACAGTTTTGAATCAAATTCAGAAGATTTTTCTGTTTTTGTTGCATCGTTACTTCTAATAACGATTTGAAATCTTAACACTCATTGTCCGCCTATATTTCCGAACGAAGAAGTTGGATCTCGATTAAATTTAATGTCATAAGGGATAATAATACCTTCGCTCCGTTTGCAAAGAAACGTGACAGTAGTTTCAAAATTTTATCCTTACTTTCAGTTACCCTTTCAGTTATTTTCGGTTTTCAGTGAAAAATCGTATACTGTGCGGTGTCGAAGCTTCGAGAATCGATAATGACAGAAAACGATTCACAATGATTGGTATTGGTGCTCGTATCAAAATTAGTTCTGGTTTCCAAAGAGGTTCTCTTTATAGCCAAACGTCACAAATTTTTATTATATCAATAAAATGAAAATTGAAATTCGACTGATTCTCCCAGCAGACGTTATTTTGCTTTTATCTTGTCGTAGATGAACGAGTGACGCTAACATTAATACACTCTTTTGTTGCAATGGGAGACGAAAATTCGTCTCTCTTTGTTAAACACATATATGAGGCTGTTGGATTGGATTCTATCATTCAGAATGCGCGACAATTTTATGCAGAACGCGGATGGTGCTTATCAAACAATTTCTCTGGTTGCAAAGTACACTAAGGTCTTTTTTACGCGACTTTTTTGTGCAGATTTCCAGTTCCGGGAATTTCCGAAGTTACGCTTTTTTACGAGAATTTTCAAAGTTATCCGATTTTCTTGTTTTGTCTTAGAAAAGTTTGAAACGTCGAGATCTGGTGTTATCCCACATAGAAAATTTTCGATCTGAAATGGTAGCCAATGGTAAGCAAATATTCGGAAATGTTTAGGGAAAAAGTAAAATTGCGATGCCCTTCATAGCTTGGTGCTGGATCATCTAAAATTAATAAATCGAAATCTATTAATTAGATAATAGTTTTCTCCAGGCACCGCTGGAAGGGTTCTTCAAAATTATAATTTTTCACTCTTTTTGAACTTTTTGAACGGATAAAACGCGGGGTTTGAGATAAACATCGGCCCATTTGTTATTGGGAGGGGCACCGACTTTAAAAACATGGGAAAAAAATTTGATGCAAAATTTACTGCTACATTAAATTTTATTCTATATACCAAGGGTGCGAAAATTTGACATTTTTTTAAACTGTCACCGAACATAAGATAGTCACTGCCAACGATACGCGCAGCTGCTACGTTCAACAGTAGCCAACACGCAATGACACGAGAGCTTGGCGCAATCATGAGAGCCACGACACACGATAGCAACATTGAAAGCAGTTAATTTTGTCGCAATCTCTCACAGCAGTCAAAGCCACAGCGTTCGCTTTGTGGTTGTGTACGTACATACTGGATAAGCAGCTGCTTTGTTCATTTTCGGTCACGGGTTTCGAGAATGTCACGAGTTCAAAATGTCATGACATTTTCATAACGGGACTGTCATATTCGCTGTGACCGATCTGTGGTGATAAATTGAATGCGAACGGCGATGTTTTCAAAAAAATTCAATAACAAAGCTAGTTGTGTCAAAACTATTACAATTATTTACTTAAATTTCATACACGAAGTATCAGGAGCGCAGCTTTTGCCTTTCTTGTATGACGCAAAGGCAAGAAATCTTACAGCAGAGACAAAAAATTTTGCGCTCCTATTACTTCTACAATTCTGGTTCATGCTAAACGGGGTTTAATTTTTTGATCGAAAAAGTGCCTTGAAGTAAATCAACCAACTGGAAATAAAACAAAATCACCCGAATTGCCAAAATGAACCCACCATCCATATTCTGGAAGTCAAAGCTTTACTTTGCTTTTCTCACTGAACCGCTTCCTTCCAACGGGAGTGCAGAGAAACAAAACACGTAAGGATACAGCAAAAAACCGTCTGCATTGGGAAGCAAGACTTTCTTGTGCATGTCCCCCTACACCTCATTAGAATCGACATAATACGAATTTCAACAGTTAAGTCTTGTTGGCGACTGTCTCTCGAAAGTTGTTGAATTTGGAAGGAGCTACTGTGTATTGTGGCTAGCCATTCTCAGATTGAAAAGAGTAGAGCAGCTATCGATGAGAGCAAACGGCGACATTCACGAGAGAAAATGTAATGAGATCTATGACATTCTGCTATAGTCACGGCGAAGTACAATCGGCGACTGCTGTCATTTGTGCGATTTGACTGCCACCTGTTTCGTGTCATTTTCCAGTACCGTTCGCAACCCTGCTATATACTGACAAAATATACAGTTTGGGTATAAATACGCTTGCATTTGAGTTGAAAATTCTATAAATTGAACTGGAGAGTATGGTTAGGCATTATATAAAGAGCGAAACATCTGCCAAGTGTTTCAAAAAATTATATGAAATTCAGTCATTTTGCGAACTACGTTTGTATTAATTTCGCAATATGTGGATTTAAACTTTATACTTTTTTGCAGCGGAAGCCAAAAACGCACGATGTAGGGATGACAGGGCAATCATTCGAAAATGAGTGTTATATGTACAGGGTCCGACACTCGAAGTGTAACCAATTAAAAAGGCCATAAATTCAGTTTGTAAAGTTACTTTTACTTAATTCAAAGTACAAAATGTGTAAAAATAATACAAAATTCAGAATCAATTCACTTTTGCTCGATATGACCACCTTTTGCCTTGACTATGGCCTTGAGATGATCAAAAAACGAATCGCAAGCTGCCCGAATGTGACTTGCAGGTGTATTTTGGCCCACTCGCGGACAATAACTTTTTTCAGCGCCTCGAGACTGGTGTATCTTTTAGTTCGGACTTTGCTCTCCAAAATGGCCCAAAGAGAATAATCCATTGGATTCGCATCTGGTGAATTCGAGAGCCATTGTGTGGACGTGATGAAGTTCGGAACGTTGTTTTTCAGCCATTCTTGGTTCACTCGAGCTTTGTGAGACGGTGCCGAGTCCTGCTGAAACGTCCATGGTCTGCCACCGAAATGTTTGTCTGCCCACGGCTTCAAAGCAACCTCCAGAATACTTTCCCGATAATATGTCGCATTTACCTTGACGCCAGGCTCGAATGTCTGAAGTTGGTTACACTTCGAGTGGCGGACCCGGTGAACTGGTCTGACATTATGCATCTCGAATCGAGTTGCTCGAAACGATTATTTTTGAAGTCGATTCGACTGAACTGAGGCATTACGTATCGCTTTCGACCTCGTGATCGAGATCCTAACAATGTGGTACTAGATTTCGACTGACGCTGCTCGAACTGTCATAACCAGAGATGCCATTTATACAGATTTATCTGTATTATACAGATTTTTACATGCGCATACAGATTTAATACAGAGTACAGATTTCTTACAGATTTCTTAAATTTAATACAGATTTATACAGATATCACCAAAAGTATTAAGGAAAAAAACTAAACTATCTATTAGTATTTGAGCTATCTATTAGTATTTGATTGCAATGACGAGATAAACGTTTAGGAATCAACGTACAAATCACTTTTTAAAATGTATTTTTTTGTGCAGATATTTAATGAAGAACACTGAAATACATTATTATTAAAATTTGTAACTAAATTGAACTTAAAAGTTAGACAAGTCTTGGCATCATGAAACATTATTGCCAGACTGACAGTTGTATCACCTGACTTGACGTTGCATATTGGGTTTTGGAAATCCATCTCAACTTATGAAGTGAACATTTCCAAATTAGACAAGTATATGGCACCATAATTCAATTGTTGTTGATAGGAAAAAACAATAAAATTTCGTCGATGAATATTATATAAGATATGAAATTTAATCTACCACTCTATAACCATAATCTATTGGAATAACACCTTTTGACATAATTTTATTGTAGAAATTTCATTTTATTAGCGAATACAAATAAATACAGATATTTTATACGAATCAAAACAGATTTTCTATGAAAATATCTGGCATATCTGGTCATAACATACATAGGTAAACAAACCCATATACATTGCAATCATGAAAAAAATTAAACCTAATTATTGTTTGGGTATTTTCGATTACATTCATTCAGATCAAGTACTGAAAAGAAGCAAACTGTTTGTTATACTGCGGTTTTAAGTTGCCGCACGAAATTGACATGAACACATTTCTGAAATTTAAATCAAGAAGCAGATTCGTTTCCACTCCATTTGAATTTTTTCAAGCGTGTTCTTGTACACAATTTATCGATAAACTTTTGAAATTATAATAAAAAAAATTCTGTATTTTTCATGTGTTGTTTCAAGTCTAATACAATTTACGTCATCCATATGTGTAGTTTTAATCAAAGGCTTTTAGGTTTTGCAGCTTTCTTTGTAGTATTTTATCATATTTTTTTCATGTAGTATTTTATCATATTTTTTTAGGAGATACCAGGTGCAACCCATTCTTTGTAGTATTCATAATCTATTTAGGTACTATTGAAGAGTCAAATACACGCTAATAGCACGAGATTGTGATGCTTTTGGCATATTCTAAATGTTTGGACAAATTTTTCAATTTTCTTGAGTTAGATATATGGGTAAAAACATTATTTGCTCATTGTTATCGAGCGAATAAGCTATTTCCTACAATCCGCTTGAGCGACGTTTTCTGTCCACAGGATTCAGAAATTTTAATACAAACTACAGTTACTGGGCATAGGCTAGTTTCGACTTACTTTTGTTATTTTAAGTAAACACCACGCAGCTATTATTATGCTTTCTAAACAGTTCGACTTGTACATAATATGCCAAACACACAAAATATATGACTAAATTTTCTACTTAATGGAAATTCAATCCTGGAAGCCATTTAAATAAACTGTTCTCATGACAAACACTGGAAACTGCCCTACTGGGGTCGATTGAACTCGATTTGAATTCACGTCTCGTGATGTGAATGTACGTATGTAGTAGGAAGCATAAAAAGGTACCAGTCAACTATACTCTCTCATGCGATAAAACTAGAACAAAGACTACAAAATTGAAGTAATTCAATTCAAATCTGACCCCGGGTGGATAGACGATAAGAATAGATACTAATAGGTGGTCTGGGCAAAAAATCATGTGTAAGCCCTGAGCACATTCATATTGCCGATTTTGTGTGGGTTGTACCGGGAAGGACCTTTTTTTTGTTTGCCCCAGGAGACTAGCAGAATGTCTTGAATTGTGTCTACCACTCAAGCATGTGGTGTAATTCTCCGACTTACGTTTTCAATCGTTCCCCAGAATTCCCGGTGGAGTAGTTTTTTGTTTATAAAATTGTTATGGCACGCAGTAAGTTAGTTTGTAGAAACAGTCACTTTTATGATTTCCTTAGGAAATTCGAAAGCATAAAGTAAATTTTATTGTTAGGATTATTGGTTGTTGTGGCTATGAATGAAGTTTGCTTTTGTTTTGGAATGAAAACACTTAAAATTTGAGATTGAACTCTGTTAAATTACTGTAACCATCAGAAATCTGAAATAAATCGTAAATTACCGATTCATCAAAAATTGATCAAAGCAATGGTATAATAATCACAAAAATTAGGATTTCATGTTTTCATATTAGTGTTGAGTCCTAGCATAGTATTTACAATGATGACGACTTCCCGTCCGTTGTTATCGTGGTT
Source organism: Malaya genurostris (assembly GCF_030247185.1). Lineage (NCBI taxonomy): Eukaryota > Metazoa > Arthropoda > Insecta > Diptera > Culicidae > Malaya > Malaya genurostris. Next base: position 232,178,570 of record NC_080572.1, on the reverse strand, counting down.
GTTATCGAAAAGCGAACAAACGGGGTTGGGCAAATCAGTAAGCAGAGACACTTACGCGCATTCCGCGGACGTGGTTGCTCTTCTAACCATAATATCCAGGGCATGGATGAAGTATCTCGCTATACTTACTTGAAGCCGGTTGATGGTTTGTTTGAGAAGGGCGCGTCAGAGTTGTGTCAAACCTTAAGAAGGAAACATTCTTAGACATTTTTAAGAACATCGTTCTGCCGGTTCAGTTGTGAATCCAGCTTAAAATTCCTTGCCAAATCTTCAGCTTTTGGGCAAATGGATCAGTAAAAAAAAGTTGACTTCGAGAACAGCATCATCCCGTGAACTGTCCTGATAAAATGCAGTTTTTCGTTTAATGCAGTCCGTTTCGCATTATTTTTTTATATTGTATCTAAGAAAACTTCTACAGTATGGCTATCTGACAAAGAAAGGTTATATAATCATAATAATTCACCCGATTTTTAAATCGAGTAGACTAAATGTAGATCTAAATGCAGTTTCGAAAGTATAGAGTTTTGTGTAAAAAATGAAAATAATGTTGCTCACTTTTCTCATACTAGAATCGAATGAAAAGAACCCTAGACCCAGAAGAAAATCCAAATGTTGGTTCAGATCAAACTTCCGGTTCCGAAGATACTCAGTGATAAGTGTGAAAGTTTTGAATGTTTTGCCTTTCTCTATAGAAAGGTATTAGAATTGCTGGAAAAACCCGACTTTCGAACGGAGCCTCGGAGACCCATAGTGATATATACCTTTCGACTCAGTTCGACGAGATGGGAAAATGTCTGTGTGTGAAACTTTTCGAAGATATTTTTATCGCTCAATTTTCTCAGAGATGGCTGAACCGATTTTAACAAACTAAGGCTCGTTTGAAAGCTACTATTGATCTACTTGATCAAATTCAAAGATCAAATGGCTGCGACTGCTGGTTCCGGAGATATGTTGGTATAAGTGACGTAACCGACAAAACGCGTTGTTTTTTAATCGCGCAATTTTCTCAGAGATGGCTGAACCTATTTTAACAAGCTAGAGCTCGTTTGAAAGCTACTACAAGGCCTTTGATAAAGTTTGAAGATCAAATGATTGCGACTTTGGGTTACGAAGATATGATGGTATAAGTATCGAGTTCGAAGATCAAATAGCTGTGACTTTTCGTTCCGGAGATATAATGGTATAAGTGACGTAACCGACAAAACACGTTAATTTTTATCGCTCTAATGTATATAAGGGTGCCAATATTTTGGGATCACCACCTACGAAATGCTGTTAACGTTCGTAATTTTCATCACTCGGCTAATGCCTACCGTGCTCTCAATGCAAGTTTATACAAATCATATGTACTCCGTACGCAGACTAAACTGAAACGCAACCCAAGAAGTTTTTGGCGTTTTGTTAACTCAAAAAGAAAAAGTTCATCTGTACCTTCGAATGTATTTCTTGGCGATGAGACGGCTGTGTCAGTTTCGGAATCGTGTGAGCTGTTTGCCAAGCATTTCGCTAGTGTTTTTTCGAGCAGTTTCACTTCAAGTAGCGATACGGAAGCTGCTGTTTCGGATGTTCCAGTTGACATGATAAACTTAAACACTTTCATCGTTACCCCGGAGTTGGTCCAATGCGCTGCAAAAAAACTGAAAAGTTCATTTTCTCCTGGGCCTGACGGCTTACCTGCTGTTATTTTACGTCGCTGTATTGACGCTTTAGCTGGACCACTAAGTGTTATTTTCACTCGATCATTTGAGCAAGCTAAATTCCCACGGATATGGAAACAATCCTACATTTGCCCAATATTCAAAGATGGCGATCGTCGTAATGTTGTAAACTATCGTGGCATAACTAATCTTTCCGCTTCATCGAAACTTTTCGAGATTATTGTGAGTAGTGCTATATTAGATCGAGCAAGGAATTATATATCATTCGATCAACATGGATTCATGCCAGGAAGATCAGTTGCAACAAATCTGCTAACACTTACTTCAAAGTGTATTGCCAGCATGGAAGCTAAAGCTCAGATGGATGTCATTTACACGGATCTAAAAGCTGCTTTCGACAAAATTGACCACACAATACTTCTAAGCAAATTATCTCGTCTCGGATTTTCCGCCCATCTTGTGTCCTGGTTGAGCTCATATCTCTCCGGGAGAGTTCTACGAGTAAAATTGAGCAACAGTTCATCATCACTTTTCTCTAACAACTCAGGAGTTCCTCAAGGCAGTAATTTAGGACCTTTGCTTTTCGTGTTATATTTCAACGATGTCTCATTTGCTTTGGGAACTGATTGCAAACTGACATATGCAGACGACCTGAAATTGTACCTCGTTATTCGCACTGTGGAGGATTGTTGGCGGTTGCAAAATGCACTTGAATCGTTCGTAGATTGGTGTAGTCGAAACAAACTTATAATCAACGTCGCAAAATGTCAGGTGATCACGTTTCACCGTACTCTGAGACCTGTTAAATTTGACTATCGCATCGATGGCTCAGTCTTGACTAGAGTTACCCAGGTTCGCGATTTGGGAATACTGCTAGATGAAAAATTATCATTTGATTTACAACGATCACAGATCATCTCAAAAGCATCACGTCAATTAGGCTTTATCAGTAAAATCGCCAAGGATTTTAGAGATCCTCACTGTTTGAAAGCTTTGTATTGTTCACTTGTCCGGCCTATTCTAGAGAATGTTTCAGTAGTTTGGATTCCTTATCAACTTTCGTGGAGCATACGCATTGAAAGAGTTCAAAAACGATTCGTTCGTCTGGCATTACGAAACTTACCTTGGCAAAATCCTGCTAATCTGCCCCCGTATCAGGATAGATGTCAACTATTAGGAATCGATACGCTTCATCGGCGCCGAAAAATTCAACAAGCATTATTAATTGCAAAACTGATCAATGGGGAAATTGATGCTCCTGAATTACGCTCTGTAGTAAATTTTCGGATACCGAATAGGACACTGCGGAATACATCACTGCTTCAGCAGAGATTTCACAGAACTCGTTTTGGCTTTAATGAACCGATTACTGCTTCCATTCGAACTTTCACCGCTGTTGAGGATCTTTTCGAGTTTGGTGAATCATCTAGTCATTTCGCGAAAAAACTGAAACGATCCGATGTGATTTGAATTTTTAAGTTATATTATTAGTGACATTTGTGATACTAGCTTTAAGTTACATTGTGTTTCATTACTTTCGTTTATGTTCTTGAAAAGATAGTGGTTTTTGCGCCCGTTTGAGAATGACAAACGAGTTCAACTCAAATGGGCTTTTTCCCACTCTAATTGTCCATTTAGATCTTGTATCCGATGGACACAATAATAGTAAATAAATAAAATAAATAAATAAATAAATTTCGTTAAGAGCTATTGTTCAAAAGTTTAAGCACCTCGAAAAATGTCCCTATGTAAAATTTGAGCTAAATCGGAAATAGGTAAGGGGTGCTACCCGGTGGTTAAGATTTGAAAATTTTCTATCTTGAAAAATTACCATAAGGGGGAGTACATTAGATGTCCGATATTGAAAGTTTTGTTTTGATATCAAACGTCTTAGAATTGCATGAAACGTCGAGTTTTAATGTCATCTCAAAAAAAAATTTTTTTTAATTCGACTTTCTGGAACTTTTTTCCAAGAAACGGAAAATTTTTCCCAGAAAGTCGATTTTTCGAAAAAAAAATTTTCGCTCATTGATACAGTCCCATCAAAATAACTTTTACCCTTTTATTAGGGGCTAATTTAGGCTCATTTTTTGACATCAATTTATTCAGAATAATTCGAGTAGTTCGCAAAAGTATGCTTCATCGGTAATGTCATATATTCAGCAACATTTCTCAAACCAAGCGTATCACCAATAATGCATTTGAACGTGATCATAGGTCACTACCTGACATGATTATGCGGATAGAAAAAAATAATTTGACGATAACGATTACGAACTTGTACGATTATATTTCCGAAGCTTGACGTGTGTTGACATATGATCTGTTTGCGGTTTGTCGGTTACGTCATTTGTACCATCATATCATCGGAACCGGACGTAACAATCCCAGATAAAATCGAGCGGTTATAAAACAACGCGTTTTGTCGGTTACGTCACTTATACCATTATATCTCCGGAACCAAAACACCGTTTTATCTTCGAACAACAATGGTCTAATAGTAGCGTTCAAACTAGTCTAAGGTTGTTTTAATCGATTCAACTATCTCTGAGAAATTGAGCAGTAAAAAATAAAATGCGTAGTTTTTTTTGTACCACTCAATTTTCTCACAGATGGCTGAGCCGGTTTTAACAAGTATAGGATCATTTTGAAGCAAATGTTGGGCCAATGATCATGTTCGAAGTCCAAATGGCTATCGTTTCTGTTTCCAGAGATATAATGGTATAAGTGACGTAACCGACGAAACGCGTTGTTTTTTACGGCTCATTTTTTCAGAGATGGCTGTACCAATTTTACCACGCTACTATTGGGCCATTGATCAAGTTTGAAGATCAAATTGCTGTCACTTCTATTTCCGGAATTCCGGCGCCCAAAAACCTCTTTTAAAACTGGATCTATATGTAACACTTTACCATGCTATCCAATGGTTCACTAGTCTCGCCCTCGTCCGTCTTCTTTACTGTTAGTAAAAACGTCGTTTAGTGGTTTCACTGTATTATTGCTGTCTTTGTTGTGGTTCTACGAATGGATCTTCCGGTGGGACGAATATAGCTTGATGCCCTTCCAGCAGCGCACTTGGGTTCGTAAGGTCATAAAATTTGTCTCACCCTAGAGGCAAATGACCTTGAGGTTAAAACTGCTATAATCGGAATGAGGAAAAATTCACCGGTGGTGGCTGAAAAAAGGTCCTGGGGGAATGCGGGAAATTTTGAGCCCCACTTTGATTCTGATAGATAACTCATTTGAAAATCGTAAATTTGCAAAATTTTTACAAAACGGAAACCAACATAGAAGCAAAATGACACGTTTAATGATTAGACGATTTAAAAATTCGAATTTATTTCAAACTTGAAATGATTACAAAAAAAATCGGTTTCGTCGTTTTAAAAATAGGTGGGGAACTTCGAGTCACACAGCAAACTAAAAAAAGTTCTAACATATATCAATGAGAATCGTTCATTGATGACTTCACAAAGCAAAGCCATGAGATTCTAAGAAAAACAAAAACAACAATGTTGTTTATTCGAAGTCGCAATTTTAGCATGTCGAAAAGCCACTAATCATGTGTACACATCGCACGGGATTAAGCTTCAACTCAATGCACACGTTGCAGTGTTTTCGATTCTTTGGACTCTGTTTCAATGCCAATTTTTGTCGATAATTTATTGTTATTTCCTGCGAAAAACCATCCAGGAGCATGAAAAATACATTATCTACTTGACAAATGACTAAAACTATGTGTTTGGACATCCCACACAAGCTGTTTTCTACAAAATATGAGTCACAGATTCTGATTTGTTCAGTGTAAATAATATTTAAACACAACGATTCTAAAGATAAATATCTAATTGGTTTTTACTCATAAATAATGAAAAACAAATGTAGATTTGAAAGCGTGCTAGCACCGCGCCACCTAACAGTGAGATGATACCTTTCTTATCAATCTGCATGAATATTAGTCGCAATGAGGCATGAACTAAGCGAGGCACCTCTCGCCGATGATAACGCAAATAGGTGAATAATTTGTTGCTAATTAGCTAACTTCATATGAAGTTAACGAAGCCCTTCTCCCAAATATTCTTCAAAACAAACCGAAACCTTGTGAATAATTTGTTGCTAATTAGTTACGGTAATTTCAAATTTGTTGCTCATTTTTTTATAACTTTTTTTTTAATACTTCACTAAGTTCATATGAAGTTACCGTAACTAATTAGCAACAAATTAGTAACAAATTATTCACTGGGCTTCGATTTGTTTTGAAGCATATTTTGGTGAGGGGTTTCGCTAATTTCATATGAACTTAGCGTAGTACTAAAAAAAAAGAAATAAATTGAGCAACAAATTCAATACTACCGTAACTAATTAGCAACAAATTATTCACCTATTAGCGTTATCATCTGCAAGAGATGCCTCGCTAAGTTCATGCTCATCTATTTGCGTACAAGCTTTACGTGGCTGATTGAGCCGACTTTTCAATCAAAATATTATTTTTAATATTGGATCCCATTGTCACCCTTTTTTGTTTAGGGGAGAGGAGCTTCCATTACCATCGAGCTAAGATTGAGGGGTACATTGTTCGTGGCTCCTCTTATCATCCTTTGCCGCATCGTCGGTTTTGTTGTATTATTGTAGGTTGTTTCCGTTTTCCTCTCGTTGTTGTTCGCAGTCTTATGCTCGTTGCTATTGATATGCCTTGTTTTATTGGTATATTGCTTCGAATTTATTTTTAAAGAAAACCTGGTTTTTTCGCTGTGTTAATTATGAACAAGTTTGAGTTAACTAAGCAGCATTAGTAAGAAAATTTAGTTTTCTGTTTTAATTGGAAGAAAAGTGCAGCTGAAGATCAAAAGCTTGTAGATTTTTGCCTTTCTCTATAGAAAGGTATTAGAATTGCTGGAAAAACCGACTTTTGAACGGAGCCTCGGAGACCCATAGTGTTATATACCATTCGACTCAGTTCGACGAGATCGGAAAATGTCTGTGTGTGTATGTATGTGTGTGTATGTGTGTGCACTTTTCGAAGATATTTGAACGCGCTCAATTTTCTCAGAGATGGCTGAGCCGATTTTAACAAACTTGGGCTCGTTTGAAAGCGACTGTCGGGCCATTGATCAAGTTCGAAGATCAAATGGCTGTGACTTTTGGTTCCGGAGATATGATTGTATAAGTGACGTAACCGACAAAAAGCGTTGTATTTGAACGCGTTCAATTTTCTCAGAGATGGCTGATCCGATTTTAACAAACTTGGGCTCGTTTGAAAGCTACTGTCGGGCCGTTGATCAAGTTCGAAGATCAAATGGTTGTGACTTTTGGTTCCAGATATGTGATGGTATAAGTTACGTAACCGACAAAACACGTTGATTTTTACCGCTCTTATATATATAAGGGTGCCAAAATTTTGGGATCAACTTTATTTTCGTTGAGTTCTAGTGCTCAAAAGTTTAAGCACTTCGAAAAAAGCCTTCATGCAAAATTTGACCTAAAACGGACATGCTTAAGGGGTGCTGCCCGGTGATAAAGGTTTGACAATTTTCGATCTTGAAAAAGCACCATAGGGGGGAGTACATGAAATTTCCAAAATCGAACATTTTTTTTGAACTGCATGAAACATCGAAATTTAGTGTCCTCTAAAAAAATTTTTTTTTTTGAAAAAATCAACTTTCTGGGACTTTTTTTTTCGATTTCGAAAATTTCATGTACTTTCCCCTATGGTGATTTTTCAAGATATATGAAAATTCCACTAAGTGGACTAAGAAGGCTTTATTTTTAGATTAGCATCACTGATTACAAATAGGCAACGTCAAGCACTAGTTTGGAAAAATGATGCTGACTGTGTGACATAAACACTGAAGCATGCTTTTGTGAACTACTCGAATCAATCTGAATCAATTGTTGTCAAAATTAGTGTCCAAAATTATTTAATAAAATTATGAAACATATTTTCATGAGACTGTTATGAAAGAAGAGAAAGGCATTATCACACCACTAGATGGATTAAGAAGGGTTTTTTTATTGATAAATGATAAATAAAGTAGGGAATAGACCAAAAGGTTGTTTTGTACTATGAAATGCTACAATCAGGTAATCGGTACAGGATGTAATCAATGCGTTTCAGCCGTGCATTACGAGAAGAACGGCTGGAATACAAGCGAAGACATGATAAAGTTATTCTCCTGCATGACAACCCTCGGCCTCAAGTCGTAAAAGTCGTGAAGCACGATGCAGCACGATCAGGCACGTCGTCGGTTTACTTATTTCGCAGAAACCAACATTAGCTTCAAACTTGGATCACCTCAAAAGACAAGACATTTTTTCGAGATGGAATTCGAAAATGCTTTCTATTTTAAAATAAACTCTCAATACATTGATTGCAGTTGCAAGTTGATTTTATAGTTAAATCGTTTTTCAAACAGGATTACTGGGTTCACCGTTGTTTAATATTTGTCCTTGTCTTTGATTGAAAACGTCTTTTTCGTAGATTCGATGCAAGGTTTATCGTAGAGAGCAAGTTGTTCACTAAAGTGATATGTAATCTGTTGATTCTCGCAGGTAACCAACGATTTACAAGGAAACCTCCCGCCCTACCCACAAGTTACGTAAGATGGAATTGCTCTATGTAGACACATACGTAATACTCACTCGCCATTTCGGCCACCGAGAAAAAATTCGGATCCCGAATGGACCCCTTCGCCGAATGTCATTTCGCCGAAAGCCGTTTCGTCGAAAGGGTCATTTCGCCGATTCCTGCAATTGTCTTAATATTATAATTGGAATTGATTTAAAATAAACACAAATGAATGATAATACGTTAACGCCCGTTTTGTTGATCTACAATTGTACTTCTTGAATAAAGATTGATTCTTGTACTCTTGAATAAAGATTGATTCATGCAACTCAGAATCCAAGGAAACTTGTTTACTATTAGCCACTGAGCATCAAAGCAATTGCATTGGTGTATCTATCAAGCAAATGTATGTGGTATTTTCCAACGAAAAAAAATCAAATGCGGTTTCGCCACATCGATTTGATTCGTGGGCTGCCCGACCTCGCTACCTCTCGTTCGGACCTAACTAAAGCAAAGAAACCTAGCTTTTAGTAGACCGGGCAAACGAGGCGGTTTCAGGTTTGTATGCAAGAGGCCGCCGCTTCCAACGGCGGGTCGGCGGCCAACTCAGTCGGTGTCGCCTCGTCGGTTTTATGCCGCCGAGCCATCTTGTTGAGTTACAAGCCTTGTTGAATTGTATATCACATGCATCATTTACGTCTAGATGCATTCGTTCTTCTAGCAAGATTTCAATTTCCACCTGGGTTCGATTCCCAACCCCGCACATAGAGCCAAAAAGTTTTTCTGGCCCGAAGAGGCGAATGACCTTAAGGTTAACACCAGCAGCAGCGCTTGAAATCAATACAAATTGAGTTTGGTCGCAAAGGCAAAGCTTCAAGCTTTTTTAAATCGTATTTGCTCATTTCAAATACACTGTATTTTCTTTGTGTCTGTCGTCTCGATCGTAAGCGTTTTTTGACTGTGCCGGATGAGGTGCGAACACGAACTGTGCCTTTTGCATACTTCAGGTAATTCAACAACTTTCCACTTCTTATAGAACTGAATGCACATTACGCTATTGGTTGTATTTAGTTGTAGCTAATGTACCTGTTGTACGTTCATTAGCTTCCTAAGTAAGGTTTCATCTTCTTCGAGGGTCGAAAGTTAACCCGCTTTAAGTATGTTTTTGGCTTTTCCCTATAGAAAGGTATTAGAATTGCTAAAAACTGACTTTTGAACGGAGCCTCGGAGACCCATAGTGTTATATACCATTTGACTCAGTTAGACGAGATCGAATCACTTTTCGAAGATATTTTTACGCGCTAAATTTTCTCAGAGATGGCTGAACCAATTCAACAAACTTAGGCTCGTTTGAAAGCTACTGTCGGGCCATAGATCAAGTTTAAAGATCAAATGGCTGTGACTTTTGGTTCCGGGTACTTTCGGGCTATTGATCAAGTTCGAAGATCAAATGGCTGTGACTTTCGGTTCCGGAGATATGATAGTATAAGTGACGTAACCGACAAAACGCGTTGTATTTTTACGCGCTCAATTTTCTTAGAGATGGCTGAACCGACTTTAACATACTTATGCTCGTTTGAAAGTTACTATCGTACCATTGATCAAGTTCGAAGACCAAATGGCTGTGACTTTTGCTTCCGGAGAAATAATGGTATAAGTGACGTAACCGACAAAACACGTTGTTTTTATCGCTCTAATGTATATAAGGGTGCCAATATTTTGGGATCACCTCTAATTTTGTAAAGCACTATTGTTCAGAAGTTTAAGCATCTCGAAAAATGTCCTCATGCAAAATTTGAGCTAAATCGGACATGGGTAAGGGGTGCTGCCCAGCGGTTAAAGTTTGAAAATTTTCGATCTTGAAAAAGCACCATAGGGGAGAGTACATAAAATTTCCGAAATCGAATTTTTTTTTGATGCCAAAAATCTTAAAATTGCATGAAACGTCGAGATTTAGAGTTATCTCAAAATTTTTTTAAAAAAAATCGACTTTCTGGGACTTTTCGAGATGACACTAAATCTCGACGTTCCATGTAATTCTAAGACATTTGGCATCAAAAATTTAAAAAGATATATGAAAATTTCACTAAGTGGACTAAGAAGGGTGAATCAATTGGTGTCGAAATTAGTATCCGAAATTATTTAATAAAAGTATGAAATATATTTTCTTGAGACTGTTATGCAAGAAGAGAAAGGCATTATCACACCACTAGGGGGATTGAGAAGGGTTTTTTTTGTTCGTTTGGATTACTCTTCTCGAAATCGTCTTATTGTTCACACATCGTATTGTGATTTGTTTCTGTCGTCCCAGTCGCCCGGCAGTTAATTTTGTCGACTGTCTCGGACGAGGTACGAATGTGAACTAAGATCAAATCAACGATAGACTCTTTCAGTTTAGTTATCTAGAGTTTAGTTCTTGACGTAGAATTTTACCCAGAGTGTAATCTGTGGAATCGAATGAAGTATCTAGACGTGATCTCTATTTTTGATATTTGATTTCAAATATTATTTATTTTGATCGCAATACAAGCAATGAAACACGATTATTTTTCCGATACTATCTGAACAGCACAATCAATTTATAAAATGGATGCTCATCCACTTCACATGGAAATGTCTGATTCAATCTACTTGCCGCATATAAAAATAAAAACTGATCGATCCCAACACATTGACTGCCGGTGACAGGCAGCGACTAGCTACTCGATTACGTTCGAAAAAAAAACTCCCAACCACGTCCAATCTCGTTTTTTTACGATTGAACTACTCTGACAAACTGAAGTTCAATAATCCGGGATCCGTTTTTACCATCGTTGTACAAAATGAACCCAATGGAAATTGATTACCTGCGGGGTACCTCATTTCCACAACGATGCACATTGAACATTATGAGCTGTTCCATAACAGAAATGTCTGCATCGCAAGCGGGGGGTTGCCGCCGGTAGCTTTCGTAGATCCGGTGTTTTCGCATTTCACCGGATCAATGCTGCAGCTTTTGTCAGCATCTGGAAACTTATCTTCAGGTATCCTTTTGGAGTGCCATTGCAAATTAAACTGTTTGATGATAAAACTGGTATTATTTTGAGAAGTTTCCAGACCTTAGCAGTTTGTGGCTTTTGCAAAGTAAGTAGCATTTAATTCCCTCGGTGGTAACACTTACCTGCGAAAGAAGAGAAATAAAAAAAACGTTGTTAATATCATAAGTAAATTCCAACAGATCAAAACATTACACAAAATATATTGGTAAATAAGAGATTACCAGTAACAAAAAATTAATTTTCGTTCTGCCGACCCGAACACCCGAAACCTTTTCTTTTTGCGCTGTTCAAAACGTTCCCTTATCGGTTGTACATCTCTTTAACGTTTCGTTTTTATTCGCGTACAATCACCCCCAGAAGATCCTTGTATTTACGCGATGACCCGCTGTCCCACGAAGGCATATGTTTTCGGTCTGCAGCATCGAGCAACCATCATAAAGGCCAACGGCAAGCTGATGACAGTAACCGGTAGACTGGCAGCTGGCAGATGAATCAGAAATGGCACCTTTTGTTCATGTTAAAAGGCTTGGTCCGTTCTGGTCAGGCCCGGGCGTAATTATTATGCGATAAGTTCGAAGCTGGCCGATGTGCCGACGGGACACAGCGACACATTACACGATGGACTGTGGAGGCAAAATAAAACAACGCAAAACCGGAAAACTTCTGAAATAAAATCGAGTTGAAAAACAGGTGAAGTGCATTTGAAAGAGCACGTGTGCTCACTCCTTCCAACATCCGTCGACGCTCGTCGGTCGTCGGTGGTCTGCAACCGGTTTCAAGGATGAGTTTCATAATCAAGTGGGAAAGCTGAACAGCAGCAGCACCAGCAGCTGTTCGTTCTCTCGTGTGTGAGGTGACACACAAGGAACATGATGTCACGTTAGCACGACGTTCGACCAAATGAATAAATAGTGCGTGGTATTACTGTCACGTTTGAAGCATACTCGTGAGCAAACAAAAAATAACTAAGAAATTGATAGTAATTCATAGCTTGTTTCCCAAAGTTTTAAAATCAATGACATCACAAAGTTCCTCAAAGTTTAAAGAGGATACTGCATTTAACATAAATTGTGTGCCCGCCGATAACAGCCCGTAAAATTGTTCAATGTTCACTGGTGTGTACAATATTTCATCAATCAACAAGACAAGACGCTAATCCGAAAAATATATCAATCACGAACTAACAAACCTCTGGCTGTTTTTTTTTATCAAGTGTTTACAATGTAAACATTTTCTAATCTAATAAATAAACTTTGTTCAGTATGCTTCCCAGGTAGGATGACACTGATATTTGTTCCGAAGTATATTTTAGATACACACTGACAAGATTTTTGAGTCTACGCTGCACTTGCCTCCAAACCCACCACACTAGCGAAACCCCCTAAACAACACATGCACAGTTTTGCTACACCGTGTGATACGATTATAAAGTTTAAATTAGTTGCGAAACAATCATCAGAATATTTTGCATATTGATTGCCGTTTTGTTGATCAAATTCTTGTTGATCAATAGGCTGAGCCATAGCTGCTGATAGCACCACCTCAGCAACCCTCTCGTCGACGGGCCGTTCCGCCGCATATAAAGAAGACATTCGCGTGCAAAACAAAACCCCGAAAATAAGCACAAACCGTGTCAAGAACCTACTGGCTCGGTCGTTGCTCCAAAGAACTGATCACCACCGCACCGAAGCGCTGATCTCATTGAGAAACAGCATTGTCTGTTTTGTTCGGGTTTTCTCTCAAAGCTTGATAGCATACTGCTTTGGTCGGGTGATAAACACGGTATTTTCGTTTCGTATAGGATCACAACGCAAGATGTAATAACAGTAACTAAACGATTTTTTGTTTTGAAATGGGAACATTAGTTGGAATGAATAACACCAGCAAATAAGCAGTAGATTAATGGAAAATCGTTACTATTAGGGGTATAAATAAGCTCAAGCCGTTTTTTTTTATCTTACTCCAAAACTTTATTGACAAAAAATGGTTACAAATTCTACATTGAAAGTATTGTCCAACGCTAGCCACTAATTTTTTCCATTTTTCTGGAAATTCACGGATACAATTTTTGAAAAACTCGACCGTTTTGGCCGCAATCCACGATTCGATTCGGACATGCTGCATCGACCGGAACAAATAGTAATCGGACGGAGCAATGTCTGGACTATACGGCGTGTGGGGTAGGATTTCCCATTTAAGCGTTTCTAAGTATGTTTTTACCGACTGTGTAGCAACATGTGGACGAGTCTTGTCACGATGCAAAATTACTTTTTCGTGTCTATTGGTGTATTGTGGCATCAACTGTGGGCATTAGCACAACCTTGAGACAGATTGAGTCATGCTGTCACGGTCCCAAGATTTGTCTGTATGCTTACTCAATAGAAAAAGATGCACACCAATGGTGTCATTGGTGATGGCTGACAAAAAGAGGCAACAATACACAGAAGGGGAACAATAAAATGGATATGCTCCTTATTCGGAATATGCCAAACTTTACAGACATTGGCCATGCTAAAAAAAAACTACGCTTCGATTGAAGGAAAAGAACCAATTCCCTAATCGAATCTTATCTTTTTTGCAGTAATTTGACCATATTATGACCAAGTAATGTCTTCTTTGCTACTTTTGGGAGCTACAAACGGCGTGGACAATTTCGCCCGAAATTGGAACACCTAGTAGTTTGGTTGCATGTTAAATATACCTATCTCTTAGAGTGCATTATAGAATGCTTGGTGCTTTCTCAGACATTTGTTAATTTCAATCAGTCCCAAACTGATGACTTTTTTATTCTCATGCATAACACCGACAAAGATAGAACCAATTAAAGTAGATAAGAAAAGTGATATCTTTTCTAGATAATTGAATCAATAATCATTTGTACCGCTTCACGCCTAGAAGACTGTATAGGAAAGCGAAAACAATACGAAATTTTCCGAAGTTTCACTAACTAAGATAATGAAAACAAAGAAGCAGTTGGCAGGATGACGAAATACCGATACGATACAGACGCACGACACAATGATTGACTGGTAACATATATGAAAGCAATAATCACGAATACTCTTAACGGCCGTTGATGGTGATGCATGGCCGGAGAATCCAAACGTTGCCCGACGCATTGGATTATCGTAATGGATCCACTTTTCTTCGCCAGTAACAATCTTATGGAAAAAAAACCCTTCTTAATACACCTAGTGGTGTGATAATGCCTTTATCTTGCCATTTAAATAATATCATTAGAACATTTGTAAGATTTTAGCTTTCGAACAAGTCTTATTCTTCAGTTCGTGCTCGCATCGCATCCGACACAGTCGAAAATTTCTTACGGTCGCGACGACAGAAACAAAGACAATACAGTGCAGTGAACAATAGAGTGTACGAAATGGGCAAATACGATTTAACAAAGCCTGAAACTCGGCCTACAAGGCCAAATTCAAAGTACGTGTGCATGACCTTCCCTCGCAGACCAGCGATGGGAATGTTCGGGAAAGTATGTCGCAGTACGGTGAAGTTCTTTCCAACGAAAGGGAAGTATGGCGGAATTTTTTCCCGGATATCCGGAATGGCGTGCGAGTGGTACGTATGCAACTACGTAAAGCAATTCCATCTTACATCATTTGTGATCAAGACGGGATACATCCGTGTAAAACGTTGATTACGTATGAAAATCAAATGGTTACATATCAGTTTTGTGAACAAATTGCACACTACGGGAAACCTTGAACTGAAACTGCGAAAACAAACAAAACAAACAAGGACAACCTCTCAACAACGGAAACTAGTGAATGCAGTGCTCCTGTTTCAAAAACACCTTCACCGTCTAACCAACTATCAACTGCAATCAATGTACAAAGCGCATCTACAGCAACTGCAAATGAACCCAAGACTGCGATCAACAATGAAAACAAGGAAACGGAAACCACTCACTACTCCAACGATGTAGCAATGGATGATATGAGCAACGAACAAAATGACCTCCAATCTTCGCTAGAAGGAAATGGAAGCTCCTCTCCCCCTAGAAGAAGGGTGACAACGAGATCCAACAATAAAAAAATAATATTATGTAACAAAAACATGGATAAATCGGCCACGTAAAGCTATACGCAAATTGGCCTGAATAAAAATTGTTATAAAAAAAGTCTTATTCTTCCAGAATCGATTGTTTCATCTCCGAAAAATTATGTTTCATTAAAAAACACTGAGATTTGTCGGTTACGTCACATATAACATCACATCTCTCCGGCCGGAAACGTTTGCCATAAACCGTCCAAATTTGATTGACGTTGTTAGCTTTCGAATAAGTTCATCAAAATCATCTTCGGAAAAATTCAGCCGATGAAAAATGTGTGTTTAGTCGATTACGTCACTTATATTTTATATCTTCAGAACCGAAAGTGGCAACCATTCGATTTTTGAATTTCATCTAAAATTCAATAGTAGCTTTTGAACGAACCTAAATTTGTAGAAATCGACTCTGCCACTCTCTGAAAAGATTGAGCAGAAAGAGAACAACGCGTTTTGTCAGTTACGTCACTTATACCATTATATTTCCGGAACCATAATTCACAGCCAGCCGATCTTTTCGTAGCTTTCAAGCGAGCCTAAGCTTGGTAAAATCGGCTAAACCTTCTCTGAGAACATTGAGACTAAACAACGTGTTTTTTCGGTTGCGTTACTTATGCCATTTTATCTCCGAGACCAAAATTCTCAGCCATTTGATATTTGAACTTCACCCTCAATCAAACAGAAGCTTTCAAATGAGTATAAGCGTGTTGAAATTGGCTCAGACATCACCAAGAAAAGTAAGCTTTAAAAATATATTTTAAATGTGCACACACATACATACACAAATATTTTCCGATCTAGTCGAGCTGAGTCGAATGATAAAGACTGTCTCAGAAAGTATGGACACACTTTGATTGCGCTGTAAATAATTCACAAGTGTTAGATATTCAAATTTCATTCGATATACTGATAATATTAGACTACAACAACAGAATATTATTCTCAAAATTTCCTACTTAGCCATTGTAGACTAGCTGGCGCTCCTTCTTGAGAACGTTCCTCATTAAAATTTCGTACAGACTTCTTGGCGACAAGTTTTGACACTTTTTTTACAATCTTTTTCGAACTGTTGAATGGTTTCTGCTGCCGAGACATGTTTCCTAAGATGTGCCTTCGTTAATGCCCAAAATTCCTCAATTGGTCGAAGTTGTGGGCAATTTGGTGGATTCATGTCTTTTGGGACGAAAGTGACATTTTTGGTAGTATACCATTCTACCGTTGATTTCGAGTAGTGGCAAGAAGCAAGATCTAGCCAGAAGACAACAGGATCCTTGTGGCTTCGAATCATGGGTAGAAGTCGTTTTTGTAAACATTCCTTGATGTATATTTCGCTGTTCATTGAAGCAGTGATGATGAAGGGTTTTGAAATCATACCGCAGCTACAAATTGCTTGCCAGACCATAGCTTTCTTACCAAATTTTTTGACTTCAATCGATGTTCCGGACTGGTTTACGCACCGTATAAAATTGTGGTCCCGGCAAGAATTTGTAATCGAGTTTCACGTAGGTTTCGTCGTCCATGATTATGCAGTTCAAATTTCCAGCAAGAATCGTGTTGTACAGCTATCGAACATTTGGCCTGATCGATGCTTCTTGTTTCTGACTACGTTTTGGTTGTTTCTGCTTCTTATAGGTTCGAAGATTCAAACGTTCTTTAGCACGAAGAACATTTGACTTCGAAGTGCCCTCTTTTTTGGCCACATCCCGAACTGAAACCTCCCTCTTTTGTTCGAACGCCTTCAGTATACGTTTATCCAACTGAGGGTTAGCAGGACCTTTTTTTCGACCCTTTTTCGGTTTATCCTCAAAGGTGTTATGCTCACCGAACTTCCTGATTGCATTTCGAACGGCTTTTTCACTTACTCCTTCCATTTTTGCTATCTTTCTCAGTGACAGTCCGCTTTATGTGCACCATTTGTACACAATTTTTCGACGTTGTTCTGCTGAAAGTCCACGCCTTTACAAACAAACTGATGAAAACGAATAAACAACTGCACACGTGGTTAGAGAAGAGTGTAAACAACAGGACGCAGTAATAAAAATTGACAGATTCTGAACCATTGCGATATGGCAATGGTTTTTGGTTGCGTCCATACTTTCAGTGACAGTCTCTATATAACACCCTCATCTCCGAGGCTCCGTACGAAAGTGTGGTTTTCCAGCAATTCTATTACCTTTCAACATTTGGGCGAGCATTGTCATGTAGTAGAATTACTTTCTCGTGTCTACCCGAATAAAGAGCGATAGCAAACTTCTATCAGAATAATAGTTCCTTTTTACTATTATTGCTTATTTAGACATTATTTTATTATTGGAAATGCGAAATAATGATTCAATTTGGTATAATAGATTGTTTGACTTTTGTTCCGCGATATAGAGATAATGTAATTCATGTAGATATAACATCAACGTATTTAACAAATGGGTAGAAAATTTTGATAACTTCTAGAAATTTTTGAAATTTTTAGTGAGTATAGTAAATATATAAGAAAAATTCATACATAAAATTTCCGGAATCTAAAATTTTTTCGATGATGCCAAATGTTTTAGAATTGTCTGAAACGTCGAGATCTAGTGTCATCTCGAACATTAAAATTAATCCTGGGAACATTCAATTCGACCTGGGACTTTAAAAAAGTTTTGAGATTTCCGAAATGGATTTTTTTTATGTCAAATGTCTTAGAATTGCATGAATTTTTTTCGAGATTATAAATTAACGATTCATGCAATTCTGGCATTTGGCATAAATAAAAATAATTCGATTTTTGAATTCTCAGACGAAATTAAAAAAAAAATTGTTTAGGAAACACAAAATCATGTACCATATTTGTACCCGAAACCCGAACCCGATGAGTACTGGTCGGGTTAGAGTTCAGAAAAAAAATTTTTTTTTGTCCGGATCGGGTCGGGTACGGCGATGATTCGGGTTCGTGTCGGGTACGGCTAGACTTTTAAATTTTATCCGGTAGAGGTCGGGTTCAGGTTTGTAGGAAAAAGTTATTCTCGGGTTCGGTTTGAGTACGGGTGAAAGTTTTTTATTTTCAATCGGGTACGGGTTGGGGTCGGGTTCGGGTTTAAAAAATTGCTTACTCGATCATCTCTAGTACGATTCAAAAGAGCTGGGAAATTGATAGTATCTATTATCCTTCTCCGTTCAACCTGCACTACATAAGAATTAACTAACTAGCTGAAAGCACTTTATTCGTTGTTACGTCACCATATAGGGGAGACCGGGGCGAAAATGACCATTCTCGGTCTTGCGCAGAAAATAGTGCAGAACTTAATATTTTCACTCGGAATGTTATATATTGTTCGGAAGCTACAACCTTCAAAACAGATTTGTTTTAAGGTATATATCCCCACATATACGAGCGAAATCTGGCTTGCACCAACCTCGAAATCAAAATCTCAAAATGGATGAGGCGAAAATGACCATTCACATTTTGACGCAGGAAACCAAATATTGTGTATAAATGAAAGTTTTTGGCATCATTTCATCTTAAATGACTGATTTTATTAAAGAAATATGAAAATAATGAGAAGAAAATATGTGAAATAAAATGAAATGGGGAAGCAATTCACGCATGTCGCCACCACGGTGCTCCGTGGAACATTGAATGCAAACTTTGTGGCACTGATTATTGAGAAATATGTCCTCTACCACTGGCTTTCTATGGGACCGTAAGAAAATTGTGTGCACATTTTTTGCACAACCGGAAGTCGGATCTGAATTGAATTCAATAGTGTTCTATGAGAGAGTAAGACTTTTCATATGAATCTCAGTTAGTAAAAGTCGGCTCAACCATTTCCGAGAAAACAAGAGCACATTTTAGCAACGACGAACTGATTTACGCCCACAAGGTATAATTGAATAGTTTTAAAGATTTCATAATAACTGGTACCAAGCTAGCGTTACGTTAGAGTTTCACTTCTAACACCACCAATTAATGCAAGTTAAGTAACAATCAATTCAAAACATATTGCAAACGGAGAAAAACTTCCTACAAAAGCCTAAGTAGAAAATTCTGCAGCGTTTTTAGTGAGAACAGAAAAAAACCCCTACTGAATCAATGGAAAACGGCACAGGTGTATAGTTGGAAGTAAACAAAGACCTTTGCCAGGAATACATTGACAAAGAGTACCGCTGCCGTCGACTTTCCCGGCGAGAGAAGGATAAGCGACTGGGCTGAAAAGTATCAACATAATGACGACATTTGTTTGATGAATTGTTCAAAATTTCATGGAAACACTTTTCAGTTTTCATTTAACCAGCGTCAGTTGCTTTTGTGTGAAACGATGTCGTTATGATTGAGCGAAGTAAGAACGAAGCAAGTTTTCCGATGTGGCGCGCACGAAGCATCACCGGTTCCGAAAGTTTGCTGGTAGCTATCGGGGCCAGAGTGAAAAGAACCCCACCAGTTAGTTAATTTTCAACTGGCAGAATATTTTTTAGCCAATTACAGAAGAACAGATGACGGTTTCTTTCATCACCGTCGCTTGAAGGGTGGTGTGTTATTTGAGATTTAGTGAGTGAATTGAATTGTTTCTTTTTCTTTTAGGTAGCTGTACATTATGATGTCGTTTGATGTAGCACAGTGTGATATTTTAATAATATTTCCGCATTGTTTTATCCAATTTTGTTACCGTGAATGGAATGAGGAATCTGAATTAATTGGCTCAAGTGACACCATTGTGCTTTTCTGGAATAATGCAGAACGATTCGCCATATGTGTGAGCAGAAATAAATTCGGCACCCCATATGGGTTGCCAAACAATCCGCTAAAACCTTTAAGGCTATAAACAGAAGGGATTCATTCCCTCCAGGAAGAACGATGAACATCTCTGGCTATTGCTCCTTACCATATTGGGTGAGAAACGATAGAATATCCTTCAATTTTAGATCACCATACACGGATTCAACCATGTATGGAAAACCAAAAACCTGGATACGGAGTTGCGTCAATGAGGAAGAATTACATATCCGATGCTATGAAGTACGAAATCGCACTTGCACAAATCACACAAATCATACTCAGCACGCTGAATAGTAGCCATGTGGTAGTTGAGTTTGCAATGTCCAGTCAGAGCTCTGACCAGAATCCTGCAATGATGCTCAGAAAAAATGCAATAGACATTTTAACATTTTCAGATTTAAATCTGGTAAAAATTTGAGCTCTTCAAAGACAAAACCCACAATTGTTTCCTAAACGACTGCATTTTTTAGGCTCCTGCAGTCATTCAGTCATTGATGCGGAAATGCACCTTGACTTGCGAGCTTCCATTATAGTGGCCTTTTACGAAATGGAACAGGAAATCAGTGGATCAATTCTTGGTAGAAAATAATTCCGCCGGATGCAACACCGCTACCTGTTTGGTGGATTTATATTAGCAAGGCAGGTGGTGTTAGTCTTAGCCAGTTGAGAACCGCTACCGACATTTCACGGCTATCTAGGCTACTCAGAAATAGAAGATGACATTGAAGACAAATTGTGTAGCTATGGGGTTAATTTGTTTAACTAATGACTTACTACCTTGATCAAAAACAAAAAGTTCCCGGAATCACCACCGTGTTGCGCTCTCAGTCACCCAATTAGGTTTTTGCCTTTCTCATATAGAAAGGCTATGCAATCGCTGTGAAAACCGACTTTACAACCGAAGCCCGGAGGGCACTGTGTGTGTGTGTGTGTGTGTGTGTGTGTGTGTGTGTGTGTGTGTGTGTGTGTGTGTGTGTGTGTGTGTGTGTGTGTGTGCATGTGTGTGTGCATGTGTGTGTGTGCATGTGTGTGTGCATGTGTGTGTGCATGTGTGTATGCATGTGTGTATGTGACAAATAATGTCACTCAATTTTCTCAGAGATGGCTGAACCGATTTTCTCAAACTTAGAT
Source organism: Malaya genurostris (assembly GCF_030247185.1). NCBI lineage: Eukaryota > Metazoa > Arthropoda > Insecta > Diptera > Culicidae > Malaya > Malaya genurostris. Next base: position 232,157,360 of record NC_080572.1, on the reverse strand, counting down.
TCAAATAAAAGATCTTATGGCCTCATTCAATTTTCTTGAATTTTATTTGGATCCGAATTAGAATTAAAATTGGATTAAAAAAGGTTTACCACATCTGGTTCCGAAATTACAATTATGTGCAAATTTATTAAAAAATGCGCACCTAATTTTCTCGGACTTTTCTTCACCGATTTTCACACACTGAAAAGCAAAAAAGGTCTTGAAATTTTTTTAAAAGTCCCAGAAAAGTGGATCCAAATCCGACTACCCGTTGTTGTATTACAGTGCGATTAGTGAAAATTTTTAATTTCAGGAGTATTTTTTCACAAGCGATGGCGAAACGAGGTGCACATTTTATAAAACTTACTGCTAAATTCATCTAGTTGGCAGATCTTGTTAGTTAGTGAATATATAAAACTACTTTGGGATTACTAGTCTCCGGTTTCCGCTTCCGAAAGCAACGATAATAGAAAATCTCCAAAAATGGAACTCACTTCGATTTCTCAGCAATGGTTAAGCCGATTTTCACGAAGCATGATAAAAATTAAAGCTCTCATTATCTTTAAATATAATGTGCAATTTCATCCTGATCCTACTTCCGGTTCCAAAATTTTTGAGCGATGAGCGTCAAAACATTCAAATCGTCATTCAAAATGACGATGCAAAACTCGTACGCGTCGGTACGTGAGGCTTAGCTCCGTTTGCTGCGTGCTTTGTTCAATTTCGTATAGCGTGCAGGGCTCCCACATTAAAATTTATATTTTGCAAATAGAAAATATGTAAATTTGTAATTCTTTTATTCAATTTGTACCTACTTGTTAGTGTTTTTACAAGAACATGATAAAGATGCTTTTTTATAAAAGTTCACTTATTGCCTTTCTCATATAGAAAGTTTATTCAATTACTTGAAAAATTGATTTGTGAAAATTGGCCCAGAGGGCTAAGCATTCTATATCATTCGACATAGTTCATCGAGCTGAGCAACGTATGTGTATGAATATGTGTCAAACAATGTCACTTATAAAAAAATGAAAATTAAAATTTTTCTTTTCTGTGTAGATTTGACCTAAAACTGATTCAATTTGTAGGCTATATTAGTTACTTACTAAACGAACCAACTTCGACTAGTTTTAAACGAGACTCACTCAATTTTCTCAGAGATGATTCAATCGATTTCCAAAAACAGGCTCAAATAAAAGTTCCTATAATCTCATAAGTTGCTGTTTAATTTCATTTTGGTCCGACTTCCGGTTCCAGAGCTATAGCGTAAAGTGTGTCATTTAGTGTGACGATGCAAAATAAAGAAAAATTCTTATTAATTTGACATAACTGTTTACAAATTGAAAAGGTTATGTTCATACTCAAAGAAAGATTCTTATTTTATTCAAGATTGAAAAGAAATTTGCTTCACAGAATCTTCTAGAGAAAAAAAATACAAGTAATATGAGGAAGGTATCATTACACCACTAGGTGGATTAAAAAAGGTTTTGTTTTGGTTACCACATCTGTCATTGATATTCTATCAAATTTACAGCTTGATACCTGGACATTTGTAGAAGTTACGCTGTATTGAGTACATCTGTGATTGTGCGTGTCCTCAATTTTCAAAATGGAATTAAATTTGCATCAATGAGTTTACATTAAATTATGCGATAAAAACGGTTTCAATGGTGCGACGACATTGCAAATGTTAGACGAGTGTTTCGTTCACAGATGTTTGCGTGACGCAATTCGTCGAAAAGCACCAAATTTGTGAACAAACAATTCGTGGATCTTGCACCACAATAACGCTCCGTCACACAATACCATCATTATCCGTGAACATTTGGCTAAAAACAAAACGAATACCATTCAGCAAACACCCAATTCACCTGATTTGACTCCCTGCGACTTTTTCCTATTCGATCGACTTAAGAAACCGCTCCGTGGAACGTGTCTCAGTAGCCGATATGAGATTATATAAAAATCGCAGATTGCTCTGATGGTCATACCGAAAATTGAATATAAAAAAGGATTGGATCAAGCGTTGGCATAAGTGTTTTGCAGTTGATCAGGAGCAGAGATGGCATTTCACTAGAGTGATACACCAGGGCGTAGGTTTCAATTATACACTGCGGATACATTTGCTCCGCTCCACACAAAGAGGAAAGCGCACTTCTTCTCAGTGTCCAGACAGACAGACTTTGAGTGCGTGCTTGTGTTGAAAGAAGCTGGTGCGAAAGAATAAGATTCTCTTCGCACGAATCGCTCTCACGTACTCTCGCCTAAATACACCCAAGTGATCACAGATCTGGCCTTGCTATGAAAAATTTGCAAGGAAAACCGAAAATTTTACGATAAATTGTTTTATTTTGCTGATTTTGCGTGCCCACGCTTCTTCTACGCAAACCATACACCAGAGGCTCACCAGCGTGTGAAAGTATCTGCATCCACCTCAGAGAATTCATTAGCTAATGCTCTAACACTTTGGTGCGATTCAGTGGAGGAGGTGAAAGGAAATAAACAAACGCACTCATGATGCGTGCACACTTTATACAACAGTTGTGTATATATGTGAAAGAGAAGAGCTCTCGTTGAAGTTGTCAGTGCGAGGAGAGAAATTTTTCTTGCTCTTCCTCACACAGAGGAGATGGACATCTCTGATGAGGAGTACTTTGAAGGGAACAATATCGATTTTGATGAATAATCTTGTATTTTTAATATTCTGTATAAATTCTGGGAACTTTTTAATCAAGGTAGTATAATGAAGTGATAATGAAGAAACTGTTTGCATATTATTTAGTAAATAGAATCTAAGTTCTGTAAGAAGTTAAAAATGAAAAAAAAATGTTGCAGTTCCCGGAGAAAAAAAACCGTCAACCGATGTCGTTATAGTTGAAAGAACCATCGGGCAGCACAAAAGCAACTAAAGTTGTCTCATTAGGACGACAAAATTCGTTGTCCTGTGAGATGATAACCCTAACAAGCGGACCGTGTCTGATGATTGATGTTTTTGTACAAAAACCAGATACAATCAGAAATACATTTGCGATGTGGCGTAAGACAAAATATTAGACTTTCTATTTTTGCTGATAGCAATAATGATAAAGTGAAATTGGCTGAAAATATGTATGCTCAACAGAGTACAACAGTTAAAAGTAAATTATAACAATTATGTGAATCTAAGAATTCAATTACACGAAAGAAGATCATATTCATACATGTAGTACATAAATACATAACGAAACCAACGGTTATATATAAACATATAACGCGCTGTTACCTCAGAATCGATATTGGTTGTTTCGAACTCGAACCAATTCGTAAATAGCTTATAGAGAATGTGATTTATTTTGCTACAGTTCGGTGTAATTTTCTACGGAAATTGAGCTTGTTAGGAGAACACATTTTTGGTACATTTAATAGCAATGTTTTTAAAATTTTGATGCAATTATTAACAACCCATTCATTGCTTTCCGACCTGTACCGTGAAATATTCGAAAACATACAACGTCGAAATGTGAAGAAAACCACGAGAGATCTCTCATTATTACTTACGTTCCATTGTAAATTTATCCCAGAAATGCTGCCGATGCGAGAAACAAAAAATCAGTCAGCGCCATAAATGATCCGTTCCTAATTAGTATGCTTTTTGCATGAGCGATGTTCATTTTGTGTGTTGATTTTCCTCACTCGTGCACTGCGATAACCGCCAGCCGAAGAGCCTAATTGAGTATATGTACTTGATGACTTTATTATTACAATTCACTTTCGACGGAACGCAATTTCACCAGCTGGACTAAATGTTGAAAGGTAATGAAATATATCAGGGCATTAAAATGCTTTGCCCACAAAAATCTGGTCTGGTGTTTGATTTGCAACTGCAAGTGTATTTTAGCTCTGTTCTTCCTCAAATTGACAAAAGATGATGAATTCTTCGATTTCTCAGCAATGGTTAAGCCGATTTTCACGAAGCATGATAAAAATTAAAGCTCTCATTATCTTTAAATATAATGTGCAATTTCATCCTGATCCTACTTCCGGTTCCAAAATTTTTGAGCGATGAGCGTCAAAACATTCAAATCGTCATTCAAAATGACGATGCAAAACTCGTACGCGTCGGTACGTGAGGCTTAGCTCCGTTTGCTGCGTGCTTTGTTCAATTTCGTATAGCGTGCAGGGCTCCCACATTAAAATTTATATTTTGCAAATAGAAAATATGTAAATTTGTAATTCTTTTATTCAATTTGTACCTACTTGTTAGTGTTTTTACAAGATCATGATAAAGATGCTTTTTTATAAAAGTTCACTTATTGCCTTTCTCATATAGAAAGTTTATTCAATTACTTGAAAAATTGATTTGTGAAAATTGGCCCAGAGGGCTAAGCATTCTATATCATTCGACATAGTTCATCGAGCTGAGCAACGTATGTGTATGAATATGTGTCAAACAATGTCACTTATAAAAAAATGAAAATTAAAATTTTTCTTTTCTGTGTAGATTTGACCTAAAACTGATTCAATTTGTAGGCTATATTAGTTACTTACTAAACGAACCAACTTCGACTAGTTTTAAACGAGACTCACTCAATTTTCTCAGAGATGATTCAATCGATTTCCAAAAACAGGCTCAAATAAAAGTTCCTATAATCTCATAAGTTGCTGTTTAATTTCATTTTGGTCCGACTTCCGGTTCCAGAGCTATAGCGTAAAGTGTGTCATTTAGTGTGACGATGCAAAATAAAGAAAAATTCTTATTAATTTGACATAACTGTTTACAAATTGAAAAGGTTATGTTCATACTCAAAGAAAGATTCTTATTTTATTCAAGATTGAAAAGAAATTTGCTTCACAGAATCTTCTAGAGAAAAAAAATACAAGTAATATGAGGAAGGTATCATTACACCACTAGGTGGATTAAAAAAGGTTTTGTTTTGGTTACCACATCTGTCATTGATATTCTATCAAATTTACAGCTTGATACCTGGACATTTGTAGAAGTTACGCTGTATTGAGTACATCTGTGATTGTGCGTGTCCTCAATTTTCAAAATGGAATTAAATTTGCATCAATGAGTTTACATTAAATTATGCGATAAAAACGGTTTCAATGGTGCGACGACATTGCAAATGTTAGACGAGTGTTTCGTTCACAGATGTTTGCGTGACGCAATTCGTCGAAAAGCACCAAATTTGTGAACAAACAATTCGTGGATCTTGCACCACAATAACGCTCCGTCACACAATACCATCATTATCCGTGAACATTTGGCTAAAAACAAAACGAATACCATTCAGCAAACACCCAATTCACCTGATTTGACTCCCTGCGACTTTTTCCTATTCGATCGACTTAAGAAACCGCTCCGTGGAACGTGTCTCAGTAGCCGATATGAGATTATATAAAAATCGCAGATTGCTCTGATGGTCATACCGAAAATTGAATATAAAAAAGGATTGGATCAAGCGTTGGCATAAGTGTTTTGCAGTTGATCAGGAGCAGAGATGGCATTTCACTAGAGTGATACACCAGGGCGTAGGTTTCAATTATACACTGCGGATACATTTGCTCCGCTCCACACAAAGAGGAAAGCGCACTTCTTCTCAGTGTCCAGACAGACAGACTTTGAGTGCGTGCTTGTGTTGAAAGAAGCTGGTGCGAAAGAATAAGATTCTCTTCGCACGAATCGCTCTCACGTACTCTCGCCTAAATACACCCAAGTGATCACAGATCTGGCCTTGCTATGAAAAATTTGCAAGGAAAACCGAAAATTTTACGATAAATTGTTTTATTTTGCTGATTTTGCGTGCCCACGCTTCTTCTACGCAAACCATACACCAGAGGCTCACCAGCGTGTGAAAGTATCTGCATCCACCTCAGAGAATTCATTAGCTAATGCTCTAACACTTTGGTGCGATTCAGTGGAGGAGGTGAAAGGAAATAAACAAACGCACTCATGATGCGTGCACACTTTATACAACAGTTGTGTATATATGTGAAAGAGAAGAGCTCTCGTTGAAGTTGTCAGTGCGAGGAGAGAAATTTTTCTTGCTCTTCCTCACACAGAGGAGATGGACATCTCTGATGAGGAGTACTTTGAAGGGAACAATATCGATTTTGATGAATAATCTTGTATTTTTAATATTCTGTATAAATTCTGGGAACTTTTTAATCAAGGTAGTATAATGAAGTGATAATGAAGAAACTGTTTGCATATTATTTAGTAAATAGAATCTAAGTTCTGTAAGAAGTTAAAAATGAAAAAAAAATGTTGCAGTTCCCGGAGAAAAAAAACCGTCAACCGATGTCGTTATAGTTGAAAGAACCATCGGGCAGCACAAAAGCAACTAAAGTTGTCTCATTAGGACGACAAAATTCGTTGTCCTGTGAGATGATAACCCTAACAAGCGGACCGTGTCTGATGATTGATGTTTTTGTACAAAAACCAGATACAATCAGAAATACATTTGCGATGTGGCGTAAGACAAAATATTAGACTTTCTATTTTTGCTGATAGCAATAATGATAAAGTGAAATTGGCTGAAAATATGTATGCTCAACAGAGTACAACAGTTAAAAGTAAATTATAACAATTATGTGAATCTAAGAATTCAATTACACGAAAGAAGATCATATTCATACATGTAGTACATAAATACATAACGAAACCAACGGTTATATATAAACATATAACGCGCTGTTACCTCAGAATCGATATTGGTTGTTTCGAACTCGAACCAATTCGTAAATAGCTTATAGAGAATGTGATTTATTTTGCTACAGTTCGGTGTAATTTTCTACGGAAATTGAGCTTGTTAGGAGAACACATTTTTGGTACATTTAATAGCAATGTTTTTAAAATTTTGATGCAATTATTAACAACCCATTCATTGCTTTCCGACCTGTACCGTGAAATATTCGAAAACATACAACGTCGAAATGTGAAGAAAACCACGAGAGATCTCTCATTATTACTTACGTTCCATTGTAAATTTATCCCAGAAATGCTGCCGATGCGAGAAACAAAAAATCAGTCAGCGCCATAAATGATCCGTTCCTAATTAGTATGCTTTTTGCATGAGCGATGTTCATTTTGTGTGTTGATTTTCCTCACTCGTGCACTGCGATAACCGCCAGCCGAAGAGCCTAATTGAGTATATGTACTTGATGACTTTATTATTACAATTCACTTTCGACGGAACGCAATTTCACCAGCTGGACTAAATGTTGAAAGGTAATGAAATATATCAGGGCATTAAAATGCTTTGCCCACAAAAATCTGGTCTGGTGTTTGATTTGCAACTGCAAGTGTATTTTAGCTCTGTTCTTCCTCAAATTGACAAAAGATGATGAATTTGGAGTTACTAACCAAAAAACTAATCAATCGAATCTAAACTTCACATTCCATAACAAACCGGAATACATCTAAGCTCAAAATGGTAAACCGAAACCAACGTCACAAATATCACAACCGGATTACATAAAAGCCAACCGCACAGACGTCAGAGCGCGTGCAGGGGAATATCACATCATTCGTGAATATACCCACTAAAAGGACTTCTAAGATTGTGTTCTTATTCCGATAAAAAGCAGCAGACATCGCACAAAAGTTTCCCCTTTCTGAGGTGCAATGAGCTGCCAGGTAAAGGATGATGATTGAAATGGAAATATATTACGCGAAGTTTCCCGATCCGTTGCAGCAGGGTGATATTGGTGGAGAAGTGACAGATAGCTCGTTTAGTCAACTGATCAGCTTGTCCTGCGCCAGGTGTGGTATTATTTTCTGTGCAGCTGTTGTCTGCCGTCAGATCAAAATAAGTATCGAGAAGCTGCTTGTTTTTGAGTTTAGAGCTAGGCCACCGAGAAAACTCAGCATTCATAGAAATGAAAGTGATATAAAAAATCGCTAATCGCTAATCACGACACCATATAAAAAAGAAATTTGTATGATTCTAATGAATGAGTAAAAAGATTGATATTTTCAATAAACATTGTAACTGATATCAACTGGTAGAAATAAAAAAAATCATTGATTCCATCATTAACAATTGACTCTAAACGGTGCAGCATTCGTCATTTGGCTCAAGAAACAAAAGAGTTACTTGAAAAGCAAATACACCTTGTTCTGAAGAAGGTGCATGAGATTCAACTTAACAAAATTATTAGCATATTACCATTGCTTTCACTTCTGGTCGCGAGGCAGTTAAAAGCGCAACAGAAAATGACAATGTGCACTATGCACAAGATACCAGTGTCATAGAAGTGCGCGTCTATTATGTTCCTTCGACCGCTAACAAATAGTGTGTCCGAAGAGTCATGTCGCAGTACGAAGAGATTCTTTTAATCGAAAGTGATATGTGATAAAAAAAACCCGGTATCCTGTATGACGCACTTTTACTGCGTAAGTGTTTGAAGAAGCCTTATTCATTGGCGAAAATAACCTCCAATCCAAGTCTATTCCATCTTACGTGATTTTCGGGCAGCAGACAAAATACGTCGTTAAATCACTGGGCATGTACAACATTCAAAACTCAAGAACAATCCGATTGCTTATACACCCGGCCCAAAAGTAACGCCAGGATTTTCAGTATTTTTAATATATAACTCAATAAGTCGTGTGACTGACACACAGATAGCGCTATCATTGTCAAATCCATATAACGTTTATGAGGGACCCACTTCTAAAAGACTAGGTGTGAAATTTTATTACATTTCGATTGGACAGAAAAAGTGACATCCATTGTTGCTGTTGCCATTTTCAAAACAATGGATTCAAAACTATTTCGTGCGTTCATCTATCATTGCTTCTTGATGAAAAAAAAACTTTTCAAGCTCAGCAATGGCTTCAAAAGTGTTATGCGGACTCCATAACGAGAAGAGCAATTTGTTATTGGTTTGCTGAGTTTAAACGTACAGACACCAATGATGGTGAACGTTATTGGTCGTCCAATTGATTTGGTTACTCCAGAAAATATCAAATAAGTTCACAATTAGTTATATCTAATCGTACAATGAAATTTTGTGGGATAGTTCAGGTCGTAAATATATCAGAAGGTCACATTAACATTTTTACCATGAGAAAGCTATTTTCAAAGCTGGGTCCACGGTTGCTCACAGTCGATGAAAAACCACAACGTGTTGATGATTCAGAGTAGTGTTTGGTCATGTTTACAAATAATAAATCAATTTTTTTGCATCGATATGTGACAATGGATGAAACATGGACCCATCAATTCACTTCGGAATTGAAACAATCAGCATCTGAGTAGACTGCAGACGATGAACCACGTCCAAAGCGTCCAAAAAGCACAACAGTCAGATGGAAAGATTATTGCTTCAGTATTTTGGGATACACATGGTATAATCTTCATCGACTATCTTGAGAAAAGAAAAACAATCAGTAACGAATAGTATATAGTGATGTTTGCTTATTTGAATGCAAAAATCAAGGCAAAACAATCTCATGTGTCGAAAAAAACACTGTTTTATCACCGATTCACAAATCGATAGCAAAAGCAAAAGCCTTGGTATTACATTTCTGTAGTGGAATTTGACCTTCTGTTTCAACAGACTTCGCAGCCGATTCAGAGTGTACAGAACCATTGCATGGCTGGTGCTACGATCCTACTGACACTACTAATCCTTTCAGGTCGGGGCTCGAACGTACGACAACTGGTCGATGGCAACGATAGTTAAATTGAATGAATTACATTTCGAATTGCTCCTTCATCCAACGTATAGTTCAGATCTTATCCCCAGTGACTACTGGCTACTCGCTGATCTAAAAAAAAGCGTTCCGGTAAGAAATTTCAACTCAAACGAAGAAACAATAACTGAATATGAAGCGAGAAGCGTTGAAATGATTGTGTTTCCCTTGACGGAGATTACATAGATGAATAAAATTGGCAAAAAATGTGTTTTTCTTAGTTTGTCACAGGACTTATTGAGAAGGAGTTATGTACTTTTTTCAACTTAGCTTTCAGACTGATTTGTGATCCTCAGATTGAAGTTTCCAGCATAGCTAGTTGATTTTATTAACAAATGTAAAATTCATTATTACATAAAAACAAAAAAAAAATAAAAAAAAAATATTACGATCTCAACACATCGTTTTCCACTTATCTCAACGTCACTTGCCTGAAAATTTCCAGTTCACAATCGGTAGTTTACATAATAAAAAATCAACTGGCGTTATTATTTCAATAAAAAGTACCCTGTCTGACAGACAGATGGCATCACTTATTAAAAATCTCTCTAGCGGTCAATAGAGACATCCTTCAGATGTAATCTGCCAATATTCCATGACATTCGGTTCATTAGTGTATCAATAATTGTGTTTTCAGTGACGCTACTTTTAGAAAATTAGAAAGGATGGAGAAAATAAAATTTTGTGTGCTGATCACACTATTTTTTACGAAAAAAAAGCCATCTTAATACACCTAGTGGTATGATAGTGCCTTTCTCTTGCCATTTAAATAATCTCATCAAAACATTTGTAGGATTCTACTCTCGGCCATTGGTATTGCTTATTTATAAAATTACTTAATAGTTGCTTTCAAACGAGTCTAAATGTTTCGAAATTGATTATTGGATCTCCAAGAAATATTGTTGCATTGAAAAACACTGTGATTTGTCAGTGACGTCACATGTAACATCACATCTCTCCAACCGGTTATGCTCGCCCCAACTCTTCCCAATTTGATTGACATTGTTAGCTTTCAAAAAAGTTAATCGAACTTCGTTGAGTCATCTTCGATAAAATTCAATCGATGAAAAATGTGCGGATAGCCGGTTACGTCACTTATACTAATGTATCTTTAGAATCGGAAGTGATAACCATTTGATTCTCGATGATTTGATTTCATCCAAAATTCAAAAGTAGCTTTCAAACGAGCCTGGGCTTGTTTAAATCGACTCAACCATCACTGAATATTGAGAAAAAAAAGTCGCTTACGCCACTTATACCATCATATCTCCAGAACCAGAAGTTCCGGGCGGTTGATCTTTGAATTTGTTTCACAATTCAATAGTAGCTTTCAAGCGAGCCTAGGCTTGTTAGAGTCGGCTTCGAAATCTCTGAGAAAAATTGAGCGGCAAAAAACAACGCATTTTGTCACTTACGTCACTTATATCATCATATCTTCGGGACCAGCAGTACCAGCCATTTGGTCTTCGAACTTGATCAATGGTTCAATAGTAGCTTTCGAACGAGTCTAGACTTGCTAAAATTGGTTCCGCCATCTCTAAGGAAATTTGGCGTCATTATATCTCCGGACCCAAAAACATTGTTCTTCAAACATGATCAATGGTCCAATAGTGGCTTTCAAAGTTTGTTGAAATCGGTTGAGCCATCTCCGAGAAAAATGAGCGGTAAAAAAATCTTTGTAAAATGCACTTACATACATTCACAAACATTTTCCGATCTCGTCGAGCTGAGTCAAATGGTATATTACACTGCCGGTCTCCGGAACTTCGATCAAAAGTTGTTTTTTTCAACAATTTTATTATTTTTCTAAAGAGAAAGATAAATAATATTATGCAAGCATAGCAGTGGAGTCTTGGAGGGGAAGTTTTTATTAAATCTATTTCATATAATCGATACAATAGGCGCTCTGCACGTCGAACAAATCTGTCAATATCTTCATAAAAAACCGCTGCGACGTTGCAACTGAGACAGCAATTTGATTTCAACTACCATAAGCATAAGTCACTGAAGCCTCTCCTGTGCTCTGGTCAAAATCGCTGGACAAATGGAGAAAAAAAACAATAAAAAATAGTTAAATGCCGATGAGCATGCAGTTAATTCCTTCAATTTTATTGGTTGTGCAGTGCACGATGTGCACATGATGTCGAGACGACCCTGAAGCATAGAGATGACTTGATAAGCATTGGCATCAGCTCCAAGCAACTCAAACATAATTAACTGGTATACTGAATTGTAAGATAATCGTGCAAATACCGATGATGCACCACTATTTGTACCTTCGAATGAGGCTGTTGTTCCGGAAAATGAAGTTGCAGGATATCAAATGGAAGTGTCATCACAATTTTGCATGATGAATCATGCAACACTTCAATATAAGAATGTTATTTGGCAAAGTGGATTATACGTTTTTTTTTTTCATAAATGAAAACATACTGTTACGATGGTTAAAAATATGGTTCGAATTGCAACCGCATCCACCATATTCACCAGATTTAGCCCCCAGTGACTATTTCTGAGCTCAAATTTAAAAGAAGAAGTTTGCTGGTTAGAAGAAGATCATCGTTAGTACTGAAGCGTTTTTTGAGGTGAGAGAAAAAATTGTGCTAGAAAAGTGGTGTTATTTAAATTGCTATATTTGTAAAACCGGGGACTTTTTGACAAATGTGTCTAAACGTCAGACAGTGAAATTTTCGTTCTCTTTCAAGAGACCGCAGGATATTATACTCCTCACAACAATACGTTGCATCTACGGTCATTTTTTCATGTTCAAAAATGAAGTGATATTTATGCTCCGAGGGATATTTTTAGTTAAATAATAAATTTGTTAAAGTAACCATTTCGATGAAGTGATTCATTCGGGGAAATGACCAATTGGCGAAATGATTTCCTCGGTGAAACAGTTTCCGGTGAATGGAACTTCGGAGCAATGCCCCGCTTCCGAAACGAAATAGACTAGAAAAGTGAAGAAAAACAGAAAGATATCAAAATTAAAGTGAGAGCAGAACATAATTAAATTAAATTAAAACTAACCTAACGACCTAGTACTGATTGATATCGACTCTTAAGTTATACATGATTTCAGTTCATTTGAATAGTGACTACGCTGTTGACACTACTTCACTGTGAATGCTGGGTTCCTGAAATTAACTACCATTTTTCTATTCCACCCAGAAATTACAGAATCAACTTCAATTAGGCAACGAAAGGCGAAAATGACCTGATACATCGTTTTTCTCTCTCTCTCTCTCTCCCGAGGTACAGCATTTTCTCTTCATTCCAAGTGACCTCCTTTTCGCCAGTGGATGTACAGCTTCCTTCAAGCATGTGTGTTTGCAGTCAGAAATTGGGCCAACCGTAGCGTTACATGTTTCCTTCTGCTGCTGATGGTTTCGTAGTCAAAATTGATGTTAATGATGATTATGATGATGATGATGATGACGACGACGTGTAGATCGAAATTATGATTAGGCATGCCTCGTGGTGATTACCGGCAAATTAGGTGCCAACATATGCGTTCGGAACATTACGCTTCGGTTAAATGTTCGTCTTTATTTGTTCTATTGCGAAATATTTTACTTAGTGAAAAGGACATGTCATGGGAGCATAAGATTCGCTGTGTACTTAACCGTAGCTCTGTATTATTCAAGGAATGATTTCCGAGAAGAAACAATGTTCGCTTCCATTTCATTTGGAAAGCTAACTGACTTGACTCTGAGAATACAACAATATTTCTTTATTATGAATCAGATTAATTCAGCAGCTTCAATACCCCATAGGCTATTTTAAGAACAAGGGTGGCATTATGAAACCAATTCGAATCAACCTGTTCGTTTCGAGTATCATAATGCACCTCGTGTTACTTTTTAAAATTGAAAACGAATGTTTTGTTTCACTTCATCATCTTAGTACTCGTACATGAAATGAATCGAATGTCGATTAAGACCGAAGCAATATATTCATGAAAATGGTGTTGTTGAACAAATACAATCCGGACAAAGTACATAACTCATGACATCTGTAAATATTTTTACCGGGAAAATTTGGTGCAGAGCAGCACAACTCCCCGTGAGATATTTTCAAAGCAAAAGGGCAAACACGCACTTGTTCTGACTCCCACCGGAGATACATGAATCGTCATTATTGCTCAGAAGTGATTGTTTGGAAACAGTTGTTGCGCGAATGAATGACAAATGAGTTGAAATTATCTGCGGACAAAGAAGGATTTACGCTTCCAGAATGAGAGCAAATATCAGTCGATTGGAACCGTGCCATCTGTTTGAATGTTGTTCTGTTCGTACATCCTACGTCCGAACGATGACCTAGAGCAACAATAAGCGAACTGCCATAATTCACAACTTTAGAATGAATCCGTAATCCACTGTGTGAAGCAGATTCTGCCCCGGGATGTTGAACAACAGCAAAATACCGTATTCGCTGCCAGGGTATAGTGAGAATGGTAGGTAAAACTTTCATAAATCAACCGCAACAACAACTTCTTGATCGTTCGGTATCCAGGCTGCTGTTCCTTTTTTTTCTTCCAGAGGTTGAGGTGGTCAACCCGAACTGGGACCATCTGTTCAAATTAACCTCGCTTGACCTCATGTTGCCCCGTCTCACGCGATTCACTTGCCATGGTTTGCGAAGTCAGTCAGTCAGTCGGCATCGGTAACACCAACACACATCGGAGAAGGCTGTTGTGTATTGAGTAAGAAATAAACTTGTCCCACAAAGTGAGACGACAGCAGATGGCTGCAGATGGGATATGTGATACCTTATGCGAGGATCTTAAAACGACCGCAGCAGAGGCATTGTATGTTCATGATGCTATTAAGTTTCGGTGAACTGTGCTCAAGTGTTCGAATAATTAAGTATCTTCTGTAGTCTTCCATTCGTCGAATTTAGTATGGAAATGAATCTAGAAAACGTGTAAATTGGTATGTGAACATAGTGCATCTTAATTATATTACTTTAGGCAATACCACGAGAATATGCGAACTCTCGATGTTTCGTAATATTTGGTAGAATAGTTCTCCATTGAAAAATTTAAACCCGTCGTTAAGATGACCATCTCCATGTTAAGGATGGATCAAAAAAACTTTTTTCGATTTTCGATTTTTAAAATATTTCTATAGTTGTCGCTAGTTGTTTATACTGAAAGAGTTCTCTCTTCACGAGAGCCCAATACCGTTCCATAGGTCACAACTTTGGGTAATTAGGTGGATTCACCTCTTTCGGACTCCTTTCGTTTTATGCAATTCCAAAACATTTTTGACCTAGTGACAAGATGCCAATTCAGACCAGTGTAGGAAGGGAGCGTCATGGCTGCGTACAAACGGTAACAATTGCTTCTTTAGGCATTCTTCCTGTATATCTGTTTACCGTTGTTTCGGTACAAGATAGTCTGCATTCGCTCTATACCATTTAAAAACATCTTTGGCATAGTGACATCATGCCAAATCAGACCAGAATGGTGAGGAAGCGTCATGGTTGCGTAGGAATGGTAACAATGGCGTATTTAGGCATTCTCCACTGTATATTTCTTAGTTTATCATTCTAGCTGTGGTGTAGCTTTGCTTTGCTCGACCACAGCTGCATATTGCTTGCCAAACTAATTTTTTCTTCGTCCTGTAATGCTCCTCTACGCCGTTTCGTTGCATGGCAGTATGAAAAGACATTCTTGGGGGCTGGTCAAAGTCTTGTAGCGCACAGGTTTCATCGTCCATTATCACACAGGAAAACTTCCTTAAATATTCGCGATAGTACTTGCAAGCAAGGGTTTTAGCCGTCACATATTTTATATTATAACGATTTCGTAAAGTTTTCATCTTGAACGATTTCATAACTTGCCGGTACTTGAAAGTAAGCAAGAAAATATGAGACACTTATTTCTCTAGCCACAGTACGTACCGAAAGACCTGGTCTCTTCTGCATTATTTACTTCGCCTCCGCGTCCTACTGATGGTTCCTAAGATCCGCCTTTGTTCCGCTCCCAGCCTTTCTGTCTATATTTTTTAGTATAATAATATATTTGATGAGGCACACTGCCTTAGTTTGCTGGCTGTTGTCAAACGTTATGGACAGTGCTTGCAGGTAAACCAAGCTTTTTCCTTTCTCTATAAAAAGGGAATAGAATTGCTGGAAAACCGTCTTTCGAACGGAGACCCACAGTGTTATATACTATTCGACTCAGCTCGGCGAGATCGGAAAATGTCTGTGTGTGCACCTTTCAACGATTTTTTTTACCGGTTAATTTTTTCGAATATGGCGGAACCGATTTCAACAAAGGCTTGTTTAAAGCTAATATTGGGCAATTGATCAAATTTGAAGATCAAATGGCTGTGACTTCTGAATCCGGAGATATAATGGTTTAAGTGACGTAACCGGCAAAACGCATTGTTCCTTATGCGCTCAATTTTTTTAGAGATGGTTGAAACGATTTTAAAAAACTTGGTCTCGTTTCGAAGCTACTATGGAGCTATTCATCGAGATCGAAGATCAAATGACGGTGACTTCTGGTTCCGGAGATATAATAGAATAAAAGGGTGTAGCCGAAAAAAACGCATTGTTTTTACCGCACAATTTTTTCAGAGATGTCTGAACCGATTTCAACAAGCCTAGGCTCGTT
Organism: Malaya genurostris; assembly: GCF_030247185.1. Classification (NCBI taxonomy): domain Eukaryota; kingdom Metazoa; phylum Arthropoda; class Insecta; order Diptera; family Culicidae; genus Malaya; species Malaya genurostris. Next base: position 232,141,071 of record NC_080572.1, on the reverse strand, counting down.
TGAAAACTACTACTGTGTCATTAATCAAGTTCGAAGATCGAATGACTGTCACTTTTGATTCCGAAGTCAAAATATCTAACAAATATAATGATATAAGTGACGTAACCGACAAAACGCGTTGATTTTACCGCTAAATTTTCTCGAAGTTGGCTGAAAAAACTTAGGCTCGTTTGAAAACTACTACTGAGCCATTGATCAAGTTCGAAGATCAAATGGCTGTGACTTCTTTTTCAGGAGATTGAATGGTATAAGTGACGTAACCGACAAAACGCGTTGTTTTCTTTACCGCTCAATATTTTCAGAAATGGCCGAACTACTATTGGGTTATTGATCAATTATGAAAATCGAATGGCTGTTACTTTTGATACCGGAGACAATATATATAATGGATATAATGGTATAAGTGACGATACCGACAAAATGCACTTTTTTCTTGCTGCTAATTTTTCTCAGAGATGACAGAGCAGATTTAAAAAAAAACTTTGGCTCGTTTTGAAGCTACTATTGAGCCAATGATCAAGTTCGAAGATCAAATGGCTGTCACTTTTGGTTACGGAGATATAATGGTATAAGTGACGTACCCGACAAAACGCGTTATTAATTTACCGCTCAATTTTCTCAGAGGTGGTTGAGTCTATTTTAACATGTTAAGGCTCGTTTGAAAGCCACTATTAAACTGTGGATCAAGTGTGAAGATGAAATGGTTCGCACTTCCAGTTCCGTAGATATCACGGTACAAGTAGCGTAAACGACAAACGCGTTGTTTGTTACTGCTCATTTTTCTCCGAAATGGTTGAGCCGATTTTAACAAACCTCAGATCGTTTGAAAGCCACTGTGGATAAAGTTCGAAGATCAAATGGCTGTCACTTTTGGTTACGGAGATATAATGGTATAAGTGACGTAACCGACAAAATGCGTTGGTTTTATATCATCCATTTTTCTCAGAGATGGGTGAACCTATTTCAACAAACTTAGGCTCGTTTTGAAACACCTGTCGTTCGAGACTAAGATTGGGCTGTGGGTCGATTTCGAAGATCATATAGTTGACACTTCAAGTTTCGCAGATATAATCGTACAAGCGACGTAATCGACCAATTAATATTTTTCTATCCGTATAGTTATTTAAGATAGTGGCCTAGGATCACGTTCAAATTTATTAAAGCTGATACGCTTGATTTGAGAAATGTTACCGGATATGTGGCATAAACACTAAAGCATGCTTCTACGAACTACCCGAATCAATCTGAATTAATTGGTGTCAAAAATGAACCCAAATAAGGGTCAGAAATTATCTTAATGAAATCGATGGAATAGAATGGCATTGTCACACTACTAGATGGAATAAGTTGTTGCAAATTTTTCTACTGTCCTAATTTTCCATCGCAACCGTGCACAATTACTTTTCGCACTTGCTCTTCTTTCGACGCCATCTTCGGTCTAAAAGCTTATTGTATCATTATTAATTGATTTTACACAATAAACAGACATACGGTCATCAATCTGCGGAATATTTCATGCGTTGATGAAGTATTTCCAAAGATATACGTATTTAGAAGTGTCTAGATTTTGTCGCGAACAAGCCTTAGTAAAATTTTTCCCGGCTTTGTCTTAAAATTTTCGGCTTATTCCTGGTGAAACCGAATTCCCTACCATTTCCCGATTTTCAAACTCACTTGTCATTCTGATATAATACTGTTTCACTCCTGAGGCTCAAGAATGTATACAACGTATACCTCTGCAAAAATAACATGTCCCAAATTTGAGTAACCATATCTCAGAAACAAGTAGATATTTTTACATAACATTTTACACTGTAGCAGTCTCTTATAATGGATGATAACTACATAAAAATTGAAGACTAGGCAATCCATAGTTTTTTTTAAATCCATGCTCACAAAGCCGTTTCGCCGAAAGGGTTATTTCACCTAATTCCTCAAAGTCTTCATCTTCTGAAATAATCCAGAAAGACTTTAATGATTTTTTTTCAATCTTGAATAATACAAGAAAATCTCTCTTAAACAGCAACCTATGAGACTATAAAAACTTTTATTTGAGCCTGTTTGTGGAAATCGATCAAATCATCTCTGAGAAAATTGAGTGAGTCTCGTTTTAAACTATTTCCGGTACTTCTGGAACCGGGAACTTGGAACCAGTATAGCCGAAGTCGATTCGTTTAGTAAGTAACTAATATAGCCTACAAATTTTATCAGTTTTAAGCCATCTAGAAGAATTTTACCCTTTTTTGCATCGTCACTTCAATTGACGGTGTAAAATTCAATAGCAACTTATGGGATTGCAAGTGATTTTATATTATGAGTGACATTATTTGTCACATACTCACACACATACACGCAGAAACACATACAAGCTCAGCTCGATGAACTGTGTCCAACGATATAGAACACATAGCCCTCTGGGCCAATTTTCACTCTTCAATTTTTCAAGCGATTCCATAAACTTTCTATATGAGAAAGTCAATAAGTGTACTTTTATAGAAAAGCATCGTTATCATGATCTTGTAATAACACTAACAAATAGGTACAAATTGAATAAAAGAATTACAAATTTACATTTTTTCACCTGAAAAATATAAATTTTAATGTGGCAACCCTGCACGCTACACGAAATTGAAAAAAGCACGCTGCGAACGGAGCTAAGCCGCACGTACCGACGTGTACGAGTTTTGCCTCGTCATTTTGAATGACGATTTGAATGTTTTGACACTCATCGCCCTATAATTTCGAAACCGGCAGTCGGATCTGCTCATGAAAAGGAAAATTTTCACTAATCGCACTGTAATACCGGAACCGGTAATCGGATCTGGATCAACTTTTTGGGGACTTTTCAAACAATTTTAAGACCTTAAATGTGCCCATATTTCCTTGTAATTCTGGAACAGGGAGTCGAATCCAAATGAAATTCAAGAAAATTATGTGAGGTTATAAGACTTGAAGTTTGTACAAATCGGTTCAGCCAACTCTGAGAAACGTATGTGTCTACATTTTCCTTTTTAGGTGCATATCCGACCGGAATTCGGATCCAAATGAAACTCGGGAACTTTGAATGGGACCTTAAGATCTTTCATTTGAATCTAAGTTTGTGAAAATCGGCTCAGCCATCTCTGAGAAAATTGAGTGACATTTATTGTCACATACACACATACATACATACACACACAGACATTTTGTGATCTCGACGAACTGATGTCGAATGGTATATGACCTTTCGGCGAAATAACCCTTTCGGTGAAATGACCTCTTCGGAGAGACGACTTTCAGTGAAATGGCATTCGGCGAAATGGCCTTCGGAGAAATGACCCGCTCTCCTTTGCTTTTGTTTCTAGTTTTCAGTAATAATACAGGCAAAATCAAATGGTGTAATCTTGCAGGGAAAAATGTTGATAGCAATATTTTTTTAGTTTTTTCACTTCGATGACACAAGGTTTTTTGTTAAATTTTAGATTACTTCTATAACTTATGAAAAAATATGTTGAGAAATGCATTATTAGTGTATCTAATGGAAAACAGTGAATTTAACAGAAATATTGGATGTAAACGTCGAGTTCATAGAAAATTAATGAACTGGTTAAGAGATCATTTAGCATTTGGCAAATCATTCAGTTTTGATTAGTGGATCATACACTAGAATCAAGTGAATGGATGACTTTAAAATTTTAAAAATATATACATTGAATATAGTTCGATCAAAGATTCGTATATAACTTAATGGTTTAATAGTTAGAAATTTACACACCCCTATTAAAAGTTTACTTAATTAACTGTTAGTAATAAAATATGAGTAGGAATACTATTTTTGACACAAACAACAATAATAAAAATCAGATAAAAAGTACCATAAAGATACATTGATATACGTCAAACCAATAATTATTTTTTCAAGTAATTTGCTCTGTCTCAACACCCTCTACCATGAAAATATATCTAAATGCTTCCCTGTGAAACCCTAACCCCTAAACGGAGGTCTCCGTTCTCTATCCTTTTGCCTTTTCACACCAGCCAGTTCACTCTCTATGAAGCTATTGTTCCCGGTAATGTTAAGGTTAATGCGTGTTTTTTTTTTATTTTCTACCGAAAGTACATTCACAACGAACATCATCTCCAAGGTAGAAACAGTGTAGAGCGTAGTGTGCCTTCAACCGCAAAGTAGCAAGCAGCCAACAAATGCTGTGCAAGCGCAAGGGAGAAGAAAACGAAGAAGAAGCTTTCAAGCACACATTATTAAAAGATGGTCAACCCTCGAAACGACTAAACCATATGCCTCCCCGTCTTCATTTTGTGCCTTTCTAAGCAAATCAACGAATGCAGCACGCTACATAAAGTAGACAGTATTTTTTTAAATGATCCAAAACTCAAATTCATCGATCCGTACCCACACCCGTTTGATGGTATTGGGAGTACCTGTTTTTCTTATTATTCACACTCACACATTATCTACCGGGCCAAAGTGGATGATTCTTGTGCAGTCAGTCAACAACAAACATTGAACCCGTTCAAGGCTAGTCCTCCGGGATCTCAGAGCGCACAACTGGCTGGAACTGAAGGCTGGACCGGACGCAGGCGGGAAGAGCTCTCCGGAGTTTAATGTGAACCATTGGACGTAACAGGTTTAAGCTTTAAATCAAGGGTTATCTCCTCGGCTCAAGATTCTACTGCCTAACCACCACCCATCAGCACAAGTCCAAGTGTATCGCACTGGCAGAGTACATCACAATTAGGCTCGCCGGAACAGGCGAGTTCATCAACCAGCAATAACAACACAGGCGAGGGAAGAAGCAAATAAACACGTAAAAGTAAATATCTCGCATCGAGAACCAAAACATTGACCGCGAGGAGAACTGCTGGAATATATGGTGCGATGCGCACAGTGTGATCATTGAAACATGACGCGAATGTGGCCGGCCTGTTCTCCCCCAACTCGACATTACTCGGGAGGAAAAATGCTCCCGGCTCGGTTGCTGCCGAGTTGTTGCCGCAGTGAACTGAAGACGCCAAGAGACGACGACGACGACGACGGTGTGTATGACCTGGTCTCTGGCAGGGTGCTAACCGGTTTTCCCGGTCTAGATCTCGGATTCTTCGTGTTGATGGTTTTTGTTTTGCAGTTTGTCGAAGATCAACGTTTCAACCTTTGGCTGCGCCGCGATGAAGAGTGCAAAACGATAATAAATCATGTCTGATTTCGGAAATAGCCGATTTGTTCGCGGGGCTATTTGATCGTAAAATACGAATGAACGCTTTATGATCGAGGCGATTTTCGACGATCTCGGTAGGTGCGAAATTTTAAAACCCCCCGAACTAACTGCACTGTAAAAGTGTTTCAAAAAGTACTATCCAATAATCGATAAAATTATGAACCATGGTCGTGTTGAAGCAAGTTGATTCAATTAGGTAATTTCCGAAGTGTTACAACACTCCGTTAGTGAAGCCCATAACCATTAACGGAGCAGAAAAATTCTTACACCAGTAAATTAGATTCACTGATGGCCGGAGGAGCGCCGGTTACTTTTGTTCGTTTTTCCGTGACACTCGTGGTTCGGAATCTGAATTCAGGCTGAAAATTTATGTATCCGATCCGCCGAACGTTCGTTTGTAAGGCACTACTATCAGCAAACCAAACTGCAACAGCTGCTTCCGTTGGGGTGATGTGCATTATTCATGATTTGCTTCTCCTGTGGCAGGACAATTTTATGGCGATTTCAATGCACGTAAATTCATGGCGGCCCGCCCGGACGGACGCGTGAGTCGAAGAAGTTCATCAATAATTACTACAGGAAGGGCACTTCTGCAGACCACAACACCGTTTTTCGCTTGATACTTAACCCAGTTGAGAAAAGTGAACACCCTCTCCGAAGAATGGATTCTTTTGCAGTAGTGTTGCTCGATTAACCTGGTGTTTAAATTGGATCGTTGACTTTCAGTAATGTGAAAAGCGAATTATCATTTGACAGAAGAGCCGATTTATTTTTCATCGTTTCTCATTTACTATGATTATTCGAGTCTTTATTAATTATTATTAATAATCATTTGATAACATTCAACTTCCGATCGCCAAAAGGTTGTCAGATAAGTAAATGCACACAAGTTCCTATCTCATGCCTTTACGTGAGTTTATGAAGAACTGCTCTCAAACGCTAGGTTCAACAAAGACTTACTTCAGATGTTATCTATCAAAATTTTATGACATTCAGTTCATTAGTGTGTTAGTTATCGTGCTTTAAGTGACGCTACTTTGCGAAAATTGCACATTGGGGAAAAAACAAAAACGCCACTTTACTCAATAAATTCATTAAAACCTAAGCAAATAACTCCAAAGTTGATATTTCTTATGCAAAAATAACCGTAGAATCGGTTGGCGACAGTCACTATCAAGCCCGTTTTGCTCCAATTTCTCATTTTCCTGACTTCAAAGACTGACTGTGAAACTCTGGAAAAATCAATTTCATTAATCGGAAGCTACTCCTGACATGTTTATAAGTTTGATAAATAAATTGTTTTTAATAAGAATGACCGAAATGAACTGTATTCTGTTTTACCCGAAATCATCTTTTTAATGGATTTATTATCCATACCCATATATTATCCATATTACGAACAGACCATCAGTGGTCCAAGTACACATAATGGGAATGACAGTACTAACCCGTTTACCTCTTTACCCCAATTTATGTCATAAGTTGTATCCCTAGTTAAACTTTTTTTCGCATACCGAAAGCAGACTAATTGCGGTTGATGAAAATCGATTGACATTACGAAGAAAGCCCTGGAAATAAGATTACAAATGGATTTGATAGCCGCACGAACCATGTTGTACCGTTTTACCCTAATTTATCCTTTATCTGAGTCTTAAGATTTCGCTCCACATTTGTAAAATGGTTCGCTATTAGAAAAGAGGGTAACACAAGTTACATCAATCGATTTTCATCAACCGCAATCAGTCTGCTTTCGGTATGGGAAAAAAAATTTAACCAGAAATATGACTTTTTATATAAATTGGGGTAAAACAACCCGTTTTACCTCAATTTATATCCAGTACTGTTATTCCAATTGGGTTTAATTGGCTCATATATGGTTTGTACGTAACATGAACCAATATTGATAGATCGTATTGGATCTGCTTTTGGATTCTAGGTCTACTTTCAACTGAATATTATAACTAGAATAGAAATGGGGTAAAACGGTACAACGAGTTTGCTGCTGTCAATCAATCTACATGCAATCGATTTGATAGACTTTTTTACATCAAAAACACTCTATTCGCTTGTCTGCAAGTACTTAGATTTTATGTTATATAGTTAGGTTTGAATACGAACTTGGGGTAAAATGAACATGATAGCGTTTCGTGCGATCCTTCTGAATACGTCGAATCGATTTTACTGACCATTTTACACCAAAAAGTGCTTGGTGGTCAGCTGTATCATGCCTCAAAAAATAGTCGCGTTCTTGGTCCATTTGTGCAATGGAAAAAAGTACTGCGCAAGCAATGAAACGACTTGATAACTATGATCCGGGTTCTGAAGCAAAGCCTTGGTAATATATTCCTCTTGTGGAATTCAACCTTCTGTTTCAAAAGACTTTGCAGTCATCAGTCATTCCATCGTTAAGATATCGAGTGGTTTATTCCATGAATTGAAATTCGAATTGCTATCGCATTCATTATATTCGCCGAATTTCGCCCCCAGTGACTATTTTCTGTGTTTAGATTTAAGCTGCACAGAGATTTGCATCGGATGATGAGTTCATCTATGAGACTGAAGCATTTTTTAGAACTAATGAGAAATCATAGTATAAACCAGGTGTGGAAATGTTAGAATGCCATTGGAACAATTGTTTTGCTTGTATTCAAGTACACTCAAGTCTTTTTATATGCGGGAGATACATACCGCATAAAAAAATTGCATAATGTAACGCATAACTTTGGAAATTCGCATAAAATCAGCACGACTAGAAATTTGCATAAAAAATCGCAAAACTATATAAAATATTCTTTTTGCAAGATGTCGTAAACATTTTGAGATTTACAAAATCCAGCTTTTAGAACTTCATAACTTTTAAAATTCGCAAAAAATCCCGTATATGTGCAAAACTGATACTTTATTCACAGCAGACTTTTTTTATGCGGAGAATATAAAAAAAATCGAAAGAAAAAAAACCGCCTAACTTCGTAAATGCGCGTAAAACAACCGCGTAAATTCGGAAATCCGCAAAAAAATATCACAAAACTGCTGACATTTTTTTGTTTGCAAATATCTTTACAAATTCATGAAACATCGAGATCTGGAGTGATTTATTAAGTTTTATTTGGTTTAACGTGAAGTCGCCATAACTAAGTTCAGTTTTTGTAATGACTGATTGGAAACATACATTGTATAAGTCAAATGAATGAAAAACTCATAGAAAAGATGAATTTTTGGAAAAAGATACGCTCAGAGACAGGACTTGAACCTGCGTTCTTATGCAATCCGTGCATAGGCGTTACCATTTCGCCACCCTAAGCACGACTGGATCTGGTAAGCATACGTCGAACATGGTCTAAATCCTAGCCGCCTCACGACCGGTTATCACATATCCAAACATTTTCTCTGTTCATCAGGCAACAAACACTAGTCTTCTCGCTCTATACCTATTCCTCCGCCCAAGCACTGGGTGGTATTGGGTATTGTTCCAATCGCTTCCTGGCTATGGTCAGCGACCTATGAACCTTTGAAGACTGTTTTGATAGTCTGCTCTTTCCTAAAAGAAGTAGATTGGTACGGAAAATCAAACCGTAATTGTTTTAAACGATTTATTTATTTTAAAGTTCAGTTTTTACGATGACTGAATTGAAACATATATTGGAGAAGCCAAATGAATGAAAAACTAACAGAAAAGATGATTTTGTTAAAGAAAGATACGCTCAGAGATAGGACTCGAACCTGCGTTCTTATGCATTCCGTGCATGCGCGCTACCATTTCGCCATCCTAAGCCTTGTGATAGACACAGCTCTAACACACGACTAGGTATGGTAAAGCGTACATCGAACATGGTCTACATTCATTTGACTTCTCAAATATATGTTTAAATTCAGTCATTGCAAAAACTGAGATCTGGTGTTATCTCGACAAAAAATTTGTTAGAAAAGAAATCGACTTTAGAATTTAGAAAAATTTTTAGATTTCCGAAATCGAAAAAATGTTTCAATGCCAAATGTCTTAGAAAAGCATGAAACGTCGAGATCTGGTGTAGAGATGACTGGGTTTCGGGTATTTGTATTCGGGTCGGATACGGGTCGGGTTAAAAAAATTGGTGGGGTTTCGGATATTCGAACCCGAATACTCATTTCTTTTCGAGTTCGGGTCGTGTACGGGTGAAGATTTGTAAATTTTATCGGGTACGGATCGGATTCGGGTTTGAAAAAAATATTATTCTCGGGTTCGGGTCGGGTACGGGTAAAAGTGTTACTTTCGATCGAGTACGGGTCGGATTCGAGTTTAAGAAATTGTAATTGTTTTCAGTGTAAGAGAGTTGATTTAAAAAAATCGGAATAACACCAGATCTCGACGCTTCGTGCATTCCTATGACAAAAGAAGAAAATCGCATAGCTTTGAAAATGCGCATAAAAATCGAGGACATCAGCGTAAAAGAATTGCGTAACTTCGGAAATCAGCGTAAAAACAATCTCAAACTTTTGAATCGTAGGAGCCCCGGAAACCCCTAATGTTATATATCATTCAACTCAGCTCGATGAGATCGGGAAATGTCGATGTGTGTATATGCATGTGCGTTCAAATTGCTCACCAGCTTGGGCTCATCGAGTTCGTAAATAAAAAAAACTGACACTTTCGGCTCCGGAGATAGAACTTCAAAAATTCGCATAAGAAATCGCCAACTAACGAAAAAAAAAACTTGTATTACCAAATGTTTCAAAAATGCAAGAAACATCGAGATCTGGAACACGAAAAACATTTTTCTAAAAAATATCGACTTTGGGTTGTTATTTATGGAATCAAATTTTTTTTGTTGAAATCAAATGTTTTAGAAATGTATGAAATGCTCTCAATGTATGCATCTCAAAAAAAAAGTTCCAAAGAGGTAGAAAAAAAAATTTCTTTTCGAAATGTAACTAGTTCTCGGCGTTTCGTACATGTCTACAAATATTGATTTTGTCGGGAAAAAACATTACCAATCATGTAACAATGTAACTAGCTATAGAAACACCTGAAAATTTGAAATTATCGATTCAGAAGTTTTTGTGATATCGTGCTCACCGCAAATAACCACGAAATACAAAGCGTTTTGCGACAGTGGCCGTATAATTCCTCATATAACCAGTGTTGGTGATTGTCGATAATTTGACAGAAGCTGCTCGATACTTCTTTACACTGTACACAACATTTTCAATCTGGTAGAAGATTGTACAAGAACACGTGTCTTTCAATGCATGAACCGTGAGAGATTTTTTCTACATTCACTTCATACTCTGAGTATTTCATGGCCCTTAAAAAAATGTACAGTCTGGTAATAATCGGTGCTATGTGGAATTACCAAGAGAGAATCGCAATTTGACAATTAGCGCAGAAAATCGAATCGATGATTTCACTTGATAATTCTTATACTAGGTTGCAATATGTCAAAACCCTTGTGTTGAGCATTCTCATACATTTTCATAGACACAACTTATACAAAGGTTATATACAAATAGTTAGAAGAAGCGGCAATAGTAAAATGATTCTATCGCAATTATGAACTGCCCATATAGAATCGGATCGCGAAACGAGAATAAGCGACCGTTTGTTGTTTCAGAGAGAATCCCCACAGCAGCGTGCTAACTCGTGATGCTCAGACAGGTCATCGAGAGAAATTCGCTCTCGCACTGGTGTCCATTCTATGTTAAATGAACCATGCCGATTTTTTGTTGCTGCGATGACATCCGTCTCTCTTTGATGGCACTGATTGAATCATGTGAAGAGTTGGTAGAGAGCGTTCTTTGATACGGTAAAAGCCATCTTTGCATATAACGATAACGATAAACAATTTTTACAAACATAATAAAACATGTACTATTCGATTCGAAAGATTGGGCTTCTTTTCTATAGCCGGAGGGTATATAACCCCTTAATTCTACCACTGGAATGTAATGTAATGTAATAATTTTGATCGATACAGAACGCTTTTACTGATAGACACCACTTCGCTTCATTCGAGAGAATCAAAAGCAGAAACATTTCGTTGATTCGAACTCAAAAAAAAATTCGTTAGTCCGGAATTCATGAATACCAGGAAGTCGCAGCTTCCAATTTGAAATACCATATTCCGAATGGAAAATATGTAAGCCTTCAGTGTTGGAAAATAAGTGATGGATAATCACTCCGAGGCTAAATACTTTTAGACTAACTGAATAATGTTGGCATAACATTAAAGATATCATACAGAAAAGCTTTCAATTCATTGTCAGAAGTGTTACTCTCTCTCCTTCGGGTTACCAGATTCTAACATAAGTCTAGCGACGGATTCTTTGATTTATCTGAAAACTTTCGTCTTGACAGGGACCGGCAGTTGTCGATCAGAAACTGCTTTTTTTTTAATTTTATCATTGGAGGAAGTTCATTGTTCAGCATTTTGCCCGAGAGCAAACGAATGATAATGAATTTATCTTGCGGGGAACTTCACCTTCTGTTCCGAAAACTTACAAAATACATCATTCAAAAATTTAACGCTTTTGTGCTGGATAGTCCAAGAATTGAGAACGCTTCACTATTCAGATCGTGCTTTAATTATAATTAACCCTCGAAAATCGAGCAACATCAGCATTCAAGTAAACTCGAACTCCACCAGGGCGGTGGGAAATCTGCAAATCGGCTCACGGTGAAGATACACAATATATCTTTTCATCGGGTTTTTATTCTTCGCTCGCACCGATCTCAACACAATCTTTGAAAAGGTACAATTTCTTATATCGGAGATTAGGACGCTGTACAACAAAAGCATCACCAAATCGTACGATTCAACTACCTGCCTGTCTGCCTGTCCGTTGATGATGCCGGTAAACTGGTTGCCCCGTAGGTTTCGCACAGCCCAATCGCGATGCAGAACAACATGCGGTATGCCGGAATGTCGGAATAAATCTCTACCTGGGCCAAAGGAGTTGGAGAAGAATTCGGAATAACACTGCTACCAGAAGATGAGGCAAAAACTAACTGCTCTTAAATGCAGCAGCAGCAGCACCAGAGTTGCTTGCTTTTAGAGAAGATTTGTTTTATTGTTTGTTGTTTTTTTCTATCGTCGCTACCTCCTATTCGTCGGAATGAACCGGTTGGTATATGTGGCGGATAAACTGAGCAAACAGTGCAAATATTAAGCGTCCCTAGAGCACACTTGTTGCTCGGGAACGTAATGGGTCAGAATAATTGGGCCGGCAAATTGAGCATAGCCGAATTTATCGTTTGTGCAATCGACAACTTGGTTTAGGTTAGGTTGCCGCTTTTTGCAAGACATGTGCTTCCCATGCTGCCACCTTTGAGGATGCTGATACATACCTGCAAAAAAAAGAAAAGAAAAACAAACTCGTTAGTGTTGAGAATGAATGCATGTATGAATGGATTAAATTAGGAAGGTTTTTTTTATGATGAACAACACAATCAGCGTTGTAAGTATGACAAATTTATGCATTCTCACAAAGCTTACAGCAACTTGCTGACAAAAAATTGTAGAATTGAAAAGCGGAAATTAAATTAGTAATGCGAAGAAATAAACCCAGATACCTTAAAAACGCTACCATCTCCAATCAGAGCAAATGGTTCTGCAAATTGAACTTCATAGCATATGATGGAACACAACCCAGAAGATAATCCGATTGAACAGTACATCTTAGGCTGGACACCTTTGCTAGGCCGTCCAATCATCATTTTAGTTTCCAGAGTACTTGTAATTGACAGAACGATTTCTCCGGATTAAATAAGGCTGCGGTTCCGAATTCTGTCCAGGATGTTATTTTAATTTTCAATCTCGCCAATTCATTCGTCAATCATATTTTACAATATTATTCGTATTAGCTTTGTTGAACATTGAGTTATGTTAATTACGATTTCACGCCATAACAATAAAAAAATAAGTGAATCATTATCTATCAAAGCCCCAAGATACCAAAATGTACTGGAATTGTATGCATAACAAGCGCAAAAATTCAAAATGTCGTTTCGCTGTCAACAGATGGTACATTCAATTTATTTAAGTATATTTCGAACCTGAAGCGCTATTAACACATGGATCAATAAGTCCCGAGACTAACAATGGAAGCAACATTTTTTTGCAAATTTTTTTTTTATTCATCAACATAATCACCTTTTAGGGTGATACAATGGTTCCAACGTTTTTCCAATTTTTCAATACCATGTTTATAAAAAAAATTATCTTTCGCTTCAAAATAAGCTTCAGTTTCAGCGATGACCTCCTCATTTGAGCCAAATCTTTTTCCCTGGAGCATTTTTTTAAGATCAGGTTCAAGGCCTATATTCCAAGGAGATTTTGGATGGACAATAACTTTCACAGACATTAAGGTTATCGTCCAGGAATCATGCGCGTGGGTGGTTTTAGGAAATTTTCGATGGAAATTTTGAAAGATTTACCACAACCATAAACATACAGACCTTTGAAAAGTTGTTATCTATCAGCAGGGTAAAAATGGCTGAAAAATTCGGAGGATTTTCCGAGTCTTATAAGAATAGCTCTAAAAAATGAGTGTTTTGTGATCTTTCACAATTATCGAGAAAAATAATTCGATGATATATTTTTTTTTTCTTCAAATAAACCTTATGATGACTACAGGAATCATATTCGGACAGATTTTTGGAAAATTTATTCACGCTTTTCATAGAAAATCAACGAATTTAAAAAATTTCAACGAAATCAGTTATATTAAATTCGTTGATTGTCCATGAAAAGCGTGAAAGAGTGAAAGTCCAAAAATGTGTCCGAATGTGATCCTTGTAGCCAACATAAGGTTTATTTGAAAAAAAAATTCATATCATCGAATTATTTTTTCAAATAATTGTGAAAGATAACAAAATAACTCATTTTTTCAGAGCTATTTTTGATAAGATTCGGAAAACCCCCCGAATTTTTCAGCCATTTTTGCCCTGCAGATAGATAAAAGCGTTTCAAAGGTCTGTATGTTTTTGGTTTTAGCAAATGTTTCAAAATTTCCATCGAAAATTTCCTAAAACCACCCGCGCGCGCATGGTACTTGGACGATGGCCTTAACACAGTATGTCAATTTGCTGAATATAGTACTACATACTATATTAGCAACACGCGTTATTTCAAATAAAACGCGTGATTCAATTACAACACAATTTAATGCCGTTTTCGCTTGAGAAAACTGAAACTGACCCAGGGTAGTTTCATCAAAGAAAAACTTTTCACGAAACTGTGTTGGGTTCGCACTTAGCAACAGGGATTTGAGAAAACCTTATATAAAAACCAGGTTCGAAACTGACTCGACTTTCAGTTCAACAACGTTAAAACTAGTTTCGAAACTAGCTTCAAACAAACGGTTTGACAGCAGTTAGTGTGGAAACTGGGTAAGTTTGGCATCAAGCGAAAACGACATAAGATAGCATTGATATATGAACTAGTGAAAAAAAATCAAGCATTGCTGACGAAGAGAGTCACCACCATTAGTTTAGAATATCATACTTTTTTCATAAAAAATATTCAAGTATTTAAGAACCATGGCGAAATATTGTCTACTCAAAGTATGTGCCACGTAAGTAAACTGGTACCCTTACAGCTCTAGGGAATACTTTTTCGACATGCTGGCAACACTTCCGCGTAGCTTAACCCTCCCCTTCAAAACGAAATTTCACGACCCACGACAATGCCAGACCTCACACGGCCAACGCCACGAAGAAACTTCTGGAATCTTTTGGATGGGACATTCTGAAACACCACCCCCCGTATTCCCCTGACCTGGCCCCTTCAGATTTACATCTCTTCACTTCCATTAAGGGGTGAGGCCAGTAGATCGCGTATAACCGCGTGTCTCGCTCTGCGTATTACATTTCCCTCCATGCTCTCTCGCAAATGTGCAAAATGACTCTCGATGTGGCCGGGTGGCTAAGAAAGTTTTAATATTTTCGATTAACAGATTAACTACATCACATAAAATCCAATAAAGCTACCGCTTGTTTGGCAGCCTTGCTGAGCCGATTTTATTTCTCTCTCATGTTTCGTTACGTTACCAGGAAACAAGAGCAGAAAAATGGCGCGTACTTAGAAATCGACTTACCTTCACAAAAATAATATGCACTTCATTTTTATCGCGACAACATATATGTTTTTATGCACTAATCTCATCTAAATGAAATTATCTAGACATTGTCAGGATAGATTTTTGATCCATGCTTTTGAAGGCGAGATATTCAATGAACAAGTTGAAAGACGGCGTTTTCAGCTATGCAATTCTTCCTTCAGAAAATAGACTTTACCGACCGCTAATGTCAACGAATCACTCTGAAATTTTCACAGAATGATCTGAACTAATTTTCTAAGAGATTGTCAGTTGGGTTTTTTGATATTCGTTACCGTTTCTGAGCAAATCAGATTTGAAGTGTGAGAATAGCCCTCCAAAACATACTGGCCTCAGCCCAGGACAGTGGGTTGCGTATAGATTTTGAATCTCCCTCGCTGACTCTCTCAATTCCCTATGCGTCTGTGTGTTAAGGAACCTTGTTGGGTAGGTTTATTCCTTACCTCTCCTCTTCTTTTCCCGAAAACCACCATGTTTTTGTGTACTAATCGTATCTAAACTGAATTATCTAGACTTTGTCACGATAGATTTGAGATATAAACCTTCAAAGTCGAGATACTCGATGAACAAGTAAAGGTATGTCATTCCAAGCGTTGCAATTTTCAGTAGTTCTTCAGAAAGAAAAAAAATACAACACAAGCGGTAACCTCAATGAATCATTCTGAAACTCTAAACGATGGTGTAAATTTTTGTTGAATCCGAAATTATGCGGTAATTTTTGGTATGACCATAAGACCTTTCATTTGATCCCAATATTGAGAATTGGGTGTTCCAATCTCTGATATGACTATTATCTCCCGTCGAATCCGGGAATCAAGATGACCGGAATCGGGTTGTTTTGCTGCCTACTGATAATGGCTACCGATTGAAGCAGTTCTAAAGTCAATTTAGATTTACGTGTTTTGTTTCACCATGAAATGGTATGAAATTTTCCCTATGACTCCGGAACCGGAAGTCGGATCCCGAAGAAATTAAGGAATTTCGTATGGGACCGTGAGACCTTACATTTGAATCTAAGTTCGTGGAAATCGGTAAAATCATCGTTGAGAAAAGTAAGTGAGATCCATTTTGGAATATATGACCACTATTTCCAGTGCTTCTGGAACTGTAAACTGGGAAGCAGGATAACCGAAATTGATTTGTTCGGCTGCTTACTGATAACAGCTAACGATTTATGTAGTTTTGATCCAGTTTACAGTTTTTTTTAACGGTTTCGTGTTTCGCCACTTTCAATGACGGTTTACAATATTCAACACACTTTATCCTATAACTCCGGAACCGGAGGTCGGATTCGAATAAAACTCAGAAATTCCGTATGGAATTTTAATCTAAGATTGTCAAAATTTTATTTGAATCTAAGTTTATCAAAATCGGTACAGCCATTTCCGAGAAATCCTAGTGAGATTATTTGACACATACACACACATTCATACACACACAGACATTGCTCAGATCGATGAACTGAGTCGAATAGTATATGGCATTTGACACAATTTTTACTGGGAGATTTTTCAAGTGATTGCATAACCTTTATATATAAATCAAGTAAATATGATGTTTCAAAGGAGGGTTCCAATCAACATAACACATGGATCAATAAGTCCCGAGACTAAAGCAGAGATGGCGCTCGTAGTAAACCAGTAACCACGTCTTTCTAGAGTACTAACCTTTGCTTGAAACGGGTCAAAATTTTAAGTCGATCCGACCAGAAACAGCTGAGTTATCGAGGTAGGAGTAAAGTCGTTTTGTAGTTTGTTTAAAAACTGGAAAAAACCGAGTTTCGTGTTTTGGTAAAACATTGTTTTTTAATGGGTAAAAACACCGTGCAAGCGAAACAATGGATTGAAAAATGTTATCCGGACTCTTGTCCATCAAAAGCAACGATTTGTCGGTGGTTCGCCGAGTTTAAACGTGGTCGTACCGACACAAATGACGCGGAACGCTCGGATAGACCTGTGGAAGCCGTTACACCGGAAAATGTGAGTGAAGTGACAAAAATTATAATGAAAGATCGTAAAGTGAAGCTCCGTGAGATTGCTGAGATGACACAGATATCATATGGAAGTGTATTTACTATCCTTCATGAAAAATTGAGCATGAAAAAGGTTTTTTCCAAGTGGGTGCCGCGATTGCTGCAATGCACCCTGCCACAAGTCGATGAAAACAATTGCGAAATTGAACAAATTGGGCTTTGATCTGCTTCCCCACCCCCCCATACTCGCCAGATTTTTAAGATCAGCAAAGAGCCAGTAGTCACTGGCTCTTTGCTGATCTTAAAAATCTGGCGAGTATGGGGGGGTGGGGAAGCAGATCAAAGCCCAATTTGTTCAATTTCGCAATTGTTTTCATCGACTTGTGGCAGGGTGCATTGCAGCAATCGCGGCACCCACTTGGAAAAAACCTTTTTCATGCTCAATTTTTCATGAAGGATAGTAAATACACTTCCATATGATATCTGTGTCATCTCAGCAATCTCACGGAGCTTCACTTTACGATCTTTCATTATAATTTTTGTCACTTCACTCACATTTTCCGGTGTAACGGCTTCCACAGGTCTATCCGAGCGTTCCGCGTCATTTGTGTCGGTACGACCACGTTTAAACTCGGCGAACCACCGACAAATCGTTGCTTTTGATGGACAAGAGTCCTGATAACATTTTTCAATCCATTGTTTCGCTTGCACGGTGTTTTTACCCATTAAAAAACAATGTTTTACCAAAACACGAAACTCGGTTTTTTCCAGTTTTTAAACAAACTACAAAACGACTTTACTCCTACCTCGATAACTCAGCTGTTTCTGGTCGGATCGACTTAAAATTTTGACCCGTTTCAAGCAAAGGTTAGTACTCTAGAAAGACGTGGTTACTGGTTTACTACGAGCGCCATCTCTGCTTTAGTCTCGGGACTTATTGATCCATGTGTTATGTTGATTGGAACCCTCCTTTGAAACATCATATTTACTTGATTTATATATAAAGGTTATGCAATCACTTGAAAAATCTCCCAGTAAAAATTGTGTCAAATGCCATATACTATTCGACTCAGTTCATCGATCTGAGCAATGTCTGTGTGTGTATGAATGTGTGTGTATGTGTCAAATAATCTCACTAGGATTTCTCGGAAATGGCTGTACCGATTTTGATAAACTTAGATTCAAATAAAATTTGGACAATCTTAGATTAAAATTCCATACGGAATTTCTGAGTTTTATTCGAATCCGACCTCCGGTTCCGGAGTTATAGGATAAAGTGTGTTGAATATTGTAAACCGTCATTGAAAGTGGCGAAACACGAAACCGTTAAAAAAAACTGTAAACTGGATCAAAACTACATAAATCGTTAGCTGTTATCAGTAAGCAGCCGAACAAATCAATTTCGGTTATCCTGCTTCCCAGTTTACAGTTCCAGAAGCACTGGAAATAGTGGTCATATATTCCAAAATGGATCTCACTTACTTTTCTCAACGATGATTTTACCGATTTCCACGAACTTAGATTCAAATGTAAGGTCTCACGGTCCCATACGAAATTCCTTAATTTCTTCGGGATCCGACTTCCGGTTCCGGAGTCATAGGGAAAATTTCATACCATTTCATGGTGAAACAAAACACGTAAATCTAAATTGACTTTAGAACTGCTTCAATCGGTAGCCATTATCAGTAGGCAGCAAAACAACCCGATTCCGGTCATCTTGATTCCCGGATTCGACGGGAGATAATAGTCATATCAGAGATTGGAACACCCAATTCTCAATATTGGGATCAAATGAAAGGTCTTATGGTCATACCAAAAATTACCGCATAATTTCGGATTCAACAAAAATTTACACCATCGTTTAGAGTTTCAGAATGATTCATTGAGGTTACCGCTTGTGTTGTATTTTTTTTCTTTCTGAAGAACTACTGAAAATTGCAACGCTTGGAATGACATACCTTTACTTGTTCATCGAGTATCTCGACTTTGAAGGTTTATATCTCAAATCTATCGTGACAAAGTCTAGATAATTCAGTTTAGATACGATTAGTACACAAAAACATGGTGGTTTTCGGGAAAAGAAGAGGAGAGGTAAGGAATAAACCTACCCAACAAGGTTCCTTAACACACAGACGCATAGGGAATTGAGAGAGTCAGCGAGGGAGATTCAAAATCTATACGCAACCCACTGTCCTGGGCTGAGGCCAGTATGTTTTGGAGGGCTATTCTCACACTTCAAATCTGATTTGCTCAGAAACGGTAACGAATATCAAAAAACCCAACTGACAATCTCTTAGAAAATTAGTTCAGATCATTCTGTGAAAATTTCAGAGTGATTCGTTGACATTAGCGGTCGGGAAAGTCTATTTTCTGAAGGAAGAATTGCATAGCTGAAAACGCCGTCTTTCAACTTGTTCATTGAATATCTCGCCTTCAAAAGCATGGATCAAAAATCTATCCTGACAATGTCTAGATAATTTCATTTAGATGAGATTAGTGCATAAAAACATATATGTTGTCGCGATAAAAATGAAGTGCATATTATTTTTGTGAAGGTAAGTCGATTTCTAAGTACGCGCCATTTTTCTGCTCTTGTTTCCTGGTAACGTAACGAAACATGAGAGAGAAATAAAATCGGCTCAGCAAGGCTGCCAAACAAGCGGTAGCTTTATTGGATTTTATGTGATGTAGTTAATCTGTTAATCGAAAATATTAAAACTTTCTTAGCCACCCGGCCACATCGAGAGTCATTTTGCACATTTGCGAGAGAGCATGGAGGGAAATGTAATACGCAGAGCGAGACACGCGGTTATACGCGATCTACTGGCCTCACCCCTTAATGGAAGTGAAGAGATGTAAATCTGAAGGGGCCAGGTCAGGGGAATACGGGGGGTGGTGTTTCAGAATGTCCCATCCAAAAGATTCCAGAAGTTTCTTCGTGGCGTTGGCCGTGTGAGGTCTGGCATTGTCGTGGGTCGTGAAATTTCGTTTTGAAGGGGAGGGTTAAGCTACGCGGAAGTGTTGCCAGCATGTCGAAAAAGTATTCCCTAGAGCTGTAAGGGTACCAGTTTACTTACGTGGCACATACTTTGAGTAGACAATATTTCGCCATGGTTCTTAAATACTTGAATATTTTTTATGAAAAAAGTATGATATTCTAAACTAATGGTGGTGACTCTCTTCGTCAGCAATGCTTGATTTTTTTTCACTAGTTCATATATCAATGCTATCTTATGTCGTTTTCGCTTGATGCCAAACTTACCCAGTTTCCACACTAACTGCTGTCAAACCGTTTGTTTGAAGCTAGTTTCGAAACTAGTTTTAACGTTGTTGAACTGAAAGTCGAGTCAGTTTCGAACCTGGTTTTTATATAAGGTTTTCTCAAATCCCTGTTGCTAAGTGCGAACCCAACACAGTTTCGTGAAAAGTTTTTCTTTGATGAAACTACCCTGGGTCAGTTTCAGTTTTCTCAAGCGAAAACGGCATTAAATTGTGTTGTAATTGAATCACGCGTTTTATTTGAAATAACGCGTGTTGCTAATATAGTATGTAGTACTATATTCAGCAAATTGACATACTGTGTTAAGGCCATCGTCCAAGTACCATGCGCGCGCGGGTGGTTTTAGGAAATTTTCGATGGAAATTTTGAAACATTTGCTAAAACCAAAAACATACAGACCTTTGAAACGCTTTTATCTATCTGCAGGGCAAAAATGGCTGAAAAATTCGGGGGGTTTTCC
Organism: Malaya genurostris; assembly: GCF_030247185.1. NCBI lineage: Eukaryota > Metazoa > Arthropoda > Insecta > Diptera > Culicidae > Malaya > Malaya genurostris. Next base: position 232,120,054 of record NC_080572.1, on the reverse strand, counting down.
GAATCTTATCAAAAATAGCTCTGAAAAAATGAGTTATTTTGTTATCTTTCACAATTATTTGAAAAAATAATTCGATGATATGAATTTTTTTTTCAAATAAACCTTATGTTGGCTACAAGGATCACATTCGGACACATTTTTGGACTTTCACTCTTTCACGCTTTTCATGGACAATCAACGAATTTAATATAACTGATTTCGTTGAAATTTTTTAAATTCGTTGATTTTCTATGAAAAGCGTGAATAAATTTTCCAAAAATCTGTCCGAATATGATTCCTGTAGTCATCATAAGGTTTATTTGAAGAAAAAAAAAATATATCATCGAATTATTTTTCTCGATAATTGTGAAAGATCACAAAACACTCATTTTTTAGAGCTATTCTTATAAGACTCGGAAAATCCTCCGAATTTTTCAGCCATTTTTACCCTGCTGATAGATAACAACTTTTCAAAGGTCTGTATGTTTATGGTTGTGGTAAATCTTTCAAAATTTCCATCGAAAATTTCCTAAAACCACCCACGCGCATGATTCCTGGACGATAACCTTAATGTCTGTGAAAGTTATTGTCCATCCAAAATCTCCTTGGAATATAGGCCTTGAGGTCTTCCAGCGAAACCGATGACATTAGTGAGTTTCTTTTTCGTGGTCCATACTTGTGGTGTCACATTCAATTAATTGTGTTATGAGGTCACTACCTTGTTCATCCAAAAACTACTTGGAGTATAGGCCTTAAGATCTACCAGCGTAACCAAGTGAACTATCAAGATTCTTATACAGAGTTCATGTTCGCGATACCACATGCAAATCATTTGTTTATTGTGAATATTACAGGTCGTCCAACAACTACCTGGAGTTCAGGCCATAAGATCTACTAGTACAACAAACTTCCACTCACAATTAACAGGTTTTTGTAGACGCTTTGGGCCACCCAAAAACTACCCAGGGGCTCAGGTTTTAAAATTTACCAGCACATGAAACTGTGTTAATGAACGTTGATGTTCTCTAGCCAAACTCGTGATGCCACATGCAATTAATAGGCCTATTGTGAATGAACTACGCCATCCATGAACTACCTTGAAGTGCAGACCGCAAGATCTACCAGAATAACAAAGTGCCAGTGGCGTCTCGTCCTCATGTGCACCTCGTGCACTGCACAACCGGTCGAATTGAAGGAATGAACTGCGTCCCCAACCCCATCGAAATTCAATTATTTTTTGGCATCGTTGTATATTCGATGAAAGCAGGTTGGATCGCAGCGATATTGTGTGTATTTACACGCATCTCATATACATCTGACATAAAATTTTAAGTATCTATTGTCGCTGTGTTAGTGTCTTTTCCGTGCACATGAGTTACTGTACAGATTAAAGAAGAGAGAATTACTCAACTTAGCTCTGAGATTTGTTTGCTTAATAAAAAATCCCGTCCGAAAATATATCGTAATCTCATTGTATTGAAAAACACAAGCGAATCTCCATTCTTCAATCTTTAGTTTTCACTTACAACCAACTGTTATATCTGCTATCATACCACATAAACAGTGCACAATTAGTCAATTTTGTTACGAGACGCCTGCAAAGTGCATTAAAAACTTAATCTTCACGCTCCATACTCGCGATCCACTGAAGTCCTCGGATTACTAAAAATAATCCTGAAACAGATCATAATAGACCGGTAAACAATATGTATCTCCATGACTATGCGCAGCATTGAAAACATATTCATAAGCTACTGATTGCTCGTAAAGATCTTAAGATCTGTTTTCACGGAAGTTGTTGGAACACTGAGCTATAAATAGACAAGTAAGTAATGTTCTTGCTGTGGCACAGTGTAGTCCCTAAGGTTATATTCCAAGTAGTTCTTGGATTATCTCTTACGGATTTCCGTAGTCTCAGAATATACTCAGATGGTCTTAGATGCTTTTGCGTATGAACGTAGTTAGATTTTTAGTGCTATTCGAATCGAATGGAATTGAAAACACCTTTTTTAGGCGACATTTTTTAAATAGCGCGATGTCTTATCTATTTTACACACCCCCCTAGTTGGCGTGTAAATTGAGGGTTCAGATACAGAATGGTCCCATCTTTTTCGGCTAAATTCGGTGTCGGTTCAAACTGTCAACTGTGGCAACAAGACAACTAACTACTAAAAAAGGTTTCTTGGTAATATGACGAACATAGCTTAAATATAATTTAATTTGAAAAACCATTTCAAGCCCAACGACTAAACGTCTTATCAATTTGTTTTGGTTTATCTTATCTGCGTTTTAGTATGTGTGCAATCGGTCTTAATGAAGTCAGTTCCACCTAATTTCTCTCTAATTTATGAAGCCTTTTATGAGTTTCAAATAATATAACTTTGCTAATTTCAGCTTCTAAGAACTTTTTTTCGCTTAGAAAAATTTTCAAGATACGTAACTAGAAACTCGATAGCTACGTTACGTTGTACTCTAATGGTAGAATCGAAGCAAATATACCGACTGAAGCATCATAACGCCTTACAGTAAATATAATAGAGTACAGGGATCTCCGGTGCCGCAAAACCACTTTCACGATCGCGATCCGTCACGGTTTCACGGTTTTGATAATGAAAACGTCTTGGCAAGCCTATATGAGCATGAAAACCGATAAGGTAGCCTACATAGAAAAAAAAAATAACAGCATTCCCTAGCCCCACCTCGATTAGTTACACGTTTATATACTCGACACCGCAGCAGGTAATGTTTGATTACTGCATGTACCAATCATCACGTCCAGAAATCAGTAGTTCGTTTGCATATTTCACACATAATTGGTAGTTATTTTCAGCTGCCCACTTGTTATCTTTGCTGCTCTTGCATAGTTCATAGTAACATGGCGTGCACTTCATTCAATTTTCTAACCAAAAAAATATATAGTGGACTGCGTACCACATTCATTCATGGAATCGAGGACGGCTCTCAATTATTAAGCGTATCGTTCGAGGTTCAAAAGATAGCAACAGCAAACAAACCACGTTTCTTCGTGGAGCGGAATATTCTTTTTGTTGGATTTCGTGAAAGCAGGTGTAGCTCCCCGTCCCGGGTTCGGGCATCCATCGCCTGAAGCTCAGAACTCAATCAAACAAATGTACTATCGAAGGGTGTGCCAACTCTATTATCTTTTTTTTTGGATCCAATCCCGAATCCGGTTCAAGGGCCGTGAGCAAACGGTCGGAATGGTAATGGCAGTGAACCGCAAGTATTGGTCGTTTATTTCTATCTTCCCGTACAACCACCAATTACTTCTATTTCGTTACCATCGCTAAATGCTACCGGGCGTCACTCGAATGGTCTGCAGCCGTCCCTCAGTTCGAAACATCAACCACCGCAGGTCGAGACACGGCTGCTTGCCACTCTTTCCGTCGCACCGCTGCTGAACGGGTTGAACTTCCATTAGTCGTGGAGTGTAGCATGACCAGCTAGATACACTAAACGGTGTTTAAGAGTGAATGTACATGTAGGTAGGTATGCGTCTGTATGTGGGAGTGTGTTGTCTGCAACAAGCAGCACTTGTAACCGAACGGCAACTAAACGCATTCAACAGGTACTTACATTATAACCAGTCGAATACTGTTCGGTTTACCGGAACAATGTAGAGAAAATAGGGTTGAACAAAAAATAGAGAAAATCTAACATGTATCGATACCGTCCGATGGCATGGAGCAGTATAATAATGTTTATTAAAAATGTTGAAATAATGTTTGGTTCAAATTACGACCGCACTCAGTCGGAAAGAGTTTGCTGCGGTTCCGCAAGATATCTAGTCGCATTTTGTGAAAATTACAAACTGATTGAATATTGATTTCCTAAACGGAAGGATACAAAAATGGAGGTATCATGAGAATTTTTCTAAAAACCAGCTCGAATTTCTTTGTGTTCAATTTCATCCACCTAGTGTTATATTATGATACCTTTCTAATATTAGAGTGGGACACTACCAAATTCCTTTTCATTGACTATTGAATGAAAGTTAGAAAGTTTGTTTGGTTTAGAAAAAAAATTACGTTTCTTTTTTTTACACTGTAATTCCGGCGCCGAAAGTTTTATCCGAATAAGTTCAATGGCAGAGAGACAACTAACATAACCTACAAGTTAAAGTAGATTTTAACTAGATTTAGACTAAACAAATTGTATTACTCATCAGCCTGTTAGTCCGGAACCGGAAATCGTATATGGATGAAAATATCTGGATCGTAATTGGGCACACGATTTCTAAAAAAATCTAGTGAACATTTGCACATTATGTCCCGTTACTTCGGAACCGGAAGTTGGTCCAAATAAAATTCCATAGTAGGCGATGGGACCGTAAGGCCTACCTCCGTTGCACGACCTATAATTCTTGAGCCGGGGTGAAATAAACGATTTAATTATGAGAACTGTAGGACCTATGATTGAGAAAATCTAGTGCTTATTTTATCATTATTTAACGTATATTCAAACATTATTCTGAAACCGGAGGTACAATCCTAAGAAAATTCAATAGCAGGCCATGGGCCACATACACATACATTTTATTATCTCGACGAACTGAGTCGAATGGTATATAAAACTCGGGCTTTGTTCAAAAGTTGAACTTTCACAGTGATTGCATAACCTTTTTTATTTTAATAAGAAAGTCAAAAAGCGACATATAGAATCATTTAGGGGCTAGCCAAATTTTTTGCTAGGGCACATAACCGTTTTGCCTTTCTCTATAGAAAGGTATTGGAATTGCTGGAAAAATCGACTTTCGAACGGAGCCTCGGAGACCCATAGTTTTATATACCATTCGATTCAGTTCGACGAGATCGGAAAATGTCTGTGTGTGCACTTTTCGAAGATATTTTCACCGTTCAATTTTCTCAGAGATAGCTAAACCAAATTTACCAAACTTAAGCTCGTTTAAAAACTACTGTCGGGCCATTGATGAAGTTCAAACTACAAAAAAATCGACAAAACGCTTTTTTTATCGCGCAAGTTTCTCGGAGATGGCTGAACCAAATATAACAAGTCTAGACCCGTTTGAAAGCTATTGTTAGGCGTTCGATCAAGTTCAAAGATCAAATGGCTGTGACTTCTGCTTCCGGAGATATAATGATATAAGTGACGTAACCGACAAAACGCGTTGTTTTTTACCGCGTAATTTTCTCGGAGATGGCTTAACCGATTTAAAAAGTCTAAGCCCGTTCGAAAGCTATTGTTAGGCCATCGATCGAGTTCAAAGATCAAATGGCTGTGACTTCGGCTTCCGGAGATATAATGGTATAAGTGACGTAACCGACACAACGCGTTGTTTTTCACTGCGTAAGTTTCTCGGATATGGCTGGACCGATTTTAACAAGTATAGGCCCGTTCGAAAGCTATTGTTAGGCCATCGATCAAGTTCAAAGATCAAATGGCTGTAACTTTTGGTCCCGGAGATATGATTGTATAAGTTACATAACCGACAAAACACGTTGTTTTTACCGCTCTAATGTATATAAGCGGGCCAATATTTTGGGATCACCTCTAATTTTGTGAAGCGCTACTGCTCAAAAGTTTAAACACCTCGAAAAACGCCCCCATACAATATTTAAACTAAATCGAACATGGGTAAGCGGTGCTGCCTGGTGGTTCAAGTTTGAAAATTTTCGATCTTGAAAAAGCACCATAAGGAGAAGTACAAGAGATTTCCGAAATTGAAACAAAATTGTTGATGCTGAACGCCTTAGAATTGCATGAAACGTCGAGATTTAGTGTCATCTAAAAATAATTTTTTTTAATCGACTATCTGAGAATTTAGAGTCCAAGAGAGTCGATCTAAAAAAATTTTTTTGTTTAAATGACACTAAATCTCGACGTTCCGTGCAATTCTAAGACGTTTGGTATCAACATTTTTTTTTCGATTTCGGAAATTTCATGTTCAATTTGAACTGATGAGTCAAAGACGAAACGACTAAATAATTGAGACATACAGAGTTTGTTTTATGTGAATACGTTTTACTTATTAGCCCGAATTGGCGAAACTAGAAGTCTCATTAAAACATGTTTTTTTTTCATTAGGATAATTTCTGACACAAATTTTGGCTGAATTTTACACAATAAATATTTAGATTCAGTTAGTTCAGAAAAGCGTGACTTAAAGCTTACATCACATATTCGAAAACATTCTAGAAATGGAAAGTATCAGAAATTATAGATTTGAACCTGATAGAAATAGAAAAATAAATGCATTTTGTCTGTTAGGCCATTTATACCATTATATCTCCGAAGCCAAAATTCACAGCCATTTGACCTTCTAACTTTATCAATGACCTGATAGTAACTTTCAAACGAGCAAAAGCTTGTTAAAATCGGTTCTGCTATCTCTAAGAAAGTTGAGCAGTGAAAAACCAACGCGTTTTGTCGGTTTTGTCATTTATACGATATACGATGCTTATATCCTCGGAATCAAAAGTGACACACATTTGATCTTAGAATCAATGACTAGATAGTAGCTTTCAATCAAGCCTAAGTTTGTGAAAATCGGTCAGCCATGTAAAAGAAAATTGTGCGGAGGAAAAAATGCGTTTTGTCGGTTACGGCACTCATACCATTATAACTCCGGAACCAGAAGAGACATCCACTTGATCTTTGCACTTGATTCACGACCCAATAGTAGCTTCCAAACAAGTTTAAGTTTGTGGAAATCGGTTCAGTCATGTCCGAGAAAAGTGTGCAGAGAGAGAGAGAAATCTTTGAAAAGGTGCACACACAGATATTTTCCTATCTCGTCGAGCTGAATCGAATGGTATATAACACTAGGAGTCTCCGGAGCTCCGATCAACAGTCGATTTCTCTAGCAATTCTACTACCTTTTTTCAAAGAAAGATAGAACAATAAAAAAAACTCATTCATATGAGCACATTGCGACATTTTTGCATTTTTCTATAGAAATGTACTAAAATTGCTAGAAAAGCAAAATTTCGAGCGGAGCCCCATAGTGTTGTATAATATTTCACTACCCATAGTGTTATATAATATTCCACCCAGCTCGACGAGATGAATAATGGTTCAAGTTCAAGGATCAAAAGGTTGTCACTTCTGGTTGCGAAGATATAACGGTATAAGTGTCGTAAACGCATTGTCTTTTATCGCTAAATATTCTTAAAAATGGTTATAATTGTTGGTACCAGAGATGTAAAGGTATAAGTGATGTAACCGACAAAACGCGTTGTTTTTTGGCCGCTCAATTTTCTCAGAGAAGGCAGAGCCGATATCTACAAATCTAGGTTCATTTGAAAACTAGTATTTTGGATGAAGTTTGAAAATCAAATGACCGAATTCGAAAAAATCAAAATTTGAAAATTAAATGGCTAATTCCGGGTCTGAAAATATAATAGTATGTGCGGCGAATAACCAGAAAAGGTTAAAGTCGCTAATAGAATGAAACAAACAATATAATAGTATAAGTGACGTAACCGACCAATCGAACATTTTTCATCGGTTGAATTTTCTCGAAGATGGTTCAATAAATTTCGATAATCATAGGCTTATTTGAAAGCTAAAAAATGCCAATCAAATTTGGAAGGGTTATGGCGAACATTTCGGGTTCGAGAGATGTAATGTTATATGTGACGTAACCGACAAATCGACAGTGTCTGAAACAAAACTTCGACTCGTTTGAAAGCTACTATTACGTTTTTTGATAAGCTCTTAATACTAATGGCCGAGGATAGAATTTTACAAATGCTTTAATGAGACTATTTAAATGGCAAAAGGAAGGCATTATTACATCACTAGGTTGATTAAGAAGAGATTATCACACCACTAGGTGAATAAAGAAGATTGCATCGGTTCCCTCAAACACGAATCAATTTTTCCACTTGTATTACACTGCTGATCAGTCATATTTAAAGAAAATGCATAGAACTTATTAAACAGGTCAGAAATTTAACGACAGGGTTTTTGTAAAATTTTTTATATCCGGAAGTTTGTAGGAAGCATATCAGTTTTGTTCATATTCTCGTTATCCAGTTATGTCCCCGACATTATCCACCCGTCTTTTTCTAAAAGGATATGCATTAGATGCCGCGTCTGCTTAGCGGATTATGTTGATCCACGAGGTGGCATTAGCAGTCCAACACAATCTGCTAATGCACTGATGAGCAGAATGCGAAACGTGGAACAATTAAATTTTTTTAATATCAAAAAATCTTACAATTACATGAAACCTCACGATTTTTTTTGTTGAATTCGACTGGAAAATGTTGAGATTTCCGAAATCGAAAAACTTTTTTAAAACCAAATGTCTTAGAATTGCATAAAAAATCGAGATTTAGCGTCATCTCGAATTTTTTTTCTTTTAAATCGACTTTCTGGGACTTGACAATTTGAGATTTCCAAATCGGAAAGCTAACAAGCAATAATATTCAACCATTGACCATAGTGTATTTCGATATGAGAAGAAAATAGTAAATACCTGAACACTTTCACATTTTTGTGCCATTAGATCTACTATATTTATTTTATTTAACGTTACTGATCCTTCACAAAAGTCACTAAATTTTTACAGAAGCATAACTAACGTTATAAAACTGATACACGTATTTCGGCATAGTCGGGGTTTGATAAACCGTACATCGAACAGTCTATTACAGTGCTTAGGGTGGCGAAATGGTATCGCGTATGCACGGAATGCATAAGAACGCAAGTTCGAGTCCTGCCTCTTAGCGTATCTTTTTCCAAAAAATCATCTTTTCTGTGCGTTCCTCATTCATTTGGCTTCTCCAATATATTTTGCTGTGTTTATCCTTTTTGTGATTCAAAATTTCAATGAATAATATTGAAAACTCAAATTTGTATTTTCTCGAATGATTCACTTTTTTTAAATTTCTCTAGAAGTTTGGCAAGAATTTATTAAATACCACTTTTATCCTAGAAAATTCTTGTCATCTCTGAATTGTGGATCAATAGCAAAACAAGCTATTTTACAAAATTGAATCACTAGTTTGCGATTTGAATGCAAAAATAATACCAAAATTAACAATGATGGTAAAATTAACTTTTACTATGATGTTAGTTTGGTATCAGATTTTATTCGGGATCGAGCCAATTTTCAGATACATTAATTCGAGTAAAATTGATAGACTTGTCGATATCACATAATGTTGGTAGAATCACGACAAATTGAAATTCATCATCGCAAAATAAAATAAAAATCCAATTTCCAGCAACACAAATGCGCTCTCAACTGATCAGGAAAAGCTGACAGCTTTACACCGACGTGGAAAAGCAAACGCAACTGGAAATTACGATATTATCGCAGAGTTGTCAGACCTATTAAAAAGCAAAAGCCGGACCTCTCCGGCCAGAAACAAAAAACTCACCCATCTGCAAACAAATATATTAATTTAATGGTATCGTAAAGTGCTGACTCCGGCAATTGCAGCCCCACACAACGGCACGTGCTCCCCGAGTTATGGCCCCGGGGGGCCTTCATTTTCTCTCACACATATTACGGTACGATGCGTGCGAGGGAAAATTCTTACATTTTCTCGACTGGAACGTTTTCTTTTACCGCCCTACGCTTTGCAACTATTATGTATATATGTTGCACATATTTCACGGTCGCATCGATCCACAGCAGCAAAAGCTACTCAGGTAATAAGCATCATCAGCATCTATTTCGCTCTCGTTTAACGACACGCAAGATGCGGATTATGCTTTGCTTTTGGGAACAGTACACAGAAGACACCCGCCGCCCAACACGCCCGCACTCCGGTCTACCACCGGACGATGCTTTGGGACCGCACAACTGACTAGCCTAGGTGTAGTCTGCTGGTGGTATGATGAATTTGCAGCAGTTTTTCTTTTGCTTGTTTTTTTTTCATTCTTCTATCACCATCGATGAGCAATCAAAAATGAAAATAACAAATGTCGATGCACCGTGGAGATTGTTTGAAAAAGGCATACGTAAACGATGCATCGGGTACATGACGATTTGCGATTGACAACTTTCTATAATGGCTCTATTTTACGTAATATCACCGTGAAAGAAAAGCAATCGGTAGGTTTGATATGGAAGTTTTGTTATCTTATAACCGATTTCCGTTCACATCGTGATTATTTTTTTCATTCGAAGACTGTAGAGCGCATTGCAGTTCTATTCTAAAATATTGATGGCACGACTTCTAGTTTTTATTACATGCAAGGTCTGAAAGGTAACTTAACAATAGAAGTCAGAAAAAAATAACACAAAGGAATATGATTGGACTTGTTCATTGCTTTTTTCCCTTAGCAATATTTTTCTTTTATTATACTTTCTACTGAAAAGTTACCTCTGTGTCGAGAACTTATTAACATCGACATAATCTTATAAGCAAAAGTCGGAATGGCAAAAAAAGAAAAAAAGTATGGAAATAGTGGCTTTAATTATCAGTTTTATAACGCTTCTTTTGGAAGGCAATATTTATACTGAAAGAAGATTTGACGGTAATTAGATGTAATATTTATTTAAATAGCACTCGCCGAAGAATAATTAATTAGGTTTAATTCCAAACTACACCACAAATACCATATGGAAAATCGGAATATTTTTAAAAAAACCTGGGAGCTGTCGTAGGAAATATTTGCAGTACACCATAAATATTGCAATGTGTCACTTTTTTCTTTTGTGTAATTGTGTAATCAATGTCTCCCTTGCAGCTTTCAGACGAGCCCAAGCATTTCGTTAGCTTCGAGAAAACTATGCGGATACAAAAGAAAGCGTTTTATCGGTTGCGTTCCTGATTCGGTTTAATCTCCGGAGCCGGAAATATCTATCATGATCCATTTATGCTTGATCTGTTTGCCAAAGTTTCCAAACGAGCCTACACAGAAAAAAATTATGAATTTTACAGGTGACAGAATTCTACAAACGATACAATTCACAACTACTTAATTTTTCAAATGAGGCAATATTCCACTCGCACAGAATTTTACACACTCTGAATGTGGCTACCGCTGTATTGTATGAACTATGTATCAATTATTCAATGAACAGATATGAGCTCTGTGGTTCAGTCGAGTAACCGATGTGCTTGTAATCTAATCATTCTTGGTTCAAGTCGCGCTGCTGCTAACGATCTTTTGTTTCTTATTTCGTTCGAGTTCAACCCATGTAATTTTCAAATCACACAATTTTACATTAATGTGCATCTTATAAGATGTAAAATCACAAGATTTTTTCGAACTGTGTAAAGATTATCTAAATTGATTAAACAGTTGTCGAGGAATTTTAACCGATACAGAGTAATATGTTTTGTCGGTTAGAACGATTATACGGCTATTGTATTGAAACAGAAAGTGACCACCATAAGTCATTTGAACGTGATCTGTAACCATATCGTAGTCTGCCAAAAGAGACCAAGTTTGTCAAAACCGGTAGAGTTACCGAGTTCGAGAAAATTACGCGGATAGTAAAAGTGCAGTTTGTTGGTTACGTAACTTTTACGATAAAATATATTCGGAACCAAAGGTATTCACCATTAGCTTTCGAAACTTGATTATTAGTAATTTTCAAATGAGCCCAAGTTGGTTCAAATCGCGTGAGCAATCTGAGAAATTGTGCGAATAAAAAAAAGTGTGGGTTTTTGGTTATGTCACTTTTACGATTATATCTCTAAACTCTAAATTATCTGCTACTATAAGTCATTTTAATTTGTTAAATAAGCCAATAGTAACTTTCGAAATAGCCTGACACTGTCGAAGTTAGCTCCGATATTTTCACGAAAATCGATCGTTTAAAAGAAAGTGCGATTTGTCGGTTAAGTCACTTATGAAATTATATCTCAGGAAATGGAAGCCAAGAACCTTCCAAACTTGATCATCGAAATCGGTATAGCCACTTTAGATAAAGATTGACGAGTAGGAAAGGGTTTTTTTTTGCGGTTATGTCACTCATACGATTATATCTCCGGAATCGATAGTCTTCGCCATGTGCCTTCCGAATTGATGATGGTTCCACCTCATACCCCTACAAAGATGTAAGCTGGACGAGTTATCTAAGTGATAATTAATATTATTACATACTTTCGCCAGTAATAAAAAAAATCGAATTTGATCGATGGCTTGAAAAAGGCATTCAAATGTCGTCTCCGAGAAAATAGAGCGTGTAGAAAAAAAAGCGATTCGTCATTTGTGTCGCTCCGGAGCCATCATTTGAACTAGATCAAAGATTCAATACTAGCTTTCAAACGAGCTTGAGATTGTTGAAATCGGTTCAGTACACATATTTTACGACCCCTTCGAGCTGAATCGAACGGTATATAGCACTCCGGGGCTCCGATTCAAAATAGAATTCTGCGTTTTGGAAAAATATTCTGAGACCCTGCAAAGTCCTGATTGATTTCCCAGTCTATTAAGCCCTACGAATAGAGAAAATGGATTTGCGTGTCCATTTGAGAGATGATTGGACATATTTGATCAATTCATTACTTAGTGGATTAGACATGTTTTTATTCGAATTTAAGACTTTATTGCTGTAATTTCTCTTTTAAGTAGCCAATTTTAGAATGCCTTGAATGAAGTCAAGCGTATTCTGGGAAGAACGTTGCACACCAAATCAATCAAGTGATAGACGGATTGTGCCAAGTTTAGGCGATATGGCGGGTTGGGCAGTTACCGAGCATTTCGAGATATTACAGAAAAAAATCAGCGTAATTCTGAAAACTCAAATGGTTTACTATCTGGTGTAAAAGCAACTTGACCAAATTGGAACAGAATAATGCTTGGCTGATCTGAATATATGTTAAGGTAGGTAAGGTAGAGATTACAATTTCTTTTCAAAGAAAGCTACAAGCAATTATAATATTTATTATATTCCATTGGGATTGTTTATGTGAGATATTCATCATACGTTAAGCCTGAATATTTTGTTTAGTCAGACCGTGTCAATGGTTCAGGAAAAGCTACAACTCTGAGTACGATCAGATGAATAGTTTTGATCCAATACATAGGAAACTAAAAATCGGACATTTTTGCTGTGAAACCTTTCTCCCAAGCACTATCGAAAAGCTCGGTTACTATAATCCTTTATGAATATTGATACAAACTTAGCGAAGTACTTTGCAAAATTAAAAAAAAAAGAGCAACAAATTCGAAATCACTGTAACTAATTAGCAACTAATTATCCACTGGATTTCGAATTATATTTAAGCTTATTTCGGAGGGGTGCTCGTTAACTTCACATGAACTTAGCGAAGTACCTGAAAAAAATGAGCAACAAATTCAAAACTAATACCTAATTAGCAACAAATAATTCACCTATTCGCGTTATCATCGGTATTAAGTGCTTCGCTAAGTTCATGTTCATATTGAATTTCATAGGGATCTGACTTCCGGTTCCAGAATTATGGGATAATATGTGCAAGATGAGCTAAAGTGCACTCGAATTTCTTAGAGACTGCTAATCCGATTTTCAAATGAAAGGTTTTACAACTCCATATAATCCTATCGAATTTCATCCGGATATGATTTCCGGTTCTGGAATTACGAACTCATTAGTTTAAAAATTTCATTTTTAGGAACGTGTTTTAATGCATGACATGGAAAAATCAAGTGAAATATCAGGTGTACAACTTTGCTTCCGCCGTTTTCCGATAGGTGTCTGTACCGGCTGAGGCTGGTCAAAATACACGGATGATAATGCCTTTAAAGTGAGTGTGTACAGTGCCTAACGAATTGTCATCGCCGTTTCAGTGACAGTTGTTCTTGTTTTCGTATTATTCACGCTCGAAAATGTCTGTTTATGTACCTAATTCTCGCCACTTGCGAGAAATTTTACTTTTCTGTTACAATTCGAAATAAAATGCAGCTGAAGCGCATCGAATGCTCTCAGAAATTTACGGTGATGCTGCTCTGAGTTAAAGAACGTTTCGGGAGTGGTGGCAACGTTTTAAAAATGGTGATTTTGATGTCGAAGACAAACATGGTGGTGGAAGAGAAAAAAAAATCAAATATGAAAAACTAGAAGCATTGCTTGATGAAGATTCATGCCAAACCCAAGAAGAGCTTGCCGAAGCGATGGAAGTGAGTGAGCAAGCTATTTCAAAACGTCTTAAGGCCCTGGGCATGATTCAGAAAAAAGGAAACTGAATGCCGTACGAGTTGAAACCGGGGGACATCGAGCGCCGTCTATTTGTATGTGAGCAACTGCTTCAAAGACAAAATCGTAAGGGGTTTTTACATCGAATCGTAACTGGTGATGAAAAGTGAGTCTTTTTCGAGTCGGGATCCGAAAATTGCCGAAAAGATGGGAGAAAGTTGTCGCTAGAGACAGACAATACTTTCAATAATACAACTGTAAGTACTTTTTCACAATAAAGCTTTTAATTTTGGAAAAAACGGCGGAAGCAAAGTTGTACACCTGATACATTCAAATAGCAGGAATGGTTTTGGGTGAACCGGATCATCGTTTCTGGTTCCGGAAGAACTGGAAAAGTGCTCGTGTGCCCCAAACCGGAAATCACTCAAATTTCTCAGAAACGGCTTCACCAATCTTCACATTCTCAGATTCAAATGAAAAGTTTTATGTTTCCATAAGTTAATGTAGAATTAATTACCCAGATCCGACTTCTGGTTCCGGAAATACAGGGTAGTGTTCTGTACGAAATTGCTAGTGATAATGCAACAGACGTAAAAATTCTTCTAAATTTGGTTCAGAACTGTTTCATTTTTTCCAATTATGCTAGTTACTGATCAAACAAACCGATTTCAGCTATGTCAGGCTTCTAGTTCCAGGTTCAGGAAGTACCGAAAATAGTGGATGAAAAAGATCAACGTCTATAAAAATAGACTGCTTATGACTTTTGTTTGGATCTTACTTCCGGTACCGGAAACACCGGGGTTAGATTTGTTTAAAATTTTAAACCGTCATGTAGAGCGAAAATACAAAACAAAAACGAAACTGTTCAAAATAGAAAATGTTATGACTTTTTTGTTCTTTATGCAATATTAAAAAAAAAGTTAGTTAAAAAAATTCCTTAGTAATATTATTGTAGATCGATACTTAGTGGACTGTAAGCTTTATTGAGAACGGGAAAATTCTTTCTATTGGTCTCCTAAAAAAACACGCGTCTGTTTCTCTAGACAATGCAATTACAAGTGCGTCATTTATTTTGATAGAAAATATAGAAGCGAAAAATACATGTGTATGTGTTTCTGTTTTTCACCCGCAGTAGGGATGTGCAATCCATCGAACATTCTCCCCGGCGTTGAAATAATAATTTCAAACCTTCTTCTGGTCGAGGGGCAGCAAGCATACTTCCGTTACAGCGCGCTTAAACTCTCCTCCATTAGCTATTCTCACAGTAACAACGCGCGTCACGCTGTCATTTCCAGGATGCACAGCGACGATCCTTCCAAGAGGCCATTGAAACGGTGGTGCATTCTGGTCCACGAGTAGTACCAATGAACCCACATTTATCTCGTTCGTCTTATGCCATTTCGATCGATTCTGGAGCTCTGGCAGATACTCCGCAGTCCACCGTTTCCAGAAGTGCTGCAACATTGTCTGCACCAGCTGCCATCTCGAAAGAGTGTTTTCCTTTAGATGCAAGTAAGATGGTTCAGCTACTGCTTGCATCTCACGGCCGACTAAGAAGTGAGCAGGTGTTATAGCTGTATAGTCGCTGGGGTCGTCTGAGGACGGTGCTAAAGGCCGAGAATTTAACACAGCTTCAATTTGAGTCAACGTAGTGTACAGTTCCTCGTATGTCAGCCTTCGATCACTGATAATCCGTTTGAGATGATATTTAACCTGCTTTACTCCAGCTTCCCAAATACCTCCGAAGTGCGGGCTGCGCGGTGGTATGAAAGACCAATCGATGCCTTTGTTAGTACAATATGACGTTATCTTTCGGGTAGCAGACTGGTTCTGAAACAAAAGCCACAACTCATGTAGCTCAGTTTTAGCTCCTACAAAGTTGGTAGCATTATCGGAGTAGATTGATCTCGGACATCCGCGTCTACTGATGAAACGTCTCAGAGCAGCAAGGAATGCATCCGTCGTTAAATCGGAAACAAGTTCCAAATGTATGGCACGAGTCTGCATACATACAAACAAGCTCACGTAGGCTTTCGTATACTGAGGTTTACGGGTGGTAGAGAGTGACTTCACCCAGAACGGTCCAGCATAATCTACGCCGGTGTTAGCGAACACAGGCGCCGGTCGTATACGATATGACGGCAAATCACCCATCAATTGTGTTGTCTTCAAGGGATTCGCCTTAAAACATGTTATGCAATTCCGAATCACCTTACGAATTGTGGTTTTCACGTTTAATGGCCAGTAGCGTTGTCTTATTATTGCTAGCAAACCTTTCTGACCGATGTGTAGATTCTCTAAGTGCATGTGTCGAACAAGTGATTCAGTGATCGGATGTCTGGCTGGTAACAACATCTGGTGGCGACTATCGTACGGCACAAACGCTCGCTTGATTCGTCCTCCAACTCGCAGAATTCCATCTTGCGGATCAAGGAAGGCTTTCAATCCGTTGAGACGATGTTTCGTATTGACACCATCTGTCAATGCTAATATTTCTTGCTGGAATGTTTCGCGTTGTACCAGTCGTACTATTAACAATAGGGCCTTCTGCATTTCTTCAGCAGTAAGTAAACCCTTCAAAACTGTCTTCCTCTTGGATATAATATACATTGTAAAGCGTACTAGGTAGGCGACACTGCGTACGATCTTATTAAAACTGCTTACCTTGTCAAAAATCGACATTCGTTTAGAAGAATCGGTTATCGTCAGCATTATCCCAGCTCGCAATTCTGGTAATTGATCATCAGTAATTTCGGTGCTCTCGATTGTTACGGTATTTGAACAATTGAATGATAGCGGACCCATCCACCACATCTTTGAGTCGACTAAAAGCTTTGGCTGTTCTCCCCGAGATAACAAATCAGCGGGATTCGAATGAGAAGGAATGTAATTCCAGATACAATTCGAAGTTAATCGTTGAATTTCGCTTACTCGATTTGAAACGTAAGTGTGTAGCATGTGTGGAGATTTTTTAATCCAAGCAAGTACTATTTTTGAGTCACTCCAGAGATGTACCAACTCGAAATCTAATTCACTAGCATCTAAGAGCTTATCGATCAGTCTGGCGAGCAGCAGAGCAGCAAGTAGTTCTGCACGAGGGGTTGTGATGGCCTTCATTTTTGTTCCTTTCCTTGGTAGTATGCGTGACTTACTACAAATTAATTTCATTTGGACAGAACCGTTTGTCTGAATCGTGCGTACGTAAAGGCACGCTCCATATGCCAAATCGGAGGCATCCGCGAACCCGTGCAATTCCAACCTTGTAACATCTTTGCAAGAGACCCATCTTGGCAATTTCATCTCATTCAGGATAGTCATTTCGTTTCGAAAGTTTCGCCACTTTTTGCCTATGGTAAGAGGAACTGGATCGTCCCAATCAATCTGCAGCTCACCTACTTCCCGTAAAATCAGCTTCGCGGTTGTAATTACTGGACCAAAAAGGCCCAGCGGGTCAAATATTTTAGCCAGCTGGCTTAATAGCTTCCTACGGGTAACATCGTTTGAATTGTCATAATCTGGAACGGTAACAGAAAACCAATCTTCCATTGGATTCCACGTCATGCCCAAAGTTTTTACTATTATTTTCGGATTGTCGTCAGCGACTTCGAAATCATTTCCTCGAAGTTCTTCAGGAACATCTCGAACAATTTCTGGATGGTTAGCGCACCACTTGTGAGCACTGAAGCAGCCCTTTGCCAGAAGGTCCTTCACATCACGTTGAAGTTGACATGCCTTTGATAATGTATCAGCTCCTGTCAGAATATCGTCCATGTACGTTCCCTTATCGATTACCATGGCGGCTTCCGAGAACTCGTCCTTGTGATCAATTGAAACTTGCTTCAGCGCCATTGTTGCTTGAAACGGCGATGAGCCCAAACCATATGTAACTGTTTGCAGCTCTCGAATCGTTAACGGATCGTTCTCGTTGTATCTCCAAAAGATGCGTTGATACTTCGTGTCCTGTGGGTGGATTCTTACTTGCCGAAACATCTTCGGAATATCCAGTGTGAAAACGTATTGAAATCCTCGAAAACGTAGTAGAATTGCGAACAGGTCGTTTTGTATGGTTGGTCCAGTCATTAGAATGTCGTTAATCGAAACGCCTGTTGAAGTCCTTGCAGATCCATCAAATACGACTCTTAATTTCGTTGTCGTACTGGATGGCCTAAGCACGCAATGATGTGGCAAATAATAGACTGATCCCGGATACTCGTCAATCGGCTCGTGTATTTCTCGCATGTGCCCAAGTTGCTCGTATTCTCGAATGAATTGTGAGTACTGCTCCTTCAACTCCGGTTGTCTATATAGCTTCCGCTCCAGATTCAGAAAGCGTTTCAGTGCCATCTCGCGCGAGTCTCCTAATTCATCTTTGCGTTCGTTGAATGGATGCTGTACAACGTACCTCCCCTCCTCAGTTCGGTAGTGTGTTTGCTGAAAATGCCTTAAACACATATCGTCATTCGCCTTAGGCATGATACGGATTTCGTCGCAAGCTTCCACCTTGTAGAAACTTCTCAGTAACTCAACAAGCGATTCGTCATCAGACACCTGACAAAAGGTGCGGGCAATTATCGGCGCGTTGAGTTCGATTACTCCTCCGGCAACCCAGCCAAATTTCGTGTTCCTCAATGTCGGAAGATTCGCACCGAGTTCGAGTACACCATCTTCTAATAATTTCCAAAAGTATTCGGCCCCGATAAGCATATCGACACGTCCTCGTTTGTTGAATTTTGGGTCAGCTAGAACATTTTTGCTTGAAAGGGGCCATTCCGATATTTCAAACGATTTCACCGGTAAATCGCCAGTAATCCGAGGAGTTACCAACACATCTAAATCGATACTAAAGTCTCCGTGACAAGACTTTATTTTGGTTCGCAGCATACGGTAAATGCGGGTCATTTTACCATTTAGACCACTAACTGTAACGTCTGAGGGCATTAGGTTCAGCGAGAGAAGGTTTGCGAATCGTTCCGTAATGAAATTCATCTGGGAAGCGGAATCTAACAGCACACGACACAGATAAGGAGTGTTACCAAAACCGTGAACTAATATCACGGCAGTCGAAAGAAGAATTTGTTTCTTGGAATTTACGTCTGTTGAACACAAGGTAGTCGCCGATTCCATTTGCGATCTGTTTGTGGGATTCGAATCAAGCTGTACAATCGGCTCTGCGGAAATTTCTGGTGGTTTCGTCGAGGTGTTATTCGCAACCTTGTTCGGAATGTCTACCGCATGAAGCGAGGTGTGATGTTTCTTGCCACACTCTCGACAAGAACGCGACGAAGAACATGAGCTGGTACGGTGGCCTCTTCCTAAGCAATTGAAGCAGGCACCGCATTTTTTAAGCACTTCATATTTTTCACTTACACTTTTGTTTTTAAAGGCTTCGCATTTCCAAAGTTCGTGGTTTGCCTTACACAATTGACACTTACGTTCATCTTTCAGTTCACTTGTTATAAGCGTATGACTTCTTGTCATCGTTTTTTGTTTTACACTCTCCGACGACGGCTTCACATTCGTTTCGAGCTTTTCATAAATTCGACACTGCTCTTGTAAAAACTCCAGTATCGCTTCATATGTTGAAAGTACATTTTTCTTTTGACGGGCTTCCCATGCTACTCGTAGCTTTTTGTCCATTTTTCCTGCTATGAGATTTACCAGCATCTGCTCACCGAGTCCCTTTGCTGGCAAGTCCTGGTGCTTCAAGGCTTCCACATTCTTTATGCAAGTATCAAGCATTTTTCTCATGTTGATAGCGTTTTCCAGATTAATCTTTGGCAAATTGAGCAGGTTTTCGACGTGCTTGTCAACGACGACGCGTTTGTCTTCGTATCTTTGAGTGAGCATCAACCATGCTGCGTCGTAGTCATTGTTATTGACTAAATCTTCATCGATAATGCCAGCTGCTTGTCCGACAAGACTATTTCGCAGGTGGAACAGTTTGAGTGCTGGTTCCTCTTGTTCATGACGATTCATTACAGTGGTAAACATTGCTTTAAAAGAGTACCATTTTTCGTAAGACCCGTCAAAGGTCGGTAATGGGACTTGCAGCGGTTGTACATAGGGCTGAACTGGAATCGCAGGTTGCAGGTGAGCAGGATTGGAGGGCCCCATCGCGGGCGGAACAGTAGCGACTTCTGTTTTCAATGTCGCATCCATCAGCATGCCCAGCCACACAGCAACATCATTATGCAGTGACTCGAATTCAACGTAGCTCTCAGTTTCTTCGTTTATGCGTTCTTCAGAAAGCGGCAGTTCGTAAATTTGATTCTGGATGCTATTACAGTCATTGTAACAGTTATCCACAGTTTTCTGCTGAACTTGGAGGTAATGAATGTTTCTAATGTTTGGATTCGGATCACTTGCACTGCTCTTCAAGGCATTTTTCACTCGATTCAACTTTCCGAAAACTGCCGCTCTCTGATTGACCAGTCCTTGCAATCTATCTTCCATCTTTTTTACTTCTTCTCTTTTCCTTTTCAACACTTTCTGCTCGCCAGCAGGAGTTGGCAAGATCTGTACGGGTGTTCTAGGTGTCTTTTGCGACTTAGAACTCGGTGACGACATTTTTTTTTGCACACTACATCACTTTCTTTTTGTCCGCCATTTGCCGAAATTTAGTCACGTAACCTTTTCCGAACAATTCAAGAGTTTGCTTAATTTTGCATCAGATTATCGCAATTTCGCGTTTCGGAACGCGGATGCGTCGGGCAGATAAGAGTAAAAATACTCTTTCACTTTTTTGTAATGACCACCACAGTGAACTGGTAGCGCGTCATTAACATTCGCTCGGCAACAGCACGAACCAATGCTCAGTTCGTATAATTTCACACGGAATCGCGAAACTTTTCACGAGAATCGCGTCGATTTCTCTGGTTTTCCCGGATCCGGCTCGAAGGACCTTTGTAGATCGATACTTAGTGGACTGTAAGCTTTATTGAGAACGGGAAAATTCTTTCTATTGGTCTCCTAAAAAAACACGCGTCTGTTTCTCTAGACAATGCAATTACAAGTGCGTCATTTATTTTGATAGAAAATATAGAAGCGAAAAATACATGTGTATGTGTTTCTGTTTTTCACCCGCAGTAGGGATGTGCAATCCATCGAACAATTATTGAAAACATGAGTTATATGAGATAACGATATCGTTAGTTTGATATCGTTAAAAAAACCGAAAAAAGTTTTGCATATATCTTTTCAACTCATATTTTCGATTGTTTAACGTTTGGCATTGATAAGAAGTCATTTTATTTGGATATTTGGGAATAAATACATTGAGGTCTTTTTTACGCGGGGGATCATGCGACACAAAAAAATCGAGTAACTTTGGACATCCTCATAAAAACCGCGTAGGTTCGGAAATCCGCGTAACAAACCGTAAAACTGTAGGAAATATTTTGTTGCTACCAAATGTCTTCCAAAAGAATGAAACTCGACAAAAATTTGTTTTTGAAATATCTACTTTAGGATTTCAGGAAAATTTTGTAATTTCCAAAATCGATTTTTTGTGTCAAATGTCTTAGGAATGCAACAATTCTCCAACCCTGGTGTAATCTCATAAAATGTTTTTTTTTAAATCGAAAATTTTCATAGTTTCAGAGAGTTGACTTAAAAATATCTCGGGAGATCACCAGATGTCGACACTTCGTGCATTTCTAATACAAAAAAAAGAAAACCGCAAAATATAGAAAATTATCTTAAAAACCCTTTTTTAATCCCCCTTGTGGTGTAATGATGCCTTTCTCATATTACTTATGTTTTCAAAAACATCACTAGAAGACTGTCAATTTTTTTTTTAAATTTGAATAAAATCAAAAACTTTCTTTGGTAAAAACTACCACTACCACCTTTTCGATTTGTAAACAGCTATGTCAAGTTATAATAGATTTAAATGTGGTAACCCTGCTCGCTATACATAGTAGACACACTGTTTGCTAGACGAGTAAGTTTTCTTCTTCTTCCGTACTAGCACGTATCGATGCGAACCGTTTTTGCATAATAAGTATGACAGTTTTAAAATTTTTATACTCATCACTCTATAATTTCGGAACCGGAAGTCGGATCTGGATAAAATTGCACAGTGTCTTTTAAGACACTGAGAGCTTTTTTTTTAATCATGATTTATGAAATTTAACCGTCGCTGAGAAATCGAAGTGAGTTCCGGTTTTGGAGCTTTTCTTCACTATTACCGGTGCGTTTGGAAGCAGAAACCGGGCACTAGTAGTCACAAAGTAGATTTATATATCTACCAACTAACAAGCTCTGCCAACTAGATGAATTTACCAGAAAATTTTATGGAAATGTGCACCTCGTTTCACCATGGCTTGTGAAAAATACACGTGAAATTAAATTTTCATTACTAATCGCACTGTAATTCCGGAACCGGAAATCAGATCTGGATCATCCTCTCGGGGGCTTTTTAAACAATTTCAAGACCTTTCATTTGCATCTTAGTTTGTAAAAATCGGTAAAGAAATTTTTTTCATTTTTTTTGGTACATATCATCCCGTAATTCCGGAACCGAAAGTCGAATCGAGATAAAATTTAAAAGCGATCATCTAGCTCTTGGAAAATCGTGTGACATTATTTGTCACAAACAGACATACATACATACATACACACAGAGACATTTGCTCAGTTCGTCGAGCTGAGTCGAATGGTATATGACATATCGGTTCAAAAGTCGGTTTTCACAGTAATTTTATAGCCTTTCTATATGAGAAAGGCAAAACCGCGTAATTTCGGAAAATTTAGAGTAGTAGTAATTTAGAGAAAATTCGTAAACGGTTTCCTTCCCGAGCATCAGACACACATACATTTTTTCAGCAGAATTCCGCAAATGTTTGATCCTCCCACATTGCTTAACTTTCTCAGCACCTTCAATACATTGAACTTTGAATCGAAGAGCTTCGAACTGCAGTACATCACCTTTCGCTAGACCGATTGGCAAAAAAAAAATGCTAACCAAACCTTGCAGTCAATCAAACAAAACCAAACCGCAAATGTGTACAATCGAACAATTTGCCAACATCTTTCGTTGCGGATCGGAAGTCACTAAAAAAATGGGAACTCGGGACGAGCGGGGGTGGTTGAAAACGCTATCGGAAAATTGCATGTGTACAAACGCAGGTCCACAGCCCCAAGTGAAATGGAAAAAGGGAAAAGAAAATCGCGCGTCGATCGCGTCGAAAATGAAAAATGTGAAAATATGTTGTGTTGTGCTGCTTGGGTGTAGCAGAGGAGAGGATTAGCTTAGACATATAGTCAGCCCACCGACAACATAACGACGGCTTGGGCGAATGGCTGCTATGCCAAGATTAAACAGAGCATTCAGTGTACTTTAAAAGGAGATGCATATCAATTGTTGAAGCCAGTATCAGTACGGATTGCGATTGATTAGCAGTGTGGAGTGCAGTGCAAATAAGTTGGACCATCGGAGCGGCCATTTGGCGAAATTGGAACGGACTACTCCTGTTGGAAACGAAACGTGCTTTTGTGTTGTGGGTGCGTGAAACGAACCTTTTTTCTGTGAATTAGAAATCGTTACGAGTGAATTTCGTTATCAGTATCAGATCAACTAGTGCCACTAACAGATAACAAAACAAACAACAACAAAAAAAGAATCATGGGGAAAATGTCGACAAGAAGCACCGCGTTGAAGTATCTATTGTTTGCCTCATTCATTACCTCCACACTGTGCGCCTCGGCCGCTGGATTGCGCGGCCAGACCCGTGTGGCCCACAGCAACAAGAACGAGAACAGCTGGTTCACTGGTGAGCTGAGTGTGCTGCAGAAGGTCTACGATGACTGCCAGGATAAGCAAGACTTCACCGGTTGCCTGAAGGGTAAAGCTCTGACAGCCATTTCGCGCGCTATCGACATGGTGAGTGTTTGCGCAGTTACGTACGTACGTACGTACGAACGGAACGTCAGCTTTGCTAGGACCAAAGTCATAAGTGAAAATTACAACGGGTTTTCAATTCAATCCTCAGGAATCGGTTCAACTAGTCGATGGAATTTCGCTGGTTAAGCAGGAAGTCGCTGAAAAGGAGAGCATCCCACTGCTGGGAGATGCCCGTGCACTGAGCGGACTTGGCGAGGTGGATCGTTCTATCCTGGACAAACTGAACAAATTCTTCCAGACGCACTCGCTGCGCATTGACATGCAGAAGCAGGATGGTGTCGCCCGTGGAAACAAAAACAACAAACATCACCGCTATCTGATTGCTGCCTTTTTGACCGCCATGGGAATCGCTGGTCCAATCGGTCTCAAGGTTCTGGCGGCGGTAGCCGGTAAGGCTTTGGTCATTTCCAAGGTAGCCCTGACCATTGCCGGTATCATCGCTCTGAAGAAGATCTTCGCACATGACCATCACGAGGAAACCAGTTTCCAGGTGCACGCTGGACATGACAACAGGTAAGAGCTTAGCTTGGCGTTTCAAGACAAGAATGAACTAACGATTATCGTATCTACAGACGAACT
Organism: Malaya genurostris; assembly: GCF_030247185.1. Taxonomy (NCBI): domain Eukaryota; kingdom Metazoa; phylum Arthropoda; class Insecta; order Diptera; family Culicidae; genus Malaya; species Malaya genurostris. Next base: position 232,095,527 of record NC_080572.1, on the reverse strand, counting down.
GCCTACGTTGTTCGCAACCCAGCCAAGATGGCCGCGAGCGTTGATCCTTACCGGTACTACTACGAGCAGCAACAGCAACAACCGCAAGCACAGTACGGTGCCGTCTAAAAACCCATCGGCCAAAGCCGCTACAGCCAGTCATCGGTTCTATCCGTCCCAGAGGAAATGATTAGCGAACAAGTCCCCTGTACATTAATATTTATTTTTAATTTATTGCAAGCGTTAAATTATGGGTAGTTGTACTTTTAAATACACAGCGCTAAGCCTGAAGCAGAGGCCACACCGACATTTTCCCTATACGCAGCATTTTTCTGATTGAAAGAATGTGCGGTTTGTTGAAATATTGGCGAACGAACCACTTCGATACAGCAAGAAAACCAAAAAATAGACCAAATTTAGAACTTCCTCAAATTCCAGTAGGATCGAATTAACTAGTAGCAGTAGCAACAACAACAAGAACGGAAACGTTAGTCCGCGTGTAATTTTATAGCAATGATTAACACGTTATCAAGTTGGTATTTGGTAAGCAGTTTGCAGTGTGAACGATACACAGGTGCGAAAAATAAACATATCGACAAATAAAAAAAAACGATAAAGCACAGTATCACACCCGAGGTATATGTTAGTTTATAGATCGAAAAGAAACCTTCGTCAAAAGTAATTGATGATGAACTTTATGATGGTGGAATGTTGGAATCAGTTGAATAAATAAATTACATAACCGTTGTTGAGTCGGTTACAGGTTTTTTTCGTTTTAGAGTAATGTTCACACAAATATGCCGTCTTTATTAGACAATATAAATTGCATGGAAATCGTTGGAAAGTGATAAGCTGGTGTACAACTTATCAAGAAAACCAAATCGTTATGAAATAGAAAATTTCTTCATTCTATAACAATTCAAATGTTCTAGTATGTTCGTTACAAACAATCTATTACAGTTTTACACATAAACTGCTAATGCATTGATGAGTCGAAGACGAAACGTAAAGAAAGTGAAATAGTCATACGCACTAAGCCCCAAAAACCGGTACCCATGTGGCACCAAAAAACCTCGGAATGGCGTAATCTGTCGACAACCAAAAAGTCGTCACTTGCTTTCGATCGGCACGTCAGTAAAAACGTTTCACTTCGGTGCAAAACTAGTGTTTTGCAATTAGCATTAACTTTACGTTTGCTTAGAGATTTACATTGAATCGCGAAGTGGCATTAGCAGCTTAACATAAACTGCTAATGCGCGGATGAGTCGAATACGGAACGTAAAAAAAAGTACTACTGTTTAGTATTCTTAATGAACCTTCACCATTAAGAAACGTTGGGAAAACAGTCGCGAAAAATAATGCAATTTTTAAAGAATATGAGAGGAAAGTCCTAAACCACCACAGTAAGGCCCCACGAAAAAACATGCACAGTATTTTTTGAGATTTTCGATGCTGAGATCACGTTCGGAAAACCCTTGTCTACAATTCTAGACCATTCGGGGCATTTAAACAGTAGAATTTTTGTATATCTGAAAATGGGTCCTTAGTTGTCAACCAGTTTCTTCTACACTTGATTTTAAAAAAATTGGTAAATTGAGTAGGTTTAGGGAAGAAATATATGCATTGGCATTATGTTTATTGAAAAACAATGTGAAGAATGATAATTATATGGTTATAAAAACGTTATTACGGGACGAGTATAGCGTGATCGGTTAGACCAGGGGTTCAAAAAGTGGTCGATATAGACCCCTTGGGGTCGATATCCTTTATGCGGGGGTCGACGTAAACGAAAATTGACTATGGGGGTCGATCAGGTCTAGAAATCAACCCCCTATTGTTTGATATAAGTTGTTTTTTTGAAATATTCATGCAAAAAAAGTTGTGTTTATTTGACCATCCGCAGAAATTGGTATTTTTCATCAATATTAAAAAAGCAAGAAATTGAATTTTCAAAGGAATTTATCAATGGCGTCTCGTGACAAAATTGACTAGTTGTGCACTTCTTATGTGGTATGTTAGCAGATGTAACAGTTCGTTGTAGGTGAAAACTAAAGATTAACGATATACTTTTGGATGGGATTTTTTATTAAACAAACAAATCTCAGTTTATTAAACAAACAATTTTTTATTAAACAAACAAATCTCAGTAATTCTTTCTCTTCTTGAATCTGTGCAGTAACTCATGTGCACGGAAAATACACTAACACAGCGACAACAGATACTTGAAATTTTATGTCGGATGTATATGAGATGCGTGTAAATACACGCAATTCCTGTACGATCCAACCTGCTTTCATCGAATAAATAAAGATTCCAAAAAAAAATGATTGAATTTGGATGGGGTTGGGAACGCAGCTCATTCCTTCAATTCGACCGGTTGTGCAGTGCACTAGGTGCACATGAGGACGAGACGCCAGTGGAATTTGTTAAGGGTCTAACACTTTTGAAAAGTAATTAATTATTTTCTTTATATTTTCTTATAGTAAACCATTTCAAGAATATTCTGTAAATTTTCATGCCTATTAAAACGAAACTCTGGAAGTTATAGTTCTTTATCTATGGCTATCTCATTCTACGAAGAAGCAAGAGCTCGTCGCACATGAGTAATGAATGTTTTTCTCGAAAGCAGGTTTTGGAAGTCCGTGTCCATCGTCATTCAAAAACAACTGCACCAATTTTTTTCAAATTTTGCACACACTTTCTACATATAAAAAACCAGACCCCAACGTTTTCCTTTTTGTTGTTTGTTACTTTGGGAAGGTTTTACAGGTACAAAATGGCGGATTTTTTCGTGAAAAATCGTAGTTTTTACTTTGAACCACCAAAAATAAAAAAAAATTAAAAATCAAACAGAAACGTTGGGATCTAGAAAAACTTCTGCTCTAACTATGCTGAGTTCATTTGTTCACTTCTGATTAGTCTGCGCTGAGATACAGTGGACATCTCAAATCATTATTTTAAGGAGCGGGAATACCGACTTTTTTTTTTTTTTTTTTTTTAAATAACTATTTATTGGAATATGAGTTAAAATTAAATTATTAAGATTTAAATTGGGTGTTCAGCCACAAGTGGTGACTTTTCAGCCCTGTTATATATATATGATTTGGTTATTACCATGAAGACATCATTTGCTTCCGCAATTCTGAGATTTTTGTGTAGGGAAAATTCTAAACCTACTTGTATTGTGTAATGGGGAAAAGGAACTTATATACTAACTTACTAACTAATACAGAGAGCGAATCGATTCAATTGAAGATTGCATCGATTTTTGTCGGAATTTGCTTATAATATTATGTGACATTACATCTAATGGTTCTATATTTGTGAGTCTGTGTAACTCATTTGTACTAAACCAGGGAGGACGCTTCAGAATCATTTTCAGAATTTTATTCTGAATCCTTTGAAGCGTTTTCTTCCTGGTGGAACAACAGCTTGACCAAATTGGTACCGCATAAAGCATGGCTGGTCTGAAAATTTGTTTATAAATTAACAATTTGTTTTTTAGACAGAGCTTAGAATTTCTGTTTATAAGAGGATATAAACATTTAATATATTTATTACACTTTGCCTGGATTCCTTCAATGTGATCCTTGAAAGTGAGTTTTTTGTCATACGTTAAACCTAAGTATTTAGCTTGATCAGACCATGTCAATTCCAAGTCATTCAATTTGAGAATGTGATTATTGTTTGGTTTAAGAAAAGAAGCTCTTGGCTTGTGAGGAAAGATAATTAATTGCGTTTTTGCTGCATTTGGTTTAATTTTCCATTTTGACAGATAATCACTGAAAATATTTAAACTTCTTTGTAGGCGACTGCAGATCACTCTTAGATTTCTACCTGTGGCTAACAGACTTGTGTCGTCACAGAATAACGATTTCTGACAACCAACGGGTAGATTTGGAAGATCAGAAGTGAAAATATTATACAAGATTGGAGCTACACTCGAACCCTGCGGAACACCGGCTCGTACGGGTAGCAATTCAGATTTACAATTCTGATAGCTAACCTGAAGAGTACGATCAGTTAAATAATTTTGAATCATTTTGGTCAAATAAATAGGAAACTGGAAATCAGACATTTTTGCTATTAAACCTTTGTGCCAAACACTGTCGAATGCTTTTTCTATGTCTAGAAGAGCAACTCCAGTGGATAACCCAGAAGATTTATTTGATTTTATCATGTTCGTTACTCTGACAAGTTGATGAGTAGTGGAATGTTCATGACGAAATCCAAACTGCTCTGGTAAAAAAAATTAATTCTCATTTATATGAGTCATCATTCTTAACAAGATAATTTTTTCAAAAAGTTTACTGATAGAAGAAAGTAAGCTAATTGGGCGATAACTTGATGTTTCTGCTGGGTTTTTATCAGGTTTTAGGATAGGAATTACTTTAGCGTTTTTCCATCTTTTTGGGAAGTAAGCTAATGAAAAACACTTGTTGAAAATTTTAACCAGGAGTCTCAAGGCAACATCGGGAAGATTTTTAATAAGAATATTAAAAATTCCATCATTACCAGGAGCCTTCATGTTTTTGAGTTTCCTAATAATTGATTTAATTTCATCAAAATTCGTCTCAATAATGTCATCGTGTGATAACACTTGGGTTGAAATATGATCATACTTCAGTGAGACTTCATTTTCAATAGGACTCACAACGTTTAAATTAAAATTGTGGACACTCTCGAACTGCTGAGCTAGCTTTTGAGCTTTTTCACCATTTGTAAGAAGTATTTGATTTCCTTCCTTGAGAGCAGGAATTGGTTTCTGAGGTTTCTTAAGAACCTTAGAAAGTTTCCAGAAAGGTTTAGAATATGGTTTAATTTGTTCAACTTCTTTAGCGAAATTTTCATTTCGCAAAAGAGTAAATCTATGTTTAATTTCTTTTTGTAAATCCTTAACTATGTTTTTCATAGCAGGATCACGAGAACGTTGATATTGTCGTCGACGAACATTCTTCAACCGAATGAGCAGTTGAAGATTGTCATCGATGATAGGAGATAAATAATGCAAACTTTGCGTCTGCTTAGCGGTTTAAGTTGAACTGCTAGGTACGAGATGGCAGTTCAATTTGAACTGCTTTAAGCACTGATGAGCCGAAGGCGAAACGCGAAGAAATGGAAACAAAATATGTGCTGTTTGCACAAACAAACAAAACCCCTAAATGTTTACAAAATGTTGTTCAAATGATGCTTTTTATCATGCAAAACATTGGAATTTATTTTGTTGAACGATAGTTCTGGAATGATAGTTTGGGAACCCCCGGGTTAGACGATGCCTTTCACGCAGCCCACCTGGGTTCTGTTCCCAACCTCGCATAAAGGGTCAGAAAGTTTTTCTGACCCGAAGAGGCAGATTAACTTAAGGTTATAACCTTCATAATTGAAACAAAAAAAAAGATACTAATTATACTTTATTAGGCATACTTTATTTGTACTACGATGATTCATAAGTAAAGAGTGATTTTTTATGAGGTATGGAATTTCATTTTCAAAACACAAAATATTTGAGAAAATTGATAAAATATTTATTGGAATCGATAGAACGATCAATATAATTTAATGTTTGAAAATGATTTCATGCAAATGTTGGCTGCGGCTCCGCTTTAAATGGCCTATGCGCATGGTCAAACTTTGGCACACTCTCTCCAACATATCGGCGGGTATTTCACGAATAAATGCTCCAATAGTGTCTTCAGTGCGTCAATCGTTGCTGGTTTCTCATCTTTAAAATGATTCACTCACTTACTCACAAACTGTTTCGACTTTTGCAAGTATTTCGCCGCGGCAGCTTGGATCATTTTGGGGCCTTGCTTGGAAGCGCGAAGCGTACGGGGTACTAATTTTGGAAAAATGCTGAGATCGAATTGTAAACAATAGTCAGCTGATTTATTCTCGCATTGCATGTAGGACACTACTGCCCCCTGTGTTAAAAAAAATCACACCATTCCACTATACCGATTGCAAGTAATCGTGGTCACGCTCTTATGTGACAGATTGTAAGCGCCGATGCTAGAACAAACTCATTTCGGTTATGTCGGTTCCCAATTTCCAGTTTCAGAAAATCCGGAAACAGTAATTGAAATCGATTTCTCGTATTCACCTCGTTTAGAAAGTAATCATATTGTATCACTAGGTGGATGGAAACAGTTTGTTTTTGTAGAATTTCATTAGAATTTTGAAATATTGGTAGAATAATTTTTCATTAGGCGATCTCTGATTGTTTTTTGTTTCTAGTGTTAATATGGGAGAAAAATATTTCGGTATAGAACATTAAGGCGATTCAACTCCTTTAGTGAAGTCTAGGCAATCTTTTAACTATAATATTTGTTTAATATAGTGTAATTTAATTATATTCAAAGAAATTTTCACTATGTTGTTTCAAAACAACATTGCACCTTTCCAATGATTCGATAGAATAGGAGCGCAAATCGAAAACGCTGTTTTAAAAATGCAATTGGCAATTCAACGCCTATGCAACATGGCGTGTCGATCATACTTCACGAAAGCTTGTAAAAATTGTTGATGTCGCATTGTTTTTCTGTAACTATTCGATCAGCATCAAACTGTTAAAAATTAGTCAGATTACACTTTTTTTAACAAAGTCTGTGAAATGCACTGGAAATCAAGAACTCAATGCAATAGCCGTTCAACCGAGAAGGTTGTGTATAGAAGCGTACAGTTTAATAACGCTGGTTGGTTTACACGCGTTAAATACGACAACGGTTGAACTACAGGTAGAGACCTGTTGGCAGCAGCCGTTAAAACGTATAGTCGTGCTGCATAAGAGAGCTCTAGTGCTGGGCCAAGCTGGTGAAGGAAACAACAAAGGGCGTTTCCCAAACTCTACCCAGGCCGCAATATACAGCCACAAGTGCTGAGCAGGAGAGTGCAAAGGCACATCGAAGAGGAAGAGTGCAAAGGCACATAGAAGCAGGAGAGTGCAAAGGCACACCGGTGCGAAGGCACTTCGGTGCAGAAGCATATCGGTGCGGAGCAGAAGCATATCGGTCTTTCCACTGCCATACAACACGCAGGTATACACCGGTGACCTGCGCTGGTTACAGCTGGCGAAGACGAAAGCAAATCGGAATTCGAGTGGTGCTGGATGTCAGGTAGCAGTAGCATCACATCATATTCTATCGCTACAGTGAGCTTCAGCATTGTATCAACGTCCAGATACATCCAACAAGAACATCTAGAGCAACGAGGATCTACACGGCAGTGCAACGGAGATAGACAACAATTTCAAGGTAGAAGTTTTTTCTTTTCCTTTTGATTGAGTACTGTGTAGTGTTGGTTTCAAATTTTATTTTAAAGTTTAGTTAAAAATTTTAATGTAATGGATGAATCCATGGACGTAAATCCTAGCATGAATCCGATACCCCCACGAACGAAAAAATATCAGGAGAGCTCTTCTGGGCCTTGGATAGTCTTTTTTAGACGTATATCAAAGCCATTAAACATTTTTCAAATTAATAAAGGTTTGACATCACGATACTCTTCAATCAAAGAGATCATAAAAGTAAATAACGATAAAATTCGTGTTGTGGTAAATAATTTGAAACACGCGAATGATATTGTCTCTTCGGAACATTTCAATAAAGAGTATAAAGTTCACATACCCTCCAAAGATGTCGAAATTGACGGTGTTGTTACCGAAGCGAGTCTTTCGGTAGATGATTTACTCAAGCATGGTGTTGGTCGTTTCAAGAACTCTATGCTTGAGGGTGTGAAAATACTGGAGTGCAAACAACTGTACTCAGTAGTTCATGAAGAGGAAAAAAAAGTTTATCGCCCATCAGACTCGTTTCGAGTGACATTTGCCGGGTCTGCGTTGCCGTCCCATGTCTATGTCGATAAAATTCGCCTCCCTGTTCGGCTTTTTGTTCCAAATGTAATGAATTGTACGAACTGCAAAAAATTCGGACACACAGCTACTTACTGTAGCAATAAACCAAAATGTATTAAGTGTGAAGGGCCTCATAAAGATAATGATTGCAACAAGGAAATTGAAAAATGTATTTATTGTGGGAATAGTCCTCATGATGATATTTCAGTATGCACTGCATTTAAAGTGCACAAAGACAAAATTAAGCTTTCTTTAAAAGCACGGTCTAAGCGCACATATGCAGAAATGCTTAAAACGGTCATTGATGTCCCCCCTTTGGAAACCGAAAACGGGTTTTCAAATCTAGAGGAACCAGAGGACTCTGACTCTGACGAAAATAGTGAAGGTAATTCGTTTATCACTACCCAAGGGTCAGTTAAGAGAAAGAAGTCTTCCTCCAAATTACCAAAAAAGACACCTAAAATTTCATCTTCAAAAAAAGATCCCCGTGTTAAACAAAAAAAGTCAAAACCAAAGACTGTGCCTCCTGGTTTGTCAAATTCACAAACCAATCCAGGATCTAGTACAGAAAAAGATAATAATCCAGTGGGCTCCATTTCACAGCCACCAACAGGATTACTGAAGTTTTCGGAAATTGTTGAATGGATTTTCTCAGCATTCAATATATCTGAACCCTTAAAGACCCTCATAATGGCATTCCTTCCAATAGCTAGAACCTTTTTGAAGCAGTTATCAGCTCAATGGCCAATTGTCTCAGGTTTTGTATCTTTTGATGGATAATTTATCACCCGTCGCAAATGATACAATCACTGTCCTGCAGTGGAATTGTCGAAGCATCATGCCAAAACTTGATTCATTTAAAATATTATTGCATAGTCAAAAATGTGATGTATTTGCTTTATGCGAAACATGGCTTACTTCAAACATAGCTTTAAATTTTAATGATTTTAACATTATACGTCTCGATAGAGACTCTCCGTATGGTGGAGTGCTTTTGGGAATTAAGAAATGCTATTCCTTTTATAGATTAAACATCCCTTCAACTTCTAGTATAGAAGTTGTTGCTTGCCAAATAAACATTAAAGGCAAAGATATTTGCATAGCTTCGGTTTATATTCCTCCAAAAGCACAAGTTGGACAGCAACAGCTTAATGAAATGGTTGAAGCCCTTCCTGCACCACGATTGATTCTGGGGGATTTAAATTCGCACGGTATTATGTGGGGTTCCGTTTACAATGATAGCAGATCATCTTTAATACAAAACATTTGTGACAATTTTAGCATGACGGTATTAAATATGGGTAGCATGACACGGATCCCAAGACCTCCGGCACGCCCAAGTGCATTAGATCTATCTCTTTGCTCAACATCAATTCGACTAGATTGCACCTGGAAAATACTGCCTGATTTACACGGTAGCGATCATTTACCAATCATCATCTCAATTAGCAGTAGCAATTGCATTGCTACTTCCGCTAGTATTCCACATGATTTGACAAAAAATATCGACTGGATTAAATACCAAAGTAGTATCTCTAGTATTTTGAATTCAATGGAAGAGCTCCCTCCACTTGAAGAATATGACTTCCTCATTTGTTCGATTCTGGAGGCAGCAGAACAATCCCAAACTAAACGCTTTCCTGGGCCAACGACTAACAGAAGGCCTCCCAACCCCTGGTGGGACAAAGAGTGCTCAGAGGCTAAACTCGCAAAACAAAATGCTTGCAAGACGTTTCTAAAACGGGGAGGAGGAACTCCTCAGAATTTTGAAAAACTTATGGTTTTAGAAACCAAGTACAAGAGCATACTTCGAGCCAAAAAATGTAGCTATTGGAGACATTTTGTCGAAGGTTTGTCAAGAGATACCTCAATGAGCACTCTTTGGAACACGGCCAGACGAATGAGGAATCGTAACGTGGGCAATGAGAGTGATGAATACTCGAACCGATGGATATTTGACTTTGCTAGGAAAGTTTGCCCAGATTCTGTTCCTACGCAGAGCATTATACGGGAATCTCCTCCAAATAATGGTTTTATTAATAACCCATTTTCAATGATGGAATTTTCTATAGCACTCTTGTCTTGTAACAATAACGCTCCAGGGTTGGACAGAATTAAATTCAACTTGGTGAAGAATCTGCCCAACCTCGCAAAAAGACGTTTGTTGGAATTGTTCAACAAGTTTCTTGAGCAAAATATTGTTCCACCTGACTGGAGACAAGTGAAAGTTATCGCCATTCAAAAACCGGGGAAATCAGCTTCCAATCACAACTCATATAGACCCATTGCGATGTTGTCCTGCATCAGAAAATTGTTCGAAAAAATTATTCTACGACGTCTCGACACTTGGGTCGAGTCGAACGGTTTGTTGTCAGATACTCAGTTTGGCTTCCGTAGAAATAAAGGGACGAATGATTGCCTTGCATTACTTTCGTCTGACATCCAAATTGCCTTCGCTCAAAAGCAACAAATGGCATCTGTATTTTTAGACATTAAAGGAGCATTTGATTCAGTTTCCATTGATGTTCTTTCAGACAAGCTTCACCAAAATGGACTCCCAGCGGTTATAAATAATTATTTGCACAACCTTTTGTCAGAGAAACACATGCATTTTTCACATGGCGATTTGGCAACACTCAGAAATAGTTACATGGGTCTCCCGCAAGGCTCATGCCTCAGTCCGCTCCTCTATAATTTTTACGTAAATGACATTGACAGCTGTCTAGTAACCCCATGTACACTAAGACAATTGGCAGATGATGGCGTGGTTTCAGTTACTGGACCCAAAGCTATTGATCTGCATAAACCATTGCAAGATACCTTAGATAACTTGTCCGATTGGGCTGTTCATCTTGGTATCGAATTCTCTGCGGAGAAAACAGAGTTAGTCGTCTTTTCAAGAAAGCATGATCCCGCGCAGCTTCAGCTCCATATGATGGGAAGAATGATCCAACAGGTTTTAACTTTTAAATACCTCGGGGTGTGGTTCGATTCCAAATGCACGTGGGGAGGACACATTAGGTTTCTGATAACAAAATGCCAACAAAGAGTAAATTTTCTTCGAACAATAACAGGATCTTGGTGGGGTGCTCATCCGGAAGATCTAATAAAATTGTATCAGACAACGATACTTTCAGTGATGGAATATGGATGCGTTTGCTTTCGTTCCGCTGCAAACTCTCATATTATCAAACTGGAGCGAATTCAGTATCGTTGTTTGCGAATTGCTTTAGGGTGCATGCATTCGACACATACAATGAGTCTTGAAGTTCTGGCGGGAGTTCTTCCATTAAAAGATCGATTTTGGGAGCTTTCATCACGCCTGCTAATAAGATGTGAGGTGCTGAATCCCATGGTAATTAATAATTTCGAACGACTAGTCGAGCTTCGATCTCAAACAAAATTCATGACAGTATATTTTAACTATATGTCACAGGAAATCAACCCTTCAAGATATATTCCTATCCGTGTCAGCCTCCTAAATGTCCTTGACTCAACTTTATTTTTCGATACATCCATGCAGCGCGAAGTGCGTGGAATCCCGGATCATCTACGTTCGACGGAAATCCCAAAAATATTTTCAAGTAAGTTCAGGCATATTGACTCTGAGAAAATGTTTTACACGGACGGATCGCGAATTGAAGAAGCGACAGGGTTTGGTATGTTCAACAATAATGTTTCGGCCTCATTTAGGCTTCAAGAACCTTCATCTGTTTATATAGCAGAGCTAGCAGCAGTTCATTATAGTTTGAGTGTAATCGTCACATTATCTCCAAACCATTATTTCCTCTTCACAGATAGTCTGAGTGCAATTGAAGCCATTCGCTCAAACATGACTGGCAAGACTGAACCGTTTTTCCTGGGCAAAATAAAACAGTGCCTGAACGACATATTGAACAATAATTATCTAATCACTATAGTCTGGGTCCCGGCTCATTGCTCCATTCCTGGCAATGAAAGAGCCGATATTTTAGCCAAACGTGGTGCTATTGAGGGTGAAATTTATGAGAGACCAATTGCTTTCAACATTCAGTAATAGCCGTTCAACCGAGAAGGTTGTGTATAGAAGCGTACAGTTTAATAACGCTGGTTGGTTTACACGCGTTAAATACGACAACGGTTGAACTACAGGTAGAGACCTGTTGGCAGCAGCCGTTAAAACGTATAGTCGTGCTGCATAAGAGAGCCCTAGTGCTGGGCCAAGCTGGTGAAGGAAACAACAAAGGGCGTTTCCCAAACTCTACCCAGGCCGCAATATACAGCCACAAGTGCTGAGCAGGAGAGTGCAAAGGCACATCGAAGAGGAAGAGTGCAAAGGCACATAGAAGCAGGAGAGTGCAAAGGCACACCGGTGCGAAGGCACTTCGGTGCAGAAGCATATCGGTGCGGAGCAGAAGCATATCGGTCTTTCCACTGCCATACAACACGCAGGTATACACCGGTGACCTGCGCTGGTTACAGCTGGCGAAGACGAAAGCAAATCGGAATTCGAGTGGTGCTGGATGTCAGGTAGCAGTAGCATCACATCATATTCTATCGCTACAGTGAGCTTCAGCATTGTATCAACGTCCAGATACATCCAACAAGAACATCTAGAGCAACGAGGATCTACACGGCAGTGCAACGGAGATAGACAACAATTTCAAGGTAGAAGTTTTTTCTTTTCCTTTTGATTGAGTACTGTGTAGTGTTGGTTTCAAATTTTATTTTAAAGTTTAGTTAAAAATTTTAATGTAATGGATGACATGGACGTAAATCCTAGCATGAATCCGATACCCCCACGAACGAAAAAATATCAGGAGAGCTCTTCTGGGCCTTGGATAGTCTTTTTTAGACGTATATCAAAGCCATTAAACATTTTTCAAATTAATAAAGGTTTGACATCACGATACTCTTCAATCAAAGAGATCATAAAAGTAAATAACGATAAAATTCGTGTTGTGGTAAATAATTTGAAACACGCGAATGATATTGTCTCTTCGGAACATTTCAATAAAGAGTATAAAGTTTACATACCCTCCAAAGATGTCGAAATTGACGGTGTTGTTACCGAAGCGAGTCTTTCGGTAGATGATTTACTCAAGCATGGTGTTGGTCGTTTCAAGAACTCTATGCTTGAGGGTGTGAAAATACTGGAGTGCAAACAACTGTACTCAGTAGTTCATGAAGAGGAAAAAAAAGTTTATCGCCCATCAGACTCGTTTCGAGTGACATTTGCCGGGTCTGCGTTGCCGTCCCATGTCTATGTCGATAAAATTCGCCTCCCTGTTCGGCTTTTTGTTCCAAATGTAATGAATTGTACGAACTGCAAAAAATTCGGACACACAGCTACTTACTGTAGCAATAAACCAAAATGTATTAAGTGTGAAGGACCTCATAAAGATATTGATTGCAACAAGGAAATTGAAAAATGTATTTATTGTGGGGAAAGTCCTCATGAGGATATTTCATTATGCACTGCATTTAAAGTGCACAAAGACAAAATTAAGCTTTCTTTAAAAGCACGGTCTAAGCGCACATATGCAGAAATGCTTAAAACGGTCATTGATGTCCCCCCTTTGGAAACCGAAAACGGGTTTTCAAATCTAGAGGAACCAGAGGACTCTGACTCTGACGAAAATAGTGAAGGTAATTCGTTTATCACTACCCAAGGGTCAGTTAAGAGAAAGAAGTCTTCCTCCAAATTACCAAAAAAGACACCTAAAATTTCATCTTCAAAAAAAGATCCCCGTGTTAAACAAAAAAAGTCAAAACCAAAGACTGTGCCTCCTGGTTTGTCAAATTCACAAACCAATCCAGGATCTAGTACAGAAAAAGATAATAATCCAGTGGGCTTTATTTCACAGCCACCAACAGGATTACTGAAGTTTTCGGAAATTGTTGAATGGATTTTCTCAGCATTCAATATATCTGAACCCTTAAAGACCCTCATAATGGCATTCCTTCCAATAGCTAGAACCTTTTTGAAGCAGTTATCAGCTCAATGGCCAATTGTCTCAGGTTTTGTATCTTTTGATGGATAATTTATCACCCGCCGCAAATGATACAATCACTGTCCTGCAGTGGAATTGTCGAAGCATCATGCCAAAACTTGATTCATTTAAAATTTTATTGCATAGTCAAAAATGTGATGTATTTGCTTTATGCGAAACATGGCTTACTTCAAACATAGCTTTAAATTTTAATGATTTTAACATTATACGTCTCGATAGAGACTCTCCGTATGGTGGAGTGCTTTTGGGAATTAAGAAATGCTGTTCCTTTTATAGATTAAACATCCCTTCAACTTCTAGTATAGAAGTTGTTGCTTGCCAAATAAACATTAAAGGCAAAGATATTTGCATAGCTTCGGTTTATATTCCTCCAAAAGCACAAGTTGGACAGCGACAGCTTAATGAAATGGTGGAAGCCCTTCCTGCTCCACGATTGATTCTGGGGGATTTAAATTCGCACGGAATGATGTGGGGTTCCGTTTACAATGATAGCAGATCATCTTTAATACAAAACATTTGTGACAATTTTAGCATGACGGTATTAAATATGGGTAGCATGACAAGGATCCCAAGACCTCCTGCACGCCCAAATGCATTAGATCTATCTCTTTGCTCAACATCAATTCGACTAGATTGCACCTGGAAAATATTGCCTGATTTACACGGTAGCGATCATTTACCAATCATCATCTCAATTAGCTGTAACAAATGTATTGCAAATTCAGCTAGTATTCCATATGATTTGACAAAAAATATCGACTGGATTAAATACCAAAGTAGAATCTCTAGTATTTTGAATCCAATGGAAGAGCTCCCTCCACTTGAAGAATATGACTTCCTCATTTGTTCGATTCTGGAGGCAGCAGAACAATCCCAAACTAAACGCTTTCCTGGGCCAACGACTAACAGAAGGCCTCCCAACCCCTGGTGGGACAAAGAGTGCTCAGAGGCTAAACTCGCAAAACAAAATGCTTGCAAGACGTTTCTAAAACGGGGAGGAGGAACTCCTCAGAATTTTGAAAAACTTATGGTTCTGGAAACCAAGTACAAGAGCATACTTCGAGCCAAAAAATGTAGCTATTGGAGACATTTTGTCGAAGGTTTGTCAAGAGAAACCTCAATGAGCACTCTTTGGAATACGGCCAGACGAATGAGGAATCGTAACGTGGGCAATGAGAGTGATGAATACTCGAACCGATGGATATTTGACTTTGCTAGGAAAGTTTGCCCAGATTCTGTTCCTACGCAGAGCATTATACGGGAATCTCCTCCAAATAATGGTTTTATTAATAACCCATTTTCAATGATGGAATTTTCTATAGCACTCTTGTCTTGTAACAATAACGCTCCAGGGTTGGACAGAATTAAATTCAACTTGGTGAAGAATCTGCCCAACCTCGCAAAAAGACGTTTGTTGGAATTGTTCAACAAGTTTCTTGAGCAAAATATTGTTCCACCTGACTGGAGACAAGTGAAAGTTATCGCCATTCAAAAACCGGGGAAACCAGCTTCCAATCACAACTCATATAGACCCATTGCGATGTTGTCCTGCATCAGAAAATTGTTCGAAAAAATTATTCTACGACGTCTCGACACTTGGGTCGAGACGAACGGTTTGTTGTCAGATACTCAGTTTGGCTTCCGTAGAAATAAAGGGACGAATGATTGCCTTGCATTACTTTCGTCTGACATCCAAATTGCCTTCGCTCAAAAGCAACAAATGGCATCTGTATTTTTAGACATTAAAGGAGCATTTGATTCAGTTTCCATTGATGTTCTTTCAGACAAGCTTCACCAAAATGGACTCCCAGCGGTTATAAATAATTATTTGCACAACCTTTTGTCAGAGAAGTGCATGTATTTTTCACATGGCGATTTGGCAACATTCAGAATTAGCTACATGGGTCTCCCGCAAGGCTCATGCCTCAGTCCGCTCCTCTATAATTTTTACGTGAATGACATTGACAGCTGTCTAGTAACCCCATGTACACTAAGGCGATTGGCAGATGATGGCGTGGTTTCAGTTACTGGGCCCAAAGCTATTGATCTGCATAAACCATTGCAAGATACCTTAGATAACTTGTCCGATTGGGCTGTTCATCTTGGTATCGAATTCTCTGCGGAGAAAACAGAGTTAGTCGTCTTTTCAAGAAAGCATGATCCCGCGCAGCTTCAGCTCCATATGATGGGAAGAATGATCCAACAGGTTTTAACTTTTAAATACCTCGGGGTGTGGTTCGATTCCAAATGCACGTGGGGAGGACACATTAGGTTTCTGATAACAAAATGCCAACAAAGAGTAAATTTTCTTCGAACAATAACAGGATCTTGGTGGGGTGCTCATCCGGAAGATCTAATAAAATTGTATCAGACAACGATACTTTCAGTGATGGAATATGGATGCGTTTGCTTTCGTTCCGCTGCAAACTCTCATATTATCAAACTGGAGCGAATTCAGTATCGTTGTTTGCGAATTGCTTTAGGGTGCATGCATTCGACACATACAATGAGTCTTGAAGTTCTGGCGGGAGTTCTTCCATTAAAAGATCGATTTTGGGAGCTTTCATCACGCCTGCTAATAAGATGTGAGGTGCTGAATCCCATGGTAATTAATAATTTCGAACGACTAGTCGAGCTTCGATCTCAAACAAAATTCATGACAGTATATTTTAACCATATGTCACAGGAAATCAACCCTTCAAGATATATTCCTATCCGTGTCAGCCTCCTAAATGTCCCTGACTCAACTTTATTTTTCGATACATCCATGCAGCGCGAAGTGCGTGGAATCCCGGATCATCTACGTTCGACGGAAATCCCAAAAATATTTTCAAGTAAGTTCAGGCATATTGACTCTGAGAAAATGTTTTACACGGACGGATCGCGAATTGAAGAAGCGACAGGGTTTGGTATGTTCAACAATAATGTTTCGGCCTCATTTAGGCTTCAAGAACCTGCATCTGTTTATATAGCAGAGCTAGCAGCAGTTCATTATAGTTTGAGTGTAATCGTCACATTATCTCCAAACCATTATTTCCTCTTCACAGATAGTCTGAGTGCAATTGAAGCCATTCGCTCAAACATGACTGGCAAGACTGAACCGTTTTTCCTGGGCAAAATAAAACAGTGCCTGAACGACATATTGAACAATAATTATCTAATCACTATAGTCTGGGTCCCGGCTCATTGCTCCATTCCTGGCAATGAAAGAGCCGATATTTTAGCCAAACGTGGTGCTATTGAGGGTGAAATTTATGAGAGACCAATTGCTTTCAACGAATTCTATAGCTCGTCTCGCCAAAGAACACTTGCCAGCTGGCAAGCTTCTTGGGATAAAGATGATCTGGGTCGGTGGATGCACTCAATTATTCCGAAAATATCGACAAAGGCATGGTTCAGGGGACTGGATGTGAGTAGAGATTTCATTCGTGTGATGTCCAGACTCATGTCCAATCACTACACGTTAGATGCACATCTCCTTCGAATTGGGCTCTCCGAGACTAATCATTGTGCTTGCGGAGAAGGTTATCGGGATATTGATCATGTCGTTTGGACATGCGTGGAGTATCGTGATGTCAGATCTCAACTAATAAATTCTTTGCGTACCCAAGGTAGACTATCCAATGTCCCAGTTCGAGACATTCTTGCTTGTCGTGACCTTTCATACATGAAACTTATTTATCATTTCATAAAGAAAACTGGAGTTTCAATTTAATAAAGGCCCCTTTCAAGACTTAGTTCTGATCCCAGCTGCGTCCATGAGTTCAACCAATAGCTAAATTAGAATAAAAATAATGTAATGATACAAACAAACTCGAAACAGTTTATGAAATTATTAACAAAATGTCTGAAAATAACAGCTTATTTTATAATTTATAGAAGTTAATCGTTTGGTTCAAATAATATTTCCGAGTAGATTTCATAATTAATGACGAGTTACCTAAGATGATATTTAAGTAATAAGAGAATATGTTTTAATAAATGCAAAACGTTGTGACTATGTTAGAATTAAATTAGGATAAGAATATTATGTAAAAGTGATGCTACGGCGAAGAAAAACTTATGTAAACTGCCTTAAGAAATAAACGTATTTATGAAAAAAAAAAATTGCTTTCAACGAATTCTATAGCTCGTCTCGCCAAAGAACACTTGCCAGCTGGCAAGCTTCTTGGGATAAAGATGATCTGGGTCGGTGGATGCACTCAATTATTCCGAAAATATCGACAAAGGCATGGTTCAGGGGACTGGATGTGAGTAGAGATTTCATTCGTGTGATGTCCAGACTCATGTCCAATCACTACACGTTAGATGCACATCTCCTTCGAATTGGGCTCTCCGAGACTAATCATTGTGCTTGTGGCGAAGGTTATCGAGATATTGATCATGTCGTTTGGACATGCGTGGAGTATCGTGATGTCAGATCTCAACTAATAAATTCTTTGCGTACCCAAGGTAGACTATCCAATATCCCAGTTCGAGACATTCTTGCTTGTCGTGACCTTTCATACATGAAACTTATTTATCATTTCATAAAGAAAACTGGAGTTTCAATTTAATAAAGGCCCCTTTCAATACTTAGTTCTGATCCCAGCTGCGTCCATGAGTTCAACCAATAGCTAAATTAGAATAAAAATAATGTAATGATACAAACAAACTCGAAACAGTTTATGAAATTATTAACAAAATGTCTGAAAATAACAGCTTATTTTATAATTTATAGAAGTTAATCGTTTGGTTCAAATAATATTTCCGAGTAGATTTCATAATTAATGACGAGTTACCTAAGATGATATTTAAGTAATAAGAGAATATGTTTTAATAAATGCAAAACGTTGTGACTATGTTAGAATTAAATTAGGATAAGAATATTATGTAAAAGTGATGCTACGGCGAAGAAAAACTTATGTAAACTGCCTTAAGAAATAAACGTATTTATGAAAAAAAAAAAAAAAAGAACTCAATTAGAATGAAAACATGAGACAAGCAGATATTATTACAAGGATCTTCTTGTCTCATGAGGCGGATCCGAATTCATTTAACGGCTATAAATGAAAACCAGTTCCGGGCACGAGCATTCGAGCATGCTCAAATAAACCTAAAGTGCAACGCTCTCCCCCCTTGCTGAGAGACTTTCTAGTCGATCAAATGATACGTTCATTAAACTTGGGTCACATATAAAAGTTCTAGCAGACAAAATAAAACTCACACTAGACGAGCCAACAGCAGTGGCCATCAATCGTAATCGATATCTCCCCTCGAGTTAATGTTGTTTGGGCCTAGCTCATCTTCCCCTTCCTACGGCACGGGAACAAGTTCAGCAGCTACCAACAACCAGGCCGGCTACGAACTATACGAGAAAGTCCCGAACAGTCAGGATAACACACTTTCCTCCTACCTACCTACCACGTCTGGCTCGGGGTACATCTCGAACACACTCACACAGCTGGATAAATACGGGTAAACAGGAAGCTATCGTGAAACTGGAACATGTTTCCAGTTCCATCATCAGCATTTCCAAGGTGGTGCATACAAAGCGAGTACGTTTCCCGTTTGTCGAGCACAACTGAAACCCGGAGCCAGGGAAAAACCATGTTGCTATTAATAATTTCTTACCGTTCACACATTGGCATTTTCTTTCCTTTATGAGTTTAAATTTATTCCGCGCTGTAGTCAACAGTGAGTGTACACAGAATAGAACCCTCAGCGATCCGTCCGTCCGCCCGAGCGAGGTCTTCTTTGCTCTAGTGACTCCAGTGGAGAAAAGTGCATTCACGGCACGGCATATAGGAAGCCACAGTTGTTTATATGCTACTGCCCCGTTCGTTAATGCTGCAACGTGTTTGCGTTCCCTGTTAGCCTTCCCTCTGTCATACGAGTGGGTAGAATGGATGTGTAATACCCAAGGCCCTATATAATTAGGCCTTTGCTATCTTGTACGGAGCGATGTCGTCTTAGAATCAATCGTTTCTAACAAATAATGACCGAAAGTGAATTTGGAGAGTAGTGGAAATTGTCACCCCAATCAGAACGAACGAACTGTTCTCCGAAGCATTGTTTACGTTATCTACACCAGACTCACTACTCACTCGAACATGCTCGGGTGGTGTTCTCCATTTCGGTGTTGTCGTTATGTTCACCAAAATGATGACATTAGTTACATTGTATGAAGCAACGGCTGTTATCACTCTTTTGCACAACACTCCCAACGACAGCAACACTCCGATCGACATAAGCTTTGTGACTTGCTGTTCGATGGTGATGATTACGACCGGTGGATCGGGCTCCGACCGTTGCTATCGTGTCGGCTAAGCCGACAGTCAATGCACGTTTCGTACGATAGATTGCCGTAGGTTGTTTATGCAACACAGAGGAGCCCGCAGGACGGAAGCTGGTGGGCCCGAATGACTTGTTAGTTAGTTAGCTAGTTAGAGAGTTATCATGCATTGATAATGTGCTAAATTTGTAGTGAGGAGAGAAGATGATTCGAGATATCGAAGGAATTTAAATTAATGCATTTACAGGCTGGTAAATCTAAAAACGAGTATTGGCATTACAAATAAATGGCACTTTTGCTCATTTCTGAATAATTTAATTTTCCAACTGATCTTATCTAATTTTTAAAACACTTCACTTGGTCTTTACTTAATATCGTTTCCTTTTCCGTATCGGAGAAATTAGGCTACATTGCCCATTTGAACACTGGCAACGCAAAACTAATGCCTTTACCGAAATGACAGGTTCTCCGATAGAAATGATTCTGACCCGGTCGCAACAAGGATTATCAAACCATCAATCTGACTACGAATTTACTTGAAGTCGACTTTATTTTACTATTTACACTGAGGTCTCTTTTTACCCGGGGGACGCGTACCGCGTAAAAACCGTGCAAAAAATGCATAACTTCGGAAATCCGCGTAAATTCGGAAACTCGCATGAAAAAAAAACCGTGTAACTTCGGAAATCCGCGTAAAAAAACCGCAGAACTAAAGAATTTTTTTTTTGATGCCAAATATCTCAGAAATGCATAAAACGTCCAAACCTGATATAATCTAAAAAATATATATATTTTTTAAATCGACTTGGAAATATCCGAAATCGAAAACGTTTCATGCATTTCTATGACAAAACAAAAAAAACGCGGAAATCCACGAAAAAAAACCGCATAAAAATAGCGTAAAAAAGATGCGTGTATTATTATCCAACGAGTGTATTATTATCCAACACAAAAAAAAACAAGTTTTACAAATAAGATTGAATGGTCTAACAAAGAAATTGATTTCTCTTGTTGTATATACACTCTTAGAAAAAATGAAGTTTACGCTTGACATAAATTCAAGCATGCCGGAATTTCTTCGGTTGTGACAGAATATTACATCTATTTACATGTAAAAATAAATTTTGCGTATATATCGATGTAAGCTTCAGCTAAATTAACTGTGAACTTAATGATATGTTTTATCTTTACATGCTTTGAATACTGAATGTAAGAGAATCGCGACGCTCCTTTTATATGCATCTATAAATATTTTTTTAATTGTGTAACGTAATTTTTGCTACATGCCATCGGAAATATGATCAATAATTTATGAGAACATTTTCAGTCGTATGACATAATCACAAATAATTCAAAATTAAAGTTTTTTTTTAAATGTCTGTTATCAATGAGTGTGCTTTGACTTTTTCGTACCCGAGTCGACGGTTTTGAGATGTAGTAAGGGTTTCAGGTGTTTTTTTTTCAGTTCCAATATCAAGAATTCAGTTTCAGATGCAGAATCAAGCTTTTAGTTTTGCTGCGGGATGGATTCATTTTGTGTGTCGTTCGCAGTGTGAGTTTCGTTACAAACAAGAGCAATTACGTCAGCATTCAGCTGCTGGTCTTTTACAATGGAGCAAAACACACCGAAAAGTAAAGAACGACTGTAAAAATTCTACAAATTAGTCCATTCAAGGGCTATAACATTTTACAAATCTGTTGAAGTATGAAAATCGAAAGCGAGAATAAACATTTTAGTGCACCGTTCGAAGTGCGAACTTAGCACCAAACGAGTGCGAATAAAACCAGCATATAACTGCTTTGCGTTTATGAAAAATGCATTGAACAGTGTTCAATATCGAAGAAAACTCCACAATTTGACTCTTCTGAAAGCCCGAAATGAATTCCGTGTTGCATTCGTTGAAATATGCAAATTCGAAATGAAAAAAATCAACATAAAAATTCAGTATATTGCTATTTTGCGAGCTGTTAAAACCACCAATGTGTGAAAAAGCTGTAAACGAAATCTCGTAAAAGGAAATCCCTTCACAAAAATTGCTTCAGTATTGAATTGAAATCCACACTGGAAGCAGTTCTGCTGCGGGACGTTCGCAGTGCAAGTTTCGCTTCGAACAAAAGCGATTGCGTCATCCAGCAGCTGGTCGTTTGCAATGGAGCGAAACCAGAGATGCCAGGTCGGCAGATTTGGCTGTAATTCTGCAGATTTCGTACATAAAGATGCAGATATTGCTTGTTGCAGACTTTTGAAAATCGAGTTTTTCGCAGATATTCGTAAAAATTTACAGACTTTTGAAAAGGTCAAGACATTTTTTTTGCTCGCCTAGTCAGTTTAGCGTATCATACTTTCTAGAGAAATTGAAGTCTGCAGACATATTGTCGGATTTACTGACTTTTGCAGCCCTGCCTGAAGATATTTGAAATTTTTACCTGGCATCTCTGAGCGAAACACACCGAAAAATGAACAACGACCGTGTAAATTCTACAAATCAGCCCTTTTAAGGGCTATATATTAGTGTACAACTTTGCTTCCGCCGTTTTCCGATAGATGGCTGTACCGTATGAGGCTGATCCAAATACATAGATGATAATGCCGAGGGACATCGAGCGCCGTCTATTTGTATGTGAGCAACTGCTTCAAAGACAAAATCGTAAGGGGTTTTTACATCGAATCGTAACCGGTAAAAGCGGCCACAATATCAAGAGCGACATGACAAAGTCATCCTCCAACACGACAATGCTCGGCCTCACGTCGCAAAAGTGATCAAAAAGTACCTGGAAACGCTGAAATGGGAAGCCATGCCCCACCCGCCGTATTCCCCAGATGTCGCCCCTTCTGACTTTCATCTATTCCGTTCGATGGCACACGGCCTGGCAGATCAACATTTTCAATCGTTCGAAGAGTTGGAAAAATGAATTGCTTCATGGATAGCGTCAAAAGAGGACTCCTTTTTTCGAGCCGGGATCCGAAAATTGCCGGAAAGATGGGAGAAAGTTGTCGTACAATACTTTGAATAATACATCTGTAAGCACTTTTTCGCAATAGAGCTTTTAATTTTGGAAAAAAAAACGGGGGAAGCAAAGTTGTACACCAGATATGTTTACAACAGAACTATTAGAATTACTTATCTGTTGAAATATGCTAATCGGAAGTGAAAATAATCAGTTTAGTGAAGGTAGGTTCTAATTATAAAATTTTCGTATACTTATTTCGGTTTTATTTTTCAATTGGATTTTTGGTGTATTGGTTTGAATGCATTTTGTTGACCTCATTGTTGTTGACCTTGTTCATTATGTCTGCATTAAATTAGAGAAAATAGAAGTTTTTTGACGTGTGTCTTCCTTTTTTCTTTCCGAACATTTTCATATGATGGTAGACAACATTGAGTACAAAATATCGGCTTTGTTCGTATCAAAATCGAAATAGTAACGAACGTTTTTTTTTTAAATTGCATAATTCATTCGCTGTTGCTGGTAACAGTGTAGTTTTTTTTAACTTGAGTAAGAAATACATAGTGCCGAAGTAGCGATTCCTCATTCTGAATAGAGCTTTAAAAGTGTTTGCTATAGCGCGATCAAGACCAGCTATATAAAATACATACTATCAAATTGTTGTGATAGCACACGAGCAGTCCACATCTTAAAGTAAAATGTGACCAAGAATTTCGAAACAAGTTTTATTAATGTGATAATATGTTGTAATATGAAACTATCATTGTATTTTCGTTAGTTATAATAATAGCATTATTAATAATAATGATAATAAAAACAGTAACAATAATAATAATGATAGTAACAATATTCTTTCTTGTTTCGATTATAGAGGTTTTAACCTCAAGTGATCTAAAGTTTTCTTCAATCAGTAGATTATACACGGTTATGAACACTACGTCTTCACCAATCATATCAGTATCACATCCACAGGTAATAAATCAGCCTGGAACAGAATGACGGACATCAGCGGCACCCATCGAAAACCGAATCCAACTCGTCACCTCCAGCATTATCGACAACATAAAAGGTTCTTTTCAGAATCACCATTATTACAGGGTGTCCCACGAAAAATTTCGAATTCTAAAATACAATAAAAACAAAAAAAAAACGGTTTGATAGATTTCAATGATTATACATTTATTTGGAAAGGTGATTAATCAAATTTGTATGAAAAATAATTTCGTTCAGTAGCCAATCCGACCCATCCCGACGCAGCTTCTCGGAGACCAATTCACATCACCGTTTCTGCTGATTATTCGATTTTCCAAGATTGTTCGCAGAACATCGATTGTTTCGTTGGTTGTGTGGCACGTAGCGCCGTCCTGTTAAAACCTAACATTTTTCATAAATATATTTCATGAATCAACCTTTCAAATATATGTATAATAGTGAAAATCTATCAAACCGTTTTTTTATTGTTGCATTTTTAGATTCGAAATTTTTCATGGGACATTCTGTATAAAGAATTATATCTATTATTCCCTACACTTTCGCTGTATTCAATCGTAGTTGGTGTTGAACTTACTATTATTATTATGTCTTTTATTTAGCCCTAATTTTAACCTGCATTTGTCGTTCACTCGGGTAGATATCATGCTTTATAAGGGAACAGTTTCAGCAAGCAAATATTATTCGTGTTCCCGTCAATCCGGTTATGTCTCTGACATTACCAACTCGTTTTTTTACTATTTCTTGGTATTATCCTCGATTTCCGAACGAAATTATTTTTCACTTCAAATTTTACTGTACATTTCTTCTACCTTTTTACTTAATTTCTTTTTATATTTCGCTAGTGTGAATCATTCTTCCGATTTCGCTGGTATTTTTTTATTATTTTCAAAAATTGTGCTAGTTTCAAGTTTCAGCTGGCCTAGCGTTTCTTCTTTCCCTAAATTGTAGTTTTTCTGTTATTTTCATGTCGGCTGTCCATCCTCTGTTCTCTGTATTTAAGCTGCAATACTCTAAACCTATTTACTGCTACCTTTCGTTTTAATAATTTTGACACCCTTACTTTTCTTTAGACATATATTTAGATTATTTCAAAGAACGTGTAAATACCACGTACATCAAAATACTGGCAACATAATCTAACTCATCATAAGCGTCCACAACTAGAACAATTTACTATATTTGTCCTCACAGACGTTAATATGTGCTCAAAAAACTACGCAGTCTGCACTCCTAGAAACAATAACTTGTTCTACGTGAAAATATTAGAGACAGTTTTAAAGAGATGTAATTCTTATTTATAAATGCTGAAAAACTTTACAAAAAAAAAACTACATTATTTCCAGTTGGACAGTCGATTAAAATTAGAGTATTTATGAAACAGAACATAATGGACCAAAAATGAGCTGATATTCAAATGTGAATGTTACCACCCAGCTCAAGGCGTAGAACAACGCCGGTATCTTCGAGCAATCACTTCACACAAAACGTTCCGACAAGCTCAATCCTGTTCGACAGCAACAAAAGGCGAGTAAGATAGTAACGATTTGATTGGATAAATTTGGCCGATTGGATTTCGTTTCATTTATTATTCAAACTGAAATTAAAATCACTTCTTCTCCAAGCTTTCAAACAACTGACCGTCTGTCCGAAGCGCGGCAGGGAATGCGCACTGGACCAGAACTCGAACTTGCTCGAACGTGCTTGCTGGTTCCCACCAGAGCAAAAATCATCCTAACAAATCGATCCGGAGGTTGAGAAACACAAGCTGAGAGTGAAGCATTTTGTGGTATAAGATAAACATTGGCCACTTATAGAACCATTCGCAAAGCCCATCCACAGTCCGGTGAGCTGTCCTGTGACTGAGCAATAAAATGTTTTCGTTTCATCAAACGTGGAAGAAAAAAAAAAAAGGAAACGAAACATAAAACGGTGCGAGGGAAAAAGAGAGAAATTATTGATAGATAGCTAACGTGAGGAGATCGGTTTTTTTCTCTCCTATTTCCGAGCTATCTATTTGTGTCTATGAGGCTATTGTGGGTTGAATGATTCATTTCAGCCTCGTTTCGGGTGGACTTATGCTGATGAAGTTGCTTCGATGAATAGAATGATAGCAGGATGGATGGATGGATGGATGGATGGTTGCGGACTCACACTCACGGAACGTCGAGGCTCGTCGCGTGTCCAGATAGTGGCTTCTATCAATCACACCGTGCATCATACGATAACAGTTGGGAGCACATTTTTGTAAACACTACTGCCAAGTGAACCTCACCGGCAGCTAAGGGTTTTGAATGCGCGCTATGCTTGTCAATATTTCGATGCACGGGTTTTTTTCGAATAAATCCTCATCCGACTCGATTTCTCGCCACATTTGCCCGACACTGTTCTACCACACGAATCGAATCAGTCAACAGTAATATGGGTAGTACTTTAGAACCTGTCTGCTGCTGCTGCTGGGTTCAGATGGAGTAAGGGTGTGAACAACACCAAGCAGCTGGCGAGTATTCATAAACGCTGAATAAAATTTTACATTTACTGTGAGAAAAAAAAACGAACCGAACAACTTGTGGAGTAGGTTCGACTCGTTAAACCACACCACACAACACATACCGACACCGCCGACAGTAGGCTCGCCCCGGGATATACGCTAAGGTTTTATGTTCCTATTCTATCATTCCGTCAAGCTATAAACTATTAACCAGCCAATGCAGCAGCGATGGTGTGGTTCGGGAAGAAGCTTTCGATGGGAGTCGTTGTAGGAAATGGTGTAATGTTTCCGAGGCTCCTGACTTTATGACGTCGTGGAAATAATTAAGAAGAATAGAGGAATAATTTTATACGCTTCGAGTTCTATAAAATTTCATTTATTTTACGAGCAAGTTTGGATTCGAGCGGTGCATTGGAAATTCTCTCCCAGCGCGGTCAAAACAATTCACGGGTTGTTGGTGTAGAAAGTAATCGTATCAATAACGATTTCTTAGTTACGCTTCTCTGTGACCGTTATGAACTATAATCTGTGGAAAAGATTCAAAAAACAATTGGATCATTTTGTATGGAGCCTCAATGAGATAGTTCTAGTTATGGAGTGATTAATACCATGAGGTACAGCTGAACAACCAGAACCGAACCGTAGCCTTGGTACCACATTCCAATACGGAATTTGATCTCATGATTTGATAGAGTTAGCGTTCGATTTCAAGCTTGAATCTAAGAGTAATTTACTGTTACAATTTGTGTTGATTCACGAAAGTAAAATTGTTTTACGATTCCTTTATCAATATACAACACTTTGATATTGAGAATAACATTATTATTGATGTTGATCGCAGAGCAACGAAAGAGTTCGTTTTAATATTTAAGAGCGAATAACGATTCTACCTCTGACCTTCCACATTACAATAAAAAAAATTGACAAATCTAGTATTGTTTAAAAAACATGTTATTTGAATCCAAGGATGGCTTTTATCGTATCAAAGAACGCTCTCTAGAAACTCTTCACACGATTCAACCAGTGCCATCAAAGAGAGACGGATTGACGGCATGGTTCACCAGTGCGAGAGCGAATTTCTCTCGATGGCCCGTCCGAGCATCACGGGTTAGCACGCTGCTGTGGGGATTCGCTCTGAAGCAACAAACGGTCGCTCATTCTCGTTTTGCGATCCGATTCTATATGGGTAGTGGATAATTACGATAGAATCATTTCAATATTGCCGCTTATTCTAACTATGTGCATATAACCTTTGCATAAGTTGTGTCTATGAAAATATCTGTGAATGCTCTAAACAAAAGGGTTTTGAAATATTGCAACCTAGTATGAGAATCATCAAGCCGAATCATCGATTCGATTTTCTGCGATAATTGTCAACTTGCGATTCTCGTTTAGTAAATTCCATATAGCGCCGATCATTGCAAAACTGTATCTATTTTGATAAGGGCCGTGAAATACTCAGAGTATGCGAAGCGAAGCGAAGAAATGTGGAAAAATTCTCTCACGGTTCATGTTTGAGAGACAGCGAGTTCTT
Organism: Malaya genurostris; assembly: GCF_030247185.1. Classification (NCBI taxonomy): domain Eukaryota; kingdom Metazoa; phylum Arthropoda; class Insecta; order Diptera; family Culicidae; genus Malaya; species Malaya genurostris. The sequence continues at coordinate 232,067,468 of NC_080572.1, read as the reverse complement.
GTAGCATCATCTACCCGATTTACGATGTTGTATACAATGTAGATAAATATCGAGCCGCTCTCTGTCCCGGGTTGGTGGTTCAATGCATAGGACGCTGGTCTAACAAGCCAGTTGTCGTATGTTCGAGCCCCGACCTGGAAGGATTCTTAGCGTCAGTAGGATCCATAGTACTAGCCATGCAATGATTCTGTACGCTATATGAATCGGCTGCGAAGTCTGTTGAAACAGAAAGGCCAAATTACACAAAAGGAATGTAATGCCATGACTTTTTCTCTGACAAATTATCGACAATCACCAACACGGCTTGAAACATTTGCAGGTTGCTAAAATGATAGTAGACGTGAGATTGAGGTATATAGCAATCGTGAATAGAAATTTTAACGCAAATAGGTGAATAATTTGTTGTAAACTAGTTACAGTAATTTCGAATTTGTTGTTCAATTCGTTTTGAGCTTATAAAAAATTAACACGAAGCATCCCTCCTAAATAAGCTTGAAAACCAACCAAAACCCAGTGGATAATTTGTTGCTGATTAGTTGCTAATTAGTTGCGGTAATTTTGAATTTAATGCTCAATATTGCTGAGTACTTTTCTAAAGTTAGATGAAGTTATCGAAGCACCCCCTTTGAATAAGCTTGAAAACAAATCAAAACCCAGTGGCTAATTTGTTGCTAATTAGTTACGGTAATTTTGAATTTGTTGCTCATTTTTTTTATTGAGTACTTGACTAAGTTCATATGAAGGTAACGAATCGCCCAACCTATATAATTTTGAAAACAAACTGAAATTCAAAGGGTTATTTGTTGCCAAATGGTTGCTAATTGGTTACGGTAATTTTGAATCTGTATCTCAATTTGTTTTGAGCTCATATAAAATTAACACGAAGCACCCCTCCTAAACAATCGTGAAAACAAATTGACATTCAGTGGGTAATTTGTTGCTTGTTAGTTGCTATTTAGTTACGGTAATTTTGAATTTGATGCTCAATATTTTTGAGTACTTTTCTAAGCAACTTCTAATTTTTTTAAGTGCTTCGGTAAGTTCATGTGAAATTAACGAAGAATTCTTCCAAAATAATCTTGAAATCAAATTGAAATTCAATAGATAATATGTTCCTAAGTGGTTGCTATTTAGTTATAGTAATTTAGAATTCGTTGCTCAATTCGTTTTGAGCTCATAAAAAATTAACGAAGCACTTCTCCTAAGTAATCTTGAAAACAATTCGAAACCCAGTGGATAATTTGTTGCTAGTTAGTTGCTAAGTAGTTACGGTTATTTTGAATTTGATACTCAATATTTTTGAGTACTTTTCTAAGCTCATACGAAGTCAACGAAACACGCCTTTCAAATAAACTTGAAAACAAGTCGAAACCCAAATGCTAAATAGTTGCAAAACAAATTCAAGATTACCGTAACTAATTAAGTTACGGTAATTTTGAATTTGTTTGCTTTTATTCCAGTACTTCGCTAAGTTCATGTGAAGTTAACGAAGCATTCCTCGCCAATAATGTTGAAAACAAATTGAAATTCAATAGATAATTTGTTGCTAAATGATTGCTAATTAGTTACGATAATTTTTAATTTGTTGCTCAATCTGTCTTGAGCTCATATAAATTGAACATAGCCCCCCTCCTAACTTAGCTTGAAAACAAATCGAAACCCAGTAGATAATTTGTTGCTAATTAGTTACGGTAATTTGGAATATTTTTGAGTACTTTTCTAACCTCTGAAGAAGTTGACGAAGCACGCCTTTTAAATAAGTTTGAAAACAAGTCGAAACCCAGTGGCTAATTTGTTTCTAATAAAACGGTAATTTTGAACCTGGTGCCCAAATTTCTTTTTTTTCAAGTACTTCGCTAAGTTCATGTGAAGTAAACGAAGCACCCATTCTAAAAAATCTTGAAAACAAATTTACGTTCAGTAGATAATTTGTTACTAATTAGTTACGGTAATTTTGATTTTATTACTCAATTTGTTTTGAGCTCATGTCAAGTTAACGAAGCATCCCTCCTATATGAGCTTGAAAACAAATCGTAATCCAGTGGATAATTTGTTACTAATTACATAGTTACGGTAATTTCGAATTTGTTGCTCTTTTTTTTATTTTATTGAGTACTTCGATAAGTTCATATGACGTTAACCTAAATATCCTAAATAATCCTGAAAACAATTTGAAATTCAGTGGACATTTTGTTGCTAACTTGTTGCTAATTAGTTACGACAATTTTGAATTTGATGCTCAATATTGTTGAGTACTTTTCTAAAGTCAGATGAAGTTATCGAAGTAACCCCTTTAAATAAGCTTGAAAACGAATCGAAACCCAGTGAATATTTTGTTGCTAATTAGTTACGGTAATTTTGAATTTGTTGCTCATTCTGTTTTATTTTATTGTGTACTTGACTAAGTTCATATGAAGATAACGAAGCACCTATCCTAAATAATCTTGAAAACAAATTGACATTCAGTGGATAATTTGATGCTTAATGGTTGCTAATTAGTTACGGTAATTTTGGATTTGTTGCTAATTTTTTTTATTTTATTGGGTACTTCGCTAAGTTCATATGAAGTTAATATTATCTTCAATCCTAAATAATCTTGAAAACAATTTGAAATTCAGTGGATATTTTGTTGCTAACTTGTTGCTAATTAGTTACGACAATTTTGAATTTTTTGCTCAATATTGTTGAGTACTTCTCTAAAGTTAGATGAAGTTATCGAAGCACCTTTTTAAATAAGCTTGAAAAAAATCGAAACCCAGTGGATAATTTGTTGCTAATTAATTAGTCAAAATTACCGTTTGAATTTGCTGCTCAAAATTTACTTCGCTAAGTTTATGTGAAGTTAACGAAGCACCCCCTCCTAAATAATCTTAAAAACAAATTGAAAATCAGTGGATATTTTGTTGCTAAATGGTTGCTAATTAGTTACCAAATTTTTGAATTTGTTGCTCAATCTGTCTTGAGCTCATATAAATTTAACGAAGCACCCTACCTGTATAAGCTTGAAAACAAATTGAAACCCAGCGGATAATTAGTTCAATATTTTTGAGTACTTTTCTAAGCTCAGATAAAGTTAACGAAGCTGGATTGGAAGATTACGAACGTCTTATTCGATATTTGACCGAGAAACTTCATAAATTTTATTCATATGATATAAAATCAGACAGACCCTTCAAGGCTGTCTTGAAAGGACTTATGAAAAAAAGAGCGAATGGTACTTCTAAACCACGCTCTGGAATTTCCCATGAACTTTACCTAATACACTTCAATCGAAGTGATGTAAACAATTTGAAAACTTTAGAAAAAGTACGTTTCATTTCCCACATTAAAATTCATTGGGAACATTATAAACGGCATAATCGTATTGCAAACTTAACGCAATGTCGTCGTTGCCAAGGCTTCGGTCATGGAACCAAAAATTGTCATATGGATATACGGTGTTTGAATTGTGGTAAATCGCATTCGAAAGACGTTTGTCCAATGAATGAAACCACTGATAAATTTTCATGTTCAAATTGCAATGGAAATCATAAATCCAATTATTTGAAATGTCCTGTCAGGGAAAAAATTTTAAACGCTCGTTCGCTTCGACAACAAGTCAAATCCACGACCTTAAATTTACAGAGCATACCTGAAAATCAAAAAACCGTTACAAATGCCACGCCTAATTCTTCTAAGGCACTGATTTCTTCGAAACAAAAAACAGGTACGCCTGCCAATTCGTCTTCTAACGAAAACAATTTATTGACAGGTAGATCGACCTCGTCATCATCTTCTTCTAATGTCAGTTATGCTGGTATATTAGGTAAAAAACTACCACCTATTTCTTCTAATGTAAATAATTCTAACGAAAACAATTTATTAATAGGTAGACCGGCCAAATCACCTTCTTCTAATGGCAGTCTACCTACCAATATTCCTTCAATGCCATTCGCTTCTTTAAATGAAGTCGATTTAGGCGATATAACTGAAAATAAAATGATCTACCTACAAGATCAACTTTTTCAAATGATCATCCAAATGAATTCGACTTCATCTCTTTTTGAAGCATTTCAAATCGGATGGCAATTTGCAAATAATATTATAATGAATTTAAAATTTAACAGTGATGTTAAATAATTATTTGAATATTTTAAATTGGAATGCTCGATCTTTGAAATCGAGTGAAGATGAATTTTATAATTTTCTCAAAGTTCACAAAATTCATATTGCCATTGTGACAGAAACTTTTCTTAAACCAAATGTAAAATTGAAAAGTAATCCACATTATGTGGTTCATCGATTTGACAGGTTTACTGGAATGGTTGGTGGAGTTGCCATTTTTGTCCAACGGCAAATTAAACATCGAATTTTACCTTCTTTCAATACTAAAGTTATTGAAAGCTTGGGAATCGAAGTTGAAACCATTCATGGAATTTATTTCATCGCTGGAGCATATTTGCCATTCCAATGCACCGGCGAACAATTAAATTTCTTTAAAGGCGATTTGCAAAAACTTACAAGATATCGATCGAAATTTTTCGTAATAGGGGACTTAAATGCTAAGCATGTCCAGTGGAATTGTAGGCAAAATAACAGTAATGGTAAAATACTTCATAATCAACTCTCAGCTGGTTACTTTACAGTTCTTCATCTCAGTAATCCTACGTTGTGAGTCCTATTGAAAATGAAGTCTCACTGAAATATGATCATATTTTAACCCAAGTGTTATCACACGATGACATTATTGAGACGAATTTTGATGAAATTAAATCAATTATTAGGAAACTCAAAAACATGAAGGCTCCTGGTAATGATGGAATTTTTAATATTCTTATTAAAAATCTTCCCGATGTTGCCTTGAGACTTCTGGTTAAAATTTTCAACAAGTGTTTTTCATTAGCTTACTTCCCAAAAAGATGGAAAAACGCTAAAGTAATTCCTATCCTAAAACCTGATAAAAACCCAGCAGAAACATCAAGTTATCGCCCAATTAGCTTACTTTCTTCTATCAGTAAACTTTTTGAAAAAATTATCTTGTTGAGAATGATGACTCATATAAATGAGAATTCAATTTTTTTACCAGAGCAGTGTGGATTTCGTCATGAACATTCAACTACTCATCAACTTGTCAGAGTAACGAACATGATAAAAGTAAATAAATCTTCTGGGTTATCCACTGGAGTTGCTCTTCTAGACATAGAAAAAGCATTCGACAGTGTTTGGCACAAAGGTTTAATAGCAAAAATGTCTGATTTCCAGTTTCCTATTTATTTGATCAAAATGATTCAAAATTATTTAACTGATCGTACTCTTCAGGTTAGCTAACAGAATTGTAAATCTGAATTGCTACCCGTACGAGCCGGTGTTCCGCAGGGTTCGAGTGTAGCTCCAATCTTGTATAATATTTTCACTTCTGATCTTCCAAATCTACCCGTTGGTTGTCAGAAATCGCTATTCTGTGACGACACAAGTCTGTTAGCCACAGGTAGAAATCTAAGAGTGATCTGCAGTCGCCTACAAAGAAGTTTAAATATTTTCAGTGATTATCTGTCAAAATGGAAAATTAAACCAAATGCAGCAAAAACGCAATTAATTATTTTTCCTCATAAGCCAAGAGCTTTTTTTCTTAAACCAAACAATAATCACATTCTCAAATTGAATGGCTTGGAATTGACATGGTCTGATCAAGCTAAATACTTAGGTTTAACGTATGACAAAAAACTCACTTTCAAGAATCACATTGAAGGAATCCAGGCAAAGTGTAATAAATATATTAAATGTTTATATCCTCTTATAAACAGAAATTCTAAGCTCTGTCTAAAAAACAAGTTGTTAATTTATAAACAAATTTTCAGACCAGCCATGCTTTATGCGGTTCCAATTTGGTCAAGCTGTTGTTCCACCAGGAAGAAAACGCTTCAAAGGATTCAGAATAAAATTCTGAAAATGATTTTGAAGCGTCCTCCCTGGTTTAGTACAAATGAGTTACACAGACTCACAAATATAGAACCATTAGATGTAATGTCACATAATATTATAAGCAAATTCCGACAAAAATCGATGCAATCTTCAATTGAATCGATTCGCTCTCTGTATTAGTTAGTAAGTTAGTATATAAGTTCCTTTTCCCCATTACACAATACAAGTAGGTTTAGAATTTTCCCCACACAAAAATCTCAGAATTGCGGAAGCAAATGATGTCTTCATGGTAATAACCAAATCATATATATAACAGGGATGAAAATTCACCACTTGTGGCTGAACACCCAATTTAAATCTTAATTTAATTTTAACTCATATTCCAATAAATAATTATTAAAAAAAAAAAAGTTAACGAAGCACGCTTATTTAACTTGAAAACAAATCGAAACCCAGTGGATAATTTGTTGCAAATCAGTTACGGTAATTTTGAATTTGTTGCACAATCTGTTTTGATCTCATATGAAATTAACATGAACCACCTCTCCTAAATGAGCTTGAAAACAAATCAAAACCCAATGGATAATTTGTTGCTAATTAGTTACAGTCATTTTGAATTTGATACTCAATTTTGTTTGAGTACTTTTCTGAGATCAGATGAAGTCAACGAAGCACGTCTTTTAAATAAACTTGTAAACAAATCAAAACCTTGTGGATAACATGTTTCTAATTAGTTGCAGTGGTTTGAATTTGTTGCTCAAAATATTATTTTTTTTCTCCAGGTACTTCGCTAAGTTCATGTGAAGTTAGCGAAGCATTCCTTTTAAATGAGCTTAAAAAGAAATCAAAACCCAGTTGATAATTAGTTGCTGATTAGTTGCGGTTTTTTTTAATTTGTTGTTCAATTTTTTTATGTTTGATTTTGGTTGTACAGCGAAGCAAGAGCTTTTCATGCATATCATTTTGTAAAGTTTGAAAAGATTTTTCTTAACGAATTTTAACATGAAGCATTATTTTTTTTTTGTCTTTAGCAAGCTACAGTATTCTACAGAGTCAGTCGACTGTGCTAAACTCCACACTCAATACATAATCGCTCGCATTCAGTGGGTAAGCACTCAGTGTTTCATTTGAGTAACAAAATCGAAACCACCGCAACCAATGAGCAACAAATTACTCGAGAAAGTAAAAAATTGAGCAGCAAATTCAAAATTACCGCAACTAATTAGCAACTAATTATTCACCGTTATTAGCTTTATCATTGGCGATATGTGCTTCGCTATGTTCATGTTCATTGCTGTGTTTCATTTAAACTGACTAACCAAATGTCTATCCCAGATAGGGAAAGCTACGGGTTCGAGCCCCGTCTCTGTGGTATTTTTTTTTTTTGCAAATTTTCACCTCTACAATTTCATTTCATTATCCTTTTTCAGATGTTCAGTTCAGGTTTTATCGATTTAAAAAACTTAAATAAATCGTGAATATTTTTCTGCTTATGCGGAAAAAACTTGATTAATTCAAGTGATACTTTATGCTACTTCAGTACAGTTGTTTCGGTGTTCCAAAAATTGAAGGAAATAATTTAATGCTTTCGTTCTTCTATTTTGAGACTTTCAGCTTTCTCTTCAACTTCAACTGGTCTTCAGGAGTAAGATTAAAATAAAAACTTCGATCTATCCGCAAGATGTTTTGTTCAATCATTTTTCTTTCTCACACTTCTAGAGTGGTTCGATTGGTAGAGCAGTTCCCCGAGTTGGAAATGATTTACAGGTTCGATTGTTGAAATAGAAGAGTCTTTTTCGCAAATTTCATCTGCCATCTCGTATTTGCCATTGATCGGTCATTTCCAATTTCGATCAGTGCATTAACAGTTTATGCTGAACTGCTAATGACTCCTAACGGTTCACACTGAAGTCTTTTTCTACGCGAGAGATACGTATCGCGTAAAAAAAACGCATTACTTCGGAAATCATTGTAAAAAACCGCAAAACTATAGACAAAATTGTATGTTTCCAAATTGTTTTTGAAAAAAATCGACTTTGGGACTGAGCGGATTTCTGAAATCTGAAATTATTTTTGATGCCAAATGTCTTAAAAATGCATAAAACATCTAGATCTCAAAAAAAATTTTTCTTGCAAAAAATTCGAAAATTTTTAGAGATTATCAGTGTCAGATAATTAACATGACAAAAAAAAATTCGGGATAATACTAGATCTCGACACTTCGTGCTTTTCTAAGACAAAACAAGAAAACCGCAGAACTTTTAAAATTCGCATGAAAACTAACGTGTAACTTCCGAATTCTGCGCAAAAAACCTTGTAATAACGCATAATAAGATCTCAGTGTACTTACAAAATACTTTGCGCGTTTGCACCGGAGTACAAGGTCTAAACTGACGTCCCGGACGAATCAAATTTCGTCTCACTGGCCGTACAAGTTGTGGTAATTTAGGGGGGCACATATCCAGTTTTACTGGTTTTTACGTTTCGACTTCGATTAATCAGTTCGGTAGCAGTTTATGTTAACGTGCCGTAAAAACAAGTAAAGTGCAGTGGGTGGCAGAAGTTTGGGGATCATTTCTAACCCATAAATTACCATCGCTTTATTGTTCACAATTATATTTTCGAAGGCAAGCGTTTTTTAAGGGGGGGGCAAATTTTGAAGAAATTCTCCCCTTTTTGATTTTTTGGGGGTTTACATTTTCTTGTAGTTTAACATTTCAAAAATATTGTGTCAAAATTCAGTGTAAGTTACCAAAAATATTTTTTTGCTTATTTTTTGATCCTGCCACATTTACTGAACCGATTCTTTTCAAACGTGGAGCATACTTTCTACTCTTGATATAAAATTCCTCCCCTCTACGTTTTTGAATTTTTTCCATTTTCATATTATTGTAGTTTTGCGCCTCAAAACACGGAAAATTTAGCGTAAGATCGCGTTTTTTGCTTAAATATGCCACGAACTGTTCAAAAATCAAAATAATAACTTGAGAACGACGGAGGTTGAGTAATAACTCGCACTTTACGTAAATTTAAGAACATTTTTGATTTTAGATAGTTCAACGCCAAGTTATCGTTTTCACCGCGCAACGGGATTCTCCAAAGAGGTTTTGGGAAATGCTCTGTTACCGCCTAAGTTTTCAATATTAATATGCAGAAATTCAACTAAATATTCTTTAAATGATGCTTTATTATGTAAAAAAAAGTTTGAATAAATTTGCTTCAGCAGTTTCTCCGTAAAAAATACAAAAAAGTGTTTTTTGATTCGAATTATCCTTACTCCTCCCCTTAATCGTAAACGTCTCTACTACAAGCAGGTTATGATTATGTCTAGCGTAAAATGTTGTCCGGATTCTGCTACATCGAAAAGAATCATTTTTTTTTTTATTCAATAATATAATTATTTTTAAGGCACACTGCTTTAGCTCTAAGGTGCCAAGGACTTTTTCTAATTTTATTAACGACTAACTTAAAACTAGGATAGTATGATTGGATAATGTTGTATTGGGGTGGCAGTGGTCGACTTTGGCAGATCTAACCTTCAGCTGGCGATCGGCACAGGCCGGTGGATGGAATATATCATGAGTCTTCCAGATGACGTTGGCCGCATCCCTCGGTCCGTGTGGGTCCGCGGGAAACACCCCCAGGCTACGAATACCCGGCGGGTGGCCCGCATGACTAGAGCGACCTTCCGTGGGCGATGATGGTGATGTAAATATAACGAAAAAATATAGAGAAGTAAATATTGCGGAAAACGAAGTAAAATGGGGATATGGGAACGAAATGACTAAGAACGACAGAGATCTAATTAGTTGACATCGAGATGGAGAAGAGACGGGGAGGGGGGAAGCGAAAAGGTCAGTGACAGCAAAAAGATCTTGTTAGTTCCGATGAAGATGGTGGACAGATGAGGAATCGGGATAATCGGCGGAAGTTAGTGTCGAACCTGCAGGTGAAAATAATTCTTAGCCACAGTTGAAATAACGTCGATAAATAGGAGGAACTTTCTAAGCAAGATGTAACAGATTACACTTGTATATTAATGTGTTTGAGGAACTGGTATATCAGAAGCATATATGAACTATCCCGACTCGCCAACACATCCCGAACCGGAACCTCAGTCGGTCTACCTCGGGCCCTGAGGGATTCCAATAGCTCCGATCTGGCGGCGCGATACTCTACGCACGACCACACGACATGCTCGATGTCCTGATAACCGTCGCCACAGGTGCAGAGCCCGCTCTCCACGATCCCGATACGCCGGAGATGTGCGTTGAATGTATAGTGATTTGACATGAGTCGTGACATAACGCGAATGAAATCACGACTCACGTTCATCCCCTTGAACCAAGGTTTCGTCGATACCTTAGGAATAATGGAGTGTAGCCATCGTCCCAGTTCGTCATTCGTCCATGAAGTTTGCCAACTTTCGAGAGTTTTCTGACGAGAAATACTGAAAAATTCATTGAAGCAGATTGGTCTTTCATAAATGTCACCTTGTAATGCGCCCACTTTAGCCAATGAGTCTGCCTTTTCATTTCCCGGAATGGAACAATGCGAAGGGACCCAGACTAACGATATTGAATAAGACCGTTCAGATAAAGTTCTCAAGTGTTCCCGTATTTTCCCCAGAAAATAAGGGGGATACTTTCCTGGCTTCATTGCCCGGAGAGCTTCTATTGAGCTTAGACTGTCCGTGACAATGAAGTAATGGTCTTTGGGCAAGGTTTCAATGATCTCGAGGGTGTACTGAATAGCAGCTAATTCTGCGACGTAAACTGAAGCCGGATCACTGAGTTTGTAAGAAGCGGTGATGTTTTGATTGAAGATGCCGAAGCCTGTGGACCTGTCGATGTTTGATCCATCAGTGTAAAACACCTTTTCACAGTTGACTGTTCTAAATTTATTATAAAATATATTAGGGGCCACTCGAGGGCGTACGTGTTCCGGAATTCCACGAATCTCTTCTCTCATGGATGTGTCAAAAAACACAGTAGAATCAGAAGTATCCAAGAAATGAGCACGGTTGGAAGCAAACGAAGAAGGATTAATATTCTGAGCCATGTAATCAAAATACAAGGACATAAAACGGGTTTGAGAATTAAGCTCAACTAACCTTTCGAAGTTTTCAATCACCAGAGGATTCAAGATGTCGCATCGAATGAGCAAACGATATGAGAGATCCCAGAACCGGTTTTTCAACGGTAAGACGCCCGCCAACACTTCAAGACTCATCGTATGAGTTGATTGCATGCAACCCAAGGCAATACGCAAACAACGATACTGAATTCTTTCCAGCTTAATGAAATGGGTGTTCGCGGCGGATCGGAAGCAGAAGCATCCATATTCCATAACGGACAATATCGTTGTTTGGTACAACCTGATCAGGTCTCCTGGGTGGGCACCCCACCAAGTTCCGGTTATTGTACGAAGAAAATTGATTCTCTGCTGGCATTTTTGTTTCAGATACCTAATGTGACATCCCCAGGTGCCTTTGGAGTCGAACCAGACCCCGAGATATTTGAATGTGAAGACCTGAGCTATGTTTTCACCCCCTAGTTGAAGCTGTAGTTGTGCTGGTTCTCGCTTCCTTGAAAATACAACCAGCTCAGTTTTCTCCGTAGAGAACTCGATACCCATTTGAAGAGCCCATGTGGATAAGTTGGCAAGAGTATCTTGTAACGGCCCTTGCAGATCGCCAGCTTTGGGTCCTATAATGGACACAACGCTGTCGTCGGCAAGTTGTCTCAGCGTGCAAGATGTGTTGATACATTTATCGATGTCGTTTACGTAAAAATTGTATAAAAGGGGGCTTAAGCATGAGCCCTGAGGAAGACCCATGTAACTGAATCGTATTGTCGACAAATCACCATGCGCGAAATACATGTATTTCTCGGACAATAGATTGTACAAAAAGTTATTCAAAATTGGTGAAAGACCATGCTGATGCAGCTTTTCAGATAGGATATTTATAGAAACTGAGTCAAAAGCCCCCTTGATGTCTAGGAAAACTGACGCCATTTGTTCCTTACGAGCAAATGCCATTTGAATTTCGGTTGAGAGCAACGCAAGACAATCGTTCGTTCCTTTGCCCCTGCGGAAACCAAATTGTGTATCTGAAAGTAAGCCATTAGTCTCGACCCAATTGTCTAGACGAAACAGAATCATTTTTTCGAACAATTTCCGGATACAGGAAAGCATAGCAATCGGCCGATACGAATTGTGATCGGAGGCTGGTTTTCCTGGTTTTTGAATGGATATCACTTTCACTTGTCTCCAGTCATGTGGAACAATGTTGTCCTCAAGGAACTTATTGAATAAACTCAGCAAGCGCCTTTTGGCGGGGTCAGGCAGATTTTTCAACAAGTTGAATTTTATTCTGTCTAATCCCGGGGCTTTATTGTTACATGACAAGAGCGCAAGTGAGAGCTCTACCATCGAAAACGGTGTTTCGTTTGTATTTGGTGTCGCGGCGCGGGTGATCTTCTGTTCCGGAACAGAGTCTGGGCATACTTTTTTAGCGAAATCGAATATCCAGCGGTTAGAATATTCCTCGCTTTCATTCGTTGTGTTATGATTGCGCATTCGTCGGGCTGTGTTCCAAAGAGTGCTCATAGATGTTTCTTTTGTTAGGCCGTCTACGAACCGACGCCAATAACCGCGTTTCTTAGCTCTAATCAAGTTCTTAATTTTAACGTCTAACGCCGCGTAATTCCGGTAATTATCAGGTGTTCCATTTTTTCTGAATATTTTATACGCGGAGGCTCTCTCCGCGTTTAAATTTGTGCACTCTTTGTCCCACCACGGGTTGGGAGGACGGATGTTAGTTTTTGCGCCGGGTAAAAAGAATCATTTGTTGTTGATTTGCTGAATTTAAACGTGGTTGTGAAGACACCGATGATGGTGAACGTTCTGGTTTCGTCCAATTGAAGTGATTACTCCAGAAAACGTAAAAAGTCCACATATTGGTTATATTTAAGCGTAAATTGAAATTGCGAGAGATAGCTGAGGCCGTATAGATATCAGAAGGCAGTGTGTTTACAATTATGCATGAAAATTTTACCATGAGAAAGCTCTTTTCAAACTGTGCCGTGTTTACTCACAGTCGATCAAACATAACAACGTGTTGATGATTCAGAGCAATATACGAGTAATAAATTCAGCCATGCATACAAGTAATAAATCAGTTTTTTTACGTTGATATGTGGCAATGGATGAAACATGGATCCATCACATCACTACGAAATCAAAACGATCATTATCTGAGTGGACCAAGTCCGAAGCGTCTAAAGGTACAACAGCCAGCTGGAAAGGTTATGGATTCAGTTTTTTTGGGATACACATGATATAATCTTCATCGACTATCTTGAGAAAGAAAAAACAATCAATAGTTGTAGAAACAACCTCATATGTCGAAGAAAAGGCCAATGTTTCACCAAGACAACGCACCGATTCACAAGTCGATGGCAACGAGACGTTAGAGAAGCGTTGGAATGATTGTGTTGCTCTTAAAGGATACTACATTGATTAATAAAATCAATTATTGGCAAAAGAAAGGTGTTTTTCCTAGTTAGTTCCAGGATTTCTTGAGTGGTGTGTTAGTTTGGAATTGAAATGTTTCGCATTTGTATATCTAGTACTTTCGATCTTTTAATTCCTATCACACTAAATTCGAATTGTAATACAAGAATCAACCGATTGCACATAACGGATACGTTAGCACGATTAAAACGCGGAAAACATTCAAATTCCCCAAACATAAAGATAACACAGCAAAAAGCACACTCCTTCGATTAGCTTCCTTCTCCTGTCCAACGCATGTCACGCAAAACCTTGCGTTCGATGTTCATTCTCAACTTTCTGCACCCAGTTCTCGGAAAAATTAAAATTCAAAATGTCTCAACCAGACGCGATGTTTCGGGTGCTACGAAAAAACGCTCCACGCTCGCTGACACCCGATAGCGTCTATAATTTAATATTTCATTCTAATTCCGTACCCAGAAAACCAACCACACCGTGCCACCTAATCCATCCTTGTCGCTGGTGGATGGATGTCCTTCCTTACGATAAGCTAAGCAAACTTTTCACTCCCGCATTCATACCGCCGCTTCAGTACCGCCATCCGTGACGGTTGCTCCTGTGGAGTGTGACTATTTTTACTTTGAATTAAAATTCATATCCTACCTACACCCGACACCGAACACGGTTACCAATGACATTCGGTACAGTTCCTCAGTGAAGAAAACAAGGGCTCGGTAGGTTAACTCCAAACTCACACACATAGCTGCCATCGATAGAAGAGGATACCGAGCAGTGAGTCGATTCTTCAGTGTCCTTCCGTGCCTTTGGATTTCCATAGCAAAGAATGAACATTGCGTAGGTAGATGCAAGCAGGAGAAGGAGTGGTGCTGGTGCCGGTGCTGGGTAGACCTACCAGGTTTTACCAACTCTCAACGGTACGGCCCTAATCATTCTGAGTGGATCATCAAACGTTGAAGCTCGAAACGATGACGATGACGTTCGGTGATGATCGGTGAACAGTAACACTCATACTAGCACAGACATACTCAAACACTCGCCAAAACCAGAGTCTATTGAACCCGTGATTTTCGAGTGTGCAGTGGTTCACTGCGCACGCTGGCTGGTCGTTTCGGCTTGTGACGCAGCACATGCTGAGGGGATTTGTTTGTGCTACATACAATCACAAGGAAACCCCTAGCACACAGTTGGGCACCAGGAACGGACCGACTGTACACCGAGAAGGGAATAGCATGCTAGACCCCTAATAATTCTGTTTCCTTTTCCAGTGCTTACGGGACTCGCTCACCACACATACCCGGTTGATGGTTGCTGCCTGGATGGAATATGAAATCAAGTTTATGCTGTATGCTTGCCCTCTGCCGTCCGGTTGTTTGGAAACGAACGATGACGATGATGATGACGGTTTTTGTCGGCCGTATTTTTCTGGTTTTTATGCACGGTTCCTGCTGCGGGGATGAGTCGTGGAAAACAAAACCGGCAGAACCCTGTGTCTATGAGAATGAAGAATGGATTCAGGGGAAAACTTATGTTTTCAATTGAGTGTCCTGATTTGATAGTATTTGCATTGAAGTCTTCAAGCGTGTGAAGCTGAAAGCGGCCACGGCAGAAGCACGAATGTAGAATTTGCATCGAAACTACTTTAATCACGTTTACGTGATAGATATGATTAGGTGCAACTGCAACAATGTCTGCTTTAAACGGCGAGCTCCTGTTGCCGTTAAATCGGTTATGCAATCACTCAAAAATTGAATTTTTTTAATTGAAACCGAAAGGCTGAGTGTCAATGTATGTATCAATCGCCTCAGTTTGAAAAGGCCGGGAGTCCTCGGTGTGTATTTGTATGTTACTAGTAATTCCACCCAGGTAACCAGTAAGCACTAATAATGGCATTAAATTAGCCTTCTATGAGCACCAAAAATTCTTCAAGCTCTATATCTGCAATCTGAAAGCATATCTGTTGTAAATCAATCAAAATTCAGCTTTCAGGATGCACACCAGCTATAAATAAGCATTATCTATGAATAGCCGTATGTTTTGCCAAAGTCGGCCTTAATTTAGTCTCAGGTGCGATTGAAACGCCAATCAGTGATTATTTGCTGTCATAACGCGGCATTAGTATGTGCTTATTGGTTACTGGGGCAATCCCACGAACGCGGAGGCCAATTGGCCGGTCAATTTCTCGAAATCATGTTCTTTAAATGAGTTGTTTGTTTCGGCAGCAGTGTGACAAGTGGCACCATCCTGTTGAAATTACATTTCGTCCAAATCCACATTATGAAGATTTGGCAACAAAAATTCATTTATCATGATTCTGTATCGATTTCCATTCACGGTAATGCGTCGTCCTTTCTCATTTTTGAAGAAATAAGGACCACACCAAACAGTTCATTTAACAGGATGCATCGGTAATTCTTGAACGGCGTGTGGATTATCTTTGCTCCAAATACGGCAATCGTGCTTGTTGACGTATCCATTCAACCGAAAATGCGCCTCATCACTGGAAAAAATTTTGCGATATAAACAGTTTTAATTGAACACTGATGTTGGAAATAAATTTCCACGATTTGGAAGCGTTGTTCTTTAGTTAAACTATTCATGATGATTTACCAAACAACACTGGATATAGCCGTCACTTTACACTGTCAAAACAACTTTCAGACAATATAGTAATAAGCCCTATTGAAAGAACAAACATCCTAAAGAAAAACCCAAGATCAATTATTTTTAAACTTGCTTACTGTGTGGTTTCAAATCGCAAGTAACATTAACAACCAGTTAGATACAGCGAATCTTCGATTGTTCGACAGTGCTTTGAGTTTATTTTGTCCCCAATTGTCGTTTGGTATTGACAAAATTAAAATCAGGTTTATGACGTTTCTATGCCATAATATATCGTTTAAAATGTAAAAATAACTATTAAACCAATATGTCCCCATTTTGCCCCCATTCTCTTATACTATTTGAATTTTGACCACTTCACCCGACGTACGTACTTTCGATTATAATTAGCGTTCGGAACAGTTATGTCACTTGTTGAGTGATCGGTGGTAAATATAAGTATAATTACTAGTATAACTGCACATACCAAAAATAATTATGGAGATGATTTAATAATATATCGGGCATTTTTCGGATAACGCCCAGTAGCCTTCTGTCAACATTCACGTTGAAGAGTATTGACAGAGGAAATATTTTCTTTTCGATTACTGTTATGAATGACTCAGACTGAGCACCGAATTATTCAGAATCTTTCTTCAAAATGGATTTTCCGTATACGAAATCTGGATATTTCTGGAGAAATAATAATCCGTAGATTTCAAGAGGTTTATTCGTAGATCCGTAGAAAAGACAAAAATCCGTAGATTTACGGATAAATCCGTAGGGTTGGCATCGCTGGTTCGGAAGCAGACCACGTTCTATGTGGCACAATCTTCTGCGTACATTGGGATATTGTAACTGGAATTCTCTTGTTTATGTTATTTTCAGAAATAAAACTTTCGGCATCGTGTTGCTGCTTGAACTGCATGTATACCGAATCACTACTTCTATTCAATTGATTTTTTATCGCTTTCTTCGCAATCAAAGTGTATTTATTGTTTTAGCAAAAAATCGAAATCGACAATTAGGCGCGTATACAGAGGAATATTGCAAGGGTTCAACCCCCCTCCGGAACTCATTATAGTTATGAATAAATCTCTTTAAATATTTAAGTTGATTATAAAATGAATAATTTTAAAGAAAAGACTTCATAACAAAAATCTCCAAGCCACCATAGAACTTTCAAAAAATCAAAAAAAAAACCCTAGAATGAGAAAAAAATATCTTGTGTTCAGAACGAATCTCGAACTGGTTGATTACGACAGTTAACGAAGGCACCTCGCGCCGCGTTTCATGCATCTTGAGACAGCTTTGAACACGTTTTTCTCGAAACACGATCTTCAAAATCTGGCAAACTCATAACAGCTACAAATCTCGAAATATTTGTATTTTCGAAATCCCCTACGTGGTGTACTAGTTTTTGATATACACTCAGAAAAAAAACTTTGGTTCTTGTTCCTGCTCTAAATTTGAAGACACAACCGGTTCGTCCGTTTTGGACCTCTCGGTAAACTAACCGCAGCAACTTGGTTATAAAAAGGCTATTGTTTATCGGAATTATGCAACAAAAAAATTTTTTGTTCGTTGAAGTACACTTGATTAAACACTGAAATATAAAATTCGATAGCTTCCACTTTATTTCTGTAAAATGTTTCTGGAATTGTCTTATGTTTTAACGCGCATGGTTGCCTTATATTCAGAATTACTTCATTAATTATTCTGTTGTAGATTCAAATAGTTCTTAAAAGGACGAAACTTTGGCTTCAGTTCATGATTGAGATGCGAATATTTCACAAAGCAGATTGGGTCACATATACAGAGACCATTTGAAAATCTTATCTCCAATGTAACAAGGTTGCTGACGGATAACGATGATGCTTCTACAATTAGCAACCAATCGTTACAAAAACAAATGGCCGAGTTATTTATATAATATATTTTACTGTGGCTTTAACCTTTTTAGTCGTTCACCAGTTTCGAGTTTATTAAATTTAAATATTTGAAAACCAAAATTTTGAGATAATTACGGTTTTTTTTATTCAATAATATAATATATGTTTAGGCACACTGCTTAAGCTCTAAGATGCCAAGGGTATTTTCTAATCTTAATTAACGACTAACTTAAAACTAGAATAGTATCATTAGATTATGTCGTCTTTGATTTTCTAGAATCCATTGTATGTTGCATGGGTTTTCCAGATGGCGCTATCTAAGGCCGTTTCCTTTCGGTTCGTGTGGGATAATTACGGTTATTGTATGAACAAAAGAAAATTTATAATCAACAGGTTTAGAAATGCGCCCCATATTGAAGAAAGTTTTGAATTTTTGAACAGCTTTCAGGCAGAATACGAATCTCGTGACGAATCGAATTTCGAACATTTTCACAAAATCAGAAGTTCTCATTAAACAGATTGTGTGCCATCAACTGGAACAAATGGTAGTGGGAGAGAACAACGTCCGGAGCATATGGTGGATGAAATAGGATTTCCCTTTCAGGCATTTGTTTGTGTTTTTCCCACTTTTGTGACTTGAAATCGAGCATGGGCATACTGTTGAGTTAATGTATCGACTCGTTTCTTGTATTGCGGCATTGGTGTCCGGCTCAAACGCATCAATTGTATTTGCTATCGATTTCCTGTTCATGTTATTGTGGAGACATATTCGGACTTTCAACACTTAGGTTATTCTTATTTTCATCATCAGTTATAATGCGGTTCATAAATTCCTTACGATGTTTTCTTTAAAGCATCTGTTCACAAGAAAGGAAATGCGGTTCGACATCTTTTGGTTCTAGGTCGTTTGCTTGCTTCTTGAATATTCCCAGGGATTTGAAATGGTTTTGCACGGCCTGATGAGTTACTTGCATTGATTTTGCTAATTCGTTTTTCTTCGATTACAAAACAAATGTAAAACCCCCTAAGAATGACAAGTGTAGGTTCAAAAACTGATATTTCCAACACAGTCCAATTTTAGCATGCAGGACAATTGCATGGATTCTATTAACATTAACAATCATTTCACACTTAGTTTGAAAAAAAAAATGCTCCTGACATATGACGCAAAACAAGAATTCCCTGTATGGGCTACTCTAGCCGATGAGGAAAAAGATTTGATTCCATCCAGGATAGAACTGGAGACCTGCTGCGTGTAAAGCAGACGTGATAACCGCTACACTATGGAACCCATAATAAAATGACATATTAAAAGTCATGTCTTATTACTTTCCTTTTTGAACAATTTTACCATTTTGTTTCAACAGACTTTTCAGTCGATTCTTTGCACACAGACCATGCTAGTGTTTCGATCTTACTGACAATAAAAATTCTACCTGATCTGGCCTTGAACATACGACAACTGACATGGAAGATCAGCGCATTACGCATTAAACCGTCAACTCGGGGCGCAAAAGGGGATATTTTACTGTATTGATTGCGTTTTACTTACTCAAAGGTGAAAAATATATTGCGATGACTGGTATTATGATGATTAGCTTACCTGAAAAGACATTAAAAAATATATGTTAATGATGATGCAAACAAATTGCAATAACATTTTATGCTAAAAACCACTCCATTTCCTTTGCTAAAAAAAAATCTAAACGTTTCGCTCGGTTTTTGATATCACTACATGCGTTTGTTTATCCCCGGCTTTGACTCTTAAGGTTCACTCAGTGCTTTCAATAGGCACTTTCTGAAGATTCTGGATTATGATTAGAGTTTTTTTCGGAGATGAGCATAGCGAGATGTTCAAAATCATGACTTTTCACGCACGATTCCTAAACTTTTACATTATTTTTGATTTTTTATAATTTTCTAAAATGTTTGGTATTAGCGAGCATTAAGGTGAACTTCAATGTCAAAATAAGGTTCTCAAAATTCCTAACACATGAATTGAAAGAACCATCGCATAACGCGTATCGTGCAAAACCGACACAAAGAAATATTTTCAGTGATTGAATGCTGTGGGCTAACGACACGTTTTGTTCGCTAGTAAAACAGATGATAAATATGGATGGTTATAAACCATGAGTATTCTTAACTGATTACTATGAGGGAGACATGTTTGTGCATATTGTTTAAAACGGTCAGTTTAGTCATTTAATTTATAGCCAAAATGCTCTTGTAATTAATTTTCACGCCTATAGCGAAATTGTTCTTTTTTGCCTCTCTCATATAAAAAGGTTATGCAATCACTGTGAAAACCGACTTTTGAACCGAAGTCCGGAGGGCCAAATGTCATATACCATTTGACTCAGTCCGTCTGTGTGTGTATGTGGGTGGGTATGTATGTATGTATGTCTGTATGTGACAAATAGTTTCACTCAATTTCCTGGGAAATGGATAAATCGATTTTCACAAACTCATATTTTAATGAATGGTCTTGCTGTCCCATAGATCGCTATTTAATTTTATCCCGATCCAACTTCCGGTTCCGGAATTACAGAGTGATATGCACCAAAAAATGAAAAAAAATTGTCACTCACTTTACTCAAAGACTGATTTTCATAAACCTAGATTCAAATGAAAGGCCTTATGGTCCCATAGCTTGCTATTGAATTATGTTGTGATCCGACTTCCCGTTCCGGAATTACAAGGCAATTTTCACAAGTAATGGCGAAACGAGGGGCGATTTTTTATGGTAGTTTCATCTTGTTTGCAGACTTTTTTAGTTAGTTGATATATAAATCTACTTAGGGACTACTAGCCATGATTCAAATTAAAGTTCTCATCGTCTCAAAAGATACAAAATGATGCAAAACCGGTACGCATCGGTACGGTATCGGTATCGGTGATGGTACGAAAGAAGAAAACGCCACCGCCTAGCACACAGCGTGCTTTGTTCAATTTTGTATAGCGTGTAGGGTTGCCACATTTAAATCTATATTAACTTGACATAACTGTTTAATTTTTAATTGAAAAGGTTATGGTAGTTTATAATCAAAGACAGTTTTTGATTATATTCAAGTTTGAAAGAAAAAATCTTGAGAGAATCTTATAGTGAAGTATTTGAAAATATAAGTAATATGAGAAAGGTATCATTACACCACTTTTTGCATTAAAACAGGGTTTTTTACACGGTAGTACCTACAAACAATATGAGTATTAAAAATTTGGCTATTCATAACAATTCACAATCACTTTTTAAGTTGACGAATTCAATCATTTATGATGAATCTAAAAAGTTGTGTTCCATTGTATCCTCCCATTTTAAATTTATTAAATACAGTGCTATATACTTCAGGCACAATTCACCAAATATGTTTTGACACTTCCAAAATGATATCCCTGAAAATATAAAACTTCGGAAAGTTTGTGTTATTAATTGAAAACATTTGGTTTCTTTTGATTTTTGGCATGTTATACGTCAGTCGTCGGCATCATTTTACTTACAATAACATGAAAAATGCAATTATTACAAATTTTTGATAAAATCCGACATAAATGTGATTCTATTAAGCTTGTTTATCAGCCTAAAAACAAATAGGTATAGAATTCGCTCAAACTAATAAAAAGTTTTCCGAAGTGTGGAAAAGTATGGCAGTTTTATTCGTATTCACGCCATTCAGTAATGTCTCTGACATTACCCTCCCATCTTTTACGTCGCCAAATACATAAAAGTTCTAATGAAAATGATGTGTATTTTTGCCTTTCTCAAAAAGTTATCCAATCACTGTGAAAACCGACTTTTGAACCGAGGCCCGGGGGGCCGAGTGTCATATACCTTCGACTCAGTTCGTCGAGTACGCAAAATGTCTGTGTGTGTATGTGCGTATGTGTGTATGTAACGTTCTTTTACACTAACTTTTCTCGGAGATGGCTGAACCGATTTTCACAAACTTAGATTCAAATGAAAGGTCTTGTGGTCCCATACAATATTATTTGGATCCGACTTCCGGTTCGGGAGTTATGGGGTAAAATGTGCAAAAAAATATGTATTCTAACTTTTCTCATAGATGGCGCGACCGATTTTCAAAAACTTAGGTTCAAATGAAAGGTCCTGTGGTCCCATGCTTTATTCCTGAATTTCATGCGGATCCGACTTCCGGATCCGGAAATAAAGGGTAAAGTGTGTTAGAAATTGTATACCATCACTGAAAATGGGTAAAAACCTTAAAAAAAATTTCTAAATCGACCTCAAATCTTTTCCAATTTGATGGTTTTTATCAGTAGACGGCCAAACAAACCGATTTCGGTTATTTTTATTTAAGAATCGAAGAAAATCTTCTTTTTTTTCTTTTCTCATATAGAAAGGTTATGCAATCACTGTGAAAACCGACTTTTGGATCGAGGCCCGGAGGGCCGAGTGTCATATACCATTCGACTCAGTTAGTCGAGTACGCAAAATGTCTGTGTGTGTATGTGTGTATGTAACGTTTTTTGCACTAACTTTTCTCGGAGATGGCTGAATTAATTTTAACAAACTTTCAAATGAAAGGTCTCGTGGTCCCATACAAAATTCCTGAATATTATTTGGATCCGACTTCCAGTTCCGGAATTTTGGGGTAAAATGTGCAAAAAATTGTGAAAATAAGTGCACTAACTTTTCTCGGGGATGGCTGAACCGATTTCCACAAACTTAGATTCAAATGAAAGGTCTCGTGGTCCCATACAAAATTCCTGCATGTTATTCGGATCCGACTTTCGGTTCCGGAGTTATGGGGTAAAATGTGCAAAAAAATGAGAATATGTGTTCTAACTTTTCTCATAGATGGCGCGACCGATTTTCACAAACTTATGTTCAAATGAAAGGTCCTGTGGTCCCATACGTAAGTCCTGAATTTCATCAGGATCCGACTTCCGGATCCGGAAATATACGGTAAAGTGTGTTAAAAATTTTATACCTTCACTGAAAATAGCGAAAAACCGTAAAAAGTTTTCTAAATCGATCTCAAACCTTTTCCAATTGATAGTTTTTATCAGTAGACGGTTAAACAAATCTATTTCGGTTATTCTTTTAAGAATCGAAAAAAAATAATTTTGAAGAATACCACAGTATTATATATGATAGTATGATAGATATGAGAAAGGCATCATTACACCACTAGGTGGATTAAAACAGGTTTTTTTGTACATAACACCATATAACTCCGGAACTGGAAGTCCGGATCCGGATGAAATTTCATAGCGTTCTATGGGAAAGTAATACATTTTAAACCCGTTGCTCCCGAACCCGAAGTTCGATCCGGGTAAAATTCAATAGCAGGCTATGGGATCAACAGACCTTTCATTTGGATCTAAGTTCGTAGAAATCGGTTCTGCCATCTCCAAGAAAGTCGTATGCAGTTTTTTGTTACACACACATACTTACACATATACAAATACGCACAGACATTTTTCATACTCGGCTCACTGATTCGGACCTCGGTCGGCTTTTACAGCCTTCCTATATGAGAAAGGCAAAAAAAGTCTTCACAATGAAAAATCTTTTAACGGAAAGTAGAAAACGAGACACTCGCTCAATTGTGGCCTTTTACGACATGGAAGCAGTAAGGACCCAGTAAGGATTTACTCTTGGCTACATTTTTTTTAACAATTTGTGTTTTAGTCTTTGTTAAGACGTAGAGCCGTCTTGAGCTACTTTTAGTTATGATCAGTATCTAACGGAGAAAACAGATTGAAAAATTGACATGCGAATGCAATTATGTAATGAAAACTGCGAAAATGTTACCGCAGAGACGGGACTCGAACCCGTAGCTAACTTCTAACCGGGGAAATTGTTTTTGCCTTTCTCTATAGAAAGGTATTAGAATTGCTGGAAAAACCGACTTTCAAACGGAGCCTCGGAGACCCATAGTGTTATATAACATTCGACTTAGTTCGTGTGTGTGTATGTGTGTGCACTTTTCGAAGCTATTTTTACCGCTCAATTTTCTCAGAGATGGCTGAATCGATTTTAACAAACTTAGGCTCGTTAGATAGCTACTGTCGGACCATTGATCAAGTTCGAAGATCAAATGGCTGTGACTTTTGATTCCGGAGATATGATGGTATAAATGACGTAACCGACAAAACGTGTTGTTTTTTACCGCGTAAGTTTCTCGGAGATGGCTAAACCGATTTTCACAAGTCTAGGCCCGTTTGAAAGCTATTGTTAGGCCATTGATTAGGTTCGAAGATCGAATGGCTGTGACTTTTGGTTCTGGAGATATGATGGTATAAGTGAAGTAACTGACAAAACGCGTTGTGTTTTTACCGCGCAAGATTATCGAAGATGGCTCAACCAATTTTAACAAACTTAGGCTCGTTTGAAAACTACTATCGGACCATTGATCAAGTTCGAAGACCAAATGGCTGTGACTTTTGGTTCTGGAGATATAATGATATAAGTGAAGTAACCGACAAAACACGTTGATTTTTACCGCTTTTATATACAAGGGTGCCAAAATTTTGGGATCACTTCTATTTTCGTAAAGCTCTAGTGCTCAAAAATTTAAGCTTCTCGAAAAAAGCCCTCATGCAAGATTTGAGCTAAATCGGACATGCGTAAGGGGTGCTGTCCGGCGGTAAAGATTTGACAATTTTCGACCTTGAAAAAGCACCAAGTACATGAAATTTCCAAAATCGAATTTTTTTTTCGATGCCAAAAGTCTCAAAACTGCATGAAACGTCGAGATTTAGTGTCGTCTCAAAAAAATATTTTTTTTTTTTGTAAAAATCAGCTTTCTGGAAATTTTGATATTTTCTCTAAGTCTCAAAATACCGACTAAAAAAATTTTTTTTCGAGATGACACTAAATCTCGACGTTTCATGCAATTCTAAGCCTTTTGGCATCAAAAATTGGTGATTTTTCAAGATCTATGAAAATTCCACTAAGTGGACTAAGAAGGGTTTTTTTTAGATTAGCATCACTCTTCTCATATAAATAGGCAACGTAAATGCCAAGCGCTTGATTGGAAAAACGGTACCGAGTATGTGACATAAACACTGAAGCATGCTTCTGTGCACCACTCGAATCAATCTGAATTAATTGGTGTCGAAAATGAGCCAAAATTAGTGTCAGAAAATATTTCATAAAATGATAAAATGATAAAATTCATGAGACTGCTTCGAAGGCATTATCACACCACTAGGTGGATTAAGAAGAGTTTCTACCAATTAAACTTCCATGCATATAAAAATACATGGAGAGATAGCAGTAGATAGTAGATATAGGACTGCAAGCGAATACCGTGGTGACCAAGCACAGCGAAGCATGCTTGGTTCTTCTAATCAATTGGGCTATCTCTTCATGTGTTTTCATGTGCAGGGTAGTTTAATCGATAAAGAAAATTTACCGGTTAAGAGTCAGCTACAGGTTCGAGTCCCGTCTCTGCGGTAACATTTTCGTGGTTTTCATTACATAATTGCGTTCGCACGTCAATTTTCCATTCTGTTTTCTCCGTTAGATACTGATCACATTCTTTTGCTACCAGATTCCACTTGATCTCTAGGCTAGTCGTGTCCGGAGAAAGATAATAGGTAATCTGCCCTTCATCAGTGCATTGACAGTTTATGCTGAAAAACTGTCAATGCTACCTCACGATTCAATGTAAACCGCTGAGCAAAAGAAGTCGGAAAAACGAAACTAATTGACGGCTTTCTTGCTGTCAAAAGATAATCATTTGGGTGTTTAGTTTTTTGTGTAATCAGTTTGTGATAAGTGCACAAGAAGATTTCACGTTACTTACTGGACCGATGAGTCTAAGACTAAACGTGAAAATGAGTAAAATTTAAAATGTATACTTTACACAAGCCGGTTACCCTTGAGGTTTCAACACCCTCCAGAATTAATACTTATAGGTAAATTTACTAACATTGGAACAAACTGGGAGAAGGTGCCCACAGTGAATAAGAAAAACCAACACATTGACAGAGAATTCCAAGTTATCCGGGACCAAACAGCGAGGAGGCGACTCAGCAGAATGCCGAGCAATTTTCAAAGTTTTTATACATTCGCAATAAGAAGGAAGGCAGTCGGAATGGTATTTAGGAAATTGCTTACCGAAAATTACTTCCACGATGTTCGTAACGGATCCGTAGAGAGGGTGCAGATGAATTTTGAACATACTTTTGTCTCTGAATACGAGTTGAAAGCACCCAGGCATTTTTCGATTTCGTTGAAATGGTCAAAATCTTGGTATGGTATGTGACACTAGCCTCTGGATTTTGGTTAGAATGATAGGCTTTAAAACGATATCTTTTCTCTTTCCTTGAAGTATATAACATCTTTCGCCATCATGAACATTCATGTCACTTCACCATCAACACCAGAACCAAAACACCATCCTCGCAAGGATGTAAAAGAAGCGGCACCCGAATCCGACCTCCCAACTCCACGGCACGGGTGTTTCCGGGACAAACGCTCTTGTGCTCTTTGTACCAAAGGCGAAAATTCTCCACAGCAAGCAAACGATTGCTGTCAGTGTGCTATCTCCTGTTTCGAACAGTCGGGATTTCGTTCTCTGTCACGTGCATGGGTCGGGTCGTTTCGTTACTAACCCGTTTAGCTGTACTCGATATGTGAGTTTAAAGTTCGAATGTGGCGTTTCTCACTGTATAATCGTATTTATTGGAAATTTGTCGTCGGTTCCATAAAAACCCTCTCCCCTCGCAGTCGCAAGGCTATGTCAACTAGGTGGGGTCGAGGGGGGTAGGGGATAGGGGGGCACACTAATTTCAGCAGGTTCCGGACTTCGGTGCTGAACTGCTGTTGTCTCTACGGTCGACGATGGAAATCGTGAGCTAAGAAATTTGCCAAGTGACAGACGACCAACGTGCCCAAGGGTGGGTGACCAAGGAACAGGACGAAATAGGAAAGATGGCAGAGCTGGAATGTTATTTAGGAAATTGCTTTCCGAAAACGACATCCACTCGCAGCTACTTGCTGCTGTGCAGGCTCACAACGGATCGTCGTGGCATGAGCGAAGAGGAATTTCGGGCATACCATCGCCACTCAGAACGTAGTCAGGGAGGAATAAGTTGTGATATGAATTTGTACGTATGCATTTTATCGACAGTGTGGAATTTTGTTGACCGATCAGTCGAGCAAAGCAGCTGTCAACCCGATTTAGTGAGGGGTCGACAGTATCAGATAGTTTATCAAACGGTACTTTTCAAGGTTGATGCAGTAGATAAATTTATGTTTTTGATAGCTTATCGAAATTAAAGGTGAAACTGAAAACATCGTATCAGTTGCTGAAAATAGTTGCGGTTAAAATTGAAATTCAATGGCTGGTAATACGCGAAAAGAGGCCGTTGATCCGCGATGGGATTTTTCGATTCACATCCTATGAAGTATTTCACTCCACACCAAAGATGTTCACTACTTAGGGTCGTTATTTCGCATGTTCTAGTGATCTTCATCTTTCATGTAACGTGAGGTGCCCTCCACAATTATACTTTTAATGTGTCAATCCTGTAGAGCATTGCAGTGGTCGAGCATAAAGCACTTGCCGCTGCATTCTGTCAAACAAGGGGACGCGGAACAATGGCTACGAAGCAAAATAAATGAAGCATTTTTTTTGTGTGTGCTCTCCAGAGAACACAAGTATACAAAGCTGCGGATTCTTCGCTTAGTGAAAACCCAGCCCATCAGAAAACGGTGGCAGAAAGCTACTTCTGGTTGCCGCAGTAGAAAACCGTCCTGAAGGGGTTTTAATATTTCATCTGTTTATCCCGGGCTCCACAGAAAAGAAGAAGCAAAGGGGCAGATTCCGAACGAAGCAAAACAGAAATGGGTGAGGTATTCATTTTTCGGTACGGATCCTTAGGCGGAGGCGATGCGATTGTTGGAAGTGAAACAGACAAATGGAAATTTATCGTTGCTCTCTTGTACCATCGGGAAGACCCGGATTGGCTCAGTTTGGTATTTATAGCAGAAGAGGCATTTCGATATCCTTTCCGCGTTGAGTTGTTTTCAATTTCGTCGTCCTGTCTGTCGACCTTCTGGCTGATGATTGCTTTGAGTTTTTTTTTCTTGTCTAGGTCCTAGCTCCGTGCTATCTGATACGATGGAATGATTTTAGGATGTTTAATTTCCCCAGTTATTTACCAGGACATGGTAAAAGGCAATTGATCCGGTTCAAGGTCATTTTGAGGAGTGTTACAAATATGTTCTGCTTAGAAGTGTAAGCCTCAACAGTTCTTGTTTTTTTGAACTCGTTTGTATCAGATAATTAAGGGTGCTGATATTTTAGGGTCTTCTCTAATTTCGTTAGGCGGCAACTCCACATTTGATAACAATTTAGAATCTTGAATGTATATCGGAATACAACTAATATTGATCAGGTCTACAATTAACATAGTACTTTGGAAGCCTCTGAGCTGTTTAAAAAGACATTATTTTCGGAGAATATGGTGAGACTTGTTCAAATCCCCAAATTAGTTATAATTTTTTGTCGAACTATTAGGTCAATGGAACGATTCCTCGAAATAACCTGATGCACAGAAACATACAGTGTGTTTAGATTATGTATAAAAAATGTGAATTTCCTGTCAATTGTGCCGGTCCCAAGTCCAGATAAAGGAGGAGGGTTAAGCTACAGTATGAAGCGAAAACCATATCGACTATAGTATGAACGAATTTTAAGACGAATTTCGTGCCAAATCGTTATCGTAATCGTATTATAGTTGGGAAATACTTTCTCAAATTTGAATTAAACCTTCTGGACATGTAGACTTTAGGACAAAAAAGTTTATATTATTGTTATTATTATTATTATTATTGTTAATATCATTAGCATTGTCATTATCTATATCAGAACCAGTATCATCTTCATTATTATTAATATGATCAGTATCTAACGGCGAAACAGATTGAAAAACTGACATATGAACACAATGATGTAATGAAAACCGCGAAAATGTTACCGCAGAGACGGGACTCGAACCCGTAGCTAACTCCTAGATAGCGAAATAGACAAAAACAAAAGTCTCAAATCAGTGTCGTGCGGCAAAAATAGATGGGTAGAAATAGACTCGTGGTCATTGTAACACATGGATCAATAAGTCCCGAGACTAAGAATGGAAACAACATTTTTTCTGCAATTTTTCAGGGTGATACAATGGTTCCAACGTTTTTTTAATTTTTCAATGCCATGTTTAAAAAAAAATTATCTTTCGCTTCAAAATAAGCTTCAATTTCAGCGATGACCTCCTCATTTGAGCCAAATCTTTTTACCTGGAGCATTTTTTTAAGATCAGCAAAGAGCCAGTAGTCACTGGGGGCTAAATCTGGCGAGTATGGGGGGTGGGGAAGCAGATCAAAGCCCAATTCGTTCAATTTCGCTATTGTTTTCATCGACTTGTGACAGGGTGCATTTTGTTCCATCGAAGGCAATCGCGGCACCCACTTGGAAAAAAACTTTTTCATACTCAATTTTTCATGAAGGATAGTAAATACACTTTCATATGATATCTGTGTCATCTCAGCAATCTCACGGAGCTTCACTTTACGATCTTTCATTATAATCTTTGTCACTTCACTGACATTTTCCGGTGTAACGGCTTCCACAGGTCTACCCGAGCGTTCCGCGTCATTTGTGTCGGTACGACCACTTTTAACCTCGGCGAACCACCGACAAATCGTTGCTTTTGATGGACAAGAGTCCGGATAACATTTTTCAATCCTTTGTTTCGCTTGCACGGTGTTTTTACCCATTAAAAAACAATGTTTTATCAAAACACGAAACTCGTTTTTTTTTTTCATTTTTTAAACAAACTACAAAACGACTTTACTCCAACCTCGATAACTCAGCTGTTTCTGGTCGGATCGACTTAAAATTTTGACCCATTTCAAGCAAAGGTTAGTACTCTAGAAAGACGTGGTTACTGGTTTACTACGAGCGCCATCTCTGCTTTAGTCTCGGGACTTATTGATCCATGTGTTATGTGTTTCTGTTGAATTTGTTTCCGTTGATACGGGACTGTAAGTGAATACCGTGGTGGCTAAGTACAGCGAAGCATGCTTAGTTTCGTCCAATCAATTGGACTTTCTCTTCGTGTGTTTTCATATGCAGGGTAGTTTAATTGGTAAAAAAATTTTCCAGGTTAGGAGTTAGCTACGGGTTCGAGTTCCGTCTCTGCGGTAACATTTTCGCGGTTTTTATTACATCATTGTGTTCATATGTCAGTTTTTCAATCTGTTTCCCCGTTAGATTCTGATCATATTAAGACTAGCTCAAGACGGCTCTACGTCTTAACAAAGACTAAAACAAATCGTTCATTATTATTATTTTTTTATGCCTTTAAGGGTTTCCCTGGCCGAGGATGGAGGTTACAAGGCTCCACGCTTTCCATATCGGACGAACTAGGCTATGGTACCCAAATGAACACCAGTAACGAAGGAGCAAAGCCTCGTAACCCAAGCAACAGATTTCTTTACGGTTACCAATTTGCAACGAGAGATACGAGTATTCTCTATTACAAGTTCACCAAAAAATGTGTCACTTGGACAGGAAATTTGCTTCACCCGGTAACCAGTCAATCATTGGGTCGTATCAGGGTGGCAAGTGAATTGTCGATTTCAATTTCCCGATTTTTTCCCGGTTTTTAAAGATAAAAATTCCCGGTTTTTGGAAAAGGCTCAAATCACCTCTGTTCGGTAGTTTTTTTATTCTTTGATTAAAACTACAGATGTCCTGTGTTTTTCTAGCCTTGAAGGGGTTTTGGTTACACGGACTCGATTTCTTCCGAGTGCACTTGACTGTTTTTATTATATTTTTTTTTTGGTATACATATGATTGAAAATAAATCAATAAGGAACAACAATCCCAAAAATGGACGCTTGCTACTCTGAAAAAACAACAACAATCTATGTTTGTAATTTCAAAGCAATTTGTACAGAGTTTTCTTGGCTCCTTCCGGAAGTGAAAGTTGAAATATCAGTTCAATTTAAAATCATTAGAAGTACATATACCTAAGGTACATCAGTCATGTCATCCCATTTTTGAAATGCAGCATGTTTACGATCTCAATGCGTTGATGAGCAAATAAATCAAATGATAGCTGTAAAAACGCACAAGATATCGATCGATCTATCGAATACTCGTGGAGTAATCAGAAGGTACAAGTTCTTCATGATGAACTCTCCACTGGTTTTAAGCCAGTTTTATTTCCAATAGCTCAACTAATTCATCTTCTACGAGAAATCTTTCTACAATTAATCTCATTCTAGCAGATCAATGTAACATTTGTAGTTGTTCGGATTTTCGGACAAACAATCCTTATAGCAGCCCTTTTTTACATCAGGGGCAGCTTAAAGCTGTAATATCGGTTTATTTGAAATATAACATAGTCTTCATTTTATGCCAATATGCGTGTTTCCTGAGGAAAGAAGCGAGTCTTTGTCCCCGGAATCCGTGACGAGGTACTATTCTAACTAAGGTTTTATATGCATATAAGAAGCAGAGTAATGCCTATAATTTTAATACATTTCAATAGTTTAAACTAACCTTAAGTGAATTCAATTAATAGTAGCACAAATCCTGTGCCACGTGAAAAAGGTGTGCTCCGAAAGCTCTCCTGTATCCAAAAATTATTTGCGAATATATAAATTGAAATAAATCTACCTGATTCACTGGTGACCCCGACGTGATGGTGACTTTGATTCAGATCATCTACCAATAACAATCAAAGTTTCAAATTAAGAAATGATTAGTTCAACTAGTTAAATATTCTATCACCTCAGAACTAATCAGCTAGAATACAGATCTCATATCGAAAGCAATGTAAACCCTGAAATTGTTTTGAGAAATATCGATACAGCCACAAATAATATAATTTATTAATTATTTACATAATTATTACATTATTATTATTATGTAATAATTTTTTAAGGTTCAAGGTTAAGTTCCAAAAGCTCAAACTAAATTCCATTCACCTTCATCTACATCAATATCAACGTTCTTGTAATCCTACTATGGAACAGTTGAGGACTTTTAAAAGGAAATTAAACATAGATTCACTGAACAAATCAATCCATATTCTAAATTTTTCTAAGCTTCTATACTGTTCCTCAGAAACCATTTTCAGCTCTCAAAGAAGAAACCCAAATACTCCCTGCAAACGGAGGATAAGATCAAAGCCGACAGCTCTCCCAATTTTGTGAGTCCTATTGACATCTCACAGAAATATGAGCATAAGACAAGTATTATCGCAAGATGACATTACTGAGACAAATTGTGTTGAAACAAACTTGAAAACATAAAGACTCCTAAGAAAGTTTAATAACTTTAGTAAAAATTTTCGCTATGTTCCCTTGAGGCTTAGTCAAAAAAAAATTTCAAGTGTGTTGATATCTTATTCCAAAACTTTAAAAAAAATCCAACAGAAGCATCCAAATTATCCTTATTTTTTAAAATGCGCATTCATTGGATTGTTCTCGATAACAACTAAGACAGCTCTGATGTTTTAAAACTGCTGTTAAACCCTTAAAAATCGTTGGACGAGACATAGGGTGTTGGTCCAATTTGGAATGGAATGTTCAACATAGAACATGTATGAGACAATTAGCTGTTTCAATACTTTTACTTGTCTCCTACATTTCACTTATTGAAAAAAAATCATTATACTTACAGCTGTTACTCATATGTGAGCTAGTAATAATTTTCCCGGTTTTTCACTAAAATTCCCGATTTTTTCCCGGTTTTTCCCGATGAAACAAAATTCCCGACTTTTTCCCGGTCATTTGCCACCCTGTTCTATAACAGTTCGGCTGAAAAGTTCGTATCGTTTAATAGAAACACACATTTTTTTGCCAAAATTCGTTTTTATTATTCAACATAATTGCCATCAGAGGCGATACAGCGATTATAGCGATCTTCCAACTTTTCGATACCATTTTTGTAGTACGATTTGTATTTTGCCTCAAAATAGGCCTCAGTTTCAGCGATTACCTCTTCATTGCTTCTAAATTTTTTACCAGCGAGCATTCTCTTGAGGTCTGGGAACAGGAAAAAGTCACTGGGGGCCAAATCTGGAGAATACGGTGGATGAGGGAACAATTCGAAGCCCAATTCGTTCAATTTCAGCATGGTTTTCATCGACTTGTGACACGGTGCATTGTCTTGATGAAACAAAACTTTTTTCTTCTTCAAATGAGGCCGTTTTTTTGAAATTTCGTCCTTCAAACGCTCTAATAACGCTATATAATAGTCACTGTTGATGGTTTTTCCCTTTTCAAGGTAGTCGATGAAAATTATACCATGCGAATCCCAAAATACAGACGCCATAACCTTACCGGCCGATTGTTGAGTCTTTCCACGCTTTGGGTTCGATTTATCGCGTGCAGTCCACTCAGCTGACTGTCGATTGGACTCCGGAGTGAAATGAGGGAGCCATGTTTCGTCCATTGTTATATATCGACGAAAAAAATCGGTTTTATTTCGATATAACAGCTCCAAACACTGCTCAGAATCATCAATTCGTTGTTGTTTTTGATCGATTGTGAGCTCACGCGGCACCCATTTTGCACAAAGCTTTCTCATATCCAAATATTCGTGAATAATATGTCCAACACGTTCCTTTGATATCTTTAGGGTGTCAGCTATCTCGATCAACTTCACTTTACGGTCATTGAAAATCATTTTGTAGATTTTTTTCACGTTTTCATCGGTAACAGCCTCTTTTGGACGTCCACTGCGTTCATCGTCTTCGGTGTTCATATGACCAGTATGAAATTTTGCAAACCACTTACGAATTGTTGCTTCGCCCTGTGCAGAGTCTGGATAACACTCATCAAGCCATTTTTTGGTATCGGCGGTACTTGTTTTCATCAAAAAGTAGTGTTTCATCAACACACGAAATTCCTTTTTTTCCATTTTTTTCACAATAACAAAAGTAGCTTCACTCAAAATGCAATATCTCACAAACTAATAATCAGACAGCTGTCAAATTTATACACGTATCTTTTGAAGGTTGGTACTAACTGAAAATGGTATGGATTTCATTCTAGTGGCGCCCTCTCATAGAAACGATACGAACTTTTCAGCCGATTTCAATGTGTTCATTGATGAAACTTCGGAGAATTTCGTATTGTATCCGCTTCGGCCTTGTCCCTGCTTTCCCATATAGTCTTTTATATCTGAAGTGGTACATATGATTATTACATTAATTATCTAGAAATGATTAGTATACTGACTTTGTCGATTTTTTGTACTTTTTTGCATCCCCATTGTTGAGTGAGTGTAGCATTAGTAAGGAACTGAGTGAAAGTAACGAATGTCATAGAAAGTATAACGCAATCTAAGAGAGAACTACATTTAACATGCAATCAAAGTACTAGGTGTGAAGACTTGTTGTCCATCTTGTTAGCGGCTCCAAGATGTGTTAAAAAGAACATGATTTCATTCCTATTTCTGTGCCAAATGACAGGGAAAAAGAAATATTGAGTTAATGCATATTGCAATCTATGCAAACATAACACATGGATCAATAAGTCCCGAGACTAAAGCAGAGATGGCGCTCGTAGTAAACCAGTAATCACGTCTTTCTAGAGTACTAACCTTTGCTTGAAACGGGTCAAAATTTTAAGTCGATCCGACCAGAAACAGCTGAGTTATCGAGGTTGGAGTAAAGTCGTTTAGTAGTTTGTTTAAAAAATGGAAAAAACCGAGTTTCGTGTTTTGATAAAACATTGTTTTTAATGGGTAAAAACACCGTGCAAGCGAAACAATGGATTGAAAAATGTTATCCGGACTCTTGTCCATCAAAAGCAACGATTTGTCGGTGGTTCGCCGAGTTTAAACGTGGTCGTACCGACACAAATGACGCGGAACGCTCGGGTAGACCTGTGGAAGTGAAGTGACAAAAATTATAATGAATGATTGTAAAGTGAAGCTCCGTGAGATTGCTGAGATGACACAGATATCATATGGAAGTGTATTTACTATCCTTCATGAAAAATTGAGCATGAAAAAGGTTTTTTCCAAGTGGGTGCCGGGTTCAAGACAATGCACCCTGCCACAAGTCGATGAAAACAATGGCGAAATTGAACGAATTGGGCTTTGATCTTCTTCTCCACCCCCCATACTCGCCAGATTTAGCCCCCAGTGACTACTGGCTCTTTGCTGATCTTAAAAATATGCTCCAGGGAAAAAGATTTAGCTCAAATGAGGAGGTCATCACTGAAACTGAAGTTTATTTTGAAGCGAAAGATAAATTTTTTTATAAACATGGTATTGAAAAATTGGAAAAAACGTTGGAACCATTGTATCACCCTAAAAGGTGATTATGTTGATGAATAAAAAAAAATTTTGCAAAAAAAATGTTGTTTCCATTGTTAGTCTCGGGACTTATTGATCCATGTGTTACATACCACCAATCATGTGAGATTTGATTAGCATATTTCATTTCTTCCACAGATCAATGGGCAGTATCGGTTCTGTCATAATAATTGCAATGTGCTGAGGACTATGAGGTGTTTTCTAGTCCTTTGAGAAATATATTGAGTATTTTATTAATCGTTATTTCGTGCGGAGAGTGATGAAATTAGAGGAAGAAAGAAATTAGGTATTGTGGAAAGGGAAACTTTAAGGTATTCTACAACCGAAATAGTCCACGTGAACCGTACTATTCCAGGAACACACATCACATACTTTCAGTTAGAATGTGACATCTGTGTCAAAGTTGAAGAAATTTAAACCTTCCTCGATCTGAGAGTGTATTTACACCTGTCCGAATCAGTTTCGTCGTCATTGCAATGTGTCATCGGATCGGAAAGGTTTGAAAATTCCTTCACGGTTCATAAGATGTCGATTTACTCTTATTCCTTATAATAATAGTCCTCGTTTCCGAAGTTAAATTCACCAGCTCAGGACGAATGTGATATGTGGATCAACCCGACTGCATCAATTTAATCCAAATCGGTGACCAATTCCAGACATAAGAATGCTTGAAACCACCAGTGGCGTACCGTGGAAATTTGACGCCCGGGACAAAATAGGAAAATAAGAGATTTTGCCGCCCCTATTGTTGGTTTTTGTGACCATCTCCGAAAAGATGGTTTAGTCGAGCAAAAAAAATGGTCCCAAGGATTGATTTGCCGCCCCCCTAAACAGTTGCGCCCGGAGCGAGTGCCCCCTTCCACCCCCCTCCCTCTCAAGGTACGCCAGTGGAAACCACCTAATGACCAATTGTTCTACAGCAGTAATATGAAAGCTATCTGATAATCAAATTCGGATCTATTGTAAGTATATCTGCATCCACTGGTAATGCCTTGAGCTGATGATGACTTCACACATACCTTATGATCAAAAAAGAACCGGAATTTTATTAAAAAACACAAAATTTCAATTTTTAATAAATTTCTTCAAAGTACTCTCCTCCTGCGGCAATACATGCATACCAACGCTTGATCCAATTTTCCATACAAGTTTTATAGGCCGCCGAAGGTATGGCCTTTAGTTCACGCAGCGAATTCACTTTTATGGTCTCTATGGTCTCTAAACGTGTTCCCCGCAATAGCAATTTGAGTCTGGGGATGAAGAAAAAGTCACACGGGGTCATATCTGGAGAGTACGGTGCTTGGTTGATGATATTGGTCACTATCTGCGTTGGAAATCATCTCTTTGGTCACATGAACACGACGCTGTTTTTGAATGAAATTCAGTTTTTTCGGCACCAGCCGAGAAGCGACGCGTTTCAAACCCAAAACATCAGTTAAAATGTGTTCGGCTGATCCATAAGAGATGCCCAACAACACAGCAATCTCTCTAATCGGTACAGAGCGATTTTGCAACACGATTTGCTTTGCCGATTCAATGTTTTCTTCAGTAACAGATGTTGTTGGGCGGCCAGGGATCTCATCATGATCCAAGCTTGTACGACCACCTTTGAAGCGTTTATACCACTCGTATGCCTGTGTTTTCCTAGACACGATTCACCAAAGACCTTTTCTAACATTTTCAACGTTTCGGAACACTTAAATCCATTTGCAACACAAAATTTGAAGCACGCACGTTGTTCTAAATTTTCATCCATTATAAAAATCGTCACACGAAAATTTTTCAACTTCTTTGTATAGACGCCAAACAAAAACTAATCGTACGATATGCGTCAAAATTTGACAGAATGTGTATAAAAGTGTTGCCAACGTTGAGAGAATAAAAGTTTACCGATTGGACAAGCGCGGGAATTTTAAAATGAAAATTCCGGTTCTTTTTTTATCATAAGGTACATATATCTTTAATTTCGTTAAGCGGTAGTGCTCAAAAATTCTATCTATGCAAAATTCGAGCTAAATCGGATATGGGTAAGTGGTGCCGCCAGCCTGTCGAGGTTTGAAACCTTTCGAGCTCTTGGTTTCACAAGCCTGAAAAGCCGATACATAACATACAAACTTTCATAACAATCAAAAACAATATTATTCATGTTGATCCATTTAATTGGAATTCACTTGAGCCGACGTCTCGAAAAACACGCAAACGGACACACGTATATGGCTTACATACATACATTGCCGCATGTCAAATACGATAGAACAGTGTCTTAGATTAATACTGGGAAATCAATTCTGCTCCAGGCGATCTAGTTCCTTTTGCGGTCAATTCTAGGATTGAACAAAAACCGAATCATGGTTTTGTGGCTAACAACCAGCCGGACTAGCATCAATAAAACACCTTTACTACGGTCATCGTCATTCTCATACTCCTTCAAACACAACTGTTTCTCAACAAGGAAGCTCAATTTCAATGCCGCAATCCGCCGCTATTGCTGATGGCAGACACCAGTAAGTACCGTAAATACACATTTTGTTTGTACAAATATTTATCGCGTTACCATTTTTTTTCTTCATCCGCTGACATACGAGAGCTGCCACTTTCGAGAGTGTTGCTGTTTCTCTAGATTTTCTTTTGGTTCGCGAGCACCGCAACGCTGGCGACGCCGGTGGATCGGGCCGTATTTCGTATAGGTGGTAAACATATGGACCCTTCTGCTGCTGCCAACCGCACTCGGTCGGGGGCCCGTATTAGGGTGTATATTTTTAGAAAACCAATGCGGCACCGGTCAATGTTACTCTATACTTAACATGAGAAGTGGTCGAAGTGAGTGGTACAGTGGTACCTCGCGACCTGGCTTGGCAGCGTTCGGACAAACCTGTGCAGGTGTGTAATCAATCGTAGCCAAGATTTACGCAGTTCGACAGGGTTCGCTGATATGTCTTCCGCTGCTGGAATGATGACAGCAATTGTCGAGTGATACTGATGAAGTCAAAACGTGTCACTTAATTTTTAGTTCGAATTATGCCATGGTCATACTTTACTACCATTTTGCGTAGGAACATACCTGACTTTGAGTTTTTATAAAGATTGACTTACGTTTATATACACAACAGCATTGGAAAATAACAAGCTCGTATGAATGAAGATTTCAGGCTCTAAAGTAACAGTTTGAAGTTGAATTCATTGTATCATATCACGCTAAACACCTGTTTTATTCCACCTAGTTCAGGGGTCGGGAACCTTTTGACTCGAAACAGTCAAACAATAAGGTTTACTGAATATCAATATTTTATTAAGGCACAAATATTTTTTTGTTAACTTTTTTGTTAACTTCAACCATTTACACTCAAAAAGTCGAATGTAGTTCGAATGACCCCTGACCTGGAAGTGTGATAATGCCTTTTTCATATCACTAACCTGACCTAGAACTAGTATTAGTTTCTTGTCAAATTTAGAAGTTTTTTTTACGATTTATGCAACGCGCTTTAAGCGACGGTTTGGAATTTGAAACACTCAGCATCGTGTAATTCTGGAACCGAAAACGAATCCGAAAAAAATATGAAATAAGACTTTTAATTTAAGTCTAGGTTTGTAAGGGAGAGTGTTCGGTTACCGGCACCCTTTTATTTTAAACTCATAACTTCTGACTTAGTGCACATTATGCGGACAGCTATACATCAATCGAAAGCTAAAGTCCCTAGCTAACAACTGATTAAAGAACTAAGATGATTCCTTTGATTGAAAAAAACTTTATTATCAATTTAGTAAAGTGATAAATTTTGGCCATTTCAAAAAAGGTGTTCGATTACCGGCACCCTAAGAAATGTCAGAGAAATATAAGTAAAGAATGCAACTATTCAAAGGAAAACTTGGATTTAAATGGTGGTACCTTTGGTGTTGATTTGGCCTGTCTTCCACGTTTTTTTCTTAGCTGGAGCATCTGCTGTATGAGCAGCTAGATGTTTGGCAAAACTTTGGCCTACTTTGTCTCGACAGCAACCTGCATATCACTGACAATTTTTCACAATTTGTCCAATAAAATGGGGTGCCGGCAACCGAAATCGGTAGACATTTTGGAAATGACAAAACTCACCTTTCCGATGGATGCTCTTCAATTTATGATGCTATAAAAAAGTCAGAAAAAACTTTTGTGTTGATTTTCACGCAATTAAAATTTGTTTTGAGTGCAGCAAAAAATACAAGCGTCTGTTTGCGTCGGTACTCGGTACAAAAAGAATGTGCTGCTATTACACACACATGATATTTGTCGAAATGACGCTATCTGCTTTCTGTCAAAAGTTACGGTGAGGTGCCGGCAACCGAACACCTTCCCCTACAAATCGATTACGCCGTATCCAAGTTTTCGAGGCATGTTCCATATAGGTGATCGTTTGGCGGTCAACTAGCATAACCTACGCATTGGACTGAGTTTTGAGCCCAATATAGAAACATGATTTACGTCTTTTGTATTTTCCCTCTGAACAATGGATCGAAGTTTTCGGCACTTAAAACCGGAACCAGAAGTCGGATCCGTATAGATTTCAACAAAATTATATGGTACCACAGGCCCTCCCATTGGAACCTAAGCTGGTGAAAATCTGTCCAGGCATCTCTGCGAAAAGAGAGTGATCATCATTTTGGATTATGTAATTACTGCCTTCGGTACCGGAACCGGAATATGGGGATCGGTATGACCGAAGTCAGCAAATAACATGACTCATAAATTGAAGTAGTTTTGAACTCATTTTAGAATTTTTTTAACGTTTTTGCCTCTCTTATACATAAAGGTTATGCAATGGGGCTACCACGTTTGGCCTAAAAGTCGTTTATGGTTATTCGTCATAATGGTCATTTGGCATAACAGATGAACATGCTGCTTAATAAAAATTGTTCTAAATTACTGCAATTTCGAAAGGTCTAATGCGGCTACGTCTCATCGGTTTTATTGAGCTGCTGTCTGACCTCGCTACCGTTCGCTCGGACTTAACTGAGAGATAACTCCTAGCTTTGGGTATTCCGGGCAAACTAAGTGAGCTGTTTATATTAAATGATAGTGTACTATTTACTACAGAATTTTAAAAATAAAAAATAATATCCTACCGGATATAAAATCCACACGTTTTCCTTGCAAAACATCACTCGATCGAAATTGCATATTCAGTTTTCTCGGGAATTTCTTAACCGATTTTTACAAAATAAGATGCGAATTCAAATTCTTTAAAAATTCCGTGAAAAGTTGATCCAGATTCGACTTCCGGTTCCTGTATTACAGAGCGACAATTGAAAAATTTTCAATTTCACGAGTATTTTTTACAAGTGGTGGTGAAATGAAGTGTCAAATTTCATAAAACTTGCTGATAAATTCATCTTGTTGGCAAATCTTGTAGTTGGTGAATCCTACTTTGGGATTACTTGTCCCCGGTTTCCGGTTCCGAAAGAACTGATATTAATGAAGAAAACTTCCACAAAACGGAACTCACTTCGATTACTCAGCAACGGTTAAACGGATTTTTACAAATCATGATTCAAATTAAAGTTCTCATCGTCTCAAAAAATAGTGTGCAATTTCATCCAGATCCGACTTTCCATTCCGAAATTATAGGGCGATGAGTGTCAACACTTTCGAACCGTCATACAAAATGACAATGCCAAACCGGTACGTGCTGGTGCGGAAGAACAAAACACCATCGCCTTGCAAACGGAGCACTTGCTTTGTTCGATATCGCATAGCGTGTTCGTGAAAACGAAAACTTACAATGTTTTCCAACCGAATTCATCGGCAGCGATTACATTGATAATAATAACAAAAATAAATATCCAATCGCAATGCCACTTAACTTTGAATTTCTTATACAGCAGTAACAGGAGCACAGGTTTTCGTTTGGTTTCGCTTGCGTTTTTTTACAAACTTTAACAATTATAGTCCCATACAAGGTTCCTGAATTTCATCCGGATCCGACTTCCAGTACCGGAATTACAGGATGATGTGT
Source organism: Malaya genurostris (assembly GCF_030247185.1). Classification (NCBI taxonomy): domain Eukaryota; kingdom Metazoa; phylum Arthropoda; class Insecta; order Diptera; family Culicidae; genus Malaya; species Malaya genurostris. Next base: position 232,026,242 of record NC_080572.1, on the reverse strand, counting down.
GTTATAAAATGAAAACAATGTCACGCCTCTTTGTCGAATATAGGTCAACGGATTTCCACCATCTTAGAATCAACGAACTCATATCAGATTTAAGGCGCGTACAAAGGGGGGGGGGGGGGGGAGGCTGGGGTCTAGGGGTTCAATCTACACCCCCCCCCCCCCTCCCAACGAAACTCAAGAAATGATTAGGGGAGACTCATGCTAGACCGGACAGGGGGGTAAATCAGACAGCTTAAATATCTTATAAACCAGCAATTGTTTCGATCCATTGACTGACTTTGTGAACGCGCTTTCATTTTACCGACAGACGACAGTTAGCTGGAGGTTAAGATGTCAGTCTCACGAAAGATTGAATCCAAAAACGAACCCATTCGAACATGGTTTCATTTTCTTCCCGCTCATTCATGTATCTCGAGATTTGGAACTCCATTGTTTTCGTTCTTCATTTTTGTGTGAAGCTTTATAGCGTGGTTTTGCCCCATAGTCTGGTTTAGCCCTAGTGGTTCGAGAAATATTGGATTGTTTTCGGATTGGAATCACAAATTGGGCATTGTAGATGAAGGTTGAAACTACATAATGGTAGAAAAAACCTAGCTTCAATGAATTTTTTTATTAAGTTTCCTAAGTGTCCAATTAAGCCCGGTCTCCTCTATATTATGAAAAAACTCTTCTTCAGATATTTAAGTCTGATAATTTCCAACAAACTACCGTACAACCAATATAATTTTAAAGAATTTATACATTCATATCAATGTATGAAAATTTATCAACATGTTCTCAAATTGATTTTTTCCCACATCTCAGACAATTTTCGAATTACATCTCGAAAAAATGTCGCGTCTTTTGAGGTGATCAAAGTTTGAAGCAAATTTTCAATGACTGATGGCCTACCAGATCGCGCTGCATCCTTAGGAACAACCAGTAAACAGAAGGAGCAATGTCAGGAGAACATGGCGGGTGCGGCAAAATGTCCCACTAGAGCGATTCCAAAAAATTTTTTCGCGACTTTCGCTACATGAGGCCGAGCATTGTCATGCAGGAGAATAACTTTATCAATTTTTTGCTTGTATTCCGGTCATTCTTCTCGTAATGCACGGTTCAAACACATCAATTGCAGCCTATGCCGATTGCCCGTTATAGCATCGCCTGGTTGTAGCAGCTCATATTACACAACCCTTTTTCGGACTCATCAGATGGCATGAATATTCGGCTTTGGTGTTGATGTTCAGGTCTATGACAACAATTGACCTGGCATAGCGTAGTATTTCTTCTACTCAGCATTGACAGGTTGCCAAATTTGTCTGGGAAATGTCAGATTTTTCTCGCTTCGCCAGACACTCAAACTAACCAGATCTTTTGCCAGACTGTCCAAATTTTCCCAGATTTCCGTTTTTTTCCTAGATTTTGTCAGATTCCGATAGTTCTTAACGGTTTTGGCCTCTATACGGTAGGTTTTTTTTGCTCACTGAAAATGAAGCCCGACAAAAATTTCCTTGTATATAGTAGACCCAGAAAAATCCAGATAAATTTTTGAGTTTTGACAGATTTTTGAAAAAATAAGCTGACAACTCCGCTTCTACTATCATCATATCATATTTCATTCCCAGTAACAATTCTATGTAAGAAACTCTTTCTTTGTTGCCTTTTAATCAGCTGTTCCCAAGTGAAAAGTCACCTTTTAATGTATCTCGGTTTCAGTTCATAAATACCTCACTGCCTTGCTTTTGAATTATTCCCAAGGACTTTAATCGCATAGAAATTGTTTGTTGACTTCCAATGATTCTGCAAGCTCCTCTTGCGTTTGACTAGAATCTTCATCGAATAATGTCTCCAACTGTTTGGCTTCGAATTTTTTTGGTTGTCCAGAGCGAGACCTATCTTCAACGCTGAAATCTCCATTCTCGAAACGTCGAAACCGTTCCTACACGATTTATTGACTGGAACATTACCAACATAGACATCCACAAGGATTTGATGCGCTTCAACTGCACTTTCCTTTCAATTAAAACAGACAATTAAAACTTCCCGCAAATGCTGCTTAGTTAACAAGAAATTGATCATTATCAACACAGTGAAAAACAAGTTTTTTTTACGTTTCGTCTTTGACTCATCAGTGCAGAGCAGTTCAAATTGAACTGCTTAGTGCTAAATCTGGCAGTTCAGTTTGAACCGCTAAGCAGACGTAAAGTTTCTGCTATTTAAAGAACACTTTTTGTTTTGCAACGGAGTGCAATGTCTTTTCTGACGTGCCGAACGAAAACGTGTTTTCGACTATTTCTGGCCGATGCAGGTTTGGTCGTTTGGGGGTTAGCCAAATTTTGTCCTAGGGCACATAACCGTTTTTATTATTTTTACGTTTCGTTTTATAATAAACAAACACGAAACCATACGAACTGAATATCAATGTAAGATGTCTAGCCTCATGAAACTATCGAGTTCAATATTAATAACAGTCAGAGACATGTTTTGAAAATGACCCGAACTAATTTGTACTCCTAATATTGAGCAAAAAAAATCTGCAACAGTTTTTTTAAACTTTAATGATAAACAATTCACAATTGCTCTTAGAAGTTGATAAAACAATTATTCGTGCTAGAATATTAGGCGATATTTATACTTACAAGACAGCAAAATTCATAATAATCAACAAAACTCGTGCGATTTGGTAAATTATTTCTCAAAATTTATTGAAGGATGTTTTTGGCTACTTCGTCTACCATTGTGGTTATATTTCGATTATATCCAGCATGACACACACGAGCTCCATCTTTAGCATTATTCAACTAAGGTTACTGGAGGTGTAAACTTTTGGCGGGGACTCAATTTAAAAATATCATTTTGAAAGATCGCTAGTGATCGGACTTGTCCCATGATCGAGAATGCCCCACTATCTTCTACATGCGACAAACTTATTCGAATGGTATATGGCAGTGACAAAAATTTTCCTCCTAAAATTATTTTGTTACAAAAACAAAAACCGCCAACCTCCGTCAATTTGTTACATCTTCCGGTGAACACCCATTTTCCTGCAGCATCATTCATCACGAGAGTAGAAATCTATCGACCACCGGAAATGGAATCAAAGACAAATTTCGACACTGGATTCTGTTCAACCTCCGGTTGCACACTGGCACTGCCGTTCCCGGAAACAAGGGACGAGTTCGATTCAGTGTCGATTGCTCACGCCGCCTAACCGTAGCGTAGTTCGCGGTATGGGTCAAAAGCATTCTCCCTGCACCACCGATCAAAATAGTTGAATCAGCATTCTTCCTTCCTGAGGATAACGCACACCGAATAGAAAGAAAGAGTTCTTTATTGGCATTTGTGCTGGTTTTGTTCTGCTGTCGGAGCATCAGTTCTTTGTCGTCGTCGTCGTCGCTAGCAAGCTTGCCGTACCCGTTCGCTACTATACGGACGATCAGAATTGAAAAACCGGTCCCGAACAAAGAACAACGCTCGGAACGCATCACATTCAGACGAAAAACGTTTGCTGCACAATTTCAGCAAAAGGGGAATCAATCTGATGGTGTGTCTTGTGCCGCCAGGGTTGAAGAATTAACACTCAAATCTAAGCCTGGTCGGTTCAAGCAATGGGACGCACGGACGTTCGGTTAAACCCTGCCCGTATGTGATGTGTACGATTCACGTTGGCATTCCAGACTCATGACGGATGCAATGCGAATGCCTCATTTTCCTTTCGTCTCTAGACTGTCACTGATGCGAATGAAGTTTCGGGTTCGATTAGATTATGGCTGCTGCAACAGCAGGGCGATAAGTTTCTGCGTTGCGAACGAACTCAAAAACTGTCTGCCCCATAACAGGCAGCCAGTCAGTGAGTGGGAGTGTAAAACTTTTACTACTACCACCCGCCCGCTTTTCATCAGTGTGTATTTTATTCCGGACGGTTCATTCCATGCCATGCGGCGTCTGTGTGTTAGCGTTGTCTGGACAGCTATTCCTGCCGGCCCGATACGCAGGCTTCCATAGTAAATGATTAATGATTGAATTAATTATGAACTAGAAGGGCGCCTGCTCGCTTCACGCGCGACTGCCAATTTGTAAGTCGCACTTCGCAATTGCATCGGGTTTCATTGTTCGTGGTAGTAAGCTAGCAGATTGTTGAATTCTTGTCGGACGTTGATCTGGACTCAGAATTTTATTACTGAGCAGTTCTGTAAATTTAGTTACGGAACTATCAATTAGAAACCGTCTATTTTTTTCCAAAGACACCAATGCAATCGCTCATCCAAGGAGAAGTCGGGTCCGATTGTGTGTGACGTCAGTGTTCGAACGACATTTGAATAAAATTATGATCTGGCAAGAAAACTGAAACTATAACCAAACATCCGTTCAAAATGGTATTCATGTTAGTTCCTTTATGTTCATCTGGATCCGCATTCCAGCTCCGCATTTATAGGATAACATGTACTTCGTAACTACCGAGGTTGGTATCAAACAGCCGTTTAAAGTGAGACGCCGTATTACGGTATTGAATTTTATTCCGGACCCGACTTCCGGTTCTGGAACTATAGGGTGAAGTATGTTGAAAATTTCCAACCGTCATTTAGAGCGACAATGAAGAAAAGGAAATTTTTTTTCTAGATTTGACTCATATATTTTGACAAAATGAAAAAGTTGTTAGTTTATTCCCAAATACATTTATTTCGTAGTTTTTATTCAAACTTGGAAATTTTTGGAGGATTCCTCTAGGGATGGTTATGAGTAATATGAGAAAGGATTTATTACACCACTAGGAAGATCAAAACAGTTTTCCAAAATTGGATTTAAATAGGTCTTATAGTATTAGGTGTACAACTTTGCTTGCGCCATTTTTTTCCAAAATTTAAAGCTTTATTGCGGAAAAGTGCATACAGAAGTATTTTTCAAAGTATTGTCCGTCGCTAGCGACAACTTTTTCCCATCTTTCCGGAAATTTTCGGATCCCGGCTCGAAAAAAGGAGTCCTTTTTTGACGCTATCCATGAAGCAATCCATTTTTCTAACTCTTCGAAGGATTGAAAATGTTGATCTGCCAGGCCGTGTGCCTTCGAACGGAATAGGTGGAAGTCAGAAGGGGCGACATCTGAGGAATACGGCGGGTGGGGCAAGACTTCCCATTTTAGCGTTTCCAGGTACTTTTTGACCACTTTTGCGACGTGAGGTCGAGCATTGTCGTGTTGGAGGATGACTTTGCCATGTCGCTCTTGATACTGTGGCCGCGTTTCTTTTAGCGCGTGACTAAGGCGCATCAGTTGCGTTCGGTAGCGATCTCCTCTGATGGTTTCACCCGGTTTCAAGAGCTCGTAGTAAATCACAGCGAGTTGATCCCACCAAATATAAATCATAACCTTGGCGCCATGAATATTCGGTTTTGCCTTCGATGAAGTAGCTTTCCCCACGATTTTCTGCGTTTAGGATTATCGTATCGAACCAACTTTTCATCACCAGTTACGATTTGATGTAAAAACCCCTTACGATTTTATCTTCGAAGCAGTTGCTCACATACAAATAGACGGCGCTCGATATCCCTCGGTTTCAACTCGTACGGCACTCAGTTTCCTTCTTTCTGAATCATGCCCAGGGCCTTGAGACGTTTTGAAATGGCTTGCTGACTCACTCCCAACGATTCGGCAAGCTCATCTTGGGTTTGGCGCGAATCTTCATCAAGCAATGCTTCTAGTTGTCTAGTTCTTTGAAGGTTTTTTCTCTTCCACCATCATGTTTGTCTTCGTCATCGAAATCACCATTTTTAAAACGTTGAAACCCCTCCCGACACGTTCTTTTACTCAGAGCAGCATCACCGTAAGTTTCTGAGAGCATTCGATGCGCTTCAGTTGCATTTTTTTCAAATTGTAACAGAAAAGTAAAACTTCCCGCAAATGGCGAGAATTGGGCACATAAACAGACTTTTTCGAGCGTGAATAATACGAAAACAAGAACAACTGTCACTGAAACGGCGATGACAATTCGTTAGGCACTGTACACACTCATTTTAAAGGCATTATCATCTAAGGATTTTAACCAGCCTCAGCCGGTACAGCCACCTAAAAAAAACGGAAAACGGAAAACGGCGGAAGCAAAGTTGTACACCTAATACCACAGGTATTGTTGAATTGTATTAAAGCGCGTATTCAGCGGAGAGATTTAAAGGTGTAAAAAAATAAAATGAATTACAAGCAGGTTAAGATAATTTGAGAATTATAATACCTCTAACCTCCCAAATTACAAACAATTCGGAATTGATTTTGAGCCATTTTGAAGTCATTTTGAGATTGTTTTGAAACCTTTTAGGGGTATCAAGACTATTAGGTTTTCAAACAATTTTAGGACTGTTTTGGGAAAACGTTGAGATATTTCAAGGCAACTTAGAACTTAAGTTAAACATCATAAGTAGGTTAAGATAATTCTGAGACAATTTTAAATAAATTTGACTCAACTAACAGTCAATTATGAACCGAATTTTCGTTATTTTCGAGACAGTTTTGAGTCGAGTTTATGTCATTTTTAGGACAGTGTTGAAATAATATTTTGAAAACTATGGAACAACACCAAGACAATTTCCTAAAAATTGTCAAATTTTGATACATTTTAGGGTAATTTCGAGATTAGACCATTTGTAGACAATCAATTCAGTACAATTATGAGGTATTTTTATCAAATCTTTCAATGTTTAACAGAGTTTTATGTTGAATCATAAGTTTGTTCAAAATAAAATTTTATAAACAAATTTAGTTAGATAATAACAGTAGGTTTAGGTTTAATATTAGCTTCACGTTTCGTCTTCGACTCGTCAATGCATAACAGTTTATGTTGAATTGTTATGCCACCTAGCAATTCAACGTAAAGCTAACAAAACTGATTATGGGCCCTAGCACAAAAATAGGTTAATCCATAAATAATCACTATTTGAATCGACCAGTATATACAGGGTTGTTACGAAAATTTTTAAAATAAAAACTCGCGAAATCGAAAACTAAAACGCGTGAAATCCGCGCAAAGTTATAAATTTAAACGTGCAATATTCGAGTGAAGCATTACACCACTATTTTTATGCAAGTGATACTTCTGCAGAACTTAAAAATCCTCTTAAATATAATTCAAAAATCTGCATAAGTTTAAGTAGGTAGGTTATTTACTTTTTTTAATTTCAGTTTCAATTATTTATCGTCTTCTGATTAGCTTTTGCTTTCTGAGACAGCGCCTTCTCTTGTTTTGTCAGATTTCACTCTGAATATCTTTCTTTTGCTCCTCATCTTTTATTTTCTTATTCTTTTATTTGGAGCAGGGAAAAGCCCGTTGGAGTTAATTTCTGCCAAAGTTGCTCTCCAGCAGGCATAAAACCTCCTGATCTTTTGCATCAACAGATTATAACAAACTAAATGATATATTTCCTTAAATCTAGTGCTTCTATAGTAACTAAATCTAATCAGACAATTACATGAGGAACGTTTTCTTGACAACATTACGTGATAAATAAAGGTCGAAAGAGTTGAAACATTTGTTAAATATGCGGCACATACTAGCAATGGGCTTGTTATATTCATAATTAGTTCTAACAGCGGGAATCCGAAAAAAATAGGATCGAAGAATACGACGTCGAATGTCCAATTGTAGCAATTTCAATAGCTCGGAGCAATCGATTCGCGATTGAAAAAGGTCTGCCACAAAACTAGCCTTACAAACATCGTGACGGACAAATAATAAATCGAGACCAATCAGTTTGCAGCGGTCATGGTAACTCGGTAAGTTTAAAAGATATCTCCATGGAAGACGTCGGAGAGCGGACAAATTTGCGTTGAATCGTTTCAATGCGTTGGATATCGTTTTGGTAATAAGGTGACCAGATAACAGCAGCATATTCGAGAGTTGAGTGAACTAAAGCGCAATACAGAACCTTTAAGCAATGTACATCAGATAATTGTTTAGTAATGCGGAAAATAAATTCTAATAGCTCAGAGGTCTTGGAAATAGAAACCCCTATGTGCTTCTTAAAATTTAACATGAAACATGCGCGTTCAAGAACAGTCTGTGAAATATTATAGTCGAACTTGAATACAGACTTTTTACGATTAAAAGAGATGACGGTGCATTTAGTGGCATTTAAAACCATTTTGTTGATGTTACACCAATCAGTTAAATTACCCAACTGTTCCTGTAGGAACTCTGAGTAAGCTGCAGATTTGATTATATGAAATATTTTAAAGTTATTGGCGAACGATATTTTCATACACTTGATCAAAAAATTAGGATCGTGGAGATACAATAAAATTATAAACGATCCAAGGTGACTTCCTTGAGGAACTTCAGAAGTAACATCAAACGGTGAGGTTATAGTTACAATTTCAAACAGAATTTCAAACTTTAATTTCAAACAGCTTCAATACAGCACTTAAAGAAGCAATTTCGCGGTACTTGGATACTATACCCTTGTTCACATAGGATTTCTTCCACATTTCAGGAAAAATGCCAGAATGCAAAGAGCAATGGAAAATATTGCATAGTGGAACTAACAAACTATTAAAACAATTTTGTTATCACCACAGATGGAATCCCGTCGGATCCAGCACTAGATAAACATTTTTCTTCTTCGTTTATTTTCTTTTTCTTCTTCGTTTCTTTTCTTGTCCAACTTCGCTTCGTAAGCCTGTCGTGTAAATTTTGCTTTGAGAATGCGATATCTTCGATATCGATATCTTTGAGTGCAAAAATCTTCTATCGATTTCCGCATTGGAACGGGGAAACGCAATCACATATATCGAAAAGTATTTGTAATTCCTGGTAACAGTTCTGCTGAAATAGGAATTTGTACCACTCGAGATTAGAGAGCATAAAATCGAAAGTATGTTCACTGAAGAAACCATTTGCAAGAACCGCCTCCTCGTAAATTTTTGCTTCATAAAGGTGAAAATTCACCAATTCGGCCAATTTCTGAAACGTTCGCCCATCCTTAATTTTTTGGAGTTTCATAAAACTCACAACTCAAAAAACCGCGCCATCGCATCAAAATCAGAGCAGAAACCGCGCTAAATCCACGAAAATCGCAAAATCCGCGCGACCGTAACAACCCTGTATATACCGAAACATGGTTTCGGTGCAAATACAAAAAGTGTATTGTAAGTAGAGGTTATTGTTGAACTGCTAGGTGGCATAACAGTTCTACATAAACTGTTATGAATTGATGAGTCGAAGACAACACTAGTTAAAACGTGTAAAGACAAAGGCAAAGATAAAAACCTGTTATGTTAACATAACCAACATAACACAAAATAGATTATCTTCGAGATAATTCAAGACAATTTTGACGAGAAGGTGAACTGACTTTGAAAGATTATCGAAACCATTTCCAGAGCGTTTCAGAAAAATTTTCAAAACAATTATAAATAAGTTCGGCACAACTTGTAGATAATTTTTAAACACTTCATTTGTTCAACTTACATAATATTTAAAGATAAAGAATGGAATGATTTTGTGACAATTTCAAAACGTTTTCTAGATTCAAAAAAATTTTTTTGTTAAAAACATACAATTTTAGAGCAATATTCTGAAAAAATAGGCAGTTATAACAGAATTTGGAAAATATAATCAAGAAACAGTTTACAGGTAGCTACCATTTTCAGGTAATTCGTAAGATATGAAAACATTTTTGAGACAATTTTGAAAACCATTTGAAGACAATTCTGGGAAATTTTTAAACAACGATGGAATTATTTCGACATAATTTTGAGACAGTTTAAATAAATTTTTGAGACAAATTCAATGCACTTTGTAACAACTTCTTGGAACCATTTAACGGAAATTTTTAGAAAAAGTTCTTTTCTACTATTTCAAGACAACTGAAACATTTTTAGGCAAAGTTTATTGCCGGGTAGGCATGTGAAATCTGCTCCTAAAGGGAGTTTATATTGTAATACAATATTTGAAAGAACTTGGACTGGAGACAATTTTCCCAAAAATTTCAACCCTTTAACTACCATATTTACGGAGCTAAGATACTTCTATGATTTTTTTTATTTTTGAAACAACCACTCCACTGAAAAATTTGAAAAACTCATGGGCTCCTTTAAAAAATTTAAAACTTATTTTTTCACAGCTTCGATTTTGGTACCTTTCTAGACTTTTTAGTAATAAATAATTTTTGGAAGTACTGCGGTTTAATATTTTTTTAAATGTGGAGAATCCACTATTAGTAAATTTTTCTAAATAAACATTCCACCATGCGTCTGCATTAAAATTATTTTAGAAGGAAACGCATGGTGCATAATTACTAGAATTAAGCATCATGCGTTTCCTTCTAATAGAGACTCAATAGAAACGCATGGTTCGTCGGTAATGTTTTCTATAAAAATAAATCAAATATAGTGGTCTTATACATTTAAGATATTTTATAACCGAAGCCCTTTGACCCCTTCAAAAATTATTTATTACTAAAAAATCCAAAGTGGTACCAAAATCGGAAATGTGAAAAAATAAGTTTAAATTTTTGTGTAAGTATTTTAATGCAAGAAATACATCTTTAAAAATTTGAGAAAAAAAAAGTTAGCTTTCCCGACAACAAAAATTCGAATAATATGAAAATCAATAGAACCACCTAAGCTCCGCCAATATGTCAGTCAGTCGTCCAGTCTTTCAAATATAGCATAAGAATATGAAATTTATTTGGGGGTAGATATCACATGCTTACCCGTCTTTAGCCTTTGATACTATGTTAGGACAATTTTGAGACAAATTTTGCGACATATTGGGAAAAATTTCAAGACAACGAGGAGATAATTTTGAGATAGTTCTAAACCCATTTGAGGCAGCTTCCAAAAAATTCTTGAACCTGTTTTCGATGGTTTGATGACAAGTTTGAAGAAATTTCGAAGCAATTCAAAAAAAAATTTCGAAGCAATTCGAATGAAGAAATTTCGAAGACATACTTTTATCTAAGAAAAAGTTAGACCTCTAGAAAAAAAAATCTGTACAATTTCTAGAATTTTCGTGGAACAATTTTGAGACAAGAATAATATTCTTTTGATATAAAATTGGGACAGTTTCGGAGTAGAAACAATTTGAAGAAAGCTCTAAAATAATTATTTCTCTAATAGAGCATTGCATCACAAGTCCACTATAGCATTGATGGCTATTGAATCCATTGTTATTATTGTTTTATGCTTTTATTTAACCCCGATTGAAATTTACCCAAATTAGAGTTTTGTTTCTCTAAACCGAGCCGGAGGCTAGAAATCAAATGTAAACCCTGATGTCTGGTTAGTTTAGAACATTTTCTAAAGCTGTGCATCAAATGTCATCTATTTCGTAAAGCATCGATCGATAAAACATGAAGCAGATTCATGTTCTTTTACCCAATTGTTTTATTGGTTTTAATTATGATCATATATATGAGAAAGATATCATAACATCGATTGTTTGATTGAAAAAAAAAAGTTTTGTTTCAAAGTTAGTAATCTACGTCTGAAAAAAATACCCATGGCACGATATGATACGATAAAAGTGAACAATTGAACGATAACAGAAACAAATCATCGTTTCCCAATGCCGTTCGGCAACCCGACAATGTCGTACGTCGTTAGCATCGGTCGGTATATTGAGGTGTAAACAAAGGATTGGCCTATATATTTTAAATATTCAAGCGCACACATGAACCGCGTGGCGTCTAGATTGCAAGCCTCCCACCCGCGCGCACCAGTTGCACTTCGCAAGAGCAGTGCACACAAAGCGGAAAGGAAAATAAAGAACCGAAACACCTTGACCGAAACAATCACTTCGATGCACTCTCACGACACTCGCCCCGTCATAATCAACACTTGGGACACTACTTTATCAGTTTGTTTTCGCGTGGAACCTATAACAGGAAGAGTTCCACGTAACAGAGGTTGTGGAGATGGCGGTTTCTTCGCCGGTTTGACCGAGTTTTATTGATTGATATGGAGGTTTTTTTTGATTGTAAGTCACACTCGCACAGACTTACCATACGACTCCGAATGCTCCGTAACCAATGGGGCGATCTGGCTGCACATCCTGGGGAACGGCCGGTGGTTGATAATAGGGTGCGGCCGCCGCCAGGATAGCTCCCTGCGGTCCGGCCGCACCAGCTGCACCACCCTGTACCAGCGACATCGACACACTCATGGAAACCCCGCGCGATTGCCTGGTCGGACCACCAACAGCCGCCATCCAACAGCACGGCGCACAGAAGCTAACCCTGCCGTGAACCTAACTGGACATGAACCAATGATGACGCAGAAAACCTTGCAATTTTGCTGCCAACTTCTTTAACTAACTTCAAATATATACAATTGAACAAATAACGTAGCATACAACGGACACTTTCCACCGCCTATAACACGGACACTTTATTTTAGTCGACAGAAACACTTTGCTACTACTGCATAACCTTCACGGGCGAATGTGCGGAGTCCGTCACCCGTCGAAGCAAACAATAAACGCACTAGATTTTAGCTCGTAATAATTGGCTGATTACGCGAGCGGTTTCAAAACAAAACACAACCTAACCACTGCGGATTTTCATTCACAATTTTCATTTCTAGATTTCGCCTGCTCCTTAATTTGTGGCCCTTGTGCGTCTTGATAGTGGCAGCTTTAGGGTAGGTATGAATATTTGAGCGTGAGTGTAGGTAGGGTGATGATGTTGGATAAGTTCGGGGATTCTGAAAAGAATAATAAAAATGTTACATATTATTTAAACATTGCAAACTTCAGTTTGCAACAAGTAGTACAACTATACGATAGGTCAAACAATATTTGCACCTCTCATCATATGTAAATACAATGTAAGTTACATTTTAACACGGTTCTCGACTAATATAAATCTCGCAAATAGTAGGAAATAGTAAAGCTAATTTCAAAGGATAACACAGCAGCAATTAAACAATTTAACATAATTATTCAAACAAATATATAAAGAAAAAATACAAACCAGAAGTAAACTAAAATCTGCATCCTACTGGGTAATTCGCTTCCTGATGTTACTGCTTCAACTTTTGGGGGGTATCTCATTCAGTACAGCCCAGCTACGCAACGCGTATTCATATCATAACTTCTTGCGTATAATCTCAAAACTCTTGCATCAATCAACTCAGAACTGATGAAATACTACGGATGTTCGTCACAATTCGCGTATTTTCTGCACTTTGTATTCAGCTCCACTTTGACAGTTCTCAAAATGATTGTTTACACTTCTATGCTTGCAGGTAGTGCTTCACATACACACCGATGAAAGAAGAGGAAAAAAGAGCGATTCACTCGCAGCATAGAAAACGCCTCGTCGGAGAGAGCAGCTGAAGCAGCTGTCATGCAAAGTAGCCAGAACACTCACTAATACACACCCGAAAAAGCCTGCAGCTAGATTTCTCGATCTTGACTCAACATCGGGCTGCGACTCTGCGCTGCGGACGGATGAACAAAATGAAAAAAAATAAACGACTGCGTGTAGAGAGGGACAGAACAAAAATGGAAGTTCCAAACTATTTCCACTGCGCTCCTTTACTAACTAGACACTGCGGTCAGCAAAGGCGATGCTCACTTTTTCAGATGCAGTTTCTCACAAGAGTGTAGTTCTCGATCAGTTAATTTCCGTTTCCACCACTGCACTATATCCAGCAGAAATATGTAATTTCAAATTCGTCACGTTTTCCAAAATGATAACGATGACGGTGATGATTATTGCTGGTTCAGTTTTTTTTTGTTCTAAAGCAAAAGATGCTCCAACCGCACAATGAACGAACGAGCAAACGCAGAGCCGCACAAACACGTCCAATCTCAACCAACTTTACTCGGAGACTGAAAGCTCAACTAGAACTCGACACTCTTCTACTCAAGCCAACACCGTCAGTGACTTCTTGCAATAAAAACTATGCTCACACACACGAGGGAACGAGAAGGAATAATTAACTCAAACGGGAAAAGTTCTATCGAGCTTTACCCACACTTGTTCGGTCGAGTCGTCTTCGGGAGAGAGCAGTGTCAAACCTCAAACCTGACAAACTCATACACTGCAAAATTTGAATGCGATGTTTTGGGTTTTTTTCTAAACATTATATTCAAAACGTCATAAGTGCATGGAATACACACTTATCTGTCGTTGATTACTTGTATGCTCTTTTGTATGTTCCCTTTATTTTGACGTGGAACACATCTTCGTTTCCTGAATAGGGGTGTAGATTGGATATTGAAGTAAAAATGCATATAGTATGCGGTCAGGTTTTAAACATTTACAGCGCAGTCCATTTTGTTGCAATCAGTAAAATTATTTCATCTGCTGATTGGAAATATTTATACAAAGCGATTTGAATGCATTGAGCCTTTCGATTTCAATTATATATGATTGAAATTTTGATTAATGTAATGTTTTACCTGTTAGAAGTCTGACTCTATGCTGACTTACAGGTTTTCCCTAACAGAGAAGAGTTGGAAAGCATCGCTCTGATTGGCTGTTCAAAGCATAAGCGAACTGGAAAAGCAAGTTTGTCGCCGTTTCGTATGACGTTTGACTCTAGCTGCAAACCACCAGACTTCCAGTGAAACTTTCAACGTGTGAGCACGTTGAACGTTATTGGGGTGAAAATTCGAGTATTTCGTGAGAATTTTTGAGGTACGGGTATAGCGTATGGGTAAGTCGATGCTTCTCACGCAGCCCGCCTGGGTTCGACTCCCAAACCCGCACATAGGGTCAGAATTGTTTTTCTGGCCCGAAGAAGCGAAAACCTCTATAGTCGAAACAAAAAAAAAGGATTTTCATCCGTACCACAGAGAGCAGATATACAGGCTCATATATGAACTGTGTGTAAAATTTTCTCAATCTGCATGGCGAACACTTACAGATATCATCACGATCGACACGACACAATTTTGGGTGCAGCATTCACTTCACACTAAATTTTTGTTTTGCTGTTGGTTAAAATGACAATTTTGTTCTATTCCGATTCCGAAATCGTGTAACAGGTGTTGAAATTGTTGTAGTTGCAATATTTCTATAACAGGTAGGAGGATTTGGTTATCGTTTCGGAACGTAGTGGAACGCTTTGAACGATCGAAAGGCGAATAGTCGAGTAGGTGGCAGCAGTGTTTCAAACGTATAGCAAATTTGGAATTTACACAGGTTTTTGAAAAAAGAAATAGTTCGAGCCTGTATATCTGTTATCTGTGCTTCTATTCTTTTGACGAAAATATAAAACGATTCTGTTTGAATTACAACATAACATAACACAACTTTTGCTGGATTATCAATAAAAAGAGCGAAAATTTAACACCATTCACAACCAGGTTTTTTTACCGTCACTGCTAACCTCAATCGAATGAACACATTTTGACAGTTCAGCGGTACTATTTGTAAACAAATTTTTTTTGTTTGTTCGTTGACCAACGGATGACACCGTTCACGGACCATATCGTCCAGATAGATTTTCAAACCATTTGTTAACGATTCGATACGGTTCGTAGTATAAAAATGACTGTTTGAAATGTGTTCCTCGATTTTGTTGTCAAGGATGATTTTTTTTCATTTGTGACGTCACGATAAAAATCTAATGTTAATAATTAATCCAATTATTGGATTCAACGAGCACTCAAAAACGAGCAGTAGAGTAATTGAGCAAGAATTTATTACTCAGTCCGTTTGGGAGACAATGCGAGCGGTTGTTTCGCTGGATTCAGAATTCATACTGAATTCCACATGATATTTTGAATAAAAAGATCTCGGTCACTCGGATTCGATTCGCTATTATATGAGGGCTGTCATGTACTTCGCCTTTGACGTATCAGGTTCGCAAGTTTAAAATGTCTTTTTTTATCAAAAAATATAGAGTATTTAAAAACGATGGCAGAATATTTCGTATTCAAAGTATTGGCTCTCGCTTCCAACACATTTTGTCCATCTCTGAATACTGTCTCAAAAGATATCTTCACCTTTCATTGACATCAGCCATTCTCGTACATTCCCGAAAGTGTTGCTCATCCAGGTGGTGATAATTAGAAGGTGCCAGATCTGGTAAATATAGCGGGTGCGATAGAAGTTCCCAATCAAACGTGAAAATAGTTTTCTATAACACTTTGGTTGAATGTGAAGGAGCGTTGTCATGCTGCAGAAAGACGTTGCCTTGTTTTCAAGTCAATTCTGGCCGTTGTTCAAATTGATCATTTGGTAGCGGATGGGTGGTACACTATTTTTCACGACCCGCATAGCATTGACGTTACTTTTTTTTGTTTCAATTATAGAGGTTTTAACCTTCGGGTCATTTGCCTCTTCGGGCCAGAAAAACTTTCTGACCCTATGTGCGGGGTTGGGAATCGAACCCCGGTGGGCTGCGTGAAAGTCATCGACTTACACTTCACGCTATACCCGTCACCTTGACGTTACTTATGACTTTTTGCGTTTCAGATTTTCAAAGCATCCATTTTTCATCGTCAGTTCCACTGCCCATACTTGCATATCAGTCCCATATGGAAAATCGGCATGTCGAGAAAAAGACAATCAAAATTTTATTTCCGAATTTTTTTATTTAATGTGCTACCTAATGATAAATCATGATATTATTACATGAAATATCGGTAATATACCTTTTCTATTCCAATATTGCAACAAATGAAATTATAGAGATTTGCACTGAATGGGACTGATATGCGGGTAGTTTGCATGTGGGACAGACATGAGTTAATATTTTTTTTTCACATTTTACCGAACAAACCCTAAACTTTTATTGCAATTTCTGAAAGTATATTGAGCATACATTTCATTCCTCAAGCTAACTCAAAATTGACGAAAATCGATATGGGACTGATATGCGAGTATGGGCAGTACAACTCGATGCAAAAACGTGTTCGTAAAATGATAAAATAGAGGTGAGGTTTTCGCTTTTCCATCTGTCGTTCGCTCGGTTTGTTTGGAACCCATTTATCAATCTTTTGTTTTTTCCCATGACTCTCAGGTAATCGGAAATGGCTTATCGAGCGAAATTCAGCTACATCGTCATAATTTTTCGTATTTGTGTATGTGTTTCGTTCAATATAATATTTGTAGTTGGTCATCTTCAAACTTTTTCGATTTATACATTGCTACAAGAATTCGAAGACCTTCCGATGCCTTTATCTTTTGAATAAGCAAGAAAACCATCACATGCTTCCAAATTTTATTTGGCTCCAAACACTTTATTTTGCTATCTAACACGCAATAAAAGTATGTTTCTATCTCGAAACCAAGTAAACAAATATGACCTTTTGACGAGGGGTGTCAAACAATAAAATAGCGCTTCTGCTTCGAAATATACTTAAGGTCAGGTTCCTTAAACAATTTTCAAAAAATAGAAAAAATTTTTCCCTGAATTGC
The DNA here is from genome assembly GCF_030247185.1 of Malaya genurostris. NCBI lineage: Eukaryota > Metazoa > Arthropoda > Insecta > Diptera > Culicidae > Malaya > Malaya genurostris. The sequence goes on along the minus strand of NC_080572.1, from coordinate 232,008,899 downwards.
TAGAAAACACTCTTAGAAATGATATCTAGAATTAGTCCCAAGGGTACACGCGACCGAGAAATTGGCAGAGAAAAGGGAGGACGATAAGCACCCAGGCACGATTAGTCGCGAATAAAAACTTTGTTCGGTTTTTTCCTGAAACCACGTTTTTTTCAACTGGGTGTCACTCGTATTCCAAAACTGTTGCACGTATCAACATGAACCAAACGGCAACTACAACCAAAAATTCGACCGGAAGTAGAACCAAAAAAATTCATGATTTTTATCCATTGAAAGTGCAAAAAAAAAACAGGTCGAAAATCGAAAAATGGTCGCCATTTTGTTTTTTCGTTGGAAATTTTTCATTCCATCTCCGACCATAGCCAATTCGATACTGTTTCTGTTGTACAAGTGAATATATGAAAAGTCGTTTAGATTTGAATCCATAACATCAGGTTTCCGATCCGATGTATATTTCCTCAATTTTCGGAAACTCGTATCGATCTTGGCAATATATAATGAAATAAAATGGCAACCTTCTAGACTTCAGCGATCACTTAGGAGTTTTTGATTGTAATATCACGTCTAAAACATTGATCTAAAAATCACTATTTTCAAGAAGATATAAAATATTTCAATAAAATAATTATGTTTATAAACAATGTAAGGAATTAAAAATCGTGATTAAAAGTTGTTGTGAATTAATTCGGAGAGAAATAAAAAGTCTTGGGTATTATGAATAAGTTTTATTCTTCGTATATTGTATCAACTTTGTGATGTGTCCTTACAACAACTTCACTGCCTATCAACGAACGCCATGCTACGTAACACTTACACTGTATTGTTCGCTACACAAATCCAGAGTTAAACAAGTCAATCTTGCTAGTTAAAACTAGAGTACGCATTTTGGCAAAGCTGATTCAGCCGTATCATAGCTCTACACTTAAACATCGATGATTACACTTATAGAATGTGTGGGACCACTGGGGTCACGTCAAGTCAAGAGCATAAGAAACGAAACATGCTTGCTGATGTGGTTAGATTGTATGCTACGGGTTGGGTTACACTGGTTGTTTCACAGGATCACAAGCTAGCCGGTTACATTTCTATACATAAGAAAAGGTCCAAATAGGTTTGGAAGCTGCTATGAATATTAAACAAAAATTTCGGAAACAAATCTTTGACTTTTGTGTGGCTTAAATTAACTCTTGCTATCACAGTTAATACATCATATTTTCTCATATATAGTTCTCTAAATATGGTTTCCTCTTCTGCACGGATACCGTAAAGCGCGCAGTAAAAATATGTATATGAATTTGTGTGATAGAATATATCTCACTGAATTGGCGCCGCCTTCAGTATCGGTAAACGTTACCCGTTCCAGTAGAAAATATGATAAATAACATCTGTCCCATCGTGGGATACCAACACAGGATATACAAGTACGGATACAGTATCATTGCACTTCGGCCCGGTTACAGTTCAGGATAACTCGAAACCAGTGTTACTGGAAATAGCGTAACGTAACTTGTCCCGCAGCATGCTCTTCTTCTGATAGTTAGGTAATTTCAGTAGGTTGAAACAAGTGGAGGAGGTTGGCAGCCGATTTAGAGGATCCTTTTTGCGAATGGTGAAGAATCCACGAATCACCGATCCAACCGTATCGCCAATGTCTTCGTCGTCACCGACTTCAACGCAGCGTATTGAAAAGGGAGGCTCCAAATGTGCGAACCCCAGTAATGGTGGCTTCGAGCAGCTTGTGACGAACTGTAGGAATGGAAGGTTTTTTTTAATTATTCAGGAACAACGACAATAGCATATATTATTACCTTGAGAAACAGTTTTTTCTCGTCTTCAGTGAAATCTTTGGCAAGAATATCCCATAACCAACCGACTACGCGGTGACCATCGTGGAAACCTCCGTAGTATTGGGTATGCTTTCGTAGATCTTTCAAATCCAAAGGGGCCGTGTCCCCGGATATCAGCCGTTGTAACTGTAATTTGAAGGAGTATTGAGTGGGTTTGAAATCAACGCAAGATACGAAATATCTATTCAGTAATTGACTTACAGCAATTAAAAACTGACTAAAAGTAAATTGATACGCCCCTCGCGCATCATTAGCACTTCTACAGAGGACAACTTGTGCAAGTTGGATTAAACTAGTTGATCACATTGAAATAACGTAAAATGGAACTCGAAAGAAGAAAAACATAGCGTGCGCAAAAACCTGGAAAATCCGAAGTGGTCCGGTTCGAAACTGGTCAACGTTCTGAAGACGCCGGAAACAACAGTTTGTCGATACATCCCAAGCAACATTTTTAAGTAATAATAAATACTTGTAACTACATCATAGATCTTGCATTAAAACTTTAAACTACACGGAAGCCTACTGAAAACCTCTACAAGAGGATATTCCTGCCAACCTGCCTTAAGCCTCCTAATTCAAGAATATTTTGACTCCAACTTCACGAACAACATTAAATTTAGTCGGATGGAATGAATTCCGCTATGAATTAACTATCATTTTGATAATATTTTTCTTGAATATGTGTGTGTCATGCCGGTTTTGAATGCAATCAGTAAAATTATCTTAAATTTTAATTACGAGATTGAGGTTTTTTCTGAAGGCTGAAAACTTCATGCGCTTTTATCACAGACTAACAGACAGGACACTCAAATTAGATTCTTTAATCATTTCAACGGTCATTTCGAATATTCCTTTAGTTGGGACAGTACACGCATATGTCATGATGTCGCCACGTTACACTATCAAAAACATCCTGTCTGTCATCTAGACTGTGTTTATTTTTTTCATTTACCAACAGAGTTGCCATTTATACAGAATTACCTGTAATGTATTGATTCGTATACGTCCATGCGAATTTCATGCAGGATACAGATTTAATACATATTGCCAAAACTATATACATAATTGTGCTACTTCTCATCCTCCAACGCAATACAAAATCGAACCCGTTTTGTTACAATATTTACTTGCTTCTGGTCTACCACCACTTAATTTCGGATGAAAATAACCAACACAATAAAAAATAATCTGAGCAACGTTGAAAAAAATAAATGGTTACCTTCCAACATCGCTAAAAAAGTTAAATATATTATCAACGTAATCCAATAATTTATTGTGATGATTCATTTTCAAATATTATGATGAAATCAGACATCCCTGTAAGCAGCTGATCGGTGTTGACAAACGAGGGGAAACCAACTTGTAAATAAACTTTCACATAACACAAGGGGTGTACCGATAGTAAATAGTTCGCGCAGTACAATATAGGTGGAACTAGTGCATCACGAAAAATTATTTTTATAAGAATTTACTCATACTGTCATGTCTGTTAGTCTGTGCTTTTATTGTCATCGTGAATGTTTGGATAAAAATAAGAATTATAACCAACCGGCTTGTGATAAATACGGGTTTTGCGAAAGTTTTCATGATTGATAAAAATTAATTTTTGTGATTCATCGTTATTTTTGTATAAATATGTTTTGTAGTGTCAAAACTTATGCATACGTTCTGAAAATTAATCATAAAAGTCCACATTTCCTAGGTTTTGTAATTCGAAATTTAGTTGATGTCAATAAATGCTACAGTACAGAACATCAAAATACTGATTTTTTGCAGATTTATAAGAAAGTCGGGTTTCTCCACCAATATGAGTAATATTACAGACACTTTTCCAGCTTTATTATATCAGCTGTTTTTTAAAGAAAGGCAAACATTGCTTCGACTTTGGTTTCAATTTCTTCTTAGAATATAACGTATATTCTCAGATCAATTTTTGATTAATCTTTGAATTGTTGGTTTATCTTTAAAAGGCATGCACATTTTACAACTTTCCTTCGATATCCACTGAATAAATTAATATAAAAAGAGTTTCGCCCGATTTCGATTTATTTACTCTTTTACACGGAACCGCAGAACAACCTAATTTTAAGTACTTTCCACCCAATTTGGAGGTGGAAGTGGCTCTTGGCAGTTTCCCAAGTCCCTGCTGGGCCGCCATGTTCTTGTGACCATCATCTTTTCCACGAAGACGAAAACAACGAAGAAGTATGTAAACATAAATAAGAGTTTGTTGATGCTAAATATCTGTGATTAGTTGAAACAAAAGTTGATTTTTATATGTTTGATGATAAATGTGACATCGTTATGAAACGTGCGGTGCCAAATTGTAATCCTGACTTTCCCATTCGATGATGTGTTGTATTTTACTTCATTTTGTTTACTTTGCTCTCACTGACTTGCTAGCTTTGAAGGCCCCGAAGGACCGAGATGCTGATTATTATAGTAAAAAGAAGCCAAATAATAGGTAGTTTTTATTTTCTGGCCGACAAATTTCACTGGGTTAAATCGTTGGAAACCTGCACAAGTTGAACTCTGTTGAACTTATTAACTGCTGAACTTCCAGAACGCACCCAGAGTTTGTAGTACACGTTAAAACTTTGTGCATTATTCTCATGCAATACACTCATGTGCTTTATTACCAATCCTTTGCTCTCTCCTCTCGAATGATTCTTGCAGATTCTATATTTTAATTATGTAATTAATACTGAAATCTGTAGAAATAGACAGACACAGAACAATGAGAGAAAAATTTACACCAAAATTTCATTCATGATATTTTTTATACTTGCTTTCATCATAAAAAAATGATGGATCCTGTATGTTTTTAGGCATTTCAATGGTCTCAATAAATGTAGAGATAATGTATTCTGGAATCAACTACATTTTTTATTGGTATAAAATAACATGTAATCAATGTAAAATAAGTTATAAGGATTTATACTGATATTTTTCCTCTACCATTATTCCGATACTAGATGGAATACGGAAATTTAGTGCGCACAATCCGGTATCGCTGCCAGGGATTGTCAGTTTTACAGCAAGATGTCAACGACCAACTTCAAAACAGTGCGGAACATCCTTGTCAGGGGAAGAACCAGCGTATGAAGCAGAATGCCGTGGCCAAATCGCCTGCAAGGCTCTTATATCAACGCGTTTTGACGAAACATAATCAACCGTTTGTTATGACTATTGATTGACGTTTTGGATAACCTACTCAGTAAAAAATTTTTAAATTTACCGGTGACGTAATTCCGCATATGACTCAAATAATAAAAACGTAATTCGTAAAATTACTGAATTTTACAAGAAAGGTTTACATATGTGTCGAACATACACTATTTTTAAAGCAGGCGTGTAAATTTACATGCTTCAGCACTTAAAAATATGTCAGAATGCATTAAATATGTGTTAGATCTAGTGTAAAAATGAGTCATTTTGACGCTCGTATATGTCGTTCTCAGAAGACGTAAATTTACACGATTTTTTCTAAGTGTGTATCTACGAATGACAACGTGAAAGAAATTTATGATCTTAATCATTGCAATTTTTAATTGGACTCGATGTTTTAACAGTGTTTTTCTGTCATACGTACATTGACTTGAGACAGACCCTGTCAGCTTTGAGGGAAATCAATCTTCAGTTCAGCAACGCCATCGCACGGCATCACATTCAACATATCATGTCAATTGTATGGGTGCGCAGTGCTGCTATTTTGGCGCACACGAATTTGACATTTCTTTCCCTTGCTTCTATGTACGAAATTCGATGCGGACTCGTCTGAGGTCGCCATGCTCGCAAAAAAGAATGTTGCCAATAATTTGTTCGGGAAATGTGAGAGCTGGATATCTTGTTAATATGATGTCTTTGCTTGTGACCAGTTTGAAGGATGATCCGATGATGTTAATCTTAATTATTTGATAAATCAGCAAATCTATTCTTTTTTTCAAAGTGTGCTAAGTAATAACTCACAACCTTTGTCGGAACAGTACCAGAGTAGTTTACCTACTTATAATTTCAATTTACCAACGTTTTCTTTTTCTGGACGTGAGGTGTATGAGCATGTTTGAGATAGTACCACGGGAGCTGGACCGAAAAAAATTCAGCCGACATTTGACAAATAGTGTTCGTCATCTTTGGCGTCACCTGTGTCTACCCTCTCAGCAGGCCTTTCAATTTTGTTAATTTTTGAGCGCTTGTTGAACGACATATTGCACGAAATATTCGTTCAATTTGCTGGAACGGTTTGTTGTTGTTTTTTCTCTTGCAAAAATAGTGTGAAAATTAAGTGTTACCTTTACATAGAAAGAAAATTTGTTGTTATTTTACGTGAAGTAGAAGTATTGTGCAGGTATGTATTGTTAGTTTAAACAAATAAGTGGAAAAAACTTCAGAAATTATGTAGTAAAACTAGTCCAACGGGGCTCCAACTCCTCATGTTAAAAATGTCAACCGGGTTTGTTGAACGAAAAAAATGGCATTCGGTTCAACGGTCTGTTTCAAAATCGGCAAACGAAGGTCCCATGTTGGCCTCCCGTTGAACGATTCATTGGACTTTCATTGGACCAATGATCCAACGTATTGGACCAATGAAGGACCACCGTTGAACGTTTTTTTCTAAGTGGGTATACTATTCAATCGTTCGCTCGTGGAGAATACCTTCCCGACATCGTGAAAGAAGGCTTTAATTGTACCTATTCATAAATCCGTAAACGTGCCTAATGTAATGAATTATCGGGGAATTTCAATTTTGAGGTATCTTCCGAAAGTTTTTGAAAGTATGCTGCTGAACATTCTCTACCATGCTGTAAAACACATAATATTTTTGGATCAACACGGTTTCGTCAGGAAACGCTCTACTACAACGAACCTGATGAGCAATTTGTCTTCGTTTATTAGCAAAATTGATAAACAGATCGATTCAGTATGTCTAGACTTTTCAAAGACTTTTAATTGCGTTCCACATCAGCATGCAGTAGAGAAGCTGAAAAGAATTGGCCTCCCCGGCTAGTTAACCATCTGCATTTTTTCATACCTTTCAAATCGTAGTGCATCTGTAAAGCTTGCGCCTTCGTGTTCAGTAAGTTTCAACATTGCATCTGGAGTTCCCAAGGAAGTCATCTCGGACCTCTACTGTTTGTACTTTTCATCAACGACCTGACTGTGACAGACTTACATCTATGTGGATGATTTAAAGATTTATCGCATCATAACAACTCTGGTGGACTGTTGTGCTTTACAGATGAATATCGAGAGAATTCTAACATGGTGCCCTCAAAATGGTAGAGGTGTGAACATTGAAAAATCCAGCATCATTACTTTTGCATGAGTACGATCTTGAATTGTTTTCGAGTATACTATAAACGCTGTCTCGATAAAAAGAGTATCATCGGTCAAGAGTCTTGGAATCGTTCCCGACAGTAAACTTCGATTCACGGAACACTACTCAAACATGACAACAAAGGCATATGCAGTATTAGGGCTCATCAACGCTCTACTCGTAACTTTGCGGATATTCATTTTCTGAAGTCACGGTACATCTCTCTGGTTCGTAGCATTCTTGAATATGGAATTACTGTGTGGTCGCCGTACCATTCTATCCACATAGATCGTATAGAACGAGTACGAGAGAGCTTAATCAATTTTACCTTTCGCCAACTTTCTTGGAAAATTCGTTTACAATTACAACTCTATGATCAACGCTGCGCTCTCATCAATCTTTCTACTCTACCAAATAGGCGAATATACTTGCAGCGACTTCTTTGATTTAATATCATATTCATATTTGACATATTTGATTTGATATCATACAACATGGGCTGCCCCCTACGATGACGAAACATACGTAAAACTCGATTTTCAGATGCTTACCGATCAAAAGGTATACATCGCGACTGGCCGTGGGGATGTACCCCGAAGATTCAAGTTCGTGTTTGCCAATAAGTTCGCGAAGAAGGTCACGAATGTTGGCTAGTGGGTTGCATTTGTGATTTGAAACCATTTTTCACACTCGTCGACTGGCACCATTAAAGAAGGTGACAAGCGATTATAAATACACTCTCCTACTCAATGCTTGATCGGAGAAATAGGTATGAAGCGAGAGGACTAGTGTTTGATGGACAGAGAAGATGTTTGGATGTAAGGTATCGGTCGGGTGACGGCCAGTATGTAAATCATGTTCGATGTACGTTCTACTGTGTCTGACTGGCGTTTTAGAGTGACTAAAACAAGATTCAGAGTGGTAAAATGGTAGCGCGTATGCACGGAATGCATAAGAACGCAGGTTCGAGTCCTGTCTCTGAGCGTATCTTTTTCCAAAAATTCATCTTTTCTGTTAGTTTTTCTTTCACTTGGCTTCTCCAATATACATTTCCGCTCAGTCATTGCAAAAACTCGATTTTGTTTTCAAGCTAATGAATTCTTCGAATTGCTTGAAACCATTTCGAAGCAGCGACTTTGACAAAGCGGCGATAAGTCAAAGAAACCTAGCAAATGCGGGCAAAATGAAAGGAATGCGCTGTTTCCCTGTTCGTTTTCATTGGGCTCCATCAAGAGGAAAGTTCGAGATTTTGTTTGAACTGGAGAAATGTAACCATCTAATACAGTAACTTTAGAGAAACCATTATTGAACTTTTTTCAATCATGCGTTACAGGTCTTTTTGTGCATACCAATTTACTTTTAGTCGGTCTTTAATATGGGGTATACTAAAATACTTACCTCAGGAGTAGAAAACAACGCTAACCAGTCGGGATTCACAATGCAGCGAAAACCGCGTATAAAAGCGGCCGTTTGATCACGAATCTGCGTATGCATTCGGAAGTACGCCATATAGTGGATATAATTGATCCTACGAAACGGAATCAAAATCGAAATTAGCCCTGCAGCACTGCTCTCCGGTGTGGCCTACTTACTTGTTGTCGTTGTTCACTCCCCGTGCCTTCCCACCGGGATACAACTCGTGCGTCACAATTTTCCCCATCATATCTTCGTCGACACTGAATGTCAGATCCAAATCGGCCACATCGCCCTGGTAGTGTTTGATAAATGTTAAGCTGCGGTACAGCTCTTTATCGAGCGAAGGTAGCTCGTCCATGCAGCTATAGAGGGCTTGCTGCGTCTGGCCCAGGACCTGCGACAGAAAGAAGGAAGCGAACGGAACATCCACCACAATACCCTCGTACACGGCCTTCCCCAACATTCGCCCGACAAATTCGAATAGCTGCAAATGATTTTCCTGCATGTGAGACGTCGGCGAGGGATACAATCGTTGTTCTGTAGTGGTTTTGAACAAATTCAGTGAAGGGTCAAAAACTCGTTTGATCGTTTCCTCTAGGAATTCTTTAAAAACTCCATCCTGATCTATACCGGCCTCGTCCAGCCCTTGCTGATTGACGAACCTAACTCGGATAACGCCTTTCAGAGCGTGAGGAGGCAAAGCAGCCAGCTGCCGGTAGCCGTCCTCGACGATCCTGTCCCGATGGACGGTCACCAAGGCCGAACTCGGGGACGCACATGCCGATTCGGTTAAACCCAGCACTGCCTTTTCGTTCTGTACGAATTTCCTAAACAACTGCACACGGTCCTCGTGCGGTATTATGTGTGGCATCTTCTGCAGTAAAATCTGGGTGTGTTTCTTGCCCTTTTCCAGATCCGTTAGGAAGTGAGACGGTCGAATATCCCGGATGAGCCAGTGATTTTGGGGGGCGAACGGCCGGCGACAGTCACGGCGATAGAGACAGAGCAGTAACGTGTGGATCGAAACAAACAACGGCGCACTGGTGACGGTTTTGATGTCGAAAATCTGATCCTGAATTGTACGGTAGAGGAATGTATTGAGGAAGTGCGACAGAGCGATGTAGTCGTTAAGCGTGAACGGATTCTGCTGTTCGTACATTTCCAGGTCATCTAGAATTCTGCAGAAAGAAAAAAAGTTGGTTTAGATACGATTGAAGTAGAAATCGAAGCGGCTTTTCCAATCCTCACGTGACATAATGGGTCATGCAGTCGCAAAACAGTGACAACAGCAATAGTTCGTAGCTAACTTGATTGACTTGCAGTAGTTCGATGAAACCTTTCATACCACACGTAGGACCCAGCGATCCCAACAGTAGCCATAGATCGTGCAGAACGGTGTCGTTGTAGCATAGTCCTAGAATATGACAACCAATGCATTAGACGGCAGTGTCCGCAATCTAACACACTAACACATACCGGATAAAATATCCAGCCTCAGTTGTGATAAGGCGCTGAGTGCCGCCTGATACACCGCACAGGTCAACGCAACCCGGGAGACTTCAGCGCAACCAATTTTCCGATAATTTTTACTTGTTTTCTTTTCACTCGGTCCCTTGATTGAACTTCGCTCGAACGTCAGAGCCCGCTTCAACAGATTTCCGGTGCTATTCCCACTCGGTATCGTATACTCGATGATTTCATAGCCCACGGCTAGCTCTTTCAGGTTGTCCCCAAGTAACAATTTCACCAGACGATGGTTCCACAGAAGGTGTATTTGTTTTTTGATAAGCGGAAGATTCTCGTTCTGCAGACGTTCTTTTCCGGGACTGAACCATCCTAACAATTCGTGCCACTGGGAGCAAGTGCCACCGGATTGCCCAACGCCAGTAAGGATGCCATTCAGCAATCGAGTCGCAACGAAGGTGAATGTAGGGTAGGCAAGTTTGCATGCATTCTCTGGCGGTTCCAGGTAGTACAGATGAACAATGTTTGAGAGGAGTGACAGTAGCAGACTGTTCTGTAATGAATTTAACACATACTTCATTGAAGCATCGGTACTGAGAAGGTCCAGTGATCGTTCCAGGATATGGTGTGATTGCAGATTTGTAAGACACTCTTGGGTAAACTGTTCCAGTTGAAAGATAATTCCCGGTACAGATAAAACTTGCACTAGAAACTGAGACATAAGATTTTCGCTAAAACTGCTCGAAATCAGTGGTCTAATGGCTAGCGTCATGATGGCCGTCAGGGAAATGGGTTTCAGCGTGATCACTGTCCTGCAGGTGCCTCTCACTAGAATATTTCTCAGGTTAAGGTAGAAACCTTTCTGAACCAAATCTCCCATGATGTTACTGCACAGTTGCAGCATGCCAGGCTTAAGACCCGCCAACGATTTGTTCCTTAGCAGGACCCAGCTGTTGATGGAGGTAAACGCAACCAACGTGTGCAGATATAAGGCCAAAGATATACTGTCGCAGTGACCTTCCGGCCGCAGTTGCTCGACTGCCAGACAGCAACGATACAACAACTTTTTAATATGCCGTATCCACGCAAGACTGTACTCTTTGTTTAGTGCCACACCGACGTAGCTAGTTTTGGGAGAGTCCGACTCCAGACTGGCTATCAGATAACGGCAAAGACGTTCTAAGCGTTGTAAATTTTCGCTTTCCGCAACCGAATGCTGCTTCCATTGTAGCAAGAAATGTGATGCCACTTGATATATCTGCATGCAAGGTTTCAACTCGATGTCTTTGGCAGGGTTCGTACACGGAGGCAACAGCATGTCAAATTCGTTTCTAAAAGGACAACACATTTTATAATCTGTCTCTTAAACGCTAGAAAACTAACTTACAAAATCAACCGCCGAAACTTGGTTCTAGCCAACCACCCACGGATATTTTTTTGCAGTAAAACAATCGATTTGTCTTTCCTCTCTTCGATGGCCCGTTCATTGGCTCGTTCTTCCCGAGCAGCTTTGGTTTGTTCCAAAAAGCTGTCTTTCTTGGTTTCTGTTCGTCCAAACATTTTGCCTCCTGTCTCTGCAACAGCAACAATCAAAACAACAGTCTATCGCTTCCTTATCTTGGATCGAAACCAATCAAACACGCTTATTTCAAAACGCTTGCAACAGAACTCAGAACTTGCAATTACTAGCTAAACCAGCAAGTACCATCCGAATTTGTGCATCACCGGTGATCGCATGAAACGGTTTTTGTTTTGATTCCAACCGTTCATCCTCCCACATGAACCAAAGGAGGGGCTATCGTCAAATAAACATCAGCACCAAAAAGAAAACCAAGAGCAGCAGCAAGAAGTGACACACAGTGCTAATGGGGGGAGGAAAATCACTGTCAGTGGATTCAACTAAAACACACTTATATGCCAATATCTTTGATTGTTTCTACCGAAAAACATGTAGAAACTGGTCACAACGATCGGAACTTATTATTGCACTGCGTTTCGGGGCAGTTTCATGCTTGTCCATGCAAATAAACACATTTTTTCCGTGACCGACGAAATTTTCACTGCTTGATTTTTTTACACCACTGTTTTTTCAGCTGATTTGTTTTTCCTTTCTTTTATTCATCTGGTGAAGCTGTCACATGGAAGATAGATTTCGATGTAGCATGCGGGTTTGTGCCTGAACTAATCTAGATCAGATAGGAGATTGTAATACATGAAGCATAAATTTAGGCGTTTGTGGAAGGTAACGATTGGAGCGACACATCATAAAGACGATGTATTTGTTTCATTTTAATTTTTGAATGCGATCCAATAAGAAGTTCATCAACATTGTTTCATGCCCGTGGAATTTTAGAGTTATGTACAAATTCCGTAGTGAACTTTTTTGGAACAAGAATTGTTTCTTTTTTTCTCTTAATAAATCTTCTTATTTCATAACTGAAATTTTGAAAAACATATAAAAGTTCAAAAACGACTACACTGTGTTCAATTCAACTTGAACTATTTAGACATATGAGAAAAATTTAAAATATGATGAAATAGGCGCCTTATGAAGTGTAAAATGAAAAACATCAGACATTTTAGCTTTTCAACCTATGTACAAAACACTATTCAACGTTTTTTTGGAATATTTAGAAGAGTATTGGCAGGAAATTAAAATTCTAATACAGGGTTGCGCGAACAAACCTGATACATTTTACTTTCCGATTACATTAGAACTAAACAAACGGAGTAGGAACCGAACATGGCATCGGATAGTAGAAAAATGAAGGTTTTATTTTCGTATAGTAGTTTTCCATCATGGAGCACTGAAGTGTCGCTCATCGCGTTTCAATTTATAACTCGTTTTTGAGAAACCAGTCGTACGTTAAAACTTGTGAGTTAAAAAGACATATTAAATCAAAGCCGAAAATGTCGGTGCCTTTGCGTAATGCTGTGCAGCTTCTGGTGAACATTCTTGTAACAACAGGTTCTATGACCAAAATAAAACCTCCGGGTCACGTCCGGACCGTCCAGAGAATGTTGAACGAGTTCGATCCGCTCTTGTGAAGTTCCGCGCGTACGGGTAAGAGACATGCGGTAGCTCTTCAAATTTTTCGTCGTTCTTTCTATCGAATGGTCAAGGAAGATTTGTCGCTTCATCCATATAAAATCGTCATCACTCAGCAGTTGAAACCAGTGGATTATGGATTTCGTTTATCGTTCTTTGTAAAAATGTACAGTGCGCGTAGGTTTTTTTTTTTTTGATAAAGGGATCAATAGTAATGATGTATTTGATATATATACGGCAATACCGTGGTGGTGGAGTAATATTATGAATAGAAGCAGCAAGTGCTGGGATTAGTAATAGTTATAATAATGATAAAGACATTAATAAGATATCACAAAGCATGATAATGTAATTGATTAAAAATATAAGCCTATTTTGCTTGAATATCATACGCAGAAGTAACATGAGCGCAGGCTATCGCTAAGTCTATATCACATACTTAGATTTAAATGAAAGGTGTTAAGGTCCTATTCATGGATCCTTAGTTACAATAGAATCTGACATCCGGTTCTGGAAATACAGAATGATACGCACAAAAAAAAAGGAAAAAATAGTCACACACCTTTCTCAAAGATTGCAGAGCCGATTTTCACAAGCTTAGATTCAAATAAAAGGTCTTATGGTCTCATAGAATTTTCCTGAATTTCATTTGGATCCGACTTCCGGTTCCGAAATTACAAGTGCAAATTTATTAAAAAATGCTCACTCAATTTCCTCGGAACTTTCTTAACCAATTTTTAAGAACTAAGAAACAAATAAAAGTTCTTGAATTTCTTTAAAAAGTCCTCGAAAAATGATCCAGATCCGACTTCCGGTTCCGGTATTACAGTGCGATTAGTGAAAATGCTCAATTTCATGAGTAGTTTTTCACAAGCGATGGCGAAACGAGGTGCACATTTTTATGAAAGTTACTGCTAAGTTCATCTAGTTGGCAGAACTTGTTAGTTAACGAATATATAAAACTACATTGGGACTACTAGTCCCCGGTTTCCACTTCCGAAAGCACCGATAATAGTGAAGAAAATCTTCAAAAAACGGAATTCAATTCGATTTCTCAGCAACGGTTAAGCCGATTTTCACGAATCATGATTCATATTAAAGCTCTCATTGTCTTTAAATATCATGTGCAATTTCATCCTGATCCGACTTCCGGTTCCGAAATTACAGGGTGATGAGTGTCAAAACATTCCAATCTTAATTCAAAATGACGATGTAAAGCTGGTACACGTCGGTACGTGCGGCTTTGCTCCGTTCGCAGCGTGCTTTGTTCAATTTCGTATAGCGTGCAGGGTTGCCACATTAAAATTTATATTTTTCAGGCGAAAAAATTTTCTTTTTTTCTGCAATTGAATTTCATCATGCTTTTATATAATAAGGTGTGTTTAAAATTGCACACCGTCATTTAGAGCGACGGTGCAAAATAGGGTAAAATTCTTCTAGATTCGGCTCAAAACTGATTCAATTTGTAGGCTATATTAGTTATTAACTAAACGAACCGACTTCGGCTATACTGGTTCCAAGTAAAGGAAATAGTGGTCAAAAACTCTAGATTCACTTAATTTTTTCAGAGATGATTTGATCGATTCCCACAAACTTATGTCGTATTCGCTTGATGTCAAATCATACCCAGTTTCCACTCTAACTGCTGTCAAATCGTTTGTTTAAAGTCAGTTTCGAACCTAGTTTCAACGTGGTTGAACTGAAAATTGAGTCAGTTTCGAACCTGGTTGTTATATCAGGTTTGCTCAAACCCCCGTTGCTAAGTGCGAAATCAACACAGTTTCGTGAAAAGTGTTTGTTTGATGAAACTACCCTGGGTCAGTTTCAGTTTTCTCAAGCGAAAACGACATTAGGCTCAAGTAAAAGTCCCTATAGTCTCATAGGATGCTGTTTAATTTCATCCGGGTCCGACTTCCTGTTCTAGATCTATAGGGCGAAGTGTGTTCAATCATTTAGTGTGACGATGCAAAATAAAGTAAAATTCTAAATTGATAACTGGACCGAACTGTTTACAATTTGAAAAGGTTATGGTAGGTAAGTAGTTTATACCCGAAGAAAGTTTCTTATTTTATTCAAGATTGAAAAAAAATTCTTCACAAAATCTTCTGGTGATATTTTTGAAAATATAAGTAATATTGGAAAGGCACCATAACACCGCTAGGTGGATTAAAACAGGTTTTTATACTCACAAATAATTGTAACGTACGACTGATTCTTCAAAAACGAATCAGAAATAAAAACGACACTCCAGTGTTCCATAATGAAAAACTACTAGACGAAAATAAACCATCGTTCTTCTGCTTTCCAGTGTCGCATTCGGTTTCTTCGTCCCTTGTTTGCTTCCAGTGCAACCGGAAAACAAAATGTGTCAGGTTCCTTGGCACAACCCTGTAGTATTTACGACAGAAAATGTGTTGTAACGCTTAAGTGGAAAATATTTTGTAATGTTTAAGTGGTAAAATTGCCTGAGCGGTGGAAAAAAGTAGAAACTAGCGACGATATTTTGATTGATTTTGGAATTCTTTTTATTATGAAATATTTTGTTTTGGACCGAACTAATTCGTACTCCCAATAGGTAAAAAAATTGGGGCATGCATTGAAAGACAATCAATTTTCATTTGCAGTCTTTAGCAATAATAAAAATACCATTTAGTATTTAAAACTTACTTTGGGGAACGAAATGTATTGCAGAGAAATTTATAATCCATACACGAGGAGTATTTGTTGGCTTGATTTTGAGTCGTTGAATCCATATCATGTATCGGTTTTTTATCTGACATTTTTGAAAAGGAATGAATCGATATACCTTTTTAATAAATTTAGAACAGACATCCAAGCCAGTACAAACTTTTCCAGAAATGCTGTGTAAGGCATTTTCCAAAGAAAAATATTCTCAAATAAGTCTCAATTGCCTTCATCCGTAATGTAACGCACCGGTTTATAACATTAGAATAAATAAGAGCAAATTCAGCAGCTAGAAGTTCTATATGGAAGATCTATAATAGAACAGAAACTGGAACAAACGTATACCCAGCAAGCCGTTCTAGTTTTATTTATTCGACCAGTTCTTCTGTCAAATTTAAAACTGGTCTACGATGCCGTTATATTTTTTCTATATTTGAAATACGAGTAAAGCACTGCTGGGGCTGCTAGTTTTTCTAGTTATTAAATCTAGAATTAAATTTTAATACTGACATAAATTATGCATCTAGAACTAGAACACTACTGAATATGCCCTAAGAATAGTTGCTTATTACAAAAATTCAAATATTTGCGAATTACTACCGCTTGTTGACAAAATACCAGCTACAATACACCGCAAAACAAGTTTAAATGACTAAATAAGAGTCGTTTCAACTCTTTAGTTCTTCAACACACAAAAAACTAATATGAGATAATAGAGAACTAACTAATTTAACCTAATTGAGAAAGTGCCCTACTTTGTTTACATTCACTTCACATACAAATTAAACTTTCATAGATAGCTGCTCTGATCCTTACATGTCGCGAATACTTCAAATCAAACAAACGTGAACATTCAAAAAGTCACTCGCACACAAATACAGATACGAACGAGGTTACGCATGCTGACAGGTTATGATCAAACACACATCAAATATGAAATATTTTTATGTTCTTCAAAAATATGTCATCAACGATACAAATCATAACATTTATTATTTAATAGATTCAATATATTTAATAGATTAAAAAAAATCGTGGTCGGTTAGAATCGGATGTTCAAATAATTTGGACCCCAAAATATGAATTTAAGATTAAGTGTGATGAGCCTTCTTGTCTGACCCTGTCAGCTTAGAGCGAAATCAATCTTCAGTTCGGCAACGCTATCGCACATAGCATGTCAATTGTATGGGTGCGCAGTGCTGCTATTTTGGCAAGCGCGAATTTGACATTTCTCTCCCTTTGACATCTGTGCTCTCAGATTCGATGTGAAGGCGCCATGCTCACAAAAAAGGATGTTGCCAACGATTTGTGCGGGAAATGTGAGAGCTGGATACCTTGTTAATATGATGTCTTTGTTTCTTGTGGACTGTCTGCAACAATACAGTATTCTCGACTTTAACTTAATTCAACGTCAAACATACACTCTTAGAAAAAAAGCGTAAGTTCAAACATGTCGTAGTTTCTTCGGTGATGGCACAATATTACATCTGCTAATATGTAAAAAAAAATTTGCTTCTGTATCGATGTAAGCTTCAGCTAAATTAAGGATCAAGAGTAAACCAAGTTAACTTGTGTTGGTAATTTGTGTATTACGTACATTTTATTTGGTACGTATGTCATAGATCTATACTCAAAATAATAATCATGTTATAGTTACGTGATAAGTTATGTAAATATTTTCCACCCTACTTTTCACGTAGGTTTTAATAACCTGGCATTTAAAAGCTGTTTAATGCATAATCCAGTAAAAGTTACGTGTTCCATAGGTAAAATGTAATGTACTGTTCATATCACATTTACCTATCAGTTCATATCAAATTTAGATACCAGAGAATTACTATTTTATATATTGGTTGAAATCAAATGAAAAATACCTTGTAAAATAAAATATTTATTTCAGAAAATTAGCATAGAATTTCAATGGCTAAAAATAAACTAATACATTACATTAAACAACAACTAGTGACGTCGTGGGATCTCGAACCGACAAGCCTCCAGAAATCGTTTTTATTGTCACTGCCATCCAACCGAAGCCGAAGTCGAGATCCGAGAACTCCCACAACATTACCGATGTAGGTTGAGGTCGCATTAAATAGGTCCAGTGTTTCTAGCTTCATACCGATTTTGAACTCGTTTTTCGGTGGACCAACGGCCTTTTTGAAGCATTAGGCAGGAGCGGGCACACTTCCGGACTCACGCAGGCTCTCGGTCCGGTCGAACACATGGAAACTTTCATACTGGAATGTTCCGGTCGATTTAGTAAAAAAGTGTAATTAAATAACACTGTTTGTCATGTTCAAAATCGAGTTTTTCACACCGGAAATTCACGTAGATTGTTTGACGTTTAGTCAATTCACATAAACCTTATGTGTTGACTTCATTCATTTTAGGGGATGTTCGTATAACATTCATTTTCGTCACGTAAAATATTCATTTTGACATTTGAAATCATTTTACGTGATTTTTCAAGTGAATCGAGCTTGAATTTTCATTTGAGTTTATGTATTCATATATGCAGTGCAACGATTTATCAAAGTGACTTGCACGATTGAGTTTCAAACAATCTTTTTTAACAATAATTTATTTCAAATGAATGTTAAGCCTGACATTTTGGATGAAATATCAGTTTTGATCAATTTTTCAACAACGTTTGATGGAAAATTGCTTACATTTCATGAATGTAGATTTTAATTCCTTAATAAAAACGTTAGCAACACTGCTTCAATGCATCTGTATTAGATTGCGCTACACAAAATACACAAAACTAGGGTAAGGGCTCCCTATTTTATCTCATTTGTAAGGACGTCGCCTTCAAACCCCGATTTAGCCACTAACATCACTATAACTATTTCATATTACTGCTTCATTCGCCTTGCTCCACATTGAGAATTGATTCACATTTCTTGAAAATTTAACAAATATTTAACAGCTAAAAACACTTATGATGAACTACTCTGCTCCTAATTCCATCTCAATGGATTTTTATCAATCCTATCGTTGATCCTTTATTCATACTATAAATTAGCAATGGCGACAGCAATCAAAACAATATATTCCACTATCACACTCTCAGGTTCAAAATGTCAGAATTCTTCTTCAAAACGGCCTAATGCCAACTATGAGACAACAAGAGATATTTTTAGAACCAGTTTGAAATCATTTCAACGTTTAAACATTTTTCGGTCGTTTCCGTTACCTTTCGCTTTAAATTTAAAATTTTACTGTTAAGTTAATTTGATGAACTTTAAATAAAAACTAAAATGTAATTGTTACTATTTATTCATTAGCCCTTCTTAAAACAAAGTGTAGAGCCAGAGATGCCATTTATGCAGATTTATCTGTATTGTATAGATTTTTGCGTTAGCATACTGATTTAAATCAAAGTACAGATTTTATACAGATTTCCTTAATTTATTACTGATTCATAGAAAGTGGGAATTAAAAAATTAGACTTTTCTCTCTGAGTATCTATTAGTATTTGATTGCAGTGATTCTTTAAAAGTTTATTAATCAACGGACAAATCACATGTTAAAGTGGAAATCTTTTAGGCAGATAATTGATTATGATTAACATCATTTTATTAGTGAAAACAGATAGAGCAGATATAGACTCTCTAGTAAAAAAATGGATAATCTTCGAAGAAGTGTGGAACCACTTGCAAGTAAAAATATTGAATAAATAGCTTGAATATTTCGTTTTATAAAAAGTGACTTTATCAGAGCACTCGCGATTATAAGAGAAAACACCCAACTCGGGGCTGAAAGCGTCCTTGAGACAAAACTTTGGGGGATATGCGAAAAAATAACCCAATGCATGGAATAATTCGATGGATCAAAGTAAGTTTATTTGATCAATACCGTATACGCATCATTAAATATTGAAAATTTTTGTAAGCCGAAAATCAATGTATATATTTATTTTCATATTTCCAGCTCGACTCAAGCCATCCGGAAATGCCGCTGATGGTAGTGATGTTTGAGGAATTTGGCGAAGGAGACTACTCATTATTTTGGAGAGATATAATAATTCCCATAGGGCCGGAAATACTGTCAGCATTTAAAACTCTTTGCATGGTTTTTACAGTATGCGAGCCTTCTGACATTTTTTTAAATTTTTCTGTATGCTACATGCTGGCAACAAATTTGTGAGCCTCCTTTAAATGTTAATAAAATGAATTTTTGATCCTAAATGGCGTGTTTATAATGTTGAGAAATCACAAACAAAATTAATCTACTAGATTTTTAATTACTGATGATTCAGTAATTTATTTTTTCATTTTTTTCGTTTTATTGGATTGCCGAATATTCAGTGAACGTTTCACTGAGCAAACAGTAAATCTTATGCTAACGATTTCGGCAATATTTGACGTTTGTCAAATTTGAGGGTGGCGAAACGCTCAGTAATTTTATTTTTGCCGAGATGATTGCTGATTACTCGGCTACGCGAATCTCGGCATATTCTTGCCGAGACTCAGCTATAAAATTTAAGTGTGTATAGCGGAATGAAACCAGTGTTACTAGATTTGCCACAATGGTTATTTCATTAGTATTTAACACGCTCTTTCTGGTAATATTCGAAGCCAAAACAGTTTTATTCAAATATTAATATCAATAATATAATTAAACTAATATCACGGGTACCAAAAACATACTTTTTGATAATAATTTGAAGAAGCAAAACAATTTATTTTTTGTAACAATATGAGATAACTTGGCAACTTTGCGAAACCAAATGAGATGAAAACAAAGCGCAATCAAGTGAACTAAGTAAAAAACTTTCATCTCATATTTTAAAATACTTTTATTGTTTGTCGGGTAATTTTTAAAGTTTTAAATCCTTAATGAAACAAGTGACAAGTGAACATTACTAATTATGAAGCCATCCATCATTCAATGGTAGTGTAATTTTGCGAAATAGTGAGACGAATCGATTAGTAGATATTCAGAAACATGACGAACTGTAAATCTTGAGACGAAAATGTATCCTAAATTGAAAAGTGAGTTTATTTTAAATGAAAAAAACGATAACCGAAGAACTTAAAACCATTTCTTTCAATAGGAAAGTGTGACAATAGCTTTTATAATCATTTTAAAACATTTCACAGTTTGGTTCAGGTAGGTTGCAAAATATTATTCATGTTCAAAGTAATGAGGTGACGGGATGAGATGGATATAGGAGCTCAGATGAAATAGGGAGACGTTACCCTAGATATTTTCTGTTACAAAAGCAGTTTGCCGGAAAAATAAAAAGTTTTACGATAACATTCCATATCCATTGCTTTCGCGTGTTAAATTAAAGGTTCCTATTTTGCGGGTTTACTTACAGGAGGTACGTAAATCTTTATATCGCAATAATTTCTGCAAGAGGAAATCCATATTGGAATGTGTTTGTTGCTAATCAAATGTGTCAGTGGAAGTAAGCTGAAACTGAAATAATTTTTCTCGAGCAGTTTTAAGGAAAACGGAAGAGTTTTAGACTAAGATTTTCGCTTTTCCTGAATTGCAATTTTAAGCAGTATTTCTCAACCATATGGAAGATTTATTGAGTAAAATCAGGAAAAGAAGCGCCGGAATTTGTTTTTACGTACACTTTGTTGACATTACTCATACGCTTGCAAAGAGTCTTGCTCCTTAACTGTAAAGTTGATGATCTGATTTATTTCCACATCCTTTGAATTGTAAATGCAAGTGAATCGCGACGCTCCTTGTGCATCTAAAAAACTGTCAACTTTTCCAAGTGTGTAATTATTCAATTATGAAAGTTATTACCGTAAACCTGTTTTCAACGCTCATTTTTTATCATATTTTGACATACTTTCAGCTACAGTCATTTTTCAGGAGAACTGGAAGCAAGTCTCGAAAAAATCCACTCTTTGATTTCTGTCGGAATTTGCTGAGACACCCATCGATGGAACGCGCAAATGAGAAGGAAGATACCACAGCAGGCGCCAACGATCGTCTCCAAGCTACGAAATGCACGGGAGAAGGTGGAAAAACACCAACAAAAACCGATCAGCCCGATTCGTATTATTTTTGTAATTTATAAACCTCGAAATGTCTTGTTAACACATTTGTATAATTTAACAACGGTAGGGTCTTTGCTTTTCGTGAAGCCTTCACTTCTCGATTGCGGACACACGCATAGAAAGCAGACGGTCATTCGATCTTCGTGCGCCCTGCGATTACGAGATCGCCGTTCAACGCTTCGTTACATATTACCTTGGGCGTTCCACCCCAGGGCGACTGAATTGATACCCACGAGGACTGTTAAAGTGGCCGCTTTCATGCTAATCATCACAATCCTCATTTTGTCTCTCGTGTGTCATGTCACTAACGTGGACGGGTGCGATAAAGCTATGACTGACAATGACCAATCGTTAGCATATTGAGGAAAGCACGTCACGAAAAACAGTGGAAATCATTAACCTCTTTATGAGAGTCAATTTAGGTCATGTTTCAAAAGATGAGGTTTTAAAGCTTACACTATTTATTACGCTGAAAGACTTGAAGCAGTGAGCTTCATGTGAAAATGGTAATTCGCAGGAATTCCAAGATACTTGCAGCTACTTACTTGCGTATCGAATGTGTGAACCGCTCGAACTTCTGGTTTCCCAGCGTTCGAAAAGCCTAAAACCAACCGGGTGAAGGTGGTCAGCCAAGAAATGTCAGATATTTCCCATAATCATCCGCACAAAGCCTCCGAATCAACTGACCTCGTCACGTTGCACTGGGAACAACACTTTTTTCGGCAAATTCCTCCTAATGAGGCGGAGAAAAAACATCCATAAAGTCTTATCCGGAATAAATTGAAAATTAATTCAATCTGTTATCAGCCGGAGCAGGCACTTTTCTTCGCCGGAGAGCCTGTGTCTGTGTGAAGCGTTGAGCCGCGCGAGAACGACTCTGGTCACCTCTACCGCAGATCGCCTCGCTGAGATTCAACAGAAGTCGTCGTTTGTCGTCATAAAATAACACTTAAAACCTCCAGAAAGTGCTTTGAGGTTATGCCGCCGAGACAGCCACCGCGGCAACCATATCCATAACCGGGGCGAGTTGAGGAGATTGAGATTGAGAGAAGATGCGTTATGGCTTTAATGATGCTGCTGTTGCTGCTGCTGCTGATGCTAGTGAATCTTGGGGTCCTTCGTCAGTCGGTTGAAGGAATTAAAATAGACGCACGAGAGGGTGTCGTTATCTAACAAACTATTCCAAAATAATATATTTGTTATAGAGAGGAGGCAAAATCCAGCATAATGTATTACGTTGTAGATAAACTTCTGTTCGATACCACACCGACCGGGGAAGGCGTGAGATTACCGGAGAATCGAACAAAGAAAATGCCGCGTGCTGGTTCCGAAGGCTACCGGTTATGTGTGTCAGCTTTCTTCCAGACTCTCGAACTTCCAGATAATGAAAATAGTTCAGATACACAGACCCTAACCTGAGCATTCGCTTATATAGGATTGTACTGGGAAGTATTTGTATACCAACATTGATATAAGCCACGTTGGTTTGAAATTATTTTAGTTTTCTAAAATGTTTTTCATCTTCATAAAAATGAAAAAAATAAAAATATTGTAACATAAATTCGATTTATGATTTCTAGCTTTGAACTAATTTCTCCCTTCAACATCAACAATGATCTCTGTTTGATTTGAATAGAAATTTTGGTCATGTCAAATGAAAAAAAAATCTGCTCCGAAAGACTTTATTGTGGAAATAAACTAATTATTCATTGCATGTCAACCAAAGATGAGTTGATGTTATCGGCAATGTCTATGTTGATTTAATCCTGCTATTTGGTTTATTTTGTCTAGGATCTTATTTGGGTTATGATACAACTACTGTTTAAATGAACCGTTTTAGTTTTATTTGTTATACGCCAGAGCAATTATCCATGAGACATAAAACAAATAGATAGTTTTGATGAATAACCAGAGTTTGCAGTTTTCTAATTCATTATGTGATGTAAACGAAATTACCCTTTCGACGAAATGACCCGCTCTCTAAAATACCATGGCTTGATTGTGGTATGTGAGTCATTCGATCATCTCTCGACAAAAGGGTTCAATAAATAATTTGAAAATGATTATAATCAAAAATTACCTTTCAAATTAGTTTGAAAGAAATCATTTTATTCTTAAAGCAACCAAAAATGTAAGATTATTACAAACAAAAGCGTTAGTTGGAATAGCTACATTTTAGTTTATTTATTCCAGCTAAAAAGTTTACAAATTTAAAGCGCTACAAGAGTTAAAACTGATTTTCCAAATTGAATTTACTCTGAAACTGTTTGTCCAGACATTGATAGAAACACACAAGTAAAATATTTGTTATTTTCAACAAAATATATTTGTTTTCTATTTTTCAAATGTTTTCCCGAGTAGAGTGTGAGATTAAAAAGAAAACTCAATTTGATGTTGTGCTGTTCGTATATATCGATTACTTAATTTGCCATCGTTTTGGTCGTTTTAACGGTTAAAAGATCAAAATTGAAAGCAAAAAAAATGCTGTGTGACATCAAACTGGAAACTAGTTTTGCTCTCAGTGAAAGCACATTGAAAACTTAATATGATGTAGATTTTCTCGAAATGACACGTCACGAGCATAATCTAAAAATAGAACAGCCAAAAAAGGTCCGGGATAGTATACATTTAGGCGATACTACTCGCAAGCAAGAAAAAAGATTTTATGCAATCTCCACACTACCGCGGAGGGAATCCATCCGGTTTCGAACTTAGGTGATTTGGAATGTGAACTTTTGGCGATTGCTATGGACTGTAAGCGCTAGCTATCAGGAGATGGAAAATGTTCGGTTATATGACAAGTAGTGTTGTTTCACAAAGTTGTATGCAGGTAATTTCTGTCAGTGCACACTCGTTGCGTCGCTTCCATCCCGCATCCACCGTGAATAGCAGTGTGGCTATTTGAGTACAGTATAAAAATGTTCTCTTTGTCCTTCTCATATCCAAAGCTGTAGCATTCAAACATTATACCATCAAATTGAGTTATCTACTTGATCGCATATAACTCGCACATGTAATCATTTTGAAATACGAATTTAGAGGCTCTGAAGACCGAACCGAACCGACAGTGAAATCTTTTACAACACAGGGAACGTGAATTAGGAATCCGGCAATAAGGTATCCCAGATCATTTGCTTTTTCGGCTAATTGGGACAATGAACGATTATCTCGCTTCTGACCACAGATAGAACCAGAATCTCTTCAGTTCTTGGGTAGACTTATGATTTACGATCATTTGATGCAGAATTAGTCCTGTGACTCAAAATTATGAAGATTTAGTTAGTCGGGTTCTTTAGAAAAGTGTATTAAAGTTTCAAGATCTATTAGATGATTGATAAAATACTTCTCATAGCATCTAGCGTTAGTGAGAATATGAAGTTCTAAGCATTTATAACTAGGAATAAGAATTGTTTTGAAGAGGTTCTTCGACACAGTTTGTGGACTACTTAGGAATATACAAATTAAACATATATTTTCTAGGTGGCTCCTCTAAGCCACTAAAGTATTATTAAGAATTAGCTCTAGGTTCTGAAATCTGAGACCATCAATGTTCGATGTTCGAACTTCGTAAACAATGATTTTTTCCATACTGCTGGATATAAAGTTATGGACATTTTCAGAACGGATTTGGCGAGTAGATTATATTCGTCATCCAGGTCCCCGATTTCTTGATGCACTGAGAATAATGGTCTAAAAACTGTGGAATGAACTTCGCGACGTCGTATGATTACAAATATCGAAACATTTTTTTAAAAATGAACGCAAAAATTGTTACAGGATCGGATGCTTAACGTATCTAGAAGTAAATAGATGACCTCAAATATATTTCTCGTATCAAATTCTGAAATAAGCTCCTTCTACGGCAGACCATCAGCGAGATGGGGATGCCAAAGCCACTATTCAGATTGACCTGCTTCAGACAAACGTGGTACCGATGATCGCCAATTTATCTAATGCCTCACAGACGTGTGGTTGGATACTAATATTCTCGTGGTTAAAAAGATAGAGCATTATTTGCGTGAAAGTTGAAAAAATGTTAAAACAATCGTTTCTTCGCGGTTATGGTTGCGGTCAACTGCAGGATCTCGGCAGGATGTCAAAGCATTTTTGTAAACGGCAACAAAGAATTGAAGAAATAATTCCTCCATTGAAACTTAACTTTATATGTTTGTGCTGCCATTTGTAATTTGCTCAATTTTAATGTATTCACTAAGTTGTTGATATTATTATTTTCATTTTTTGAGTTTCACAAAACTTTTGCCTTTAAACAGCAAAATGATAACACAACGTGATATTAATTGAAAATTTGATGAGTCGATATCATTAGGATTTCAATCTGATGTTGCTATCATAATCAAATATCAATTTGTTATAATTTTGATGTTAGACTTTACTCGGGTTAGTTGTGAATTGAACCATACAGGTAATTTGCTGTTATGATTTCTTCTTCTTCTTTTCATGGGCAAAGTTTCGGCTAATATTTTGTTTATAATGTGATAGAATTTGTTTACTTCGATGTCGACATTTCCTTCTGTACTCAGTATGTTCCGCCAATTTATTATACTTAGTCTACACTTGACTTCTTCAAAGTCAATTTTATTGTATTCCGGCACTTCCTCATATTCCAAGTCGTAGGGAAGGGATGCATTGTGTGTAAATAATGAATATTCAATTGCGGTGTGAAATGCTTCATTTTTCCATACTGGCAGGTTTGATGCATCCATACAAAAGTCTTCTGTGCAATTTGTGAAAAGAAGGTCTAAATATGCGTTTTGTTGATTTTTTACGGAGTTTACTTGATGTAGGCCAAAATTAGAAATACAGGTTGAAGTGCGTGAAATGCCGCACTTTTCTTTTAATAAAGATAAAATGAACAGGAAGTAACTAACCGTTACTGTAAATATTTTTACACTTGAAACATCATTAATTAAACCATTGCATTTGTTCGGAGAAAAATCAATGATTGTCGTAATGGATTATTTTCAACAAAAATTTATATTTTTCAGGAGAAATGCCGCATGTTGTGTATTAATTAGAGGTGGGTAAGGCAAAAAGTAAGTCTTGAGTGAAAAAAAACTACAAGGATCAGCCTCATGGGGTTGTTCGAGTTATTGATGTGGAACAAGGCAGCCAAAATTTCTAATGATCGACATTTTCAATCAAACAGTTCAATCAATCGTCACATTTCTGTATCCGCAATTGCTCGAGAGTCTGCTTAGATTGTTCTTTATTAGGAACCAACACCGAACACGCGCTCCCAGAATATGTATACTATGTTTGTATTTTTTTGTAGCCGACGAGATTACATCAATATCCCAAATGTATGCAATTATATCTTTGTACATACTTGAGACACGGATTTCGATATTTAGGCTTCTCTTCGCTAAGCCTGTGTTCAAGTTCGGTGTGTACGCAGTTATTTTTATAGCGTTATGATTTCTCTACTATTACTACCATTCTGCGATTTCGAATGAAGCGATAAACTTTTTCTCATTATTAATCGAGTTCATCCTATATAAATTAGAAATTAATCTTAGGCACTCAAAATTTATCCTGGGTTAGTAGCAAGTTTTTCAGGCGAAAACGACATAAAAACGACGCTTACTCTTTCAAAATCGTCGTCTACGTTAGGGAAATCCGGTATGCCAGAGATTTTTAGCAGACAAAATAGGACACTGCTAGCTATTAATCAATATTTCAATGATAATACATCCCTATGGACATTCAAACGTTACCTTGAAAACCTGATTTAGCCACTAAAATCACTATGATTTTTTCATATTTCTGCTTAATTCGTCTTGCTCCACATGGAGAATTGATTCACATTCCTTGTAAATTAAAATAATGTTCAAAAAAATCAGTTAAAAACATTTCTGATATGTTCATTACTCTGCTTCTACTTCCATCTCAAAGGATTTTTATTCATCCTATCGTTGGTCCTTTATTCATTCTATTGATTAGTAATTACTTTACTGGCGACAGCAATCAAAACAAAACATTGCACTATTACACTCTCGGGCTCAAAATGTCCGAATTTTTCAAGAAAATGGCCTAATGCCAAATATCTATAAGACAACACACGATATTTTTAAAACCAGTAAATCATTTCGCCGTTTATAAATTTTTGGGTCGTTTTCATTTTAAATTTAAACTTTTACTGTGCAGTTAATTTCGTAAACTTAACAACAAAACAAAAAAGGATTTTTTTTTATTTAGGCATTAGCCCTTCTAAAAACAAAATTCAAAGCCAGAGATGCCATTTATACAGATTTATCTGTATTGTATAGATTTTTACGTTCGAATACTGATTTAAATCAGAGTACAGATTTTATACAGATTTCCTAAATGTAATACAGATTTGTACAGGGTCATAAAAAGTGAGAAGAAGATTTTTCTCTCTGAGTATCTATTAGTATTTGATTGCAGTAATTATTTGAAAGTTTATTAATCAACGGACAAATCGCATGTCAGAATGGAAATCAGATATGCAGATATGAAGAATTATCTTTTAACATCATTTTAGTAGTGAAAACAGATAGAGCAGATATAGAGTTTTTATGCAAAGCAATACACATTTTCTATGAAAATAACTGGCATCTTTGTGCACAGTCGATGAAACACACACATTTAACAGCGTTATGTTGATATATCTCGATGAACATTAGAGAAGGTTCCAAGTGCAAATGACAGTTTCTCTTGGTTTACTTTCTCTTTCAATTATTACGGAAAATTCCAAAAATTTCCAAAAAATTCTACAGTGCATATCGAAAGTGGATGGTTTTTGATATTATCCTATGTGAAGTGTTAGATGGAAAGATTACTGATTGGACCGTAATACTCGAAAGAGTAAGTAAACAAAGAGAAATTGTCATTTGCACTTAGGACCTTTTCTCGTGTTTGTCTTCATATAGCGGAAAGAAACCAGTGCTACTAGATTTGCCACAATGATTATTTCATTAGTATTTAACACGCTCTTTCTGGTAATATTCGAAGCCGAAATAGTTTTATTGAAATATAAATGTCAATAATATAATTAAACTAATGCCACGGATACCAAAAAAATATTTGTTGATGATAATTTGAAGAAGAAAAACTATTTTGTTTTGTAACATTATGAGAAAACCTGGCAACAAGTGAACTAAGTGAAAAACTTTTATCTCATATATTTGAAAACTTTTATTGCTTGTCGGGTACTTTTTGAAGTTTTTGATCGTTATTTAAACAAGTGGCAAGTAAACATTACTAATTATGAAGTCATCCAGCATTCAATAGTAGTGTAATTGTGCGAAACAGTGATCATGTTTTGAGACGAATCTTTTAGTAGATATTCAGAAACATGACGAACTGTAAATCTTGAGACGAAAATGTGTCCTAAATCGAAAAGTGAGTTGGTTTTAAGTGAAAAAAAAAAACGATCACCGAAGAATTTAAAACCATTTCTTCCGATGGAAAAGTGTGACTATAGCTCAAATATGTATTTTTAAACATTTCACAGTTTGGTTCAGGTATGTTGTAAGACATTATTCATGTTCAAAGTAATGAGGTGAAGGGATGAGATGGAAATAGGAGCTCAGATGAAATAGGGAGCCCTTACCCTATTTACCCTTGAATTTCTAATTTGCACCCCTATATAGAAAACAAAGATGTGTTCCACATCAAAAAATGATTTTAATGAGACTGTGTCAATAACAAGAGAAAGGCATTATCACACCACTAGGTGGATTAAGAAGAGGTTTTTTTATGTACGCGAACAGACATCTTAACACTGGCCACACTGAAAGAAATCCTTCACTGCTGTCATGATTAAAAAATGCTTTGTGATTTTATGATCAACAGGATTCAAAACATAAGCAATTAGTCTTCTGCCATGAAAATTAATCACAAAATGCGTTACTTGCGGAATGCATTCATGCGATGAATTGCTTATAGGATAGATGGGAAGGCATTTAAAAACAAAAATTAAATAAAATGTTTACTCAGAAATTGTGTTTTTTTTTTCATCCATCACCTGACAGAAACACACACATTTAACATAATAAAAGATAATAAACGGACTAAGCACGATTACAACTTTCATTTGGCAAACATCAACGATACATTTTGTATGAATTTATTTGAATGCATTCATATACGTTCAATTTCGTTGTTCTTGTTATAATAAAATTCCGAGAGCTAGCGTAAACTGAAAACTAAAAATCGACTATAAATTTGTAACACCATCTAATGAAAGTCAGAAAGATGACCTTTTTTAACTACGTATATTTCGTAGATATATCAACACTGGCTAATTTACCCATCAAAATATGTTGAATAAGACAATTTTTGAAACAAATTTTCGAAATAAATAAATAATCATTTCGCGATTTATAATAATAGATTTTGAACGATTTCAATAATATGTGATATTTAATAATATTTTCATGAGGTTTGATTCACATGTGTTTTTCACGCAGTTCGTTTGAGTAAGTTCTGAAATAGGGAATTAAACCCAGAGTAATTAACGTAAAACTACGTCGAGAGCACGTTACTTTAAGCGTTGTCGTTCTTCAAAGTTGTGTTCAATTATAAAACGAAACGATTCATCTACTTTTCAAAGGCATTCAAGACATTAGATAAAGAAAAAAGAAAACCAAAATGAACGAATCGCCTGAAAATGTTTTCATCAAACCATTTCATTTAATTTATATTTGAATTCTTTATGTTTTGAATTTATGAATTTATGTAGTAAAAATCGCCATGGTAGCAGAAATACGCCTGAAGTTATACCCATCGATGTGAGGTGCTTAAATTTCAGCGAAATTAGTCCAGATGTTTCACGATCCGAGAACTTTTAAACCATGGTGTATAATCATAATTTAAAAATGCACTCTTTTACCCAAATCACGACTCGTTTTGTTTATTTTTAGAATTGAAATTTTGCCCGTGCAGCAGTGATCTTAGATCACCGATTAATTTTGATTTGGAACAGTAATCTGTCAGTTATCTTATTTTTTATATGAATCCATTGCTTGGAACTAGCAGACAATTGGTTTTGATATACGACTTGAAGAACGAAGATGGTCAAGGAAAAGGCTACCCTATATTTCCTATTCTCATTATATTATGTTTCGAGAAATTCAGTTAAAGTATGCTCACCGAAAATATTAAAACAAATAATCAAAATTGCCATGGTTTAAAACTCACAAATGAAATTTTTAAAATACACAAACAAACTTTTGTTGAAATGTCCTTGCTTGCATAGATCCTTTGTCTATAAATACGCCATAAGTTTTAAAGCATTTATTTCACTGTGTTGTGTTTATTCAAAATATCCTTACCACCCAAACCACATCGTAGAATAACCGAGTGATCAAAAGGCTTAAACAAAAGTGTTATTTATTGCCGCTCAACTGAACGCTTTGTATACACACACAACATATTCAGATCTAATGACATAAATTGAAGCACTGTGTTGGGACGAAGTTTCAATTGTTAAATAAACTGAATCCTAAAAAAACTGAAAGTTTCAAATGTCAGAGCCACGTGGGTTCATTGTAAACATTCCTTGTCCGTCAGTGATATTTTCCCAGCAATAAAACGTCTTTATTGCCTGCCTCACTATGCATGATGTATTACATTTCGAATGTTTGCACTCCCACCAAACTATCTCATTACAACGAGACATCGCTCGTGGCCAACCCACAAACAAAGCCCGAAGGCGTTCGACGGCAGGGAGTTACAATTTACCGTAAATAACCAACTCTCAAAGCGCAATAAATCCGTTTACTCGGCCTAGGGATCCGTTCTCGGTCTTCACTGCTCCGGTCCTGCCCCGATACGAAGACGGCAGTCTTTTCTCACCTGCACCGACCGGGGCAACCCAGTGGCGACAATCGGCAGCATTGGCCACGATCGGATCTCGATTTGGGACCAAAGGACAATCTCGATCTAGCAACGCAGCATGAGCTCTTTGTTCCCATGGGAACCGGACGGTAGGGAATTTGTATCAGGATACAAATTTGAACGGTTTGATGATTCCTATCTCAGGTGCATTTGCGTGGATGTCAACGCAACGGGGAATTTGTGATAACAAGACCTGTGATGATGCCGACCGATTATCCAGGTAAAGTCGCGAGTGATAGAATATTGAGGAATGATGAAAAATTCAATTCTTGAGCAAATGTTGTACAGTACTTGATCAATTTACATTTGGTAATATTGAAAAATCAGGATCAGGATCTGATTGGCACCAGTCAGAAACCTCCCCCTTAGTCTTTCCAACGATCTCATTGCGAAGAAGGAATATACAAAAAAAAAACATCAAAAGAGGTCGATCCTCCCTTGCCCGATCGTTAGATAACTCATAAAGTTGTTCGTGTCCGCGGAGATTTCGTTCTTCATCCCTTTCCGTTTGTCTTTGAATTTATGCTACGCACCACTGTGGCATGTTCTAATATATCTGACAAAAATCTAACCTCTTTGGGAAACTCCATCCGAAGAATTCTCATTTTTTTCTGTCGTTCGGGCTTCCAAACAAAATTCTACATGCTGTCGCCTTCGAAGCCGATGCAATTTGGTCTGCGTTGCTTTTTTTCCTTGCAGAATAGGGCGGATGAACATATTTAACGTCTGGTGTTTCAAGCGATGATGACAACGGCGACGACGACGACAGCGAAAAATATTTATTGCGAACTTCGTGGCGCCTGAATTATTGCATTTTAAACGCGTCGCCTCTTGTCTAATTTCTTTTTTGAAGGCATCTCGTAAGCGCCACCGTCGATTAGTTACAATTAATGAGCATGATGACGTGAGAAATTAAACATGGGATATGATTCGGAACATTCATTTGTGCTTTTACGGAAAAACTGGGAAGTCCTGCTTGATTTGTTATTATACTTTATTCTTATACACACGCATATGTGAATCTGCAAACTTACTTTGAAAGGAGACTGTGGAAAACTAATTTCAAAGGCGATTATTGCTGAAACAACGTGACGATCGGCGTAATCCTAGAACAGTAAGCAGTGCTCAACTCTCAGCAATGTAACCTGATAGCGAAATAATCGGAATTCGGACTTAACATCGCCCAAACTTCTTGAATAAATGTTAATTAATCAATAATTAACTGCACATACAATGTAAAGTTTTACATACAATAGCGACAATACTAAAATATATTGACAGCGGATTTTTTTATGAATTCCGTAGGAATTACTGAAAATCTACACCAGCAAAATCCTCTCTAGGCGATTGGCTAGTTTTAAAACTATAAAAAAAGATGAATGCAAATATTTCGACTTTCTTTTCGTTAAGGATGTTTTTTGCTGGTATCTTTTTGGCAACACTGTTTTTGACAGATCACGCGAAGATCGTGTCTTGTGTCATTGTCAAACTTGTTCAGTTTGATCTATAATTTAATCATGAATATGACCGATATGTTAAAGAGAGTGTGCCAAAATTGGATCTTGCGCATGGGGTATCTAAAGCGGAGCCTAACATTTGCATGAAATCATCTTCAAACCTGAAATTATATTGATCGTTCTATCGATTCTAATACAGATTTCATCAGTTTTCTCAAATTTTTCGTGTCTTTTTTTGTAATTCAAATTCTATACCATCAAAATCACTTTTTATTAAAACTCAAATTTGTTTTTTATGGTTGTAAAAAGACAAGAAAACTCATGCCTGTTGGTAAATCTATGATGGCTCCAAGTTAATAGAAATAGTGAAGAGCAAAATTTTCATTTCAATACACTTTGAATGTCTAAACTATTATTTGGATATTAAAATTTTTTTTTTCAAATATTGCGGAATCCCAGTGGAATTGATTTCCTTTTAAGGGATCCACAATGATACAGGCTAACTAAAAAAAAATTATACAAGAATGAATTACTGTTGACAGTTTGTAAAACAAGGAATAAATTAAGGAACTACATTAATTAAATATCTCGTTCAGTCTATGCTTAAAATGATACTTCAGTCTAGCCCCGAATAAGGCAAGGCTGGATGTTCTTTGAATGTCAAGTGGAAGTGCGTTATATTTTATTGGACCAACAAAGATAATCCTTCGTTGACCAATGTTTGTGACTGCTCGAACGCGAAGCAGGTTGTTACTACGACGTGTAGTTCGAGAGTGAGTTAAAGTTGGAAACTGTAAATTATGGTGAGTTGAGGGGTTGTGTAGGATATCATGAACGAACAGTAATGTTTGAACATCACATAAGTATGCCAGAGGTAAGATGTTATGGGTATTATCGGAGTATAACAATAAGCTTGAAAACAGTAGGGGTTTATTGAAGATGATTTTGAGACACCTGTTTTGAAGAGTTTGAATTTTTTTAGATGAGAGCTAGTGGCGCGACCCCACACCGATACCAAATAAATGAGCTGTGAATGGATGTAAGCAAAATAAAAGTTTAAAAGTGCACGCTTAGGAACATATGACTTGACCCTCCACAAAATACCGCAGTAGGATGCCACATGTTTTTCAATAGATTTAATATGGTGAATCCAGGTTAACGTGGGGTCAAAATATACACCCAAATATTTGAAACAGTCCACTTTTTCAATAATATAATGTCCCAATTTAGGATGACGATGAATTCGTATTATTTTCCTTATAGACCGGAAAATCATATATTTAGTTTTTATAAGATTTAAGGATAATAAATTTGCACTAAAATATTGATCTAAAATACTTAAATCGCTCTCCATTGAGTTTATAATAGCATTGATGTCATTGTTAGGATAAAATAGAGCTGTGTCGTCGGCAAATAACCGCGGAGTCCCTGTGAATTGCAGGTTACCTATATCATTAATATACAAAAGAAATAATAGTGGTCATATATTGCTACCCTGTGGCACTCCAATGTTTATGGCAGCAAGATTGCTACAGTAGCCCTCGATGGACACGAATTGTTTTCTGTTCGTCAAGTAGCTCCTGATAATAGAGTTTGCGATGCCCCTGATGCCGTAGCACTGAAGTTTGTCCAAGAGAATATTGTGATCCAAAGTGTCAAAGGCTTTTTTGAGATCTAAAAATAAGGCACCAATCATGTTTTTTTGGTCAATCTCGCTCATTATATTGTCTACTAATTCTATGATAGCGGTATGTGTAATTAAATTTGTTTCCAATTAAACAGCATTTAATTTTAAATGGATAAATCGCAAATATTGCATTTGTTATCGTATAAATTTAAGATTAGCTTCTATAGTCGATCATCAAGTCGTTACAAGTTTAAAATAAAAATCTGTTTAGGTGCTGATATCAGTTTGGTCTGGTTAGTAGTTAAATTATCAAAATTTTCTAACCAGTATCAAAATTTCATTGCATTTTCGGGTTACCAACTGGATAGGTATAGATTGTAAACATTGACATTGACGTTTCATTCTTTCTGCGCAGTTAACTTTTAATATCAGAGAACTGTTAGATATTTTCATCAATTGAAATTATTGTAATTCGTACCATGTGTACTTCTGCAGACGAACAATTTCGTACTCTCTTTTGCTTTGTCTTATTAGTTTGTGTAATAGTGAAGTTTCATTCGTATTCACGTCATCCAGTTGTGCCCGTTGAATTTTTCGTTTTACGAACTTGGCAGACAGAGGTCTATTGTTGAGCCATATTCAATGTGAGGAGTTGAAGCCCCGTTGGAGTTACTGCGTTTACTGGAGAATTTTGGAAGTTTCTAACTAACGGTTGCTTTAGTCGACCGAATAGGAAAAAGCCGCAGGTAACCAAATCAGCTGTTTTCGGTGGTTGCTGAATGGTATTCGTTTTGTTTTTAGCCAAATGTTCATGGATAACGCGTTTCAGCACCCGAGATGAGATTATGGAAAAATCGCAGATGGCTCTGATGGCCATACCGAAAACTGAATATAAAAAATGTTTCGAGGATTGGATCTACCGCGCGTAAGTGTGTTGCAGTCGATGATGAGTACTTTGAAGAGCACAATATCGATTTTGATGAATAATCTTGTATCTTTAATTTTCTAAATAAATTCCGGGAACTTTTTGATCGAGATACACACTTAAAAAAACCCTGTGATTTTACATCTTATTAGATGCACATAAATGGAGCGCCGCAGTTCACGCAAATTTACGTCGAAGAACATTTAATATTGTGCCTACGACTCCATGATATAAAATTCATTGAAATAAAAAAAAAAGAATACTGATAGCAACCGCCGCGACATGAATCGAGAATCATTGGATCGCAAGTACGTCTGTTAATCGACTGAGCCACAGAAGCATGCATCTTCTTGGCTGGTAAAAGGTGCATTTAAATTCATACAGTCGCACCTGCTAGCAGAACGCAAGTTACAGTCGAAACCAGTAAATTTTAAGCTCATCTAACATTAAGTCATTACAAATAAAATCTTCCGTCATTTGACAAATTAGGTCTTTATGAATTACATCGTATAAGGGATTAAGTCACCTGTAAAATTCAAATTTTTTTGGAGTGTAAATAAACCATAAAGATCTATTCAAATCTCTCCGGTCCGGGTCAGTGTCGGCACTGTTCCGTGCATGGATTCTAATATTCTTACACCCGTATTCAATGTGTGTATTCAAACCTGTTCGGTATCGTTTTGGTCAGTACTGAGTCGGACAAGTGTGAATACACGCATTGAAACGTGTAGAAGCATATTAGCGTACATTCGCAGAACTTTGTCAACACCAAACATTTGGATCGGAAATGTGAAAATAGACCCTAATTGCATAATCATCTGTTAAATATTCAATCACATATCAACAGGGGCGGAAAGTTCCATGAAATATTTATTTTGTATCAAATGATTAAACACACTTCACCCTATAGTTCTGGAACCGGAAGTCGGACCCGGATGAAACTAAACAACAACCTACGAGACTATAGGAACTTTTATTTGAGCCTAAGTTTGCTGAAAGCGATAAAATTATCTTTGAGAAAATTGAGTGAGTGTCGTTTGAGAGTTTTTGACCACTATTTCCGGTACTTCTGGAACCGGGAACTTGGAACAGTACAGCCGAAGTCGGTTCGTCTAGTAAGTAACTAATATAGCTAATAATAAAATCATTTAAGAGCAAAATCTAGAAGAATTTTACCCTATTTTGCATCTAATCTAATCTCGTCGCTCTAATCGACGGTGCGCAAATTTAATCTTTACACTTTACTTGAAACTACTTTACCCGATGAAAGTATAATGAAATTCAATAGCAACCTATGGGACTAAGAGATTTTATATTTTATGAGTGACATTATTTCATACATACACACACATACAGACATTGCTCGGCTCGATGAACTGTGTCGAATGGTATAGAACACTTAGCCCTCCGGGCCAATTTTCACCAGACAGTGACTGTATAAACATTTTGTATTAGAAAGGCAATACCTTATGATCAAAAAAGAACCGGAATTTTTATTTTAAACTTCCCGCGCTTGTCCAATCGGTAAACTTTTATTCTCTCTACGTTGGCAACACTTTTATACACATTCTGTCAAATTTTGACGCATATCGTACGATTAGTTTTTGTTTGGCGTCTATACAGAGAAGTTGAAAAATTTTCGTGTGGCGATTTTTATAATGGATGAAAATTTAGAACAACGTGCGTGCATCAAATTTTGTGTTGCAAATAGATTTAGGTGTTCCGAAACGTTTAAAATGTTAGAAAAGGCCTTTGGTGAATCGTGTCTAGGAAAAACACAGGCATACGAGTGGTATCCCAACAACATCTGTTACTGAAGAAAACATTGAATCGGCGAAGCAAATCGTGTTGCAAAATCGTTCTGTACCGATTAGAGAGATTGCTGTGTTGTTGGGCATCTCTTATGGATCAGCCGAACACATTTTAACTGATATTTTGGGTTTGAAACGCGTCGCTTCTCGGCTGGTGCCAAAAGAGCTGAATTTCATTCAAAAACAGCGTCGTGTTGATGTGGCCAAAGAGATGATTTCCTACGCAGATAGTGACCCCACATTCATCGAATGCATCATAACTGGTGATGAGGTGTGGATCTATGAATATGACGTCGAAACCGCACAACAATTGACCGAATGGCGTTGTTCTAAATTTCCATCCATTATAAAAATCGCCACACGAAAATTTTTCAACTTCTTTGTATAGACGCCAAACAAAAACTAATCGTACGATATGCGTCAAAATTTCACAGAATGTGTATAAAAGTGTTTCCAACGTGGAGAGAATAAAAGTTTACCGATTGGACAAGCGCGGGAATTTTAAAATGAAAATTCCTGTTCTTTCTTGATCATAAGGTAAGTATACTTTTATAGAAAAGTATCGTTATCATGATTTTGTGATAATACTAACAAGCAGGAACAAATTTAATAAAAGATTGACAAATTTACATATATTTCATTTGAAAAATACATATTTAAATGTGTCAACCCTGCACGCTATACGAAATCAGACCCTATAAGTTCGGAGCGAAATCAATCTTCAGTTCAGCAACGCCATCGCACGGCATCACATTCAATATATCATGTCAATTGTATGGGTGCGGAGTGCTGCTATTCCTACTTCCAGGTACAAGAATCGATGCGGACTCGCCTGAGGGCGCCATGCTCGCAAAAAAGGTTGTTGCCAATGATTTGTTCGGGAAAAGTGAAAGCTGAATATTTTGTTAATATGATGTCTTTGACAAAATTAAATAAAGCACGCTGCGAACGGAGCAAAGCCGCACGTACCAACGCGTACCAGTTTTGCATCGTAATTTTGAACAACGATTCGACGATTGGTTTTGATACTCATCGCCCTATAATTTCGGAACCGGAAGTCGGATCTGGATGAAATTTCACAGTATATTTAAAGACAATGAGAGCTTTAATTTGAATCATGTTAAAATCGGCTTAACTGTTGCTGAGAAATCGAAGTGAGTTTTGTTTTTGGAGCTTTTCTTCACTATTATCGGTGCTTTCGAAAGCTAAAACCGGCGACTAGTAGTCTCAAAGTAGTTTTATATATTCACTAACTAACAACATCTGCCAACTAGATGAACTTAGCAGTAAGTTTTATATAAATTTCCACCTCGTTTCGCCATCACTTGTGGAAAAATACTAATGAAATTGAAAATTTTTACTAATCGCACTGTAATACCGTAACCGGAGGTCGGATCTGGATCAACTTTTCAGAAACTTTTAAAAACATTCTAAAAACATTTATTTGCTTCTAAGTTTGTGAAAATCGGTTAAGAAATTTCCGAGATAATTGAGTGCGCATTTTTTGTTTATTAATTTGCACATATTTTCTTGTAATTCCGGAACCGGAAGTCGGATGCAAATGAAATTCAGGAAAATTGTATGGGGCCACAAGACCTTCCGTTTGAATTTAAGTTTGTGAAAATCGGTTCAGCCATCTCTGAGAAACGTGTGTGCCTTTTTTTTACTTTTTTTTTGTGCATATTACCCTATAATTCCGGAACCGAAAATCGGATCGGGATGAAAGTAATAGTAATAGTATTAGCAGTCTATGGGATCATAAGACCTTTTTTTAAATCTGTAATTGTGAAAATTGTTTCAGCCTTCTATGAAAAAAATGAGTGACATACACACAGACATTTTGTGATCTCGACGAACTGAGACGAATGGTATATGACATTTAAACCGGACCGGGCTTCGGTTGTAAAGTCAGTTTTCACAGTGATTGCATAGCCTTTCTATATGAAAAAGGTAAAAATAATTACTTAAAACTTAAGCAAAATAAACTAAAGTTTGAATTCCATAATTTGGTTGACATCTTTGACATCCGCTTATATTTCCGAGCCATCGTTTTCTATTATGTATTTGTTTGTTTTTTGTTTTGTTTATTAAGTCGCTTGTTAACACATCGATTTTCGTACGTTGTTTCCTTGTTACGTTCAGGGGTGTTATATTACAAAACGTAGCTTAATGAATGATGTGCAGCAATTTTGATGTAATTTCACAATTTCTTTTTTTCTGTATACAGCATATTATAAAATAACCAATAAATATTGCATATCATCTGTGCACAATACTTTAAAGTTAAACAGAAACCGTGTTTATCGTTGTATCAAGTACATACCATAACAAATGAGGTAACCACAAAACAAAAGATTTGTATAAAATTTGAGCTATACCATACCATTGAACTATACTATGCCATTTTTAATTATGCGGATTATCACTCTTTCGCTTAACGCTATTTTTGGAAAGGCACCTCATAGTAAAGTAAGACGTATTCACGTCAACACATGGTTCGGCTAAAGTCGGTCTAAATTCAATCAATCACAGCTATTCAATTATTGCGATACTTGTTTAATCGAACGGTTATACAAACAGCTGCAGGCTTTGTATTGTATTGATTTCGTTTTTTTCCGTAATGAAAATTACGTTCGATCAAGCGTATTTGCATCAGTACTAGAAAATGATACTTTGTTGATGCCACCGTATTTTGTAACTACATAGTGTACACACACCGCAAAATATAATAGCCTTCCACTTGAAATTGAACCATATCCTGTATTGTCCGCATTGAAGTGTAATCCTTTCCTAATACTGATTAAACCGGGTAATCTCTATTTTACTGTCATTGAGGTGTGTTGGTTTTTCTTTTATTTTTATTCTGCTGAGACCTTTTGCCTGCCACATAGGCTGCTAGCGTTCCATGTTGCACACAGCTGAGGTGAGCTTAAGTTATTATGAACATTGCTATCTGTGCCGTACCGAGTTTGTCATATAATCCAACCAAAGTAAATTTCTTTGCTTGTGATTGCTAATGCGCCACCAGGCAAAGCACCAGCAGCAGCAGTAGAGTTCACGAGGACATGTTTTCTTTTCTAATTACTAATTGTCATCTTCATTATCTGCCGGTCGATTGCCGTTTCTGGCTTACCTTCCAATAAGGCTGGGATGGGTTGGGTTGGGTTTGGGGAGATTATTCGAAAATTTCATAAGTAAGGAAAACAAAAACTCGTGACGTCCTAGATGGACATGCATCGATTCGCAACGAGATCCGTTCGTCGGTGCCGGTGTTGGATTTCACGATTAGCATTTAAACTAGTAACGATGATCTTGTGTTTCCTTACATCGGACACCTTTTGTCGGCATTTTTGACACAAACAGCGTAAAGTATACCCGAAAAAGACCAGTAGTATTCGGGCCAACGAACCGTGACCCGGTATCTCTGAACATTGCGCAGATTTTCTTGATCCGGATTATCCGCTTGGCAAAAATAGGATGACAAATTTGTGGCTTGGTTTCGAGCTATCGTTTCTCCGGTGAACAATTGCAATATGGGACGACCTCAGTGTGGAATGTTACAAAACTCAGAAGGTCAGTCGCCCAAGGACATCAAAGAAATCTTTGTAAGGGCTCACTAATTGAATTTACTCATTATCTTTGCCCCGAGGGTTGATTCTTGTCTTCTCTGAAGCTGAAGGAGAAAAAAAATATGTCAACCGAGAAATTGATGTCTTCCCAGAAGAATGGAGTACCCCTGGGCAGACAATGGTTTCGGATTGAAATAGTTCAACCCATTTCAGACCGATTCGAAGATGCAGATTAAGCATGCGTGAAAGTAGGTTTCAAATTTTGCACAATATTAGACACATGTGGTTGAGTCAGGAAGTTTTGATCTCCGGAGAAGGCACAAAAGAAACATTTTCCCTGGGGGCGGAGATATTCGAGCATGGAACAGAAACAGATGCGACAAAACAGATACCTCGTAAGCTATTGATTTTCTCTATTTGGGTGGTTCCAATCTTAATTGAACGACGACATAATCTACGATCTCCGGGAGTAATGGGCTCACAAGGCTGAACTGTAGATGGCGAAAATGCCATTCAATGAGCCGTACAAAACAAACGCTAAGGTGCTCTCGGAGGCACTAATTGTCGGCATTCGGATCCTGTGATCTCCGCCGGCCAGCCGACGCCTTAGCGACGGAAAGGGTTGCCTGTGGTTTCGGATTAGCAAATTCCTTCGGTACCCGCGGGTCGGTCGGTCGGTCGGTCGGTCGGTCGGTGATCGTTACAGTAAATCTAATTAATGCACACCACTGGAAAATGGTGTACAACGTCAGATCGGACCCGGAGCAGATCGAGCGGAAGAGCGGAGACTTTGTTACCGTAGAAGCACTTGTGAATAATTATTAAAATGTGATAAATTTGTTCGCAACATTGTCGAGGCATGTCAGAAAGGAACCATGTGCAGCGCCAGCAGGAGTCGCCGAAAAATGAAACACGAGCTGCACAACGAAAGCCGCCGTACTGACTCGATGAAGTGCCTCATGTCACGATACTCCCTGAACGAAGAGCTTGGGCCATTGGAAAACGATGTGAATGAAGGCGCCTCGAGGGGCGACCGGATTGCGAGCTGGAATAGTTGATATTATTTATTTAGTTTTATACAATATTTTCTGCTGATATTTCCTATGCTTGATTTTCCTAAGCTTAATCCAATGTAAATCAAATAATTTACTAATGGAACAATTTGTGTTCAAAATAATAAAAAACTTGGAGTAGGTAATGTCAGAGACACAGTCGCTAGATTGACGTAGAACTGCGAGATGTGTATAGATATTAACTGATTTGATACCGTTCGACCGTTTAAGTTATTGTAATCCTGAAAAGGACCGTTCGGTTTCGGAAGATTGCGTTTGTATTCCAGGAATTAGAGTCGCAGTTTTCCAAATAAGTTCTTTACGTTACTTTTGAGGTCCTGGACTATTACGGATGATTACGTTTGTAGAAGGGCGCCAGTCAAAGTCATTTGAAAGTTTGAGCTTTGACCTAGAAGAAATCATTACATAAATATAATCGTAACACAAGTCGTACAATCGTTCATATATTTCATATATCTTAATATTTGAGTGAAAGAAATTATCAAAATTCTGTACGGGAATCATTTCTGAGTCAAATTGGGGAATTCTCTATGATATGAAACACTTATTCTACACGGAACCACCCGCGATCCCATTTCAACCAGAATATTAGTTGATTTTCTGAATTCGATTGGTTAAAATTTGGTACAACTAATCGATTGTTGTTTTAACTAAACTGTCTTTTTTGTTTTTCAATTAGCAGAAACGATGGTTGAAACAACTAATTTAACTGTTTGAAAAAAATGCTGTCAATTAGTGAGGACACATACCTTTCAATTCCAACAAATATTTTAGTTGAAATAACTGGTGTTGTTATTGAAACAAAATTTTGTTAGTTGAAAAATAAATCTGTTTTATTTGTTTTAGACATTGCAAATAGTTGAATCAACTAGAACAATGTTATTGATTTGCGAAAATAATCAAAATATACTTACTGATATACGTCATGATCTATTTAAATTAAGTTCGGTATGTTGAGATTCATGAAATAAATATCGTTGTTAAAATATAAACAGTATTTTATATTGACAGTCGGTGTTGAACAGTCGTTCGCACCGCACGCGTATAGCTCTTGGCTCCTGGAATTTTTTTCTGGCTACCTAGAGTTTCATTGATTCAAGGCTTC
Organism: Malaya genurostris; assembly: GCF_030247185.1. NCBI lineage: Eukaryota > Metazoa > Arthropoda > Insecta > Diptera > Culicidae > Malaya > Malaya genurostris. The sequence goes on along the minus strand of NC_080572.1, from coordinate 231,965,646 downwards.
AGTCTTTTTCAAGGCTACCTGAATCACTAACTAAGTGACTAAGTGATACAAAGAGTGATATTAGAGTGACTAAGTGATACAAAGAGTGATATTAGAGTGACTAAGAAATTAATCAGCCTTTTTTAAGGCTAGCTAGGAGTCTAATCGAAGACTAATTTAGCCTAGTTAATTTAATTTAAAATTTCATTAATTTCAAAAATGCCTGCGTCCAACCGGAAAGGCAACAAGCCTAAGGCTAAAAATAATTCAATACGGAATAAATCACAATCCGTTATTCAACATTTTTCTAATAACATTCACGATCTTATAGAATCTGAATGTAAAAATAAAAGACAACGGACGGAATTCCCTTCCGTTGTTTCTATGCCGTCTAACAATATTTACGAGATTCTTCCTGAATCCGATTGTAGCGACATAGAAGAAAATTCTTCAAAAATTCCCAAAATGGACGCTTGTCGTTCTGGGAAGAAACATCAATCTATGCCACCAGTGACGGTGATGATTTCCGACTTCAAAGCATTCCGTACTGAGCTTTCTACTTTTCTCCCGGAAGTAAAAGTCTCATTTCAAATCGGACGAAGAGGAGAATGTCGAGTCTTGGTGGATGGATTGGAAGATTACGAACGTCTTATTCGATACTTGTCCGAAAAACTTCATAAATTTTATTCATATGATATAAAATCAGACAGACCCTTCAAGGCTGTCTTGAAAGGATTATCAAATGATCAAAGTATTGATGAAATTAAAAATGAACTAAAAGAATTGCTTGGTTTTGCCCCTTCCCAAGTAATACTTATGAAAAAAAGAGCGAATGGTACTTCTAAACCACGCTCTGGAATTTCCCATGAACTTTACCTAATACACTTCAATCGAAGTGATGTAAACAATTTGAAAACTTTAGAAAAAGTACGTTTCATTTCCCACATTAAAATTCATTGGGAACATTATAAACGGCATAATCGTATTGCAAACTTAACGCAATGTCGTCGTTGCCAAGGCTTCGGTCATGGAACCAAAAATTGTCATATGGATATACGGTGTTTGAATTGTGGTAAATCGCATTCGAAAGACGCTTGTCCAATGAATGAAACCACTGATAAATTTTCATGTTCAAATTGCAATGGAAATCATAAATCCAATTATTTGAAATGTCCTGTCAGGGAAAAAATTTTAAACGCTCGTTCGCTTAGACAACAAGTCAAATCAACGACCTTAAATTTACAGAATATACCTGAAAATTCTTCTAAGGCACCTGCCAATTCGTCTTCTAACGAAAACAATTTATTGACAGGTAGATCGACCTCGTCATCATCTTCTTCTAATGTCAGTTATGCTGGTATATTAGGTAGAAATCTATCACCTATTTCTTCTAATGTAAATAATCAAAACACAGGACCGCCTTGCAGTTCTTCTTCTAACGAAAACAATTTATTAATAGGTAGACCGGCCAAATCATCTTCTTCTAATGGCAGTCTACCTACAAATATTCCTTCAATGCCATTCGCTTCTTTAAATGAAGTCGATTTAGGCGATATAACTGAAAATAAAATGATCTACCTACAAGATCAACTTTTTCAAATGATCATCCAAATGAATTCGACTTCATCACTTTTTGAAGCATTTCAAATCGGATGGAAATTTGCAAATAATATTATAATGAATTTAAAATTTAACAGTGATGTTAAATAATTATTTGAATATTTTAAATTGGAATGCTCGATCTTTGAAATCGAGTGAAGATGAATTTTATAATTTTCTCAAAGTTCACAAAATTCATATTGCCATTGTGACAGAAACTTTTCTTAAACCAAATGTAAAATTGAAAAGTAATCCACATTATGTGGTTCATCGATTTGACAGGTTTACTGGAATTGGTGGTGGAGTTGCCATTTTTGTCCAACGGCAAATTAAACATCGAATTTTACCTTCTTTCAATACTAAAGTTATTGAAAGCTTGGGAATCGAAGTTGAAACCATTCATGGAATTTATTTCATCGCTGGAGCATATTTGCCATTCCAATGCACCGGCGAACAATTAAATTTCTTTAAAGGCGATTTGCAAAAACTTACAAGATATCGATCGAAATTTTTCGTAATAGGGGACTTAAATGCTAAGCATGTCCAGTGGAATTGTAGGCAAAATAACAGTAATGGTAAAATACTTCATAATCAACTCTCAGCTGGTTACTTTACAGTTCTTCATCCCAGTAATCCTACTTGTTTCTCTTCCGTGAAAAACCCGTCTACAATTGATCTGGTTCTAACAGATCAAAGTCACATTTGTAGTGAACCGATTACTCATGCTGATTTTGACTCAGATCATCTTCCTGTAACATTCAGACTTTCCAACGAAGCTATAATTAATCCAATTAGTTCTATTTTCAACTATCATAGAGCTAATTGGTTGGATTACAGATCTCACATTGAAAATCATGTGGATCATGAAACTATTTTAGAAAATTCTGCGGACATCGACACAGCAATTGATAATTTGAATCATTATATTATCGAAGCTAGAAATCTTTCAGTTCCCAAAGCTCAAACTAAATTAAATTCTCCTATCATCGATGACAATCTTCAACTGCTCATTCGGTTGAAGAATGTTCGTCGACGACAATATCAACGTTCTCGTGATCCTGCTATGAAAAACATAGTTAAGGATTTACAAAAAGAAATTAAACATAGATTTACTCTTTTGCGAAATGAAAATTTCGCTAAAGAAGTTGAACAAATTAAACCATATTCTAAACCTTTCTGGAAACTTTCTAAGGTTCTTAAGAAACCTCAGAAACCAATTCCTGCTCTCAAGGAAGGAAATCAAATACTTCTTACAAATGGTGAAAAAGCTCAAAAACTTGCTCAGCAGTTCGAGAGTGTACACAATTTTAATTTGAACGAACGAGTCCTATTGAAAATGAAGTCTCACTGGAATATGAGCATATTTCAACCCAAGTGTTATCACAAGATGACTTTATTGAGACGAATTTTGATGAAATTAAATCAATTATTAGGAAACTTAAAAACATGAAGGCTCCTGGTAATGATGGAATTTTTAATATTCTTATTAAAAATCTTCCCGACGTTGCCTTGGAGACTCCTGGTTAAAATTTCCAACAAGTGTTTTTCATTAGCTTACTTCCCAAAAAGATGGAAAAAAGCTAAAGTAATTCCTATCCTGAAACCTGATAAAAACTCAGCAGATACATCAAGTTATCGACCAGTTAGCTTACTTTCTTCTATCAGTAAACTTTTTGAAAAAATTATCTTGTTAAGAATGATGACTCATATAAATGAGAATTCAATTTTTTTACCAGAGCAGTTTGGATTTCGTCATGAACATTCAACTACTCATCAACTTGTCAGAGTAACGAACATGATAAAATCAAATAAATCTTCTGGGTTATCCACTGGAGTTGCTTTTCTAGACATAGAAAAAGCATTCGACAGTGTTTGGCACAAAGGTTTAATAGCAAAAATGTCTGATTTCCAGTTTCCTATTTATTTGATCAAAATGATTCAAAATTATTTAACTGATCGTACTCTTCAGGTTAGCTATCAGAATTGTAAATCTGAATTGCTACCCGTACGAGCCGGTGTTCCGCAGGGTTCGAGTGTAGCTCCAATCTTGTATAATATTTTCACTTCTGATCTTCCAAATCTACCCGTTGGTTGTCAGAAATCGCTATTCTGTGACGACACAAGTCTGTTAGCCACAGGTAGAAATCTAAGAGTGATCTGCAGTCGCCTACAAAGAAGTTTAAATATTTTCAGTGATTATCTGTCAAAATGGAAAATTAAACCAAATGCAGCAAAAACGCAATTAATTATCTTTCCTCACAAGCCAAGAGCTTCTTTTCTAAAACCAAACAATAATCACATTCTCAAATTGAATGGCTTGGAATTGACATGGTCTGATCAAGCTAAATACTTAGGTTTAACGTATGACAAAAAACTCACTTTCAAGGATCACATTGAAGGAATCCAGGCAAAGTGTAATAAATATATTAAATGTTTATATCCTCTTATAAACAGAAATTCTAAGCTCTGTCTAAAAAACAAATTGTTAATTTATAAACAAATTTTCAGACCAGCCATGCTTTATGCGGTACCAATTTGGTCAAGCTGTTGTTCCACCAGGAAGAAAACGCTTCAAAGGATTCAGAATAAAATTCTGAAAATGATTCTGAAGCGTCCTCCCTGGTTTAGTACAAATGAGTTACACAGACTCACAAATATAGAACCATTAGATGTAATGTCACATAATATTATAAGCAAATTCCGACAAAAATCGATGCAATCTTCAATTGAATCGATTCGCTCTCTGTATTAGTTAGTAAGTTAGTATATAAGTTCCTTTTCCCCATTACACAATACAAGTAGGTTTAGAATTTTCCCTACACAAAAATCTCAGAATTGCGGAAGCAAATGATGTCTTCATGGTAATAACCAAATCATATATATATATATATATATAACAGGGCTGAAAAGTCACCACTTGTGGCTGAACACCCAATTTAAATCTTAATAATTTAATTTTAACTCATATTCCAATAAATAGTTATTAAAAAAAAAAAAAAAAAAAAAAAAGTATTTTATATTGATATGTAATAATTGGGAAAACCACCGATCACTGCTGATTTTAAGTGATCTTAACCAAGGAATAAATTATCATTACGAAACTGATCTGATCTCTAAGAGATTTTGAATTTTGTATGATCATGATCATGTCAAATCGAGATCAGTGAAGATCTTAATTCTAAAATAAATACTTCTGATTCGATCGGAAATGATTGATGTAGAAAAACGTTTTCAATCAGCAAAAGTGCCCGGAGGGGCAAGTAAATTGGCGAAATTTACCTAAAATGAGTATTGAAAGATGATGCCTTCAAACGGTTTAACTAAAGTTATGCACTGATAATTTTAGTCAATTTATATGAGCTTGGGTGTATCAACTGCTAGGAATTGGAATTTTGCGACGGCAATTCAAACGCGCCATTCAATCGCAGCGCTTTCTGTGTGTTTGAAACCCTTCGCTCCTTCTTTTATAAATTAAATTCATGTCAAAAAGCGTTTTATTACTAATGCATGAACATCATCATCGGTATCAAACAGCTGGAAGTAAAACAGTCTGCTGGAAGTAAATCAATGATCGAATTTGAAGCATAAAATTTTTGCGCATACCTGAAAGATTACGAGATGATCATTCATTAACATTTTCTAATTTGTCACCAAATCTTTTTCATCTTAAACAAGGTTCACTTTATCACAACACCGCTGTTAGACAAAAACACTTGTTATGGAATCATAAATTTCTCAAATCGAATGGACACAATTTCACCAAACGCTTTAATATTCGATGTTGTTTTCATTGACATTTTGAAGCGACGCGAACAGATTTCAACTAAAAAAGTTGTTGATTTTGCATTGCGATTATTGTTTTGCTTTCAACTGTCTCCGGCATTTGACAGCATTCAAAACAACATATTTTTCAACTACTTGAATATATGCAAATCAAAAACCATATTGGTTGAATCAAAAAGAAATTAGTTAAATCAACTATCGCAAAAATCAAAAACTGCGATATCGCAATTTTATGATCGAAGGGTTTTCAGTGTATATGTATAGATATTAACTGATTTGATACCGTTCGATCGTTTAAGTTATTGTAATCCTGAAAAGCACCGTTCGGTTTCGGAGGATTGCGTTTGTATTCCAGGAATTAGGGTTTAGGGTTAGTTTAGGACAGTTTTCCAAATAAGTTCTTTACGTTTTTTTTGGGGTCTTGGACTATTACGAATGATTACGTTTGAAGAAGGGCGCCAGTCAAAGTCATTTGTAAGTTTGAGCTTTGACCTAGAAGCAATCATTACATAAATATATTCGTAACACAAGTCGTACAATCGTTCATATATTTCATACATCTCAATATTTGAGTGAAAGAAACTATCTAAATTCTGTACGGAAATCATTTCCGGTTTTCAGAAGAGCCAAATTGTGAAATTCTCTACGATATTAAACACTTTTCAAACATTTTTCTCAAACGCGAAGCAATCAAATGCTAACTTTATTTGCGCTCGTTTGGTGCGAATTTCGCGTTTGTGAAAAATGCACAAAACTAATCAAATTATTCTAGATTTGCACTAAACTGATGATTTTATCTTCGATTTGCAAAGAAAGTAATCTTAATAGTTATTTATACTATGTTCACACCTGCAGAAAATAACACGTTTTAACGATAGTAATATAAAGTTAAAACCTAACTGTTCACACTTGTATTATGTTATATGCATGACATATTGTTGGTTATTGAGTTTGTTTATAAACATACTGGAAAATGTTTACGTAGCAAATATTAAGCACTTGTTTAGAAGATAAATTACTGTGGAACTTTATTGGGTTTCGGAATTTTCATAGAATAGTTTGTAGTACTTCGGAATAGGAAAATCTACAGTGAAAACATTGAAGATTGCATTCCCGGTTTCAAGAAGCTTGGTTTTTCACAATGCTTCGGAAAAATTGGTAAAAGTATTATATCAATCGCTTCAATTTTTCCACTTCTTCACTCAGAAAGTTTTCTTCTACGTATTAAAAAGTCGTTTTTGACCATTTATTGGTTTTAAATGTTTATATCACGTTAGTTGTCAACGTTTAGAAGGGTATTTGCTTCGAAACTTTGGCCATTTACGTGAAATAAATATTTTTAGCAATAAATGAACCAAAAATTCATGTCTTTAAACAAAAAAAAACAAGCATGGTTGTACAAGTTTCCTGTTCTGTTTTATCATGGCTACTCTGATGGAAAACTGTTTCGATAAAAGCTTGTCAATTGACATAGTCGAAAAATGACGGAAAATGCTAGCAGGGTTGTGCTTGACTGATCATTATATCATGTTATTTTTGGAAAACATGTTTTAATGTGACGTTTCTGAACAGCGAACATGTTATTTCGCTTAAAACATGAAACCAGAGTGAAAACTTGTTTTAACTCATAGTGTGAACATAGTATTAGATAACATTTAGAGCCATTAGAATGACTGATTTTGTATGATGTTCCCCATCGTTGTCCACTTTTCAATTCCTTTTTTTCTAATACAAACGATCAGCAGCTGGATGACGCAATCGCTCTTGTTTGAAGCGAAACTCACACTGTGAATATCCAACAGCAGATATGCTCACAAAAAAACTTCTTGTTGTTTTTCTGCCGTTAGGCTTGAGGAACTGAACCCCATATTCGCCATTGACTGAAGCAGCAGTTGAATAATTCCGGGTGTAGTTCCATTGTCTTGACGTAGATGGAGGCCTGCGCACTAAATGTGTTCATGGATCATCATGAACTGAAGCTAGCAAACCGTTTTTTACCATTCATGTTTGTTGATTTACTTATTTTTGGTTCACAATCGTTTAACAATGCACAGCTTTTCGTATTTCAATCTTTGATGATGAATTTATTTTTAAGTTTGATAACGTGCAAAAATGTCTATCTATAGACTCTGTTGATTTTTATTTTTCGTGTTTGGACCTATTTTCGTCGTGAATACGACTTACTTTACTATGGGGCGCCTTTTCAAAATTACCCTCTGATAGATTGACAAGATTTTGGTCGTGAATATCTCTTGTTGTATCTAACGTATGAACACAAATTTTGCCAGATGTCATCGGAAATATGATCAAAATTTTATGATAAAATTTTCAGTTGTTTGACATAATCTCAAATAATTCAAAATTAAACTTTTCTGAAATGTTTGGTATCAACGAGTATCAAAGAGGAAAACTCATGACGCGTGTTTGCCTTTCAGTGATCTGTAGAAGGATTATATAATATAATATAATTTATATAATCTAACTATCAATAGATTCGAATTTTTTCATCTTGAACGTGTATTGCAACAAAATTGAAGTGTTTCAATAGTTTCTGAGGAAGAGAACAAACAAATCTGCTGCTGTACAACTGCATCGGTATAAAAGATGAATATTCCACTTTTTTCCATCATTTTCTAAGCAACACTTGTCGAAGCGAGATATGACGCTGTGTTTCCTGTTGCTTAGAAAATGATGGAAAAAAGTGGAATATTCATCTTTTATACCGATGCAGTTGTACAGCAGCAGATTTGTTTGTTCTCTTCCTCAGAAACTATTGAAACACTTCAATTTTGTTGCAATACACGTTCAAGATGAAAAAATTCGAATCTATTGATAGTTAGATTATATAAATTATATTATATTATATAATCCTTCTACAGATCACTGAAAGGCAAACACGAGAGAGCAACATCTAAAACCTCAAAAACCTTGGAATGAAACGAGCGCCGAACAGCAGAATTGTGCCGAATAATAGTCGCAGTCGGACACACACCAAAAGCCTGCCAGTGGAAGTCATCAAAAAAGACTTTTTTGCTCGCCAAGTCAGTTTTGTGTATCATACTTTGTAGAGAAATTGAAGCCCGAAGCCAATTTTTCGGATTTACAGATTTTGGTAATCCTGCCTGAAGTTTCACCTGACATTTCTGGTCGTCAGTCGTCATGGGAGCACTGCTCAGTTAAGTTTTCCGGAATTTGAGCCGGAATTCATTGTGAGATCCAAATGCACTTATTGGTTCCGCCCAAAATGGATTGTGTCGAATTAAAACTTTCCGAACATGTAGACTTTGTCCTAATAAGTCACATTGCTTTGTTTTTCCAACATTGATCTAGACTGTCTTTCAATAAAGGCCAAACATTTCAAACAATTTTTGTTTTTCAAATAGTTTTCAAATAGTGTAGACAAAGCCTACAAAAAGTATTGTACTAGGGATTTTTACAATTTTTGTTTTTCAAATAGTTTTCAAATAGTGTAGACAAAGCCTACAAAAAGTATTGTACTAGGGATTTTTACGAAACTAGTCCAGGGTTCCAAAAAAAAAAATACTGAAAACCTTCCATATCAAATTGACTCTAATAATTAAAAATTAATTTACAAACGAAAAATATTTTTATTAGGCGGGAGTGGGGTGGTAGAGGAATAAACAGTTTTGGAAAATCGTTTTTTTTACATTTTCTTGTAGTGTAACATTTCAGAAAATATTTTGTCAAAATTTCAAATCAATTCAAGTAAGTGTAAGTTATCAAAAAATTTTTTGTTCACTTTTTGAGAAAAAAAATTAAACATGTTTTTCAGAAAACCAATTTTTCGAAGTCCGTGAACACGCTCTTGCAAAATCTACTGAACCGATTCTTTTCAAACTTGGAATATACTTACTAAACTTCAACTGAATAATTATTACAATAGCAACAACCGAATGCTCGATCTCATCTTTACTAGCCAAGAACTATTCAACAAGTGTTCATTGATTAATGCGCCCGTTTCGCTAGTAAAAACATGTCGACACCACCCTTCCCTTATAATCAATATTTGTGAGAGTGATCCAGTTGTCTTTGAAGCAGTTGCCGAGGAAATTTATTACGATTTCAAGAAGGGTGATTACGCCGCTATGAATCATTTTTTCTGAGCCTGAATTGGAACTATTTACTTTCTGATAATGACAGTAATTCTGCTGCTCTATTATGGACGAATATTGTGTCATATACTATTGACCAATTTATACCTAAAAATATATATCGTAAATCTGTTCATTCTCCTTGGTCGAATCCCACTTTGAAACGTTACAAAACTGCCAAGCGATCAGCACTAAAAAAAATCGCTAAACGACCTTCATTACTTCTTAGATCACATTATGTTAATCTCAATAATCGCTACAAACGCCTGAACAAATCGCTTTATTGCGCGTTTCAACGTCGCATCCAAAAAAATCTTAAACTCAACCCTAAGCACTTTTGGAACTACGTGAACGAACAGAGGAAAGAGTCAGGATTACCGACCTCAATGAGACTCGACGGAATTGAAGCATCTACCACGCTTGGAATTTGCGATTTATTTCGCAAACATTTTAGTAGTGTTTTTTTCTGAAGAACATCTAACTGATCAAGCAAAATCTCTTGCGGTGAATAATGTCCCTCTTCGTTCTCCAATTGGATATCATCCTATTATCTCAACTGCTATTGTGAGCTCAGCATGTGCCAAGTTAAAACGGTCATCTAGTGCTGGGCCCGATGGAATCCCATCTGTGGTAATAAAAAACTGCTCTGGTAGCCTATTAGTTCCACTATCCATTATATTCAACTGCTCCTTACGTTCAGGAACTTTTCCTGAAATATGGAAGAAATCCTATGTGTTTCCTGTTTATAAAAAAGGAAACAAGTGTACAGTATCCAACTACCGCGGAATAGCAGCTTTGGGCGCCGTATCTAAGCTGCTTGAAATTATAGCTCTGGATTTTATAACACATAATTGCTCTAACTACATATCTGAGACTCAACATGGTTTCATGCCGAATCGTTCAACGTCTACAAATTTAGTATCCTATAATTCCTTTATTATACGTTCGTTACAATCACGTTACAGGTAGATTCTATCTACACCGATTTCTCCGCTGCGTTCGACAAGATTAATCATCAGATAACAATCTCAAAGTTAAATAGACTAGGATGTAACGGGTCATTTCTGAATTGGCTTCACTCATATCTTACTGGTCGCGTAATGATAGTGAAAATAGGAGACTGTACAACCTTACCATTCGCCGTTACCTCTGGAGTTCCTCAAGGAAGTCACCTTGAACCGTTTATATTTTTACTTTATCTCAACGATCTACATTTTTCGATCAGAGTATGAAATTATCGTTCGCCGATGACTTCAAATTATTTCATGTCGTCAAATCCCCAGCTGACGCAGAGTTCCTACAAGAGCAGTTGAATAATTTGACTAACTGGTGTAATATCAACAGAATGGTTTTGAACGCCTCCAATTGCTCCGTCATCTCTTTTAGTCGCAAACAGTTTATAGGCAGTTTCGACTATAATATTTCACAAATTGTTCTAGAACGTACATTGTCTGTGAAGGACCTTGGTGTCCTCCTGGACTCTAAGTTAAATTTCAAGGAACACATCGAGTTTACTATCTCCAAAGCCTCCAAGCTGCTAGGATTCATTTTCCGCGTTACTAAAGAATTTGATGATGTACATTGCTTGAAAGCATTATATTGTGCCTTAGTTTGCTCTACGCTCGAATACGCCTCGATTGTCTGGTCACCGTACTACCAAAACGATATCCAACGCATTGAAGCAATTCAACGGAAATTTGTCCGATTTGCTCTGCGTCGACTTCCTTGGAGAAACCCTAGGAACCTCCCAAGTTACCATGCCAGATGCAAACTGATTGACCTCGATTTGTTATCTGTCCGTCGCGACGTCAGCAAGGCTACATTTGTGGCTGATCTCCTCCAATCAAGAATAGACTGCTCCGAGCTCTTACAGCTTTTACAAATAGATATCCATCGCCGTAATCTTAGAAACTATTCTTTTCTTAGGACCCCCTATGCTAGAACTAATTATGGGTATAACGAGTCTTTTGCCAGCATGTGCCGAATATTCAACCACAGTTCCAATTCATTCGACTTCTATCTATCACGAAACGTTATCAAAAATTGTTCCTAGGATTACTATCTAATTAGTTTTAGTTAGTTTAGAAATGCAATGTTTAAGTGAAATGTATCATTTGGATGATTGTAATCTGTTGATGCTAAAGATGAGGAGGTTTTACGCCTGTTGGAGAGCAAGTTTGACAGAAACTAACTCCACCGGACTTTTCCCTGCTCCAAATAAACAAATAAACAAAATGCCCAGAGCACTGGATGCGCGATGTTTGCAAAAAGTATGAGAAATGGTCAAGAAAAAGTATTAGGTAAAACTATTTTTTTCTAAAGCTACACGCCTTACAATACATGAGCGGTTGGAAGGGAAATAATAACATAATAATAAATTTTTTAAATCCGATTTTGTTCAGTGTAGGATTTGAACTGACGAATTTCGCCCAAAATCGTATTCGGAGTTTGCTCATTTTTCAAAAATTTATCTAGATTATCGTTTGAAAAGGACTGATTTTCTAATGAAAATACTAATCGAATTTTACACTGACAAAAAAAAAACGATCTTAAAAATTTGAAGTCAAATTACAAAAAATTACAATCTTTATTTGAATGAAATTTTGTCCCAACATCGATAATTATGTTCCTTGCCAATCAGTGGCGTACCGAAAAATAAAATTCATTTGATTTTTTTTTCTTTGATTGTGCCCATCTTACAATGTGCGATCGGTTGGTCTTTACTTAACTTAACTTAATCACCTATCTTGAAACAAAACTTTATCAAAATCAATAATGGTTAAAAAAATTTAAATTTTAGGACTCGATAAGGATTTTTTCAGCATTTTTATTGAAAATTTTTACTGATTATGTGAAAATCAAATGTAAAGATATTTTTTAAACAAATCTATCAGTGAGTTCGATAACAATTTGTAAGTAAATTCCTTTAATTTGGATAAAACATTCTTTACTTTGCAATGCAATTTTCATCCTTTCAAAACTAGTTGACAATTTCCTCGTTACAGTTAGCGTACCCAAAAAATGCCCCTCGTAGAGCCATTGCCTCGCGCCGTTAGTCACCCGAAGAAAAGCAAGAAAAAGCGGTTGCAAAGACTTTTTCAGTCTTTGAGGAAGAAAAGAGAAAAACCTACCAGCGAAACCGAGGACGCCGATTGCTACAAAGTGCATATCAGTTACTCAAAGAGCGCCGGATGACTTGGTACACGTTGTGGTGCTGCTCTGTATGGCCACCGCTTTGGGCTGATGATGCCCGTGCATGGGGCATCAAAATCATTCAAGGTCCTTGTGTTCGGGATGTATATAAATATATATATGCAAATTGGTATCAGTGATTTTCATAAATGCATTAAAGACATCGATTCATTCGATATTTTTTTCCACTTTGCTGGCGCGCGGTGGTCCCGCGGCAAACGAACCGAAGCGCCAAAGAAGGAAGACACTGAATGGTTTCGGCGGCTGGATAACACTCGTGAGGAACTTCGATGCACTCGCGATGGAAGTCAAGCGAGGGATAGAGGGTGGAAGCGAACACAAAAAAAAAACCGTGAAAAAGCATTTCAGCGAAATTGTTGAACGTATAACTCTTTCGGCTTCTTGTTCTTTCGGTGGGCTTTGGATTTATGAATTCGTAATAAGATCGCCGACATTCATCGGTGATGTTGCGCAAACCAGTCCTTGCGGGAAGTGCAGGAAGGAAGCAACCGCTTGTGTTAGGATTAAAGGGATATTTGAGCAGACATGTATATCATCTTTTGGCAAACATTCGTGGAATGTTAATGATACTTTTTTTCCTCTTTTCCCTTTCATGCGCGAGTTATATGGCGACATGTGCGGTAACCGCGATATGGTTGGCGGCAGCCGACTGACAGGTTAGACTGGAAAGATGATGTGCGACCAGGCGCCGCCGCCTGCATTGTATTGGACCGTTATGCTATATGGAAAATTTATGTAAAATCATGGTAAAATAATTTTACGCTGGAAATATGTATCTGAGTTACTCAGGCTTTTGATAAAAGGGTAATAGTCTCATCATGAAGGTTCAAAGAGAACCTGAATCTTATTAACATTTATGAAGATATCCATTGGAACATTTGATGGTAGCAATTGTTTTAGTTAAGGTCGGAATCGGTTCGTTTGGTTACCTACTCATAATGGCAGTTTTGAGGCTAGATAAGAAAAAAAATTACGTTTTTCGTTTCGCCGCCTTAAGTGACGGTGTAAAATTTTTCAACACACTTTACCCTTTAATTCCGGAACCAGAGTTTGGATCCGGACGAAATCAAAGCATTCTGACCTTACATTTGAATCTAAGTTTGTGCAAATCGGCTCAGCCATCTCCGAGAATACCTTGTGAGATTATTTTACACATACACACACATACATTGCTTAGTTTGACGAACTGAGTCGAATGGTATATGACACTTGGCCTTTCTTTCAAGTTTCATATAGCTTTCTATATGAGAAAGGCAAAAACTTTAACAATATTTAAATGAAAACTTGCACTTCAAGATTCAAGACTTCTGATATTATAACAAAACTAAAATTTTAATCGTACCTGATTCTTTATAATATATTACAAATGGATGAATTGTTGCTTGAACATTGTTCCAATGATGACTTTGAACAGCATCTTGAAGAACGAATGAATAGTTCTCAGAAAAATCACAAATTATAGTTACTTCTACTTCAGTTAATGAAGATTTTATGTCTTTCAAAAGTTGAGATTGTTGTTTTATATAGTCAGGAACAGTGTTGGAAAAATCATGATCAGAAAAAGTTCGTTTCACTATATCACTCGGGAAAAATCTAATTCAAGAGATTTTCTTAAAATACTCAGTGAGTGAAAAAATCACTTCCGAGATTTACGTTCATGAAACAAGCATCCACAAAAATCTGAACATCGAAGATCACAACAGTGATTTTTTGTGTCAGCGAGACTTGATGACGAATTTTCACTCAAAAAATATCGCTAAAGAGTTAATCTAAAGTGAGAAGAGTCTCCGATGATACTTCGATGCTAAATTTCCTCTTCGGCTCAGTTCGACATCAAAATGATTCGTGCAAGATTTAGTTATTATATTTTCTTCAATAAAAAAATCTCTATTGAAAAAATTTGCAACTGAGCTGTAACTGAGAAAAAATGACTGCATTATTTTCGATGCACGTAGGGTGGTTTATATGAATAGACATATTTTTGCTACATTCCAGAAGGTGTTTATAGCGACGAAAGGCTTTTTTCATTACAGCTGGCTGATTACACTGCACTATTTAGATTAAACCCAATGAAATGCTATTTAGCATGAATTTGATTTATAGAAGTAACAGGAGCACAGCATCGTCAGTAAGTCTCGAACACACAGTAGGCGCAGTGTTTAAATGGCGCGTTTGAATTGTCATAGCGGTAGTCTGCGCTCCTGTTACTTCTGCGTACGTTATTCAAGCTATATAGCATAGCATGGCAAATATTTTTGATCAGCTGCATAACATGCTTTGTGATTGTTTTTATCATCATTACAACTATTATTAATCACAGCACCTGCTGCTTTTATTATTGATGTAGTGCCATCATCATCATCATCATCATCATGTATTCTGCAACCGGTTGAGATACAACGGCTATGAAAATTCATTTCCCAAAATCTTCTGTTCGAGAATCATATCAGATATATTCAATGTTAGAACTTTTTTCTTAAACATCATCGAGCAGATTGTTCGCTAGTGAACTTTTCACAACTGATTTTTTGCCATGCAAAATCAGCTTCAGTGAGAATCGCGTTGTCAAAAAATCAGTACTGAACTTTTCTGCAGTGAGTTCCAATCGATAATTTTTTTTGTCTAAAAATCACTTTCAAAATTTTTTTTCGAAATTTTGATTTTTTCGCAACACTTTTTTTCTGTTAAATATGCTACAAAGTAATCTATTCCTGGTTCTTACCGGTGAATAACACAGTAATCCTTCCAAAGGCGCCTTTCAATCAATTTGAAGGTAACACTCTTTTGAGCAATCTGGTTCGATATATTTCGCTTTTAATTTATTAATGATTTCGTCGAATGCTGCAGCCTTAGCTTTCACTGTATAAACTTCTTCAGATTAACATTCAGATTCAGTTTTGTGGTAGATGATCGAATAGTTGTTTCCTGATGCCTTCAACGATTTTGAAATACTTTGCTGGACGATAGTTGTCTGACCTGAGCTCTCTAACTGATAAAGGAGATACATCATTTCCAGAAGTACCTTTATTACATACCTCAACATTTTGATTCCTCGAACCATCCGCTAGATCACTGTGTTGGGAGGATGCTGAGACGAGTGAAGCTGCTGATGGTATTTCTCTAAATCATATTTCGATGTATCTGGCATATCGTTGCCGTTGTTGCTGTAACTTTCAACAGACACAGGTCGATATGAATATAATTGACATGAGTCGCAAATATGCATTGTAGTATTTACAGTATATAGTTGTCCACTGCTTGGAAGCAAAGTGTTCAACCATACTATTACTTTACGATGCTTAGATGAACAAGGTTTTTCTTTATTGCGAAAAGTCTGCGGCAATTATACTTTTTCATCATTGAATCACACTCACCGAATACTATAGTGTTTTGATGGTAGTTTTTACATTGACGCTTTGTATTTTAAAAATGCTCTTTTATAGTTGAGTGTAGGTAATCATTTATACCAGAAGAAAACAAGAAGACCGCGATAACCTAATTTTTAAAACGTGAACTTGATATCTAAGAGTAAATATTTTCTTTAATATGACAGTTACTTCGTTGTTGAACCTGTGAGTTTTCTTCGATTATGATTGCATAATATTAGCATTAGCATTAGAAACCGACCGTGTGCTGCTACTCCGTTATTGATCAGAACAAATTAATCTTGCAAAATGTTTCTCTGAAACAACTTGCTTGAGAATAGCACTTAGTGTATGCTGATCAATATCAACGCTGACCACGTCCGAATGCAGATCTACTTGGGAAGGAAGGATTGTTAGTTCAATGCATGTTGCTACTAGAAACCGAGGAATCCTCTGTAATTGCAGAGGATGGAGTTGTTTGTTGGTAAATTTCCGAAAAATATTATCATATGTTTATTGCTTTGCGTAGCCGGCTATTGAAAATATGTTGCAATTTTATCGCGTTTCGTAATAATATGTGCTTTCTACTCAAATAAGAAATTTCTTCTTGAGGTTCGCTATCAATACATACATTTATTTCATAGTGTCCTGTTTCTTTTTTCAATAGACAGCTGTAATACTAGTAAGATATCACTCGATCATCATCAATCGGACAACAACGCCTTATACGATACGAAGTAATGTCGATTTCTACTCGATAACCAAAATAAAAAAATACCAAATGAATTCTTCTCGCAGTCTAAACTATATTTACATACGTCCTAGTTATACATGGTTGCAAGAAATATTTGCACGGCCAAATCACGCACGCGTCTTAAACTTAGCGTATAACCTGAAGAAAAATAGATCCATTGATCAAACGTTCCCCGAATAATCGACGGAGTTTAGTCTAACTCGATTTTTGGTTGTCAGAAATATTATAAGACATTGTAAATAAGAAAAATGTGTAATATCTCTAAGGAACGATCTCACCAGTATCCTACTGCTCCTATTCGCATTGTTGTAAACAATAATGACACACCACTACTGAAAAAATAAAATAAAACCCTTCTTAATCCACCTAGTGGTGTGATAATGCCTTTCTCTTCTTTCATAACAGTCTCAATAAAATATATTTCATACTTTTATTAAATAATTTCGGATACTAGTTTTAACACCAATTGATTCAGATTGAAATTTTCGAAATCGAAAAAAAATTGTTGATGCCAAAAGTCTTAGAATTGTATGAAACGTCGAGATTTAGTGTCATCTAAAAAAAAATTGTTTTAATCGACTTTCTGGCACTTTCAAAATTTTTCTAATTCCCAGAAAATCGATTTTTTCAAAAAAAAATTTTTTTTGAGATAACACTAAATTTCGACGTTTCATGCAATTTTAAGATTTTGTATGTATGTATGTATGTATGTGTGAAGCCACCATCAGTTCAAGGCATTACCAGTGGATGCAGGTAGACTTACAGTAGATCCGAATTTGATTATCAGATAACTTTCATATTACTGCTGTTAAGAAGGCCAAAATGGACTTTGAGGACCCGGCGCCTTCCAGCAATAACATCCGGCCATATAATAAAAGAATTCGCTGTACCAGCTTAAACCTGCCTGATGGTTTGTTTGTTAGAAGGGTGCGTCTTACTCATTTCAGACCTTCTGGGGAAAACACACAGCTTTCCCCTGTGAATCGGGTTGACATTTCACTCCTTCATCCAGTCATTCACTTGTAAGATACCCTGATGCACTCCCATCCCTCTTCCCTTACAATGTACTTGAGCATAGTATTATATAATGTAACATAATACACTTTAATATAATTTCCGGCAGTATAATACAATAAAACACAATATAGTATAAAACGGTGCAAAATCGTATGGTACAGTAATATAATATAATACAATGTCATACAATATAATATATTATAAATCAATATATAAAATAACAGTTACTGTAGAGTGTCAGTTATGCTCTTCTATCTTCGCAGTACTGCAGGAAGTAGAATATTTCTCTTCTAATAAGAATAATAATATCCACATCTATAAAAATAATATACGTTATTATTATTGATGACAAATTAATAATACTAACAATAAATATAATAATGAAAATAATAAAAAAAACAACATAATATAGTACAATGAATTATATAATAAATAATAGAATGAATAAAACACAACAGGAACCAGTGAGGACCAAGCTCACCTTGTGATGACCTTGATCTTTAGTTAAAATTTACTTTAAAAATGATAACTTATAAGGAAAACAAATTTATATTTTGCGCAGAGGTACGTAGTACTACTCATAATAAACCCTATAATATAATATAATATAATATAATATAATATAATATAATACAACATAATGCAATACAATATAACATAATATAATAGAATACAATATAATATAATATATTATAATATAATACCATATAATATGATATAATGCAATGCAGTATAATACCATACAACATAGTATATAATAACATAAAATAGTGTAAGCCGATAATATGTGAAATTATATGCTATGATACAATATAACAGTTAATGTCGCAGTGTAAGTTACGCTCTTCTTCTAATAATAATAATAATAATAATAATAATAATAATAATAATAATAATAACAATAATAATAATAATAATAATAATAATACATGATGTAATAAACAACAGAATTATATGTTGTAATATACTATGATAAACACTGCACTTTAGGATGGGCTTCAACCTACAAGCCATTTCGCACCCTCTCATTCTGCTACTAACGCAGAAGGTGATAGCACCCAGTCGACGCCGTTCTATTGATCAAATGTCATCATAGACGCTCGGGGAGGCATGAGATAGGGACTTGTGAGGACTTAGTTATCTCACCATTTGACGACCAATTCATGCAATTTTAAGATTTTTGGCATAAAAAAAATGTTGGATTTCGGAAATTTCATGTACTTCCCCCTATGGTGCTTTTTCGAGATCGAAAATTTTCAAACTTTAAACGCTGGGCAGCATCCCTTACCCATGTCCGATTTAGCTCAAATTTTGCATGAGGACTTTTTTCGAGGTGCTTAAACTTTTGAACAATAGCCCTTTACGAAATTAGAGGTGATCCCAAAATATTGGGCCCCTTATATACATTAGAGCGGTAAAAAACAACGTGTTTTGTCGGTTACGTCACTTATACCATTATATCTCCGGAACCAAAAGTCACAGCCATTTGATCTTTGAACTTGATCAATGGCTCGACAGTAGCTTTCAAACGAGCATAAGTATGTTAAAATCGATTCAGCCATCTCTGAGAAAATTGATCGCGTATAAATATCTTCGAAGAGTGCACACACACGTGCAGACACACAGACATTTTCCGATCTCGCCGATCTGAGTCGAATGCACTGGCGTACCTAGGTTGACGTCGTTTATTTTGGGCGGTAAATTCGCAATCAACATTATTCAATAAATAACACTTTTAACACTTTTCACTAATCAAAACACACTTGGCACAGCTACACTATCACTCAAATGAACTGTTTCGACCAATTACTTTATTATAAGTTGTTTGGTACACATTAAAATTAGACTTTTTGAGAGCAACATTTAGGCACCGCACCGCATCTTATTCGATTATGTTTTCAAAATGTCTCGAGAAACAACTGCTTGATCTTGATGTCAAACAATATTTTTTTCTAAATTTAATAAGGATTCCAAAAATAATAAGTTTGACGATATAGAACCCAAACTAATTTATAATAAAGGCGTATTCTCGTGCAATATTAATTATCTCGATTTTGTTTCCCAATTTATATCGAAAATGACTGCATTTGGGAAGTAGCTCTCTATGAACTTTTCCATCGAGCGCAGCTTGAAGAATAATATTCCATTACTCACACACATTTATTCCTATGAAAACATAGTTTTTCGGAAAAAAATACTTCGAAAATTTTTGTTAACGACCCCTCTTCAACTTTTTTAAACATTCGTTAGTTTCCTTGTAACTTACAATTTTTGTGGTATAAAATGTAATAAAATTTTACGGTGGAACTAAGAATTTTGAAAAATTAATTTTATTTTAGATTGTTTTTGAAAAAACGGAATTGCAAATATTTATAGAAAGTTCAATCGATTGCTTACAACTTCTTCCTAGATAAAATTTTTCTTGTAGCTATAGATTTCGATATATAATTGTTTCAAAATAAAAGCGGCCTTTTAAAACATGAGTCTTGAGTGAAAAAATCTCTAGACCAGTGAAAAATATTTTATTTGCCATACCGATCACACATACAAAGTTTCGTGAAAATCGTAGGGGATCGTGCCGATAGCCAGCCGATTCCGCTTGGAGTAATATCCGCTCCATAATATTCTGGGCACACATTTGTAAAGGGTGATTTTTTAAGAGGTAAAAGATTTGATTTTAAAAAATGAAACACAAAAAGTTTGAGAACATTCATGAAATCTTTATAGGAATCGATAAAACAATTAATATAATTTATTGTTTGAAGATGATTTCATGCAAATGTTGGCCACGACTCCGCTTTAGATAACCCATGCGAAAAGTCCAATTTTGGCACACACTCTCCAACATATTGGCTGGTATTTCACGAATAAATACTTCAATATTGGCTTCCAGTGCACAGTGGTTCAAAAGCGCAATTTCACGCTCTTAATTGATAACTCATAGGATCGTGGTTTTTGAGGTACAGTATCTTCAGCAAAGTTGCTTAGAATGATAGACGCCATCTTTTGGCAAATTTTATTCATGTGATTAATCCCCCTAAAAGTGAGATAAACATTTTATTTTAGCTCAGGGCCAACATAGGGGCTAAGTTACTTCGACAAAGTTGTGCAGAAAGTTATTTCAAACAACTTTGCTAAAGGTACTATTCCCGTAACTTGAGTGTAATTCAAGATATAATGTATTTTCTGAAAAGGGTGTTCAAACCCAGTTTTTGTAAGAAAACATATATATTTTCAATTTATATGAGTTTTTCATATTATACAAAGTTTCTACAACATATTCTACAAATAACTGAAACATGAGTTTTGATCATACTTTTCTCTACCAGAAAATGACATAACTTAATTCGATTTGATGATGACTTTTTTAAAAGTCGTGACAAAACAGTTACTAAACTATTCAATTTATAGACTTCAATGTGCACAAAAAAATAATATTTTGTGGCAAGTACCATAGTAATGAATATATACTGAAATCTGATCTGAAATACAATGAACCTTATCATTGAAAATGTCAAGGACAAGGATATTTGAAAAGAACATATCTCGCCTGCAGACGATCGCAGACGAGTAATTCAACCACGGTTTGAAAGCTCTTATGAAGTAGTTTAATATGTAAGTAGTCTCATCTGCACCTTCCTGCGCCTTTTGATAATAGACAAGTTAGAATTTTATTTAAAAAAAACATGAAAAATTGCTATATTTCATTAAACTGAAATGATAGCAGCATAGTATGTTCGAGAAAGTTGTGTAGTTTTTAAAGATGAAAAACTTTGTATAATATGAAAAACTCATATAAATTGAAAATATATATGTTTTCTTACAAAAACTGGTTTTTGGACACCCTTTTCAGAAAATACATTATATCTTGAATTACACTCAAGTTACGGGAATAGTACCTTCAGCAAAGTTGTTTGAAATAACTTTCTGCACAACTTTGTCGAAGTAATTAGCCCCTATGTTGGCCCTGAGCTAAAATAAAATGTCTCCCTTCTAGAGGAATTAATCACATGAATAAAATTTGCCAAAAGATGGCGTCTATCATTCTGAGCAACTTTGCTGAAGATACTGTACCTCAAAAACCACGATCCTATGAGTTATCAATTAGGAGCGTGAAATTGCGCTTTTGAACCACTGTGCAGTGTGTCAATCGTTGCTGGTTTATACTTGTAAACATGAGCCTTAACATGGCCCCACAAGAAATAGTCCAAAGGCTTTAAATCACACATTGGATGCATTGGTAGCTCTTGCAACGCTTTTGGCTGATCTTCACTCCAGATGCGGCCATCTTGCTTGTTGACTGTATCCATTCAATCAGAAATGAATTTCGTCGGTGTACATAATTGTTCGATGAAAAAGTGGATCTTCCTCCAACTTTGCCTGCGCCCATTCACCAAATGTTTGACGTTGTGAGTCGATTCATGACTAAATTAGAGACAAAACTGAACAAGTTTGACAATGACACAAGACACGATTCACGCGTGATCTGTCAAAAACAGTGTTGCCATTAAGATATCAGCAAAAAATCACCCTTTCTATGTACTAAACCGACAAATACCACGATTTCCAAGACATTTATCAAATACAGTTTTATTCCTTGAAAATTCAATGCATTCCAACTCAGTTTTGCATCAATGATGATTTTCAACATCATTTTGCATGACTTGTAAATTTAGTTTTTTTTCTGTGTAATTAGAGCATGTCATGTTATGGTAAGTTCATCTTTCTTTAAATTCGATTGAAAGGAAAATATCATATCAAATTCATCTACTTATAATATTGGCAGTTTGTGTAATCGTCATAGTGTCAGTAGGATTGTAGTACTAGCCATGCAATGATTCTGTACGCTAAGATGTCTGATAAAAAAGAAAGGTCAAATTCCACAGAAGGAATTTAATACCAAGACTTTGCTTTGCTTGTGTAATCGTCATTGCAAAATTTAACACAGTTAGTAATTGTTCTGGTGAATGCAAAAGTCCAATTCCCAATCTACATTCAAATTCTAAGGTTTTCACTGATTAACCGTTGTTTCATTAATAGCATAAACACAGGTTAGTCGCCGTTCACAGGAACGGGGTTAGAAATTTGAGCCGATCTATAAAATCATCCTCACGCACAGATTTTTGCCAGTCTCATTTCCTGTCGCTTATGGAAAGTCAAACAAACGATCAATCGAAATGGGTTTACAGCAATTATCGGTACATCCCGCAGCGTTGGGCTCATCCGCACCACTTGTCTCGGCACCCCGAAACGGTGCTGGTGCTGGTAGGTAAAGGGTTTCATATTTCGCTTCCACCCATTCATCAGTCATCGAGCCAAAAGCTGAAAACGTTAACGGGTGATTAGGTGCTGTTGGGAAAGGAATGTACGTATAGGCTGTCCGTTGCTGGTCGCGCCAAATATACATAATTGCTCCGGTTTTCGGCTTCTGCAGTTTCTCAATGAGCTAGCCCAATTTGGGTAAACAAATGTGTGAGAAACGTAAAACTTGCATCGAGACATTTCACTCCTCGGTGGGTAATGGCATTCTGCATATAGTTTTTTTATTCAATGAGCCGAAACAAATTCGAACAAGTGTGACGCTTTTCCCAGCCGACGGTGGCTAGACACTTGACGTTCCGAAGGACCTTTTCTTCGTAAGGCAAATAAAAAGAAGCAACCGGTGGCGATGGCATGCATGGCGGCGACGTCAACAAACCGTAACTGGCGTCAAGCTCAAGGAGACAGCCACACAACGGGGTGGCTCCGGCGGTTGTTGTGCTGTGTTTGCTTGCCTTTGGCATGCATGAAGCTAGTTAGTTAGTTAGTTAGTTGGGTTCTTTCTGTAGCGCCACGCCAAAACCGACATATGCCTGGGAAACGAGCCCGAAATCTGAATGAAAGCGCATTTGCATGACGGAGCAAATGGAGAAAAGGCTGATCACGTTTTTTTTTGGTCGGATCCGGCAAACTATCCATTCGGTGGATTGTTTTTTTTTGTTTTTCTATCTGGTATGTCTCGTGTTCGAAGATCGGCCGTTCATGGCTGAACTGAAGCACACCGGAGATGAGCGAAGTCAAGCGTTCTATTTACACCCATAATATTTCGGTTGTTGCTTGTTCACAGATAATTGTTTGGGTGGAACCGAACCGACTGCGATTTTTCTGTTTTCGAAGACGGTGGCCTGCCGGGTTTTGATTAATTGGCCACAAGACAGTCCACGTGTGTGCGTGTCTATTTTAGGGTTCTTTTGTAACCTTGACAAGCCACTTGTTACCAGTTACTAATGATAATGGATTGGATTAAGGTTTAGTTGAGCGTGGAAGAAATATGGGCTTTTAAAATGAAGTTTTGTACGGAAAGTTCAACTTGACACTTGTAGGCTACGTTTCACATTATGATATGTAAATAAGTAAGATATGTACATGTTCCTGTGCAGGAAACGAATTTCTTGGTAACATATGTGTTAAATTAAATTTGAACTTAACTCGTTAGCAAAGGAAGCTATGAGTTTGAAATAAAACCTCTAGAAAATAGTTCACTTCCAGGAATAAATTTCTAGAATAATTACCGTTTGATTTATTAAAATGTTAATTTGTTAAGTGTTTTTTTTAGAGGAATGCAATTAGAACCGTACGAAAACTAAAATTAAACTGACTACTGTTTCTACTGAAAACAAAACAGTGCACTAATACCGAATGAAAAACTTCCGGTCTGTAAAATTACTTTCGATAGTTATAGTTAATGGTTGGAACTTTCGATTTTTATCTTCACTTGTGGCTGACCAGAACCTGAACTCGAATCGAACTCCATTCGATTGAAAATTAGAATCTTTACGTAATTTGTTCAAAAACTATCGCGAATCGTGAATTTTTTTACGGGCTACGTACATTTTCGTGGTGGAATGCTTGGTGTTTCTTCTCTTCAGAGCCCTTCCTCTCATGTATTTTCGTCGAATTTTGTAGCCAGTCCGATACGCCTATCTTCAGCGTTCAGTGCGCTGTATGTTTCCATCATCTTCTCAAGTACGGATTTTCGGAAGATCGTCCCACTCGTGTCGATCCTCGCGCTTCGAATTACACCTTCCAAAGCAATATCCGATATTCGAAAGAACTCGAGAGCATCCCAGATATTCGAACCCAGCACATCACTCTATCCATCGTTGCTTTGATCAATCGCGTCAGTTTATCCGAAAAACCGTATTGCAAATATTCTGCCATAGCGGTTCTGGAAAATGTTCAGTGCGCGTAGGGTGATTGATGAAGGGATCAATAGTGGTGATGTATTCGAAATTTATTCGGCAATACCGTGATGGTGAAGTAATATAATCAATAGAAGTAGCGAATACTGTGATTAATAATAGTTATACTATCAGTAAAAACAATATTAAAAAACCAATCACAAAGCATGTCATGCTGCCGATTGAAAATATTACCCAATTTAATTTGAATTTGTTTCGTTTCTCGGATGGAGACCTATTTGAAGAACGACCCGAAGCAATTTTGGTCTTATTTGCAGACTAAAACGTCCTCCCGTGGAATTCCAGTTAATGTCCACTATCGCGACCAATCTTCATCGACAGTTCCAGGTTCTGTTAACCTATTCTCGTCATTCTTTCAAAGTGTGCTAAGTAATAACTCACCGCCTTTGTCAGAATCGTACCTGAGTAGTCTACCGATGTATTTACTGAACTTAAATGCTACGGCTTTCACTGAAAGCGAAGTACATAATAATCTACGATAAGTCGATGGATCCAAACGGCCAGGATCGGACGGGCTACCACCGTCTTTCGTGATGGAGCGTTCTTCTGCTTTAGCTTTACCTGTATCTCTGCTTTTCAACCGCTCTCTTGCTGAACAATATTTCCCAGCGAAGTGGAAAAAAGCTTTGATAGTTCCAGTTCACAAAACCGGCAACGTACACGACGTCACAAACTACAGAGGCATCTCAATTCTGAGCTGCTTACCTAAAGTATTCGAACGTATGCTGTTAGATCTTATTTACCCCTCAGTAAAACATATCATATCCACTGATCAGCACGGGTTTGCCAGAAAGCGGTCTACTACTACAAACCTAATGAGCTACGTTTCAATATTGATCGACAAACTTGAAAAACGGCAACAAGTCGACGCGATTTACTTTGATTTCTCAAAAGCTTTCGATCGTGTTCCTCATAAGCTCGCAGGGGAAAAATTGAGACGAAACGGATTCCCTGATCGGATAACTAATTGGTTTATGTCGTATCTCACTGATCGAAGTGCTACCGTACGAGTCGGAACCGTAATCTCTGAATCCTTCAATGTTACATCGGGTGTTCCACAAGGGAGTCATCTCGGCCCACTCCCCTTGTTCTATTCGTTAACGATCTTTGCAGTATATTGTCGTCATTCAAAATAATGTATGCTGATGATCTCAAACTCTATCGCATCATCACAAGTCTTTTAGATTGCTGTGCTCTATAAATGGACATTAAGAGGGTTTTAGACTGGTGTGATAGAAACGGCATGACAGTGAACATCAAGAAATGTAATTCAATAACCTTCTCACGAGCACATTCACCGATTTTATTCGATTACTCCATAATGGCGGCTACAATTAAGCGAGTTTCATCTGTTAAAGATTTAGGCATCATTCTCGATCGCAAGCTCCGCTTCATCGAACAGCTTGCCTTTATTACTGCGTTTTGGGACTCATTAAACGCAACACGCAAGATTTCAACGATGTGTATTGTCTAAAAACAATTTACATCGCCTTAGTACGAAGTATTTTGGAATATGGAGTTACAATTTGGGCTCCGCATCATAATGTTCACATCGACCGGATCGAAAGGGTCCAAAAGTGTTTCGTCCGATTTGCTCTTCGACGACTACCTTGGCAGAATCATTTTCAATTGCCACGTTACGAGAATCGCTGTGCTCTCATGAACCTACCGACTCTGCAAAATAGACGAGTACATCTACAAAGGATCTTCGTTTTTGATTTACTGACTGATAACATCGGTTGCCCCATGCTACTCGAAAGAATTCACTTTAACGTTCCAGGAAGATCATTGCGAAGAACGGATTTTCTTAGACGCTCATTTCATCGCACACAGTATGGTCAGAATAATCCAATGGATGTTTGTTGTCATCGTTTCAACAGCGTGTATCATCTGTTTGATTTTAATATTAGCAAAGACATGTTTAAATCAAAAATATTATTAAGTTAACATTAGTGTTTAGTTATACAGCCAAAGTCTGTGCGAAAGGTTAACTCTAATCGAAGACAATAAAGACAATAAAATATCGTACACAGAAGTAACAGGATCGCAGGCTATCGCTTCGCCAATTCAAACGCGCTAGGTGCAGGCGCAGCGTTTGAGTATTGCAGCATCCTGCGCTCCTGTTGCATCTATGATTCAAATTTATGCTAAGTAGTGTTTTATTGGGTTTAATGTAGATAGTGCAGTGTAATAAGCCAAATGGAATTGAAATAGCCTTTTTCGCTATAATCACAATTTAGAATATGGAAAAATATATTGTTGTTCATATTGACCACCCTACGAGCATGAAATTACATCACAGTCGAACTGAAGCGTAGTGGAAATTCAGCATCGAAATTTCATCGGAGACTGTTCTTCCTTTCGAATATTTCTATAGCGAAATTTCTAAGGATGAAAATTTGTTCAAGTTTTGCTTAAACAAAAAATCACTTGTAAACTTCGAAGTTCAGAAGTTTTTACCTTTTTTTATAAATATAAAAATAGCTATAGAATTCGCTCAAACTTTAGAAAAATTTTCCGAGGCCCGGAGGGCCGAATGTCATATACCAATCGATTCGCCTCGACGAACTGAACAAATGTCCGTGTGTGTATGTGTGTGTCTGTATGTGTGTTGTCAACTAAGAGGTCGAGATCTCAGAGATGGCTGGACCGATTTTGATCAAATAGTTTTCTGTCAAAATTTCCAGTTTTTTGACAGCATCTGTCACACTTGACCTTAAAAACAGAATATATTTTCAGACTTAGATTCCGAACGGTAATACCTACCCAACAAAAAATAGACAGTCAAAATACGTCCTTTTTTAACGGAGATATAGGAATTTTTGTGTAAGCGACTTTTTCCCGTTTTCCAGCTGTAGAAGTTGAGCAACATGAAACACTATTTTTTATACTGTTGTATACATTTGTTTCTAAGTACCCAAATAACTCTGTACAGCATGATATTTTACCTCGGACCGTTTTTAGCACGGTTCGTTTTTGGCATCATAATCGTATGAATATGCCATATGTAAGCCAGATGATGGCAGAATTTTCAAATTGAAAGCAATTCCATAAGTATATTGATTTAAACTACTTACAGCAATAAATGCTGGAAGAACATAACAGCCATATACCATTCGAATCAGTTCGTCGAGATCAGCCAATGCGTGTGTGACAAATAATTTCACTCAATTTTATCGGAGATGACTCAACCGTTTTCTACAAACTCAGATTCATATGGAAAGTCGTATGCTCCCAAACAAGGTCCGTGAATTATGTTTGGATCCGACTTCTGGTTTCGGAGCTACAGGATGATATGTGAAACGAAATTAAAATTGTGTAACTCATTTTTCTCGTAGATGGCTGAACCGATCTAAGATTCAAATGAAATCTAAGAATCATCTAAGATTCAAATGTAAAGTTTCAAGATTCTATAAAACATCTTGTTTTTCAGTCAGATACATCTTCTGGTTTTGGAGATACAGGGTGATTAGTATAAAAATGTCTATTTCACATAAATTAATCTGGTTTATCGGGTTCGCAGATTTGGATAGTCGATAACCAAATAAACTTATCTCAGTTTTAGCGGTATTCAGTTTTCGATTCCGATTTAATTCGCACTATGATTTTTAAAAGATGTCTACACTGATTCGCAAACATTTTGAAACTAATGTAAACTATACAGCTACTCAGATGAATTTATCTGACTTCGGCTACACCGATTTTCGGATTCGTGTTCCAATATCGTTTTTAAAAGCTCAATCGTTTTCTCAAAAAATTTAAATCGACAAAGACAAAATTAATCAATTTTATCCAATTCTGACTTCCGATTCTGGAATTACATGATGATGAACTTTTTAAATTCAAACTGGTATAGAAAATGACAATCCCGAAAAACTTTAAAGTTGGACTCAAAACTATTGCAATTTATTCGTCATATGATCATACGAATCGGTTTGGGTTATGCTGGTTCCTGAATACCGATTCTAGAAGTTCCTTAAATTACCGTAAACTCTCAAGTGGAACTTTCTTCGACATCTCACGGAATGTTCAATCGATTGTCACACGTTTAAATTCAAATTCGATCTGATGTTCAGCTACGACGTTACAGGGTAATGAGTGATTGAAATCTCAAATACCCGCTTAAAACGACGATCATTAAAATAATGTGATGAGAACAGCAACACCGAAGAATATTCATGCTAAAAAAAGCGGGTGGGTAATGTCAGAGACATAACTGGATGTCGTGAATACGGAAACAACTGGCATGTTCCTTAACACTTCCGAATATCAATTAGTTGATCAATTGTATGCATTATGCAAGTATTCCCCTTTTCCACATTTTTCGCAAAAACAAAGAAGGCTTCACTTGGTCTTGATTACTGTGAATTTCACACAGCGAAAAGTGCACAAATCAAATCAAACAGTTCTAGATTTGCACTAAACTGACGATATTTAACTTCGATTTGCGAACAACAAATCCTAATAGTTCTATAGAAAACTGATTTTGGCTGATTTTGTGTAATGCTCTCCACCGTTGTTTTTTCACCAATGAAAATGACTGGCAGCTGTGACGTAATCGCTCTTGCCGAAAGCGAAACTAGCTTTGCAAACGACATCTGCTCGCAGTGGCGATAGAATCCAAACTGATCCAATTTTTTAAGAGGTTTCTTTTTATGTGATTTCGTCTGTAGCCTTTTCACTAATGGGCGATCCTAACGGCTATAAAAATATCAGCATATAGAATTTTAATTTCGATTATTTCATTTCGGATTTGCATTCCATTGAAAGAAACTATCCGGATGCTGTACGGGATTCATTCCTGCCTTTCAGAAGGACCAAATGGTGGAACTCACTACGATATTAAACACTGTTCGGAACATTTCCTCAAACGATTTGTTGTACAGCAGCAGATGTTTTGTTCTCTTCCTCGGAACGCGTTCTGATTGGCTGGTGTTGACATGGGTCAAATGAGACTGGTTTTTCAATAGTGTACTATTGAAATACTTCAATGCTTTTTCTTTACACGCTTAAGTTTATATTGGTAGTTAGATTATATAAATCCTTTCACAAATCACTGAGCTATGAACTTTCAAAATACGAGAAAGGCAAGCGCGCCTTATGAATTATCCTATTTAATACTCGTTTATACCAAACTTTTCAGAAAAGTTTAATTTTGAATTATTTGAGATTAAGTCACAACTGAAAATTTTATCATAAAAGGAAGCCAAACAAAAGTTATGATATGATATCATGAGTCTAGTGCTCCTTTAGATTGTACCGTGAAATAATGGTATCGAGAGTTTCGTGGTGATCAAGAATCCACTACCGATGAAGCCCGCTGCGGCAAGTCCTTCAATGTTCTTACAAAGGGCAATTTCAAAATTACTCGAGACGGTGCTAGATGACTGAAAATACTTCTATGCTCGAGCTAACAGATGCAACGCCCTTACCATAGTTTGAGTAAGATTCTGAAGATGAAAAAGATATTCGCTAGATGCCGCGGATACATACTCAGGACTGAAAAGACGAACGCGAGCGCACTTTGGAAACATGTTAGACTATGCTGATGCACATTCGGTTGGACTATTTGTGTACATTGATAGCTGTTGATGAAATCTGGATCCATTATTACACGCCAGGGAACAGAATGATTATCCGACAATGTACTGAAACTGGAACGAGTGTTCCGATGCAGTCTAGGGAGGCTGAATGGAATGGAATTTAGGATTATCATGGTATTCTTTTCATAAACTGTCTCGAAAAAGGATAATTGAGCCATCGACAGTGAATATTAATGTGCATTATTCGAGCGATTGAATACCGAAAAAATCGACTATAATAAGAAAATGAGCAACACTACCATCAACGATTAAGGGTTCCAATTGCTTCCCCATCTGCATTATTCGCCCAATTTGACTTCGTCGAACTATAAAGATCTCCTTGCGGTCATTTTGGCCAAACTATCAAGAAATCGATGTGAGTTTCATTTTGGAGTTTTCAACCACTACTTCCGAAACCTGAAATTAGGAACCGTCGAAGTAAGTTAGTATGGCTATCAACTAATTGGAGCCACCTCGAACCACTCATTGTCATACTATTCATGAATGATCTTTGCAGTAAATTATAAAAATATATCGCATCGTCGTAGACCTCGTGGATTGAAATGGCTTACAAATACAAATTACATATTATACAGTATGCGTCAGAAAATTTTGAGACTCTCACTAATACTACCTTACCACTCAACCTAGTTTTACAAAATTTTGCTCCAGGTATCAATTATTGTTTACAAACAGATTGGTACATTGGAATTTTTTTTTATTAGGGAAGATTTTTTTTTAAATGTGCGACATGGATGACATCCATAGATTACTTCACGCCCAGAAGTCAGTTTCAGATATCAGGGCTCTTGCAAAATGTTCATAATGTACTTCGTGTCAAGGCGTCAGTTTGACTTCCAACAGTACCTAGAAAACCTGAAAGTAGTCAGAAGCGATCTGTGAGAACGCCAGGGTTTAAACAATCCAATAAGATTAAAGTAACTCGTAATCCCGTTCGGAGCATGAGAAAAGTGGCAAAGCAGGCTAATGTATCAGAAGCAACGGTAAGAAGAGTACAGACCTGATTCGGTCGTATCCTGGGAAGCTACGTGATCTCTGGGAAGCTACGTGATCTCCAATATGGCGACTTCCGATGTTTCTTAGAAACCCCTATAATATGGGTATTTCATGAAAAGCAAGTGCCGGAACACTATGTTTGAAGTCGTTTCGAAATCCAACATGTCGATTTTCAGTGTATTGATATTTCTTGAAAACACTCACAATATGCATGTTTTCGGAACAGTGTGGGTGCCTGAAAACGATGTTTGGGGTCGTTTCGAGATCCAAGATGGTGACTTCCGATATATGGATATTTCTTAAATACCATCACAATATATGTAAGAAATATCTATAAACCGGACGTCGCCAAATATTGAATTTCGAAACGAGCTAAAACATTATTATCTGCTTTCTAATCATCAAATCCGTTCCAAAGTACCTTTATTGTAAGGGTTTTCGAGAAATATCGATCTTGGATTTCGGAACAACTTCACACATTGTTTTCTTGTATCTAATCGTCAAATTCGCTCCAAAAGTATCCCAATCATAGGAGTTTTCAATGAATATCTATAAGTCTGAAGTTGTCATCTTAAATTTCGGTTCGATCTCAATCATAATTTTCAAGTTGCTACTCATCAAATCCGTTTCGAAAATATCCATATTGTAAGAGTTTTCAAGGAATATCAATAAACCGGAAGTCGCCATATTGGATTAAAAGTACCTCAAAAATTCTTTTTCGAAATCTGCTTTTCAAATCCGTTTCAAAAATACTCATATTGTAGGGGAATTACATGGAATATCAATGACCCGGAAATCGTTTTCATTTTATCCGAAAACCTCTTTTTACGAAGAAGGTTCGTAAAAAAAAGTTTACGTTATTTGGGATTTGATTCGTAAAAAGAGTTACGTTACGTAGTTCAGTTCAATGTTGATTTGAAAAGTGAAATAAGAAAACGTTTAAATTGAATTTCAAGAAGATCCAAAAAGTATGAAGTTTGGAATGCGTAAATTGTTGTTAGACTTGGGAATATCTTTACTAATGTATTTGAGACTAAAACATAAAATGACGCAAAGGTGAATAAAAAATAAATCTTGTACAGTGCTTTCGATTATTGGAATCAAACAATTGGAGAGCAAACGAACTTTTTTCATAGCAACCATTAGAAAGCGGTTCCTATTTTTCAAGGTAAACATTTGTAAAATAAGTGTCAATATTGTAGATTTCGGAAACGTGTTTTGGTTTCCCCAAAATTGAAACGAAACTTTCACTTGTTTCAATAATAACACATACTTTTGCGTGTGTGCACTTTTGAATAATAAAATTGTGGAACCTGATTTGATTCGTCAGCATATATTTTACTTTTAAGGAAGAATAATCCTTCACTTACATCTAGAAATTTGTGTAGCACCAGACGCACAGGTTGAAAGCAATTTATTAGCAAGAATTTTTCTCAGAGCTTATTTAGAATTAGTCATCCAATAGCGCAAACATAGTTTGCTAGTGTGTGTGTGTTGAACAGCCGTATTTCTCTCGAAAGAAGTTCCCACAGTCTTAATGACGAAAAGCCGCTAAACCCCCCGAAAGGCAGTCCGTTGCGAGATAAGTTTCCCATAAACGCGAAACTCCTCCAACTAGTGTCGCGCCCTATACCTATATCCATTTTGCGTGTTTTGATCCGAAGAAGAAAAAAAACGGCATTTCGCCTCCCCATAGGCCGAGGCCAGTGCCGATAGCGGTAAAATTTATTGCATTAATTTGTATATTTATTGATTTTTAATTAAATGATTAATTCCTTTTAAATGGCTCTCCGTAGGGT
Source organism: Malaya genurostris (assembly GCF_030247185.1). NCBI lineage: Eukaryota > Metazoa > Arthropoda > Insecta > Diptera > Culicidae > Malaya > Malaya genurostris. The sequence goes on along the minus strand of NC_080572.1, from coordinate 231,932,185 downwards.
CCGGCGTCGTCTTCCTGGCTTGGCACGGCTTGGTTTTGCGATGTAGGCGACAACACTATATAAAACGGTGTTTCGCTGAACAAACTGGTTTTAATTGATTCGCCACATAGCTGGAGCCGCCAGTGTCCATTCGCAAACATGGCGCGCGAAGCTGTGAGTACCACATTTTATCGGAGTTTGGTTTGTTTTTTTCCAACGGTTCCGAAACCGATCTGTGAGCTCCATATGTGTGGCTGTGAGAAAGGATTATGCGAGAGGAGTTTTTAGAACGCTTTACATAGGTTTTTGTGCATATTAACTTGAAGGGTTGTAATTAAAGCTGACCCAAGCCAAATTGGACTTGTAGCTTCGGAGGGCATCCGTGTGTTGCATGCTTGAGGTCGATTACGGGCAAGCCGGAATCCGGTGCCATTTGGAAGACGATGGATGGAGTTCAACTTTTTCGTATAGCGTTTTTAATATTCATGATAATTGGATTGTAATTATATTTATTCAAAAATTTTGAGCTTCTGTTTTACATACTAACTCCATGAATTGCCTAATTATATGACAGCATGGCAGCAGTTTATAGTGTGGTTTTATTTTAGCAAAAATAAAGTAAAACCTTTTCTCTCAAAACGTAACTAAATGTTCGAGATACGTAGCTTATCTGATGTCTCTTCTACGCATAGAGAAAAAATAGTTAGAAAAACGAAATTTGCAATTATTAATGCTTGAAACTACAAAACAAGACAATTATTTTTTCTCTGTGGCTTAGTTTGTTTTAATCAATATTTTGATAAAAATAACAAATATTTAGACGTGTATACAACTTATTTAACTACGAAGAGCCCCTTCCAAAATTTACCCTCTGAGAAAGTGATAAACTTTTATTCTTGAAAATCTCTTGTTGAATTTATATAAAATAAACAACAAATAAATTCGAAAGTTTCATCTTATTGGGAAACCAATTGGAAATCAAGTTTTTATAGTTTCGGGCGAGTTTAACGAGTGTACACGCTAAGTTCAGTTCTACCTAAATGCAGATCCCATAGGTCATGGCAATTTTAGTCCTAAAGACAATGATAAATATTGTTTGAATTTTTCTTCATTTCATATCAAAAGCATCGGATTCTTCAAAATGGAAGTTGAAAAAAGTATGCACCGTCACTAACACATTCAATTGCGACGGGAAGCGCTAACACGCAATGCGAATATAAAAGTATTGATTTGAAATATATTTTTATTCTAGTATGGGTGTCGTTTCGAATCAACGATAAAAATTTTGATCCTGTCCTTATACGAGACCGGGACAGCGATATCAAGTCTAAACAATAAATAATAGCATATTTTGAATACTCAGACGGACGAAACCTGGTGCCCTATAAAGAGGTGAAATTTCATTTCACTTAAGCAACACTATAATTGCACCTTGAATTGAAACTTTAACGAAATTATATTAATGGTTGAGGTCACGGTTCTAGGTTTTAGATACAAAGAATAATATTTTTCACAGAATATTTCCAGTGCTTTGTAAAACAACTCTAGTTTAAATGTTTATTATAATGGATAGCGCATGCGTTATCATAAAAAAACTATTTCTAATATTTCCTATTGATATTTAACTTATTATTATTATACATGTCTTATATAGCCCACTGTTGACCTGTCTATATCGTGCTTTAAAAGAACACAGTTCGAGTTTCAGCGAACCATTGTTATTCGCATTCATGTCAATCCTGTTATTTCTCTGACATTACCCGCCCACCTGTTTATTGTGCGTTCCTGTCAATTTCTTGATATCCCGAATTAGTTTTTAAGTCGACTCTGACATTTTGTTAAAAAACAATTTTTTTTCTAGCTAATACCATATCTCGGCGTTTCATGCATTTCTAAAATATTTGCATCCATCTCAAAGCCGAAATTAAAAAAAAAATCGAGATATCACCAAATCTCAACGTTTCAAGAATTTTAACACAGCTGGCAACTAAAAAAAATGTTCCATCATTTTGAGGATGTTTTTTTTGGGTGAATGTTCAAAGTTAAGCGTTTTTTATAATGAAAATTGTCAAAGTTATGCGTTTTTTGAAATAATGAAATAACAGTCGTATCCAGAAGAAATTCAATACTATTGGAGAGACCTATATTGAATTAAATTCAATATTCAATTTAAATCCAATTTCATTTGAATCTATGTTTCTGAAAAGCGATACAGCCATCTGATAGAAAATTTAGTATTACTTTTTCACATACATACACTCACATGCATATATACATTTTACAATCTCGATTAACTGACTTACAATCTCGATTAACTGATTCTTATATGACACATGGCCCTCCGGCGGCCCTAACTCAAAAGTTTTTTTTCACAATGATTGCATAGCGTTTCTTTTTTAGAAAGCAAAGCGGACCGAATACGATGACAGGTAAAAGTGCTTAATTTTTCATCACGATTACGTTCGGGCTTATGTTGTGACTTCGGTCGAACTAATTTTGAAAATAGCTGATGGGTAATTCTGCTTGAAACTTTTAATAGCCAACTCATTTCGATCGATGCTGCACTCTTACTGTAATTTCCGATGGACAATACAATAAGCAAAAACCTGTTTTAATCCATCTAGTGGTGTAACGATGTCTTTCTCATATCAAGCATACTGTCCTATATAATACTGTGGTATTCTTCAAAATAAATTTCTTCGATTCTTGAAAGAATAACCGGAATTGGTTTAGTTGACCGTTTACTGATAATGACTACCGTTTTGAGGCCGATTTTAGATTTATTTCTGTTTCGCAAAAAAAAAAATGCGCGCAATATTTTATTCTCTTGAGTTGAACGAATTGTCGCTCAAAGCAGAATAGGCAAAACCGACACATAGGCACCAGGAATTTTTTCAGTGATTGAGCGTAGCTGGCTAACCACACGTTTTGTTGGCGTTGTTAAAGAGACTCTGATTGATCGGAAATGGATTTGAGAATATTACACAATTTGAGTATTCTTTATTGTTATTGATTGGTATTACACTAGAATGAGTATTTATAACTGAATAACATGAGATTATATGTATGTGTATTGACTAACATGCTTACAAAATATAAGCCTGAGCTTAGTAGCAAGCATAGATACTCCATCTAAAGAATGATTGAAAACAAGAAAACATTCAAGTATTTTCGGTATCTTTACCAGTACCAAATAGTAATTCATTGCATGAGAGAGAGACAGCGGTCGAATTCCATTATCGAATCATAAACTGATGAAATAAGAAATTACTGAGCACTAGACAACGAAAATGTACCAAATGAATACATTTTCCATAAATCTATAAATTTTTGAATATAGATACTGGTACCAGGTTATATGAATTTCATATTTGAAATGAACGATAATACTTGGGTTGAATTCATTTCATTCAGTAGGCTGTCTAGGTTAATTTATAATTTTGCTATAATCTGAAGTAATATCTATGATATGACATAACAAAGCAACATCAATGGATCGAGCTAAACAGAGTTGGACATTACTAGCATTACGCACGTCAGTTACCTTAGAAAATGAACGATTTTTTGTAAAACCCATTTTATTACATTAAACTCGTTGTTATTTCAACAAAAAACCCAATGCATAAATTCGTATCATTTTTTTTTAAATAAAATTTTTGCTCATGATATAACGACACCGAACCCATTGTGTATTTCTCATACCACAACCATACGAAACAGAAACGCGCATATCGATTTTCGCCAATATTGAGTTAGCTTGAGGATTGAAATCTATCCCCAATATACTCTCAGAAATAGCCATAAAAGTTGAGGGTATGTTCAGTAAAATGTGAAAAAAAATATCAACTCATGTCTTTCTCATATGCAAAGTACTCGCATGTCAGTCCCATTCAATGCAAATTTCAATAATTTCATTTGTTGCAATATTGGAATAGCCAAGGTGTATTACCGATATTTCAAGTAATAATACCATGATTTAGCATTAGATAGCAAAATAAATAAAAAATGGACATGTATATTCACTTGTATATTTTTCAAATTTCGGTTTTTTGAACTGAAATTTTATAAATTTGAATTGTCTTTTCATATTCTTTGTAAAATTTTCTTCAAACACTATGTTTCATTTCCAAAGTCATCCCCGTGGAACGAAACAGTAACCGTTCATAAATTTCAAAAACTAATTACGGCTTGACGGAACAAAATTTCAAAATTCTAAGTATACTTAGTTGTGATAAATTTAATTGTGAAAACTAACTTTTTTGTTTTTCGAAATTCTATCTAGTTTTTGAATAATTGATCAGATGATGAATCCTGATATCCGGTACATTTCACTTTAAGAGTAGGTATACAAATTTTAACACACTTTACCCTACGATTCCGGATCCAGAAATCGGATGAAATTCAAGAATTCTGTGCAAGACAACAGGACCTTTCATTAAAAGCTCTGATTGTGAAAATCGGTCGAACCATCGCTGAGAAAAATGACGGAGTTCCATTTAAGAAAACATGATCATTATTTCCTGTGTCTCCGGAATCGGAAACTGAGAACAAGGATAGCCGAAATCAGTTTGTTTGGCCGTCTACTGATAATGACTGTCGAATGGAGTAGTTTTGGTATCAGTTTAGAATATTTTTTTTCGTTTTTTGTTTCGCCTCTCTAAGTGATGGTATAAAAGATATTACACAATTCATCCTATAATTCCGGAACCGGATCTGAATGAATAAATTTTGAAGTTTTGTGAAGGAATCTAAATTTGTGAAAATCAGTCACGCCATCTCTGAGAAAAGCGAGTAAGTAAATTTTAATTAGAATTTTTATACTAATCATCTTATAATTCCGGAACCGGAAGTCAGATGCAAATGAAATTCGGAAGTTTTGTGAAGGACCATGAGACCATCTGAGAAAAATTAGTAAACATATTTTGATTTTTTTGTACATTTTACCCCGTAACTTCAAACTCCAAACTGAGATCCAAACAAAATTCAGAAATTTTGTATAGGACCATAAGAGCATTCATTTGAATCTTAATTTGTGAAAACCAGTTTAGCTATCTTCGTGAAAAGTTTGTGCACTTATTTTAACAATTGTTTGCACATTTTACTCCATAACTCCGGAACAGAAAGTCGGATTTATATAATAGGGACCACAAAACCTTTCATTTGAATCTAAGTTCGTGAAATTCGGTCCAGCCATCTTTAAAAAAAAGTTGAAATACACACACAGACATTTTGCGTACTCGACGAACTAAGTCGAATGGTGTATGACGTCGGTTTTCACAGTGATTGGATAGCCTGTCTAAAGGGTGTTTTTTAAAAGAGTTTGCTGATTTAAAATTTAAATGAAACACAATCCAATTTATGATTCGGCCAATTTAATTTTACTTTGTGAATAATTTCTTGGAATTCAACTTTGAAATATAAAACCGATACACTGAAGAAGGATGTAAATAACATTTCGAAATACGTATCTGTATTATAAAGTTTGATACACTTTTGTGAAAATAGTGACTGTGAAAATAGTGACTTTGTGAGAGTGTAATGACGTGACATAGTAGAATTAAACGGTACAACAACAAAACTATTAGTTTTAAATATGAGTGCCACGACTATTTTTCACAAAGGTAATTCTGGAGGTTCAATTTTCGATCACTCATTTGAGGGCTTATTTCAGCAATGACACCTTGAATATTGGTTTCAAAAGCATCAATCGTTGCTGGTTTATCCATATAAACCACTTACTTCACGTATCCCCACAAAAAATAATCGAGTGACACGAAAAAAAAGCCAATTTACCGGTCCACTTCTCGAAATAATGTTATAGTTAGAATATTTTTTTTCAATAAGTCGATTGTTTCGACCGCAGTATGACAAGTGGCACCATCCTGTTGAAATAAATTTTCGTCCACATCCATATCTTGAAGATTTGGCAGCAAAAAATCATTGATCATGGTTTTGTATCGATTTCCATGCACTTTAACGCGTCGTTCTTTCTCATTTTTAAATAAATAAGGACAGATGATTCCACCAGCCAATAGACCAGACTTAATAGTACATTTATCGGGATGCATCGATAATCCTAGAACGGTGCGTGGATTATCTTTGCTTCAAATACGGCAATTTTGCTCGTTGACCTTCTTATGGTGGTCTCAAACAGTGATGGCATTTCATCAGAGTGATACACGCTGGTGTAAGATTCTTGTCTACGCAGGGAATGCAAGGAGCGAAACATCACACAAAAAGGAAAGCGCACTTCTTTTCAGTGTCGAATAAACAGAATTTGAGTGTGTGCTTGTGGTTAAAGCAGCTGGCGCGAGTGATACACATTCTCTTCGCATGAATCGCTCTCACATGCTCTCGCCTAAATACATCCAAGTGGCCACTGGTGCGTGCTAGTGAGCGAACACTTCTGTGATTTAATTTTTTAATTTATAGGAAACAGTAACGATGACCTTGCTGTGATGATCTTTTTCGTAGCAAGGAAAACTAAATTTTAACGATAAATTGCGCTTTTGCTGAATATGCGTGCCCCACGCTTCACTTGTGCGAACCGTACACCAGAGTCCTTACCGGCGCGCACACTTCGGAGAAAATATCTTCATCCATCTCAGAGAATTTCAGAACTGTGCTCTAGCAATTTAGTGTGATCCAGTGCTAGAGTTGAAAAAAAATAAACAATCGCTCTCATGATGCGTGCACACGTTATATAATAGTGGTGTATATGTGTGAAAGAGAAGAGCTCTCGTTGATGTTGTCAGTGCGAGGGGAGAAATTATACTTGCTCTTCGTCACACAGATGGAGATGGACATCTCTTCTCAAACGGACGATTATGTGCACCATAAAATTCTATAGTGCTCTATAAACAGTTTCAATTGAAAACTGAATTAAAAAATAAATATCCACGATTTGGAAGCGTTGTTCTGATTTGCCAAACAATACTGAGTAGAAATGTCACTTTACACTGTCAAAACAAATTTCAAGCAATAGAGTAAGCCCTAATGAAAAAAAATCTCCTAAAAACACCCTTTATATGAGAAAGGCAAAATTTTCTTTGTGTTATCATGAAGTGTAACAATTGCATAAAGTTTCTTCAAGCTTTATAGAAACTGTTTAAACATGCAGCTAACCTAACACTATCCCTGTACAGTCGCAGCTCGTCATGACGGGACCGCACGCATAAATAATTAAAACGCGTGAAACGTGCACGGCCTACTCGTCAGGGCCCATTATGCTCTATGACGCCTGTCATTTCGTCAAATGTACCATCGCATCGCCACGGTCGGGAATAGAATCGAGCCAGCAGTTGTCGAGTCGTCCTCGAGCTCGAACTCGCGTGAACAGACTTCTAGCTAGAGGATCACACCATCGCGATTACCGTGGCAGAGCGCAACTAATGAACAACATGCCAGCACAAATTTTTGCTGTAACACATCATCACATCACATCACATGTAGAAGAAAAACACACGCGATCACGCACTCTTGTCGTTCGGTGGTACATTAAATGTTCAACCATTTATATTATTTATTTTAATGGATGGAAATGAGATACCCGAACCCCTTCTTGTAGAAGCCATTGGAGCTCTGCGTCGTCGTCGTCGTTCCTAGGATTGGTGGTTCGGATTTCCACTGGTGAGCCAAGGATAGACAGACACACAGAGAGTCGCAGCACCATCGCCAACCGATTGGATCGCAGAGAGAGATAGAGAAGTCTATAACAGGTCCGATCCCGGGGGTAGGTCCGTCGTGTGCAGTGGCGATGCGCGTGTGCAGACGAATTAAAATGTATCTAATGGATCTAATTTTACACTTGAGAGCGGTTGGCGTTGAGGATTGCGATTAGGACTTGGGATGGCCGCCTGTGTTTTGCGGTGGGCGCGATGCAAACAGCGCGATGGTGATGAATGTGGCATTAGTGGTGAAAAATCTGAATGTCCATTTACACTTGAGTTGGTTTATGGCATTTTAAATGAAATCATTTCTGGAACATGTGTTCGCCAGGGCGCAGTGGGTCGAATAGATGGTTGGTTAATATTGGAATTAGTTTAGCATTTAGCGGAATTTTTCTACATAGATTGAAGTTTCTAATAGTTCATAAGTTAAGAGAACTATGTATTGTACCAAGTTGTACAAGACTTTTGAATTTGAAAGGATCAAACAATGTCACCGTGTAAAACGTTACGTTACTTGTGCTTCGCGTGTTTCATTCCTACTTTATATTATCACCTGATACCGCAACAGAAACTCTTACCCGTAAAGTAATTGACACCATTAGTACCACCTTTACCTTCGAAAACAAAAAAAAACATTCCGACCATATTCACTAAATCCTTTACTTCAACCATTCATAAAAAGCACCGACCGGAGATAAGACAGAACCTTCACACGACGGCACCGGTTCTGTAGCGACATAACAAACGGGTCAAACTCAACTTCTTCAATTAAGACAATCAATTCTCCAGCAGGACATAAACACCGCCCGCATATTTTCTGCGTCGCACTCTTCTCCCGCACTGTGAATCATAGACCGCCGTAGATCTTAGCTGGTCCGAAAGCGACAAACAAGCAGTCTATAGCGTCAATCTTCAAAAAGGATTGCCGCCGAATTCCAGTCGCTCTACCAATCGCTTCTCTGTTCTCTCCGCCGAACGAACGAACGAACGCATGGCATCGTTGTTCGGGTCATTTGGCTTATCTGCTGGAAGCGAAGTGGAAGCTGAGAAAACTCTAAACAGTAGCCAAGAAGCTTTAGATAAGGATTCCATTATTGTCGCAAAGGTAGCAGCAGCGACGACCAAACCAAAAAGCACCGCCATGATGCCGGATGTGTGGGTTGTTCAGGAGCCGCTGTGAACCGAACCTTGAAGTACTATGCGGGATCTTTTGGGGCTCTGATCTTCGGACCGGTCCATGCGCGAACACAGCCCGAAGGAGGGAGCGATAATCGAGCCTTTCTCGGTCGCACATTTCACGGACATTACCTCTTTATCAAACGATTGTATATTTTTTTGTCATTTTTCGTCCCGTTTTTTTATTGCCTTTCGCGATTAGCCAGAAAAAGATCAGCTTCTGGGCGGTAGCGGTTTCAGTGGGATGCGTTCACAAAAAAAAATAAAAATTTGATTTAACTCAGTTCATTCGAGATGGTGGCTAGTACGCTAATAACACAGAAATTACTGAATTACTAGAAAATACACGTATCACCTTTAGCACACTTCAGCAGCCAATTTATGCCAGCATGTCTCAATCTTAGAACAAGTAAAAATTTCAAATATCTTCCAACAGGGTTGAAAAAGTGTGTAAACTCTGTCTGGCGACTCTAGTTTTTTTTTAAACAGTTAGGATAAAGTGTTATGATATGACTCCCTTAAGATAACGTTGAGATATTTATAAATTTCCTAATAAATTTCTTCGAGAATCTAGGTATTTCTTTGCAATACGCCTGAAGAACATAATTTTCAATGATTTCGGTAGAAGTGATGAGAATTGACTGATACAAACAAATTTTCCAAAACGACCACATTCTCAGCTTTTTCGCTTGCCATAGGCATAATGCCCCGGCAACCGACCATTAGACCTTTTACATGGCTAAAATGCTAAATGTTAAAATCTACCTCTTTAACAGATCGGCTGAAAAGTTTGTATCGTTTCTATGAGAGGGCGCCACTAGAATTAAATCCATACCATTTTTAGTTAGTACCAACCTTCAAAAGATACGTGTATAAATTTGACAGCTGTCTGATTATTAGTTTGTGAGATATTGCATTTTGAGTGAAGCTACTTTTGTTATTGTGAAAAAAAAATGGAAAAAAAGGAATTTCGTGTGTTGATGAAACACTACTTTTGGATGAAAAACAGTGCCGCCGATACCAAAAAATGGCTTGATGAATGATTTTCAATGACCGTAAAGTGAAGTTGATCGAGATAGCTGACACCCTAAAAATATCAAAGGAACGTGTTGGACATATTATTTACGAATATTTGAATATGAGAAAGCTTTGTGCAAAATGGGTGCCGCGTGAGCTCACAATCGATCAAAAACAACAACGAATTGATGATTCTGAGCAGTGTTTGGAGCTGTTATATCAAAATAAAACCGATTTTTTTCGTCGATATATAACAATGGACGAAACATGGCTCCATCACTTCACTCCGGAGTCCAATCGACAGTCAGCTGAGTGTACTGCACGCGATGAACCGAACCCAAAGCGTGGAAAGACTCAACAATCGGCCGGTAAGGTTATGGCGTCTGTATTTTGGGATTCGCATGGTATAATTTTCATCGACTACCTTGAAAAGGGAAAAACCATCAACAGTGACTATTATATACCGTTATTAGAGCGTTTGAAGGACGAAATTTAAAAAAAAACGGCCTCATTTGAAGAAGAAAAAAGTTTTGTTTCATCAAGACAATGCACCGTTTCACAAGTCGATGAAAACCATGGAAACCATGCTTCGAATTGCTCCCTCATCCACCGTATTCTCCAGATTTGGCCCCCAGTAACTTTTTCCTGTTCTCAGACCTCAAGAGAATGCTCGCTGGTTAAAAATTTAGAAGCAATGAAGAGGTAATCGCTGAAACTGCGGCCTATTTTGAGGCAAAGGACAAATCGTACTACAAAAATGGTATCGAAAAGTTGGAAGATCGCTATAATCGCTGTATCGCCTCTGATGGCAATTATGTTGAATAATAAAACCGAATTTTGGCAAAAAAATGTGTGTTTCTATTAAACGATACGAACTTTTTAGCCGAACTGTTATGTGGCACCAGGTTTCAACGGTCTGAATTTTCGTAATATACAGATTTTTAGTTTTAATACTTGGCATCTCTGTTCTGGCCCCAATGGCCTGGAGCTATTTTCAAAAATTTCATAGTTGATTGATTAGACCATTTTTAGAAAATTTTCAGCTTGTTTAAGAATTTCTTGAACAACACAATATTTCATAAATAACCATCACAGATTATTCTGAGTGCCTGAAAACCGAGTATATTCATTAGGAACTTACTCTTCGTAAGTTATTAGCGTTACCTGCGCTATATTTGAGTAAGTTAGAGGTGTTGTGAAGCTTTACATGTGTTACTTTCTAGTATGTTATAGACATTTCATGCGTTATCTTTTTAATGTTAAGATTTTATGAGATGTTATGTAACGTTACATGCGTTACACTTTTGTAAGTTATAGATGTTACGAATCGTTACGTGCGTTACTTTTTGGTAAGTTACAAGTGTAACGAAGCGTCACACGCACTACTTTTTCTTTTTTTTATAAAAGATGTTTTTATTCAGGCCTATTTGCGTTTTTAGTTTTTAGGTAAAAATTTTTTTGTTTGGAAACTCGTTATCACCCTTTTTCTAGGGGGAGATGAGCTTCCATTTCCCTCCTGCGAGGATTGAGGGGCAGTTTGTTCGTGGTTCGTCTCGTCATCCATTGCCGTGGTATTGTTGTTTATTTCGTTGCTAGTTGCTGTAGATGCGCCTTCTTGTACATTGTTTGCAGTTGCTGGTTGATTGGATGGTAAGCTGTTAACTGCAGCTGGTGTACTTTGTTCTATAGGGGTTACGTTGGATGGTTTCGTTGCAGGGGATGATTCATTGTTATTGGTGGCTGTCACAGCTGTTGGGTGTGGTTGGTGTGAAGGGAGCACCGTTGTCCTTTGGTGTAGGTGTCTCCTTGTCCGAATTATCACATGGCTTACTGTAGTGAACAGCTTTTTGGCAATATTGACATGTGGCCATCTGATTGTCATAGGTAACAAGTGTTTTGCACGGGATTCTTGTATCCTGATTGAAAGTTACATAAGAAGGTATAGGCCTCTTCAAGCGCATGCGTAACAAACGTACGCCATTTAGAATACCGGGGAAAAAGTTCTTCCAATTTTATTTTTCGATAGAGAGAATCTCTCCGTATTGGGAGCTTGAGCTTGAGCGACCACCCCTGGTTGCTACTCCGTTACTGATCGGGATTAGCTGAAATTGTACAGGGAGTTTCTAGATGATCCATCCTGGGACTGGTAAATCATCCTTCAATGTACATCTTCTGGTAATCTCAGAATTCATTGATCAGTACCGGCGCCGGCCAGGCCCGAACGTAGATCGTCTAAGGAATGGGAAGGGATGTTAGTCCAACACTTGTTGTTACTAGAGGCCGTATATACTACTGCGCACTCCACAAGTGTCACGGGAGAAGGATATTTGTTTGGATGTAAAAATTTCAGTATTGGTATTATTCGCGGGCGACTTAGTATGTTCCGGTTTCAAGATGCTCGGATGTAACACTAAACTCATTGACTTCCCGAGTGAACGTTTCAACAATATCCTATATTGAAGTCCCGGCATGTCTTGATTCACAACTCTTATTCGAGAAAACTGAAAAAAATTGCAATACTATCGCGTAAAGAATGAAAACTTCCCTATTTTTATATAAGAAATTACGCGATACAAAATAAACGAGTGAATAGGATTTAGACAAAATAGTTGATTCATTGCATTGACATATTCTAAACAGTTGTTATAAAATCATTTTAAATCACCAAATAAAGGTCAACAGATTTCACGCGCGTCTTTATTTATTATTTATTGTTCTTTATTATTTCCGCTTTCTTATTTTAATTACTTATTAAAACTATTAATTCGTTATATTGGTTGATCTGGGCAGCCGGCTACCAAGAAAAATATTAATTTATTTTTTGAAATATTAATATCAAGTGTTTTTTACTACGTGTTCAATATTGTCTCTGTTATTAACTTTGTAATATCAACGGATTTGCGCAATAGTTATAGATTATTTATTTATTTATCATTCAATTTATAATCCTGACAGACAATCAATAACATGGAAGAAGAAAACATTCCAAATTTCAAACTTTTTTTCGAAGTTAGACGGAAATTGATAGGTTGAATGAAGAGATAATTTAGTAAAATTGAGTAATCAGAAGTAAAACATTGAAAATATCTGATAACTGAAAGGAAAAAGAAACTCCTGCAATTATCGCCTTTTACGACATGGAAGCAGGAACCTAGTGGATCTATTCTTGGTTCATTTTTTTCCGCCGGATTCCACACGGCATCTAGGCTGGTACAGTCCGGAGAGAACTAATAGGTACTATCAATCTCCTAGTGGACCCCAGCCCCAGAGAGAATCTCTCCGTATTGGGACATAGATTTACGAATATAAGGATCGATGACGCTTGAGGGAAGATCATGCACACGCACTTCTATAGCACTATCTTCCATATATACTGGAATGTTGTACTGCACATTATTATTCTCTTTTGCGAATTGAATTGCATCCAACTCTTTATAAAACTGGATGTAAACAACATTAATTGTCTTATTGCATTGAAGTAAATGCACACGTTTAATGTCAAGATGCATTTGTTCCTTAAGCAAACCTTCAAGTTCTCGTATCGAAGGTCGAATTTTGCACTGCCGGAAGTCAACAATAATTGTATTCTTTCGTACCGGCGGTAGCTTTTGTTCGTTCGGTTCACTCATTTTCGAGGTCGTTCTATTGTTCACTACACAATACTGTACTTGGTTTCTTTCGTCCCGAACGTAAGCGGTTTTGTTTTATCGACTGTCTTGGATGAGATGTGAAAGCGAACTGACTTTTTCTTTAGTTATAAGTGGTATATTTTCAGAGCAAAGGAGCTATGCCCTAAACGCGTTACATGCGTTACTTCTTTGTAAATTATAGGTGTTGAAAAGCTTTACACGGGCTATTTTTATGATAGTTGTAGGTGTTAGGAAGCGTTACATGCGCAACTTTTTTTTTTGCAAGTTATAGGTGTTACGACGCGTTGTATGCGTTAGTTTTTGTAAGCTTTAGGTGTGACGAAGCGTGACATGCATTATTTTGTCGTGAATACGAGTTACTTTACTATGAGGAGCCTTTTCAAAAATTACCCCATACAAGAATGGGTAGAACTTAATCGTAAATATCTATTGTTGTACTTAACGCAATCGAATAATTTTTTCTACAAGCTATCGGAAATATGAGATGAAATGAGATAACCACAGATAACTCAAAAACTAAGTTTTCTCAAACTTTTGGAAACTATGAGAAAATTCATTACGCTTGCTTGCCTTTTTCGCACTGGGACTAGTAATTCTAGATTCTGGAGCTAGATGTTTGGAATCTGAGTTTAGAATTCTTATCCAAAAATCTCATTATGGAAAAAAATCAGAATTCCGAAACAAAATTCATGATTTGAATTCTAGATCTGGATTTTGGAACAAAATGTAAGATCTGAACCAAAATTTTGAAACTGAATTGAATGGAATTCGGTTCCAGGTTTCTAAAACTAAATTAATGAACTGAATGCTTGATCTGGACTCCGAACCTGAACCTAGTCCCATGTTCCGAATTCAGTTAAAATTGTAGAATCGATATGAATGATTATTTCTATTAGAAGTTTTGAAAGAAGGATGTTTGTTTTGTTCGTTCTCACATCCTCCAGTTATGTCTCAAGCATAACCCACCCGCCTTTTTTCAGTAGGTTTTAAGCGTTACGAAGCGTTATTCGCGTTACTTCTTTGTAAGTCATAGGTGATACGAACCGTTACACGCGATACTTTTTTTGTGAGTTATAAGTGTTACATGCGATACTTTTTTGTTAGTTGTAGGTGTTACGAAACGTTAAATGCGTAGCTTTTTTGCAAATTATAGGTACTACAAATCGTTACTTGCGTTACTTATTCGTAACTTAGAGACGTTACATGCGCTACTTGTTTTTAAATTATTGCGTTATATGCGTTATTTTATAGTAGGTTTTAAGCGTTACGAACCGTTACATGTGTTGCTTTTTTGTTAGTTAGAGGTGTTACGAAGCGTCATATGCATTACTTTTTTTGGAAGTTATTAATGTTGAAAAAAAGCAAAGTCCTGGCATTACATTCATTTTGTGGAATTTGGCTTTTCTGTTTCAACAGACTTCGCAGCCGATTCTTAGTGTACAGAATCATTGCATGGCTAGTACTATGGATCCTACTGACACTAAGAAGCCTTCCTGGTCGGGGCTCGACAACTGGCTTGTACGACAACCCGGGCCGGTGTTGAAAAGCGTTACTTTTTTGTAAGTTATGGGCGTTACATGGTTAGATGCCATAAGATGTTACATGCGTTGTGTTTTTGTAAGTTATAGGCGTTACACGCGTTACGTAGCGTTACACACGTTACGTTGTAAAAACAAGTTTTTTTTGTAGGCTAAAGGCGCTACATGCGATACTTTTTGTAAATTATTAGCATTACATGCGTTACTTTTTGAAAATCATTAGCGTTACATGCGTTACTTTTTGTATATTATAGTCGTTACGAAACGTTACATGCGTTATATTTTAGAAAATTATAGGCGTTGTGAAGTGTGATGTTCTTAAGGTTAGGTGTAACGATCCGTTATGTGCATTACGAACCGTTATGTGCGTTATTTTTTCGTAAGTGATAGGCGTTAGAATGCGATACATGCGTTACATTTTGTGTAAATTACAGGTGTTACGAAGCGTTACATGCGTTGATATTTTGTAAGTTATAGGCGTTACATGCGTAAATTATTATTAGGTTGAAGACGTTACGAAGCATTCCTTTTTAGTAGGTTTTAGGCGTTACATGCGTAACTCAAAAACGTTAAAAGCGTTACTTTTTTTTAAATTTTAGCGTTACATGCGTTATTTTTAAGCTTTAGGCTTTATGAAGCGTTTTATGCGTTACTTTTTTGTAAGTTATAGGCGTTACACGCGTCACTTTTTGTATTTTATAGTCGTTACGAAGTGTTACATGCGTTATATTTTAGTAAAAGATACATGCATTATTTTTTATGGTTAGGTGTTACGAACCGTTTTGTGCATTACGAATCGTTATGTGCGTTACTTTTTCGTAATTTAGAGGTGTTAAAAAGCGTTACATGTTTTACTATTTAGCAAGTTATAGGCGTTGCATCCGTTACTTTTTAGTAAGTTATAGGCGTTACGAAGCGCTACATGCGTTACATTTTTGTACATTACACGCGTTACTTTTTTAAGTTATAACAGTTCGGCTGAAAAGTTCGTATCGTTTAATAGAAACACACATTTTTTGCCAAAATTCGTTTTTATTATTCAACATAATTGCCATCAGAGGCGATACAGCGATTATAGCGATCTTCCAACTTTTCGATACCATTTTTGCAGTACGATTTGTCCTTTGCCTCAAAATAGGCCTCAGATTACCTCTTCATTGCTTCTAAATTTTTTACCGGCGAGCATTCTCTTGAGGTTTGAGAACAGGAAAAAGTCACTGGGGGCCAAATCTGGAAAATACTGTGAATGAGGGAGCAATTCGAAGCCCAATTCGTTCAATTTCAGCATGGTTTTCATCGACTTGTGACACGGTGCATTGTCTTGATGAAACAAAACTTTTTTCTTCTTCAAATGGGGCCGTTTTTTGAAATTTCGCCCTTCAAACGCTCTAATAACGCTATATAATAGTCACTGTTGATGGTTTTTCCCTTTTCAAGGTAGTCGATGGAAATTATACCATGCGAATCCCAAAATTCAGACGCCATAACCTTACCGGCCGATTGTTGAGTCTTTCCACGCTTTGGGTTCGGTTCATCGCGTGCAGTCCACTCAGCTGACTGTCGATTGGACTCCGGAGTGAAATGATGGAGCCATGTTTCGTCCATTGTTATATATCAACGAAAAAAATCGGTTTTATTTTGATATAACAGCTCCAAACACTGCTCAGAATCATCAATTCGTTGTTGTTTTTGATCGATTGTGAGCTCACGCGGCACCCATTTTGCACAAAGCTTTCTCATATTCAAATATTCGTAAATAATATGTCCAACACGTTCCTTTGATATTTTTAGGGTGTCAGCTATCTCGATCAACTTCACTTTACGGTCATTGAAAATCATTCATCAAGCCATTTTTTGGTATCGGCGGCACTGTTTTTCATCCAAAAGTAGTGTTTCATCAACACACGAAATTCCTTTTTTTCCATTTTTTTTTCACAATAACAAAAGTAGCTTCACTCAAAATGCAATATCTCACAAATTAATAATCAGACAGCTGTCAAATTTATACACATATCTTTTGAAGGTTGGTACTAACTGAAAATGGTATGGATTTAATTCTGGTGGCACCCTCTCATAGAAACGATACGAACTTTTCAGCCGATCTGTTAGGTGATACATACATTATTTTGTTGTAAGTTATAGGCGTTACATGCGTTATGTTGTTGTTACTCTTTCATAAATTTTGAACGTTTCTTGCGTTACTTTTTTGTAAATCATAATTGCGTTACTTTTTTGACAGTTATGACTGTTACGAACTGTTACATGCGCTACGTTTTAAGATTAATGTGTAATGAAGCGTTTCATGCGATGCTTTTTTGTAAACTTTAAGCGTTACATGCGTTACTTTTTATCGCTTATTCGTTACAAATCGTTAAATGCATTACTTTTTGAATGTTAGGGTGTCAAGGCGTTGCTCCTTCGTTAGCTATAGGTGTTTCGAACCGTTACATGCATCGCACATTTCTAAATTAATCAACTTGGTCTATACAAAAAAAGAGAAAAAAATTTAGTGACCGGCTAAAAGATGCTCGGATGGACCACTAAACTCACAGACTCCGATACTGAAGTCTCGGGAAGTTTTGATTCGCAGTTCTTATTCGTGGAAACTGAAGGAAAATTTTAAATACCATCGCGAAACGAATAAAAACTTCCCTTTTTTGTCTAAATGGAATTGCTTGCTACAAAATAAACAAGTGAATAGGAATCAGACAAAATAGTTGTAGTTGTCAATGTAGTGACATATTTTATAGATTATATCAAATCATTTTAAATCACCAAACATAGGTCAACAGATTTCACGCGCGTTTTGATTGTTTATTATTTCCCCTTTATTATTTACTGCGAAAAATAATTAACAGGTTATATTGGTTGATCTGGTCAGAAAAAAATAATAATTTATCAAACAAACAAGTTTTTTCCTACTACTTATTCAATATACTGATTATTTCAGTACAGAATTATTTGAAGTCCAAAAATCAAAGCAATATAGTTATGGTACATGTTGTTCTAGACTACGTTTTCAGATGTATTTTCTTTATCTTTAAATTGTTGGTAGTTGTCTGAAGTCAGAACTGCGGTTTTTTACTAATTTCCAATATTTAGTACATTTGATATCGAAGGATATCGATCACAAATACCGTTAAATCGACATTTTAAATTTTTACTTTAAAAATCTGACTAGTCAGTTGGTATTTCATTTTATTATAACTCAAAAAAACTGTTGTTCAATTTTCAAGGACCATTCCAATAAATCGACATTTTATTCTTTTCACCTTTTCATAGATTCAGCGACAAACCAAACGAACTCTTCACGAGTCATATCAGTCGGTCCCGGAGTCGGTAGAAAAGGAGTCCCGAAGCAGAAAAGAGCTGTTACCGATCATCCATCCGCAGTCCAGTACCTAATGGATTCAGAAGACAAGCAAGTAATGTGGAAAAAAAGCACTGAATGAACTCCAAGAGCAGCAGTTGAAGGATTCGGCACTTATGAACAAAAAAAAACCTGGCCATAGGACGCAATAAAAAACCGATAAGACAACCAACAAATGGTAGTACCATCCCACCATCAGTCTGAGGCCGGCGTCTCGCTTATAAATATAAATAAAGTGGGTAAGGAGGACAGGCGGAGAAAAAATCATTGAGATTATTTTTTATATGTTTTAACGCGTCGCGACAATTCGGACCGTTTTATGCACTAAAGCCGCCGCCGTCGCCGCTGCTGTCGTCGTCGTCGTCGTTTTCATGCGGTACTCCACGCAGCATAAGAAGTTTTGCCGCTCGGCAGACGTTTGTTGGATGGATCCAGGATCGGTAGCCGGCATCGTTGCATACGGTATTAATGCCGGCCGAATCATACAGCTTACTTTATCTTAACTAGCCAGGTAGCATTTAAATTTCCCATTTCAGTACACTGCTAAATGATATTGATAATTACGTGAAGCGGTATTATTTGTTCATAAACTGTATAATCTTGGTGTTTGATGCTTCTGGTTCGAAATGTCAATCATCTTAATTTTTTCATTATATTTTTATAGCCACAATAATTATTATAATTTCACAGTGTATCAGAATTATTTCCCTTATTTAGCCAAAAACAAAACAAAAACAAGGGCAAATGTTGCTGGCATTTACGTTGAAAAATTGTTCAAATTGATGCTACTATAAGCGCGATCTGCATATATTTACACTTACTGTAGAGCCGGCCACATCATTTCGCGACCTGTGGTCTTCCCTCTCTTTCACTTGGGAAATCCGAGACCACACCAGTGCGCCGGAGTTTCTGCGTCAGTTAAAATGTGTGATCCTCGTCGCGGATTTCTGAACATGCTGTTTTTATTCCGTTCGCCGTGATTCGGTTTTTGTTTTACTCGAACCTCGTCCAGCAGCTCATAACACGACTGCGCGAAATTGAGTCCAGTACCTCCAGAGTAGAAAATCAGTATAATTAACTGATGGGGTCAATGATAATAATGGCCAATTCTGGCTGGCAATAAGTCCGACGTTGAGATTGGGAATTGTACGGAGACTGCTTCGAGAGGAAAAAGTTTCTCTTGTTAGGCTGCCGTGTTTCGAGGTCTGAAGCGACGGAGACTGTAAAATGGGGTATAATTTTTTCAAACTTTCGACTAACAGTATTTGGCGATTTGGACATCATTCTCACGATATTTTCCGACGTTTCAGTTTGTTTTTGCATCTCATAGAACAGGTAGAAATGATACCATTCGAATCAGTTTTTCTGATTCTGAATTGATTTTCACAAACTTAGATTCTTTCTCATAGAGCGGCTTCGAATATTACCAGAAAGAGCGTATTAAATACTAATGAAATTACCATTGTGGCAAATCTAGTAGCACTGGTTTCTTTCCGCTATCGTCACCATAACACTGTTAAGTGTGTGTGTTTCATCGGCTGTGCACAGAGATGCCAGATATTTTTATAGAAAATATGTATCTGCTCTATCTGTTTTCACTAATAAAATGAATCACTTTAAATTGGTTTAAAATTTTAATATAAATGTTTATCAGTGTTCATAATCAAATATTTGCACAAAAGATTTCCATTTTAACGTGTGATTTGTCCGTTGATTAATAAACTTTTAAAGAAGTACTGCAATCAAATACTAACGGATACTCAGAGAGAAAAGTCTAACTTCTTACTTCTCACTTTTTATGAGCCTTTACAAATCTGTATTAAATTTAGAAAATCTGTAATCTGATTTAAATCAGTATGAGAACGCAAAAATCTATACAATACAGCTAAATTTGTATAAATGGCATCTCTGGTTCTGCATTCTATTTTTCGAAGGGGCTAATACCTAAATAATAACAATTCTTTTTTTGTTGTTTTAAGTTCTCCAAATTAACTGCACAGTAAAATTTTAAACTTAAAACGAAAGGTAGCGAAAACGATCCAAAAATTTGTAAACGTCGAAATGATTCCAAACTGTTTCTAGAATTATCGTGTGTTGTCTCATAATTGGCATTAGACCCTTTTTAAGGAAAATTCTGACATTTTGAAACTGAGAGTGTAACAGTGCAATATTTTGGTTTTGATTGCTGTCGCCATTGCTAATTTATGGGATGAATAAAGGACCAACGATAGGATGAATATAAAACATTTGAGATGAAATTAGGAGCACAGCAGTGAACATATCAGAAGTGTTTTTAGCTGTTTTTTTTTAAATATTATATTAATTTCCAAGGAATGTGAATCAATTCCCAATGTGGTGCAAGGCGAATTAAGTAGAAAAATGAAAAAATCATAGTGATTTTAGTGGTTTTTAGTTTTTAAGATAGCGTCCTTATAAATGTGATGAAATAACAGTTCGGCTGAAAAGTTCGTATCGTTTAATAGAAACACACATTTTTTTTTATTTTTACGTTTCGCATTCAGCTCATCAGTGCGTCAGCAGTTTACGTTGAACTGCTAACGCCACCTTTTTTGCCAAAATTCGTTTTTATTATTCAACATAATTGCCATCAGAGGCGATACAGCGATTATAGCGATCTTCCAACTTTTCGATACCATTTTTGTAGTACGATTTGTCCTTTGCCTCAAAATAGGCCTCAGTTTCAGCGATTACCTCTTCGTTGCTTCTAAATTTTTTACCAGCGAGCATTCTCTTGAGGTCTGAGAACAGGAAAAAATCACTGGGGGCCAGAACTGGAGAATACGGTTGATGAGGGAGCAATTCGAAGCCCAATTCGTTCAATTTCAGCATGGTTTTCATCGATTTGTGACACGGTGCATTGTCTTGACGAAACAAAACTTTTTTCTTCTTCAAATGAGGCCGTTTTTTTTAAATTTCGTCCTTCAAACGCTCTAATAACGCTATATAATAGTCACTGTTGATAGTTTATCCCTTTTCAAGGTAGTCGATGAAAATTATACCATGCGAATCCCAAAATACAGACGTCATAACCTTACCGGCCGATTGTTGAGTCTTTCCACGCTTTGGGTTCGGTTCATCGCGTGCAGTCCACTCAGCTGACTGTCGATTGGACTCCGGAGTGAAGTGATGGAGCCATGTTTCGTCCATTGTTATATATCGACGAAAAAATTCAGTTTTATTTCGATATAACAGCTTCAAACACTGCTCTGAATCATCAATTCGTTGTTGTTTTTGATCGATTGTGAGCTCACGCGGCACCCATTTTGCACAAAGCTTTCTCATATCCAAATATTCGTGAATAATATGTCCAACACGTTCCTTCGATATCTTTAGGATGTCAGCTATCTCGATCAACTTCACCTTACGGTCATTGAAAATCATTTTGTGGATTTTTTTCACGTTTTCATCGGTAACAGCCTCTTTTGGACGTCCACTGCGTTCATCGTCTTCGGTGCTCATATGACCAGTACGAAATTTTGCAAACCACTTACGAATTGTTGCTTCGCCCGGTGCAGAGTCTGGATAACACTCATCAAGCCATTTTTTGGTATCGGCGGCACTTTTTTTCATCAAAAAGTAGTGTGATGAAACACTACTTTTTGATGAAAAAAAAGTAGTGTGATGAAACACTACTTTTTGATGATGACACACGAAATTCCTTTTCTTCCATTTTTTTCACAATAACAAAAGTAGCTTCACTCAAAATGCAATATCTCACAAACTAATAATCAGACAGCTGTCAAATTCATACACGTATCTTTTGAAGGTTGGTACTAATTGAAAATGGTATGGATTCAATTCTAGTGGCGCCCTCTCATAGAAACGATACGAACTTTTCAGTCGATCTGTTAGGGAGCCCTTACCCTATGTGCAAGAAATATGCATTCAATTTTCTCCGAGATGACAGAACCATTTTTCTCAAAAATAGGCTTAAATGAAAGGCTTTACAATTCCATGGAATATTATTGAATTTTATCTTGATATTACTTCAGTTTCCGGAATTATAGGATGCTAAGTGAAAAATTGATTTCTTATTTTTTTTAAATATAAATGACGACGTTTGTTAGTTGAAATGACGGTGTGCAATTTTAAGCACACTTTACTCTATGAAAGCATAAATAAATTCAATAGCAACCTATGGATAGTGGTTTGAATCGATAAAAACCTGTTTGAATCCACCTAGTGGTGTAATGATGCCTTTCGTATATTACTCATGACATAAATATTACATCATAATCTGAGGAATTCGCTTAAACAACTGTTCATTGAATAGAAATAGGAAAGTTTGTTCGGACCTAATCTAACAAACTCTACAAATCCTGTTTACCCTGTAGTTCCGGAACTGGAAGTAGTATCCACAAGAAATTTATTAAATCCGCATGAAACTGTAAGCCTTTTCATCTGAACGTATAGATTTGTGAAAATCGATTTGGCAATCTTTAAAGAAAGCGAGTGAGATCCTTTATGCAGTTTTCAATCGCCATTTCCAATTCTTCCGAAATCGGAACTGGAACTGGTTTTACTGCACTGGTTTTACTGCACTACCGGCTGTGAAAATGGCATATTTTTTCAAATAAATTTAAATTCAATGACATTCGTTTATTCTTTCGGTCGCACTTAAAAAAGAATAGCTAAAAATTTTATCAACCGCAGCACCGTCTTTTACCAATATCACACACCAGTAGCAGACATCTGTAGCCGTTTCTTTATAGCGTGTACGAAATAGAACAAAGCATGCATCATTTGTTTTGTGTTTTCTTCTTCTTTCGGTGTTGTACATATTTTCAATCTACATGGCGATTTGAAAACTTTGACACTCATCGCCCTGTAACTGCGGAACCGGAAGTCGGATCCGGATGAAATTTCAAAGTAGCTTTAAAGATAATATGAGCTTCAATTTTAGTCGAGATTTGTGAAAATCGGTTCAAGCATCGCAGAGAAATCGAAGTGAGTTCTATTTTAGAAGTTTGCCATCACCATTTTCGGTGCTTCCGGAACTGGAAAAGGGGGGACCAGTAGTGCCGAATTAAGTTTTTATACCCACAAACTAACAAGCCCTGCAAACTAGAAAATTGTGTCAGACAGTTTTATGGGTAATTTTCCACTTATCACGCTTTAGTTCCAGAACCGGAAGTCGGATCCGGATAAAAATTTCTAGAAATTTTCCGGAAACTATAAGACCTTTCGTTTAAATCTTAGTTTGTGAAAATCGGCTGAGCCGTTTTAGAGAACATTGAGTGCACACTTTTTCTCTAATTTTCACATATTACCATGTAACTTCGGAACCGAAAGTCGGATCTAAATGAAATTCGATAGCAGGCTACGGCACCATTAGACCTATCATTTGAATCTAAGTTTTTGAAAATCGGTTTAGTCATCTCTTAAAAAAGTTAGTGCATATATTTTCCATATTTTTGGTTTATATCATCCTATATCTTCGGAACCGGAAGTCCGATTGGGATAAAATTCAATAGCAGGCTATGGGACCATGAGGCCTTTCATTTGAATCTTAGTTAGTGAAAATCGGTTCAGCCATCTCCGAAAAAACACACCCAGTCATTTGCTCAGTTCGTCAAGTTGAGTCCAATGGTATATGAAATTCGGTCCTCCGGGCCTCGGTTAAAAAGTCGGTTTTCACAGTGATTGCATAGCCTTTCTATACGAGAAAGGCACGTTTTGCACGTTTTTTGAACTTAATTAAGTAGCTGCCAATAATTAAATTTCAGATATGTACGAAATTACTCACAAATATATATCGCGTATTACATTACTGAAAGCGCATTATTCAAAACAAAAAATGTAATTTATGAAGAATAAATGAGTTGTAGGTTCTTTTAAGGATCAAATGTAAATCAAGTTTACTTGTGTTGGTAACTTGTGTATTACGTACACTCCAAAAAATTTTGAATTTCACAGGTGACTTAATCCCTTTATACGATGTAATTCAATAAGACCTAATTTGTCAAATGACGGAAAATTTTATTTGTAATGAGTTAATGTTAAGTTAATAATGTAACTTGCGTTCTGCTAGCAGGTGTGACTGCATGAATTTAAATGCACATTTTACCAGCCAAGCAGATGCATGCTTCTGTGGCTCAGTTGATTAACAGACGTACTTGCGATCCAATGATTCTCGATTCATGTCGCGGCGGTTGCTATCAGTATTCTCTTTTTTATTTCAATGAATTTCATGTATGGAGTTTTAGACATAATATTAAATGTTCTTCGACGTAAACTTGCGTGAACTGCGACGCTCCATTTATGTTCATTTAATAAGATGTAAAGTCACAGGTTTTTGCCTTTCTCATATAGAAAGGTTATGCGATCACTGTGAAAACCGACTTTTGAACCGAGGCCCGGAGGACCGAATGCCATATACCTTTGGACTCAACTCGACGAACTGAGCAAATGTCTCTGTATGTGTATGTGCGTATGTGTGTATGTAACGTTTTCTCGGAGATGGCTGAACCGATTTTCACAAACTTAGATTCAAATGAAAGGTCTTGTGGTCCCATACAAAAATTATTTGGATCCGTCTTCCGGTTCGGGAGTTATGGGGTAAAATGTGCAAAAAAAAGAAAATATGTGTTCTAACTTTTCTCATAGATGGCGCCACCGATTTTAACAAACTTAGGTTCAAATGAAAGGTCCTGTGGTCCCATGCGTTATTCTTGAATTTCATGCGGATCCGACTTCCGGATCCGGAAATATAGGGTAAAGTGTGTTAAAAATTTTATACCATCACTGAAAAGAGCGAAAAACCGTAAAAAGTTTTCTAAATCGACCTCTTGCAGCAGCCCTAATTTTTCCATAGAAATCTATATCTTAGCTAGTACAGACAGTAGATCAGTAAAGTTATTGCAATGCTCACGACTGGCTATTTTAACACATTGCATCAGCCACAAAAAACTGTATTACCGATCGAATTAATTGATTATGTACATAAGCGACGCGATCGCAGTGAGTTCACGTATACCCATAGCTGGTAGTTATAGGTGGTAGTTAGTCAACCAGAGATATATATAAATATAGCTTTTTGTTAGGTACATATATTTGAGTATAAAAGGGTCGGTTTTTGATTTTATCGGGGCTTCTTGGTTCAACTGTTGGACCCAGAACATCGGATCTCGTCGTTGGTTTTTTCCACTTTGCATCCGTTGGTCGATCTACTTCCTTGTTTGTAACGCAGGCGGGGAATCAGATTAACCAGACGACCAGAATTAGTATCGGCTTGTAATGCAGGACGGTACTAACTGGACGAAGGACTCCACCCCAAAGACTATAAGCGTGTAGCATTTGTTGTGCAGGTGCTGCAAACTATAGATTCCATCTAGACTTAGAGGTGGCTTGTGCCGCAGGACATCTCTAACTAGAACCTTGCTCGACCGTCGGTTAACCGGTAGAAGTGATTACCGTAGAAGTTAGGTCAGGCACAAAATTATGTGCTGTAGGAAAGTTAGGGCATTAAAGTGTAAAAAATTATTAGAAGAATAAAAAGGAAAGATAGAATTTAAAGTGCGGTCTATAAGTGCATTGAAAGAAATACCCCTCTCGCCGCTCGGGTCGACGCACTCTAATCTTTTCCAATTGATAGTTTTTATCAGTAGACGGTCAAACAAATCTATTTCGGTTATTCTTTTAAGAATCGAAGAAAAATAATTTTGAAGAATACCTCAGTATTATATATGATACTATGATTGATATGAGAAAGGTATCATTACACCACTAGGTGGATTAAAACAGGTTTTTTTTAAATGTGTGCATTTTATTTGGTACGTATGTCATAGATCTATGTATTTAAATATGCAGTGCGATCAGTTTATCATAGTGGCTTGAACGATTGAGTTTAATACAATCTTGTTAGCAATATTTTAATCTCAAACCAATTTTAAGTCTGACTTTTTGGATGAAATATCAGTTTTGATCAAATTTTCACCAATGTTTGATGAAAAATTTCTTATATTCAATGAAAGTACATTTAAATTCCCTATTAAAAAGTTAGCAATACTGCTTCAATACGTTTGTGTTAGATCGCGCCACAAAATAAATAAAAATAATTTTTTTTTAAGTTTTCCGGAAAAATGAATAGTTTTACGACAACATTCCATATATTGCCTTTCGCGTGTTAAATTAATGGATCCGATTTTGCGGTATTACTATGTAAATAATTATTTCGCAATAATTTCTGCAAGAGAAAATCCATATAGGAATGTGCTCGTTACCAATCAAATGTGTTAGTGGAAGTATGCTGAAACTGAAATAATTTTTCTCGAGCAAGTTTTAGAAAAAACGGAAGAATTTAAGACTAAGATTTTCGCTTTTCTTGAATTGTAATTATAAACAGAATGAATTGATTTGTTGTTTTTTCAATCATATGGAAAATTTATTGATTAAAATCAGGAAAAGAAGCACAGGAATTTGATTTTACGCACACATTGTTAACATTACTCATACGCTTGCAAAGTGTCTTGCTCCTCAACTCAAATTGATTTCACTGTCAACTACCTGAATAATTTATTGCAACATTTATTTATCATCCGAATCGATATTACTTTCAGACGAATCGTATGAAAACTGTGCTTCGAAAATATTATTTCAAAATCCGCCGCCTTGCTGGACCAACTACTTTCGTTCTGTACGACTGTTTACCCCTAAATGACCATACCTGAATCGGCCAGTATTAGCTGAAAATAACGTTTTCGTTCGGCACGTCAGCAAAGACATGGCACTTCGGTGCTAATTAATCGGTTCGGTTCAAGTTGAACTGTTTAAGTTTGCATTAAGCAGTTCAATTTGAACTGCTCTGCACTGACGCGTCTAAGACGAAACGTAAAGAAAAGTATTATCGAAAAAGTTATCTGGTGACCCGTTAACATAGGAGCATTCCAATATAGTCTATCTGTCTTGAATGCTAGAATCAGATATCTAATTAAGTAACGCTTTGGATTCTCCCTTAAATTGCCACAGGTTTGTGGTTGGACTTATAGTGTTGGAATGATTCATGAACACTAGCGATTTAAAACTTTACAGAACTTTTACTGATTCCTTGAATATTTTCTACATTTGGGATATAAAATGGAAGTAAAGAAATGGATCTGATGCTGAATTTGTAAAGAAACGTAAACGTACTTTACAGCAACGTTTCAGACTACAGTTAAGACTGACTGTAACAAATTATGCCACGCGCTAACGGAGCCCGATCATCAAACGATGGGAATACTGCTCGTTGTTCTTTTGAAAATGGTACTGTTTCTGTAGAAATCTTAGAGACACAAATGCAATTATGCGTTGTTCGACAATCTCACAAGTGGTCTCTTCTGGACAGTGGATTAAATTAGAAAAAAAACAACTGTTTGAAAACTGCTCATATGTTAACCAATATGTATCCGTGGTTTTACTTGCCAGGTTCAGTTTATAAAATACTAATTCACGGTCAAGACAAAGTACAGTTTTTCAAAGTTTCCATTGGTCAACTATCGGAAGAGGCACAAGAGTCCATGAATAAAGTGATGAAACGATTCAGACGAGATCATACTCGTAAAACATGAAGAATTGAAACAAATTACGATCTCATTCACCGACTCTTGATAGCTTCAGATCCATTAGTTACCTCTTCAAGAGTAATTTCCCGTGAAATCCATGAAGAATATTCTGTGGATGCACAGTATATATTAGATTAATTTAAAAGTGACCTCGATTTGAATGATGATTAAATATTGAAATAAATTACTCAGGTAATTGACAGTGGAATCGACTTGAGTTTGAAAAACCTGCAACTCATTTTGTTCTTCATTTATAGAAATCACATTGTTTGTTTGCGGCTTCAGTAATGGAATAGTTTAATTTTAATGAGTAAATTATTCAAAAAACAACTAAAGTGTGTATGTACCATTCACACATTATGACAAGGTCACGCTACATGCTTCGTTACTTGAGAGCTCTCAAAAAAGTGTTTTAACATGGACTCTGCCTTCTATAAGTAGTCAAAGAGTAAAAAAAATGTTAAACTGTTGCATAACTTTGGAAGGAAAAGGTACATCGAAGCACTATGTTCTACAAAAATATGAAATTTTATATGCTTTGCATTTACTCTCAACAAAGTATGGGTGAAAAATCAACTCGAAAGATGCTATGCTTTATAAACTGATTTTAAAGAGGTTGTCAAAGAAAGCGCTACATATATCCGCAACGGTGCAACCTAGCCTTATGGTGTTTCCGACAATATTTTTTAGTAAACATTTAGGGGTTTTTGGTTTGTACAAAAGCACATATTTTATTTCAGCTTTCTTCACGTTTTGCTCTCGGCTCATCAGTGCTTGAAGCAGTTCAAATTGAACTGCCGTCTTCGCCTAACGGTTGAATTTTAACTGCTAAACAGACTCAAAGTTTAAACTATTTATATAACGACCTTTTGGATATTGCACCGTGATGCAATATCCTTTCTGATGGCTTGAACGAAAACGAGTGACGACTAACTACTGGTCGCCGCAAAGCGTGAATATTTAGGGGTTTTTAGGAATTTTTAGTTGTTCTACAACTTTATAGAAGAAGCCATATTTCTATCTCTCCAGGCAAAAAATATATATTTTGTCATAGTAGACCATGAATAATTTTGAATGCAATCAGATTACGCGTCATATATTTGTAAGTAATTCCGTAGAAGCAAATATTTGTCTGAAATTACTGTTTGGCAGCTACTAAGTTCGCATTTTCATCGATTCATACCACTGTAATTCGGGACTATGACAATTTTTATTTGAGCCTAAGCTTGTGATAATCGGTCAAGCCATCTCTGAGAAAAATGAGTGACATTATTTGACACATGTTCGCTTACATACATACATACATACATACACACAAACATTACCCAGCTCGATGGGATCAGTGCAGTAAAAATGTATTCATTTCATCTGACACACACAACGTTCGCTGACGTACCGATGTTCTTCAAAACACAGCTCAGTTTAACCACCGTCAGTTGATCTCTTGAAATAACAAAATATCTCTTTCAATAGTGTGAGAGCGGCCTTCAAATGAGGTTCATGTAACCATTCAAATTGGTTCAAGATAAAATATGAAAGAGTAACCAGGTAGCTGAAATATCAGTTACTGAATACACATAAATTAATAGTTTCCTCCTTCTGTTTTTAATACTTTACTCCATTTATAATTCTATTCATTCAAACTTGCTCACTACCAACAGCGAAGACAATAAAGCAGCTAGACTACTTGGCACTTAAAACTGAGCATGCAAAACTTCAAATGACTAGGTACGATTATTTAACTGACGATGAATTCTGGGAGCTTCACTTGAGAATGGCACCAAAAGTCATATGAATTTCTATCGATATGCTGACGGTCCGTTGCCATAAATTTCATTTTCATCTGATATCATTCGATTGAAAATGAAATTTTACCGCACTGGATGGGATAGGACACTTAACCCTCCGGGCCAATTGTCACTGGTCAATTTTTCGAGTGACTGCTTAGCTGAGAATGGCAAAAAGTATACTTTTATGGAACCGAATCGTTATCATGATTTTGTGATAATACTAACAAGTGGGTACCAATGAAATAAAAGAAAATATCAAGAATGGTAAACACTACAACTGGTTCCATCTAAGGTTTATCTGTATTGGCTTTTCTTGTAATTATTGTAGTGTAATTCCTTATGTGTTTTAAAATTCCTTCTGATAAGATAGAAAGATGGTGGCCTTGGTAATAATGTAAGATAGTAAAAATAAATGATTGTCAAATATAATAAGCTACCTCTAATAAAAAAATAGCTGTCTTTTTCAGATTCGAATAAATATTTTTTTTCATTTCGTTGCGCTTTAAGTTGTTATCATTTTCATATACAAATTTTCAATACAGAATTTCGATCCCTCGATACAGATTTACAGATTTTTTTTTCTGAAAAAAAAAAAAAGAAAGATTTATATGTGGCAGCCCTGCACGCTATACGAAAACGAACAAAGCACGTTGTGTGATTCATTCGAAAGGCGGTGGTGGTATCTTCTTCCGTACCAGCACGTACCGATGCGGACCGATTTTGCATCATCATTTTGTATGCCGGTTCGAAAGTTTTGACACTCATCGCCATAAAATTTCAGAACCGGAAGTTGGATCTGGATGAAATTGCACAATTTCTTTTAAGACAGTGATAGCTTTAATTTGAATTATGAATTGTGAAAATTGGTTTAATCGTTGCTGAGAAATTGAAATGAGTTCCGTTTTTGTAGCTTTTCTTTACTATTATCGGTGCTTTCGGAACCGGAAACCTGCTACACAGAACAATTCCAACCCAAAAGACAGATTTGTTTTTAAATTTTATTTTTGCATATTTTGATTAGGCTTTTTTTTTTGTTTCGATTATAGAGGTTTTAAACCTTAAGGTCATTCGCCTCTTCGGGCCAGAAAAACTTTCTGACCCTATGTGCGGGGTTGGGAATCGAACCCAGGCGGGCTGCATGAAAGGCATCGACTTACCCATCACACTATACCCGTCCCCCGATTAGGCTTTGCATAAGTATTATTTATGGTCAAACAAAACAATTTCAATCATCGATTTGCTATTTCTACTGTAGCCATACTTTCGAGAAGGGACTAAGCTAAAATCCTTTAAAAATGTTCAATAATATATGTTTCAAATAAATTTTTCATGATTTTCATAAATTTACATCATTTTGAAAATATGTAACTTTTTTAAATTTTATTTCTCCATTCCAGAAATTTGACAATGTTTTACTTTGGACTTCAGCTACAACATATCGAAAAATAAAAATCCCTTTTTTGAGATATTTGAACTTTAAGTGTTCTTTTCAAAATAAAAATCAAACAAAAAGATTGTTTCAACTGTGCTAAATTTTTTTTACATAGTCCTTATAATTATCAGACGATGACTCCTCAAGCCATCATCAAGCTTTTAGATTTTAGACGATGACTCCTCAAGCCATCATCAAGCTCAGTAAGAAAGGGACATGCAGCGACCCAAAAAAAATTCTACATTGCGAATTTTAATTATTCAAAATATGAAGGTATATATGTATCATTCAGAAAGCAGCAAAATTCATCACAATCACAAGTAGACTCATGTTTGCTATTGCATCAGCCACCACGGTATAACCACATTTTCATGAAAACAGAACGTTGCTGAAGCATTTCGAAGTTAGCAAAATATTCTTCTTTTCTTTTGTTGAAATTCTCTTTTCGCCGCTCAGGTAACGCACGCATATAAACTCTAAGCCGTAGACTTAATATTCAAACCTTTCTTCTATTCACTAAAATTCAGAAACTCTCGCTCGGTGACCGTTTTTAGCAAAAACCTAAACGGAGTACATTCCCAACCTCGGGACGGTTCATTGTTTCCATTCGATCCACATTCACCCGTAAGGCGCCTCCGTTGATTCGACTGTGTACCGCATGCGAAACACGACGCACAACCGAGCACAGTTTCGCGACTCGTGAAGCCAACTCTCGGTCGCAACTCGCCAACCCGATAATGATATGCTTCATGATTGGGACCTCACGCATCATCAACGTTATTATCTTTCGCCAGTCCGGTCGGACGCAGCATAAGCCAAGTAGGTATGCGCTTCGGAGCTCCATCCGCAGATTGCTTCCCGGAGGTACAATACAGTGCAGTGGTACCACTCGAAAAGGTGGAGACCCACTTGGGCTGCTGGTCTTTGGTTGTGGCTCTTCCTGACCACCCGACCGGCTTCAAATGTTGCGCGGTGGGAGAGAAAACCAAAACGAGACAAGGCACATGCGCCGGCGACATAAAACCCGCAACAAGCTATCTGGCGAGGACTGCACAGAACGGTCACTTGGGCGGGTGCCTCACTTGAGTACTCCAGCGGGTACTTAAATCTTAAACGCTATCTCGCCCAAGTCTTGTAGCTGGTGTCCTACCCCCTTCCCGTGCGTACAAGTAGCTAGACCTCGAGGCTGCTGCCCAATGAGATCGACCTCCGGGATGACCGCCGGACAACGATGTGTTAACTAACGATTGTTGTGTAATGAAGTTTTATTGATGTGTGTTCTGACGAATTTGACCTGTTCGACGTGAAGGGAAATTACGACACTGTTAATTGGATTTGAAACAAGCGGGAAAAGGCCGTTCGATGATAATGGGATTTATATTTATTTCCGGGCAACGTTATTTCACATAAGCTTGCGAATCGAATTTGACGGTAATGAATTATTTTGTTGATTGAATCAAGCAGAAACTTAAATTCTAGTCTCAAGTCAATTGCGTGCTAAGAGAGCGAAAATGTGATTATAATAACTTTATTGAGTATTTCGGTACAGAACGATTTTGCAACACGATTTGCTTCGCCGATTCAATGTTTTCTTCAGTAACAGATGTTGTTGGGCGACCAGGGATCTCATCATGATCCAAGCTTGTACGACCACCTTTGAAGCGTTTATACCATTCGTATGTCTGTGTTTTTCCTAGACACGATTCACCAAAGGCCTTTTCTAACATTTTCAACGTTTCGGAACACTTTAATCTATTTGCAACACAAAATTTGATGCACGCACGTTGTTCTAAATTTTCATCCATTATAAAAATCGCCACACGAAAATTTTTCAACTTCTTTGTATAGACGCCAAACAAAAACTAATCGTACGATATGCGTCAAAATTTGACAGAATGTGTATAAAAGTGTTACCAACGTTGAGAGAATAAAAGTTTACCGATTGGACAAGCGCGGGAATTTTAAAATGAAAATTCCGGTTCTTTTTTGATCTTAATGTATTATCTATAGAAACTAAGGAAGCAATTTATTTTTCTATAGGAAGCAATTTATTTTTCAAGTCAATCGAAGCAAAACTTTGCGCCTAGCTCTTGCCTTTTCGCAGTATGAGATAAGAAAAGATAACAACCCATAACTTCCAGAGTTTTGTTCCGATAGGCTTGAAAATTTGACAAAACATTCTTGATTTGTTTCTCATTATAACAAAATGCAAAAAAAAATGAAAATATGCACCCCATTGTATTGGTTCTTAATTTTTGTGTGAAGCTTTATAGTATAGTTTTAAACCATAACAAATTCGGTTTAGCCCCGGATTTCCAGAAATATTGTATTGTGGGTTAGTCACTTCTGCGCGATTTCGTATGAAAACCAATGCATATTCTTCCAAATCACAAATTGAAGGTTGAATCTACTCATCGTTAGAGATAACTTGGGTAAAAATCTAGTTGAAATGGATGTTTTTTTTTCAATTTCCAAACAGTGTCCGGCTTAGCCCCGGTCCCCCCATATATTTTGATAACTCTTTTTTTAAGATGTTCAAGTCAATCATAAAATGGATAGTAAATAACTTTATTGGAAGCGTAAATGAAATCCTTATCACAGAAGAAAAGAAATTTATTAGAAAATATTTTTGAACAAAATTCTTTATTGAATGCAGAGATAATGTAGTTAAACGTAGAAAAAATCTGATAACTGAAGGAAAAAAGAAACTCCTGCAACTGTCGCCTTTTACGACATGCAAGCAGGAACCCAGTGGATCCATTTTTGGTTACGTTTTTTCTCGCCGGATTCCACACGGCTGGTCCTGTCCGGAGAAAGATAATATGTACTATCAATCTCCTAGTGGACTCCAGCTCTTGATTAAACGATTATATATGATTATATAAATTTAATATAAAAAGTCAAGTCAACTTTCAACTCAGATTGGATACAATATGCACTTCTTAAATTGTCCCAATGTACCTTGTGTCATTATCTAATAGTGGTTAGCCTCAATTTACGAACTGAAGCGAAAGTTCGTAAAGCGAATAAGTTCATACCTGTTTCATCCACCTAGTGGTGTAGTGTTGCCTTTCTCATTAACATTTCAGGAGAAATCTATGCAAGTTTCATGCTGGGCATTTTGAAAAACTGTTTTCGGAACAGGAATCGGGAAAATGTCGTAAATGCAGTAAGTTTTTAGGGCCATTAACAAGCCAGGTCTGTAAGTTCACATAGTTTTACAATCTGTTTTAAAAGTTCGTACATTGTTGTGTCGTAATATATATGAAGGCTAGAAATTTTTCGACATTTCTAAAACAAACCTGATTGCTAGAGAAATTTTTTGGCTTTAGTTTTAAGCTAAAAAGGGTATAATTTTTGAGGTTGCATGATTGGATTTTTAATCAATTCATTGGCACAGCATGTCTGTAAATATTATTTAAAGTTTTCATTGATATTACATCACCGGTACGATATTACTCTACTGCCGGCTGTAAACATCATTGAAATTTTTCTTTCTTTTGGCTGCACATCTTGAAAGGTGGTTATGATTTGACTCTACCTCAGCACCGTGTTCAACCAAAATCACACACCGGAAACAGACATTCGTACTTGCACCGTGATTCTGATTTCTTCAACAAGGTCGAAAACTCGACATTTTGCCTACTCAACAAATTGAGTTGAATGGTATATGGAATTCAGCCTTCCGAGCATCGGTTCGAAAACCGGTTTTTGCAGTGATCGCATAATCTTTCTATATGAGAAAGGCAAAATAGTTTTCATTATTTGGAACAAATTATTTGGAACTTACAATATATCTACGATACTTAAATTTTGCTTCGCAAAAAAAGTTTTGAGTAATGAATATTGTAAAACCTGACCTTACGGATACTTCCGAAACTGATGTGCAGAATAGGTGCCGGAAAATAATATTTAAATTCGTTTCGAAATCTAAGATGGCGGAAACGGAACGAATTCGATGACTAGATGCCGGATAATGATGTTTGAGGTCGTTCCAAGTTCCAAGATTACAACTTCCGGTTAAACTAATTTCTTGGAAAAAACTACAAGGATCAGCCCCATGTGGTTGTTCGAGCCATTGATGTGGAACAAGGTAACCAAAATTTCTAATGATTTACAATCAAACAGTTCAATCAATCATCACACTTTTGAATCCGCTATTGCACGAGAGTCTGCCTAGATTTATCTTGATTAGGAACCAACACCGAACATTGTTTGTTTTATAGACTACGAAATTACACCAATATCCCAAATGTATGCAATTATATCTTTATACATATGTGCGATACGGATTTGGATATTAAAGCTTCTCTTCGTCAATCTTGTGTTCAAGTTTTGTATGCAAGCATTGATTTTTATAGCGTTAAATTTCTCTACCATTCTGCGATTTCTGTTGAAGCGATAAACTATTTCTCATTATCAATCTTAGTTCATCTTATATAAATTAGAAATTAATCTTACGCACTCAACATTTACCCTAGGGTAGTTGTCAATTTCTCAGGTGGAACGACATAACATGGAATTTCATCCGATCTTGCATGACACAAGATCAAAGCATACCAATTAAAGCTTCAAATAGTTTTATGGCACTTTTTGTCTTCCTGTCTAGCAACAACCTAACTCTAGCATGCTACGCGTGGAACTGAAATGTTAGCTATAATTTTGCTTCTATTTATAGATTCGCGTGCTTCCAACAGCTTCGCTTTTGCATCGATTGACCAATCAGAGCGATGCTATCCAGGGTTGCCACATTTAAATCTGCATTTTTCAGAAGAAAAATCTGTAAATCTGTATCGGGAGCTCAAAAACCTGTATTGAAAGTCTGTATATAGAAGTGATAAGAAATCGAAGCACAACGGAATGAAAAGTCTTCAGAACCCAAATTTTAATTAACCAAAACTTTTCTTAGTCTGAATTTTATGATGTTGTAGTTGAAAAAACGCTGGAAGTTGTTTTTGCGTTTGAGCCTCTCGAAATAATGATTTGCGAAAAACTTTTAAAATCCAATCTGAAAGTGAGAAGCTAGTTTGATTATTTTCACTTTCGTTCATTAGGAATAGTGCAATTGGCAATCTTTCTTCTTTACTACCTTACGTTATGGCCGAGGCCATCATCTTTCCATCTTATCAGAAGCAATTTTTGAAAGCATACGCAATCACGCTACACTAGTTGTAACTAAAAGTAAGCATAAACAAATCTTTATTAGCAGATATAACATCTGTGTTTACTGCCCTTAACATACTCTTTTATATAAGTTTTATCCTCTTTTTAGAATTAACACACAATCAGGATAATGTTTCCACTTTGAAAAATAAAATCAATACCATTATTTAATACATTTTAACACGATCATTATACAATTTTTAATCCACGCTATCAAAAATCTGTACAAATCTGTATTTTTTGGCAAAAATCTGTAATCTGCATATACTGAATCTTTGTCACAAATTTATCTGAAAAATCTGTAAAATGCAGATTAATCTGTATATGTGGCAACCCTGATGCTATCCCTTTGATATATCGCTTACCTTTTCAAAACCGTCGTCTATGGCAGGGAAATCCGATATGCCGGAGATTTTTCAGCAGACAAAATAGGACACTGCTCGCTACTAATCGAAATTTAATCATTTATAGTTGAAAATACGTGGCTTGATATATTCAAATCGAAACTTAGAAATATTTTCAATCAAATAATGAAATAATATTCATAATTGATACAATTTATACTGAGCTGTAAGTGTTTAAAACCTGACCACATTTCTACGTATATTTTTCCTTGAGTTTCTAATTTGCACCCCTATATAAAAAAAGATGTGTTCCACATCAAAAGATTTCTGTATCGGTATATCCAAGAAGGGGATGATGAATAGTTGCCTGAAAACGATGTTTGATATCGTTCCAAAATTCAAGATGGCAACTTCCGGTTAGTTGATGTTCCATGAAAACCTTTACAAAATTATTATTTTCGGAACGGACGATGTTTGAGGCCATTCCAAGTCATTCCAAGATTCTGTTTTATTGGTATTGTTTTGAAACCTTGGGTTCCTGAACTATCTTGCTCGTTTTGCTTCGGGGAAAAAGATTACGTTATTTGGGATTTGTTTCATAAAAAAGGATACTTGGACCCAATATTTCGTAAAATGAAGACTTCGTAAATAGAAATTTGAATGTTTGAACTCTTTGGTAAGTATTTTTGCTTAATTTTGTGATACTCCAACTCGAATAGTACACGGATACAATCACTTGTTCCTCTGTTAGAAGACAGTTCTCTTAGACGCCATGTTTTTCTACGTATAAGAAATCACGATTCTATTACCGTATTTTCTTCCACATTACGATAAAAAGTATTTAACCATTTTGCAGTCGTTTGGAATTTTTCCGAAATTTATAAATATTATTATTATTATATATCATTTATTTAATCCCGGTTTCAATGATAACAGGCCGTTCGCCTATATCGAATTTATTTTCCATTGAACTGAACTGTGAAAACGGCTATAATCATTAGTTTTTTTTACGATAGTATCGGTTCTTTTGCAACTTAATCTTGACAAAGTACAGTAATTGTCGAATTATTGGTACACATCATTGACCAGTTCAATCAAATAGGACATCTTGAATAAACCTTCGTTTTACTGAGCGCTCCTCAATAAATAAATTACTGACCTAATAGTTGGGCGATCAGTTGTTTAAAAGTCGGTGAAAAACTGCCGAGTTCGGTAAAGGAAACTATGGCCCTTATTACCGGTATCACTACACGGTGAAAACCAAATGAAGTGATTGTGACCCTTATTATCGTTATTACTGAAGTGAATTAGGGTTTTTAGTATGGAAGTCGCTTCAAAGACAAAAGTAATTATTTGGATGAGCTTGATATCATTGTGAACATCACTCCATCAACATTTCGTTGAAAAAATGATTTTTTTTCAATACAGTGATCACTTCACTATGCGTGACACTGGTAATAGGGAAAATCAAGTGAAGTGACATGTAAGTGAAGTGAATGAGAAAGTGCAAGTGAGAACGGTAATAAGGGCCTATAGGCAGTCACGTACCCAGAGGGGGGGTCAGAGGGGCCCTGGCCCCTCCCGAAATCATAAACAGACAGAACGGCTAAAAAGTTCATATCGTTTCTATGAGAGGGCGCCACTAGAATTAAATCCATACCATTTTCAGTTAGTACCAACCTTCAAAAGATACGTGTATAAATTTGACAGCTGTCTGATTATTAGTTTGTGAGATATTGCATTTTGAGTGAAGTTACTTTTGTTATTGTGAAAAAAATGGAAAAAAAAGGAATTTCGTGTGTTGACGAAACACTACTTTTTGATGAAAAAAAGTGCCGCCGATACCAAAAAATGGCTTGATGAGTGTTATCCAGACTCTGCACCGGGCGAGACAACAATTCGGTTTGCGGTGGTTTGCAAAATTTCGTACTGGTCATATGAGCACCGAAAACGATGAAAGCAGTGGACGTCCAAAAGAGGCTGTTACCGATGAAAACGTGAAAAAAATCCACAAAATGATTTTCAATGACCGTAAAGTGAAGTTGATCGAGATAGCTGACACCCTAAAGATATCAAAGGAACGTGTTGGACATATTATTCACGAATATTTGGATATGAGAAAGCTTTGTGCAAAATGGGTGCCGCGTGAGCTCACAATCGATCAAAAACAACAACGAATTGATGATTCTGAGCAGTGTTTGGAGCTGTTATATCGAAATAAAACCGATTTTTTTCGTCGATATATAACAATAGACGAAACATGGCTCCATCACTTCACTCCGGAGTCCAATCGACAGTCAGCTGAGTGGACTGCACGCGATGAACCGAACCCAAAGCGTGGAAAGACTCAACAATCGGCCTGTAAGGTTATGGCGTCTGTATTTTGAGATTTGCATGGTATAATTTTCATCGACTACCTTGAAAAGGGAAGAACCATCAACAGTGACTATTATATAGCGTTATTAGAGCGTTTGAAGGCCTCATTTGAAGAAGAAAAAAGTTTTGTTTCATCAAGACAATGCACCGTGTTACAAGTCGATGAAAACCATGCTGAAATTGAACAAATTGGGCTTCGAATTGCTCCCTCATCCACCGTATTCTCCAGATTTGGCCCCCAGTGACTTTTTCCTGTTCTCAGACTTCAAGAGAATGCTCGCTGGTAAAAAATTTAGAAGCAATGAAGAGGTAATCGCTGAAACTGAGGCCTATTATGAGGCAAAGGACAAATCGTACTACAAAAATGGTATCGAAAAGTTGGAAGATCGCTATAATCGCTGTATCGCCTCTGATGGCAATTATGTTGAATAATAAAAACGAATTTTGGCAAAACAATGTGTGTTTCTATTAAACGATACGAACTTTTCAGCCGAACTGTTATAATTATTTAGAAGGTCTCAGACATGTGTTACAGAAATGACAAGACAGGGAGGTAAAGAAATGTAATACAATAACAGTTCCAGTGGAAAAGTTTAAAGTGTCAAATAAAAACACTCATAAAAGGCACACCGACAATTAGGTACATAAGCAATTTTCAGTAATATTATTTTTTTATCTTTGGGCCCCTCCCGAAACGAAACGCTGGGTACGGGCCTGCCTATAGGTGTTTTGTTCGTGAACGAAGAATTTCAAAACAATATTTTTTGAGTGTAATTTTTTTTCGTAATCAAATCGATATTCGAACTACTTTTAAATTAAAATGAGCGAGGACAATATTTATCAAATTGTATTTACCACAAAAGTAACATGTTTTCTTGATCATTTCTATATTAACTTCACACTCAACTCACATAAATTTCCGA
Organism: Malaya genurostris; assembly: GCF_030247185.1. NCBI lineage: Eukaryota > Metazoa > Arthropoda > Insecta > Diptera > Culicidae > Malaya > Malaya genurostris. The sequence goes on along the minus strand of NC_080572.1, from coordinate 231,892,194 downwards.
TGAGAGTAGTTACATAAGAACATGTAGGACGATCACATTCTCGGGGGCATTAAATCAGTCTCCCGTGGCTAACACCTGAAATAAAACGGCAACTGTCGCCCTTCGTCAAATCGTGCCAATTAGTCGTGGCAGCTCCCAGAAGAAAACCACATGCTTGATCTTTCGAAAGCGTTTACAATCATCTTCTCGGATGTAACTTTAATTAAGACATACAGGGCAGGTGAAACGTTTTTAGGGGCTACCCCCTGGCTTCAGCACTATAACCATAAAACAAACCTTCATCTGTAAACCGACAGGGGAACAAACTAACACTCTGCGGTAGGATTATAAATGGTTGTCAACGCGCACCCAGGCGCCTGTTGATTCTTCCGCCAGTCGATTGTTGTGCGCAGTTTTCAAGTTCCATTTTATCAATTCAGCTCGATCTTTTTCACCCCACTGCACCCTAATTCGGTTAGAGTGAATCGTTATATTGCATAGATAGTATTGTTTCATAATATAGAAATATTTACCCTACCAAGTTATACAATACGAATGCTTCCTCCTTGGGCTTTCTATTACAAATTCATCAGTGAACTGAAATAAGTGAATGGATATTAAGCAATACCTTTCGATAGAAGTCAGTCATTTCGCCTCGGAATATTCATCGCTGTATGCAATTTTCGAAAGACCTTCAACCAATTATTGAACAAAACAACAACGATGTTCTGATGAAAAGATTGTCATCAATTCAGCAGAACCGTATCAGTTTCTGCATCTTTCAGAATCATAAATCATACCTTTTGAGGGTTATGTAGCTCCTGACTTTTTGGCTCCGATTGCCATCGTTGTGAAAACAACCCACTCACAACCTGCACCTGCCTTTGCTTCTGCTGTGGAGGAACGATCGGTGTTTGTGTTTTTTTTTTTGTATCTAGATCGCTGTAAACTGTCCCCGAAGCGCCTCTTTTCACGATGATACCTAAATTGTCTCGATTCCGTTTTCACCCTCCCAACCGAATGTCAGCGTGCGCTACATATAAAGTGGATAATTGATTAAACATTTTGTTTTGAGCAATGCCGAAAAAAGGCACCCGTGTTGGCTCCTTAAAACGCGCCCATAAAATCAAACGACCAGATAATAGAAATTAGCTAATAAATTTCCGCCTGTTCGGGAGAAGCTACTTTCAGTAAAGGTAATGAAACCACCGAAAATGCCATCGAGAGTGTGCGCATCCATCTGCCCCTTTAGTATTGGGGACCACCTGCACATTTTGGCTGGTTATCTCCGAAATTGATAGCAAGCACTCAGTTCTCCGCAGGAGGAGCTTGAGCAGGATTTATGTTCAACAAACATACCGCGGGCGGTGTCTCAAGTGGCTAATCTCACGAACAAATCGCTCATAAGTACCTAGTCGAGAAGTTTTACATATGTAATGATTACAACATTAGAGAAGCTCACGCGCCGCCACTATTCCGAGTGGCGGTGAATCGACGCAGCCCTCTATCAAGTACTTGCGGAAAGGCGGTACTTTTTACTCCGAATTTGAAGGGGCGATGGCGACTAGAGACCATAACTTTCTCCGGCGGTCGACAGTCGAGTTCTCAAGTTGATGAAATTCATTAGTAATTTGCTCTATTTCGGCATGCTAGCTAAGAGGCCAGATGATGAAGGCGGCTTTCGAATAGAGATGCACTATGGTACTTGGTTAGATATGTTGGCAGCTGTTGCCGCTAGGTACTTGATGACTTGATGACCTGTTTTTAATAGCTATAGCTGACAACTGCTGCGCTCAGCAAAATCTAATCAGAGTAAAACTCGTCTAAATCCGAAAAAAATGTCATAACATAGAGTGAATGGTAACTCATTTGCATAAAATATTATCACTCGTAATATCGTATGCGCTTACTCTATCTCTAACGTTTGTTCTTTAAGTACTGCACAGTGCCCTCAGTTACCTGTCTGGAAACCTTTTCTCACTTTTTAGCAAAATCTTTCCGTCCGCCGAATAACTTTCCAATTTGGGCGAAGTTATGTGGTGTTCGGAAGATTGGAGTCCTATGATATAATAGTTGATGCTCTCCAACGATCGCTTCGAGTAGTGGGCCGATGCCAGATCCAGCCAGAATACCGCGTCTTCGCCCTTATGGTATTTCTTGATGAATGACGCCGCTTCCTGCAGGCATTTCGTACCATAAATTTCCCCGTTAACGGACAGTCCGGAGCGAAAGAAGAGCGGCTTTGACATCCCCTTCTCGCTGATTGTCAGCCACAGCAGTACCTTGGTGTGTGAACTTGATGCGTGAAATGAACTTCATCTCGAAGCTCACTTCCTTTGTGGGGGAAGTAAAATACGAAGTGCCATGCCAGTCGTTACCATCCAGGTTGAGATAAGTCTCGTAGTCCATCACCACCGCCAAATTGCAATTCAGGTTGACCATCTTATTCAGCTGCTGCCGCTGCGTCATTACATGCTTCCTGACTTGTCTTTTTCACAGTTTGGCCGATTGTCTTTTCCCGGTTTTCCTCCTCAGCTTCCTCTGGAGCTTCTTGTCACTCAAGGTCGTTGGCCGTCCAGATCCGGGCTTTTTTTTTCCGATGCTCTGATTGTTATCTCATAGTGCCATGATATTGTAGATGCAGGAACGAGCGTATCCGGCATCTACGGCATTTACAAAGTGAAGGGATAGAACTGTCAATTTTTTTCGGTTGACTCATGGCTTACTATGATTGATGCTGCATGAGTAGTTTCGTCAGTGCGGGTAAACCAATGAAAAATCGGTAATTTTTGTTCATTTTTTAATGCAAACGTTAGTAGCCGTTTTTGCAGCCATTTGTTGAGGCAAACTTGTTGCGACATTGCACCTGTGAGTATGATGAATTTGCTTATCAAACCACAACTGCAAACAGCCTGTCAAACCATGCACTTCTTTCAGAATTTCGATAATATTTTGGCCTTAGAAAGATCATCGATCTTACTCAAGATCATGGCGCTACTTCAAGCCGGTTTTCCATTTGCTCCACGATTCAGAAGCACCATTTTGTCGCCAATTTGTCTTGCAGCTTACGCGATCTTGTTTTCAAGTTGGTTTCCTGCTTCTCATTACTGTTTGGGTTCTTCATTACCTGCTGTTGCTTCTCGTAGTTTTTTCAACTTCATCATCAAAACAATGTTTTTGTGCCAGCAAACCGTATGTCGAAATGTTGATACGCGCAATGTTATTGCGTTAGCAGTGTTTTTTACATTTTTTTCTGAAATAATAAATTAATATGATATAAGTTGACAACTATCCTTCTACGTTTCTTTATTTTTGTGTGTAGGACATTTTTATAATTCATATATTTTTTGAGCACTTGCCATTGAAGCAGTTTTATTGCAAAAACTTTTTGAAGCCGGCTTAAAAAAATTTCCTGTCATCCCTGATGTGAACTGCATGAATTTGTATTAAATTATTGTGTGAGTTTTTGATAGGTGGTTTGCACTGCAGTTCATACTTTGTTCAAACTAAAACGTTTCAGTTTTGATTTGAAAAGATGTAAAGCATTTTTGCAATCATATGGTAAAGTAGTGTGAGATGCCGCTCTGGGAGAGTTGCCCCGGTTTCCAGTTTGTAGTTATAGAAGTACTCTGGAGTTGTGATCGTCAGTGTGAATTATCCTCGTAAGACAACAAAAAGGTAAGTAAAAGTAGTGAATTATATTATATATAAAAATATATATAACCGATAGATTGTTAGTTAAAAAAAATACTTATTTCGCATCGCGTAAAAGATGGTATTTCATTCGAAATCCATCTCAAAGTAATGACATAACCTATCTTCGTGACAGATAGATCGTTATGGTATATATTTTCTCAATCACGTGTAAAGATTTTTTTTCATCATCATTTGGAAACCATTTGGAATCAAGCAACGTCTATACTTACAAATCGAATGTTTTGTTTCTTATTTACAGCATGCAGAATGCCTACTCAATATAAAATAAGGACTAGAATAATTCTAAATTTTTGGTCACCCGAAAAAACAGCATGTATCGTACCCGAAAAAACAACATGTATCGAAGAAAGGCAGTAGATATTTTCAATTTTTTCTTCATCTCAATTTTCCATCTTACATTCTGTTCAACATGGTTAACGAATAACAAAAATACATTCACAGTCGTTTATGCCTTTCTCTATAGAAAGGTATTAGAATTGCTGGAAATACCGACTTTCGAACGGAGCATCGGAGACCCATGGTGTTATATACCATTCGACTCAGTTCGAAGAGATCGGAAAATGTCTGTGTGTATGTGTATGTGTGTGTATGTGTATGTGTGTGTGTATGTGTATGTGTGTGTGTGTGTGTGCGTGTGTGTGTATGTGTGTGTTTATATGTGTGTGTGTGCACTTTTAGAAGATATTTATACGCGCTCAATTTTCTCAGAAATGGCTGAACCGATTTTAACAAGCTTAGGCTCGTTTGAAAGCTACTGTCGGGCCATTGATCAAGTTCAAATGGCTGTGACTTTTGGTTCCAGAGATATGATGGTATAAGTGACGTAATCGACAAAACACGTTGATTTTTACCGCTCTTATATATATAAGGTTGCCAATATTTTGGGATCACCTCTAATTTCGTAAAGCGCTAGTGCTCAAAAGTTTAAGCACCTGGAAAAATGTCCTCATGAAAAAATGTGGGCTAAATCGGACATGCGTAAGGGGTGCTGCCCGGCGGTTAAGGTTTGAAAATTTTCGATCTTGAAAAAGCACCATAGGGGGGAGTACATGAAATTTCCAAAAGCGAAAACATGTTTGATGCCAAAAGTCTCAAAACTGCATGAAACGTCGAGATTTAGTGTCATCTCAAAAAAATTTTGTTTTGAAAAAATCGACTTTTGGCATCGAAATTTTTTTTCGATTTCGAAAATTTCATGTACCTCCCCCTATGACGATTTTTCAAGATGTATGAAAATTCCAGTAAGTGGACTAAGAAGAGGTTTTTGAGATTAGCATCACTCTTCTCATACGCAACGCAAATGTCAAGCACTGACTGTGTGACATAAACACTGAAGCATGCTTTTGTGAACTACTCGAATCAATCTGAATCAATTGGTGTCAAAATTAGTATCCGAAATTATTTATTAAAAGTATGAAATATACTTTCATGAGACTGTTATGAAAGAAGAGAAAGGCATTATCACACCACTAGGTGGATTAAAAAGGTTTTTTTTAAATTATGACCAAGTACTTCATTTTTGCTTTACCCACCTCGATTTGATTCACAAGTTGTTTCTTATCTTGCAAAGCGGCATCTCTCACCAAATTTGAGCATCTCTCCCGACTTTATTCTATGATAAAAAGTTGGTCATTTCGTTTTGGTGAAAACAATTAAAATTATTCGGTATAATTCAGTTTGTTTTGGTTAGCTTCATCCTTTTGTCGTTGAATACTACTTACTTTGCTATGGGGCCCCTTTTCAAAATTAGCCATATGGAAGAATGGGCAGAACTTAATCGTGAATATCTCGACATGTATTAATGGCAGCAACATAATTCTTTCATTATTTCATCAAAAATATGATCAGGAATTTAGGATAATATTTTGAACAGTGTGAGATAACCACAAACAACACAAAAATTAAGTTTTCTCAAAATTTGAAAACAACGCAGAAAACTCTTTACTTTTGCTTGGGTTTTTCGCGCAAGGACGACGATTTTGAGGTAGTCAGGCAAATATATTCAACTGAACGCTATAAAAGGGGAACCGTGGTCGAAAATCGATCATTTCTTCTTGTGCGTTGGATGGAAGCAGACGTCGGGGCGAAAAGACAGCGGCATCGGAGAGCGCACCTTCTGCGTGGTTAAAAACCTCAAACGCTCAGGCCGTAGCTCTCATTTGACTTCCGGTCGTCAAGGCGAGAAGACGCATTAAACCAGTTTCGCATCAGCTGCTAGTCGTTTGTATCAGCTGCTGGTCGTTTGCATTGGAGAGAACAAGAAACGAAAAGTGGACAGCATTATATAAAATCAGCAATTCTAATGGCTCTAAATGATATCTAAAGAACTATTAAGATTACATCTTTGCAAATCGGTAGGTAGAAATCATCAGTTTAGTGAAAATCCAAAATAATTTGATATTTCCAAAATAATGCTGATTATGCTTCGTTCGAGAAAAATGTTCCGAACTGTGCTAAATACCGTAGAGAATTCCACAATTTGGTCGCTCTAAAAGGCAGAAATGAATCCTGCACAGCATCATGGTAGTTTCTTTCAATGAAATATGCAAATCCAAAATGAGATAATCGACGTCAAAAATCATTGAAAATTCAAGTAGTGAAAAGGGGGAAAGTTTCGCAATTCACACAATCAACTATCAATTCGAATTCGAAAGTGTAAAGAAATCGTGACAGTTTTATTCGTATTCACGACATCCAGTTATGTCTCTGACATTACACACTCGTACTTTTTTACTTCAACAGGGAATAGGAGAATGAGAGAGAGAACAAAATACGTCACCTGTCTTTGACTGAGTATACTTCTTCTTGGTCATTGAACTATCGAGTATCTCATTTGACAGACCATTTGACCGTACCGATTACAGTTGATTGATGATTTTAGTCAGTCTGTCATGGTCATTTGACATGACTGACAATTAGCAGCTCTGGCTGGTTCCTGAATATCGGCTCTGGAACTACATTAAATTAACCAAAACTCTAAAGTGGAAATTACTTCGACATATCATGGAATGTTTAATCGATTGTTACACTTTTAGATTCGAATTCGATCCGATTTGCAGTTTCGACATTACAGAGTAATGAGTGATTAAAATCTCAAATTGCCACTTAAAACGACGGACATTAAAATAATGCCATGAAAACTAAAACACCGGAGAATATTTATGCAACAAACACATGCGGATTGATAAGAAAAGGTATCATCTCACTGCTAGGTGGATAAGGCACGTTTTTTATCATAACGGCCAATAAGCCACCTATAAACATTCACTTTGAAGAGGAATTCCGAAAGACTCGGTACTCGCTGAGAGTAAGTCATAATAGTAAACTATAGTGAGAAGTTTTCTCTTTCGTCTGGTGTTTAAACTAACGTTCTTTTTTTCATAACTTGACTGCAATAAACTATGACTAGATAAACAATTTTACTTTTGTATTCTTTTCGTTAAAATTAAAAAAAGTTTTTAAAATTGTTAAAAAAGCACTCTATATTTTGGAATCTTTTTTATATATTTTATATTTTTTTTTCACGTTACGCACTTACTTGATTTAAGCTTCTCAAAAAGTTTATGTATGTGCCTTTTGGTCTGCGACCCTGTTTCCTATAAGTGCGGTTAATGTTAATGTATGTAAAAGTTAAACTATCAAATAACTTTGTAAAGGAAAGGCCGAATCGTACACAGTTTTTAACAAAAAAGTATAATTTTACGTTTTTAGTAATTGTCTCGAATATAATTATGCACCAAAAATTGATTTTAAGGGGTTTCGAACGAAAGTGTTTCATACATCCGAAGCTTTTTCCTTTGAACCTACAGCTTCTTTGACAAAGATTTTTCTCGTTAAAAGTTCAAAAACTTTCACATCGTTTTACCATCTCTTAAGGGAAAAAAGTTGTTGAAATGAACTTTTATCATAGTAGACTTTGTACATTTTTTTATTGTGATTGAATCACGATCAAATATTTTTGTGAATGAGTTCTCAAAAGAAACGATGTATATTGGATAAACGGTTTAGCAGCTAGAGAATTAAGTTCACGTTTTCATCTATTCAAACCACTGTGGCTTGGTTCTTTCGTTCTCCGTGTTAGTAACAGAACTAAAGCGAACGAGCAGGGTTGTATGTTACGACTCATCCAAAATGGCAAAATCAGTTAAAATTCTTCGATTAGTAGATTTTTTTATACCGCTTCGACTTTGATCACCATTGATAATGTAATGAATTCAGTTTTCTCTGTTCGATGAAATTTCCGCGACGACAAAAGATCTAATGACTGAAACCGAGGTTTAATAAACGTATATAGTTCAATTACCCAAGCTAATTAAATTGTCTCTATGTCTCTAAGTCTCTATGTTAGTGTATGAATCCTTTTGCTTGTAAACATTGCTATGAGGCAAAGCTTATCAATGGTATGATGACTTCGGAACACGAATTACTCTATGTAAGAAATGGATCAGATTCCTAAGAAAGGTAAAATGTTCACTATTTTTTTAGTACGTTAAAACTACAGTTTGTGTACCGCATAACATGTTTAGCTTCAACTTTCCTCTCATAACAGAGGAGATGGTAGTTACAGCCATGCACAAACTAAAGCTGTCATTCGCTGCTGGCCCCGACGGTATTCCATCATCTGTGCTGAAGCGTTGTGCGAATTCTCTGAGTTATCCGTTAGCTAGGCTTTTTAACATTTCTACTCTGCGAAGTGAGTTTCCTTTACGATGGAAGTTTTCATATTTATTCCCAGTTTACAAAAAAGGCGATAAATGCAACATTTCTAATTACCGTGGAATTACGTCTTTGTGTGCTTGCTCTAAGCTATTTGAAATAATCGTGAATGATCTACTATTTGCTAGCTGTAAAAGCTATATATTAGATTACGAGCAGCATGGTTTTTACCCAAAACGCTCGGTATCATCGAACCTTATTTTATTCACCTCAAAGTGTGTTCAGAACATGAACTCTGGATTGCAAATCGATGCAGCGTATATGGATCTTAAGGCTGCATTCGATCGAGTGGATCACGGAATACTTCTGTCTAAACTAAAACGACTGGGCGTCTCACCGACGAGCGTAGACTGGTTCAAATCGTACTTGACAAACCGTTCAGTTCGAGTGAAAATTGGATCTTCAACTTCAGATATATTCTCAAATCAGTCTGGAGTTCCGCAAGGAAGCAATCTTGGTCCATTACTGTTTTTGATCTTCATAAACGACGTTTCCTTTCTGTTACCACCGGAATGCAGATTGTTTTATGCAGATGATGCAAAAATTCTGAAAGTCATCAAGAATCTCGAGAACTGTTTTGAACTACAACAAATGATACAAAAATTCGCTGATTGGTGCTCAAAAAATTTCTTATGCTTGAGTATCGAGAAATGCTGTGTCATATCATTTCATCGGAAATCGGATCCTATTCTGTACGATTACGGAATTTCGGGAAGGTCACTGACGCGAGTAGAAAGCATTAAGGACCTTGGTGTCACATTGGATCGTGAAATTACCTTCAGACTCCACTATGACAATATTTTAGCCAAGGCTAACCGTCAACTTGGTTTTATCGTTAAGGTTGCTAAAGAGTTTCGGGACCCGTTATGTCTAAGATCATTATATTGTTCACTTGTACGTTCAATATTAGAGTCAAACGCTGTAGTATGGAGCCCCTACCATGCTCACTGGATCGCCAGGATTGAGGCTGTTCAAAGAAGATTTGTTCGGTACGCTCTGCGTTTGCTACCGTGGCGAGACCCTGTAAATTTACCGCCATACGAAGATCGGTGCCGCCTTTTGAATATCGAGCCATTGGAGTTACGACGTATAGCCGCTCAAGCAACTTTCGCTGCTAAACTACTGTTGGGGGACATTGATAGCCCCACTTTACTTATGCAACTCAATATCTACGCACCTGAAAGAACACTTCGCCAGCGGAGCATTCTGTTCCTAGATCCGAGGAACAGAGTGTATGGACAGCACGAACCTTTTCGAATAGTCTGCATGCGGTTCAACGAATTTTTTCATCTTTTTGATTTTAATGTGTCACCTGTTGTGTTTCGTCAACGATTGCTTAACCAATTCCACATTGTGAATAATTAGCTTTAAGTTTTTAGTCATTATTTTTATTTCTCTTTCATTAGGACAAAATATGTCAGATGATTCTATTTATACAAATAAACAAATAAACAAAAACTAAAAGGAAAAGTATAGCGTCTGGAATATTACAACGATAAAAGCATATTAACTATTGCAATAATTATTTTTTGCTACTGCAAAACAAGTAATCGAAACGCAAACTAAACAAAACGGCTACAAAGTAGGGTTCAACTTTTACATCAAGTTGACCTACACTGGCAGTTCGATTCAGGCTGCTGTGCTTTGTCGAATCGAAGACGAAACATGAAGGAAATTTGATTTTTTTCTATGTAACCAAGAGAACCCGCAAGTTGATTTCTAAATATATCTAATGCCAAGTCACTAATCTGTAATGATTTATACGATTTCGTTGAACTCCGAGTGAGCGTTCATTTGATCAGAATCTCCTTATTTGATTTAATACCTACAAATTGAATCATTCGGATGCCTGAACGTAAGCGCTACTTCACGATTCATTCCGAAGTTAACTTTACAGGTTTCTACGCGACCAACTTTACAACATTATAACTCCAAAACCTATCAAATCCAATTAAAACTCAGATTTAACGCACGTTTTCACCGCCAATCAATCCGTAGGCGCCATATTGGTCGTGATGGGTATTGTTGTGCAATGGTAGGCCGTCTGGGGGTAACAGACAGACGCAGGTGACGATCGTTGGCGCATCCACTGCCTATGCGCATATTGCGGAGCGTTTCAAATTTCACGCCATTTCGATTCCCATCCGACAACGTGATGCAACAGAAAGCTCATATCGAAAGGGTTTCACGGCATAGTAGCAGACGGCAGGCCGATAGATCATCGTCGGGAGGTCTTGTCGGAGTGTGGGTTTAAGGTTTCTGGTCTGTAAACGCTGTGTGAAGCAGGCCAGGAAGAAAAAGTAGGCGTTCCCCTTCGCAACCAATGAGCGACAGTTAATGAAGCACATGCGGTAAGGCGAGAGTGAATTCAAAGCTTGCTTCGTTTCATGTTTCACGCATTCGTGTACGATTGAACTAGTGTTCGGTGTGTGGGTGAGCACGAACTTCTTTTTTCGATTCTGCTCTACACACGTTTCATTTACCGATTCGTTTTGTTCTGTCTATTCGTCGGGCGGTTTCGGTCACTGGAACCTGTACAGCGGCTCGTTGTAAGTTGACCAGGTTGTTTATACTTTTCCACGTCGTCCCATGCGTTCGCTACGTTCGGGTTTTCTACCTCTTTTTTGCAGTTTTCGCGACTGTCGTGTCGTGGCGGTTCAGTGTAGAGCGCGAGCAGGGTTATACACTGGGATGGCCAGTGAGTGAGGCTATTTTATTGGCGCTGCAGTTGCGAGGCGATTTTTTCACTGGTTGGACGCGTGTTTGCAAAAGGGCGAATGAATTCGCTAACGGAATAAACAAACAATAAAAAAAGAGCTCTAGCTACAGCTACAGCGTCTCGGGCGGGCGGTGTCGCGACGGCAATTACGTGGCGTGGGTGTGTGAGAACAAAAAAAAAACCGGCAACGGCAGCAACAGGGGGCAATAACGGCAACTGCTATTACAGAAATGCAATCGATGGTGTGAATAATAGCGATTGCATGTGGGCTGTCAACATGACAAATGAATATTTCTGAATTTTCATGAATCAAGATTCTTTCAAGTTCCGCGAGGCGGCTGAATTGTTCCCATGAATGGTTGGGCGTGTGCTAATAATCGATATCGACCTGTATGGCGTTTATGTTTATGGTTAATGGTGATAAAAGCAGTAGTAAAGTGAAGTTGACTGGTAGCAAGTGTACGATACCATCGTGGATTATTTATACCGACCGTAGTTTTCCCGGATAACAATGACTGATATGATTGACCTGAGAATGCATCAGCACATTGCGCATGAGATCTACCGGCAGCAGATGATGCAAAGGATTCCAGGTAAGGCCATTTGCTGCGACGGTGAGGTGGGATTTTTAGTTGAAGTTACTTATTATTAATTTTCGATTAAAGTAATTTCGTTTTATGGTAAGTATGTATTGTAATTATTACGGATTTCCGTTTCTGCGTGAAACAGACACATGCAAACCATTCAATCGTAACATTTGAAGCTAAAACTATTCACATTTATAAAGCTTTTTTTTAATCAAAGTACATAAAATTGTTGAAAGATAACTTTGAATCATCCAAAAATTGCTTAAAACATTGGATGTGTGTAAACACGTTTCTTCTTTTTGTTCTAATAACCGTATAATCCATCCTGTTAGTACATATATTCCAGTAGTCTGATAATAAGTTTTTCCACCATTTCAACTATCCTGGAATACGTTTAAACACATCTTAAACTCAATAATTCAAATATTTTAGGTTTTATCGTTCTCCCGAGACATAACACATATTAAAGTTCAGGTTCTTACATCCTTTTTAGTAGGCTTAAAAATATCAGCATATAGCTGAAATTGAAAAAGAGGAAGACCAAAACGTTTCTGGATGGCATAAAACTGCCTTCATGTTTGATTGCTCTTATAGCTAAGTGCGAAGTACAAATATGACAACCACAGAGAGGTTCCTCCAATGATATTTTATTAAGTGGAAAATGTCTTTAAAAGGTGACCACATTTAGTTAGTCACCAATTTTGCAGCAACTTGCTTCTAAAAAAAGACGATGATGTACAGATATACTAATTTTAGAATTTAGTAGACATCATGAAAAAGGTTTTCATCTGTACTACTGGGGACAAAACATAGTAAGACCAAAGATGAATAATAAAGACATGTATGTGCTTACAAATATTTAAAACAAATCTGGTTCGTTCCCGGTACTTTCTAAAATGACCGCACTCACCGCTTGGTGGAGCGCGAGATTAACTGCATTGTTATCATTTCGACCAAAGTGTGCCATAAAATCTCAAGTGTGCGGTTCTCACGGTTTGACATTTGCATTATGAATGTGATGATGGGAACTCAGCAGTGCAACCAATTTATCACCATTGGTGCCAGTTTCACGGAGGACCGTACATGTACGCCAAAAAAGATCACTGTCATGTCTGGAAATTCGTTTGTGGTAAGACTTTGTTCAAACACTGATAAAAATATTTCCTGAATTTACATCTATTTTCATGCACATATTTGGAGCAGGAAATTGAACATAAAGTTACTTTACAATTCTGTAGGTTTCACTATAATTTAATCGCAAAACTAACGTTTAGTTTTGCTTCGATGATGGTTTTCAACCAAACTTTCGATTCAACCCATGTCTTTTCCATATTACAATTGATTTACATGTCGTGTAAATTTCATTATTTCTTTTCGTGTAGTTTCAAAATTCTTTATATATTCTTCCAAATCAATTTCGTCCCCCTCAAAGTATTCCCCCCTCAGCCACAATACACTTATGCAAAAATTTTTTTCCAATCCTCGAAACAGTTGTTAAATTCAATTTCCGGAGTAGCCTTTAATGCGCGTAGCAATTCAAGTTTGATGTATTCAATTGACTCAAAAAAGGTTTCCCCGGAGCGGTCGTTTGAGTTTGCTGAATAGCCCGAAGTCACACGGAGCTAAATCAGGCGAAAACGGTGGTTGTGGAACTATATTGGTTGAATTTTTGGCGAAAAAACCACAAAGAATCAATGCAGTATGCGACGGTACATTATCGTGGTTTAAAACCCAAGAGTTGTCGGCCCATGGTGATCTTTTAAAACGGTTTTTATTAAACATTCCGATATTCCAACGACCCCAGTAACGTCTCGGACTGTTAATAGTTGATTATCGAGCACCAATTCCGCAGTTAATGTTGATGGCCGTCCTGGACGTGGTTCATCATCAACGCGCTCTCGACTCTCTTTAAACAACTTGTACCCATCAGAAACACTTACTCACGACATACAATTATCACCGAAGGCCGTTTGCAATATTCTGAACATTTCGGCACCAGAAATCTGACACCGCACACAAAATTTTATGGAACTTCTTTGTTGAATAATTTCACTCACTATAAAAATCGCCGATTGCACTTTTAATGCTTCAGAAAGAAAGACGTAAACTAAACACTAATGAATATTTTGACGTGACACTTGCCGCAGACGTCACTAACAGTCATACCAACCTAGACAAAAAAAAATTTCGACGAATAAAGTTTCTGCGTGAAATATAATACAAAAGTCTTACTACTTTTTGCCCACAGTAATATGATTGTAACAAAATTAAATTTTAATCAAAATATTTTGATTTCCCAAGGCATGTTGATACTTAGATTTTGATTTTTGAGTAATTTTATCGAAAAGAAGTAGCAACATATTTGGTGCACATTTAGGTTGTTCCCTGTTTTTCGTATGGCTTGAAACATTCTGTCAATGCCACTATACATAGCAAATCATGTAAAACTTCCGATCTGATGAGCAGTCAAATCCCGAAATTCAAGAGCTGAATGTCTTAACTAAGCATCGGTTGGATTTTATTTGCTAAGACCAGAATTAGTCCGCTTAGACAAAATCATGCGCATCACCTAGGCATCGGAGATTTTCCGGCAAACAGATCTTTATTTAAATACATACAACCCTTACAAAGTGCAAATAATACAGTGTAATAAATTTCCCAGTACAACTTCACCATCAGGTATTACATCACAACGTTTCTATATTTGCGGCATAATAAAAAAGCAACTCTCTTCAATCGCAGTTTTTTAACTAAATTGCTGCCGGGTTATATTTTAAATACATTTTTATTCAGACCTATTTGCGTACAAGCTTTACGTGGCCGACTGAGCCGATTTTTTAAATAAAAATTTATTTATTTTCAATCTCGTTGTCACCCTTTTTCTGGGGGAAGAGGAGCTTCCATTTCCCTCCTGCGAGGATTGAGGGGCTTGTTCGTGGCTCGTCTCGTCATCCATTGACGCATCTGTGGTATTGTTGATTTCCGTCTTCTTTTCGTTTTCCTTGTTATTCGCAGTCTTGATCTCGTTGCTAGTTACTGTAGAAGCGCCTTGTTGTACATTGGTTGCAGTTGCTTGTTGGTTAGATGGTGAAGTTGTTTTTGAAACAGGAGCACTGCATTCACTAGTTTCCGTTGTTGAGCGGTTGTTCTTGTTTGTTTTCCACTCGTACGCCATTCCGGATACCCGGGAAAAAATTTCGCCATACTTTCGATGGAAAGAACTTCACCGTACTGTGACATAGTTTCCCGAACGAACTGATCGCTGGTCTGCGGTGGAAGGTCATGCACGTGTACTTCTATGGCATTGTCCACCATGTGCACAGGGATTTTATATTTAACATTGTCATGATCAACACTATGAACCCCGTTATTAACCGAAGCAAATACAATTGCATCTTTTTCACGTTTGAACATAATGTACACAAAGTTAGAAGCCTTGTTGAATTGAATCTCATTCACATCATCAACGTTTAGATGCATTTGTTCCTTAAACAAGATTTCAATTTTGGTTGCTGCTGGTCTTAATTTGCAGCACTTGAAATCAATACAAATTAAATTTGGTCTTAGAGGTCAAGTTTCTTGCTTTGTTAAATCGTATTTGCCCATTTCTATTGTCTCGACCGTAAACGATTTGCGACTGTATCGGATAAGATACGAACAAGAACTGTGATTACTGCCGGGTTGTTTCCATTATTGCATTTTTAACAGTTAATGATTAATATTATCAACAGTTAACAGTACATAATTAATATTATTAATTGTATAATAATTCACATAGCATTGTATAAAACATTATTCAAATGAATGTCTGGAATATTTATTTTGACTAGAACTATAAAACATCTAGAATAATTTGGAAGTTTTTTGATAAATTAGTAAATTAATTGAAAAGCATCAGTCAATTTATTTGTTTATACATTTATTTCTCTTCAAAGTGCATCAATTGTACGTTAGGTCGTATCCGCAGCAATCGTTCCATACAAATGTTGACGCAAATTCTTTCGGATTCTGCAATATATATTCATTCTCTCAGATTTCTGAAGAATTGAAAAACCCGTTCCAGTATTTATTGTTTCTTCAAAGCCTGACAATATACATAACAATATACAAAATAAACTTCAAATGAAATGATATTTTCGAGCCATCAGTGCGTTTGCTTATACGTTTAAGTTGAACTGTTAAATGGCAGTGGTGGTTCGATTTGAACTGTTAATATATTGATAAGTGGAAAACGAAGACAAAATAATTGATTTTTGCTGACTGACTGTGACTGTACCATTAGCCAAATTGGTAAATGATATAATCTACTGCAAAATTAGCTCCAGCACGGAGAAACTGATATCTGCTTTTTGAGGAACAAAACGCTCGATTTTATTAGTTTGGTTACACAGTAAAAATCTATTAAATTTTCAGATGACGCAAATCGTCACATAGCTCAATGAATAAGAACGCAATTCGTAAAAAACGACTGAATTTTACAAGAATGATTTAAATATGTGTCAAACAAACTTCTCTTTTAAAGCAGTCGTGTACATTTTCGTGTTTCAGCACTTAAAAATAAGTCAAAATGCATTAAATATGTGTTAGGGTGAAGCCAGAGTGGGCCCGACACGCGACGCGAAAGTTTTCCAATGATAGCGAGTGTCAAAGTGATAGTAGTAATAAAACAATAGAAGATAATTTTATTAATATCAAAGCACTAATCGGAGCAGTTTTAACGGAATGCGCAAGTGTTGGAGATTTGAAAACATTAGAAATTTAATTATATTTCTATTTAATGAAAAGAAAATGCTGATCAAAATGAATCGAAATCAACTCTTATTTAAGCCATCTACATGCTGTAGTGTTAATTGCCTGCAGCTCTATCCAAAGCTGTAGCTTTTTTTGCAGAATGCAAATCTTTCTCACGCGGCAATGTTTTTTCTGCAGTAGTTTCAACTTTCGAAGTTCTATTTCCAGAAATAATGCTGATTGGAAGCCAGCTTCTTAAAATTTACAACTAAAAATTTATGGAAAATGTATGAACTTTTTCCATCGACATAACTCGAAATATTCTAAAAACTCATTTAATGCACTTTCATTAACTGTACATGCCAATAATTTCTAATGTTTCCGATTAGTGCTTTGATATCAATAGAATTATCTTCTTTCGACATAAAGAAAAATAATTCAGGAAACCTTTGGTGGCTCGTTAATCGCATGAAAAACTGTGCACGTACTGCTTCGTTGTTTGTCGCACCGAAAATCGCTTGTCACTACGCAACGCCTCGTGTTTACTCTGAAATACATGTTAATTTTTTGCTGTAAACAAATGAATGAAATACAGAACTTTAATGATCGCATCGCTACGCGTCGCTTGTCGCTTTCTCTCTGACTTCACCCTTAGATATACTGTCAAAATGAGTCATTTTCGACGCTCACATATATCGGTCACAAAAACCGTAAATTTACATGATTTTTTCTAGGTGTGTAGCTATTATTAAGTAATATATTATGTTTTTTTCTCCACAACTGCAACTATAGATTTGTTTTTTTCAATCCCTTAAAAATATAAAATTGTTGGTTAAATTTACAATTTTTCGAGTCTGTTGTCAATTTTTAGCTAAGACTCAATGCAATATCCTTCTATTATTATTTAAGTTGAATTTGGAAACGAAATACTATTTTCTATTTATTTGAGTTTGTGGAATGCAATAAAAGACATTGATAAATTAAGTTATATTAGGGGATAGCGGGGCTAGTCCGGCCACGGGGTTAAAACTGATAGCTTACATATCTTCTAAGCCTGCAATTATTTCGACCCATGGATTGATTTTGTAAACGCGCTTTTATGTGACAGACAGACGTCAGTTAGCTGGAAGACGCTGCGTCAATTCAATTTGGCGTCAATCGTGTTTGTGTCAGAAGGTGTACGGTATTACCTGGATTTTTCTTAAACTTTTTAATTTCAGTTCATTGTAATAACAGCCTTGTAAGTGCTTTCTTATGTTCATTTCGTACTGAATCCAGTGATTAATAAGTGCTCTCGATCACGTGTAAAAAAAATTATTTTTGTGTCTCGAAAATGAATTATCTATGCAGTGCCTAACCGGACAGAAAAGTGGGGCTCAATAGGACACATAATTTTGAGCCTGAAAATCCTAATGCGTTCTTGAAACATACCAAAATATTGCTATCTATATTTCAATTCTGCTTCTTACCACTTATTAAAACTTGACTTTTTAACTAACGATTTAGTAACAACCCCATTTTATATCATGTATTCTATGTACTCATCCAGCAGTGATGCCAGATATTTTCATAGAAAATCTGTATTGCTTTGTATAAAAATCTGTATTTATCTGTATTCACTAATTAAATGAAATTTCAACTATAAATGATGTCATAAGCATTCATTCTTGTTATATTCGTAAGTAATTGCCGCGCTCATAGGAATATCCAACGAGGAAATTTAATAGTTTTTTATCTACAACAATTGCATTGTAATTCCATACACTTATCAACTTTGTAAATGTAGACTTCAGAAGTTGGTATAGAATTTCCACACCCAATAAGCCATGTCTAGTCAGGCGACACAACTCGTAGTCTGACAATAAAGTTTCATGATGTTGCTTAAATATCAATTCACCTTGATTCCCAATTGGGATATAAATGTATTTCAGTGTTCATCATCAAATATCTGTGCAAAAGATTTCGATTTTAATTTGTGATTTGTCCGTTGATGCATAAACTTTTTATCTCGTCATTACAATCAAATACTAAATGATACTCTCAGACTTTTAATTCGCTTTTTTTCTTACTATTTGTGAAATCTGTATAAATCTGTATTAAATTTAGATAATCTATATAAAATCTGTACTCTGTATTAAATCTGTATGTGCAAGTAAAAATCTGTATAATACAGATGATTAAACAGTTGCAAATTTTCTATTTTTTTTAACATGTAATTAGTATTTGACGAGAATTTTTTCTTCAAACTGAAATTTTGCAGATTTGTGTCCAGAGGTTTTGTCAACTAAAACTACCTTCTGAAATTACGAAATATTTTATCAAAACAAATGGCGAATAATAACTAATTTTGTTTTGATAAGCTTGGTAAATTTGTTGACAAATTCAACTAATCCAAAAACAAAAATATGAATTCGGCGAAGAGCTAATTTGTTTCTTTCCGTTAGTGTTCTGTTAATATATGGTAGTGTGATTTCCCGATCCACATATCATATCTCAACTTTTTCCGTGTTTGCTACTCGTTGGAAAAGTTTGTTACTTTAACTACCAACGAGTAAACGAGTTATTGTTACTATATAACCACTTGTTCTGAAAACGATTTTTTTTTGTTATAAAATTGTTACGGCTTGATGATCGGGTTCTGTTGTGTGTCAAGCAAATCTATTAAAAGAAAAGTTCTTCATTTGGTTTCCGAGTGAATAAGCATAATCGTACAACACGCGAAAGAGTCATTGTGGTTCACTTACTTAGTGCAATGGTTCGGATTAAAAGGCTTGCATATTGAAATTAATGTACTAACATTTATTATAGAGTGAGCAAGCGTATGTTATCGTTAGATGGAAAATTTGCACATTGAAAGGAAAACACGCGTTTATTTGTCAACATGCTACGTCTTAGCGGTCGATACAATTTTTCTAAATTTCTGTTTATGCTTATGAACAAATTCACAATGTTTAACAGATCTATTTTATTCGAAATTCGACTAACCCTGCTTTCCACTCCGTTACGGATCGGGACTAGCTGAAATCGTACAGAGAATCAGACCTGGGACTGACCGCAGAATTCTTTGATAAATTCCGGCGCCGAATAGTAAAAAACTATGAAATATGCAAGTGACGAAAATCCACTTATGACACAATTCACTATTAAACTTCCTCAGCCTATCAAATCTACGTGTAAAATTATATATTTCAGTACTTGAGAATGTTATACAAACTGTAAAAATGAGTCATTGTTGATGCTCAAATATGTCGGTCGCAGAAGACATAAATTTACACGTTTTTTTTTCAGGTGTGCGGCCAGGTCCAAACATTAGATCGACTCAGGAATGGAAAGATATATTAGTCTAACTCATGTTGTGACTATAGATCATTTCCCGTGACACTTGTGCGCATTACACAAATTTGTTAGTATAAATCTTAGTAATGGTAATATTCCCGCACGACTTAGTATATTCCGGTCTCAAGATGCTCGGATGCACCATAAAACTTATGGACTTCCTAAGCGAACCTGTCAGGAATATCCTATAGAATATTTTTATCCACAGTTCTTATTCGTGTAAATTGAGTTCGCATTTACTAAATGTTAAATTGGTTAAATTATATTTGTTACGTTTCGTCTTTGAAACATCAGTGCATTAGCAGATAAGATTAAACTGCTAATGCCACCTCGCGAATCAACATAATCCGATAAGCAGATATAAAGGTAATACTGTTTTGCAAAATACTTTTTTATTGTACTGAAGTGCAATGTTCTTCCTGACGTTCCGAAAGAACAGAACAATTTGACGGTTTACTGGCCGTTATCAGATTGTAGACATTCAAGGGTTTCGGTACCTCGTGGGTTACCAGTTTGTACAAACTGCCCATGACATATTCTTAACGTAAAATATAAGGAAACGTAAAAAATATTAAATTAGTCATGTGCATAAACTGGTTACCCACCAGATACCAAATCACTGAATGACCGGTTATAAAGATTGATCTGGCAGCCGACTACCGAGAAAAAAATCAACAATCTATTGTAAATTTGAGGTGTCGGTTATCAGGAATTTGGTGATTCATACAACCGGACGGATATATCTATGTCACTAAAATAATAATATTAACGAATTTTTGCGATGGTTGATACAATGTGTAATCTTGGAAAACAGGGGAAAGCATGGAAGAAAAAATCAAATCAAATTATCAAATAAAACTTTGAAGCAAGATAGAAATTGATAAATATTTCTGTTGGAAGATTATGAGAAATTTATTATTAATGTCATTTATTTATACACGACTTGAACCTTTTCAGTCGATTGAACAGAAGGTTTTACTCGTACACGGTTGATCTTTATACCACATGGAAGCACTACTAAACCGCGCAATCGCCAATGCATGAGTCTGTATTTGTATTAAATTTATTTATTTTGTATTTGAATACTTTTCCTCATCAAATGATCACAAGTCTCTATCTCATGCCTCCACGTGTTTCTTATGATTACCCGTGTCGACTGGGAGCTACCGCCTTCCGCGGTAGTAGCAGAATGAGAGGGTGCGAGCGAGCAATGGCGTGATAACCCTACCGTAGGCAGAATTAAGTACCTGTCGCTTATGTCAGTTATGTGGTGTGGTATACAACAAAGAAACCCCCACTATAGCGAGACAGGGGGTTGGAACAGGCCCAGCGAGCCGCCCGGAATCACTCGTTACGAACAATCTAGCCATAAACACGTATCGGAACAATCGGCATCGACCTAGGCGATAAAAAAAGGACAACGATTGGAAGCTCGACACATGGAAATGTAAAACGGTTGGTTACTTCACGATCAGTTGTAAACTCGCAAATTCGGTGTCGTAGCACTGCAGGAACTTTGTTGGACGGGTCAGAAAAAGGGTGAATAGAGCGGTTATTTTCTACCAGAGCGGTGGTACATCTAGTGTACTGGAAACTGATTTTATAGTGTTGACCAAGATGCGTTGGATGGGAACCAATCAGCGACAGGATGTTTGTGTGTTGAAGATTAAAGGTCGTTTCTTCAATTACAGCATCATCAACGTACACTTGTCACATGAGACGAGAAGAAAGTATTTTACGCACAGCTGGATCGAACCTACGACAGCTGTCCATGGTGGGATGTAATTCGCGACACTTTTCGAATCAATGTTTAGATACCATTCACAATTATATAGCCGTTTCAATTGCGAAATTGAGTTACGTTACACAACTTGTTCAGAACGGTATAGTCTTGCTAACTTAAATCGGGGAAACAGAAATCTGACGAAATCGTCCCCTTCCCTTTGATTCTACAACCAGCCCAACGCACGAGACGACCACACGAGCGCGGGTTGTTAATTATGAGACCATAACTTTTTTGTAACTGCTTCTACTGCCTGCAGCTACACACGTTCCCTACATCATTTAGACATGTTTTTGGAGCTTTTTTTTGCTGTAGACATACTTTTGACAATTGCTTCGTTGCTTGGCATTATCTTCCCACGTGAAAGTGTGCGACACATTTTGTCAACTCTTTTCTCGCCGTAATGAGTGACAAGAGGAAATGAGATGTTGCCTTTAATTATCTACGGGAAATTGAAAGCCACGCTTGACATTCTAGTCTCGAGTGTTTGGGTTTGTTGTTGTTTCAAACGGTGTGGGCCGTGTGTTGGAAGTAATGACGTGCCAAAATGGACCGCTAATGGTTTGTTAGTTTTTGGCACATGGTTGCCACCGGCATCTCAACTCACGAGGAGTGAGAATTGCCGAACTGATGATAATATGGCAAGTAGGTGCAATTAACGTTTACGTGATGGTTGTTTGGCTTTATTTTTTCACTAGAAAAATAACATAGTGAATCCTATATGAGAATAAAAATCCCATCAATCACGCAGAAACATTCGAAATTAATCATAAAACAAGAAAAATCAAACTGACACCCGCATGTTCGACTCTTGGCGTCACTCGGTTTGATCAAGATCTCTGTGCCTTGGAAATTTGTTCGGACGCATCAGAATTGACATTTCAACCTGTTAAAATTCTCTCCAGACATTCATCGCTCACATGATCATCACCTTTCGTCCCGCATTCCGAATCCGAGTCCGAAAACAAAATTAATTATTCCACACCCCATGGTTGTTTGTTTAATCTACTGATCCCTGACCGTCATCATCTCATCGATTCATCCCTTATGGTGCACATGGACAACGAATGTTTTTTTTTTCTTCAACCATGTGCTCTACGTACGTCTAGGGAACCGATTTCCAATTTTTCCCAAACCTTTCAGTCATTAATCATCCCCTGCGGCGAGGATCATCATCATTATCATCATCGAAAAGGGGCCCAAAATCGAAAAACCAACAGATGAAAGATTGAGGTGGGACTAATTTTCTAAAACAAACAGGATTCCATGTTGGTTCCGTAACCATGTTTGAAGATCCGTGTTCGTCTGTTGATTGTGGATGCATTTCTGAGTTGCTGTTTGTTCCAGTAACTATTGTGGAAAATGCATGAAAAACTTGCCAAGAACAGGATGATGAAGCAGGAATGCTTTTCACTCATTTTCGTTTAGTTGTTTCAATTGCATTAGAGAATATCTTAATTTTCCAAATAATTTATTGGAAATATTATAAATTACCGATCGCATGTTGGAATACACAATCCAGTGGTTATTCTGCATCCAATTTCATTCCTATGTGTAGTTTCAATAACAGCAACCAACTTTTAGTATAAAGGAAACTGGGGCCCGACTGGATATGGGTTTAAACCAGACAGCTTAAATATTTCATAAACCTGCAATTATTTCGATCCATGGATTGAATTTGTAAACGCGCTTCCGCGTGACAGACAGATGTCAGTTAGCTGGATTGCGTTGAGTCAATTCAGCTTGGCGTCAATCGTGTCCATGTAAAAACGTGTTCATGTTTTACTGATTTTTTTTTACACTTTCTGAATTTTTGGTTGATTTCTGTGCATTATTATGACGTTCTTATTTTTTTTTCCATAAATACGTTTATTTCTTAAGGCAGTTTACATAAGTTTTTCTTCGCCGTAGCATCACTTTTACATAATATTCTTATCCTAATTTAATTCTAACATAGTCACAACGTTTTGAATTTATTAAAACATATTCTCTTATAGCTTAAATATCATCTTAGGTAACTCGTCATTAATTATGAAATCTACTCGGAAATATTATTTGAACCAAACGATTAACTTCTATAAATTATAAAATAAGCTGTTATTTTCAGACATTTTGTTGATAATTTCATAAACTGTTTCGAGTTTGTTTGTATCATTACATAATTTTTATTCTAATTTAGCTATTGGTTGAACTCATGAAGGCAGCTGGGATCAGAACTAAGTCTTAAAAGGGGCCTTTATTAAATTGAAACTCCAATTTTCTTTATGAAATGATAAATAAGTTTCATGTATGAAAGGTCACGACAAGCAAGAATGTCTCGAACTGGGATATTGGATAGTTTACCTTGGGTACGCAAAGAATTTATTAGTTGAGATCTGACATCACGATACTCCACGCATGTCCAAACGACATGATCAATATCCCGATAACCTTCTCCGCAAGCACAATGATTAGTCTCGGAGAGCCCAATTCGAAGGAGATGTGCATCTAACGTGTAGTGATTGGAATTGAGTCTGGACATCACACGAATGAAATCCCTACTCACATCCAGTCCCCTGAACCATGCCTTTGTCGATATTTTCGGAATAATTGAGTGCATCCACCGACCCAGATCATCTCTATCCCAAGATGCTTGCCAGCTGGCAAGTGTTCTTTGGCGAGACGAGCTATAGAATTCGTTGAAAGCAATCGGTCGCTCATAAATTTCACCCTCAATAGCACCACGTTTGGCTAAATTATCGGCTCTTTCATTGCCTGGAATGGAGCAATGAGCCGGGACCCAGACTATAGTGATTAGATAATTATTATTCAATATGTCGTTCAGACACTGTTTTATTTTACCCAAGAAAAACGGTTCATTTTTGCCAGCAGCGATTGAGCGAATGGCTTCAATTGCACTCAGACTATCTGTGAAGAGGAAATAATGGTTTGGAGATAATGTGACGATTACACTCAAACTATAATGAACTGCTGCTAGCTCTGCTATATAAACAGATGCAGGTTCTTGAAGCCTAAATGAGGCCGAAACATTATTGTTGAACATACCAAACCCTGTCGCTTCTTCAATTCGCGATCCGTCCGTGTAAAACATTTTCTCAGAGTCAATATGCCTGAACTTACTTGAAAATATTTTTGGGATTTCCGTCGAGCGTAGATGATCCGGGATTCCACGCACTTCACGCTGCATGGATGTATCGAAAAATAAAGTTGAGTCAGGGGCACTTAGGATGCTGACACGGATATATGACGTTCTTATTAGTGCTTTTAGATGTTCATTTCGTGTTGAATTTAGCGACTATTATGTGCCTTCGATTAAATGGAAAACAAAATTATTATTGCGTCTCGAAAATCAATGCGGGGCTCAACAGGACAAAAAAAATGTAGTTCAACAGAATACATAATTTTCGACTTAATATTCTTAAAGATTCTTGAAACATACCCAAATATTGTATAACAATAATCTATTTTGCTACCACACTTCTTATCTCGTATTAAATACAGATTTACTATAAATTTAAACAAAGCAGTTTGTAAAAACTTTGAATGCAAAAACCGGATAAATACATTTGTTTTGGAAGAACCGGTTAAGTTTTTGTCCGGTTTTTGCATTCAAAGTTATTTTGTCCGGTTGTCGTAGAAAATATGTTTTTAAACGATTCTTGTATTGCAAAATCCATGACCGGTTTTTGCTCTCAATGCATTTATCCGGCTTTTGCATTCAAAGTTAAAAGGCGCCCTACTGTATTTGGTCCTCATTTTTGTGTGAAACTTCATAGGTCGGTTTAGCCCCGCGGTTTCTAAATGCTGGATTTTGAGTTGATCACTTCATCTTGTCGGTTTTCCTTTAAAAACTTTTTCTACAAATGTCGGATTGTTTTGCGGTTTTCGAAGGTTTTCTTTCTCGTAAAATTTCCTACGAAAATAACATAGGCACTGATGTTCAGAGTTTATAGGTTGATCTCCAACCGATTTTTTTTGTAAAAAGTCAATTTCCTTTATATTAAATCCAATACAAACTTGAACCTCTGGCGCGAAAATAGTTTTTATCCGGTCGAACTAAAATTTTGCATAGTTCTTATGGAACCCAAAAGGTTTCAAAAGTTGGAGGTGAGAAAATAAAACTAGGTTTTTGCATAATACGAAAATATGTGCTATGACAATATTCGGATTCTGTTTAAATTCGTTTCAAAATCGAAGATTTATGGAAATAACTGAAATATGGGCTTTTAAAATCGACTGAGTCAGTGGAACTGAATGACACTGCTTTCCGTTGCCGGCCACGTCCAGATGCAGATGCACTTGTGAAGAAAGGATTGTTAGTTCAATGCATGTTGCTAATAGTAA
Source organism: Malaya genurostris (assembly GCF_030247185.1). Taxonomy (NCBI): domain Eukaryota; kingdom Metazoa; phylum Arthropoda; class Insecta; order Diptera; family Culicidae; genus Malaya; species Malaya genurostris. The sequence goes on along the minus strand of NC_080572.1, from coordinate 231,866,282 downwards.
CCGAGGAATCCGCTGCATTGTTGTGTTGTTTGTTAGTAAATTTTCGAATAATACAATCATGTGCTAATTGCTCTGGGTAGCCGGCTACCGAGAATACTTAAAATACCTGATGGATCCAAACAGTCACGTAACTCAGACATGTGTTACAGAAATAACAAGATAGTAAACGTAAAGAAATGTGGAAAAGTTTGAAGTGTATGTTAAAAACAAGGCACACCGGAAATTAGTTATATAAGCAATCTTCAGTAACATTATTTTTTAATCTTAGCGTTAAACCCGAAACGTTCCCCAAATAATCAACGGAGGTCAGTCTAGTCCGATTTTTAGCAAGTAGAAATATGATAAGACATTGTAAATAAGAAAAATGTAAAATATCTCTAAGGAACCATCTCACCAGTATCTTGTTTCTCCTATTTGCATTGCTGTAAACAACATGACACACCACTGCAGAAAAAATGAAATAAACATTTGCGAGTGGGTTTGCTGCAGACCAATTTTAGATTTTCAGCTTGAATCACACGATTGACTTGCAAATTTTCACACATTCCATATAAATCTGATAACACCGGCAATTATGTGCAGATGGCAATTCGATCGGTTGACGTGGTTTAATTTTGGGTGGTAAAGTCGCAGTTTTCGACGCATGAACTTTTTTTAGTTTCGCGAATCAGTAATAATCAATAAATAACATTAACTAATCAAAACACACTTGCCACCAGTGCAGTAAAATTTCATTTTCAATCGAATAAAATAAGATGAAAATGAAGTTTTTGGCCGCTGACAGTTAGCATATCCCGACTAATTCATTTAACTTTTGCTGCCATTTTCAAGTGAAGCTGCCGGAATTCATCGTCAGTTGAATAATCGTATCGAGTGCCAAGTAGTCTACCTGTTTCAATGCCTTCGCTCTTGGTAGTAAGCAAATTCGAACGAATAGAATTATAAATGGAGTAAAGTATTAAAAATGAAAACTAAAGGAGGAAACAATCATTTTATGTGTATTCTGTGATTGATATTTCAGCTATCTGGTTTGTCTTTCATCTATTTTCTTGAACCAATTCGAATGTTTACATGAGCCTCATTTGAAGGCCGCTCTCACACTACTAAAAGAGATATTTTGTCATTTCAAGAGATCAACTGACGGTGGTTAAACTGAGCCTCGATTGAAGAGAAATGAGTGATGAATTGAATGCTGCCCGTTCGGGCCGTCAGCAAACATTGTGTGTGTCAGAGAGTGAAGTTTACTGCATTAGAGAGATCGTCAATGTGTTCCACATTCAGTTTCAATTGAATTGAATGAAGTTTTACAGCACTGCTTGCCACAGCTGCACTATCACTCAAAATAACTGTTTCGGCAAATTACTATTCTATAAGTTGACGGATATATATTGAAATTAGACTTTTTTGAGAACAACACTTTGGCACCGCATCGTACTCCCAGTGATGCCAACTCTGCTCAAATGAACGGGAATATCGATGAACCGGAAGTCGCCGTAGAGAATTGTAGAACGACATCCGTTCCGTAAATGGATTACGTTTTACAAAACTTATTTTATGAATTAAATTTCAAACAGCTAAAACTATTTTTACGAACTGAGTGTATTCATTTTCTTTTTTCATATTTCTGATTTGCTCGATCGATTGAAGTCGAAAAATTTGGTAAGAAAGCTATGGTCTGGCAAGCAATTTGTAGCTGCGGTAAGATTTCGAAACCCTTCATCACCACTGCTTCAATGAACAGCGAAATATAAATCAAGGAATGTTTACAAAAACGACTTCTATCCATGATTCGAAGCCACAAGGATCCTGTTGTCTTCTGGCCAGATCTTGCTTCTTGCCACTACTCGAAATCAACGGTAGAATGATATACCACCAAAAATGTCACTTTCGTCCCAAAAGACATGAATCCACCAAATTGCCCACAACTTCGACCAGTTGAGGAATTTTGGGCATTAACGAAGGCACATCTTAGGAAACATGCCTTGGCAGCCGAAACCATTCAACAGTTCGAAAAAGATTGGAAAAAAGTGTCAAAACTTGTCGCCAAGAAGTCTGTACGGATCAGTAATAGCCGTTCAACCGAGAAGGTTGTGTATAGAAGCGTACAGTTTAATAACGCTGGTTAGTTTACACGCGTTAAATACGACAACGGTTGAACTACAGGTAGAGACCTGTTGGCAGCAGCCGTTAAAACGTAAAATCGTGCTGCATAAGAGAGCCCTAGTGCTGGGCCAAGCTGGTGAAGGAAACAACAAAGGGCGTTTCCCAAGCTCTACCCAGGCCACAATATACAGCCACAAGTGCTGAGCAGGAGAGTGCAAAGGCACATTGAAGAAGAAGAGTGCAAAGGCACACAGAAGCAGGAGAGTGCAAAGGCACACCGGTGCGAAGGCACTTCGGTGCAGAAGCATATCGGTGCGGAGCACAAGGAAGAAGGAGACAAGACAACTCGGTCTTTCCACTGCCATACAACTCGCAGGTATACACCGGTGACCTGCGCTGGTTACAGCTGGCGAAGACAAAAGAGAAGCGGAAATCGTGTGGTGCTGGATGTCAGGTAGCAGTAGCATCACATCCAACAATCAGCATCCAACAAGAACATCTAGAGCAACGAGGATCTACACGGCAGTGCAACGGAGATAGACAACAATTTCAAGGTAGAAGTTTTTTCTTTTCCTTTTGATTGAGTACTGTGTAGTGTTGGTTTCATTTTTTATTTTAAAGTTTGATTAAAAATTTTAATGTGATGGATGAATCCATGGACGTAAATCCTAGCATGAATCCTATACCCCCACGAACGAAAAAATATCAGGAGAGCTTTTCTGGGCCTTGGATAGTCTTTTTTAGACGTATATCAAAGCCATTAAACATTTACCAAATTTCTAAAGGTTTGACATCACGATACTCTTCAATCAAAGAGATCATAAAAGTAAATAACGATAAAATTCGTGTTGTGGTAAATAATTTGAAACACGCGAATGATATTGTCTCTTCGGAACATTTCATTAAAGAGTATAAAGTTTACATACCCTCCAAAGATGTCGAAATTGACGGTGTTGTTACCGAAGGGAGTCTTTCGGTAGATGATTTACTCAAGCATGGTGTTGGTCGTTTCAAGAACTCTATGCTTGAGGGTGTGAAAATACTGGAGTGCAAACAACTGTACTCAGTAGTTTATGAAGAGGGAAAAAAAGTTTATCGCCCATCAGACTCGTTTCGAGTGACATTTGCCGGATCTGCGTTGCCGTCCCATGTCTATGTCGATAAAATTCGCCTCCCTGTTCGGCTTTTTGTTCCAAATGTAATGAATTGTACGAACTGCAAAAAATTCGGACACACAGCTACTTACTGTAGCAATAAACCAAAATGTATTAAGTGTGAAGGACCTCATAAAGATAATGATTGCAACAAGGAAATTGAAAAATGTATTTATTGTGGGGAAAGTCCTCATGAGGATATTTCAGTATGCACTGCATTTAAAGTGCACAAAGACAAAATTAAGCTTTCTTTAAAAGCACGGTCTAAGCGCACATATGCAGAAATGCCTAAAACGGTCATTGATGTCCCCCCTTTGGAAACCGAAAACGGGTTTTCAAATCTAGAGGAACCAGAGGACTCTGACTCTGACGAAAATAGTGAAGGTAATTCGTTTATCACTACCCAAGGGTCAGTTAAGAGAAAGAAGTCTTCCTCCAAATTGCCAAAAAAGACACCTAAAATTTCATCTTCAAAAAAAGATCCCCGTGTTAAACAAAAAAAGTCAAAACCAAAGACTGTGCCTCCTGGTTTGTCAAATTCACAAACCAATCCAGGATCTAGCACAGAAAAAGATAATAATCCAGTGGGCTCCATTTCACAGCCACCAACAGGATTACTGAAGTTTTCGGAAATTGTTGAATGGATTTTCTCAGCATTCAATATATCTGAACCCTTAAAGACCCTCATAATGGCATTCCTTCCAATAGCTAGAACCTTTTTGAAGCAGTTATCAGCTCAATGGCCAATTGTCTCAGGTTTTGTATCTTTTGATGGATAATTTATCACCCGTCGCAAATGATACAATCACTGTCCTGCAGTGGAATTGTCGAAGCATCATGCCAAAACTTGATTCATTTAAAATCTTATTGCATAGTCAAAAATGTGATGTATTTGCTTTATGCGAGACATGGCTTACTTCAAACATAGCTTTAAATTGTAATGATTTTAACATTATACGTCTCGATAGAGACTCTCCGTATGGTGGAGTGCTTTTGGGAATTAAGAAATGCTATTCCTTTTATAGATTAAACATCCCTTCAACTTCTAGTATAGAAGTTGTTGCTTGCCAAATAAACATTAAAGGCAAAGATATTTGCATAGCTTCGGTTTATATTCCTCCAAAAGCACAAGTTGGACAGCGACAGCTTAATGAAATGGTTGAAGCCCTTCCTGCTCCACGATTGATTCTGGGGGATTTAAATTCGCACGGAATGATGTGGGGTTCCGTTTACAATGATAGCAGATCATCTTTAATACAAAACATTTGTGACAATTTTAGCATGACGGTATTAAATATGGGTAGCATGACACGGATCCCAAGACCTCCTGCACGCCCAAGTGCATTAGATCTATCTCTTTGCTCAACATCAATTCGACTAGATTGCACCTGGAAAATATTGCCTGATTTACACGGTAGCGATCATTTACCAATCATCATCTCAATTAGCTGTAACAAATGTATTGCTAATTCAGCTAGTATTCCATATGATTTGACAAAAAATATCGACTGGATTAAATACCAAAGTAGAATCTCTAGTATTTTGAATTCAATGGAAGAGCTCCCTCCACTTGAAGAATATGACTTCCTCATTTGTTCGATTCTGGAGGCAGCAGAACAATCCCAAACTAAACGCTTTCCTGGGCCAACGACTAACAGAAGGCCTCCCAACCCCTGGTGGGACAAAGAGTGCTCAGAGGCTAAACTCGCAAAACAAAATGCTTGCAAGACGTTTCTAAAACGGGGAGGAGGAACTCCTCAGAATTTTGAAAAACTTATGGTTTTAGAAACCAAGTACAAGAGCATACTTCGAGCCAAAAAATGTAGCTATTGGAGACATTTTGTCGAAGGTTTGTCAAGAGAAACCTCAATGAGCACTCTTTGGAATACTGCCAGACGAATGAGGAATCGTAACGTGGGCAATGAGAGTGATGAATACTCGAACCGATGGATATTTGACTTTACTAGGAAAGTTTGCCCAGATTCTGTTCCTACGCAAAGCATTATACGGGAATCTCCTCCAAATAATGGTTTTATTAATAACCCATTTTCAATGATGGAATTTTCTATAGCACTCTTGTCTTGTAACAATAACGCCCCTGGGTTGGACAGAATTAAATTCAACTTGGTGAAGAATCTGCCCGACCTCGCAAAAAGACGTTTGTTGGAATTGTTCAACAAGTTTCTTGAGCAAAATATTGTTCCGCCTGACTGGAGACAAGTGAAAGTTATCGCCATTCAAAAGCCGGGGAAACCAGCTTCCAATCACAACTCATATAGACCCATTGCGATGTTGTCCTGCATCAGAAAATTGTTCGAAAAAATTATTCTACGACGTCTCGACACTTGGGTCGAGACGAACGGTTTGTTGTCAGATACTCAGTTTGGCTTCCGTAGAAATAAAGGGACGAATGATTGCCTTGCATTACTTTCGTCTGACATCCAAATTGCCTTCGATCAAAAGCAACAAATGGCATCTGTATTTTTAGACATTAAAGGAGCATTTGATTCAGTTTCCATTGATGTTCTTTCAGACAAGCTCCACCAACATGGACTTCCAGCGGTTATAAATAATTATTTGCACAACCTTTTGTCAGAGAAGTGCATGTATTTTTCACATGGCGATTTGGCAACATTCAGAATTAGCTACATGGGTCTCCCGCAAGGCTCATGCCTCAGTCCGCTCCTCTATAATTTTTACGTGAATGACATTGACAGCTGTCTAGTAACCCCATGTACACTAAGGCAATTGGCAGATGATGGCGTGGTTTCAGTTACTGGGCCCAAAGCTATTGACCTGCATAAACCATTGCAAGATACCTTAGATAACTTGTCCGTTTGGGCTGTTCATCTTGGTATCGAATTCTCTGCGGAGAAAACAGAGTTAGTCGTCTTTTCAAGAAAGCATGATCCCGCGCAGCTTCAGCTCCATATGATGGGAAGAATGATCCAACAGGTTTTAACTTTTAAATACCTCGGGGTGTGGTTCGATTCCAAATGCACGTGGGGAGGACACATTAGGTATCTGATAACGAAATGCCAACAAAGAGTAAATTTTCTTCGAACAATAACAGGATCTTGGTGGGGTTCTCATCCGCAAGATCTAATAAAATTGTATCAAACAACGATACTTTCAGTGATGGAATATGGATGCGTTTGTTTTCGTTCCGCTGCAAACTCTCATTTTATCAAACTTGAGCGAATTCAGTACCGTTGTTTGCGAATTGCCTTAGGCTGCATGCACTCGACACATACAATGAGTCTTGAAGTTCTGGCGGGAGTTCTTCCATTAAAAGATCGATTTTGGGAGCTTTCATCACGCCTGCTAATAAGATGTGAGGTGCTGAATCCCATGGTAATTAATAATTTCGAACGACTAGTCGAGCTTCGATCTCAAACAAAATTTATGACAGTATATTTTAACCATATGTCACAGGAAATCAACCCTTCAAGATATATTCCTATCCGTGTCAGCATCCTAAGTGCCCCTGACTCAACTTTATTTTTCGATACATCCATGCAGCGTGAAGTGCGTGGAATCCCGGATCATCTACGCTCGACGGAAATCCCAAAAATATTTTCAAGTAAGTTCAGGCATATTGACTCTGAGAAAATGTTTTACACGGACGGATCGCGAATTGAAGAAGCGACAGGGTTTGGTATGTTCAACAATAATGTTTCGGCCTCATTTAGGCTTCAAGAACCTGCATCTGTTTATATAGCAGAGCTAGCAGCAGTTCATTATAGTTTGAGTGTAATCGTCACATTATCTCCAAACCATTATTTCCTCTTCACAGATAGTCTGAGTGCAATTGAAGCCATTCGCTCAATCGCTGCTGGCAAAAATGAACCGTTTTTCTTGGGTAAAATAAAACAGTGTCTGAACGACATATTGAATAATAATTATCTAATCACTATAGTCTGGGTCCCGGCTCATTGCTCCATTCCAGGCAATGAAAGAGCCGATAATTTAGCCAAACGTGGTGCTATTGAGGGTGAAATTTATGAGCGACCGATTGCTTTCAACGAATTCTATAGCTCGTCTCGCCAAAGAACACTTGCCAGCTGGCAAGCATCTTGGGATAGAGATGATCTGGGTCGGTGGATGCACTCAATTATTCCGAAAATATCGACAAAGGCATGGTTCAGGGGACTGGATGTGAGTAGGGATTTCATTCGTGTGATGTCCAGACTCATGTCCAATCACTACACGTTAGATGCACATCTCCTTCGAATTGGGCTCTCCGAGACTAATCATTGTGCTTGCGGAGAAGGTTATCGGGATATTGATCATGTCGTTTGGACATGCGTGGAGTATCGTGATGTCAGATCTCAACTAATAAATTCTTTGCGTACCCAAGGTAAACTATCCAATATCCCAGTTCGAGACATTCTTGCTTGTCGTGACCTTTCATACATGAAACTTATTTATCATTTCATAAAGAAAATTGGAGTTTCAATTTAATAAAGGCCCCTTTTAAGACTTAGTTCTGATCCCAGCTGCGTCCATGAGTTCAACCAATAGCTAAATTAGAATAAAAATTATGTAATGACACAAACAAACTCGAAACAGTTTATGAAATTATCAACAAAATGTCTGAAAATAACAGCTTATTTTATAATTTATAGAAGTTAATCGTTTGGTTCAAATAATATTTCCGAGTAGATTTCATAATTAATGACGAGTTACCTAAGATGATATTTAAGCTATAAGAGAATATGTTTTAATAAATTCAAAACGTTGTTACTATGTTAGAATTAAATTAGGATAAGAATATTATGTAAAAGTGATGCTACGGCGAAGAAAAACTTATGTAAACTGCCTTAAGAAATAAACGTATTTATGGGAAAAAAAACAAGTCTGTACGGAATTCAATGAGGAACATTCGCAAGAAGGTGCGCCAGCTAGTCTACAATGGCTAAGTAGCAAATGTTGAGAATAATATTCTGTTGTTGTAGTCTAATATTATCAGTGTATCGAATAAAATTTGAATATCTAACACGAGTATTGTTAAGCAGCGGAGTCAAGTATGCACGGTAATTTTCTTATTCGATTTTCCTATTTTCCTAGTTCGAATAAAAATGATCTAGTCGTGATTAACTGTTCACTCGGGGGTGTCATGCAGAGGAAAACCGCAAATTAGAGTGCCCGAGATTCTCATCACCAACCGCATTGGATCCCTATTTTCTAGGGTCACCATGTGACCACTGACGCAGGGCAGAGATCCAAGATTGAAACACCAAACTTAAACTCTAACGCTGGCTCCTCGACGTCGATTATTGGTACGTGCCTTTGTTTCGGAATATGTTCAATCAAGCTCACCTAGCTGACTGACAAACAACCGTACATGACACTGTTGACCAGTTCCTTCCCCCATCCCGTACAAAACCAGAGAGGAATGGCACCGAAGACAGTTCTTTTTTCTTCGGGTCCGTTCGATTGATGTGTCGTTCCGAAATGAAGTCTGTTTGCGTGTGGCAGCTGCCATCGAATGCGCGCCCCGTCCGCGTTCGGGATCGGGAGGATGATTTTGTGTTTTCAATTATGTTTATTTTTTACATTAAAACAAATTATGCTTTTTTTCGAGCTTGTTGGCATTTTGTTTTTTTTGTTTCGTATCCCAATCGTTTCGTTTTCATCTGAACTTTTTCTATGTGATGTAGTGGTACAGATGGACAAGATCCCTGGTGCGATAGGGATGTTTGACAAGTTGATAAACTTCAGATTTCTCCCTTTGAAGCAACTAAGCTCTTTTAGATGGGCTTCTTGGGTGGTTTCCATATATTTCTGAGTCATTTGAAAATATTAACTCTGTCGTTCTTCGGCACTGCCTAATCAATGAGTTTTCGCTCCAATGCTAAAACAAAATTGTTTTCAATCAACCTGTACTTGTTTTCAGACTGCCAAATTCCAGCATCATCCTGATTGCCGCCTTTCCATCCCATCATGCCCGGTATCTGTCGGTTTCGCGATTTAGCTTCCCATTCCGCCCCAGAAGATGAATGATTTATGAAATTGGGGCGTGCCAAGACGACTCGGTATCCCAGCATCCCGCGTTTATCATTGTTGGTCGGATCTGTTGCTGTTTTTTTTCTGTTTAAACTTCATACTCTAGTCGCGATGGGCTTTCCGTAAGCAATCAGTCTTATTCTTCTCATCACGGTAAACTGTATCATTCGCTCTATCACCGAAATGCGAGAATATATCCTCGTTGCAGGGTGGCAGAAGGCTTTTCTTATTGAGCATATGTTGATTTTTGTTATTTGACTTTCATCTATTCTTGTTTTCAATACCAATATTCTCGTTATTTTCTTGGTTGGGCAGTATATCACTTTTTTTTTCTTCTAATAAACCATTTGGTTCATTGTAATCTGTTAATCCAAGAAGTGAGGGGGTTTTATGCCTGTTGGAGAAAAGTAGGAACGACAGTAACTTCATCATGATTTTGCTTCTTTCTTTAAATAAGACAGAAGATCATCTAATATAGGCTAGTGATCTCGGGTTAGATAAACTTTTTGACAGGCAAAGTCTTGGCATTACATTCCTTTTGTGGAATTCGGCCTTTCTGTTTCAACAGAGTTCCCAGCCGATTCTTAATGTACAGAATCATTACATGGCTAGTACTACGGATCCTACTGACATTAAGAATCCTTCCAGGTCGGGGCTCGTACATCCGACAACTGCCTTGCAAGACCAGCGTCCTATGCATTGAACCGCCAACCCGGGACGACTTTTTGACTCAGCACGGAAAAACTGTCAATTATAAAATTGCAATATTTCAATTGATGACTCTTGTTATGGCAGTTTCAACTAAAAAGTTATTGATTTATTCAACATGCCTGTTATTTTTTCATATTTAGATTGTGGAAAAATTTATTGCTTTCACATGCTGTCAATTTAAGATGAACATTTCAAAAGGTTTTATTTTTTAAATAATCAAGATAATTTTGGACATTTATTTGTTTGAGGAGTAGTTTGGTGAACCCATTGCTTAGCTAGAATATAGGTAGAACCCATCGTTGCTAGTCACGGAAACTCTTTCAATTGTGACAACGGCGTTTTTAAGGTCGATCTACGAATGAATTATTTTTGCAAAATCCGGATCGCCATTTTTTGAGAAGTAAACTACTAAAGGGAATTTAGACGTTGTAACGGTGACAAATGTATCTTTCAATTGTGTTAAAAGTGGCTATTCTACTGTGTCAATACTTTAATTTCACCTACATCGGAAATTAAACCTTTCATTTTTAGTTGTATAGTGATCGCGGGTGGTTCCGTGTACGTGCAAAGTTGGGAATCGAACCGTGATAGGATGCTTGAACGACAATCGGCTTACTCATCACGCTATGCTCATACTATATGAAAAACCCATTTATTTCATTTTTTGACAACATATTGATTGGTTATGCACACGATTTACAGGTTCTTATCTTTCAATTTATTGTTATAATTGGGTTCTAATATATTCACAAGTGATTCCATTGCTTTTCCGTGTACGAAATAATCAGCATTTTATGCACAATCTTGCTAACGAGAAGCTCAGAACGAGAGTCGGAATATAAATGAGGCGCCAAAGCTGATTTTTGCTTTGCTTTGCTCCTGTTCAATTCCGAACTGAGTGGAATAGTAAGATAACAACAGAAAGTAGTTTCAGCAGAACAAAAATAAGTGCTTAACAGTTTGAATCGTTTGTATTAGAAATGACTATAAAAGTGTGCAGTGGCAACTGTCACAGGAGATTCAAATAGAGAGCATTTTATTACGATCTCCGGTTCGTTGAACATCTAATTAGATTTTGCAACTCCGAAGTTCGGTTTTATGTATATTAAATATCAAAATTTTGATAGAGTGGGTCGCAATTCAATCATTATCGGAAAGCTTTTATTCGAAGTATATACTATTAAAGTATACAATATGTTAATAGAAATCAAAATTAGCTTCATTCATTTTGTGTGTCCACTTTTAGTTTTTGGTCAGATTACAAAGCCTGAAAACGATTTTAAACTTTAAACCATCGAACAATTTACTTCTCAATGTCAATGTCAATGTTCAAGAATGGAAATTTCGGAAAGAGTTCTTCAGATTAGATAAATCTCATACACAGAAAGAAATAATGACATTTAAATCAACGGAAACAAGGGAAAGATTTCGTTTTATTCGAAAGTTTGATTGTAAACGATTATCGATGTAAAACTAAATTGGATTGCATTAATATAACTGTATCTTCTAATTACGCTCAGTTTTGCGTTTAAATTATATTGAAACGTACAGAATCGTAAATTTAGGTTTAATTTTCTGCTCCAGATATGTGCATAAAAGTAGATGTAATCTCGCAAAACATTTTTATCTGGATACACACTTAAAAATTTTTATATCTTTCTAGATGCACATAAATGGAGCGTCGCAATTCACGCAAATTTACGTGGAAGAACATTTAATATTGTGTCCAAAACTCCATGACATGAAATGCATTGAAATAAAAAAAAGATTTTGTAGCAACCCACCGCGACTTGAACCGAGAATCATTGGATCGCAAGTTCGTCTGATAATCGACTGAGCCACAGAAGCATGCATCTACTTGGCCGGTAAAAGGTGCATTTAAATTCATACAGTCGAACCTGCTAGTAGAACGCAAGTTACAGTCGAAACCAGTAAAATTCAAGCTCATCTAACATTAGGTCATTACAAATAAGTTTTTCCGTCATTTGACAAATTAGGTCTTTATGAATGACATCGTATTAGGGATTAAGTCACCTGTAAAATTCAAATTTTTTTGGAGTGTAGCTCTGCATTTTAATTTGTGTAATTTTGCAATTGCGTGTTCGAACTTTTTTAGGATGAATCCCAGCGTGGGGCAAAACTGTTGCTTTCCAGCGTGAAATAGTTTTAACTAGAACTAGTTTTAACGATTTAGAAAACCTAATTGAAAATCTGCGTTGATTTTTCGGAAAGTGAAGATACACTCTTCAAGTTTGCCGCGTTTTTTTTGGTGTTTACAAAGCCTGAAAACGAGAGAGAATATTACATATTTTTACATGTAAAACTAAGTTTTGTGTTTATTTCGCTGTTAAATTTTGTTCATTAGGCTGTACATGATTTTGGATGGAAATTTAAGTGAAGTGTGACGTTCCTTTCATGTACATCTATCGAGACGTAAAATTACATGATTTTTTTCCAAGTGTGTATAATTTAAAATCAATGCTCAGATTTTTTTCTTTTTTATATTCTCTTATTTTCACATTAGAAAAGTTTTGCTAATTAACTTACGAGTCCGACATACTCAAGCATAAAAAACGACACATTTTCACAATTGATTTAACATTCCGAATACCAAGGGGTTAAAAAGTTACGCGGACTACTAAGGCTACACAGAAAGAAATAATGAAATTTACACGAGATGTAAATCAATAGTAACATGGAATAAACATGGGTTGAATCGAAATTTTGATTGAAAACCTTCATCGATGCAAAACTAAATTGAATTGCATTGAATTTTCAATGAATATAACTATATCTTTCAGTTAACGCTTATTTTGCGATTAAATTGTATTGAAACGTACAGAATTGTTAAGTAATTTTATGTTTAATTACCTGCTCCAAATATGTGCATGAAAATAGATGTAAATTCACAAAATATTTTTATCTGTGTACCATGAATAGTGGGAACGCTAATTTTGACTGACTATATAAAGGCTAGTTGTTGATCGATTTCCAAATTTTTACCACCATTAGAGAGAAAAATTTTATTGAGAATGAAATCTGTATGATTTCGTACGCTATGAACCTGCAGCAGTCGAAACAGCACAGAAAGAAAGAATGAAATTTAAACGATATGTAAATCAATAGTATGAAATGGACATTAGTGGAATCGAAAGTTTCATTGAAAACCTTCATCGATGCAAAACAAATTAATTGTATTGATTTTTCAATGAAAAGAACTGTATCTTTCAATTTACGCCTAGTTTTGCGTTTAATTATATTGAAACGTGCAAAATTGTAAAGTAACTTTATATTTAATTTCCTGCTTTGAATATGTGCATGAAAATAGATTTAAATCAACAAAATATTTTTATCTGCACAGACAAAAATATTTTGTGATTTTACATTTATTTTCATGCACATATTTGGAGCAGGCAATTGAATGGAAATTTACATTACAAAACAAAGCGGTTTGTAAATATACAGCCTTGTTCGATGAAAAAGTAAATGCATTTCAATGTAATTTTACATCAATCATGGTTTTAAATCAGATTTTCGTTTCAACTGATGTCTGTTTAATAGTACGATTGGTTTACATGTCGTGTAAGTTTCATCTTTTCTTCCTGTGTTACTTTGATTTGCTGTTTTTCTTTTACCGTTGGGTGGACAATTCTATTTTGCATAACTCTAAGTAAATCTAATTCTCAATGTTTTCTATGGAGATACAATTTTTGAAATCGGTAAAAAACTAGCTGATATATAGTCGGTCAAGATTGGCGCACTCACTTCTTCTTACTATCTTTTGTACAGTTAGTTTTACCCAAAATGAACGCGGACGTGTAATTTTACATGTTTTAGCTCTGAAAAATATGTCAGAATGAATTGAACATGTTTTAGATCAACTGTAAAAGTGAATCATTTTTGACGCTCGAATATGTTGGCCTTAGAAGACTTAAATGTACACGATTTTTTCTAGGAGTGTAATTAGGTGAAACCACTTTAATGATTAGGTTACATATACATAGCGTACAGTTTGTATTTTGTTAGGTATGATTCAAGCCATTCCAAAAGTTTTTGTTCAATGCCATAGTTTTGAATTTTGAATAGTAATAATGGTATGTTCAATGAATTTCATGTCATTCTGTTGAAAGCTTTGCTGAAGTCAATATAGAGAGTTTCTACATAATTTCCATTGTCCATAGCTTCCAAAGTGAATGTAATGATAGCTTAAATGGCCTCATGAAAAGTATTAACTTCACCTTATAAAAAAATTATGGCAAGTGAAACATTGTTTAGAAAAGATTGAAATTTGAATTAGAGAAAATTGTAGATTGTACACTCTTAGAAAAAAAAAGGAAAATTACGCTTGATGTTAATTCAAGCATGGCGTAATTTCTTCGGTGATGACACTAATCCCTTATACGATGCGGCGGTTACTATCAGTGTTCTTTTTTTTTATTTCAATGAATTTCATGTCATGGAGTTTTAGACACAACATTAAATGTTCTTCCACGTAAATTTGCGTGAACTGCGACGCTCCATTTATGTGCATCTAATAAGATGTAAAATCACAAGGTTTTTTTAAGTGTGTATATCACAATGTTTGTGCATGTATCGTTGTAAATTTCAACTAAATTAACTGTGAAGTTACTGATATGATTTATCTTCACATTCTTGGATTTGTAAATTTAAGTGTATCACGACTCTCCTTTATGTGCATCTATAAAGAAATAAATAAGTGTGTAGTTTTACCTTGGAAATTTATTTTTTTCTCAATTGCCATTTCCCGGCGTTTCATTAATCTATTTCGTTCGCTGTTTTTTTGCTTATCATTTCAAATAATTTGGACTACACTCCAAAAAAATATTTTAATTTTACAGGTGATTTTATCCCTCAAACGATGTCATTCATAAAGAACTAATTTGTCAAATGACTGAAAATTTCATTTGTATGACTTAATGTTAGATGAGCTTTAATTTTACTGGTTTCGACTGTGATTTGCGTTCTGCTAGCAGGTGCGACTGTATAAATTTAAATGCACCTTTTACCAGCCAAGCAGATGCATGCTTCTGTGGCTCAGGCGATTAACAGACGTACTTGCGATCCAATGATTCTCGGTTCAAGTATTCTTTTTTTATTTCAGTTGCTATCAATATTTTTTTTATTTCAATGAATTTCATGTCATGGAGTCTTAGACACAATATTAAATGTACTTCGACGTAAATTTGCGTGTGCATCTAATAAAATCACAGGGTTTTTTGAAGTGTATATGTTTCGTAGAAGCAAATGGCCTGATTGAAACAAAGTTAAAAATAGACGATTGATTTATTATTTACCACAGCATTGAAATGGGAGATTTCGCGAACATATTTTAAATCATTCAGTTACTTGCTTATCAGTTTGATGAGGTAATTGATAAGTTCCTGTGGTCCAAAAAATACCAAAATAATCTCAAATACCTTTACCCTACGAATGCTAGAATGTAGTGCAGTTGACATAAACTGTTAACTTTTTTCCATATTATTTTATTCATAATTCATTTTTGAGATTTAAACTGTCATTTAGGGGTTATCCTATTTTGTGCAGCGGTTTATGTTGAGCTGCTAGGTTACATAACAGTTCAACATAAACTGTTATATACTGACGAGTCGAAGACGAAACATAAAGTATAGATTTAAACAGTTTAGAATAAAAAGAGTAAAGACAGTAAAGACAGTAAATATATTAAAGACAGTAAAGACAGCAAAGATTGTAAAGACAGTAAAGACAGTAAAGACAGTAAAGACAGTAAAGACAGAAGACAGTAAAGACAGTAAAGACAGTAAAGACAGTAAAGACAGTAAAGACAGTAAAGACAGTAAAGACAGTAAAGACAGTAATGACAGTAATGACAGTATAGCCAAGCGTGCGAGTTATGTCTCTGAGTTAGTGTTTTTGTGTCTTCTGATTTCGTGTATGTTTTTAGAAAGATTGTGATTAAAAGTGATGCTAAGTTCATGGCGATTTAAAATGACAAACAACAAAATTCAAAATAAATCGTTTGCATAATAGGTATTAGGCACTGATGAAGGTAACAAGTATTGATCGAATTTCGCATCTAAGACTGTACATTGTGGCTAGTTTCGTTAACTTATGCTGCCTAGAATGGAGTTCAAATTTGTGGAATTGAAGTGAGTTGAATCATTAGTGTTTGAAAAAATAACGGCTCAAACAAAAGTGCTACTGTAGTAATCATTAAACTATGCTAGTGCTTCGACTTAACAAATGAATATAGGCAAAATTATCCAAATTTGCAACATGAAATTTTCGTTTGAAGAAACAACTAAACTATCTCGTTTCACCCGTCGTTTCTCGCTAAGCTGCTGCCTGCGGAAGCCGTTATCGATTCTTTTCACACGAACTGATTGATGACTCCAAAAAAAAAAAACACTAGCGCTGATGTAGATCCGTTGGGAGGAAAGTTAATTTAATCAAGCAAATCATGCGTTTATTGAATTTTCTAATCATCTGATTCACCTGTGCTTACCCAATTTTTCTATTTTTCTATCATCTCGACTAATTTTCATGATTGCCTGTGCGGTGGCTGCTGCTGCTGTTGTTGTTGCTGCTGCTGTTGCTGCTATTTGGATGAATTGGCTTCGTATTGATTGTACTCTGATTGATGTTCTTCAACTTCAACTCTGGGATTGGTGGTGAATTGCATGGCTAATGTTCGGGCATTATTACGATAATCATGATGATGATGATGATTATGCAGATCCTTTCCCATCGATGCTGCCGGTTCCGGTCCCACCAATGCATGCGATGGCCCTACCACCAAGGTACTCTCTACCCGGCGTGGAAATCAAACTACAAAACAAGGACCTTTGGCGGGAGTTTCACAAAATCGGTACCGAAATGATCATCACCAAGTGTGGAAGGTAAGTTGTTGAATTCATGAATTACCTCGATTTCAGTATTAAATGACCATCTGTGAATATGTTCTAAATATGCCTCAAAGAATCCGACAGTTTCAAATACATGACAAAGGAAGCAAATGTTGATTCTACGACAAAAAAAATGATCACATTTGGCCGTTCCACTAAGAGCATGCTTTTCACAAAAAAAAAACAAAATAAAACAAACGTAGTTTAGCAGCATCGGTAAGATCCTAGAGAAAACATAAAATTTGTGTTTACAATCCCGAAAGAGCACCTCGCGCTTCTCGTGATGTGCAGTTTCCTTGAGAAAGCGTCCTGGCGCCAGCCGCCGGAGACCGCATGCTGTTTTGAGGTTTCAGAAAACCAAGCCGAAATGTTTGTTTCGTGCTTTGTTTTTGATCATTTTTGTATTTTTTTATGCTTTTTTTTCAAATCGCATTATATCCACCAGCAGTTGACCAAGATCTTATCATTCGGCAGCCAAGAAGTCAAGTGCTTTAATCCGTAGGGATGAGTGAATCAGCTCGTTATGGATAAGACTTTCATCGGATTACAAATCGGTTATGGTGATTTTGCCGAATAAATCTTCCTAACAACTTTGATGGAATGTCGTACATTTATCATGGTTGCTAGTAACCACGCGGCCGTTGAAAAATGGACTTATGCGAAACTTTTGGTCAATTATGTTTATTCAAAAATTAACCATATTTTGTGCTTGGGGCACCTAACTGTTTTAGGATTTTTTTTATGTTTCGTCTTAGACTCATCAGTTCATGTTGAACTGTTATGCCACCTAGCAGTCTAACATAAACCGTTGAGCAGACGTTAATTATGACTTTATGCATGTCACATTCAAAGTAGTTTAATGGCCAAAATAATTTTCACGGATGAAAACATTTCTATTATTTTATTCATATTCATCAGTCGTTTTCCAATCTGTTCTGTTCCCTGATTGAGTACTAATAAAAACTTACTAATGTTAAACTTTTTGATTTTATATTAAATTTTATAGTGTTCCAAATACAGTGAGAGCGTAACGATGACGCATTCCAACGCCATTACTTTTCGAGCCAGAGCTGCCAACTATTTGAAAAAACTGTATTTGTCGGAAAAATCAATCTGGGCAACACTTATGATGAATCGATCTATTGTATCGTATTTTAAGGTATTTTAAGAGATAAATCGGTATAGTTAACAGTGTTGTTGTGAGTAGCGAAGGCTTTCTCGATTTGCGTGAAACTTTTCACATGTGTTCAGCATGCAAATAAAGTATTTTTCACTAGTCTAGAGATTTTTTCACTCAAGACTAATTTCTAAAGCGGCGTATGTGTTTTAAGTCACATTATTTTCGAACAATTATAACTCGAATTCTATAGCTTCTTTGAAAATTGTATCTAAGAAGTTGTAGGTAATCAATTGAACTTTCTAAAAAAGAAATATACACCGAAAAAAATCTTTCGATTTTTAAAAAATCAATAATGAAATAAATTTTTCGAAATTCTCAGTTTTTCCATCGTACGATTTTTTTATTTTATACCACAAAAAACGTGAACTTACAAGGAAACTAATGAATGTTTAAAAAAGTTTGAGAGATGATCGATGAAAAAGTTTCCAGAAGAAAAACTTTTTAACGATGTTCGAAGACAATGTTTTCATATGAATAAATGTGTCTGAGCAATGAAGTGTTATTCTCTAAGCTACGCTTAGTGAAAAATTTTATAAAAAGCTACTGAAACAAAATCGAGAAAATGGATATCTCATGAGAATACGGCTTTTTGCCTTTCTCATATAGAAATGCTATACAATCACTGTAAAAACCAACTTTTGAACCGAGGTCCGAGATGGCTGAACCGATTTTCACAAACTCAGATTCAAATGAAAAGTCCTATGGTCCCATAGACTGTTAATGAATTTTAGCCTGATCCGACTTCCGGTTTCAGATTTACAAGGCAATATGTGCAACTTTATGAGAAAATGCGCACTCAAACTGTCATACAAAATGATGCAAAATCGGTACGTGCTGGTACGGAAGAAGAAAACGCCACCGCCTAGCACACAGCGTGCTTAGTTCAATTTTGTATAGCCTGAAGGGTTGCCACATTGAAGTCTATATCAACTTGATATAACTGTTTACAAATGGCAAAGGTTGTGGTAGTTTATACCAAAGAAAGTTTTTGATTTTATTCAAGTTAAAAAAAACTTGACAGAATGATTGTCATGATGTTTTTTTTTCTGATATAAGTACACTGGGGTCTCTTTTTACGCGGATTTCCCAAGTTACGCGGTTTTTTTTTGCGCGGTTTTGTTTTATGCGGTACGTATCCCCCGCACGGAAAAGCCAGCGATCGCAAAACAACTAAAATATTAGTTGTTTTTCTGATTTTGGTTGGTTAAAATTTGGTACAACTAATCGACTGTTGTTTTAACTAATCTGTCATTTTTGATTTATCGTGTTGGCAGCTTAGCAACGACACCCAATAAGTAATGAAACGTTTCAGTTGAGCAATGCCAAACACCCTGAGCGAACAATGAAACGTTTCAATGAGATGTCACTCGTGCAATTGAGCAAAGACACAATCCCAGCAAAGTTACTTGTATGCATGAAAGCAAAAAAATGTCTCAATTGTTTCAACCAATTATTCAGTTATTTGAACTTAAAACGCCAATTGCAACAAATATTTTTTACTGTTACACTCTTCGGGGGCAGCTAATCGTTCACTGCTTGAGCAACGAAATTTTACCTAATTAACTGCTTATATCTTTATCACTAAACTCACAAAGGATATAGAAATGAACAAAAAGATAACAATTCTCAAAAGGGAACTCACCAGAAAAATGGTCACAGGGAATTAGGAAATTTTTCCTTCACTTGCAGAATGGCTCGCTGGTAAACCTAATGCTACAGATACACTTTCAAGAAAATACAAATGGTACCACTTCACTTTAGCAGCAAATTTTTAAGCGTTTAGTGGTTTTAATAACATTGACATGAACCGTCCTAGAATACATTACTCTCAGATGAAATTAATACATTTATACTGTAGGAACATCTATTTAACACATGGAAAACTTGTTTTACAATTAACTGTTATATTCTTCTGCATACTTTCACTTACATAAAACGACCACTACGTAACTAACATAAATGACGTTCATTTACCATTGAAAATTTTCCATATGAAACGCTTCTAGTGAAATGAGGATGTTTTTTGTTCTACCTTTTACTTTCTTCGTTCTCCGCCAAGTGGCAGCATTTGAATGCAACAATTTCGGTTACCTGAATGGTTATGTCAAACCAACAGATATGTTAGTCAAATCAACAACATTTTAGTTGAAATAACCAGGGCGTGAAACAACAATTGCAATATTGTAATTTTGTGATCTGCGGGTTCTCCGTGCGCGTAAAAAGAGACCCCAGTGTAATATAAGAAAGGCATCATTGCACCACTAGGCGGATTAAAAAAGGTTTTTAAAAATTGTAATTATTATTGTAATTCTTAAGAAATCTTGAATAAATTATTTTTTGACATCAAGACGATGCGGGCAGTTGTTTTCGAGATGTTTTGAAAACGAAATTGAAGAAAAAGCTTTGATTTATAAAAATACGTATTTTTTATAAATTAAGCGCGGTTTTTCTCAAGGCGTCATTAACAAGTTTCCAAATTTGAAATACTTAACAATACCCCCCCCCCCTCCCTTTATCACAACTAGTCACAAATTTTTAAAACCTCCCTAAAGAATTATGTAACGACTTTCATACCTTCATACCAACAAAAAATAGATTCTTTTTTATAATGCAATAACAACACAACAGTTTCTTTGTAACTGTATATCGGGCACAGTATCCGTTTTGTAAAATTGTTAAACCAAGCACAGTATCCGTTTTGTAAAATTGTTAAACCAAGCATTCCAACAATTTTCTAAATTATGGGATGGGTATAGCGTGATGGGTTAGCCGTCGATGTGTTTCACAGAACCCGCCTGGGTTCGGTTCCCAACTCCGCACATAAGTTCAGAAAGATTATCTGGCTCGAAGAGGCGAATGACCTTAAGGTTGAAACCTTTATAATGGATACAAAAATATTTTCTTTCTGAGTTTACCTACTTTTAAATAGCTATAACTTTTTTGTCCATTATTTCTCCACCTTGACCTAGAATGCAACAAACTTATGTAATTATCTGTAACAATATATCAAACATAAAACAAAATGTTCTAATCCACCTAGTGGTGTGATAATAATTTTATCAATATTACTCATACTATCAATAATACTACCGTGGTGTTCTCCTCATTGAATAGAAAAATGAAAGTTTGTTTGTTCTGGCGTAAACTAGATACAAAGTTCGAAGAAAAAGTTTTCTTGAGATTTTACATCTTATAAGATGCACATGAATGGAGCGTCACAGCATACGCAAATTTACGTGCAAGAACAGGTAATATTGTGTGATTGAAAAGTTCTATGTTTCGTTGAAAAAAAGCGAGAATGGTGACTTGAACCGAGAACCATTGGATCACAGAAGCCACATCAGCTTGGCTGGTAAATGGTGCATATAAATTAATTCAGTCGTGCTTGCTAGCCAAATGTAAATTACAGTCGGAACAAGTAAAATTCCATCTAATGCCACATTAAGTGATCAAAAACGGAACTTTCCGTCATTTGATAAATTAGGTCTTTATGAAATGCATTGTATGTGAAGTTAGGTTACCTGTTTTTGTGTGTCTACAACTACAAACCGAAATAGTTTTGAGCCAAGATTAGAAAAATTTCTAACGTTTTTTGCGGCATCAGTCTAAATGACAGTTTGAAATTTTAAGCAAACATGACCCTGTAGTTCCGGAATACCTTTCATAGGGCCATTTTTTTGTGGAAATCGGTTAAGTCTCGAGAAAAGTGAGTGAATTCTGTTTTAAAGTATTTTGACCACGATTTCCGAAACTGTATTTCGGAGACCAGTATATCCGATGTGAGTTTGTGTGGTCGTCAATTTGTCAAACATGTGAACTAGAGAAGTATATTTACTATTTTTGAAAAATTAGCTCATCTTTTTTTCACTCGCCACCTTGTAATTCCGGAACAGGCTGTCAAATCTTTATGAAATTGAAAAATAACTTTGGGGCAATAGTCTAATTTTGATAGAATTGGTTCAGCCATGTCGGAAAAAATTGTATGCATATACCCAAACATATTTTGTGTACTCGACGAACTGATTCGAATGGTGTGTGAATACATGGTCTTCCGACCCACTGTGATTGCATAGTCTTTTTATATAAGATAAGAAAAAAGAGATAAAAAAATAATTATTGCTATATTGTTCATAGTGCTATAGCAGTTCATATTGAACTGCAGCTGCACTTGACGAACACGTGTTATGTGCACCTTAATCTAAACTGTTGCTCTTTGTGATATTTTTTAGAAATTTTTTTAATTTCAACTACTCATGAGACCAGACTTCTATGAGCACTTTCCCGGTAACCAATAATCACATATTGATGCCGCATTATGACAGCTAATAATCGGTAATTGGCATTTCAATCGCTTTTGAGAATGAATTAAAGGCGACTTTGGCAAAATATATGGATATGCATAGATAATGATTATTTATGGCTGGTGTGCATTCTGAAAGCTGAATACTGATTGATACACGACAGATGAGCTTTCGGGTTGCAGATATTGAGCTACAAGCGTAATGGGTGCTTATAAAAGGCTATTCTAATGCCATTATTAGTACTTACTGATTACCTGGGTTGTAACGAAAACTGTTTTTGCCTTTCTGTATAGAAAGGTATTAGAATTGCTGAAAAAAAACCGACTTTTGAACAGAGCCTCGGAGACCCATAGTGTTATATACCATTCGACTCAGTTCGACGAGATCGGAAAATGTCTGTGTGTGTATGTTTGTATGTGTGTGTGTGTGTGTGTGTGTGTGTGTGTGTGTGTGTGTGTGTGTGTGTGTATGTGTGTGCACTTTTCGAAGATATTTATACGCGCTCAATTTTCTCAGAGATGGCTGAACCGACTTTAACAAACTTATGTTCGTTTGAAAGCTACTATCGGACCATTGATCAAGTTCGACTGTGACTTTTGGTTCCGGAAATATTATGGTATAAGTGATGTAACCGACAAAACACGTTGTTTTTTACCGCTCTAATGTATATAAGGGTGCCAATATTTTGGGATCACCTCTAATTTCGTAAAGCGCTACTGTTCAAAAGTTTTAGCACCTCGAAAAAAGTCCTTATGCAAAATTTGAGCTAAATCGGACATAGGTAAGGGGTGCTGCCCAGCGGTTAAAGTTTGAAAATTTTCGATCTTTTTTTTTTATAAAAATTTTTTTATTCAGGCCAATTTGCGTACAAGCTTTACGTGGCCGAATGAGCCATGTTTTTATTAGATAAAATAATTTTTTTACCGTTGGATCTCGTTGTCACCCTTTTTCTAGGGGGAGAGGAGCTTCCATTTTTATCTTGCGATGAGTGAGGGGCACTTTGTTCGTGGCTCGTCTCGTCCTCCATTGCCGCATCGGTGGTATCGTTGTTGGCTTCCGTTTTTCCTTCGTTTTCCTTGTAATTCGCATTCTTGGGTTGGTTGTTAGTTGCTGTAGACGCGTCTTGTTGTGCATTAATTGCAGTTGTTGGTGGGTTTTATGGTACAACAGGAGTACTGCGCTCACTAGTTTCCGTTGTTGGGCGGTTGTCCTTATTTTTGTTTAAAGATGTCCTTTTTGCAGTTTCAGTGCAAGGTTTGCCGTAGTGTGCAGGTTGTTCACAAAACTGACATGTAACCAGTTGATTTTCATACGTAATCAGCGTTTTACACGGATGTATCCCGTCTTGATCACAAATGATGTAAGATGGAATTGCTTTACGTAGTTGCATACGCACAACTCGCACGCCATTCCGGATACCCGGAAAAAAATTCCGCCATACTTCCCTTTCGATGGAAAGAACTTCACCGTACTGCGACATACATTCCCGAACGTACCCCTCGCTGGTCTGCGGGGGAAGGTCATGCACGCGTACTTCTATGGCATTGTCCACCATATACACAGGGATTTTATATTTAACATTGTCATGATCAATACTGTGTACCCCGTTATTAACCGAAGCAAATGCAATTGTATCTTTTTCACGTTTGAACATAATGTACACACAGTTAGACGCCTTGTTGAATTGAATCTCACTTACATCAGTAACGTTTAGATGCATTCGTTCCTTAAGCAAGATTTCAATTTCGGTTGCTGCTGGCCTAACTTTGCAGCGCTTGAAATCAATACAAATTGAATTTGGCCTTGTAGGCCAAGTTTCAGGCTTTGTTAAATCGTATTTGCCCATTTCGTACACTCTATTGTTCACTACACTATATTGTCTTTGTTTCTATCGTCTCGACCGTAAGCAATTGTCGACTGTGTCTGATGAGATGCCAGCACGAACTGGATTTTCGATCTTGAAAAAGCACCATAGGGGGGAAATGAAATTTTCAAAATTGTACATTTTTTTTTGATGCCAAATATCTTAAAATTGCATGAAACGTCGAAATTTAGTGTTAATTCAAAAAAAAAAATTTTTCCAAACTTTCGATCCCAAAAAATCGATTTTTTCTAAAAAAAAATTTTCTCGAGATGACCCTAAATCTCGACGTTTCATGCAATTTTAAGACTTTTGGCATAAAAAAAATTTACAATTTCGAAATGGTGCTTTTTCAAGATCGAAAATTTTCAAACTTGCATGGTTAAAGTTTGAGACTTTTTGCATCAAAACCCCGTGGTGATTTTTCAAGATGTATGAAAATTCCACTAAGTGGACTAAGAAGAGTTTTTTAGATTAGCATCACTCTTCTCATATAAATAGGTAACGTAAATGCCAAGCGCTTGATTGGAAAAACGATACCGAGTATGTGACATAAACACTGAAGCATGCTTTTGCGAACCACTCGAATCAAACTGAATTAATTGGTGTCAAAAATGAGCCAAAATTAGTGTCAGAAATTATTTCATAAAATTATGAAAAATTCGTGAGACTGCTTTGAAGAAAGAGAAAGGCATTATCACACCACTAGGTGGATTAAGAAGGGTTTTTTGTTATAAACTTATAACTGCTTGCTAGAACATTTCCGAAGACACTTAATCGATCGCAAGCTCGTGTTTTGAGATATGTCCCTGAAATTTCGAAAAGGAATTTTTGCTAGGCCCTTCTCAAAAGTACTGAAGTTTTTCACGAACCTATTTGGAGAATAGAGATTTGGGAAGAAACCCGAAGCGGCAGTAATGCAACTGCGTCATGCGACTCTACAAAATCTAAAAAAAGTGTTCGAAGATTCCGGAAGCAACACTCTTGACTCTTCCAGAATGAGAAGCGTGAACTGGAAGAGACAATGGATGCGCTTTAACTTACCCAATAAATTCGCAAGTTCTACAATAACCACGAAATAGTTCTGTGCCACGAGCCAAAATGTGCCGAGACAAGAAGAGAGGCCTATCGGATGGGTGGAAGGTGATTGATAGTAGAGATGGACGCGTCTCGGATACTATAACCCGAATATCTGAACTCGCAACCCAACCTGGCGGATTCGGGATTTGAAACAAAAAAGTTCGATGTTTTAAGGTTTCATCTTCGACTCATCGGTGTATTAGCAGTTTACATTGACCTGCCAATGCCCCCTTGTGGTTCAACATAAACCGCTGAACAGATGTCATTTACAGTTATTGGCCAAGCACTTGCATTTTTCTTCGTGATGCAATGTGCTATCAGACGTGCCCAAAACCAGAGCGGAGTCGAACTCGAGGGGTTTCGGGTGAGATTCGAGGCTCAACTGCACCTGATCTGCAAATAAGTTGTACGAATTGAGAAATTTTCGAAGCTCTGCTTTTTGAGGATATATTGTTGTAAGTTTTGTTAGATCATCTATCAATTCCAATCTCTTTTTCGTTGTGTATGTAAATCCGCTGCTTCTTCCTTACTGGGAATGATCAAAAATTAAAATCTCTATCATCGTATGGAATTGATATTGATAACGAATCAACCGCACAACCTTAGGGTCCGCTATCATTGAAACAGTTCAAAATCAATATTTCCAGAATTTACACTTATATCTGCTCTGCAATTCGATGGCATATGTTATCCAAGCGCGTACGATCTTCAAGTGCGCAAACATGGAATTATGTACTTCGTTGCAGTCTCTTGGCTTCCTGGTTCCTGACTATACCGTTGAGACGTGGAACCCTGATCAAGAAACCCATTCCACCCGGTAGCAGTTTATTCCTTCACCGAAACTATGAAAACATTTAATGCACAGCATAATTTAAATGGAAATATTTCTTCCGATAATTATAGGTTTTCAAGTTATAAATAATCTCATCACACATCATCTCGTGTATCTTCGCCTGTTTTATGAAAAGCTTATAATGTTGGGTTATTTGCTTTCTTGTGGTGTGTTTTTTCCCCTGTGAATGTCGGTACCATACACTCTGCTAGTTCGGGGGCCTTGACTCCGAGTTTTTTTATTTTTTATTTCCAATAGCATTCAAAGCAAATATTCATTCAATTGTGGCCCATTATGTAGCGTAGCTTTCAGCATTTCGCGCGCTTTATCCGTACACTTTTACTTGGTGTGTATCACAGATCATTGGCCACGGTTTCCAACACATACGGTTTTCAACTGTTAGGCTTCAACAGCCCTCAATTAATCCAATTTCAATTGATCCTAAACGGCCCATGCTGCAAGAAGAGAAGCGGCTGGAAGATGAGCCAACTTCTGTACCGTGCTCTCGTAATTGATCTATTACGAATTAATACCTATGGCACGATAAGTGCGCTCGATGACTGGCAAGACTCGATTGGAACGTGTTTCGGTCAACCACTCGAGTTTTTTTTTGCGGCAAAGCGATCCGCACGCGAAAGTACTGTTCGCTTTTTGTGGGTCTAGGTCCAACCGTTTAAGGTCCTTGGTAAGCTTCGAAATGATGACACGACCTCTCGCATTTCTCAAACGCGAAGGACAAAAACGTGTTCGATCAATGGTGGGAAACACGAAATTACCAGTTGGTTTCGGCTTACCGAAATCAGGAAATCCGTGGCCTGGAAAAATAAACACAAGGGGGCTTCGAGGGATGTTGAAGTGGAAAACAAAAATCAAAACTCATCCGCAAATAAACACATCCCAGAGCGACAGAGAGGAAAGAAAATAAAGCACACATTCGGAACCGTTTATTCATTCATTCTGCATGATCGCAAACTGTTGACAGCCTGCATTCGTGAGAAAAAAGGAATCAGAAAATATGACAATGACAAACAAATAAACATGTTTGCAAAGGAACAACTGGGACTTCTCGGCACAGATAGCCAAATCTGTGAGGAATAACACATTCCGGTGGACCGTAACTGAAGGCAAATACAGTTGGCGCCGTATAACGTTTGAGAAGGAACAAGGATCTGACTGTTAGTTACTTTAACTTCAAACCATTATATCCTGGGCTTATAATAGTCGATACGGATTTCAGTTGGATCTGGTTTCTTTAGAATTAGTGGTATCACACATGTAACGCTTCGTAACGCCTATAACTTACAAAAAAGTAACGCTTCGTAATGCCTATAATTTACAAGAAAGTAACACATGTAACGTTCCGTAACGCCTATAACTTACAAAAAAGTAACACATGTAACGATTTGTAACGTCGTTACATGCGTTACTTTTTTGTAAGCGACATTTTTTGGCCAGCGACAAAGCAGAACTGCACATTAGATGAATTATATGGGCCATTCAGAGGTTTTATTTTCCTTTGGCATCGTCATCGACACGGCTTAGATGAAAATGGCACAATGGTCCCGTAGATACGTTGATTTTGCTCTGTAAAATCATTGCTAATTGACTATTTTCCATTAAGAACTTGAATTTTTGATATTAACCAAAAATTGGGTGTGCTGTAACTACTGAAATTTTTAAAAGACACGATTTGCATAAACGTCAATGTGTTGTTTTGAAAAACATGCCCCCCAATATTTTGACAACTGGAATAAATATTAGAGAATTCGCTAAAGATATCTTATGATATAACACTTTTTTCTGTTATCCCGTAGTTGGTCTCCGTAATCCTTCATATTTCTTAACTAAATTACTAAAATTTTACAACTAATATACTACAATGTGAAATGTGCTATACTTTACCACTTTCGAATATTTGTTATTACTGGAATAGTAGGAAAAATGTTCGTGATTTTTACTTGGTTGCTTTTTATTTGCTCTAACCTCTCCGTTTCCTTTATAAAAATGC
This sequence comes from Malaya genurostris, assembly GCF_030247185.1. Taxonomy (NCBI): domain Eukaryota; kingdom Metazoa; phylum Arthropoda; class Insecta; order Diptera; family Culicidae; genus Malaya; species Malaya genurostris. The sequence continues at coordinate 231,838,138 of NC_080572.1, read as the reverse complement.
GTTATATATTGCAAAGTTCAATGATCTGCAGTAACATTTTTTGTGCCCCCCCCCCCCCCAATATTTCATGGAACTTACCGCCCCTGCATATTAATACTAGTATGCGTGTCGTTTCTAAATATGCCGTGCGAAACAGGGTTGCCACAAAAACAGATTAATCTGTATTTGTATCTCCTGAAAAATACAGATTTAAATGTTGCGAAAGGAAAGAATTTTTCATTTCATTGTTCGCTAAAAATCCACATTTGTTTAAAAGGTGTTTGGAATAAGCGGGATTCCAAATCCGGTTTTGATTGGAAATCGACATGGTATGTTTATGCTATTTTTTCTATCATGTCTTACATATATTTTTTAATATAGTTATTGAATCTAATGGTTTGTTTACTTATCTTGAACATACTTCTGATGTTATTTGTTTCTCAAGAAATTTCTAATAGTATCGAAGTAATAATAATACTAACAATCATACGATATTATTGTTATTATCATTGTTGGTTTTCCTATATTTTGAATTTGTGCCAGATTTTTCAATACTTAAAGTTGAAGTTCTTGATATATTCCAATAATTTTTCATTGTGTGGATTAGCTTGAAATTTTGAATGGTTGATTTTATTATTTCCAAATTCTTTGTGAAATTTGGTCTTTTGTACATTATTATTAGTATTATTTACATAATATTAATAATAAAAATAATAATAGTTGCTGTTATTATTATTTTTTTTATTATTATTATTATTATTATTATTATTATTATTATTACTATTATTATTATTATTATTATTATTATTATTATTATTATTATTATTATTATTATTATTGCATAAAAAAGATCGTCGATACATTTCAGTACAGGCGGTTTCAATTGTCTCTTAATAAAATTTCGTGAAGAATTAGATATCTTCGAGCTTCTTAGTTTAAAAAAAAATACAAATTTGTTGTATCTATTAATCTAAAAGTACTTGTGTTAAGTTTAGAATAAACAGTTTTAGGATAGTAGCTGTTTAATGTAACTATTCTGTACTTTAGTGTAGGTGCATCGTTCAAAATTCTAGTAGTGAAGAAGCAGAAAGCTTGCACAATTCACACAATCGATTAATTAACTGACATTTGGAAGTGTGAAGGAAGCTAGTTTTTTTTGTATTCACTACATCCAGTTATGTCTCTGACTTTACCCACCCACCTTTTTAAAATTAAATTCTATACCTCCTAAAAAATCACCCGTTAGTAATTTACAATTTTTACATTAACATTCGGAATAAATAAGTCGAAAAAAAATTATCTTCAATTACTATTTGTTTTTGACGAAAAAATATATGGCTCTTAAAAAACTTTGAGATTATGTAAACAGCATTTTTGGTTCTTTCCGCTCAACAGGCACTAGGGCAACTAACTTTCATTTCAACATTAAAAAATACTTAATCACCGCAATGGTTTGTAACAAAAATCTAATAAAATACGACGGAAGCCAGTGTAATACAGTTGATATTATTAAAGCGATATATTTCTATTCTGACTGTTCAACTAAATTCGATTATTCAATAAACTTAATCGGGTTGTTTCTCGAAAAATTGTATTCAGTAGATTGAGATTGTCTATTGGAAAAGAAAAGATTGAAAGATTCGTAATTAATAGTATCATAAAATTTTGCTACAAAAAATCTCGCGGCCACGAATTCCAAATCTCAGCCCATCCCTGCATTCCACTGCGATCTGACTGGATTACTAAGAGCTTTTGATATACACATTAACAGAAACCACAGCGCACTAACTGAACCCGTCCCAGCGTAATCTGATATTGCATTTTAATCCATAAATGTTCCGTTACAGAATCTAGCAACCGACGAGAATCGCTGCTGAATGTAGCTACTTGCTAACCAACAAAGCGTTTCACATTACCAGCCACTTGTCACTTTGCTACAATTTCAGCTCCGAGTCCCAAAACCTGTCCGCTGTGCGACCAACCCATCCATCATCCGTCCCGAGCCGTTGCAGTGCCGAACGCATACCCATGTCACTTTGAAATTGGTGCGATGATGCTGCGAGTGTTGTCACTAGAATTTCGACAAACAGAACAGGCAAAACATATGTCCAGATCCAGTCCATTCGGTGGCGCCAGTTGTCAATTTTCCTGTCGACGTCTGCTCGTTCTCGAAAAATGTACTTTTACTTGTGCCTGCTTGTTTCAATGTAACCGGGCATTGCATTGCAATGTGAGGAAAAATGAAAAACTAACCTCCGGTGGCCTTACCATGTACCAGTAGCTACCGGTGGTGCAAGTCTCGAAGCGTTAGCGACAACGATGACGACGAAGACGACGACGACGACGACGACGATGATGGTGAAATTGATACCTTCAATTTGGCCGCAATCCCGTACAAGGCTCGAGAACGTGACTGACAGATTGTGGTGGTACCCTTCCGATCGATACGTTTAGACGGTTGCAACTTGGAAGCTAACTGATTCAGTTGATTATGGTCGGTCGGCTGATCTCGACACTGGACGCATTTATCTCGATGGACGAGAATTTCCTCAACAACAACAAAAAAATACACAAACATCATTGCTTGGGCGATGAATAAATTACATCGTTGACTTCCCCGATTTCTTCGAGACATCCGGACAATTGAAAGAAACAAGGTAGTAGCAGAAAAGAAATTGCTGAATGCACTGACTGATCGAGTGTGTGAAATTAAAAACAAATTTGTCATTCAATTACGACCTATCCTGCACCTGCTCGCTACAGTACGAATCGTAAGAAAAAGGTGAACAGATGTAAAAAATAAACTAGCAGAAAAACGATACTAGACAAGATTCCCGCTGTTACGCTGCTACCTACGTGGGATGATTGGCGATGTACAGTGGTTTGAGAAAGAGCAAACGTTTACTTAATTTATTAGCACCAATAGCTATGAATTAATCTACCTGAAGTAGCTACAGTAAATTAATCGTAAAATTATACCTCACTGGTAATAATCATTAAAATTAGTCATAGCTTGATAAAGAACTTACAATAAATTTGATTTTACCTTCGAACAATAGCAACGTAGGACTTCTCGAAACAAGATATCTTTATTCGCATTTTGAACCAGGTCGGAATTTAATAGTGTTTTGACGTAGGACTACGACTTTCTTTACTATGCTCACCTTGGTACATTTTCGAAATTGCCCAACACGAAAGTGTAACGAAATTACTCCAGATTTAATTTCTTAATAACTTTTTCCCTGTTTGAGTATTTTTTTCTAATTGTTGGTAATTACGTAACATTGTTGAAATCGAGTGCTCATGCCTTTATATACGATAAGACAATGGAACTACACCCGGTATTATTCAACTGGTGCTTCAGTCAATGGCAAATGTGAAGTTCCGTTCTTCAAGCCTAAACGCATAAAAACAAGAACTAGTTCTTCTGTGGGCATATCTGCCGTTGGACATTCGCAGTGTGAGTTTCGATTCAAACAAAAGCGATTGCGTCACCCAGCTCTGGTCGTTTTATTGGTGAAAAAGGAAATGAAAAGTGGACAACGATGGGGAACATTATACAAACTCAGCCGTTCTAATCCCTCCAAATGTTATCTAAAGCCGGTTCGGATAGTAAATGGTAGAAGACCTTTATCACTACTTTCCGACATACCAGAGACTTGGGTGATTCGCATTGTTCAGATGCCTAAGCCCAACTCCTCTGGTAGAAGGTAAAAGTTAAGTTACTAGAAGATTTCTGCTTGCTTAAATGACCCTCTGTCACGTCTCATTTTTCCGTTCTATATTTTCACATCCTTGCTCTCCCTTGCGTACTATCATTCTATAATTTTCATTGTCTGTTTCTACAAAAAAAAAGATCTCTGGTTAGGAGAATATCGCAAAAAGAAAATAGAAATATACTAAACTTAGTCGTTAAAAAAAGAAAAAGAGTTATCTAAAGAACTATTAAGATTACTTCTTTGCAAATCGAAAGAAAAAAAAACCCTTCTTAATCCACCTAGTGGTGTGATAATGCCTTTCTCTTCTTTCTTAACAATCTCATGGAAGTATATTTCATACTTTTATTATATAATTTCTGATACTAAATATGACACCAATTGATTCAGATTGATTCAAGTAGTTCACAAAAGCATGCTTTAGTGTTTATATAACACAGTCAGCATCATTTTTCCAAACTAGTGCTTGACATTTGCGTTTTCATTTTCATATGTCTTGAAAAATCACCATAGGGGGGAGTACATGAAATTTTCAAAATCGGAAAAAAAATTTTGATGCCAGAAGGCTTAGAATTGCATGAAATGTCAAGATTTAGTGTCATCTCGAAAAAATTTTTTTTTGAAAAAATCGACTTTTTGGGACTTAGAAAAAATATTAAAATTTTTCTAAGCCCCAGAAATTGATTCTTTCAGAGAATTTTTTTTTTTGAGATGACACTAAATTTCGATGTTTCATGCAGTTTTTAAGAGTTTCGGCATCAACAAAAAATTTCGATTTTGGAAATTTCATGTACTCCCCCCTATGGTGCTTTTTCAAGATCGAAAATTGTCAAAACTTTACCACCGGGCAGCACCCCTTACGCATGTCCGATTTAGCTCAAATTTTGCATGAAGGCTTTTTTAGAGGTGCTTGAACTTTTGAGCACTAGAGCTTAACGAAAATAGAGGTGATCCCAAAATTTTGGCACCCTTATATACATAAGAGCGGTAAAAATCAACGTGTTTTGTCGGTTACGTCACATATACCATCATATATCTGGTACCAAAAGTCACAGCCATTTGATCTTCGAACTTTATCAATGGCCCGACAGTAGCTTTCACACGAGCCCAAGTTTGTTAAAATCGGTTCAGCCATCTCTGAGAAAATTGACCGCGTTCAAATATATTCGAAAAGTGCACACACATACACACACAGACATTTTCCGATCTCGTCGAACTGAGTCGAATGGTATATAACACTATGGGTCTCCGAGGCTCCGTTCGAAAGTCGGTTTTTCCAGCAATTCTAAAACTTTTCTAAAGGCAAAAACATCCGTTTTTGTGCAAATCTAGTCAAATTTGATTAGCTTTTTGCCATTTTTGCAGTGCGAAATTCGCAACAAATGAGCGCAAATAAAGTTGGAATTTGACTGCATTGCACTCGAAAAAAATGTTTCGAACAGTGCTTAATTTCGTAGAGAATTCCACAATATGGTCCTTCTGAAGGCTAGAAATTATTCCCGTAAAGCATTTTGATAGTTTTGTTTGACTGAAATATGCAAATCCGAAATGAAATAATCGACATCAAAATTCCATATGTTGCTATTTTTGTGGTGGTTGGGACCGTCCATTTGTGACAAAGCTACAAATGAAATCACATAAAAAGAAAGCTATTTACCAAAATTGGTTCAGTTTGGAATCAATTGGCACTGTCAGCAGGTGTGTTGCGGGTTGTTCGCAAAGCCAGTTTCGCTTCACACAAGAGCGATTGCGTCATCCAGTTGCTGGCCACGGGCATTGACGACAAAGAAAACCAAAAGTGAACTACGATGGGAAACATTATGGCTTTTATTACCGGTATCATTACACGGTGAAAACCAAGTTACAGCTGGAACAATTTACAGATATATTCGAAATTTCAAGTTTCATTTAAACAGTAGAATATTATTCTACAGGTTAAAAGCAATAAATTTGTTCATGATATCCTTTCTTCTAAAAGTAGCTGTTCTTGAGATACTTGGATATTTAATTATAACACCATTTTTTATATTTCCATGAATTGTTTATTTGCTTGCTATATCTACAATTATTTCATTATATCATATGACTTTCCTTATAAGCCCGGCTTCGACAGTGATCACAAATGCTTAACGTGGTATTCAATTTAACTTTGCACTTTTAAGCTTATCATTTTCTTTGTGGTTTCTGTTAATTGGAAAAATTTTCCAGAACTCACAAAACCAGGAAAAGGTTTACAGCACTTTAGGAAAACCATATTATAGTATTGTAACTGCTTCGAAAGAGATTTGTTATAAACTGATATCTGTTCTACGATGCATAGCTATTTATATGTGAAACCGGTAGAATTTAGGTAAGCAATTCGCCGGTACGTACGTTGGTTGTAAATAGTAGGTAGTCAACTGGCACAATTCTTTGATTCTACATGTGTTTATTCGTTTTGACGTAGTTACGTTACTTCTACTGTGTAAATGATTTTCTTTCAACGAGAACTTGAAATTTCGAATATATCTGTAAATTGTTTTAGCTGTAACTTTTTAATTTTTTAAAAGGCACGGATGGGATAGCCATCAATCTGTAGGTTTTATTAACAGGTTTAAAAAAAAATTTCAAAAAAAATTAAAACCAATATTTTCTTTTAATGAACTTTTTCGAATTATTGTGTAACTATTGAGAAAAAAATCAAAAATTCCTTTTAGTGTATATTTATTTTTAGAATGGCCAATCGATTCCCTACAACTTCTTCCTGAACGTCATTTTTGTACAATTAACGGTTTCCGAGTTACAACGATTTGAAAAAGGCATTTTTTGTGAAATGCAAAAATACATACGCCCTTTTTAAAAATCAGTCGTGAGTCGGATTGACCTCTCCATCGGTTCAAAACTTATGGTTTGCCATACTGAAGCCATGTGCAAAGTTTCATCCAAATCGGAGAAGGTCGAGTCTGATGACTGCAAAGCATTTCTGGAATTGCTCATGAACGATAATACTTGGCTTGTATTCATTTCATTCTGTAGCCTGTCAAGGTCAAAGTTTTAGTTTTGCTATAAAACTTGCTATAATCTAAAATAATATCTGTTATATGATATTACACACCGAAGCATTATTGCTTTAGCAACATCAATGCATTGAACTCAACAGAGTTGGACATTTTTAGCATTATAAATGACAGTTACTTAGAAAATAAATCATTTCTTACAATACCCATTTTATTGTATTCAACTCGTTTTCATTTCAACACAAAGCCCAATGCTGCATAAATTCGCATCATTATTTGATATGTAATTTTTGCTCACGATATAATGCCACCAAGTCCACCGTGCATTTCTCACACCACCTCAATACGAAACAGCAGCGCACAAGCAATAAAAAAATGCGGAAAAGTTCATGTAAACTTTTCTAAGTTTCGGATGTTTTGGCAAATTTTTTTAAAATTTTGAGTTTCATTTTCAGGTTCTTTGTAAAATTCTGCTACAAATACTAGGAAATAGGCTACAAATACTAGTTCTAAAACCATCCCCGTGGAACGGAACAGTAACCGTTTATACATTTCAAAAACCAATAACGGCTCAGCGAAGCAAAATTTCAAAACTCTAAGAATACTTAGTTGTGATAAATTTGATTTCGAAAACTTAAGTGTTTTTAGTTTTTCGAAAATCGGTCTAGTTTTTGAATAATTGATCGAAAGCGCGATTCGCGCATTCCGCTACATTTCACCTCGAGGAAGTAATTGAAACTCTAAAGCAGGGGTTCCCAAAGAGGTCGATATAGACCCCTTGGGGTCGATATCCCTTTTGCGGGGGTCGATATAAACAACAACTGACTATGGGAGCCGACGAGGGCTAGAAAAATATCCCCTATTGTTTGATATAAGTTATTTTTTGAAATATTTACGCTAAAAAAGTTGTGTTTATTTGACTATCCGCAGAAATTGGTAAATATTTCACATAAATATTAAAAAAGCAAGAATTTGAATTTTCAAAGGAATTTGTTGATGGGGGTCTGAGACCTAAGTTATTTTTAGTAAATGGGTTCATGACCCAAAATAGTTTGAGAACCCCTGCTCTAAAGCGTTGCTTAAAGTCTTGACTGCAATGCCCTTGTGTACACACCAAATAAACATGTTTTTCTCTTCCGTTCAGTTACGCAGTCTGTAAGTAGTCTTCTATTGCTGAAAGAATGCTTGCTATTGAAGCCTTTTCTTTTTTAAAGTGTTTTACGAAAAGTTTTTCCTAGAAAGCCTACAGCCTCTCTGGACCATTTCGGAGCATTTGTGCTGGCTTCAATTCATTACCGGACGCTAATTCTGTTCTCTGATGTGTAATAGTAGATTCAGGCTTCATACTTTTCTATTCCATGGCCAAACACGCTTCCGAAGTTCGCTTGCGTTTGAGTTTTTGGACGGGAGAATGCGCGGCACCCAGCGGCACAATATTTTTGTTTTTTTCATTTCATAATGTTTCGGCCCGTGTAACCGTATCGAAGGGGCTTACCGCAGCAAACTTCATCGGCAGGGCTCCATGAAATTTAAATTTAACATGTCTGACTAAATATAAATGGACAGTAAGGCATCGTAACCGATTTTTGAGATTACAACACATTTCGGCAGTCAAGTAGGTTGCTTAGGTACTCGTAAACCAAACATCCAATAAGTATTCCGTTTTCATTTAATTAATAACTTCATTTACCCTGCTCAGAATGCTATCGACATAAGATAGCAAAACTGAACCCCAGCAGCAAACTTCAATTCAGTAGCAATCGTAGTTCGTTCTCAGGCAATCGTAAGTTTCTCAAAAAAACGGTGAATTGATAGGGAATCGTAATTGGGAAATGGTCGAGATAATTGAATGATAAACAAGATAATCTATGCCGATTTTTGTTCTCATCCGACCCCGTATTCAAATATGCTCCTCCCACCACAGTGGAATGCCGAATGAGCCGACCGTTTTTTTCTTCTTCCTGCACTGAGAAGGGAACAAACAAATCAATTCGCTTAAGTTCCGCTTTTCCCCTGTTTGCCGAGCAATTCTAGTGGGAAATGCAAAATGGACTTAATCGATTAACTAGTTGTTGGTGGATTCGTAACTGCTTCTACGTTGGCTGCTGGTCCCGATTGCTTGCAACATTGTGGAAAATGCTGTTTTGATTAGTTGGCGAATAATTGGCCAGCTGGTGTTTCAAAAATTTCGTTACGAAGCTTTCATTTATTTCATTCTAAGCCACTTGTAAAACTCGGGAGTGGCAATTCGATTGGACAATACTTCGGAAACTGTACTTCTGTCATTTATGAAGTTCGGATCATATTAGCATAGCATCGTGGCAGCAGTACTACAGTACTGGGTGGTGTTGTGCAATGTTGAAAACCTTTACGGGCTAAACTAGGCAAAAGTAGTTGAGCGTGGTTACGAACTTTGCGTGCCACTCGGGGACCTGATAGGCTACAGAGCGCAAATTGGCCCCGTGAGCGGTGGCATGCCGATCTGGGTAAGGAGGTAGCAATTTGAGCTATGCTCCGAAGTGTTCGAGTCTTCGTGGATAGGCGTAGGCAGATTGGGAGCCTGAGTGGGCTGCGCTAGAGCAACCGTGGTATGAGTCTTCGAAAAAAAAACAACCTAACGTATTATCTACATTATTTCGAAGATATAATTGCTCATTAAAAAGTGTTGAAAATTACATACAATCAACACATTCGAATTACAATTACCGGTGATGATTTGATTAGAAGTAAACAATTTCCAGTTGGAAAAGAAATACGGGGCTGTGGGACGGAATGGGAAGGACCCCTCGCCGATCATTGCCACGGCGAAGAGGCAAACGCAATGATTCGGGCTAATACGTGGTAAAACAATCAACTCAATCAGAGATCTGGTATTAACTTAACTGATTTGTGGAATGTCTATTACGCCTCGCAGTTCAAATGAGTGCTACGGCTCGCCAGACTGCTGTCGACTGGAGATCGTCGAAGGCAAACAAATCAGTTGAAATTATTGGATATTTTGTTTTATTCTCACTTTTTTCCACCTTGTTGAGACGGGCGTTTCTTGCGCGTACACATTATTCGGCCTAACAAGCTCCGATTCGGTATTTTTACTCGTTTGTTTTCCTCGCTCGTTGTCCGATTTGGGTGATTTTTGACAATCATCTATTATTTTACAGGATAATTACCTAGCCAGGGTGGTGTGCCAGAGTACGGTGCAGAGCGGAGCAGAACGGCGAGGCAATAATTCTGAAAATTGAAAAATTAAAAATAAACTTTTCCATTGCCTTCGGCGTACCATACTCACGGTGGTTGTAAGTTCGGAGCATCTCCGAACGGCGAGCTAACTCCGCGGGGACAAGAGGGAAGGTCCGAGCAAAGCCTTGGAGTTCTGTCCGTCGTACGCGAAGCGTTACGAGGTCTCGGTAAGCATCCGGTAGGCGCCAGCTCAGTAATAATATTTCGTTCTGCAGTCACTCCTTCTTCTGCCCCTCGCATCGTAACATCGTATCAGACAGCAAAACCTTTTGCTGGAACGCGTTCCCATTGATATTTATCGTTTCACAGTTTGGCTTCTTTTGTTTTAACTCTGGTTGGTTGGTTCCCGCGGGTGCCACCACCGAGATATCCCGTGTAACCTACCGACGGAATGGATCTGGGAATCTGGTGGGTTAAGATGAGGATTGAAATAAATCAAACGAATAAAATATTAATTTTGGACGTTTGCTTCGGGGCCGGTGCAAATGATTGCACGGGCGGTGGCGGTGGAGGAGAGCAGGTTCGTCATCCAGTAGAGGTCTCCGACGCTAACGATTGACGCCAACCTGTTGTTGATGTTGTCTGATTATTGTTTTCTATTGCTAGACGATCAAATTTTTATATGTTTATAATCTCGTGTTTCCGTTGATACGTTAGGAGATTTGATTAGGCAGTCGGACGGTTGGTTCCATTTTCATCTCATTAGCCGAGTTATCACACTCTTTAATTTATTTATATATTGAAGGACAGTTGATAACTATTAGATATATTTCGTCGTCAAACAATAGTCAACATTTCATAACACTGATAATTACATTCTATAATAAATTTAATATAAACTTATTTATTTTTTTAGTTCGTCAAGCCAATGTAGACTACATATAAATAATTTCCTTCGTTTACTTATACTACGCATTATTTCTACGGTGAAGTTGGGTGAAGTTGATGTTTTGATATAGTAACAGGAACAGAGCCGGTGAAACATGTTAAGCCCAGGTGGGTAGATTTTCGTACCAGGGAGAACAACCCACTATTTTGAAGTATTATTTAGTCGATTTTTAAATAATATTTTGTTTCGCTATAACTTTGCATGAGACGCGTAAATTCGGAGCGTTTTAGATATTTTGTTGTAAAACAAAATTGCACATTTAAGGGTTGAATACAATATCAAACTACAACATTTATGCCAATATTTGTTTGGAATATTAAGTCAGCAGTCTATTAATTTCCGTATGAACTTATTTATGTTTTGCAAATTTTCGAAATTATTTCTTTGAGAATTTTGGTTACCCAGATCGTTTAGTTGGTTGGGGTTGATGGTGAAAGATGTCCCGCATGAATCGAAAGCAATGTTTTGGCATTACATTCCTTCTGTGGAATTTGGCTTTTCTGTTTCAACAGACTTCGCAGCCGATTCTTAGCATACAGAATCATTTCATGGCTAGTACTACGATCCTACTGACACTATGAATCATTCCAGGTCGGGGCTCGAACATATGACAACTGGTTTATAAGACCAGCGCCGTATGCATTGAACCGCAAACCCGGGCGAATCGAACGGCGCACAAAACAAATCCAGCCGCTGATGTGCATAGCACATTGTTAAAAAAGTCCCGGGATCGACTGAGATGACGTTTGTAATGTCAAACTATCATCATCGTTCAGAAGACAAGTGTTTTCACGTCAATCGCACCACAAACACTAAACTTACCGACATATAAGTGACATTACTTTTTGAAACTTAAAAAAAACGATTTCCGTTTATTGATAAAACATTGCTTCCTATAAGGAAAAACCGAGCAATGGTTTAAGAAGTGTTACCCACACTCAGATTAAAAACAAAGATTTGTCGTATTCTGATGTTAACGTCACCAAATTGAGCAGTCATCGGGAAAAAAATGTGAGCAAGTTTTGATAATCGTGATGGATGAACACAAAATCAAAGTCCGACTGAACTGGAAGAGCTTTTACGATCGTATGCGAAAATCTAGGCATGGAAAAAGTCTTTTCCAAATAGATGCCTCGTTCGCTCTCAATCTATCAAAAGCAACAACGCATCAGCAATCCAGTGAGTTGATCGGCACTGTTTAGTCGCAATAAAAAGGATTTCTTGCATTGGTATGAAACAGTGGACGAAACATGGATCTCTCTTTTTTCTCCGGAGTTGTTTCAACATTTAGACGGGGAAAACGCAACAGGTAGCTGCAACAAGTATGGCATCAGTTTTTAGATGCTCGAGGTATAATTAACGTCGACTAGCAGAAAAAATCATCTTTAACCAAGACAATGCACCGTACCACAAGTCACCGATCTGTTTCTTCACCCACCATATTCTTAATAACTTAGACCCCAGTGACTTCTTGTCATTTGATGATCTGAAAGAGTCATCGCCGCAACTGAAGCCTATTCTAAGGCCATGGAAAAATCATTCTATAAGTATGATATAAAAAATTTAGATAATAAATAAAGACGGCAGTATCGAACCGCACAGAGTGCAAGTCGATTCAACACTGAATTTTGTTTTCTGTGAGTAATTTTCTCAAATGCGAACGCACTCATTTAAGAGCAGAATTCATATGGAAACCGTGAACTTATGTATACGAAACCAATCAATTAGAGGAATGACAATGGTTTGAAAAACAGGAAGAATTAGACATTGTTCGTGGTTGAGTTGTAGATGTTCAAAACCTAACCACTGTCTTATATGGTTTTACTTCTATATTTTGAATTTGTACCCCGGTATAGAAAACAAAGACGCAGTCCTACGTCATAAGATTTTGAGCGATTTCATTTATGTGAAGATAAAGAATGGAAAGGTGAGACGTTACAAGGTTGATTTTAGCAAGCAGAAATCTTTTAGTGACCTAACTTTTACCTTCAACCAAAGAAGTCGAGTTTAAGCATCTCATTCATGCAAATCACTCGAGTTTCTGGTATGCCGGAACCATGACCATTGCCACACCTCACCTTTTTGTTGTATATCTTCACATCCTTGCTCTACCTTGAGTACTAGCATTTTATAATTCTGATTTTATTTATTATTCTCAGTTACAATAAAAATATTTTTATGGTTATCATTATCAAAGCGATGATCACAGACATAACTGGATGTTGTGAATACGAAAAAACTGGCACGCTTCCTTCGCACTCCCGAATATCAGTTATTTGATTGATTGTGTGAATTGCGAAAGCTTTCCCTTTTTTCACTACTAAAATTTGAAACGATTCACCTACACTAAAGTGCAGTTTAGTTACATTAAACACTAGTTACTATTCCAAAACTGTATATTCTAAATTTGAAACAATTCTTTTTTAATTTGCTAATATAGACTACACAGTTCGAAAAAATCTTGTGATTTCACATCACATATTTTCACACAAATTTATATTCAAGAACATGTAAAATTGTGTGGTTCGAAATTACATAAAAGATCGATAACAACAATGCGACATGAGCCGAAAAACATTAGATTACAAAGCACATTGGTTAATCGACTGAACCACAAAAGCACATATCTGCTTGTTGAATAATTGATGCATATAAATCCATACACCGGGAATCAGTAACCGAGTGCAAATTACACTCGGAACGTATAAAATTCTTTGCTAGTATTATGTCACCTGTAAAATTCATAATTTTTTTTCTGTGTAGGAACAACAAATTTGTAGTTTATTTTTTTGAATACCTTCAAGTAGAGACTTGGTTTTGCAATAGTAATTTTAATAATAATAATAATATTATTATTATGATCATTATTATGAAAATAATACTAATAATAATGGGCAAACAGCCAAATTTCAGAAAGAATTTTGAAATAATAAAATCGATTATTCAAAATATCGATTATTCAGCGCGGATTCAAGCTAATCAACAAAATGAAAAATTATTGGAATATATCAAAAACTTTAACTCCGCTATCCATAATAATATCACTAGTATTTCATCAAATCTGGCACAAATTCAAAATATAGAAAAACCTACAATGGTAATAACAATAATATCTTATGATTATTATTCCATTATTTTAGTAACTTTTTTGAAAAACAAAAAACATCAGAAGTACGTTCAAGATAAGTAAACAAACCGTTATAAACAATAACTATATTGAAAAAAATATGCCAGACATGATAGAAAAATTTAGCATAAGCAATCAAAACCGGATTTTGAATCCCGCTCACCAAATTAATCTGTATACGTGGCAACCCTGTTTCGCACAGCATATTTCCAAACGACATTCATACCAAAGATAGACTCAAGTTGGTTAATGATTTTTCATGTAGCATCCAAATAGGATCCCTCGATGAACTAGATTTACTGTCAGTCGTAGTTCAATGATTAGTTGAACCGAAACAGTAAAGGTCTAGTCGCTCTATGCGCCGTAACTATGACGATGTTTGTTTTCATATTAGTAACAAATCGTCTTCAAATATGCATGATATCGAACAATCTCGTAACACTTTCCGTGGTTCTTTGTATTTGAATGTAGAAGTAATTTAATATGTTCAACTAGCCTAATAATTGATTTAGTAAGGCGGTTCAAGCCATTTTAGAAGCAATCAGATCAAACATTTTTTTACGTAAAACTTGTAAACTTTTGGTTATTTTCTTCTGGTATTGTAGCGTAACCATGGTTTTTTGCGTCGCTTTTCTATGTTTATCGACGCTTTTTAACAAGGGACAAATAAAGCAATACTATTACTGAGTTCTCGGTTCACAAGTTTTTTTCTTTGATTTATATGAATGGCTGAAAACAAAAATTGGATAAGTGCAACTTAGTTCGGAAAACCCGTTTAAGTATTTTTGAATGCAAAAATCGGATTAAAACATGGAGAACAAAAACCGGACGTGGATTTTGCAATGCAAGAATCGTTTAAAAACATCTTTTCTGCAAAAACCGGACAAAATAACTTTGAATGCAAAAGCCGGTTTTTGCATTCAAAGTTTTTACCGACTGTCGCTGTGGACGAAGCGTGGTTTGCTTGTTTGTTAAGGGACGGGTAGGGTCTAACACTTTTGAAAAAACATTTACTATTTTCTTTATACTTTCGTATATTTAAACATCTGAAGAATTTTCTGTGAAATTTTCAAGCCTATTGGAACGACACTCTGGAAGTTATGGACCTTTATCTATGGCTATCTCATTCTACGAAGAAGCAAGAGCTTGGCGCACAGGCCCAAGATTTATACTTCGATTGAATTCAAAACTTAACAAAACATTCTTGAAATGTTTCATTGTAATAAATTATAAAAGAAAAAATATGATGTTTAGAAAATGTTAGACCCTACGGGCTCCCTGTAGTAATTAATTGTTTCCATTAATTTTATAGACTAAAACCTATAAACGCGTTTTCCTCGAAAGCGAGTTTTGAAAGTCCGTGTCCATCGTCATTCAAAAACTACTGCACCAATTTTTTTCAAATTTTGCACACACTTTCTACATGTAAAGTACCAGACCCCAATGTTTTCCTTTTCGTTGTTTGTTACTTTGGGGAGGTTTAACAGCTACAAAATGGCGGATTTTTTCGTGAAAAATCGTAGTTTTCACTTTGAACAACCACCAAAAATTAAAAAAAAAACAAACAGAAACGTTGGGGTCTAGAAAAACTTATACTCTAACTATGCTACGTTTATTTGTTCACTTCTGATTAGTCTGCGATGAGATACAGTGGACATCGCAAATCATAATTTTTAAGAAGCGTTCTCAAAAATACCTCTTCACTGACTTATATCTCAATATTTTTCCACGAAAAAATCACAAAATGTTGTTCGAATTATGCTTTTTACCATGCAAAACATTTGAATTTATTTTGTTGAACGATAATTCTGGAAAAAAATCGCAAAAGTTATGATTTTTTTCATCGTTTAGACCCTACCCCCACCCTGATGAGTCTGATGCTTTTGATACGAAATGGAGAAAACTCATTTAATTCCTAATGATGATCTGTAGAACTGAAAATTTCTTTGAATTGTTACGACCAACAGGATCTGCATGTAGATCCGAGATGGTTCTTTGCGTGTACACTGATGACGTCAACTGGCAGGCTTCTGGTGTAGTAATGCTGTGTGCTCGGCCCGATGTAGCGCTCGTGTGTGTCTCGCTTCTATAACCGTTGCACACAAAACAATGAAATATTCAGTTTTTATATCGCTGGAGCAGCACATATTTTGTTCTCTTCTTCAGAACGCGTTCTGATTGGCTGGTGCTGAAATGGCTCAAATCAGATAGGTTTTCCAGTAGTATACTATTGAAAAACTTAATGTTTTTGCAATACACGTTCAAGTTGAAAAATTTCAATTCTATTGGTAGTTAGATTGCATAAATCATTCCACAGATAACTGAGTTATAAACTTTCAAAATACGAGAAAGGCGAACGCGCGTCATGTGTTTTCCTCTTTGATACAAAATATTTCAGAAAAGTTTAATTTTGAATTATTTGAGATTATGTCACACAAACTGAAAATTTTATCGTAAGATTGTGATCGTATTTTCGATGGCATGTTGCAAAAAATATGTTAATTAGTTAGATACAACAAGAGATATTCACGATCAAAAACTTATCACTCTCTCAGAGAGTAAATTTTTAAAAGGCGCCCCATAGTAAAGTAAGTCGTATTCAAGTATCATTCTTGATCCCAAGCTATACCAGCCTCTGCGCAAGCTTTTATGATGTTTATTGTATCAAAAAATGTTACCTTGCACTAATACGCTGTATTGGTGAATACGGAGTTACAATTTGGGCTCATGTTCACATAGGTCTTGACTGAACCATCTTCAATTACCACATTACGAGAATAGTGGTTCCCTCATTATCCTACCGACTCTGCAACAGAAGACGAACACTTCTTGAAATCTAACAGAAGTCAATATATAAAAGATATATTGAATAGAAGAAATACTTTCTGGATCGATTCAATGCGTTCTTTGTGGATAATATTATATGCATTCAATACTAGGCTGCAATATTCCAAAATAGGCCTGACATATGTACTATATAATAATTGAATTGTATGTAGGTCCTGGAAGTTACTACTGAGACGTTAAATAAAGCAGATCATATTATTTGCGTGAATGGTTAGATGTTAGTAACAACATCTCAGATGGTAGATGTTAGACGGTTTATGTTGGACTATTAGGTGGCAAAACAATTCGACATAAACTGTTATGCATTGACGAGTCTAAGACGAAACGTAAAGAAAAGTCCATTGGGTTATTCTGTACATCTGTACATACTGTGCGCGAAACTGATCGCCGTATAAATTATTCGCTTATCCCGAGAACGTTGATATAAGCCGTTTTTCGAAATATTCATGGAAAATTTAAACATTATCAAAATGAGATCATGCAATCGTCGCATCTAATCTGCTTACGACGAAACCACTGTGACCAGTTAACTGATTAGGATAAAACTATCTAAATTTAAAGAAATAACTCATAATACACAGCTTTACATACAAATGAGTGCCTCTTGCTTTCGTACCGAACATTGCAAATGTTTTCCGCCTAAACGAAATCATTAATTTGACAATCATGAAATATGACCTGTATAAAGTCGTTATACTCTTATCAAAATTTTGATATCATCTCAATGCTACAATATTGTGGATGCATCAATTCATTTTGTTTCGTACTAAAGAATGTACATTCATAAACAAACAATTTCTTCCACCAATTTGTTCTAGCTGTTGCTCTGTTAAACGTTAAACCCATGTCTTTTTTGATTATTGTATAGGTATAGTGATCTCCTTCCCCGGTAATCAATACCTTTTCTAACTCACACTCTTTACTTTGAATCGCGGTTGGCGCCACTGTGCTTAACCGCATAAATCAACGAAATCTCCCAGCGCTAACAAGCCACGAAACTCGGGCATCGCACATTTAATACGATTCGAGACGGTTATTTTCCGGATCAACCTCCGGGGGGATCGTCTCGGGTTAAACAGTGGATACAAAGTATCGCAGCCAGTTCGCAGGTTTTGCTTCCAGCAACCCGATCACCTCGGCTCTTCGCATAATACCGTCCGTACACGTGTTCTCCGATGCGATAACCGTGAAATTGATCATTTTTCTGGTCGGTTTGTTCCCCTCGCTCCGGGGCCCGGCTGGCGCTGCTTTCTGCTTTTGGTAGCCGTGAATTCAATGCCTAACGATCCATTTCAGATTAGATGCGCGGTTGTAATCGTACCGTGCTGATTGTCGAATCCCGGGCAGCAGCCCAGCGACCCCAAAAACTGGTCCGAGTTTTGCGCGACTTAAACAAGTGCTAATGAAGCACTCACCACAAACATCGGGAAACATTTTGCGCACCACTAAGCTCAGTCTTTTTCGGACCTAATATAATCACGATCAAATTGATGGCTCAGGAATTACGAGTTTGGGATTCGGACGGGCGGAATCGTTGGCGGCTCATTTCAGACTGGAGCTGGTTGTTAGCGTTCGGAATAGGGGGGAAACCGGCAACCGGAGGTGAGGTTGGATTCAACAAAAAGCCAAATCATCATAATCATCATCGTTGGCAGCTCGCTCAAGAAGCGGAAAAGAAAAGCTTCCCCAACAAAAGGCGAGTGAGAAAATGTGATTTTAACACCTCGTGGGTAATTAAATTTTTTGATATATGAAGACTCGCCACTTTTTATGGGAGTGTTGAGTGCTGTTCGTGCGGTGGAGGTGATTTAGTTCGGCAGGCCAACAAACAAAATTTATGAATACAACTCACACACACACGCACACATCCACACAAACAGACGATTGCCATCAAAGCTGTTATGGTCCATTGTGCTCGGGGTGCTAATTGTGAGATGAATTATTTATATCGAGTCGAGTTTGCGGAACGAAGGCTCAATTAGATGATTATGAGGTGTTTATTGTTGTCATCAACATAGTTTGCAATTTGTTAAACATTGGCAATTCCTCACGAAAGGTAGTTGTTGTAATATTTGCAATATTATTTTGGGGATCATTTTGAAAAATACAATAAAATACGTGTTGCGGAATTTGCATTTTTCCACGGATCTTTGAAATATGATGAATCGCCCGTATCGTTTATTATGCAAACAACCGTTCGTGGGTATACGATTTTCAGATGAGGAACGATATTTTCCTTGAAAAAGGCCATCCCTAGCGGTCGAAACGTCGGGCAGTAGAAAACAACCATTCTTATATAATGGACCGCTGAAATTGAATACATAATTATTGCTAATTTCTATAGATCGATTCCACGAACTAATAGTTAAAAAAATGGTAAAATCAATATAAACCTGCTACGGTTTGGATGGAACTTTGAACACGTGTTCAGTATGACAAACCATTTGTTTTGTATGGAGAGACAGAACGATTCGACCCATGAATAATGTTTACAAAGAGCGAATGCACTTCCTTCAAATAGCTGTACGTCGATAACTATTTCTTGTATAAAAAATGCTGCTGCTGATTTGATTACTGTTCTCCAGAAGCGAAGAATTAGTCGCCAGGACAGTTTACAGAAAGTTGCAAAACTACAAACTTTTTGTTAAAAAAATGAATTAGTTTATAATGACGTAGCCATGGACGAGACATTTAGACATGAATTTCAAAGAACTCAGTTTTTGTAGAATTCTATTGTTTGTGTTTTGATCGTTGCAACTTCCAAAACTATCAATTGCACAAAAACGGTGTCCAAGTCCAACTCGTAGTAAATCGGTAGGACACTGCAGTAAAATGCTAAAAAAAGGATACATTCTCAAGGATTGGAACATTAACAGT
Organism: Malaya genurostris; assembly: GCF_030247185.1. Classification (NCBI taxonomy): domain Eukaryota; kingdom Metazoa; phylum Arthropoda; class Insecta; order Diptera; family Culicidae; genus Malaya; species Malaya genurostris. The sequence goes on along the minus strand of NC_080572.1, from coordinate 231,818,470 downwards.
AAAAATAGAATACAAAAATATGCATCATTAATTTTCTTTTGGCTGTATTTTTGGCCTTAATAAGATTAGTATTTTTCCAAAAAAAAAAAAATTAAGAAATTCCAGTTGAAGCAATTTAAAAATATTTTCCAAACTTCAGGTTTTTGATGAAAAAAGACTGGTGGGTAATATCAAAGAAATAACTGGATAACGTGAATACAAATAAAACTGATATGCTTTTCCACACTTCGAAAAAAATTCCTTAGCGAATTCTATACCTATTTATTATATAAAAGATAAACAAATAACTGATCGGATTAATCTGAGTAATAAGAGTTTTTAAGGAATTATATAGTTGTATAGGTGATCAGTCGACTTCAACAAGTATCACACTGAGTATTCGCATCTCTCGCTTATGTACTGAATGAGCATTGCAAAGATTTTGATCTGCAACGTAGAATGAACAATTTCGCTATAGTCGATAAAATCAATTGAAAGAGCATTTTGGTTATAAATTGAATGACTAAAATGGCTGTCTCAAACAACATGCTCAAACATGTCCTCCTCATTTTAGTAAAAATGCTCATGGTTTTATCACTGAAAATATTCCGTATTTCTATGTGTCGTAGATTTCATCACCCTGACCCTGGTACTTAAATTGTTTCAGTTTCTTGTGCGAATGACCGACTTGATTTGCGTATTGCTCGATTCTGAATCAACACATTCTCGCAACTCGACCGGCCTGCTAGATTTTTAGTTCGATGCACGATTGTAGATTACATTTCCTAGGTTAGAGATGCTAGGGTTCCGCTTGTAACAGGAACCACTGTTTATAATGATTTTGCGACATCCGAACTTGAATTTCCATTCGATCTGGACTTACAGGCTGTCGACAAACGATCTCCGAATACTTTTATTACATTAGCAACAGTTAATATGGTTACATTCATCAATTTAGACAACTTTACGAACAAGTAGTATGGATTTTCGCGATGCACAAGCAAAATTTGGATTAGTCACTACTATTACAAAAATGACCATTTCCACAATCGAGAAGCAAATATCAAAATCGAACTTGATGCTTGATTTACACTTACAACACGTAAATTCTTATTCGAACGCCAATCAGTATTGATATATTCGTACCCAAACCTCCGTTTACGAAAACTTTTTTGCGTTACCTCTTTTACGAACCAGATCCCAAATAACGTAAACTTTTTCTGTGAACCTACTTCGTAAAAGAAGTTTATTTTTAGAACGGGTTTAAAGAGTAGTTTCTGGAAAATTATGTTTGAGCTATTTTGGAAATTCAAGATGGCGACTTCCGGTTTATTGATATTTCTTGAAAACCCTTACAACTTGAGAATTTTTGAAATGGATTATCAATTTATCAAATGCCGGACAATTTCATTTGTAATGACCTAATGTTAGATTTGCTTGAATTTTACTGGTTTTGATTGTAACTGTATGAATTTAAATGCATCTTTTACCAGCCTGGCAGATGTGTGCTTATGTGGCTCAGTCGATTAGCAGACGTACTTCGCGATCCAATAGTTCTCGGTTCAAGTCGCGGCGGTCGCTATCAGTATTATTTTTTTTATTTAAAAAAATTTAATTTCATAGAATTTTAGACATAATATTAAATGTTCTTCCGCGTAAATTTGCGAGAACTGCGACACTCCATTTATGTGCATCTAATAAGATGTTGTCGGGTAATCATTCTGTTCTCTGGCGCATAATAATAGATGCAGCCAAACATGTACTCGAAGTGCGCTTGCGTTCGTCTTTCTAGCCCAAAATAAGAATGTGCGGGATCCAGCAACAGGATAAATTTACCATCTGCAAAATCTTGCTTAACTAAGGCATACTCGCACACTTTCTCTTTCCGATCGTATATTACAATTTTATGTATTATTATTATAACTATTATTAATAGTTTTATTTTACACCGGTTTTAACCTCCGTTTTACGTGGTTTTGACACTGTCAGTGGTAGTGGAGTTTTTACCATCACGTAACTCTCAAAACCTCTACCTCACGGTGTAATCTACAGTATTAACAGCCCCATAATAACAGTTCGGCTGAAAAGTTCGTATCGTTTAATAGAAACACACATTTTTTGCCAAAATTCGTTTTTATTATTCAATATAATTGCCATCAGAGGCAATACAGTGATTATAGCGATCTTCCAACTTTTCGATACCATTTTTGTAGTACGATTTGTCCTTTGCCTCAAAATAGGCCTCAGTTTCAGCGATTACCTCTTCATTGCTTCTAAATTTTTTACCAGCGAGCATTCTCTTGAGGTCTGAGAACAGAAAAAAGTCACTGGGGGCCAAATCTGGAGAATACGGTGGATGAGGGAGCAATTCGAAGCCCAATTCGTTCAATTTCACCATGGTTTTCATCGACTTGTGACACGGTGCATTGTCTTGATGAAACAAAACTTTTTTCTTCTTCAAATGAGGCCGTTATTTTGAAATTTCGTCCTTCAAACGCTCTAATAACGCTATATAATAGTCACTGTTGATGGTTTTTCCCTTTTCAAGGTAGTCGATGAAAATTATACCATGCGAATCCCAAAATACCGACGCCATAACCTTACCGGCCGATTCTTGAGTCTTTCCACGCTTTGGGTTCAGTTCATCGCGTGCAGTCCACTCAGCTGTCGATTGGACTCCGGAGTGAAGTGATGGAGCCATGTTTCGTCCATTGTTATATATCGACGAAAAAATCGGTTTTATTTCGATATAACAGCTCCAAACACTGCTCAGAATCATCAATTCGTTGTTGTTTTTGATCGATTGTGAGCTCACGCGGTGCACAAAGCTTTCTCATATCCAAATATTCGTGAATAAAATGTCCAACACGTTCCTTTGATATCTTTAGGGTGTCAGCTATCTCGATCAACTTCACTTTACTGTCATTGAAAATCATTTTGTGGATTTTTTTCACGTTTTCATCGGTAACAGCCTCTTTTGGACGTCCACTGCGTTCATCGTCTTCGGTGCTCATATGACCAGTACGAAATTTTGCAAACCACTTACGAATTGTTGCGGTGCAGAGTCTGGATAACACTCATCAAGCCATTTTTTGGTATCGGCGGCACTTTTTGTCATCAAAAAGTAGTGTTTCATCAACACACGAAATTCCTTTTTTTCCATTTTTTTCACAATAACAAAAGTAGATTCACTCAAAATGCAATATCTCACAAACTAATAATCAGACAGCTGTAAAATTTATACACGTATCTTTTGAAGGTTGGTACTAACTGAAAATGGTATGGATTTAATTCTAGTGGCGCCCTCTCATAGAAACGATACGAACTTTTCAGCCGATCTGTTATTTCTCATACTTGTTTTTCGTTTCTGTTTCTGATTTCGGGAACTGAACCTGGTCCAAAACTCTTGTGACGCTTTTTAACACCTATAACTTACAGAAAAGAACACATATAATGCTTCGTAACATACAAAACTTACAAAAGGGCAACGGATTTAACGCCTCGTAACGCTTGTACCTTTCAAAAATTTAACACATGTAACGTTTTGTAACACATAAAACATACAAAAAGTATACGCATGTAACGATTTGTAATGCCCATAACATACAAAAAAGTATTGCATGTAATATTTCGTAACGTCTTAAACTTATTTAAAATAACGAATGTAACGCTTCATAACTCCTCTAACTTACACAGAAGTAACGCATGTAACATTTCGTAACGCTTGTAATTCACAATAGAGCAACGCACGTAACACCTACAATTCACAAAAAAACTAACGCATGCTACGTTTCGTAACGCCAAAAACTTATACAGAGTAACACATGTCACGTTTCGTAACGCCTGTAACTCACAAACAGTAATTCTTCTAAACGACTGTAACTTACAAAAGATAAAGCTTCGTGATGCCCAAAACTTATCAAAAAGTAATGCTTGTAACGCATCGTAACGCTTATAACTTACAAACGAGTAACGCTTGTAACGCTTCATAACGCCTTAACCTTAAAAACAAATAAAGCTTGTAACGCCTCGTAAAACTATAACTCAAAACCAGTTACGCATGTAACGCTTCGCAACCTATATAATTAACAAAGGAGCGAAGTATATAACACTTCGTAACACCTATACCTTCCTTAAAATTAATACATTGTAACTTATTTACTGCACGGATCTAACCTTTATAACAGTTTTTAATATTAATAATTTTCATAAAATAACTCATCTTTTAACTCTCAATTCAAGAAAATTATCGTATGCAACGCTTTCTAGCTTCTTTGATTTAACGTAACGCTTCCCATCTCACGAGAATATCGAGTGAAACGCTTTGTCGTCATGGGTAGATCAGTGCCGTTCACGCAACCGCCTGGGTTCGATTCTAGCTTTTTCTAGCTCGAAAACGCGAATGACCTTAAAGTTAAAGCCTCTATAATCGGAACAAAGAAAAAATCCATAGTACCTTTACTCAGGCGTTGACTCAGATAGGCCTCACGGTGTAAACTACAGGATCAACAGCCCCGCATAATATTTCTCGAAACTTTAAACTGTAAACTTCATTTAATAATGCGAAAATTTGAATACCTATTTTTACATGCATTTACTTACATTTCTTCATTCTTCTCGAATTAAATTATCGTTAAGTTTTATTGATTTACGATTCTTAATCATCTGAAAAATTCAATGTTGAAGTAATAACCGCTTTGAGGAAACAAATGTTTCGTTAAACTACAAGGCTACCGAATAATTTTCGATTGATTACCATTATGCCACCACGAAGCAACTTGAAATCTAGGAATGTAACAACTGCTCGTCATCCATGTTTCTCTCGTTGCAAGTGCAGATGCTCTTACATCGTGTGTGTACAGGCGGCACACCTATGCCACCACATGATGCAATTTATGCTGAGTGAGCAAGCGAGCGACCACATAATGAGCCACCGCACACATGGTGTCCGAAAATTTGCGCACCGCCGGAATGGCAGAGTAGGAAAATTGGTCAAACCCAAAAAGTTCAAGTGAACAAACAGAAAGTAATGGAAAAGGTTACGAATGGGCCAAGAAAATGGAGAGAAAACAGCAATGTACTACATCACAGAAAATTTGTGAAAACGTATCATTAAAATTGATTTGTAGCGATGAAATAATAATTTAGGAAAGGCCCCAGAAATTATACACGGCTCGATGAGGTCCGTTTCGAGACGGCCCTGTGGATGGTGAGCAATAAATTGGGAAGGATTTTTTTTGCTCTTCTCAATTCCTCTGTCCACATGGTGTCGAGGTCGGGTGGGTTCGCAGGCAAGCGTCGTCCCTGTCTGTCCGTCAGTGGTGGTTTTGTTGGTTTTTCTTCCGATTCTGCGGGGTGGAGGAGGTGCTTTCACAAATTATGCTGCATTTTATTGGCGTTTCGGGCTTACGGCTTGGCAGCTTGTGAGTTAAAACTGTTTTTCAACATTAATTTTGGCGATAGCTTACGATACTGCTGGTACTAATAAGTGCTGTGAAAAGTATTGCAATATGTAAAATAAGTAAATTAGCAGAGCTTGGAAATGTTGAACTCTGGCAATGCTAACTGACTCGATAATTAGTACCTTTCAACAAAAGCTTGCTGCTGATGATGATCAGTCGAGTCGGTTGAGCCCATCTCATAAAAGACACGGGACAGGAAGTGGGCTGACACGGCATCAAAACACAAAAAAAAATTCAAGTGAGAGAAAGAGATGATTATTATTGACTGATGGCGGTGGAGTCGAACGAGTGCGTGGTCATCGATTTACTTCCGCCTTGAATTCATCAGTTTTTTGTTTGGTTTTTCTTTCCCGTTGCAGGCGAATGTTCCCCTCGATGCGTCTCACCGTGGACGGACTGGACGCGGACACCAATTATTGCGTGCTGCTGGAGATGATGCCCATTAGCGACTGTCGGTTCAAATTTAGCGGATCCCAGTGGGTTCCGGCGGGTGGTGCCGAGCCGCAGAGCCCGCAGCGCTTTTGCCTTCACCCGGACAGCCCTGCCCTCGGCACCCACTGGGCCTCCCAGCCGATCGTGTTCAACAAGGTGAAGCTAACCAATAATACGCTGGACAACAACGGACATGTGAGTATTTGAGGATGGTAGGGCCCCGAACCTAATTCAACGGGGGTTCATTATCATGACTGGTCTAATACTGCGTGTCCTCTGCTCTTGTTTTGCTTGTTTTGGTGCACAGGTGGTGCTGACCAGTATGCACAAGTATCAACCACGGATACACGTTATTCGGACAGCGGATCCCTCGCAGATTCCCTGGTCAGCTCAGCAGGCGTTCGTCTTTCCGGAGACCGAGTTCGTTGCAGTTACAGCCTACCAGGTAAGAGCAAATGTTTTGGTAAAGTGCAGTTTAATAGCTGATAAACAATTCAAGCAATATGTGCCAATACGAATTTTAACAGGTGACCTCAATCCCCCTGTATAGACCGAATTTACGAACACTTATTTACGTTATCTCTTTTTACGTAACTATTTTTACGAACAAAATCCCAAATAACGTAAACTTTATTACGAACCTACTTCGTAAAAAGAAGTTTTTGCATGCAATGAAAATTATTTCTAGCTCATTTATATTCAATGGGAACTACTACAATATGAATATTTTTGGAACGGGGTTAAATAGTAGATTCCGAAAAATGATGTTTGAGGTATTTTGGAAATCCAAAATGACGGCTTCCGGTTTAATAATATTTCTTATAAACTCTTACAATATGGGTATTTTTGGAACGGGATTGATGAGTAGATGACGGAAAACGATGTTCTGAATTCCATTATAGCACAGCCATCTGCTCCAGTTCTTTATAGTCAGAATTTTGCTCTATTAGGGTGCGGCATAATGTTTCAAATTTGAAAAATATGACCATTTTTCCTTACCCTTTGTCTAGCTTAAAATATCTTAGTAATTTGAAAGTGATATTGTACCGCTGATCCAAAAAATGTAGGTGCTTACTCATCAATCCCGTTCCAAAAATACCCATATTGTAAGGGTTTTTAAGAACTATCATTAAACCGGAATAATTTCTCGAATTTCCAAACCACCTCAAACATCGTTTTCCTACATTTATTCATGAATCCAAATCCAAAAATACCCATATTGTAAGGGTTTTTATGCAATATCAATAAATCGGAAGCCGCCATCTTGGATTTTGAAATGACCCCACAAACCCATACAATATGGGCGTTTTCGGAATTGGATTCATGAATATTTCTTGCATCTACTCTTCACATCCGCTCTAAGAATAGCCATATGATTGGGGGTTTCCACATTCAGTACGCAAAACTTTTTTGACTAAGTAAATTCCAAATAACGTAAACTTTTTTTACGAACTACCTCGATTTACGAACCCCCGTTTAGCTCGTAAAAGGAGGTTTCAGTGTAATGCATTTCATAAGAACCTGTCATGACTTGTCATTTGGTAAATGACGTAAAATGTAATGTTGCATTTGATTCAATTTTACAGTTTTTATTTTTGAATTCTGATTAGCACTTGGCTATCGAGCGCAACTGTTTAATTTGATGATAATCAAAATATAGATAATTAATCTGTCAAGAAAATGAGATATTCTGTGGTTCAAAAGTCCATTAACACACGTACTTTGAAATCTATACAGATCGAAAAAATCTTGTGAATTCACTTCTTGTAAGATGTATATACGTGAAGGATCGTATTTCACACAATTTTTTTTTCAAGAACATGTAAAATTTTGTGAAAAACAGAAGATCGATAGCAACACGACTTGAACCGAGAAACTTTAGATCCCAAAGCAAGTCAATTAATCGACTGAGCCAAAGAGGCACATATCTGCATGATGAATAGTTGATACATATGCATTAGGGTGGGACAAGGTTGTATGGGAAAAATTATTTTCTCGCTCCACCTAACTTTTCGTGTTCCTTTTGGGTCCCATAGAAACTATGCAAAATTTTAGCTCGAAAGGAGAAACTATATTTTCGCGCCCGCGGTTCAAAAGTTTGTATGGAATTTAGTATGGGAAAACTAACTTTTAACAAAAAAAATCATCTGGAGGTCACTCTATATACTCAAAAAATTAGCGAACATGTAATTTTCGTAGGAAATTTAATGAGGAAGAAAACCTTCGAAGACTGTAACATAATCCGACATCTGTAAAAAATGTTATTAAAGAAAAACCGACACAAGGTCCGAACGATGGCTCATTCCTTAATATATCTAGCACCACTGCTGCTAGTGGTGGTAATATGAGTTTGCTTTCTTTTATTATGCTACAACGGCTGATCTGAGTTGTTTGATGTCTTCACAATAGTTGCTCAGTGTAGTTTGGAGATTTTTTTATACTTAAAAACCATGTTCTAAAACTCACTGTAAAGACACACAAAAAACTAACTTTTTTATTTGAAGAAATACAATTTTGAAATCTTCCACAATATTGTTGATAAACTCAAATACTATAATTTTGTCGAAAACATAAACCATCTGCCTCATATGGTTTAGAAGATAACTGTAGTTAACTGTATCGTTTGAAGAATTATGCCACCTGTAAAATTCATTTTTTTTCTGTGTAATGATTTTCGGTTCTAGTAGCGGTTGGTTTTCTTTTTTTTTTTTTTGGTTTCAAGCTGTGTAATTTTCAAATCTTACTATTCGCATGTTCTAGCTCACGCATGTTTGTGAGCAACGACGCACGATTTTTTTGGGCTAGGTGTCCACACCAGAGCTAATAAAAGTCATTTTCATTGACTAAAAAATAGACGAAAATGACAAGAAACTACTGTCACTCTCAGCTTCGCTTGCAAACAATGAGAACGAAATCCTTGTCCAGTCAATGACATAAGCGGGACAGTAGTTTCAAAATTGTGTTTTCTCTTTCATTTGCCCTTATAGTTTTCAGTAAAAATGCCATAACATGCAGTGTCGATATTCAACCGAAACTGTGAGAATTCAAAATGACAGAAAAAGATTTCACAATAACTTTTACCTATTGCACGGAGAACCCGCAGATCACAAAATTACAATATTGCAACGCCCTGGTTGTTTCAATTAAAATGTTGTTGATTTAACTAACATATCTGTTGATTTTGACATAACCATTCAGGTAACCAAAATTGTTGTATTCAAATGCTCTCACTTGGCGGATAACGAAGACAGCAAAACGCAGAACAAAAAACCTCTTCATTTCATCAGAAGCGTTTCATATTGAAAATTTTCAATGGTAAATGCACGTCATTTATGTTAGTTACGTAGTGGTCGTTTTATGTAAGTGAAAGTATGCAGAAGAATATAACAGTTAATTGTTAAACAAGTTTTCTATGTGTTAAATAGATATTCTTACAGTATGAATTTTTTAATTTCATTCGAGAGTAGTGTATTCTAGGACAGTTCATGTCAATGTTATTAAAACCGCTTAACGCTTAAAAATTTGCTGCTAAAATGAAGTGGTACTGTTTGTATTTTCTTGAAAGTGTACCTGTAGCATTAGGTTTACCAGCGAGCCATTCTTCAAGTGAAGGAAAAATTTCCTAATTCCCTGTGACCATTTTTCTGGTGAGTTCCCTTTTGAGAATTGTAATCTTTTGGTTCATTTCTATATCCTTTGTGAGTTTAGTGATAAAGATATAAGCAGTTAATTACGTAAAATTTCGATGTTCAAGCAGTGAACGATTAGCTGCCCCCAGAAGAGGCTAACAGTTAAAAATATTCATTGCAATTGGCGTCTTAAGTTCAAAAAACTGAATAATTGGTTGAAATAACTGAGACATTTTTTTGCTTGCATGCATACAAGTAACTTTGCTGGGATTGTGTCTTTGCTCAATTGCACGAGTGACACCTCATTGAAACGTTTCATTGTTCGCTCAGGGTGTTTGGCATTGCTCAACTGAAACGTTTCATTACTTGTTTGTGGTGCGTTTCTTTGTTGGGTGTCGTTGCTAAGCTTCCAGCACGATAAATAAAAAATGACAGATTAGTTAAAACAATAGTCGATTAGTTGTACCAAATTTTAACCAATCAAAATCAGAACAACAACTAATATTTTAGTTGTTTTGCGATCGCTGGCCTCTCCGTGTGGTGCTCGAATTTGTAGTAGTTTTGGTTTTCAAAGAAGTTCTGGGATGTAACTACGTCGATTTGCCATATTGTAGTCACGTTTTATAGCCAAGCATCACAGATTTTCAATACATCGATGAAAGAATAAGAATTGAAATTCAGCGGATGCTCCCTGAAGACGTTAGTTTGGTTCCGTCTTGTCATAGAGGAAAGAGTGACGTTGGCGTGCGTGACAATTTTAAGCTCTGGTTCGCACATTTCAAAAAACCCTGTGATTTTACATCTTATTGGATAAAAAGAACGTCGCAGTTCACGCAAAATCTATGTGGAAGAACATTCAATAGTGTGTATTAAATTCTATGACATTAAATTCACTAAAATATTAAAAAAAAATGAATCCTGATAGCGACCGCCCCGACTTCAACCGAGAATCAGAGGATCACAAAGTACGCCTGTTTATCGATTGAGCCGAAGAACCATACATCTACTTTGCTGGTAAAAGGTGCAATTAAATATGCACTATATGCACCTGCTAGCAGAATGCAAGTCGTCGAAACCAGTTTAATTCATGCTGAACTAACATTAAGTCATTACAAATGAAATTTTCCGTCATTTGATAAATTAGGTATTTATGAATTACATCGTATGAAAGATTAAGTCACCTGTAAAATTCAATTGTTTTTTGTGTGCAATTTATTATCGGGCTTACTGTACCCTATTAGATAACCATATCAGAATCAGATTAAAATTGTAGCTCGTTTTGATATTTATACCAAAAACCTGTTTCAATCTACCTAGCGGTGTGATGGTGCCATTCTCATGTTACTCACACTCTCATAAATATTACCATAGAATCAGTGTTGGGGTTATCATTCTCAAAAAATCAAAAATCAACTATCATCACCGATAATAATCGTCGGTGATTATCGTTTAAAAAATCAACATCGACGAAGGTTCATGAATTAATCTTCATGACGAAGAAAATCGTTTGATTTTCTGTGATTGATATTGGGGTAGCATTAGCACTTCTGATCAGTGTTGCGCAAACAATCTATCTAGTATAACTAACGCTCGTATATTTGTTTTTACGAAAAACAGTACATTTGGCGTAGAAATCAAGAAAATACAGTACATTTTACAGCATGCATTTTTTCTAAAAATAGTGAATAAAAAACAAAAACAAATAAATTTGATCAGCATCTTACGAGGCAAACAGATTGAAAAAATGACATGCGAATACAACTATGTAATGGAAATCGCGAAAAAGCCACCGCTGAGGGACTCGAACACGTAGCTAGCTTAATTTTGCTAATTAAACTATCCTGCATGTGAAACACATGTAGAAACAGCCTAATTGAACAAAAGAACCGATCATGTTTAGTTGTGCTCGGGCGCTGCGGCGTTCCTTTGTAATCATTTCTCTATAGCAACCCCTCCGTCAGATGTTTCAGCCCTCAGTTAGTTAGTTTTTTTGTATGTTTCACATGCAAAGTAGCTTAATTGGCAAAACCATTTTCCCCGGATAGGAGCTAGCTTCGGGTTCGAGTTCCGTCTCTGCGGTAGCTTTTTCGCGGGTTTCATTACCCAGTTGTATTCGCATATCATTTTTAACTCTGTTTTCCTCGTTAGATACTGATCATGTGAAAAACTTGCTCAATACGGCTACATAATCTCAATTTTTTTTTCTTTTAAGGACATTTTGAAGTTCGACAAAAACTGAAAAAAATCACGAATTATTCATCTTACATTCTATGAGAAGCGAATATTTTTGATAATGATTTTGATTTAGAGTATATTTTTTTTAACACATTTGTCTTATTTTTAATCATTAAAATTTCGCTAAACTGTTGTGACGCGCTCTGAACAAGAATTATTATTGAAATAATTGTTGTGTGTGTTGTTGTGTTCTCATTCACATTCGCTACGTGCTGTCACTGTTCTTTCTGACGTTTTGTACTGCCACAGATCTAAATGCGATGCGTTAAATATTTGAAATTCTGTATTAATTTTTAGTGTAAAAAGTACAGCACATCTCAGTTTAAAAATACAGTACAAATAAAAATACAGTACATTTGAGGGTAAAAAACAGTACGCAGTATTTCGCTTGAAAATACAGTACAATACTGTGAAATACAGTACGGATACGAGCGTTAAGTATAACTCATACCTAGCAATATCACTAACATACTGTCATATTACTTAAATGGATCAGGGTCATTTCGCCGAAAGCCATTTCGCCGAAAGCCATTTAGTCGAAAGTCATTTTGCCGAAAGGGTCATTTCGCCGATTCCTGCAATTGTATTATGTAATATTATAATTGGAATTAATTTAAAATAAACACAAATTAATGATAATACGTTAACGCCCGTTTTGTTGACCTACAATTGTACTTCTTGAATGAAGATTAATTCATGAACCTCAGAACGGAGTTCCCAAGGAAACTTGTTGACTATTGGCCACCAAGCAAGGTGTATCTACCAAGCAAATATATGTGGTATTTTCCGTTTACTAAGTGAAAAACTATCGAACGCGACTTCGTCACATCGATTCGTGTGCTGTCCGATCTTGCTACCGTTTGATCGGTCCTAACCAGAGTTGTCAGGTTATTTTTTTCGAAAATCTGTCAAAAATCAAAAAAATATCTGGATTTGTCTGGGTCTACTATAAACAAGGAAATTTTTGCCGGGCTTCATTTTCAGTGAGCAAAAAAATGGTCTCCCCACCTATTGTATAGAAGGCAAAACCGTAAAGATCTAGCGAGATCTGACAAAATCTAGGAAAATTTGGTAAATCTGGGAAAATTTGGCAAATCTGGCAAAAGATCTGGTTACTTTGAGTGTCTGTCGAAGTGAGAAATATCTGGCATTTGCCAGACAAATCTGGCAACCTGGCAACGCTGGTCCTAACTAAAGCAAAGAAACCTAGCTTTGAGTAGACCGGGCAAACGAGACGGTTACAAGTTTGTATGCAAGAGGCCGCCGCTTCCGACGGCGGCATTTCAGCGAAATGACCTATTCGACGGCATTCGGTGAAACGACTTTTCCTTTAAATTCAAACATGATTATGAACGATCATTTTCAACCATGCAGCCATTTTCACTACCAGATGTAGATATTCAGATGTCGGTAGTGCAATACGCAATGCAAATACAGCGAATGAATAATGATTATAGAGACAAAAGACTTTGTTTTAACTACAGAATTGATTGAGTCTCAAGGTCAAATTAGGTTAATCCTAATTAAACGCTATTTAGGGTTTTCCAGTAATTGTATTTGAGAGCAAAATTAATGAAGTCAAAATTAATTGACGAACAATCCCTTCGACAATCATATACATAGAAATTTATCTTTTGTCTGCTTGATGATTATGTTTATTTTTTAATTGAAACACAACAATAAACGATAATCTTTTTGCACAAAAATATTGAACATCATTCATTAAATAACTTCAAAACTTTATAATCCTAAATAACTTTAAAAACTTTATTATCAATCTAGTAAAGTGATAAATTTTGGCCATTTCAAAAAAGGTGTTCGGTTACCGGCACCCCAAGAAGTTTCGCTAAAAATGGAAAATTAATTAAAGACTGCAAATATTCAAAGAAAAAATGGATTTATTCTTTTCGTAGGCGTTTTGGACTAAAGTATTCATTGCCTGATGGAGACTTCGCCTTGTTTCTCTTGGCCAATGATTTGGATGGTGGCGCCTTTGGTGTTGATTTGGTGGTCTTCCACTGGCTTTGCTGCATTAAATACGTTTCTGCAGTCGAATTTATTGGCTTCTTATCCACTAAGCAACGCTTAATGGCATTAATCAGTGCATTAAAGTTCATTTTCCTTAACTTGGACAATTTGTTTGAAGTCACCACACCAAAAAAATTTAAATTTTACAGGTGACTTAATCCCTCATACGATGTGATTCATAAGGACCTAATTTGTCAAATGACGGAAAATGTCATTTTTAATGACTTAATGTTAGATTAGCTTGAATTTTACTGGTTTCGACTGTAACTTGCATTCTGTTAGTAGGTGCGACTGTATGAATTTAAATGCACCTTTTACCAGTCAAGCAGTTGTGTGCTTCTGTGGCTCAATCGATTAACAGATGTGCTTTGCGATCCAATGGTTCTCGGTTCAAGTCGCGGCGCTCGCTATCAGTATTCTTTTTTTTATTTAAATGAATTTCATGTTATGGAATTTTGGACACAATATTAAATGTTCTTCCACGTAAATTTGGGTGAACTGCGACGCTCCATTTATGTGCATCTAATAAGATGTAAAATCACAAGGAATTTCTGGAAGTGTGTGGCTAACAGAACCAGAGAACCAAAGTTTTTACTTATATGACGGATGTATTGAAGCCGTCAAGTTGTCCATGTGTTGAATATCACCAGAGATGCCAGATAATACAATAAGTTTAACTGAATGGCTTGGAATTGGCATGGTCTGATCAAGCTAAATATTTAGGTTTAACGTATGACAAAAAACTCACTTTCAAGGATCACATTGAAGGAATCCAGGAAAAGTGTAATAAATATATTAAATGTTTATATCCTCTTATAAACAGAAATTCTAAGCTCTGTCTAAAAAACAAATTGTTAATTTATAAACATATTTTCAGACCAGCCATGCTTTATGCAGTACCAATTTGGTCAAGTTGTTGTTCCACCAGGAAAAAAACGCTTCAAAGGATTCAGAATAAAATTCTGAAAATGATTTTGAAGCGTCCTCCCTGGTTTAGTACAAATGAGTTACACAGACTCACGAATATAGAACCATTAGATGTAATGTCACAAAATATTATAAGCAAATTCCGACAAAAATCGATGCAATCTTCAATTGAATCGATTCGCTCTCTGTATTAGTTAGTAAGTTAGTATATAAGTTTCTTTTCCCCATCACACAATACAAGTAGGTTTAGAATTTTCCCCACACAAAAAATCTCAGAATTGCGGAAGCAAATAATATCCCCATGGTAATAACCAAATCATATATATAATAGGGCTGAAAAGTCACCACTTGTGGCTGAACACCCAATTTAAATCTTAATAATTTAATTTTAACTCATATTCCCATAAATAGTTATTAAAAAAAAAATTAAAAAAAAAAAACAATACGTTTAACTAGCAAAAACGAAAAGATCGCACCAATTTTCGAAAGTCTGTAATTTCTCGGATGAAAGTTTCAAAAGTCTGTTAAAAGTCTTTAGACGAAAAAAGGTTTACATGTTAACTGAGAAATTTGATAATTTACAGACAAATTTGCAGACTTGGCATCTCTGCATATCACTGACAAATTTTTCGCGATTTGTCGAAAAAATGGGATGCCGGTAACTGAACACCTTGGGGTGCCGGCAACCGAAATCGGTAGACATTTTGAAAATGATGAAAAAAAAATTTGGTTGCGAAATTATTAAATCACGGAATAGATCGATTTAGTCCACCCACCTTTTCGATTGATGCATTTCAATTTTTGATACTATAAAAAAGTCATAAAAAACTTTTGTGTTGATTTTCACGCAATTAAAATTTGTTTTGAGCGCAGCAAAACGTACAAGCGTCTGTTTGCTTTAGTATTCGGCACAAAAAGAACGTGCTGCTATTACACACACATGACATTTATCGGAATGACGCTATCTGCTTTCTGTCAAAAGTTACGGTGGGGTGCCGGCAACCGAACATCTTCCCTCACATTTTTGAATTCTATAAAATCCTACAACTTTTAGTAACAATAAGTCAAGTTCGGATTTAGTGAAAAGTTTTCAAAAAAAATCCCCGGCTTGGAGGTTCAATGCGTAAAGCGCTGGTCTAACAAACTAGTTGTCGTATGTTCGAAACCCAACCTGGAAGGAAGGCCAAATTCCGCAAAAGGAATGTAATGCCTAGACTTTGGTTTGCATTGAAAAATTATCGATTTTTTCAAAGATGCGCCATCTCACCCATTCTTCTCTATAGATTTTATTCTAATCTTGCTATTGAAATTACTACTTGACGTAGATGCCTTTTAAAAATTAGGAATATACAGCTAAAGTTTTATATACAGCAATACATTTACTTCTGGTGATCTTTTATCTGGATTAGTAATCCTAGAGAGACTCATTTTTGTCCAATTACTCCGACAAATCACTTATAAAAGCGTGACCTATAGTACCAGCAAGTACAGTACTCTGACACGTGTCAACGAAAATTTGTCGAAGTACTCCGTATTATAATTTGGATTTGGTACCAGGCTGATAATACTGTAAATAATGAAGTGACCCCAGCACAGTTCGCAAATGTCGAACGGAAAATTTCAATCCTTCCCGAAACTCAAATAGCATTATTTGATAAACAAAAGTCCCGCCGCCAGCGCCGCTTCCTGCCATACACAGAAAGATCCAGGATCAACCGGCGATAATCTTACCTCAAACGCAAGAGTGCCGCCGGTTGCCGCTCAGATCTCCGTTACATAATCTTCAAAGTGGTCATCAGATCAGTTTATCATTATGTTTTCCCCTCTCTTCGGCGATCGGATCAGAATTCCTCTTTTTATCCGTCATGTACCGTCTTCGTACATCTCCTGGTTCGACCGAGTGGGTAATGCTCTGTGGGCTTTGAGAGTCTGTGTCACATTATGAAAACAGCGGCCATTTCCACCCCGCACGCTTCCTCGCTTCGATGACTTTGCCAACAAAAAAAGAAATAACATGCCGAAAAAATAAAGAAAATAAACGCGAAAGACCGGCTTTCGGGATCCGCTCTGATCGTAATGCTCACTCACCGTGTTCGATCGGATTTATTTTGGCGGAATGGAAAATCATTTTTGATGTACGATCATATCAACGCTGAAAGGTGATAAAAGAACATGATACATAACGACATTTTTTTCGATTCGTCGATTTTTTTCCTGCCCACCGTACCTCTCCAAACCTCTTTTGCTGTTGGTGATAGGGGAACAGTTTGGCGGCAGTTGCTTTTGTGTGACCGGCTTTACCACCGACACCAGACCGTCCGTCCATTGGTTATTGGACTCGATAGGATGGCTGACGATGGCTGGTTAGTATTTGTGGGTAAATAACTCTTTTAAAGCTCTTAATTATGATTGAGAATGAACTTTCAACGCCGGAACGCCTTTTCGGCGTTTTTTGCTTGGGTTTTTTTTCGAAGGAACTGGTTACGACAATCTGTTGGCAGAAGTGCTGCCATCTGTTCAAGTGTACCGATAATTTGGAGCTGTTTTCGAAAAGTATGAAATCGAAACCGCCGATTGATGAATCTGGCAACCTACATTACAAACGAATTTTGAGCCGAATGTCGCAGATAGTCCCAGTATTATTCAGTACTTCTTTTATCGATTTCTTTTTTTCTCTCTCTCTCTTTCTTTATACTTGCAGAACGATCGAATAACCAAGTTGAAGATCGATAACAACCCGTTCGCCAAGGGATTCCGCGAGACGGGTCAGTCCCGTTGCAAGAGGAAACTGGGCAGTGGCGGAGGCGGGACCAGCAGCAATACATCAACGTCATCTTCGTCGTCGTCGTTGTCGTCATCGGGAACATGTGGCCAGATGACAGATGACGAGGATCGCAACGATATGCAACAGCTCCACGAGACCAAGCGGGTCAGATCAAACGAGCCGGACCCATTGGATAGCCGACTGTTGGATCCCCGGTTAATGGGAGGATTAGAGGATGGCTCCGGGGCTGGATCAGAAGCGGCGTTGCGGCTGCAGATGCAACATATGCAACGACGGTTCCCACCCGGTTCTCCTGCGGCAGCGGCCGCCGCCAACGAACTGCTGATGCGTCAGTATAATCAAATGTTCAACCCCAGCTGGATGGATTTGATGATACCGTACTTTGCACGACATCCTTACCATCCATCGTTGGGTCCTCAGGCGCCACCACAGATGAACCATCCGTTCCTGCCGCTGGCAGGCCATCGTGAAACGCCACTTCCGGTGCCAGTCAGATCTCCACTTGTAGCGCCACAGATCTCGCCGTCGGAATCTGACCGGTCGTCGGCATTTAGCGTTACTTTTCCACCGACGGATGATCAATCGGCGGTTCAACTGTCACCAGTGCAGCCATCCGTGGCGACCGGCTCTCCGTTGAGAACTTCACCGTCCGGAAGGCTCGCTCCGAACGACTCCAGAGAGGAGACCAGCGACGACAGTAAAAAGGTGAATTTCAGTATTGCTTCCATTTTGTTGCTGTAGTTGTAATTGTGTGATATTTGTGAACTGTAAGATACAGACTTGGGGTAGTATATTTATGAAATTCATAGATCGATTTCAGAGCAAATGCCTGATGAGATTGATTCACAGTACATATTGAGATTTTGTACAGATATTCCTGTAATAAACGATTTTGAAACCATTTTCAATTTGTTCGGTGATTTTCTTTGGCTGTGAATGACAATCGACCTGGGTAAGTATCAGAAAGGGTGCTGCTATTTAGGTGTATTCGTCTCATTCGGTACAACATGGACTCCATTTGCTTTATAGCATTCCAAAACATCTTTGACGTAGTGAAAAGATGCCAAATCAGGCCAGATTGGTGAGGGAGCGTCATGGCTGCGTAGAAATGGTTACAATCACCTCTTTATGCATTCTTCTTTATGTTATGTATTCTTTTACGTATATTTATTTCTATTATTTATTCTTTGATGCACATTTCCTAGTATACCGTTTCAGTAGTGATGAAGCTTTGGCTTGTTCAACAACAGCTGCATAATGCTTGCTTGCCAAACCAAATAATTTTTTGGGAAATTTGGCTGTTTTTTCGTCCATGAATGCTTCTCTACGCCGTTCCGTCGCACGGTAGTGTAAAAAAATATTCCGATTATAGCCTTCCAGCACATAAGTCTAACCGTACATTATCAAGTAGGACAATTTCGTCAATTATTCGCGATCCAACTTGCGAGCACGGGTTTTAGCCGTCACATTTTGTTCATCATTACGGTTCGGTACAGTTTTCACCTTGAACGACTTCTTACCTTGCCGGTGCCTGGAAGTATGTGCGACAGTTGGAGACATTTTTTACGTACGTATCGAAAAATCTGATCTCTTCTGCAAAATTCGCTTCACCTTTGCGTCCTCCTGGTAGTTCATGAGGTCCGTTTTCCCAGCGTCCCTGGCTGTTGTCAAACGTGTATCGAAAGATTTTAGAACGTTATTGACTATGCTTGAAGGAAAACGAAGATTTTTTGCAAATTTTCTTACTGACAGATCCGGATTTTCATTGTGACCGCACACAATTGCTTTTCGCACTTGCTCTTCTTTCGACGCCATCTTCGGTCTAAAGGCTAGTTGTTTCACCAAAAACTGTGTTTACACAATGAACAGACATACGGTTTATCTATTTGCGAAATATTTCACACGTTGAGGAAGTATTTCCGGATATTTATGTATTTAGGGGCAGTGTTGGTGATTGTCGAAAATTTGATAGAAGCTGCTCAATATTTATCTATATTACTTACCTAACAGCTATAGGCCTGGGGTGTCCTTTGCTGTATCAAGCATACGTCTCCACATAACTCGATCCATGGCTGCTCGTCGCCAACCACTCAAGGCACGGATGCTTCTGAGATCACCCTCCACTTGATCGATCCACCTTGCTCGCTGCGCTCCTCTTCTTCTTGTACCAGTCGGATTAGATTCAAGAACCATTTCCACTGGGCTGTCGTCCGACATTCTTATGACATGCCCAGCCCATCGTAGACGTCCGATTTTAGCTGTCCGTACGATAGGTGGTTCTCCTAGCAGCTGTTGCAATTCGTGATTCATACGCCGTCTCCACATTCTGTCTTCCATCTGCACTCCGCCATAGATGGTCCTCAGTACCTTTCTTTCGAAAACACTGAGTTGGTCCTCTGCCAGCATAGTCCAGGTCTCGTGGCCATAGAGAATAACCGGTCTAATGAGCGTTTTGTAGATGGTCAATTTCGTGCGGTGGCGTACTTTTCTCGTTCGGAGGGTTTTTCTGAGTCCAAAGTACGCACGATTCCCTGCCAAAATACGTCTATGAATTTCTCTGCTGGTGTCATTATCGGCGGTCACCAGTGAGCCCAAATACACGAACTCGTCAACCACCTCGATATCGTCACCGTCTATCAATATTCGTGGTGGGAGGCGTAGTGTTTCTTCTCTGGAGCCTCTTCCTCTCATGTATTTTGTTTTCGACGCATTTATGGCCAGTCCGATACGCCTAGCTTCAGCTTTCAGTCCGATGTAGGTTTCCGTCATCTTCTCAAGGTTACGTGTCACAATAACAATATCGTCATCGAAGCCAAATAGTTGTGCGGACTTTCGGAAGATCGTGCCACTCGTGTCGATCCTCGCTCTTCGAATCACACCTTCCAGGGCAATATTGAACAAGATACGAGAAAGTCCATCACCTTGACGTAGCCCTCTCCGAGATTCGAAGGGACTCGAGAGCGTCCCAGATACTCGGACGTAGCACATCACTCTATCAATCGTTGCTTTGACCAATCGCGTCAGTTTATCCGGGAAACCGTATTCGTGCATTATCTGCCATAGCTGTTCTCGATCGATTGTGTCGTATGCCGCTTTGAAGTCAATGAATAGGTGATGCGTGGGTACGTTGTATTCACGACACTTCTGGAGTACTTGTCTTATCGCGAATATGTGATCCGTAGTGGCGCGGGCTCAAGTAAATCCCGCTTGGTACGGCCCTACGAATTCCTTAGCTATTGGTCATTTATCTATATTGTATACAACATTTTCAATCCGGTAGAAGATGCTACAAGAACTCGAGTCTCTCAATGCATGAACCGCGAGAAATTTTCTCTAATTTTCTTCCCTCCACTTCTTCATACTCTGAGTATTTCACGCCCCTTAAAAAAATACAGTCTGATGATGATTGGTGCTGTGTGGAATGTACCAAGAGAGAATCGAAAGTTGACAATTATCGCAGAAAATCGAATCGATGATTCGACTTGATGATTCTCATACTAGGTTGCAATATTTCAAAACCGTTGTGTGCATTCACATACATTTTCATAGACACAACTTATACAAAGGTTATATGCACATAGTTAGAATAAACGGCAATAGTAAAATGATTCTATCGCAATTATCCACTGCCCATACAGAATCGGATCGCGAAACGAGAATAAGCGACCGTTTGTTGCTTCAGAGAGAATCCCCACAGCAGCGAGCTAACCTTTGATTCTCAGACAGGTCATCGAGAGAAATTCGCTCTCGCACTGGTGTCTATTCTATGTTAAATGAACCATACCGGCTGCGATGATATCCGTCTCTTTTCGAAGGCACTGATTGAATCGTGTTAAGAGTTGCTAGAGAGCGTTCTTTGATACGATAAATGCCATCCTTGTTTAGGGGTCTTCGGATTTTGTCGCGAACAAGCTTTAGTGGCTTTCGAACGAGCCTAGGACTCGAGTCGATCATCTCCGAGAAAATGGTGTTTTGTCGGTTATGTCACTTATACCATTATATCTCTGAAACTATAAGTGACAGCCATTTGGGCTTCGAACTTAATTCACTTATCAAGATAAGCTTTCAAACAAGCCTAAGTTTTTTTTAAAATCGTCTCTGAAGCTCCGAGTAAAGGCGGTTTTCCACTCTAACACCTTTCTATGGAGAATGGCAAAACTGCATAGAGCGCTTCTTTTCAAGCATCCTAAACTAATAACATCCACGAACTGATCTCAAATTGCTTCTCGAAATGCTAGCACTAATACCAGAAGCGTTATTTTTTGACGAATAGGTTCGTAAATGTTCGTAAAGGAAAATACGTCTGCACGATTTGAAGCAGTGATTTCAGTGGGCAGTAAACTCAAAATGGTCAACAGGTGGGCAATGAGTCGCAAATAGTGGGCTTCTTCATGAAAAATCGGAGAAAAGGTCAAAGCAAATGTAGTCCAGGGGAGTTGGTATAGACATATGGAATATTTTTCAAGAAATCATTGCTAAATACTGTTCAGGATCAAGTAAACCTATTAGTGACTAATATGATGAGAATAGAATAGATCATTAAATTTTTGCGAGATTTATAAGAAAGAAAATTAAAGTGAGCATTTGAAACTTTCAGCAAATGCGAATATCCGGGCCTGTTTATTGACTCCTTTTAGTGAGTTTAGTACTGCCTTCTTGGTAGCTTTCCTCGTCAGAGGAATTGCATCTTGTCTGTTTGCGTTGAACTGCATCTTGCTGACTGTAGCCTGTCGCTTCAAAGTTTGCGCTTAAGCAGGACGTTATTCGTGAAATGCCATTCCTCATTCCTTGATGCCGAGATGACAAATCCGGTTAAACCAGAACGGTACTGCTTGAGAAAAGGAAACAAGAGCTTGTTAAGGCGCTCCGGTACATACATTTTTGGTCCATGATATAGAGGTTTTAACCTTAAGGTAATTCGCCTCTACGACCCAGAAAAGCTTTCTGACTTCATGTGCGGGGTTGGGGATTGAACCCAGGTGGACTGCGTGATTCGATTAACCCGAATAAAAAATATTGTAGAAAAACAATACGATTCTCTGTTACAAAACCTGTCACAATTTTGCTTTGATCATTGAAAAATATTTTAATGTATTGTACAACATTCAAATGTACAGTTTGCATATTGTTTGAAATACCACGTGTACAATAAATTCAATTGTAGAATCGTAGAAACAATATATTGAATCGTTGGAAATGAAAACAATATTGTCAAGATACAATAAAATATATTGTAACCCATAAATCTAATCGTGAATCAATTGTTTGTGCTGTAAAATCAATGGTTTATTTTTTCATGGGAACCCATCACGCAATACACGTTCCCGGTATAGACATTTCTTTGCGAACTTTCAAAGCTCAAAGTATTTGAAGTTATCTTTTCCAGTAGCCGTAGGTTTTACATTTAGTATCAGTAAGTTTGGCCACACTCATCAATTTCGACTGCTCAGGGTGGCAAGTGAATTGCCGATTTCAATTTCCCGGGTTTTTCCCGGTTTTCAAGGTGCGCGAGACAAAAAATTCCCGGTTTTTTTAACAGCCTCAAATCGCCTATGTTCAGTATATTTTTGAATATTTTTAGAAATCCCATATCCAAAAGAACATCGAGAGTTGAGAAATAAAGTATTTTTTGGGTATCTCGATTTAGAAATAGAAAATATTCATTATGCCAAGTGCACATAACAATGGCAAGAAGTCTTTCTTGGCTTTCTCATATAGATAAGTTATGCAATCACTGTGAAAACCGATTTTGGAACCAAGGCCCGGAGGGCTGAGTGTCATATACCATTCGAATCAGTTCTTCAAGATCTGAAATTGTGTATGTATCTATGCAACGTTTTTGAGCGATCAATTTTCTCAGAGATGGCTGGATCGATTTTCCTAACTATTTGTAAGACTACCACTAAATAAGTCTTAAATAGACTATCTGGAAAATCAGTAGTTCTTAAGACTCTTAGGATTTAACTTAGGAGTGTATTCTAGAGATGGGCAAAACCGTTCATTACAAAGAATCGCTCAAAACTTGATAGTTCTATCGAAAGAATTAGTTCTGTTGAACCGTTCTTTCGTTCTTCTTTTTTATATATCATTTGTTTTATCCCGGTTTTAACCTTTTTGATTTCGTTCTTCTGAAACTTTGTATGTTTCTTCGAAAATAATATGAGAGATACAGATTACAGATTCAATAATAGTGAGCAGTGCAGTGAAACTTCATTCAATTCAATTGAAACTGAATGTGGAACACATTGACGATCACTCTACTGCAGTAAACTTCACACTCTGACACACACAACGTTCCTTGGCGTACCTAACGAGCAGCATTCAGTTCTTCACTCTTCACACTTCCAATCGAAGCTCAGTTTCACCACCGTCAGTTGATCTCTCGAAGTAACAAAATATCTCTTTCAATAGTGTAAGAAAAAGCAAAGTCTTGGCATTACATTCCTTTGGTGGAATTTGACCTTTCTGTTTGAACAGACTTCGCAGCCGATTCTTAGTGTACAGATCATTGCATGGCTAATACTATGGATCCTACTGACACTAAGAATCCTTCCAGGTCGGGGCTCGAACATATGACAACTGGCTGTAAGAGCTGCCTTCAAATGAGGTTTATGTAAACATTCGAATTGGTTCAAGACAATACTGCCCATACTCGCATATCAGTCCCATAACGATTTTCGCCAATATTTAGTTAGCTTGAGGAATGCAAACTATCCTCAATATTTTCTCAGAAATTGCAATAAAAGTTGAGGGTTTGTTCAGTAAAATGTGAAAAGAATATAAACTCATGTCTGTTCCATATGTGAAGTACCGCATATCAGTCCCATTCAGTGTAAATTTCAATAATTTCATTTGTTGCAATATTGGAATAGCAAAGGTGTATTACCGATATTTCATGTAATAATACCATAATTTAGCATTAGGTGTCACAATAAATCAAAAAATTCGAAAACAAATGTTAATCGTCTTTTTCTCGACATGCCGATTTTCCATATGGGATATGAAAGTATGGGCAGAATAGATGAAAGACAAATTAGATAGCTGTAATATCAATTACAGAATTTTTAATGCATTTTTAATGCTTTACTCCATTTATAATTCTATTCATTCGAACTTGCTCACTACCAACAGCGAAGACAATGAAGCAGCTAGACTACTTGGCACTGACCAGGAAAACTTCAAATGACTAGGTACGATTATTCAGCTGACGAATAATTCTGGGAGCTTTACTTGAAAATGGCAGCAAAAGTCAAATGCATAATATGCTGACGGTCAGGGGCCATAAATTTCATTTTCATCCTATATTATTCGATTGAAAATAAAATTTTACCGCAATTTTGACCGGAGTACTTTTTGCATGTATTTCTACCAACAATCATTCTCTTTTCATACGTTATCAAAGGTCACGAATGTGTGTAACTTCTACCAAATTTCTCGGATCAGCAAACATTCCTAAAAACGCAACTAACTTGTATACATCCTCAAAGAATTCGATTACTTTCATTTCTATATAGAGAACTATCATTCTTAAATAAAGAACTCCAATTGACTCACTTTTCGAGGAGATATAACTCGTTGAACTGTTCGTGAACGGATTGCCCATCTCTACTGTATACCAATACTATATTAGCCTAGTATAGTCTAAAAAAAGTAAACCTAAGGTTGAAAATGAACAAGAAACAATTCTCCTTCCGATTCCATCTAACAACATATACGATATTCTTTCAAAATTGAGTTTTGACGAAATAGAACAAAGTCCTTCTAAAATTCTTGAAATGGACTCTTGTCGCTTTGGAAAACCAACAACAGTCTATGCCTCTAGTGACTGAGATGATCTAAGTTTGATTCTTCGTCGACATCAACACCCGCATTATTGTGATCCTACTATGAAATCCATCTGTAATATAAATTAAACATTAAACATTCACTGAACAAATCAAACCATCTTCTAAACCTTTCTAAGATTTTTCACAAACTCTCAGGAACCAATTTCAGCTTTCAAAGAAGCGAATCAAATACTCATTGCAAACGGTGGACAAGGCCAAACCCTTACAAAAATTGTTGAACGAAACATGGGATTTTGGCCCCATCTCCAATGAGTTGTGTACCATAAAACCTGTGTGGGACAATACGATGTTTCAAAACTTTTATTGAACTTCTCACTCAAACACAAAATGGAGTATTGTCTCCAACTTTTCATTTCTTTAATGAGGAAAATCATGATGCTGAAAATCTTTACTAAGATTAGGACTAGTAATTTTTTTCCGGCATTTGCACTAAAATTCCCGACTTTTTCCCGGTTTTTCCCGGTGAGACGAGATTACCGACTTTTTCCCGGTTTTCCCGATTTTCCCGGTCACTTGCCACCCTGACCTTGACCTTGACCTTTCGATTCCATTTGAGGCAAATTTCGAAATTAAACAGTACGCATGATGCTTGTAAAGATCGAAGGCGGCATAACGTATTTTAAGCACGTTAGTCAGCTTGCTATTGCGACGCGATGACATTAAGGTTTCACATGCAAATTTTTAAAGTTTAAGCGTAATGTGGATGTGGGAAGTTTTCAGAATCTCTATACCTCACCCAACGACAGGATCTGCAGAAAGACTGCTTAAATTTAATTTTTTTTCTGAACTTTAATTCAAATTTCGACGATATCTTGAATTTAGGTATTTTTGTTTTTCAATATGTAGAGATAATTGTTAGTATAAATTTTCATCTATGAATCTGTACATTAAAAAAGTCAAAGTTATTCAACGTTTACATCAGTTCACATCAAGGAATACGCAAAAGAGAAATTTGAAAATTTAAATTACTGACAATTAGCAATTATTCGAATAATGTGGAATTAGATGCAAAAACTAATAAGTTGAATGAAACTCTCTACTATTTTCATCTCAGTGCTATATCAAATTATTAGAATTCGAATTCATGGAAATCGTTCTGCCAATTGAACTACTCTAGATATTATTAAACACAGCTCATAGGACTTCCCGGCAAAGAAAAACTTGTTATTTTACCTTAAAGGATTGGAAAAAAATTCGCCCTTTCGCTATTTCTCTCTATTATAAATTTGAAACACAAGTTAACCTGAAAAAAAACTAAACGGAAATCAATCAACCCAAAATTTTGAATTGTTCATCTTGGTGGGCAGTAGAAAGACAAATATATTCAAAATGGGTTTGGTAACCACCGATTTAGAGTATTTCGCTAAAGAGTTTGAAAAATTACTTCAGTTACTTAAAAAACGCCAACCATGGAACAAGTGTAAAAAAAACTGTAAAAAAACATCCTACAAACATCAGTTAGTCATCAGCGAATCCAAACTATTCTTCAAACGGATAGGTCCGTTATCGATTTCCGAAAGATGGTCAGCCTGGAACGGGACCGTATATCAGATTACCATGCGTGGGAAAGGCTGGTCCGCTCACGGAAGGTGTCAAAAGGCGCTTTCACACATTATTCACCAATTTTTACTGGGAATTGAATAGCCTTGAACTAAACCAAACGAGACGATGTTCCCCTTCGAAACAAAGTCACAGGCACAGCGAGAAATAACAGAAACCAAAACTACTAAACGATCTAGGCTCTAGGTCTGCTTGGCTGGCACCAAATGGACCCGCAATCGGAGGCACCGAAAGACAAGTTTTATTTTAATAATTTATTGATCAACCATCTACCGGAGCTAATGGTTCTCCAGAGTCCCATTCGGTGTTCCTGGAACGGGTTTCCAGCGGCGGTCGTTTCCAGTCGATCGAGAGCGAGAGAGAGAAAGAAGACAAAAAAACGTAATTAATATTCGTATGGTTTTTAGATATCACGAAATCCACCAGTTGCTGCCGGTATACGGTGGGATCCCACAGCAAGAAACGTAATTTTGAATGAAAACGAGCTGGTGATGATGATGGTGATTCAACTGAAACCCTCGTGTCCACTTTTGGGTGAGAGGAAATTAACAAACCGATAATGAGCTTCGAACTGATCGCCACGATGAACCACCGCACATGGCCGAGACTAGGGTTCCGTTCGAACCGAGGAAGGTGGGAGTGTACGAAGTGGAGAAGTGGAACGGTTAATTTTGGATCAGCGCCACCAGCAACAACCGAATGTCCACGATACCGATAGCTCGAGTTCCGTCAACTTGCTACGAACATTCCTAATTAAACTTATCACTTTCCAGCAAAAACATAACACCTAAATGATTTTCAATTTCCGGTCAATTTGTTGAACCGCCGTCGTCGCTTGTGACGTGGGACCAATGTTTCTCACATTTTATTGGTGATTGGGGTTTGGTTCGGAATGTCATAAAACGGCACGAATAGAGCAGGGCGTGTAATTGAAAAAACGTCGATCTGTGCTGCGAACGGAAATTGTATCGTTGCTGCCATACTCGTCGAGGTTAGAACGGTTTTGTTCTAGTAATCCTTGGATAGCTCATGTGTTCCACTAATCCAGCGAATGAAGTCTCCAAAAGAAGAGTATAGAGAGAGAATAAGTATCTCACAATGCAGTTTTGTTTCTGATGTAAGTCCCGCTCCGGACAATCCAACTTCAACCGGACAAAAATTCGAGTGGTCTTATATTTTATAATACTTACAGAATTGTTCCCGAACACAAAACCGGATTGTTCTTTCCTTGTTGCTCCGAGGATCAGCCCTCTCCAGAAATCGTATTCATCGATTCTATTCCTCAAGTACTGGCTGCATTGAAAACTATTCTACTGCAAAATTAAATTATCCGGTAGCCTGAGTTGCTCGACCAAATATTTGTGTCCGCTCACAAAGAGCAGGCACTCGAACCGAACTAAATAAAAGGTTTCTCCCAAGAAAAGGAGGATCTTCTTCCGAAGAGCCACTCAAATAATAAGTCTTAAAATTGGCAGATAATTGTCATCCAGTTTAAGTAGTTGAAACTAAGCCTAAGTATATGCGATATGCGAATAGGTCTACTTCTTGCAAGACGAACGAACAATGGTCGGATATGAATCGATTGTTGAGACAAAGACGATTCCTGAAAGATTCCGGTCACAGAGACAAAGTGATCGCCCTTTTGGCAGGGTCCACTCAAGGAGGTCTTGTCTCGAAATAATGAAATCCACTCGAAAACTGAGCCAGATTTCATTATTATGTTAATTCGAGAATTTAATCCATTTTAATGCAGATTAGAACTGCAGCCCAAAGGAGATTACCGAAAAAGGGTCTCGTGGCCCTTGGTCGGCCCCGGCTTCTGTGGCGGCGATCGACTATCGAGAAGAAAGGAGACGGATTGAAAAAAATAAAACAAATCCAAAGAATCCCGAAAAGGGACTTATGTGATGATACCTATTTTTCAAATTTCCTGAGCTCTTGAGTTCTTTTCTAGAGACTTTCGGCAGCTCGCACCAGCAGCAGGAGCTTAGAGGCAGTGGAGCGTGTGCCGAATGTCGGTACTCCAGAGTTGACCCTAAGAACCGAGTCGTACCGCATGCAGCGGGAGGAATAGCTCACGTGGTCACCGGTGCTATGAAGCTTTTTTTTTGAGTTTTGACAATTCATTAAGGATAATGATGCCGAATAATGAATATCGAAAACTGCTTCACTGTTGACCCCGGTTGAGGTCCAGCAGAAGTACGATTGGAAGTTTTCAGTTCAGAATTGGATAACCAGACAATCTTATCAGTCCAAACGTTTCAATTGTGCTAGACTTGTAACTTCCCAAAAGAATGTGTTTTTTAATTAAGAAAAATCTGAATCTGATCGTTTCTCAGTTTGTATGGATACAATGATTGAATGATTTATGAACAAGAGTGCAAAGTGGATCCGGAAATCGTCATTTCTTTCAACTAATGTAATTTTCGTGGCTCAAATTGTCATGACCAAAACAAACATTTTTTTAACATAGGTTTGCTATTTTGGCTCAAGCGTCTAACTAAAAATTCCTATTGAAAATGAGCAATTCCATATGAAATCGAAGGTCGATTTAGTTTTGGAATGTTTTGATTTGCACGGAAAGACCGAAATCAGCATTTTGGCGAAAAAATTAGTTGATTTTCTGATTTTAGTTAGTTATTTTTTGAGACAACTAAAAAAATCTTACTTTTGCTAATTTAGATTTTTTAATTCTAATTCCCTTAATAATAATAAAATATTTGTTGAAATGGCTATTTTTTTTAGTTGAATTCACCAATTAAACGTGCTGTCGTTTCTTAGCTAAGGCACGATTCCTATCCATTCAACTAATTTTTTAGTTGAATTAGAGAAATAAAGCGTTGTTTTCAACCAACATAAATGGTTGAATTGGTTTCTGCCATTTGCAGCTATATGGCGCTCTGTCACCGAAAAAACGTTAACACCGTAATGACTACTAGCCACTAGATGCACATTTCATTTGCTGCTGGTCCAACTTTGCAGCGCTTGAAATCTATACAAATTTAATTTGGTCTTGTGGGCCAAATTTCAGGCTTTGTTAAATCATATTTGCCCATTTCGTACACTCTATTGTTCTCTACACTGCACAGTGGTTTGAACCGACAAAAATGTGAACTTAATTCTCTAGCTGCTAAACCGTTGATCCGATATACATAGTTCCTTTGGAGAACTCATTCACAAAAATATACCTCGTGATTTGAACATAATAAAAATGTGCAAAGCCTACTACGATAAAATTTAATTTTAACAACTTTTTTCCCTTAAGAGATAGAACAACGATGTCCAACGAGAAATATCTTTGCCGAAGAAGCTATAGGTCTAACGCATAATGTTTCGGATATATGAAGCATTTTCGTTTGAAGCAACTTAAAATCAATTTTTATATATAACTTTTTTCGCAATTATTTTCTGTGTCTACTGTGTTCAAGACAATCACTAAAAACATAAAATTACATATTTTTGTTGAAGACTGTGCACGGCTTGGCCTTCTCCCTAAAAAGTTATTCAACATTTAAACTTTTATATAAACTAACTTTAACTACTAATAGGAAGCAGGGTCGCAGACCAAAGGGCACATACATATACTTTTTGGAAAGCTTAAATCAAGTAATATAAATCTACGAAGTGTGTAGCGTACCCTTTTTAAATTGTGTGAATGAGACAACAAAATATAGAGTGCTTTTTTGACCATTTCCTTAGTAAAAACGTACATTAATAAAATTGTTTATCTTCATATCACGCGAGTTTTGTGATACCGACCGATAAGTTACCATTAGGCAACAACTTTTGAAAAAATTGCAGTCGAGGTATAAAAAATAGAGCATTAGTTTTAACCCAGACGAAAGAGAAGACTTTTCACTATAGCTTACTATTATGACTTAATCTCAGCGAATACCGAGTTTTTTGGAATTCCTCTTCAAAGTGAATGTTGATAGGTGTCTTATTGACCGTTACTACAAAAAAATCACGAGATATTACCGACTTCAGTAGAAAATGTAATAGAATTGCCAAAACTTAATTATTCGTACAATATTTTATATTTTTATAAGGCATCCTGCGGTTCCAGCCCAAAACACTCTTGCGAATAATCTTATCAATTTTTGTAAACTATAGTATACGCTAAAATCCGTTCTAACATCTTGGTTGACGAGAGTGTGTGGGACATTCTTCGTTATATTTTTCTCATCAAATCTCATCATTTCCACCTTTGTTAGGAGCACTTACATATCAGTTCATCGATTTTGAAAAATACTCATATACTGTGATACCTTTTTGACACTTTGACCAGTTCTTATTCATACTCATTGAACTCCAATGCAATTGTAAAAAAAATCAACTGTCATAGAAATGTTTAAAAATGGAAGTGGAGCATAATTAAATTTTTTTTAAATTGTAGGTCATTTGCATTTTAATTTATTTTCATTTCCAGCTGTACAATTTCAAGATTAATTCATCTTAATATCATTCACTTTATAAAGACTCCGTAATACATAAAACTACATAAAAATCTTCTTAATATCATCCGACGATTGGTGTAGATTAAATTCATTCGGTTTATGGTATGCGATTATATATACGAACATCATACGCTCTACAAAAGGAATAGTATTTCCTATATGGCTGCTGTGATGATTAATTTTGAAACAAAAATCATCTACATTTTGGATTCATTCAATTTATAAGTGTATGTGCTTCAAACAAACTTTCAATGATATTCATACAAATCAATTTGTTTTTGACAGTGGGGAAATTGAATGGCCGACTTTTTAAAACCATCTGAAAATCGTTATGGGGATCGGATGAAGCAAAAACCATTCAGCTTGTGGCCGGTAAATTTTTTAGTGTACTTGCTTTGTTCACAGGCAAAAACCTACTAAGCAAAGAAATGTTATGTAGCATATATCGATATATTCCTCGTTGTGCGAAACTTCATACTACGCAGAACGATGCGGTGCTTTTTGTGCATGACATGAAACCTCTCTATAGCAACCAAATACAAATTATTAAATAACTTGTACTTGGTAGAACTGCTACTGCTAATGAAATTCGACGTGTAAGCAACGATCGAAACCATCGGCCGTGTGAGAGAAATCAAACGGATGACATCATGATGGCGTGCTGTGATTGGTTCGTGAAAACATAGGTCAAATCAATTTCACAATATTATGCTATTGAAATACTGAAACGACATCGCCATACATGTTTAAGTTAAATGTTTCCGAATCGATTGATTGTTAACAGTCCCGCATCCAGGATTTTATTTCAGGAGGAGAAATCCAGAAGCATCGAAAGAAGCGGTCAAAAACGTCGGAAAGGAACTCACATTGATTTCTCAGATAATGCTTGGCCTATTTCATGAACTCCTATTCAACTGAAAGGATTTATAATCCCGTATGACATTTAATTTCATCGAGATCCAGCTTCTAGTTCCAGAAATACAGGGTGATGGGTCGTCATTAGAAGTAACAATTCAATGGTTCAGAAAAACAGTGTTTCATTTTCAAAGCCTTGTTAGTTGGTTTTCATACAAACTTGGCGTAACCGCTTTCGGCTCTGGAAGTAGCGACCAAACATTCCGAAACAGATCGCGAAGATATACCGGAGCGGTTTCTGGTTCTAGAAATGCTCAAAATCTCAAACAGTTTTACACGTTTATGCTTCATCATTGACTTCTATTAAAGGTACACGTCTTTATTCACATAATCGAAAGTTTGGTGAGGATACAGCGATTCTCTTAACGTGTTAATTAAAGCACATGTTACTTTTCACAGAACTTTTTCAATTGAAATGTCATTATTGAGTTTTTAAACAAAACTGGTGACTGTGTTCGAGATTAGGTTACTGTATTACATTTCTTTACATTGACTGTTATGCCATTTCTGTCATACATATCTAAGACCTTCTAAATGTCCATTAATAGAGCAAGACCTATGATGATACGATAGATTTTGAGAGGTGGTCGCACATACTCCGATTCGTAGAGAACGGAAAACATCTTTTAAAACCAACTTACTTTGGCTACATTGGTTTCGGTTTCAGATTTTGAAAGTAGTGGTCAAAAATTCTAAAATTAAACTAACATCGACTTCTCAGAGATGGTTTGAGGTCGGGTACTAATTCTGTACTCTAGCGTACAATTATGGATTCAGCCAAACATGTATTCGAAGTGCGCTTGCGTT
The DNA here is from genome assembly GCF_030247185.1 of Malaya genurostris. Taxonomy (NCBI): domain Eukaryota; kingdom Metazoa; phylum Arthropoda; class Insecta; order Diptera; family Culicidae; genus Malaya; species Malaya genurostris. Next base: position 231,785,407 of record NC_080572.1, on the reverse strand, counting down.
CGTGTTTTTAGTTCTAAATAAGTATGTGCGGAATGCAGCGGTAGGATATATTTCTCATCTGCAGAATCTTGAGCAACTATGGCATACTCGCGCACTTTCTCTTTCCAGTTATCCATTCAGTCATTTTATGCAGTTTTGATTTGGCCCTCCTAACGTGTCTGGTAGTTAAATTATATAAATCCATCAACAAGTAATTGAATTATTATCATTCAAAATAATGACAGAAAAATATTACGCGGATAGTTCTGAATTTTCTAATTGACACCCGGCCTCGTATAGTGAAGAGTAAAACATTTTGAATGCCAAAATAAAACATGTTATAAAATATCAAAAGCAGTTCATTGGAATAAATTTCGAACTTACTTTCAAACCAAGCTGAAAAAACGCAATAGTTCGCTGCTCATCGCAAACATATCATTCAACTTTTTTATATGATTAAAATTAAACAAAACAAATCATCTGTCTGCGAAAAAAAATCAATGATTTGTCTGAAGTGTGTAGAACGTTCCGTGCTGCGTACTTCGTAATTGATTTTTCACCATGACAGCTGATGACGGCCTGTTGACGGTTTGATTGGCAGCTTCAAGTAAGAACTAAATGCAGAGAAATTTATTACTGAAGATCGTAAGTTCACTGGGTACTCTAAATACGGTAGAAACAGAGTGGGTTTATCGGTAGTGAGCTGATCAATTTAAACCGCAAATACCAATAAAGGGTCAGCCATCAGGTTCATTCTGGAACAATTAGAATTCCTATATCGAATGAGTTCAATAAAACTTACCGATACAATTTCAATTAGCTAGAAATAACAGTTTATCATCCAAATGATATATATGTTCTGTTTCTAGCTTTACTTGCTATGATTCCGACTTCTGATCTCGAGAATTATGCATTACCTTTATTCTGTAAAGTGAGTTCGATCAAATACCGCGTGTAAACATGATCAATAAATTCCAATACAAAACCAGTAATAGAGTAATAGTAATATATTGGCAAAATATAATACTTCTCCAAGATTAAACCCACGGCGATCTTGAGCCGTCGCGGCACCATCCGAAAAACGAAACCAGCTCCCGCCGCGTAGATCAAAGAGAACTTGATAAGCCGCGTGTTAAATTATTCAATCACCTTTTCATTTTAACTCCCCTGAGCCGTTCTTTTTGTTTTTACGCTCGTCTTATTCCAGTATCACACTTTACAATATTTGAGTTTCATTCCGCCCCCGTGTCTTTCGCTCCGCTCCACTCTGTCGGCTCCGATAATCCGCCGACCGACCGACCAACTTCGGAAAGTTTCCCACTATCTGTGACGCTGCCGACAGATGAAAACGTAGAATCCATAATCGATTTGGTTCCCGCCGCCACGATTCGCTGACTGATGCCTGGACCATGAATGGACAATGCGAGTGCGAATCTGGCCGCCAATCCTTCGGTGATCACTGAAGATGCGCCAGTAAAACAAATTATTGATGCGTGGATAAGCGGCTTCTGCCGCAAGGCCTTTGAAGATTCCGACAGTTCCGACACCGTCAGAGAGGTGCAACGGATATTTGTCCAACCGAGTCCGGAGGTTTGTCACCGATGCGAAACGGGCAGCTTTACTCACACACCTACTTGAACCGAGCGATGATAATACCGGTCCTGTCTGAGACTGAGGCTGTGCACGGATGAAGTAGAGTACCCGCTCGAGGTAGGCCAAGTTCACTTTCCAAATTCGGTAGCATCAAAGTACCAGAGTCCGATGGGGGTACGGAGTGGGTTTTTTTTCTTCGTCCATAGAAGTACTTCACAGCGGAAAAAAACAGGTCGGCTCTATTGGCATCCGTGCCAGATAATCCGTTCCGGTATGTGAAATTTGATCCTTTGGTTGGCCTATGAGTGAGAGAATCGGCACTCTTGAAATCTGCGAACGCTGAGCCACTGGTGCATGATGGAGCAAGAAATCGTTCTGATTCAACAAATTTGATTGAGAAAGCCATAGATCAATCTGAAGTGCGGGGTCGAAAACGGGTATCTTCCGTTTGAAATTTTATCTTTTGTTCGCAAATGCCGGTTAGAATTTTCATATTGGAAGCGCAATTATGCTGAAAATAAAATGCTTTCATGATGGTCAATTGTTTTACTACATTTTAGAAACACGCTGTCTAATATTACATGTTATTAATATTATCAGTACATTCTCTCCCAAAACGAAACTATTGGGGTTCTATAATAATTCACTACCAGCATACTGAGTGTGGAACGACAACACGCTTGTATAATATATTAAAATTTAATTATTAGGAGCTTTAATGCATTAACTGTTTTTTGGTTATATTTGCAAATCAGGTACTTGTTACCCGAGTAACTGTCAAACCTTGTGTATGTATATATAAAGCGGATGTATGGCAATGAAGTCTTATTGGCGTATTTAAAGGGAATATAGGGCTCTCATCGAATCGATTAACGGATTTCATGTACAGAACAGCTTGTGCTCCGAATAGAGATGGTCGGATAAGCACTCGTACTCGATAAAAAATACTTATCAACCTGTATTTCCGGAAGCGGAACCGGATGAAAATCGGTATGATTCTATGGGATTGTAAGACCTTTCATTTGTATCGAACTTCGTAACTCTAGAACCGGTAGTCGGATCCAGATGAAATTCAATAGCAGGTTATGGGATTATAGGGCCTTTTCTGAGTTGAAGAAAATCGGTTAAGCGGTCTCTGAGAAAGTCGGGTGCATTTTTTTTCTTTTTGTTGCTCATTTTATTTCGTTACTTCAGAACTGGAAGTTCGATTCGAAGAAACCATAATAGCAGGCTATGGTACCAACAAACCTTTCATTTGAATCCACGTTTGTGAATATCGATCCAGCCATCTCCGAGAAAATGTGCACAGTTCTGTTACATGCATAAATGGTATATGAGTCGGCTTTCATATGAGAAAGGTAAAAACACTGATTAAATAACTATATCAACTTTAAAATGAAAATATGCCAATCCTAATCTTGAAAAATCAATCAGCTTTTTTCGGTGTATTAATTGTTTTTCGGCACACCTGTTTTGGCATTAAAATGCCTTAAGGAGTATATCGAAAATAAGCTATCCACAAATTTTTCTTTCAAATTATGATAAAAAACGATATTTTATTCATACTAAAATTTGATCCATTAATGTACGAGGTTAATCTTGAGCATAATGAAAACGGATGAAATTTAAGTTATTCCTTCACGAATTTTGGAACTTTTAATCGAACGTTCTTCATCAAGTTCCGGACAAGTGTTGCATCGCATTTTTGGACGCTTGAGCCCAATTTTTTTGAAATCCTGCATGTTCCCAGCTGTCTTATCAGTTTGCTTGGATATCCTCTGAGGGCAATTTGGTGGATTGATATTTTTCTCAACGAAATTTATACCCTTTTTCGCAAGCCAATTGAGAGTGGTTTTGGCATAGTGAGGCGGCGCTAAATCCAGCCAAAATAGTGGAGGTGTACTATGCTTCTTATGTAAAGGCAGCAATCTCTTCTGGAGATACTCAGATCGATAGATTGCTGCATTTATAGTTCCGGTAGTGTAAAAAATGATTAATTTCAAACCACAGGAACATACTGCTTGTAAAACCAGTACCGTTCCACCGAATTTCTCAAATTGAATCGACCTGTCCGCATCGCTCGCACACTCCCCAACGACGACAGTAAAGTATTGTGGACCTGGAAGGGTTTTTGAGTCCTCCTTTACATAAGTCTCATCGTCCATCAAAACGCATGCATCCGGACACTGCAAAATACGCGAATACAATTTACGGGCCCTTGTTGCTGCTCGCTTCTTCTGTTCTACACTTTGTTTCGAGATTTTCTACTTCTTTTAGGTCTTCAGGTGATTTCGCCTCTTGACACGCTGGATCATTCCAGCACTCGTTCCTGCTTTTTCGACCAAATCACGTATTGACATTGATTTGTAGTGATTAGAGATACCACGTTCTGGTCCAGTTTCGGATTGGAAGAGCAGGGTTTTCTGCCTCTTCGTGGTAGCTCATCCAAAGAATACTGGTCTCCAAACTTATTAATGATGGTTTTAACACTGGCATGATGAATTCCAAACCGCTTCGTCAATTTTCGCATAGTAATAACTTTCTCACTTAGCCACGTGTCCTGAACCTTAATTTTCATTTCCTTTTCAATACGCAACATTTTGAAAATGAAGAATTTCAACCGCACAAACAAGTAAACAAACGAAAGATGACAGCCAAACGCACAGAATGTTTTGATCTGAGCATAAATAACCATCACAAATACATGCGCACAACACAAATGTATGTGGATAGCATATTTTCGATACACTTCTTACTCTTCACTATACGGGGCCGGGTGTTATAATTTTAAACGTTTCTAACTCAGTCATTAGTCGATGGATATAAATAGTTTAACTACCAATCGATTCGGAAACATTCAACTTGAACATATGAAACAATATTGTTTAAGTTTTTTGATAGTATACCATTGAAAATCGGTATGAATTGACCTTCACGAGGTTTCCACGAGCCAATCAGAGCTTGCCATAATGATGTCATCCTCTATATTTATAGATTCCCTCTTTGTGCGAACTATCGCTCAAAAAGGGAATCTATAAATATGTGACACGACCATTTTTTCCAAAGACTGCTTCGGACTGTGAGCGAGGCAAGTTATTTGATTAGTGAGTGGATGACAAAACTGCATTCATTCGCTCGAAGGATTATGCATTGTGTGCGGTGTGTGGATGCCATTTTCTGTCTGCTTCACAACGTGTTCGCTTGAGTATGCTGAATATCAATAAGCTGTTGATGTTGATTCTCCGGTAACTAACAAATTGTTAGGACGTTCGACGATAAATTTCTCGGGATCAATTTGAAGCGCTTGTATCTCGGTGATTTGATGATGGATTTACCACATTTAACTTGATTCGAAAGCAATACAATACAATATTGTACGCTTAAAAATGGATTGGTTTGTCGACTCAGTTTAGCAATCGAAAATTGTAGGGGCTGAGGTCCACTAGGAGATTGATAGTACCTATTAGCTCTCTCCGGACAGTACCAGCCTAGATATCGTGTGGAATCCGGCGGGAAAAAATGAGCCAAGAATAGATCCACTGGGTTCCTGCTTCCATGTCGTAAAAGACGACAATTGCAGGAGTTCCTTTTTCCTTTCAGTTGTCAGATATTTTCAATGTTTTCCGGATTACTCTATTTTATTAAATCATCTCTTCATTCAACCTATCAATTTCCGTCTAGCTTCAGAGAAAAGTTTTATTTGGAATGTTTTCTTCTTCCATGTTATTGATTGTCTTTCAGGATTATAAATTGAATGATAAAAATCAACTATTAAGATTTTTCTCGATAGCCTGCTGTCCAGATCAACCAATATAACCAATTAATAATTTCAATAAATAATTAAAATAATAAAGAATCAAGACGCACGAGAAATCTGTTGACCTTTAATTGGTGATTTAAAATGATTTTATAACAACTGTTTAGAATATGTCAATGCAATGAATCAACTATTTTGTCTAAATCCTTTTCAATCGTTTATTTTGTATCATGTAATTTCATTTATAAAAAATAAGGAAGTTTTTATTCTTTACGCGATAGTATTGCAAATTTTTCTTCAGTTTCCTCGAATAAGAGCTATGAATCAAGACTTCCCGGGACTTCAATATAGGATATTGTTGAAACGTTCACTCGGGAGTGAAGTGAGTTTAAAGGTGCATTCGAGCATCTTGAAACCGGAACATACTGAGTCGCGCGAGAATAATACCAATACTGAAGTTTTTACTAACAAATATCCTTCTCTCGTGACACTTGTGGTGTGCGCAGTAGTATATACGGCCTCTGGTAACAACAAGTGTTGGACTAACATCCCTTAGACGATCTACGTTCGGGCCTGGCCGGCGCCGGTACTGATCAATGAATTCTGGGATTACCAGAAGATGTACAATGAAGGATGATTTACCAGTCCCAGGTAGAATCATCTAGAAACTCCCTGTACAATTCAGCTAATCCCGATCAGTAACGGAGTGGCAACCAGGGGTGGTCGCTCAAGCTCAATTTAGCATTCGAAAATTGTATGAATATAATGGAATAATTCTTAATTTCAATTCTCTGTAGTTTTGTGAAAAATAAACCGAAATACATAAGTTCTAAGAAGTAGATCCGTAGAGTGCGCAGAAATTCGTTGATATGCGCGTTGGATGTTTTAATTAAGGCCTTTTCGAAAACGGCAATCTGTTGTGGACTTCATTTTACAAATAGGTTGAAAAGTCCTGGGCCTAACAAAGAAAACACGATTTTTTTGGTTCAAAATTAACTATATTCATCAACGCAATCTCCATCAAGAGCAACGCAATCATTGCAGCACCGCTCTAACATTCCAATACCACTTCTGTAGAACGATTTATCTTTTGCTTCAAAATAACCCTCAGTTTCAGCGATATCCTTTTAATTCGTGCGAAATTTCTTACCGGCGTAGCCACTGGGAGCCGAACCTGGCGAATACGGTGAAAGTGAGAGCAATTCGAAGCTCAATTCATGAAGTTTTGCATTGTTTTGATTGACTTGTGACACGGTACGTTGTCTTGATGAAACAAAAAAAAATTCTTTGAAATTTCAGCCTTCAAACACTGTATAATATTCACTGTTAATGGTATTTACTTTATCAGGATAGTCGATAAATATTACACCGCGCACATCCTAAAGTACCGATGCCATAACTTTTCCAGCTGATTGCCGTGCTTCCGAGCGCTTTGGACAAGGTTCCCCAGTTGCTGTCCATTCAGATGATGATCGTTTTGATTCCGGAGTGGAGTGATGAATCCATGTTTCATCCATTGTCACATATCGACACTAAAATTCTGGTTTGTTACGTTTAAACATGAAAAAACACTGCTCAGAATCATCAACACGTTCTCGTTTTTGCTCACTCTTAGCACAATAACTCACAAACTAATGAATAGAATATCATGAAATTTTAACAGCTGTCTTTTAAAGGTTAGTACTAACTGAAAAACGTGCTTAATCCACCTAGCAAAGAGATGATACCTTTTTTTTATCAATCCTCATGTGTTTTTTTGCATATTCTTCGGTGTTTCAGTTTTCATGGCATTATTTTAATGACCGTCGTTTTAAGCGACAGTTTGAGATTTTAATCACTCGTTATTCTGTAATGTCCGAATTGCAAATTGGATCGAATTTGAATCTAAAAGTGGGATAATCGATTAAACATTCCATGATATGTGGAAGTAAGTTCCACTTTAGAGTTTACGGCAATCCAGAATCGGAAGTCAGAATTGGATAAAATTAATTAATTTTGTATGGGACTATAAGTTTATTTTAATTTGAATTTTTGTTTCTGAAATTCGATTTGGATTTTTTTAGAAAATGATTGAGCTTTGAGAAACGATTCGATACTGGAACCGGAATTCGAAAATCGGTATGGCCGAAGTCAGATAAATTCACCTGAGTAGCTGTATAGTTTACATTTGTTTCAAAATATTTGAAAATCAGTGTAGACATCTTTGAGAAATCGTAGTACAAATTAAATTTTTTGCTGCTTTCCAAATCGAAAACTGAATACCACTAAAACTTAAATAGGTTTATTTGGTTTGGTTATGGACTATCCAAATCTGCTAATTATCGGGATAATTTATGTGAAATAGACATTTTTATTCTAATCCCCGAAACCAGAAGTTGGATCTAACTGAAAAGCAAGATGTTTTATAGAATCTTAAAACTTTTCGTTTGAATCTTAGATGATTCTTAAATTTCATTTGAATCTTAGATCGTTTCAGCCATCTACGAGAAAAACTAGGTACACATATTTAAATTTAATGAAAATGGACGGATTTCAACAATCTATGGCTTGTTAGATAGGTATTACCGTGCGGAATTTAAGTCTGAAAACATATTCTGTTTTCAAGGTCAATTGTGACAGATACTGAAAATTTTGACATAAAACTTCGCATAATTCAAAAAGTAAACATCCGATCTCAAAACCATTCAATAGCGTTCTGGGAGACCTTTCATTTGAGACTATTTTGATCAAAATCGGTCCAGTCATCTTTGAGATCTCGACCTCTTTGTTGACAACACATATATAGACACACACACATTGACATTTGCTCAGTTCGTCGAGCTGAATCGACGTATATAACATTCGGCCCTCCGGGCCTCGGAAATTTTTTCTAAATTTTGAGCGAATTCTATACCTATTTTTTATATATAAAAACGTGATTAACCCACCTAGCAGTGAGATGATACCTTTTTTTATCAATCCGCATGTGTTTTTTGCATGAATATTCTTCGGTGTTTAAGTTTTCATTACATTATTTTAATGACCGTCGTTTTAAGCGACAATTTGAGATTGTAATCACTCATTACTCTGTAATGTCGAAACTGCAAATACAATCGAATTTAAATCTAGAAGTGTGATAATCGATTAAACATGCCATGATATGTAAGTTCCACTTTAGAGTTTACGGTAATTCAAGGTACTTCCAGAGCCGGTATTCAGGAACCAGCATAACCCAAACCGATTCGTATGGCCATATGACGAATAAATTACAGTTTTCAGTACAACTTTGAAGCTTAATTGGATAAAATTAATTAATTTTTGTATGTATGTATAGAACTAATTAATTTTGTATATAAGTTTAATTCAATTTGAATTTTTGTTTCTGAAATTTGATTAGGCTTTTTTGAGAAAACGATTGAGCTTTGAGAAACGATTTTATACTGGAACCGGAATTCTAAAATCGGTATGGCCGAAGTCAGATAAATTCACCTGAATAGCTGTATAGTTTACATTTGTTTCAAAATATTTGAAAATCAGTGAAGACATCTTTGAGAAATCATAGCACGAATTAAATTTTTAGGTGCCTTCTGAATCGACAACTGAATACCACTAAAACTGAAAAAAGTTAATTTTTTTTTATCGACTATCCAACTCTGCTTACCCGATAAACCTGATTAATTTATGTGGAATAGACATTTTTATACTAATCACCCTGTATCCCCGAAACCGGAAGTTGGATCTGACTGAAGAGCAAGATGTTTCAAAGAATCTTGAAACTTTTCATTTGAATCTTAGATGATTCTTAGATTTCATTTGAATCTTAGATCGGTTCAGCCATCTACGAGAAGAATGAGTTACACAATTTTGATTTCGTTTCATATATCATCCTGTAGTTCCGGAACCAGAGGTCGGAACCAAACATAATTCAGGAACTTTGTTTGGGAGCATACGAATTTTCGTATGAATCTGAATTTGTAGAAAAGAAATTTTCAGAGAAAATTGAGTGAAATTATTTGTCACACACGCATTTGCTGATCTCGACGAACTGATTCGAATGGTATATGGATGTTATGTTCTTCCAGCATTTATTGCTGTAAGTAGTTTAAAACAATATAATTAAAAAAAAATCTGCCATCATCTGGTTTATATATGTCATATTCGAACGATTATGTTGCCAAAAACGAGCCGTGCTAAAATCGGTCCAAGGCTAAATGTTATGAAAAAGGATGCTGTACACAGTCTTTTTGGTACTTAGAAACAATTGTACGTAACAGAATAAAAAATCGTGTTTTCCGTTGCTCACAAGCATTGCTTTGTCATACAGCGCTCAAAACTCCTACTGCTGGAATAGGGGGAAAAGTCGTTTACACAAAAATTTCGATATCTCGGGCCTCGGAAAAATTTTCGAAAGTTTGAGCGAATTCTATACCTATTTTTTATATATATAAAAAAAGGTAAAAAAGGTAAAAAGGTGACTGCAACAAAACTAGTGCCATCTATGGCCGGGTCAGGGCCGGGACTTTTCAGCCCATGTGTTACGACCATTGTTAAACGTTACCTAATAACATGCATCGAACATAGTAAACAAATCACCGGTGGCGCTTATCATGAACAGAAATCTCTATTTACGAACGGAAGAGGAAGTTTGCGAAAAAGCTTTTGCAACGAATATTATTATAAATACTTTTTGAACGTACTTGACGATGCAGGCCCGTACCCAGGATTTCGTTTCGGGAGGGGCCCAAAGATAAAAAAAATAATGTTACTGAAGATTGCTGATGTACCTAATTCTCGGTATGCGGTGTTTTTAACAGGCACTTTAAACTTTTCCACAGGAACTTTTATTGTATTACATTTCTTTACGTTTACTGTTCTGCTATTTCTGTAACACATGTCTGAGACCTTCTGAATAATTATATATCTGTTTTTAATTTCGGGAGGGGCCAGGGCCCCTCGGCCCCCCCCCCCCTCTGGGTACGTGACTGTGACGATGATATATTGGTAGCTGAAGGTTCGAACTTCATGAAATCCTAACATTAGCTTTAGATACCTAATACCCTTTAGCCCTGTAATTTTTTGACACAATTAAACGGCTATTGAGTTACAACGATTTAAAGAAAGTTCGTGAAAAAAAATGCATTCGCCGTTTTCAAATAATCTACTCGGTCGCTTTCGGGCAAAATTAATGGTTGGCCATGTTGGAGACGTATGAAAGGTTTCATCCAAATCAGAGTAGACGGGTCTTGACTTTGCAACTTGTTGTGATGTTAATTTCTAGAATTGCTTATCTATTTTATATGAAATTTTATAAGATATCATTGCTTTTTACCATTCCAATCAATTTTCGCTAGCAGTAATTATATAACCCCAAACTAGCATTTGATTGGTGGGCACTATCTGAGATGTATGATTGCTAAATATTAGATAACGTTACACCAAAGTTTAAAAAAATCACGGAATCCAATCACTCAAGTGAGTGAAATATTTTTTGTTTAAATTGCATATTTCTAGTATCAATATAGTTAATGGACGGAAGTCAGCCCCGCAGCAAAGCTGCCTAATATTATAGGTTCTACCAAACGAGGATCGATGTACTGTAATTCTGACGCGAAACCTACTATTTGGCAGCTTGTTTTCGGCTCGATTGCAACACGTGCTGATTGCTGCCGAAGCTAATCGTATCGGTTGCGAACCACAAATGGTAGGCCCCAGAACGGCTGGTACTGCTCGGTGAAGCTTTCAATATAACTATTTAAGGCAAATTTGGCTAAATGCAAGGAAGTTTTCGAACGGTTTTCTAAATGGTAACAATTTTCCTATTAACGAACGATACAATTCAACACTCAATTTTTGATGCAAGATCTCCGCAAAGTGCTAATGGATCTCAATATTTTTCTCGGCACTTCAGTAATGATCCCATCCCCCCACAACCCGTGACCGTTTCGCTCACGATTACCTCCAAAAGCCTCGCTGCTACACACCATCAACGGTATGCAGGCGGACTGATTTCCTCTGACGGGTTGTTGGAGTTTTGGGGCAGCCCAGAAAAAAAACAGCAGCCACGAGTACCAAACCGAAGAGTCGGTCGAATGTAAGAAATAAACCTTTCAAGAGCGCTAATCGATAGGAAAATTATAACACGTGCGTTAGCATTTAAGGTTCTGAGCTCAGCTCTCGGAGGGGGGAACGATTCGAAGACATTTTTATCGAGCCGGGTTAGGCAGCCGCGCATTGCTTACAACACACAAATGCGAACACCGAGCGAACAGTTAGCCGGAAACAACCAATTTGGTGGTATACATTTTTCTACCCAATTTTGATTTGGATCGTTCTCTCGCTGGAAGCTGCTTTTGACCGTATTGTAACACGCCATTCATCGTTGGGGCGTTGGACCCCCCTTAATGGGTGTGCTTTATGTAATGGCCTGTTGCTCATGCCTGCCCGTTCACCACCCATCAAAACATATTGAAAGCCGATCAGAACATTTCTAACCACCACTTTCGGCGGTACCGGTGTTCCTAGGCTGTGTTTACTGGTTTGTTCCTGGTTTGACCTTTTCGATGATGCGGGGGGGGGGGGGGGGTGGCCTTTGCCTGCCGCGGTCATATTGATACGTACCTCGTATCTGGAAACTAAACACACTGAATGGGTAACTCTATCAGGTTTCTATTGTGTTGAAAATCTTAATTGTTTCCTAACACTTGGCGATGATCGGTATGTAAATGGCCTGCTGCGATCGATTGTAGAATGAGGATGAGTACACGGAAAAAATGAGAAACATGGTTCGACTGGTTTTATTTAGTCCACTAAGTTTTAAGGAGAAAATATTAGATTTGTTTCTCTGGTCATTGTTTGAAACATAAAATTTTAGGAAAAATATTAGCTGTCCTTTAATTTATATTTTATTGTAGCTTTATGTTTCATTGTAGCTTTCGTTGAAAATCTTCCAAACTATAATCAAGTTTTCCTCATACGTTTGAGAACTTTACTGTTTGGGTCCATGGCAGAATAATGATTTTCAATTAACCATAAATCCACATCCACATTGAACTTGATAACCAATAGCGATGAAACCTTTTGAGTAGAAGAGTAGCAGTGATGTCCGAGCTCAGCACACGAGCTGCTCTATACCTGCAGTGTGTGCCTATTAAACTTGTGTGCTGTGCTTTTCGAACCAGACTCATGAGCGTGTGCTATTTGTGTAGTCCACCTACTGGCAAGAGACAATGCAAGAGCGGACACTGTGTGCTTAAAAATTATATTATATTATGAAAAAAAAAACGGACACTCAACCCAGCTCGTGAGCTAGCACATGAGTCAGCTCACGAGCTAGCACCCCATTCGAGCTCATGAGCCAGCAGACGAGCCAGCATCGCGAGCTGGTTCTTCGAAGCATACGACTCTCGATCTAGTAGCAACACGGCACACGAGCGTGTGCTTCAGACTTTGTGTGCGTGTTTTTTAAAAGGTACAGTACACGAACTGTATGAGAGCTGGCTCGTGTGCTGGGTTATCACTGAAGATTAGCTCTTTGTGGAGTCATTATTGAGTTTATCTGCGGAAATACTCTCTCGCATTCGTTCGTTGTAACTTCTATGGTATGGACAGTATTGCTGAGAACTTTTCAAATTCAAATTAAATCGGTTTTTGCAATGATCGAGTGGAAATACATATTGGAGAAGCCAAATGAATGAGAAATTCTCAAAAAAGATTATTTTTTGGAAAAAGATACGCTCAGAAACTGGACTCGAACTTGCGTTCTGAACTTAGTTATGGCGACTTTTCCAACTAAAATTGGTAAATTGAAGGAGAAGGAAAAAATAATTTTACTCAACAATTTTGAGACTACTAAAATAATAAATCTTCAAATGAAATGTTTTTAAATTTCACCCGGATCCACCTTCCGGTTCCTGATTCACAAGGGGAAGAGTGTTAAAATTTTCAAACAGTCAAATAAGCCGCGACTTAAAAAAAACAGTATCGAGATTTTCTAATCTGATCTTAATTAAAACTCTTTCGAAATTCAGGCCTTGCAAGTTGGACGATGATGGGTGTTAAAATTTCCAGCCTCCATATGTTTGATGACGCAAAACTAAAGACTGTCCCAGAAAGTATGGACGCAACCAAAAACCGCCGCCATTACGCAATGGTTCCGAATCTGTAAATTTTTATGGCTGCGTCCTGTTGTTTACACTCCTCTTCAATCACTTGTGCAGTTGTTTATTCGTTTTCATTAGTTTGTTTCGAAATGCGTGGACCTTCAGCAGAACAACGTCGAAAAATTGTGTTCAAATGGTGCACAGAACGCGGAATGTCACTGAGAAAGATAGCAAAAATGGAAGGAGTAAGTGAAAAAGCCGGGCGAAATGCGATCAGGAAGTTCGATGAGGATAACACCTTTGAGGATAAATAGAAAACGGGTCGAAAAAAAGGTCCTGCTAACCCTCAGTTGGATACATGTATACTGAAGGCGTTCGAGCAAAAGAAGGAGGTTTCAGTTCGGGATGTGGCCAAAAAAGTGGGCACTTAAAAGTCAAATGTTCTTCGTGCTAAAAAACGTTGGAATCTTCGAACCTATAAGAAGCAGAAACAACCAAAACGTAGTCCGAAACAAGAAGCATCGATCAGGCCGAATGTTCGAAAGCTGTACAATACGATTCTTGCTGGAAATTTGAACTGCATAATCATGGACGACGAAACCTACGTGAAACTCGATTACAAATCCTTGCCGGGACCACAATATTATACAGTGCGAGAAGGGCAAGTGTAAGAAAGCTATGGTCTGGCAAGCAATTTGTAGCTGCGGTAAGATTTCGAAACCCTTCATCACCACTACTTCAATGAACAGCGAAATATACATCAAGGAATGTTTACAAAAACGACTTCTACCCATGATTCGAAGCCACAAGGATCCTGTTGTCTTCTGGCCAGATCTTGCTCCGACCAATTAAGGAATTTTGGGCATTGGTGGTAAATTGCGAACCGAACGCCGATGCTTCTGCAAATTTACTCATAAATGTTCACCGAGCGTATGCATGCGATAGGTTTGAAAACTATTCCCTCGTTTAATGCGAAGGTGTTCTGTGCTCGGTGTTTGGCGAAGCAATCTGTTTCGAACCGTTCGGTTGGCAGACCATCTGCAAGGGTCGAGTAAACTGCGTTCGATACGATGCTTTGTTGATTTCATGTCTCGCATCCTGGTTTTGAAATTATCAATGCACACGTGATCAGCAAAAAAAAATTCTTTTGCTCGATTAATAAAACGATCAAAAGCAATTGAAATGGCATTATTTTGGACATTATCAGTGTGCGTAGGGTGGCTCGATATGAAAAATAGTAAGTTTTTGATCTTTTGCAAATTTTATGGTTCTTGGTTATAGAATCAATAACAATAAGAATTGAATAATTTGGAACATTTTCAGCGAGTGTATGGTGGCTGAATATGCAAAATTTGTAAACTTTTTGACTATAATTTGAACATTTTCAGTAAACGTAGAGTGGCTCAATAGGGAAAAGGGATTTATTTTTACTTTTTTAAATTCGATTTTTTTTTCAATTCTTTCAGTCGTAGACCACGCGGGTCTCTGCTGTATACAGGAGGCGTCTCCATTCAACTCGGTTCATGGCTGTTCGCCGCCAGCCTCGGTAGCTGCGAAGGGTCCGCAGGTCGTCCTCAATCTGATCGATTCATCTTGCCCGCTGCGCGCCTCTTCTTCTTATACCGGTCGGATCATTATAGAGGATCATTTTAACCGGGTTGTTCTAACAACATGCCCGGCCCACCGTAACCGCCCGACCTTGGCCGTTTGGACGAGGGTTGGTCCTCCCAGCAACTGGTGCAGTTCATGGTTCATTCGCCTTCTCCACGTACCGTCTTCTATCCGCACTCCACCGAAGATGGTTCGCAACACCTTCCGTTCAAAAACAGCTAGTGCGCGTTGATCCTCCGCAAGCATTGTCCAGGACTCATGCCCGTAGAGGATAACCGGTCTAATCAGCGTTTTGTACATAGTTAACTTCGTACGACGGCGAATTTTGCTCGATCGAAGCGTCCTGCGCAGTCCAAAGTAAGCACGATTTCCTGACAATATGCGTCTCTGAATTTCTCTGCTGGTGTCATTATCGGCAGTCACCAGTGAGCCCAAGTACACGAACTCGTCGACCATTTCGATTTCATCACCACCAATCAGAACTCGTAATGGGTGGCTTACGTTATCTTCTCTCGAGCCCCTGCCTTTCATGTACTTTGTCTTTGACACATTGATGTCTAATCCGATCCGCTTGGCCTCAGCTTTTAGTCCGATGTACGTATCTTCCATCTTCTCAAAGTTGCGTGCTATAATATCAATATCATCAGCGAAACCAAGTAGCTGGACGGACTTTCTGAAAATGGTGCCACTCGTGTCTATCCTCGCTCTTCTTATCACACCCTCCAAAGCAATGTTGAATAGCAGACACGAAAGGCCATCACCTTGCCGTAGCCCTCTGCGAGTTTCGAAGGGACTCGAGTTTATCCCCGATACTCGAACAACGCACATCACTCGATCCATCGTAGCCTTGACCAATCGTATCAGTTTGTCCGGGAATCCGTAGTCGTGCATGATTTTCCATAGCTGTTCTCGATCGATTGTGTCGTAGGCTGATTTGAAATCGATGAATAAGTGATGTGTGGGCACATTGTATTCGCGGCACTTTTGCAACACCTGGCGGATGGCGAACACTTGGTCCGTGGTAGCGCGTTCACCCATAAATCCTGCCTGATATTGTCCCACGAATTCGTTTGCAATCGGTGAAAGTCGACGGCATAAGATTTGGGAGAGTACCTTGTAGGCGGCGTTCAGCAGAGTTATCGCGCGGTAATTGGAGCAATCCAGCTTATCGCCCTTTTTGTAGATGGGACACACGATTCCTTCCATCCATTCCTCCGGTAAAATCTCGTCCTCCCAGATCTTGGTAACGACCCAGTGCAGTGCTTTCACTAGTACATTACCACCGTGTTTTAGTAGCTCGCTTGGTAGTTGGTCAACCCCAGCGGCCTTATTATTTTTCAACCGGCTTACCACCTCCTCCACTTCTTGGAGGTCTGGGACCGGCAGTCTATCGTCCTCCGCACGCGTTCCCAAGTTCGTTACCGCGCCGCTACTTTCGTATTCCGCCACATCGCCATTGAGGTGCTCGTCGAAATACTGCCGCTACCTCTCGATCACCTCACAGTCGTTCGTGAGAAGATCCCCGTTGGTGTCCTTGCACATATCGGCCTGTGGCACATGGCCTCTGCGCGAACGGTTCACCTTCTCGTAGAACTTCCTTGTGTCATTAGCACGGAACAGCTGCTCCATCGCTTCGCGATCTCGGTCTTCCTGTTGGCGCTTTTTGGCATTAAAAATGCCTTACTCTTCACTATATGGGGCCGGGTGTCAATTAAAAGTTTCAAAATTGTCGCGTAACCTTTTTGTGTCATAATTTTGAACGTTAATAACTCGGTCATTTGTTGATGGATTGTTATAATTTAACAACCAATCGATTCGGAAACTTTTAACTTAAACCTGTATGACGACGTCGTTTCAGTATTTCAATAGCATACTATTGAAAAAATGGTTGGAATCGACCTATGTTTTCATCCACCAATCCCTGTTGTACAAAATGACGTCAACTTCTTGTTCGGCATAGGAGGCTTTGGGTCATGCATAAAAAACACTATATCGTTATGCGTAATATGAAGAGAAATCTATAAATATAGGCTGCACAATATTTCTTTGCCTAGTTGATATTTGACTGTGAATGAAACAAGTACTAGCTTGTCCAGTGAGCTGATGACGGGATTGTATATGCGTTCACTTGCTGGATTGTCGCTTTTGCATTATGTGTTGGTGAAATTTCCTGTTGTCTGCGCAACACCGTGTTCGCTTGAGTATCTTATATATCATCTAGCTATTGAAGAACCGAATCAGCGTGGTTACCGATTCTTTTGAAATATCTCAAATTTTTGGTCGATTTTGCCAATAAAAATGCCTTACACTTCGCTTCCCGAGGCTGGGTGTAAATTTTAAACATGCAAAACTAATCGCGTAACATTTTTCTGTCATAATTTTGAACGCTTATAACTCAGTAATTTGTTGATGGTTTTATATAATTCAACAACCAATCGATTCGGAAACTGTTAACCTAAACTTATGAGATAACGTCATTTGAATATTTCAATTACATACCATTGAAAAATTGGTTTGAATTGAGTATTTTATTTTGGTTCTCTGGTAATTATCAGGCCAATTTAGAATTATCGACGATAGATTTTTCGGATCTAAGTTGCAGCGCTTGTTCCTCGATGATTTGTTAATGGATTTTCCTAATTTAAATGATTCCAAAGCTTCAATATTGTAAGTTTAAAAATGTTTTAATTTGTCAACGGATTGGTTTGCATACTTAAATCTCCATTCGCATTCGAACAAAACCTGACAATGTGACTGAACAAGTTGTTGTCTCACCAGGAATTAAACGCTTCAAAAGATTCAAAATTAAATTCTGAAACTTATCTAAAAGCGGCCTCCTCGGTTTAGTAGTATAAATGAGTTCCACAGGCTCATATATACAGTACAATTAGATGCAATATCATATAGTATCAAAGATAAACTCAAGGTAAGTTTACCTGCGATTTTACATGTATCGTATGAATAGGAACCCTCGTAGAATTTGGTTAACCGCCAGTTTCAGTTCAATTATTATTTGCTTCAAAACAATAAGCTGGCTGATGGCTACACACGTTGTAACTATGACAATGTTCATACATGTGTTAATAACATCAAGTTACAATATGAACAAAATTTCGGAATTTTGTTGCGTATCCATTCCATATATTCCTAATATGCCAAAGCGAAAATCAATGTAAGTAACTAAATATTTTATGCGGACTGTTCCACATATTTTCTTCCTCGTATTGTTGCCATATTATTTACCGACACTTTCCGAAGATTATCGACGATTTTGAAGGATTAATAAAATTACACCATTACTGAGATTACTGGTACAACATTCTCTTGGATCGATTAACTGTTTATAAAATTAATAAGTCCACCCAGTGAACGACCATTATTAGGTTAAAACTGGGTGTAAATAAACGATGTAAATCAAATCAAATTGATAAGTTTGTACGTTTCTCAAAAATTATCATCATAAAATAAAATAGTTTCATTTGTTCATGTTTTAATCTTTAGGTTGTTTGTATCTAAAATTAAGCTTTCAAGTAACTTTGAAGTGTAGTGAAGTTTAGTGTATCATCATCATTATCATCTTTATTTTTGTATTTATTATGAAGACCCTAGAAACGTTTCATTTTTAATGTTATTGTGCTCGGTCGTGTCTTGAATACAACCCTCTAATTTTTTCTACGGGATACCGAGTTTAGTCTGTTCCGCGCCTGTCTGTATCGCTCCTCGTTTGCTCTCGTCCGGTATTGCAGCTTGCTCGCCCAAGCTGCATTCTTCTCGGTCACTAACTGTTCACATTCGTCGTCGAACCAATCGTTCCTCACGTTCGGAGCCGCCGTACCTAGCATTGCTGATGCAGTGCTACCTATGGCAGAACGGATGTCTCTCCAGCCATCTTCAAGAGTAGCTGCACCAAGCTGCTCTTCCGTTGGTAGTGCCACTGCCAACTGCTGCGCGTAATCTTGGGCTACTCCAGCATCCCGGAGCCGCGCGATGTTAAACCGCGACGTTCGGTTTCGACGTTTGGTAGCCACCGTCGAAAGTTTTGAGTGCATGCATACAGCAACCAAGTAGTGGTCCGAATCTATATTCGCACTGCGGTAGGTGCGAACATTGTTGATATCCGAGAAAAATTTTCCGTCGATCAAAACGTGGTCGATTTGGTTTTCGGTCTGTTGGTCAGGTGATCTCCAGGTAGCTTTGTGGATATCCTTGCGGGGAAAGAAAGTGCTTCTGACTACCATTCCTCGGGAGGCCGCAAAGTTGACACACCGTTGGCCGTTGTTATTCGATGCGGCATGCAGGCTGTTCGGCCCGATTACCAGTCGGTACATTGCCTCCCTTCCTACCTGGGCATTCATGTCACCGATGACAATTTTTACGTCTCTGCGTGGGCAGCCGTCATAGGCTTGTTCCAGCTGCACGTAGAACGCTTCTTTCTCGTCATCGGGTCTCCCTTCATGTGGGCAGTGCACGTTGATGATGCTGTAATTGAAAAAACGGCCTTTAATTCTCAACTTACACATCCTAGCGTTGATCGGCTGCCACCCAATCACTCGCTGACGCATCTTGCCTAGCACTATAAAGCCTGTTCCCAGCTCGTTCGTTGTGCCACAGCTTTGGTAGAAGGTAGCCGCTCGATGTCCGCTTTTCCACACCTTCTGTCCCATCCAACAAAGCTCCTGCAGCGCTACGACGTCGAAGCTGCGAAGATTTAGTTCATCGTATATTATCCTGTCGCAGCCTGCGAAACCTAGCGACTTGCAGTTCCATGTTCCAAGTTTCCAATCGTAGTCCTTATTTCGTTGCGTGGGTCTATCCCGATTGTTCCGGGTCGTATTCTCGCCTGTTTCATTCGTAATAGGTGTTTTACGGGCGGCTTATTAGGCCTACGCCAACCCCCTGTCTCGCCGGAGGATCATCGTGCTTGCTCTGTTTAACGTCCCAACTAGCACTAGGACGATCCCGTTGGTGGGGTTGCCACCTTGGATTTAGCTGGACGGGATGCAGCATTTCATACTCAGCCGCTGGATACCAGAACAGACGCTGTTTGAAGCCGCTCCTTACATGGAGTACAGACGCTCCGACATCCTCTAAAGAGGACCCCCTTCCCTGTCAGCATACGACCAAGGTCCCACCGTGGTTGGTTACCCGATCTTTCCTATGGTTGCTCGTACCCCAGCCGGCACCGGGGGGAGGTAGGGATAGGAGTTACTGGACAAGAGGCTAAGAACCACATTGGGGCCTGAATTGCGCATTGTCCAGTCGTTTACCAACCAAATTTAAATTCGAGGTTTAATAAATTGGTGAGTCAATAGCAAATAAAATTGAGTTATTTCAGGCATTTTCAACGAGCGTAAGGTACCTGTATATGGAAAATATTTTGACTAATGTCAATTCGATGTTCTATTGATTGGTGAATCAATAGCAGTTCAAATATGATAATGTTTAACATTTTCAGCGATCGTAGGGGGGTTTAATATAAAAATTTGAAAATATTTTGATTTATGCTGTTTTAATGTTCAATTGATGAGCGAATCATCATTGATAAGCAGGTAGAATTGGATGATTTTATACGTTTTTAGCGAGCGGTGGTTCCAATGAACATTTTGACTTTTGCATGTTCGATGCTATATTCATTAGTGCATTAATTGCAATTAAAGTTAGTTAATTTTGGATATTCTCAGCGAGTGCTGGATGGCTTAATATAGAAAATAGTAATTTTTATACTAAAATATTTTCCTAGCAAAAATATGCAAAAGCTGTTCATTCGGTTTACGGTAAAGTTCGCTTGCTGTTCAGCAAAGCAATATATTCCAAACCGTTCAGTTGACAGACCATCGGGGAAGGTCAATTGAGCTCCATTCGATGCGTAGTTTTATTATTTATCGTTCGATAACATGCCTACCTACGGCATCAAAACTAATATTCTATTTCAGTTGCTAAGCAAAGAAATAGCGCGTCAAAATCACAGTCACCTCTATGAGTTGCATGTTTAAATCCTATGGTTCACCATCACTACTATTGATATATTAAACAATACAGCATCCATTTTGCCAAAACAATTCACAATTTCTCATATAAAGCTGCGTTACCACCGGAAGAAATGCCTAAAATTCAAATATATCAATTGCTATCAATTAAACATTGAATTAGCAAAAGATAACATATTCCCATATTTTTATATACCTATAGCCACTCTACGCCCACTGAAAATGTCCGAAATTATCATATTTGAATTTAATTCAATCGCCAATCAATAAAACATCGGATCTGAAAAATTCAAATACTAACATTTTTCAAATAGGACCACACTAGGCTCGCTGGAAATGTCCTATTGGAACTGCTATTGATTCACCAATTAATAGAACATTGAATCGACATTGAATAAATAAATAAATAAATTAATTAATAAATTAGTAAAAAAAATTAAAATTTTCCTAATAGCACCACCCTACGGTTGTCGAAAATGTCAAAACTACCCGCATAGCGTTTTGGCTGCCTGGGCAGCCATGGCCACCAGACGGCTACCAAAATGGATTCAGTGACGGTTGTCAAATCCAATTTGACAAAACAAAGTCGCCTGTATCTAAGTTAGCCGAGCGTTTTCATCTTCTCACCTTCGCTGAAAATGTCAGAGATTTCAATGTGGAAAAGTCCTGGTGGATACGGTTGTATCGTTTGAGTTGTATATCTGGCAGCTGTGAGGCAGTCGGTCACCAGAATGTCTGCCAGCCATATTTTTCCAGCTGGCAGCGTTCAGTCAGTCATCTGGCAGCCATGCGTATGCGGGTATCATTATTAAATGGAATATAAAATCAGCAAAAGTCGAAATATTTACAAATTTTCGTATTGCGCCACCCTACGGTCGCTGAAATTGTAAAAAATTACCCTTTTCGAAATGCTATCGATTAACTAATCAATAGAGTATCAGGTTTGCAATAGTTTAAAAAATTGCAATTTTCCACATTAAGCCACTCTACCCACATTCACATAAAGTATGCAAAATTATTTAATTCGAACTTCTATTGATTCATCAATCAATGGACCACCGACTTGGCAGTAGTCCAAAATTTCACAATTTTCCATATATAATTACTCTACGCCCACCAAAAATGTCAAAAAAAAATTGGAGGTTTGTATTCAAGACACGACCGAGCACAATAACATTAAAAATGGAACGTTTCTAGGGTCTTCATAATTAATACAAAAATAAAGATAATAATGATGATGATACACTAAACTAAAAACTTATTCAATTGACTAATTACAAACATGCTCTTGTTTAAGCGCTTAGATTGTTAGCAAATGATAAAATTGACAATTAGATTTTTTCTTGATAATTGATTCTATTCAATTTTGATTCCTTTCCACAAATTTTTACATTGTTAAGTTTTAAATAACGTCCTTCAACTAGAAGTCAATTATGCTGGATTCAAAGTTACTTGAAAGCTCAATTTTAGATACAAACAACCTAAAGATTTAAACCTGAACAAATGATACTATTTTATTGTATGATAATAATTTTCGAGAAACGTACAAACTTATTAATTTTATAAACAGTTAATCGATCCAAGAGAAGATTTTATTTATTTTAACGAAAAATGTTGTACCAGTAAACTCAGTAATAGTGTAATTTAATTAATCCTTCTTCAAAATCGTCGATAATCTTCGGAAAGTGTCGGTAAAGAATATTGCAACAATACGAGGAAGAAAATATGTGGAACAGTCCGCATAAAATATTTAGTTACTTACATTGATTTTCGCTTTGGCATATTAGGAATATATGGAATGGATACGCAACAAAATTCCGAAATTTTGTTCATATTGTAACTTGATGTTATTAACACATGAATGAACATTGTCATAGTTACAACGTGTGTAGCCATCAGACTCTTATTGTTTTGAAGCAAATAATAATTGAACTGGAACTGGCGGTTAACCAAATTCTACGAGGGTTCCTATTCAAACGATACATGTAAACTCGCAAGTACACTTACCTTGAGCTTATCTTTGATACTATATGATATTGCATCTAATAAATCTGTATATGTGAGCCTGTGGAACTCATTTATACTACCAAACCGAGGAGACCGCTTTTAGCAGTTTCAGAATTTAATTTTGAATTTTTTGAAGCGTTTAATTCCTGGTGGGACAACAACTTGTTCAGTCACATACAATGAAAAAGAAATATCTATGATTATCATCATCACACAACTTTATACTGAATCCATTTGCGCGCACCGTTTTGTTCGTATGGTAATGGAGATTTAAGTATGCAAACCGATCCGTTGCCAAATTAAAACATTTTGAAGCTTACAATATTGAAGCTTTGGAATCATTTAAATTAGGAAAATCCATTAACAAATCATCGAGGAACAAGCGCTGCACATTAGATCCAAAAAATCTATCGCCGATAATTCTAAATTGGCCTGATAGTTACCAGAGAACCAAAATAAAACACTCAATTCAAACCGATTTTTCAATGGTATGCAATTGAAATATTCAAATGACGTTATCTCATAAATTTAAGTTTAATGTTTTCAAATCGATTGGTTGTTGAATTATATAAATCCATCAACAAATGGCTGAGTTATAAGCGTTCAAAATCATGACAGAAAAATGTTACGCGATTAGTTTTGCATGTTTTAAATTGACACCCAGCCTCGGGAAGCGAAGTGTAAGGCATTTTTAATGGCAAAATCGACCAAAAATTTGCTAAATAGAAGGGATATTTTAAAAGAATCGGTAAACACGCTGATTCGGTTCTTCAATAGCTAGGATATATATATATATATATATATATATATATATATATATATATATATATATATATATATATATATATATATATATATATATATATATATATATATATATATATATATATATATATATATATATACATATATATATACATATATATATATATATATATATATATATATATATATATATATATATATATATATATATATATATATATATATATATATATATATATATATATATATATATATATATATATAAGATACTCAAGCGAACACGGTGTTGCGCAGACAACAGGAAATTTCACCAACACATAATGCAAAAGCGACAATCCAGCAAGTGAACGCATATACAATCCAGTCATCAGCTCACTGCACGAGCTACTTGTTTCATTCACAGTCAAACATCAACTAGGCAAAGAAATATTGTGCAGCCTATATTTATAGATTTCTCTTCATACTACGCATAACGATGCAGTGTTTTTTATGCATGACGCAAAGCCTCCTATGCCGAACAAGAAGTTGACGTCATTTTGTACAACAGGGATTGGTGGATGAAAACATAGGTCGATTCCAACCATTTTTTCAATAGTATGCTATTGAAATACTGAAACCACGTCCTCATACATGTTTAAGTTAAAAGTTTCCGAATCGATTGGTTGATAAATTATAACAATCCATCAACAAATGACCGAGTTATTAACGTTCAAAATTATGACACTAAAAGGTTACGCGACTATTTTTGAAACTTTTAATTGACACTCGGCCCCATATAGTGAAGAGTAAGGCATTTTTAATGCCAAAAAATAAATTTTGTTTACTATTGATTCACCAATTAGTTAAACATAGAATTTCGAAAAGTCAAAATATTTACAATTTTCTCTATTGAGCCACTACCCTCTTAATGAAAATGTTCAAAATAACCACACTCTGCTAAACTATCCAAACACTCTAACGACCTGCCGTATCTGACAAAGTTCGGTTCATCCGAAGCAACAGCCTATAGTACTCGAATCGGATGTTTATGAACATCCTAGCAACGATAGGCTCACAAACTAAAGCATCGGTTCTTTCCCCATTCTTGGTTCGGCGATGCTGACTCGAACGATGGTATCGGCAAATGTATACTCGCGATGGTGAATCGCTTTTTGGTTCGGAACGAACACGTTTTGCATGTTCGGAATCGATGCTTTACCACCACTGCTCATCAGTGCATAGCAGTTCAAATTGATCTGCTTTATGCAAAACTCGGCAGTTCAATTTGAACCGCTAAACCAGGGGTTCCCAAACTATTTTGGGTCATGGACCCCTTTACTAAAATTAACTTAGGCCTCAGACCCCCATCAACAAATTCCTTCGAAAATTCAATTTCTTGCTTTTTTAATATTGATGTAAAATACTTACCAATTTCTGCGGATGGTAAAATAAACAAAACTTTTTTAGGGTAAATATTTCAAATTACAACTTATATCAAACAATAGGGGGTCGACCTCGTTTACGTTTACGTCGACCCCCACAAAAAGAATATCGACCCCAAGGGGTCTATATCGACCACTTTGGGAACCCCTGCGCTAAACAGACGTACCTTCTGCTATTTACAGAACACTTGTTTTATTTGCATCGAAATGCAATGTCTATACTGACGTGCCGAACGAAAACGCGTTTTCGACTTTTTCTGGCCGATGCAGGTTTGGTCATTCAGGGGTGAGCCAAATTTTGTGCTAGTAACAAATGTTGTGAATAATATTCTAATGTTGTAGTCTAATATTATCAGTATATCGAATAAAATTTGAATATCTAACACTTGTGAATTATTTACAGCGAAATCAAAGTGCTTCCATACTTTCTGAGACAGTCTTTAAATGGACATAACTTTAATTGGAATTAGTTTCAATCAAAAGTTGCATTCGCATCGAAATACGGCAACAAAATTAAGAAGAAAATTAGATTTTCTTTCAAACTTTCGTAAACCTTTTCAGCGTGTAAATCCCAAATGAGGTTGTAATAACTATATTCTAGTCTCATCGGGAAAAGCAGAGAACCGGCAGTAATTACGAAGCACTATGAAATAGCAAGGGGGAATAAAAAGCACGAGGCTTGTGTTGATGCCGGCAAGCTGTTGGTGGCACCCGTTCCACCGTGTAGCAGCACTTTCGAATGAATGAACCGAACTGAGCTGATGTATGGTTCAAAAGACCGAGAACAATCCGCCTGGAAACGCCAATGTAATTCATGGTGGTCCAACCAGCGTTTATACGCTAATAAACCGAGATTTCGTGGCTGCTTTCCTCCCCGTTCTCTGTCGATATTAGTCGTGTGTATTTTGCCTTATTTCACCTAATCATCGTCATAACAAGCAAGTTTCACGATTCGACGAAGCCCTTGCCCTCGAATCATTGGGGAAAAAATAAGGAACGGGGCCACATTGGGTATTAAAAAACCCGACTTCCCGCCCGAATGAATTTTAATTGAAATAGAAGAAAATAGAGACATAACAACCATAGACGACCAATTCAGCAACACCGGAAACGAGTGCGGTACTGACGAACAGATCGTAACTCCGAGATCGTAACCAAACAGGGTGCCACATGGGGAGCTACTCGAACTCCACCAATCGCACCGGCAATCGGCGATAAGGTTGCCGATGTGTTCGAAACAGCGAAGATCGCAGATTGAGGATGGAACGATTTTATTGTTGTGTAAATTCGACTGGAATTTGATAAGCACGCTTAATGCTGACGACGGCACTGTTTTATGCGCGAACCAGTTTTCAGCGGTGAATGGAGTGGATTTCTTTTTATTGATGGTAGATTTCACAGCAGGGTAGCACCAGTTCGGTTTAGCCTTTCGAAGTGCACTTCTAAGGAATCCACTAGGCTCCACCTATCGTGATGATCGATTCCATACTGTGCAATGGCAGCTGGATTCGCCGTTTTCAAAATGGCTTATGCATGCGACCGAAGGATTAGACAAAGCAGCTTGCGTACAAGTGGTTTATGTTTGGAAAATTGTAGTGTAAATTTGCTAGACAAAAATATTGACTCTAAAATATTATTCAGCGAGTAACACCGTAAATTTAATGCAAATCCCAGCTACAGACTGATTATTCCTCTCAGCGCGAATCTCATCAAACAAGTGCGCACCTTGTTTGCCGCTCGTTCCGTTGAAGTGCGTAACCGCGGATGCAGCAGAGCAGCTCGCGATATTGATCAGCGCACGGTTCGAGCTGAAGTGTTAGTTTACTTTCGTCAAGTATGTTTTACCCCAACGTAAGTACCGGTACTCGACTGGTTCGCTTAAGTACCCGGTAGCCAAGTGTGTTTAGGTACATAACAGCAAAACAAATATTAGACAGTCCCGAAAATTACAATAAGACGCAATGGGTTGGGGCTTTGTTCGGTTCAGACCTGCCTTGTTCACCCCGGCCCTGATCTCCGGCCGATTTGGGGCCGAGGAAATCACCTAACCTCGAATGATTTCGACATCAGCGTAATCAGACATCAGCAATTCCAAGGCTCTATTTTTAGCGCCAATTAAAATTCGGAGAACCAAGGTAAATCGAGAACCCTTAGAACCCGAAGCCATTACCACTGCAAGTAGCTCGGGTGCGCTCGGGCAGTAAAAACTCGACAAATTGAATTCCCCAGACGAATTTCCTGGGAAATTTTTCCCAACGCGTACGCATTCGTAACACGGGTACGGAACGGAACGGAACCAAGTCGCAGCGGCAGACAGGCAAAAAGTTGTCGCCAAATTAATCCAATGAATGTGGTTGATTTCGGCACGTATAACCAAAAAAACAGTCCACAGAATTTCTCATTAACTCTTCTGCAATTTCATTGGAAGTTGGTTGTGTCGATTTGGAGTGCAATTCTCTCCTTTCGATTGTTACATTGCGTGTGTGTGTTTTGGAATCTCCGATTTTTTGTAAGAGGTTGGAATCAAAACATAATGAACGAATAACATATTATAGCATATTGATTTTGTCTCAATTTCAAATTGATATTTTTGTTTTGAGCTTTGGTTATTCTTTGATTTGGCATAAATTTCTGTAACAATTTGTAATATAAATGATTGTAATATTAATCATAATATAGTGACATTTTTTTAACTTTTTGCAATCTTGTATTGTTTAAAGCAAAACCTGTGCGATAATTATGTCTTTCCCTTATTACTCAGGAACGGGTATGTGCGAGATGGATAAGTCGATGCCTTTTATGTGGCCAACCTGAGTTCGATTCCCAAACGCACTCAAAGGGTCAGAAAGTTTTCCAGCCAAAAGAGACGAATGACCTTAAGATTGGAAATTCTTCAATTAAAACAAAAAAAAAATATTTCCCATACGCTCATTATTATTATTGCTGAATTTAAAAAAAACTTTCCATTAATATCTTGAATAAAAAACGTGTTCAATCCACCTAGCAGTGGATACCTTTTTTATCAATCCGCTTGTATTTTTTGCATGAATATTCTTTGGTGTTTTAGTTTTCATTCCACAATTTTACTGAGCGGCAATTTGAGATTTTAATCACTTATTACACTGTAATGTCGAAACTGCTAATCGGATCTTATTTGAATCTAAACGTATGACAATCCATTGAACATTCCATGAGATGTCGAAGTAAGTTCCACTTTAGAGTTTTTCGTCATTGTTTACGGTACTTCCAGAGCCGGTATTTAGAAACCAGCATAACCCAAAACGTTTCGTATGGCCATAAATTAATATGACGAATAAATTGCAATAGTTATGAATCCAGCTTTGAAGCTTTTGGAATTGTCATCTTCTATATTGGTTTGAATTTTAAAAACTCATTACCCTGTAATTCCAGAATTGGAAGTCAGAATTGGATAAAATTCAATAATTTTGTATGAGACCATAGATCCTTAAATTTTAATTTTTTGGTTTTTGAAATTCGAATTGGCCTTTTTTTAGAAAACGATTATGCTTTGAGAAACGATTCGAAACTGGAACCGGAATTCGAAAATCGGTGTAGCCGAAGAAGTTAAATTCACCTGAGGAGCTATATAGTTTCGAAAATCAGTGATGACATCTTTGAGAAATCATAGTGCGAATTGAATTTTTGGGTACCTTCCGAATCGAAAACTGAATACCGCTGAAACTGAAATAAATTTATTTCGTTTTCGACTATCCAAATTTGGAAACCTGATTAATTTATGTGAAATGAACACTTTTATACTAATCACCATGAATCCCCTAAACTAGAAGTTTGATTTGATTAAAAACGCATATGTTTTATGGGGTCTTGAAACCTTTCATTTGAATCTTAGATGGTTCTTAGATTTAATTTGAATCTTAGGTCGCTTCAGTCATCTACGAGAAAAATGAGTTACACTATTTTTATATTGTTTCACATATCATCCTGTTGCTCCGGAACCAGAACTCGGACCCAAACGTAATCCAGGAACTTTGTTTGGAAGCATACGACTTATTATATGATTCTGAGTTTGTATAAAACGGTTGAATCATCTCCGAAAAAATTGAGTGAAATTATTTTTCACACACACATTTGCTGATCTCGACCAACTGATTCGAATGGTATATGGGTGGCATGTTCTTCCAGCATTTATTGCTGTAAGTAGTTTAAATCAATATAATTATGGAATTGCTTTCAACTCGAAAATGCTGCCATCATTTGGTTTACATATGTCATATTCGAACGATTATGTTGCCAAAAACGAACCGTGCTAAAATTGGTCCGAGGCAAAAGGTTATGAAAAAGGATGCTGCACACAGTTTTTTTTTGTACTTAGAAACAATTGTATGTAGCTGTATAAAAATCGTGTTTCACGTAGCTCCCGAGTATTGCTTTGTCATACAGCGCTCAAAACTCCTACTACTGGAACAAGGAGAAAAGTCGCTTACACAAAAATAGGCGGATTCTAACAACCTATGGCTTGTTGGATAGCTTGTAGGAAGGTCAATTGTGACAGATATTGTCAAAAAACTGAAAATTTTGAAAAGACATAACAGAACTCTAAATTTCAAACCCAAATAGAGAAACTGAATTCAATTCCAACATCAAGCTCCAGGAATCATGTTAGAAATTTAGTTCCAGCATGTGGGTTCTGAATTCTAGAAATGAATACTGAAACTGAATTTAAGTAATAAACTCTGGTTATTAATTCAGTTCTGAAATTCAGGTTCGGAGTTCAGATCTAATATTTAGTTTCAGAATCCAGATCTGAAATTCATATCCTGAGTTTTGTTCATGAATTCTGAGAATAAAATCCTTAATCAGATAGAAATCTTTCGGATTCGAAATTAAATTCAATTCCGAAATATAGCCAAGGAATCCGTTCTCAAATCCAGAATCAGGATTCAGTTCCACACACTTAAAAAAACCCTGTGATTTTACAGCTTATTAGATGCAAATAAATGGAGCGTTACGTGGAAGAACATTTAATATTGTGTCTCAAACTCCATAACATGAAATTCATTGAAATAAAAAAAGAATACTGATAGCAACAGCCGCGGCTTGAACCTAGAATCATCGGATCGCAAGTACGTCTGTTAATCGACATAAGCATGCAACTACTTGACTGGTAAAAGGTTCATTCAAATCCATACAGTCGCACCTGCTAGCAGAACGCAAGTTACAGTCGAAACCAGTACAATTCAAGCTCATCTAACATTAAGTCGTTCCAAATAAAATTTTTCGTCATTTGACAAACTAAGTCTTTAAGAATTACTTTGTATGAGAGATTAAGTCACTTGTAGAATTCAAATTTTTCTGGAGTGCAGTCATAGTTTTAAATTCTAATCCTGTAATCTGTGATTGTTGGGTTAAGTATAACATGAGATATTCACGATCAAGCACTTATCACTATCCCAAAGGGTAAACTTTGAAAAGAAAGTTGTTTGGGAATAAACAAGCTTGACCTACTAACTGGAACAGTTTTAAGATAAAAATTGACGTGTTTTAGTACATCATCGTCTGCATGACGCCTTGCAATCTTTAATACACTTCATCGGTGAGTTCCGGAACCGGTAGTCTGATCTGGACAAAATTCAATAGTAAACTATGGAATGATAGGACTATTCATTTGAGTTTATATTTGTGAAAAACTGTTTTGTCGTCTATGAGAAACTAAGTTAAGTGTTGAGTTGAAATTTTTGACCCCAATTTCTGGTACTTCCGAAACCAGAAATTAGGGACTATAGCTTAGCCGAAGTCGATTCGCTTGACCAGCAACTACCATAAATTATAAGCTAAAACTGCTTTGCTCCAAATTAAAAAAAAATTATTGCATCATCATTCTAAAATAACGATTAGAAATTTTAAACAAGTTTTTTTTATTATAGAGGTGTTAATATTGTGGTCATTCGCCTCTTCGGGCCAGAAAAGTTTACTGACCCTATATGCTAGGTTGGAAATCGAACCCAGGTGGGCTGCGTGAAAGGCATCCACTTACCCATCACGCTACACCCGTCCCCTTTAAACGAGGTTTTTTTCGCACTGTAATTGAGAAACCGCAAACCGGACAACTTTCAGGAATTCCATATGAAACATTTCATCTGAACTTAAGTTTGAGAAAGTCTGTAAACATGTCGCGGAGAATCCGAAGGACCGGTATAGCCGAAATCGTATAGCCAGTAAATAACATGTCCCAAAAATTGTACCAGTTGGAACTTTGATTTATATAGAGGTACATTATATTTAACATGACACATACACACACACTCACATACATCCACGCAATCCCCCAGACATTGCTTAACACGACGAACTGAGCCGATTGGTATATGACAAATCTAATAAGTAAGGTTTTCAAATGATGTCATAATCTATTTATTTATATTTCTACTAATTTTGTTATTTTTTCACTCATTTATTCTTTATTTAATTTATTTTCTCTTCAATTATCTTAATTGGTTATGTATTTTCTAACTTGTTTTCTTATTCATTTCTCTGTTTGTTTGTTTTCATTAATTTATTCAGTAGTTCAGAAATTCATCGATTTGTCTATTCATTAATGGGTTTATGAACTTATTTTTATTCGTCATTTTCTACGTTTTCGTATCCATTTCATTATTTAATTCAAATATTTATATTGTTGTTTATATGCGCATTTATTTATGTAGCTATTCTTGAATTAGGTAATTTATTCTGTGCTCATTGATTTACTCATTCATTTATTTATTTGTGTACTTGATTTTTTATATATTTATTTATTTATTCATTTAGATTCATATTTGTTTTATTGATATACTTAATAATTATTTATTTCATTAATTTATTCAATATTCAATTGTTTTATTTATCTTTCAATTTAATCATTTAATGAATGAGTAGAACATAATTGTGATTATCTTTTGTTGTACTTAACCTAACAACATAATTTTTTCTCCATGCTATGATTAAATGATGATTAAATGATTAAATTTTCAGTATTATGTAACAGCCAAAAATAACTAATAGCTATAGTTTTCTAAAATGTTTGGATTCAACGAGTATTAAGGTCTGAGGACAGAGGGTCCAAGTAACTCGCTCAATTCACTTTGCGCATCGCATTTCTCTTGTACTTTCTCGTATATGAGCAAACTGTACCGGGTTGCCAGCATACATTTTATTATTTTGATGAGAAGTTTTGTCACATTAATCTATCGTATGGGTTGGACATTACATGGATTCCAATGAACAATGAAAAAATATTCAACTTTCACAAAGATTGAATGTCTATGTATTTGGCAGCCTTGTCGATCCAATTTTATTTCTCTCTCCTTTTTCAGAATGCTATTAGGAAACCAAAACGAAAAAAATGGTGGATGCATTGAAACTGACTTTGTTTCACAGAAAAATACAAGACTTTATTTTTATCGCGATAACATATATGTTTTTATGTATTAATCGCATCCAAACTAAATTATCTAGACTTTGTCACGGTAGATTTATGATACAAGCCTTCTAAGCCGAGATATTCGACGAACAAGTAGAGGTATGCATTTCCGAGTGTTCCAATTTTCAGCAGTTCTTCAGTCAGACAAAAAATACAGCACGACCGCTAAACTCAATGAATCATTCTGAAAATTTCATAGAATATTCTCAACTAAATTTCGAAGACATTGTCAGGTGGGTTTTTCTATATTTTGCACCATTTCCAAGAAAATTTAATTTGAAACGGGAAAATATCAAAAAACCTACCACTTTACGGTACTGTCCTCATCCCTTGAAGAGAAAACCTCATGATGATTACTTATCATTCTCGTGTTCGAACCACGGGTTTTATGCAGTGGGCGACATTTCATTTTCGGGTAGGTATAAAATGTAAAAATGGACCCGTTTCATTCATTCGAACCTGCACAATTAACTTTTAATATCAGTAAATTAATTATTAAAGAGCTTTTTGATGTTATCTTCCATTGAAATTATTGTAATTCGTAATGTGTGTAGTTCTGTAGGCAAACATTTGTTACACTCTTTTGTCCTGTCTTATTAATTTGTGTTTTAGAAGAGGTGTGTCGTGAATTCGTCATACTTTAGTATAGGTACACCGTTACAATTCTGAAAGTAAACAAGTGAAACCTTGCACAATTCAAACAATATATCAACTTATGAGAACGATTTTAGATATTCATAAGTGTAAGGTTTTATACGTATTCACGTCATCCAGTTATGTCTTTGACATTACCCACCCACTTTTCTATATTTATTTATTTATTTATTTATTTATTTATTTATTTATTTAGTTGTTTGTTTATTAAATTTGATCTATATTTCTAATGGAAGTTAAATCAAGCTCACGATAGTTTTTTTTTGGTAAGTCCATGTAGTCCATGCACGAATCCCCAATTCCCCACACACATTTACTAGCGAAATTCGAAAAGTTACCAATACAAATATTCCTTAGTGGACGTATGTCTGTTCTTTCCCTCCATATGTTAGTTGTTACGATTGATTACAAATAGCATCAAATGAAGAATACGTACAAAATCAAGCAGGTTGCTGTAAACAAAAATTAGAATTCTCAAAAACTAGCTATAATGATCCGAAGTCTTTCTACACTCGCTGTACAGGGAAGTTAAAATCTAAAAGCATATCTGATTTAACGAGCTCGGTGTGAAGATAAAGCGTATATTTGAAACATGTACCATCGGAATCGAAGACTTGAAAAGCAAAAACCGAGCCAAGTGGCAACGACTACTAAAATACAACAGCCTAATCACGAGCCCGTAAACTGAATCGCGATTATTTAACAAACCATGGTAGCGTAGTAATACCACGTTTGTTAAAGATATTTTAGTGTAACTATCAATTTTTATACTGTCATGCGGAGGAATTGGGTTGCCGAATTTATCAGTGTGCTGAAGAAGTCGAAGTTTCCAAAAAGTATTAGTTCCGCAGGCCATTAGCAGCCGTGGTAGAATAAGTCGAAGTTTTGTTACAACCGGAGTGCCGATTGCAATTTTCACAGTCAAATTATTCATTACTGCTGTATTAGCAAAAGCTGACATCAAACCATATAATATTCGGTTGTGATAAAACTTGAACTAATCTTAACAACATTATTATTGATAATTATGTAATCGGTGTATTTTATTATCAATATTCCGATTTTCTGGGATGTCTTCCTTCCGGCAAGTAGAGCAATTTTGAACAACTAATACGGAACACAGAATGAATCGGGACAAAATGGGTTACAAAATCATATACCGATCTCCGGACCTTTACTATCGGGTAAAAAAATGCCTACAGAAAGTGGGCGCACTAGTGTGATCCATAACTAAATCTTAACACTGCCACCCATACCTTTCTAATCCGAGACAATTCCGAATTACTGCGTCTTAAGATGATCAACAAAGCAAACAAGACAAGTGTTTGGTTCTGCTCCCGATAATGCGTACACCATGGATTAGCCATAGCCCAGACAGACCGACCTGTGCGATTCCTTTCGCTCACACGAGAATGTGTTAGTCTCGTGTATGCATTATCCTTTTACGCCCAACGTCGAACTTATCAGACTTAACCGCGTTGCAAGCTGCAACCTGTCGGGGTGTGCGGTTCGATAATTAGTATAATTCGTCTGTCGCCAGTGCTTATTAGTTTAGACCCCTTTTGGCATTTTACGAGTCTGTGGAAGTAGAAATACACTTGAAAAAAAAAAAACAACAACAGCACACGTAATGAAATTATTTAAGAAGATTACCCGATTTGTGGAAGAAAAGTGCGACCCAGAGGAATCTGATTGAATACAATCCTTGCTGATCCTCGACTGGCGGCGGTAACGGAGGTACATAAGTAAGGTACCGGCTCAAGTGGTGTAATAAAACCTGTTGCCCGCTGCATCAAAACCGACAAGCTCTGTCGGCCGCCGAGAGGGTGTTTTCGGGGAGGAAAATTTGTTTCTTCTCAAGTACCTTTTACGAGCGAATCGAGGACTGCCATAAACGAATGGACCAGCCATAACACTTTGCATACTTGAGAAAATATCAAAATATGAATGTGCCTTCTGCTAATGGTTCTCGGCTTATGCAGAAGGCTAGTTCGGTAGAACAGGTAGACTTCTGAGTGGCCTGATTAACGTCATTAACGGGTGCGGGTCGATATTAATTTCTACATACATATGTTCTAAAGAGTTCCAGGTGAACACAACCAAAGGCTTATAAAATTGGATGCTTTAATAAAAATGTGATAAAGTTTCTTTAATAAATTTAGATAACTGCATATTTTTCTATCGTTATCGCGTAATATAACAGGATAGGATGACATCGTTAGGTTATTGAAATGGTTTGTACAATTAACAATCGGGACTCATTTAACACATATATAACTGAACCACTTTTTATGATTTATTGTATTTCATTCTTATTTGAATCAATGGACGTACTTTAGTTTAAATGATTATTTCTACGTATTCTAAAACAAAACGATCGTAGTTTGCGCCTCTCATCTGAACTTAGTTCGCAAACTTTACAAGTAAAGGGAAACAGTTTTTCTGACATGAGTGTAAATGAAAACTAGAAACTAACGAACAAGACCAGAGTCGCTTCTCTCACAAACTCGTTATCATATGTTCTAGGCTCAATCTAAAAAGAGTGTCAAGAAAAAAAATAGCCACTTACCATATTCAAAACCAAAGAAATTCTCATTTTAAGGGAAATCGTAGCCACCGGAAAATGCGCATCGAATCCAATGTGATAGAACGCTTTTGTATTAGTGAATTGAACTATGTTTCAGCACACCATGAAGTAAAACCAACACCACGTGTTAGCTTTCATCATGTCGTTCGAACTAGTTGCCATTGAATCAAAACATGTTCATTTTGCAGCTGTCTCGTCATATCGGATCGGTATCATTTTTAATATTAATAAAAACTTGTAGCTGCCTTCAATGCTACATCATAAATCTTCCATTAAAAGTTTAAACTCCACGAAAGTCTACTGAAAACCACTATAAGAGCATATTCCTGCCAAGTGGAGCATTCTCCATAAGGTTTATAAAGCAAATTTAGGAATCAGCACAAACCTGCATCAAATCTTTTGCGACATGACTCCAAGTTTGAAAACAAATTTTGGAACCAGTTTTTCGAGCAATATTAAATTGATTTGAGTGGAACGAATTTCTCAATTAATAAACTCACATTTTGATAATATTTTTTTTGAATATGAGTGTTTCATGTCGATTTTTATTGCAATCAGTAAGATTATCTAAGATTTTAATTACGAGTTTAAAACTTTTTTTGAATGTAAAAAGGTCGTACACTTTTATGTACTTCGTGAATTTTTAGATAAAATAAGATTCATAACTAAGTGTTTCGTTGTGTCAAAATTTTTGCATACGTTCTGAAAATGAATCATGAAAGCCCATCATATTTACTCGTTTTGGTATTTCGAAGTTTATTTGATATCAATAGATGCTACGATATAGAACATCAAAATGGTGACCATGAAATTTTCCTTCATGCAAATTACACTTAATCTAAGAAGTAATAAATCAAATAGCTCATAACAAATGTGTCATAAATGTACTTTAGAACCATCAAATTTGCTCTGAATGAAACTATTATCCAATGAACACGCACACACATAAAACTCGATTTACAAAAAAAAATTAACTAAAGAGAATGTGTGAAAGTAATGTTAATGGTGTATGTATGGTTTTATTTTAGTACAGGCTGTTCTATTTTTAGTTCAGTTGTTGGCTCGGGTAGTAGGTTTACCTGTCAAATTGTTTTGTCATAAAACTGGTAGTGCAATATTGCTGAATCAAGTACAAAATTCTTATAAATTATAATCAAAACCATAAGGAATTGGAATTGTTACTTGTGTTCTGATCCCACCAATCACAGATCAGTGCCTTTTTGCCGAATCGATCTGGTTTTGCAGTCGATGTTGCTGGTTGTCCCGGATTAACCCATGATTTTTTTTCCGTTAAGGATAGTTAACTTCTTAACGCTCAAGGGAAATATTTATCCCTTTTATAAAAATCGTTATCGATTCTTCAATTATTATTACATCGATGTTTTTTTACTGATTGTGTAAAAAAACTTATTTCCAAGGAGGCAAATGTGTTTTTGAACGAATAAAAAAAAGAACTGTCAATCTTTATTGCACTAATAAAGTTTGTGAAAAACAACGCATACAAAATACATACGCGCAAAGTCGCTTTTGATCGAACGCTCTTCATCAAGTTCCGGACAAGTGTTGCATCGCATTTTTTGAACGCTAGAGCTCAAATTTTTGTGAACTCCTGCATGTTCCCAGCTACCTTACCAGTCTTCTTGGAGATCCTCTTCACGATTGCCCAGTAACGTTCGATGGGTCGAAGCTGAGGGCAATTTGGTGGAATGATATTTTTCTCAACGAAATTTATACCCTTTAACTCTGGTTAACTTCAAACCACAGGAACATATTGCTTGCCATACCAGTACCTTTCGACCGAATGTCTCCACTTGAATCGACCTGTCCGCATCGCTCACATCCTTCCCAACGACGACAATAAAGTATTGTGGACCTGGAAGGGTTTTTGAGTCCTCCTTTGCAAAAGACGCGAATACAATTTCCGGGCCCTTGTTGCTGCTCGCTTCTTCTGTTGTACCCTTTGTTTCTAGATTTTCTGCTTCTTGTAGGTCTTCAGGTGATTGCCTCTTGATACACTGGATGATTCGGACACTCGTTCCTGCTTTTTTGGCCAAATCACGTAATGATATTGATTTGTTCTTCATGATTAGAGATACCACTTTCTGGTCCAGTTTCGGGTTGGAATAACCGGGTTTTCTGTCATTTCCTGGTAGTTCATCCAAAGAATAGTGTTCCCCAAACTTATTAATAATGGTTTTAACACTGGCATGATGAATTCCAAACCGCTCCGCCAATTTTTGCATAGTAATACCCTTCTCACTTAGCCATGTGTCCAGAACGTTAATTTTCACTTCCTTTTCATTACGAGACATTTTGAAAACGCAGAATTTCAACCGCTCAGTAAACAAACGAAAGCTGACAGCCAAACGCACAGCATGCTGTGATCTGAGCATAAAAACCATCACAAATACATGCGTACAACACAAATGTATGTGGATAACTTATCTTCAATACACTCCTTAAGGGCTGAGGCCAGTAGGTAGCGTAAAACCACATGGCTTGCTGTGCGTATTACATTTCTCTCCATGCTCTCTCGCAAATGTGCAAAATGACTCTCGATGTGGCCGGGAGTCCAAGAAATTTTTGATATTTTCGGTTACAAGTTTGACTACATCACATAAAATCCCAAGCTACCACTTGTTTGGCAGCCTTGTCGGGCCGATTTTATTTCTCTCTCATGTTTCGAAGCAGAAAAATGGCGCCTCCATAGAAATAGACTTCTTACTTCAGAAAAAAGACTTTCCCGACCGCTAAAGTCAATGAGTTATTCTGAAATTTTCACAGATCAATCTAAACTAATTTCCTGAAAGATTGTCAGTTGGGTTTTTTTATATTCGTCACCGTTGCTGAGAAGAGAAAATCAGATTTGAAGCGTGAAAATAGCCCTCTAATACACCCTAAAACACACTGGCCTCAGCCCTTAAGTTCACTATTGCAGTTTGTTATGTAGATCTTAAGACCTGAATTCGCGGTAGTTCTAGGATGACAATAAGCAAATGAATCCATGTGGCATCACGAACATGAACCGTGTACAAGGATCTTAATAGTCGACCAACTACTGGCCGCCGCAGAATGTGAAGATTTAGGGGATTGTTAGTTTTTACAGAAAGTACATTCAATTTGAACTGCTTTAAGAACCGTTTAGCCGGCGAAACGCGAAGAAATCGAAACGATATATGTACTTTTTGTACAAACCGGAAAACCCCTAAATGTTCCTTCATCATACAAAAACTTTGTTTACGCGATCATTGCGTAAGTTAAGGTTTTAGTGTACGCTATCACCGGGTCTAATTTCTAAACGATTTCGTATACATTTTAATAACAAGATCGGTTATACCTGTCTATAACTAGTTTCAACAACATATTAAAACAATAACTATGTTTACATAGTTTTAGGGGTATATTTTTCGAAGTGTGTCCAGAATTTTAAGTTAATTGATTCGTATGCAGTATTTGAATGCAATTTCTGAGAAACAAAATTTTATTCATTTGGAGGTTTGGTACCTCGTGGGTAGCCATAGTGTGCAAAGTGGACATGACTCATTTCATGGTTTTAACGTTTCGTCTTCGATTCATCAATGCATCAGCAGATTTGATCGATTTTTCAACAATGTTTGATGAAAAATTTCATACATCTTGAGTTTTTGATTCTAATTTGTCAAAGGAACAGTTTAGCTACAATGCTTGAGTGCTGTGGATAGAAAAAGAATTAGCAATATATTTTTTTTTATTTTCTTCAAACAGCAGTTTTCCGAAAAAATAAACAATTTGATGACATTCTTTCTAATGCCTCTTACTTATTAAAACAAAGATATTTTTTCGTTGGAAAGCTAAGAGTAGGTATGAAAATCGTTATCTGGCAACAAAATCAGAGAAAGAAAAAATGTGTTAATGTTTATTGCAAGGAGACTGAAACCGTAATATATTTCACATGTAGTTTTCAGCAAAATGGAGGAACTCTCTGATTTGTTTCGTTTTGATTATATTATTCAGATTTCATTGATAACATTCAAATTTGTCAACGTGCTTTGGGAAATTCCATGAAACACCATGCCGGGAATCATACTTTTCGTCATAAGCTTTGAATTAATTACTGGCCCACAAATTTTGCAACAGATTCAGACTCTACGATGTTCTGTTTTTTTTTGTAATTTTCATACAAAAAGTAAAAGTTTATCTTCGATCTGTGAAAGTTCAATTCAAATATGTTTATTTGTTATAGAATGGAATGACTTTATTAAAAATTTAACGAAAAATTAGTTTTATATAACTTTCAGAAATTTATTTTAATGATCAAATAGAACCAAATTATCAACAATCGAATAAAAATATCAATTTATTTTTTGGCTTTGGCTTTTAATTTATTTTTTGGCGATTTTATGAATTCTGACCCTATCGTTAAAAGTTATGTTTCTAGAAGTCGCTTAACCATTAGTGTCCAAATCATTTTTGTCTTGTTAGTAAAAGTTACGATCATCAAATAATGCATCCACTTTCAATCAGAATGATCAGAGGTTGAAAATATTTGTTATTCAAATTAATATATTTCAAAAAAAAAAACACAGCGAAAAAAGCCACATTTCACATTCATAGTACAATAAATGTGTGTCAAAAAGTCACATATTCTCCCTCGGGATAGAAAGTGTGTACATTTCGAATGTTTCCAATTGTATAACTCCTGCTAACGACAAAATTCTTTTGGAATTTGCAGTGAAAATAAATCTATCTTTTTCATTTACTTAGGATTGTGGTTCTTCACTCGTGGGTTCTTCTACACAGTAGCATTTTCGTTATCGCGAGTAACAGGAGCAACACAAGAACAAATAAATACCGTTCGTTGCGATAACGCTTTCGTGTTCAGATTGACACTAGCCCGGCTTGTGAGTATCGATTATTTACCAAATAATTTAGCGAACTTAACACGATGCTATCGTTAGACCGTTGATTGTTAACCGAAACCAATCGCACTTCACACTGTCAAAATAAAAGATGATAGCTGAGCTTGTCGGATGGCAAATATTAGCCCAGACACCCTGAACCACATTCCCAGTCGCAACGCTATCGGTTCCTAGAGTGCTAGATTACTGGAAGCTTATCGCCTCTAAAGTAAATCTTGGTTTCGTTCCTTGACTACGGTGGATCCATTTCCGGGGCATGCAGAAAGAAGATCCCATGAAACGGTAAATATTTACTTGAATTCTCAAACTTGATAAAGCTTGAAGATTTATTGCTCACTTCCAGAAGCTGATCACTTCAGTCATCCGGCAAACGGTCTGAATAATATACAAACCTTTGAATATCAACAGAAACCTACTCGCAGTAAATACCGGATCCCTCCGCCCTGTACGTTTCCCGGGTTTAAATTGAGAATAAGATCATAAAGTCGCCGGGTGGGGAAACTCCTAAGGTACACAATCGCACACAAGCTGAGCGCCACTGGGTCATTTCGTTTTTCCACCCGCGAAGTTGCATCAAGTGGTCGCATGTGGCAGAA
This sequence comes from Malaya genurostris, assembly GCF_030247185.1. Classification (NCBI taxonomy): domain Eukaryota; kingdom Metazoa; phylum Arthropoda; class Insecta; order Diptera; family Culicidae; genus Malaya; species Malaya genurostris. Next base: position 231,744,033 of record NC_080572.1, on the reverse strand, counting down.
GGAATCCAATGTACCAACCGCGGTTCAGATCTTCCACAAGATTTTCGCTTTTGTTTAGATTGCCCTCCGCCTTCTCCAAACCTTCGGAAGCCTGCTGCGGGGCGGTATCAAATTATGTTCTTCCATTGTGTAGTACTGCCGCCAACTTCTGCCAGTTTCTTCAACAGCGTGTGCTCCTCTCTCTCTTTCTCGCCCCCAAACGCAGCTATGCTACTCAAATGGAACTTTGTGTATTGCCCCACGAGAGGAAAACAACTTCAACACAGAGAAAAAAAAGGTGAAGACAGAAAATGTATTATTTTAGAGGGCTCTCGACTCGACAGCAACAACAAAAGCCCCCTCGAACCGGGGACCGCATCTTCATCGCCTTTCAAGAGACTGCGCGAACGGACCACCAAGAAGCTACTGCTTAGTGCTTATATCGGATGTTGGTTGGTTGGTCGGTTGGTCGGTTGGTAGAGATACGGAAAACGGCAAGCGTCTTTGGCGAGAGGTTGGTACGGTCATGTTACCAAATCCCACACATATGCTTCCACGTTTTTAGACGGACTCAATCGATGAGACTGCTCTGGCCTGGCCGAACGCTTGTTGAAATTTTCCTGGTATATGTTAGATTATTGCTTCATTTATGCTTCCTTCCGTCCAATGGGCTGAAACAATAAAAAAACATAAGCGGTTCCGCTGGTCCTGCTGGAGGATATGATTTATTGAAGTAGTTATTGGTCTTCTCTTCAGAGTTGCCCAAAGCAATATTCTACCTTTCTGCTGACTTTCCTGGCAATCCATTTCAGGTGGACCTGAAATTGAAAGAGGAAGCATTTGGCGAACAGTACTTTATGTGAATTGGATGATAATGATGTTCAGAACAATACGTCAGTAGTATTATTGCAGCTTACTTATAAATGTTTATAACTTAATCTTATTTTTCAATCGAACTTTTAGTAGAACAACTTCAATTCTGCTATATATCACGTCATTACGCACATTCACTATGCTTTTGACAATACTTCAAATGTACATACTAAACGTCACAATACAAATGTTATTTAGGTTCTTCATCACAGCATCGGTTAACAAACTCGTAAAACTGATGCCCTGATGAAGGGTGTAATTAGCATTCTGAAATACGTATGTATCTGGATTGTTACGTTTTATATACACATTTAAAGCGTTTTGAAATTTATAGTGAATAAGTCGTTTTTACGGCGGCTTTTTATACGAATTTCCGAAGTTACACGGTTTTCTTGTTTTGTCTAAGAAATTAATAAAACGTCGAGATCTTGTGTTATCCCGAAATTGTTTTTAAGTCAACTCTCTAACACTCTTCCTAAAACATTTGGCATCAAAAAATAAATTCTTAAGTGTTGCGTTTCTTTTACGCTGATTTCCGAAGTAACACGTTTTTGCCTTTCTCATATAGAAAGGGTATGCAATCGCTCCACACGTTTCTCAGAGATGGCTGAACCGATTTTTACAAGTTTAGATTCAATTGAAGAGTCTTATGGCTTTATACAATTTTCTTGAATTTGATTTTGACCGACTTCTAGTTCCGGAATTACAAGGAAATATGTGCAAACTTATTAAAAAATGCGCACTCGATTTTCTCGAAAATTTCTTAACCGATTTCCATATTAGGAAGCAAATAAAAGGTCTTGAAATTCTTTTAAAAGTCCCCGAAAACTTCATCCAGATCCGACTTCCGGTTCCGGTATTACAGTGCGATTAGTGAACATTTTCAATTTCATGGCTCTTCTTACCGTTCTCACTAAAGTGTAAATGACCTTCACTTCACTTACATGTCACTTGGATCAGGGTCACTTCGCCGAAATCCATTTCGCCGAAAGCCGTTTCGCCGAAAGGGTTATTTCGCCGAATGACATTTCGCCGAATGGGTCACTTCGCCGAATACCATTTCGCCGAATGCCATTTCGCCGAATGCCATTTCGCCGAAAGCCATTTCGCCGAAAGGGTCATTTCGCCGAATCCTGAAATCGTATTGAAATCGTAATTAGAATTGATTTAAATTAAAGACAAACGAAAAATGATAGCGTTAACGCCCGTTTTGTTAACCTACCATTGTACTTCTTGAATAATGATTGATTGTTGTATTCTTGAATAAAGATTGATTCATGAACCTCAGAAAGAAGTTCCCAAGAAAACTTGTTGACTATTAGCTAGTAAGCATCAAATCAATTGCATAGGTGTATCTACCAGGCAAATGTAGATGGTATTTTTCGTTTATTAAGTGAAAATGAAAAAAAATACTAATGTGGCTACGCCACATCGTTTTGGTTCATGTGCTGTCCGACCTCGCTACCGCTCGTTCGGACCTAACTAAAGCAAAGAAACCTAGCTTTGAGTAGACCGGGCAAACGAGGCGGTTACAGGTTTGTATGCAAGAGGCCGCCGCTTCCGACGGCGGGTCGGCGGCAGGGCCGGTGAAAGAGGTGGGTACGGTGGGTAGTGCTACCCACCCGAAAATTCCAAAGGTGGGTAATTACCCACCTGGAGTTTCCAGCGAAAAGCAATCGCAATAATAGTATTATTCATACCAAACAGAATATTTTATTGTAACTCGGAATTATAAAGCAAAATCAAAGTTATAAAATACGAGTACTCTAGGTAGAGTAAGGATGTGAAGATATATAACAGTAAGGTAAGAAGTGACAAGCAAACAGAAGTTGTTTAGTAACTTAACATTCACCTTCTAGTAGAGAAGTTGAGCTTAAGTATCTAATCAATGCAAATAAAACAGTACTCAACCGTCGACTTACTCTCATTCGAGCCAACTATTTTTCGTTGGAGTATCTTTTTGAGATCAGCAAAGGACAAGTAGTCGCTGGGACTAGGTTATTGAGAATATGGTGGATGAAGAAACAGATCGGAGCCCAATTCGTTCAATTCAGTCATTGTTTTCGTTGACTTGTGGCACGGTGCATTCTTCCTCGTATGAGACTGTTTATTCGATTTCGCTCTTTAAACGTATCAATAATTCAATAAAATGATCACTTTTGATGGTACTTTCCATTCTAAAATAGTCGATGTTAATTATCCTCGGCCATCTAAAAACTGACGCTATGATTATTCCGGCGGCTACCTGTTGCATTTTTGGACGGCTTTCTTCGTCTGAATGCGGATATGACCACGGAGAAAAATTTTGGATCCATGTTTCGTCCATTGTTTCATACCAACGCAACACAACGCAAGAAATCTTTTTTATTGCGACTAAACAGTGTCAAACAGCTCTTTGGATAGTTGATGCATTGTTGCTTTTGTTCTATTGTGAGCGAATGGGTGCCATCATTTGGAAAAGACCAAATTCATGGACAGATTTTCGCGTAAGATCATAAAAGCATATCTAGTTGATGTGCTAACCATCTCAGCACATCTAATCTCACGAGCTTTGATTTTGCGTTCATTCAACACGGTTGTCAAAACTTGCCTAATTTTTTTCCGTCTGGATGACGAAATAAAGAAATCTTCAGCGGCTGAATTGTTTATGGATTTGTTTCGTGCGCCGTTCGATACCCGTGCGATACACATTTGGATCGAAAATCAGCTGTTTCTTCGTATTCGAGAAAATTCTTGATGACCTCGATCATGAGTTGGCGGTTCAATGCATAGGGCGCTGGTCTTATGAGCCAGTTGTCGTATGTTCGAGTCCCGATCTGAAAGGATTTTTAGTGCCAGTCGGATCGTAGCACCAGTCATGCAATGGTTCGGTACGCTATGAGTCGGGTGCGAAGTCTGTTGAAAAAGAACGTCAAATAGTTCTTCAAAAGGAATGTAATACCAAGGCATTGGTTTCCGATCCTGGAGAACTGGATAAACGAGTCCAGCACCTTCTCTCAGTGATTTTAAAACTAGTTAATAGTTTTATGTTCTATTCGTTGTTTTAATGCGCAATTTTGTTTCAAAACAACATACCAAAAATACTTTAAATCGAAATTTCATGCAAAGTTATACCAAAACAAAATTTTGTTAAAAAATTGACCGAAACAAAATTTTGTTAAAGAAATGATAAATTCTACTTATATATTAATTCTTCAAAATGATGGGTCGTACCCCCCGTACGAAAAATTACCCACCTGGGCTTAACATGTTTCACCGGCCCTGGTCGGCGGCCGACTCAGCTGGCGTCGGCTCGGCGGCTTTGTGCCGCCGAGCCATCTTGGCTTCGGTTATGTAGCTGCGCCACATCAGTTATACAGGAGACATAACATGCACGGATATGACCCTTACGGCGAAATTACCCTTTCGGCAAAATGACCCTTTCGGCGAGATGACCCTTTCGGCGAAATGACCCTTTCGGCGAAACGGCTTTCGGCGAAATGACCTATTCGGCGAAACGACTTTCGGCGAAATGGCATTCGGCGAAACGACTTTCGGCGAAATGGCTTTCGGCGATATGACCCGCTCCCATGTCACTTCACTTGATTATACCTATTACCAGTATCACGAAAAAACTATTTTTTTCAACAAAATGTTGGTGGCGTAATGTTCATAATGGCATCTGGTTCATCCAAGTACTTACTTTTGTCTCTAAAGCGACTTCCGTAATAAGAACCTACATTCACTTCACTTGGATTTCACCGTGTAGTGACACCGGTAATAAGGGCCCATGAGTATTTTTTCACAAGCGAAAGCGAAACATTTTTATAAAACTTACTGCTTAATTCATCTAGTTGGTAGATTATATTAGTTAGTGAATATATAAAACTACTTTGGGAATACTAGTCCTCGGATTCAGCTTCCGAAAGCACCGATAATAGTGAAGAAAATCTCCGAAAACGGAACTCACTTCGATTTCTTAGCAACGGTTAAGCCTATTTCCACGAATCATGATTCAAAACAGAGCTCTCATTGACTTTAAAAATACTGTGCAATTTCATCGAGATCTGACTTCAAATTCCGAGCATTCAAAATGACGATGCAAAAATAGTACGTGACGGTACGTGCGGCTTTGATCCGTTCGCAGCATGCTTTGTTCAATTTCGTATAGCGTGCAGGGTTGCCACATTAAAATTAATATTTTCGGGGGTCAAAAAGTTTAAAACGAGACTCACTCAATTTTCTCAGAGATGATTTGATCGTTTTCAACAAACAGGCTCAAATAAAAGTTCCTATAGTCTCATAGGTTGCTGTTTGATTTCATCCGAAACCGACTATCCGTTCCAGAACTATAAGGTAGAGTGTGTATAATCATTTAGTGCGACGATGCAAAATAAAGAAAATTTAACTGTTTACAAATTGTAAGGTTGTGTTAGTTTATACCCAACTTTCAAAATTGAAAAAAAATTCCACAGAATCTTCTAGTATTATTTTTAAAAATATAAGTAATATGAGAAATGCATCATCACATTACTTAGGTAAAAATCTAATTATAATGGATGCTTTTTTTTCAATTTTCAAAAAGTGTCCGGTTTAGCCCCGATCTCCCCTAGTATTAGCTGACAAACAAAACAAAACAACAGAAGTAATCTCGTAAATTATGATAACATCATGTTATGATATCATGCAAGTGAAAGTGAGAAACAAGATCTTTTTGAGGCGCAATTGAATTTTACACTTGACGCCATAGATTCACTTAACGCTTTTTTACTGATTTCCTAGGTGTTGAGCACTTCTTATTTTTATTTTTATCCGAAACGGCACATTTCAGGATATTTACTTTTTATTTACTTTATTCATGATCAATTTCATTCTTCTCGAACATTTTCCGTTTTCCAGTCTATCGTGGAATTCTTTACAAATACAATTTCTGACCGGGGTATCAGATAAAATAGTTGATCTGCAATATCAATTTTTATGTTTTCTTGTATGTGGTGTAGCTAAAATTATTATTTCCCGATGAGATGAGAACGATGAGCATGGTTCACTTGTGGTTGATAAAATCAATATTTGAGCGAAGAGATTAAATGTCGACAAAACTGTAGCTATTTAAAAGCCAGATTCTTGTTGCATTGAACTCTTTTCGCCTTTCTCATATAGAAAGGCTATGCAATCACTGTAAAAACCGAGGTGAAAACCGATTTTTGAAAAACGAGGCTCGCAGGGCAAACTGACACATGCAATCCAACTCAGTTCGTCGAGTACCGGAAATGTATGTGTATGTAACAAAAATGTGCACTCGATTATATGGGGGGTGGATGTAGCAAGTGCCTTTAAAAAGGGGGGTGTAATGTTTGTAATGGCATAACTCCGAAATTACTGAACGGATTGCTATCAAACTTGACACATGTACTTCTTACTCTTCAGAGATGGTCATAAGCGTATTTTTATGGAGGGGGAGCGTAGCAAGTGTCATTAACAAGGAGGGGTCATGAAAAAATATATATAACTTGACGAAAATCGATATATTTTGAAGGACTTAGAAACATTTTGCATATCGTAGATATCATTTAATAGGGGATGGATGTAGCAAGTGGCATTGAAAAGGGGGGTATAATGTTTGTAATGGCATAACTTCGAAACTACTTAACGGATTCCTATCAAACCTAACACATGTGCTTCTTGCTCTTCAGAGATGGTTATAAGAATATTCCCATGGGGGAGGAAGCGGAGCGAGTGTCCATAACAAAGGCAGTCATCAAAAAATTTTCTAATTTGACGATAATCGGTACTTTTTGAAGACCGTAGACACTTTTTGCACAACTCAGATTTGATTATAAGGCTATTATGTGGGGGGAGAGTGTAGTAAGTGCCTCTAAAAAAGGAGTGTAATGTTTGTAACGGCATAACTCCGGAACTATTGCACAAATTGCTATAAAATTTGGCACAGTAATTTCTTTCTCTTCAGAAATAGTCATAAACGCATTTTTATAGGGGAGGATTCGTAGCAAGTATCATTAACAGGTTATGAAAAAAATCATAAAATTTGACAAGAATCGATAATTTTTGAAGATCATGCAAACATTTTCCATACCTTAGATATGATATATATGGGGGTGGATGCAGCAAGTGCCTTTAAAAAGGGGGATGTAACGGCATAACTCCGAAACTACTGAACGGATTGCTATCACACTTGGCATAGAAGATTTTTGCTGTTCAAAGATAGTTGTAAGGGTATTTTTATGGGTAGGGAGCGCAGTAAGTATCCTTAACAGGGGTCATGAAAAAATTTACTTAATTTGACGAGAATCGATACTTTTTGAAAACCATAGATACTTTTTGCGCAACTTAGATATGATTATAAGGGTATTCGTATGAAGTGGATGTAGTACGTCCCTCTAAAAAGGGGTTGAAATGTTTGTAACGGCATAACTCTGGAACTACTGAACGGATTGCTATCAAATTTGGCCAGATACTTCTTGCTCTTCAGAGATGATCATTAGGACATTTTCAGGGGGGATAGTGTGTAGCAAGTGTCCTAAAAATGGGGGAGGGGGTCAATGACGAAATTTATGTAATTTGGAGAGAAGCGACATTTAGACTAGAAGGAGGGGTTTTTGAAAATACATTTTCACCTTCCATTTTTTGTAAAACAAGAGAGTGGCAAGAATTTCAAGATCGTAGTAGATAGTATTGCTGTTGTTAATTCGAGTGCAACGCAATTTTATTTCAATAATTTTCTAAGGATCTGGTCCCATTTTGCCGGGAAATTCAAAGAACTAAGGGAAAATAATCTTTATCTGTCTATGAACGCGAGTGTATTTAAGTCTCTGCATAACTACGAAACAATTTAACGAATCGCCACCAGTTTTGGCACATGTACCAAAGGTGGGAATCGATATTTTTTGAGGGTGAGAGAGTGGAATAAGTGCCCCGAACATGGAAAGTGTAAGGGAAAATTGATCGGGTTTTACGAAAAATTGGTACTTCTTTACGAGTACAGTATATTTCTAGCAACTGAGATAGGTTCACAAAAATATTCACAAGAGGAAATCATACAATCAATGTGCATTTTTTATGTAATTTGAGAAAACTGTCGGCTCAAGGTGATGGAAAAATAAATTATAAATAAAATAAATTATATAAAAACGATATTCTATAGTACGAATGTAGTTATGATGTTAAACAGCCTTTCGTTATAAAATATACATTATCAGATGGAAATTTTGAGCTATTAATGATGTCATAAATATTTTTATAAAGAGGAGAGAGTAGTAAGTGTTCATAGCCATGGAAGCCAAAGGTATTGTAGATCGAATGTGACGAGGAAGTACGGAAGTACGTTACAAGCACATATACATATTAAATTAAGTACGCTACAAGCGCATATACATATGAAACTCTGAGGTTACTAATAAGGTATTTATAGAGAGAAAGGTGTTTTAAATGTTTCTAACAAAAGGGTTCAAATATAAAACTAACCCAATTTGTCGAGAATACCATGAAAATTATGATTATTGTGAGATCTGAGATGGGAATCATTCGCAATCTGAACATGAACGGAGTACTGTTCAATCGGGTTTCCGTCTAAGTTATGTTTCACTACAATCCGTGTATTTCACTAAGCAGGACAACTTTTTTCGGCCTTCCCTTCTCGAAACATTTCCGAGCAACGCCGAGTAATTCAGCTAGTCATCAATAAATCCCAGCCGATGAATTTGGTTATGTTTTGAAAACGTTGTAAGTTTCCGTTCTCCCGTACACGGTATACGAAATTGAACAAAGCCCGCTGTGTGCTTCGTTCGCAAAGACGGTGGTGTTCTTTTTTTTCCTTACCAACACGTACCGATGCGTACCTAGTTTGCATCGTCATTTTGTATAACGGTTTGAAAGTTTTGACACTCATTGTCTTATATTTTCGGAATCGGTACTCGGATCTGGATGAAACCGCACAGTATCTTTTAACACACTAATAGTCCCAAAGCGAATTTATATATCCACCAACAAACCAAATCTGTCAGCTATTGCAATTCGTGATTCATACACCATCTCCACGTTCCGTCTTCTATCTGAACTCCGCCATAGATGATCCGCAGTACCTTTCTCATTCCTAACACGCTGCTGGGCCAGAGCTCTGAATTGAATCTGAAGCTACATCGAAACCGCGAATTTGAAGCCCATCATGCAGCATTCGGTCGTATCCTGGGAAGCCAAGCGATTTGCAGTTCCATGTGCAAGCTTCCAATCGTAGTCTTTTGTTCGTCGTGTAGGTCGTTGTCGGTTATTCCGAGTCGTATATCTAGCTTGATTTTTCGTAGCACCTTTTTTACGAACGGCTTGTTAGGCCTACACCACCTTCGAACCATTGTGTCAGCACTGTTTAGAGTCCCACGGTGACACAAAGACGACAATCAGCCGCCACTAATAAGGGGTAAATACGCTGTTTCGAGCCGCCCCACAGTGGTCCAAAACTGGAAAAAGACGGTCAAAAGTCTGTACTGACTTTCTCTGATTTTTAAGAGCTAACGTGTCTTAGAAGCAGTTTTACAAGATTATATTACGCTTCTTTTGAAAGTGACACCTTAATTTTTGTTAAGGGGGTAGTACTAATTTCGAATAAAAATATTTTTTTTTTCACCAAAAAACTTTTGTTTTCTATCTCATTTTGAAGAAAAAATATTTGTATTATTTTTGCTGAAGATATAAATAATGTGAAAAAATTATTTTTGGAGATATATTCACTTTATTTTAAAAACAGTTTTTTTGGACTTAGCTACGTAGAATCTTCCTCTATTACCTAAGTATCTACTACAAAGTGCGCGTAAACACGCATAAACAAGCAAGCTCATGCTTGCACGTGCAACTTAAGCAAACTTTTGTGATTTTTGTTTTGTTTACTTTTTGACAATTAACAATATTAGAAAAAATCTAAGTGAAACTCGATGCAATTGTTTAGGCCTTTTTAATGTTAATTTTAAATATTGAAAATCCGAAAAATTGTCAAAAGTTCAACACATATTAAAAAATGGAAAAATGTTTTCCAAACAAAATATGAAAAAGTATTGTAAAAGTACAAACCTTTACGAAGAGATTTCATTTTTAAACGTGTAAATAAATTGAGTTATCGCGAAGCAACACGTTTTTTAAGACGATATGTTGATCGTGCGATGCTCACTTAGAGATGTGCGAAACAGCTCATACCGGTGAGCAGCTCCGAACCGATCAGCTAAAGGGAATCGTTTCGATGTATTAGCTCATTAGCTCATTTAGATTGAATTGAAGAATTCAATTCGGCTCATTCAATCTGTTAAAGAAGGATAGATGCACATTTTGAAGAACTGACAAGAGCTCATGCACACATTTCTTCTCATTGATAACTCTCTTTTCAAGAGCCGAAGATCCGTTCAGCTCGTAGCTTGTTTCCACCTTACCAGCAGGGATGCCAGGTCATTTTTTCAAAAAATTGTGATCAAGCCAAAAACCTGTCTGCGCAAAATCTGTGCACGTTTCCCCGTTTCCATAATAGCTGATCGGAATCATTTTGGTAAGCAAAAAAAAGGTCTCACTATTTCCTACCGCTCAGTAATTTTTGGTGCTAAACTGTGATCAATTTTAAAAATCTGTGATTGATTTCAGAATCTGTGTAAATCTGTGACCATTTTCAGAAATCTGTGAAAATCTGTGCCATTTTTTAAATCTATGCAAAAGGTTGAAAATCTGTGAAACACAAATTAATCTGTGTACCTGGCATCTCTGCTTACCAGTGCGGTGAACTGGTGAGCTGCGATTCTTTTAAAAATAGCTGTGAGCTATCGGCTCACTTTAAAGATTCGATTCACTGGAATAGCTCAGGAGCGAATTGCCTATCTTTACGCTCACTGCAAAAGTGAGTTACAGAAATAGCAGACGAATGACACCCTCCGTTTCTTAATCATGCATGGTTTCAGCATGGCCATAGTGAAAATGAGTCACACGAATAGTACTCAGGATATCCTCATTGGAAAATAAATTGAATTGGGAATATATTTTCCTATAACTATTGTAAAAGTTTGCTTTATTCAGTTGCATATTACGCTTCGGTAGAAGGTTTCTTAGGTAAAAATAGGTAAAACGATGTATAACTTTTCCAGAAAAGAGTAAACCTATGCATTACCTTCTACAAAATTATGGGATTTTATATTTTCTACAACTATTCCAAACAAAGTAAGGATTAAAAATAACTTGAAACAAGTTACGATTAGGAAACTAGTCTTAAGGGGGTTGTCATAATTCAATAACTAAAACTAACTTTGAAAAGGCCTATAAAAAAAGTTCCATCGAGTTCCACTTAGATTTTTTTTCATAGTATTGGGCATATCTTTTCCTATAAATTTTGTAAAAATCAGCTGCATAAAGTTGCATATTACGCTTCGGTGTAAGGTTTTATGATAGGTAAAAAAAAGTAAAATATTGTATAACTTTGCCAGGAAACAACAAACCTATGAAGTACCTTCAACAAAAATATGGGATTTTCTATTTTCTTAAATTTTTCCAAAGAAAGTATGCATAAAAAATTAACTCAAAACAAGTTATGAATAAAAAACTGATTTTAAGGGGGTTGCCATAAAAACGCTTTGTATATCCAAAACGGTGCGACCTAGACTTTTGGTGTATTTGACAAAGTAAATTATTTTCAATAGTTCTAAAACTTTGTAGGAGAAAAAAAAAATTCTATCTCTTCAGAAAAAAAAGTTATGGTTATATTTTTTGTCAAAGTAGGCCATGAACAATTAGGGATAGAATCAAATTACGCGGAATATATTTGTAATAAATTTCTTAAAGGCAACTATATGCATTAATATAACGGTTTGGCAGCTACTGATTTATGTCCACGTTTTTATTGATTCGAACCACTGTGCGCCCCTAACATGGGGAACAGACGCTCGGTTAGGCTCGCTCTCTGAAAAGATGAGACAAGTTCCCCCATCCTTGTCAGCATACGACCATGGTCCCACCGGGGTTGGTTACCCGATCTTTCCTATGATTACTCGTACTCCAGCAGTGTTGCGAAAATGCGAAATGTTTATTTCTTAGGTTATATACATAAGTTTTTCTTCTTCGTGGCAATCATATTATCAAATATCACCGTTGAAAAAAATCATCCTCGATTTTATCGATCAATTATCTTATTCGAAAAATCAACGGCGATATCAATATCACTATAGTGATGTTCCATAAACTCACGTGATAATGAAACGTTAATCATTCTTACGATTATCAATCCTGCAGCGCTTTTCACTGAAAATGGTCATATTCAATATAGAGTGTAAACTAATTTCAATATATAATGCAGTGATTGAAACAATTTTAATGACAGCACAAAGCATGTTTCATGCAGCAGTTTCAAAAATTTTAGCAGCATTTACATGAATTTTTTACAGATAAGTAATAGGATCGCAGGAGCGAACACAAACAAGCGTTCAACCAAGTAGCCAACATAGGTTCAAATGTTGCGCAAAATCCTGCACTCCTGTTACTTCTATAAATCAAATTCATCCTAAATAGCGTTTAATTGGGATTAATATAATTTGACCTTGAGAGTACATCAATTCTGAAAGGGACACAGATTCTTTCGTCTCTATAATCATTATTCAGTCACTGTATTTGCACTTCATATTGCTATTGTGTGTTGCACTACCGACAGCTGAATATCTTCATCTGCTAGTAAAAATCGTTGCATGATTGATTATCGTGAGACTGATTCCCAAAACTTGCAAATAATATCATCTGAAATTCTTTGATAAACACGTACCTAATATTACACTAAATGTCATTTTGTGTGCTCTAAAACTGTATCCAACTAATCATTATACGACCCTACAACCATCCATTGGCAGAGAAAAAAAACATCAACCTCAAAGTGTTATTATTTATGTTTGTTCGATGTAAACGCTTTTCTGTTTGTAATTTTCTTCCAACCACTTACTGCTTTGTCAATAGGGATTCATTCGACACGGCCTCCTCCAACCTTGCGGGGATTGTTCGAACTGCAAAAAGTGCTCGTAGCATTTCAATACTAGCACCACTAGCAAACGCGGTGTGGGAATATAACCTTTTTTTTTCCTCTAAATCTTAACTCTATGCACAAGTTTCTACGACACCCTACACCCGATAATGTAGGATTTTTTTCTCTGTTGGATGGGCTGTAAAGGTAAGTTTCTGGCAGGGAGCCAGGAGGGGGGGGAAGGAGGGGGGTTGCATCAAAGGCTTGAAATTTGACACTTTTTCCCTTCTTGTTTTCCACGCGAGTTGCCACGTACGGATGGATGGTTGGCCTATCAATGTTTGGGTTGGCGTGATGAGAAAAGCTTCCCAATCAATGGCGTGCAAATAGATATTATAGGTTAGAGGTAGGTTTTTTTTCTTTCTTCTAGCTAAGTCGAGACCAGCTCCCTCCATGCCATACCGTTTATAGGGAGTGGGGTCAGGGAAAAAAGGTGCGGAATTCGATACCTAGATCAAGAAGTGAGAAACACTAATCAAAACATCAACAGAACGAGAGAAATGAAAGAAAAAAAACAAATATGGATTCTCGTTGTTTGAACAAAATTTCCTTTTGACAGTTTGTTGGAAATTGAACGTTGCTTACCAAAGTTTGACTTTCTTGTTATGAGATATCTCATCCATTAAGTATCTGAAAACTTTGAAAAGGATGATGCTCAAATATCGTGTTCAGAAAATCAATTTGAAATGATACAATGATGGCAATCTACTCAAATCATAATTGTTTGTCAGTATATAATTTCAAAATAAGTTCAATCTGGACCCGACTTGATTCCACTTCCAAAAGCTTTATCAGATGACGGTCACAATAATTCTGTACATAGCAAATGCTGTTGCAACACACAGCTTACCACAGCATGTACCGTTTTGATGGTCCATAAAAGCACGCGCTTTGTTTCGTTTTTTTTTCCTCTGTGATTATGAGCTTTCGCAAATGAAAACCGTTTATGGTAATAATTTTCGCTCAATTGCGGCTGTAACATCGATCATTTGCTTTTCATAATTCCGCAATCGTATGTGGTAGGATTTGTGCGGCATTGAGGAGAGGGGTAATGAAATGATAAAACAAAATCGACCGCAATCAACTTTGAGGAAGACAAAACTTTCTAGTTACAATACAAAGCCATCGATCTGTGCCGATGGGGCGTGGGATGAACTGGAAGCTCCAAAAACGAATATTCAAAATCATAATCTGCTATATTCAGCGTTAATTTCTGTTTAAAAAATTCAAATAAAACCATTGTTCCCGGTAGAAATTTACTCTTTTCTTCACTTTTGAAATAGTAATAAGCAATACAAAAAAAACTATTCCATCAAGCAGATGTTGCTCCAAAACCATCTTCCTTTTCGAGTTTTTTTTATAATCATTTGAGCTGCAGGCCCACGGCGTCCCTCGCTCTACGTCTGTACATTCGAAGCAGTGCCCTCTTCTGCTGCTTGGTGAAGTGATGTCGGCGAATCGGAGAGTATTGATGGGCAGGACATCAAAGATCGGATCGAACACAAATTGTATGTTTGTTTTTCAAATCTGCCGCACATTGAGGAGAAATGCTTTTTTATGTACACCACCAAACCACTTCTCACTCCGTCCGGCAGCATCCAGACGGATCATCATCTTCAGCTGTTAACCGCGCGAGCTTTAGGATTTGCTGCGCATCACTTGTGAGAGCATGTGTGTAGCTTTGTAAAGAGAACTCGTAGTTTTTCAGGCAGGTGTAAATGCAAAACGTGAAAGTGGAATTTTATACTTTGTTTGTCAAATAGGTTGGAATACTTTTAAAATAGATGCCGTCCCGGGTAAAAGTGAATAGGAAACAAATAACAAAATAATGACAAATTTTACCATGATATCTTGTCATGATGTTTCTGATATTTTCATGATATTTCATCAAAGGAATCAAGAAATAGTACAATATCTGTTAAGCATTAAAATCAAGGATGGCTTTTATCGTATCAACACGGAACGACCGAAATCCTCATTTTCGCGAAAAATTTAGTTGATTTGCTGATTTTAGTTAGTTATTTTTTGAGACAACTAAAAAAATCTTACTTTTGCTGATTTAGATTTTTTATTCTCATTCCCTTAATAATAATAAAATATTTGTTGAAATGATTATTTTTTTTTGTTGAATTCACAAATTAAACGTACTGTCATTTCTTAGCTAAGGCACACTTCATATCCAGTCAACTAATTTTTTAGTTGAATTAAAGAAATATAATGTTGTTTTCAACCAATATGAATGGTTGAATTGGCTTCTGCAATCTGCAGCTATATGGCGCCCTGTCACCGAAACGGTAACACCGTATGACTACTAGCCACTAGATGGCACACTACTGCCGAAAAAAATTCAGACGCGGTTGTCTTTTCTATATTGGCAGGTATAAATACGATGTTGTGTTGGAGAAAAAGACATGAACGAAACGTAAACATCTTTTTGAATTTTTTTTCTTCTAAATCACTGTTTTCTTCATTCTCACTGAAAACTTTGAGCACTCGGAAAACAAAAACCGAATACAAATAGTACACCGGACGGCGCAGCTCGGAAGGTTTGAATATACAAAAAAACTTCATCACAATTAGAGTGAAATATTCGAAATTCACTTCACTGTTCCGCGTAAAAACATTATTACGCACAATCGCTTCAAGTGCGCACAAATTCTGAATAAATACGATTTCCACTAACAGTTTACGACATTTTTACATATCGGTTTAGAAATTTAAATAAAGATATATCGAACACATGCGAAAAACATCAAAACAATGTTCAAGCAGTTTCAATAAGACTGTCCTTTTTAGCTTTTTAATGGATTGTTTTGCTTTGACACTTCTCATGAGTTTTTGGCTAATAAACTTGTTAATAATACCCATTTCAGTTTTGGTTTTTTTGTGCTGTCCTTCAGTAATGATGGTGATAGATAAATAGAAACAAATTTTCTGATTTTAATAACAAAATTAGTTGTCAATGAGAATTTCGTGTTGGATTGAAATATTGCTGGTTTGAGTCCAGGATATTCACCAACTAAACACATTCTCTAAAACTAAGAGTTTTTTCAGCAAAGTAAATTCTCAATTTTAACTAATTTTATAGTTATTTTGGAAATTTTGTTGTTAAAATCAACTAATTCAAAAACAGTAAGACAAATTAGGCGCAGAGCTAATTTCGGTCGTTCCGTGAAAGAATGCTCACTCGCAACTCTTCCACGATTGAATCAGTGCCATCAAAGAGAAACGGAAATCATCGCAACAACAAAAAAAACCGGCATGGTACATTTAACATAGAATAAGCAGCCCTTACACGTGACAATATTATTGTCAATCCAAAGTATTGTCAAGGAAAATCAAGCGTTTGGAGCTTCAAATATTGCAAATGAATATTAAAATATAGAAAGAAGAGATTATTGCATATATTTAACAGTTTCTCTCTGGAGAGAAAGTATTGTTGGATTGATGAGCAGTTTTGATTTTTTTGACAATATTTTCGTCAATCCAATGAAGTTTTCATTACACGATCAAAAGTATTGTCAATACTCCTTGTATTGACAATAATATTGTCTCGTGTAAGGGTCGCTATAGACACCAGTGCGAGAGCGAATTTCTCTCGGTGAACCGTCTGAGAATCAAAGGTTAGCTCGCTGCTGTGGGGATTCTCTCTGAAGCAACAAATGGTCGCTTATTCTCGTTTCGCGATCCGATTCTGTATGGGCAGTGGATAATTGCGATAGAATCATTTTGCTATTGCCGCTTATTCTAGCTATGTGCATATAACCTTTGTATAAGTTGTGTCTATGAAAATGTATGTGAATGCTCCACACAAGGGTTTTTAAATATTGCAACCTAGTATGAGAATCATCAAGTCGAATCATCGATTCGATTTTCTGCGATAATTGTCAACTTGCGATTCTCTCTTGGTAAATTCCACACAGCGGCGATCATTATCAGACTGAAATTTTTTTAAGGCCCATGAAATACTCAGAGTATTAAGTTAAGCGAAGAAATGTAGAAAAATTCTCTCGAGGTTCATGCATTGAGAGACTCGAATTCTTGTAGCATCTTCTACCGGATTGAAAATGTTGTATACAATATAGATAAAAATCGAGCAGCTTCTGTCAAATTTTCAGCAATCACCAACACTGATTAAAATTAGTTTTTATCTTATTTATTCATTGATGAGATATTTCAATTTGATTAAGTACAATTAATCCTGTAGTTCTATCTTCAAATAAAATTCAATTGAATAAACTGGATCATAATCAGATAAGCGAAATGCTTATGATATTATTCTTTTCAGGGTGCTAGAATATCCAATAACTGAAAAATTCATCTTTTATGACTATTTTGTTTTGCTTTGATATTACAATGGCAGAAATTGATGTTTAACTCTTGTTTCAAACAAAATAATGTTAAATTATACCATGGAGATGTTCGGTTTTAATGATAAAATTTGCTATTGGTTTATCAACCATTTCTACCCGGGGTGTTTATCGCATTGAAGATAATTTTAACAGCAGAAAAAGTGACAAAATCAAAATCGTCTCTCTCCGATTTGAATGAAACTTGGTACACGTGCTCAGTTTAGCGAACCAATAAATTTCCACGGATAGGAAGACCGACTCGACTAACGATCAATTTTTAGAAAGAGCGGTTTCAGTTTAGCATACACTTTATTGAAACCGATATAACTCGATAACTATTATTTGTACAAAAATGGAGTCCAAATGACAAAGTGACAAATAAAAACCTGTTTTAATCCACCTAGTGATATAATGATGTCTTTCTCATGTTACTCATATTCTCATATATAAATGTGTGTAATTCTTCAAAATAATAAATTCCATAAACTAGTATAACCTACAGAATGAAACAGTACTCAGCTAGGTTAGGCCATTTCTGAGGAAAGCGAAGTGAGTTCCACTATTGCAGGTACTTCCGAAACCAGAATCCGAGAACCGATATAATCGAAGTCGGTTCGACAGAAGTGAATGGGATCCCTTTTTGAGTCTGGTCGTCAATCAAAAACCGGAAGCCAGGAAAGCCGAAATTAGTTTGTTCGGTCGTCTACTGACAATGACTACCGATTGGAATAGTTTTGAGGCAAGTTTAAAAATTATTTTACGTTTTTTACTTCGCCGCTTTTAGTGACGGTATAAGTATTTGAACAATCTTCACCTTAAAATTCCGGAACCAGATGTCAGACACGGATGAAATTCAGGAATTCAATATAGGAACAAAAACATTTCACTTGCACTTAAGTTTGTGAAAATCGGTCTAGCCATCGCTGAAAAAACATGAGTGAGATCCATTTTGTAATATATGACCACTATTTCCGGTGCTTCCGGAATCGGAAACTGGGATCCGCCGACATCGGTTTGTTTGGTTGTCTATTGATAATTGCTACCAACTGGAGTAGTTTCGAGGTCAGTTTAGAAATTCTTTTACGTTTTTTGTTTCACCACTTTTAGAGACAGTGGCCCTTATTACCGTTTTCACTTCCACTTTCACATTCACTTCACTTACATGTCACTTCACTTGATTTTACCTATTACCAGTATCACGCATAGTGAAGTGATCACTGTAGTGGAAAAAACTCATTTTTTCAACGAAATGTTGGTGGTGTGATGTTCATAATGACATCAAGTTCATCCAAATAATAACTTTTGTCTTTGAAGCGACTTCCGTACTAAGGACCTAAATTCACTTCACTCGATTTTCACCGTGAAGTGATACCCATAAAAAGGGTCACAGTCACTTCACTTGATTTTCACCGTGTAGTGATACCGGTAATAAGGGCCAGTATCAAATTTTTACCCACTTTACCCACTAGTGCCGGGTGTACCTCAAGGCTCTCATTTCGGTCCTCCTATTTTCATTTTGCATATAAACGACATTTCTCTGCAGACCACATGAAACTCTTCATGTAAACTGTAAATATCAACGACGCTGTGATATTCCAGAACGAAATCAATTAATTGCACATTTGGTGCAGTTCTACTCCAACTCAATGAAAAAATGTAAGTAAATCACATTCAGTAGAAAAAAGGAAACCCAATTTATAAATATATACTTATGTATTTTGTTGCATGAATATATTTTTAAAAAACGTTGCACTTTAATTTCCATGAGGTTTTTCACGACCGAACTGTTTCACTTCTCAAATCGAACTAACTATCTTGTCCTGCCTGAATGTTCGTTAGACCTGACTACCTAGCCCTAAACTATTGATTCAGCGGTTATCCTGTCCGAACATGTCGAATCGTCGATGCGGCGTGGTGGTTTCGGCTGATGCAATTACTAATGGTTCCTGGCTGATGCAACCACGGTGGCCGGATGTCTGCTGCGATGTCAGCGGTTCAAGAATTGGTAACAGGGTGGTTGACATCTCTACGCGTTGGATACACTGGCGTCTTACTGCTGGCGCGTACTTTGCTGAGGTCTGTGCGTACGGGCCATATGCTATTCGGGTTCGTCCATAACTATATATTCATGAAATCAAATGGTAGAAAAATGTAAAATTGTACGAAATTTTGGTGTAATCTAGGACTCCAAGCAAATGACTAGCAAGCTGGGCTTAATTAAACGCTTCGGTCATAACTTTCAAGACCCATATACAATCAAATTGCTATATACTATCGCCCTTAATCTGAATAACGACGTATTGATTTTTCGATCGAATGTGGTTCGATCGAATCATAGCTACCTTTGATTTTGCTAGCGTTATGGGGAATACAAAGCCTAGTTTGGAATCCTTATCTCGGTTGATTTTCCAGAAGGCCGTAAGAGCAAGTGACAGTTTCTCTTTGTTTACTTTCTCTTCTATTAATTACCAAGCGGCTTACATGTTTAACACTTAACTCTTTGCATAGAATGATGCTCGAAACGTTCAACTTTCAAACAGAACTGTGAAATCCAAGAAAATCTTTTTAAATCACATCACAATAATCGAAAGAGAGAGTGAATAAAGAGAAACTGTCACTTGCTCTTACGGCCTTTTGAAAAATCAACCGAGATATATTATAACTCACGAAGCACGCATTGACTCGAACCTGAAACAATTTCTTTTTTATGAACGGCTGAAAGATACGAACTGCCTTTAGGCATAAACTTGGGAAAATGAAACGATTTAATATTATTAACAAATTATTTTCCATACATATTCGTGATATTAATGTTTGCATTAAAAAATTTGAACTAATTTGCACAAAAATTCTTAGTTTTTCTCTTGTTTTTGAGTTCTTTCATCGTTTTATTTATTAATTCCTCCTCAGTTTTCGTGACAAATTTGTTGGAGTAAATAAATTTATTGGAGTGGCCATGCCCCCCCAATATTTTGGCAACTGGAATAAATATTTGAATATCCCCGTAGTTCGTCTCCGTAATTGTTCATATTTCTCAGCTACGTTACTATAATTTTTCAACAAATTTACTACAATGTGAAATGTGCTATACTTTACCTCTTTCGAACATTGCTTATTACTGGAATAGTAAGAAAAATGTTTGTGATCGTGTCAAAACATTCGGAAGAGAAACTAAACTTGCTTACTTGGTTGGTTTTTATTTGCTCTAACCTCTTCGCTCCCTTTGTAAAAATGTTTTATATATTGCAAAGTTGATAATGATCTGTAGTAATAATTTTTCGTGCCCCTCTAATATTTCATGGAACTTGCCGCTCCTGCCTCCAACGATAGTTTCGAGTAGTGTGCTGGCGCCAGAACCGGCCAGAACGCCGCGTTTTCGTCTTTTTGGTTTTTCTTAATGAACGACGCAACTTCCGGCAGACATTTCGACTGATTGAACTGTCAAATTCATGGGTTACTATGATTGATGCTGCATAGGTCGTGTCGTCAGTACAGTAATTAAATGCATTGAATACTCTTCCGCATTGTATTTTGGCTCGATTTGTTTTTAGCACGGTTCCTTTTTGGGAACATAATTTATCGACTGTGACGTGTTAAACCTTATTTTGGAAATTCTGCATTATCTTCGAATTCAAAGTAATAACCCATAGATTTTTATAACGCAATCGATTACCATTCTTGTTTATGAGCAATCAATTGCCATTCTTTTTAGTCAAAATTTTTGAGAGTCAAACGAATATTGATGCAGAAAACATGTGGGTCTATAAAAGCAGATGCCATCTCATTACAAGATAAATGAAGAACGATCTATTGTAGGAAAAATAGTAAACCACCTAAAGATAACTGTCAGAATTTTATTGTGAGTCTTTTGAAGCATTTTATATTTTCCTGGTAGGAAAACAACATGATCAAACTGGTACTGCATAGCGATTTATTGTATTTATTACACTTAGTCTGGATTCTTTCTATGTGGTCCTTGAACGGACAATTTTAATCAAATATTAGATCGAGTTATTTTGCTTGGTCAAACCATGTAAGTTTTTAACCATTCAATTAGGTTACATGATTATTTTTTGGTTTAATTATAGTAGGTATGAGCTTATGCTACATGTGGTTTTGCCATTTGATGAAAAAGATGTATCTTTAATGATCTTTATAAAAAAATCTAAAACTGAAGCCATTTACGAGACACCAGTGTGCCGTGCGCCTCTCGACACATGAATCTATTTTTAAACCTACACATTTGAAGTAATGTTTTCGAATCAAGTTAAATGTGACAAATTCATAAGCACTCCGAATCATATCAAACAAATGTGTTACGGAAGTTTTTTTTAATTAGTCAGCCGGTAACCAGAAAATCAAAATCTAATTGATATTTAATATACATTAACGAACACGCTGAAAATCAGTCACGCCATCTCTGAGAAAAGCGTGAAATTTTTTTTTCATTTTTTTAGTGCATATCTTTTTTTTAGTGCATAATCCCGGAACCACATACATATATACCTTGGAGTGTAATACCAAGGTATTGCTTTGGAAGTGAATGAATATGACTTTCAGAACTGTTTCGTAACAAGACAATAAAAATAATAAACTTTGTGGAAACTACTCAAACAACACTTATTTGTAGGACTTGTGATGCTTTGACTACATCTATTTGACAAAAATTGGTTGCGTTTTTCAATGGAAGAAAAACAATGTTTGAACACAATTAAAAAAACAAAAAAAAATCATCTCCTCAGCAATTTAAAAAAAAAACATTCTTAAAAGCATTTTCTATAAAATGCAAGTAAAATAAAACAAATTCATTTGCCTCAACTTCAAATATAACAGTTTCAAAATGACCTATTTGTTAACTAGTTTTGCTAATAACTTCAGGTAAAAGAGCGCTATCTAAATGCATCAGTTTCGAAAAAAATATTTTTAATTTGATCTACAAAATGTTCAAAGGCACCAAACACTAGAAGGGAAAAATAAAAATACTAGAGCAAAATGACTAGTTTTCTCATAAACGCCCTAAGTTGCTTGATTAAAATTGCTTCACTACTTCGACGTCTTCAGCACTTCTGTTTGATATAAGTTGTTCTTTAATCGGCAAAATGCTTATAAAATCATCTGTGATCTGAAATTTCTCGGTTCAAGTCGTACTGTTGCTGTTGATCTTTTGTTTTTTATTTCATTGTTGCACTTTGTATGAAAATGTTCAGCTCGCGAAAAAACTAAGATTCAGTATAGTATGTAGTAGATGATAAAAAATGGAAATTGAATCAACTTCCGTTCATCAAAATTTACCGTATATTAATTTATTTACTGTTACCACTCTCACCGACTCACCGATGTAATGTTCGATTGACCACTCGAAGAATACCGTCTTCATCAGGCAAAACCTTAAAGGCTATCGGCATTAGGCCGATCCGACCGATCCTAGCTTTCCGGCATCTACATTTTTTCTGCTTAGGCTATGGCTGAGCTGCACATGCAGCTGTGTGCATGTGCAGCTCAACCATAGCCGAAACTGAGAAAAAGTCAACGCCGGAGAGCTCAGATCGGTCGGATCGGCCTAATGCGGATAGCCTTTTAGTTCTCCTCGTTCAATTGAGCTGCTGTCAGAAAGTTATTCGGACATCATGGCCTAACTACTACCTGGTCGTAGTGGCATATGCGTTGTATAAAAAAGTTCGAAGTTTTCCTAAATGCAAAATGCAAAAATCAACGTTCAAAAACGTTCCATTTAATTAACCAAACGAAGAAAAGAAACTTGTCGTCAACCAGCCAAATTTGCGACTCCCATGCAGATTAACACAATTATCCAATTGACTAGCATAAACACAAACATTTTTTTCATCGCCAGGTATTTTCTGACGTTATACATACAATTTGACACAGTGTTCAAATAGTTTGACATGTGAATTGTAAATATGAGACCTAAGCAGCGCTGCCAGCTTACCGTAATTGTTGCCTATTTTGAGGACCGTGATGTGCATCAAAAAAGATCGCATGAATAACATAAATCCATCAACAAATGACAGAGCAAAAGGCGTTAAAATTTATGACAAAAAAGGTAACGAAGCTGATTCTTAATTATTTTTTTTTTGATACTCGTCCCCGTATAGTGAGAGTAAGGTATTTTCAATGCCAAAAGACGCCACCCTGCAGCAAAGTGGCTTTTGTCACTCAACTGAAATACATCGAAAACAATCTAATAAATCCGAATAGATTATTCATAGTTCAATTTTACTTTTCTTTACGTTTCGTCTTAGACTCGTCAGTGCAGAGCAGTACAAATTGAAGTTTCACTTCCAAATACCAGTTGAACGTACGGATACTTACTTGCCGTGAGTTTCGTTGATAGAAAATACAGAAGAATCGGAATCTGTTGGTTGTTTCTCTCAAATATGGTAAAAATTTCATTAGGTATTATAATTTTATTTATTTTCAAATACAGTCTCTTTGTATAGATAACATATCTAATAAGTTTTCCTAGCTTCTTAGGGATAAAATATTAATACAATAGAAACATAATTCTTTGAGTTGATGTTCGATACAATGCTTAAAACAATAACTATAGATAATAGGAATATTTCCCCCGAAACAAGTCCGGAGTTTCTATTTTTTTCGCAAAGCAAACCCCCGACAATGCAACTTCCTACACTAAAGTACTCACTTGACTTTTGCTTTCTTAGGTTGTCCTAAAAATAATTAACAATTGCCTTCTCATCTGCCGCCTTAAACCTTACTACACTATTCAAAATTTCCTAATCTCTGTACATCTTTTGTCCTTGCTACAATTGCACACTAAACACAGAATGGCAGACGGAGAAGAAACAGAATGCACACATTCAACACTGGCCCCGGAGGCTGCTGGGTTTGAATCGGCCGAACAAATGAAACCCTGCACACACAATGGCACCGATTCTTGGCTATAGGTCTGCAAACAAGATTATTCTGTCGCTTGTCAGACTGGTTGGTTGGTTGGTTGGTTGGTTTGTTTACTCAGCCATCTCGCCTCGGTCGGCCACGCCGGAGACTGCACACCACCGCGGAGGGATTTAAATTCCTCCATTCCATAGCAGAGAGACGTCCGGTCCGGTCCCAAATGGCGTCCGTCGGTCCCCAGCTACGAATGGGATGTTTTATGGTCGCATCCAGGTGTGAATGTGTGAGGAACTAATTTACACCCGTGTCTTTTTCTTCTTCAGTTTTTTCATGTTGTATTTTTTCTGCTGTTCCTATCTTCGCTGTACGACCAACGACCAAAACAAGATGCAGTCAGCAGTTTTTCTCTGCTGCTAGGCTTCTCTCGCTCGCGTGCATCGATGCAAGCAACCGCGCGAGGAGCATGGATGGGGAAAGTTCTATCGATCATAGCCTAGGATAGCGGATATGCTGAATCCTAGTTTTTTACCCGAACAATCGACGGATTTCTCCAAGGATTTGGCGGATGTGGGTGGCATGGGCAGCAGGTTGAAGTCTCGCCTCAGATGCTGCTGGAAATGAGGGTGAGTGGAGATGTGTGGCTGCTGGAAATACGGGAACATCAAATCCATCCAGCTGGCAGCCGCTGCCGAAGCCGCCATTCCTGGGTTCAACATTTGATGATACGGATGATGCGATCGGGACAGGTCGTCGTGTGGATTTCGGTGCAGATCCTCAACGTTAACCGGAGAGCTGGTACCACTGGATGAGTCCGAAACTGAAATGTCACTGTCATCCAGGGAGGCACTGCTCGTTCGTTGGCGCTTAGGCTCCGGCCCCGACTCTCCACCGGATTCCTCGGAATCGTCCACCGAACGGGAGCTCGCATTCATCAGGCCGGCCTTTCGCTTACAGCGTGACTGACCTGTTTCCCGGAATCCTTTGGCGAACGGGTTATTGTCGATCTTTAGCTTGGTGATACGATCATTCTGTAAACATAAAACGAAAAGCAAGGAGAACAATGAGTTTTATTTCGACGCTGGTCTAACGATGATGGAGCGAACCGAAAGCCGAAAAGGATCAGACGAGATGGTTATCGGTTTTTGGGATATGTGCTTTTATCCAGCGGCAGTCGCGGTTGATATTTGGAATGGCTCGTTCGATATAACCGCCGAACCAGAAAAAAAATGATTCTCAAATAAAGCCGTTGAAGCGTGTATAGCTTACTCAAGATCGACAGGTTTTGATTTTAGAATCAAAGCATTAATACCGCCCCCTTTTGCCGATTCAAATCGAAACGAAAGCACTGAGTCTGACAAAGACTTCCTAATGGATCATCGTACATTGGAACCGAAGCGAAATGATAGTAGACCGGTAACCGGTGATTACGTTACGATGGGTTCTCGGATGGGGTCGGGTGGTATTAAAGGGTGTAAGATAGAGTGATACCAACCTGATAAGCAGTGACGGCAACGAACTCGGTCTCCGGGAAGGTGAAGGCCGACTGCGCCGACCACGGAATCTGGGACGGATCGGAGGTTTTGATGATATGTATGCGTGGCTGATACTTGTGCATGCTGGTTAGAACGATCTGGAAACAGAACGAGAAGAAAACGGATTAATGATCACCGATTTAGAATATGGTTCGGTAGGCGATCGGTCGGTGGATAGCAACAATACTTACATGTCCATTACTGTCCAGGGTGTTGTTGGTCAGTTTGACTTTGTTAAACACAACCGGTTGGGAAGTCCAGTGGGAACCGAGTGCGGGGCTGTCCGGATGCAAGTACATACGCTGGGGGCTCTGTGGTTCGGCACCACCCGCGGGGACCCACTGGGATCCGCTGAACTTGAATCGGCAATCGCTAATTGGAACCATTTCGATCAGAACGCAGTAGTTTTCCTCGGCTTCGAGTCCATTGAGCGAAAGACGCATCGAGGGGAACATACGTCTGTAAAGAAGAGAAAGAAAAAAGGTGAATTGATGCGTAAAACTGTGAAAATGTTGGTGTCGTTCCGACCTTGAGATATATGTAGTAGCTTTCCCCCCGCCTCCTACCACCGGAAGGTCGATGGAATATATTAAAAGCTTTCACGGCAAATCTTCTCGATCCCGATTGTTTCTTTTCTAATTAAATTTTATTCGTTATCAAATGATTCCGTGTTTCGTTGGAAACCCGTTCAGGTCAGCAAGAAGGGGACGCTTTATTACAGGCCAGAGGAAGCTGGGGGTCGCTGTAAGCATCCAACCATATACGGTTTTATGATTTGTGAGGTCGTAAACATTTAAATATCACCGCAGAAGGTATTCTATACACAAGACCATACACAAGACCTTGAGAAGATCTCGGGATTCGTATAATTAAGAGAACCGCTAGCACTGATGATGATGATTTCCGAGGGATTTGGTTGATCCGATCGAGACGAACCTTCCAAGCTCCCAAAAACTGATTGATAAATCAGATCGTGTAAATTGGTTACCGCTCGGGGATTTGAATCAACGTAGGAAACAATCCGAAAGAATAGATACTGGCGCCAGCCTACGGTCGAATCCACTCCGACCGCTCGCTGTGCCACAGACAATAAACACTTCGTTTCGGGTGTTACTGTTGGTGCTGGTTGCGGGTGTGCGTTTTGGGTCTGAGAACGGTCCGCTCGTCCCGCCGGAACGAGCTGTCCCGCTGCGATAATAACTTCTCGCTTCTTTTCGTGACCGAATCGGGCGCGCCTTTGGGAACAAGTGTTCTGCGATCGACAAATGGATTAAAACGCGCTGGGAACATTCCTGCAAATTCGTCTCCTTAGTTCAGCGGTTTCTAGCATTGGCAAAAGTCATAATGCCACATTAACGTTTTACAGATCATGTTGTGATCCCAAAGGAAAATAAACACTTGTTCCAGCCGGACCGGACCACTTGAACCTGAACACTAAACGATTGGCAGACAGGGTGCTGAATCACAACAACGACCGAAACGTCCCAGTAAACGAGACAGACAGAACAAAAAAAATCATAAATTTCACTCGAGTAGTGCAGAAATTTCGTGCTACGAGTTTTTACGAGACCCATCACCCGGTTCGGAACCGGGTGGGAGTGGAAGAACGATGACCGTAAACATATTTGGCGCCAAACCGAGAACTTCGAGCCTACGTAGAAGATTCGGTAGAAGCAATTTATGATTGTGCTAAAACAAAAAGGCACGCAATAAAAAAAAAAGCTGTGAGTGAAATTATGATTTCTCCGATAGTCCGGAGGAGGTGGCAAAGGCAACAGAAGTAAAACAGAAAAAAATAACAAGAAGACGGGTGGCGAGCGGCGTCTCTTCCTCTTGAGCTGCAGACCATTTGAAGTGGTCGCTTCCCGGGGTTCCGGGACGGTGACCGGCAATTGCCAGAGCAAACACAGAAGGGAGAATCCCGGCCGGCCGGTCTCGGGTCTGGGTCCGACACCACTGGCACTGGGCTTTGCCTGCCGACGACGACGACGGTCGTAAACATTGGCGCCAAGGTCGGGTCAAGTGTTAAAAGCTGTGAAATCAGACTTGCTCACTGGTGTTGGAATTTCAGATAAAGTAACAAAAAAAAAACAAAAACGCCACCAAGGTCTGAGTTATATGGATTTGCAACGAAATGTGCTGTAGAATGCAATTGCTGGAAAGTGCCAGGAAATGCCAACGATTGGCAGCCATACAAAGTAAATTCTGCTTGTAGGTGTTAAAGTGATGTCATGACACTCGAAAATCGAAGTTGTTATAATTTTCAAAAAGCCTCCTAATTATAGATATCATTTCAATTACGAGTTCCAACTGTTCGTACATTCAATAACTCCGATGGTGATTTTTACAGGCTTTACAGGCTCACATATGAATCTCACTTGCAGATGTCACCACGATCGACACGAGGTGCCACCACGATTTGGGTGACGCTTTCACATGAGACACAATTTTGGGTGCAACATTCACTTTAGGCTAGATTTTTGTTTTGCTGTTGGTGACAAGTTTGTTTTTGTTTTATTCCAATCGAATTCTTGTGTGTTTTATACGACATGGAAAAAAGTTGCCTCTTACGCTTAGGGAAATCGTGTGACAAGTGTCAAAAATTGTAGTAGTTGGAATATTTCTATAACAGGCAGGAGGATTTTGTTATCGTTCCGGAACATAGTGGAACGTTTTGAAAGTTCGCGGCAAATAGTGTTTCCAACGTATAGCAAATTTGAAGTTTAAAAAATATAATTCGAGCCTGTATATCTGTTATCTGTGGTGATTCTAAGATAGTAAAATATTTCAAATAATTGTCACCTACCGTCCACTCTTGGTGATGATCATTTCGGTTCCGATCCGGTGGAACTGGCTCCACAACTCCCGGTTCTGTAGTTTGACATCTACCTCCGACGGCAGGGGGAAACGCGGTGGCAACATCAGTGGTCTCGGTGCTGGGACCGGCAGCATCGTTGGGTAAGGATCTGAAACCGAGAGAGAGAAAAAAAACAAAATAGAGAGATGAAGATGTAGCTTCGGAAAATTAGTTGATTGTTTGTGGCTGTTGTTGTAGAGAGCTGATCTCGTCGGGAAGTGCGGGCTAATTAACACGTTCGGAAATCCTGCTGCCTCGGTCCGACAGAATTCCCGATTCGATTCCACAAGGGCGAGCTGGTAATTAAGTTAATTTAACATGGCGTGAAAATTGGAAAATTTCATCGTCATTTCACAGTTTGATGTGTGGTGTTTACCGAAACAATTGAACCGGCAGCGAAGGCCGCCGGAGCTGAAGTCAATTTACTTTTCGAAAGATTTGCTTCCTTCTGAAGCGCACGAAGCAAGGCGAAAGAAACTTTTAATGATCGTATTATTATGAGCTTTGCTTTACGATTTGTTTCGCTCGTTCGCAAGATCATTCCGGAAGGTATAAAAAGTTTACCATCACGAAATTATATTGTACAGAGAATCGAACCATCAATACCATCGCGGATGACCGTAGTCCCATCTTCCAGGTGGTCCAATTTTCACAAAGCACGGGGCTTCGGTTAACCACCATCGAAACCGAATCGCCATTCGTGAGAGTGGAATGAAACTAGGCACGCAAAGCCAATCCCTCCCCTCCTTCAAAGTAATAAGATTTATGATTACCACATCCTCATCGTTCGTCTCCGAACACTGCCCAGCATCCCGTCACCGGATTGTGTTGGACGGAAGCACTCTCTACAAGGTGGCCCAACCTCCCACGAAACTAAGCAGAAGTTCATTAATGTAGATCCCCATCTTTTCCTTAACCACGAGTAACGTAGTCAACCTCCGCATCTTAATACGAGTCACTAAACCTTCATTGATCGGTTCATTGGATTACTCAACCAGCTATGATCTAAGCAGCTAATTACAGACTACCACTGCGACTTCTGAGCTTCGATTTGAGAGCGAACTCTAGTGAGTGGTTCTAGATTCATTTTTTTTCTCGAAAAGAAGGCTAATTACAGGTTCCATGGGCCACCGTAACTCCTTTAGGGCTTGTTTTACATTATTGCTACCAGTGTAACATTAACTGGGCCTTGCAAAAGGGAATAGAGAGAACTAGTTGGTTGTGAACGAGTTTCCTATTAAAACATTTTCGAAGCACGCCAACTATGCGGGCTCCGTCGCGAAGAGTTCCGACGGCAAATATGGATTTCCCGTCGCTGGGGAATTTTAATTGGCAGCTGCTAAACGCAACCCTTATCGGCAATCGAGTACACCCCGAGTTTCCTTATTCAAGTGGGTACTGGCTAACTTTCATCGAAAAAAAAAAGAATCCAAAATTTCCAAAACTAACCTGGTAAACGCTGCAACATTTGCTGTCGGTAGATCTCCGTCTGAAGTGCCAGATGATGGTGCATTCTTAAATCCATTAGTTCTGTCATGGCTGAGATTCTTATAGTTTTTTTTTTGCTTCACGTTCACACACACAAAATTTGCTATAAAACTGGAACTTTTCCAGACAAACTTGCTCCAACACACTCTGCACGCTCCCTGCTTCAGTTATGGGGACCGGGCACTAATAGGGCTTCAGTTCGCCTTCAATGTACACAGGTCACGCAACGTTGTTCTTGTTTTCTACTGCAACAATGTTTCAAACCCGGCTTAACTCCTTCGAACACTATAATTTTCGTCAATCGATTCTCGTCCCGTTATTATACTTTCAGTTAGACATACAAAAAACACTTTATTTAAACTTTCACGGTCAACACGACGACTGCACGTCCTACCAACTCCAAGTTCGCTCGACAACTGGTTACAGCTAAAACAAACAAGCGAGTGCTAACTTCTTCGGCTACTCGTCTTCTTTTGTCGTTTCTCTTCTGTGCCAACGTTTTCGTACCGCACACGCATACACTGCTGCCTTTTTGGGTTGGAAACCTGTTTCCCACCAGCTCTCACTGGTCCTCTTTTGCAGCTATCCTTCTCGAGCTCACGGGCTCGCAATTCGAGAGGCAGGCGAGAAAATACGCCTTGTAATCCAATACCGAAGCCGTGAAGAAAGCCAGCTCGCATTTCTTCATTTTCTTTTCTACCGCACACCACAGCTCGAACCGGTACTGGTTGAACTGGTTTCGCTTACCACTACTGTGCCATTTCGTTGGCTCCGCCCCTTCACTAGTACTAGTGAATGAAAAAAAACTGAACGGCGTACCAAAATTGTGCATGTAGTGGCAAATGCCTTCTTTATTTTTGTGTTGTGTGAGTTATTTCTTTTTTTATCGAATCGACTGCACTTCGTTTGATTAAATGGCGTGAAATGTAAATTTTTGAAAATCTGATGTAGACCCGCTATCACATTCTAATCAAGTTGTTTTGATTGGAGTTTATGGGAAAACGGTGAAAAGATAAACACGACCATTAAAATCGGGAGTTCAGCTTAGACGTGTATTCGTATTACTACGAAATAACATTTTCCTGATTGTGTTTCATTATTTTATGATCCGTAAATGTATAGCTTTTTGAACGATTGTAGAAATCGACTCCAACCTGTGATCATAGTTTTTTTTCGTTTCGAAACTTCGTCTGAACAGTTTTCGAAGATCTTCCACCGCAAACATCAGGATGGGACGCTCGTAATGTCCTCTAAACGAGCAGTATAGGTTGCTTTTGGATGATTTGTTTTCTGCATGACAAGTTTGAACCCTCTATCAATTACACTCTTTCTTTGCAGCATTCAGCAAAGTATGATGAATGATTATAACAATCCTACCGAAGCAGGATGTATCATTTATCGTATATTGATTGACTAAATGACTAGATGTTCACTTAATGGAACGTGGATAACCTTGCGTCTCCGTGATAGCTCATCAATAACAGAGCGCTCGCGCAAAGTAGCTTTCGACATCAACTGGCACAAGCGACGAACTCCTCATATTGCAAGCTACACTTTTAGCACTGAGAGGCAAACTTATCGCAATTCTTCTTACTAAAAACATGAGAAAAATTAAATTTTACCTCGTTAAGAACCGGATTCACAAAGGCCAGAAAGTTAGAATTATTTCAACAAACGTTTATTGAACGGGAAATTTAAATCATTGGTTACATCTGCAAACCTGAAAACTATTACCATGAATTTATGTTATAATTTCATTTCATTCCGTAACTTGTTTTTGAAGCGTGCAATTAAATATGCAATAGAATTGTTGTAAAGTTTTCCTTTATTGAAAGCACAGTCATTACAACAAGTCACTCTAGGAAACACTCGTAAAAATGGTTAATTATCTTTGTTTTATTGTATAGAAATTGAAAAACAATAGTACAATTGGGGACGGTTATAGCGGTTCCCAACCCCGCACATAGGGTCAGGAAGTTTTTCTGGTTCGAAAAGGCGAATGACCTTAATGTCTATAATCGAAACAAAAAAAACAGTACAATTCCGTTTGAATTATTTGTAGGTACAAGTATGAGAATAAGAGGTTAATGATTAATTGATAAAAAAAATCTAACTTGCGGACATATTGACCATCTCCCGAGGCTGGTTATAAAAAAAGGCGATTGGGTACTGTCAGAGACATAAATGGATGACGTGAATACAAATAAAATTGACGTGCTTTTTCAACACTTCCGAGTATAGATAATCGAATGTACTATTTGAATGACTGTGGGAATTTGCAAACATTCAATGCTTCACTTCCAGAATTCCATCGGTATAAGGCGGAACACACAAGAACAACAAATTACAGGATTGTGTAGGGGACCAGAACGATTACGTTGACATTAAATATGCAATGTTCTAATTCAAGATAAATTCATTTAAAATAGAAAAATTCAAAACAAGTCGCCATTTAGGGTTACTAAATTTAGATTAAGAATCAATATGACATTTATTTCAATAACTTATTTTCCAAACCCAAATTCAAATTATATAGCGAGCAACTATAAATTATTGATATACACTTGCAAAGTGTGGACAAAAAGTATCTATTATTCCTTCAAAAAATTTTTTACACATTTACACATTTTTTGCACATAACTAAAAAAAAGTGAAACAAATCAATAGTATATTATACTAAAATTTACCTCAACCATCCTCCTTAATCCACTTAAATTATTTCTTTTTGGGAACCTGCAAAATACCGGTTGAAACTAAGTAGTACTAACTCTGTGGACCATCTCACGAATTATTTTGACTTTTAGTTAAAATTTAACAGTCGATTTTGTAGTTGACTAAAATAACCCTGCTCGAAAGTATGGTTATTTTTGACAGTTCGAAAGTTAATTACCCACACTAGAAAAAAAATCAGAATATTTAACAAAAAATTTTTATGCGTAATTTCTTCTCCTTTCGATCAAAGAAAATTCCCCAAAAGAAAGTTTCAATACGTTGTCACGTAAGTTTTTCTCAGAGTTCTTCTTACGTTCTCGGTTTTATTATATCACTTGATAGCATAGCATCGCCATTATTATATCACTTGATAGCATTTTATTTTCAGTGCAAAATAATCCCAAATAAATTTCTGCCTCCCATTGGTTGGTGGGCTTGACGGTATTGCAAACATCATCACATACAATCAATTAGCGTTACAATTTGATAAAGATATGCGTTACAGCTTTAAGCTTTATAATTGAATTAAATAAATAAGATGTTGATTGCATTACGCTCCAACATCCGGGGTTGGAGAGTCCGGTAGGGCTTAAATGAGCTCTTTTTACCTTTTTTATATACATAAAAAATAGGTATAGAATTCGCTCAAACTTTAGAAATTTTTTCCGAGGTCCAGAGGGCCGAATGACATATACCAATCGATTCAGCTCGACGAACTGAGCAAATGTCCGTGTGTGTGTATGTGTGTGTGTCTGTATGTGTGTTGTCAACTAAGAGGTCGAGATCGGACCGATTTTGATCAAACTAGTCGCAAATGAAAGGTCTCCCCGTCACCCAGAACGCTATTGAATGGTTTTGAGATCTGATGTTTACTTTTTGAGTTATACGAAGTTTTATGTCAAAATTTTCAGTTTTTTGACAGTATCTGTCACAATTGACCTTGAAAACAGAATATATTTTCAGACTTAGATTCCGCACGGTAATACCTATTCAACAAGCCATAGATTCGATATCGACATTTTTGTGTGAACGACTTTTCCCCTTATTCCAGCAGTAGAAGTTTTGAGCGCTTCTGGCAAAGAAATGCTTGGGAGCAACGGAAAACACGATTTTTTATACTGTGACATACATTTGTTTCTAAGTTACAAAAAGACTGTGTTCAGCATCCTTTTTCATGACAATTTGCCTTGGACCGAATTTAGCACGGTTCGTTTTTGGCAACACAATCGTTCGAATATGGTATATGTAAACCAGATGATATCAGCATTTTCGAGTTGAAAGCAATTCCATAATTATATTGATTTAAATTACTTACAGCAATAAAAGCTGGAAGAACATAACTTCCATATACCATACGACTCAGCTCGTCGAGATCAGCAAATGCGTGTGTGACAAATTATTTCACTCAATTTTCTCGGAGATGGCTAAACCGTTTTCTACAAACTCAGATTCATATGAAAAGTAGTACACTCCCAAACAAGGTTCCTGAATTACGTTTGGATCCGACTTCTAATTGCGGAACCACAGGATGATATATGGAACGAAATTAAAGTAATGCAATTCATTTTTCTCGTAGATGGCTGAACCGATCTAAGATTCAAATGAAATCTAAGAATCATCTATGATTCAAATGAGAGGTCTTAAAATTCTATAAAATTTAGTCAGATCCGATTTCTGGCGATACAGGGTGATTAGTATAAAATTGTCCATTTCACAAAAATTAATCAGGTTGATCGGGTTTGCTGATTTGGATAGTCGATCACGAAATAAATTTATTTCAGTTTAAGCGGTATTCAGTTTTCGATTCGGAATGTACCCCCAAATTTTAATTCGCACTACAATTTCTCAAAGATGTCTACACACTCCTCAGGTGAATTTAACTGATTTCGGCTACACCAATTTTAGAAAGTCAGTTCCAGTATCGAATCGTTTCTCAAAGCTTAATCATTTTTTCAAAAAGGCCAAATCGAACTTCAAAAACAAAAACTCAAATTAAAGGACTTAAGGTCCCATCCAAAATTGGTGAGTTTTATCCGATTCTGAAGTTACAGATGATGAATTTTTAAAATGCATACCGATATGAAATATGTAAATTGTTTGGCGTATTAATTTATGGACATTCGAATCATTTTTGGTTATGCTCGTTCCTGAATACCAGCTCTAGAAGTACCATAAATAATGACGAAAAACTCTAAAGTGGAACTTACTTCGACATCTCATGGAATGTTCAATCGAATGTCACACGTTAAGATTGAAATTCGATACGATTTGCAGATTCGAAATTACAGGGTAATGAATGATTAAAATCTCAATTTGCGTTTAAAACGACAATAATTAAAATAATGTCATGAGAACTAGAACACCTAAGAATATCCATGCAAAAAACACATGCGGATTGATAAAAAAGGTATCATCTCACTGCTAGGTGGAATTATCACGTTTTTATGTTTTATTTTCATACTACCGGCCTTTATTACCAGTGTGAAGTGGAAATGAAATTGAGTGAACGTATCCCAATTGGGTTTCACACGATGACAACAAATGAACGGTAAATCGAGTCCATATTTGACGTTTATTTGTGGTTTGTGTACAATGAATGACTGTGGAATGAGATAGAATATTGTAGAATATAACGAAAAAATAATGACTTAACCAATGAGCAAACCACTGATAGCTGTCAAACGATGTTCATTCAGTTTGTATTGTGAGGATGTATCGTTTGGGACCTGATGGGTGAGATGATGTGTAAGTGAAATGTAAGAGTAAGTGCATGCAAGAATGGGTATAAAGGCCACCGTTTCAGCTCAGGACTAATGATCGACCATTAGAAGAGATAGAAATTGGGTAACGGTACCCCCATTCATCCCAAATCCATTAGTCATTTCATATACGAGAACCATTGGTTATAGTGAGATCTGTTATCTCTGTTTGATAGATTAACTTCAGAAGTAACATGAAATTTGGAGCATTTTGCTTCGCTAAAACAGCAGTATTGACGATTTCCGAACTACTGCTATGCGTTATTGCTTCTTAGAGACAAGGCAAAGACTTTGTATTCGATTTTATCACAATTCGTTTATTGAAAGTCGAGTGATCGCTAAAATAACATGGTGACTCTACTAATGAGATGACTATTGGCACACTAGTTTTTTTCTTAGGATCTATTAGAGTAGAAATAGTAACTCAATGTTGTAATACTTGCGTGTGGAATACATGTAGGTATGTATGCATGTGTGTATGTGTGTGTGCCTGTGTGTATGTATGTAAGTATGTGTTTTTGTGTATATGTACAATATACATTTTACCGTGCATTTGGGTGCGTTGTATCAAATTGGTAGTGATGCATTTCCATTGTGAGTCAGTGTACACCAGATGCCCAAAAGTGCCTGAGCGGATGGTAACACTGTCAAGGATCAACCGAAGATAACGAAATGTGAACATGCTGTAGCAATACTTATGGAACCCAAGTGTCAATATAATTTGAATATAAACGCATTAAAAAACACTAATCCTTTTTTTTGGAAATGGATGACTGAGCATGAATAGAAAATTCGGAATAAAGAATAACAAATGTGATAGATGTGGAGCTGAAAAATTGGAAAATAATTTAAATAACACTCTTAGGAAATCTTAGATACAAAATGGAACATGGGTAAGAATAAAAACACCACTGCATACAACTAACTTTTACATTTCAGGAAATAAAATAACATATCAGCAAAAGTACGGAATGGAAATAAAATAGAAAGACAACAAAAGACACTTACGAAACACTATTGAATAGAACCACTGGAATTAAGGTAAAACAGAATATAAACTATGACCAAAGGTAAGAAAACCTACATTAATAAATAATAAAAACTGCTGGGTAATAATATAATTTCATTATATTAAAAAAGGCGTTTATATGGCGCGCATGCGCTAATTCGGCCTAATACAAACTAACGGGGAGGAAAACACATTTTGTACAGGGCTGTAAAGCTGATTGGAACCGTATTCCCCATCAGAATGTGATATGAGGAAACTATAAGGATAAGGAAAATTATCCCAAATAAATTTCTATCCGTCAAGCTTTAAAATGGGCCGAAGTTTTAGTTAAGTTTGATTACTCAACAAAATTCTTTTAAAAAACGACAAAGACTCTTTTATAAAACGATGCAAAGTTGGAATCAGCTAGGTGTAATCTAGTATTGTAATCATGCCAAAGATTTTGTTCTGCAACAAATAATGAACCATTTCGCTATAGGCGAGAAAATCGATTATAAGAGCTTATTGTTTGTAAATTGAATGATTAAATTATCCGTCGTTAGTGCCTGTTTTACTAGCGAACAAAACGTGTCGTAAACCCACTACAGTCAATCACTGAAAATATTCAGTATTTCGAAGTGTAGGATCTGCATGATACGATTTGTGGAATGATTCGTTCAATTCATGCGGTTGGAATATTGCGCGCCTTATTTTGGTACTGAATTTCACCTTAATGCCTTGATCATACCAAACATTTTGAAAAACTTTAATTTTGAGTTATTTATGATTATTCCATTCTACTTAAAGCTTCACTATAAATTGCTGCACATATTACCGATGGTAGGGTGAATTTTGAAATGGCGTGCATAGTAAGGTAAGACGTATTTATGTCAAAAGTCGTCTTACCGTTCGCTCGATGTCGTCCGACGTTGAAGTCGGATACTTACAAATGATATATCGAATAAATCCGGAAACTAGTCTCAAGTGCTTGTACTTCAAAAACTATATACATTTTCAGAATTTGACAACTTATCCAAAAGAAAAACAAGGATTTTTTGTTTTAATTTTAACAAGCTACAAAATATTTCTTTGATGCATTTCAGAGTTTTATACATTTTTGTGTTTCTGTTTTTAATTTGAAAAATCGTCTATAATTATGTTATATTCTATCGTCTAAGAATATAACATTCGAACTAGATCGTCTAGTTCTAGTGTGTAAGATATTATTTCAGTCACTATTCTCAGAGAAAGCTCAGCCGATTTTCTATGACTCAGTAAAATGATTGACCCTAAGATGCCATACAGAATACCTGAATTTTATTTCAATCCGACTTCCGGTTCCGGAAAAAATTGATTGTTCCCATTATCAACCACGTAAAGTGTTAGAATTTCCTTGAAATTTGTTCATAAATTTCTTCAATTTGTAGATTACCAAATAATCTCACTTCAGTTAAACCGGTCCACAGTTTCCGTATCCGAAAGTGCCGTAAATGGTGGAGAATAATTCTAAAATGCAACTAAATGAGATTTCTCAAGAATGGTTAGGGTCGATTTTAGATTAGATTCAATTGAAAGGTTCTATGGTACATTTAATATGCTTCAAATTTGATCTGGATTCGACTTCCGATTCCGGTTTTATATAAGAAGATGAACGTTAAAAATTTCAAATCGTCATCCAGAGTGACGATGAAGGAATAAACAAAAGTAAACTAAACTAAACATTGATCCAAATCGTAGGCCTTGTCGATTGAAGTCCAATCGTACAAACTTTGCCTAAAGCGGACCCCGGTTTTTGATTTCTGAAGGACTCATATTTCCAAACTCATTACTATTTCTTGAGAATGGCTACACAGAAAAAAACTAAGGAAATTTACACGACATGTGAACCAAAAGTAATGTTAAAACGACATCAGTTTTATAAAAAATTCCACTGAAAACCACCAATAATGTAAATGAATAGATAAATTGAAATGAATAGATTTTTCAAAAACGTATACCATATTTTTAGAATCAGTTCGACTCCCCGTCCGGAATAACAAAACGATAAGGGCTTAAGCTTTCAAATAGTTGTTCAGTTTATGCTAGTTGTTGATGATTTTTCTATAGTATTATGTAGGTTCTGTGCTAAAAACTGTTCCAATATGTAGGTTTTCACAGATAAAAATATTTTGTGAATTTACATGTATTTTCATGCACATATTTGGAGCAGGTAATTGAATGGAAAACTACATTACAAAACTAAGCGATTTGTAAAAATACAGCCTTGTTCAATGAAAAAGTAAATGCATTTCAATGTAATTTTACATCAATCATGATTTTAATTCAGATTTTCGTTTCAACTGATGTCTGTTTAATAGTACTATTGGTTTACATGTCGTGTAGGTTTCATCTTTTCTTTCTGTGTTGTTAGTTGATGAGCAAACGAAAAATAATTTTTGCTGTACCGGTTCCCGAATTTGGAAGCATCGAAATAGTCATTAACAGACCTAAACAAACCGGAACTCACCCCCTACACAGGGATAGGTAAACCGATTTTCACCAAGTTAGGCTCAATTGAAACATCGACTAATCTCATAGGTTGCTACGAAATTTTATTCGGATTCGACTTCTGGTTCCGGGAGTATAATGCGGAGTGTGTTAAAAATGTCAAAGTGATATTTTACGTGGCGATGCAAAGAACGCAAAAACTCTGAAACCGTCTGTTTGACCAAATTGTTCAACTCAAGTTTCACCGGTCCCTAGTTTCAGATTCCGAAAATACCGAAAATAGTGGTGGGAAACTCTAAAATGGAACTGAATTAAATTTCTTAAAGATGGTTAGGCTGATTTTCACAAACTTAGACTCAAATATAAGATCCTATAGCACGTTGAGTATTCTCATATTGTAGCTGGATCCGAGTTCCGATTCCGGTATTATAAGGTGAAAAATGTTCAAAATTTTACATCTTCATTAATATTATTCCAAATCGTAGGTCTTATTAGTTGATTGCCAATCGTGCCAACTTCGACATTAACGGTCTCAAGTTTTCTCTTCCAGAAGTACAGAAAATAGTGATCAAAAACCATTTCGATTTCACAGGGATATTTGAACCGTTTTCAACAAACTTAGGATAAAATCAAAGGCTGTATGATCACATAGATTGCTGCGGATTTTCAGACGGTTCCGACTTCCTGCTCCGGAATTAGGGAAATATGGGACAAAACGCAAAGCTTTTCTCAGAAGTTATCAAATTAGTTCGAAGAAATTTCAATGCAACTGAAAGTCCAACACTATAAAATATTATTAAAAAATTTGTATCTATGGGTGGACCAATTCTGGATAAATAAACAAAAACAAATATGTCATTATTATATGTAATGTTTGGTGTTCGTAGCACAGTAATTTTCTTGAGTTATAAAGACGATTTGAG
Source organism: Malaya genurostris (assembly GCF_030247185.1). Taxonomy (NCBI): domain Eukaryota; kingdom Metazoa; phylum Arthropoda; class Insecta; order Diptera; family Culicidae; genus Malaya; species Malaya genurostris. The sequence continues at coordinate 231,704,185 of NC_080572.1, read as the reverse complement.
TTATGTAACCAGTGAACTTATGTGCCAATTCTTCGACTATTATAATTTCGTTCGAATACAGATGATGTATCTATAATCATATTTGATAATCATCAAAGTTATCGCCTCCAAACATACATATTATACGATTCAATTGCGAATCATATTGTTTTTAGTGGAAAACATATCAAAAATATTGTTAATCATGATATAAATGTTTCATCAACTTGGTGGCTTGTCCCCAGCATGAAACAAAAATTTCAGCTTCTATCTTTTATATCTTAGAGCTAATGCAATATGCCGTAATAAACAACCATGGAGAAAATTCAGCTCGATGATGATGAAGCTCAAAACTTCCTGTAATTAAAAAAAAAACTAATTTGAATCAGGGTTGAAGTTTTGCCTAACATATAAAAATAGAAACATTTACTAACGTACAATATTGAATACCTATCTCAACAATCCAGTATTTTTTTCTAAGCTTCAAACAAAACCTCCATATGGAATCAAAATGCACCTGCTGATTCATCTTCAAGTGCACAGGCTCAAAAACAGCAGCTCCATTACCGCACCTACTGTTTTGTCAAGTGGTTCCCATTAGGATTATTGTCTAGTTAGGCGAGTCCCAACGGAGATCCGACCCAGGCAGTCACCTGATTGGCCCGACTGGAAATAACAGGCTGAATAGTTTTGCCCATCTTTTGCGCTGCACTGGATGCGGCCTTTCGGCAAAACAAAAGAATCCCATCGATCGATCGATGCCTAATTACTGCCGGTGCACGCGGGTAGACCGTCAACTGCCATCACTGGGCTCAAGCTGTGGAAAACACCCATTCAGTGGTTCCGCCGCCGTGCAGAGCGAAAGTCTCAACGAACTATGGGCTGGGAATCCCCACCGGTTTTGTCAATGTAATACCGTGAGCCTCGAAGTGCTGTTTATTGTTTTTGCAGGTAGTTTCTTATATGTTTTTCTAACTTTTGTTCTAAATCGACGTTTGACACATTCGAGGCGACAACTGCTCGTTAGTAATTTGGGACAAATTTCGTACCTGCTCCACAGTCCCATTTCCCTATCCAGTCGGTTTCCGTTGGTACAGTACTGTTCGACTACACTTCGGCAGAATGCTCATAAACATACTGCAGACAAATCCGACAGTTGAAATAAATTTTCAATTTTCTAAATAATTACTTGTGTTTAACACTTCCACGAGATATTTCTGATTCTGAATACAAAAGAAGTATTTTGAGAAACCATGGTCAATCGTCGATGTAATTATAAAATCAAATACCATTAGTTATTTGATTGTTAATTCATTGAAATAGAATCATATTTACATTTCCTACATTATTGGAAAGATGTTGCCATTCTTGGAATTCGGGAGAATTTCTTAAATTTTAACATTGAGCCCACAGATCCTTGAGAGATAAAACATGATGCTTTCTGATTTTTCAAAATAAATAATAAAATCAGTAGACAAACAAATATTCAACTTATACAAATTATAAATAGTAGTAATGAAATTATTGAAAGCTGCAAATGAAATCCAACTGAATGAAAGACACATAAGAATCAATCAAACACAAGTACACATTCATTTCTCATGAAAATAAATTTAATTGTTACGAGTGTGCTTTAATTTTGTTTAGGATGTATAAGAGCTTGTTTTAGAGAAACAAAATAATTATACAATGAACATCGTCGTCCCACATCACATTTGAACGACTAAATGCAAAAAGTGCAACTTAGTAAGTATTCGAGTTCAAGTATTTTCGAATGCAAAAAAACACGGATTTCCAGCGATTTTCTCAAAAACGAAGAAGTGGAGTTTCAAACGAAGCAGTGGAGTCCTAATGAAAATCGTCTCTTTTTCGAAGCGAACGGCGCACAAAACAAATTCACAAACGGTCCAATTGCGAATATACATAGTAACATTTTTACAAAACAAATGTTTGAAAAACTCGTGTCCAACTTTGGTACTCAATGTTTCTATCCGCATTCTTAAATACCTCAACGGGTTTTCTAAACTAAGTTGCACTTTTGAGAAATTTCTGAAATAATTAGCAAGTCATAAGACTTCACATACTCCGATTCGGATGAAACTTTTCACACGTTTTTAGTATGACAAAAGGTTTATTTTGCACGGACACAGAGACCAATCCGATTCAAGATTGATTTTTGAGAAGGTCGTATGAATCTTTGCTTGCACTGTCTTCCAGTCATGGTAACTCGGAAACTGTAAATAGTACAATAATTGTCCCAAGAAGAAGTTGTAGGAAATCGATTGGGCACTCTTGATAAACATAAAAAAAAATATACTGAAAAAAACTGAATACGTTTTTAAGAACTAGAAAACCAACCAAAACAGTAAAATTAAAAAAAAACGTCTCCTATATTTTTAGAAATAATGTTAACCTTAATTTGAAGCCCATATTTTAGTTCAAATTTTATTAATTTGAATTTAAAACGACGAAGTTAAAAACCATTTACCAACATTTGCAAAATTTAAAGTTTTTGATAAAAAAAATTTTCATTTAGACCCTAGAATATAGTTTTACAAAAATCCGAATTATTTGACTTTCATGTCTAAATATCTAGAGAACGGCTGCTTCTAGAAGAAAGGTTGTTATGAGCAAATTTATTTCTTTTATTCTGTATCCTAGTGTTTGAATGATTATTTTTTGTCAACAATTTGAAATTTTTCAAATATTAATTGTTTTTCACATCAAAATGTGGGCTTCAAGTTGAGGCTCAGAGCAAAATTCTTCAGAAATATATTAAAGAAACTTTTGCGTTTCGTCTTTGAATCATCAGTGCGTAGCAGTTTGTATGTTGATTATCGAATATTTATTTGCAGAACAATTTTTGCTATTACAACGAAGTGTAATGTCTAAACTGACGTCTCGAACGAAACAGATTTTGGCTAGCTAGCCATACGGACTTTGATAATTTCAAGGACGAAATCTGTTTCGTTCGAGACGTCAGTTTAGACATCATACTTCGGTGTAATAGCAAAAAGTGTTTTGCAAATAGCATTAACTTTCGTCAACATAAACTGCTATGCACTGATGAGTCAAAGGCGAAACATAAAAACGATTTTGAAATGGGTATATGCACCTAGAATAAATTTGGGGGTAAAAAAGTAACCTTTTTATCCAATTGAAAAGACGTTTTCGCTTTAATTTTAGTTTTTAGTTGATTTTCTGATTCTTGAAACAAATATTCAACTTTTTTTACAATGTAGGGGAGAGTCGGCAGCCTTGGCTCAGTCGTGTTTTATCAAAAAGTATTGAAGGACTTTATTTGATTTTTTTAATTATAAGTAATTTCAGTGATCTTCAGCCAAATTTCATCAAAAATATTTGATTACTTCAAACGAAAAAAAAATTAACCGCGATGGCAATGTAAATTTTTGTTTTCAAGATTTTATATAATTAAATTGACAAGCTGTAAGTCTTTTTCTTCTGTTTTGCTGAGAATAATGAAATTGAGTATCAGAGAATATGATTTTATAGATTTCATTACAATTCGAGTATTGCAAAAAATGTTTGAAAAATAAATATCTTAGAATACAAAATCGGGTGCTTTGAGCCACTGCAAATGAACAGAAAAAACCCTACTAAATCCTCCTAGTGGTGTGATAATGTCTTTCTGTTGCCATTCAAATTGTGTCATTAAATCATTCATAAGATCCTATCCTTGACCATTAGTATTGTGAGCTTATCAAATATCGTAATAGCACCTTTCATACAAGTCTAATTCTTCTCCGGAACCAGAAATGATAGCCATTTGATAATGCCTTTCTACAGGGTCCGGCACTCGACGTGTAACCAACTTCAGACCTTCGAGCCTGGCGTCAAGGTAAATGCGACATATTATCGGGAAAGTATTCTGGAGGTTGCTTTGAAGCCGTGGGCAGACAAACATTTCGGTGGCAGACCATGGACGTTTCAGCAGGACTCGGCACCGTCTCACAAAGCTCGAGTGAATCAAGAATGGCTGAAAAACAACGTTCCGAACTTCATCACGTCCACACAATGGCTCTCGAATTCACCAGATGCGAATCCAATGGATTATTCTCTTTGGGCCATTTTGGAGAGCAAAGTCCGAACTAAAAGATACACCAGTCTCGAGGCGCTGAAAAAAGTTATTGTCCGCGAGTGGGCCTAAATACCTGCAAGTCACATTCGGCAGCTTAAGATTCGTTTTTTGACCGTCTCAAGGCCATAGTCAAGGCAAAAGGTGGTCATATCGAGCAAAAGTGAATTGATTCTGAATTTTGTATTATTTTTACACATTTTTTACTTTGAATTAAGTAAAAGTAATTTTCCAAACTGAATTTATGGCCTTTTTAATTGGTTACACTTCGAGTGCCGAACCCTGTATATAGAAAGGCAAAAAGACAAAAAATCAGCAACAGTCCTGAAATTTGCCGTTTCGGACCAAAATCTTTTTACAAAAAGCTCTCAATGAAGCAAGGTGGTTTTATAAAATACCATAAGGTAAATACCTTTCATTCACATTTGCGAAATAATCGCAAATAAAACTATCGAGGTGTGAACAAGCATTTAAAAATAGTCTTGTTTTCAGATGACTGCACGGAAAGACCGAAATCAGCATTTTGGCGAAAAAATTAGTTGATTTTCTGATTTTAGTTAGTTATTTTTTGAGACAACTAAATAAATCTTACTTTTGCTAATTTAGATTTTTTAATTCTAATTCCCTAATAATAATAAAATATTTGTTGAAATGGCTATTTTTTTAGTTGAATTCACCAATTAAACGTGCTGTCATTTCTTAGCTAAGGCACACTTCATTTCCATTCAACTAATTTTTTAGTTGAATTAGAGAAATAAAACGTTGTTTTCAACCAACATAAATAGTTGAATTGGTTTCTGCAATTTGCAGTTATATGGCGCTCTGTCACCGACAAAACGTTAACACCGTAATGACTACTAGCCACTAGATGGCACACTACTATCGAAAAAAATTTCAGTCGCGGTTGTCTTTTCTATATTGGCAGGTATAAATACAATGTTGTATTAGAGAAAAAGACATAAACAAAACATTAACTTCTTTCTGAAAATTTTTCGTCTAAATCGCTATTTTCTTCATTCGACTTCGCAAAATCGACTCTCTCACTGAAAACTTTGAGCACTCAGAAAACATAAACCGAATACATATACAATTAGAGTGCAACATTCGAGACTCACTTCACTGTTCCGCGTAAAGACTTGCATCAAATGCGAACAAATTCTGAATAAATACACTTTCCACTAAGAGTTTACGTCATTTTCACAAATCGGTTTAGAAATTTATATACGGATATATCATAACACATGCGAAAAACATCTAAACAATTTGCAAGCAGTTTCAACAAGACTGTCCTTTTTAGCCTTTTAGTGGATTGTTTTGCTTTGACACTTCTCATGAGTTTTTGGCTAATAAACTTGTTAATAAGACCAATTTCATTTTTGTTTTCTTTGTGCTGTCCTTCAGCAATGATGGTGATAGATAAATAGAAACAAATTTTCTGATTTTAATAACAAAATTAGTTGTCAATGAGAATTTCGTGTTGGATTGAAATATTGCTGGTTTGTGTCCAGGATATTTGTCAACTAAACACATTCTCTAAAAATAAGAGTTTTTTTCAGCAAAGTAAATTCTCAATTTTAACTAATTTTTTAGTTATTTTGGAGGGGGACGGGTATAGCGTGATGGGTAAGTCAATGCCTTTCACGCAGCCCGCCTGGGTTCGATTCCCAACCCCGCACATAGGGTCAGAAAGTTTTTCTGGCCCGAAGAGGTGAATGACATTAATGTTAAAGCCTCTATAATTGAAACAAAAAAAAAAGTTAATTTGGAAATTCTGTTGTTAAAATTAACTAATTCAAAAACAGTAATACGAATTAGGCGCAGAGCTAATTTCGGTCGTTCCGTGTGGCGACAAAAGAAGCACAATTGTGATTAGATTCAATTTTCGGTTTTAATTCAATAAGTGTGGCTTACGGATATGTCTAACAACATTCCATAAAGCGTTTCCAAATGTAAACAGTTCCTCAAAACTGGCTTCTCCGTTCGGCCCACATTTCACCTGTCATGTTGAACCTCTATGCGCTAAGTACCGGACTTATGCGGATGATAAACATGCTAACTCATTGCCCCGAGCATAACTTCCCATGAAGTCCAACAAACAATAGCTTGCTGGATACATAATGAACCTAATTTAGATATGAAAATAAACCTCTTCCTCCACGAACTAGCTGTGATCGCCATCACCATCGACCACCACACGGCAAACGGAATCCCGAAGATCACTTCCATCACCAATGAAAATAAACGAATCAACCGCGGGGTTCGGCTGGAAACCTCGTCTCGCTGCGAGAAGCGATAAAAAGACCTCCCAAATTTCTACGCTCGGCATTGTGTCGCGTTGATGATGGCGCACCAGGACGCTTTGCTGATCCCACCTTATTTTTTTTTGCTCTTCCCAACGTTCCCAATTTAGATGGTCCACAAGCAAGAATAGACTTAGGGCGAACAAAATGCCGCGATGGGACTGAAGTTAACAAATTTAATTACTTCATTATTTTCCTTCCGATTTTTCTTGTCTTGTTTTTCTTGGTTTGCCGCGGCAGATTGCCGGTTTTTCGTTGTTCCTCCAAGGGTTTTGTTTTCCATTCCATGTGGTATGCGTATCGTATTTTCGATCAAGAAACAAACACAGGACACCGACTGTTCTGGTGTAACACCCGCGAGCATTAATCGACCGTGAGGAATCGCTGCCGCCAGCCAGTTCTTGCCGTCTGTTCGAAAACAGTAGGATCCCTGTAACAGTTGCTGGCAAGAAGTTTGTTTTCCATCAATTGCTGGTCCGAATAAAATGTTACCTACCACACACAACGCGCTTGTTTTGTATATCTCATGCCGGAGTTAAATATGTCCAACATACGAAGCTATAGGAGACTATAGGTTTGCTTCTTGTTATCGAAATGTGTTTCGGATTGGCTGCAATCAGATAGAGGTCGGTCGGTATATTTGGTGAAGATGTGAAATGGTTGGCGCCGATGAGAATTTAAGCACGGTATGCACCAACTTACCAAATTTACTTGTCTTTTATTCGCAAATTCAATAACAAAAAATTCGTATTCGAGTTTATTAGAAACGTTTATTTACAGTTCACAAGACCTAGCTAAACTTTAGCAAAGAAGAATTTTGATTCTAGGATTTAGATGGAAAGTTACAAAAAATGTTTCGCTTTTCTAAACTGAATGCATCAATTTCATTTTCTTCTATAAATAATTCAGAACATGAATCATAGAATTCAAACACCAGGTAAATCAACGGCATAAATATTTGGTGTATACAATCCCAACTCCATACCCGGAACAGTTTATGTTTATCCAGTAATACTTTCATTCCTTTTCGCTATTCGTATCCTAGAAAAGCCAACGATTAAAATACCTTAATAAATTATTTCAACTTGATCCAAATGAACCGTCTAACAAATAAAGGATAGAACTTTGAAATCAATTATGATCAACTAGGCTATTTTATCTAATGTTGATCCATTTTTCCTCTCCTTAATTATCGACATTTTTTTTTGAGATATTAAGAAAAAGGGATTCTACTCAGCGACGGGGGTGGCAACTTTGATGGCTCGTATTTTCATTCCACAGTTTGTTTAAAACCCGTTAAAGGGAATTAAGCCTAGCATAACAAGCAATAAAAATCTTTTCTCTTCCTTTTCTGAATCTCAGCATTGGAAGAAGCAAGAGCCACAAGACTCGAAATGGAGGAATTGGAGAAATGCATTGAAATTGGTTCCAATAGCATGAAAATTCGGTGGAAGCGGTTAGCTTATCAATAATATGTTATTGCTTAGACAGAGTCGAATCATTTTGATGTTTTTCTAATTTATTCGAATATTTTCTGGAAAATGGGAATGTAAAAATAAAATTATTGTTGGTTTTAGCCAAGCCGCCTTATATACTCATATTTCTGTCATAGTTTGTAGAAACCACTTCCTTCCGCAAATTTTTCCGCACTCTGGGGCATGGCTCCTTATATAGTTGAAGACAGGGCCGGTGAGAGAGGTGGGTATGGTAGGTAGTACTACCCACCCGAAAATTCCAAAGGTGGTTAATTACCTACCAGAAATTTCGAGAAATATTGGTAATATTTGTATTATATCTATGACAACAAAATTATTTTTATTGAAACTTGGAATAATTATTAAAATTTCGAACCGTTACAATCAGTGGTCAGGTTTTGAACATCTACATCACAACCGTTTTGCCTTTCTCTATAGAAAGGTATTAGAATTGCTGGTAAAGCCGACTTTCGACAATCGACTCAGCAATTTTTTCAGAGATGCCTGAACAGATTTCAATAAGTGACGTTACCGACAAACAAGTTGTCCGCGCCAACTTCTCGGCTAAACTAAACCGATTTTAACAAGCTTAAGCTCATTTGAAAGAAACTATCGGGCCATTGATCAAGTTCAAAGATCAAATAGCTGTGACTTCTGGTTCCGGGGATATGCTGGTATAAGTGACGTAACCGACAAAACACTTTGTCAATATTTGAAAATGTTCGATCATCAAAAATCACCATAGGGATTAAATGAAATTTCCGGAATCGATTTTTTTTTGATGCCGAATATTTTGGAAGTACAAGAAAAGTCGAGATTTAGTGTCATCATCGAAATACTTACTCCATGATCGTTCCAGCTATCTGTAGCGTTTTCAGACGGCTTTACCGTCTGACTAATATCAGTCCGAAGAAAAAATTGTGGATCCATGTTTCGTCTACTGTCTCATACAAACGCAAGAAATCCTGTTTATAGCGACTAAACAATGCCGATAAACTTTCTGAATCACTCATATGACGATAGGTTCAGTGTTTGTGGTGTGATTGACGTAAAAAATTGACACATGCCATCTGAAGGTAGGTACTTTCGAAATATGAGGTTAGTTTAACATTACAATAATCATTTCTTGGTCTCCCGTCCCGGAACTATTTAAACAGTGTGTTATGCACATCAGTGACTGAATTGATTATGTATTTGTTTTGTGCGCCGTTCGATTCGCTTTTGAGAATCGACTGTTTCTTCGTATTCGAGAAAATGCAGGATGACCTCGATCTTGGAGTACTGGATGAACGAGTTCAGCACCTTCCTTCATTAATCCCAACCAACTATATGGTCAGGGTAACCGAAATTCTCAAAGAATTGAAGACATAAAATACCGCTGCCCTAATATTCGACACAAATATTGGCAGTCATTTTGATTGACTAGTTGATTAGTCCTACGTCAACAAAACAACCCCACAGTAGTCTTATGTTCGAACAACCCCATAGTAGTCGTATATTGTATGTAACCCTTAAATGCGCAATTTTGTTTTTAACCAAAATGCCGAAAATGCTTCAAACTTCAAATTTACACGTTGCATACCAAGTTAGGTCGGAACAAAATTTCAGTGATGCTATAAAATTTCTAACACTTTTTACTCTATATTTCTGGATCCGGAAGTCGGATCCGGATGAAATTCAGGAAATTTGTATGGAATCGCAGGACCTTTCATTTTAACCTAAGTTTGTGAAAATCGGACGAGCCATCTATGAGAAAAGTTAGAACATATTTCTTTTTTTTTTGTTCGTTTCATCCCATAACTCCGAACCCGGAAGTCAGATCCAAATGAAATTCAGAAATTTAGTATGAGACCTAAAGAGCTTTCATTTGAATCTAAGTTAGAGAAAATCGGTTTTCACAGTGATTGCATAACCTTTCTGTATGAGAAAGGCAAAACATGTATATTTTTGCGATAAATATTTTTATATTTTGCTGTGAAACACAGTCAGTTTCAATGCGTCCGCCATTTTGTTCGCTTCAATTTTCTGGTAGTGTATATAAAAAGGAAAGGCGAGGAGAGAAATAAAATCTATTCAATAAGGTTACTAAAAACACAGCAGTTGACCGCAGACCGCACCTGCAGTTGAGAGTAGATAACCTATCAAATTAAGTCTAGTTATCCTGGTTCCCGGAATATAGTGTTCAAATTCGCCAAAATGGAACTCAATCTATTTTCTCAGAGATGGTTTGGCAGATTATTACGATCTGAGGTTTAAGTAGAAGGTGTTATAATCCCAAATAAAATTCCTAAATTTCATCTAGATCCGACTTCCGGTTCTGGAACTACTGGGCTAAGCGTTTAAAATTTTATACCACTTTCTAGATGACGAAGCTATAGGTCATATTTGTTGCTGATGATAAGAACCAATATAGGCTATTCCGATCCTCGAAATTAGGTTTCGGAAGTATTGGAAATAGTGTATGTATGTATGTATGTGTATGTATGTTTGAAGCCACCATCAGTTCAAGATAGCTTTCATATAATTGCTGTTAAGAAAATCAAAATGGGTTCTGAGGACCCGGCACCTTCCAGCAAGAACATCCGGCCATATAATAAAGAATTTCGCTGTACCAGCTTAAACCCGCCTGATGGTTAGTTTGTAAGAAGGGTGCGTCTTACTCATTTCAGACCTGCAGGGAAAAACACAAAGCTTCCCCCACATGACTCAGGTTTGCAATCCACTCCATCATCCAGTTATTCACTTGTAAGATACCCTGATGCACTCCCTGCCCCTCCCCGTTGTCGATATACTTGAGCATTATACAATATAATATAATATAATATAATATAACATAATATAATATAATATAATATAATATAATATAATATAATATAACATAATATAATATAATATAATATAATATAATATAATATAATATAATATAATATAATATAATATAATATAATATAATATAATATAATATAATATAATATAATATAATACAGTACAATAACACATGGATCAATAAGTCCCGAGACTAACAATGGAAACAACATTTTTTTGCAATTTTTTTTATTCATCAACATAATCAACTTTTAGGGTGATACAATGGTTGCAACGTTTTTCCAATTTTTCAATAGCATGTTTATAAAAAAAATTATCTTTCGCTTCAAAATAAGCTTCAGTTTCAGCGATGACCTCCTCATTTGAGCCAAATCTGTTTCCCTGGAGCATTTTTCTAAGATCAGCAAAGAGCCAGTAGTCACTGGGGGCTAAATCTGACGAGTATGGGGGGTGGGGAAGCAGATCAAAGCCCAATTCGTTCAATTTCGGCATTGTTTTCATCGACTTGTGGCAGGGTGACTCGTTGCTGTTTTTGTTCCATCGAAAGCAATCGCGGCACCCACTTGGAAAAAACCTTTTTCGTGCTCAATTTTTCATGAAGGATGGTAAATACACTTCCATATGATATCTGTGTCATCTCAGCAATCTCACGGAGCTTCACTTTACGATCTTTCATTATAATTTTTGTCATTTGTGTCGGTACGACCACGTTTAAACTCGGCGAACAGCCGACAAATCCTTGCTTTTGATGGACAAGAGACCGGATAACATTTTTCAATCCATTGTTTCGCTTGCACGGTGTTTTTACTCATTAAACAATAATGTTTTATCAAAACACGAAACTCGGTTTTTTCGATTTTTTAAACAAACTACAAACGACTTTACTACAACCTCGATAACTCCGCTGGTTCTGGTCGGATCGACTTAAAATTTTGACCCGTTTCAAGCAAAGGTTAGTACTCTAGAAAGACGTGGTTACTGGTTTACTATGAGCGCCATCTCTGCTTTAGTCTCGGGACTTATTGATCCATGTGTTATAATATGTCATAATATAATATAATATAATATAACATAATTTAATACAATACAGTATACTACTAAGCTAGTACAAACTTTTTTTAATAGCTGTGTAAAGCATACAGGTGAAAATCCATTAAAAATCACCGTTGCACACGACTTCGCACGTATGAATATCTGTTCTCTGTGATATAACATAATATAATAAAGCACTATATAATATAACATTACACAATATATTTTAACAATACACTATAACACAATACATATACTTATAATATAATATAATACAATATAATATGATGCAATGCAGTATAATACCATACAACATAATATAACATACCAGAAGATACTATATAAAATAATATGCTATGATACAATGCATAACAGTTGATGTCGCAGTGTAAGTTATGCTCTTCTTTCGTCGCAGTACTGCAGGAAATATAGTATTTCATTGTTAATCATAATAATAATTATAATAATAGTAATAAGAATAATAATAATAATAATAATAATAATAATAATAATAATAATAATAATAAAAATAATAATAATAATAATAATAATAATAATAATAATAATAATAATAATAATAATAATAATAATGATAATAATCTAAAAATATTAATAATAATAATAACAACAATATATAATACAATGTAATATAATTCAATTCAATGTATTAAAAGCAATGCAACAAACAACAGAACCACATGTGACAATATTCTCCCATAAATATTGCACTTTAGGATGAGCTTCAAACTACAAGCCATTTCGCACCCTCTCATTCTGCTACTAACGCAGAAGGCGATAGCACCCAGTCGACGCCGTCCAAGCCGACCAAATGTCATCATAGACGCTCGGGGAGGCATGAGATAGGAACTTGTGAGGACTTAGTTATCTCACCATTTGACGACCTATTGAATGCAAACTCCATTGTCAGGTACAAAATATGCAATAACAGTAGCACTGTTTAGAAAGCCGAAACGAATTGTTGAATAGCATTTTGTTCCGAATCTATTTATAGATGTAAGTGCTGTCGAACTCAATTAAAACGCAAACAACTGAGAGTCCATATTTTCAATTAAATCCGAGAGCCATTCAAAATCGAATTGTGGAGTGTATTGTTTTCAAGTTTTTCTCTGTCCACAATTTGTTTCATGATGTGTAAGCTTCCAAGAGTGGGGTGTTATGAAGTTCAAGTATAGTAATCAATCGATTTTCGTGAATGGTTGCACTACTTTCCCAATTGCAAGAGATATGGAATGTGATAGTTTAGTATTTTCAAAACATCCGATTGAATCCGCATGTGCCGATTGGTGACCAAACACGGATGTAATCAACAGGTTCTCGTTCTAGGCATGAATCGGCATGTGTTCGAAGCTCAAACTGGAAGCATTATTTGTGTCAGCAGGATCTTAGTAGGCACTAATCAGAAGGCCAGTTGTGATGTGTTGCGATTAACTTTGAAACATCCACAGATCGAACAAATATAAACGACCATATTTTCCTTTCTAAAATCGTCATAATTCTGTGAAGGCTCGACGTTAGAATTTGAGTATTGCGTGTTAGTGCTAACCAACTGGAAAGACAGAGTTTGATCATGGAAAAGATGTGGAACCAACCACATCCTTTTGTTTTGGTAGTTTTGAAGCCTTGTGGCATGTGATATCATCACTACGGAAAGGTTTCGGAAGTATTAAAAATAGTGGTCAAAAACTGCGAAAAGGATCTACTCTTAGAAAATAAAATGAAATTTTACGCTTGCTTTGAATTCATGCTTGCCATAATTTCACACATGACACAATATTGTATCGATGTAAGCTGCAGCTAGATGAACTGTAAAGTCATGATATGATTTAATTTTACATGCTTTGAATTGTGAATGTAAGTGAATCTCGACGCTGCTTTTATGTGCATCTATTAAGATGTAAATTTTTCTAAGTGTGTACCTTACTTTTCTTCTAGATGGCCAAATCGATCTTCACAAACTCATAGAAGGAAAAGGTTTACGATTTCATACAGAATCCCTGAATTGGTTGTGGATAATATTTCCAGTTCCGGAACTATAGGTTGTTTTGATTTCTAGATTTGGCTAGGTTTCGTTCGAACAAACTTTGCTGTTTTTATTCAATGAACAGTTGTTTTTAGAACACCACAGTAATATTTATGCTGGTATGAGTAATATGAGAAAGGATTAAAACAGCTTTTTCTATTTCATACCAACAAAATTTATAATTAATTTATACTCTTATTTGGTTGGTACCAGAACAAACAAACCCTGTACCAGGCAGATGTCACAGAATTTTTGTATTTATTCTTATTAATTTCTATTTATTAAATGAATATTTCTCAGAATCAAGTGAACATTTTCGTTCAACTTTCTATCAAATAATCACTTATCAAATAATCACTTCAGAATCTATCAAATAATCAGAAAGTTCAAAATGATCCGGAGAGAAAAATAAGTAACGCATATCCCGACCATGATTAATTTTTATAGGAAAAGAGCTAGTTACTCATGGTTTGGATAATTTTTATCAAAAAATCATGCTTATTATCATGACTTCGTATAAACTGCAGCCTATAAGGTTTTAGGATAAGTGAAATTCAAGCACACACATAGCCAAACCCATAATGGAAAATCTACAATGAATTTTTCAAGAATTAAATACAATTTAAATAATCATGAATAATGATCAATTTCGACAGTTTTCATTTAAAATTTCCAGCATCTTTTAGTACATTCCGCACAAAAAGATAGAATAATGAGAAGCCCGCTCGACCGATGAATTCTAAATTAAATAACATACACAGATAAAAATATTTTGTGAATTTACATTTATTTTCATGCACATATTTGAAGCAGGTAATTGAATGGAAAGTTACATTACAAAACTAAGCGATTTGTAAATATACAGCCTTGTTCAATGAAAAAGTAAATGCATTTCAATGTAATTTTACATCAATCATGGTTTCAAATCAGATTTTCGTTTCAACTGACGTCTATTTAATAGTACTATTGGTTTACATGTCGTGTAAGTTTCATCTTTTCTTTCTGTGTATCATTCGTACAATGGATTTCAAACCATACAGTAAATGAACAAAACTGGATATTTTCCAAAACTGGGAGTCGTCGATATTAAAATTCCAATCATCTCACATCACTTCCAGCGTTTCATCAAACAAGTTTTACCCATGCATTTTAATTGCTCGCAGCATCGGATGCCCATTGCTGATCACACTTTCCACATGGGATCTGCAACGAGCCATACAACGAGCTTCATGATCGGTAAGTGCGTAAAAAGTTTGTGTATGTACCTGACATTCCCGGCATCGTTACGAATTTCCCTGCTTTTCTTCCAACCAATGGACGTACGACGTTGCGTTTATGAGACACGACGATGTAATTAAGAATCAATAAGCACGCAGTAAATTTTAATTCGCCCTTCATCGTACTCCACATCAGCTCGATTTTCATTGGCGATGGAACTCACGAACCAGCATCCACCGACCGGCAGCCGGTTCTAGAAGATTGTCCTGGTGACGAGTTGCACTCGATTTGCGGGTTCCTTCGATTCCTTCGGGTGCTACATGACAAGTTTTGCACGTACCCATCAAAAGGTGCATAACTTAAATGTCTAGAGAATAAATTTCGCAGGTTTTTGCGTCCGAATGCACAAGTGACATTTTTCTGGTGCCTTCGTAATTTGTGTTTAACCAGAAAGTATGTTGAACAGTGGAGGGTACAAATGTGCTCACCTGAGAAAGCTGTGCGTGTGACTACGTAGCAAAAAATTAAAACAAATATTTGAAATTCAGTATCTTGTTTTATTTTTCGACGACTGAAGTCGGGCAGCTGTGAGTCGAATTCACCGTTATGCAAACATTTGTTTTAATATCTTCTGTAGGTTTGATTGAAAAGATGGCAAATTGTTCTTTTTGTAACAGGCTTTTAGTGATGTTTTAAAACACTGTTTTTGGAACAGTTAACATTTCATTCGTTTATTTTTTATGAAGATTTGTACCAATACCTGTTTCCTCTATAGCGCAAAAAGTTTCCTCTATAGCGCAAACCGTCATTTTCGTTCCCGAAAGCAAACTCAAAATATTTTAACGCCTCCCATTCTCTCATAGCAGCCCATGACATAAAGTTAGTTGAGTGCGGTTGGTTCTGGTTTCAATTTTATGATCCTTGAGGCGCCACGCTAGCGTCCGGTAAGATTTATTGAAGAGAGAAAAAAAAACTACTACTCGACGCATTTTTCGTTGTTGTCTTGCTTACATAACCTCACTGCTTATCTTCTTATAACTTCCTCCTGTATATGTGAAAGCCTCTAGGAGCGAACCCAAGCAGAGAGACTTGTTTGTCGCTTCCTTTTCTAGGCATGATTTGATGTGCCGGTACAAACCGACCGATAGACAGGGAAACATGTGATAATTGTTACCTTTATCAGATATACCGGAATTGACTCGAGTAGTAGTTCGTTTGGGTCTGTTTTACGGTGACATCAATTGAATCAGGGATTGGCTACTGTACGACGAGATAGGCGTTTCCGTTTTTCCTGGAACTTGAATCAAAATGCGAACACTTGACATTTCACATTCAGACCTCAGTCGAGTTCTTCAAACGGAATTCAAGTTACCTACTGAGAGTGTCAGTT
The DNA here is from genome assembly GCF_030247185.1 of Malaya genurostris. Classification (NCBI taxonomy): domain Eukaryota; kingdom Metazoa; phylum Arthropoda; class Insecta; order Diptera; family Culicidae; genus Malaya; species Malaya genurostris. The sequence goes on along the minus strand of NC_080572.1, from coordinate 231,687,828 downwards.
TGAAATCAAACGAAATCTGGCATGCTCACCAAACCGGATGATAATAAAATTCGCAACATTCCTCATTACCACCAGCAATCAAAGACGTGAAGGTGTGACACTTAACACATTTCCTATTGCCCCTCCGGGCAGGTGAACATAAAAAGCAAACAAATAACCGTTAAAATCAACGATGTAGGTATTATTATACACAGTAATAATCGAACGGCCGGCATCAGCAATTTGCGACCCGGCAACTGACCGCTGGCTAATGGCCCGAAGGGATTCGCCGCGGTAGGTTCGTCGTCGCTAAACGAATTTGTACAGTCGTAAAATCCAGCGTGCAGCAGAACAACAACAAAAAATATTTCATCGTACTGAAATTGATGACTCCTATAAATTATTCGCCGCTTGAAGCGATTAAAGCTAAACCATCCCACCATCCCTTCAGCCCCGTAAGGCGGACGGCAAAAAATAAAGGGGGCGCAAAACTAGCTTCACGCCGGGTTTCACTTCTTCGAGGCACCACTCGAGCTGGCTGCAGTCGTGTCAAAGCCCTGCGGACATGGCTCCATCAACCAAGCAGTGCGCCTTTATTGTATCCCTAAAATGGCCAGCCATTCGGACAGTCCCCACCATGGCCTGTGACTTGTGAGCCACCTAACTTTAATTAATACATAATACATAAACACAGGATAGAAACGCCAACGACTTTTGGGCGAGAAAGCTTCTTCAGCTTCTTGTTGTCTTCCTTTGGGTCTTCCACTCAGATCTCCACTAACGAATCTGGGACCTCACACATCATAAAACTGAGAGAGGATGGATATTTGTCTATCTGGCCATTTCCCGGCACCTGTGGAGCCAGTTCTCGTAGTAGTAGACAGACGGAAAAGATGGCGTTCATTAATACGAAACGAAACCGAGCAGCGGTTTGGTGAAAGACGAATGGCCATTAAATGAACGAAATATACAAATTCGATCAAGAAGTATTTATTGTTTCGAGCCCGGGCTAATTATCGGAGAATTGAGAAATCTATAATCACGATTTTATGACTGGAAATGATGTTTTGATACCTGAACTAGTTCGTTGGAAGTCCAACTTGAAAATCTTGAGGGACCCGAAAAGTAAGTTTGTTCTCACTGTTGGATGTGTATGAGACGATGAAAGGTTAATTGATAGCAATTAAAAGGTGAATAATTATGAAAGTTACAGTGATTAGTTAAAATGAGAATTAACGAAATTATATTCAATTGAATGAACGCATTCGCATTAGAGACCGCCCCTGCATTGCTACTCAATTATTGATCCGGACCAAATTAGATTACAGAGTGTTTTTTTAAGTAACATGCTTGCGAATAACACGCTGTTTCACATTGTGCGAACTGCACCGATGCCGGGAAAGGATTATTAATTCGATGCATGTTGCAATTAGAAACCGGACAATCCTCTACATTTCCACCTGCATCACAACGACGGGTACACGCTCTTTGAACTTAACTCATGGTTTGAGTTGCGACTACTCTATTTTTTTTTTAAATAACTATTTATTGGAATATGAGTTAAAATTAAATTATTAAGATTTAAATTGGGTGTTCAGCCACAAGTGGTGACTTTTCAGCCTTATGGTATATATGATTTGGTTGATACCATGAGGACATCATTTGCTTCCGCAATTCTGAGATTTTTGTGTAGGGAAAATTCTAAACCTACTTGTATTGTGTAATAGGGAAAAGGAACTTATATACTAACTTACTAACTAATACAGAGAGCGAATCGATTCAATTGAAGATTGCATCGATTTTTGTCGGAATTTGCTTATAATATTTTGTGACATTACATCTAATGGTTCTATATTTGTGAGTTTGTGTAACTCATTTGTAATAAACCAGGGAGGACGCTTCAAAATCATTATCAGAATTTTATTCTGAATCCTTTGAAGCGTTTTTTTTTCTGGTGGAACAACAACTTGACCAAATTGGTACTGCATAAAGCATGGCTGGTCTGAAAATTTGTTTATAGATTAACAATTTGTTTTTTAGACAGAGCTTAGAATTTCTGTTTATAAGAGGATATAAACATTTAATATATTTATTACAGTTTGCCTGGATTCCTTCGATGTGATCCTTGAAAGTGAGTATTTAGCTTGATCAGACCATGTCAATTCCAAGCCATTCAATTCGAGAATGTGATTATTGTTTGGTTTAAGAAAAGAAGCTCTTGGCTTATAAGGAAAAATAATTAATGGCGTTTTTGTTGCATTTGGTTTAATTTTCCATTTTGACAGATAATCACTGAAAATATTTAAACTTCTTTGTAGGCGACTGCAGATCACTCTTAGATTTCTACCTGTGGCTAACAGACTTGTGTCGTCACAGAATAGCGATTTCTGACAACCAACGGGTAGATTTGGAAGATCAGAAGTGAAAATATTATACAAGATTGGAGCTACACTCGAACCCTGCGGAACACCGGCTCGTACGGGTAGCAATTCAGATTTACAATTCTGATAGCTAACCTGAAGAGTACGATCAGTTAAATAATTTTGAATCATTTTGATCAAATAAATAGGAAACTGGAAATCAGACATTTTTGCTATTAAACCTTTGTGCCAAACACTGTCGAATGCTTTTTCTATGTCTAGAAGAGCAGCTTCAGTTGATAACCCAGAAGATTTATTTGCTTTTATCATGTTCGTAACTCTTACAAGTTGATGAGTAGTTGAATGTTCATGACGAAATCCAAACTGCTCTGGTAAAAAAATTGAATTCTCATTTATATGAGACATCATTCTCAACAAGATATTTTTTTTTTTTTTTTTTCATTGCCGTTTCAACCTTCCGAGCGAACGGACGTGCTTTGTGTTTACTGCGAAAAAAACCAGTGCCGTGTGTGATAACGTGACCGGACGATCAAAACTAGATTATATCGCTATTGTGTAATAGACAATAGTGCTTTTTTCTGTGAGAGGTTTTTTGTACATTATACACTGAAGCAGTGCATTGTTGTGAGCGGACGATCGAAACAGTACCGTTAGCCGGTGATTGTTTGATCGATCAAGGCCAGATTTCATTTATTTCTGCGCGGAGGTTGCTCCGCGACATGTTAAATTTGAATCCCGACCCCTCCGTTATCGATGATCAGATGGAGACTTCTGTTGGCAGCAATAAGTCTCGCATAAAGAGTTATCCCGATGGGCTTGCACTCTCGGCCGGGCCTTACTCGGTTTATTTCCGGACCAAGGCTAAAGAAAAAAATTGAATGTTTTGAAAATATCGCGGGATCTGTCCTCGCGATACAATACTATAAAAAGTATTGATAAAATACGCCCAGATAAGCTCAGGGTTCTGCTCACCAGCTCAAAGCAGGCTAATGAGCTCGTTCAAAATGATCATTTTACGCGGGAGTACCGCGTCTACGTGCCAGCTCGCGAAGTAGAAATCGACGGTGTGGTCACCGATTCGAGTTTGACTTGCGAGGACGTTCTTAAGTACGGAGAGGGCTGTTTTAAGGACCCCTCACTTAAGAACGTCAAGATACTGGACTGCAAGCGATTGCATTCAGTATCGATCGCCGGGGATGGAACAAAGTCTTATCCCCAATCTGACTCTTATCGTGTGACCTTCGCCGGCTCTGCTTTGCCCAACTACATCCTCTTGGACCGGGTTCGTATGCCTGTTCGTCTTTTTGTACCTCGAGTAATGAATTGTACCAATTGCAAACAATTGGGGCATACAGCTTCTCATTGCTGCAATAAGCCCCGGTGTGCTAACTGTGGGGAGGCTCATGCGGATGGCTCTTGCGGTAAGGATGCTGAAAAGTGTCTCTACTGCAAGGAGGGTCCGCATGACCTAATGGCATGTCCTGCGTATAAGCTGCGAGGAGATCGGATGAAGCGTTCCCTGAAGGCACACTCCAAGCGTTCCTTTGCCGAGATGCTTAAGAGTGCCACCCCTCCTAAACTGACTACGAACCCATATGCCTGCTTGTCAACTGACGAGAGCGATTCTGATGACCCTTTGGAAGGTCCATCATCGGCGGTCCCTCATAGCTGTAGGAAAAGAATGAATAAATCCTCTCATAAGCTACCTAGTAAGGGTTCGAAGGTGTCTTCTGAAGGGCTTCGAAAAGTTACAGCTAACGGGAATCGGGACAAACCACCGAAGCAAAAGGCTCCTGGTCTCGGAAAACTCAGTTCCGAGATGGAATTCCCACCACTTCCCGGGACAACAAAATCCCCAAACGTCCCTGAAAATCTACCAGAGAAACAACTAGGTGCTGGACTTATCAAGTTCTCTGATGTTGTGGACTGGATTTTTACAACTTTTAATATTTCTGACCCTCTTAAAAGCATTTTAATTGCTTTCATGCCAACAGTAAAAACATATTTAAAGCAGTTGACTGCAAATTGGCCCCTCCTCTCAGCGATTGTATCCTTCGATGGCTAAATCATCCATCGAGGTCACGGATCTAATCACTGTTTTACAGTGGAATTGCAGAAGTATCATTCCAAAAATAGATTCTTTTAAATTTTTAGTAAATAATCTGAAATGTGACGCATTTGCATTGTGCGAAACTTGGCTAACTTCTGAAATATCCTTAAACTTCCACGATTTTAACATTATTCGCCTGGATCGAGATGATCCCTACGGAGGAGTACTTTTGGGGATCAAAAAGTGCTATTCTTTTTATCGAATTAACCTCCCCTCGATATCAGGTATTGAAACTGTCGCATGTCATGTTACAATCAAAGGCAAGGATCTTTGCATTGCTTCAATCTATATTCCCCCAAGAGCCTCGGTTGGGCATCGGTGGCTCAGTGATATCATTGAGCTCCTTCCCGCACCGACGTTGGTTTTAGGGGACTTTAACTCACACGGTACGGGATGGGGCTGTCTTCACGACGATAACAGATCAGCTATGATCCATGATATCTGCGACAACTTCAATATGACAATCTTGAATACGGGAGAAATGACACGGATTCCTGCACCACCAGCAAGACCAAGTGCGCTGGATTTATCACTTTGCTCGACATCGCTACGGTTGGATTGCACGTGGGAGGTAATTCCTGATCCCCACGGTAGCGATCATCTACCGATCGTAATATCAATCACCAGCGGCTCAAAACCATCGAAGACAATCAATGTTTCGTATGACCTCACACGAAATATTGATTGGAATAGCTATGCGACCGCGATATCTGAGAAACTTGAAAGAACTCAACAATTTCCTCCGGAGGAAGAGTACACGTTTTTGGCTGGCTTGATTCTCGACACCGCGACTCAAGCTCAGACGAAACGTGTACCCGGCGTGAAAACTAACATCCGTCCTCCCAACCCGTGGTGGGACAAAGAGTGCACAAATTTAAACGCGGAGAGAGCCTCCGCGTATAAAATATTCAGAAAAAATGGAACACCTGATAATTACCGGAATTACGCGGCGTTAGACGTTAAAATTAAGAACTTGATTAGAGCTAAGAAACGCGGTTACTGGCGTCGGTTCGTAGACGGCCTAACAAAAGAAACATCTATGTGCACTCTTTGGAACACAGCCCGACGAATGCGCAATCATAACACAACGAATGAAAGCGAGGAATATTCTAACCGCTGGATATTCGATTTCGCTAAAAAAGTATGTCCAGACTCTGTTCCGGAACAGAAGATCACCCGCGCCGCGACACCAAATACAAACGAAACACCGTTTTCGATGGTAGAGCTCTCACTTGCGCTCTTGTCATGTAACAATAAAGCCCCGGGATTAGACAGAATAAAATTCAACTTGTTGAAAAATCTGCCTGACCCCGCCAAAAGGCGCTTGCTGAGTTTATTCAATAAGTTCCTTGAGGACAACATTGTTCCACATGACTGGAGACAAGTGAAAGTGATATCCATTCAAAAACCAGGAAAACCAGCCTCCGATCACAATTCGTATCGGCCGATTGCTATGCTTTCCTGTATCCGGAAATTGTTCGAAAAAATGATTCTGTTTCGTCTAGACAATTGGGTCGAAACTAATGGTTTACTTTCAGATACACAATTTGGTTTCCGCAGGGGCAAAGGAACGAACGATTGTCTTGCGTTGCTCTCAACAGAAATTCAAATGGCATTTGCTCGTAAAGAACAAATGGCATCAGTTTTCCTAGACATTAAGGGGGCTTTTGACTCAGTTTCTATAAATATCCTATCTGAGAAGTTGCATCAGCATGGTTTTTCACCAATTTTGAATAACTTTTTGTACAATCTATTGTCCGAGAAATACATGTATTTCGCGCATGGTGATTTGTCGACAATACGATTCAGTTACATGGGTCTTCCTCAGGGCTCATGCTTAAGCCCCCTTTTATACAATTTTTACGTAAACGACATCGATAAATGTATCAACACATCTTGCACGCTGAGACAACTTGCCGACGACAGCGTTGTGTCCATTATAGGACCCAAAGCTGGCGATCTGCAAGGGCCGTTACAAGATACTCTTGCCAACTTATCCACATGGGCTCTTCAAATGGGTATCGAGTTCTCTACGGAGAAAACTGAGCTGGTTGTATTTTCAAGGAAGCGAGAACCAGCACAACTACAGCTTCAACTAGGGGGTGGAAACATAGCTCAGGTCTTCACATTCAAATATCTCGGGGTCTGGTTCGACTCCAAAGGCACCTGGGGATGTCACATTAGGTATCTGAAACAAAAATGCCAGCAGAGAATCAATTTTCTTCATACAATAACCGGAACTTGGTGGGGTGCCCACCCAGGAGACCTGATCAGGTTGTACCAAACAACGATATTGTCCGTTATGGAATATGGATGCTTCTGCTTCCGATCCGCCGCGAACACACGGAACGACCGAAATTAGCTCTGCGCCTAATTCGTATTACTGTTTTTGAATTAGTTGATTTTAACAACAAAATTTCCAAAATAACTATAAAATTAGTTAAAATTGAGAATTTATTTGCTGAAAAAACTCTTATTTTTAGAGAATGTGTTTAGTTGGCGAATATTCTGGACACAAACCAGCAATATCTCAATCCAACACGAAATTCTCATTGACAACTAATTTTGTTTTTAAAATCAGAAAATTTGTTTCTATTTATCTATCACCAGTTTATTAGCCACAAAATTCATGAGAAGTGTCAAAACAAAACAATCCAATAACAAGCTAAAAGGGACAGTCTTGTTGAAACTGCTTGCAAATTGTTTAGATGTTTTACGCATGTGTTACGATATATCTATATATAAATTTCTAAACCGGTATGTAAAAATGACGTAAACTGTTAGTGGAAAGTGTATTTATTCAGAATTTGTGCGCATTTGAAACGATTGTGCGTAATATTGTTTTTACGCGGAACAGTGAATTGAGTTTAGAATGTTGCACTCTAATTGTACATGTCAAATGATGTTTTTTGTATCTTCCAACCTTCCGGGCCACGCCGTTCGATGTACTACTTGTATTCGGTTTTTATTTTCCGAGTGCTCAACGTTTTCAGTGAGAGAGTCGATTTCGCGAAGTCGAATGAAGAAAACAGCGATTTAGAAGAAAAATGTTCAAAAAGAAGTTTATGTTTCGCTTATGTCTTTTTCTCCAATACAACATCGTATTTATACCTGCCAATATAGAAAAGACAACCGCGACTGAAATTTTTTTCGGTAGTAGTGTGCCATCTAGTGGCTAGTAGTCATTACGGTGCGTTATTTCGGCGACAGAGCGCCATATAGCTGCAAATTGCAGAAACCAATTCAACCATTTATGTTGGTTGAAAACAACGTTTTATTTCTCTAATTCAACTAAAAAATTAGTTGAATGGATATGAAGTGTGCCTTAGCTAAGAAATGACAATTGGTGAATTCAACTAAAAAAATAGCCATTTCAATAAATATTTTATTATTATCAAGGAAATTAGAATTAAAAAATCTAATTTAGCAAAAGTAAGATTTTTTTAGTTGTCTCAAAAAATAACTAACTAAAATCAGAAAATCAACTAATTTTTTCGCCAAAATGCTGATATCGGTCTTTCCGTGCACCCATTTCATTAAGCTGGAAAGAATTCAGTATCGTTGTTTGCGTATTGCCTTGGGTTGCATGCAATCAACTCATACGATGAGTCTTGAAGTGTTGGCGGGCGTCTTACCGTTGAAAAACCGGTTCTGGGATCTCTCATATCGTTTGCTCATTCGATGCGACATTTTGAATCCTCTGGTGATTGAAAACTTCGAAAGGTTAGTTGAGCTTAATTCTCAAACCCGTTTTATGTCCTTGTATTTTGATTACATGGCTCAGAATATTAATCCTTCTTCGTTTGCTTCCAACCGTGCTCATTTCTTGGATACTTCTGATTCTACTGTGTTTTTCGACACATCCATGAGAGAAGAGATTCGTGGAATTCCGGAACACGTACGCCCTCGAGTGGCCCCTAATATATTTTATAATAAATTTAGAACAGTCAACTGTGAAAAGGTGTTTTACACTGATGGATCAAACATCGACAGGTCCACAGGCTTCGGCATCTTCAATCAAAACATCACCGCTTCTTACAAACTCAGTGATCCGGCTTCAGTTTACGTCGCAGAATTAGCTGCTATTCAGTACACCCTCGAGATCATTGAAACATTGCCCAAAGACCATTACTTCATTGTCACGGACAGTCTAAGCTCAATAGAAGCTCTCCGGGCAATGAAGCCAGGAAAGTATCCCCCATATTTCCTGGGGAAAATACGGGAACACTTGCGAACTTTATCTGAACGGTCTTATTCAATATCGTTAGTCTGGGTCCCTTCGCATTGTTCCATTCCGGGCAATGAAAAGGCAGACTCATTGGCTAAGGTGGGCGCATTACAAGGTGACATTTATGAAAGACCAATCTGCTTCAATGAATTTTTCAGTATTTCTCGTCAGAAAACTCTCGAAAGTTGGCAAACTTCATGGACGAATGACGAACTGGGACGATGGCTACACTCCATTATCCCTAAGGTATCGACGAAACCTTGGTTCAAGGGGATGAACGTGAGTCGTGATTTCATTCGCGTTATGTCACGACTCATGTCAAATCACTATACATTCAACGCACATCTCCGGCGTATCGGGATCGTGGAGAACGGGCTCTGCACCTGTGGCGACGGTTATCAGGACATCGAGCATGTCGTGTGGTCGTGCGTAGAGTATCGCGACGCCAGATCGGAGCTATTGGAATCCCTCAGGGCCCGAGGTAGACCGACTGAGGTTCCGGTTCGGGATGTGTTGGCGAGTCGGGATAGTTCATATATGCTTCTGATATACCAGTTCCTCAAACACATTAATATACAAGTGTAATCTGTTACATCTTGCTTAGAAAGTTCCTCCTATTTATCGACGTTATTTCAACTGTGGCTAAGAATTATTTTCACCTGCAGGTTCGACACTAACTTCCGCCGATTATCCCGATTCCTCATCTGTCCACCATCTTCATCGGAACTAACAAGATCTTTTTGCTGTCACTAACCTTTTCGCTTCCCCCCTCCCCGTCTCTTCTCCATCTCGATGTCAACTAATTAGATCTCTGTCGTTCTTAGTCATTTCGTTCCCATATCCCCATTTTACTTCGTTTTCCGCAATATTTACTTCTCTATATTTTTTCGTTATATTTACATCACCATCATCGCCCACGGAAGGTCGCTCTAGTCATGCGGGCCACCCGCCGGGTATTCGTAGCCTGGGGGTGTTTCCCGCGGACCCACACCGAGGGATGCGGCCAACGTCATCTGGAAGACTCATGACATATTCCATCCACCGGCCGGTGCCGATCGCCAGCTGAAGGTTGGATCAGCCAAAGTCGACCACTGCGACCCCAATACAACATTATCCAATCATACTATCCTAGTTTTAAGTTAGTCGTTAATAAAATTAGAAAAAGTCCTTGGCACCTTAGAGCTAAAGCAGTGTGCCTTAAAAATAATTATATTATTGAATAAAAAAAAAAAAGATAATTTTTTCAAAAAGTTTACTGATAGAAGAAAGTAAGCTAACTGGTCGATAACTTGATGTATCTGCTGAGTTTTTATCAGGTTTCAGGATAGGAATTACTTTAGCTTTTTTCCATCTTTTTGGGAAGTAAGCTAATGAAAAACACTTGTTGGAAATTTTAACCAGGAGTCTCCAGGCAACGTCGGGAAGATTTTTAATAAGAATATTAAAAATTCCATCATTACCAGGAGCCTTCATGTTTTTAAGTTTCCTAATAATTGATTTAATTTCATCAAAATTCGTCTCAATAAAGTCATCTTGTGATAACACTTGGGTTGAAATATGCTCATATTCCAGTGAGACTTCATTTTCAATAGGACTCGTTCGTTCAAATTAAAATTGTGTACACTCTCGAACTGCTGAGCAAGTTTTTGAGCTTTTTCGCCATTTGTAAGAAGTATTTGATTTCCTTCCTTGAGAGCAGGAATTGGTCTCTGAGGCTTCTTAAGAACCTTAAAAAGTTTCCAGAAAGGTTTAGAATATGGTTTAATTTGTTCACTTTCATTAGCGAAATTTTCATTTCGCAAAAGAGTAAATCTATGTTTAATTTCTTTTTGTAAATCCTTAACTATGTTTTTCATAGCAGGATCACGAGAACGTTGATATTGTCGTCGACGAACACTCTTCAACCGAATGAGCAGTTGAAGATTGTCATCGATGATAGGAGGATTTAATTTAGTTTGAGCTTTGGCAACTGAAAGATTTCTAGCTTCGATAATATAATGATTCAAATTATCAATTGCTGTGTCGATGTCCGCAGAATTTTCTAAAATAGTTTCATGATCCACATGATTTTCAATGTGAGATCTGTAATCCAACCAATTAGCTCTATGATAGTTGAATATAGAACTAATTGGATTAATTATAGCTTCGCTGGAAAGTCTGAATGTTACTGGAAGATGATCCGAGTCAAAGTCAGCATGTGTAATCGATTCACTACAAATGTGACTTTGATCTGTTAGAACCAGATCAATTGTAGACGGGTTTTTCACGGAAGAGAAACAAGTCGGATTACTGGGATGAAGAACTGTGAAGTAACCAGCTGAGAGATGATTATGAAGTATTTTACAATTACTGTTATTTTGCCTACAATTCCACTGGACATGCTTAGCATTTAAGTCGCCTATTACGAAAAATTTCGATCGATATCTTGTAAGTTTTTGCAAATCGCCTTTAAAGAAATTTAATTGTTCGCCAGTGCATTGGAATGGCAAATATGCTCCAGCGATGAAATAAATTCCATGAATGGTTTCAACTTCGATTCCCAAGCTTTCAATAACTTTACTATTGAAAGAAGGTAAAATTCGATGTTTAATTTGCCGTTGGACAAAAATGGCAACTCCACCACCCATTCCAGCAACCTGTCAAATCGATGAACCACATAATGTGGATTACTTTTTAATTTGACATTTGGTTTAAGAAAAGTTTCTGTCACAATGGCAATATGAATTTTGTGAACTTTGAGAAAATTATAAAATTCATCCTCACTCGATTTCAAAGATCGAGCATTTAATTATTTAACATCACTATTAAATTTTAAATTCATTATAATATTATTTGCGAATTGCCATCCGATTTGAAATGCTTCAAAAAGTGATGAAGTCGAATTCATTCGGATGATCATTTGAAAAAGTTGATCCTGTAGGTAGATCATTTTATTTTCAGTTATATCGCCTAAATCAACTTCATTTAAAGAAGCGAATGGCATTGAAGGAATATTTGTAGGTAGACTGCCATTAGAAGAAGATGATTTGGCCGATCTACCTATTAATAAATTGTTTTCGTTAGAAGATGAACTGCAAGGCGGTCCTGTGTTTTGATTATTTACATTAGAAGAAATAGGTGATGGTGTTCCTTGTTATTATCAGCCAATGACCATATGGATTACTTCGACAACACCGATTTCCGGTTCCTGGAGTTTCGTTCAAAAGCTCCAAAACAAAACACACACCAATTTTTCTGGCAACACCTAACACCTAATCAGAAACCAGTTATATACATGGATTTACTGAAAACTCTTATTAGCATTTGGATTGATTTATGAAATTTGGAAATTTGGAATTCACTTCGTGAAAAAAATTTGTGCAATGAATTTTTTAAAACCTAATCATATGTATATTTTCGGAATGGGTTTGATAAGTAAGAGCCGTAAAACAATGTTAGGGGTGGTTCCAAAATCCAAAATGGAGACTTTCGATTTATTGGTATTCCTTGGAAATCGTTATAATATGAATATTTTCTGAACGGGTTTGAAGAGCAGATGCCAGAAAGCTATGTTTGTGGCCATTTCGGAATCCAAGATTCTGACTTCCGGAATATTGATATTCCTTGAAAACTTTTTCATATGGGTATTTTAAAAAACGGATTCGAAAAGTAGATGCTGGAAAATGATATTTGAGGTCGTTTCTAAATTCAAGTTTTCAAAAAATATCAATAAACCTGAAGACGCCATCTTGGATTTCGGATCGACCTCAAACATCGTTTTTCGGTACGGACACATTAAATCCATTTTGAACATACCCATATTGTAGGAGTTTTCAAGGAAAATCAATAAACCGGCTGTCGCCATCTTGGATTTTAGAACGACTTCAAATATCGTTTTTCGGAATCTATTCTTCTAACCCGTTCCAAAATTAGGTAACGTAAAAAAAGTGTACGTAAACGAAGGTTTAGGTGTAATACAGTTTTCTGTTTCAACAGACTTTATTTATTTATTTATTTATTTTTATTTTTCGTCAAGCAAGTGTAGACTACATATAAATGGTTTAAAATATGTTTACTTAGATACTACGCATTATTTCCTTTATAGAGTACAGAACCATTGCATGGCTGGTGCTACGATCCCCTACTGACACTACGAATCCTTTCAAGCCGGGGCTCAAACATACAACAACTGGCTTGTAAAACTAGCGCCCTATGCATTGAACCAACCTAACTTAAGCTGAACCAACCCAACTTCAGTCAAATTAGTAGATTGTGGATGCTTTGGATTGTTTACTACGTAAAATGAATTGCAACATTCTTTTCATGTGCATCTACCAAGACGCAAATTTAAATGATTTTTTCGTAGAATCTCTAAACGACTGATATGATAATCAACTTTGTAATACGGCTGAAAGTTTAATTTTCATAACAGGAACTCACCCTACGTGAACTCTTCAGGACCAAGTGCCGCCTTTGAAATGAACACCGCTATAAAAAAAAACTTTATCCACCATCAAACGTATCTGGTTTCCTCCAACGCTACAATAATGACAATCCCGATGAAAAAAAAGTTGAAATAGTGTGCCTGAAAAAAAGTGTGTTTTAACCAACAATTTTCCGTACTTTTTCAATTAACCGACGCCGAAAGTGATGCAATGTGAAACAAGTGAAAAGCTGATGGCGTGCTTCTACTTGATAATACCAACCCTCACTGTTCCACCATCGCCGATCTCGAGGACCGTGTCTGGCATTACGTTTTTCCCGTTCACACCGCTTTGTGCACGTTCCCCGATGGGCGGTGTTTCGGCTTTTCATGTTTCGGCTGTCTTTCCAATCCAATCGAGATCATCTTCACGGCGGCCAACCGGAAAAGGGTGAAAATGAGGCCCGTTTTATTTTTATTTCAACTTCAAACTCCCAACAATTTGTGCAGTAGCGATGTGAGTACACAATGATGCGGTTGGTCGCTTAACTTTCGGCCAGCAACGAAACCAACTTTGAGCAAAAAAAAAGTTCACTGCCAGACAATTAAACGTGTGTATTGCCATCAAACTGCCGTTGCTCGCCCGTTTAATGAGCTGCCCCTCTCGATGTCGTAAAGTGTGCCTGAAATTTTGGCAGCTTCCGGTGTTCAAAACGAAACCAACGATCGTTTTATTAAGCATCGGATCACAGAGAGAGAAAAATCCGAACACAGTACGCATTATTTATTACCATATTTAAGAAACGTTTAATTTTAATTGCATACAAACGGAGGTTGTTGAAAATCTTTCGAAAGTCATGTAAATGATAGGATGAGGACTGTTCAATAACGCGACCTCCCCAAAAGGTGTGTGATCAGAAGTAAGATTTTGATTAAAAAAAATTGAAAATGTAACCTCAAATCTCATGAAAACCACAAAAAAATTCAGTTCTGACAAAGTGGTAGCGATGTGACGAAAGAGGTCAGCAGTTTTACGGACAATAAGATCGCAGCTTTCGGTCCATTTAGGAAACAATTTCGATGGTTTGTATTTTCAGACTACCACTCCGCCCTTCATCACTGTTTTTGTCCAATATCAGAAATAATCTCATAAAACTTAGTGTATCTCAGCAGCAGAGGACCCTATTGCTCAAACAGTCTTGTTGCAGCGCGAACTACGCAGCTGGTGGGAGCAATGATTATCACGGATATTATTCACTGTACGCACAGATAGGCAAATGGCTACTGAATCGAAACAACTTTCCGACAAGTATATGAAGAAATATTCATAAGTTCAAATGTGTTACAACTTGTCAGTTTTGCTATGTAAGCCAACAACATGTAAATATGCAGTATTAAAAAACAATCTACAGTTAAAAAGTAATCGATTGAAATTCTTGGCTTGCAGATACTGGTTGAAATTGTAATTCTCCTGCGATACGTTTCCGATTAATTTTGTAAATATTTTTATATGAAATCTGAAATCGAAAATCGGATCCGGAAGAAATTGAAAAAATATATTAGACCAAAACACCTCACATTTGAATCCAAGCAAATCAATTAACAATTTTTAGCACACCTCATACACGAACTATCACTTTTTCAATTATCGTTTAGTTCTACTATTCACTATTTCACTATCACGTCTGTCATTACACTTTGATTTTTAGTATCACACGTTTCTTACAGACTTTTAACAATACACTGATGAAGAATGCAAATGGAAAATCTAATTACTAGTATCTGCGTATATACCCAAAATGTTATGCTAATTGTAGTGACTAGTAATAATAGGGAATAGTAAGATTTAACGATACTTGAAAAAGTATTTAACGGTTATTTAAAAAGTACATTCAACTGAATCAAATGATAATTGACACTTGACTTCTCGCGCCTCGGTTTGAACTTTGGTTTTAACTGTGATGGCATAGCATTTTTTATTGAACCAGTAATATTTATTTCAACGTTTTGTTCTTACCTATGTCTTTTACAACCAATCCTGTAGTAGGTTCTACTAACACCGCTGATTCAAAATATTGAAATATAAGCAAAGAGCTCATTCAAAATGTACTGTTTATCAAAAATGTGTGAATCTGTTAACTAATTCTTAAAATATATTGAATGAATTTTCATTTATTTTATAAAACTTACAACTAAATTCATCTAGTTAGCAGACATTGTTAGTAAGTGGATATATAATTCTACTTTGAGACTACTAGTTTCCGGTTTCCGGTTACGAAAGCACCGATAATAGTGAAGAATAGCTCAAAAAACGGAAATCGATTTCTTAGCATCGGTTAAAACAATTTACATCAATCTTGATTCAAATTAAAGCTCTCATTGTCTTAAGAGATACTGTGCAATTCCATCCATATCCGACTTCCGGTGATGAGTGTTAAAACTTTCAAACCGCCATGCGACATGGCGATGCGAAACCGGTACGGACTGGTGCTTCCGCAGAAAACACCACCGCCTTTGCAAACGAAGCACACAGCGTGCTTTGTCGATTTCGTATAGCGTAGAGTGCTTATGACACTATGACACTGTATTTGACAGGTCGTTTGCTCATTTCAAACAAAGCTGTTATTCCAAACGCACTGTTGTCGTCACTTTGATTATAGACACTCTAGTATAGCGTGTACGGGAGAACGGAAAGAGAGCGAAAACTAACATTGTTTTCAAAATTCAACCGAATTTATTGGCACCAAGCACACATGAACACGTGTTTCCAATCGTGTTGAAGAAACCAGAAGGCCGGTGCAGGACCAAATGTCTGTTATCGGTGTTTTGTTTGGTTAATCACGGTACTGCGTCATCGGTGCTGCGGTTGAACAAAATTATAGACACTTTACGGTAGTGTGGCAGAAAGAAGTTCAGTGGATTGAAGTTTAGTTGAAAAGGCATACATTGGGATCTTATGTTTCGGGAAGTATATGAAATTTCAGCAATCAAAACAATCAATAAAATTTACATACATGCTGTGATTGCAAAGTACTATGATTTTATGATGCTGTTTTAAGAATGTTACTCCCCATTTTACTTGAATTGCATTAGCAGCAGTAACAAGAGCACAGGTTTTCATTTTCATTTAGTTGGTTCAATCGAAAAAGTGCATGAGAGGTAAATCATGCAGTTGGTTCAAACAGTTTAATTATATGTCTAATCGTCATAGAATTTACGACACAGATAAGTACGAAATTTTCAAAGCAGATTTTATAACAACTTGAACTTGTAAGCCTGGCTATTGAATGGTCGCAAAAACGTCTGTGACGGGTTCCGGGTTCCAGCTCTGGAAATAGATTGACCAAAGCTCCATCGGAACATGCATCTGTTTCTTATGAAATGTTAATGAGAAAGGCATCATTACGCCACAAGGTGGATTACAATAGGTTTTTTTTTCATCGTCGCACTAAACGACGGTTTGAAGTTTTTAACACACTTTATTCTATAACCTCGGAACCGGAAGTCGGACCCGGATGGGACTATAGGAATCTTTGTTTGAGCCTAAGTTTGTGGAAATCGGTTATTTGACGCGTACACACACATACATACATACACACGGAACTTGCTCAGCTCGACGAACTATGCCGAATGGTATAGAATACTTGGCCCTCCGGGATTTAATCCTTATTTTGCATAATCACATATAAAGATTTGGACCACTATTTCCGGCACTTTCGAATTGGAAACTGGATACCGGTATAGTGAAATTCGGTTCATTAAAACTACAACCAATATTATATACAAATTGTTACAGTTTTAAACCCAACTTAGAACTTTTTTCGGTTTTTGGAATCGTCATTTTCTATCAAATTTCAAAAATTTATTCGCCTATTCTATTATTCTGTTGTTTCACGCCCTGGTTGTTTCAACTAAAATGTTGTTGATTTAACTAACATATCTGTTGATTTTGTCATAACCATTCAGGTAACCGAAGTTGTGGTATTCAAATGCTGTCACTTGGCTGAGAACGAAGACAGCGAAACGCAAAACAAAAATCCTCTTCATTTCACCAGAAGCGTTTCATATTGAAAATTTTCTATGGTAAATGAACGTCATTTATGTTAGTTACGTAATGGTCATTTCATGTAAGTGAAAGTATGCAGAAGAATATAACAGTTAATTGTTAAACAAGTTTTCCATGTGTTAAATAGATATTCCTACAGTATAAATATTTTAATTTCATCTGAGAGTAATGTATACTAGGACAGTTCATGTCAATGTTATTAAAACCGCTTAACGCTTAAAAATTTGCTGCTAAAGTGAAGTGGTACTAATTGTATTTTCTTGAAAGTGTATCTGTAGCATTAGGTTTACCAGCGAGCCATTCTGCAAGTGAAGGAAAAATTTCCTAATTCCCTGTGACCATTTTTCTGGTGAGTTCCCTTTTGAGAATTGTAATCTTTTGGTTCATTTCCATATCCTTTGTGAGTTTAGTGATAAAGATATAAGCTGTTAATTAGGTAAAATTTCGTTGTTCAAGCAGTAAACCCCGTCCGCTGTCCCCCGAAGAGGCTAACAGTAAAAAATACTTATTGCAATTGGCGTCTTATGCTTATGACAGACATGTGATATCGGTATCACTGTACACCATGAAATCACATGTCTGTCACCCTGAATCACGGTGGTATCACGCGAGCATCATGATACAACGGTGATTTCCGTACTACGGTCATTCATCGTTGTACTGCGCAAAATCACATTACTGTTTACTGCTACCAGCGCCATTGGCGAGCGATGGTGAACTCATGAAACAATATTTCCTTTTTCTGAGCATCAAATAATAAACAACCATCGTCATATTTTGAAAAAAATCTCGGTAAAAGGCTAACAAGCAGCATAAAACTTATATACTTTGTAGCATATTTTCAAAAAGCAGTCAAACCAAGAAATATTCATTAATTTGGTGAAGTTTTGAAATACAAATAAGGAAAACAATTTATTCATATTTGTACAAAAAATCAGCACTATTGAGAAATTGTTTTCTATTCAATAACAAGTAAGATTATTGTTGAAATGGATTTAAAAACATAATGATTTATATTTTGAATGCACATGTGGTAATAATAAACGATAAATATCCAATACATGAATAAATCAATTGTTTAATCATCCTGTTTGTTGATGACCTATCGAAATTCCATTTATAACATTGGTCCCCTATATTCACTTCTGGAAACTCTAAATCTTCTTATTACGTCTTCTTGTGCCATCGGGTTGAATGCCGTTCGATGGAAAGAAAACTTGTTTTTAAATTGTTTAGAAAGAGTCTTATTTTGGATATGAATAGAGAGAACAGCGAATCATGACTTTCAGTAATTGAAGCAGAACACGTACCAAGTTACATATTCAATTTAAGAAATACTTGTAATAGTTTTCAGTGTTACTTCATAAATATAGCATAACAACTTTAAACTTCTCAAAATCCTAATAAAACCATTATCAGATTATATTCCAGTGTAGTAGACCGTTTTTCATAATATTTCTGAAGCACTTTGCTATTATATAATACCATCAAACCTATGTCAAATCTTTTTCGGAATGATTTAAAATTCAAGAAGGTTTTAAATTCAGTTTTATGATGAACATAATCCTTTTCATGAAAATTTCGTGATGAATAAACTGTTTCGTTGACAGAATTTTTCTGAAATATGTGTGTGCCATGCCGTTTCTGTTGGTTACATACTAATGATATCTTAGATTTATTTACTATTTTGAGACTCAATCGTAATAGTTTATGCGCTCTTATTTTTATCATGAATATGCGGATGAAAAAGGAATTATGACTGAACATCTTGAAATTTAAGCGGATTTGGCAAAAGTCGGTAAGATCTACAAACAAAATTTAGTGATTCATCACCATTTTGGTAGAAATCAGCGTCGTTGCAAAAAAATAGTGCTCGTGTTTCGAAAATTAGTTCTAAAAGCCTTTCATATTTCCTCCATTCTATATTTATATTTTTTTTTTTATTTTTATCAGTGAATGTTACGGTAGAACATCAAAATTATGAACATCTAATTTTGTAATGCTAATTACATTTAAACAATGCTATGATGATACTGTCATCCAATGAAGACTCACACACAAATAGTTTAATAGTTAAGACAGAGAGACAAGATTATATCTGTCATAAATTAGTTGCTAGTAATAATCTTCAAACAACAAAAATTTTTGGTTTCTATATTATCGATCATCGGAGCTGGGAAATTAGGCTAAATTTTGAGTTTTTTTGTTTCACAGTACATTCATTCTGTGCGCGAAACATGTCTGTAACCTCATCGTTGTACGCGTACAACGTTGTACAGAAATCATTGTACGGAAATCACATGTCTGTCAACGGTATAAGTTCAAATAACTGAATAATTGGTTGAAACAACTGAGACATTTTTTTGCTTTCATGCATACAAGTAACTTTGGTGGGATTGTGTCTTTGCTCAATTGCACGAATGACATCTCTTTGAAACGTTTCATTGTTCGCTCATGGTGTTTGGCATTGCTCAACTGAAACGTTTCATTATGCTTATGACAGACATGTGATTTCGGAATCACTGTACACCGTGAAATCACATGTCTGTCACCCTGAATCACGGTGGTATCACGCGAGCATCATGATGCAACGGTGATTTCCGTACTACGGTCATTGATCGTTGTACTGTACAAAATCACATCACTGTTTACTGCTACCAGCGCCATTGGCGAGCAATGGTGAACTCATGAAACAATAATTCCTTCTTTTAGGCATCAAATAATAAACAACCATCGTTTTATTTTGCAAAAAAATCCCGATTAAATGCTAACAAGCAGCAAAAAACATATATACTTTGTCAACGTTTTAGCAAATTTTCAAAATGCAGCCAAAAAAGAAATGTTCATAAATTTGATGAAGGTTTGAAATACAAATAAGGAAAACAATATATTCATCTTTGTTCGTTTCATTCCATTCAATTATAAGTAAATTTATTGTTGAAATGGATTTAAAAACATAATGATTCATATTTTGAATGCACATGTGGTAATAATAAACGATAAATATCCAATAGCAAACATAAACCAATTGAGTGATCATCCTGTTTATTGAAGACCTATATTGAATTCTGGAAACTCTAATTCTAATAATTACTTTGTCTTATATCATCAGGTTGAATGCCGTTGGATAGAAAGAAAACTTGTTTTTAAATTGTTTAGAAAGAGAGTATTAGTAGAGAAGTAGAGTAGAGTATGAATAGAGAACAGCGAATCATGTTTTTCAGTGTGGGGAAGTTGAAGCAGAACACGTACCAAGTAACATATTCAATTTAATAAATACTCGTAGTAGTTTTCAGTGTTACTTCATAAACATAGCATAACAACTTTAAAATACCTAAAATCCCAATAAAACCATTATGAGATTATATTCCAGTCTAGTAGACTATTTTTCATAAGATAAGATTTATGAAGCAAAATGAAGTATCAAACCTATGTCAAATCTATTTTGGAATGATTTAAAAGTCAAGAAGGTTTTAAAATCTGGTTTATGATAAACATAATCCTTTTTATGAAAATTTCGCATGGATAGCATTTTTCTGGAATATGTGTGTGTGCCATGCCGTTTTTGATGGTTACATACTAAGATTATTTTAGATTTATTTACTATTTTGAGGCTCAATGTTAAAAGTTTAGGCGCTCTTAATTTTATCGTGAATATGCGGGTGAAAAAGGAATTATGACTGAACACCTTGAAATTTATGCGGATTCATTCAAAGTCGACATGATTTACAAACAAAATTTGTTAATTCATCACCTTTTTGGGTAGAAATCATTTTTTTTGCATAAAAAAGTAGTGCTAGTGTCTATCATATTTCCTCCGTTTTTTTGTCAGTAAATGTTACGGTAGAACATCAAAATTATGGACATCAAATTTTCCCTAATGCTAATAACATTTAAACAATTAAGGAAAAAAATTCTGTATCCCAGAACAAATGTGTCATAAATGTACCTTAAAACTACAAAATTTCATATGAGTGAAACAGTCATCCGATGAACACTCACACACAAAACTAGTTTAATAATTCAGAGAGGCATTGATTATATCAGTCATAATCCAGCTACTGGGAATACACTCCAAACCGTGAAAATGTTTGGTTTCAATATTATCGATCATCGGAGCTAGGAAATCAAGATAAGTTTTGAGTTGTTTCGTTTCACTGTATATTCATTCTGTGCGCAAAACATGTCTGTCACCTCATCGTTGTACGCGTACAGCGTTGTACAGAAATCATTGTACGGAAATCACATGTCTGTCAGGGGTATTACTTGTTTGTGGTGCGTGTCTTTGTTGGATGTCGTTGCTAAGATGCCAGCACGATAAATAAAAAATGACAGATTAGTTAAAACAACAGTCGATTAGTTGTACCAAATTTTAACCAATCAAAATCAGAAAAACAACTAATATTTTAGTTGTTTGGCGATCGCTGGCTTTTCCGTGTAAGCATGAATGTTCTGCGGAGCACTAATGTCTAAGGAAAAAAGGTGGGCTTAGTCCGTTTCCGTTCTACGGAAATATCCATCAACAAAATTCGAAGAAACTTATTTTTACCTTTTTTTAAATTTATAAAAACGTGTTTAATCCACCTAGCAGTGAGATAATACCTTTTTTTATCAATCCGCATTAGTTTTTTGCATGAATATTCTTCGGTGTTTAAGTTTTCATGACATTATTTTAATGACCGTCGTTTTAAGCGACAATTTGAAGTTTTAATCACTCATTACTCTGTAATGTCGAAACTGCAAATCGGATCGAATTTGAATCTAAAAGTGTGATAATCAATTAAACATGCCATTATATGTCGAAGTAAGTTCCACTTTAGAGTTTACGGTAATTTAAGGTACTTCCAGAGCTGGTATTCAGGAACCAGCATAACCCAAACCGATTCGTATGGCCAAATGACGAATAAAAAACAGTTTTGAGTCCAACTTTGAAGCTTTTCGGGATTGGCATCTTCTATATAGGTTTGAATTTTAAAAATTCTTCATCATGTAATTCGAGAATCGGAAGCCATAATTGGATAAAATTAATTAACTTTGTATGGGACTATAAGTTTATTTTAATTTGAATTTTTGTTTCTGAAATTCGTTTAGGCTTTTTTTGAGAAAACGATTTTATACTGGAACCGGAATTCTAAAGTCGGTATGGCCGAAGTCAGATAAATTCACCTGAGTAGCTGTTTAGTTTACATTTGTTTCAAAATGTTTCAAAATCAGTGTAGACATCTTTGAGAAACCATAGCACGAATTAAATTTTTAGGTGCCTTCTGAATCGAAAACTCAATACCACTAAAACTAAAAAAAGTTTATTTGGTTATCGACTATCCAAATCTGCTAACCCGATAAACCTGATTAATTTATGTAGAATAGACATTTTTATACTAATCACCCTGTATCCCTGAAACCGGAAGTTGGATCTGGCTGATAAGCAAGATGTTTTATAGAATCTTGAATCTTTTCATTTGAATCTTAGATGATTCTTAGATTTCATTTGAATCTTAGATCGGTTCAGCCATCTATGAGAAAATTGAGTTACACAATTTTGATTTTGTTTCACATATCATCTTGTAGTTCCGAAACCAGAGGTCGGAACCAAACATGATTCAAGAATTTTGTTTGGGAGCATACGACTTTTCATATGAATCTGAATTTGTAGAAAAGAAATTTTCCGAGAAAATTGAGTGAAATTATTTGTCACACACGCAATTGCTGATACCGATGAACTTATTCGAATGGTATATGGAAGTTATGATCTTTCAGCATTTATTGCTGTGAGTAGTATAAATTCATATAATTATGGAATTGCTTTCAACTCGAAAATGTTGCCATCATCTGGTTTACATATGTCACATTATGTTGCCAAAAACGAACGGTGCGACTAGTTTGATCAAAATCGGTCCAGCCATCTCTGAGATCTCGACCTCTTAGTTGGTAATAGCTATCCAACAAGCCATAGATTGTTAAAATCCGTCTATTTCTAACGGAGATATCGAATTTTTTGTGTAAACGACTTTTCCCCCTATTCCAGCAGTAGGAGTTTTGAGCGCTGTGTGACAAAGAAATGCTTGGGAGCAACGGAAAACACGATTTTTTATACTGTTACATACAATTGTTTCTAAGTACCAAAAAGACTGTGTACAGCATCCTTTTTCATGACATTTAGCCTCGGACCGATTTTAGCACGGCTCGTTTTTGGCAACATAATCGTTCGAATATGACATATATAAACAAGATGATGGCAGAATTTTTTTTAATTATATTGTTTTAAACTACTTACAGCAATAAATGCTGAAATAACATAACATCTGTTACGTACAACTTCGCTGGGCCGTTTAACGTTACCAACCGATAACACTTCATCTGGCAACACTCGATACGTGGAAGACAATCTGTCAAATAACAACGAAAAAGGCGAAGAAAAAGTAGGTCGAGAAGAAGTAAAGTTGATGTTGAAGTGAAAGGTGGTTTCTTTGAAAGTGAGTTGAATTTTATTAATTATATTGATTTCTCAAAGTATATAGTGCGTAGGAGATTTAAAAACTTGAATTCGTAAGTACGGAACTGAAATGTAGAAATTACAATAACATCTAAAACTTAACCTAATATCACAGATACTCATCACAGTGCGATTGCACTTAACCTAGTATCACAGATAAGTCGCATTTGTTGAAGAATTATAAAATGGAACTGAATTCCAAACTTTAGGAGGTTGCAACATAGGACACCAATTAATGTAAGCAAACATATAAATTGAATTTGAAGGGGCTGGGGTCCACTAGGAGATTGATAGTACCTATTAGCTCTCTCCGGACAGTACCAGCCTAGATGCCGTGTGGAATCCGGCGGAAAAAAATGAACCAAGAATAGATCCACTGGGTTCCTGCTTCCATGTCGTAAAAGGCGACAATTGCAGGAGTTTCTTTTTCCTTTCAGTTATCAGATATTTTCGATGTTTCACTTCTGATTACTCTATTTTACTATTACCTTACTTTACTTACTATTACCTCTTCATTCAACCTATCAATTTCCGTCTAACTTCGGAAAAAAGTTTTATTTGGATTGTTTTCTTCTTCCATGTTACTGATTGCCTTTCAGGATTATAAATTGAATGATAAAAATCAACTATTGCGCAAATCCGTTGATATTACAAAGTTAATAACAGAGATAACCTATATCGGTATATTGAATACATAGTAAAAAAAACAGTTTATATTAGTATTTCAAACAATAAATTAATATTTTTCTCGATAGCCGGCTGCCCAGATCAACCAATATAACCAATTATTAATTTTAATAAATAATTAAATTAATAAAGCGGAAATAATAAAGAATCAAGACGCGCGTGAAATCTGTAGACCTTTATTTGGTGATTTTAAATGATTTTACAACAACTGTTTAGAATATGTCAATGCAATGCTTCAACTATTTTGTGTAAATCTTATTCACTCGTTTATTTTGTATCACGTAATTTCATTCATAAAAAATAGGAAAGTTTTTATTCTTTACGCGATAGTATTGCAAATTTTTCTTCAGTTTTCTCGAATAAGAGCTGTGAATCAGGACTTCCCTGACTTCAATTTAGGTTATTGTGGAAACGTTCACTCGGGAAGTCAGTGAGTTTAGTGGTGCATCCGAGCATCCTGAATTCGCGCGCGAATAATACCAATACTGAAATTTTTACTAACAAATATCCTTCTTCCGTGACACTTGTGGAGTGCGCAGTAGTATATACGGCCTCTAGTAACAATAAGTGTTGGACTGACATCCCTTCCCATTCCTCAGACGATTTACGTTCGGGCCTGGCCGGCGCCGGTACTGATCAATGATTTCTGGGATTACCAGGAGATGTACATTGAAGGATGATTTACCAGTCCCAGGTTGGATTATCTAAAAATTCCCTGTACAATTTCAGCTAATCCCGTTCAGTAACGGAGTAGCAACCAGGGGTGGTCGCTCAAGCTCAAGCCCAAGCTCAAGCTCAAGCAAGCAAACATATAAATTGAATTTGAACGTTTAAGTAATAATATTTTTGCAGCTTTGATCTGCTATCACCTGATCCAAAGAGTGTTCTTTCACGTTCCGAACAACATCCATATACTATCGAATAAGTTCATCGGTATCAGCAAATGCGTGTGTGACAAATAATTTTACTTAATTTTCTCGGAAATTGCTGAACCGTTTTCTATCCATATGAAAAGTAGTAGGTTCCTGAATTACGTTTGGATCCGACTTCTGATCGCGAAACCACAGGATGATATGTGAAACGAAATTAAAATAATGCAATTCATTTTTCTCGTAGATGACTGAACCGATCTAAGATTCAAATGAAATCTAAGAATCATCTATGATTCAAATGAGAGGTCTTAAAATCCTATAAAATATTTTACTTTTTAGTCAGATCCGACTTCTGGTTTAGGAGAAACAGGATGATTAGTATAAAAATGTCCATTTCACATAAATTAATCAGGGTTATCGGGTTAGCAGATTTGGATAGTCAATAACTAAATAAACTTATTTCAATTTAAGCGGTTTTCGATTCTGGATTTGGAATGTACCCCCAAATTTTAATTCGCACACTACTCAGGTGAATTTAACTGATTTCGGCTACATCGATTTTCGAATTCCGCTTCCAGTATCGAATCGTTTCTCAAAGCTCAATCATTTTCTCAAAAAGGCCAAATCGAACTTCAAAAACAAAAATTCAAATTAAAGGACTTAAGGTCCCATACCAAATTGGTGAATTTTATCCGATTCTGGAATTACAGGGTGATGATTTTTTTTAAATTCATACCGATATAGAAGATGTAAATTGTTTGGCGTATTAATTTATGGCCATTCGAATCATTTTGGGTTATGCTAGTTCCAGAATACCGTCTCTGGAAGTACCATAAATAATGACGAAAAACTCTAAAGTGGAACTCACTTCGACATCTCATGGAATGTTCAATCGATTGTCACACGTTAAGATTGAAATTCGATACGATTTGCAGTTTCGACATTACAGGGTAATGAGTGATTAAAATCTCAATTTACCGTTTAAAACGACGATAATTAAAAAAATGCCATGAGAACTAAAACACCTAAGAATATCCATGCAAATAGCACATGCGGATTGATGAAAAAAAGGTATCATCTCACTGCTAGGAGGAATAATCACGTTTTTCAGACTAAAGATGGAAGAAAAATGATCAGTGATATTCTGGCAAAGTCCACGCAAATTAAAGGTGTGCTAAGTAAGACACTGGACCATGTACCAGCTGTGATAATGCAGACCGGAACCACACTCAGTCCATTCCATCATGATAATGATGATGTAGATTATGATAATGCTGAATAATCTTGTTTTATTCCAACTAACAATTACAATTTACATTGCAAATTTTATTTACCATGAAACTATCACTGAAACAGATGAGAATGAAACTAAAATTTATTCATAATGTACGCTTTTGCATAAACCACTCATCAAACCACTTTTCCGGTTCAACTTCTTCAAAACCTGTCAATTAAATTGGCTGGAAATCTGGTTCTGGGCGAGCAACCTTTCCCTCAATGTACTACACATTGCTATCTCTGACAACTGCATTTCGATACCGGCGATAGCTTTTCGGTGTGATGTGTGAATTTGCACGTATGCAGACTGCCAGTGGCATACAAATTAAGTAATGCCAGCATGGTGATACAGGTACGCACACCTCAGGTAACACACGATAACATTCCAGAGCTTGGAATGGCGAATGGCGAAACGATCAACCGACCGATCGTGACAATCATAATTTAATAACTTGATGTCTTCCGGGCACGCACTTGATGAAGATATTTACACGCATATCATTGCCCTGTTCAGCGATATGAACAGCAGATTGGTTTTTCTCTTACGGGAGCGACAGGGACGCCGGTCCCAGCATCTCGTCGCTGGTCAATCATAAAGGTGGCTCCAGAAAGTGATATCGGGCAGACTGAATCAAATGCGCCATGGTGCGCGGACTGCGGCTCGCGGCAATGCGGGGAATCGAAAATTGCCTCGTAAAATGTGATGAAGTATGTTAAAACAAAAAAAAGGTAGGCTGAAACCCATCGCAGCTCGTTGGGCAGACAGAGGAAAAAACCTGAGAAAATTTCGATGTAAAGATATAAAAATGAATTATTGAAATGTTGGTGGTCCAAAGGCTTCAGTTCAGGTTGCCTCCCAGCGTATTGGGCCCGGTTCACGAGATTCTCCCGGAACCTCGCGTCAGTCAGCCCATCACTCACCCAGAGTTACCCACCAAGAGTGCCTGCTGCTGAGTCAATGGGCTATTCCAGGGAATTTAACTACCACACATTGCACATTCAACGGCTGAAAATGTGAACTGGGACAGAGTATAAAACTGCTCTGGTTCGGACAGACAGACGTGAAATGAGTTTAGTTCGTAATCATGCCTTGTTATGGGCAGGGGAAATCTGTTTGCCGAGAAGTATTGATATTTGGAAGATAATATCAAATAGTTGACCATTTTAATTTTGTTTTATTTCGATTCAAAAAAGTTCAAAGGATAAAGATTTCGAGATTTTTTTTTAGCACTGGATTTTAATACAAATTTCTGTTTCCAACAGACAGTGAATAACATTGATTCTCATTTCCTCATTTCGCAAGTTAAACAAAGTCCTGGCATTAGATTACTTTTGGGGGAATCGGCATTTCTGTTCCAACAGACTTCGCAACCTATTCTTAGCGTACAGAACCATTGCATATACTAGTCATGCAATCCTATTGACATTAAGAATCCTTCCAGATCGGGACTCGAACATGAGACACTTCCTAATCATTTCATTTGAATCCTTCGTTTGCTGCTTGATCGTTATAGTCCAGTAGGTTTAAATTGACCGTAGTTTAGTAGATTTATGTCCTTGAAAATAAAATGCACCGAATTAGCTTCATGTCAATTAGTAATGTCAGTACGCTGTGTGGTTAATGGCATATAGCTAAATCCTCCCAAAATAGTTGTTTCTCTCTATACTGCAGCAAAGTCGACAAAAGGCGTTAGGCAATTTGGTAAATTTTAACACTGATGTTACCATGATAAGAAAAAATCGTCATATTTTCAAAGGTTCAAATTAGATAGTTCAATGCGAATTTCAACGATAATCCACTTCGACACTTTTGATATCACGAAACCAGAACAATCAAGCTCGTAAACGACTAAACTCGATGAGAAATGATCGAAAACTATATTGCTATTGACTTCGAATTTTCGAATAGAATACGTTTTTTTAATGGTAGTTGTCGATATCGATTATCATCAACATATTAATATTGATGTTTTTAATTCAATGTTTTCTAAATCATTGAATATTGTTCGAGTCGGACTGTTTGTGAAATCATTATAATTAAAGAAACATAATATTTTTCAATATAATAAGAGTAAGTCGAAACTATAAAAGGGAAAAAAGTTCACTAACTGTAGTGTGTAGTTCGATTCATAGAAGCGGTTAACGAAAAACGTTAGTTAAACGAATTGAGGAAAAAATGCGAAGAAAAGTGAGATGTATTGAAAAATATTCCTTTAACCACACACTTAGAAAATTATACATCTTCATTGATGCACATAAAAGGATCGTCGCGATTCACTTACATTCACAATTCAAAGAATGTGAAATAAGTCATATCATTAACTTCACATTTTATTTAGCTGAAGCTTACATCGATACAGACGCAAAATTTATTTTTACATGTTTATGGATGTAATATTGTGTCATCACTGAAGAAATTACGGCATGCTTGAATTTACGTCAAGCGTAAATTTTGTTTTTTTGCTAAGAGTGCAAAAAGATGGAAATTGTAAAAATGTTTATTGATTCAACTTTGTTTCGTCCAGTTCGTGCTCGCATCTCACACGACGCAGTCGAAAATCATTTACGGTCGCAAATCATTTACGGTCGAAACAACAGAAACAAAGACAATACAGTACAGTGAACAATAGAGTGTACGAAATGGTCAAATACGATTTAACAAAGCCGGAATCTTGGCCTACAAGACCAAATTCAATTTGTATAGATTTCAAGCGTTGCAAAGTTAGACCAGCAGCAAATGAAATTGAAATCTTACTTAAAGAACGAATGCATCTAGACGCTAATAAAGTAACTGAGATTCAATTCAACAAGGCGTCTAACTGTGTGTACATTATGTTCAAACGTGAAAGCGAATTCACTTCGGTTAACAACGAGGTGCACAGTGTTGAGTGTGATAACATTGAATACAAAATCCCTGTGCACATGGTGGACAATGCCATATAAGTACGCGTGCATGACCTCCCCCCGCAGGTCACCGATCAGTACGTTCGGGAGAATATGTCGCGGTACGGTGAAATCCTTTCCATCGAAAGGGAAGTATGGCGGATTTTTTCCCCGGTATCCGGAACGGCGTGCGAGTGGTACGTATGCATCTACGTAAGGGAATTTCATCTTACATCATTTGTGGTCAAGGTGGGACACATCCGTGTAAAACTCTGATTACCTATGAAAATCAGCTGGTTACATGCCAGTTTTGTGAATAACCTGCACACTACGGTAAACCTTGCACCGAAACTGCGAAAAGGACATCTTCAACCAAAGACAAGGTCAACCGTTCAACAATGGAAACTAGTGAGCACAGTACTCCTGTTTCACCATCAAACCAACCAGCAACTGCAACCAATGTACAACAAGGCGCATCTACAGCAACTAGCAACGAGCTCAAGACTGCGAACATCAAGGAAAACGAGAAGAAGACGGAAATCAACAACAAAACCACCGATGCGGCAATGGATGACGAGACGAGTCACGAACAAAGTGCCCCTAAACCCTCGCAGGAGGGAAATGGAAGCTCCTTTCCTCCTAGAAAAAGAGTGACAACGAGATCCACTTCTAAAAATACATTATTTAAAAAATCGGCTAATTCGGCCACGTAAAGCTTGTATGCAAATAGGCCTGAATAAAAATACCTTTTAAATAAAAAAAAACTTTGTTTCGTTTGCGTTTTATCTAATGTTTAGCTTGATAACAACTGAAAATTTTATTTAATTTAATTGAATCTAAATTAAAATTTAGAAGATTTTGGGTATATTTCAGTTTGACTCTTCTGTAGAAAATAGGCTAAAGACAAATTAAATGAGCTTCTCTTCAACTGCTGCGTTTTCTGCTCTAATAAAGGGGCAAGATGACAACCAAGCAATGGTGGTCATTTTCAGACTTTGCTTGAATATTTGAAATTTTTTTTAATAACTGAAATTTAACACACAAAAAACTAATGACAATTTGGTAAAAAAATTCAATCATAAATGGTTTAGTGATCTTACTATTCGGTACGTTTCGTATTTGACTCGTCAGTGCAAAGCAGTTCAAATTGAACTGTTTTGAGCAAACTTAAACAGTTCAGCTCGAACTGCACTGCACTGATGAGTCGAAGACGAAACGTAAAGAAACTTCAATCTAAAAATTGAAATTTCAAATTCGAAGAAGTGAGGTTGGATACTGTTTAGATATGTCTTATCATACACAAAAATTCTATGAATACAAATAAATTAAAATTTTATCCGAAATTTTCATATATATTGAGCAGTTTTTAGTCATATATTTGATGATAATATTTAAGTTATGGTTTTTTACAGATATTTGTTATGTTCTACTATCTGCAATCGTTCAAACTAAAGTAAATTGAAAAATTTTGTCTATACATTTTCAAAATATATGAAATATGTCAAAAAACATCACCATTTATCTCGTGATAAACACGCCGATTTCATTCTCGTGATAAACACGCCTAGATGGATTTTAAATATTACAATAAAAATTCTAAAAGTCTTTTTGACTACGGACAAAATAAATTTTACTACACTCTTAGAAAAATGAAATTTACGCTTGACGTAAATTCAAGTATGCCTTAATATCTTTGGTGATGACACAGTATTACATCTACTAACATGTAAATATAAATTTCAGTTAATTTTGGTTTTGAGCCAATTTGTTCTGATAATGATATGACTTATCTTTACATGCTATGTATTGTGAATGTTAGTGAATCGCGACGCTTCTTTTATGTGCATCTAAGAAGATGCAACATTTTTTAGATGTGTACACTTGAAAAGGTACACGAAAAACTCATCATAATTCAAAAGTGCATTTATAGATTGTGAACAACCACGAACCTGATTGGTTTTTACTTTTTAAAATGCACACTTCGAAAAAACCCTGTGATTTTACATCTTATACGATGCACATAAATGAAGTGTCGCTAATCACGCAAATTTACGTGCAAGAACATGTAATATTGAGTGATATGAAAATTACATGACATGAAATTTATTGAAAAAAATCAATAATTACCGATAGCGACTTGAACCGAGAATCATTCAATCTTAAAGTACGTCCGTTATTCGTCTGAGTCACAGAAGCACACATCTGTTTGGCTGATAAGTGGTGCATATAAATTTATACTTGTTAACCGAATTGAAATTACAGTCAGAACCAACCAAATTCAGTCTCATTCAACATTAAAAATGTAATTTTCCGTCATTAGATTTTATGAATTGCATTGTATGAAAGATTAGGTCACCTGTAAAATTCCAGCTTTTTTGTATGAGGATTGGAAACGGATCGGTGTCTCAATTGGCTTAAATTGTAGAAATATTATATCAAACATAATCAACTCGAAAATGCTTCCTCCATACGTTCGTCTTGATGGGGTAGAATCCACTTGTACTTTAGATTCTTGTGAACTGGTTGCAATTTTCTTCGCATCTGTTTTTGCTGACAGTACCGTCTCTGCTACGCAGGCTGAAACCTCCGCAATGGACGTTCCTGTTAGACTAGTGGATTTAAGTACATTTGCAATCACTTCGGATATGATCCTCACCGCTGCAAAAAGGTTGATAAAAAAATCATACTCTACTGGACCTGATGGTATTCCAGCAGTAGTTTATAGTCGATGCGTCCACGTCTTGACTGATCCTTTGTGTGTGATATTCAATAAGTCGTTCGAGCAAGGCATATTTCCGACAATCTGGAAACAGTCTTATATGTTCCCAGTATTAAAAAGTGGCGATCGGCTAAATGTACGAAATAACCGTGGTATAACCAGGTTGTCAGCAGCGTCGAAGCTTTTCGAGTTGGTAGTTAGCACTATCGTACTTTCCAAAACTAAACCGTACATCTCTACTGATCAACATGGTTTTATGCCTGGACGATCGGTGAACACGAACCTGTTGCATTTTACATCAACCTGTATCACCGGGAGGGAAGAAAAATCACAAATTGTGCAGCTAGGTTCGTGTATTTCTTCTCCTCTCACGAATAAATCTGGTGTTCCTCATGGTAGTAACCTAGGTCCATTACTGTTTGTGCTGTTCTTTAACGACGCTACTTTACTACTTGGTGTTGGATGCAGACTGGTTTACGCTGATGACCTGAAGTTGTATCTGGCAGTTCGGTCGATTGAAGATTGTGCTCGTCTCCAGGAATTATTAAATATTTTCGTTGGCTGGTGTAGAAGAAATTTTTTAGCCCGTACCAACTTGTTTGGAACTTGCGAATAAAACGTGTACAGAAGAGATTCGTCCAGCTAGCTCCGCGACACCTCCCATGGCAAAACCCACTGGATTTACTACCGAATCCTGTCGTCTGATTGGCCTGGAATTGTTAGAGCGACTAAGAAAGATGCAGCAAGCGTTACTTGTGGCTAAAGTAATCAATGGCGATATTGATTCCCCAAAATTGTTATCTCTTCTTGAATTCCGTGCTTCTCAGCGATCTCTACGCTTGACGAGTCTACTTCAACCAAGATTTCATCGTACTACATTCGGACTACATGAACCAATGATAGCATGTATACGTGAATTTTCCAAAGTTGAGCATCTTTTTGAATTTGGTGAACCGACGCATAAGTTCTCACAGAAATTATCAAGTTTATCCCTTTTATAAGTTTGTCGTTTGTACTTCGTGTTATTCATTAAGACTTTTAATTTACAGATGAATTATTTTAACAAACAAACAAAATGAACATTCTTATGGAATTTAAGAATGCAAGAATGATTCGTTTTTCATTGCTGTTTCAAGAATATATGTTTAAACTGGTTTTATAGTAATTTTGTGGTTTCAATTATACTAAGTGAAACCTTTTAAGTGAAAAATTAAACATAAGGGCACTAAAATCGTTCGATTGTAACTCCAGACAGGTCAAAACTAAATGATTTTCCTTTTTTTTTTCTTTGCGTTTCCCAATTGGAATAAGCGATGCGTACTGTCACAGTTTAGTCGGAACTTCACAAATAATCATTTCAGGAGACTTGATTCGAGGTGCATAATATCATAATGCATAATGCTATTTGTATGTTCAAAGCCTTCTTCTTGAAAACTTCTATCTAACACGGATCTTGGCACAGTTTGCTCATCGTTTAATTCGTTCGTCTTTCTACACGCTCATTGAGTTTTGCTCCAGACCTGAGTTTCGATTATTCAAATTCATAAACTAGAACGATATGTCAAAATTTGAGTATCGCTTTGAGTGCGATTTACTCAAACCATGAGTTTTCTCGCATTTAATGTTACATTAGAATAAGCGATAAGTTTCCAAACTTTTAAGTGAAAGTAATTCTTCTACCGTGTTGTGCTGTTCGGTACGATTAAATTTTCGTAGTAGTTTTTATATCGAACGTTATAATTCAATATTATATCGTTTCCCATTGGAAAGTTTAGATCCTGTTTATAAAGCTATTTATCTATCATTGATGATTTCAATAGAAATTTCAGGTAATTATATCTATTACGAGACCTGAATATAACCAAAATTGTACTATTTTGAATCGCTTTTATGCTCTTCTTTTGAGAAAAAAAAAATCAAATTTGTAATTTTATGGGTTTAGATTTAAGTGTAAAAGCGATTTTTTATTTTGAGTGCGAAGAACTCAAATTTCATGTTAAGCTCTTTTTTCCTATCTTGAAAAGAATTTACTCAAATATCTTTGTTCCTTAACTCTAAAATGAATAGAGGGATAGAAACTCAAACTTTGAGTACGTGCACTTTTTACGAACTTGAGTGCTGTGTCCAGGTGCTGTCTCTACATTGTATACAACATTTTCAATCCGATAGAAGATGCTACAAGAACTCGTGTCTCTCAATGCATGAACCGTGAGAGAATTTTTCTACATTTCTTCGCTCCACTTCATACTCTGAGTATTTCACGGCCCTTACAAAAAATACCGTCTGATAATGATCGGTGCTGTGTGCAATTATCGCAGAAAATCGAATCGATGATTCGACTTGGTGATTCTTATACTAGGTTGTAATATTTCAAAACCCTTGTGTTGAGCATTCACATACATTTTCATAGACACAACTTATACAAAGGTTATATACAAATAGTTAGAATAAGCAGCAATAGTGAAATGATTCTATCGCAATTATCAACTGCCCATGTAGAATCGGATCGCGAAACGAGAATAAGCAACTGTTTGTTGCTTCAGAGAGAATCCCCACAGCAGCGTGTTAATTCGTGATGCTCAGACAGGTCATCGAGAGAAATTCGCTCTCGCACTAGTGTCCATTCTATGTGAAATGAATCCTGCCGGTTTTTTTTTGCTGCGATGATATCCGTCTCTCTTTAATGGCACTGATTGAATCGTGTGAAGAGTTGGTAGAGAGCGTTCTTTGATACGATAAAAGCCATCCTTGGCTGTGTCACTCATTTTTGAGTTACGTTTTTAAAGGAAAATTATATCTATCGATTATATTCAAAATGATGATGCCAGGTTTGGGTCTAAGCATGTTCCAAAATGGAACACACCCGCAAACTGTACGACGAGGAAGTCACCCGCTGGCTCTGCCGTTTGGCGCGAACAAATATTAACAACTTTTTAGCAAGATAAAGTGATCATCATCATCTCGTTTAGGCCTTCCCTGCCCCAAGCCATCGGAGCCGTCGATGCACGGACGGTGGCGCGCAGGCTTCGTTTTGGGAGACTTGGCGCAGAAAACATACACATTACCATAACGATACCCATTTTTCTCTGCGTTGACTTTGCTGACCACGGATGGAGGTGAAATTCTTGGAATTTCTTCAATCAAATTATTTCGAGAGCCGTTTTGTGTGGCTTCGCAGCATCATTCGTCAGCCGTGTGTGCTGTTCGCTAGTTTTCGCGACCTGCCCGTGCCCACATCGGCAGAGCCATCGGTCGACTTCTGCTCCGGTGCAGAAGCGCAGCAGACCGGTGAAAGATGATGCTTAAATTGTGAAACATCATTGTCTTCGCGGGTCCACCGCAACGAACAGAACCTTTCTGAAACAAAGACACAAGAAAGGGCACAAAATATCACCGTTGTAGATCCTGGGCAACCGATAATTTCTTCGGTTTTCCCTTGAAATGCGCTTGCCTCGTCTCGGATGGTCTCGCGGATGGTCCAGATCCGAATGGAATGGAAACACATGTTGCTTGGCGCCTTCTCTGATTTCTGTTCTGGGACCGCTCTTGGTTGGACACGGCATCCGACCGAAACTTTCTGAACCGTGCGAAGCATCACGATGATCATGATGATGATCATCACGCGACGGGATCAGTCTTCCTCGTTCTTTTTTTCCATACCCAATGCATTCGACCAAAGGCTTAGAATTCCTGAAGTTCCTTTAATCCCACTGGCTGTGCAGCAGAAATGATTTCGTCGGAACGAGGAATAAAACGGAGCAAGGGGAAGTTGAGTGATTCGGAGGAAATTGCTGGAATTAGCTAAAACAAACAACGGCGAGACAGTAAACTGATCATGCTAACTGGAGGAGTTTTGTTTTTATTTCATTGCAGCGGACGAGTTTCGTTCTGAAAAATGGTTAGGATGCAGCAGCATTTGCCAAACGTACCTTGTGTAGAAGTTGTAGTGTTGAAAATGCCTTCCATGAATTATGGAATTTGAAAAAAATTAAAGCTTCAAATGTAGGAAGAAAGCTAACCCGATCAGCTCGCAATAACAGAATTCTGTTATAACTATATATCTCTATGATACTTGTTAGTAGTTTCTGATACTTTTACTGCTAACTTGACTTAGAGGTACACAAGAACTTGTTACGAAAATTATATTTTAGTTATGAACTTGTTATTTGCTTTTTGGAGTAAAATTCCCAAACTACCAAGTCGATTATAGTGGAATAAAATTCGCCGTTCCTCTTCAAAAATATTACTACGTGCCGGTCTTGCAAGCTAGCTGTCTTATGTTCTAACTTCAATACGGAGGGTTTATTATTGTTAGTAGAAAACACTAACAACACACAAACGTAAACGATTGCTACTTTGAATACATACCAAAAAGTCACTGCATTCACTATTAAAGAGTTTGTTACCAACGGAATACAATTATTTGGTCTCGTATAGTTTTCACAGAAACATACAAAACGAATGAATGGCGCAGAAGAACTAGCTTTTTTTTAGGTAGAACTAACAGGTTCTGAACGATTCTTTCGGCACCGTTTTTCCCATTTCTAGACAAGACTCCTATTAAAAACTTCGTCATAAATAGTCAAAGATTGGGTCTAAAACTTAATCTCATACACTTGACGTATTTGACGCTTTAAAGGTTTAGTCTATCAAAAATTACGAATTATTTACATCTTTCAGAAAATTTAACAAATTTTGTACAAAAAAAATTTATAGTAGGTAAAGCCAGAAACATAACCACGAGATTGACGTAGGACTGCTGTCGACAAGGGGCAGATCACTTTAAAAATGCACATTTATTTTGGTACATTATTCTACTAAGAAATCATCCATTTCAAGTAAAATCTCATCAGTTATTTGTAAAATGCTTTGGATTCTGAAATGAGCCGAATTCCTCCAACTCCAACTTTCCAGACGTAGATGGAGTCCTGCGCACTCGATGTGCCCTCGTTCATGGATAATCATAGACTGAAGCTAGCAAACGTCCAACAGATTCTATTTATAGATTCGATTGATTTTGGTGTTTTATGTTCGAACCTTTGCACAATGTTTTCGCAATAAACGTAAAAAACGTGATATTAACAACAATCTTACACCTTCTTCTACTCGTTTCGTGAAGGAATTAAAGGAAATATTCAAACATGGAAAAAGGCGGGTGGGTAATGTCAGAGACATAACTGGATGTCGTGAATACGAAAAAACTGATACGCTCCCATCGCTTTTCCGAATATGAGTTAGTTGATTGATTGTATGAATTGTGTAAGCTTTTCCCTTTTTCACTAATAGAGTTTGAAGCGATGCACCTACATTAAAGTACAGATTAGTTACAATAAACAGCTATTATCCTACAACTATAATAATAATAATAATAATAATAATAATAATAATAATAATAATAATAATAATAATAATAATAATAATAATAATAAAAATAATAATAATAATAATAATAATAATAATAATAACAATAATACAGATTAATCTGTATATATGGCAACCTGTTTCGCA
Source organism: Malaya genurostris (assembly GCF_030247185.1). Taxonomy (NCBI): domain Eukaryota; kingdom Metazoa; phylum Arthropoda; class Insecta; order Diptera; family Culicidae; genus Malaya; species Malaya genurostris. The sequence continues at coordinate 231,650,222 of NC_080572.1, read as the reverse complement.
TGGCATATTTTCACACGACCCCATACTAGTATAAAGATGTGTTAAACATCATCACTTTCACTTTCGCATTACCGTTCGTAATTGAATGTGTTAGTGACGGTGCAAATTGTTTTAACTTGTACGGACAGCCCCTTTGCCAAAATACCTATTCCTGTTCGCAGAACGGGAAACAGTGAGACGACAGGTCCTCGATGTTACTCTCGTGTATGTCTGGTTTGGGGAACAGTTGCTCAGCAAATGGTAGGAAAAATGAACCACTCAACTTTTATATGGATGCTCTTGTATAGATGCAGACATCTCGCGGTCTGATTAGCTGGTGCTGTCATGGGTTGAATCAAACAGGTTTTTCAATAGTGTACTATTGAAAAACTTCAATGTTGTTGCAATACACGTTCAAGTTGAAAAATTTCGATTCTATTGGTAGTTAGATTATATAAATCCTTCCACAGATCACTGAGCTATGAGCTCTCAAAATACGAGAAAGGCAAACGCGCCTTATGAATTATCCTCTTTGATGCTCGTTTATACCAAACATTTCAGTATAGTTTAATTTTGAACTATTTGATATTATGTCACACAACTGAAAATTTTATCAGAAAATTGTGATCATATTTCCGATGGCATGTAGCAAGAATTATGTTGATTCATTAGATACAACAAAAGATATTCACGATGAAAAACTTATCACTCTCTCAGAGGGTGAATTTTGAAAAGGCGCCCCATAGTAAAGTAAGTCGAATACACGACAAAAATTATTAAGAAATCAAATCTGGATTAATTTTGTTACACTTTTGTGTTATGATTTTTTTTAAATGCACTCAGGTGAGCATAGTAAAGAAAGACGTAGTCGTAGCTCAAAAATCTCATCTTCTACGTCCAAGAAGATTTCCTCAACTACATAAAGTGAAGCGTATACTGGTTTCTATAACAGATCGGCTGAAAAGTTCGTATCGTTTCTATGAGAGGGCGCCACTAGAATTAAATCCATACCATTTTCTGTTAGTACCAACCTTCAAAGGATACGTGTATAAATTTGACAGCTGTCTGATAATTAGTTTGTGAGATATTGCATTTTGAGTGAAGCTACTTTTGTTATTGTGAAAAAAATGGAAAAAAAAGGATTTTCGTGTGTTGATGAAACACTACTTTTTGATGAAAAAAAATGATTTTCAATGTCCGTAAAGTGAAGTTGATCGAGATAGCTGACACCCTAAAGATATCAAAGGAACGTGTTGGACTTATTATTCACGAATATTTGGATATGAGAAAGCTTTGTGCAAAATGAGTGCCGCGTGAGCTCACAATCGATCAAAAACAACAACGAATTGATGATTCTGAGCAGTGTTTGGAGCTGTTATATCGAAATAAAACCGATTTTTTTAGCGATATATAACAATGGACGAAACATGGCTTCATCACTTCACTCCGGAGTCCAATCGACAGTCAGCTGAGTGGACTGCACGCGATGAACCGAACCCAAAGCGTGGAAAGACTCAACAATCGGCCGGTAAGGTTATGGCGTCTGTATTTTGGGATTCGCATGGTATAATTTTCATCGACTACCTTGAAAAGGGAAAAACCATCAACTATTATATAGCGTTATTAGAGCGTTTGAAGGACGAAATTTCAAAAAAACGGCCTCATTTGAAGAAGAAAAAAGTTTTGTTTCATCAAGACAATGCACCGTGTCACAAGTCGATGAAAACCATGCTGAAATTGAACGAATTGGGCTTCGAATTGCTCCCTCATCCACCGTATTCTCCAGATTTGGCCCCCAGTGACTTTTTCCTGTTCTCAGACCTCAAGAGAATGCTCGCTGGTAAAAAATTTAGAAGCAATGAAGAGGTAATCGCTGAAACTGAGGCCTATTTTGAGGCAAAGGACAAATCGTACTACAAAAATGGTATCGAAAAGTTGGAAGATCGCTATAATCGCTGTATCGCCTCTGATGGCAATTATGTTGAATAATAAAAACGAATTTTGGCAAAAAAATGTGTGTTTCTATTAAACGATACGAACTTTTCAGCCGAACTGTTACATCGATGGAAGCAAATTATAGTCGAATAGGTACTATAAAGCGTTCGAGGTAAAATTGACCATTCCACAGTATTAATATAGGTTTTAACCGAAACCGAAGTATGTGGCCAAGCGTTGTCATGATGAAATTTTTCAAACCGTCCTTTCTTCGATACCCGATTTAAACTATTAAGTTCCATAAAAATGAACTCAAATCGGTAGTCTGCGATTTTCTATATATCATTTGAACATGACCTTTTGATGAACTCTACATTTTGATGAACATAACTACATGCGTAGCAGAGATGCCAGATCTGCAGATTTGTCTGTAAGTGTGCAGATATCGTACCTAGTGCTGCAGACATTTTTTGCTGTGCAGACTTTTGAAAATCGAGGTATTCGCAGACTTTCGTCAGAATTTCCAGACTTTTGAAATTGACACGATTTTTTTTGCTCGCCAAATCAGTTTAACGTATCATACTTAATAGAGAAATTCCTGCCAGCAAGACATACTTGCTGACTGCAGATTTTGTTATCGGATATACAGACATTTGCAACCCTGTCTGAAGATTTTTGAAATTTTTACCTGGCATCTCTGATGCGTAGTAACGATGATAATGTTTGCTCATGTATAAATACCAGTTCCAATATATTATATAATTGTATATAAATACTTGTTACAAAAGTATGAACGAAACGAAGTAATTTTGTATCATATCCAGCGCAAAATTCTCAAGTAAAATTAATACCAAGTTATACAGGGTTGCGCAAAGGAACCCGACACATTTTGATCTCTGGTTACTCTGGAACCAAACAAGGAAGGGAGAAACCGAATATGGCATCAAAAAGTAAAAGAACGAAGGTATATTTTCGTCTAGTAGTTTCCTATTATGGAGCGTTTTTATTTGTAACACGTTTTTGAAGAATTAGTCGTACGTGAGTTTAGAAAACATTTTAAATTAATGAAGTGACCATCCGTAGTATCTGAAACTGGTTTGTTTTTTTTTCCAAAAAGTAGAACAACTTTTAAAGACATTTAACCAATTCAGGAAATCGAACATAGGAAAAAATTAGGTTGAATTGGTATGACAAATTTCTGGTAGTCATTAGCCTATTTGTGCGTACAGTAAAATATGTGCGCGCTAATAACTGCCATCGTCAGCTGTGAAGTTCGCGCTATAATTAGATTTTCGTGTGCAAAAGGATTTTCGGAAAGGAAATGTAAGATATTGGAATCCTAGGTTCAAGGAAGGACGTACGAATGTTCATTATGAAGAACGAAGTGTTTTGCATACCGTAGAAATTTAATCTCCTCACTTGGACATGCTACGTGATTTTATTTTCTGGTATCGGGAATGGTTTTGTCGTGAATACGACTTACTTTACTATGAGGTGCCATTTCAAAATTTACCCTCTGAGAGAGTGATAATTTTTTGATCGTGAATATCCGCCATTTCAAAATTTACCCTCTGAGAGAGTGATAAGTTTTTGATCGTGAATATCTCTTGTTGTATCTAACGAAGCAACATCATTTTTGCTACATACCATCGGAAATATGATCACAATTTTATGACGATTACGTCACAGCTGCCAGTCGTTTGCATTGGTGAAAAAACAACGAAAAGAGGACAACGGTGGAGAGCATCACACAAAATCAGCCGTTCTAATGGCTCTAAAAGTTTTCTAAAGAACTATTAGGATTTCTTGCTCGCATATCGAAGGTAAATATCCTCAGTTTAGTGCAAATGTAGAACAGTTTGAATTTTGGTGTGTGAAATTCACAGTAATCGAGATCAAGTGAAGCCTTCTTTTTTTTTTTTGAGAAAAATGTGAAAAGGGGAATGCTTGCATAATTCATACAGTTGATCAACTAATTGATATTCGGAAGTGTTAAGGAACATGTCAGTTGTTTTCGTATTCACGACATCCAGTTATGTCTCTGATATTATCCACTCGCCTTTTTGTGCCTAACGAATGCAGTTAATCATGCCAATGCCTTCATTTATTATTCAGGATCAACTACAAACAAATGATTGTTAATCTTCAACAAAGTACGAAGTTTAACTGGTTTCATGTCAGTTTTGTCAACAATTTACTTGCATGGCAAATATCGCACGAAATTAACAGGTGAAAAACCTCACACGAAAACGACTAAACATTCTCAGCTAACCGAAACTATGCTACATCGGCATAAAGCAATCCCTGTACTACAGAGACAACAACCGACAATAGTTATGAAACTCCTGAATCGCAGGATTCATCAACTACAACAGTGAAACAATAAAAGACACATCCACTATAACTAACACCGGCTCCAACACCACGTACAATAACAAATAACACATTATTGGAAGACAATGTGATGATTGACGTTTTTTTTTTCGGGCCAAAATGGAAGAATTGGACATGCCTGACATGTGGTTTCAGCAAGACGGTGCCACATCCCTCACGGCACGCGAAACAATGACCAAATTGAGAGCCGCCTTCGGTGAACAGTTTATCTCACGTTTTGGGCCCTTCAATCCGCCGCCTAGATCGTGTGATTTAACTTCTTTGGACTATTTCTTGTGAGGGGCCATGTTGAGACTTATGTCTAAAATGATAAACCAGCAATGATTGACGTACTGGAAGCCAATCTCAAAGCATTTATTAATGAAATACCAGTCGATATGTTGGAGAGAGTAGGCCAAAATTAGACTTTGCGTATAGGCCATCCAAAGTGGAGCCGGGGCTAATTTGTTGTATTTTTTTTAATCAAATACTATACCTCTTAGAAAAACATCCTTTTTTGCACAGAAGTTCACTGTTTACATAGTAGAAATCGTCTTCATTACTCTAGAAAACTTCTATCAATTGAACACCTAAAAAGGCATATAATAACGACATTATTAGTTTTGGTTTATTTTTCTAGATATGATTAATTCAAAGGTACCAAAATTTTTTTAGCTTCAATTAAATTTCTGCGCATGATATAATTTGCTTAATATTTCTGCCTATAATCTGTATTTGATAGTGCTACTCGTATCACTAAACAAGCAACGCACTTGATTCAATTACAAAATCCCCAATTCCCATGGAACCGCTCAGAAATGTGTTAAATTATAACATTTCAACCCACCTAACAAGCTAATTCTGTTAGTTTTTCGACCTTTCTCTCTAAAAGGCATTATCTCTCGCCTGGATTATATTGAGATCAACAAAGGAAACGGATTTCAAACCAAAAAAAAACCAATGCTTCAACGTTGGTAACGAGCCTGGTTGCTCGCTTAAGAGCCCTCATTTCGTGATTTTGTAACCAAAAACATATAATTATCGCATGTGTGAGTGGTGTAGATTTTAGCCTTTCCATCGTCAAAATAGCAGGTTTCCAACCTTAACCACTAGCCCATGGCCGATCTCCGGTGCTGCCGCACACGTTCACGGCCGGGTCTTTGCGATCGTGGCTCGATTGCAGGGTTATGTTTTGTTTCCTTTCATAGAGTATGGATATAAAATTGATACCCATTCGGTAGAGAAGTGTTTGTTTTATTTGTCTCTTTCCACGCTTGCTCCTTAGGGCTGTTGTTCGTTCAACAACCTGAAGAATACCTGACGAGCACGGCCGAAATGCACCAGCCGCTAAACGAGGTGTCGAATTGTGAAAGCTCATACATAAAAATGGGATCAGCAGAAGGTGGTAATTAAGTGGCGCCAAGCAATACTTTGGCACCCACATTTCTAAGGGGGAGTTCGTTTCCTGTCCGAATATGACAGATGCTCGGTTGATAAATGATCGAAATTCCATGCTACAATTTGTATGTATATATCTGCTCTCTTGTGGTCAACGGTACTGATTAGTTATGCGTTATTTCAAGCCTTCATTACATACTTTCGGAATATTTCAGATGCCATGGTCGCATGATACTCAATTTATACAATAACACATATACTTTTAGTTCTAGAATTTTTTATGTTTCGTGTTTTATACTTTAGCAATAATTTAATTCTACTTCATCGAAACATGAAAAAATAAACTTCAATTATATTGCATAAACTATTTCATAAACAATACTAGTTAAAATTCTTAGTAGCTTTTCAAGTAAAATTCAACAAAAAAGCCGTCATTTTTCTTCAGGCTCCGATTTAGCCACTGACGAAGTATAAGTAATAGACGAAATAAGTATCAGTCCGTAATAGGGACTGTACTCGGAAAAAATGCAACGCAATTTCTTTTGTGTACAACCTTTTACGAATGGATAAAAATTGAAAATGGAAAAAAACTAGTTTAAAGTTTAATGTTTACATGCACAAAATAATACACAAAATAATCAAAGAAAACAGTTGCTCCAAGCCAGTTCCATAGCTGTATCAATTCGGCCGTGTCCAGAATGGCAAAATCGTTCAACGAGACCCAGACGATCTCCAGGATTGGCAGCGGATCAAAAGCATAGAAATGGAATTCTGTGAACGCAGGGAAGATGAGGGATTTCTTCAACACAATCCGTTTTTTTAAATCGAGACAACGCCGAAAACGCGAATTCGTCCGTCTGGTTCATCTAGCAGACAATGAAGCCATGTCTTCGATGTAACCAAGAGGTCTAACTTTTAGATATAAACAGAATATTATGGCCAAATCGCGCGCCAGGAAGCTGTACTACATGGAATGGGAAGTCCCGGACCTAATCTAGAGCGAAACATTTGACCCATCGGTCCTCCAACATTTTGATGCACTTAAAAAAAAATTTTTTTCAAGACCTTCCTTTCTGCAATGACCTCAGCATTCAATGAAATTTTTTTACCTGGAGAAATCTTTTCAGGTTTGTAAATAGATAATAGTCATCGGGGGCCAGGTCTGGAGAACACGGGGGATGGTTAAACAATGCGTACCGCAACTCTAATCAATTTCTGCGTTGCTGTTTAATCAGGACACGAAATTCGTATTTTTCATAGCTTGATAAGAACTAGAACTCCACGATCAGCTGTTATTCAAACACTAGTGGATAGATTGTCATTAAATTTGGTATTGGACCATCTAGAGGCTTGCTCTCAACCAGAATATACACAAAACTATTCACGTATTTTCTGTGAGAGGCTCGGGACTTTTTCTTCCACGTAGTATCACGAGTGATTCGTGAGCCCGAAATGCATCGGAATGGACGACGATACGTACATTAACGTTGACACCAAGTAAAAAACCCTGGCCTGGAGTTTTTCTGTTCCGGAGATGTTACGGAAGAAGATCGAAAAATATGCCAAGAATAATTTTATGGCGCTCTTTGGGTGCTGCAAATTTAACAAGCCATCAACGGCATATATATAAAAAGGAATTTTCCCAGAAGCGCCTGTTACCCTTACTCCGGTCCCATGCAGGTGACATTCTATTTTGGTGGGATCTGGCACCGTGCCTTTGCCCGAAATCGGCGATGGAGCCAACGATTTTTTTTGTTGTGCTGAATGAGGCAAATCCATTAAAATCGTCAAAACCTAGCCCAATTGAAAAACTTTAGGTGATTATGAGGGGAAATCTTTGGAAAACCAGGGTAGGTGCATGTGGACCGAGTGATGCGGCCAGCATCGATACGTACCAACATCATCTGTATGACTCTCATGTAATAATAAACCCACCGGCCACTGCCGATCGCCAACTGAAGGCCGGATCTGTCAGAGTCGATCACTGTGATCCCAATACGACATTACCTGATTAAATTATCACAGTTTTAAATAGTTCAATAATTAAAATTAGAAAATGCATCTTAGAGTTAAGCAGTGGGGCTTAAAAATTATATTATTAGATATAAAACATAAAAACCCTTCTTAACCCACCTAGTGGTGTGATAATGCCTCTCTCTTCCTTAATAACAGTCTCATGAAAATATATTTCATACTTTTATTAAATATTTTCGGATACGAATTTAGACACCAATTGATTCAGATTGATTCGAGTAGTTCACAAAAGCATGATTCACTGTTTATGTCCCACAGTCAGCATCATTTTTCCAAACTAGTGCTTGACATTTGCGTTGCCTATTTGTATGAGAACAGTAATGCTAATCTAAAAAAAACCCTTCTCAGTCCACTTAGTGGAATTTTCATATATCTTGAAAAATCACCATAGGGGGGAGTACATGAAATTTTCGAAATCGAAAAAAAATTTTGGATGCCAAAAGGCTTAGCATTGCATGAAACGTCGAGATTTAGTGTCATCTCGAAAAACAAATTTTTTTAAAAAATCGACTTTTTGGGACTTAGAAAAAATATCAAAATTAATTTTTTCAAAGTTGATTTTTTCAAAAAAAAATTTTTTTGAGATGACACTAAATTTCGATATTTCATGTAGTTTTAAGAATTTTGGTATCAAAAAAAATTTTCAATTTTGGAAATTTCATGTACTCCCTATGGTGCTTTTTCAAGATCGAAAATTGTCAAACTTTAACCCCCGGGCAGCACACCTCACGCATGTCCGATTTAGCTCAAATTTTGCATGAAGGCTTTTTTAGAGGTGCTTGAACTTTTGAGCACTAGAGCTTAACGAAAATAGAGGTGATCCCAAAATTTTGGCACCCTTATATACATAAGAGCGGTAAAAATCAACGTGTTTTGTCGGTTACGTCACATATATCATCATATATCTGGAACCAAAAGTCACAACCATTTGATCTTCGAACTTGATCAATGGCTCGACAGTAGCTTTCAAACGAGCCCAAGTTTGTTAAAATCGGATCAGCCATCTCTGAGAAAATTGAGCGCGTTCAAATATATTCAAAACGTGCACACATACACACACATACATACACACACACACAGACATTTTCCGATCTCGACGAACTGAGTCGAATGGTATATAACACTATGGGTCTCCGAGGCTCCGTTCGAAAATCGGTTTTCCAGCAATTCTAATACCTTTCTAAAAACAGGGAAATTTTCAGAATCGACCAGGATTTAAAAAAAGAGTTAATCAAACTATGTAAGAAAGATGGCGCAAGTGTTGCACAGAATTTGATGGATAGTGTAAAGTTCAAAGTGCGAGAATTCATCCTTGGAGTGGAGATTGAATATACCAGCTTTGCAAAAGCATAACTAATATGTGTTTATTTATTCCAAGAGAGTCTCAAAAACATCAGACTCAAATTTTGAACTCGTTTTCATTTCATATTTTAAATTAATGCAACAGAATTTTATAGAATGGAATTGGGTTCGATAAATGGCAAAAAAAATTTAGGGTATGTGAATCGATACTTTAGAATAACAATAACACGATGCACTGTGTTGAGAAAATTGTTTCCGACTAAACACGATCCTTAAGCTTCTTCGCCCTGCTCTGCGTTTTTTCTATATAAGTAGCACTAAACAGAGATTGTTTAAGGCTACTGCAGCTTGGTTTGTTGTGAACGTCACCTGATCATGTTGAGGCTGACATGAATTGTTACACTGGCAAGTTTAACCTTGGCCTCATGCAGGTGTAGAACAAAGTTATCCCTATACATTTGGGCTATCACTTTTCTCGCGTTATCGAAGCGTCTCCCTTACTTGTTTTTCTAAATTTTTTTGTTATGCGCTCATTTCTCTTGGCGATGGTTTAACCGATTTCACAAAATCTCAAATCAGCGTCTGACGGCAAAACAGAGAGTGAAGAATTGCGATACGACGTGTAGTAATTGCTGGCGGAGGGGTTGCCAAGGAGCTATGACTATTGTATTTGAATGCCGTAGCGCCCGAGTATAGCGGATAATGCTCGATTCCTCTAGTCAATCAGGCTGTTTCACCATGTGTTTTCACACGCAGGGTAGTTTAATTGACAAAGTTATTTCCCCGGATTGGAACTAGCTACGGGTTCGAAACCCGTCTCTGTGGTAGCTTTTTTGCGGTTTCCAGTACATAGTTGCATTCGCATGTCATTTATCCAATCTGTTTTACTCGTTAGATACTGATCAAATTTAAAACTAGCTAAACGCGACTCCACGTTTTAACGAGGCTAAAACAAATCATTAAAATATAGTTTTAGTTTATTTTTTGGCATTGTGAAGACGACAGCATTCAGCGGGTTTTATAGGGCTGACGAGAAAATAATCTTGCCATTATAACTCACCAAGCTGCTCGCTTTCAGACATTATTGCGTTTTGAACAGTTTTCACCAACTTGTTACAACGGAATCAGAAGGCAAAAGAAATCACATGAATGGGCTAAAAAGTCCCGGGCCTAACACACAGATGGCGCTAGTTTTATTGCAGTCACATTTTTCAGTTAATACTAACCTTGAAAAGGCAACTGTTGAAATTTCACGATATTCTATTCATTAGTTTATGATTTGTTGTGTTAAGAGAGACGCTTACTTACCTTACCTAACAGCTATAGGCCTGGGGTGTCCTTTGCTGTATCAAGCATACGTTTCCACATAACTCGGTTCATGGCTGCTCGTCGCCAGCCACTCAAGGCACGGATGCTTCTGAGATCACCCTCCACTTGATCGATCCACCTTGCTCGCTGCGCTCCTCTTCTTTTTGTACCAGTCGGATTAGATTCAAGAACCATTTTCACTGGGCTGTCGTCCGACATCCTTATCACATGCCCAGCCCATCGTAGACGTCCGATTTTAGCTGTCCGTACGATGGGTGGTTCTCCTAGCAGCTGTTGCAATTCGTGATTCATACGCCGTCTCCACGTTCCGTCTTCCATCTGCACTCCGCCATAGATGGTCCTCAGTACCTTTCTTTCGAAAACACTGAGGGCGCGTTGGTCCTCTGCCAACATAGTCCAGGTCTCGTGGCCATAGAGAACAACCGGTCTAATGAGCGTTTTGTAGATGGTCAATTTCGTGCGTTGGCGTACTTTTCTCGATCGAAGGGTTTTTCAGAGTCCAAAGTACGCATGATTCCATGCCAAAATACGTCTAGCGGTCACCAGTGAGCCAAAATACACGAACTCGTCAACCACCTCGATATCGTCACCGTCTATCAATATTCGTGGTGGGAGGCGAGGCGTAGTGTTTCTTCTCTAGAGCCTCTTCCTCTCATGTATTTTGTTTTCGACGCATTTATGGCCAGTCCGATACGCCTAGTTTCAGCTTTCAGTCCAATGTAGGTTTCCGTCATCTTCTCAAGGTTACGTGTCACAATATCAATATCGTCAGTCAAACCAAACGGATCCAGTCTGCGGTTTTTTATAACATTAGTGCTTCCACACCTCTACCCATATCGCGCCACCATAAGACATAAATTAAACATGATATGTATTTTAAAGATGTGTTAAGACATACACCACCTCCAATTCCCCCCAAACCATTAGCCCCCTCACCCCACTGAGACCACACCCCCCCCCCCCCCCCCCCCTTAACAATACAAACCCGGTGAACGACCGCAACTAGGTTAAAGCCGAGTATAAATAAACGATATAAAAAAAAATATCGTCAGCGAAGCCAAAAAGTTGTACGGACTTTCGGAAGATCGTGCCACTCGTGTCGATCTTCGCTCTTCGAATCACACCTTCCAGGCCAATGTTGAACAAGATACAAGAAAGTCCATCACCTTGACGTAGCCCTCTACGAGATTCGAAGGGACTCGAGAGCGTCTCAGATACTCGGACGTAGCACATCACTCTATCCATCGTTGCTTTGACCAATCGCGTCAGTTTATCCGGGAAACCGTATTCGTGCATGATCTGCCATAGCTGTTCTCGATCGATTGTGTCGTATGCCGCTTTGAAGTCAATGAATAGGGGATGCGTGGGTACGTTGTATTCACGATACTCCTGGAGTACTTGTCTTATCGCGAATATGTGATCCGTAGTGGCGCGGGCTCCAGTAAATCCCGCTTGATACGGCCCTACGAATTCCTTAGCTATTGGTGATAGACGACGGCAAAGGATTTGGGAGAGTATCTTGTAGGCGGCGTTGAGCAATGTGATTGCGCGGTAATTGCAAAAGTTCACCTTATCGCCCTTTTTGTAGACGAGACATACCACTGCATCCATCCATTCCTGTGGTAGAATCTCCTCCTCCCAAATCCTAGAAATCATCCAGTGCAGCGCTCTAGCCAGTGCCTCTCCTCCATGTTTGAGCAGCTCGCCTGGCAACTGGTCATTGCCCGCGGCTTTGTTGTTCCTCAGCTTACTGATCTCCTCACTTATCTCCGACAGATCAGGGGCTGGGAATCTGTCGTCGGCTGAGCGTGCACCAGATTGATTCCTGTACCGTTCTCTGTATCTTGTGCTTCGCTATTCAGATGCTCGTCATAGTACTGCTTCCACCTGTCGATCACCTCACGTTCGTTCGTGAGAAGGTTACCACTGGTATCTCTGCACACTTCGACCTGTGGCGTGTAGCCTCTACGTGAGCGGTTCACCTTCTCATAGAACCTCCTTGTGTCATTTGCGGTCTTCCTGGTGGCGCTTTTTCTTCCGGAAAATCGTGTTCCGTCTGTTCCGCGTCTTTCTGTATCGCTCCTCGTTCGCTCTATGACGGTGGTGCTGCATCCTCGCCCTTGTTACATTCTTCTCTTCGACCAAGCTGCTCTTCCGTTGGTAGCACTAGCTCCAGTTGTTGCGCGTATTCCTCTGCAGTACGAGTGTTACGTAGTTGCTCGAGATTGAGTCCCGGCGTTCCTGTGCGTCGAGTATTGTGCACCGGCGATAGTTTTGCGCGCATACAAACCGCGACAAGGTAGTGGTCACAATCAATGTCGGCACTGCGGTAAGTGCGGACATTGATGACATCGGAGAAGAATCGCCCGTCGATGAGAAGGTCGATTTGATTTTCCGTATGTTGATCAGGTCATCTCCAGGTGGCTTTGTGGGTATCTTTGCGAGGGAAGAAGGTGCTTCGAACTACCATTCCTCGGGAGGCTGCAAAGTTTACGCATCGTTGGCCGTTGTCGTTTGTTACCGCGTGCAGGCACTCCAGCCCGATCACGGGCCTGTACATTACCTCCCGGGCTACTTGAGCATTCATGTCGCTGATGACGAGTTTTACATCCCGCCGTGGACAGCTGTCGTAGGTCCGTTCCAGCTGCGCGTAGAATGCTTCCTTCTCATCGGGTCATGTGTGCAGTGCACGTTGATGATGCTGTAATTGAAGAAACGGCCCTTGATCTTCAATACGCACATTCTATCACTGATTGGCTGCCACCCAATCACGCGCTGGCGCATCTTGCCCAACACTACAAATCCAGTTCCTAAAACGTTGGTTGTGCCACAGCTCTGGCTCGATGCCCACTTTTCCACACCTTCTGTCCCGTCCAACAAAGTTCCTGCAGTGCTACGACATCGAAACCGCAGATTTGAAGTTCATTATGCAGCATTCGGTTGTATCCTGGGAAGCCAAGCGATTTGCAGTTCCATGTGCCAAGCTAGTCTAATCGTAGCCCTTTGTTTGTTGCGTAGGTCTCTGCCGATTATTCCGAGTCGTATTTCTTTCTTGATCGTACGTAACATGTGTTTTCCGGGCGGCTTGTTAGACCTGCACCAACCTCCTGACTCGCCGGAGGCCTTCGTGTCAGCACTGTTTAGAGTCCCACACTGACACAAGTACGGTAATCAGCCGCTCCTACCATGGAGAACAGACGCTCGGGTAGGCTCGCTCTCTGTAAAGAGAAGGCGAGCCCCCCTTCCCTGTCAGCATACGACCAAGGTCCCACCGGGGTCGGTTACCCGATCTTTCCTATGGTTACTCGTACCCCAGCCGGCACCGCAGGGAGGTAGGGATAGGAGTTACTGGACAAGAGGCTAAGAACCACATTGGGGCCTGAATTGCGCATTATCCAGTCGTTTACCAACCAAGACGCTACTTTTGTTATTTTCAGAACAATGGATCAAAATCATTTCGTGTTCTAATTTTACACCGTTTCTTGATGGGGAAAAATACAGTTCAAGCTCCACCAGAAACAATAATAAAACGTTGGTTTGCTGACTTCTAACGTGGTCGTAGAGATGATGCTGAACGCAGTGGACCAGAAAACATTAAAAAAAAATCCATAAGGTCGTTTTGAATTATGGAAAAATGAAGTGGCGTGAGTTAGCTGACATCGTAAAGATATAAAAAGAATGTGTTAACTTTATATTGCATAAGCATTTGACTATGAGAAAGCTCTGTTCAAAGTGGGTTCCGCGTTTGCTCCCTGTTGACCAAAAACGAGAACGTGTTGATGATTATAAGCAGTATTCAGCCATGTTTACATGTAACAAACCGGAATTGTTGCGTCGATATGTGACAATGGATGAAACATGGATTCATCACTTCACTTCGGAATCAAAACTATTGTCATCTGAGTGGACAGCAACTGGTGAACCAATGGTCCAAAGCACTCAAAAGCACAACAATCGGCTGGAAAGGTTATGGTATTTTGGGATGTGCTTGGTGTAATGTTTATCGACTATCTTGAGAAAGAAAGTACCATTAACAGTTAGTGTTATAAAGCGTTATTGGAAGCATATGAAGGCTGAAATTGCAAAGAAACGACTCCATATGGCAAAGAAAAAATTTTTGTTTCAACAAAACAACGCACCGTGTCACAAGTCAATCAGAATAATGGTAAAACTACATGAATTGAGCTTCGAATTGCTCCCACATCCACCGTATTTGCCAGATTTGACTTCCAGCGACTACTAGCTGTTCGCAGACCTGAAAAAAATGCTTGCCGGTAAGAAATTTCGCACGAGTGAAAAGGTTATCGCTGAAACTGAGGCCTATTTTGAGGCAAAAGATAAATCGTTGTACAAAAGTGGTTAGAGCGATGCTGCAATGATTGCGTTGCTCTTGATGAAGATTACGTGATGAATAATGTTAAACCAAAAAAATCGTGTTCTCTTTGTTAGGACCGGGACTTTTCACTCCATGTGTTATCATCGTAGGCTAACCTTTCCTATGACAGTTTTGTATGATTTCTACAATGTGGAGAATTTTGTGAACATCACAAAACTATTAAAACAGAACTGGAATTTGGGTAAAAATAAAAAAAACACTGGGAAAAACGGTTGCATAAAATTTGAGTAAAAAGGAGAGTGCGGACATTCGAGATGGGAGACAAAATTGAATCGAAAAAAATTCTTTAAATAATATCTCATCAATTCAGGTTCAATTCTGAAGAGTGAGTATGTGTGTGTCAGATTTTTAAACGATAGAGCGAAAGGCAGCATTAAACTACTAGAAATAAAACAGATTTTTTGTCAATCGTCAATTTCAATATTATTTATGTGGAAATGATGTGTCTTTACTAATGAAACCGAGCAAACTGATTGATGATAGTTAAATATATGCACATATCACAGTAAATAGAAAATTAAATCGTTTCATGTAAAAAAGTAAATCCAATAAATATGCTAATTACATTGAACTGATCTGCGGTCTTTGCGGATTTTGCGAGCTTAGGATGAACTTAAAAACATTGCTTCTGATTGTCAAGTTGACTGTGATCCTCAGTGTCCCGATTGACTGACAAGGTAAACTTCCGCTTTTGAGAGCTCGCAATCATCCGGTCGTATCAATTACGCGAAGTAGTTATTCATTGTCGTCAACTAATCACCGTACAACCCAAAAGTATAACCACACTTCTCCGCACTTGTCATCAGTGAGCCGATGCCGTTTTCATGGACTACGAACATTTCCCATTCAACACCCTTTGAGCGATGGACGTCGTTCATGCTGAAAATAAAAGCTGACATGGACCACCCTGTCAGACAATTATCATCCAATTATACTCCACAGATGGCATCAGCGTATAACATAGTTAGCGTACCACAAAAAGGTACTTCAAAACAGTAATTTACGTTAGTCTTTTGAGGCTCTCACTTAGGTCCAATCAAACAAACCTTTCCTGCTGCTCTTAGTACAAACAAACTACTAAAGCTGAAATTAGAGAAAATGACCCTCACAACTTAAATATATGAAAGAGCAGGTAAATAAGTCATTACCGACATGAGCGAAAATTCCCAAAAGCCAATACAATTTCAGTCTAATGATCATGACAGAATGGGAGGGGGGGGGGGGAGGTAAAGAATGGGACCAAAACCGAATATTGTAAGACCGCGTACGACTTCGACGACGAGCGTGTTTTTGTCGAAGCTTTCGCTGGCGCCTCCAAGAAATGATCCGAAACAGATGCCTCTTTCCGTGGGTTTGGCTTTAATGAAGAAATACGATCTTACGGCGGAAAACAAAAGCCCACCACCATCCCCGCCGATTCGTTGGAACGCACATGAAATGTTAGATGGAAAGCAGAGTTGCTTTAATATCAAACTAGTAAAATTCCCGTCACCTCGATTCCGCTGGGATACAAAACCACGGTTTGGGCAACCAACGGAGCTGGATAGTTGTAGAATCAGAAACAGATAATCAGCCTAATGACTTGAAACTTTTAACTATTTCATGGTGGTATAATCGATTTGCTATTCCTGTTCGGCAGGATGGCATCCGAACGTTCATCTAACCGAGGAGTCCGAGGAGGTGCCGAGTTATGAAGAATTTATCGATCTGATGATGATTTTGTAAAACAACGGAAAAACAGGCTAGCAGAAAAATGCTGCGTCATAATCAAAATGTGATAATTACTCGCCATCGAAGTGTTCGGGTCTTTTGAGTATTGTTAGTCAGGAGATGAGCTTTCCTTTCCTGCCCGATAGGATAGGAACCCAGCCAACGTCGTAAAGTTATGAAGTTGGCGCGCGCGCTCATCTTCCCATTCACAGAACATCAGCACCGATGATCGAAGGGGGAAATGATAATTGAAAAATGGCCGAGGAAAATGGATGAATCATTAGCGTGCTCGTCGCAATCCACACATGCACCCAGTTTGTGTGGCATGAATGGGTAACCGAAGGCGGTTTCTGAGCCTGGCCGGCGGGGTAACTTTTGACATCAAACTTACCGCCTTATCGAGGGAAATGGTTGCCCGTTAGATTAGAATCCATTGTGGTTTGTTGCTGGAAATGACTGTACTTAGTCGAGATGTGGCTAATGTATGTATGTGTGTGTGCTTGGTATTGCTAGGCCATAATCAACCCACTTCCTGAGACGCCTTTAGAAAATAGAAAAAAAACAAAATGTGATGGATCTCAGAGACAGTAAATGTGTGTATCCTCCGGTCTACAGCGAAGTTGTAGCCATTTGTAGATGGACCGAATGTGTTTTGCTGCCACTTTATAGATAGAAAAGATAATTAAACAGTTCACTTGGTAGATTGTTTCCTCCATTTTTGCTGACACAATCTTCCTGCGTGGCTGTCATTTGAAGCAGCGGTTATCGATCTCTGGTACATAAAGAAGATAGTGCATCATTGAAATGAGCACAGTTCGAATAAATCTTGTGATTTTACATCTCATAAGATGCACATAAATGGAGCGTCGTATTTTACACAAATTTATATTCAAAACCATGTAAAAAATTGTGTGATTTGAAATTTACATGGCTTTAAATCGAATGAAATAAATAACAAAAGATCGATAGCAGTAGCGCGACTTGAACCGACAATCATTAGATCACAAAACACGCTATTTGTTCGACTGAGCCACAGAAGCACATATCTGGTAAATGAATTTGCAATTTAGAGCCAAGTTCAAATTACACTCTCAGCTTGTAAAATGGTTGTAGCAGAGTCTGAAATGGTCGTTGCAGCGTCAAAGAAATTGAAACGTTCATTCTCGACCGGGCCAGATGGTATACCAATAGCAGTCTACAGCCATTGTGCAAAACATTTCCACAATGGCTGTAGACTGCTGTTGTTATAGCCGTTCCTCTCTGCATGATATTCAACAAATCATTTAAGGAAGGAATCTTCCCGATGATTGAAAAGCAATCTTATGTGTTTTGCCCGGGTTGGCGGTTCAATGCATACGGCGCTGGTCTTACAAGCCAGTTGTCATATGTTCGAGCCGAATGATTCATAGGATGGACCTGGAATGATTCATAATGTGAGTAGGATCGTAGTACAGGCTATGCAATGATTCTGTACGCTAAGAATAGGCTGCGAAGTCCGTTGAAACAGAAAGGCCAAATTCCATAAAAGGAATGTAATGCCAAGCCTTTGATTTGCTTATGTGTTTCCCGTGTACAAAACCGGTGATCGTAACAATGTAAGGACTTGCCTACTGTTTCAAAGCTCTTCGAAATAATAGTGAGTAATGAGTTGTTCTCTCGTACATAACATTACATCTCAGTTGATCAACACGACTTTATGCTCGGGAGTTCGAAAGTACAAATGGATGCCGTATATACTGATCTAAAAGTGGTGTTCGGTCGAATTGATCACCGAATTCTTTTATGCAAGATACTCTTACTTAAGTGGTAGAGTCTTACGCGTCAGACTTGATTCCTGTATGTCATCCTCGTTCTAGAACATATCAGGTGTACCTCAAGGCAGCAACATGGGTTCACTTTTATTCTCACTGTTTTTAATGACGCTATTTTGTTGCTCGGTAGGGGCTGCAAATAAGTTTACGCCGATGATTTGAAACTTTACCTTGAGGTACGCTCTATTGACGACTGCGTGCGTCTTGAAAAGCTTCAGGGTGAATTTGTTACCTAACTTCGTAAGAACTGGTTTAGCATAGCAAAATGGCAGGTTATTCCATTTTGACTATAAAAATGACGGACAAACGCTTCAAAGAGTTGATCGTGTGAATGATCTTGGAGTGGATTCCAAAATCACTTTTAGCTTACATTAATTACAAAAGGACTCCACAATAAAGTTTTATTGCTAGAATCATACGT
This sequence comes from Malaya genurostris, assembly GCF_030247185.1. Classification (NCBI taxonomy): domain Eukaryota; kingdom Metazoa; phylum Arthropoda; class Insecta; order Diptera; family Culicidae; genus Malaya; species Malaya genurostris. The sequence goes on along the minus strand of NC_080572.1, from coordinate 231,631,534 downwards.
GATTTTCAGGATCCACACTGTTTGAAGGCATTATACTGTTCGCTAGTTCGGCCTATAATTGAAAATGCTAGCATAGTTTGAAGTCCGTATCAGCTAGCTTGGAGTTTACGAACGCGTGCAGAAAAGATTTGTTCGACTCGCTCTAAGAAATCTTCCCTGGCAAAATCCGGTAGATCTTCCACCGTATCCCGATCGCTGCCGTCTGATTAGTCTGGACACACTGGATCGGAGCAGAAAAATTCATCAAGCGATTATTGTTGCGAAAATATTGAACGGCGATATTGAATCTCCGAAGCTTTTATCTAGTCTTGATTTCCGCTACACTGGTTTATTTCAACCGAGATTTCACCGAACGACGTTTAGATTCTGTGAACCAATAACAGCATGCATCTCTTCGATTTCGGCGAAGCTATACATAAATTCGCGCAAGAAGTGTTACGATCCACTATTTTGTAACTTGACTACATTATATTTATTAGGACCTTTTATTGTCGAATGAATTAGGAAAAATAAATAAAAAAACAAATTTTTTACATGAATAAATTCCATGCAATTAGGTAAAATCAAAAAGTTTTCCAACGTAAACTTCTTGGATTTGCAATATTAGATATCAACAGTTTGTTACATAAGAATAATCATCTATGAATAATGCTATCTATTTCCATTTCGATGATTTGAGAGGTTATCAGAAGGCTATGTGTGATATATCATGACCTTACAACTAATCAGAATAAATGGCAGTCATTTAAGTGAAGCAACTTTTGCCATTTTCAAAACAATGGATTCAAAACTTCGTGTGTTAATTTATCATTGCTTCTTGATGGAAAACAAAATTCAGTTCGAGCTCATCAATGGCTTTAAAAGTGTTATCCAAACTCTGATTCGTGATTAGTTTGCTGAAGTTAAACGGGGTCCAACAGATACCGATGATGGTGAAAGTTCTGGTCGTGCACTTGAGGTAGTTATTTCAGAACACATAAAAAAGTTCACAAATTGGTTATAGAAGAATTTCGTACCAACTCGAACAAATGTTGGCAGCACCCTCTCATATTTGAATGAAACTTTCTGGATATGTAGGATTTGTCACAAAATGCCACTTTGCATACACTGTTTTTCCAAAATTGATTTACACTGTCTTTTGAAAAGGGCCAAACTTTTTTTAACCTGTTTGTTTTCAAATAGTTATAGTGGAAAAACGAAAAATCCTACCGATAAGTGTTGTGAATTTTTGAGTAAAAATACTGAAAAAAAATCTTATCGAGTCCTACACTGAAAATTGTTTCAGTGGAGGACTCGATAAAGATTTTTTTAGTATTTTTACTCAAAAATTCACAACACTTATTTGTAGGATTTTTCGTTTTTCCATCACAACTATTTGAAAAAAATTGAGGACTTTGAGGATTTAAAATCGATTTACAAAAAACCCATTTTTTTTTTGTTTTGATAAAATTTTGTCCCAAGATGGGTGATTATGTTCCCTACAAACTGTTTATATATTGCAAGATAAATACTTTTAAGAAAAAAAAGTTCTCCTACAAAGATTACTTTTCATACAAATTGATTTTTTTTGTTTAGTGTCCTTTTAACGACAACTAAACTCAACTGAGAGCCATTATCATCCATGATTCCAATGGAACTCAATTTGGGAAAAAATTACACTAAATACTAAATTAATTATTAATATCCACTTGACACGTTGCTAGTTGCCCGATATTAGCAAACTGATACTATTTGCTAATATAGGGAAACTAGCAACATGTTAAGGTGATATTAATAATTAATTGATGTGATGGATCAAAAAAAGTTTTTGTTAGAAAAACATTTTTCCCTCAAAATGTCCCTCTGGCAACATATGGAAGGTTTACAGGGAACATAATTTTCCTATGATGGGACAATCTCATTCCAATAAATGATTGTGTTTTATGATATTTGACTTCAAATTTTCAAGATTGTTTTTAGTGTAGGGTTTTTTAGGGTAATATTTTCAGTATTTTCATTCAAAAATTCACCTAATTTTGTGAATATCAACAACAACAAATTTTTTGTAGAATTTGTCATTTTCCGACTATATTTTATTTGCAAAAAAAAGATTTTAGATCATCAAGTTTTGGAAAAACAAAGTAAGCAGAGTGGCTTTTTTGTGATAAAGTCTATATGTTGTGAAAGTTTCATTCAAATCTGAGAGGGTGCTGAAAAATCCGAACACAATTGGGTGCCAAATTCGTCTAATCGAATCCTATACTAAAAACCTGTTTTAATCCACCTAGTGGTGTAATGATGCCTTTCTCATATCAATCATACTATCATATATAATACTGTGGTATTCTTCAAAATTATTTTCCATCGATTCTTAAAAGAATAACCGAAATTGATTTGTTTGACCGTCTACTGATAAAAACTATCAATTGGAAAAGATTTGAGGTCGATTTAGAAAACTTTTTACGGTTTTTCGCTCTTTTCAGTGATGGTATAAAATTTTTGACACACTTTACCCTATATTTACGGATCCGGAAGTCGGATCTTGATGAAATTCAGGAATTACGTATGGAGCCACAGGACCTTTCATTTGAACCTAAGTTTGTGAAAATCGGTCTATGAGAAAAGTTAGAACACATATTTTCATTTTTTTGCACATTTTACCCCATAATTCCGGAACCAGAAATCGGATCCAAACAATATTCAGGAATTTTGTATGGTACCACGAGACCTTTCATTTGAATCTAAGTTTGTGAAAACCGGTTCTGCCATCTCTGAGGAAAGTTAGTGCAAAAAACGTTACATACACACATAAGCACATACACACACACATACACAAACACAGACATTTTGCTTACTCGACGAACTGAGTCGAATGGTATATGACACTCGGCCCCCCGGGCCTCGGTTCAAAAGTCGATTTTCACAGTGATTGCATAATCTTTCTATATGAGAAAGGCAAAAACCTTTCTCATATTACTTATCTTTTCAAAAACATCACTAGAAAATTCTTTCAAGAATGTTTTTTTTTAAACTTGAACAAAATCCAAATCTTTCTTTTGGTATAAACTACCATAACCTTTTCAATTTGTAAACAGTTATGTCAAGTTAATATATATTTAAATGTGGCAACCCTGCACGTTATACACAATTGAACGAAGCACGTTGTGTGCTAAGCAGAGGTGTTTTCTTCTTGCGTACCGGTTTTGCAACATTTTGTATAGTTTGAAAGGTTTGACACTCATGACCCTATAATTTTGAAATCGGTAGTCGAATCTGGATAAAATTGCACATTATCATTTAAGACAATGAGAGCTTAAATTTGAATCATGATTTGCGAAAACCGTTGTTTAATTTTGTTTAACCATTACTGAGAAATCGAAGTAAGTTCCGTTCTTTGGAGCTGGTTTTCACTACTATCGGTGCTATCGGAAGCGGAAACCGAGCACTAGAAGTCCCAAAGTAGATTTATATATCCACTAAACAACAAGGTCTACTAACTAGATGTATTTACTAGTAAGTTATATAAAAGCTTGTACCTCGTTTCGCCATCACTTGTAAAAAAATACTCATGAAAATGAAAATCTTTCACTTATCGCACTGTAATATCGGAATCGGAGGTCGGATCTGGATCAATCTGGGAACTTTTATTTCCGGAACATTGTATTTCCGGAACCGGAAGTTCTTTAAATATAAAATTCGATAGCAAGCTATGGGATTATAAGACCTTTCGTTTGAATCTAATTTTGTGAAAATCGGTTTAGCCATCTCTGAGAAAATCGAGTGACATTATTTGTCGCAAACACACAGACATACATACACACACACAGATATTTTGTGATCTCAACGAATTGAGTCGAATGGCATGTGACACTCGGCCCTCCAGGCCTTAGTTCAAAATTCGGTTTTCAACGTGATTACATACATAACATTTCTATATGCGAAAGGCAAAAACACCATTTCCGAATTCAATGAAGCTCTGTCCCAAAGTAGGTAATTATTTTCTCTGTTACAATAGGGGCACTTCTAAAAAAAATCCACTTTTTCTTATACATCACTGATGTTTTCTGTTAGTTTTCGATAAAATGACTATAGATAAAAAAAATCAGATGTATGAACGGTTGGTAGGGAACATCTTGAGAAAAATTTGATCATAATCAAAAATGTGTTCTTTTTTTGTAAATCGATTTTAATTTTTTAGAGTAAATTTTTTTCAGTGTGGGACTCAAATAGCAATTTTTTAAGTAGTATTATTCAAAAATTTGACTAATTTTGTCAAAATCACTAGTACAACATTTTTTGTAGGATTTTTTAACAATTGAAAAAATTGATTACAAAGGTTTGACCTTTTTCAAAATACAGTCAGTTTTAAAAAAAACGATGTATGCAAAGTGAATGTTTTTACTAAGTCTATAGGACTATAATTGAATGTTGTGACGGTTAAGTAAAATGAAGCATGCCTAGATATTCTAGTCAATTGGGCTGTCTCTTCATATATTTTCACATTTCCAAAACAATTTCCCTGGTTATGAGTTAGCTACGGGTTCTTCCCGTCTCAGCCGTAACATATTTGCGGTTTCCATTACATAGTTGCATTCGCATGTCATTTTTCCAGATCAAATTTAATATCTTCATGTTCAGAAAGTTTCATTCAAATCTGAGCGAGTATTGCCAACTGCGAGTACGATTTGACGAGAAGTTCGTCTATATCTAATCGTAAATTGAAATTATGTGAGATAGCTGAGGCCGTACAGGTATCAGGAGGCAGTGGGTTTACAATTATGCGCCAACATTGCACAGTGAGAAAGCTTTTTCCAAAATAGGTGCCGCGTTCACTCACAGTCGATCAAAAACCACATCGTCTTGACGATTCAGAGCAGTAATAAATTAGATTTTTTGCGTCGATATGTGACAATAAATGAAACATGGATCTATCATATCACTCCGGAATCAAAACGATCATCATCCGAGAAGACTTTTTACTGTAAATCACTACCAGACAGTATGAGGTAGGTTAAACACACACACACACTTTACGAATTGAAAAGATGCCAAAATGAACTTTTCTGTTTTCATTCAAGATTCAATGAAAAACATTTGTTTAGAATCTCTTAGTAATATTTATTAAAATTTGAGTAATACGAGATAAACAACAGATTTATTTCACAGAGAAAATGGTTTTTATTGTTAGTAGAGCATTTAAACCAAAACAATCTAGTGGAATTTCCAACTTTTTAGGACATCCTGAGCATCCTGATTCATTGTTCGGAACAGTTTCTAGGCAGTTTGTCATGTTGATTTAAAATGCGTCATTAGCCAGATATCAACTTCCCATGCTTTTTATCACCAATATTTAGTTCGATACAACGGATAGGTTCCCAAATAGTCATTCAAGTACAAGTGAACCTACAGTGCTTCCAAGCACTCGTGTAAAACATTCTGGAACGAAGTAAATACCTACTTTCGAAAGACACATGAATCACTCGCAGCAGATTGATAGCAAAACTATGCATAAACAACCATTAAAGCGTACGCATCCGGGGCTTCTTTAAATGCTTTCGACGACTCAATTATCATTTTTTTTTATTCACTTCCTGACTGACTTATGACCAGACCCACTAACCTGAAGAGGGATTAGAATAACAAGCCAGCAATATGCCCTGGGCGTGCAATACAAATGGTCAAACACTATGGATAATGTCGAGGATGGCGCCAGGGGCTGCAATTTTTACAAAAATTCGAGAAAACTAATACCTTTCAAGTGGTTCTGTTCACATATTTTTGCGATGACTTTGGCACGCAACGTGAGAACCACCGAAGAATGAGGAAACGCATTAACAGGAAGGGGGCAATGTGGATGGAATTAGAGGGTCGGAATTTCCAAAGCTGTCATCACCAGCGCCAGCCAGCTTTTTTTTTTGGAAACACAGACGGGGACTGCATGAGAACAACAGAAAGACCTTCGTCATCGTCCGTCCATCCGTCCGTCCACTTGTCCGAGCAGCATTTCCTTTCTGTGGCAGTGGGTGATTTTTTTTAGCAAAACCAATAATAAGACAAAATAGGCACTTCCTAGGCATTATTTCGAAATCGGAATCGGATGTTTATTTTCCTTTTACTTCAATGATAAAGTCAACCGAAGACAATGGAACGAGAAGAAAGAAACAGGAAGGAAGAAATACATTCCATGGCCAACTTGTTGCAGACAGCTCAATAGGTAAATGCGTTGGCGCAGCGTGAGATTTGGGTCTTGCTTTTTTGACATATTGGCGGGCGGACTTTCCGAGTCCTTAAATTTGCCGGAATGGATGGTCTTTTGTGTTTCTTTTCAAATTATTTGTTTTACTCCGAAATAATTAAAGGCTTGAGGTGAACACCGGGAACGGTTCAACGGTGACGAGGGTTCCAAAAGTTTACGGAAGAGGCAATTAGCTATGCGTCGACGGGAATTCCGGAACACTCAAACTAGATTTCTCTTGTGATACAAAGAACAGCATATGTTTCACAGTATTCCAGTGTATTTTTACGAAACATATCCAATGATTTGTTGTCCATTCCCAGTCAGTTGATCGGAGCTCGCATTCCAATTATAGGTTTATTTAGTTGTACTCAACTTTCAAAATTACTATACTTTCTCATACAATTTATAGAGCAACGGATTTGCCCAATTCGTTGTTTTGCTTCAATGTAGTAATACTAGGTCAAATGTATTCAAATATTGAGGAGGTTCCAACAAGCAATTCCAGAAATGAACAGCAAAAACAATGGTAAAATCATGAAAACATTAGCTAAGCATTGAACGAGAGACCTATGCTGATCAAGACTAATTTTTAAATAAGACGAATGCTTTTTTTCTGGTAATTTCTGAAAATCGGTAATTGTTCAAAAATGGTGTTCAAGAAATTTAAGAAAAACGATTAAATACACTGAAAAAATCGTAAAAAAAGCTGAATGTTCTTTCATGAAATAGAAAATTAACCTAACAACCTATCTGGATAGATTAAATTTGGAATAAAACAAATTTTCCTTTGGTTTAATCCAAGGTGCTTTTTTATTCATTCAATTGTGCATTATTAGTCATGTTAAAACTATTATTAGTTGCTACGAACTTGCATTGTTTACTCCTGTCTAGTTGCTTTTGTCCAAAGTTTTCCTATAGTTGTAGCTTGTTGTAGTTAACTTTTCACGAGAACCCAAATCGTCGCAACTCTGGGCAGTTAGGTTAGTTAGAATTCATCTCTTTCGATACAACATGGACTCCATTTGCTTTATACTATTTCAAAACATCTTTGGTGTAGTGATAAGATGCCAAATCAGTTTAATAATAGCGAAGGAGCATTATGGCTACGTAGAAATGGTAACAATCCTTTCTTTAGGCTTTCTTCACGGTATATTACCTTGTTCATTGTTCCGGTAGTGATGAAGCTTTGGCTTGCTCGACCACAGCTGCATATTGCTTGCCAAACCATTTTTTTTGGGGAAACTGTCCTTTTTCTACGTCTTGAAATGTTCCTCTATGCCGTTCCGTTGCATGGCATTTCGGAAGGCTGCTTAAAGTCTTTCAAATATTCGCAATACAACTTTTCAGCCCGGGTTTCAGCCGTCACATTCTGTTTATCATTACGGTTCGGTACAGTTTTCACTTTAAATGACTTTATACCTTGCCGGTGCATGGAAATATGCATGAAAATTCAAGACATTTTTTATTTTTCTAGTCCCAGTGCGTACCGAAAGATCGGGTCTTTTCTACAATATTTACTTCACAATCGCGTCCAACACTATCGTCTTCTAAATTATGATCAACCCCGCCACCAGGATAGAACAGTATCCGATGAGTGGTTGTGATTTGGTATCTTTCCTGAGATCCGCTCCCAGCCTTCCTATCTGTTGTGTATCGAAATATTGAGGAACATTATAGACGGTACTTGCAGAAAAATTTGTTTGCAAGTTTTTTTACTGACAGATTCTCAATGCAACCACACCCAATTACTTTTCGCGCCTGCTCTTCTTTTGACGCCATCTTCGATATAAAATTGTAGTATCGCCAAAAATTGATTTTGCACAATAAACAGACATACTTTTATCAGTCTGTGAAATATTTCACGCGCTGATGAAGTTTTGCCGAAGATATACATATTCACGGGTGTCCAGATTTTGTTGCGAACAAGCCTTAGAACACGCATCCAACGTGAATTTGATTACGACATTTCTAAAAATGAAAAAGGCATTTGCAAAATTCCAAGTTTCACATAAGAAGGTGTCAAAATGACGAACAATGAGATGAAATCATAAACCTTTTTTATCCACCTAATGGTGTATGATGCCTTTCTCATATAACTTATATTTTCAAATATATCACTAGAAGATTCTGTGAAGAATTTTTTTTCAATCTTAAATAAAATAAGAAACTTCCTTTGGGTATAAACTAAAATAACGTTTTCAATTTGTTAACAGTTATGTCAAGTTAATTAGAATTTTTGTTTATTTCACATCGTTGCACTAAATGATTAAACACACTACACCCTATAGTTCTGGAACCGAAAGTCCGATTCGGATGAAATTAAATAGGAACCTAAGAGACTACAGGAACTTTTATTTGAGCCTGTTTGTGGAAATCGATTAAATCATCTCTGAGAAAATTGAGTGAGGCTCATTTTAAACTTTTGGCCATTATTTCCGGTACTTTTGGAACCAGGAACTTGGAACCAGTATAGTCGAAATCGGTTCGTTTAGTAAGTAACTAATATAGTCTACAAATTGAGCCAGTTTTAAGCCAAGTCTAGAAGAATTTTACCATTTCTTGCAACGTGCACGAAAATTTATAATTTTTTTACCTAGAAAATATAAATTTCAATGTGACAACCCTGCATGCTATAAGAAATTGAACAAAGCACGCTGCGAACGGAGCAAAGCCGCACGTACCGTCGCGTGCTAGTTTTGCATCGTCATTTTGAATGACGATTTAAATGTTTTGACACTCATCGCCCTATAATTTCGGAACTGTAAGTCGGATCTGGATGAAATTGCACAGTATATTCAAAGACAATGAGAGTTGCAATTTGAATCATGAATCGTGAAAGTCGGTTTAGCCGTTGTTGAGAAATCAAAGTGAGCGAAGACTGGGGACTAGTAGCAAATACAAATAATAATACGGAGTGCTTCGACAATTATCGAGGACACATTTTACGATACGTGGTACACTGGCTAGGTAAACTGCCAGAGTGACAGTGTACTTTAAAAAATTTTGTATACAATTGGCAACGCTTAATAAAAAATACCTAAAAGCAGTATTTCCATAGACACTGTTGATTGTTTTGTAATAATGCCGAAAAAATCTGCGGTAGATGTACATTATTGTATATTTTGAATTATTAATCTGTTTTCAGACATTCAGGAGCTATGGGCAAAAGACAGAATCCATGTTAAAAGTTTTGTGATGCTGCACGGGTCACTCCAAACCGAATCTATAATCTGCTTTAGTTCAAATTCCCCGTATGGGATTCGCAGAAGGGAGTAATGCTATTAGCATTTTCCATAATCACTAGAACTGGCCGCTAAACAGGAAAATGTACTACAACAATCGACAAAATTACGCAAACAGCTACCATCAACGCGAACCGTTCTAGTTTTATACAATAAACTGTCCAGTTGAGCACAACAACCTTGTCATAGTCACTACAAAATAAGAATCGTTTCAGCATCTCCAAACTAAGTGAGAATGAATTAAGTTTTCAGAATGCTATCACTAAATATTGAGCCGATTACAAATAATTGAGACATTGGATATGCTTAAAACTGTTCTTCTCCCTAGCCAAATGCTTAGGGTGATGAGCTTACACCCACTATCACTACATCTACTTCCATAGCTTGGGGTAACGAAAATGGAGAACTAGTACAGGGTCCGGCACTCGAAGTGTAACCAATTAAAAAGGCCATAAATTCAGTTTGGAAAATTACTTTTACTTAATTCAAAGTACGAAATGTGTAAAAATAATACAAAATTCAGAATCAATTCACTTTTGCTCGATATGACCACCTTTTGCCTTGACTATGGCCTTTAGACGGTCAAAAAACGAATCGCAAGCTGCCCGAATGTGACCTGCAGGTGTATTTTGGCCCACTCGCGGACAATAACTTTTTTCAGCGCCTCGAGACTGGTGTATCTTTTAGTTCGGACTTTGCTCTCCAAAATGGCCCAAAGAGAATAATCCATTGGATTCGCATCTGGTGAATTCGAGAGCCATTGTGTGGACGTGATGAAGTTCGGAACGTTGTTTTTCAGCCATTCTTGGTTCACTCGAGCTTTGTGAGACGGTGCCGAGTCCTGCTGAAACGTCCATGGTCTGCCACCGAAATGTTTGTCTGCCCACGGCTTCAAAGCAACCTCCAGAATACTTTCCCGATAATATGTCGCATTTACCTTGACGCCAGGCTCGAAGGTCTGAAGTTGGTTACACTTCGAGTGCCGGACCCTGTAGTACCTCAAAATTCACGAATTTCAAAGATTTCGCACCTATTTACCACGTCACTTGAAAAAACACTTATCAAATTGATTTTTTTCTCATCGTCCTGTACATATACATTTTGCGATCCCGACGAATTGAGGCTTCGATTCAAAAGATGGCTTTCACAGCAATTGCATTGATCTATATCAGAAAGAGAAACATACATTCAATTATAGAGAACGAATTGTTGACATCTTACTATACAAAATTTGAGTATTAACAGTATCTTCTATATCTGCAGTGCTTAGCTAGAAGATAATTTCCAAGAAATAGTATACAACTGGTAGGGTGTGATATACAAAAACGTTACACAGAAATGAACAAAATCATATATTATACAATAGAATTTGCAAAACGTGTAATCGATGCTCTACGTCGACTTAGATCTATCCGCACTAGGCCGATCCGAGCTCTCCGGTACCACCTTCTTTCCATATTTGACTATGGCTGAACTGCACATACAGCTGTGTGAATGTGCTGCTCAGCCATAGCCGAAGCAGAAAAAAAGTCGGTACCGGAGAGCTCGGATCGGTTGAATCGGCCTAGTGCGAGTCGGCCTCAAATCTCCGAAATCCGTGCGTAGCTTTATCATAAAAATGTTTAGATGCAATAATTGTGGATATGGATTGCCAACACAAAGTGTAAAACTTTTTTATTGTGTGATGTGATTATATACGAAGTTTTAAAACGCTATTTCATCTGAAAACAAATTTAAATAGAAACGTTCATTCATATCGGCAATTATAATTATTAATTACTTACCAAATCCTATGTAGCAAATTTCATTTGACAGTTGAAATTTTTTTACAGTAACAATACACATAAATAAACAAACTTGTTTTACTCTGTAGCAACTAGTTAGCAGCGTTGCCAGAATTTTTCTATCGCAATGAAACGGAAATATGGGCTAGGCTTACTAGTTCATTCTATGAACCAAACATTGACGATTCGTTCATATGAGACCTAGGGGTATTATTATTTGTATTTGCTAGTAGTCCCAAAGTAGTTTTATATATTCACTAACTAACAAAATCTGCCAACTAGATGAATTTGGCAGTAACTTTCGGCAGTAACCTCATTTCGGTATCGCTTGTGAAAAAATACTCATGAAATTGAAAATTTTCACTAATCGTACTGTAATACCGGAACCGGAAGTCGTACCTGGATCAACTTTTCGAGAACTTTTCAAAGAATTTCAAGACCTCGGTTAGGAAACTTTCGTTTAGGAAAATTTTTTCAAATGTTCAAGGAAAATCGGTTAGGAAATTTTTTTCGAATGTCAACCAATTGTATTTTATTACAAAAAATTACTTTTCTAGAGGGGTTAGTGGAATGAACCAAATCGTCTTTAAAGAAAATAAGTTCCATTTAATTCCACTATGTTCAAAACATTTTTCAGTATTTCGTCACTAATGTCGGGCGGGATAAAAAGTTAGAAAATTGTTTGCTTTATGTTGTGTACAAGAGTACATTGAATAAAATTTTGAAAAATTAAAAAATAAACATATTTTTTTATTCTCAAATAGGTCTCTTTTCACCACCCTATTACATCGGTATCTTTTTCAAAATAGTCAATCATTACCCCATCTGTGGAATCATAACGTTAATTGATATGGTTAATAATGCGTTTCCTTCACTAGAAAAAAAAGTTCTCCTAGCCGTCACACTCGTTTTGGCCAGACCAGAGACTCGTAAATCAACACTACCGCCTCCTAAATTATGATCAGTCCCGCCACCAGGATAGAACAGCATCCGATGAGTGGTTGTGGTCTGGTCTCCTTTTTCTTTTCGGTCGGCTCGGCGTCGAAGACCTGTGCAAATGTGACAGTTCGGGCTGCGAAAAAGACAACAAGTGTGACGTATTTTAGGCTAGACACTTCTGGAGACTGCCAGCGCCATCCCAGCTCGGTCGGTCGGCTATTCAAGGCAAGCGGTAAAGTAACAGACAGAACCATGAGGAGGCTGCTTCTGTCGAACACCGTCTGCCCTTTGCGAGCAGATGATGATGTGTCTCGGTCTAGGTTCCTGCATTGCACTTGTTCGCAAAAGTAGATCACCACTTTTTCTATGTATGGTTTAATGCTACGAGAATGGTGAAGCAGTGAGAAAACAATGATCGGTTTCCGACAGATCCTACAAACCGACTAGGATGTGATGCAATTTGGCGACAGTAAAATTGGTTCCCGCTTTCTAGGCGCCACCATCGGACTGCACTTTGAAGCTGGAGTGTGATGCATCGTGTTGAAGATAATAAATGCATTTAGGAGTTGTACAGATAAAGATTAAAGTACCGACGACGACGGTACGCTATCATGAATCGAGTCATCCCTGATTTAGTAGGATGTTCGGTTTTTGGATTTTTGGAAAGAAGCTTAAAAAACCAGTAGAAGCTTTCGACGACCTCTACATGCTTACGAATTCTTAATCTATTTTATGAAAGTGCATCGAAATTAGAATTTACAAGCTTAAAACTTTATATCTTCAAGCACTTCTCTTTCTTTGTGGATTTTTTGCCTGACGTCTTTTTTTACACAGATTTCCGAAGTAACGCGTTTTTTACGCGTTTTTTTTATGCGGTACGTTGCCCTCGTAAATAGGACCTGAGTGTATAAGACAGCATCAAAACATTGTGTTTGGGCCGTGCTTTCGTTATGAATATCTGTTGGGTACCACCTCGGATGCGTTTCTCGCCAGGCAGTAATTTAATTAGGAGAAAAAAGATTATGCAATTGAAGAGCATTGCATTCTCAACATTCCTTCCAACTCCGCAAGTATCATAAAATCGTTGTGTTGTAATACTTGATATTCGAGACGTACTTGAGTATCATAGCAAAGCCTTGGTATTACATTCCTGTAGTGGAATTTGACCTTCTGTTTCAACAGACTTCGCAGCCGATTCAGAGTGTACAGAACCAGTGCATAGCTGGTGCTACGATTCTACTGACACTACGAATCCTTCCAGGTCGGGGCTCGAACATACGACAACCATGCATTGAACCGCCAACCCGGGACTATCTTATTGCTATTGTTAATTAAGAATGTATTATTTTGTTTGGATAACTCAGAAATAATAACCCTAATTTCAATATGTGTTGGACAATCATAATATCTTGATCAATATCAATATCTTGTTTCGAAGTAGTTATAAAATTTGCACTAAATTCTGAAATATTCTTGCGTATGCTTTGTAAATCATCGCTTCGTTTTTCAAGACAAGCAAGCAGTAAATTTTGTGTTTCCATTAATTAACTCACAAAATGTAGTCGTTATTTAATCACATTGTTCACCCGATAAAACTTCAACACTGGAATTTCACTGTGGTTGTCAAATTTGTAATGCAATGCAGTATAATACCATACAACATAATATAGCATAACAGAAGATAATATATGAAATAATATGCTATGATACAATGCATAACAGTTGAACCGCAGTGTAAGTTATGCTCTTCTTTCGTCGTAGTTCTGCAGGAAATATAATATTTCGTTTTTAATAATAACAATAATAATAATAATAATAATAATAATAATAATAATAATAATAATAATAATAATAATAATAATAATAATAATAATAATAATAATAATAATAATAGTATCAACAATTTATGAACGGCTGAAAGAAAAAATCGGATCAGTGCAACTTATTTTGGAAAACCCGTTTAAGTATTTTTGAATGTAAAGATCGGATAAAAACATTGAGAGCAGAAACCGGACATGGATTTTGCAACGCAAGAATCGTTTAAAAGCATGTTTTCTTCAAGAACTGGACACTTAAACGGGTTTTCCAAACTACACGAAACAATGTGTTCACTCGTTGAGGGTTTCACCGGAAGTTGTATTTTCTTAAAAGTGCATATCCAGCATTCAGCTTATCAGCAACATTCTAGGAAACGAAATTAGAAATGCTTTTCCAACGAGCCATTCTGCAAATGAAGTAAAATATTTTTAATGCCCTATTAACATTTTGCTGGTTAATTCCATCTTCGGAATTAGAATCTATTGTTACATTTCTATATCATCTGTAAGTTTAGTGTTAAAGCTATAAGCGGATCAGGGCCATTTCGCCGAAAGCCGTTTCTCCGAAAGCCATTTCGCCGAAAGGGCTATTTCGCCGAATGACACTTCGCCGAATGGGTCACTTCGCCGAATGCCGATTCGCCGAATGCCATTTCGCCGAATGACATTTCGCCGAATCCTGAAATCGTAATAAGAATTGATTTAAATTAAAGACAAACGAAAGATGATAGCGTTAACGCCCGTTTCGTTGACCTACCATTGTACTTCTTGAATAATGATTGATTGTTGTACTCTTGAATGAAGATTGATTCATGAACCTCAGAAAGTAATTCCCAAGAAAACTTGTTGACTATTAGCTACTAAGCATCAAAGCAATTGCGTAGGTGTATCTACCAGGAAAATGTAGGTGGTATTTTTCGTTTATTAAGTGAAAATAAAAAAATATCTAATGCGGTTACGCCACATCATTTTGGTTCATGTGCTGTCCGACCTCGCCACTGCTCGTTCGGACCTAACTAAAGCAAAGAAACCTAGCTTTGAGTAGACAAACAAGGCGGTTAAAGGTTTGTATGCAAGTGGTCGCCGCTTTGTGCTGCAAAGCCATCTTGACTTCGGTGATGTGGCTGCGCCACATCAGTCATACAGGAGACGTAACATGCAGGAGATATAACCCTTTCGGCAAAATGACCCTTTCGCCGAAATGACCCTTTCGCCGAAATTACCCTTTCGGCGAAATGACCTATTCGACGAAACGACTTTCGGCGAAATGGCATTCGGCGAAACGACTTTCGGCGAAATGGCATTCGGCGAAATGGCTTCCGGCGATATGACCCTATAAGCAGCTACTTGGGCAATATTTCTTTAAACATTTGATCACTCCAGAATTGTATAGTCTCTAATTGTATCCTATTACATCACATTTCGACACATTCCGAAGAGACTAACAGTGAAAAGGTATTTATTGTAATAGACGTTATTTCAAATAACTGCATAATTGATTGAAAAAACTGAATCATAGTTTACTCACATGCATACAGGTAACTTTGCTGAAAGTGTCTCATCATTGCTTAGTTGCACGAATGACACCTCATTGAAAAGTTTCATTTTTCATTGAGGGTGTATGTCATCGCTCAACTATAACGTTTCCATACCCATTCGTGGTGCGTGTCCTTGCTAAACTGCAAGCACGATAAATAAAAAATGACGGTTTAGAAAAAAAATATTATTCAACAAAAATTTAAAAACATTAACATTTTAGTTGTTTTGCGATCGTAGGCTTTGTAATTCGTATACACAGTCATTAGTTGAACTAACTGATAGTTTAAATTTATTTCAACTTAAAAGTTTGTAAATTCTAAGCACTATAATTATGAACTTTATTTAAAGTTCGGTCACCGAAAACTGATTTGTTTTTGAAATATTTGTTTTTTTTTTTTATTTTTGAAATATTTGTTTTTTTTATCAAAATATTGATTGAAACAAACTAATCCATTGAGGAAAATTAATAACATTGTATTTTAGTTTCAAGCAGCAATATTTTCTATATCAAACTATATATCTATATATAAATCGTGTGAAACCCAAATTTGATTACTTTTACCATTTTTTTTTCTCTGGGTGTGTTACAGATGTTGGATTTTTCGAAAAGTTGTAACCGACCGCATTTTCTTACTAATGTTGTTAATAAGTATTAATCATTGGCATAAAAATTCCGTACACATCTCATATAGAGGTATAAAATAGTTCCTCTCAAAGCTGGAAGCATTCACCTATGCGGTTGTATGTGAGATCTCACAGTCACCTGTTCTCAAACAATAAATTCAACCAAACTCTTGTCACCAATGAGATGCCTCATCGGTCTGATTAAAGTCCTTCTCATCAGGGGACCCAACTGAAACGACATGTTTAATGATAAATCTATAGTCGGCTCGTTGCTCGGATACGATCGTATCATGCGGGATGTGAAATACTGTAACATTCAAAGGACCGATCTGCTCTCCCATGAAACCCAATCCTCCAGAACCGATACGTAAACGGTACCAATTGGAATCAGCTTCTGACTGTGCGGAAAGTGATAAAACAGTATCTTTTCAATGGTCGTTGTCGTTTCGATCCCTGCGTCTGCGTTGCCTCGGAGCCGAAGTACGACGATTCCTTTTCTGCCGAAAGTGTCCCATTTCTCTTGTCCAAGGTGTAAATGGTTTGTTAGACGGGAAGTTCTCATTGACCTGCGGCTTTTTGAATCGTCGGCTAGATTCATGACTTCGGCCGGGAACGAGACAGAAGGCATTCGTTGCGCTCATCGCCGTTATTACTGCCGTCGTTGTCAGCCAACAGCCAATAAATTAAGACCATAAAATGATACTCTCGTCTCGGAGTCATCTGTGCTGCTTTTCGCTTTTTTTTTTCTCTTCGGCTCGGGATTTCGGCTGACTATCGAAGGTGCGCACAGCATGACGGGGAAAAGTGTTGCCCGTGGGTTCCACTTATCAGAAAGGTCGAATCTAAAGCCACAAAGTGGATGTTACTCCGTGGGTATGCCGAGAGAAGGTTTTCTTCCTTCTGCTGCAATCAGAGAGCTTCTTTTTTTTGCTGATTTCAAAAGTGAGAAAAAATTCGTTGATATTTGATACTTTAGAGGAAATCGAGCTTATTAGATAAATATGCTGGCTACCATTTTTCCACAGTCTGGCGTTTTGAATTTATAGCAGATCGAGCACTTCATCGAAAAAAGCATCAGATTTTGATCTAAGCAAAGACTCGAAGACAATTCTACTGACTCAAGAATGTCAGCTGGAACGTGAACAGTTTCACTCTGGCGGTTTCAATTTATGCCGTGAAACAATGATTCATACCGAAATAAAGTGGAAATCTCTTGCATTCATCACCATACAAGCGTTAGACGTTAGACTATAAAAAATCAACTATAAAATCAATATTCTCTCACAACACTCAATGAAAGGTAATATAATCTTATCTAACTTTCTTCATCAGTAGCTTTTCTCGATTTTCTCCATATGTATTGCAGCTTATGGGGTGCCATGAGATCCACACAAGACTCGGTGGCGAACATAAAAAATTCCGGAGGCTGCTTCCTAGAATCGAACTAAGGTGTCATATAACAGAAAAAAATGCGCGTATAAAACCAAAATAATATACGTCATAAAATTGATTTTAACGCCTTCCTTATCAGTTCGTGCTAACAGTGGACCAGGTCTTGATTGTTTCGTCGTCTGTTTCGATGGGTCGTAAAAAAGCTCATCGATAAGATCCGGGATCCGTGATCCATGAATTAGTTTGACTATGGCAGCGCTGACAACCGGGCATTTCAACAGAGCCCAGATGCAGTCGATCTTTTTTGCTTTGGAATTCTTCTATCGATTGGGGGATTGTCACTACGTTATTTGCGCGAGTTGATCCCGACGTAGGGACTCTCATTCCCTTAAGATCGATGAGATGAAAACTGTTTTCGGGTGTCATATAATTGAAAGCAGAATTCTGAAATGTTCTTATCCTGCGAATGATTTTAATGAAAACGACCTTATAATAACTGAAAAATAGGAATTTCATTCATCACCAGAAACTCTCCACTCATCTTTCGACACTCTACATTCGTTACTCATTTCTACTTCCTGTGCATTTTGCTTCACCACTCATCACTCATTACTCGCAACTCATCTTTTGATATACATTCACTCTTCACTCTTCACTCTTCACTCTTCACTCTTCACTCTTCACTCTTCACTCTTCACTCTTCACTCTTCACTCTTCACTCTTCACTCATCACTCTTCACTCTTCACTCTTCACTCTTCACTCTTCACTCTTCACTCTTCACTCTTCACTCTTCACTCTTCACTCTTAACTCTTCAGTCTTCACTCTTCACTCTTCACTCTTCACTCTTCACTCTTCACTCTTCACTCTTCACTCTTCACTCTTCACTTTTCACTTTTCACTCTTCACTCTTCACTCTTATATTTATATTTTTGATCATCCCAAGATGCCTAAGTGAAAATAAAGGAAAGTTGTAAATATTTCGGGAACTATAAAATTGAACATAAATGATGGCAGTCAATATCAGAATAAAGATATAGAAGAATCTTAAATTATTCGAATTTTTCAATTCCATGTTTTTACGATCCATCAGTCATCTGAACCACGTTTACCAATGCTACCGCCGATGGATAGAGCAAGAGCCCAAGCGGTGACAACTTGACAGAATTTTGGTCATAGATTTATTGTCACATCGACCTTACCGAGGCCTCTATCTGTCGATCTGGAATTGTTCTTAACAAACTGATTAACCGATCGATGCTTTGTGGTTGATGCAGCCGTAAAGGGCAATTTGCTCCTCGAAGAAAAAAAACGATTCCAGTGATTAGAATTTCCCACGCATCACCTAACTTTTCATCCGCATCAAAAAATATTCCCGTTGCGATCAGAAATGTCAGAGAAGTCAAAAAGTGGTTATTGAAACCGTAAAAATATGCAGGTCGCCAGAAATGATCACATCTCGATCGACTCCTCCCTCTCTGCTCCGGAATGATATAGTTCGGAGTCTGGACAGGACAAACCTGAAACTGGAAGAAAAAAGAAAACTTCCTTTCGTCTAATGAAAAGTAGCTCCGAGGCGCCATGCCGCATGCTGTGCGCAGACAATAGAATGTTTGTTCTTCCCATCATCATCAAGAGAGCTAATGTCAGCCGCCTAACCCACCCATAGGACGTCTTGTGGGGAATTGGGATGCGTGCACTGATCGTCGGTCCCGAGGGAACGTGTGCAGAAATACATAAAGCAGAAAGAAAGATGGTCACACTTCTTTCAGCGAACGAATGCGATCGAGCAAATCATGATGCAAAACTATCGATAAACAACTTGATGATGTTTGTGAGGGGTAAAGACTATTGCTAAGATTACATTTATTTGGAATATTTGTTTTTTGTTGATCCGAAAAAACCTAACCCAATTTCAACATTTCTGAAGATTTTCCATGTTCAATCGTAACAGTTTACACTAATAAAAGTAATAGTAATCATTTTGAAATCGATTTTCTTCTACTCCGAGTGTACTTTTATTGCTGATATCTATTTGTACTATTGAATAAACGATAAAAATGTTACAAATCACTACTGCCGATATAAAAACTCCCGAAAGAATCCTCCTTTTCTTGGTTCCATTTTTCATTGTCTGGTGTCGCTACCGGTAAATCAGCTTTGCGACAATGTGCCAATAGCGACCGACTGTTTATTTTACTGTTGCCGGATCTGAAATGTTTCAACAGCAGTTTGTTTTGAAATGTTTCCTCCTTCAGCGCTGAAAATTTCGCCACGTTTTATTTAGGGTAAGGGCTCCCCATTTCATCTTATTTGTAAGGACCCGGATATTATTACTTCATATTTCTGCTTAATTCGACTTACTCCACATTAAGAATTGTTTCACATTAGAATCAATCAAACTTTTCAAAATTATTGCGTTGTTTTACTTTCCTTTCGTTTTACATTTTAAGTTTCACTGTAATGTTAGACTGGGTTGGCCCATTAAAAAATATGAAAATATCTGGTGCACGGCTGATGAAACACACGCACACATAACAGGGTTATGTTGACATGTATCGGAATGAAACCAGTGCGACTAGGTTTGCCATAATGGTTATTTCATTAGAATTTAACACGAACTTTCTAGTAATATTTGAAGCGGAAACAGTGTTATTAAAATTCAAATATCAATAATATAACTGCACTAATATCACGGATCCCAAAAAAAATACTTGTTGATTGTAATCAAAAGAAGAAAACATATGTTTTTTTTTCATGACATTATGAGCAAATTTGGCAACCTTCCGATACGAAATGAGATGAAATCAAAGCACAATCAAGTGAATTAAGTGAAAATTTTCATCTCACATTTTTGAAGGTTTTCATTGATTAAACAAGTAAAAAGTGAACATTACTAATTATGAAGTCATGCAACATTGAAATTACGAGGATGGCAAAGTTAAATAGCGAATTTCTAAATCTGGAGGTATCGTACACCAATCGACTCAGCTCGACGAACTGAGCAAATGCCCGTGTGTGTATGTTTGTGGGTATTTGTGTTTATCTGCATCTGAATTGTTGACAAAAAGGTCGAGATCTCAAAGATGACTGGACCGATTTCTGTCACACTAGACACAAATGAAAGGGCTCTTCGGCGGCCTGAACGCTATTGAATGTTTCTGAGATTGGAATTTTGACAATATCTGTCACGAATGACTTTGTAACAAGCCATAAATTGTTAAAATAGGTCTATTTTAACGCAGATATGAATATATTTGAGTAAGCGACTTTTTTCTCTATTCCAGCAGTAAGAGTTTTGATCACTGTATTTAAAAGCGATGCTTGGGAGCAAAGTGAAAGACGTTTTCTATTTTTGTTCCTTGCGATTGAAAGATGGCAGTATTTTCGAATTCACAACAATTTCACATTTATATTGATTTAACAATAATTTCTGAAAGAACATCACTTCTTACAGCCATATACCATTCGAATCAGTGCGGGGTTGGGAATCGAGCCCAGGCAGGCTGCGTGAAAGGGGCATAGATTTACTCATCAGTCTACGCCCGTCCCCAAATAAATCAAATGTCACACGTTTATACTCAAATGCTTGTCGACCACATCCCGTTTTGATCCTTCATACAGTGACATACTGATCAAGGTTAGTCGGTAGTGCTTGAAGACGATCCAGTGCTATGGGCGGTAGTTCTGCTACAATAGTTGGTACACGGAGAACCTTTCGATCATAAAATTGCGATATCACAGTTTTTGATTTTTGAGATAGTTGATTTAACTAATTTCTTTTTGATTCAACCAATATGGTTTTTGATTTGAATATATTCATGTAGTTGAAAAATATGTTGCTTTGAATGCTGTCAAATGCCGGAGACAGTTGAAAGCAAAACAATAATCGCAATGCAAAATCATAAACTTTTTTATTTGAAATCTGTTCGCGTCGCTTCAAAAAGTCATAAAAACAACATCTAGCGTTTGGTGAAATTGTGTTCATTCGATTTGAGAAATTTATGATTCCATAACAAGTGTTTATCTAATAGCGGTGTTGTGTAAAGTTAACCTTGTTTAAGATGAAAAAGATTTGGTGACAAATTAGAAAATGTTAATGAATGATCATTACGAGATCTTTCAGGTAAGCGCAAAAATTGTATGCTTCAAATTCGATCATTGATTTACTTCCAGCAGACTGTTTTACTTTCAGCTGTTTGATACCGATGATGATGTTCATGCATTAGCAATGAAACGCTTTCGACATGAATTTAATTTATAAAAGTAACAGGAGCGAAGGGTTTCAAACACACAGAACGCGCTGCGATTGAATGGCGCGTTTGAATTGCCGTCGCAAAATTCCAATTCCCAGCGGTTGATGCACCCAAGCTCATATAAATTGACTTAAATTATCAGTGCATAACTTTAGTTCAACCGTTTGAAAGCATCATCTTTCAATACTCATTTTTTAGGTAAATTAATAATTTCGCTTATTTACGCGCCCCTCCGGGCACTTTTGCTGATTAAAAACGTTTTTCTACATCAATCATTTCCGATCGAATCAGAAGTATTTTTTTTTGAATTTAGATCTTTACTGATCTCAACTTGACATGATCATGATCATACAAAAATCAAAATCACTTAGGGATCAGATCAATTCTGATTCCGTAATGATAATTTATTCCTTGGTTCAGATCACTTGAAATCAGCAGTGATCGGTGGTTTTCCCAGCAATAATGATATTACTTGTCAATGTAAAATACTGTTTATATTTTAACAACGATATTTATTTCATGAATCTCAACATACCGAACTTATTTCAAATAGATCATGACGTATATCAGTAAGTATATTTTGATTATTTTCGCAAATCAATAACATTGTTCGAGTTGATTCAACTTTTTGCAATGTCTAAAACAAATAAAACCGATTTATTTTTCAACTAACAGAATTTTGTTTTAATAACAACACCAGTTATTTCAAATAAAATATTTGTTGAAATTGAAAGGTATGTGTCCTCACTAATTGACAGCATTTTTTTTTCAAACAGTTAAATTAGTTGTCTCAACCTAAGACAAGACCTGACAACTGGCTTCTTATTCTTCCTTCCGAATCATCCTTCTCGTCATTTTCGCCCTGTAGAATAAATACCAACGTATCGGCTACAGTGTAGCCATATTTACAGATTTTTTAATAACTTTATGCTAGGAAAAAACTATTTATTAAATTTAAATTTTTAGACTCGGTTTCTGATTTGAAATAAACATGAAAAATGGTTTTGTGAATGCATTATATTATTATATATTAATGCTTAAAAACAATCATTCGAGCTTTGATGACAAAACACGAAATATCTCATGTTGAACGCAAAATCGAATCCATTGATGACGTATTACCGGATCTTTTGGAAACCGGAAAAAGTCAAGTTGGGATAGAAAAGCTTAGTGTGACCACAGTGTGGACCACAACAGTTCATTCTTCTCGTAAAACTAAACACACTTTCGAGTTTACACTAATTTAACAAATCTTTTTTGGTTACACTTTAATTCACTAAAAAGAAAAACGGCTTGATGCTGATTTTAATTACACAGTGCTGCCACTGTAAACATTTATTACAAATGAGATTGGAAAAAAGTGAAACATCTTCTGAAAATTTTCATTTTCATTGGTGAGCTAAAATTATACATTTTCATAAACTTGTTTTTTGATTTTCTTTATACTTGGCATCATTGCTCGCGTACCCTGCAAAAGTTTTTTCTTTTCACAATGTGCAGGTAGCAACATCAAAATCAGAAACTGGTCCATTTTGGAACAAAAGCAGTCCCCCCAGTTGTCAGGTCTTGTTTTAGGTTTCAACCATCGTTTCTGCTAATCGAAAAACAAAAATGACAGTTTAATTAAAACAACAATCGATTAGTTGTACCAAATTTTAACCAATCGAATTCAGAAAATCAACTAATATTCTGGTTAAAATGGGATCGCGGGTGGTTCCGTGTAGACACACACAAATCAAACATCATGCATGCTAAAAGATATCACCGACAAAATATTGGCCGCTTTGTCTATATTATTGAAAAAGAAAACCAAGATCTTTATCAATGAGCTTATAATTATAAGCTCGGAGAGGTAAGCTCATTTGTCACGTGACATACTTAATCTGCATGCCAAATTGCATAATAACTTGTCAATACATTTCGCATCGCTTTGGTACATGGTCATTTGGGATGGATGTTCAAAAACTCTATCCCATCCGTATAACAAAAGGGACAAAACATTTAAACAAGGTAAACTTGAACGAAAGCAAACAAAACGTGGCAAAAAAGTTCCCCAGGGGCACTTCATAAATATCTTTCACGACTGGAAATTAGTTTATTATCCAACGATTGTTAGAATCCTCTCCTCGGCTGTTGATTTTCGGAGCCTCGCTGAGTTTGAACTAAATGACGCCACGGTCGTCGATTCCGGTGCCATGTGACCACCATCCGACAGCAATGTCTTTTCAATGGAGGAAATGAGTTTCGTCAAACAAGCGGTTGAACATGGCACCGGG
This sequence comes from Malaya genurostris, assembly GCF_030247185.1. Classification (NCBI taxonomy): domain Eukaryota; kingdom Metazoa; phylum Arthropoda; class Insecta; order Diptera; family Culicidae; genus Malaya; species Malaya genurostris. The sequence goes on along the minus strand of NC_080572.1, from coordinate 231,607,449 downwards.
GCGCCGTACCAACAATTCCTTTCTAGGCGGTGGTCGGTGGGCTGATCCCGGAAAAGATTATAATTATGACTTTGCGAAAAAAAAGGCACTATCGGCTATCCAGACATAGCCGGGGAAACAACGACGGTAGAGAATCGAAAAACTAACAACACTTTCGTCATTGCCGTCCATTGCGGGACGAAACCAAGTGATTGATGAAGGCTCAGATCAATAGGCCGTTTCGATTCTGTACCAGAAGAATGCAGTCAATAAAACAAACAAAATTCGAGCAGAAGTTACCCGCAGGCCACGCAAGAAGCGAAGAGAATGGAAAACACGGTGAAGTCGGAAGTTGCTACTCGATCGAAATACATTTTTTTTTGCATGATTCCTTTTTGAGGTCCTTGAGACATTTTCTGGTGTGTTTTTCAAATGTTCGTCACTTGAAATTGGTGTTTCCTAGCGGTAATTGAATTTTAAGTGAACTTTTTGAGAAACATGTTATTTTTTTCTCACAAACACCATTAGAAGATAGCTGGGAAAATTGTCAAAGACATTATACCGCAGTGAAGAGCATCACTAGACGAAACCACAAATTAGTGCTTATTAGCCGAATCATATTCGGAATGAATATGTAAAGAGCCGCCTTGAAGTAACGCTAGGTCAACGTAGGTCGTGAGAGCTAATTCCAGAAGGAACGTTTTCAAATTTTGCTTTACCTCAAAAGATACCGAAAAATCGTAAATCACACATGTTCTTTTACAGATTAGTATGAGACTTTTCTAAATGCATCAAATTGATCTATAATTGTGGACGGAAATTTATAAGATATACAAGGTGTTTTACATGATCATAGCTTTTTTCATTAAATTGTACGAATGTTGAAATTACAATTTCAATCCTTAGCAAAAATTACTCATGGAAATGATTGAATGTGAAGGTTCAAAATTCGTGCTATATTCACAGTATCAATTTCCCCAGGGTCACCAACGAACTGGTACATTCTAATAAAAGAAATTGATAAAAACAAACACACCGGAAAAAAGGAATTGTAACAATCTCTATGTGATTATCAATTGATGTTAAAAAATTAGACGTACTGAACATCAAATGCAAGAATTGTCTATTTTCGATAAATATTGCAAGTAAATCACACGTTATTACGTCGAAACAACGTATTGAGTAGATTACATCAGCTTGACTGAATACTGTATACGATTCTAACAGGAATTTATGCATCTTTTCTTGTAATATTACAACCTTTAGAACGACACCAACACATTTGTGATATTACATCAAAATTGCTGCACATCAGACATCACTACTTCACAGTTCGAAAAATTCTTGTGATTTTACATCTTATCAGATGCACATAAATAGAGCGTCATATTTTACACAAATTTATATTCAAGAAGCTGAAAAATTGTGTAATTTGAAAATTACATGGCTTCAAAACGAATGGAATAAAAATCAAAAGATCGACAGCAACAACGCGACCTGAACCGAAAAACATTAGATCACAAAGCACATCAGTTAGTCGACTGAGCCACATAAGCACATATCTGCTTGGCTGGTAAATCGTGCATAAAAGTTGATACAGTCTCACTTGCTAGCCGAGTACAAATTACACTCGGAACCAGTAAATTGCGTCATTTGAAAAGTTAAGTAGTTATGAATTGTATCCTTTGTAGAATTATGTCACCTGTAAAATTCATAATTTCTTTCTGTGTTAGTACTGATGTGCAGCGATTACGATTTAATATCACAACAATCTCGGTGTCGCTCTAAAGGTAGTAATATTACACGAAAAGATGCATAATTTAATATCAGAAAAAATACAGTATTCTACCATACAGAAAATTATTGCATTTGATGTTCAGTGCGTCTAAATTTTTTGCACATCAACTGATCATCACATCGAGATTGTCACAATTCTTTTTTTGCTGTGTAACTAAGAGTAAATCGTTGGCCTTGAAATTTTACTTATTGGTAGTAATGATCTTCCATCTGAAATATAATCAGCAATTTATGATTAAATTATCTACAGTGTGAGATAATCAGGAATGTCTTGAACTTTTGCAATCAATGAGGAAAGCTCATCACGCTTGCTTGCCCTTCGCACAAATTCGTGGTTTGTTGTCCGATTTGCTTTCGTCCCGAAAAGTGACAAATATCTTCAACCATTTTCAGCAACATAAGCTCTGCATTCCACTTATACACGTACTTATTCAAGAAAATTCAACAATTCGGTTCTTAAAGATTCAAAAATCGATCCAGAAAAATATTTGATATCAGCTGTTTTTCAAAGAACGGCGAATCTAACATTGACAGCAAATGGAGAAAATCATCGACGAATGTTTCGACTTTGGTTTCAAATCGTGTTTAGGAATTATCGTATATTTTCTAATCAATTTATGATTTGTCGATGAATTGTTAGTTTATCTTCAAAAGGCACGCAAATGTTACCACTTTCCTTCTATATCCACTGAATAAATCAACATAAAAAGAGTTTCGCCCTTTTTCGATTTGTTTACTTTTATACTTCCTGTGTGAATTATGAAGATACGCCCTTGCGCATTTTTCATGAAATTGGCTGGTTTTCGCTACTAAGACAAATCTGTGAGCAGTTTTATTTTTTCTTTTACTATTTCCAGTAATAAAAGGTTCGGTAACCATCTAAAATAAAAAAAATAAATAGTTTCGCCCTTCCTTACTAGCAATTTAAGTATCGCCCTTTTTGTTGGCATGGAACACGGAGGGCGAAACTTGCGTAAACAAATGGAATGGCAGTTTCGCCTTTTATAGTTCTTTGTATTACTAAGATTGAAATTTTTGTAGAATACGATTTTTCAGACAACATTGTAGGATTTTGAAGCATTTATTGGTAGGAGAGAGAACCTCGATTTGTTTACTTTTATAAGATACGTCCTTCTTTGAAAAACAGCTGATATGTTCTTTAATAGAAATGCTACACTGAAAATCATTTTTATCTATTTTTTGCGGAGAAACCACTAATTGTCGAGCTCTTCTATAAGCTACCCAAAATTAGGTCGTTATCTATTCAAACTTTGACTTGCGTGCTTTTTTATGGCATAACACTTTGGGTTTATTTACATTTACCTAAATTTTGAGGTCATTACTCGTTACCTCAAATTGGGTAGATTGGCATTTTGATTGATTTAGGGCAGGTTTTGACCTAAAATTAGATAGCGGCTGGTAAGAGAGTAGTGTCAATTGAGGTTTCTATGCCCGATGAAAAATGAACGGTGGCTCTACTGAAAAATTGGTGACCAACACGTTTCCTGATGAAAACAAAACAATATGTAAAAGCGAGTCACACGCAGCATCAAGCGGCTATCACCTGAATGGAACGATTACGGAACAACAACATTAATTGTAAGCAATTCATATGAAAGGACACTACGTCAAGTTCACGGAACTTTTCAACGTCGGATACGTGAGCAATATTCGGCTAAATAAAATTAATAAACCAATCTGGACGTCGACCGAAGTTGATTGATCGTCTGAACTGTGTTTAATGCATTCGTTTCCTGATGAAAACGAACCAATCTCATTTGCATTTGTGGTTGTAAGTGAGCTGTCAGAGAGCCTAATTAGGTTTTTTACCGTCACTGTTAACCTTCATCGGATGAGCACATTTTGACAGTTCAGCGGTACTGTTTGTAAACAGATTTTTTTTTGTCTATTGACAAACGGATGAGATCGTTCACGGTCCATATCGCCTGAATAAAGTTGCAAAACATTTGTTAACGATTCGATACGGTCCGTTTCAGAGATTTATCAAATAAAAGTGGCTAGTTGTGAAGTTTAAAGATGATTGTTTGATATGTGTTCCTCGATTTGGTTTAAGGTTGTTTGTAAACAGTACCGCTGAACTGTCAAGGATAAATGATTGTTCATTTGTGACGTCACGATAAAAAATCTAAGAGTAATGTGATCCTCTCTGTGTACAGTTCGGTGGCCAGATTTTTAATTTCTTCCGCCAAGTCTTATTCAATTGAATGATAGAATAAGTTTGACGTGAATAAGGTGTGCTTCACTATAGGTACTGCGAATAAGGATTTACCATCGACTTGAGAATCGGTGCATTGTTTTGGTGAAACAGTGTTGTTTTCTTCGATATATGAGGTCGTATTTCCTTGATTTTTGCATTTAAACGATCTTACAATGCTGTGTACCCAAGCAACCAGAGGTTCAACAATTACTTAAAACATCCACTTTATTGCTGCTTAACTTAACAACCTATTTTAATCCACTAGGTGTGCAGAGATGTCCATCTCCTATGACGAAGAGCAAGCAAAATTTCTCCCCTCGCACTGACAACTTCATCGAGAGCTCTTCTCTTTCACATATATACACAACTGTTGTATAAAGTGTGCACGCATCATGAGTGCGTTTGTTTATTTCCTTTTACCTCCTCCACTGAATCGCACCAAAGTGCTAGAGCATTAACTAATAAATTCTCTGAGGTGGATGCAGATACTTTCACAGAGGTGTACACACCGGTGAGCACTTTGGTGTATGGTTTGCGTAGAAGAAGCGTTTGCAATTTATCGTTAAATTTTCGGTTTTCCTTGCAAATTTTTCATAACAAGGCCAGATCTACTCTCTATTAATTGAAGTTCACAGAAGTGTTCGCTCACCATCACGCGCCAGTGATCACTTGGGTGTATTTAGGCGAGAGCACGTGAGAGCGATTCGTGCGAAGAGAATGTTATTCTCTCACAATAGCTTCTTTCAACACAATCACACACTCAAAGTCTGTCTGTCTGGACACTGAGAAGAAGTACGCTTTCCTCTTTGTGTGGAGCGGAGCAAATGTATCCGCAGTGTATAATTGAAACCTACGCCCTGATGTATCACTCTAGTGAAATGCCATCTCTGTAGGCCTTTCTCATTAACATTTGTCTCATTAACATTTGCCTTTCTCATTAACATTTGTCTGTACCATATTCAACATACATCACACACCGGTAACAGACATTTGTCCCAGCACCGTGATTCTGATTTCTTCAAAACGGTTGAAAACTCGTGATCATGTATGGTCGGTGCAGATGGACTCGCATGTGATTTCTAAACCGCGCTTCGATGTAGTTTTTCGTTTCCTTTTCGTGTGGACGAAATCGAATTCCGCACACAGCGTGCTTCGTCCGTAGAGGCGGTGTTGTATTTTCTTCTTCCGTAGCAGCGAGTGTACATACCGGTGAGTTTTATTTGAAGTTTTGAAACTTGTGACACCCATAACCCTGTAATTTCGGAACCGGGTAAAATTAAGGATTGCCAAATAGAATCATAAGACCTCATTATTATTAATTTATCGTTTATTTATACCCGGTTTTAACCATATAGCGGTCTTTCAACGGGTTTTGAAATTAACTACTGCAAAAGTGAGATATATTTCATATTAGACGAACGGGACTTCGTTAGCCATTTGAACACTGTCAGCACAAAAACTAACTACTGACCATGGTTGAAAATTCTATCCGGTTGTAAATGACCTCAAACAACTATGCCTAGCGCCTAACCTCACAAAAGTTGTCTACACTGGTTTAGTTTTTTTTTATTTGGTAGCAGGGAAAAGCCCAGTTTAGATGAAATTTGGAATTCTCTCTCTCCAGCAGGCATAAAACTTCATTATTTATATCAACAGATTACAATGATCCAACAGATACATTTAGGCTTAACACTACAATTAAAACTAAATTTATAGCACTATAACTAGTTGAAAACAGCAAGCATAACAGGTCAGTAATAGTGTTCTTACTAAAAAGATGAGAGAGTGGAGAAAAGTGGATAGGTAAATGTTATATAAGGGTTGGCGGAGGGGGTGCTAAACGAACGAACTTTACGAACGGGATTAGAATCAGCATGCAGATTTATTTGGTAGCAGTGAAAAGCCCAATTTAGATGAAATTTTGCATTCTCTCTCTCCAGCAGGCATATAACCTCCTCATTATTTATATCAACAGATTACAATGATCCAACAGATGCATTTAGGCTTAACACTACAATCAAAACTAAATTTATAGCACTATAACTAGTTGAAAACACCAAGCATAACAGGTCAGTAATAGTGCTCTTACTAAAAAGGTGAGAGAGTGGAGAAAAGTGGTTAGGTAAATGGTATACAAGGGTTGGTGGAGGGGGTGCTAAACGAACGAACTTTACGAACGGGATTAGAATCAGCATGTAGATCTAATTTGTCATCAAAAAGATGGTGGAAGACAAACGATTTACGTTTGAGAATGCTTTGCGATAGGTTGTAGTCATACAAAATTGTTTAGCGCTTTCACATGACACCATTTTTCAAATGCATCAAGTTGAGCTTGAAACATTTTACAGTGAAGTTGAGATCGTTGAGATAGAGTAAAAATATGAACGGTCCTAAATGACTTCCTTGAGGAACTCCAGAACTAGCAGCAAATGGTGTTGTTATCCTGTTTCCTATTTTCACAGACATCTCACGACCAGTTAGATATGACTGCATCCATTCCAGTAAACCGCCATTAAAGCCAAGTCTGTAAAGTTTGGCTATTACTATTTGATGGTGTATTTTATCAAACACTACCGTGAAATCAGTATAAATTGCGTCGACCTGCTTGCGTGATTGTAAGGATCGGATACTAAATTTGTAGATGTAGATCGTTTAGGCATAAATCCGCGTTGCGTTTCAGATATGTAGTTGCAATTATGGGTTAAAAAGTCAAGAACAATTTTTTCAAATAACTTTGAGACAGCGCAAAGTGAAGGTATTCCGCGACAGTTAACACTTGGATCAATAAGTCCCGAGACTAACAATGGAAACAACATTTTTTTTGCAAAATTTTTTTTTATTCATCAACATCACCTTTTAGGGTGATACAATGGTTCCAACGTTTTTCCAATTTTTCAATACCATGTTTATAAAAAAAAAATTATCTTTCGTCTCAAAATAAGCTTCAGTTTCAGCGATGACCTCCTCATTTGAGCCAAATCTTTTTTCCTGGACCATTTTTTAAAGATCAGCAAAGAGCCAGTAGTCACTGAGGGCTAAATCTGGCGAGTATGGGAGGTGGGGAAGTAGATCAAAGCCTAATTCGTTCAATTTAAACTGCTGTTTAAATTTGCTGTTTTTGTTCCATCGAAAGCAATCGCGGCACCCACTTGGAAAAAACCTTTTTCATGCTCAATTTTTCATGAAGGATAGTAAATACACTTCCATATGATATCTGTGTCATCTCAGCAATCTCACGGAGCTTCACTTTACCATCTTTCATTATAATTTTTGTCACTTCACTCACATTTTCCGGTGTAACGGCTTCCACAGGTCTACCCGAGCGTTCCGCGTCATTTGTGTCGGTACGACCACGTTTAAACGCGTCGAACCACCGACAAATCGTTGCTTTTGATGAACAAGAGTCCGGATAACATTTTTCAATCCATTGTTTCACTTGCACGGTGTTTTTACCCATTAAAAAACAATGTTTTTTCCATTTTTTAAACAAACTACAAAACGACTTTACTCTAACCTCGATAACTCAGCTGTTTCTGGTCGGATCGACTTGAAATTTTGACCCGTTTCAAGCAAAGGTTAGTACTCTAGAGAGGCGTGGTTACTGGTTTACTACGAGCGCCATCTCTGCTTTAGTCTCGGGACTTATTGATCCATGTGTTATGTTATGTCGACTGAACTGGAACGCTTCGTTGTTCCTTTATAGAATCGGCAAATTTGTGTCAAAAAATGTTCTAGGAACGTAGAATAGTTCGTTTGGGCACAAAATGTTCGATAACGTTTGAGAATCGTTGAGTTTCCATTGTCTAGAATTTGGTCTAGGAATAAGAAGTCGGTAATACTATAAATCAGAAAAGGTTAGCCATGCAATGATTCTGTGCGCTAAGAATCGGCCACAAAGTCTGTTAAAACAAAAAGACCAAATTCCACAAAAGGAATGTAATGCAAAAACTTTGCTTTGCCAAATTTTGTAAATACCCAAAATTCTGGGCGATATGAAACAGTTGTTTAAGTCATTAGATTTATTGACATCTAAAAGATAGCAAATGACATGAATGCTACAAAACACAGAAAGTTTTACTGTCACTTGATTAGTACATTATGTTTCTGTTCTCTCCTCTTAGCATAAGATTAATGTATTTTTCTGGGTAAATCTAGTATCTTTGTCTATACTCGCTACCCCACTTAGCTCGATACCAGATTTTTCAACTGTTGACTTATTTCCGCGGAATCGATGTCTTTTTTGGCATCTTTGATTCCACTAGAAGTGGCCGTAGACGAAGGTCGAGCGCAAACCTTCTTGTGCATGAACCAGTGTAATCGTTGGCACTCTCGATCACAATACTGCACCTCTTTGCATTTGGAACACTTTTTGTCTGGCTTTTCTTCCCCGCATGAACTACAGTAGGAAATAGTATCCACGAATCCACGCTGTCCATTGATGGCCGATTTGATCACTTCCAATGCGCTGGCTACATTCTCCTTGCTGGCCAGTTGAGTAACAACCTGTCGAAACACTGTACATTCTCGAAAGGGAAACTCTCGTACGCACTCGCGAATCGTGGCTTCGATATACTCCAGAGAACCGTCTTTCCCTAAAACAAATCAAACCTATATATTTGAGTCGAAATAATAATACGAAAAATCAAAATACCCGGCTTCAGAACTCTCCTGGCAAAAAGTTCAACAAAATCGCTTTTTTGATCCTTGGTACTATTGCCGTCTTTCCGTGCTAAAAAGTAGTCACGACACTTTCCAATCTCGTTCACAAAATATCCCAAATAGTGATACTTGAACGCCATCACCTCGTTGACCTCGGTTCTTCGTTTCATCTCTCGCTCTACCATCTCTTCCAAAACCTTTTTGATGCGCTTTAAATCGTCGATAAACAGACCATACTTTTGTAAGTTTAACGCAATCCGCACCGGGTGAATATTGGTTTGCATTACAAACTTGTGGAATCCATCAAGGTGCACCACCGGAAGCATTGGTTCCGTTTGGGAACCCTGAAGCTTTGTGTAGCATTCTATTTCTTTAATAGGAACGAAATTATTAATCGTGGCAACGACTTGATGATTAGCAACGAAGGCGGCCATTTGAGCAGCTGTCCTTCCAACGGAATTGGTAGCGTGTGCATTAGCTCCCGCCAATAGTAGTTTTAGGCAGACATCAACATTGCCCGATAGGGCTCCGAAATGCAGTGCTGTGTACTTGTACTCATGTTTGCCGGAATTCACATCCGCGCCCTGATCCAGCAACAGTTGAACTGCTTCTTTGTTACCCTTGTAGGCAGCATGCTGTAACGGGGTCATTCCGTTCTCGTCCACATAATCCACACTCTGTTTGAACTGAGCCAACGCCAGCTTAAGCTCACTGATTTCATTCTTTGAGATGCAATCGAAAATAGCTTTCTGTTCCGCGGAAAGTATCACTTTCGGTACCTCTGGAGCAGCATTCCTCACCCGGTCGGCGGCAAGGCTCTCCGATTGTTCCTGAGCGACATCCTTAGCGGACATTTTTAGCGTCAGTTATTGTTGTGCGATATCACTGTAAACTGAATCGAAATGCGAAGAAAACTAAGTTATTTTCTATCTGAAACGCACCAAGCAAGAAAGTAAACATGCGCTTTTCAGTTCATAACGAGAGGAAAAATTGACAGCTAATGACTGGTTTTGAATCTTGTCAATATAAAGGGAGTACCAGATTATAGGGCAGGGTAATAGTTTTGAATGATGATTTTTCAAAATGGCAAAAGAAATAATTGGACTATACACTCAGGCAAAAAATATATGGAATTTCATAATGATTTCGTATGATTTTTAGCCACAAGAATATCGTAAGCGAATCATAAGATCGCCTTATGAAATCCCGAAAACAGGAATTCCAATAAAACGCCTTATGAAATTTATACGAAATTTTTAGGAACATTGTGCGAAAATTCTATGATAAACATAACTTCTCTCATATATTGTGAAGTTCATAAGTTGTTCGTATGAAAACTATAATAGTGATAGATAAGATGTATATTGCAGAGGTATATTTTTCATATTTATCTTATGAAATTTCGATTTTGGTGATTTTTGATGCATCATAAGATTTGCCTTATGATTTTCACTACTCAATTTGCCTGAGTGTACGTAAAGCAAACCGCATAAACATAATAATTTCATCCGACATATTTTCATATCGGCAGTTTTGGTTTGCGACGATTTTTTTTTCGTTTATTCATTAATACAAATGAATATCAGAATTAAAAGTTAGCTCGGAGGGCAATAAAATCGATTTGAAAGTGATTACTACTACGTTTTTCTAGTGAGAGCACGATTAAACACTATTGGATTAAATTTCATTGACTTTTCGCCTCACTTGTATATGACATTCAAAATAGTTATGACGATTTAAAATTTATTGAGCATCTCTAGCTTTTAAACACCTTTCCATTCAAGTTTATAATTGGCTTAAGTTTTCATATGTATTTAAAAAAATATTTCTGCGTACCATAAAGTACTTAATAGATATGATAAAATTTTATGCGTAAAAATTTGGATCTTCGCATATATTCGAAGGCTCACTAGAACTAAACAAACAACTTACTAATGTCGTTTTTCATTGAAAATACTCGTGTTTTGCTCGATTCGTGCAGCCGAGCAATCAAAACAGGTGCACTGTGTTTCATTGATTAGTCCCGCACGAAAAAAATGCACTTTCGGGGCAATTAGCAGGCAACTAGTTTGCTCCCGTTCAATTTTCCGAGCAAGAAGCGTGCAAACCAAACTATAAAAAACCGTTTCATTGATCGACTTTCAGGGCGAAACAACCGAGTGAGTAGGATCAATGAAAAACGACATAAGACTGCTATACTTACTATATATTTTACTCAAAATCAAATTTATCATTTGATTTCAAATCACCTTTACATTCGAAGAGAAATTTGTTGGAAATTAGTTAAACTGTTTTCAATGTATTCAACGGTTGATTCGCAATATTAAACTGAAGAATCCAAAAAAAATATAATACGGAATGCTTAAACAAATTTTCAAGGACACATTTTGCATCGTGCGGTACACTCACAGACTAACAGACATGACAGTATGAGTAAATTCTTATGAAAATCATTTTTCGTGATGCACTAGTTCCACCTATATTGTACTGCGCGAACTATTTACTATCGGTACACCCCTTGTGTTACGTAAAAGTTTTTTTATAAGTTGATTTCCCCTCGTTTGTCAACACCGATCAGCTGCTTGCAGGGTTGCCTGATTTCATCAAAATATTTGATAATGAATCGTCACAATAAGTTATTGGATTACGTTGATAATATATTTCACTTTTTTAGCGATGTTGGAAGGTAAACATTTATTTTACTCAACGTTGTTCTTCTAGACTATTTTTGATTGTGTTGGTGATTTTCACCCGAAATTAAGTGACGGCAGACCAGAAGCAAGTAAATATTGTAACAAAACGGGTTTGTATTGCGTTGTAGGATGAGAAGTAGGCACAAATCTGTATATAGTTTTGGCAATATGTAACTAATCTGTATCCTGCATGAAAATCGCATGGAGGTATACAAATCAATACATTACAGATAATTCTGTATGAATGGCAACTCGGTTGGTAAATGAAAAAAAAACGCAGTCTAGATGACAGACAGGATGTATTTGATAGGGTAACGTAGCGCCATCATGACAAATGCGAGTACTGTCCCAAATAAAGGAATATTCGAAATGACCGTTTATATGGTTAAAGAATCTAATTTGAGTGTCCTGTCTGTTAGTCTGTGGTACACTGTCATGATACACCAACCCGTGGACAACTTGACTGCTCCCATACATCGAGAATATAAGTAAAAGTTTTGGTTCTCTGGTTCCACAATGGCGTCGTAAATGGAATAACATTTGGAAATAACGCATCTGTTTTTCGACAATCTGCGGTTTAAATTTTTATATTAAAATAAGTAATACAAATTTTGCTAGCATTTTTTGACATTAATTAAATAATTATGATAATAAGTTACTATGGTTTAGTATAAGTATAATTTTTCTATAAGTATAATTCATCAATAGAAGGTATAAGTATAAGTATAATTCATCAATAGAAGGTTTAAAAGTAGTTCATCACAATTTCAATGAACAATGAACGTGAGGTATTTTATTCTACTGAATCTTGAAGAACAATACTACTAATTTGCAAACCAAGATTAAATCTATGGTTCCCTTATCTTTATCCGAGTCGTTAGAAGATCATCCAGTGATAACAAACACTTCTACAAATGGCTACTAATTCTTTGCGTGTTCATTGATAAGACTAAATACGTTAGGTACTCTTTAGTAACACACCACATTTCAAAAAACACTTCATTTCTAATTCTATCAATTACTATTAATAGTTATCTTTTCAGAACAAAGCGAAAACGTTGGGCAGAGTGAAATTACAAAATACGCATGTTTGTAGATTTATTATGGGTTGTTATGGATGAGTTTGTTGTTAAGCAGCGCTGTTAGAAAAAATCGCCATATTTTCATTTCATTCAGGAATTCTTTCGTGAGTCACAATATGAAAATTATGCTCCTTTTAAATATATTGCGGGAACCATACACAGTACCCGTAAATAACGAAATGAAGTATTGGTTTCGCTTGTAAACATTTTGTTTCGTAATTCATTGCACCCGTATTGTTTAGTTACACTAGCGCCGTCCTGAATTCAGTGGAACACATATGAAACAGGCTCATTTCTGTCAGGTTGTGTATGAGTTGTGATACACTGTCAGAATGACAATGTACTTTAACGATTTTTCTATAAAACTAGCAAAGCTGAAGGATAAGCACAAGTTTACCATAGTTACTGTTTGTTATAGTGAAAAAAAAATAAACAAACAGTTTTTATCTGATAATCAAGATTACAAGCGAAATGTGAATTAAACAATAATCTAGAATGGTTAAGCCATCATGAATATTTTAGGTTGAAACGAACTGGTAAATATATTTAACACTCTGCGTTCGCACATTAATTATAGGAGGAGCCTCGTGGTTGATCATGAATCATTGTAACGGGCGTTGTGTTTTTTGTTGTTGTATACCATGCGTCTCCATGTTTCAAAAGAAGGAGCCGCACGGAATAAATAGATCTCATACCTAGGTGAACGACTTCTACAGTTGAAACTGGGGTAAAATGAAGATATACAAAAACGAGACTAGTTTTCTGTTTATTACTAATTACACCAATGCACTGTGATGGTAATTCATATCGTGATTAATAGAACTAGCGGATTGTATATTCGATTGTATTAGGTTTTGCACGAACATAACATAACCTCAAAAAAATGAACAAAATAAATCAATTTTGACAGCTATCAGTGGTTTGTTTATGTGTTCATTGCGTTCATTCTGATTTGAATAAGTGTTAATAGATATGTAAACAAACCACTGATAGCTGTCAAAAGGTGAACTTGATTCATTGGCAGTTCATTGGTAGTTCAAGAAGTGATTTCATCATGGCTTAGCATTTATTCTAAAAAGGTTTACTAATATTTCAATATTTTGTGACAAACGAGTCTCGTTCGAATTCATTCGAGTGGAAGCAAGAATGATTTATTCGTATTCATTCAAAAGTGTCCGTCCGTCGTATGGCCGATAGGGACGAAAACAAGAATTAGCGTGCATAATAGATCGTAATTTTAAAACTAATCGATTTCTCGATTATATATTCTTTTTTGATTATTGGATTGTTCGAATTATACGATTAGTTTATTAATCGAATATTAGTTTGAAACTAATCGAATAAATTTCTGCCGATTATCTGGGTTGTAAATCGATAATGTCAAAAAATATTAAACTACATTAAAATAGGTCAACTATTTCGACTTGACGTCCTATTTCTGAAGTGTTTATACCCCTTAATGTGGTCATCAATTTATCCATAATACACTTCTAACCAACTTGTTACGATAAAAACCGTTTGTTACAATCCTTGCATTCATTTAGCATATTACATCTCATCCGTAAATAATTCGACGAATAAACAAAATGCGTTTTAAACATAAGAGTAACTGTTGTTGGAAATGGCGAAGCACAAGATACAGAGACCGACTCAGGAATCAATCTGGTGCACGCTCAGCCGACGACAGATTCCCAGCACCTGATCTGTCGGAGATAAGTGAGAAGATCGGCAAGCTGAGGAACAACAAAGCCGCGGGTAATGACCAGTTGCCAGGCGAGCTGCTTAAACATGGAGGGGAGACACTGGCTAGAGCGATTTCTATGACTTGACAGGAGGAGATTCTACCACAGACTAACAGACAGGACACTCAAATTAGATTCTTTAATCATTTTAACGGTCATTTCGAATATTCCTTTATTTGGGACAGTACTCACATGTGTCATGATGGCGCCACGTTACCTGATCAAAAACATCCTATCTGTCATCTAGACTGTGTTTATTTTTTTCATTTACCAACAGAGTTGCCATTCATACAGAATTACCTGTAATGTATTGATTTGTATACGTCCATGCGAATTTCATTCAAGATACAGATTTAATACATGTTGCTAAAACTAAAAACAGAATTGTGCTACTTCTCATCCTCCAACGCAATACAAAATCGAACCCGTTTTGTTACAATATTTACTTGCTTCTGATCTGCCGCCACTTAATTTCGGGTGAAAACTACCAACACAATAAAAAATAGTCTAGAAGAACAACGTTGAGTCAAATAAATGGTTACCTTCCAACATCGCGAAAAAGTTAAATATATTATCAACGTAATTAAATAATTTATTGTGACGATTCATTTTCAAATATTTTGATGAAATCAGGCATCCCTGCAAGCAGCTGATCGGTGTTGACAAACGAGGGGAAACCAACTAGTAAAAAAACTTTTACATAACACAAGGGGTGTACAGATAGTAAATAGTTCGCGCAGTACAATATAGGTGGAACTAGTGCATCACGAAAAATTATTTTTATAAGAATTTACTCATACTGTCATGTCTGTTAGTCTGTGATCATACTATGTCCCAAGAGTGAGATTGACTGATTCCGAAGACTGAACATTTGGATACGATTGGTAAGAAATAGGACATTGGATGCAAACTGTAGTTTTGGTAAGTTCGACAAATGTTAATCGTGTATACAAAACGGAAAAAAACTACTGAATATGCGTCGATTGCTTACCATTTGCGAGAGATCGGAAGTCTTTATTTAATGCTTGAATCCATTTGATGCAAACATTGCAGTGAGAAGGGGCTGGTCGATCAAAATAGCACCCCTATTCTGTACGTCGATCGATTCGAAATATTCCGATCGAATGTGCAAATTCCATTCTGCATTCCGTTCGAGTTGGGTATGAACTCGAATATCATTGGTTCGAGTTGTTCAATGTTCGAATCGACTTGACATTACTTGATCGACTTGCGTACGTATTAATTCTGTTCGGTTTGGAATCGTTCTAATTTGTTTATACAAGTGTGACGGTTTCGTTTACTAAGAAAAGTATGTAAATAATTTAGAACGTGTTGACAGCTTTGATGGTTAGTGTTCGAAATTTCAAGTGTTCCCGAACGAATTATACAAGTCGAACGGAATATGAATGCAATTTTCGAACTCGAACGAAAGTGTAGATTCGTTCGTATCATAAATCCGTCGGATTGCAGAATAGGGGTGTAGGTCACTAAAATTTGATTGAGTTAACACCTCTCTGATTCCTGGACTAAAATTATTTGCGTGTACAAAAAAAAACACACACACACATGGAAAAACCTTTTTTTCTGTAAAGCGCTGCCATACAGTGAGGCTCGGGACAGGTTAAACTTACACAGTTCAGGGGAGAGCTGGATTGTTTATTATTCGGATTAAGAAAATGAGTTGATGTTTGGTTTTATTTTATTAAACCATCACGAGAAGTCTAACAACTGAAAACTAGGAATATTTGATCACATTTTTTTTTTAAATGAATGTTTTGACTCGCAAAACTAACTATAATTTACGCCGAGATTGGGTTCTCTCATTAATTAACTACTAGATAAAATAAATTCTAAAATGGTTTCTTTTTGGTTTAAAATTAATCAAATAGAGAACAGAATGCCAGATGATGAAGACAAAACAAAATGCAATCTTCATTGAGTTTTTAGGTTAAACATTCTGTGATTGATTTTTAATTTGTAGACGAACATTTGAAGCATGCTTTATGAATATTTGTTCAAATACTGCATCGATGTTAAATAGTTGTAATCGTAGTATGCCATATCCAGTAGACTTGTAACACATAGATTTGGGCTGAATGACTTTTTTTTCTAATTGTAAAACCCATTCACGTTCACATAATGCCAGTTACCCTGAAAACATCGGAACTCATGAAAATTTCGTCATATATAAACATTCACAGTACACACCTGTATGCCAAGAGTCCAGCCGGTTCCGGCAGGATTTTCCGCACCGACACCGCTTCTTTTGCAAACGTACCCCGATTGCGAAACGGCAAAAACGTGTTCCCCAACAGAAACGTTTTTGAAGCCAACGTTACCCTCATAGTGGGGAGGATCGTTTTGGATGTTTGGTAACAGCTGCCAGTGACTTCCCTCGGGAAAGGTAGCGGTAATCTCCTTCCGCACTGATAAGCGTCCTGCTGTGTCCAAAGTCCAAATGCCGGCTTTGCCGACAGAGATTTGTTTGAAAATGACACCACCGGGAGGTTCTATTGGTTGCCACTTGCTACCCAGCGGATTATCACTAGAAATTCCACAGCGCCAATAAGAAGACCCATTCTTGCCGATTGCCCAAACCTTGTTCTTGTAGCAACTTACACTAACTAAAGGTTGATCACAGGTCACGTGTTCCCAACCGGCACCCTGCGAGTGAGAGACAACATCACAATGAGTTTGGGGAACTCCTAGAAAAATACACTGATTTGAGCACTTACCGCCGGTTGTGACAAACTAACACCCCGTCGATAGAGTACATCGCCATTGGCAGCCACAGCCCACACGGTAATACTGCAATCTACTTCGTCGCTGTCAGGCTGTAGCGAAACGTCAATTATTTTTGCATTTCCTACCTCCAACCATGGCCCGGTTGTCGTCAGTCTACACTTTCTGTACCACCGCCTCCGACGAACGTAGTCCGTAAATTGTTTCTTAGCATGATAGCTAGCCGGGAAATCGACCGCATATTGCCACCCATCGCGATCAACGCCACCCGGATTGTGGAAGTCCACCAACCAATCACTGACCCACTGCCAGTGCATCGACAATAGCTTTGTATGCTCCTTGCTGCGTTTGTGTTTCCCGGTAATATCGCTCCACATGTGCCGATCGGTTGGCAATCCCGTTGTCGAAAATCCGGACAGCGGATTCCACCGTTGGTTCTCGTAGATGTAGTAGTTATGCGTATCCGTCATTGGGTTGATACCCTGATTATTGGTTTCCAACCCTTTGAGAAATGCTCCACCCCACCCACCGGTGTAAACCCATGCCGTGTTATCGTAGCCGATTCCCCACACGACGCCCGCCTTACAGGTCTGAACCCGGCGTAAGTGACCACCAATTTGACGCCAGAAGACATCCCTCAACGGAAGGATCAGCTTGGGACTTTCGTACATGATGCTGAATATCTTAACCCGTCCACTGCTGTACAAACTGTAGATCGCGTCCGGGGTCAATCCGGAACGGTATCGGAATTTGGGGTATGCTTCCCCATTGACATTAACTAGAAAGCCGTCGCGTTCACTTCTGCGACGTGATAGAAAAAAATGAAGGCGTGACAATAAAATAATCAAACCCCTACCTTATTTCCAACGAAAATTCCGCTCCCGGTGAAAACAGCATCCTGCTTTCACGCTTCTCGTCTTCGTTCCAATGGGAAGCCTCCATCGAATTAAACACAATAATTTTTTCATTGAAACGTGGATTGATGTGCATTGGAATATTCCGTTGTGATTCCATCTTATGCCGCAGCCGCACCGTTGGATGACTCTGTAAATCGAACCGGATTTGATCGGCGTCATCGTAGACGAAACCAGATATCACCAGTCGAGATCCGACAACCATCCTGAAAGAAGTAGGACGTCATTTCAAGTGCTCAAGTGATAAAACTAAATCTAGTAATCTCTAACCCATTGTACAACGATGTCAGATAAGGCGTTTCAGCTGCCGAAACGTCAATAGTTTGCTGGAAGACGTTCGACTCCGAACGCCACTGAGCGGCCTCCAGATTAGTTGGGTCGAACACAAACACGTCACCCATGTTCGAGGTAATCCAAACCGACCGCGGCGATGGTTTGCCGTGTACTTCGTTGATTTGACAGCAAACAGATGTTAGGTGGGATATCCAGTCCTCCAGATCCGTATCGCCACTAAATTGAACTTTTATCGGAGATGATCCCGGCGGCAGCCTAGGGGCATGAATGGCTAGCCTTGGTGAGCCAGGTTCACTGCAGCACATAATACTGGTAATTTCCGAAAGTGAAAACTGCATCTGAAAACAAAATCAAAAAATCTTCTTGTACTAATGCTAGCAAAAGAGTCCTCCCATACGACAAGAAACCTTAGTAGTTATTCCGTCCGGATTCAAGATCGTAAGCGTTCCGGAATCGGGCCCAGAGCCCTGGTTATTGACCCATTCCAGCTCGATTAGACAATCTTCAAACGGATGACCCGATTTAGCAGCACGGGCTTCACCGGATTTCACCCAAGATGAAAGTTCAATCGCTTTTTCGTAGGTCGCAAACTCACTGCACTCCAACGGTCCAGGAGGTCGTAGCTTTAGATCATCTAAAATTTTCAAACGCCACGGTTGTGTCAGCTCTTCCTGGGAAGCATTACCGAAACTATCGTTGAACCAATTCGGGAGTTGGTTAGGGTCAACTGTGACTGCTCCTGCGGCACATCCTACCCACAAAACTTCATACTCTGCCCAGTTCTGCGAACCGCCATGATCTTCGTATTCACCGAATACACCGGAGTCCCGAGAACTTTCCCCTTCGAACACACTGGAGTCGGATTCTGGGTGTGCCTCCGTACCAACTACTGAGCCGACACTTCTGACAGGACTCCAGGCACGCGAATTTTTCAACTGCTTCCCGGAAATCTCGTATACTTCGTTCAACGGTGCACTGGAAGCGACGACGGTTTCACTCGAAAGATTTCTTGTTACCTTTTTCTCCACCAAACTGCCCACGTGCTGCGATTCTATTTTCCCGCCGGCTATCGCATCCGGAGAAATATCTGGCTTATGCCATAACTCTGGCCTATTCTTAGGGTTGGCGGTCGGAGCGGACCGAGAAGTTTCATCGTGATTTTCAAGTAACGACATGTTCTCTTGCTGTAGCTTTTCCCGGTACAAACTATTCAAACTTCGGTGCTTGGTCGATGGAGAATTGCTTCCACTTCGTTTGCTACACAGCGAAAAGTTGCTAGAAGTTCGACTCATCTGCAACGGCAATTGAATCAGTCGCCACTTTTTCCCGGTGAGGTCCGAATTGGATACTCCAGAGCGGAAATAAAGTGCACGATCTTCCGATCCCACAGCAAATACCTGATCGTTCGGTGTCACCGAAATGTAGGAAATATTTCCAACCATTTCAACCCAACCGCTTCCTATCGCGGCATCCTCACTAATACCGGATGCTTCGCCATGAACTCCCCGTCGAAACCAAACATGGTTGTCATTGGTAACGCACCAAACCGAGTTAGTTCCTACCGAAACTTGAGTAATCTTCAGATTGGTTCCCGGGGGTTTCACTTCTAACCAGGTTGTTCCCATGAGAGCATCCCGAGTGACACCGGCACGAACAATGGCTCTTCCATTATAAAGCGAAGCCCAAACCAGCCCAGTCGGACCAACAGCAATTTGAGACACCTCACAACCAGACGGAGTGTTAATCAAAGTCCAACGAAGACCTTCCGGAGAGGTTGTACTTACGCCAGAACGAAACATAATCCGCCCGTGGGCGGTAACTGCCCAAACGAGTAGCAATCCAGGAGCTGCACCCGGCACATTGCTGCCATTAATCGCAACGTCAATAAATGGTTCCTGCGTTGGGTCTTTATGTAAGGGAGCTACCGCACACCACGAATTCAATGCGCAATATCTTCGAAAACGGACCCATTTACGACGTCTCACACAAGACTTCCAATTTTTTTGCGGGTGATAAGTAGCCGGAAAGTCAACGGCATATGTCCAACCGTCATGATCCAGTGGTTGACCGTCCAGTGTAAGGTCAAGCTGCCACTCGCCATCCCACTGCCAAGCCATTGAAGGAAGACGAATCTTGTCAATATTCCTATCCACAGTGCCGTCGACGTTGGAAAAATGATACCTATCCGTTGGTAGCAATCTACTGGAAAACCCTTCGATGGGTAACCATCGCTCATTCTCGTATGCTTCCTCTTTAACACGGATTGGAATGTCGAGACCATGTACATGCACATAAACCTGACGATCACCTCCGATGGCCCACATGAAGTGCGGAACCACAGATATTCGCTTGAACTCCAGGCCCAGATAGAGAAACTCACGCCAGGCAGATCCATTTGTGGATAAAGCATATACTCGTCCTTCATTACTATTTGCAAACAGTAACGTGCTCGGCATTTTAATACGATTAAATGCTGCTAGCAGAATACGCAATGAGTCGTCTGGTATGTAAAGGTAATATTTCTTCGGAGGTGAATTCTCTTCTCGTTAGACAACCCAAACCGATCGATAATCTGAATCACATGCCAACCATTATTGTCAGCTTTTATTTCTTTGGCCTTTGTACAAAGTTCATAATACCTTCTACATACGTTAAATAACTATCACATCATTCATCACTTTTCACCGGTTTGTGCACAATATATTAAATTTTATTGGCAAAAATTGCCAAACCCACAATACCTAAACAACAAAAATTGTTACTCATTTTGATTAAATTCTCCAGGATCATCGTTATTTGACAGTTCAGTTTTACCCTATGAAAATGTTCCCTGATTTCCATCAGTCTGAATCGGCTTTGGTCGGATGCAGAGATGCCAGATATTTTCATATAAAATTTTCATTGCTCTGTATAAAATTTCTTCAATAAAAGGATGATGAATCGGATATATTATCAAAGTCAAAAGACAGTTTCTCTTTGTTTGCTTTTTCTTTCACGATTTAGCGGAACGATTTTATCTTTGACGCCTTACCGACGACTCGTCTATCGAAACTGTATCGCAAATTTAAGTACCACTCAGTAACTGGTAATGTCAAAATGAAATCACCTGAAAACTTATTGATTTTGAATAACAATTATCGAAACCTTGGTTATACTATGTTCACACTATCAGAAAATAACACGTTTTAACGAAAGTAATATAAAGTTAAAACCGAACAGTTCACACTCGGATTACGTGTTATACACATGACATACTGTTTGTTATTGAAATTGATTAGAAACAAAGTGCAAACATGTCTATGTCACAGAGATAATGTTGTGCTGCGTTTTCTTTATTAATAAACGATTCAGTGCTCCAACTTTCCTGCTATTCGATCCGTGATCTGATGCGAAAAAGATAATGTACATTGGCAACATTCGAAAAATGAGATATAAACCGTTTCTTTTTCTAGCTATGGAGGATATTACCTTTGACAGTGTTGTGCGCACCCCTCGTGCGACAACGCGCCGAACGAAGAGCAACCCTGATCTGATGGTGACTACTGACAAGCGAGAGAAACGTCACTAAGCGGAAACGTTAAAAAAGGAAATTAAGTGTGCTGATACCATCTAAGATTGACGGTACCAATACCTCTAATAATATTAATTTATCTTTGGTAATTAACTCGTGCTCAAACCGCGAAGTAAGTTAGCAAGAAAACTAAATTGGACTGACTAATTTGATTATATTCGTTTATAACGGTAGAAAGCTGCAGTTGTAACCGGTTTAGCTACGTGCGCTACAATACAGTGCGCTACTACGTTAAGGTATATTAAATATTGAGTTGAATTATATCATTCTAAGGAATTAATTAAATGTAGGCTAACAACATCGAGGCTCTCCGATAGCCTTTCTTGTCCTGGACGACAAGATATAGAAACTTACAAAACGTGAGTCTTAAGTGTGTCATAACCTAGAATGAATTCATTATTACACTATGTTACAGGAAAATTTAATTCACCGCGAATAAAGAATTTAAATTACGGAAATAGTTTCCCTTTCTCGTTGCTGGAACAACATCTTAAATTTTCGTTTTTGGACAAGCCGTTACATGATGCCCGGACAAAACCAACGATCAGCAGTACCGGATCAAAACTGTGGTGCTTGTGATTTACCTGACGACAGTAGAATGGTGAGCTGTGACGAATGCCATGCGTGGTTTCACTTTACCTGTGTCGGTGTTACTCAAGAAATCGAGGATCATAGTTGGAGTTGCTCGAAGTGCGCAAATGATTCCAAGAAAGATGAACACGACACAGGTGACGATTCGACGGCAAACAATAGCACTGACCCGCAACCTATGCCAAACCCATCGTTATCAGGTACATCGAAGGTACAATTAGCCGAATTACAATTACAACTGCTAGAAGAAGAGTACGCGCTCGAGCGAAAGTTCTTACAAAGGAAGTATGAACTTTTAATGACGACCAAAACAGGGAATTTAGGAACAGACAGCACCATCTTGCCACCGCGGCATCAGTCATCTCCTCTACCGCCGCGGCTAATAGCGCCTTTTCTCAATCCCGTGAATCCGTTACTCGATACAGCCACAGTGAATGATACAGCATTGCTCAACCAAAGCCAAATTGCTGCACGTCACGCCGTATCAAAAGAGCTACCAGTCTATAACGGCAACCCTGAAGAATGGCCACTATTTTTCGCGACCTTCGAAAACACAACAAAGCTTTGTGGATACACTCCTGAGGAAAACATGGCGCGATTGCAACGATGCCTCAGAGGTAAAGCACTAGACGCCGTCCGCTGTCAGCTCCTGCACCCTTCAAATTTGGGGCACGTCTTGTCGACACTCAAAATGTTATTCGGACGACCAGAAATTATTGTCTATTCACTGGTTCAGAAAATCAATCATATTCCATCGCCACGAGCAGATAAGCTAAACTCGATCGTCGATTTTGCGCTAGCTGTGCGAAACATGGTAGCCACAATACAGGCATGCAATCTAGAAGAACATCTTTGCAACATTACCCTGTTGCAGAGCTTAGTAGATAGATTGCCTTCAATGATAAAGCTCAACTGGGCGACTCATCGTCAAAACATGAAACGAGTCACTCTAATCGAATTCAGCGACTGGTTATATGCGCTAGCAGAAGCAGCAAGTGCGGTGACAGTGCCTCCCTTGATTAATACTACCGAAGCTAATCATCGACGGGGAAGAAATGACGACGGATTCGTACATGCACATACGGTAACCGAGACGGGGCCGTCTTCACAAGAATTCGATGGCACAAATTGCATAATCTGTCAGGGTAGTTGCCCGACAGTAGGTCACTGTAAGCAGTTCTTAAGACAAGACCACTCTTCTCGTTGGGCTCTTCTAAGGAACCACAAATTGTGTCGTTGTTGTCTAAAGTTGCATAAAGGACTGTGCAAATTCAGTAAACAATGCGGGAAAGACGGGTGCCCATACAAGCATCACCAGCTGCTTCATAACGATGCCAAGGACAAGTCGAATCAACACAACCGCAGTGATGCCCAACCGACTGAAACACAATCGATTATGCATAGCTCAACCGAGTTAGGTTCAAACAACTTCAATTGCAATACTCATCGTACGTGCGAAAAGTCAGTGTTGTTTAAATACATTCCAGTAATACTATACAATCAAGGGCGATCCATTAATACGTACGCCTTCTTAGATAGTGGATCCTCACTTACGTTACTAGAAGAGAGTCTAGCATCCGATTTAAATCTTCAAGGAGAAAGGCACCCTCTATGCCTTCGGTGGACTGCCGATACGTGTCGCTATGAAGATTCAGCGATCAAGACCTCCGTTGATGTATCCGGAATACGAAGCGCAGATAAGAAGTATCGTCTCTCCGATGTTTATACAGTAAAGGAGCTGAAGCTGCCTCTTCAAACCTTACCAGTGGAGAGGCTTGCCAGAAGTCATGCTCACCTTAAGGGAATACCGGTCGACTCATACGTTGACATACAACCTCGAATACTAATCGGTGTAAATAACACCCATGTCGTGCATTCACTAGACAGTCGCGAAGGGAACGAGCACGAACCGATAGCGACCAAAACTCGGCTTGGATGGATTATCTACGGTACCAGTCTGACGCATACTGCCCGTAGTAGCGATCCCATAGTTAACTTTCATTTATGCTCACACTCTTACGGAGGCAATTCGTCAAATGATGACGCTCTCGACGATGCCGTAAAGAAATACTTTGCATTAGAAAGTCTGGGAATTACAAAGTCGCAAAAGGCAATGCTTTCGACCGAAGACGAAAGAGCTCTGAAAATTCTCCGTTCTACAACGAGTCTCTGCCATGGTCGTTACCAAACGGGCCTCCTGTGGAAATACGACGATGTAAGGCTACCGAATAGCAAACCACTAGCCGAGCGACGACACCGTTGCCTGATGAAAAAGCTGCAACGCGACCCCGAACTGTTGAATATACTGAAGTTAAAAATGAATGATTATCTGGAAAAGGGATATATTCGCAAGCTCTCAAGCGAAGAATCCATGATGAACAACGATCGTATATGGTATCTACCCATATTTCCCGTATTTAATCGAAATAAACCGGGCAAAGTACGCATAGTATGGGACGCTGCGGCTTCGACAGGAGGCGTCTCGTTGAACTCAGTCCTTCTAAAAGGCCCAGACCTCTTAACATCCTTACTATCAGTACTGCACAAATTTCGGGAGCGGCGAGTCGCGATATCCGGTGATATACGCGAAATGTATCACCAAGTCGTTATAAACGATGGTGATCAGCACTGTCAACGATTCATGTGGTGCGAGGATGACGAGGCAGGGGAGCCTAGCGAGTACATCATGAAAGTAATGACCTTCGGGGCTACGTGCTCGCCCAGCAGCGCTCAGTTCATCATGAACGAGAACGCGACACGATTCGAGCAACAATTTCCGTTAGCGGTTGATGCGATCAGACGTAGGCATTATGTTGACGACATGCTTGCAAGCGTCGACACCGAAAATGAAGCGATTCTGCTCGCGTCAAACGTTCGTTTCATTCATCAGCAAGGAGGCTTCGAGATGCGAAACTGGATGTCAAATTCATCAACGGTTCTAAGAGCACTTGGTACTGCACGAAGAAATGATAAGAACATGGACATGGATTCCAGCCCATGCTTTGAGAAAGTGCTAGGAATGTGGTGGAACACCGAGAATGACGTTTTTCGATATAAACTGTCAACTGATCGTAACCGCGAACTGCTCTCTGGAAAGGAAATACCGACCAAACGCGAAGTTCTCAGAACGTTAATGTGTACCTACGACCCCCTCGGTCTGATCGCAAACTACATGATGCCTTTGAAGATACTTCTCCAAGAAATTTGGAGGGCCGGCACGGGCTGGGACGAGCGAATTGGTGACAGAGAATTTGCAAAGTGGAATTCATGGTTGAACATGTTGCCGTACATTGAATCAGTGCGAATTCCTAGGTGCTACTATACCCCTAACGCTAACAACAGCCGACAGATAATCGAGCTACATACGTTTGTAGACGCCAGCGAGTCCGGAATGGCAGCAGTGTCGTACTTCCGCTTTGTAACAGAGAATCAAATATACTGCGTACTAGTTGGCTCCAAAACTCGAGTGGCACCGTTAAAATTTGTCTCAATTCCTCGTCTTGAACTTCAAGCAGCCGTCATTGGTGTGAGACTAGCTCAAAGCATCCTACAGAATCACACCTACGAAATTGCCCACCGTTATTATTGGACTGACGCACGTGACGTCATATGCTGGCTGAAGTCTGATCACCGGCGCTATTCACAATTCGTTGGTTTTCGTGTGGGAGAAATCTTAGAATCCTCAAACACGACGGAATGGAGATGGCTGCCCGGCAAACTGAACGTTGCAGACGAAGCTACGAAATGGCAGCATTTACCATCATTCGACGACAGTAATCGCTGGTTTCGAGCACCACCGTTTCTTTGGAAGCCGCACGCCGACTGGCCCGTATCGTCGGTTAACGAGTGGACATCGACAGAGGAGATTCGAACAAACCTGTTGCATCATTCTGAGAGCCCGATTAGCGATATATTGGAGCCAAAAAATTATTCCAGCTGGAAACACTTAATTCGATTAACTGCCTTTGTCCGTCGATTCCCGTTGAACGTCAGGCGGAGAAAGATAGGAAAGTATCCGGTAACAGGTCCTCTCACCAGCGATGAACTATCGGACGCTGAGAAGTTCCACTACAAGCGAATCCAACAGCAGTGTTTCAGTGCAGAAATGAAAATTTTGTCTTCGCCTAAAAAGGAAACAGGAGAAAAAAACTTATCCAAACGTAGCGTCCTTTATAAAGTCTGTCCATTTGCGGATAATGACGGTATCTTACGCATTCACAGTCGTATTGATGAAAGTGATTACGCCGGAAAATATACGAGGCATCCTATTGTTCTACCGCGAGATCATCCGGCTACCAACCTAATCCTGCAAGAAATACATAATCGTTACCACCATCAATGTCACAAAACATTTATTAATGAAGTCAGCAGAAAATTCTACATCGCGCGAGTTCATGTTGCATGCTGGAGAATCCGACGCGAGTGTCAACGCTGCAAGATTCGGTCCGCGCGTCCTCAGCCACCAGCAATGGGAAATCTACCGAAAGCTCGCTTAGCAGCATACGTTCGTCCATTCTCCTACATAGGCGTAGACTACTTCGGCCCCATGACAGTGGTTATCGGTCGCCGGTCGGAAAAGCGCTGGGGTGTCTTAATCACCTGCCTGACCACCCGTGCCATCCATATTGAGATAGCCCACTCGCTCTCAGCAGATTCGTGTATAATGGCGATCAGAAACTGTATATCCCGAAGAGGTACTCCAGTCCAAATAGTAAGCGATCGGGGCACAAACTTCATTAAAGCTGATAAGGAATTGAAAAAGGGACTAGCTGGCTTGGATCAAGAAAGAATGATTGCAGAGTTGACGACGCCCGAAACCTCGTGGACCTTCAACCCACCCGCGTCACCACACATGGGCGGCTGCTGGGAGCGGCTTATCCAATCGGTGAAAAGGGTGTTAGCAGAAATTAGACCAACGCGACCTCCCTCGGACGAAGTCCTGAGAAACACAATGCTGGAAATAGAAAATATCATCAATAGTAGACCATTAACACAGGTCCCGATCGATCATGAGTCATCTCCGGCTCTAACTCCCAACCATTTTCTTGTCGGCTCCTCTAGCGGATCAAAACCGCTCGTTCCACATGATGACAGTGCTTCAGCTTTACGACAGAGCTGGAAGGTGTCGCAAATATTGGCAAACGCGTTTTGGAAAAGGTGGGTAGTGGATTACCTACCAACGATCACCCGGCGAACTAAATGGTTCGATCACGTTAAACCGATCGCCGTTGGCGATATCGTCATTATCGTGGACCCAAATTCACCCCGAAACTGCTGGCCTAAAGGCAGAATTATTTCTGTGAAACCATCGAAAGATGGTCAGGTGCGATCCGCAACAGTACAAACAGCAACGGGCATATACGAAAGGCCGGCGGTGAAATTGGCGGTACTCGACGTCGGCGCAAACAGGAGTAACTTGAACCAGGGCCCAACTACTAGGGGGGACTGTTGTGCGCACCCCTCGTGCGACAACGCGCCGAACGAAGAGCAACCCTGATCTGATGGTGACTACTGACAAGCGAGAGAAACGTCACTAAGCGGAAACGTTAAAAAAGGAAATTAAGTGTGCTGATACCATCTAAGATTGACGGTACCAATACCTCTAATAATATTAATTTATCTTTGGTAATTAACTCGTGCTCAAACCGCGAAGTAAGTTAGCAAGAAAACTAAATTGGACTGACTAATTTGATTATATTCGTTTATAACGGTAGAAAGCTGCAGTTGTAACCGGTTTAGCTACGTGCGCTACAATACAGTGCGCTACTACGTTAAGGTATATTAAATATTGAGTTGAATTATATCATTCTAAGGAATTAATTAAATGTAGGCTAACAACATCGAGGCTCTCCGATAGCCTTTCTTGTCCTGGACGACAAGATATAGAAACTTACAAAACGTGAGTCTTAAGTGTGTCATAACCTAGAATGAATTCATTATTACACTATGTTACAGGAAAATTTAATTCACCGCGAATAAAGAATTTAAATTACGGAAATAGTTTCCCTTTCTCGTTGCTGGAACAACAGACAGACTTGGACATCAGTAGGTAAAAATGAGTGTTTTTTTATCAGTATCGCAGTGTAATGGGCAAACTAAACTATGGAAGCTTTCACTACTAGTTCTCAATGGTCAGCATAATTCTATTGATACTAAGAATTTATGAACGTCGAAACTTGAAGCCTTATTTTTGAAACAACGATCAATCCCTAGACACACATTATAAAGTAATAAATAACCGAACTCTTTAATCGTACTAAAAATAAGAAACAAGCCAGGTACTTCTCCTAGCTATGGATGATGCTACCTTTTCACGCTAATTGGCAACGTTTCGAAGGTTTATTCGACGACACGACCTGCCACTCGTCTATCAAAACTGTATCGTAAATTTAACTACCCCTCAGTAACTGGAAATGTCAAATCGGAAACGTTAGTGAATTTTTTTAAACTGGCAGCACAAGTTGATTTATTTATTGATATTGAATAACAGTCACCATAACCTTGGTTACTGCATATCGAAGGCAAGATGAATGTAAACAAAATAAATTTCAGATCGGTTATTATATTACGGAACATTTTAATGGATTTACCTGACTCGAGCGGAATGTAAAAATTTTGGAGTATGAGTTATGTCTTTTATAAAGCCAAGTTCAAAATTCAGGTCTTGACTTGAAACCGTTGTGTGAGAAAGAAGACATGGAAATGACCGACAACGAGCTGAGCGAGGCTTGTGCTCTGCGGTACCTGCATAACGTACGGTAAAATGATTTCTTTGTGGAATTCCACTAGTAGGGTAACAGAGGTATTTTGGCCCGCTTTAGGATCGATTTTATTTTGGCCCACTTTGTAAAAATATCCACCAAATGTTTTAATATCTTTGAAAAATCCTTCCGCAATAGGTAATTTAATGTGATTAGCTTCAAACTGATGCATCATGGGTTACCTAAGATCGATTGAATCCATATAGTTTGTTAGGTGGGCCAAAATATATGAAGTGGCCAAAATACCTCTGTTACCCTAATCCTCGAATAGTGGCCAACAAGGAGAAATACTGTTTCCACTGCTGCGCAATCAACCGACACAAAACAATTTTGACACCGGCATATTACACCGAATCCTACTGCCCAGAAAAGCTAGCAGTGGAAGTGTACGGATGAATCGCTGGAAGTAGATCATTGTCCTCGTTCGTTGGTTTTATCCATAGTTTCGATTAAATTCCGAAAATGCATCTCTGCTTAATTTGGACAAAGTTTAACCGACGACACGACCTGCCACTCGTCTATCAAAACTGTATCGTAAATTTAACTATCCCTCAGTAACTGGAAATGTCAAATCGAAAACGCTAATGATTTTTTTTAAACTGGCAGCACAAGTTGATATATTTATTGATTTTGAATAACAGTCACCATAACCTTGGTTACTGCATATCGAAGGCAAGATGAATGTAAACAAAATAAATTTCAAATAGGTTATTATATTACGGAACATTTTAATGGATTTACCTGACTCGAGCGGAATGTAAAAAATGAGGAGTATGAGTTATGTCTTTTATAAAGCCAAGTTCAAAATACAGGTCTTGACTTGAAACCGTTGTGTGAGAAGGAAGACATGGAAATGACCGACAACGAGCTGAGCGAGGCTAGTGCTCTGCGGTACCTACATAACGTACGGTAAAATGATTTCTTTGTGGAATTCCACTAGTAATCCTCGAATAGTGGCTAACAAGGTGAAATACTGTTTCCACTTCTGCGCAATCAACCGACACAAAACAGTTTTGACACCGGTATATTACACCGAATCCTACTGCCCAGAAAAGCTAGCAGTTGAAGTGTACGGATGAATCGCTGGAAGCAGATCATTGTCCTCGTTCGTTGGTTTCATCCTTAGTTTCGATTAAATTCCGAAAATCGGGTTCATTTAAATGCATTTCTGCTTAATTTGAACAAAGTAACACTAATAGAACTATTCCACCGCTTTCAAAACATGTTTATTTGTTTTGGGGTTCCTTGGTAACTAGTCCATAGCAACTTAAACAGTGTTGCTCGAGAAGATTATTTTTATCATTTACAAGGGGTCGCTAGATTTGTGGTAACTGGCGGTGAATCGTTAGCGAACAGTTTTAATGCTGATTTTTCTTCGAAGTGCCTGGTCGTGTCGTCGGTTTAACACTAATATTCCACCGCTTTCAAAACATGTTTATTTGTTTTGGGGTTCCTTGGTAACCAGTACATAGCAACTTAAACAGTGTTGCTCGAGAAGATTATTTTTATCATTTACAAGGGGTCGCTAGATTTGTGGTAACTGGCGGTGAATCGTTAGCGAACAGTTTTAATGCTGATTTTTCTTCTGAGTGCCTGGTCGTGTCGTCGGTTTATTGCTTCAAAACGTTGGCCATTTGAGAGAAATAAATATTTTTGAGCAACAAATGACCGAAAAAGACATCTCTTAATACAAAAAAACAAAAATGGTTGTACCAGTTTCCAGTTTTGTTTTATTATGATTACATGGCTACTTCGATGGAAAACTGCTGTTGTTAGACAGCTTGTCAATTGACATACACGCTTAAAAATAGTTACTCAAAAATGAGTAAGATCTCACTCATCTACAGAAAAAGTGGAACAACTCTAATTTAGAGTAACTCCGAAGTTACTCAAATTTGAGTTCTTCCACTGGAAACGATATTTGGGTAAAATCTACTCATTTACTGAGTAATATTTTATTTGAACATGTACCAAAAATAGAGTAACTATCACTCAAATTTTGAGTGAAATGTAGTCGTGTAGTCGAAAAGTGAAGGAAGATGCTAGCAGGGTTGTGCTTTACTCACGATTATATCATGTTATTTCGGGAAAACATATTTTAATGTGACGTTTATGAATATGAAATAACGCAAAAGTAAAACATGTTATTTCGCTTAAAACATGATATCGGAGTTAAAACACGTTTTAACTCATAGTGTGAACATAGTATTACCGCTTATTGAAGACTTGAGGAATGTAAACAAAACTAACTGCCTCGAGTGAAAAATCCTTATTCCGCGGCAAGTTACAAGTTCTGCAGCATCATTAGACGTCAGGACAGTGGATCGATTAGTTCAGCTGGGGCTCGAACATATGAAAAGTTTCTTGTAAGACCAGCGCAATCAGGTTTCCGTATGTGACCAAGATCTTTTGTATGCAGTACCTCTGTTGCGAATCTTTTTATCAGTCCAATCATCGAAATTCATTATCAAAATATGAATGATCAAACTGAATCGATCCGGTATATTCGTACTATTCTACGAGATGCATGAAATTCAAGTGCAGCAAATCAAAGATACTTAAAAATTTCAGCTTTATTTTTTAATCCATTTAGAATCGCACTTCATATACAGTTACAAATACACCGAATTCATATTTGCTCTTTTCTAATGACTTTTGAAAGTACAACTATTTCAATTGTTCCACAAATCTTTGTATATTTGCCATTTGTTTGTTCCAAATCGTTCAACCCTCGTTGCTGATCAGCGTAAATGTTGTAACACAATACGCGGTCATATTTTAGATATTCGAGAAACTCATCTACTTCTGTTCTGTTATTTGAAGACCTTCGCAAAGCGTTTGTTGAATTTGATGAACATGAAAGACACTTGAAAAGTGCGGGAATCAAGCTCCTCTGATCAAAATTATAGGTTCTTAAGTGCACATTGTAAACCACCCGTAAAAACAAGTTTCCTTCAAATAATTTGATAATTTATTCTCAAGCAGGAAATAGTCAGTAACTACGATTTCCCGTAAGGTGTCTGGAACCTGTTGAAGTAGTCGAATGTCAAGAATATCGGATACATTCAAAGAATAAATTTCTTCATTTGTTTCGTGCAGACTGGCACGAAATTCCTAGTTTGATGACAATATATTAAGCTATGGCAAACTGTCAGCTTAGAGCGAAATCAATCTTCAGTTCAGCCACGCCATCGCACGGCATCACATTCAACATATCATGTCAATTGTATGGGTGCGCAGTGCTGCTATTTTGGTGCGTACGAGTTTGACATTTCTCTCCTCTTTTTATATGCAAGAGATTCAATGCGGACTCACCTGAGGGCACCATGCTCACAAAAAAAGGATGTTGCCAATGATTTGTTCGGGATATGTGAGAGCTGGATATCTTGTTAATATGATGTCTTTGATACCTGTGATTTGTTGAAACCAGACCCTGTCAGCTTGGAGCGAAATCAATCTTCAGTTCACCAACGCCATCGCACGTTGTCACATTCAACATATCATGTCAATTGTATGGGTGCGCAGTGCTGCTATTTTGGCGCGCACGAATTTGACATTTCTCTTCCCTACTTCTATGTACGAGATTCGATGCGAACTCGCCTGAGGACGCCATGCTCGCAAAAAAATGTTGTTGCCAATGATTTGTTCGGGAAATGTGAGAGCTGGATATCTTGTTAATATGATGTCTTTGGTTGAAACAAAGTTGATTTTTATATGCTTGATTATAAATGAAGACAAACACGAGAAAAGGTCCTAAGTGCAAATGACAGTTTCTCTTTGTTTACTTCCTCTTTCGAGTATTACGGTCCAATCAGCAATCTTTTTATCTAATACTTCACATAGGATTATAGCAAAAGCCATGAACTTTCGATATGCAGTGTAGAATTTGTTGGAAATTACTGGAATTTGCCGTAATAATTGAAAGAGAAAGTAAACCAAGAGAAACTGTCACTTGCACTTGGGACCTTTTCTAATGTTCATCGAGAAATGTGATATCGTTATGAAACGTGCGGTGCCAAATTGTAATACTGACTTTCAAAATCGATGATGTGTTGTATTTTTCTTCAATTTGTTTATCTAGCTCTCAGCTAGAAAACCACGAAGAACCGAGATGTTGGTTACGATAGCACTGGCTAAAGCGCTTTACCCTTGCCACCGAGCTGATCTCAGCGCTCAACCTAAACTATCAATACCATTTAAAGATTTTTAGATCAATTTGTGATTCGTCGATTGATTACTAAACTTTCGTCTCGTCACTACTACGAAAGAGAGCTCAGGCGAACAAAATTATTTTATTCTTTCCTTTTTTTGAAAAATCTGTATAAATCTGTATTGAGTTTAGGAAATCTGTATAAAATCTGTATTCTGTATGAAATCTGTATGTGCATGTAAAAATCTGTATAATACAGATAAATCTGTATAAATGGCATCTCTGCTTTCAACCCTCATTCTGTCAGCGCTGCCAACTATACCGATTTCTCAGTATTTATACCGATTTTTGGACTCGATACAGGAATACAGATATGCGCTCTCAAAATGCCGATATTTCAATTTTCATACAGATAAATACCGATTTTTAGTTTTTGTGTTGGATTCCATAGGGGTTAGCCAGTTCGAGTGACCTTTTTTCTTTTTTTTTTGGTCGCAAAATCAGTTTCCGCTCTAAATGGATGTTTGATTTTTCGAGAAAGATATTGTACAGATAGATTGTTCCGCCAAATACAGATTTTTGAAAAAAACAGTTGACCGCACTGCATTCTGATGTCATATTCAGAGATGCCAGGTCTGCAAATTTCTATAGTAATCTGGAGATTTATTCCTGACTTTTGAGAATAAAGATTTTTACAGACAGGTCGGAGGATTTTCAGATCTATAAAATCCTTTATTTTGATCGCTAAACTAATTTTGATCTCCAATCTTTATAGAGCTTGGGTTCACTAACTTTTTTTTTCGAGATTACAGACTTTTTCAACATTTTCAACCCTTCTCGAACATATCTGAAAATTTTACCTGGCATCTCTGTTCATAATAAATTTTATGTTTTTGCTGTTTTCCAATATAGAATAGTGGGTGTAAATATTCGTAATTTTTGCAATATTTTCTGTCGTTCTGGCTTTTATTACTTCATAGAAACGTTTCGTATACTTTGGATGTTAAATGCGAACAAAACAGAAGCATATAAGAGCCAATTTTCATTTTCACGAAGTTGTGAAATTGATAAATTTTGTAGGGTTTATGAAACGTAATTTAACACTAATGGCAGTCAGTACGACTCGTGATTGAGTTCAGTAAGTGTTTATTGATATCTTACCGTGAGAACGGCAAGCTCAACTTACAATAAAATACGACAAAAATTTTCTACGAGCGCATATTGATAGACATGTTATGTGAGGTAAAGGAAGTAGACACATGCAACAAGTTGTTAAACTCTGTTTCAAACATATACGGGCCGGTGAATGGAGGTGACACTGCACTTCATGTTGCAATACAGAACGGAGACCAAATTTGTGTCGACGATCTTTTATTACAATATCAAAACGATTTCTGCAAGTTTCGTTACTATTTGGAATCTAAATATCAATGGAACCAAGAAGATACCATATGGCACAATAAAACCATCTTAGTAGCAATCAATCTAGACCAGTGTCGAGCTGTGAAAGATCTGGAGAAAAACTTACTGACTGCTGACGAAATACGTCAGGC
Organism: Malaya genurostris; assembly: GCF_030247185.1. Classification (NCBI taxonomy): domain Eukaryota; kingdom Metazoa; phylum Arthropoda; class Insecta; order Diptera; family Culicidae; genus Malaya; species Malaya genurostris. The sequence goes on along the minus strand of NC_080572.1, from coordinate 231,572,703 downwards.
TATATTTATTTTGTTACAAATTCCTGTAGAAGGGGAGGAGGTAGCCATAATTCTTCCCTCATGGGATAATCAGTTGATACTGTTTCGATTGCTCACCTCTCTGTTGCCAAATGGATTCCTCACGTGGAACTACGTAGGCGAAGGCTACAGGCAAACCTATATGGAACAGGCCGCCTCCTGTGGTAACATAGATAGTATCCAGCGATTACTTTCGGTGGGAGTTGAACTTGCCATTCCAGATCACAGCGCATTATTGGCAGCTTGTAATACACTTCAAATAGACACTATTCGATGGTTGTTAAACGAGCATTTAGAGCGCGTTCTGCGGGATACCGATCAACAACAAGCTCTACTTATACTTTTGAAGAAACGAAATACCGCGATGTTTGAGTTTGTTCTTGATAAGATAATTGTCTATCGCCGAATACGATATAAAGAACATGATTCGAAGGCACTAGCAAAAATAATTCAATATAAATTCCATCCTTTTGTATTTAAACATCTTAGAATGGGTCCGATACGAAACAAAATTGAAGAATTTATCATCAAATACAAGCTGGATTTAGCCTATCAATGGGAAGGCGGTTCTATGCTGGTATGTGTCATGTGCCGACGTTTGGCATTGAATTACTGCTTCGATGTAATTCGTCAAAACTATCAATTACTTGGCATTATAACTAAAAATGTTTCCGCATTACATAATTTAATCGTTTGGGGTCACTTTGATTTCCTGAAAGAAATGTATGACAAATATCCGGTGATTAAAACATACTTTCAAACCGATCATGGATTCATTGATCTTCAGAATGCTATTTTGGAAAAAGATTATGTCGCGATTGAGTTCATTCTTACTCACCACATTGATTATTTAAGAAGAGATTTCGATGGATTCAAACAAAAAGTATTGTGTGAAGAACGTCCGGATCAGGCGCTCCTTGAAAAACTTAAGTTATTGATTAATTCATTTCCAAATATCGAAACCATTACTGATCAAAGTTACTCGGAACAACAATCAAACGAAAGTATGGATGTATTTTAACAAAACAAAAACATGATCGTCAAAACACATTATTTCGTCTGTTTTAGATTTAGAGCCTGGTGAGGAATCAAACACTAATGTTCTGCTGCACGTAGCGATTGAAAAAAACAATACCGAATTTTTTCTACAATGTTTGCAAAACGGTTGGGATATCGACGCACTAGATAGCAAAGGAAACCACTCTATCCACTATGTCAGAAGCTTGAGTATGTTTGATTTTCTAGTTGGGCTTCATCCAAAAGGCATTAATCTAGTTCATCGTACCAATAATGACGGGTATACACTTCTTCATAAAGTAAGTTCCGCCGAAATGGATCCCGAAGAAAAGTTGCAGCTATTGGAAAAGATATTGGCACGTGGAGCTGATGTGAATCAGGTTACAAAAGCTGGCGAATCTGCTGCTTTTATGACTGGAAATTGCATGATTCTAGAACTGTTTATGAAATATAATATCAAACTATGCACTGTTAATTGCAAGGGAGAGACAGCTCTACTGCGGTACCTCTTGAATCGGAATGCTTCATTGGTTACTATGCTGCTTCCATTAGTGTACAAATCAAACTGGTTTAATCAACACGCACCCGAATATCTAAATCAATTGTTGAATAACGATCGAATATCATTTAGTAAGGATTATCAACCAATGTTTGTTAAATACCCAGATGTACTAGAGCAACTACTCGGTGCAGTTTATCACCACTCTCGGGAGGACGCATCACGGCTTTTTGCCAAGGCTTGTTATGGATCACTAAACTTCATTGTGGAAAAATTTCTCGACTTTGATTTCAATCTGGATTACAATTGTAAAACTAACTACGGATGTACGCCACTGATTGGGCTGTTGAGTTACGCACAGGAACGCAATGTCCGTCTCGTGGAAAGGTTGCTCGAAAAAAATGTCGATGTACAGATCCGGGATAGTTTCGGAAGGGATGCCTTGCTAAGTTTTGCGTTATCCTTTGCTTCCGTAAAGCAATATGGACTTGGGACCGGAGTTTTTCAGGTGTTGTTAGATCGAGGAGCATCTGTCAATGCCAGGGATACTGATGGAAATACGGCGTTACATTTTGCCTTCGCCCGCAATGAATGGGAGCTGCTGGAACTATTGGTGCGTAATGGGGGTGACTTAAGGGTACGAAACAACGACGACAAGTTACCGTATCAGCTAGGACCTCGAATAAATCAAGAGCTGTTCAGCTTTATGAGCTGACAAATTTGTTGAATTTTGCAGAGAAAGAAATGGGTTACTTCAATTTGGAGACAGAGATTAAATGGAAATAAGACTTAAGTGCAATTTTTCGACGGTGTTTCATTTGCCATTTCTGCTCGAAAGTACAATACCATAACAATCCACCCCACCAGTGTTTTTCAATGAAAAACGCCATAAAAGTCAAATAAATTTCAAAATTCTCTACCTGGCGATTTGGTCAATTAATGTGTACAAAATGTAACAGTTATATAACTTGTAACTTGAAGTTAGAATATAAAAACTGATCTTCGTCAATTGTGCTGAGTGTACATGGTGCAGTGCGATTTTTCGACATCTTCAGGGTTGCTCAATCGCATAGCAGTTCTATAGCATAAAGAAGATTCGCGTATCTCTGGGCGAAATGGTGCAGAATTGTCCGATAAAGTCGATTGAAGAGCTACGATCGGACCGATCCCAGTTAACGCGTCTGAAATTTGATTCGGAATTCAGTATGAATTTCAAATCAGATGCAACAACCGATTCCGACTCAGATCGGTTCGGAATCTGTTGTTGCATCTCATTTGGAATCCATTTTAAAATCAATTCAGAATCAAATTCCATATGGGTTAACTGGGATATCGTGCTCAATCGGTCCGATAATCGGACCGATGAGCATAGGGTCAGACGCTATCGGGAATCGGGGTGGCATCGGCTCGATAATACCTCGTTTGATATCTTTTCACTCTTCTGCGCTAGCGATGCATAATGTAAACGTAAAGCTTTACCTTAGATTGACTCGGCCGGCATCCTGTCACGACGCCATCTTCATGAGATCTAAATCGGAATTTCAAAATCAAATGATTGCAACGCAAATAAACAATCAGTAATGCAATCATTTTATGGTTTACCTTGTTTATTGCACGAAAATTAGAGATTTTTGGAACGATTCTCTCACAATAACTTGTCGGTTTCCCTAAAATACAGCAGATCGTGTTTTGGGACATCAAGTAAAAGCAATTTTCACAATTTGAGAGTCGCTATGAGTATCAAAACATCGCAGTGTTTGGGGCCCGAAACGCGAGGGGCTCAACGTAATCGGTGTACTTTCAAATGGCTGGTGCTAAGATATCGGTGTCAGATGACTAGATCCGGTTGCTTCAAATGGTGCCGAATCGTCCAACAACGGCCCAACTGCAGCGCTACGATCGGGACGATGATCGGACCGATACGGTTCGACAAAATTCAATGTTACTGAACAGTCCAATCAACACATCGTTAAGATGCATATTAATGATGTTTTAATAACATCATTCTTGCGAACGTTCCTTATTAAATTCCGTACAGACTTCTTAGCGACAAGTTTTGACACTTTTTTCCAATCTTTTTCGAACTGTTGAATGGTTTCGGCTGCCGAGACATGTTTCCTAAGATGTGCCTTCGTTAATGCCCAAAATTCTTTAATTGGTCGAAGTTGTGGGCAATTTGGTGGATTCATGTCTTTTACCATAGCTTTCTTACCAAACTTTTCGACTTCAATCGATGTCTCGGACTGGTTTAACACTTGCCCTTCTCGCACCGTATAATATTGTGGTCCCGGCTAGGATTTGTAATCGAGTTTCACGTAGGTTTCGTCGTCCATGATTATGCAGTTCAAATTTCCAGCAGGGATCGTATTGTACAGCTTTTGAACCCTCGGCCTGATCGATGCTTCTTGTTTCGGACTACGTGTTTTGGTTGTTTCTGCTTTTAATAGGTTCGAAGATTCAAACGTTCTTTAGGACGAAGAACATTTGACTTCGAAGTGCCCACTTTTATGGTCACATCCAGGCTGAAACCTCCTTCTTTTGCTCGATCGCCTTCAGTATACGTTTATCCAACTGAGGGTTAGCAGGACCTTTTTTTCGACCCGTTTTCGGTTTATCCTCAAATCCTCACCAAACTTCCTGATTGCATTTTGCACGGCTTTTTCACTTACTCCTTCCATTTAGCTATCTTTCTCAGTGACAGTCCGCGTTCTGTGCACCATTTGTACACAATTTTTCGACGTTGTTCTGCTGAAAGTCCACGCATTTCGAAACAAACTAATGAAAACGAATAAACAACTGCACAAATGGTTAGAGAAGAGTGTAAACAACAGGACGCAGCCATAAAAAATGACAGATTCTGAACCATTGCGAAATGGCAGCGGTTTTGGGTTGCGTCCATACTTTCTGGGACAGTCTTTAGACTGCTGCGCCCACCACGTTCTCTCACAATTTTTTTGCCGTTATATATCATGACAAATTGAGGACCGAGCGGGATTTACTGATGCCGCGAATATAGCAAACTCAAATCTATCCAGAAGACAGATTATGCCCAAAAACGAGTTTTTCCAGAGTAACTCACGCGATTTTTCAAAGGAACGATGGATAGAGTAATGTGTATCGTCCGAGTATCTGGGGCGTGCTTCAGTCCTTTCGAGTCTCGGAGAGGGCTACGGAAAGGTGATGGATTATCACGTCTCTTGGTTAGTGTTTGGAAGGTGTGATTAAACAAACGGAGATTGACGACATCGATATATTGTGACACGTAACTTTGAGATGATGATGGAATCATACATCGGACTGAAAGACCGAAGATAGGTAGATTCGACGGGCAATAAATGCGTCGGAAACAAAGTACATGAGAGAAAGCTGCCCCAAAGAAGAAAAACGACGCCTCTTGCCACAAGGATTAATATACGGTTACGATATAGAGGTGTATTCGTGTATTTGGGCTCACTGGTGACCATTGACAATGATACCAACAGAGAAATCGTGCTTACTTAGAATTAAGAAAACATTTCGTTCGAGAAAAGTACACCTTCGCAGAAACTGACCATCTACAAAACGCTCATTAGACCGGTTGTTCTCTGAAGTAACGAGACTTGGATTTTGAAGATTACCATACCCTTAATTTTTTTCGAAAAAATGGGCTGTGAACCATCTATGACAGAATACAGATGAAACATCGAACGACTGCGATGGGCTGATGATGCCCAATGTCATCAGGATGCCGAACGACAACCCAGTGAATATGGTTGTTGAATCTAATCCGACAGGTACAAGAAAAAAAAGGGGGAGTGGTGTGTCATCTCAAGTGACGCCACCAGATGAATGAAGAAAAGGGGTAGATGGAAGTGAATCCCATTTAGGGGAAGAGGAGGGGATATCTTTTTTTTTTGTGCTTGCATGAAAAATTTAGAACAGTCCGATCGTGCTTTGGAGTAAATGCAAGAGTACTTTAAAAAATCAAGATAATGCGATATAGGAACAAAATGATTATCTGGAATGTCATCTTGAAGATAATCGACAATTCTCGATATTGTGCCATTAAGTACATTTAGGCACGCGAATTTATTCTGTCTGGTTTTCTTAAATTCGGTTCTAAAGAACATATCACAGAAAAGGCAATTGCCTTCAAATAAAGTGCAATAACGATATTGCTTGCATAACATCGTTTCATAAAAAATATTCATTGGATCTTTTAAATTTCCTAAATGGAATAATACTATCTATAAATTTTTCAAGAATGCATCGAACCCACAGAACTCAACGCGTTCAATCCATAAAATAAAACAACTCTTCATTCAATCGCGATCCCATCTGATACGGCATTTTGCCATCATTATTCCTAGCCTTCAAATTGGCTCCATTTTCAACTAATATTTCTACTAGTTCCAGTTCACCTTGTGAAAAAGCGTAATGAAGCGCCGTATTTTGTTGTTCGTTATCCGCAGCATTGACGTTTGCTCCGTGGTCCACCAAGAGTTGCACTGAGGCTACACTGTGTCCGTACCATTTGGCAGATCGGAAACCCCACACTAGTGTCAGTAATGCGTTGCGTCCCCAGTTATTGCGCATTTCCAGGTCGACCCCTTTTTCTAACAAGCGTTTCACCAAATGATCATTTTTTTCTTCCATGTAGCTCAGCAGCCCGATAATAGGGGAGTACTCGTCGTCATCTTTGAAATTGTAATCCAGATCGTAGTCATAATCTAAGAACTTTTCCACTACAAAATTAATCGATTTGTAACATGCTGTGGCAAATAACCGAGAAGCTTCTTCCCGCGAGTGTTCGAATACTGAATCGAAAAGAAGTTTAGTTGTGTCGGGATATTTCTCCAGAAACCACTGGTAATCGCAATAAAATGAGTCTCGACTTCTTGACGTCATCATGAAAGGTAGATACTCGTGAGCATGTTCTTTGAAACTAGGAAACTCTCGAACTAGAGATAGAAGCGCACGTACCATACAGCAATGTCTAGTGCGTACTTGTCGGAGAAAGGCAGTTTCGCCTTTGTGGTTCACAATGTCCAACTCGACACCATGCTCCAAAAATACATTCAAAACGTTACAGCTTGAAGCCACAAAAAGAGCGGATTCGCCGTTTTCGTCTACTTGATTTACATCCACTCCATCATTTATCACTCTTTCTAACAGCGCAGTTTTGCGTTCTATATAACGAGAACTAATTCTATGCAGAACAGAACATCCTTTGTAGTTCTTCCGGAGGATTAATTGTTTCCCTTCCGGATGACGCTCGGTTAATAGATCGAGCATGGCGATACATGAGATGTAGTGCACGGCATGGTTTCCGTCGTTATCCACAGCATCCAGATCGCAGCCAGTTTCCAGCAGTTGAGAGAAAAAAATTGCATCATTCTTCTCGACAGCCAAATGAATCAGAGTTTCTCCATTTACTCCCCGAATGTCGCACATAGGTTTTGTGCTTTCCACTTTGATAGGAGTTGCAGAAAAATCTATATTCACATTGGGAAATGCGGTTTTGATATCTGAAATGGTAACTTTTTAATATTGATAAAAAATGTGTTTATTTTTGTTTCATTACTAACCGTCTTTGTAATAGCAATTGGATTTTGTTTCATATGCTTCCTCAATACACGTTTGAAGTTCGGGAAAGTATTGCATTAGGATTCCGCGTAAATTATCAGAAATATTCGATAGGCCTCTTCCTATCTCGTTACTCAATTTTTCGGTGTTACTTTTTAGAAACGTGCAATGGTTTTCCAACATAAACTTCAACGCATCTTCGTTTGCCGCATAGATTACTTGCCGCATGGTGGTAAAGGCACCGTCGGTTTCGAAGTATTTCTTCACTTCCGGTGTTAGTTTGTAAATCTCCATCAGAAAGTCGATGTATCCCCAGTGGAAAAAATCTTGCAAAATTGTATTTCCATAGATAACTAAACCTAGCAACTGTGGATTCTTACGAATTTCATCCAAACAATACTGCAGAGCTATTTTGCGACTCAGCAATTGTTGTAGTATCGTAACATTCTCCCACTGGTAGGACAAGTTCAGTTTGTACTTTACGATAAACTGTTCGATACTTTCCAAAAAATGCCCCTTTCCAACAAATGTCAGTATCGAGAGACAAGACAACTCTTTATTCTCAAAACGGAAGATCTCATTAAATGCTTCACTTTCTGTTTCATTGTAGAATTTCACTCTATAGGCAATCATCTTGTGTAAGACAAATTCTATTAATTTGTGTTTCCGCATTTGTAATAAAAAAGTCAATGCATTATATTGCTGATTGTCCCTAATAGTACAGTCGAAATGGTCGAAATGCTTAGTTAGTAACCAACGTATGGTATTTTCCTGAGAACGTTTGAAGGCTGCCAAAAGTGCATTATGCTCAGGAATAGCGATATCCACACCCAGCTCAAACAAACGATCAATAATATTGGTACGACCATATGAAGCAGCGATTTCCATGAACGTCTGATGATTATCCACCTCTGGGGATACATTATTGAATGACAGAAACCCATTACCTATCAGGTTTGAAATCAATCGAAATACTGCTAGCCTATTATTCTTATCTGGATGAATCACAGCCACTTGGTCCCCTTGTACTGGTGATTGTAGTAAAATGAAAACTGCTTTTCTAATGTCATCTTTCGAAAGCAGACGGTTTTCCAACTGTTTAGCCGATTTACAATGCTCCTCACGAACTGCTACCAAAATACTTTTTCTGAGCCAAATTTTATCACTAGGGTCCCACTGATAATTGAGCACCAGATAATCGCGCACTTTATCGTAATCGTTGCAATATGCACCTATCAAGGCATTGATTTGTGTTTTATCGTCACTTCGAATGGCGCGGTGAAGCAACGTTTCGCCTTTTGCCGGTTTGTATATATTCGTTTTGTTATCAATTAATTTCTGCTGAATATCTTGTTCACTTTCTTCAATATCAATTTGCAACGGATGTATTGCGTTGTCGGGAAAATCGTCGAAGAATCCAAAATCACAAATCGATTCCATTTTGTTGATTATTCTAAAATTAAGAATTATTTACTCGTACTTCCTGTCCCGGCAGGATTGTGTGTTGTACTATTTTACCAAAACGTTGGCCGGCTTTAAATATGTATCTTCCAAGTCGTATAATTTCGCAACATTACACATACTCTACCTACACTTCTTCTTCTTCTTCTTCATTCTGTGTGAGTAGTCTGTTGGCTACTCGGATTTAGGGCTGAGTGACTGTGACTATATTGCCCTGTTGAACTTTTTATTGTCTCAAGGACAGTATTAATAGTGTTGAAGATATACCTGAAACGAAAGTGCTAGGAGAAAATGTTGTGGCAGTGAATATTGTTAATACAATTGATATGTGTTATAGATCTAATTTGATTTCTTTGATAAAGTTGACTACTTCTTTAAAAATATTGATGTTTTTCGATTTAAACAATTCAATTAAAGATGGGAACTTGCAATCAAACGAATATTTAGAGCGAACGCGAGTGAACTTGTTACAGAATAGAATTGTATGTTGCGAGGTTTCCGCCTCTTGACAAATTTCGCAGTTTTCATCTAGTTCGATTTTCATTTTAGTCAGCCAATATTTTGAGTAATCATGACCAGCAAGCAATCTATTCAGCAGCCTTGTTTCTTCATTAGTCAATCCTTTGTCGTAGAACCACGGTTTCTTTTCTATTGATTTTTGAAATTCAAAAAAATTGTTTCCTTTTCCTCTTACTACAGCATAATCATGATACCACGAGTTGGTTTCTTGTGTGATTCGACGTTCTATGCATAAATATGAATCTTTTAGAAGAATTACATTAGATATGATATTAGTTTCATTTAAACCATTTTTTGCCAGTGCATCTGCGATTTCATTGCCATTAATCTGTATGTGACTAGGTATCCATTGAATTGCTACTGACCATCGTAGTGCTTTTATAATAATTTGTGTAGTTAATCTACTGCCAACACCATCAATTAATGTATTGTTTATCATTTCACATGCCGATTTTGAATCAGTGTATATGACTGCGTTTCTAATTTCATTTCTATCAATATCATCGAGTGCTATATCTATTGCTATGATTTCAGCTGTTGTTATAGACGTCTGTGTTTCAAGTCTCAACGTAATCCTCGAGTTCGTGTATTCGTTAAATACACCAACGCCACATGTTCCATGTCCTCTTGATGCATCCGTAAAAAGTTTTGGTCTACCTTTATATTTACCGTTCATAGTAAATAGTGTAGCCTGTCGTAGTTGTACTAAACTAGAATTGTGTTTGCTTCCTGCCATTCCTTCTAAAGAGCTTTTTACTGTAATATTGATTTTTGTGTCAATTTGCTCCAGTGGAGATACTTTAACAATTATTTCGTGATATTCAATGTACGTTTGTTCTAAATAAGATAATTTGTTACTATCAATATCTATAAGATTATGATAGGTGAGTTGTGTTGAGACTACGTTTTTGGAATGAAAATATCTTGCAATTTCTTTAGCTGTATTCTGTTTATGTTGCTTCTCTACCGGTTTTTGACCTCCTATCGCCATGAGTGTATTTAATGGTGTGGTGCGGGTACAGCCTGTCACTCTTCTTAAGCATGTGTTTGTGATTGTCTGTAGGCCTTTTAAATTAGTCTTTTTTGAATTTGAAAATATCGATGAACCATATCCTACCATACTATTTATAAGCGAGTTATAGACAATTATCATGGTTTGGGGGTGACTTCCCAATTTACTTCCCGATATTACTTTAATCATATTTAACCTATCGTTCACTTTTCTCTTTACCTCCTTAATGTGTGCTCCAAAACTTAAAAATCTATCGAAAGTTATGCCTAAGTAAGGATACTGTTTTACTGTTTCGATTATTTTGTTTTCAATTTTGATATTTAATGTATTATTACTATTTTGGAATAACATTGCTTTTGTTTTATCGACGTTTACTTGGAATTTCAGTTTAGTCATTTCTGTTATAAATTTATCTATAAAAATCTGTCCTCTTTTATTTATATTTTCTACGGTATTTGATTTGATTAGGATAGCAAAATCATCTGCAAATTGCATTAGCTCAATATCGTCTTCTATGAGATTATGTAGATTGACAGTATATATATTAAACAGTGTTGGTGACATCACATCGCCTTGGGGTAGTCCGTTACTTATAAATCTCTCTATGGTTTTGTTTCTTGTATTGAATATTATTTTTCTATTTTTGAGAAAACTTGTTATCCACATTATTATTTCTGATGGTATGGAAAAATTATTCATTATTTGTTCCAGCAATGAGTTGTCAACAGTATTAAAAGCGTTAGATAGATCCAAAAATATTACTGCCGTTAGGAACCCTTCCCGTTTATTTTGTTTTACTTTGTTTAACAGGTAGTTAGCGCAAGTTAATGTTGAGTTGTTTTTACGGAATCCGAATGAGGTTTTAGGTATAATGTTATTATTGTCTAGGAAGGTTTGTAGTTGGTATAGAACTTCTGTGTTTATTGTTTTAGTAATTGTTGGTATTAATGATATTGGTCTTTTTCCTTCTATTGATGATTGGTCTTTACCAGGCTTTGGAATGGCTATTATTTTAATGGTTTTCAATGTTATCGGTAGGTAGCAATTTTTCCAGCATTTATTAATTTCTTTTATTAGGGATTCTTTAGATTCTATTGATAATGTTCGTAGCATTTCGTATGTGATTTTGTCTTCTCCTGGTGATGACCTTTTTTTCTTGTTAACTATTCTTTCAAATTTTTGGATGTTCATCAAATCATAGTTAATGCAATTATAAGAAGATTGCAAGGGTTGGATGTCATTTATACCAAAGTGCTTATCAATAAATTGATTTGCTAAATTTTCGTCGTCGTGTAAAATATTATTTGTTTGAGTTTTGTATTTACCTGTTATTTTATTAATTTTATGCCATAACTCATTCGAGCTTGTTTTTGGGTCAACACTAGAAACAAACTCGATAAACTTATTTTGAATTTCTTCTCGCTTGTTTCTATTAAAAATTGCTTGATGTTTTTTGAATAAAATGAGATTTTCTAAGTTTGAGTTTTTGTTGAAATTTTTTCTTGCTCTTTGTTTATCTTTCCAAGCTTGGTCTACTTTTTCAGACCACCAGAATTTTGGAGAGTACTTATTTTTAATTTTATTATTTTTGTAAATTTTTTGAACCATTTTTTGAAAATCGTTAATACTATTTATTTCTGACAAGTTAATATTATTTATTTCTTCGTGTATTTTCTTGTTATTATATGTGTATTGAGGTCTTGATATTGTTTTGCTTTGAAAAATGAAGTTTATTTGTATGATTAGGTGGTGGCTCCCTATACTTTCATTTATTACCTTCCATTCTGTATCATTGTAGATACTACTAGTGGCTAATGTTATATCAATCGCTGTAGCTCTTTTGTTCAGCTCTAAGGGTACAAAAGTCTTTGATCCATCATTAAGTATCAAAACGTCATATATATTAATTATGTCCATTATAACATTTCCTTTTATATCAGCATAGTCATTACCCCATGCGAAGTGATGTCCGTTCCAATCGCCGCCAATTATAACTTTTTTGAAATGTTTGATCGTTTCAAATATTTTTATTAGATCTTCTTCCATATCTTTTATTGTTATTGATGGTTTGATGTATAATGAAACCAATACTAAATCTAATCTAACTATTTTAATGGCAACGACTTGCGTTGACTTGGATATACCGTTAAACGAGATTTCTGTATATCCCCAATCTTGACGCAAATATATACCTGATCCACCATAACTATCATCTCTAGATCTTAAAATTTTGTGGTAGCGAGAAATGTTGTATTTTCTTGATTCTTCATATTCTGTTTTAGTCCACGTTTCAGATAACAAGGCTGCTGAGTAGTCGCCGCTAGTCAACATCCTGTGCAATTCGTCTTTGTTCTTATGTATGCTTTGTATATTTAACTGTATCATTTTAAATGTATCCATTGCTGAAAGTTTAGAATATAGTATTATCTAATTTGAAATGTTTTTTAGATACTTCCTTTATAGTTTGTTTTACTTCACGTGGAAATTCGCTTTTCTGAACCAACTCACTGTAAAAGTTCATAAACGTGCCTCTCATATTTTTGTCCGCTGTTTCCTTTGCTGCTTTCCCGGCCTCGGATATAATGTTCCTCCATCGTTCCTCTTCAGTAACTGTAAATGGATTAGAAAATGCGTTATTCCGGTTATTACATGTAAGCTTCATTCTGCTTGGCGCTTGGTTGCCATTTTCCGTCTTCGTTCGTTTTTCTTTGACTTCGTTTTGATTTTGGCTCACGCTGGTGAACATTTGTCCATTGTTTGCCTTGTTATCCATCCTGCGTTTGGGGATCGTTCCTGTTACATCCGAAGACTTTCTTACAAACTTTCCTGCAACTATTTTTGAGAAACTTTCTGCTGGTGTTGGATCCGTTGCAGAATCTACCAAAGATTCATACATATTTCTGGTTAATGTCGGTGTTACTAATTCACGGGCTTCGATGTATGTTAGACTGTTTTTAGCCATCACGGATTTGATGGTTCTTTGTTTCTCCTTTTCCGGACAGTTATCATCTGTTGTTTTATGGTCTGAAGACTTGCAGTGTAGGCATCTAGTAGCATTCGTACAAATTTGGTGGGTTTCTTCTTCATCGTGGATTTGTGCACAGTTGGTGCAGCGCTGCTTCCCTTTACAATTTTCAGTTTTATGGTTGAAACGATGACACTTTCCACAGAACAAAACTTTCTGAATGAATGGCTGAACCTTTTGGACACAGCAAAAGAGTTTGACTTTCTCAGGCAACTGTTTCGCACGGAATGTTACTCTTACTCGGTTCGTCGGTCTCGGTCTACCATCCGCAAATCGATTTAACCTATAGACATCCATCACTTGACTTTCGCACTCGATTTCTTGTTTGATTTCATCAACCGTAATATTTGTCGGAATGCCTGCTAGGACTCCGGTAATACAAATCAGATGACGTGGAATATACGCCTTATAGCCGCATTCTTTTATTTGCTTATCTCCAACAAAATTATTGGCCTTCGTGAAGCTATTCATGAAGACGATGATTTTATTTCTTCCGAGGTACTTGAGTTCAATTACGTGGTTCCGATATTGATCCATTCTCCGAATGAGTGAACCTAACGAAAATTTATTGATTTTCTCATCATTTGCACTTTCCACGTAAATTCTGTATGGTCCATCATCCTGAATTGTGTACAGATAGGTTTCCGTTTTACGTTTAGCTGCTGTTGCATTTTGGGTTTCCATTTCCGTTTCATTTTTGTCTCCAGGGTCAGGGGGACGCAAACCGCCACCACCGTCCGTCATAATTCCTTCTTTTTGGATCTCAAACAATCTACGATTCGATTCCGATTGCAAAATACAGTCGAAAAATGTTCCTCTGTCTCTGAAACGAGAAAAATTCTTTAGTTTTCACCACTTATCAAACACAGTAGAAAAACTTGACCGTGCTCCTTGGCGGGAAAATTTAGAATGAAGTGACTCTACCTACACACAACCAAAACAAATGTGTGTAAAATGAAAATAACGACGTAAACAAACTGCGAACTCATTTCATTCATTATTTATCTGCTGTTGATACCGGCGATACACTCACGCAAAGTTTGTCATGTTTTATTTAAATTCTCGGCTGATTTTTCAAAAGGGCGTATAAGCAAGTGACAGTTTCTCTTTGTTTACTTTCTCTTCTATTAATTACCAAGCGGTTTCCACGTTTATCACTCAGCTCTATGCATGAAATGATACCCGAAACTTTCGACTTTCAAACAGAATAGTGATATCAAAGAAAATCTTTTTAATCACATCACAATAATCGAAAGAGAGAGTGAAAAAAGAGAAATTGTCACTTGCTTATACGCCCTTTTGAAAAATTAACCGAGAATTGTGCAGATCACTTTTCTCTGCCGTTTACTATTAGGTTTTGCACGAACATGACATAACCTCACAAAAATGAACAGAATGAACTTTTTTTGACAGTCGACGTGTACTTGTTTACAGTTTAAATGTTCACCGTTCGAATGTAAAAATTGCAAGTCGCCTCACACTCAACAGATTCATACATATATCGCTCCTTGATGCTGGAAACACATACAGGGCAATCTTTTTAGTTATTTTCACTGTGGAACACGTTTTGAACAGGCATTTTTTCGTAGTTTTTTCAATTTTTAACAAAACAAGTACACGGCAACTGTCAAAGATGAACTTGATTCATCGGCAGTTCATTTGTGTCGTCATCGTGCAAAACCTAATTAGGTTTTGCACGATGACGACACAAATGAACTGCCGATGAATCAAGTTCATCTTTGACAGCTGAGGTGTATTTGTCTTGTTTTTCGACTGCAAGTTAAAAATTGAAAAATGACGGAAAAGTGCCTGTTAAAATCGTATTCCACAGTGAAAATAACTAAAAAGATTGCGCTGTATGTGTTTCCAGCATCAAGGAGCGATTTATGTATGAATCTGTTGAGTGTGAGACGACTTGCAATTTTTACATTCCAACGATGAACTTCTGATGAACTTTTAAACTGTAAACAAGTACACCTCGACTGTCAAAAAAAGTTGATTCTGTTCATTTTTGTGAGGTTATGTCACGTTCGTGCAAAACCTAATTATGACTTACTCTCAGCGAGTGCCGAGTCATTCGAAATTACGCTTCAAAGTGAATGTTGATGAATGGCTTATTGGCCGTTTAAAAAAAACGCGTGAGAGTGATTAAAGAGAAATTGTCACTTGCTTATACGCCCTTTTGAAAAATTAACCGAGAATTGTGCAGATCACTTTTCTCTGCCGTTTACTATTTTATGACTTACTCTCAGCGAGTGCCGAGTCATTCGAAATTACGCTTCAAAGTGAATGTTGATGAATGGCTTATTGGCCGTTTAAAAAAAAACGCGTGATATACACTTAACTCATAAAATGAGTGTAAAAACTGTTGATATTTAGTGGAAATCATGCTACAATCAGAAAAATATTATGGTAACAGTTACTATATTGAGGGCCAACTTGACCATGTGGGTATAGTGGTTTTCAACCGACTATTAAATCAGATGATTTCAACAATAATCAAGTTCATGTTTACTATAAATGGTATCGGCTCTAGAATAACAAATACGATTGAGATGGTCAGCTTAACCATGACCGAATCTTATTTACATTGTAGTTTTTTCTATAACCAGATCCATGATATTTTCGACATTTCACTTCTAGTTATTTCGAAACTAAAAGCAATGGTTGATTCAACAATTTTGAATGCGGAAATCGAATGATATTCGTCGTTTTTTACATCAATCGCTTGATGTTGTTTCTACAGCGACCGATAATGAAGAATGAACCGTATACGAGACGTCAATTTCACTGGAAAACATAGCCATTGCCGGCAAAATTGTTGAAAAATTTAAAAAAAAAGCTACAAACTTTACTCACCTGCAAGATCTACCAGACTACACAATATATGTCACAATATAAAATATTGTTTTCAAATCAATCACTGATGTGTTATCCACGTACTAAATTTTCTGCTATATTGTAACTTTATGTGACAATAGCAAAGTACACCCGTTTATTGACAATTTGTATAGTCAGCACAAATGAAATACATAGTCGGTTAAAAAACACTATACGATAAAGTGCTTACTACATAAATTATGTTGATATGGACTACATGACTAGTGTTTTCAAATTTCGTAATTGTCTTTTAAACCATGTTTCTATTTATGGTAACATTATTATACTGTGAACATGTTTACATGATAGCAATAACTATTTCGCTTCTCATATATATCAAGGCTTGAGAGCAATTTCATCTTACTAAAAATTGTGATTTTAACTATTTGTTATTATGTTTGAGATGATTACCATTGTCAGAATGACCATGCCAGAAAAGTCATAAATACAAATAGTTTAGTCAAGTCGTAGTCTTTGTTGTCTTGTAATTTATACAATTCAGATGGTGAATATTCATATATCATGATTGTTGCTACTATTTAAGCGTATAGTTGAAATGACAATGAAGAACAGGTTACGCTTACTATGGTTTTTTCTCTCAGTGTACGTTTATATGAAATGCACCTAAAAACAATAATATATATCGTTATCTCTAGATTCCAGATGCATTTCATGTGAATGTCTCATTGTTTTCCACATAGATTTCAATTGAAACATAGTTGACCGATCCTAGTGTTTTGCATCTATATTTGTGCTAGAAAATGAAATGTTTAACAGATGTAGTTCGATTCAATAGCAAAACACATCACATCCAAAGGAAAAACACACCAAAGCTAAGTGGAAAATAATCCAATCTCGCATCTTAGTGAATTTTCATATGAAATCTTGAAACAAATCGCTTTGGTTATGTATTGAAATGAAAAAGCATATTGAATTGAAGTGATGTTTACAAATGAATCGATCGTGAAAATTTTTATCAGTGTATCACTACTTGTAGAACACATGAGATTCATGAAAACATACCCCCACTTCTTAAAATGAGTTTAAAACCGGTAAAACCTTTTGATATTTAGTGCAAATTATGCTACATTTATTTGAAATGCACATCAAAACAATAAGATATATTACGATAAGATATCTAGTTACCTCTAAATTGTCAATGAATTTCATATGAATGTCACATTGTTTCCCACATAGATTTCAATTGAAACACAGTTGACCGAATCAAGTGTTTAGCACATACATTTGTGATGTACTCATTTCCACTAGAAAATGCAGTGTTTGGCACATGTAGTTCGATTCAACAGCAAAACACATCACATCCAAAGGAAAAACGCATTCATGATAAGTGAAACACAATCTGATCTTGCATCTTAGTGAATTTGCACATGAAATCTTAAAACAAATCGCATTGGCTATGTATGATCTCTGATCATATTAACAAGATATCCAGCTCTCATATTTCCCGAACAAATCATAGGCAACATCAGTTTTTGCGAGCATGGCGCCCTCAGTCCGCATCGAATCTCGTACATATAAGTAGGGGAGAGAAATGTCAAATTCGTGCGCGCCAAAATAGCAGCACTGCACACCCATACAATTGGCATTATATGTAGATTTCGCTCCAAGCTGACAGGGTCTGCCTGATCGCAATTGAGCAATTTTACGCAGCGAAGCCAGATAGTTGTAACAACTATCATTTCCGTAGATTGATATTCTCCTCGGAAACTTCAGCGGTGCAAAGTAGCTAACGACTTTTTTCCGTAAATCTGAATCCGAATTGCAGCCAAGTCTGTTGGGGTTCACTTCCGCTGATGCTCAGCAACTACACTCAAGCATACACATACTACACACATGGTTTTCAACCACAAGAATATCGTATGCTATTCTTAAGACCGCCTAATGAAGTCACGAGAATTGGAATTGCAATAAAAAGCCTTATGCAATTTCTACGGAATTTTTAGGAACATTGTGCGAAATTTTTATGGCAAACATAACTTCTCTCAAATACTGTGAAATTCATCAGTTGTTCGTATGAAAACTATGATAGTGATAGATGAGATGTATGTTGCAGTGTCATCAATATTAGGGAAAGAGGGATGTTTTGGCCAACTGTAGAATTGATTTTATTTTGTCCCACTTTGTAAAAATATCCATCAAATGTTGAAATATCTTTGAAAAACCCTTCCGCAATAGGCAATTTAATGTGATTAGCTTAAAATTGATGCAACATGGGTTACTTAACATCGATTAAATCCATAAAGTTTGTTAGGTGGGCCAAAATATATGAAGTGGCCAAAATACCTTGTTACCCTGTAATAAGGGTACACTAGAAAAATATTATGGTAACTGTTACTGTATAGAGGGCCAACCTGACCATGCGAGTATAGTGGTTTTCAGCCGACTATTAAATCAGATGATTTCAACAATAGTCACGTTCATGTTTACTATAAATGGTATCGGCTCTAGAATAGTAATATTGAACAGTATATTGTATGAATAACTAATACGATTGAGATGGTTAGGGTAACCATGACCGAATCTTTATTTACATTGTAGTTTTCGCTATAACCAGAGCCATGGTATTTTTGACATTTCACTTCTAGTTATTTCGAAACTAAAGGCAGTGGTTGATTCAACAATGCTGAAGATCAGCAAAACATGAGCTAATGTTGAAAGGTTTTATGAATTTGAATTCTAGAACAAGAACAACAAAATAGTTTCATTGAATTCTATTTTATTTTTGCATCAAATCAAATGATGATGTGCCTGATGAAATATTGATTAACAACGTAGACACGGAGCAGCATTGCTAGGTTGCAACTGTTTTTTTTTTTTTTTTTTTCAAATAAAATTTTTTATTAGGCTCATTTGCTTTAGCTTAACGTGGCCGATTGTCTTGTTGTTAGGGGGAGAGAAAGGGATGCCGTATTACGGGGCGGCATACTCCCCAGTTAGTAAGGGGACATAGGGAGGGTGGGACCTACACAGTATTGAATTGAAATTTGAATACATCATTGGTTTGTGGCATACATCTTTTAGACACATTTTGCGTTCGATGAATCTTCATGTTTTTCAGCTTGTAGCAATGAAGAGATTATTCTGGATTGGGATGCTTCGTTGGTGTGTTCTGACGTTTTTGGGTAGCTTCCTGATGTGACGTTTTTGGGTAGCTAGTTGATGTGACGTTTTTGGGTAGCTTCCAGCAACTCAGTCAGTTCAAGGCAGGTGCATGCTCCGAAGCATCGTTTACACAGGCCATACTTCCAGCAACGTAAAGAAGAGTGCGGTAGAGCTGTAGACGAGAAAGAGATAGGGAGAGCACTAAATTTGAGCATTGATAGTTTTCAAGAAGTTATAGATGAGAGTCATATAAGGAAGATTTCGAGTTGCCAAGACGTCGCGGACTGGTACGAAGGGTGGTATACCTCGGGCCCGAAGGGAACCTATGAGTTGGGACCTGGCATCACAATACTCGACACATGTCCAAACAACATGTTCGATGTCATGATAACCCTCACCGCAAACGCAGACACCACTCTCAGCGAGCCCCACACGACGAAGATGCGCGCTGAACATATAATGATTAGACATGAGCCTTGACATTACACGAATAAAGTCTCGGCTCACGTCTAACCCCCGGAACCAAGCTTTCGTCGATACCTGTGGGACTATTGAGTGTAACCATCGTCCCAGAGTTCCACTATTCCATGTATTCTGCCAGCTGGCTAGAGTTTTCTGACGACAGCAACTGAAAAATTCATTGAAGCAGATTGGTCTTTCATAGATATCACCTTCTAGTGCGCCCACCTTGGCTAACGAGTCCGCCCTCTCATTACCCCGTATGGAACAATGTGAGGGGACCCAAACCAAGGTAATCTGGTATGATTTTGCAGATAAAGCACTCAATTGTTCCCGTATTTTCCCCAGGAAATACGGTGAGTGCTTTCCAGGCTTCACTGAACGGAGAGCCTCAATGGAACTGAGACTGTCCGATACAATGAAGTAGTGATCTGTGGGCAGAGTGTCAATGATCTCAAGGGTATACTGAAT
Source organism: Malaya genurostris (assembly GCF_030247185.1). NCBI lineage: Eukaryota > Metazoa > Arthropoda > Insecta > Diptera > Culicidae > Malaya > Malaya genurostris. The sequence continues at coordinate 231,552,654 of NC_080572.1, read as the reverse complement.
TGCAGCTAGTTCTGCGACGTAAACTGAAGCTGGATCACTGAGTTTATAGGAAGCGGTGAAATTTACATTGAATATACCGAAGCCAGTGGACCCGTCTAGATATGATCCGTCAGTGTAAAACATTTTATTACAGTCGACTTCTTTAAATTTATTATTAAAAATTTTTGGGATCTCTTGAGGGCGTACAGGATCCGGGATTCCACGAATTTCCTCTTTCATGGATGTGTTGAAAAACACAGTAGAATTAGAAGTATCCACAAAATGAACACGATTGGGAACAAACGAAGAAGGATTTATATTCTGAGCCATGTAGTCAAAATACAAGGACATAAAACGGGTTTGTGAATTAAGCTCGACGAGCTTTTCAAAGTTTTCTATCACCATCGGATTCAAAATGTCGCATCGGATTAGCAGTCGATATGAGAGATCCCAGAACCTGTTTTTCAACGGTAAGACGCCCGCCAGCACTTCAAGACTCATCGTATGGGTTGATTGCATGCAACCCAAGGCAATACGTAAACAACGATACTGAATTCTTTCCAGTTTAATGAAATGAATATTCGTAGCGGAGCGGAAACAGAAACATCCATATTCCATTACTGACAATATCGTCGTTTTGTACAACCTGATCAGGTCTCCTGGGTGAGAGCCCCACCAAGTTCCGGTTATTGTACGAAGGAAATTGATTCTCTGTAGGCATTTTCGTTTCAAATACCTAATGTGACATCCCCAGGTACCTTTGGAATCGAACCAGACCCCGAGATATTTAAATGTGAAAACCTGAGCTATGGTTTCACCCCCTAGTTGAAGCTGTAATTGCGCAGGTTCTCGCTTCCTTGAAAATACAACCAGCTCAGTTTTCTCCGTAGAGAACTCGATACCCATTTGAAAAGCCCATGTCGACAAGTTGTCGAGGGTATCTTGCAATGGTCCTTGGAGATCGGCAGCTTTGGGTCCTATAATAGACACAACACTGTCGTCGGCAAGTTGTCTTAGCGTGCAAGATGTGTTGATACATTCATCAATGTTATTTACGTAAAAGTTGTATAAAAGGGGGCTTAAGCATGAGCCCTGAGGAAGACCCATGTAACTGAATCGCTTTGTCGTCAAATCACCATGCTCAAAATGCATGTGTTTCTCGGACAATAGATTATATAAAAAGTTGTTCAAAACTGGTGAAAGACCATGCTGATGCAACTTCTCAGATAGAACGTTAATGGAAACTGAATCGAATGCCCCCTTGATGTCGAGGAAAACTGATGCCATTTGTTCTTTACGAGCAAATGCCATTTGAATTTGTGTTGAGAGCAACGCTAGACAATCGTTCGTTCCTTTGCCCCTGCGGAACCCAAATTGTGTACCTGAAAGCAATCCATTTGTTTCGACCCAATTGTCTAGACGGAAGAGAATCATTTTCTCCAACAATTTCCGGATACAGGAAAGCATAGCAATCGGCCGATACGAATTGTGATCGGAGGCTGGTTTTCCAGGTTTTTGAATAGTAATAACTCTCACTTCTCTCCATTCGTGTGGGACAATATTACCCTCGAGGAACTTGTTGAATAAATTCAACAAGCGCCTTTTGGCAGAGTCGGGCAGATTTTTCAACAAGTTGAATTTAATTCTGTCTAACCCCGGGGCTCTATTGTTACACGACAAGAGCGCAAGTGAGAACTCTACCATCGAAAACGGTGTTTCGTTTGTATTCAATGTCGCGACGCGGGATATCTTCTGTTCCGGAACAGAATCAGGACATACTTTCTTAGCGAAATCAAATATCCAGCGGTTAGAATATTCCTCGCTTTCGTTCGCGTGATTTCGATTGCGCATGCGACGGGCCGTATTCCAAAGAGTGCTCATTGCTGTTTCTCTCGTTAATCCGTCAACAAACCTTCGCCAGTAACCGCGTTTCTTAGCTTTAATAAGACTTTTCATTTGAAATTCTAACGCCGCGTATTTCCGATAATTATCTGGAGTTCCGTTCTTTCTAAACGAGATGAAGGCTGAAGCTTTTTTCGTTTTCAGCTCTGAGCACTCTTTGTCCCACCATGGGTTGGGAGAACGCATACTAGTTTGCGCGCTAGGTACTCGTTTCGTCTGAGCTTGAATTGCGGTGTCAAGAATCAAGCCAGCCAAAAATGTATACTCTTCCTCCGGAGGAAGCTCCTGTGATGTTTCTAGTTTCTCAGATATCGAGCTCGCGTAACGTTTCCAATCAATGTTTCGTGTGAAATCGTACGAAACATTGATTGTTTCCGATGGTCTTCCACGGTTGGTGATAGAAACTATGATCGGCAAGTGATCGCTACCGTGAGGATCACAGATTACCTTCCACTTGCAATCTAACTGTAGCGAAGTCGAGCAAAGGGATAAATCCAGCGCACTTGGTTGTGCTGGCGGTCTAGGGTTCCGTGTCATTTCTCCCGTGTTTAGAATTGTCAAATTGAAGTTGTCACACAGATCTTGGATTAACGAAGAACGATTATCATCATATAAGCAGCCCCATCCTGTACCATGCGAGTTAAAGTCCCCTAAAACCAGCCGCGGTGAAGGAAGAAGTTCTATGATGTCTGCAAGCCGACGATGCCCTATCGAGACTCTGGGAGGAATGTAGATAGAAGCTATACATAGATCTTTGCCTTTAATATTAATTTGGCAAGCAACAACTTCAATTCCCGGTGTCGAGGGGAGGTTAATACGATAAAATGAATAGCACTTTTTAATCCCTAAAAGTACCCCTCCATAAGAGTCTTCTCGGTCCAGGCGGATTATGTTAAAATTATGGAAGTCGAGGTTGATGTTAGAAGTAAGCCAAGTTTCACTCAAGGAGAATACATCGCAATTATGAGTATGTATTAAGTGTTTGAAAGAATCAAGTTTTGGGATGATACTTCTGCAATTCCACTGAAGCACAATGATCATATCTTCGATTCTCAGTGGTAAATTATCCATCAAAAGATACGATCGCTGCAAGGAGGGGCCATTGTTCAGTCAACTGTTTTAAAAATGTCCTTACTGTTGGCAGTAGAGCAGTTAGGAAGCTTCTCAGAGGATCAGTAATATTGAAGGCTGTTAATATCCAGTCCACGATATCAGAAAATTTCAATAATCCAGCGTTTGTTGGATTTTCTGGTTGTGCTTTGGGGTCATTCGGGTTTTTTGATGCCCCAGGAAGTGCTGGGTACTCCTTATCATCCCTAAGTTTTTTGAACCCAGGAGGTGTTTGCTTCGGTTTTGAGTCAGCACTTTTTGTTTCCGTTTGGTTCTTTTGTGACGAAGAGGACAGTCTGAGGCCTTTACGAGGAAGCTTGGGAGAAGCCAGATTTTGTCTTTTCCTGCTTCCTTCAACCTGTGTGTAGGAAGGTCCTTCGCCTGGGTCGTCAGAGGTATCCTCTTCAACTGGCAAGATTGCAAACGGGTTCTCAGGGGTCGATGGAGTGGTTCTTTTTAAGATTTCCGCATAAGAACGTTTGGAACGTTCTTTCACGGATCGCTTCAATTTCTCCGCACGCTGTATGTACGTAGGGCACACCGAAAGATCATGAGGATTCTCCCCGCAGTAGCAACACTTTTCCACTGCTCTTCTGCAGAGATCGTCCTCATGGGCCTCTCCGCATTTGCCGCATCGCAGTTTGTTGCAACAATAGGTTGCCGTATGACCTAACTGTTTGCAGCTTGTGCAATGCATTACCCGCGGTACATACAGCCGAACAGGTAGACGAACTCCACTCACTACCAAATAATTTGGAAGTGCAGATCCGGCAAAAGTCACGCGAAATGAGTCCGATTGGTAAAATTTACCATCTATCGATTTTGAGTGCAATTGCTTGCACTCCAAAATTTTCACTGGTTGAAGGTCGGGGTTTTTGAAACGGCCTACCCCGTCCTTCATCAGATCTTCGATTGTCAGACTTTCGTCACGGACCACACCGTCGATCTCCACCACATGAGACGGGACGTACACGCGGTACTCCTTCGTGAACAACTCGCTGGTAGCAATCGCGTTTGCTTGCTTCAGGTCGGACACAACAACGCGTAACTTGTTTGGCGAAACCTTATCTATTGTTTTTATTGCCGAGTAATGTTTTTCCAGGTCCCGAGCAATATTTAAAACTCTGAGAGACTTTAATTTGGGCCGGAAGTATACCACCCACGGACCCCCCGAGCCATCGTCTTGGTAAACTTTTTGGCGGGCAGGCAATATCTTAGAGGGAGATGGAGGCATCGGAGAGGGAGATGGTATCGGAGAGGGAGATGGTATCGGAGGGGGAGATGGTATAGGAGGGGTAGATGGCATCTCGGAAGCAAACTCAGCCTCTAAATGTTCTTCGTTCATTCGTTCAGCTTCGCCCTCCTCCGAGACACCCCCACTGTCATCAATATTCATATTTAAAGTGCGGGAGTAAAGAAGTCTCCCGCACTTGAAATGAGAAAGAAAGAAATAAAATGAAAAGAAAATATATGAATAGTAAAAGTTGAAAGAAAAAGTTTGAGAAAATACTTAACAGTATGTCACGGTAAGCTGTTAGGTGAGTTGCTCCTTCACTCCTTCGTTGTGCTTCAGCGTGACCTTGACTCAGGATTTGGCTGCTGCGATGCGGGTAGCAAACAATAGAAATAACTGCTGCCCGATGATAGCACAATAGCGTCTACTGTTGATACCGGTGCACAGACAGAACTCACTTGCGGGGATGCTACTTTTTATCACTTTTATTTAATGCCTATACTACAGCCTCTGCTGTGATAGGCACCTTCGTCTTACCGATGTCGATTGTTAAAAAAACGCGTGTGCTCACTTCGAACATTCGGTTACGAATGGGTTGCAACTGTTGATCCCAGGCTCTGTTCGGTGAAGTTTTTCCTGAAGCAGGAATGGGCAGCATGGAAGAAATTAATAACCAAGTCCAGATGCAAACCTCAACACCCACCTGCCATATATTGTTATTTTTTCCGTCGGATTCGAGCGATTTGAATCCGGGAATCGGATGATGTTCGTCGTTTTCATCAATCGCTTGATGTTGTTTCTACAGCGACCGATAACGAATAATAAAAATTATACAGGACGTCGATTTCACTAGAAATCCGGCAATTGTTGAAAAATTTAATTTCAACGACGGAAACTAGTAAGGCTACAAAATTTACTCACCTGCAAGGCCTTCCAAATTGCACAATATAAGTCACAATATACATATTTTCAAATCAATCACTGATGTGTTACGAAATTGTCGGCTGTATTGTAACTTTATGTGACAATAACAAAGTACATCCGTTTATTGACAATTTGTATAGTTAGTACAAATGAAAAACATAGTCGGTTAAAAAACACTATACGATAATGTTCTTACTACATAAATTCTTTTGATATGGACTACATGAATAGTGTATTCAAACTTCATAATTTCTTTTAAACCATGTATCTATTTATGGTAACATTATTATACTGTGGACATATTTACATGGTAGCGATAACTATTCAGCTCTTCATATATATCAAGGCTCGAGAGCAATTTCGCCTTACTAGAAATTGTGATTTTAACTATTTGTTCTTATATTTGAGATGACTACCATTGTCAGGATGACCATGCCAGAAAAGTCATAAATACAAATAGTTTAGTCAAGTCGTAGTCTTTGTTGTCTAGTAATGTATACAATACAGATGGTGAATAGTCATATATCATGATTGTTGCCACTATTTAAGCGTATAGTTGAAATGACAATGGAAAACAGGCTACGGTTACTATGGTATTTTTCTCAGTGTATACTTTTCACATTATTTTTTGAACTGGTGATTTTGGTGATTTTTGATGCAACATATAATTTGTCTTATGATTTTCACCACTCATTTTGCCTGAGTGTACTCCAATACAGTTGGATTAAATCAATTAATTATCAAAACCTCGTATTACCTAGTTGTAAATACAGATAGATGCAGACTTCTATATTCCACTGTTCAGATTTCCAACTTAATTATTTGGCATCTCTGCAGTCATTTTATGAGTTCGATTCATTCGACTCAAAACACAAAATGAATGCCGAAATGTGAATGAATACAACCATTCGTGTTTGACGATAGATACACATTCAAAATATAATCAGCTGTTTTTATTGTAAAATTATCGGTTTGATACAAATTCTAGCCAATCAGCTGGCTCAGATTTCAGGTATACACACATTGTGAAATAAAATGTTTTTACTAAATCATTTCTCTTGGAGTAAATTTAAAACATGTGTGCTAACAAGATAACGATGGATGTTGCAATAGTCGGAAAATGACAAATTCTTGACTATCTAATCTATCCGGTGGCAACCAAATACATCGAAACCGATCGAATACCATGAGCAGCAGTCTCAGTTTACTATCATGCATCGGAAGCGATACTTTCCGGCGGATCTCGTGTCACACCCATTGCATTATGCAGCTCTACGCGGATACTTTGACCAAGTCAAACAATTGATTGTTACGGGTTATAATGTATACGAACCCATTCAGGATGGGGAAACTGCCGCTCATGTTGCTATTGTCGAAAATCAACCGGAAGTGGCTAGATTACTGTTGCAGGAATACCGAAAAGATTTCGAGTTTGTACAAGAGAAAATAACACAAGATTACCGATGTGATGATAACAGTGATTTTTTGTTGAATAAAAGTATCCTTCTAGCCGTGAATGATCATCAACGTGAAATGGTGGAGCAATTGTGTGAACCGATATGTTTCAACAATACGTTGATGGAAGCAACACTGATTCTCATTAAACAACCAAATGGAAGAAAAAATCTGGTCGTTATCCACAAAAATACAAACAATTATTTGCAGCTCTTCAAGCTAGTTAAACAATTATTACCTAATGGACTGCTGAGCTGGAATAGTACTGGGCTGCAGGGGAAATGTGAAACATTCCTTCAACTGGTGGCATATCATGGAAAAGCCGACCTTCTCGAATTTTTAGTGTCCTGCGGAGCGAATTTATCCAATGTTGGGTCTGGCAAACGAACTCCACTCCATTCGGCATGTGAAGCTTCCCAAAATACCATTGTTGAGATTCTTGTTAGTAAATATGGCAATAGTTTAGATCTTACTGCGTTGGATGAAAATTGCGAACATGCTTTACATTACGTTCTGAAACGAAAAAATAAATACGTTTTCAAATTGTTACTAGATGCAATGGTAGATTATCAGAATCGGGCTTCTGGAGATTCGAAATCAGCCGCATTTAATTTTATATTCAAACTAGAAAATAAGGAATATCCTAACACGAGCCTATGGAGTCAGTTGGATACTGTTTTCTGGGGCGAAATGATTGGCATAGAACTAGAGCGTTACCAGTACGATTTATCTTACAAATGGGAACATGTTACGGCGTTGATCGATATGGTTACGTACAAAAAAGCAAGAAAGTATTATTTGAGTCAAATTGTACAAAAGCCAAAACTTTTAAAAGTGTCAAACAAATACGGATTTACTGTCCTGCATGCATTGATCGGCTCGAATGAATTACACACAATCGAAGAATTATACTCAGGAGTTCCAGACGTCATGGAGTTATTTGAATGCAATGCTGCTATACCAACTCTAGCCGAACTAATGATGAACGGATTTGCGGATATGACATCGTTCGTTCTTGAACACCATAAGGCTTTTTTCCAACAGAAAATAACGGATGTATGCGAAAAAATTGTGATGGAGTATACTGCACCGAATTATGATGTCATGTTTGGAATGTTGCAAAAGTTTTTACCCGGTATTGAATCATTTCTCGTACAAAGGAAAACATGGTTGAACGAGAATTCATATGCTGCCTTAATAGGTATGATTGTTATATTATTTACAGAGCGACTCGAACATTTGATTATTTTGCGATTCCGGGTATCGATTATTAAGTACATTTGGTTGATTTTTAATGAATAAGACTTGTAGTAATATTGAATCTGAAGGAGAACATTCAATCCCCTTTTACGCGGGTTCGATTCTCAATATCGCATGACAAATATTTGTATATCGTATGGAATCACAGGAATAGAATAGTTTAAACGAACCCGTAAGAAGAGATACTTACTGTTTCAATGCCCAACTAACCAAAAGTACGGATGATTCGGCTTAGGCGGTGGCAATCGTCAATGTCGTCATTTCCGGTCGAAATAAAAGAGTTCATGCAGGGGACGGGTGTAGCGTAATGGGTAAGTCGATGCCTTTCACGCAGCCCACCTGGGTTCGATTCCCAACCCCGCACATAGGGTCAGAAAGTTTTTCTGGCCCGAAGAGGCGAATGACCATAAGGTTAAAACCTCAATCGAAACAAAAAACCTGTTTTAATCCACCTAGTGGTGTAATGATGCCTTTTTCATATCAATCATACTATTATATATAATACTGTGGTCAAGGATGGCTTTTATTGTATCAAAGAATTCTCACTCTTCACTCTTTACACGATTGTATCAGTGCCATCAAAGAGAGACTAATATCATCGCCACAAAAAACACCCGGCATATCTCATTTAACATAGAATAGACACCAGTGCGAGAGCGAATTTTTTTCGATGACATTACTGAGAATCAAAGGTTAGCACGCTGCTGTGGGGATCCTCTCTGAAGCAACAAACGGTCGCTTATTCTCGTTTCGCGATCCGATTCTGTATGGGCAGTGGATAATTGCGATAGAATCATTTTACTATTGCCACTTATTCTAACTATGTGCATATAACTTTTGTATAAGTAGTGTCTATGAAGATGTATGTGAATGCTCCACACACGGGGTTTTGAAATATTGCAACCTAGTATGAGAAACATCAAGTTGAACCATCGATTCGATTTTATGCGATAATTGTCAACTTGCGATCCTCTCTTGGGAAATTCCACACAGCAACGATCATTATCAGACTGTATTTTTTTTTCAAGGGCCGTGAAATACTCAGAGTATAAAGTGGAGCGAAGAAATGTAGAAAAATTCTCTCACGGTTCATGCATTGAATGACTCGAGTTCTTATAGCATCTTCTACCGGATTGAAAATGTTGTATACAATATAAAGAGCAATATAGCAGCTTCTGTCAAATTTTCGGCAATCACCAACACTGACTGTGGTATTCTTCAAAATTATTTTTCTTCGATTCTTAAAAGAATAACCGAAATAGATTTGTTTGACCGTCTACTGATAAAAACTATCAATTGGAAAAGATTTGAGGTCGATTTAGAAATTTTTTTAAGGTTTTTCCCCATTTTCAGTGATGGTATAAAATTTTTAACACACTTTACCCAATATTTCCGGATCCGGAAGTCGGATCCGGATGAAATTCAGGAATTACGTTTGGGACCACAGGACCTTTCATTTGAACCTAAGTTTGTGAAAATCGGTCGCGCCATCTATGAGAAAAGTTAGAACACATATTTTCTTTTTTTTGCACATTTTACCCCATAACTCCCGAACCGGAAGTCGGATCCGAATAATATGCAGGAATTTTGAATGGGACCACAAGACCTTTTATTCGAACCTAAGTTTGTGAAAATCGGTTCAGCCATCTCCGAGAAAAGTTAGTGCAAAAAACATTCCAAACACACATACGCACATACACACACATACACATACAGACATTTTGCGTACTCGACGAACTGAGTCGAATGGTATATGACACTCGGCCCTCTGGGCCTCTGTTCAAAAGTCGGTTTTCACAGTGATTGCATAACCTTTCTATATGAGAAAGGCAAAAAGAGTTCATCGGGTTTTTATAGAACTCTTAGAAGAAATGAATTCAGCATTCCGACCTTCTCCTTCGCAATTATTTTGCGATGGCTTTCCTAAAGTATGATGTGGAGCGTTTTGCTTTGTACTTGACGGAAATATATACGTTTCTCAATGAAACCATTTGACTAACTTGGGAAATTTTACAGAATTCGCTAATTTTTTGCAAGATTTTTAACAGCTTACCGTTCATTCAGTTCTAGCTGCATTGTAATCGTTTGGTAATCATTATATCGTCGATCTGTCAAAAGTTACTAATCAGCTCTGTAAACGCTGTAATGTAATGGATTTTTTTTATTTATATGACCCCTTAACTGTTTTTCGCTTATTGCTAAAAAGTTGAAGTGTTCTAGACAAAATTTAATAAACCAAATGTTTTCGTTTGATAAACCAGAAGCTGTTTCAGGGTAGTTTTATCAAACGAATTATTTTCAGAAAACTGAATTGGATTCGCATAAGAATTATGTTCGATCTAGTCACTCTATGGTCAGTTTGATTACTCCATTTTACTAACTATTTCATTCAACAAACAGTTTTTCCCAAAAATATTTTCTCATCATTTTACGATCTCTTGTCTTTTTCCATCTAGCCTCTGAGCAAAGTTTTGTTTGGTATTTTTTTCTTCTGAAATTCTGAATGTTAAAAATCAACTTCAGATCCGTTCAAGAAATAGAAAATTAAAAGAAAAAATCAAATAATAGAAAAACCTTGAACCTAAAATCCATATTTGTTGCTAATTAAAATTAAAAAGTAGAGAAATTGTAGCTGAAATAATTAGATTTCTTCCAGCTTTAAATTTCGGATGAAATTTACATAATAAAATAAAATAAATACACATAAAAGGAAACTGTTTTACTTAAAGTGACCTACAAAGAACTCAGATTTTCAATTAATTACACTGTTTCAACCCGTCTACACATACTAGAACACTACTTAAACTGTGAATAAAAAGTTAAAATTAACCGCGAAATGGTCCACAACCTAAATAAACAATTCAACCGCCTGTAATTTGATGAATTGGCGTCCTTACTATTGGATTTATTAGTTTCCGAACTACACCGATTAGAAGAAAATGGCGCTATCAGTAAATATATTGCTTTTGTCCTGTAAATTTTTTTTGTGAATAATTGACGTTTTTTCATGAAGAACTTGAATTATTGAGAATAACTAAAACATTGTTTCAGCTCATTTATTTTTCCAAAAGACACGATTTGCATTAAGGTCAGTGTGTTGCTGTCAACAAGTTAAAAAAAAATGAAATTTTTTTGAAGAGACTTGTTTTTAATTTGATTTTTTAGTAATTTTTTTAATTCGTGGAAACATGGTCGACTTCTTCTTCAGAGTATATTTATTTTAGAGTTAAAACGATTTGAAAACATCCCATGTAAAATGCATACCCCTTTTTTTAAAATCAGTCTTGAGTTAAATTGGTCACTCCATCCGTGTAAAAAAAGGTTTGCTATACTGAAGATGTGAGCAAAGTTTTGTTTTAATAACCATTAATTGGAATATGAGTTAAAATTAAATTATCAGGATTTAAATTGGGTGTTCAGCCACAAGTGGTGACTTTTCAGCCCTTTTATTACATGATTTGATTATAACCATGAAGACATCATTTGCTTCCGCAATTCTGTGATATTTGTGTAGGGAAAATTGTAAACCTACTTGTGTTGTGTAATGGGGAAAAGGAAATTATATAATAACTGACTAACTAATACAAAAAGCGAATCGATTCAATTGAAGATTGCATCGATTTTTGTCGGAATTTGCTTATAATATTATGTGACATTTCATCTAATGGTTCTATATTTGTGAGTCTCTGTAACTCATTTGTACTAAACCAGGAAGCTTCAAAATCATTTTCAGAATTTTATTCTGAATCCTTTGAAGCGTTTTCTTCCTGGTGGAGGTGTGAGTAAAGTTAATTTCTTTAATTGCTCAGCTGCAACCTCGGAAGCAATCGGAACTGGATTGGATTTTGCTCCAACCGAAAATGCTGAAAACTAAAAGGAAAGGAATCCAGCCTATATTTTCAAACATGAATTGGTTTGTTTCGAAGAAAAAATAAGCACTTCAAAGAAAATAATCTTCTGAGCGGTAAAATGAAATCACACTTAGAAATTTTCGCAGAATTCGGTAATTTTTTACCGAGTTTTCCACATCTTGACGTTCAGTAATTCAATTGTTTACTGACCGTTTGTTGAACTATCAAACAACTACCGAACGGTTTAGTAAACCAAATGGAATTATCTAACGAAGGGTTCGGTAATTAATTTGGTTTTGTTATTATTTTTTGATTAAATTCTGAATTTAAATGGATTTTCGGGTTAAAAAAAACAACATAATTTTTCTACTTAAGATTTTGTTTGACGGATTTGGATATTTTTCACAGAAACGAGTGATGGAAATTAGAACCAGTGGCTACGAGTTTATTGCCTTACATATCCACGAAAAAAGCAAAAAAAGGTTATCAGTAGCAGCCGGTAAAAATTGAGAAAAAAATGCGTCTTAATGTCCCGGCTGCAGTGTTGGTGATTGCCGAAAATTTAACAGAAGCTGCTATATTGCTATCTATATTGTATACAACATTTTCAATCCGGTAGAACATGCTACAAGAACTCGTGTCTCTCAATGCATGAACCGCGAGAGAATTTTTCTACATTCCTTCGCTCCACTTAATACTGTGAGTATTTCTCGGCCCTTAAAAAAAATTACAGTCTGATAGTGATCGTTGCTGTGTGGAATTTCCCATGAGAGAATCGCAAGTTGACAATTATCGCAGAAAATCGAGTCGATGATTCAACTTGATGATTCTCATACTAGGTTGCAATATTTCAAAACCCTTGTGTTTGTTACAAAGATTATATGCACATAGTTAGAATAAGCGGCAATAGTAAAATGATTCTATCGTAATTATCAACTGCCTGTATAGAATCGGATCGCGAAACGAGAATAAGCGACCGTTTGTTGCTTCAGAGAAGATCCCCACAGCGGCGTGCTAACCTTTGAATCTCAGAAATGTCATCGAGAGAAATTCGCTCTCGCACTGGTGTCGATTCTATGTTAAATGAGCCATGCCGTTTTTTTGTTGTTGCGATGATTTCCAACTCTCTTTGATGGCACTGATTCAATCGTTGAAGAGTTGCCAGCGAACGTTCTTTGATACGATAAAAGCCATCCTTGCCCGGTTGATCAAAATTATAAGCGCCATACCGCACAATCCGTCCAGTCCACCAGAAGTTATCCACGAACGATATGTGTTGGCAGCAAGTTGAAATAGTGATATGAAGTTACTTTCTGCCCATAGGTAAAAACATTGTTTAGAGGAGTTCTAATGTTTTCAAAACATGTGCACCGGTTCCTCAATCCATTCGACGAATCCCTCAAGATGTGTTTTTCGTATGGTTGTTTGAAATATACTTAATGGAAATTTTAATAACTGTTTGACAGATAGTTTTTACCACAATCAGTATTTACAGTAACTCGGAAATTGGAAGACCATTTTACCATACGGACAGTATGATTTTACCGTACTCAGCGACTATTCGGATTTACTGTATAAATTATAATATTATTAAATATTATTATTTACAGAATTCTGTAATGAAAACCTCCGGTAAAAATTTGCATAATTTTTGTACAATGAAAATTAATGTATCGAAACATTGCTTGTTTCTACACGGAAAATATAAACTACCTATTATTTGACTTCTTTTTACTTGTTTTTGAGTTCTTTTGAATCTTTTCTTGCATTCTTCAAATGTTTTATTGTCGAAGTAAAGACTGTCCCAGAAAGTATGGACGCAACCAAAAACCGCTGCCATTTCGCAATGGTTCAGAATCTGTCAATTTTTATGGCTGCGTCCTGTTGTTTACACTCTTCTCTAACCACTTGTGCAGTTGTCTATTCGTTTTCATTAGTTTGTTTCGAAATGCGTGGACTTTCAGCAGAACAATGTAGAAAAATTGTGTACAATTGGTGCACAGAACGCGGACTGTCACTGAGAAAGATAGCAAAATAGATAGATGCAATCAGGAAGTTTGGTGAGGATAACACCTTTGATGATAAACCGAAAACGGGTCGAAAAAAAGGTCCTGCTAACCCTCAGTTGGATAAACGTATACTGGAGGCGTTCGAGCAAAAGAAGGAGGTTTCAGTTCGGGATGTGGTCAAAAAAGTGGGCACTTCGAAGTCAAATGTTTTTCGTGCTGAAGAACGTTTGAATCTTCAAACCTATAAGAAGCAGAAACAACCAAAACGTAGTCCGAAACAAGAAGCATCGATCAGTACGAGGGTTCGAAAGCTGTAAAGTACGATTCTTGCTGGAAATTTGAACTGCATAATCATGGACGACGAAACCTACGTGAAACTCGATTATAAATCCTTGCCTGGACCACAATATTATACGGTGCGAGAAGGGCAAGTGTTAAACCAGTCCGAGACATCGATTGAAGTCGAAAAATTTGGTAAGAAAGCTATGGTCTGGCATGCAATTTGTAGCTGCGGTAAGATTTCGAAATCCTTCACCACCACTGCTTCAATGAACAGCGAAATATACATCAAGGAATGTTTACAAAAACGACTTCTACCCATGATTCGAAGCCACAAGGATCCTGTTGTTCTCTGGCCAGATCTTGCTTCTTGCCACTACTCGAAATCTACGGTAGAATGGTATACTACCAAAAATGTCACTTTCGTCCCAAAAGACATGAATCCACCAAATTGCCCACAACTTCGACCAATTGAGGAATTTTGGGCATTAACGAAGGCACATCTTAGGAAACATATCTCGGCAGCCGAAACCATTCAACAGTTCGAAAAATATTGGAAAAAAGTGTCAAAACTTGTCGCCAAGAAGTCTGTACGGAATTTAATGAGGAACGTTCGCAAGAAGGTGCGCTAGATAATCTACAATGGCTAAGTAGCAAATGTTGAGAATAATATTCTGTTGTTGTAGTCTAGTATTATCAGTATATCGAATAAAATTTGAATATCTAACCCTTGTGAATTATTCACAGCGAAATCAATGTGCGTCCATACTTTCTGGGACAGTCTTTGGTTGTGTTTTCATAAACTTTGCAGATTTATTTTTTGTGAAAGCTTACAAAGCTTAATTTTCATTAATTTCGTCGAAATTTCGGATTGAACATCACCATGCGATTCATATTTAACCAGGGCAAGAAAAAAAACACTTGCTACACACTTGGTGTGTTGCTTGAATGTTAACTGCTCGTCAAGAAAAACGCCAAGGTCTTTGATACATGTCGATCTACCAATGAATAAAGTATTCGAATTTCAAGGCATTTTTTTTCTCGTAAACGTAATGATCAAGCATTGGTCTGGATTAACGGTCATGTGAATCAATTTGCACCAATCTGAAAAGATTGCCATTTTTTTCGTTGAAGAAACGTCGCATATTCTGAGCTGCGAATAACATGGTAGATCTTGAGGTCATCTGCAAAAGATATGCGCGGTCCTTCTGAAGAAAAATAACCGTCGTTAAAGTACAGCAAGAAGATCAAAGATGACGATTCCTGAGATATGATTGTATCCATCGAAGGACCAAAGGTACCAAAACCAAGTCGATCCAATTTTGCTATTGTGATGTCATCTGTCAAAATGATTTATTACATTTTGAAATGTAATAAATCGCTTTGACAGAACCAGCGAACCTAAATTTGTGAAACGCTTGAGAACAATGGGAACAGTCAATTTTTTCCCCGATTGGTTTCTTTGCAGCGAGAAAGATTTCGCGTAACTTCTGTGCTTTCAAGTTGTTAAAAAAAACCTGTTTTAATCCACCTAGTGGTGAAATGATGCCTTTCTCATGTATAATATTGTGGTATTCCATTCAAAATTTTTCTCTTCTATTTTCGAAAGAAACCAAGGAGTTGCTTTTGCATTTACTAGCTCGCAAAGGTCATCCTTAAGGGAACGAAGTGGGTTCACTATTATATGCACTTCCGGCACCGGAACCCGAGAACCGGTATAATCGAAGTCGGTTCGTACGGCCAAAAACTAACATGACGAACACACGCTACTAGTTTTTATTCAAATTTTGAAGATTTAATTCAATTTTGCCATCGCACTCTAAATGACGATTTAAATGTTTGTTGTATCCGAAAATATGCAGTAATCTTTGGTAGGACCACAAGACCTTTCATTTGAGCCTAAGATTGGGAATAACGGTTTTGAGTCCAGTTTACAACATTTTTTAGGGTTTTTGTTTCGCCGGTTCAAGTGACGGTATACAATATTGAACACACTTAACCCTATAACTCCGGAACCGGAAGTCGGATCCGGATGAAATTCAGGAATTCTGTATGGAACCGAAAGACCTTTCATTTGAATCTAAGTTTGTGGAAACCATCGCTGAAAAAAGTGAGTGAGATCCATTTTTTTTATGACCACTATTTCCGGTGCTTCCGGAACCGGATACAGGAATTCCGTATGGGACCATGAGACCTTTTATTTGAATCTAAGTTTGTCAAAATCGGTTCAACCATCTCGGAGAAAACCTAGTGAGGTTATTTGACACATACACACATACATACACACACACACACACACACACACACACACACACACACACACACACACACACACACACACACACACACAGACATTGCTCAACTCGAGTCGAATGGTATATGACACTGACAATTCTTACTAGTCGGTTTTTCAAGTGATTGCATAACCTTTCTATATGCGAAAAGCCAAACCCGTATGTAGTTGTAAAGTTTACGCGAAACTTGTTCCCTACATCAAAAGGAACACGTGTTTTCTTGAACAGCGTTGAAAGTTCATGCGTAATTTGTTCTGCACTTCAAAGTTGTAGAAGGTTTCGCGTGTACTTTTAAGCACAGAGAACAGAACATCCAACTGGAGATTTCAATTTGTGTGAGAAATTTAACGGTCGTTTTAAAAAGCAATCACCAAGTAGCAATTCTCCTGTAGAGGCGCTCCGAGCAGCTCAGTAATCCCTAATGGGATCTTGCATTCGAGCTTCCATACAATGGTAATTCATGCGTGCAAAGTCGTGCGCAACGGTAATTTTTATTTGTATGCTTTACACAGCTTTTTTGAACAAGTTTGTTCTAGCTTGGATGTCTGTTCTATGTGTTTTAAGCAGCAAGAAACTAAAAGTTTTCAGTAAATGTCTAACTTTTGGAGGCTTGGATTTATTCGTCCTTATATAAAGTAATGTAGGAAGAGAAAAAAAAACTGTTAAAACTATACCAGAAAATATCTCTTAATTTTCAGAATATGACGAAATGTACAACAATTTACTTGACGATTTTTCAACCACCATGGAAAACCTCGAAAAAGTTGACAAAACAATTAATGATTACAATTCTTCCACTGGGAGATGCTTCCTAAGCCGAGCAGTCCAGGAGAATCAGCTCGAGCTGGTTGAACAATTGCTGAAAGCCGGAATAGATTTTGAATACACTGACACAGACGAACGACATGCAATCCATTGGGTAAAAAGCGTGGAAATGTTACATCTGCTGACCTCAAAACATCCCGATGGTACGTCATTAATTCACCGTAAAGATCGGAATGGAATGAACCTGTTGCATGTGTTATGTCCGGATAAAACCAGCGACAGAGAGAAGCTAATTTTGGAACTATTGCGGCTTGGAGCAAGAATAGACGAAAGAACTCATGATCAGGCAACCGTACTTTTTTTCACCTACGATGAGGAATTGTTTTGTTTTCTTACGGAAGAGCTTAAATCAAAAGGTTTCCACGGCATTGATACGGATCTAAGAGATTTCGAAGGAAAAACGGCACTACACATGCAATTGAGACATTGCAACAGTCATATTGCTTCGGTCATGCTTCGAGCGGCGCCCAGTTGGGTTAGCTTCACCAACAAGGGGGACTCCTATCTCTCATACCTAATTGGATTTGAACCGGACTTGTTTGATGTAGTATTTAGACCAATTCTGGAAATGAATCCCGAAAAAACTGAGCAGATGTTCCGAGCAGAACTCAACGCATCACGTGATCGTTGCTCGGAGCTGTTCGTCAAAGCTTGCTTGCAAGGCAATACTTATTGCATCGACAAATTTTTGGATATGGATCTTGATTTTAATATTCGAGACTATCGTGGAATGGTAGGGTTATTAACTCTGTTGGATAGTAATGAATTGTTGCAGCCAATGTTCGTTGAGCGTTTACTACAGAAGGAAGTTGATGTAAATCTGCAAGATAATGCTGGGCGAAATGCTTTGATGATTCTTGGGCAGAACTACGCCAAAGCCAAAGAAAAAGGTTACTCTATAGAAACGGTGAAGGATCTTATAAATCGCGGAGCCAAAATCGATGAAATTGATCGCACCGGAGAGACAGTTTTGCATTATGCTTTTAAATTGATGGAGCTAGATTTGATTAAAGTTTTACTAGAAGCCGGTGCTAATTTTAGGATGATGAGTAGCGTTGGTAAAGCACCATATGAAGTAGCACCCAGCGGAATTTCGGAATTGTTTTCATTTTTATGTTGAACAATTAAATGGAGAAGCAGTTTTTAACTATGTGTGTATATTTTTTAATATAAATAATAATTGTTTTTACTTGTACATAATATACATAAATTTACACGGAAAAGAAGAAACATAAATAATTACACAGTTGCATTCGAGGATCAATCTTCACAGAATATATCTTCTTCAATTTCCTCTTCCATAACCTTATACATTAACTCTTCGACTCGTTTTTCTAATTCTGGTAAGTATGTTAGCAGTATGTTGATAGGTTCCTCGAACATAGCTGAAGGTAGCATATCCTCTTCGTAGAAATTATCCATCATGGTATCGGCAATTGTTCGAATAAACTCTAAATGCTGCTCCAGAAGAAATATCAACACTTGACAATTTTCATGTGATATGACGCTAGCCAAACAGATAACAGCACCGTCTTCGTTCTCGAACAGCGTTCGGCATTGATCCAAACGAGATTGGTAAAATTCTTTGACAAAGTCTAGCTCGTCCGACCATAATAAACAGTGCAGCACGTTGCACCCTTCCGGGTCAGTTAGCCCAAGCAATTCTGGGTTCTTACGAATTTCTTCCTGATAATAGCTTTTTGCTGTGTGGCGTATAATCACTTCCATTAGCATTATGCGATCGCCAGATTGGAAACTTAGGTCGTATGAATACTGTTTCAAATACTGTTCCAAAAAAGTATCTCTAGATTTTTCACTTGTGAAGCTCCAAATAGAAACTTCTGGCCATCTATTGTGTTTGAAGCGAAAAATCTGGTTGAATGCTACGCTATCAGTTTCCAGGAATTTTTCCTTCCGGAAAGAAATCATTTTTTTAAGAACATAGTCAAACGCAGAAGCGTTGTCGTGTTCCAGAGTGTAAGTCAAAGCGGAGTATCCTAAATGGTCTTCTACAGTCGGGTCCAACATATCACAGTATTCTTCTAACAACAATTTAACAATGCATATTTTCATTGCCTTGCAAGCCTCCATCAAGGGTGTTCTTTGATTTCTACCAGGATAAGCCGGGTCCGCTCCGTAAACTATTAATCTTCTCATGAGTTCGACATTTCCTTTAGAAGCTACCAACTGCAACAATGTGTCACACTTCAATTCAGCACCACAGTAGTTCCAAGAAAGGTATCCGTTATGTCTTATTCTTTCAAGATAATTGTTCATGTTTTTTCGATTACTTTCGGTAACACGAACAGCAGCAATGCGTTTGGACTGACTTGATGTACTAAGAAAAATTACCTCGACGTCATCAGACTTGTCATATTCACCGTTAGTAACATTTTCAAACTCTTCTGCTTGTTTGCATTCCTGTTCAGTACACGCCAATGCAATTTGTTTTTTGAACCAAAACTTATCCTCTCCAGTCGTAGACCAATTATGTCGGAAATACTCTTCTACTCTTAAAAAATCTTTCTCATATTCTCCTAGTAGGATATCACACACCGTTTCCTGGTCATTAAAAATCGCCACATGTAGTGCAGTTTCTCCGTCCTTTACGGGTTCGTAAATGTTAGCGCCTTTTGTAATCAGTTCTCGAATGAAATCCGCATTACCCTCGGCTGCCGCGAAATGTAGCAAATAATTTGAGTACGAAGCTGACCTGTAGGTTTTGCGCAACATTGGGAAACATGTAGTTAACATCCGTAGTTGTTGATTACACGGGAGCGACTATCACGTCTCTGCACGGTTGAATGTGGAGAATAAATTTGACGGTGAATTTCATGAAAAAACGTGAATTGTATTGAAGATATCATACTTGGCGGATAGCTGATGAGGTAGTCGTATGTTACACCATGTTTATTCGTTTGTTGGGTTGTACTAGCGATCCGTCGAAGTGTTACCATATTGAACACAGAACAGAACCGTCGAATGGTTTAAATGACAGAGATTTTCAAAACTTAATAATGAACTCGGTAAAGATAAATGTTAATCAACTAACAGTGATTTGTTTACATTTTCGCCTATACGCGCTTGACTCGAAGTGTATGAATGTGTGAGTACCACTGTTAGTTGTCAAAAGATTGTGTGTGATTATGGCGAGATCGTGGTGTTGGGGATGAGCAAATGAACTTCCAATGAGCCTATCAACGAATGAGCGCGCCGTGTCCTTTTAGTGCGTCGTAAAATTTCTTGCATTTTGCTAGAGATAATTTTTAAGCAATTGCAGATTAGTAACCGAAAAATAGTGAAATCAAGGATCTTACTCTTGGACGAAAGTGAATAAAAAACCACTTGTATTCTGAAGAGTGGTCAATACTCGAATGCAGCGTTTAACTACTATTATTTAATTGTTTTATTTTTTACCTTCGACTCATGAGTACATTAGCGGATGACGTTGGACTCGGATAAGCGGATCAACATAATCCGCTAAGAAGACGTGCACATTTTTAATTATTATATGAGGCTAAGATGAAACCTAAAACTGTTGCAAAATAGGCGGGTGGGTAATGTCACAGACATAACTGGAGGACGTTAATCCGAATAAAAACCTGACATACTTTTTTCACGCTTTGGAATATTATATTTAACGACCTATTGACGACGAACAAATTCTATCTTACAATTAGGTAACACGAAACAAATGAGAGTAAAAATTACAACAGACAATGGTATAGTAGTTTTTTGGAGGATTTACATACATCAGTAGGGAATAACTTCGCATAATCCTTTGAAAATATTCTAATGGTTCTAAGATAAAGGAGCAATTTGCGGAATGTACCCGATGTATACAACTTTTGAGTGCTTTTTGCCAACATTTACTTATCCACACAAGAATTAAAATCCTGAACCAGGATTCAGGAACTGGAAATGAATTTAAGAACAAAATTCAAATAACAAATTCTGGTTCTGAATTCAGTTCATGAATTTATTTCTAGAATAAAGAACTGAATTCATTTCCCAAATCAAGAAGTTATAAAACTGAATTATGAGTTAAAAACCTGAATAAAGCAAGTCAATTCTATTCCAGAATTCAAGTTCCGAATTCAGTTCCAGCATGCAGGTTCTGAGTTCTGAAAATTAATTCTTCAATTGAATTTAGGAATCCTGAATTTTATTCCAGAGTTCTGAAGTTAAAATCCTAAATGAGAAATTTGGTTTCAAATTCCGACCGTAAAGGAACTAATTTCAACTTCAAAATCTAATCAAGGAATCAGTTCCAGAATTAGGGTTCTTTTCTATTGGGCTGTCATCAAAATACAATGGAATCAGAAAACTTTAAGGTAACTATGTAAAATGAAACGATGTAAACCGTATGCGCACCAGTAAAAAAAACGAACAAGATAGGCGACGCTGCCAGCCCGCGTGGAAATTTTCACTTTGACAGCACGCTCTATCAAGCGGGTTGCCAGTCGCTGCCCCTCTCCATAATTTCTAGGGTCATAGTTTTAATTTCTGAACCTGTAGTCTGAAACTAAGACAAGACGAGACAGCTGGCTTCTTACTCTTATTTTTTTTGCTTTCCATGAGCCCTGCTGAATTATAACTGATAGTTGACTGTATGTGACTAGTGACATTGGCAGTGCAGCCAATTTCTTCTAACCATCAATGCATGTTATTCACAATCCATTATTCAAATAATAAAACTTATGTTAACAAAAATTCCGTCGTATTTTGTGTGGTATTGAGTTATCGAACATTTGGAGATTTCATAAATATCTATATAGAGTACCTACAATAATCGAAAATAAAACTGGAACCAATTAAAGCACCTATAACTTGTTGGTATCTTGTAGTATGTATCAGAAACTAATTTGCAAAGAAAAATTGAAATGGAAATGACCGTAATACCTGATAACGTTTCTAATTGCATTCAATTCTAACAAGCAGTTATTACCTGATTCATTTCGTTTCGTCTGAAGTCTGACGATCTAATATTACGAAACTTTGTATACGTGTTGGGAAAATAAAATAATAATATTTGTTGAATTTAGTTTATTTTGAATCTTGCTGCAAACACTGCGAAATTCGATGAGAATAACCCTGTGGTAACGAAAACAGTACAACACCAAAAACGTCAAATGGGCTCCCAAACACGGAGTCAAACCCGTAACCAGCGATGCCAATCCTACGGATTTATCCATAGATCTACGTATTTCTGTCTTTTATACGAATCTACGGATGAACCTCTTGAAATCTACGAATTTCGCATTATTTCTCCAGATATCTACGGTAAATAATTAAATCTCGCGTTTTTTTCTGAACATGGCCTATGACCCATCTGTCAACATTCACTTTGAAGAAAGATTCTGGATGACTTGGCTCTCAATGGTAGTCAGTTATAACAGTAATCGGAAAGACAATGTTTTATCTTTCGTGTAATTGATTGTAATGCTTCTGAAATTACTCTTCAAAGGGGATGTTGACCAATGACTTACTGGCCATTATTCGGTAAAAACACTTGAAATATCGTTACATCATCTTCATCTTTGGATTTATGGCTCATAGCACCAAGCTTTTCACGCACGTTGTAACAGAACTTAGGTTCTGCTCTTTGAAATTTCTTATTTGAACTAATATTAACCTGCATAAAACTCTCAGGGCAACAGGGGAGCGATCAACCAAATAACACTTACCCGGATCTCAAAGGTCTCACAATTTTTTTTTACTATATATAATTAAACAAATCTATTAGAAGTTCAAAACTCATGGTAATTTTATTTAAGGTAAGCATAAAAAATTATTATCAAAAGCATTTCATTTGTGAAAATCAGGAAATAATGTAACAAGGCTTAATTTATTTAACTATTTAAGTAAATTAAATATTTGCGCACAAAAAAAAAAAAACGTTGGCATGCATAATCGTTGCGGCCGTCGGACGGTGGGGCGCCTTCGACGATATCCGAACAACTGCTGCTGGCGATCCCGATGCACGAGATCAGAGCACTCCGAGCGAGAAAGATGGCGAAAGAGACATACCTTGGTGAGTGAGCACGTGTACACGCACTATGGCTGTCACACCGTTCGTTAGCCGGCCAGCGCTATGGCCGCGGTCCCTTTCGTTGAGGCTGTCTCCGTCGATATCACTAGCACCCGTATCCTGGGAGGGTACTACACACTTTAGGCCAATATCACTGGTGTATTCTAAATTTGGGGCCGGAACGGGGACCGTATGTTGATGGACGGTCTGAACTTATACGACACGCGACACTAGATTTTGTTTCATTGTGCACTTTAGAGTGGGTTTTTTTAGAGGAGGTGAAAGTCACTTAACACACATCGGGCATTCGCACTAAAAGTCGATCTCTAACGTTCACTTTTCCGATCTTCTTTTGGCGACACTGGGACCTGAGTCCACCACTCTGCGACTTCACCTCCGCACTTTGTTAGCCCGATCGTAACTTTTTGGTGATCCTTTGATCACCCGCGCGTCGTATCACCACGTTCCGAACCGTACTAGTGTCAAAATTATACAAGAGACCTCTCACCTTTACACTGACCTCTTTTATAGCTCGGCTCGGGCTCGTCTCAAGCTCATCTCGAAGAACGGATACTGTGGTACCACTGGGCAATAACCAGCGATGGATGTCAAGCAGAACTCATATCAAAATATTGATGAGAAAAAAGATGTTTTCCGGTGTATACAATTTTAGATTAAATTATTAGTGACTTATCCCTAATGGGTGTTAAATGGAGAGAAGTGACTTGGCGCAATTTATCTAATTTTATTTAAGTCTATTGAATGTAGTTAAAACTAAAAATTATATAAATCAATATAAAAATTTTAAAGTTGCCCGTCAGTTGGTCATTTGATTACATTTGCATCTTCTACTGAGTCACTTCTCACAGCATCACTACTTGCTGGGTCAACCCCATCTCGCTACCAAAGCTCGTTTTTTTAAATAAGGTACTCATTGGAAACGTACCTTGATAACAAGCTGCAACATTGTTTGCAGAATATTGACTCAACTAGCATGATACTTTCAAACGTTTTACAGTGATTGAAAAAAAAATGTACATAAGAAAATGGGAAAAATATACTTTTGAGAAACGGATTGGAACCGGTGGGTTACAACGTGTTTAAATAAGCGACATAACAACAATAATAATTTAACGCAATTATATGAGAATAAGTACACTTGGAACCAATTCTACGGATTTCACCACAGGGAAAAGTGGCATCGCTGCCCGTAACGCGAGCTGTCTTGTCTTGATCTGGAACTATTGGGAGTATAATTAAGTTCGGTCCGTTTTCAAAAGATGGCTCTGGCTGTTATGAATATTTAACAATAACAGCTGATGTCAGTTTCAAGAGGTTAGACATCTGTCATTTATATTTAGTTTGTATTGCTTCGAGTTTTTAAAAATAAAACTCGTTTTTCACTGTGCTAATGATGAGCATTGTTGTGTTAAGTATGCTGGTGAAGCGCATCAAATGCTTGTGGATGTTTATGGTGATAATGCTCCAACTGATACATCATGTAGGGAATGGTTTCGACGTTTTAAGAATGGAGATTTTAGCGTTAAAGACAGGCCTCGCTCTGGACAATCTACCAAATTCGAAGACTAACAGACTAACAGTAACATTCGATGAAGATCCGAGTCAAACGCAAGAGAAGCTTGCACAATCATTGGAAGTGACTCAACAGCAGTTTCTGTACGATTAAAATGGGAACGATTCGAAATCAAGGCAGTTGGGTGCCTTATGAACTGAAAACGAGAAACATTGATAGGCGATTTATCACTTGGGAGCAGCAAATTGAAAGGCAACAAAAAAGGGTTCATTACATCGAATTGTTACAGAGAATAAAAAATATAATGTTCTATTACTCCAAGAAGAAAAAATTCTACGATATGCCCGGTCAAATGTTGCCATCGATCTCAAAATCAACACCAAAACCAAATGACCGTACATTACGAGAAGAACGACCGGAATACAAGCAAAGACATGATAAAGTTATTTTCCTGCATGACAACGCTCGGCCTCATGTCGCAAGTCTTGAAAAAATATTTGGAAACGCTCAAGTTGGACATTTTGCCGCACACGCATTTTTCTCCTGGCATTGCTTCTTCTGATTGCTGGTTGTTCCGACGGATGCATCACGAGTTTACAGGTTTACTTCTTTCACAGAAATCGAAAATTGGCTTCAAACATGGATCACCCCAAAATGCAAGACATTTTTTTCGAGATGAAATTCGAAAATTGCCTGAGAGGTTGGAAAAGGTAGTAACTAGCGATAGAGGATACTCTGATTAATATTTAATTTCTTTTCATTTTGAAATAAATTATGTTGTTGCAGTTAGTACAACTAGATATACCTTATGATCAATAAAGAACCGGAATTTTAATAAAAAACGTGTTTAATCCACCTAGCAGTGAGATGATACCTATTTTTATCAATCCGCATGTGTTTTTTGCATGAATATTCTTCGGTGTTTAAGTTTTCATGACATTTTTTGTAATGAACCTCGTTTTAAGCGACAATTTGAGATTTTAATCACTCATTACTCTGTAATGTCGAAACTGCAAATCGGATCGAATTTGAATCTAGAAGTGTGATAATCGATTAAACATGCCATGATATGTAAGTTCCACTCTAGAGTTTACGGTAATTTAAGGTACTTCCAGAGCCGGTATTCAGGAACCAGCATAACCCAAACCGATTCGTATGGCCATATGACGAATAAATTACAACAGTTTTGAGTTCAACTTTGAAGCTTTTCGGGATTGTCATCTTCTATATCGGTTTGAATTTTAAAAATTCATCATCATGTAATTCGAGAACCGGAAGTCATAATTGGATAAAATAATTAATTTTTGTATATAAGTTTGTTTTAATTAAAATTTTTGTTTCTGAAATTTGATTAGGCTTTTTTTGAGAAAACGATTGAGCTTTGAGAAACGATTTTATACTGGAACCGGAATTCTAAAAGCGGTATGGCCGAAGTCAGATAAATTCACCTGAGTAGCTGTACACTTTACATTTGTTTCAAAACATTTGAAAATCAGTTAAGACATCTTTGAGAGATCATAGAACGAATTAAATTTTTAGGTGCCTTCTGATCGACAACTGAATACCACTAAAACTGAAAAAAGTTAATTTTTTTATCGACTATCCAAATCTGCTAACCCGATAAACCTGATTAAATTATGTGGAATAGACATTTTTATACAATCCCCGAAACCGGAAGTTGGATCTGACTGAAAAGCAAGATGTTTTATAGAACTTTGAAACTTTTCATTTGAATCTTAGATGATTCTTAGATTTCATTTGCATCTTAGATCGGTTCAGCCATCTTCAAGAAAAATGAGTTACACAATTTTGATTTCGTTTCACATATCATCCTGTAGTTCCGAAACCAGAGGTCGGAACCAAACATAATGCAGGAACTTTGTTTGGGAGCATACGACTTTTCGTATGAATCTGAATTTGTAGAAAAGAAATTTTCCGAGAAAATTATTTGAAGTTATTTGTCACACACGCATTTGCTGATCTCGACGAACTGATTCGAATGGTATATGGATGTTATGTTGTTCCAGCATTTATTGCTGTAAGTAGTTTAAAACAAAATAATTAAAAAAAATTCTGCCATCATCTGGTTTATATATGTCATATTCGAACGATTATGTTGCCAAAAACGAGCCGTGCCAAAATCGGTCCGAGGCTAAATGTCATGAAAAAGAATGCTGTACACAATCCTTTTGGTTCTTAGAAACAATTGTATGTAACAGTATAAAAAATCGTGTTTTCCGTTGCTCCCAAGCATTTCTTTGTCATACAGCGCTCAAAACTCCTACTGCTGGAATAGGGGGAAAAGTCGCTTACAGAAAAATTTCGATATCTCCGTTAAAAATGGACGGATTTTAACAATCTATGGCTTGTTGGATAGGTATTACCGTGCGGAATCTAAGTCTGAAAACATATTCTGTTTCAAGGTCAATTGTGACAGATACTGTCAAAAAAACTGAAAATTTTGACATAAAACTTTGTATAACTCAAAAAGTAAACATCCGATCTCAAAACCATTCAATAGCGTTTTGGGTGACGGGAGACCTTTCATTTGCGACTAGTTTGATGAAAATCGGTCCAGCCATCTCTGAGATCTCGACCTCTTAGTTGACAACACACATACGGACACACACACATACACACACACACAGACATTTGCTCAGTTCGTCGAGCTGAATCGATTGGTATATGTCATTCGGCCCTCCGGGCCTCGGAAAAATTTTCGAAATTTTGAGCGAATTCTATACCTATTTTTTATATATATAAAAATAGGTAAAACGCAAAATTTCAATTTTTAATAAATTTCTTTATTATCGCCTTCAAAGTACTCTCCTCCTGCGGCAATACATGCATGCCAACGCTTGATCCAATTTTCCATACAAGTTTTATAGGCCGCCGAAGGTATGGCCTTTAGTTCACGCAGCGAATTCTCTTTATCGTCTCTATGGTCTCAAAATGCGTTCCTCGCAATGGCAATTTGAGTCTGGGAAAGAGGAAAAAGTCACACGGGGCCATATCTGGAGAGTACGGTGCTTGGTTAATGATATTGGTTGAGTTTTTGGCCAAAAACTGCGACACAACCAACGCTGTATACGCCGGCGCATTATTCAAAATTCAGCTTTTTCGGCACCAGCCGAGAAGCGATGCGTTTTAAACCCAAAACGTCAGTTAAAATGTGTTCGGCTGATCCATAAGAGATGCCCAACAACACAGCAATCTCTCTAATCGGTACAGAACGATTTTGCAACACGATTTGCTTCGCCGATTCAATGTTTTCTTCAGTAACAGATGTTGTTGGGCGGCCAGGGATCTCATCATGATCCAAGCTTGTACGACGACCTTTGAAGCGTTTATACTACTCGTATGCCTGTGTTTTTCCTAGACACGATTTACCAAAGGCCTTTTCTAACATTTTCAACGTTTCGGAACACTTGAATCCATTTGCAACACAATATTTGATGCACGCACGTTGTTCTAAATTTTCATCCATTATAAAAATCACCACACGAAAATTTTTCAACTTCTTTGTATAGACGCCAACCAAAAACTAATCGTACGATATGCGTCAAAATTAGACAGAATGTGTATAAAAGTGTTGCCAACGTTGAGAGAATAAAAGTTAACCGATTGGACAAGCGCGGGAATTTTAAAATGAAAATTCCGGTTCTTTTTTGATCATAAGGTATTTACGATTAAGTAAGAAATTTGGCATACATGCAGGATCTTAGAGACGCAGTTAGTTAGAAAGTACGATTCAGACGATCCGTCACCTTTCGTCACAGTCCACCTTCGTCACCGTCACCGTCAAAATTAATAATATGCATTCTTATGGCGATATTCACACATAACATCACCGTCACGGAACGGTAAAGGAAGTATCAAACTAATTTTGACGGAAGCAATGGAAAATTCACCTGACAATGTCTTTGAAATTTAGTTGAGAATATTCTGTGAAATTGTATGATTCATTAAGTTTACCGTTGGAGAAGTGTTTGTTTCCTGAATGAGGGACTGCTAAAAATTGCAACGCATGGAATGACATACGTCTATTTGATTATCGAAAATCTCGACTTTGAAGGCTTATATCATGAATCTATCGTGACAAAGTCTAGATAATTTAGTTCAAAGTCATTTTCTATGCGTCCACCATTTTATTCGTTTTAATTTTATGGTAGCGTTTGGAAAAAGGAGAGAAGAGCAAAACAAAATGGACTCAACTAGGTTCCTAAGCATGCAAACGCAAAAGGAATTGAGGGATCAACGTTGTCGATACCAAATCTAAACCCGACCCAGTGTTCTCAGCCCTTAAGGCTAAAAGTTGCATAGTTTTTACCACTTGAAATGCAAGTTGTAATGCTTTTAGTGGGAGTGTAATAATTCTTATCAGTTCCAGTTTATTTTACTCGTGCAAAATCAACTTGCTCGATCTGGGAGTTAGCTGAACACATCAATCAGTCAGCTGGCGAACTCTGTTGCAAGCGATACGATTCTGAAATGGCTAGTATTGTGCGAAAAATTATTTCCACTGCAAAATGTCCAAAGGCAGCGGCACCTTATAAGTAAGTGTTTACTTCAAACTGTTTTTTTTATTATGTGAAGTTCTAGAATTATCCAAATTGAATTTAAGCCAAGCGGTGATCGCCGATCGTACGGTTTACTGTTCCGGTGTCTTGGGAATGGAGTTGGGATCGCTGAAATTAGTCGAAGGCGGAGCTGCAACCCAAACCGCTAAAGCACTCGAACATCTGTCCACTCTGCTGCAGGAATCCGGATCAAGTGTCGAAAAAGTAGTGAAAACCACTATTCTTTTGACTGATATGGCTGACTACGGAGCCGTGAACGATGAGTACAAGAAAGGTGAGGTTCAAGTACATTGCGATAAGCTACGGACGTAGCAGATCGAGTAAGGTGAACTTTGACCAATGTCTTTATTTTCCGATTGATTGCAGTATTCACCAGCAACTTTCCAGCACGGACCTGTTTCGCAGTACATAAACTTCCGTTGGGAGCTGCTGTCGAAATAGAAGCTATTGCACTGACCGGGGATGTGCTTCAGGTGTCAACGTAACTTCAACCGCTTACTATAGTAACTTAGGTTTGAGTGTGATACTCGATTAGTACGGATTGTTGGCGACAATTGATAAGCAGCCTAAACACATTTTATTGATTTTGATTAAAATTAGAGCCATGACGTAAAAAATGTAAATGTATGTAAAACGGTAAACATTGTTTTTATTTTATCAGATTTATGAAGAAAAATTGCTCTTCCTCTTATTGAAGCTTTGCTTCTGTGTTACAGGCTATGAATGATAAGCTATATCTACTTGTGTAAAGTTGTTTCGACAGTATTTAAATAGTTTACCTTTTAAATTTATAAAATCGTTTTCATGTATCTAAACCATCCAATTTTAACAGCAGATTTGTGAATTTAGATTTTTTTAGCGACCATTGAATTCAATTCAAAGCAACTCCATAAAAGCAGAAATAACACAGTTGATGTTGTTTAATTAAACAGGTAAGAGAACACAAGATTTATATGGGTGGTCTGTAATGTAACTGAAACTGAAACAAACGTATTCCCAGCAATATTCTACAACTAGAACCCTTAGAGCAAATTCAGCAGCTGCAAGATTCATATGGGTGGTCTATAATGTAAATGGAACTGAAACAAACGTATCCCCAGCAATACGTTTTAGTTTTATTTATTCGACCAGTTCTACTGTCAAATTTAAAACTGGTATACATTGCCGTTCTATTTTTTCTATATTTGAAACACAGATAAAACGCTGCTGCGGCTGCCAGTTTATTTTGTTATAATTTCTAGATATAAATTTTAAAACTGACATAAATTATGCATCTAGAACTAGAACACTCCTGAATATGCCCTTAGAGCAAATTCAGCAGCTGCAAGATTCATATGGGAGGTCTATAAAATAACTGAAACTGAAACGAACGTATCCCCAGCAAACCGTTTTAGTTTAATTTATTCGAACAGTCAAATTTAAAACTGGTATACGCTGCCGCTCTATTTTTTCTATATCTCAGGTAATTTTTCAAAAGGGCGTATAAGCAAGTGACAGTTTTTCTTTAATCACTCTCTCTTTCGATTATTGTGATGTGATTAAAAAGATTTTCTTTGATATCACTATTCTGTTTGAAAGTCGTAAGTGTCGGGTATCATTTCATGCAAAGAGTTGAGTGATAAACGTGGAAACCGCTTGGTAATTAATAGAAGAGAACATAAACAAAGAGAAACTGTCACTTACTTATACGTCCTTTTGAAAAATTAACCGAGATATTTGAAATGTAGATAAAACCAAAGATAAACTCAAGATTACAATGTCCCATACGATCCATCGAAAAATATCGAACCAGTAATTGTGAACCAGTGAACTAAGTAATAGTGTAATTTTGTAGAACCTTCGTAAATAAGCGTCGATAAACATTTGAAAATGACGGTAAAATTCCATAGCAACAAGCAACAACAGTTTGGAAGGAAACATATGTAAACATACCGTACAAAATATGTTGTAACATACATTCGCTTCAATGCTTCGTAAGATAAGAATATTGCAAACTGAACAGATTCCTAGCAATAATTCTAATTGATTTTTGTTTTCCTGTTCCAAAATCCACTCGATATGTAGCAAAATACGACGATTTCCATCATAGTTACGACGCATTTAGCGATTCGACGCTTGTTGTTTTGTTTTAAATAAGAATTGTACTGCAACTGACGGTGAACCGATTTCATCGAGGGGTCCAGTTTCAATGGTATATGAAAAATCTTAGAGTATTCCATCTTGAGTTTATCTTTGGATAAAACGCTGCTGGGGCTGTCAGTTTATTTTGTTATAATTGCTAGATTTAAATTTTAAAACTGACACAAATTATGCATCTAGAACTAGGACACTCCCGAACAAGTCCTAAGAGCAAATTCAGCAGATAGAAGTTCTATATGGAAAATCTATAATAGAACAGAAACTGGAACAAATGTATCCCCAGCAAGCCGTTCTAGTTTTATTTATTCGACCAGTTCTTCTGTCAAATTTAAAACTGGTCTACGATGCCGTTCTATTTTTTGTATATTTGAAACACGAGTAAAACACTGCTGAGGCTGCCAGTTTTTCTTGTTATAAAATCCAGATTTAAATTTTGTAACTGACATAAATTATGCATCTAGAACTAGAACACTACTGAATATGCCCTAAGGGCATATTTAGAAGTGTTCTAGTTCTAGATGCATAATTTATATCAGTTTTAAAATTTAAAACTAGAAATTGTAACAAAACAAACTGGCAGCCCCAGCAGCGTTTCATCTGTGTTTCAAATATAGAAAAAATAGAACGGCAGCGTGTTCCTGTTTTAAATTTGACAATAGAACTGTTCGAATAAATAAAACTAAAACGGCTTGCTGGGAATACGTTTGTTTCAGTTTCAATTACATTATAGACCACCCATATCAATCTTGCAGCTGCTGAGTTTATTTTGTTATAATTTTTAGATTTGAATTTTTAAACTGATATAAATCATTCATCTAGAACTAGAACATTCCTGAACATACCCTAAAGCTTCAGTATTACTTTAGTTTCTGTTCGTTACTGCGCATTTCATTTTGAGTACTGCGAGTCATTTTCGCATTTTTCAGAACATCTTAAATTATGGATTATAAATTTAAAGATGTGCATCAACATTTAAATGTTTTTTTTTCGTTTTGCTGAATAAAAGTGTAATAAAACAATGCATTGAATCAAGGTACAGTTTAACAATTTAGGGCACTTAAATTATATAAGAAAAGATTTGTCGTAGTAATTATTTTTTTATCATAGAGGTTTGAAGAAGGTTTAACCCTCTGTAGGGGGTTGGAAATCGAACCCAGATGGGCTGCATAATAAAGTCATAATGCTATGCCATAATTTACACGATAAAAGGTGAATTAGAAAAACGTCAAAATGGAAATCGGAAGTTGACGAACGAAAAAGCTGAAATAAAAATGTGTAAAAAGATTACTACAAGGACAGAACTCGAGTCCGTTTCGCCGGCAGCCATTCCGCCGAATGTGCCATTCCACCGAATCCCATCTCGCCGAATACAATTTCGACGAATCTCTAAATGGTCTTATTATCGTGATTGGAATTGATTTAAAATAAAGACAAACGAAAGATGATAGCGTTAACGCCCATTTTGTTGACGGAGAGGTTAGGCCAAATAAAAAAGCAACCAAGTAAGAAAGTTTATATTCTCTTCCAAATGTTTTGAAACGATCACAAACATTATCCTTACTATTCCAGTAATAATTAATATTCGAAAGTGGTAAAGTATAGAACACTTCGCATTGTAGTAAATTAGTTTAAATATTTGTAGTTCGTCTCCGTAATCGTTAACGAAGTTGGATAATAGAAAAAAAGTGTTTTATCATAAGATATTTCTAGCAAATTTTCAAATATTTATTCCAGTGGCCAAAATATTGGTAAGGCATGGCCACTCCTATAAATCTTGTCGGAGGGGCAAGAAGTGCTTTGCTCCCCCATAGTTGTCGTGCCTGCCTACAATTGTACTTCTGACATATTTCATATTTATAATAACGGATAAAATCATTTCCCCGAGTTTAATCCAGAAAGACTACTCTCTGGAATAAAGATTGATTCAAGAACCCCAGAATGGACTTCCAAGGAAAGCTTGTGACTTTATTAGCTACTAAGCATCACAGCATTTGCTTAGGTGTATCTACGAAGGAAAAATTTGCGATATTGTCCATTTACTGAGTATGACTGAAAAAATATCTTATGTGGCTGCCTCATCGTTTTTGTTCGTGTGCTGTCAGACCTAAAGCAAAGAAAACCAGCTTTGAGTAGACCGAGCAAATGAGGTGGTTACAAGTTTGTAAGCGAGAGGCCGACGCTTCCGGCGGCGGGTCGGCGGCCAACTGAGCTGGCGTCGTCGAGCCATCTTGGCTTCTGGAAAGATTCTGCAGATGAGAAAGATACCATGCCGCTGGATCCCGCACATACTTATTTAGGACTAAAAAGACGAACGCAAGCGCACTTCAAATCCATGTTTGGCTGGATCCGTTGTTATACACCAGAATTAAAGAAAAATTATCCGACAATGGACTGAAGTCGGCTCGAGTGCCTCAAAGATGGCTCAATGGGTCGGTAAGATCAATCTTTTTTCACCTGATTTGGCTTCGTCGAACTATTATCTGTTCCTAAACCTTGGAATATTAGACCACTATTTTCGGAACCTGAAACTGAAACCAGTATAGCGAAAGTAAGTTTGTATGGCTAGCAACTAATATGACCTACACATTTAGAAGATGTTTTCCGTTCTCCAACGACCGAAATTAGTTCTCGGAACGACCGAAATTAGCTCTGCGCCTAATTCGTATTACTGTTTTTGAATTAGTTAATTTTAACAACAAAATTTTCAAAATAACTATGAAATTAGTTAAAATTGAGAATTTACTTTGCTGAAAAACTCTTATTTTCATAGAATGTGTTTAGTTGGCGAATATTCTGAACAAAAACAAGTAATATTTCAATCCAACACGAAATTCTCATTGACAACTAATTTTGTTATTAAAATCAGAATATTTGTTTCTATTTAACTATCACCATCACCAACAGTGAAGTGAGTTTCGAACGTTACACTCTAATTGTATATGTCATGTATATATTGTTAAATGTACAGTACGGAATTGTTTGGTTTCATAGAATCTAGTTAAGGTCGTGGGTATCCAGAAAATTTCGCGGGACTGGTGACTTTTGAATTACAAAATTGATAAACTATGGTAATGTCTTTGAAGCTTTTGAAAAAAAAAACGCGTAACTTTGAAAATTTGCATAACTTCGGCAATCCGCGCAAGAAAACTCAATACTGAAGAACAAAATGATATATTTTTATGCCGAATATCTTAGAAAAGCATGATACGTCCAGATCTGGTGGTGAAAATCGTCTTTGAGACGCGATCTGGTGTAATCTAAACATTTTTTTTCTTGAAAAAAATCCAAAATTTTCTTTAAGTGTCAAAGAGTTGATTTAAAAAAAATTTCGGAATAACACCAGACCTCGAAGTTTCGTGCATTTCTAAAACAAAACACGAAAACCGCATAACTTCGGAAATCCGCGTGAAAAAACTGCGTAATTTCGGAAATCTGCGTAAAAAGAAACAGCATAAAAAAAACCACGTGTAAAACCAGTGCACGATGGTCCGGATCCATAATTTAGGGGGACAAAAACATTTGTGTCTTAGCCTTATACTTTAGAGCTATGATGTCTTCGGAACAAATGATCAGTGAAAGATAAGCCATGTTTTGAAGCATATGGTATTAGAGTGGTTCTAATTATTAGGGTGATGCAAAAATTATTTTCCGTATGTGTTGAGATAGAGGACTGTATTCTTCGGCAAAATTGTAGGAAAACTTATGTCAAGCAACTTTGCTGAAAACACTATTATAGTATCTCTAACGGTTTTAGGGTTACAGCTATTTTAATAGATCAACTTAGGGTGTTCCTAAAAAAATCAGATTTTTTGCTCTAGCATTCTTAATATTCACTTCTCGATTTTGGTGTCTTTGAATATCTTTTAGAGTTTATTGAAACCAATTTTTTCATGACTAGCGCATTCAGGTAGCGTTTTCTGAACCGAAGTTATGAGCAAAACTAGTTCAAAAACAGATCATTTTTAAACTGCTATATCTAACATTGGAGCAAACGAAAAAAAAATCGGTTTCTTTCATTTGATAGAAAATACTTTCGAGCATGTTTATAGAAAAAATGGCGGAGGAGATATTTTTTTAAATTTTTTAAATTGTGTTCAAACATTGGGTTTTTTCATTGAAAAATGCTCTTTCATGTAAGACATTTATTAGCTATACATATTAAAATAAGGTATTGCTGTCTTCTAGCGTGTTAAAATTAAAAATGTTAATTCAGCTGCATAATCGGGAAGATGGAGTACATTCACGTTGGTTGTTACTCTATTCGATAATGCTATTACAGGATCAGACGTTCAAAGAAATCGTTTGAATACATCCTCTAGATTCACTAAACGATTGAAGTTCTGCGGATGGAACTGCCTATACTTGCGAATTGATTTATTTCGACTCTCTTGCGCTTCCTTACTGTACATTATTTGCTATCTGTTTGGTTCCCTTGCGATTGATTGTTGAGCAAGAAGGCTGAATAATCTGGAACAACAATTATCCTTCATCTGTTTCCCTTTGCTGCCCAGAATAATAATCTTTCAAAAGGAAAACACGGAAATAACAGCAGGAAGTGGACAAAGTAAATGCAGAAATTGCAGAGCTTTCTCCCACAGTACTGGGGAAAGTATTTGTATCAACGAAGCTAGTATTCTGCCTGAACGATACGAAAGTGTTAAACGACATAACATAACATAACATAGAACCACCCTAATACCATATGCTTCAAAATATGGCTTATCTTTCACTGATCATTTGTTCCGAAGACATCATAGCTCTAAAGTATAAGGCTAAGCCACAAATGTTTTTGTCCCCCTAAATTGTGGATCCGAACCACTGTGCAGTGTATGACTTTTTAACGGTTTCTAAATATATGTGTATTATTATTCATTTAGCCTAAATGAATAATAATGATTTAGGTGATTTACGAAGCAAAAAATTATTAACTTTTACATTTACACGACATTTTCTTAGAGTGTAGGTGAATGTGGTACGTAAAGTGAGGTAAATTTTAATTCATAGTAATCTAGTACAGGCATATGATTGGCTTTGGTAATTTTTTCAGATTGAAGAATTGACACGGTAATTGTAATGCCGGAGATCGAAATATTTTTAATAACAAAGAAAACTATGTTCACAAAATATCTGTTCACATAAGTATATAGAAGACATCCAGATAGGAATCACCACGTTGACGTTTTTATAAAATTCCATTTAGCACCCGCGTCTTCACAACACGTGCTAATTGATTGAAATTACGGAGATTGTGTGATCGTAAGACTGAGCCTGAAAGGCATTACGATGAGACTTGGATCACTTCACCGGTTAATGCGATTGCCTCGATTTCTACGGCGGCTCCCAGTGGAAGTTTGTTCACTGCAAAACAAGTTCGCGCCGGAAAGTTACTGGAAAATACTACGGAAAACATTTCATATGTATTAAGTTAGGTTAAGTAATTGACTGCATCATTAGAATACCAACCTTTTTTGTATTCTTCATTTACTACGGCATAATCGTTCATATCGGCGAGAAGTACCGTTGTTTTCACTACATTGGCAATGCTGGAATCGGCAACCTCAAGCAAAGTAGTCAAGTGTTCCAGTGCCTTGGCAGTCTGAGCTGCTGCACCTCCTTCAACCAGTTGCAGCGATTCTACTTCCAAGCCAAGAACTCCGGAGCAATAAACCGTATGATCGGCAATCACAGCTTGACTGAAATATGATGTTAGTATTTAAGTTGAATACTTGAACCCAGGAGTTCAACACATTGGATGTTTACTTGTAGGGAGCTACAACCTTGGGACATTTTTTTGTTGAAATAATTTTTCGAATGTTTGCCATACTTGCAGTATATGATTGCACCTGATCTGAATTGACGGAGAACTCAACGGGTACTGGAAGACTGTTCTAGCATTTGGAGCTGATATTTTAAATAGGAATGAAGTATTTGAATAGTGCGTTGGTGCTAAATAAGATTATTAGAGCTTCTGATATGTAAATTTCTGTTCTTGATTATCACGATGAGGAGCAAAACGTTGGAATGCTTACTGTGGCACCAATTTAATTTGTTTGTTGAATCTTGTTGAAATATTTTTCGTACGAACATATTTACAGAGCTACCACTGTTGGTTGTATATCGACAAGTTTCTCAGTTCAAATTTGTGTTCAAGTGTTAATGTTTGTGATTGCAGGCGGTCTTGTTATGATTCTATTTATTTTATAGGCTGTTGTGAATTCATTCTGTTACTGTTACTGAATCTTCGGATAGCATTGTTATAGAATGCGTTCTAGTCGCAGGCATGTATTTTGGAAGCCGTTGGTGAATGTACGTAATACCTTGATTAAATTCAATTCTATTACTTTTCTTATATTCTAGTACTCTTTAAATATTTAGAATCATAGATGAATTCGTTGGTCGAGTAGTTTGTTGGATTATAAACTTGTGTGTATCGAACAATACTGAACAAAAAAGTTCTTTTTGTGATTTTAATATTCTTCGAATGTGCCGTAACATATCTTATTTTAGATTCCATGCAGTTGATTTAGATGTATAGGATAATTAATAAATGTCAATATCTATTTAATAAATGGCAGAAATCGGACAAAAATACAGAAAAAGACATTTGTCCGATTTATTGGTCCTAGAAAGGATTAAATTATTCAACTGCTTCGATATCAAGCAAAGCCGAGTGCATTTTCCTCATATACGAAATAATTAACAATTGCTTCTAGTGGGGTGTAAAGAAGTAGATCGTGCTAAATCGTCATTTTGCTGGCTGCTCGTGAACGCAAATTGTTCAGCTCAGTTTCAGTTTGCTCGGAACTTGTTCAAAATTTTAAGCTATGAACCGTTTCGTGAATAATTTTAACTTTTGGTTGAGATCTAACAGTCGAGATGTTATTTACTTCATCCAAAATAACTCTGCTCGAGAGCATGGTTGTTCTGAAAATTCGATGGTTGTTTTCAGACGTAGGAAAAAGTCCATCAAACAGTTACCAAACCTTTAAAAACTATTTCTTTGCTATCTAATACGCTGATGAAAACACTCAAACATTAGGTGAGAATACTCTGTTAATCAAAGATTGTTTTTCTCGGGATTTTTCTAATGCTTCTTATATTGCTATCAATGTACTACTTGTTATCATTTTATTTTCAGAGTAAGATAAATCCAAATATCTTTACTTATCACATGGATCAATAAGTCCCGAGACTAACAATGGAAACAACATTTTTTTTGCAAAATTTTTTTTTACTCATCATCATAATCACCTTTTAGGGTGATACAATGGTTCCAACGTTCTTTTTTTTCGATAAACTGCTTTCTGAATAATCGACTCGTTGCTGTTTTTGTTCCATCGAAAGCAATCGCGGCACCCACTTGGAAAAAACCTTTTTCATGCTCAATTTTTCATGAAGGATAGTGAATACACTTCCATATGATATCTGTGTCATCTCAGCAATCTCACGGAGCTTCACTTTACGATCTTTCATTATAATTTTTGTCACTTCACTCACATTTTCCGGTGTAACGGCTTCCACAGGTCTACCCGAGCGTTCCGCGGCATTTGTGTCGGTACGACCACGTTTAAACTCGGCGAACCACCGACAAATCGTTGCTTTTGATGGACAAGAGTCCGGATAACATTTTTCAATCCATTGTTTCGCTTGCACGGTGTTTTTACCCATTGTAAAAACAATGTTTTATCAAAACACGAAACTCGGTTTTTTTCCATTTTTTAAACAAACTACAAAACGACTTTACTCCAACCTCGATAACTCAGCTGTTTCTGGGCGGATCGACTCAAAATTTGGACCCGTTTCAAGCAAAGGTTAGTACTCTAGAAAGACGTGGTTACTGGTTTACTACGAGCGCCATCTCTGCTTTAGTCTCGGGACTTATTGATCCATGTGTTAGAACATATTTGGAATTCACTCGTGATTTTGGTTGAAGTTTAGTAATTTTTAGTTTAATTGAGTAAACTTAAATCGAAGTATTAGATAACATGTTTTCACCTAAAAATTAAAATCATCTGCCAGGATTAGTAGTAAAAAGTTTCACATGTTATTTGAAGCAGCAAGAAAGTTGATTTTTTGAGATATTGTTAAACTTTTGGTTGTATGTAAGTGCGCATCAGTTCAATACAAATGCTGGCACACGCAGAGAAAAATATTGTTAAAGTGACTAAATTGGGTTTTACGCAACGATTTATTCAATTTAAATAGTGACAAACGAAAATTTGATTTAGTATAGGAAATATAAGTGCTCGAATCTACAAAACTAGATATTTGGTTTTGTTCAGTGAATTCGTTTGTTTCAATAAACATTTTGATAAAAATAACTAATAGGGTAACGGCTCCCTATTTCATTTCCAAAGCGGTAAAACTTCATTTCAATCGAATGTTATTAGATGAAAATGAAATTTTTGGTCGTTGACTGTCAGCATACCCATTCTCATTCATTTTACTTTTGTTGGCGAAGCTCCCAGAATTCATCGTCAATTGAATAACCGCACCTAGTCACTTGAAGTTTTGCATTCTCAGTTTATAGTGCCAAATAGTCTACCTGTTTCATTGTCTTTCATTGTCACACTTTCCCATTGGAAGAAATGGTTTTAAATTCTTCGGTGATCGTTTTTGTTCAGTTAAATCAAACTCACTTTTCCATTTAGGGCACATTTTCGTCTCAAGACTTACAGTTCGTCATGTTTCTGAATATCTACTAATCGATTCGTCTCAAAACATATTCGTCTCAAAAGTATATATGGCATCTCTGGCTCAACATTTTGTTATTAGAAGGTCTAATGCTCAAAAGTATTAATTCTTGTTCTTTTTTTAAAGTTTACCAAATTAACTTAACTTTAAAATTTTTAATTTAAAACGAAAGGCAACGAAAACAACCCAAAAATTTGTAAACGTCGAAATGAACGATAATATTATTATTATTATTATTATTATTATTATTATTATTATTATTATTATTATTATTATTATTATTATTATTATTATTATTATTATTATTATTATTATTATTATTATTATTATTATTATTATTATTATTATTATTATTATTATTATTATTATTATTATTATTATTATTATTATTATTATTATTACTATTATTATAGTTATTATTATTATTATTTAAAATTAAATATTATATTTCCTGCGATACTGCGACGAAAAACAAGCATAACTTACACTGCAACAGTAACTGTTATACATTGTATCATAGCATATTATTTCATATATTATCTTCTGTTATGTTATATTATGTTGTATTATACTGCCTTGCATTATATCATATTATATTGTATTATATTATATTATATTATATTATATTATATTATATTATATTATATTATATTATATTATATTATATTATATTATATTATATTATATTATAGTATATGTATTGTGTTATATTGTATTATGTTATAGTATATTGATAGAATATATTGTGTAATGGTTTATTATATTGTGCTATATTATATTATATTATACTGTGTCATATTATTTTATATTATGTTATATCACAGAGAAAAGATATCCAACAAACATTCATACGTGCAAAGCCGTGTGCAACGGTGATTTTTAACGGATTTTCACTTGTATGCTTTACACAGCTTTTAGAAGAAGTTTGTACTAGTTTGGATGTCTGTTCTCTGTAGTTATATTATATTATATTATATTATATTATATTATATTATATTATATTATATTATATTATATTTTATTATATTATATTATATTATATTATATTTTTGTGTATTATGCTCAAGTATATCGACAACGGGGAGGGACAGAGAGTGCATCAGGGTATCTTACAAGTGAATGACTGGATGATGGAGTGGATTGCCAACCTGAGTCACGCGGGGAAAGCTTTGTGTTTCTCCCTAAAGGTCTGAAATGAGTAAGACGCACCCTTCTAACGAACAAACCATCAGGCGGGTTTAAGCTGGTACAGCGAAATTCTTTTTTTATATGGCCGGATGTTCTTGCTTCACACATACATACATACATATACATACATACAACTACTATCGCGACATGGTATATGCACCTAACATAAATTTGGGGGTAAAAAAATCATAATGTTTCCCTAAAAATCACTCTGAAATCTCTTTTTACGCGGGAAATACGTACCGCATAAAAAAAATCACAAAAAAATCCGCGTAACTTCGGAAATCCGCGTAAAAAGAACCTCAAAACTGAAGAAAAACATATTTTTGATGCCAAATATCTTAGAAATGCATTAAACGTTCATGCATTGAACTTTTTTTTCAGAAAAAAATCGAAAATTTTCAAGTGTTAAATAATTGACTTAAAAAAAAATTTCGGAATAACACCAGATCTCGAAGTTTCATGCATTTCTAAAACAAAACAAGAAAACCGCGTAGCTTGGGAAATCCGCGCAAAAAAACCGCGTGATTTCGGAAATCTGCGTAAAAAAACCGCGTGAAAAAGCCACGTAAAAACCGAATTAAACAACGCATAAAAAAGACTCCTGTGTACTATAATCTGTACGGCTAGTAAGCCGGAACTTGTTTCGTCCGGGACGTCAGTTTAGACATTATACTTAGGTTTAATAGCAAAAAGTGTTTTGAGCATAGCATTAACTTTATTTGCAATAAATAGTTGCAAATCTCTTGCGCCTAAATGCTGGCTATAAATATATAACGTTTGTGATTCTTTTTCAACATCAGCACGATGAAATCGTAGCAATATAAATTGGGTAAAAATAGACATCAAGAAACAAATCGAGTATAAACCAATATTCTTGTGCTATTGTTTTGATCTCGCAAATAACTCAACTTATTATGAATCAGGAATCGTGCAAACGCTACATCATACGCTAGTCATAGACAGAGTGAAAAAGCATTGAAGCAAAGCAATTCAATGTGGTGTACTGTTAGCGCATAAAATTCACTCTGACAGATTTGTCAAATGTAACTAGTCCGCAAGCGCGTCTTGGTGTTTGCACTCTTGCAGTAGACTGCCGATAGGTTAAATTTGTGTTGGAATCTAATTAGCAAAATTCGTTTTAGTAACTCGACGTTATCTGTCAACTTGTACAATTCTTCGTAAGTCACCTTTTCTCAAATGAAGCCATTCAAATGGAGTACAAAACACTATTTATCATTTCATGTTTGAATTCTTCAATTAAATTTATTATTGTATAAAGAAAGCTGCATTAATAACACTCTGGCCAGAGATACGTACAGCGTCGATACAAATTAGTTTGTAATTATTCGTATACGATCTTCCTCATCATGATCAAATTCGAATATTCAGCTTCAGTTTGATAGATTTTGGCCATTTTTGGTTCCTAAACAAACTCAAAAATCAAATATTACACTTTTTAATCAGTTCTAATAATAGAACCGTCACTTTTAATAATAGAACTGTCACAATAAAACACACTTAGAAAATACACTCTACAGCAATCCACTGTATCCACAATTTCACACATTCCGATTCAGTCCACTCGGGGAGCCACGCCGAATGCCGATATCAGCACATTGACCAGCGTTATCAGAAAGATGCCGATCGTGACCAAATCGTTGATTCTGTTTGCCTTGCATATTTCACGCCTGTCGTTAACGTCGTACCGGCTGTTCATGATCAGTCCAACTCCGACACCGATCTGAATGATCAAACTGACGGAAATAAAGATCAAACTGAAGTAGTAGTAAGGATGGCGCGTAAAAGATTCCAGAACATAGCGCAGCTGATTGGCGTTGGCGGACACCAGAGCCAAGTCCATCATGCCCTGGGCCAGATTCTTCTTTTGCTGGTAGGTGTTTACGTTCGGTATCACTTCACCCGTCGTTGGATCGATCTACGTAGATGACAATTTTCGTGGTTAAAAATAATTATATGGGTTTGTGACCAACGCTGTGCATACACAAAATTACGTTTTATATCACGCTTACCATAGGTGCACTTGATCCCGGTTTCAGTGACGTATCTTTATTGTTTTCAACGTCCATTTTTGCAAGATTTATAGAAATTATACTCCACAAACGATATTATTGATAAATTTCGGAAGATTTGTTTAGTCGAAATATACTAAGACAAATAGTAGATCGAGAAGAAAAATCGCAAATACACCGATCGTACGAAACGCCTTAACTATACTGAAAAGTGCAGCGAAATGTGAGAGTGAATGTTGCTCTCGTTTGAATTAGTGGTGATGCTTTCCAATCTCGTCAGTACTGCAAGGCGTTCTTCAACAATGCTAGCAAACCATTCAATCTTTCTTTCTGACGCTATTGCATTAAGCACCGATACGAATAAGTATTAGGAAACGAAAATCTACATAACGAATCACTAAATGCAATGAGGTAATTGCCTAGATGTAGGCAGCTTTCTGATATTACTGTGGTGATGGAGCTCTAGATTTTCAAAGAAATTTAGTTAATGTTTAGTTACAGTACCTACAGTTTGTTCGATCGATAACGGTTTCTGCAGATCACCAACTCGTTTAATTTTTATGGGTAGAGAAGGTATGTTATGCTTATGGTCATGGATTCAGGATATGTTAGCAAACTGCTTGCCAAATCAGCATTTTTTAAAAATTGATGTCCTTCGTTTCCTAGTCTATCGTCTAGATTTGTGCCTCTAGCAGCAATGGTAATGGTGAAAATTGTTAGGATTCATTGGGATCTAAAAACGTTGAGACATATATAATCCAATCGGACTGGTTATAAAATTTACGAAATCGTAGAATTTAGCGAAATCTACCTTCAGAAGCATCACGTTTGCATCGTGGTAGAACTAACGCAACATTAGTATGACATCTGCCAATCATATTTGAAATGCATCAAGTCATTGAACAAACAACATCATATTTTTTGTGTTGAAAATGTCGAATTTTGTACCGGACAGTGATAAATTG
Organism: Malaya genurostris; assembly: GCF_030247185.1. Lineage (NCBI taxonomy): Eukaryota > Metazoa > Arthropoda > Insecta > Diptera > Culicidae > Malaya > Malaya genurostris. The sequence continues at coordinate 231,508,368 of NC_080572.1, read as the reverse complement.
CGGAAAGCGTTTTTGTTTGTTTTCATTTGAATAAAAGTGCTGTAGAGTCGCATGGTTTCAACGGTTCAGAGATAATGCTTTTGGAATGAGAAATGAAGAACGAGGAAGGCCATCAAAAAAGTTTGAGGACGCCGTTTTGCATACAATATTGGATAAAGATGATATTACTAGTCAAAAACGAATGACAGCAGTGTTGAATGTTGCTCAACAAACAATTTCTGGCCATTTGAAATCTATGATAAAGTCCAAAAGTGTGGAAAATGGGTGCCACATGAATGGACATGAAAGACAGATGGAAATCCAAAAACACACAAAAAAATAACTTAAATGAAATTTTGTTTAAAAGACATGAAAGAAAATCCCAAACGTAAAAAAATCTTGGGTTAATCAAGGACAACCATCAACATCGACTACAAAATCAGAACGAATTTTTAAAAAGGTGATTTTCAGGCTGAATTATTTTTTACTCTATCACCACATAGCCTAAAATGTCACGATTTCTCTTTCGTGTGACAAAAGGCTGCTTAAATCGCTATAATGTGCTCCGTTCAACATGTTTTATGCTGTTCTATGATACTCATCGCCTAGAAGTTATTAAACATACATCCGTTCGTTTCACGCTTTGTATACTTCCGTAGAGAGATCCTCAAAATTTCTAGAAAATAATGTGATACTCTTATAAATAGCAATTTCTTATAAATATTAATCTAACCATAGAAAGGCATGATTTTTGTTATCTGTTGATACACAAGATGAGAAGATTTCATACCTACTGGAGTCATAGTGAATGTTTGATTCTTGACTCCAGTAAACTTTTCACTGCTACGGAAAACAAAAATGGAATTTAAAAAAAATGAAATTAGAGAAATGCACTACTTGATTATAATAATGAATTACCGTGTGACAACAATTTACCGTTCACACACAAAAACATTTTGTAAAATTACTGCTAATTTCATGCACATATTTGGAGTTAAAAAATGGGCCAAAATAAAATCAAACCTAAAGTGGACCAAAATACCTCTGTTACCCTACTTGGTAATCATCTCGGCAAAAGATAAAAATGCGGAGTCTCACCAATCTCAAATTTGCCAAACGTCGGTTATTGCTGAAATTGTCAGCTAAAAGTTTATTGTCTGTTCGGCATAACCTTTACTGAATGTTCGGCAAAAGCAACGAAATGAAATTTAGGAAGTACTGAGCCGTACCTTCAATTGAAAGTGAACAATATTTTTTTAATTGTAAATATTCATTGTATTAGTTGTATTAGTCACTGGAAATTTTCCCTTAAATATTTTGTCAGGAAATAATTGTGTAGTGCCAAGCCGAATTTTAGCAAAACTAATACATGTTGCGAAATTTCGGCAAACGCATTTGCTGATTTCGGAATAATGATTAATCACAGATTTGTTCAGCACAAGACTTTGTCAAATCTCGGCAAAAAATGCTCTTTGCAGAAATATCAGTGAATATACTAAATGAAACTCGGATAACATAATAATGATTACTGAGCAATCAGCAAAATTGTGTGTTTCCGATCTGTCTCGGCATTTTACTTTACCGAGCTCGAGAATTGGTTTTAAGTGTGCATATTTTATTGGTATGCAGAGTACAGGAAGTGAAATGTCACAGTGATTCTCATTCTCATTAGTAATGAAAATAGATAAGAATATTTTCAAGTTCTCGAATAAAAACATGGAAAAAGTCCTAATCGACACTGGAAAAATCTAAAGACTGTCCCAGAAACTATGGACGGAACCAAAAACCGCTGCCATTTCGCAATGGTTCAGAATCTGTTAATTTTTATGGCTGCGTCCTGTTGTTTACACTCTTCTCTAACCACTTGTGCAGTTGTTAATTCGTTTTCATTAGTTTGATTCGAAATGCGTGGACTTTCAGCAGAACAACGTCGAAAAATTGTGTACAAATGGTGCACAGAACGCGGACTGTCACTGAGAAAGATAGCAAAAAAAACCGTGCGAAATACAATCAGGAAGTTCGGTGAGGATAACACCTTTGAGGATAAACCGAAAACGATAAACGATTGGACAAACGTATACTGAAGGCGTTCGAGCAAAAGAAGGAGGTTTTAGTTCGGGATGTGGCCAAAAAAGTGGGTACTTCGAAGTCAAATGTTCTTCGTGCTAAAGAACGTTTGAATCTTCGAACCTATAAGAAGCAGAAACAACCAAAACGTAGTCCGAAACAAGAAGCATCGATCAGGCCGAGGGTTCGAAAGCTGTACAATACGATTCTTGCTGGAAATTTGAACTGCATGATCATGGACGACGAATCCTACGTGAAACTCGATTGCAAATCCTTGCCGGGACCACAATATTATACGGTGCGAGAAGGGCAAGTGTTAAACCAGTCCGAGACATCGATTGAAGTCGAAAAATTTGGTAAGAAAGCTATGGTCTTGCAAGCAATTTGTAGCTGCGGTAAGATTTCGAAACCCTTCATCACCACTGCTTCAATGAACCGCGAAATACACATCAAGGAATGTTTACAAAAACGACTTCTACCCATGATTCGAAGCCACAAGGATCCTGTTGTCTTCTGGCCAGATCTTGCTTCTTGCCACTACTCGAAATCAACGGTAGAATAGTATACTACCAAAAATGTCACGTTCGTCCCAAAAGACATGAATCCACCAAATTACCCACATCTTCGATCAATTGAGGAATTTTGGGCATTAACGAAGACACATCTTAGGAAACATGTCTCGGCAGCCGAAACCATTCAACAGTTCGAAAAAGATTGGAAAAAAGTGTCAAAACTTGTTGCTAAGAAGTCTATACGAAATTTAATGAGGAACGTTCTCAAGAAGGTGCGCTAGCTAGTCTACAATGGCTAAGTAGCAAATGTTGAGAATAATATTCTGTTGTTGTAGTCTAATAGTATCAATATATCGAATAAAGTTTGAATATCTAACAATTGTGAATTATTTACAGCGAAATCAAAGTGCGTCCATACTTCCTAGGACAGTCTTTATTTTGGAAATTTAAAGTCGATTTGCAGAAAAAAAACATTTTTGATTTCGATGAAATTTCGTTACAAGATCGGTGATTATGTTGCCTACATACAGACAAAAATTCAAGTTGGACACTTTTAAGGAAAACAAGCTATTTGAAAAAAGCTTTCCTTGTCCAAACTGATTTTCCTATCCGATTATAGGAAGGGAACATAAATTCATCCAAATCCAAAATGTTTTCTTTTGTAAATATACTTTAAATTTTAAAAATCGTTTTTTTTTTCTCAGTGTAGGAGTCGATAAGGTTTTTTCAAGAATTTTATACCACTCATACAACATTTTGTTGTAGGATTTGTAATTTTTTGACTACAGCAACTTGAAAGAAAAATGATAAAAAAGTTTGGCCCTTTCAAAAGGCAGTCTTGATCATGTTTGGAAAAAACAAAGTATGCAATGTGTTTTTTTTTGTAACAAAATCTTTATATACACCAAGTTTCATTAAAATCTAAAAGGATGCGGCCTACTCTGAATACGATTCAGTGCAAAATTCATTTTCTGCGGTACAAAACTGGACTAAATTTATTTTTATGTTAAAATCAAGCATTTCTCAGTAGTATGAAAGTAAGAAAGTAAGTATGAAAGTAAAATAAACCAACTACACAAATGGACAAAGTGCAAAATACAGCACAAATTATACCGATCCAATACATCGCACAGCAGGCGTGGCGTTTGAATTGGTGTAGTGATAGTCTGCGCTCCTGTTGCTTCTGCGCTCGATATTCCAGCTAAATAAATATTTTTCAATCAGTTGCTACGTCTATTAGGTTTTGCACGATGACGACACAAATGAACTGTCGACGAACCAAATTCATTTTTGACAGTTGTCGTGTGTTTGTTTTGTTTTGCGACTGCAAATTAAATATTGAAAAAGGACGAAAAAGTGCCTGTTAAAAACGTGTTCCACAATGAAATGAACTAAAAAGATTGCCCTGTATGGCTGTATGTGTTTCCAGCATCAAGGAGCGATATTTGTATAAATCTGTTTAGTGTGAGGCGACATTCAAACGATGAATCTCGGATGAACTTTTAAATTGTAAACAAATACACGTCGATAGTCAAAAAAAAGTTCATTCTGTTTATTTCGTGAGGTTATGTCATATTCGTGCAAAACCTAATTGATGAATGAGTGAATGAATGAAATCTAATTAGGTTCTGCACGATGACGACACAAATGAACTGCCGATGAATCAAGTTCATCTTTGACAGTTGCCGTGTACTTGTTTTGTTTTGCGACTGCAAGTTAAAAATCGAAAAAATGACGAAAAAGTGCCTGTTAAAAACGTATTCCACAGTGAAAATAACTAAAAAGATTGCCTTGTATGTGTTTCCAGCATCTAGGAGCGATATATGTATGAATCTGTTGAGTGTGGGGCGACTTGTAATTTTTACATTCGAAAGATGATGAACTTTTAAACTGTAAACAAATACACGTCGACTGTCAAAAAAAGTTCATTCTGTTCATTTTTGTGAGATTATGTCATGTTCGTGCAAAACCTAATTAGGTTCATCAGAAGTTCATCGTTCGAATGTAAAAATTGCAAGTCGCCTCACACTCAACAGATTTATACATATATCGCTCCTTGATGCTGGAAACACATACAGCGCAATCTTTTTAGTTATTTTCACTGTGGAATGCGTTTTTAACAGGCACTTCTCCGTCATTTTTCAATTTTTAACTTGCAGTCGCAAAACAAAACAAATACACCTCAACTGTCAAAGATGAACTTGATTTATCGGCAGTTCATTTGTGTCATCATCGTGCAAAACCTAATTGATGATATTTTCTCCTCCACGGTATTGCAGAATAAATTTCAAATACATCACCCTCTTATCAACCTCCCTAGGCGCACTGAACATTTTCAGAAAGTTTCAGTTTATGTTCATCGGCAAATTTATTCATCATGTGTTCTGCAAAGGGTTGAGATATAACGGCTATAAAAATTCATTTTCCAAAAATCTTCTGTTCCAGAAACATATCAGATATATTCTTTTTTCTTAAATATCATCGAGAAGAATGTTCCCTAGTGAACTTTCCACAACTGATTTTTTTGTCATGTGAAATCAGTTTCGGTGAGAATCGCGTCTGCAAAAAATGAGTATTGAACTTTTCTGCAGTGAGTTTTCTGATAGATGATTTTTTGTCTGAAAATCACTTGTGAAAAATTTCAGTCGCGATTTTCGAAATTTTGATTTCTTCCCGACACTGGTATTGCACTGCTCCAGCGTAGTTTCTTCAAGTAAACAATTTTGACGAAACGTAGTTGGATTCGCACTGAGCAACGAGGATGTGAGTTAGCCCGATATGCGAATCATGTTCGAAACTGACTCGAATTTTTGTTCAATGACATTGAAGCTGGTTTCGAAACTAGTTTCATACAAGCGATTTGACAACAATTATAAGGGAAACTGCATTTGGTTAGACATCAAGCAAACACAACATTGGTTTAAATTTCTAAATCATCTTGGAAATAATAAATATTGATTCTTCTTAGAAAATCTAATCAGTACATGTTTTCTTTGAATCTCTTCAACTGAATGGTTTTTGTATATAGTATATGAACAAAAGGTGCTTTAATTATTAGTAAAAACACTGTTGTGTTTTTACTTCTTCATAAAAAATTTCAACAAGTTGTTTTTGTTCAATTTTCCCCGGCTAGCCTGGTGTGCATCTTTATCCTGTGCATGTTTTCATTTCAATCAAACATACTGAACAAAAATTGAATTGTACACCTGTTGAGTATATTTAATTTTTGAATCCCTGAAAAATACTTTAATGTTCAATCTATTGCACCCACTAGAGAAATGTCAAATGTTCTCATTTACGTAAGATGTTTGATTTTATTTTCCAAGTCTCTTCTACGTGGGAACTCCTATGATCAAGGTGTGAAATAAATAAATTTATCTAACTCAATCAACTGTAATTAACAGAATGCCTAATAAGTCAATCGTAAGTCACTCCGGTTTTGAGCTGGGAAATATTTTTTTTGTTTCTATTTTGTCGACCCACGCCACATGCAACTCTTTGTCATTCCCTTCGATTCCTTGCACTTCTACAACTAATTAAGGGTATTTCCCGGGTGTTTCAGCATAGCGAATGAATGTAGAATGCATGTTTCTTCTGTCGTCCAAACTGGTCGAATGGGAATTACTCATCGGCTGACGTCACGGCTGTTCGAGCACCATTCGCGTACTATAAACGAAACAAACTGATGTTGTCAGCGTTGTGGTGAGTCGAAGAACACATCTATATGTGCACGTGGAAACCCCGACTAGTGGAAATTACTCTCATAGTTGGTGGAAATTCGTGACAATTTTCTTCCTAGAATATACAAAGCAGTTACAGGTTGTTTCAAGCATTTGTATATAAGCGTGACATACACGTACTGGTGTACTGTTGTAAGGGGCTTTATTGTTCGTACTGTTGACGGAGTTAAATGACGCCACATAATTTAAGGGTGAAATGGATTCCTTGAAACATAAATTGCTTCAGTATCGCTGGTGTTCAACCTGTCCCAAGTTACTTGGTTGACAAAAAAGGCCATCGTTTCGATTTATTAACGGGATGAAATAACTTCGAGCATTAGAGAAAAATTAGATGTCGTTAATTTTATCCCGGTTTTAACTGTTTAATTGTTCACCGGGGACATTAGAGAATGTTTTTACGTGAATATATCTTACTTTACTATGAGGCTCCTTCTCATGTGCGAGAATGACAAAGTTCTGATCGTGAATATCTCAATTGTACTAAACGTAACAACGTCATTCCTTCTCCATGTAATCGGATTAATGATCAGTAATTTATGATTAAACTTTCAGCAGTATAAAATAACCCTAACTTAGATTTAAATTGAATAAATATTAAATAATAGTCGGATACATACAATACAGCCATTTCTTTTCGGACGTTATACGAAAAACGAACAGCGGTTTTACACAATTAATTACTAGCAGAAGTATCAGTATTGTCAGTACCGTCAGTACCTTGTCGAGTGAGCGAAACCCCTATCCAGCATTTTTCAAGGATTGTGGCTCATCGACTAATATACTTGCCGACATCCTGCAGTAGAAGTAAAATGAAATACTCGAACCTGTTAATCATGGAAGAAATTCAAAAATTCGCTTCTTTTGAAGTCTAAAAATCGACCCCAATATTGTTGTTCTCGTAAGCCCCGTCGTATTGATGATAAACTTGTAATGGCACAGTATATAAAGTAAGCCCTTTTATTCAGCTTGCGTCAGCATTGATTTAATTCGACCCTCGTTCAGCTGCTGGACATCCGATTTTTTTTGGTCTGCATTATTTCATTATGCGTTGAAATATGTTTGATATGAATGAGTTGAACCAGTAGGTAGGTCACAATTATAGAAGCGATACGATCATCTGATCGATCGATACCAATGTTTTCTTACCCATAAAATATTTCTGTTTCGGTAAAAACTTGCCTGCTGTACACCTAATATATTTATTCTGATTTATTCGATAGATGGCATTCTATGTTTTAATCAGATCTTGTAAAACATAGACGTCATTTAATTTCATTGTATTGATAGTTGAAACTGTGGTGAGTGGTGACGCTTCTTCAAAAAGAATTTCCAATCGGTTTTTAACGATTCAATTTTGAGTATATGCGTGTTGCATTGCTGTTTAAGTTCAATGAAGAGAAAAAAGTGTCCGTGCGTTTGTGTAAGTTTATGGCGATCGTGTTCTAACACTAACATGTGAAATACGGTTTTTAAAATTCCAAAATTAAGATTTTGACGCGAGCGAAAATTGTTTGATGATGCCGAATTGCAACCATTACTGGATGAAGACGAACCCAAAACACAACAATAACTTGTAGATGCTCTGGGAGTTTAACAGCAAGCAATTTCCAAGAGACAAATGGAATGAAAAGTGATGCAAAGAACGTATTTTTGACATAGTCAATGTTGACGAAAAATTGATGTTTTTGGGGAACCCTGAACTCAAGAAGTTGTGACTTAATCCAGGTGACGCATCGACATCGACGGCGCGGCAAAATCGATACGGTCAGAAGGTCAAGTTGTGTGTGTGGTAGAACTAAACCGGCGAAATAGTTACCGGAGTTTGCTATCGACAACAAATGAGCAATTTGTGCCGGGCGATTGCGAAAAGTCTATCAGAATAAAGAGATAGACGGAAAAAGATGACTTTGCTCAACGACAATGCACCAGCGCACAAGTCGAAAGGTTTCCACGGGACGCAGAAGAGGCTCTAGTGGGAAACGCTTCACTGTGCGGTTTACTCACCAGATATGATCCCATCCGACTACCTTCCTTTCGCCTTCTTGAACCACGAATATTTTGAACAGTGCTTCAATACTTTTGGAAACATCTTAGACTGTCAATTCATTTGACAATGTGCCAAAACAATATTCTGAATAAAATAACTATAACGGTTTCCTTGCAATTAACGTGTTTTATTCCAGAAGAAACGGTAATTAATTAGGAGTAAAGCAAAGTTGGTAGCTTTGGACCACTCGTGTTTTATAGAAAAGTATTGAAATAATTTATTTGAATTTTTTGTTGTAAGTAAAGTGAGTAATTTCTGTGAACTCCATCCAAACTTCATCACGAATACTTGATTACTTAAAAAAATAACCACATTTTTGCGACGACAATGTAAATTTTTGGTTTTTCTATTTTTTATCATCATTCATTATTTTAATTAACAGAATGTTAGTTTTTGGCATTAAAAATGTCTTACTCATGGCTATACGGGGTCGGGCCCTGTTTTAATCCACCTAGTGGTGTAATGATGTCTTTTTCATATTACTAATATTTTTAAAAATATCACTAGAGGTCTGTCACCAAAATTTTATTTAAAATTTGAATAAAATTAGAAAGTTTCTTTGGGTATAAACTAATATAACCTTTTGAATTTGTAAACAGTTATGTAAAATTAAAAACAATTTTTTTTTGTATCGCCGCTCGATATAACGGTGTGCGATTTAAAACATACATAAAAATGAAATTCAATAGCAACTATAATACCTTCAATGTGAGTTTTAGTTTGTGGGAATCGGTTAAGCCATTTTTGAGAACAATGAATGAGTTCCGTTTAGGAGTTTTTGATCACTATCACTTCACCCCGTAATTCCGGAATCGAAAGTAGTACTCCGATGAAATTCTGAAGCTTTGTATGGGACCATAAGACCTTCAATTTGACGCTAAGTTTGCCAAAATCGATCACGCTGTATCTGAGGAAAGTGAGTAAGTGATTAGAAATTGAATTTTTTTCATTAGTCACCCTGTATTTGCGGAACCGGGAGTCGGCTGAATTTGAAATTTTCCGTGGCGTCTTAAGACCTTTTCATTGAATCTAAGGTTGTGAAAATCGGTTCAGCCATCTCCAAGAAAAGTGAGTGCACAAAAGTGTTATATACACATCAATATTTTGCGTACTCAACGAACTGGAACTATCTGGACTTTGGTAGCCATGTATGAGGTGGAAGATCAGGACAAAACAAGCATGAAATTTGTCTTGGAACTGTTTTAGAGAGCAGCAACAGAAAATAATGTTCCACTGTGAGACAAACCCAGGATCACTAAACATGAGCGACAGTTGTTGGTAAGAATCTGTTCATTGGAAAATAAATAAATAATCAAATATAAATATATTCAGAGAAACAAAATCTTTTTTTAATAACTATCGTATCACCTCAGTTTAGAACTAATTGGTCGTTGATCAAAATAACTCACTGGAAGTACGATGCGGTGTCTCAAAAAAGTCTAATTTCAATGTGAATCAAACAACTTTTAGTAAAGTAATTGGTTGAAACAGTTACATTTGCGAATTACCCACCAAAATTAAACGACGTTAACCGATCGAAGCGCCATCGGCATATCATTCTCGGTGTTATCAGATTTATATGGAATGTGTGAAAGTTTAAAGGACTATTCACACATTTCAGTTCCGTGACGGTTCAGTGAAAGTGCCTTCAGTGCGCCGTCAGTGTTCTTTTTTTTGTCGGAACCCATCCGTTCCGTTTCCGTTTCGACACAGCAAATGCAGTGACATACCGACTTCAGTGAAAATAAAAAGATATCGGTGACGACGAATTTGAGTTTGCCGGACGGACGCTACACTGACGGCGAGCTGCACTGAAACGGCACGGTACCAGAAAGGTGTGAATGCGTGAATAGAAAACGAATGAAATAATATCAGTATCCGTGTATGGTGTCGGGCCGGCACTGAACCGGACCGGATATGTGTGAATAGTTCTTAAAAGTCAATCGTGTGATTCAAGCTGAGCTTAGCTTAGTTGACCGCCCGTGAGTTTCCCGTGATTGATCAGAAACCAGTTCAAATTGCATATTGAACCACATGCATGATACTTAGGGAGCCGTAGATCATGCTCAACGTGCAACCAAAACTAACTTAGAGCATCGACTGATCAATAACGTAGATGGCCATACCCATGCAGGTCAATATGGAAAGGGAAGGAATGTTAGTTCAACAATTGTTGCTACCAGTGACCGTGGAATTCTCTGCATCATCACAAGTGTCACAGGAAAGGAGTGGTATTAGAGGGGCGAGGAAATGATCATGATTTATCTTGGTAGAAAATTTGATCTACTTATAAGATTATCATGTGTTTATTGCTCTGGGTAGCTGGCTACCGAGAATACGTAGCAATTTTATTGCGAAACTCGTAAGACTCCGGACAGCCAGCTGTCGGGAGGTTAGCTATCAATTCATATATTTAATTCATTGTTTTCTGTTTTTTTTTTGCAAGATAATACTCGATCATCATCAATCGAACAACAACGCCGTACGTGATTCGAAGTAATGTCGATATCTACTCTTTAACCAAAAAAAAACAAAAACAAATCGATTCCCATTGAGTCTAAGGTATATTGGCGCGGTCGCAAAAAATATCTGCATGGTTATGAACTTCACGCGCGAGTCTTAAACTTAACGTTTAACCTGAAGAAAAAAGATCAAACGTTCCCCAAATAAACGACAGAGTTTAGTCTAGCCCGATTTTTAATACGGAAAAATATAATAAGATTGTAAATAAGAAAAATGAAAAATATATCCAATGAGTTATATGAGATCGTACCAGTATCCGGCTTCTCCTATTAAAAAAAGGGGTCGTCAAATTTTGATTTGATGTCAAATTTTAAATTTGATGTCTAAAAAATGGCCATCAAATTGAGTTAAAAGGTAAAATTTAGAATTACTTACTTTACTAGTGGGATTTTTTTTGATAGATAATTCTGTTAAATTGGTTTTCGAAATTTGATCAATTTGTTCCTTTTTGGGTTTTGATGTTAATTGCGTGGTCGTTGGAAAAAATCAATAACACTAATACGTGCTCCATAGTGACATGTCATTATTTGCCATTTGAACTATTTTTCTGTTAACAATGCGATTCTTCGAGATACCGAAAAAAATTCTTTTAATACTAACTTTAGCTTGCTACTGTGGGGATTCTCTCCTTTTACACAAATCGTCGCTTGGATATTAGTTAAGAAAACCTTTATTTATTCATTTAATGAAAAATGATAAAAATTGAAATTATTTGCTTTATTAGTGGGCATTTTTTCCAATAGATAAATAAAATTGGGAAAAGTTTTTGAAAATGTTGTTTGTTAGTAAATTTTCGAATAATATTATCACGTGTTTATTGCTCTGGGTCATGCCCGTCCGCAAGGTTTTCAATGGGGGGGTCATTGAAACTAAATTCCAGTTTCAATGACCCCCCCATTGAAAACCTTGCGGACGGGCATGACCCAGAGCAATAAACACGTGATAATATTATTCGAAAATTTACTAACAAACAACTCCTTTCTGTAATGCAGAGGACTCCTCGGTTTTTAGTAGCAACATGCATTGAACTAACAATCCTTCATTTCCATGTAGATCTGCATTCGGATGTGACCGGCGTCGGTATTGATCAGCATGCAGGGATCAATGCAGTTTACAAAATGTGAAACTACATGCTATTCCTAAGCAATGTGGTTTCAGAAAAACATTTTGTAAGCCTAATTGGTTCTTATCAATAACGAAGTAGCAACACACGGGCGGTATCTTATGCTCTGCTAATGCTAAAATTGACCGTTAAACAAAATAACTCCATATTTCTTTTTCGGTAACCGGCTGCCTGGAGATTAAGGAAAAAAAAACTTTAAATTTAAAACCCAACATTTTCTTGGTAATTCACCAATCCATCTCGGCTATTATAAATCGGGCTTTTATTATGAATAAGTTGTCATTTCAATTTTTGCAAATTGCCCTTATCATATAACTGTCCTTGATATCGCATTTCAAAGTACGATTGAGAATTCAATTAGTTTCAAATCGATTGACTACCATCTTGAGCATTTGAACTGTACCTGACGTATGTCACTTTTAAATGATAATGATAATATTATGTCATATAAACTCTGAATCGATATTTTAATTATAAATCATTTGTTTTAGACATTCGTAAAAAGAAAGATCAAAAGAATTTGATAAAAAATTTCATTAACTGGCATCACTGTGCAGTGTGGAAGTTTTCCTCTCATTCATATCATGTGGTTTCGTTCCAAATTTTATGGATGGTTCCTTTTTTGAATTGATGACGCATGAGCTCAAGCATGTCGATTGTGTACAGTTTTACATATTTATATACATAATTATTATAAACCCGTTGATATGGGCCATGTGCGACTACACAGAAGCACGCAGACGAATGATGCCACAACAAACCTGAAAACTAGCAGAAACATGAACATTAGGCTGTCTCAAATACGGGGAAAACGACAACATGAACTTTTTATTTCTGAACATTTTTTTTAATGGCATCGTGCTATTTGTTTGCTATTAACTAGAATTTGTTTTTGTGGCTTAGTAAAATAAATCGAGTGTATGAAGTAAATTAAGTTTTCGTTGAAGTAATTCAGGCTTTCCCTTAAAATATTAGTACAAGCGCAAAAAACCCGCAGTCGATGAGACGACCTAAGACCCAAACAACTCAATATATGTATACTCTACGGCAAAGACCGTGTCCGCTCATGTTGTTGTAGTGGTTTAAAAAAAATCCAGACGACTGCGCACAGTATAAACTTGATGCTTGGCAGTCACTTGAGGTTTATTTGTGTTTCGATCGTTGTTCGTATCGAACGGAAGCCGCCGCAGATCGTTGCTCGCCGGTCGACGTTGATCTTTGAATTCCATCTCCGTGCCAGTGCTGTGTTCTTATATCATTATCGAGTTCGAGTTGGAAATACGCGCCCGATAGTTGAGTCAGATAATTCCTGGAGATGCTTCGAAAGTGAACGTCGCTCCCGTTAGCGAATAAGTGAAAAAATTGTTGACTTCTAAATTGATTAATTGTCTGAACGTTGGACGTATTATCTGTTGACAACGATTACAGAAGGTCACTGAAACCTGTTCTTGGGAATTTATCATCGCTGTGTCGGAGATGCGCTGTTGAAGTAGTGATATCATTGTTATGCTTGTTCATCATATGCTTCGGAAATAGCAAATTTAAACCAGTGTTGAGTATACAACATGGCCAGCAGTAACGACAGTGATAAAAATGTTAAAATAACCATCGACGAGGACAAAAGCAATGAGTCAGTGCCAGTTACGCCCGTCGTACCGGATGTGGTCAGCCAATCCAAGGATGAAGGCCGACCACCGAAATCCAACAGCAACAGCAGAGGTCGACAGTTAAAGCCAGAGACACCGGGCAGTCGCAGCAGATCGAACAGTGTAAGTTAAATATGCTACCGTATAAGTCCTTATCGGGAATTCTTGATCGTCACGAACTATTCGTTATAATTGGTTGCATGCAGTAGCCGTGGAACAATATGCAATTTGATAGGGGGAAAGCTACCACATGAAGCCAGAATTGCAGCGAATTTAGCATAATTACCGATTCGAATCGAACGATATCCGGAAAGGGGTAAATAATAGCCATTCAAATCAATGTTTACTATTTTCGTATGCGAAAGGCTGTGTATTCACTCGGAAACAAAGCTTTTCGGTCGTATTTGTCAGATACATTGTTCGACTGGAGAAGAAATGTTGGAATGATTTACAAAATTACAATTCCAAGATTCGAAAATTTCTAATTTTTTAAATTGCTCAAATTTTTAACGAATTGCGGATAACGTACATAGACGAGTATTGCAAATAATCAACATTTCCACTACATACAACATTCACGGAATATAATTTAAACACTTCCAATCTTTCACATACCATTACAAGTAATCATTTATTAATCCGCACCACAGCACTGGGTGTTGCATCTGTCGAGCATCGTCATGAAGCCACTGCTAGTGTGAGATTTTTAGAAAGCGATATCTCAATGCAACCGAAAAATGAAAATGGGCCCACGTTGAATGTGTTATGGCGAATTTTTGGAGGGCATCGCCTTCACTTGCTGACTGTTCGTTCGAGTGGTTCACCGGGTGAATGACCAGCTAAGGGGTAACTAAAATTATAAGCTTTTGGATGTAAAACAGAGATCTCTAATTTTTCGGACGCTTTATAACATATGAATTATACGGATCTGCTGTGGGCCATACATTTTTGTGTTCACACAGAACGACCGAAATTAGCTCTGCACCTAATTCGTATTACTGTTTTTGAATTAGTTGATTTCAACAACAAAATTTCCAAAATAACTATAGATTTTGTTAAAATTGAGAATTTACTTTGCTGAAAAAACTCTTATTTTTAGAGAATGAGTTTAGTTGGCGAATATCCAGGACAGAAACCAGCAATATTTCAATCCAACACGAAATTCTCATTAACAACTAATTTTGTTATTAAAATCAGAAAATTTGTTTCTATTTATCTATCACCATCATTGCTGAAGGACAGCACAAAGAAAACAAAAATGATATTGGTTTTATTAACAAGATTATTAGCCAAAAACTCATGAGAAGTGTCAAAGCAAAACAATCCATTAAAAGGCTAAAAAGGACAGTCTTGTTGAAACTGCTTGCAAATTGTTTTGATGTTTTTCGCATGTGTTACGATATATCCATATATAAATTTCTAAACCGATTTGTAAAAATGACGTAGACTCTTAGTGGAAAGTGTATTTATTCAGAATTTGTGCGCATTTGAAGCGATTGAGCGTAATAATGTTTTTACGCGGAACAGTGAAATGAGTTCCGAATGTTGCACTCTAATTGTATATGTCAAATGATGTTTTTTGTATCTTCCAACCTTCCGGGCTCTGCCGTCCGGAGTACTACTTGTATTCGGTTTATGTTTTCCGAGTGCTCAAAGTTTTCAGTGAGCGAGTCGATTTCACAAAGTCGAATGAAGAAAGCAGTGATTTAGAAGAAAAATTTTCAAAAAGAAGTTTATGTTTCATTCATGTCTTCTCCTCCAAACAACATCGTATTTATACCTGCCAATATAGAAAAGACAACCGCGACTGAAATTTTTTTCGGCAGTAGTGTGCCATATAGTGGCTAGTAGTCATTACGGTGTTAACGTTTTTTCGGTGACAGAGCGCCATATAGCTGCAAATTGCAGAAACCAATTCAACCATTCATGTTGGTTGAAAACAACGTTTTATTTCTCTAATTCAACTAAAAAATTAGTGGGCCTTATCTAAGAAACAGCAGCACGTTTAATTGGTGAATTCAACTAAAAAAAGGCAATTCAACAAATATTTTATTATTATTAAGGGAATTAGAATTAAAAAATCTAAATTAGCAAAAGTAAGATTTTTTTAGTTGTCTCAAAAAATAACTACCTAATTTAAGAAAATCAACTATTTTTTTTCTCCAAAATGCTGATTTCGGTCTTTCCGTGCAACAATATAAGATGCCGAAAGCAGAGCCATGCATTTACGTGTGTTTTCTTTTGATAGATGGCGGATTATAACATTGATAATAAAGCCCATAACACTTCTGTTTTTGTTGACATAGGTCATAGGTCTGCCGTATGGCCTAAGGTTGTCTTTTGATCTATAATGGTCGTTCACCGGAGAGTCATCTTCTTTGGTTGGAGTAATCGTTAGCTGGATCTTCGGTGGTAGGAATATGATAATCCATATAAAAGCACTGCTTTGTTGGTATATTATTAAAGAAACATCAGCGAATAAAATAATCTGCGTCCCCCACACTCAGAAAAATCTTCACTTCAATGCTACGTGAAAACGTATGTGATTTTTATCCATAGAACTTTTCTTGTAATACTTATGTGAAGTATAGATAGTACAGAATGAAGTCATGAACTCTTAGTCCACATTTGTATCACGTAATATCTACGTAAATTTTTTCGTAGATTCTATAGAATACTTTTGTGAAATTTATACAATGTTCATTTAAATTGTGCTGTAAAATTTATTTCATCTGAACTTACTTTTTACCAGAATTTTTCTTAATAGTCACATTATTTTCATGTAATTGTTACTAAAAAGTTCTATATTGAATCTTAATAATATATATTGGTACTAAAAACTAATAGATTACATAGTCTGTTGGACATAACATTGCGATAAATTTTGTTCGCACGCAGATATTCTGAAAATTTTACTTTTTAAATTCGTTTCTGTTGAATCACTGGTGAAAAATATCAAAAATACAGAATGCATTGTTCTAAAACCTTTCTCCGAAGCAGCTAAACGGAAGCAAACATTGTTCCCTTTAAGGAATGCTTTCAGCTGGAACTAGTAGTTCAAGATGTGATTGATGTGCTGGAACACAATCTAGAGGTTTTGCCTTTTGAACTCCGCTGTAGAAAAAAAAAACAAAATTGAATTGTATTTCAGTTTCGTATTTTTGGATCAGGTTTTGTGTTCCAGTTTCGTATTTTATTTACCCTAAAATCACTGTGATAAATACCTTAGAAGGGTCAAAAGGGATTTGGCCTATGTTGTTTGCTCTAGGTTTTTCAACTGACGCCATATTGCGAGCACAAAATGAACATGACAAAATGAATTCAAGTAAGTGCGTGACACATAAAATATATGTGACAACAGCAATAATTCTGACATATGGTTCATTACATATTCAATCATGATCCGCTGGTTGTTAAGAAGATCACGTAAACTCCGATGACAAAGCCATTTTTGGAATCTACGTGTTTTTTCAGATAAGGGTTAACGTGTGGATTTTTTTGAGTGCAGAAACTATAAGTTTTTTAATTTTTTTTCAAGCCAATTCGCGTACAAGTTTTACGAGGCCGATTGAGCCATATTTTTATAAAAAAAAATATTTTTTTTTACTATTGAATCTCGTTGTCACCCTTTTTCTAGGGGGAGAGGAGCTTCCATTTCTATCTTGCGATAATTGAGGGGCCCTTTGTTCGTGGCTCGTCACGTCATCCATTGCCGCATCGGTGGTATCGTTGGCCCACCTAACGAACTTTATAGATTTCATCGGATTTTATCGAGAGAGACTTAATCCCTCATACGATGTAATTCTTTAGGTGAAATGTAGTGGAATGCGCTTTTCGCGTTTTCGATCAATTATTCAAAAACTAAACCGATTTTCGAAAAACTAAAAACACTTAAGTTTTCGCAATTAAATTTATCATAACTAAGTATTCTTAGAATTTTGAAACTTTGCTTTGCTGAGCCGTAATTGATTTTTTAAATGTATAAACGGTTAATGTTCCGTTCCACGGGGATGGTTTTAGAACTGAAAAGTGGTGTTTGTGGCAGAATTTCACAAAGAATCTGAAAATGCAACTCAAAATTATATAACTTTAGCCTAAACAACCGAAATTTGAAAAAGTTTACATAAACTTTTCCGCATTTTTTTTTATTGCTTGCGCGCTGCTGTTTCGTATTGAGGTGGTGTGAGAAAAGCACGGTGGGCACGGTGGCATTTTATCGTAAGCGAAAATTACTACGATTACGATTGCATAGTTAGCGACACGAAGAAGAATAAGAATATAACCACTTTCTACTTATTCGAAGATGACAATGAAAGTCAATTAGAATTGAATATATTGGCAGTAATTCCAGTCCAGTAATTTATTTTAACAGTGTTCGAATCTTTCAAACTTTGAATATATGCTGAAAAACAGTTTTCGAATCTTTCACACTTTGAATATATGCTAATTCAATCGTTATTGTTAGTGATTACTCTTACACTAGAGCTATAAATAATGAGTAATTATGAATGACTAACATGAGGCTATATGTATATGTATTGACCAACTTGCTAACCATGTATATGCCTGAGTTTAGTAGCAAACATGGATTCTCCTTCAAAAGAACGATTGAAGACAAGAGAACATTCAAGTATTTTTGATATCTTTGCCAGTCGTTCACCAGGCCCTTCCCGCCGATGAGATAGAATTTACGTAAAAGTATTTACTTGACATGCATGATAGAGCGCGGTCGAATTTACTTATCGAATACATTCAATGCCAATATATTCCATTCTAATTGACTTTCATTATCATCTTCGAATAAGTAGAAAGTATTATTTATGTTGTGTCAATAGGATCGTAGCACTAGCCATGTAATCGAAGCTATGCTATGAGTCGGCTGCGAATTCTGTTAAATCAGAAAGGCCAAATTTCTCAAAAGGAATGTAATTCTAAGACTTCCACACCCAGACATTTTCCTGGTGTAGATTCAGTATTCTCCCATTACTGTTCCACCACTCCTTGTCTGCGAAGTCTGTTGAAACAAATGGTCATATTCAACAATAAATGTAATACCAAGACCTTGCAATGCATTGAATTCAACAGAATTGCACATTATTAGCGCGCAAGCAATAAAAAAAATGCAGAAAAGTTTATGTAAACTTTTTCAAATTTCGGTTGTTCTAGCTTATATTTTATAATTTTGAGTTGCATTATCAAATTCTTTGTGAAATTCTGCTACAAACACTACTTTTCAGTTCTAAAATCATCCCCGTGGAACGGAACAGTAACCGTTTATACATTTCAAAAACCAATTACGGCTCGGCAAAGCAAAATTTCAAAATTCTAAGAATACTTAGTTATGATAAATTTGATTTCGAAAACTTAAGTGTTTTTGGTTTTTTGAAAATCGGTCTAGTTTTTGAATAATTGATCAAAAACGCGATTTTCGCATTTCGCTACATTTCTCCTTAAAGACTTAATTTGTCAAATGACGGAAAATTTAATTTGGAATGACTTAATGCTAGATGAGCTTGAATTTTACTGGTTTCGACTGTAACTTGCGTTCTGCTAGCAGGTACGACTGTATGAATTTAAATGTACCTTTTACCAACCTAGCAGATGCATGCTTCTGTGGCTCTGTCGACTAACAGACGTACTTGCGATCCGATGATTCTAGGTTCAAGTCGCGGCTGTTGCTATCAGTATTTTTTTTTATTTCAATGAATTTCATGTTATGGAGTTTTAGACACAATATTAAATGTTTGTCCACGTAAATTTGCGTGAACTGCGACGCTACATTTATGTGCATCTAATAAGATGTAAAATCAGAGGATTTTTTTAAGTGTGTACCCTGTACAAGAATGGATAGAACTCAATCGGGAATATCTCTTGTTGTATTTAAGGTAACAACATAATAACAAACTGAGCAAATGTGTGTGTGTGTGTGTATGTATGTATGTAACAAAAATATGCACACACTTTTCTCGGAGATGGCTGAACCGATTTTAACAAACTAGGATTCAAATGACAGGTCTCATGGACCCATAGCCTGCTATTGAATTTCATCCCGATCCGACTTCCGGTTCCGGAGATATAGGATGATATGCACCAACAAAATGGAAAAAAATATGTACTCACTTTTTTCAGAGATGGCTGAACCGAGTTTCACAAACTAAGATTAAAAAAAAGTCTTATGCTCCCATAGCCTGGTATTGAATTTCATTTGGATCTGAATTCCAGTTCCGGAGTTACAGAGTAATATGTGATAATTAGAGAAAAAGTGTGCATTCAATATTCTCTGTGAAACAGCTCAACCGATTTTCACAAACGAAGATTCAAATGAAAGATCTTATCGTTTGGTAAAAATTTCTAGAACATTTTATCCAGATCCGACTTCCGGTTCCGGAACTAAAGCATGATATGTTCAAAATTACCAATTTCATTATTTTTTTTTTCACGAACTATGGTCAAAAATAGGTACAAATCCCATAAAACTGTCTGATAAATTCTTCTAGTTTGCAGAGCTTTTTAGTTTGTGGGCATAAAAGAAAAATTCGGCACTACTGGTCCCCCCTTTTTTCTGTTCCGGAAGCACCAAAAGTGGTGTAGAAAAACTTAAAAAATAAAACTCACTTCGATTTCTCTGCGATGCTTTAACCGATTTTCACATATCTTGATTCGAACGAAAGCTCATATTGTTTTTAACGCTACTGTGAAATTTCATCCGGATCCGACTTTCGGTTCCGCAGTTACAGGGCGATGAGTGTCAAAGTTTTCAACTCGCCATAAGAATGACAATATGTACCACACCGAAAGAAAAAGAAAACACAAAACAAATGATGCGTGCTATGTTCTATTTCGTACACGCTATGACGAAATCGAAACGGTTACGAATGTCTGCTACTAGTGTGTAATATTGGTAAAAGACGGTGCTGCGGTTGATAAAAATTATAGCTATTTTATGATCAGTACGACCGAAAGAATAAACGAATTTCAATGAATTCAAATTTATTTGAAAAAATATGAAATTTTCACATCCGGTAGTGCAGTAATACCGTGCCGGTGGTGTAATGTTGTCAATAATAAAAATTATAAAAGTAATAATCCTACTACATGTTTTATGCTGCTGATTCATGCTGTTTAGCTTGACTTACATATGCAGAAGTAACAGAAACGCAGGTTCGAAGAGTTTGTTAGATTTCGTTTAATTGATTTAATCTAAATAGAGCATGAGATAGTAAGTCTAGGCAAAATTGTTCCAATTTTTAGGTCATATTTGTTGCTGCAAACAAACCAACTTCGGCTATACCGGTCATCTGAATCCGGTTTCGGAAAAATTGGAAATGGTGATTAAAAACTGCAAACGAGTTTCACTCTCTTTCCTTCAAGATGGTCAAATCGATTTTCACAAACTTATAGGTTCAAAAAAAAGTTACTTACAGTTTCATACGGAATTCCTTAATTTGTTGTGGATACTACTTCCGGTTCCGGAACTACAGGGAAAACAGGATTTGAAGAATTTGTTAGATTAGGTCCGAACAAACTTTCCTATTTCTATTCAATAAACAGTTGTTTTTGCGAATTTCACAGTAATATTTTAGATGTTATGAGTAGTATGAGAAAGGCATCATTACACCACTAGGTGGATAAAAAAAAGTTTTTTTATATGTTCGGTATGAACTAGTATTAAGGTGAAATTTGGTGTAAAATAAAAAACGCACAAAATTCCAAACACATGAATTGAATGAATCATCGCGCAAAGCGTTTCGTGTAAAACCGATACATAGAAATACAGAATATTTTCAGTGACGGCCATTATTAGCCATTCAATTTATAACCAAAATGCTCTTATAACTGATTTTCTCGCCCATAGCGAAATTATCCATTCTTTGTTACATAAACCCCCCAAAATCTCTGGCATGAGCTGTGTACTGCTCATTCGGTTCTTAAGCGAGAGATATTAAGGCTGAGTGTTGCACTTGTTGTGGTCGACCGATCACCTATACATCTATGTAATTCTTTAGAAAATTTAGAAAATATTTAATAGAGAGAAATCAACTCGTAAAAAAAAATGTTTTCATGGTACAAGGGGTGCAATGATAGTGAAGAATTCACTCAGTGCTTTAGGAGCTCAAGAAAATTCATGAAGAATTCACTCAGTGCTTTAGGAGCTCAAGAAAATTCATGAATTTATTTTTCTAGTGCGATTGCAAAACATTGTTCTAACATTTTTTCCGAATAATTCTGATACCAGTTATAATCGGCAATTTTTTTCGACTTGATTCAATCTTCTATTAACACGTGTAGTTCTAATTCAATTAATACAATGAATCTGAGAGTGTCAAGAAAATATACAGTTTCAAAGTGTTAATCAGTGTTTGGTTTGCCAGGTGATAATTAATTATTTAATATTCTGTGTTGAAATCTGCATGCTAGTATTCACGTGCTGATTATATAATATATTTGATAAAGGAAAAAGAAAGAATCCATTATTTTTATATCAAAGTAAAATAATTTATGTTTTGGATTATCGGATTTAGGTGCGACAATCATCGTTTTGTTTTATAATTCGCTATCATTTTTTGGGTAGTTTCATAATGTCTCTCTCTCATAGTCTTGGTTCCTATAGGTTCATCACCTGAAGGAATTGCTTGTTGTTAGGTCCGTACGTTATAATTTTAACTTCACGGACAAGTTTCGGCGAATCACTGCTGACGTTTGTGCGGCCTGGTGTTGTCCTGAAGGAACACGACCAGTGCGAATTTAATTTTCAATCGAATAATATAAGATGAAAATGTAATTTATGGCCGCTGACCGTCAGCCTATCCCTACTAATTCATTTGACTTTTGCTGCCATTTTCAAGTGAAGCTTCCTGAATTCATCGTCAGTTGAATAATCGTACCTAGTCATTTGAAGTTTTGCTTGCTCAGTTTCAAGTGCCAAGTAGTGTAGCTGCTTCATTATCTTCGCTCTTGGTAGTAAGCAGATTGGAACGAATAGAATTATAAATGGAGTAAAGTATTAAAAATGAAAACTGAAGTAGGAAACAATTAATTTATGTGTATTCTGTGATATAAACGAAATGTTAGATCATGTGGAACAACTTATAATAAATTTACAGTTCCCTCAAAACCCCAGGCGATCCTTCTTGGCCGTTGGTTAGTGCAAATAAGATTTTGCTCGGTCGGTTACTGTAAAAATGGAATTCCATGGAGTAGACAATGATGATGTTTGATAACATAAACGTTTAAAAATGTATTTCACGTATAATATTTCATTTATTTGATCTGCACTCATGATCAGCTCGACACAGTTCCATTGTTTTCGGTTCCATCACCTGTAATATATAATTTTTTTTATTACCTTCAGCGATCGCCTAACCGGCGAGCAAGGCGCGATATAGCGACCGCCCACAACGATGCCGCACCATTACTTTCAACGGATGAAGTAAATCTACCAAGACAGAAACCGCCGATGGCTGGTCCGGAAATGGATAATGATGAACCCGACGAGGATCGCAATTATGGTTCCAACGATAATCGAGGCATTGATGACGGGTTTTTGTCCGGTGGACCGAACTCAACTGAAATTGGCCGAAGAACACCAGATCGCAGAAACAGTAATCCACCGCCATTTCCGTATGATCCTGAATATGGACCAAATTTGCCACCAGGGGTGGGTTGTGTATTTTTCATTTCAATTTCCCGTAGTTATTGAATGTTGTTGTTATTTTTTCAGGTAATTACAACAACAAACGGGACACGAGTCATTCCTGATATGAACGTTTATCAGCAGAAAAAGAGTCTCGCTCAAGGAATGATGGATTTGGCACTGCTCTCGGCCAACGCCAACCAGTTGCGATATGTCCTTGAATCCAATACGCGGCATCCGTACTTCTACGTCAGTTTGGTATTCATATCAACCAGTATAATTTGCCAGGTTGCAGTAGGAATAGGGCTCATATGGAAGAGTCGATACAATATTAAGAGACAGGATGATTTTTGCAAGGCCGATCGAATCAATAATATGGTGACGATTGGGATCTTCATTATTACGCTTGTCAACGTGCTTATTTCGGCGTTCGGAGTAGCAGAACCGGCTAGGGTCGGTTAACGAAGTAGATCTGAAGTGGAATCTCACTAGGTTTAGGAATAGCGTTTAGCGTTAGAACTAACTTCTAAAGTTTGGATTTTATTTGACTATTCGGATTGCATTTAGAACTGATTTTTCGACTACTTGTATTATCTTAACGAAAAAAAATTGTTTTGAACAGAAAAGGTGTATTTATTCGTTGATTCCTTTCACTGTATTTTGTTATTTATTTCGTGCAAAGAAACTTCATGCGTCACAATCAGAGTTAAATTATTGAGCAAGAAAATCCATTCACTCAAGATACTTTGAAAATCTAAACTCTCACTTGCTACTGAAATTTATTGAATTACAAAAAAATTAATACTGATAGCGACCGCTGCGACTTGAACCGAGTCATTGGATAACATTGTACATCTGTTAATCGACTGAGCCACAGAAACACACATCTGCTTGGCTAGTAAAAGGCGCATTTAAATGCATGCATCGCACCTACTAGAAGAATGCAAGGTACAGTTGAAACCAGTAAAATTCTTGCCAATCTAACATCATTAAAAATGAAATTTTTCGTCATTTTAGAAATTAGGTCTTTATGAATTCCGTGATATGAGGGATTAAGCCGCCAGTAAAATTCATTTTTTTTTGTGTGAAATGAATTATTTTTTACGCTCGAATAGGTTGGTCTCGGAAGAGGTAAATTTACACGATTATTTCTAGGTGTGTTATTCTGTCAACTTCTATGAGCACTTGTGGTTGTAATGGTTCAAATTGTAGTCCATATTTCCAGACACCACCAGCGATAACATAAAGAATCTGTGTAAAATTTTGCAAAAAAAACTTGGAGTAGGTAATGTCAGAGACATAGCCGTGGGATTGGCGTAAGACTGCATTCAAGATGTGTATAGGTATTAACTGATTTGATACCGTTTGAGATTTTGTAGTATTGAAAAAGACCATTCGGTTTCGGAAGATTGCATTTGTATTCTAGGAATTAGAGCGGCAGTTCAAGGCAGTTTTCTAGATAAGTTCTTCACGTTACTTTTGAGAACCTGAAAAAGATAGCTCGTTTGGTGCGATTTCGCACAGTGAAAAATACACAAAGCTAATCAAATTATTCTAGATTTGCACTAAACACATGATTTTTACTTTCTAATTGCAAAGAAGTAATTAATAGTTCTTTAGGTAACATTTTGAGCCATTAGAACAACTGCCACTATCCTTATCTCCAATAGAAATGTCCAGCATCCAGCTGGATGCCAATGCCGATTGATTTAATACTGAACCAATTTTTGTTAAGAACTTTTTTTTTACGTTATACACTTTGTATTTTTTTCAAAAACGGGTGGTCCTAACGGCCACAAAAAAAGAAAAATACAGAATTTTGATGTCGAATATTTCAAATCGGATTTGCATATTGCATTGAAAGAAACTATCAAAATGCTGTACGGGACTCATTTCCGGCTTTCAGAAATGCCAAATTATGAAATTCTCTACGTTATTAAACCCTTCGAACATTTTTCTCGAACGCAAGGCAATCCAATGCTAGCCTTATATGTGCGCGTTTGGTGCGAATTTTGCACAGCGAAAAGTGCACAAATCTAATCAAATTATTCTAGATTTACACTAAACTAACATAATGATTTTAACCTTCGATTTGCACAAAAGTCAGAAAACATTTAGAGCCATTAGAATGGCTGACTTTTTATAATGTTTCTCATCGTTGTCCAGTTCTCGTTAACTTTTTCTCCAATGCAAACAACTAGCAGCTGGATGACGCATTCGCTTAAATTGCTCACAATGCCGATTGATTTAAAAGTGAACCAATTTGGGTTAGGAGCTTTCTTTTCACGTGATTTCCTTTGTAGGCCACAAAAACAGTAACATACAGAATTTTGATGTCGATTATTTCATTTCGGAGTTGCATATTTCATTGAAAGAAACTATCAAAATGCTATACGGGATTCATTTCCGGCTTTCAGAAGGATCAAATTGTGAAATTCTCTACGTTATTGAGGAGCAAGACTTTTTGCTAGCGTAAGAGAAATGTCAACAATGTGTGCGTAAAAACAAATTCCTGCGATTATTTTCCTTATGTTAATCAATAAATCTACCATATGGTTGAAAAATAAACCAATCAGTTCCACTAACACATTTGATTAGCAACACACATGTTCCTATATGGATTTCCTCTTGCAGAAATTATTACGATATAAAGATTTACGTACCTTCTATAAGTAAACCCGCAAAATGAGAACCTTTAATTTAAAACGCGAAAGGCAATGGATATGGAATGTTGTCGTGAAACTATTTATTTCTCTGGAAAACTGCTTTTGTAACAGAAAATGTTTAGTTTTGTTTATTTTGTGTAGCGCAATCTGATAAAAATGCATTGAAGCAGTGTTGCTAACTTTTTTTTATCAGGGAATTAAAATCTACATTCATAATATGTAAGCAATTTTCCATCAACCGTTAGTGAAAAATTGATAAAAACAGATTTTTCATCCAAAAAGTAAGGATTAACATTCATTTGAGAATATATTATTGTTAAAAATGATTGTTTGAAACTCAATCGTGCCACTTTGATAAACTGGTTGCACTGCATATATGAACACATAGATTTACGATATACGTACCAAATAAGATGTACGTAATACACAAATTACCATCACAAGTAATGATCAAATTATTCTAGATTTGCACTAAACACACACAAATCACAAAGATGATCAAATTATTCTAGATTTGCACTAAACTGATGATTTTTAACTTCGAGTTGCAAAGAAGTAATTTTAATACTTCTTTACATTGATAAAAATTAGCACGATCGATTCATATGTAAACAGACCTTCAATTTAATATTCTTTTTCGTTTCAATACATAATCAAAGCGATTTTGTTTTCAGATTTCATGCGCAAATTCACTGAGATGCAATATTAGATTATATTTCCCTTAGTTTTGATGTGTTTTTCCTTTGGATGTGATATGTTTTACTATTGAATCAAATGTATGTGCAAAACACTTGATTCGATGAACTGTGTTTCAATTGAAATCTATGTGGAAAACAATGTGACATTCGTATGAAATTCATATAGAATCTAGAGGTAACGATATATCTTATCGTTTTGATGTGCATTTGTGATAAATGTGGTACGATTTCCACTGATTTCCATCAGTTTTGACACTCATTTTATGAGTTAAGTGTATATTTTCATGAATGTCATGTGTTCTACAAGTAGTAATAGCTCAAATGCTTTGCACACGATACTAGCGTGAAAATTATTTTCAGTGTAGATAACGTTTAGAGCCATTAGAACGGTTGTTTTTTTTAAAATGTTCCCCATCGTTGTCCTTTTCTCGTTAAGTTTTTCTCCAACGCAAACAACCAGCAGCTGGATGACGCAATCGCTTGAATTGCTCACGAAGCCGATTGATTTATGGATAAAGGAACCTGGCCTTAAGACTGAGTCATAATCGTAAAGCAAGTATTGTTTGTTTGAGCCTAACCAGGAATGGAATGCCCTAACATTGCGCCGTATGAAAAAAACGTAGCAAGCTTGAATTTCGGTAGAAAGCTACATGGATCACGTGTCTGTCAAAAGATAAGACTTTACTACACAACTTTTTTCGAACAGGCTACAAACACACGATGGTAAATGGACAGGTGGCGAGATTTTTATGTGTGAGTGCGGTTGTCATTTTGTTTTTGGAAAAACAAGAAGATATGGAGAAGAAAGTGTAAATATCGAGCGTTACAGGATCATTCGCCGAACCACGTTAAGTTTCTATAACCGATAACAATGTTTATTTCATATTTACCAAGACGGAAATACATGATAACTTGGAGAAATTAAACTACATATCCGAAAACACCTCATATTAGCTCTAAAAAAGAATTTTGAGCCATGTTTTACCCCGGTGTTAATTGCTTGGATCCCGGCGCCATACTTAATTTCGTGAGAAAATTACAAACACAGCCAAAGCCGCTTTATCTCGCCACCAGTGTTGAAAGTCTATTCGCACTATTCCCGGTGAGGAATATCGGTGGCAACCAAATGGATTTTATGCCGGATTCCAATACATGCACACGCCGGCAGCTCAGTCATCGCCGATGAGGAAAAAACGTTCCGGATTGTCCCGGATCGGTCGTCCCGGTATAGTGCGAATAGAATTTTTGGGATCGAATAAAGACTGTTTCAGAAAGTATGGACGCACTTTGATTTCGCTGTAATAATTCACAAGTGTTAGATATTCAAATTTTGTTCGATATATTGATAATATTAGACTACAACAACAGAATATTATTTTCAACATTTGCTACTTCGCCATTGTAGACTAGCTGGCGAACCTTCTTGCGAACGTTCCTCATTAAATTTCGTACAGACTTCTTGGCGACAAGTTTTGACACTTTTTTCCATTTTTTTTTCGAACTGTTGAATGGTTTCGGCTGCCGAGACATGTTTCCTAAGATGTGCCTTCGTTAATGCCCAAAATTCCTCAGTTGGTCGAAGTTGTGGGCAATTTGGTGGATTCATGTCTTTTGGGACGAAAGTGACATTTTTGGTAGTATACCATTCTACCGTAGATTTCGATTAGTGGCAAGAAGCAAGATCTGGCCAGAAGACAACCAAGACGGGAATCGGCCTGATCGATGCTTCTTGTTTCGGACTACGTTTTGGTTGTTTCTGCTTCTTATAGGTTCGAAGATTCAAACGTTCTTTAGCACAAAGAACATTGGACTTCGAAGTGCCTACTTTTTTGGCCACATCCCGAACTGAAACCTCCTTCTTTTGCTCGAACGCCTTCAGTATACGTTTATTCAACTGAGGGTTAGCAGGACCTTTTTTTCGAGCCGTTTTCGGTTTATCCTCACCGAACTTCCTGATTGCATTTTGCACGACTTTTTCACTTACTCCTTCCATTTTTGCTATCTCACTCAGTGACAGTCCGCGTTCTGTGCACCACCTGCTGAAAGTTCCTGCATTTCGAAACAAACTAATGAAAACGAATAAACAACTGCACAAGTGGTTAGAGAAGAGTGTAAACAACAGGACGCCAGCCAGATTCTGAACCATTGCGAAATGGCAGCGGTTTTTGGTTGCGTCCATACTTTCTGGGACAGTCTTCAACGCATTCTTATGTCGTTTTCGCTTGAGAAAACTGAGACTGACCAGTGCAAAATCAGTGTAATCCACCCCACCAGTGTTTTTCCAATAAAAAACGGCATAGGTTCGAAACTAGCTTCAAACAAACGGTTTGACAGCATTCTCAACAAATTTCAACAGTTTTCGCTCACAGTTTCCAGGAAAAACTGGTCTTTTACTAGAACTAGAACTTGAAAATTATATTTTATATATGCAGCTGTATAAAATTTTGTATTTCGAATTCAACGAAAAAATAAATCGGAGGAGGAGAAGAAGAAGAAGAAAATGAATTGAAAATTCAGTTCGCTTAATCTCACTCAATTCCGGTAGATTTCCTGACCATTTCCTTTTCAGTTGGACGCGAAATTCAATCGGAATCGTTTGTTGCACTGCAATTCGCATTGATTCGGATTCAACACTGAATTGCATGCACATAAAATTCTGAATGAGAATTCAAATATGACATACTGTGTTTTGTAATTTGAATCAGTCCGTCATCAGACATCCTTAGGGCATGTTCAGGAGTATTTTAGTTCTAGATGCATAATTTATGTCAGCTACAAAATTTAAATCTGGATTTTATAACAAGAAAAACTGGCAGTCCCAGCAGTGTTTTACTCGTGTTTCAAATATACAAAAAATAGAACTGCATCCTAGACCAGTTTTAAATTTATCAGAAGAACTGGTCGAATAAATAAAACTAGAACGGCTTGCTGGGGATTCGTTTGTTCCAGTTTCTGTTCTATTATAGATTTTCCATATAGAACTTCTAGCTGCTGAATTTACTCTTATATTTGTCTGTTTACTCACGGTTTGTAAACTTTACTGCTTGCACTGATGACAGAAAAGAGTGTAATCGCAAATTTTAAACGCTCTGTGTACACTATATTACAATATTACATTTCACTAAAAAATATCGAATCTGCCTTAAAGTAGGTGGTTGAAGGCATATGGTATTGGTCCTACAAGCCGGTTGAAGTATGTTGCAGTTAGTTTTGTTCGTATTACCGACCTCCAGTTTTGTTTGTGACATTACCCACCCACGTGTTTTACCCTAGCCTGATTCGAACACGGTAGATTACTTTTTGGTTGCATTTCGGTTTCACATACCCGCATTCCGACCAGCTTCATATGCAAATTCCAGAACCAGAACCCGATTTTTTTTCCTTAAAACTGAGACGTAACATGTGATATGTAACGGTTCTGTACGCTACAAATCGGTAGAGAAGTCTGTTGAAATAAAATGGTAAAAATTAACAAAAAAGATAGTAATACCAAGACTGTGCTTTCAAAGTAGAATTCAAGCTTATTACATATTTTCAGGGAAATTGAAAACATCGACGCACACGACACAACTTACGAAATGTAAAGTGCAAACATTTTGGTTTTGTTGTGTGCCATAGGATTTAGAAAAACCTTGATATGTACGGACAGAGATACTCAATGTGTTTGATAACGAATGATGCATAAAACTTGAAGTAAGTGACACCTGCTAATATCGAATTCTTTAATCAGTATTAACCAAAAGTTCACTCGAACAGTAGCTTCAAGCGCAATCGCAATAAGTTTGGCGTCGTGCAATGGAGAACGAAAAAATGACCAAGGAACAGTTTTTCGATATAGAAGGTTTGTTACAAAATCTAAGAGATCAAAATGGGAACAGAACGAAAGCGAATGAAGCATGCTTATCGACATTGGGCCAGAAAGTAAATGGCTCTGAGCTAGGACGTACGCCACCCGCAAACAGTGTCACCTCAACCTCTCGAGAACTGGTTAGATACCATTCTGTGGTGGACCTGGAGGAGTTAGAAGATGACTACGGAAGCTGCAAAGGCTCAACGGAGAATGTTAACCATCAGTTGACTAAATTTGTAGAATCCGAAAAATTCAAACCGGATTCTGTCGTCGCTCAGTCGGTAAATATTATACTTGGATTAGTTATTAATTTGGTTTCTTATCTAATCGAGAGGATTAAGAAGTATCTTCGTGAACCTTGTGGAATATCCGCGGGAATAGACATTTTGCTTGTGTATGCGAGGAAAGAATTTATTTTATTCCACTTGCTTTCATTTGAATTGATTGTTAAAAACTTTGTAAGAACCGGAGCAAAATTTTACATCAGTTCTGAAATATTGTACAACTTTTAAAAATATTGCGATTGTGTGAGTAGGTTCTGTTTACTTACGAACATCATTTCCGGTGTCTTCGAAACCAACAATTCGAAACAAATTTGACCAAAGGCAGTTCAGTTAACATGTTCTTCGATCTGTCACCGTTCTTTCAAAAATTTTTCAAAATTGAGTATTCGTTATTGTCAAATTTTTGGCAAATCGATCACTTTATCACATAGCTTATTAGATGATTATTTTCTGAGTGCAGCGAAACTGATGTTACTTAGTAGTTTGTCAAACAAATGTTAATGTTCAAACACTATCGCATTCTAAAAATAATGTATAACTTTATTGTTTACTTGCAGGCAGACAAACCTTCTAATCAGGGATTCCCAGGTAAGAGAAATTTACCTAACTCTATTTTTTGTGGTTGGTGTTGTTTAACAAGATTTACTAAGTAACGACCGATTAAAAATGGTTAAATCTCAAAGAAATTTTCTATGGTACCGAAACTACAAATTACCTGAATTATTAAATTGGGTTGCGGATTTGTAGGATTTTGAAGCATTTATTCGTAGGAGAAATAAACTCGATTTGTTTAATTTTGAATGATTCGCCCTTCTTTGAAAAATAGCCTAATTGTCGATGATTTTCAGTAGCTGAAGATTCTTTTTCTCATAAGAAGCGCGAGCGATTATCGCGAACATTGCTTATTGGGTGCACAGATAGGCAAATGAGTACTGAATCAAAACATCACCAAAAATAGTGATTCGAGTAGTATCCGTATAAATATGCACGGGTTCAACCCTAGAAAGCTCTATGGGGCACATTTGTACCTCAGCAAACTGTAGTTAAAGAGAGTATTTCGACGTAATGTAGAGACATGTTTTACAAAAAAATTACAGTTCATAGTAAAATTGACCAAAGTCAAATATTATTTCACAAGCTTCTTTGCGATAGGTACTATTTATTTGTAAATACATTGAAATTTATTATTTTTAGAGAGATTACAATTCTAGGTTGAAAATGTACCCCACGAAAGCGTTTACGTATAGGATTATTCGTGTTACAAAACGTCAATTAAGAAATATAGGTCCTTACTTTTAGAATATGCCCCGTATTTCAATAACTTATTTACTACTCTACTTTTCTTCTTCATCGTCTTCTTCTTTCTTCTGGTTGGCGTCACCTCACTTGAGATGACGCCGATTTGATGGCACAGTAACTAAGGCTATATTGCCCGTTAATTTTCGGTTATAGCCCAATAGACTTTCTTTTCACTGGACTACAAGCGAAAATCTCGCCGTGTGGCTTTGTCGAGTCGTCAAAGTACGTATAAAAATCCTTTCTTTCTTGTGAATTTTCTCCGGACTAACACAATACAACGTGCTCACCCATTGAGAGTTTCACCGGAAGTCCACTACTCGACTCGATTGATCATTTTTAGCTTGCTGTACCCTTTCAAACAAAATATTGACAGATGATATATCGGTCGTTATTACGGAAAATGCGTGAATATTTGCCCTATTCATCTGAACATTTTACAGACAAAATCTATGGTTATAAAACTGTTACCAGTGTATCAAAATATGATTTGAGTCCCAACGGAAATATGTTGGAATAGTTTTATGATATCCTACTAAACATCGTACTCCCTATTATCAGTTTGAATTGAATTTTACTTTATATCAGATTGTTTTACTTATCAGTGTATTAACCCGTATATAATGAGACACACGATTGCATACCCATAGGCGAATAAACACTGACAAATTCTTAAGCAGAGTAACTGTTATACGGCAATAGTGATTTGTGGGTTTCATTGCTTTATGGACTACCGGTGTGACTTTAAACATGCCTTTTAACCAGATGCGAAACCAATTCAATTAAGTAACCAGGAAGAAAGAGTAAGCTGCTTTGCCTGTACGGATCTACCGAGGCGCTCGCCGGTGGTCACTTTAAAATTTCATAATCTCATAATAAGTTACTTCGAGTGAGTTAGTGAATTCTTAAAATCAAGCAAAAACATAGGGGCTGGGGTCCACTAGGAGATTGATAATACCACTAGGAGATTGATAACAGTACCAGATTAGTATTATCTTTCTCCGAACAGTTCTGAAAATCAAGCAAAAATTAGGGGGGGGGGGGGGGGGGGGGCGGAGTGGTTGAGTAGATTAGCGAAATTAATAAATTGTCCCTAATATGATTAAAAAAACGATGCTTTAAACGGTTTAACTTAAGTTATGCACTGACAATTTTAGTCAATGTATATGAGTTTGGGTGCACCAATCGCTTGGAATTATGGATTTTTTAACTTTCGGAAATCTTATGATAGGTAGTAAGCAGATGTGGAATATAAACCACACAAAGAATGAAAGGATTTCAAAAAGTTTGTTTGGTCGGTCGCATCGAAATTTCATGCTTCTTGATGTGTTTAAAATTCATTCAGCAACACCATGTTGGCGGAGTACTATCAATGAAACCAACAAATAACATTAACATATATGTTGTGATTATCAATAATTATAATGATAAGGAAAACATGTTCAGTCATAAAGCATGTCATGCAGCTGATTAATTTACCCTGTTTAACTTGAATATCATACACAGGAGTAACAGCCCAGCTAGAAGTGATTTGCAAATCAATTATTAAAACCAAACATCTCTATGGTAGAAAATAACATTATTTAGTTTGAAATAAGAATTAAAATATCAAAAATCATTGCAAAGTCTGCATGCGAAAATACCACCAAAATATAAAATTCTATCATTGTAACTTCAAAGCAAGAGCAAGACGAATTTGATTTTCTAGCTTTGAGAATAGTGTATCAAAAAATTTCTCTTATCTTATTCTGATGCAGTATATTCAATTGTATTCCATTTGAAAAAGAAACCACTGGAATAATTGTACTTACTGAAATTGGTATGCCTCATCAATAACGAAATAAGATATAATATCAAATCTTGATACTAAATAGATTTTGTCTAATCTATCAAAAAGATTTCTTGGATTAAATATCAAGAAAATATGAAGTATTACTATGACATTGCGCCTGCTGTGTGCTTAAACCCTGTGCTCCTGTTACTTCCATAAATTAAATTCATGTCAAAAAGCGTATTATTGAGTTGAATCAAAATAGTGCATCATCATAAACATCATCATCAGCATCAACCAGCTGGAAGTAAAACAAAGTCTTTTGTCGCTCTAATCACTATGTGGTGTGAAATATTTTTCTAAACTAATTTTGCATGGAGCATTGCTACTGCGTAGAGAATGCTATCATGTCTTATCTTGATCATATGTGATTTTCCTCCACCAAGATCAAATCTGATCGAATCATCCAATGATTGAATTTACATGAATCAAGAATCATTCTAGCTCAACATTACTACCAATTTTGTGTGACGTACCGATTTTGATCGCTGTGATTTAAAGATCACTGATCACTGATCAGAAGTGATCTTTATTGGGAAAGATCACAAGCGATCTTCTTCGGCAGTGATTTCGATTTAATGAGGTTTTGACTTTATTTTCTCAGCCCTGTATGCTATACTAAGGAAGCTAGCTAAAAAAATAATATATCTGTGTACCCCTAGGAGAATTAAAACAGGTGATTTAAATGTTTCATCTATTCCGATCAAATACCTAATAATAATATTTATAAAATAATTTCGATGATTTTGTAGTTTAGAGATATTTTTAAATCTAATGATAGCATGTAATAAATCGATTTTTCCCTCATATTTGTATGGTTTGTCATACATATTGAGTATATATTGAGATGAATTTTTATTTTGAATTCGTGACATATGACATAGGGGAGGTGGGGGGTCTTTGCTGCCGTGACAATTTGTGACAAAGGGGGTTGGGAGTCAAAAATTGCCAAAAAAAACGTGACGTCTTTTATGAACAGCCCCTTATCAATGTCCGGCTAGCTTTGGAGAAAATTTTTCTATGGTATGCTTTCTTCTACAATGTCATTGCATGTCTTTCAAGATTATAAATCGAATGATAAAAATCAATCATAGTGCAAATCCGTTAATATTACAAAGTTAATAACAGAGATAATATATATCGGTTTATTTAATAAATAGTAAAAAAATACTTGTTCGATAAATTTATATTTTTTTTCTCGGTAGCCGGTTGCCCAGATCAACCAATATAACGAATTAATAATTTCAATAAATAATCAAAATAATAAAGCGGATATAATAAACAATCAAGTCGTGCGTGAAATCTGTTGTGCTTTGTTTGGTGATTTAATATGATTTTATAAAAAATTTTAGAATATGTCACTACGATGAATCAACTATATTGTTTGAATCCTATTCACTCGTTTATTTTGTAGCAGGTTCCATTTAGAAAATCCGGGGAAGTTTTTATTCGTTACGCGATAGTATTTCAAACTTTCCTTCAGTTTCCACGAACAAGAACTGCGAATCAAGACCACTCGGGACTTCAGTATCGGATATTGTTGAAACGTACGTTCGGAAAGTCACTGAATTGTTTTTAGTGCTTACTAGTAGTGATGTTTGATTTTAAAAAGCTTTTGATTAGTTCTGCTGAAACTTGATTAGTAAATAAATTAGTAATATCAAGGTTCTACGATCTGAATAATATACGTAATTGCTCATTCATCTAGTAGAAGGAAAAAAAATCAAAGGATTAGTTTCTTGGGAAACTGAGATCTGTCCAGCTATTGTCCCGAGCCTACGAACAATCCGATACACGAAACGTAAAACTGAATCGCAATTTACAATATATATTGTTATTAAATATGTCTGTTCCTCATTTGAACTCAATTTTTCTCAGCAACAGAAACCGATTGAATGAAGTTCTATTGTACTTCTACTCTGTGCACGGTTGTTGTAACGCAGTAAAACATTTACAAAGTATTACTAATCATTTTTTGCTTTATGGTTCGCCTCGACTAATTAAAACAAATTGTCAGTCAGTTATAACTTTCAATTGATGAAGATTGACAAAATGACTACTGGAAATCTCTTAATTCACCTAGTAGAAAAGATAAAGATCTTGCAATATGCACAAGGTAGTGTCCATCGTAATATGTTGTTTGTATCCATAGAGATAAAACCATATGTTCAATCAAAGTAAGCGACACCAAAACTGACTCGTCCTCTTTTCAATTCTGATCTTCGAACAGAACGGAAGTGTATGTAACTGGTTCGTAAACCGAAGAGTAATCTAGACATCCACGATGGACACAAATTGTAGATTTTGACAGTACTATACTAGTATTTAAAATAAAAGATCTCAGCTTACTCAATAGTATATTATTCAGATATTTGGTAGAGTAAATTGCGAATGTAACATATTAGCACTATAACTTTAAAACGTAATTTGTTTTTTACTCTTTATATTCATTTTAAAGTTGTGGTCAAAAAGATTGACAAAATGACTACTGGAAATCTCTTAATTCACCTAGTAGAAAAGATAAAGATCTTGCAATATGCACAAGGTAGTGTCCATCGTAATATGTTGTTTGTATCCATAGAGATAAAACCATATGTTCAATCAAAGTAAGCGACACCAAAACTGACTCGTCCTCTTTTCAATTCTGATCTTCGAACAGAACGGAAGTGTATGTAACTGGTTCGTAAACCGAAGAGTAATCTAGACATCCACGATGGACACAAATTGTAGATTTTGACAGTACTATACTAGTATTTAAAATAAAAGATCTCAGCTTACTCAATAGTATATTATTCAGATATTTGGTAGAGTAAATTGCGAATGTAACATATTAGCACTATAACTTTAAAACGTAATTTGTTTTTTACTCTTTATATTCATTTTAAAGTTGTGGTCAAAACCTGCGAGTCGAACATAAGATTATGTCACTAAACTATTGCTATCAGAAACTACTCAATATGTATGTTTATAGTAATTGGTTCACCCAAAGCTAGATTCTTGGGTGTGGTTTTTCTGGAAATACGAAAAAAACCCTTCTTAATCCGCCTAGTGGTGTGATAATGCCTTTCTCTTCTTTCATAACAGTCTCATGAAAATATATTTCATACTTTTCTTAAATATTTTCGGATACTAATTTTGACACCAATTGATTCAGATTGATTCGAGTAGCATGCTTCAGTGTTTATGTCCCAAAGTCAGCATCATTTTTCCAAACTTTACGAAAATAGAGGTGATCCCAAAATTTTGGCACCCTTATATATAAGAGCAGTATCAACGTGTTTTGTCGGTTACGTCAGTTATACCATTATATCTCCGGAACCAAAAGTCACAGCCATTTGGTCTTCGAACTTGATCAATGGTCCGATAGTAGCTTCCAAACGAGCCTAAGTTTGTTAAAATCGGTTCAGCCATCTCCGAGAATCTTGCGCGGTAAAAAAAACTGCGTTTTGGCAGTTACGTCACTTATACCATCATATCTCCGGAAGCAAAAGTCACAGTCATTTGATCTTCGAACTTGATCAATGGCCAAATAATAGCTTTCAAACGCGCCTAGACTTGTTAAAATCGGTTCAGCCATCTCCGAGAATCTTGCACGGTAAAAAAACACTGAGTCGAACTGAGTCGAATGGTATATAACACTATGGGTCTCCGAGGCTCCGTTCGAAAGTCGGTTTTTCCAGCAATTCTAATACCTTTCTATAGAGAAAGGCAAAAACAGTTTGCTTTCGAGATGATGTTTCTCCAAATATTTGGGGTAACTCAACTGAGTAGTCCCAATTATTAGAGAAGATATGCTGGTTTGAATCCTGTATAAGTGAAT
This sequence comes from Malaya genurostris, assembly GCF_030247185.1. Lineage (NCBI taxonomy): Eukaryota > Metazoa > Arthropoda > Insecta > Diptera > Culicidae > Malaya > Malaya genurostris. Next base: position 231,470,652 of record NC_080572.1, on the reverse strand, counting down.
TCTATATTGCTAATATACTTTTTGATATGTATTTCGTCTTTTTTACATCTATTTAAGTATGAACAGTAAGTTTTAGAAATGACTCATAATGCGTTATTTGTTCTATCCAATTTTATCACTTTTTGAAAGCTAAACGAAGTGGTAATTCTATTGATGGCATAGCATTTCAAGTATGGAAACTTTTAAATTCGTTTGGCAAAATATCGATATAATATCAATTTTCCATAAAAAATCTTTATTTTGTCCCCACGTGCGAGTACTATACAGGTGCCTGAATGTAATCGTTTAACAAATCACACATCTTGATTTTTTTATCCCTGTAATATATATGTTTTTTCTTCCCCGTTTTCGTACTTTGCTAATATATTATGTATAAATCTTTGATTGCAAAGGACCGACCCAAACTCCTGGATTACTTCCTCGTCACGAAGCACATAATGCGGTATGAAAAAGCATGGACGATCGTAAAGACATCTAATTAGATATAGGAAAATACCTTTTCAGGAACTTTCGAATTTTGTCCAGAAAAAATCGATCGCTCAGGGTATGATGGATCTGGCCTTGGTATCTGCCAACACTAATCAACTACGCTATGTGATGGATATCGGTGATCGACATCCATATTTTTACACCAGCATGGCTCTCATCATCACTAGCCTGGTGATGCAGCTAGTCGTGGGCTTGGCACTTATTTATAACAGCAGGTGAGAATCAGACCAATAAAAGCATATCTTTGAATTAACGATCGTGTACGAATAATTGTTTTCGATTCCCAAACGACAGGTTCAACATCCGAAAACGACTAGAGATGCGATCAGCCGATCGCATCAATGACTTATCGGTAATTGGTGTGTTTTTGATCACGCTAGTCAACGTGTTTATCTCAACATTCAACGGAGCCAGCTCAGCACCATTTTCCGGCGAAGTGTTTCCAATGTCAACTAATGTGACGACCACGTCGTCACCGGATGTCGGAAGTGATCACACTGAAACCATTTCCAGTGTATACGGTGATGGAATATGAACATAGTTCTCAAGTCTTCCGCATATGTCAAAAGTACCGAGATGTACCAACCGAATTGTATGCAAAACGTACCAGATAGATGGTTCGTTGTTTGTATTTAAATTATCTTCAAATCTCGCTACCTATAGAATTAAGCAGGCGATGCTACCCTTGGAAGTGTCTCGAATTTTATGAACCAAATCGTTAATGCTCATTTGTCTAGTACGTTGGTAAATCAAAGGTCGGAAATCAACCTCAGTAGTCCATGCAGCTGGCCAGTTGACAGACAGTTTCTATTTAGGTTTAGTAAATAAAAAATAAACATTTGATCAAAAATTCAAAATTCCTGTGAAAATAAGCCACAATGAATTGTTCCTGTACGGCTCAAAAATGTCCTCATCTTGAGTATATTCGAGCACTTCTAGAAACTACCGATACGTGCCAGGCGGAAGAGCTCACGCCAGAATGCGGAAGGAGTTTTTATTGGCAGCGACTTAGGAAAATTGTTTGCTACGCTGTAACAGCACTGGAAATCGTCATATACTTCTGGTTAACGATGACCAAGGCCGCCCTGCTGTTCTGGCTTCGTCTGCTTGACTCCAACAGGTAATAAATATTAACGTTCGAATGGCTCCCAGTCCGTAATCTAAGTTGCTTTTGTTTCCATTTCCGCGACACTTCCCATAGCTACTATTGGGTGGGATTTTTGGTGTTTGCAAGTGCACTGATCTCTTCGCTGCCGGGGGTTCGTGGTTCAATGTCACTGGAAGTCGGTCCGTCTGCTGTTGATGGAACTGTGGCAGAAAAATCTTTGAGTACGGCACTAATTGTTATTAGGTAGCGGATTCTAACGTAGCGAACGGGGGAGTTGTGACAAAGATGGGAACACAAAAAAACTGTAAACTATCAATATGATCGTCGTTGTTGAAAAAAACTGCAATACTAGTTATAAAGCCATATTTCAGAGGAAGTAAACCACGAGTAGAAATGGACTTTAATTGGCGATGAGATGTTTTATTTATATAAAATATTAGTCGATAATAAATCTTAACAGAATGCTTTTTACTGATTTCTCCTGATTGTTTGTCAATGGACTAGTATTCAATTGTTGTGATTCAATTACTAATTCAACCAACTGCACTAATGTAGCGTTTCCAGACTAAAATTTGGAAACGATTTTAAACATCGTTATTTAAATCAATTAACGAGCATTTTGTAGCAGGAACTACCTACAAGTTTTGTTCATATATTCGAAAGTGTGTATCAAATTCGGCGGATATTGGATGAACACTTCAATATTTGGAACTTATACGTACTTGAACTGATACCGAATCGCAAATCACCGCACATCATTTAATAAAATCACGTCAAATCTCATCTGACCCGGTACGATTCCCTTTAAACTATTCTAAATCCACAAATCCTACGTAAATGCTTCTTAACTTTCATACACCCGCTAAACTCTGTTTGATAAAATTAGATTCAAGCTAAGTTTCTAGTAATTTAACCCTTAATTGAACGGCTAAATGCGAAAATTTGACAAGTGTATTTTAGTTTGAGAAGCCCGTTTTTGAATGCAATACCCGGATGAAAACATTAAGAGAAAAAAAAACCGCAGAAACACATTGAGAGCCAAAACCGTACTCGGATTTGGCAATGTCAAAATCGATTAGACATCGGTTTTTTTTGCAAGAACCGAATAAAAAACTTTGGATGCGAAAACCAGATAAAAACTTATCAGGTTCTTCCTGAACAAATTGATACACGAATAAATCATCACATTGGAAGTGCATTCCCCTACAGTGAGTAGTATGACATTCAAGTCAGGCAGTTTAAGCAAATACAAATTATAATACGGAATACTTCGACAAATTTTCAAGGACACATTTTGCATCGTGCGGTACACTGTCATGATACATTGTCAGAGTGACAATGTACTTTAACGAGTTTTCTATAAAACTAGCAACACTGAAGGGTAAGAACATGTTCACCATAGTTACTGTTTATTATAGTGAAAAATAAATAAACAAACAGTTTTTATCTGATAATCAAGATCACAAGCGAAATGTAAGTTAAACAATCTAGAATGGTTAGGCCACCATGAATGTATTGATATTTGTAGATTCGTGGGTGTTTGTGTTCATTTTCATCTTTTGTGCTAGTGCCGGTGATATTTAGACTGATTGTTGCAGTTTAATACAGCAACGATAAACATAAACAAACAAGTTTGTTTTGCACCGTAGCAACTAGCATAAAGCGTTGCCAGAAACGATCTTCTTCCACATTTTCAGACTATCGCAATGAAAGGGAATAATTTGCTAGGCTTACTTGTTCAGGCTGTGAACCAAACATTGGCGGTTCGTTGGTATGGGACTTAGGGGTATTATTATTTGTATTTGGTTTAAGTGCTAAAGCCAGTAGGTCGCGTAAAACCACGTGGCTCGCTGTGCGTATTACATTTCTCCCCATGCTCTTCGCAAATGTGCAAAATGACTCTCGATGTGGCCGGGTGGCCAAGAAAGTTTTGATATTTTCGGTTACAAGTTTGACTACATCACATAAAATTCAATAAAGCTCACGCTTGTTTGGCAGCCTTTCTGAGCCGATTTTATTTCTCTCTCATGTTTCGTTACGTTACCAGGAAACTGGAGTAGCAAAAATGGCGCCGCCATAGAAATTTATTTATTTACTAATACACATATTCAACAGATTAAATATGGTCCTAATGATAATATCTAAGTATATTTAAAAAACTAGTTTTAATTCGACTGCGCGGTATATGGAAATGGAATCCTGTCGAAACAGCATTGAAGGAACGTTGCAATTCAATAATGGCGCCGCTGATTCCATAATTAGTGCGGCGTAGAGGCATTTTGAGAAGGTTATTGTTGCGGAGAGCTCGTGTGCGAACATTTATGTATATTTGACTAAGAAGTGCTGAATAATCGACATTGTTTAACAAAACGTCGGCGATTAGCAATGCACGGGACAGATCACGCCGCACTTTCAGCGTGTCCGATAAGCAGTCTGCGGCTTTCATAACTCGGCAACTGATGAGGGTTATTCTATGGTAACTGGCGAAGAGCGAAACGAACAAATCTGCGCTGTATTAATTCGATTCTGTGATTTCCATTATAGTAAAGCGGGTTCCATACCGCCGCACAATATTCGAGCGTTGAACGTACAAGCGAGCAGTAGAGAGACTTCAAACAGTAGATAGGGTAAGGGCTCCCTATTTCATCTCATTTGTAAGGACGTCGCCTTCAAACCCCGATTTAGCTACTAAAATCACTGTAACTGTTTCATATTACTGCTTCATTCGCCTTGCTCCACGTTGAAAATTGATTCACATTTTTTGAAAATTCAACTAATATTTATAAAACAGCTAGAAACACTAATGATGTTTTCACTACTCTGCTCCTAATTTCATCTTAATGGAATTTTATCCATCCTATCGTTGATCTTTTATTCATCCTATAAATTAGCAATGGCGACAGCAATCAAAACAAAATATTCCACTATTACACTCTCACCCGCATTCGCATGGCTGCCAGATGGCTGACTAAACGCTGCCAGCTGGAAAAATATGGCTGGGCAGACATTCTAGTGACCGACTGCCTTACCGCTGCCAGATATACAACTCAAACGATACAACCGTACCCACCATGATTTTTCCACATTATTATTATTGGTAAAAAATTTACTCGTTGAATTATCTAATTAATGGGGCAATGACTTACGGAGATCTAAAGAACTATCTTTTAACATCATTCTATTAGTGAAAACAGATAGACCAGATATAGAGTTTCTATGCAACGTAATACATATTTAATGTGAAAATATCTGGCATCTCTGTGCACAGCCGATGAAACACACACACTTCACAGCGTTATGTTGACGTCTAGCGGAATGAAACCAGTGCTACTAGATTTGCCACAATGGTTATTTCATTAGTATTTAACACGTTCTTTCTGGTAATATTCGAAGCAAAAACAGTTTTATTGAAATATTAATATCAATAATATAATTAAACTAATGTCACGGATACCAAAAACATACTTTTTGATGATAATTTGAAGAAGATAAACAATTTTTGTTTTGTAACATTATGAGATAACTTGGCAACTTTGCGAAACCAAATGAGATGAAAACAAAGCGCAATCAAAAGAACGAAGTGAAAAACTTTCATCTCATATTTTTGAAGACTTTTATTGCTTGTCGGGTAAATTTTGAAGTTTTTAATCGTTAACTAAACAAGTGGAAAGTGAACATAACTAATTATGAAGTCATCCAGCATTCAATGGTAGTGTAATTGTGCGAAATAGTGATCATGTTTTGAGACGAATCGATTAGTAGATATTCAGAAACATGACGAACTGTAAATCTTGAGACGAAAGTGTGTCCAAAATTGAAAAGTGAGTTTATTTTATATGAAAAAAAAACGATCACCGAAGAATTTAAAACCATTTCTTTCAATAGGAAAGTGTGACAATAGCTTTTCAAATCTTTTTAAAACATTTTACAGTTTGCTTCCGGTAGGTTGTAAAATATTATTCATGTTCAAAGTTATGAGGTGAAGGGATGAGATGGAAATAGGAGCTCAGATGAAATAGGGAGCCGTTGCCCTATCTGTGAAGTGCTCAGCAGTTCTCATTATAAATCCCAGGCAACGTGAAGCCTTTGCAACAATGTACGAAATACGGTGCTTGTAGTTCAGTTGTTCGTCAAGAAAGACCCCAAAATCCTTGGCACATGTGACTCTATCTATCGTAGATCCTCGGAGACAATAGTCGAAACGTATAGGTATAGGTATTCTTTTTCGTGTAAACGTGATAATCGAGCATGTACTGATATATAATGTCATTCGGTTAATCTCGCACCACTCCGAAAAATTTTCGAGTTGACTCTGGAGGGAAATGGCATCATCTGTTGTCTTAATAATTTAAAATAACTTAAGGTCGTCAGCAAATGATAATCGTGAGACACACAGTCAAAAGTTCACGTCGTTGAAATACTGGAGGAAAATTAGTGGTCCGAGATGACTGCCTTGTGGAATGCCAGGAAAAGTAAAAAAAAATTCATTAGATACATTATCATCGATCTTAACCGCCAACCGTCGATTGCAGAGATACAATTCAGTCTATTGGAGAATACAGAAACCGAAGCCCAGTCGGTCTAGTTTGGCGATAGTAAGAGCAAATTCAGCAGCTGCCAGATTCATATGGGTGGTCTATAATATAACTGAAACTGAAAAAAACGTATCCCTAGCAAGCCGTTTTAGTTCTATTTATTCGAACAGTTCTACTGTCAACTTTAAAACTGGTATACGCTGCCGTTCTATTTTTTTCTATATTTGAAACACAGATAAAACGCTGCTTGGGCTGCCAGTTTATTTTGTTATAAATTCTAGATTTAATTTTTTTTTAAATTTTTTGACATAAATAATGCATCTAGAACTAGAACACTCAGATTAGTAGCGATTGAGCGTTTCGGCATAAATCCGTGCTGAATTTCTACGATGTATTGCTTACAGTGATTAAAAATGGGTTCCAGAACAACCAGTTTGAACAACTTAGGAATTGCACTAAGTAAGGTAATGCCGCGATAGTTGTCGATATTCTTCCTGTCTCCTGTCTTGTACACTGGGAACATATAAGAAGATTTCCAGACAACAGGAAATACTCCAGTCGTGAGTGACTGTTGAAACAACTGACATAAGGGTGTTGCAATACCACTGGAACATTTGTTCTAGACGACAGCGGGGATGTCATCGGGTCCAGGAGAATATGAAGACTTCATTTTAGCGATAGCCTTTTGTACAGAGCTAATATCGATATAGATGAAATCCAACGACTGACTCAAAACAGGAACGTTCCGTGTTGCCTGGGAGATTTGATCCGCTGATCAAAATATCTCTAGAGAAAACCCCAGAGAATTTCTTCATAAACATGTCGCATATTTCTTGCAAGCTAGAAGTCGGTTGCTCTTTGTAGTACAAAGACGAAGGAAGATCTAGCTCTTTCCTTTGCTCATTAACGTGCTTCCAGAACGACTTTGGGTTAGATTTTAATTTCCTCTGCACACTTCGCAAATAGTTGGCATAACATCGTTTGGCTGTCTTTTTATAAACTTTATTTATTTCCAATCAGTTTTGCCTGAGTAACAAACCACCTTTCTTGGAATATTTCCTTAGAGCTATTCTTTTCAAACCTTTTAATTTTCGTAACTCAGCGGACTGCCACGGTGCTTGCCTGGAAAGCTGGCTGATTTGCTTTGGCGCATATTGGTCAATTGCATAAATCAGATCATTGGAAAAGGTATTATCATTGTCAAGAATTTCAGTCCAAGTTTAAAAGAAATGCAACAATATTGTTGTAGTCGGCTCTTTTAAAATTATATCTGACGGTTTGAGAAATTTTACAGTTATCCAATGTTTGATTTGATTCAAGTACAATATGCAGGAGAGGATGATGTCTAGCGGATTTCACTAAAGGAATTGCTGCTTCTGAAATTCTGGGCGCAAAATCGGATTTGCTGGAAAAGCAGAGATCGAGAATTCTGTTGTGCTCATTTTCGACATGATTCACTTGACGCAATAGGTTAAGACTGTATCGGTGAAGCAGATGGATGATACCAGTGTGAAAAGAAGAATGCACAGTGTTCCCATAGAAATCGACTTACCTTCACAAAAATATCATTCACTTCATTTTTATCGCGACAAAATGTATGTTTTTATGCAATAATCTCATCTAAAATAAATTATCTAGACATTGTCAGGATAGATTTTTGATCCATGCTTTTGAAGGCGAGGTATTCAATGAACAAGTTCAAAGTATCCGAGCGCTAAAGTCAATGAATCATTCTGAAATTTTCACAGAATAATCTAAACTAATTTTCTAAGAGATTGTCAGTTGGTCTTTATGAAATTCGTCACCATTTCTGAGGAAATCGGATTTGAAGCGTGAAAATAGCCCTCTAAAATGACCTGAAACACACTGGCCTCAGCCCTTAAGAGCTGAAATTCTACCCTAGTAACTACCAATTTGTATATAAAGCGGGTATACACTAAAAATCGAGTTTAATTATCTCTTGATAAATCACTCATTGTCGAGCCCTTCTATCAGCTACCCAAAATTAGGTCGTTGTCTACTCAAACTTTGACTTGATCGAAAAAAATGGGTAGGTAAAAGGTAAATTTTGAGGTCATCTTTTGTTACCTAAAAATGGGGAGATGAACTTTAGTTGATTTTGGGTAGGTTTTGACCCAAAATTAAGTCGCGGCTGATAAGAGTGTAAAGCAACGGAAAAATTTTATATGCATTCTGTACGCTTGTAATATAGAATATAGGACTGCGTTGTTGAAAGTGTAAATCAAATTGGGAAACCAACTTTTAATCGCAACTCCGGAAACCCCTAATGTTATATACCATTCGATTCAGTTCGCCGAAATCGAAAAATGTCTGTGCGCGCTTCTCAAAAAAAAAATTCTGAACCGATTTCTACAAGACGAATTTCGCGCTAACTCGAACAAGTGTTGGCAGCAACCTCTCAGATTTTAATAAAACTTGTTGTACATGAAGACTTTGTCACAATAAATCACTTTGCATACTTTCTTTTTCCAAAAGTGATCTAGACTGTCTTTAGAAAAGGGTCAAACTTTCATTACCATTTTTTTTTTCAAATGACTGTAGTCGAAACCTGACGAATCCTACAAAAAAGTGCTGTATGAGTGATTTTTACAAAATTTGTCAAATTTTCAAATAAAAACATGGAAAAATAATTATTCGACTCTTATGTACACGAAAAAAATCTATAAAAATTGAAAGTCGATTTGCAAAAAAAAAACATCTTTTATTTTGATGAAATTTTGTTACAAGATAGGTGATCCCTACCAACAGTAAAAAATTCAAGTTGGGCATATTTAAAAAAAAAGTTATTTGAAAGATTTTTCCTTGTCTAAACTGATTATTTTCAGGGTTTTTTCGCTGAATTTTACACCGCCGAGTATTCGGTAATGATCTCGGCAAAAGATAAAACTGCGGAGTCTCGGCAATCTCAAATTGACAAACGTCATTTATTACCGAAATTGAAGGTAAAAAAAATACTGCCTGTTCGGAAAAGCAACGAAGTGAGATTTACTAGTTACTGAGCCTTCAGCAATTGAAGGTAAACAAAGAGTGCATTTTTTATTATAAACATTCAACTGAGTATCGAGATTTCATTTTATTTCCGTATAAACATACAAATTATATACATTACTTATGTACGAGGATTAAATGCCATATATTTTGGTTGACACGTCGTCAAAAAATAACTGCGTAGTGTCAAGCGAAAATGTAAAACGTAAATGACAGATGTCTAGCCGAATTTCGGCAAAAGCTAACACATATTTCGAAATTTCGATAAACGCTTCTGATATCGGGATAATTGTTAATCACCGATGAGTTCAGCACAAGATTTTGCCAGAATCACGACAAAAAGGTGTGCTTTGCCGAAATATCAGTAAATCTACTGAGCGAATGTCGGAAAACATAATATCAATTACTGAGCAATGAGTAAAAATTACCTTTCCGAGCTCGAGAATTGGGCTTAAGTGTGTAATTTTATCGCAAATTAAATCAATGAAAGTCATACTCAAAACAGAATTTAATGAAACTCAGTTTGTGAGAAGATATTGTCTAATATAACAACTATGTGTATAACTTATTAATCTAGAATTCCATTGAAAAGAGTTTTTGTCACAAAACAATTATTGCATTATTATTGCCAATGTTATGAATTTTTGAAGTCCAGCGCTAAAGATTTTGACAGTAACCTTTTTTTAAATAACTTTTTATTGAAATATGAGTTAAAATTAAATTATTAAGATTAAAATTGGGTGTTCAGCCACAAGTGGTGACTTTTCAGCCCTATTATATACATGATTTGGTTATTATCATGAAGACATCATTTGCTTCCGCTATTCTGAAAGACAGGAACCTTTAATTTAATCAACTCTAAGGTTAAGGAGGAGGAACCTATCGAAACTACTTCACGGAACTTGGTGATCAAGTTGAAACTCTTGAAGATTCATAAACTGGCTACTATCGGACCATCTATAATGACAGCGAATTTCCGTTGAATTTCCCAACCTCTTGAACTTTTCAGAGGACATCGGAACAACAAGCGGGCGAAGGCGCTTTTCGCAAAAAATAAATACCGTTCGATTGCTATCGGTCACCCCAGTCGCATTAATATATAAATCATCGTGTCACTTGGAAGTCAATCGCGATGCACACAAAAGTCACAGTCATCCAGCAGTGAACCTTTGACTAAGATGTTGTTTTTCGTAGCCGTTACTGAAAATTTTTCAATTTCGGTTTTCCTCGGTTTCTTTTTGAATCAGTTTCAATGTCAGCCGCCAAGCATTGTGCGACGCTAGGATGCAACCGCCGAGCGCGCGTCAGTTCGTGCACCGAATTTCGTAACGTTAATCGTCTCGTGCCGCGCCGCAAATGAGTTTGGAGCAGAATTTTAAATCGACTGAATTTTTGTTTTTTTGGTCATAGATCAATATCGCAACTAAATTATGATAAATGTTTTCTCGGCCGAAGAGGCAGAGTAGATTGAGGATTTTGATTAAGTGTCCGATGGGAGATGGATTTTGGTTTTTTAGAAAGGTTTTTTTTTCAATTCACCTTCAAATCGTTTAATTATTGGAATGTTGCAATTTAAGTCACGCAATCGAGCAAGGTAGAGTAGATTTGACCTTGACAATGTCCTGTAAAGACATTGGAACAATCACGGTGAATCATTGATATCATATTGCCAATGAAATATATGTAATATATTCTCTCTTAGAGATTCATGATTACGGTAAATATTTTTAAATAATTTGAACAAATCTTTTTTTGTTTTAAACTATAAAACGCTTCAACTTTTTTTCGTTCTGAATTGTTGCTATAGCGTTGGTCAATTTTGCTATCACAGAAAGGGCATGAAAAAGGGTGATATGATCAAATCAAATTCATACATCACGAGATTGGTTAAGAACACGAATTGAATTTTTACTGGGACTTTGTAGTTTGTAGTTATCGAAACTGCAGGTCTAGAATTTTCATTTTTGCGCCAAATAATTGTGATATCTGCCGATGGAACTGAAAGGAATTACTCTTTACACCTTTTTTTTCAGCGGCTTGTAGTTCAAAGAGACCGATGTCAGTCGTTGCTTGTTCTCGTTCGTGGTCAAGGATTGCTGCGCCAAGTATTGGTAGACGCACGTGCTATTGCTGACGTAGCTGTCAAGTACAAAATTCTTCAGACACACTGATCATTTGCATAGTGTTGTCGTATCCCTATCCCACAGTAATGGTATGTATTTTCTAGAATTGTTTATGAACAAATGACAGCTCAGTTTTTTTGTCCTTACTCAACTATGATCTATAGTCATGGTCTACACAAATGAGTCAGTAATAACTTCAAATACACAGAAAAGTAATGAAATTTACACGACATGTAATTCAATGATACTTTGAAATAGCCATCAATTTAATAAAAAATTTAATTGAAAATCATCATCGATGTAAAAGTAAATTAGAATGCCTTGATTTTTCAATGAATTATACAACATATTTTAATTTACGCTTAGTTTTGCTTTTTCTGTATATTGAAAAATAAAGACCTGAGAAGTAACTTTATATTCAATTCCATGCCCCAAATATGTACATGAAAATAGATGTAAATATTTTTATCTGTGTAAATCTGATGAATAGATTCATTTTAAATTTTGCCGATGATTAATTGGGAATATTGATTCTTGAAAAACGTGTTTAATGTTTGGAAACACAACCAGGTCCGCAACCAGGATTTCGTTTCGGGAGGGGCCCACAGATAACAAACAATGCTACTGCAGATTGCTTATGTACCTAACTAGTACTAGTTACTAACTAGTAAAAAAAACTTTTACATAACACAAGGGGTGTACTGTTAGTAAATAGTTCGCGTATCTCAATATAGGTAGAATTAGTGTCCCACAAAAATTTATAAAATTTATTTTTAGAGAAATTTACTTATATTGTCATGTTTGTTAGTCTGTGTTTTACCGGACTTTTTACGCTTTTCCACTGAAATTGTTATTATTGAATATCTAAATAAAATTGGTGACTGTACCCGAGAGAAGGTTATTGTATTACATTTCTTAAAGTTAACTGTCACGCAATTTCTGTCACACATGTCTAAGACCTTCTAAATGTCCATTTCTAAGGCACAACAATTCACAAGACTTGCATCAGATAGTATTAGGTGTACAATTTGTCTCCGCCGTTTTTTCCAAAATTCAATGCTTTATTGTGAAAAAGTGCTTACAGATGTATTATTCAAAGTATTGTCCGTCGCTAGCGACAACTTTCTCCCATCTTTCCAGAAATTTTCGGATCCCGGCTCGAAAAAAGTCCTTTTTTGACGCTATCCATGAAGCAATCCATTTTTCATACTCTTCGAAGGATTGAAAGTGTTGATCTACCAGGTCGTGTGCAATCGAACGGCATAGGTGAAAGTCAGAAGGGGAGACATCTGGGGAATACGGCGGGTGGGGCAAGACTTCCCATTTCAGCGTTTCCAGGTACTTTTTGCGACGTGAGGCCGAGCATTGTCGTGTTGGAGGATGACTTTGCCATGTCGCTCTTGATACTGTGGCCGCTTTTCATTTAGCGCGCGACTAAGGCGCATCAGTTGCGTTCGGTAGCGATCTCCTGTGATGGTTTCACCCGGTTTTAAGAGCTCGTAGTAAATTGTTATTCATCTTTGAAGGTTTTTTCTCTTCCACCATCATGTTTGTCTTCGACATCGAAATCACCATTTTTAAAACGTTGAAACCACTCCCGATACGCTCTTTTACTCAGAGCAGCATCACCGTAAGTTTCTGAAAGCATTCGATGCGCTTCAGTTGCTTTTTTTTTGAATTGTAACAGAAAAGTAAAACTTCCCGCAAATGGCGAGAATTGGGCACATAAACAGACATTTTTGAGCGTCAATAATACGAAAACAAGAACAACTGTCACTGAAACGGCGATGACAATTCGTTAGGCGCTGTACACACTCACTTTAAAGGCATTATCATCTATGTATTTTAACCAGCCTCAGTCGGTACAGCCACCTATCGGAAAACGGCGGAAGCAAAGTTGTACACCTGATATTTAAGATCAAGTACATTTTTACCTTAAACAAACTTTAAAGTAAACAAGAATACTTTTTTCACTAGGAAAATTCAGTGTTTTGTGGCAAATAAAGCGAAGTGAACATGCTTTAGCTAAGCGAACGTATCGTACGTTGTTTGCAGGGCTTAGAAGTGTCAATTTTGATTTGGAAAACGAAGAACGAGCCGAAGTGCCACCAAAGTTTGAAGTTGAAGAATTGAAGGAATTGCTCGATCAAGATTCATTGCAAATGCAAGAAGAACTGGCAAAATCACTCAAAGTTACTCATCCAGCCATTTGCTAATGTTTAAAAGCATTGGGAATAATCCGAATGGTAGTCAATTGGGTGCTGTATGGGGGTATATTTAAAATATTCAACGGGGAGACGGGGTTCGAGCGCGTTGCTAGCTCCTAGCCGGAAAAATTGTTTTGCTAATTGAGCTACCCTGCATATGAAAACACATGAAGAGAAAGCCTAATTGACTAGACGACCCAAGCATGATTCTCTTTACTTGGCCACCACAGAATTCAATTACATTTCTATATCTATGGAAACATCAACATCTATATGATGGTCTCAGCTGATATGTGGTAGCAGCAGTGACGATCTCGAACATAATATATTTAAGATAAATCAAACCTTCGATTGTCAGTCGGTGTTGAACAGTCGTTCGCACCGCACGCGTATAGCTCTTGGCTCCTGGAATTTTTTTTTTCTGGCTACCTAGAGTTTCATTGATTCAAGGCTTCAGTCTTTTTCAAGGCTACCTGAATCACTAACTAAGTGACTAAGTGATACAAAGAGTGATATTAGAGTGACTAAGTGATACAAAGAGTGATATTAGAGTGACTAAGAAATTAATCAGCCTTTTTTAAGGCTAGCTAGGAGTCTAATCGAAGACTAATTTAGCCTAGTTAATTTAATTTAAAATTTCATTAATTTCAAAAATGCCTGCGTCCAACCGGAAAGGCAACAAGCCTAAGGCTAAAAATAATTCAATACGGAATAAATCACAATCCGTTATTCAACATTTTTCTAATAACATTCACGATCTTATAGAATCTGAATGTAAAAATAAAAGACAACGGACGGATTTCCCTACCGTTGATCCTATGCCGTCTAACAATATTTACGAGATTCTTCCTGAATCCGATTGTAGCGACATAGAAGAAAATTCTTCAAAAATTCCCAAAATGGACGCTTGTCGTTCTGGGAAGAAACATCAATCTATGCCACCAGTGACGGTGATGATTTCCGACTTCAAAGCATTCCGTACTGAGCTTTCTACTTTTCTCCCGGAAGTAAAAGTCTCATTTCAAATCGGACGAAGAGGAGAATGTCGAGTCTTGGTGGATGGATTGGAAGATTACGAACGTCTTATTCGATATTTGTCCGAAAAACTTCATAAATTTTATTCATATGATATAAAATCAGACAGACCCTTCAAGGCTGTCTTGAAAGGATTATCAAATGATCAAAGTATTGATGAAATTAAAAATGAACTAAAAGAATTGCTTGGTTTTGCCCCTTCCCAAGTAATACTTATGAAAAAAAGAGCGAATGGTACTTCTAAACCACGCTCTGGAATTTCCCATGAACTTTACCTAATACACTTCAATCGAAGTGATGTAAACAATTTGAAAACTTTAGAAAAAGTACGTTTCATTTCCCACATTAAAATTCATTGGGAACATTATAAACGGCATAATCGTATTGCTAACTTAACGCAATGTCGTCGTTGCCAAGGCTTCGGTCATGGAACCAAAAATTGTCATATGGATATACGGTGTTTGAATTGTGGTAAATCGCATTCGAAAGACGCTTGTCCAATGAATGAAACCACTGATAAATTTTCATGTTCAAATTGCAATGGAAATCATAAATCCAATTATTTGAAATGTCCTGTCAGGGAAAAAATTTTAAACGCTCGTTCGCTTAGACAACAAGTCAAATCAACGACCTTAAATTTACAGAACATACCTGAAAATTCTTCTAAGGCACCTGCCAATTCGTCTTCTAACGAAAACAATTTATTGACAGGTAGATCGACCTCGTCATCATCTTCTTCTAATTTCACTTATGCTGGTATATTAGGTAGAAATCTATCTCCTATTTCTTCTAATGTAAATAATCAAAACACAGGACCGCCTTGCAGTTCTTCTTCTAACGAAAACAATTTATTAATAGGTAGACCGGCCAAATCATCTTCTTCTAATGGCAGTCTACCTACAAATATTCCTTCAATGCCATTCGCTTCTTTAAATGAAGTCGATTTAGGCGATATAACTGAAAATAAAATGATCTACCTACAAGATCAACTTTTTCAAATGATCATCCAAATGAATTCGACTTCATCACTTTTTGAAGCATTTCAAATCGGATGGAAATTTGCAAATAATATTATAATGAATTTAAAATTTAACAGTGATGTTAAATAATTATTTGAATATTTTAAATTGGAATGCTCGATCTTTGAAATCGAGTGAAGATGAATTTTATAATTTTCTCAAAGTTCACAAAATTCATATTGCCATTGTGACAGAAACTTTTCTTAAACCAAATGTAAAATTGAAAAGTAATCCACATTATGTGGTTCATCGATTTGACAGGTTTACTGGAATTGGTGGTGGAGTTGCCATTTTTGTCCAACGGCAAATTAAACATCGAATTTTACCTTCTTTCAATACTAAAGTTATTGAAAGCTTGGGAATCGAAGTTGAAACCATTCATGGAATTTATTTCATCGCTGGAGCATATTTGCCATTCCAATGCACCGGCGAACAATTAAATTTCTTTAAAGGCGATTTGCAAAAACTTACAAGATATCGATCGAAATTTTTCGTAATAGGGGACTTAAATGCTAAGCATGTCCAGTGGAATTGTAGGCAAAATAACAGTAATGGTAAAATACTTCATAATCAACTCTCAGCTGGTTACTTTACAGTTCTTCATCCCAGTAATCCTACTTGTTTCTCTTCAGTGAAAAACCCGTCTACAATTGATCTGGTTCTAACAGATCAAAGTCACATTTGTAGTGAACCGATTACTCATGCTGATTTTGACTCAGATCATCTTCCTGTAACATTCAGACTTTCCAACGAAGCTATAATTAATCCAATTAGTTCTATTTTCAACTATCATAGAGCAAATTGGTTGGATTACAGATCTCACATTGAAAATCATGTGGATCATGAAACTATTTTAGAAAATTCTGCGGATATCGACACAGCAATTGATAATTTGAATCATTATATTATCGAAGCTAGAAATCTTTCAGTTCCCAAAGCTCAAACTAAATTAAATTCTCCTATCATCGATGACAATCTTCAACTGCTCATTCGGTTGAAGAATGTTCGTCGACGACAATATCAACGTTCTCGTGATCCTGCTATGAAAAACATAGTTAAGGATTTACAAAAAGAAATTAAACATAGATTTACTCTTTTGCGAAATGAAAATTTCGCTAAAGAAGTTGAACAAATTAAACCATATTCTAAACCTTTCTGGAAACTTTCTAAGGTTCTTAAGAAACCTCAGAAACCTATTCCTGCTCTCAAGGAAGGAAATCAAATACTTCTTACAAATGGCGAAAAAGCTCAAAAACTTGCTCAGCAGTTCGAGAGTGTCCACAATTTTAATTTGAACGTTGTGAGTCCTATTGAAAATGAAGTCTCACTGAAATATGATCATATTTCAACTCAAGTGTTATCACACGATGACATTATTGAGACGAATTTTGATGAAATTAAATCAATTATTAGAAAACTTAAAAACATGAAGGCTCCTGGTAATGATGGAATTTTTAATATTCTTATTAAAAATCTTCCCGATGTTGCCTTGAGACTCCTGGTTAAAATTTTCAACAAGTGTTTTTCATTAGCTTACTTCCCAAAAAGATGGAAAAACGCTAAAGTAATTCCTATCCTAAAACCTGATAAAAACCCAGCAGAAACATCAAGTTATCGCCCAATTAGCTTACTTTCTTCTATCAGTAAACTTTTTGAAAAAATTATCTTGTTAAGAATGATGACTCATATAAATGAGAATTCAATTTTTTTACCAGAGCAGTTTGGATTTCGTCATGAACATTCAACTACTCATCAACTTGTCAGAGTAACGAACATGATAAAAGCAAATAAATCTTCTGGGTTATCCACTGGAGTTGCTCTTCTAGACATAGAAAAAGCATTCGACAGTGTTTGGCACAAAGGTTTAATAGCAAAAATGTCTGATTTCCAGTTTCCTATTTATTTGATCAAAATGATTCAAAATTATTTAACTGATCGTACTCTTCAGGTTAGCTATCAGAATTGTAAATCTGAATTGCTACCCGTACGAGCCGGTGTTCCGCAGGGTTCGAGTGTAGCTCCAATCTTGTATAATATTTTCACTTCTGATCTTCCAAATCTACCCGTTGGTTGTCAGAAATCGCTATTCTGTGACGACACAAGTCTGTTAGCCACAGGTAGAAATCTAAGAGTGATCTGCAGTCGCCTACAAAGAAGTTTAAATATTTTCAGTGATTATCTGTCAAAATGGAAAATTAAACCAAATGCAGCAAAAACGCAATTAATTATCTTTCCTCACAAGCCAAGAGCTTCTTTTCTTAAACCAAACAATAATCACATTCTCAAATTGAATGGCTTGGAATTGACATGGTCTGATCAAGCTAAATACTTAGGTTTAACGTATGACAAAAAACTCACTTTCAAGGATCACATTGAAGGAATCCAGGCAAAGTGTAATAAATATATTAAATGTTTATATCCTCTTATAAACAGAAATTCTAAGCTCTGTCTAAAAAACAAATTGTTAATTTATAAACAAATTTTCAGACCAGCCATGCTTTATGCGGTACCAATTTGGTCAAGCTGTTGTTCCACCAGGAAGAAAACGCTTCAAAGGATTCAGAATAAAATTCTGAAAATGATTCTGAAGCGTCCTCCCTGGTTTAGTACAAATGAGTTACACAGACTCACAAATATAGAACCATTAGATGTAATGTCACATAATATTATAAGCAAATTCCGACAAAAATCGATGCAATCTTCAATTGAATCGATTCGCTCTCTGTATTAGTTAGTAAGTTAGTATATAAGTTCCTTTTCCCCATTACACAATACAAGTAGGTTTAGAATTTTCCCTACACAAAAATCTCAGAATTGCGGAAGCAAATGATGTCTTCATGGTAATAACCAAATCATATATATATTTAACAGGGCTGAAAAGTCACCACTTGTGGCTGAACACCCAATTTAAATCTTAATAATTTAATTTTAACTCATATTCCAATAAATAATAAAAAAAAAAAAAAAAAAAAAAAAACCTTCGATTGACTTTCAACGATTTGTTTTAGTCAGTGACTGGCGGCAAAGCAGAATGGCGAAGATAGACTTGTGACGTGGTGTGTGTTTGTTTTCTGTTCATTGTGTTTTCATATGCAGGGTTGTTTAATTGGTAATCTTTAGGAGCTAGCTACGGGTTCGAGTCCCGAATCTGCGGTAACATTTTCGCGGTCTCCATTACATAGTCGCATTCACATGTCATTTTAATTCATCTAATCTGTTCGCTCTATTAGATACTGATCAAATTTAAAATTAGCTCAAGACGAGTGTACGCCTTAACAAGCCTAAAACTAAATCGATGACGAAGTAATTTTACAACATGACAATGCACGCCCACATATTGTACAGCCAGTAAAATATCCTTAAAATCTCTCAAATGGGCTGTCCTAGCTCACTCGCTGTATAGCCCGGACATTGCTTCTTTCGATTTTTTTTTTCGGTGAATGCAGCTTGGCTTGGTTGACCAGCACTTCTCCAATTATGATGATGTCAAAAAATGGATTGATTCGTGGATTGCGTCCAACCCAGACAACCCTTTTTTTGTTTAGATTATAGAGGTTTTAACCTCAAGGTCATTCGCCTCTTTGGGCCAGAAAAATTTTTTGACCCTATGTGCGGGGTTGGGAATTTAAATTTAGTCTCTGTATTCTACTTTTCAATGTAGCTGTACTGTTTTGGCGTTGGAAATTCCTTAAACTGATATTACTCTGTTCATGCGGGTGACAATTTAAGTGTTCTGTTTAACTATTTTAGCTCCTAATTTAACCTCACGAATGCCATTTTTAAGGGCTGAGGCCAGTGGGTCGCGTATATCCACGTGGCTCGTTCTGCGTATTACATTTCTCTCCATGCTCTCTCGCATATGTGCAAAATGACTCTCGATGGGCCGGGTAACCATGAAAGTTTTGATATTTTCGGTTACAAGTTTGACTACATCACATAAAATCCAATAAAGCCAATTTAATTTTCATTCATTCAGTAAAAACCATTCAAGCGAAGAGGTTGTGTTTCGATTGTACTGGCTCGTGAGTTAACGGCTGCTACCGAGACAATTCTAAGCTTCAGGTAGTTAAACTGCCCATAGCAAACGCAATATTCGGGGCGTTTCCCGACTGGAAAGCTAGCAACGAAGGCCATCCCGTTCATACGCACAGAGGTGTAGAGACACAGAGGTGCGAGAGCATAGAAGTGACGAGTCACAGAGGTGCCATCGCATAAAGGTGCGAAGACGAAGGGGTGCAAAGGCACAGAGGTGCTAAAGCAACCCAGTGCTGATCTACCAGGTACCAGAATTTGTACGCTGCGTAGGATCAAAAGAGACGGCATATATCGCGAGGTGCTACACTGCAAGCATCGCATTTGATCGCCACCAAGAGCAAAAGCACTGTACCTGGGGTCAGGTACAGCAAGTGCAGTGGTGTTCACAACGACGGCAGAGCAACTGAGATAGCAGTAAACGACAGAAGACTGCCAATTGGAAACAGCAAAAGACTGCCAATTGGAAATCGTTGGAAGAGCTTCACGTCGTTCTTCACGATAAAGGAACAGAGACATCAGCTACAAGGTAGATTTAATTTAATTTATTTTTTATTTCTTATATCTGAAATTTTACTAAACATAAGTTTTTATTTTGGTATTATTAATTTACAAAAAAAATTTAATGTAATGGATGATCTCATGGAAGATCATCCGAATCCGATTCCGGATACTAGTAAAAGTTTAAATACTCCGAGGGCTAAACATTATCCACAGGGTACCACTGGGCCATGGATAGTCTATCTTCGAAAAAAAGAAAAGATTTTAAACTTGATGCAAATTACAAAGGATTTGACATCACATTTCTCTGAAGTTAAAGAAATCTGTAAGGTTAATAGAGATAAAATTCGAGTTGTAGTTAACGACTTGAAACAGGCAAACGATATTGTAACCTGTAAATTATTTGCTATTGAATATCGAGTTTACATTCCATCGAAGGAGGTAGAAATTGACGGTGTTGTGACTGAAGCAAGTCTGACAGCAGATGATTTACTTAAAAATGGAGTTGGCCGTTTTAAAAACTCCATGCTTGAGGGAGTTAAGATACTCGAGTGCAAACAATTGTACTCAGCATCTATTGTCGATGGAAAAAAGTCTTATCGTCCCTCAGATTCGTTTCGCGTAACATTTGCCGGATCTGCATTGCCTAGCCATGTCTATATCGATAAAATTCGTCTTCCTGTTCGGCTTTTCGTACCGCATGTTATGAATTGCACGAACTGTAAAAAATTCGGACATACAGCTACTTACTGTAGTAATAAGTCCAAATGTATCAAATGTCAAGGGCCTCATAAGGATAATCTTTGCGATAAAGATGTTGAAAAATGTGTTTATTGTGGGGAAAGCCCTCATGATGATCTTTCAGTGTGCGCTGCATTTAAGCTGCGTAAAGACAAAATGAAGCTTTCTTTAAAAGCACGGTCTAAGCGCACATATGCAGAAATGCTCAAAACGGTCATACATGTCTCCCCTTTGGAAACCGAAAACGGTTTTTCAAATCTTGCGGAGCCAGAGGAATCTGACTCTGACGGAAATAGTGAAGATACCTCGTTTGTCACTCCTCAAGGGTCTGTTAAGAGGAGATTAACAAACCACAAAATACCAAAAAAGACACCTAAAATTATACCTTCAAAAAAAGATCCCCGTGTTAAAGCTAAAAAGCCAAATTTAAAACCAAAAACTGTGCCTCCTGGTTTGTCAAATTCACAAACCAATCCAGGAACTAGCTCAAGAAAAGACAATAATCCAGTGGGCTCCATTTCACATTCACCAACAGGATTACTGAAATTTTCGGAAATTGTAGAATGGATTTTCGCTGCATTCAATATTTCTGAACCTCTAAAGACCATCATAACAGCATTCCTTCCAATAGCTAGAACTTTTTTGAAACAGTTATCAGCTCAATGGCCAGCTCTTACAGGTTTTGTATCATTTGATGGATAATTTATCATCCGCCGCAAATGATTCAATCACTGTCCTGCAGTGGAATTGTCGAAGCATCATGCCAAAACTTGATTCATTTAAAGTTTTGTTGCATAGTCAAAAATGTGATGTATTTGCTTTGTGCGAAACATGGCTTACATCAAACATAGCCTTAAATTTTAATGACTTTAACATTATACGTCTCGACAGAGACTCCCCGTATGGTGGAGTGCTTTTAGGAATTAAGAAATGTTATTCCTTTTATAGATTAAACATTCCTTCGACTTCTAGTATAGAAGTTGTTGCTTGTCAAATAAACATTAAAGGAAAGGACATTTGCATTGCTTCGGTATATATTCCTCCAAGAGCTCAAGTTGGACAACGACAGCTTAATGAAATTGTCGAAGCCCTTCCTGCTCCACGTTTGATTTTAGGAGATTTCAATTCGCACGGAATGATGTGGGGTTCCGTTTACAATGATAGCAGATCATCTCTAATATATAATATTTGCGACAATTTTAGCATGACGGTACTAAATATGGGTAGCATGACACGGATCCCAAGACCTCCTGCACGTCCAAGTGCATTAGATTTATCTCTTTGTTCGACTTCAATTCGACTAGATTGCACCTGGAAAGTATTTCCTGATTTACATGGTAGCGATCATTTACCAATCATCATCTCAATTAGCAGTAACAAAGGCATTGCTAATTCAGTTAATATTCCATATGATTTGACAAAAAATATTGACTGGATTAAATACCAAAGTAATATTTCAAGTGTCTTAACTTCAATGGAAGAGCTTCCCCCACTTGAAGAATATGACTTCCTCGTTTGTTCGATTCTGGAGGCCGCAGAACAAGCCCAAACCAAACGATTTCTTGGTCCATCGTCTAACAGAAGACCTCCAAATCCTTGGTGGGACAAAGAGTGCTCAGATGCTAAACACGCGAAACAAAATGCTTTCAAGACGTTTTTAAAACGAGGAGGAGGAACTCCTCAGAATTTTGAAAAATTCTTGGTTTTAGAAACCAAGTACAAGAACATACTTCGGGTTAAGAAATGCAGCTATTGGAGACATTTTGTGGAAGGTTTGTCAAGAGAAACCTCAATGAGCACTCTTTGGAATACGGCCAGACGAATGAGGAATCGTAACGTAGGAAATGAGAGTGAGGAGTACTCGAATCGATGGATATTTGATTTTGCGAGGAAAGTTTGTCCAGATTCCGTTCCTACGCATAGCATTGTTAGGGAGTCTTCTTCAAATGATGATTCCATTGATAGCCCCTTTTCAATGATGGAATTTTCCATAGCACTCATGTCTTGTAACAATAACGCTCCTGGATTGGACAGAATTAAATTCAACTTGGTGAAGAATCTGCCCGACCTCGCAAAAAGACGTTTGTTGGAATTGTTCAACAAGTTTCTTGAGCAAAATATTGTTCCACCTGACTGGAGACAAGTGAAAGTTATCGCCATTCAAAAGCCGGGGAAACCAGCTTCCAATCACAACTCATATAGACCCATTGCGATGTTGTCCTGCATCAGAAAATTGTTCGAAAAAATTATTCTACGACGTCTCGACACTTGGGTCGAGACGAACGGTTTGTTGTCAGATACTCAGTTTGGCTTCCGTAGAAATAAAGGGACGAATGATTGCCTTGCATTACTTTCGTCTGACATCCAAATTGCCTTCGCTCAAAAGCAACAAATGGCATCTGTATTTTTAGACATTAAAGGAGCATTTGATTCAGTTTCCATTGATGTTCTTTCAGACAAGCTCCACCAACATGGACTCCCAGCGGTTATAAATAATTATTTGCACAACCTTTTGTCAGAGAAACGCATGCATTTTTCACATGGCGATTTGGCAACAATCAGAATTAGCTACATGGGTCTCCCGCAAGGCTCATGCCTCAGTCCGCTCCTCTATAATTTTTACGTGAATGACATTGACAGCTGTCTAGTAACCCCATGTACACTAAGACAATTGGCAGATGATGGCGTGGTTTCAGTTACTGGATCCAAAGCTATTGATCTGCAAAAACCATTGCAAGATACCTTAGATAAATTGTCCGTTTGGGCTGTTCATCTTGGTATCGAATTCTCTGCGGAGAAAACAGAGCTGGTCGTCTTTTCAAAAAAGCATGATCCCGCGCAACTTCAGCTTCATATGATGGGAAGAATAATCGAACAGGTTTTGACTTTCAAATACCTCGGGGTGTGGTTTGATTCCAAATGCACGTGGGGAGGACACATTAGGTATCTGATAACGAAATGCCAACAAAGAGTAAATTTTCTTCGAACAATAACAGGGTCTTGGTGGGGTGCTCATCCGCAAGATCTAATAAAATTGTATCAGACAACGATACTTTCAGTGATGGAATATGGATGCGTTTGTTTTCGTTCCGCTGCAAATTCTCATATTATCAAACTTGAGCGAATTCAGTACCGTTGTTTGCGAATTGCTTTAGGCTGCATGCATTCGACACATACAATGAGTCTTGAAGTTCTGGCGGGAGTTCTTCCATTAAAAGATCGATTTTGGGAGCTTTCATCACGCCTGCTAATAAGATGTGATGTGCTGAATCCCATGGTAATTAATAATTTCGAACGACTAGTCGAGCTTCGATCTCAAACAAAATTCATGACAGTATATTTTAACCATATGTCACAGGAAATCAACCCTTCAAGATATATTCCTATCCGTGTCAGCCTCCTAAATGTACCTGACTCAACTTTATTTTTCGACACATCCATGCAGCGCGAAGTGCGTGGAATCCCGGACCACCTACGCTCTATGGAAATCCCAAAAATATTTTCAAGTAAGTTCAGGCATATTAACTCTGAGAAAATGTTTTACACGGACGGATCGCGAATGGAAGAAGCGACAGGGTTTGGTATGTTCAACAATAATGTTTCGGCCTCATTCAAGCTTCAAGAACCTGCATCTGTTTATATAGCAGAGTTAGCAGCAGTTCATTATAGCTTGAATGTAATCGTCACATTATCTCCAAACCATTATTTCCTCTTCACAGATAGTCTGAGTGCAATTGAAGCCATTCGCTCAAACGCTGCTGGCAAAAATGAACCGTTTTTCTTGGGTAAAATAAAACAGTGTCTGAACGACATATTGAATAATAATTATCTAATCACAATAGTTTGGGTTCCGGCTCATTGCTCCATTCCAGGCAATGAAAGAGCCGATATTTTAGCCAAACGTGGTGCTATTGAGGGTGAAATTTATGAGAGACCGATTGCTTTCAACGAATTCTATAGCGCGTCTCGCCAAAGAACACTTGCCAGCTGGCAAGCTTCTTGGGATAAAGATGATCTGGGTCGGTGGATGCACTCAATTATTCCTAAAATATCGACAAAGGCATGGTTCAGGGGACTGGATGTGAGTAGAGATTTCATTCGTGTGATGTCCAGACTCATGTCCAATCACTACACGTTAGATGCACATCTCCTTCGAATTGGACTTTCCGAGACTAATCATTGTGCTTGCGGCGAAGGTTACCGCGATATTGACCATGTTGTTTGGACATGCGTGGAGTTTCGTGATGTCAGATCTCAACTAATAAATTCCTTGCGTACCCAAGGTAGACTATCCAATGTCCCAGTTCGCGACATTCTTGCTTGTCGTGACCTTCCATACATGAAACTTCTTTATCATTTCATTAAATCCATTGGAGTTCCAATTTAAATTTTATTTTATGTTAAACTGTTTTCTCTTCCATGAGTTCAACCAATAGCCAACTATAGGATATTGAATATAAGTGGTGAACTGATACAAACAATCCTCAAATAGTTATAAGATCATGTACAAAATAAATGTATTTTATTTAATGTAATTTAAAATAGCAACTCGCTTGATAAAAACAGTGTTTAGATTAACTAATGAGTACCAACATACTAATATGATATTCGAAATGTATTAGGTTTAAACTACTATGTATTGTGGATGCCACGGCGAAGAAAAACTTATGTATATTGCCTATGAAATAAACGTATTTATGAAAAAAAAAAAAAAAGCCAATTTAATTTCTCTCTCATTTTTCGTTACGTTACCAGGAAACTGGTGCAGAAACAATGGCGCTTGCGTAGAAATCGACTTACCTTTACAAAAATAACATTCACTTCATTTTTATCGAGACAACACCTATGTTTTATGCACTAATCGCATCTAAATTAAATTATCTAGACATTGTCAGGATAGATTTTTGATCCATGCTTTTGAAGGCGAGATATTCAATTAACAAATTGAAAGACGGCTTTTTCAGCTATGCAATTCTTTCTTCACAAAAAAGACTTTCCCGACCGCTAAAGTCAATGAATCAATCTGAAATTTTTACAGAATAATTTAAACTAATTTTCTAAGAGATTGTCAGTTGGGTTTTTTGATATTCGTCACCGTTTCTGAGAAAATCAGATTTGAAGCGTGAAAATAGCCTTCTAAATCACACTAAAACACACTGGCTTTAGCCCTCTTTAGTCTTTAGCCTTCTTTAGTTAGTCGGAGACAAGAGCAGAATAAGGTATGCATTAACTATTTTATTCTAATCCGGTATCTGTAAATTGCTGAAAGATGGGACAAAGTATTAGCTAGCGATGGACAACGCTTTGAATATTCAGTTCGTAACCAATTTTTTTCAATAAAGTTTCGATGAAAACGGCACGAACTCTTTTATACCCCCAATAATTTTCTACAGCTTCTTCTTGGACACCGTTTTTTGTACAAGTTAGTCTTGAATCAAATTGTTTCTCCCTGATCGTGTAAAACAAATGCTTTGCGGTGTTGGAGACGTGTGCCAAGTATCATTCAAATTGAAATATGTGATTATGCTGCCTTCCAAAGGGAACGTGCCACTTGAGCCAATTAGTTCAGACACAGTGGCGTGAATGCGACATATGTTGGGCATCAATCCTAATCCCTAAGGTAACTTAAATTTTTAATCAATAAAATTGGATCAATTATTCATACATTTATGATTATAAATTATAAAAGTTAATTAAATTTTAGTACCACCCCAGTAAAATTTTTACAAAAATATAAAATTCAAAATTCTTTTTATTTCATAAATTTATAAAAAAAAAGATCTATAGGATCTTCACGTCCTTTAATTACATTTTAACTTTTTTATTAAACAATAAAATTCTATTAAATTTTATAAAAGACAGTATATATCTTATTCAACCGTTCATACAAAATTGTTCTAATTTTCAAGTTCTATATCTATTTAGATAAAACATCATAAAATTATAAAAAGCCAGATTAGGATTACTGCTGCAGTGTCTTAAATTTCGAAGACACTACAATGGCTTCGATTAGTACTAACTTTTGAATACCATTCCAAAGCAAACCACTTCTCGGTTAATCTGTTGAACCGTAATGAGTTGATCGATTACAAACGCTATTAAAGCGACTGTTCGCGTTTGCACTCCTTGAAATAATCATAACAGTTTTCTTGTAAATCTACTAATCACAAAAATCATTCGTAAAGACGGAATGCCACACTTGATCGCTTATTCGGTCAGTTGGTAAAACTCTTTTCGGCAGACAGAAAATAAGCTCGAAATGTACGTTGCGAGCGCAATATATTTGTAAGGTAAAGGAAAACAATAATGTTTTGATTTTCGCTGCGGTAATGAAAGTTCGGCCCTCATTGACCATGTATCGATAAATGAAAACAACAAATCACCCGAGTTCAAATAGCTGTGCCGTTTCATTTACAGGTAAGGAAACACGTGTACTTGAGTTCATGTCTAGTTCTTCAAAAGCATCGGGGAATTGCTAATGAGCCCAATTTTCACGAAGAGCCGTTGAAAAAAGAGAAAATAAGAGATTTTCCCTTTTTTCCACCTGGTGGGACGTCTCTCGCTCGCTCAATAATTTTCCGATGTAAATGTAAAGCTGAGAATTTGTAGAACACCACTCCGCGCGATCGGTAAACGATCTTGATAGCTCAAAACCCAAAACAACGCGAAAAAGCTGGCTGCTTCTTCAGTACGGTGGCTTCTTCTCCGATTAAGTTCCCCGGCTCTAGACAGTCCGTCGCTAGCAGGCGCCGAGTGTGGAAGTGATTCTTGTTGACTTGTTGGTTGTGGGCTGATCAATTCGGCACTTTGGCGAGTTTGGAAAATTTTCGCTTCGGTGGACAGCAGAAGTGAAGCCACTTGGTGTGCTGGTCAATCGCGGAGTCGCCTTATACTTGGTTCGAAATCGAGACTACATACAAAGCCACCGCGGTGCGGCATCAGTGCAGGCCGTTGCGTAATGCTTAGTTGGTGAAATATAACATCGCGGGTGATGAATAAATTAAGGTTTTTTTGTCGATTATAAGTGGTAGTACTACCTAGCATAGTACAAAAGTCGATCAGCTTCTGTTGATATGCGAAACTTTTTGTGATGCAGAAACGAAACCTACAGCTTTAGAAGCAATTGTTTGAGTGTTAATAAACATTAATCCTTCGACAACACAAAAAAAATATCGGTGTCATAACTGTTCCGTCTGTCGAAAACGGCTTACCTGTGCCAGTGTCAGCTCAAACATTAATCCAGAAAATACAGGGGGAGCAGTAACACACAGGTGCTTGCAACTCATAGAGCGCCAGGAGCTGTGGAGAAAAGTGTCTGTCATAAAAAACGACAGCATCGACAAAGTCGTTCAATTACTCATTTTTCTCGTGCGCGCGACACAGTGACGAATGCAGGCGCGAAAAAAAGAAAACGGTACAAAGTGAAGAAAATTGTAGTCTAATTGATCAGCTTCTGCTTCTGAAGTCACCTGAAGAAAAGTGTTCGACGTAATTTAGAACGAGAACGACGGAGAAAGCACACCGCTGATGACAATCGAGACTGAGACAGATTTGTTACGGTGCGAAGGAATTGTAGGTTGCTGACTCGCCAGATTCTGATGCCCTGTGGTTGTGATGGTGGTTTTGATGGTGGTTTTGATGAATGGATAACGACAAGTGATCTTCTATAGCTTTTGTGAAGCGGAAAATAGCGAAATTCTTTGGCGTGTTGAACAATCCGGAGCCAAAAGTTCGGAACAAAACGAAAAAAAAAACGGTGCAGGCTATTGTAGAAAAACGGTTCTGGCAACATGAAGCAGATAGGAAGGTAAGATGCTTTGTCACGGGGATCGGTTGGAATTTGTGATGTTAAGAGGCTCGAATCTGATTTACAATGGGGAGTTTGAGTATTTAGAATTCGATTCCAATGCTAACGGGAAATAAGAGTTTTAGAGGAGGTGTAGAGTTACATTATAGAAGTATGCATAATTTGATTATCGTATAATAAAAGAATATATTTTTAATACACTGTTTCTCAAAACTCCAGAATTCACGAAAAAAATTGATCATTTGTCCATTTTGAAATTGAAATTATTATTTGTTGCAATATTTCGAAAAAAAATGAAGTATTTGCGTCTACGTTTGTAATTTAAAATTAGATGCAATTTTGATCTAAATGAAGGATTTCTCACATCTAGCGAAGATTTTATCAATAAGGTTAGATTGGGTACAATTTAAGTTAGAGTGATTGATTGTAGGTTTATTTGACCTCGACTTTATACATGTAGTCTTTCGCCGAAGAAAAAATTATGTTAGATATAATTGACATTGAAATTCTTAGAATTGATTTGAACTCATGGAAGCTTATTATAAACGAAACCGTTTTGATACATTCTTCTTCTAAATCATAAGAGCAAATTCAGCAGCTGCAAGATTCATATGGGTGGTCTATAATATAACTGAAACTGAAACAAACGTATCCCCAGCAAGCCGTTTCAGTTTTATTTATTCTAACAGTTCTACTGTCAAATTTAAAACTGGTATACGCTGCCGTTCTATTTTTTCTATATTTGAAACACAGATAAAACGCTGCTAAGGCTGCCAGTTTATTTTGTTATAATTTCTAGATTTAAATTTTAAAACTGACATAAATTATGCATCTAGACAGTCACGTACCCAGAGGGGGGGTCCGAGGGGCCCTGGCCCCTCCCGAAATCAAAAATAGATATATAATTATCTAGAAAATCTCAGACATGTGTGAAATAACAAGAAAGTAAACGTAAAGAAATGTGATACAATAACAGTTGCAGTGGAAAAGTTTAAAGTGTCTGTTAAAAACACCCGTTAAAGGCACACAGAAAATTAGGTACATAAGCAATCTTCAGTAGCATTATTTTTTATCTTTAGGCCCATCCCGAAACGAAATCCTGGGTACGGGCCTGCATCTAGAACTGAAAAAATTCTTTGTTCACTACTGGATATGCCCTAAGAGAGTAGTGAACTTCATTGATGTGAAAATAAAACCAAAATTCTTACTCTTTATCTCATCTCATTTTGACGTCATGAACAATTTTACAACGCTAATTTGCCACTCCTCTAACCACTCCGTGTCACAATTGGTCATCGAAATTGCAATTATTTGATTATGCAATCTTTTTTGTTCTCCCGCTTTATTCGATACCTATTTTCCTCTAGATGTGCAAAGATGCATTTGTCATAAATGATCATAGAAAAAAAACTTGTTTCAATCCACCTAGTAGTGTAATTATGCCTTTCTCATATCAAGCATACACTCTAAAAAATTTTGAATTTTACAGGTGACTTAATCCCTCATACGATGTAATTCATAAAGACCTAATTTGTCAAATGACGGAAAATCTCATTTGTAATGACTTAATGTTAGATGTGCTTGAATTTTACTGGTTTCGACTGTAACTTGCGTTCTGCTGGCAGGTTCGACTGTATAAATTTAAATGCACCTTTTACCTGCCAAGCAGATGCATGCTTCTGTGGCTCAGTCGATTAACAGACGTACTTACGATCAAATGACTCTCGGTTCAAGTCGCGGCGGTTGCTATCAGTATTCTTTTTTTTTATTTCAATGAATTTTATGTCATGGAGTCTTAGACACAATATTAAATGTTCTTCGACGTAAATTTGCGTGAACTGCGACGCTCCATTTATGTGCATCTAATAAGATGTAAAATCACAGGGATTTTTTTAAGTGTGTACTATCAATACTGTGGTATTCTTCAAAATAGTTTTTTTCGATTCTTGAAAGATCAACCGGAATTGGGTTAGTTGACCGTTTACTAATATTAACTACCGATACGAGTAGTGTTTTGGCCGATTTAGAATTTTTTCACGTTTTTTTCAGGTATTTCGTACAAGACCACAGGATCTTCTATTGAAACCTAAGTTTGTGAAAATTTGTCAAACCATCACTAAGAAAAGTGAGTGAGATCATTTAAAAAAATATGACCACTATTTCCTGTGCCTCCGGAATCGGAATCTGGGATCCAGGATAGCCGAAATTAGTTTGTTTGGCCGTTTATTGATAAGGACTACCGAATTTAGTAGTTTTGGCCAGTTTAGAATTTTTTCTTCGTTTTTTGTTTCGCCCTTCTAAGTGATGGTATCAAAGTTTTTACACACTTTAACCTATAATTCCGGAACCGGAAGTGGGACATAAATGAAATTCAGAAGTTTTGTATAGACCAATTGAATCAATCTTTGTTGAAAAGCGAGTAAATGATTTTAAATTCGAATTTTTGCACTAATCACCTTATAATTCCGGAACCGGATGTCGGATACAGATGACATTCAGAAGTTTTATGAAGGACTGTTAGACCATTCAGTTTGTGAAAATCGGTCACGCCATCTCTGAGAAAAATTATTATGTTATTATGTTTTTTTTTTTGCATATTTTATACCATAACACCGAAACCGGAAGTCAGAATCAAACAAATTATTTGTACAAGTTTTTGCACATTTTACCTCATAATACCGGATCCCGAAGTTTGTCTGATTGATTGGGTGTCATCGTGAAAAAGTTGACCTTGTTTCAATTCAGAAACACATTGAAATTAATATTCTCGAAGAAGGAATCTATGATTATTTTTTAGTTTTTGCCTTTCTCATATAGAAAAGCTATACATTCACTGTGAAAACCGACTTTTGAACCGAGGCCCGGAGTGCCGAATTTCATATACCATGCAGCTTCAGATTCAGCTCGACGAACTGAGCAGATGTCTGTGTGTGTATTGTCACTCACTTTTCTCAGAGAAGACTGAACCGATTTTCACCACCTTAAATTCTACTGAAAGGTCTTAAAATGCAATAAGAATATCTCAATTTTCATTCGGATCCAACACCTGGTTCGGGAGGTAGGGTGCTTAGTGTAAAAATGTCAATTTCAAGAATATTTTTCTCATAAGTTACCAATTCTTTCAATTGACTAGTAAATTTCTCTAGCTTTCAGATCATGATAGTCTGTAACTAAATAAGGACTTGATAGTCCCATAAATGATTTGCTGAATTTTATCCAAGTCCGACACATTGTAAATAAATTTGTAGGTAATATTAGTTAATGGATGAATGAATAAGATTGTCACTATGTATCCATTT
The DNA here is from genome assembly GCF_030247185.1 of Malaya genurostris. Taxonomy (NCBI): domain Eukaryota; kingdom Metazoa; phylum Arthropoda; class Insecta; order Diptera; family Culicidae; genus Malaya; species Malaya genurostris. The sequence goes on along the minus strand of NC_080572.1, from coordinate 231,438,747 downwards.
TTCGGTTCCAGAAGTACCGACAAATAATTGTGCTCACTTCACTTTCTTACATATAACTGAATAGATTTCCATTAACTTAAATTATGCACCAGAAATCTTCAAAACTCTTTTGTAAATTTTTTTCAAAAAGTAGTATTCTGATGAATTTCTGCTGTAATATATAGGAGGAAATAAATAATATGAGAAAGGCATCATTACACCACTTCGATGGATTAAAACTAATGAAGTACGCTACATTGTACATTGCGAAAAAAATTGTAATTTACTGATGACGCAAATCTACACATGACTCAATTCATAAGAACGTAATTCGTTAAATTAATGGCATTCACTATCTTTTTGCAGAATCTTTCTACAATGCAAGTTAGGCAGTCATCGTGTGCTGCGAAATTTGAATAAAGTGAAAATATCATCAGGTAACTTTTTGATGTAAGATTTTTTTTCGACTAAATAAGCTTTTCATCCGTATAAAAGGTCTGATACGTAGTCGCTTGCTAATTACTTACTAACACTTAGCAGTGCGGGTTCGGGTCTATAAGAAAAAGTATTTTCGGATTCGGGTCGGGAAAAAGTTTGTCATTTTCGATCGGGTACGGGTCGGGTTCGGCTTTAGAAAAAAGTTTACCTGCCCATCTCTAATGGACATGTAGCCCCATTTTCGGTTCAGCACTACGCTACGTTTAAAAATTTCATTTTATAGATTTATAACGACTATTCAAACAATATGTAGCCTTGGAAGGATCAGAAATGTTGATTTCCAATTGTTTTGTTTGTCGTGTACAGTGTCTTAGAAGAAAAAATGGTTGTTGTTGTGAGAGACTAAGAATTTCAATGGAAGATTTTTGATTGCATTACACCAACAGCTAAGAAATATTTCTTGTTTTGTGAAGAAAAAAAAAGCGAGACCTCGCATTGAAGAAAGGAATTCCGATGAAAACCGTGAACTAAATATAATATATACGAAACTGTCATTCATGTTAGGAAAAATCACGACAATGGAATGAAAAACAAGAAAGTCTAGACATTGTTCGTTACTAACTGATGTTTTGACCACCAATTATATAATGTATATAGTTTTATCTACTCAAATCGAGGCGGTTGTTTGTAAGGTTTATTTTCCGTATTTTGAATTTGCACCTCTGTATGGAAATCAAAAAAGTAGTCCCACGTCAGAAAATAGATATCAAGACAAGATACCATGACATAAATTGTAATTACTGTAAATATAAGATGATACTTAAGCAATAAAACGAGCTTAAAATCGTGAAACAAGGATGAAAATTTTTGACAGCATCATATGAAATCTAAATCTAAAATTTAGTGTCGACGGTATCGATATTTTTTATTCTCAAAAATCGATTTTTCATCCGACTATCATGAAATTTTCAAGGAGTGAAGAGAAATAATTCAAGTTAGCTTTGACAGCACTTCATTTAATTTTTTTTGCCATTATATCCTGCGACTTTTCCTTAACCCCAGCCATAAGGTTCTACTACATTCTTCACTACTTTAGGTTGTTTTAGAAAGTACGCCTTCATAATTTTCTATTGGATCCAGTTCCGGAGTGTATGGGAGGTTTATTTATTTCGGTACGAAATCTACATTATTCGCCTTATGCCACTCTAGCTCGCACTTCGTGTAGATATAATTGATACCAATTCCTGCCAGATGATCTTCGGATCGAAATGAGGCTTTAGAAGAGGAAAAAACAACTTTTGGAAACACTCTACCAAATACACCTGTCCATTCATGGCTTGCGGTAAAGAAAAGTGTACTCCGCTTGTACAAATTGCTGACCAAATAAAGAATTTTTTGGCTGGCTTCAGCATCTGAACCTCAGCGTTTCAGTTTGGGTTTAGTATTCTGTACGGGAGTCTTGCTCACATGCAACATTTTAGACACATCTTGAAGTAAGGCGTTCGGTTTCCGGTTGTGATTGTTCTCATTGACTTAAATGCCTCTGAACCGATTTCAACAAACCTAGGCTCATTTGAAAGCGACTATTGAATAATGGATCAATTTCAAACATCAAATGACTGTGATTCCAGAGATATAATGGTATAAGCGACGTAAACGACAGAACGCGTTGTTTTTTTACCGATCAACTCTCTCAAAGATTCGAGCTTAGTCGATTTTAACAAGGCTAGGCTCGTTTGAAAGCTACTGTTGTATTGTGGACCAAGCTCGAAGATCAAATGGCTGTCACTTCTGGTTCCGGAGATATAACGGTTTCAAGTGGCGTAACCGACTAACCGGACATTTTCCATCGGCTGAATTTTCACGAAATTGACCCAACAAATTTCGAAAAACTTTGGCTTATTGTAAATTTAGTTCCGAATTTTAATTCGATTTCTTAAACGCTACGACAGTCCACAATAGCATCTCGATCAATTCGTCCGAGCAGGCTGCACCATTAGAGCAATCACACTCGACAGTCACATCGCTCAAATCAAACAATAGCACCAAATCAAATGGCCTTGGTTTGATAATGTTTTATCAAAACATTGGGGGAATTAATAGCTCTCTTACCGACTATAACCTTGCTTGATCCGATTTTGCTTACGATCTATATATATTCACTGAAACATGGCTGAATAACCAAACATTATCGAAGCAGATTTTTGGTAATATGTATACAGTTTTCAGACAGGTTAGAAATTCACATAACAGTGCTAAAAAACGGGAGGATGAGTCCTAGTCGCCTGTCGCTCTGAAATCAATTCACGCCAGTTATCTATACCGAACTGCAATTGTGCTGAAAAAATTTGGGTTGCTATCACTTTCAACAATTACACACTTTACCTCTGCGTGCTGTTCTTACCACCTGATCGTGTCAATGATTTTGATCTAATTGACCAGCACTTAAAATCTCTTTCGTTTGTAACGGAGCAAGTATCCTTGAATGATAACCTTATTCTGATAGGCGATTTTAACATTCCTCGTATAAAAGGGGGTTATCTTCCTCTAAATACTTCTACCCTTATTCTACAAGCTCGTCGTTATCCTCTACAGCTCTAAAATTATTGGATGACTATAACACAGCTGGTTTAATCCAATTAAATGGAGTTTAAAATAGTTTAAAATAACAATGGGCGCTACGTTAACGTACAACGTAATGAAACGGGCTTTCCAACTCAAATATCACTTGATGGAGTTCAAGCATCAACATCTCTCGATATCTGCGACCTTTTTCGTAAGCACTTTAGCATTCTTTTTCGGACGAAGTTTTAACTGACGATCATGAATTCATGAAGCGACAAGTAACGTACCTCCGCGTACTCCCATTGGCTCTTATCCAATTATTACGACCACTGTCGTTAGCAAAGCGTGCTCCAAGCTGAAATCATCTTTCAGTGCTGGTCCTGATGGGATTCCATCTATATTACTAAAAAGATGGTCAAATGGTATTTTGATTCTCTTATCCATACTGTTCATCAACTCTCTAAAAACAGGATATTTTTCGGCCCTAATTTTTCCATTCCTTAAAAAAGGCAGTAAAACCGATATATTAAATAGGGGTGACCGGGGCTAGTTGGCCGAAGGGGCAGGTTGGCCGAGTGGCTTTTATGAAAGGGCTATTATGCACAAAGGCGACATCTATTGTGATTTTGGTGGAGTATTAGGCCACCCATGTACCGACGTAATTTCAGGTGTTTTGGTGTCGTCGTTTGTGCAGGAACCCGTTTATTTTTTTTTCGACACTTTTGAGTAAATTTATGTGTTTGTGCAGTAATATGCGTAACGCGAATCAATTATCATCCGAACTCCAAAAGCATTGTACCGCTGGAAAGAGCATTCAAACCCCTAAAATAAAGTATGATAGATTCCAGTGTTCTCTTATTTCTGTTAGTGTAAATCGTAGTTGTTCTCGGAAACATCCATAGGGGTTGGTTGGCCGATTTGTAAATTTAGTGTATTCGTGAAATGCAACCTTTTTTCTGAGTGAACTTAAATGTTACGCTAATGTTGATGATTATAAGTGTTGTAATCATAGTTAATTAATATGCATGTACATATTACTTTTCGCTCGGTATTATTATTCCCTCATACATACATATTACTTACTACGAGTTACTACAGTTTTCTTATGAGGAGTGATATCTGTGTTTCACATATTTCATCATACTCGGCCAACCTACCTCGGCCCTGGGGTTAGTTGGCCGATTTTTTTCTCCGTTAATAACTTTATCCATCATTTTTCTATAGTTATGAAAAAATTCACAAATGTGCTCAAAAGATATGTCTTCAAGACAGCGTAAACCATTTATCAAAAAGTCTAACCAGAATGAGTACAGAAATTTCGAAACGAAAACTCGGCCAACTCGGAAGTTATCGTATGCCGTTTTTGCAGTCGCAACTGGACATTTTAACAAACTGGTGTAGAGTAAACCATATGACCGTTAATGCTTCAAAATGTTCTGTTATTTAATTCACTCGCAAACGTTCTATGATTGAATTCGACTACTCGATCTTACAAACTGTTCTTAGACGAGAGTCGTCTATTAAAGACTTGGGAGTCGTCTTGGATTCGAAAATAAATTACAAACAGCACATTGAATATACTATAAATAAAGCCTCGATGCTTTTAGGGTTCGTCTTTCGTGTGACTTCAAAAACATATATTGCCTAAAATCATTATATTGTGCTTTGTTCCGTTCTACACTAGAATATGCAGCTGTAATTTGGACACCCTACTATTAAAACGACATTCAACGCATATAAGCTATTCAACATAAATTTTATCGTTTTGCGCTTCGCCAACTACCATCTTCCCTAAATCTTCCGAGTTACCAAGATCGTTGCAAGCGTACAGATCTCGATCTACTGTCCGTTCGCAGAAATGTATTCAAGGCAGTTTTCTTCGCTGATCTTCTCCAATCACAAATTGATTGCTCGGAGCTGTTATGTTTGATAGATTTTGATAATCGTCGTCTTTGTCTTCGAGCACATCCTTTCATACGCATTCCTTCCGCTAGAACAAACTATGGTCACAACGAGTCAATTGTCAGTATGTGTCGACTTATTTAATCGCTGTTCAAGTCAGTTCTACTTTCATCTAACTCGTGACACTATCAGGAAATTGTTTTCTCTAACACTATCGCTTTAAAAATGTATCGTTAGTTTTGAGAATTTAGTGATGTAGTTATAATAGTCAATACAAATCCTTGCCACAATATTATACGGTGCGAGAAGGGCAAGTGTTAAACCAGTCCGAGACATCGATTGAAGTCGAAAAAATTGATAAGAAAGCTATGGTCTGGCAAGCAATTTGTAGCTGCGGTAAGATTTAGAAACCCTTCATCGTCACTGCTTAAATGAACAGCAAAATATATATCTAGGAATGTTTACAAAAACGACTCCTACCCATGATTCGAAGCCACAAGGATCCTGTTGTCGTCTGGCTAGATCTTGCTTCTTGCCACTACTCGAAATCAACGGTAGAATGGTATACTACCAAAAATGTCACTTTCGTCCCAAAAGACATAAATCCACCAAAATGCCCACAACTTCGACCAATTGAGGAATTTTGGGCATTAACGAAGGCACATCTTAGGAAACATGTCTCGGCAGCCGAAATCATTCAACAGTTCGAGAAAGATTGGAAAAAAGTGTCAAAACTTGTCGCCAAGAAGTCTGTACGGAATTTAATAAGGAACGTTTGCATGAAGGTGCGCCAGATAGTCTACTGGCTAAGTAGCAAATGTTGAGAATAATATTCTGTAGTTGTAGTCTAATATTATCAGTATATCAAATAAAATTTGAATATCTTGTGAATTATTTACAGCGAAATCAAAGTGCGTCCATACTTTTTGGGACAGTTTTTTTTGTTTCAATTATAGAGGTTTTAACACCTTAAGGTCATTCGCCTCTTCGGACCAGAAAATCTTTCTGGCCCTATGTGCGGGGTTGGGAATCGAACCCAGGTGGGCTGCGTGATAGGCATCGACTATCCCATCACGCTATACCCGTCCCCCTTTTTGGGACAGTCTTTAGACAACGTGGAATTCACGATTTAAATTTTTTTCTAATAGTACGATGTGACCGATTCTTATTCTCACAGTACACGTGCAAAACTTTTTCGCGCATGCATTGTTCTTTCTTCACAATTTTGAAAACTCTTGCACGCCTGAAAAAATTATGTCACAGAGTATAAACAATACACATTAAACTATGCCTTCGCGAAATTTCAATTAATTTTGCAGAAATCGATCGAAAGATAGAGCAATTTGAGTGTGTGCGGTTTTTAACAGTACATCCTTCAGACGACTGGATTATAATTTTGTTCTCACAATAATTCAGTGAATTTTCATATATCTTCGTCTTATCCGTTCGTTTTGAGTAATGGAAAGGACCTTATAACATTATTATCAAATGCATTGTGACTTAACTATTCAACACATACCACCAAGCAGACGTAAAGTTTAACTCTTATTGAAATGATACGTTTTCCGAATTAGTGATATTAGTACAAAACATCCGAATGGTCGGTCACCGGTCAATAGCTTCTCGTGTTTAACTGCATTTATTCGATTATATGTATTGAAAACTTACTGATGATTTTTCTCACTGAAAACTTAATTGGATAAACCCAATATTCTTGGCCATATGCTCAATTTTTCTGGGTAATTATTGCATCGTGTGATAAGTTTTCAATTGCCGAGCTGTTGTACATTTCTAATCAGATATTTCACAGTAAAAATGTCTGGCATCGTTATTCAAAATTCGGGCTTTCTTAGTTGTCAACAGCTAACATCCAGCACTCCAATTTTAAAGGTGTTTGCTAGTTCTACTACGTTGCGTCTAAAAATTACCCTTCCCGTTAGGGCTTCCCGAAAGTGACGATTCTCTGCTAGGTAATACGGCAATTTCACTTATCTTTCCATCTAGAACACATCACCCGTAGGATTCCTTCTGACACAGTGAACTATTGAGCTAACAGCTAGCTAGCGAATAGCTTAAACCAGAAGCCGTTGCGGTGGAACGAATTTATTATGCGCCAGGTCTAACCGCTTTAGCCGCGAGCTAGTTTTGACACCAGCACCTGAACGGGTGGATGAGTTTCTGTGGAGGCCGAAGGGACGAAGGGAATGATAGATTAGCGTGGAAAGTAGGTGTTTTCGTGGCGGGTGGTTTTGATCGTCTGTTATCATCACCGGGTATTTTGTAACTTTGATTTGGTTTTGGTCCGCTATTTTCGAGTCGAATTTTACAATCCTGGGAATTAGTCTCATTTTTACAGATCGATGATTTTTTATTTAGTTCACCAACGACGACTACCGACCGTCTCAAGTTCAAGTCGGTTCGGTATATCTTCGTTGTTTATAAAGCAGGTAACAGCAAACAACTTTCCGCTATAGTTATATGGGAATGATTTGCGTTTTTGTTTTATCCCTTTGACGAGTGTGAGTTTGACTTTGGATTCGTAACAGCTTTAGCAGCCACGCGCTGTACATATCGTTCAAGGGTTATACCAAACTATTATCCGCGCAAAACAGCAATTTAAATTAGAACCTCATCGAACGGAAACCGAGTAATTGAATCGTATGCACATTTGGATCTTCCTAATCTACAAGCTTGCGAATGAAAACGAACCTTTTATTCATTTCACATTCGATTGAGTCTTAGATAGTTTGCAGTTAGCGGTTCGTCGAAGATGAACAGTAAATTGTTTGAGTACATTCTGCGGTTTTGGGAAATACGTTCATACAGACAGTTCTTCACAGATGTTTAGTTTCGAAGAAAGCTCAGCTGCGTGGGTAGCTATCTGCAGTCAGCAGCGTAAGACATTCACTGTGTTAAGAAGCCTTTAAATACCAAAGAGCAATTTCGTTGTATCAGATGTCGTTCAGCGTCTATTATGGTATGTCACTGTAGAGATGTTTTGGCCACGTAATTTCAGGCATAGGCCCCGAATTAATCGAACAAGTTTGTCGAAATTACAGCGCTTACGTTTGCAAACCTGCATTTTCATTAGAACTCACACTTTTTCTATTATTTTATTGAGATGATCAATCTAATACCGTTTTCGTTTTAGAACCTACACGCGGGCGACTCTGACTCCGAGTAAAACGAACACGTGGTACGCGCCCTAAACAACAACTCATATAAAAAAGAAAAAAATAAACAAACTCGCATGGATGCGTGGTGCAACCCGAGAAAATTTTCAGAGCGAAACTACGCGATTTGAGTCCGATCTAGAGCGACCCCAGGTTGCTAAAACAAACACATCAAAAGTTGTTTTGACGACTCTGGGTCAGCTCTCGGGCTGCTCTGATCAATAAACAAAAACGGTATAAAGATTACATCCCAATTTGGCATTTTTCTTTCGAAAGCGATTCAAGTTTTCCATCACCCATCACCACGTGTTTTTCAATATGTTTCACTCGCTTTTCCAAAACACTCTGATATTTCACTTTATTTGTAATAGAATAAAGTGCCTATGAATCGTTCCTTATAATCGCTTTTAATTTTATAGAACTTTAGAATTACTTTTTTTCACTGTACAGTGGTTCAAAAGCCCAATTTTAAGCTCTTGATTGATAACACGTTAAAAACGTTGTTTTCGAGGTACAGTATCTTCGGTAAAGTTGATGAGAATGATATGCGCTATTTGTTTGAAATTTTTGTTTTCGCTTCCAATCCCCCTTGAAGTGAGATGAAAACATTTTAGTTCAGGGTAAACATGCAAAAAGTAATTTCAAACAAATTTGTAGAAGGTACTATTCCCGTTACATACAGGGTCCGCCATGTAACTTTATTTTAAACATGCAATAAAACACTAACGTTTCATTCGATTTCGAAATTTATTTTTCATATTAAAGTACAATCCTTCCCGTTAATCATTCAAATGGTTGCCTCGGCTGGCCTTGCAGTGCGCCAGTCCATGTCCAGTTTTTTAGTCCATTTTCGATTGCATGCAGCTTTATTTCAGCTATGGCAACACGAATGTTGTCCTTCAAGGCTTGAATTGTCTCTGGTTTGTCCACGTAACACTTATTTTTGACAGCTCCCCAAAGATAATAGTCTAACGGCATTAAATCACAGCTCCGAGGCCGCCAAACGACATCCGAATTTCGACTGATAATTCGATCTTCGTAGACTGTGCGCCGTCTTGTTGGAACCAAATGGTGTCCAAGTCTTCCTCTTCAAGTAACGGGAAGAACCAATCGCTAATCATGGCGCGGTAGCGCTCGCCGTTGACCGTGGCGGCGGCTCCTGCCTCATTTTCTAAGAAAAATGGCCCAATGATGCCGCCAGACCAAAATCCGCACCAAACCGTCACTCTCTGAGGATGCATCGGCTTCTCCATGATAACGTGCGGGTTTTCCGTCCCCCAGATGTGACAATTTTACTTATTAACAAACCCGCCGAGATGAAAATTTGCCTCATCCGAGAAGATGATTTTTTGGCAAAAATCGGCGTCTTCTTCAAGCTGATCGCAAGCTATTTTCACGCGTTCCTAAAGAGTATACAAAACCATTTCCGTTCAGCGGAAGGATAAAACTATGTTTCTGTCAAATCAGAAGTGACATTAAGGTTACCAATGTCGAAATAACCGCTAGTTCAAAAAAAAGTTAGATGGCGGATATAGAGTATTTTCTGAAAATCGTCTCCTAAAACTAATTTTTGTAAGAAAACTTATGTCTTTTTAATTTCTATGAGTTTTTTTTACGTTATACATCATGTAGTTATTCATCATTAAAAACTACACAGCTTTCTCGAATATGTTAACTATGAACCTAGAACCTACGTAGAATTCATGATATAGAGTATTTTCTGAAAATCGTCTCCTAAAACTAATTTTTGTAAGAAAACTTATGTCTTTTTAATTTCTATGAGTTTTTTTTACGTTATACATCATGTAGTTATTCATCATTAAAAACTACACAGCTTTCTCGAATATGTTAACTATGAACCTATCATTTCAGTTTAATGAAAGAGTCATTTTTTAAGTTTTTTTTAAATATGGTAATTCTAATTTGTATATGATCAAAAGGCGCAGAAAGGTGCAGATGAGACCACTTACATATAAAAGTACTTCAAGCGATCTTTCATATCGTATGTAGGAGAGATATGTTCTTTACAAATATCCTTGTCCTTGACATTCGCTATGAGGTTCGAGGTTCGTTGTATGTGAGATCAGATTTCAGTATTTAAATGGTAATGGTCACAATAGACACAATGCCACACACACTGAGCTTCGTTCGGTAATTTTTCCATCTTTGGACGAGTTTAGAACACCCGAACTACCGAATATTTTCATTCTACTGTTTACATATGTTTACAGCAGTACCTTACGGTACAGCTGTGATAACATGTTATTTTTACCGAAAAAACAGCTACCGAAATTTGAACAGCGGAGATCGGTAATCCAATTTAAGTGCGAATAAATATAACAGTTTTATAATTGTTTTGACAGACGTTTTTTTGAGAGCGAGATAAGAGCCTGTCACTCACAAAACAGTAACTTTTGTAACCCTTCGTAACGCCTACAATTTACAAAAAAAGTAACGCATGCAATGCTTGGTAATGCCTATAACTTACAAAAAAGTAACGCATGACACGCTCCGTTTAACTCCCATAAAAGTAACGCATCTAACGCTTCGTAACGCCTATAACTTACAAAAATGTAACGCTCCCCAACACCTATAACTTACTGAAAAGTAACGCATGTAACGCTTCGAAAACTTACAAAAATGTAATGCTCCGTAACGCCTATAACATACTAAAAAGTAACGCCTGTAAGGCCTATACATTACAAAAAAGCAACGCATATCACGCTTCGTAACGCCTATTATGTACAAAAAAGTAACACATGTAACTCTTCGCAATGCTAATAACTTACAGAAATGTAACGCTTCGTAACGGCTATATCTTACAAAAAATAAACTCATGTAACGCCTATAACTTAGAGAAAAGTAACGCATATCACGCTTCATAACGCCTATAACTTACGAAAAAGTAACACATACAACGCTTCGTAACATCATAACTCACAAAAAAGTAACACATGTAACGCTTCGTAACGCCTCCAACTTACAAAAAAGTAACGAATGTAACGCTTCGTAATGCCTATAACTTGAAAAAAGTAACGCATGTAAAGCCTTTAACTTACAAAAAAGTAACGCATATCACGCTTCGTAACGCCCACAATTAACCAAAAATAAAACACATGTAACGCTTTGCAACGCGAATAACTAACAGAAATGTAACGCTTCGTAAAGGCTATAACTTGCAAAAAATAGACTCATGTAACGCCTATAATTTACGTAAAACTAACACATGTAACACTTCGTAACGTCATAACTCACAAAACAGTAACGCATGCTACGCTTCGTAACGCCTCCAACTTACAAAAAAGTAACGCATGTAACGCTCCGTAATTCTTTTAACTTGGAAAAAGTAACACATGTAACACCTTAAACTTACAAAAAAGTTACGTTCCGTAACACTTATAACTTACCGAATAGTAATGCAATGCTTCGTTACTTAATAACTCACCAAAAAGTAACGCATGTAACACATCGTAACGCATATAACTTATAAAAATGTATCGCATGTAACGCTTCGTAACGCCAATAACTTACTAAAAAGTAACGCATGCAACGCTTTGTAACACCTATAATTTACAACAAAGTAACATTGCGTAACGTAACGCAAGTAACGCTTTGTAACTTCATAACTCACAAAAAAGTAACACGTGTTGCGTTTCGTCACGCCTATAACTTACTAAAAAGTAACACATGTAACGTTTCGTAACACCTATGATTCACAAAAAGTAACTTATGTAATGATTCAATAATTTTTAGTTGGTTTGACGTAAAGTCGCCATAACACTAGTCTTCTCGCTCTATGCCTATTTTCTGCTCAAGCACTGAGTAAGAGAGTATATTTATAATCGCTTGTCACCTTCTCTACTGGTGCCAGTCGCTGACTGGATGTTCGATATACGTTCTGTCATGTCTAGTCGTGTTTTAGAGCTGTGTCTATCACAAGGCTTGGGGTAGCAAAATGATAGCGCGTATGCACGGAATGCATAAGAACGCAACCGATTTCATCGGCTGTGTTTACAAATAATTACAAAAATCGATAATATTTTTTTTTAAATACATTTATTTTATAGGCAATATACATAAGTTTTTCTTCGCCGTGGCATCCACAATACATAGTACTTTAAACCTAATGCATTCCGAATATCATATTAGTATTTTGGTATTCAATAGTTAATATAAACACTGTTTTTAACAAGCGATTTGCTATTATATATTACATTAAATAAAATACATTCATTTTGTACATGATCTTACATCTATTTCAAGTTTGTTTGTATCAGTTCATCACTTTTAATTAAGATAAGATAGCTGGCTATTGGTTGAACTCATGGAAGAGAAAACAGTCTAACATAAAGTAAAATTTGAATTGGAACTCCAATGGACTTAATGAAATAATAAAGAAGTTTCATGTAAAGAACGTCACGACAAGCAAGAATGTCGCGAACTGGGGCATTGGATAGTCTACCTTGGGTACGCAAGGAATTTAATAGTTGAGATCTGACATCACGATACTCCACGCATGTCCAAACGACATGATCAATATCGCGATACCCTTCGCCACAAGCACAATGATTAGTCTCGGAAAGTCCAATTCGAAGGAGATGTGCATCTAACGTGTAGTGATTGGACATAGGTCTAGAAAAAATTGATAATAATAACAAAAATAAAAATTCAATCACAAAGCATGTTCCATTATGCTGCTTGAAAAGTATTACTAACAATTTAATGTGAATTTCTTATACAGCAGTGAGAGGAGCACAGGTTTTCGTATAATTGACTCAATCGAAAAAGTGCATGAGAGGTGAATCAATTTGCTTCAATTCAAACAATGTCTTTATCTATATAATCAATATTTGAATGGAATTGTTTTTCCGCTCAAAATGTATAATCGTCATGAAATTTACGACACAGATAAGAACAAAATTTTCAAAGTAGATTTTATAGTTATTTGAACTTGTAGTCCTGGTTATTTGACGGCCGCAAAAACTTTTTACGGCTGTTACGGTTTCTGAGTTCCTGCTCTGGAAATAGATTTTCGAAAACTCCATTGGAACTTTCACAGATTTCGAATGAAATGTTAATGAGAAAGGTATCATTTATTTATTTATTTATTTATTTGGAGCAGGGAAAAGCCCGATGGAGATGAAATTTGGCAATCTCTCTCTCCAGCAGGCATAAAACGTCCTCATCATTCGTATCAAGAAATTACAATCATTACACCACACTTGAAAGTTTGCGCGACGGAACCGAACGACCTTAAAAGCAGCTTCTAGAATACATTGTTCAACTTCCATGCAGCGAAAAAGTTCACGCAGATTTTGTTCTGTTATGTGTAAGCCGGGGAATGTGCCACTTGAGCCTATTACAGGGTGTCCCCCGATAAATTTCGAATTTAAAAATGCAATAATAAAAAAACTATTTGATAGATTTCAATGATTATACGTTTATTTGAAAAGGTTCACACATGAAATTTACTTATGAAAAATGTTTGGTTTCAACAGAACGGTGCTACGTGCCACACAGCCAACGAAACAATCGATGTTCTGCGAACAATCTTTGAAAATCGAATAGTCAGCAGAAATTTTCTGATGTGCAGATGTGAATTAGCCTCCGAAACAATTGAAGACCTCAAGCACGAAATTCAAGTTTCCTTTGATGACATAAGGCCAGAAACAATTGAAAATGTACTCAAAAATTGGGTGGTTTGGGTTTCCTACTGCATTTATAATTTTTCTTGGGACACCCTGTAGTTCTGATTCTGAACCCATCCACTTCCTTCATTTTCTGCATATTCTTGCATGTGTTTCACTAAATTGCATACTAAATTATATTATGCAAATGTAAGTTGTCGATCGCTACCAATATAAAAATTGTTTCCGCATGTTTATTTTTTCATAAACTTGAACCAAAGAGCATTCGTCTTCTTCAAGGTCGGATCAGCTCTGCGGATTACACAAAAACACAAAGAAATCCAGTCATGGAAATCGAGGGGATCAAAAAGTAGCACGGCTGATTTGCCACCGCACACATAAAAACTAGTTCACCGAAGTAGGAAAATTATGCTAGCGACGGTTTGATTTGTCATCTTCGAAGTCATTCGGGTTTAAATGGCTCGACCGCATCAGCTTTTCCGGACTTGTGTTGATTATTGGGTCTGGAACTCGCAATACCACCAGCAAATGACTGCAATTGAACCGTGTTGATCCTCCTTTTTGCTTCACTGAATTCGTCATGGCCCGGATCTGACCGATCAAGCGCACAAGCTAGGTTCCCATTTCGTTACACCTGGTCGCTGAACCGATTGGGGATTTGCTGGCCGAGTCAGAACGTGCCATTGACGAGATCTAGTTTAAATTGTCTGTAGTGCACAGTTCGACGACAGCAAGACGAACGTTATGACGTGACTTCACAGATCATAATTATTGCTGCTTTAGTTAACATTCTTAGATGTGACATTTATTGAACAATTTATCAAAATATAGTTAGATAACTTTGTAATTTATGCATAAGATAAAATATCTTGGTAGACTTGCGAAAAACAGCTCCAATCGAATTTCCAACCACCATTGCGCTACTGTAGATTGCTGAAACAAAAAAAAAACATCCGATCCATGAATGATCTTCTTCCTGCTGTCATTTCGCATTCCACAACCAACTTGAGCGCCACTGTTGATCAAACAAACCAGATCCATTAATTAGTAATCTTGAATAATATCCGCCAACCATTTGCTCTTTGCTAAACACCTACGTTGCGGTATCCTCAGACCGGTCGGTTTCGGCGACCTGCGAAATCAAGTTGCTGCAACCTGAGCTTATCCATCTTCGCTGACCCATGCATATCCCCGTGGGTCATTCCTCATGTCAAATCGGTTCACGTTTGCCCAGTCGCAGAAAAAAAAGAAGAGATACTCTCGAACAACGATGCGTCCAACAACAATTTGCAATAGGGAAAAAAAACGACCAAACTGCAGTGGAGAGTAGAAGAAAATCTAATAAAAACAAAATTTTCTTATTGTTTCAGATTACGTCACGTCGGATGGTGTGCTTTCATCATAGTGGCGGCACAGGTGAGTTATTAGTTCGGCAGGGCTATTTAGCAGGTCGCGACCGTCCACCAGAGTAGGCGCTGCATTTACGTACACCCTCGGACCACAACATTGCGGCAGTGCCCACGGATGTTCAGTGAGATAGGGTAGTGCGAGAGTAAACCGAGCATGAAAATTAGAGTATCATCTTCGTGTCTCGGCCATTCAAAAAGTGATGCATACGCAGGCCTAACATAAGTCTATGATTGATTAATTTCTGTCATGTGGTTAGAGTGGGTAGAATTGCGATCGCTCGTCATTGTTTGGATTTTATGAAATTTAACTGTGTGCTCATCAGAAGCATCCTGCTGGGTGAATTATATTAAATTAATGAGGTGGTAATTGGTCATGGGTAGTTATATAATATGCTGCATTTGATATTTCATTATAAAGTTATTAAATTTTCAGATCATCAAGATAAAAACTGGTATATCGAGTATATCGGGGTAGATCGTAATTTTATTCAACATTCACTGAGTAAAATGTGTTACAACATATTTAATGAGGTCAGTAGGTAAACTATGATTTTAATCATTTATTTCCTCAAGACCTATATGAGGACTTTATGAACACTAACTCTGTAAAGTCCATTACTATGTCATGTGAATGTCTCAATCGAATAACGCCTCTGAATCTGCTGAATTCACAGCATTTTTTTTTTAATTTTATCGGTATCTAACGAGAAAAACAGATTTAAAAAATGACATGCGAAATACAAGTATGTAATGAAACACGCATTCAATTATAGTTTTATCTCTATCAGAATTCCTCCGCCAGCAATCACTTACATGTAGTATCGCAAGTCTATCTTCACTCTCTGCTTTGTCGTCACACGCTGATTTGAAATTTTGTTTTTGTCGAAATCATAAATGCGGTATTGATCATCTTCAAACATAGTTGAGTTTCATGAATGATTGATTATCTAGCAATGCAGGCCCGTATCCAGGATTTCGGTTTGGGAGGGGCCCTGATTTTTTATGTATTGCTTGGTGCGCATTTAGTACTTCTCGTTTCTTAGAAGCGTAAGTGCATATTCAAAAGTAATTACTCAAATGAAAAGAATTTCCGAACTAGCATAGAAAATAATTAACACTTTAAGTTAATTATCATATAATAAAACAATTAGTCGTGGATTTCCGGAATTTGTCAACCATCAGAGACAATATTCATCGTCAGCCAAGGAGTTTGTGGAATGGAGATACAACAACACTCTGAAGGGTTTTATGCTTGACAGCTACGTCAGCGTAAGCATGTGCATCCACCAATATTTGGTGCAGCAAGCCTTGACCACGAACGAGAGCAATCAGCGACTAACATCGTCCTCTTTCGATTACAAGCCGCTGAGAAGGTAAGACGTGGTTTCGGTGAATCTGATGTGTGGAGTGATTGCTTACGTTTCATCGGCAGAACCCACAGAGTTGGCAAATTTATTCGCGTCTTTCTTTCAAAGTGTGCTAAGTAATAACTCACCCACCACCTTCGTTGGAACACCTGAGTAGTTTGCCTTTGTTGGAATACCTGAGTAGTTTGCCGACATACAACATGAACATACCTCTTTCACCAAACGTGAACTGTATGAAAATCTTTGTACTCTCGGCAGTGCAAAAGGAGCCGGATCGAATGGACTCAAGCCGTCGATCGTCAAACAATGTCCATCGTCGTTGACGTCACCTGTGTCCGTACTTTTCAATCGATCGCTTGCTGAGGATCCTTTTCCGACGCAGTGGAAGAAGGCTTTAAGTTTACCAAATCACAAAAACGGAAACGTTAGTAATGTTACAAATTACAGAGAAATTTCAATCCTGAGCTGCCCAACGGTCGGCCACAACGAAATTGATGAGCTACGAGGTCTGTTCAAAAAGTTCCCGGAATTTTTTAATTGCGCGCGTCTGGAGAGTCCGGTGGTCAAAATTTTTTTTTATTGTGTTGGTACATATGTCCCTAATGTATGGTGAAATTTTCAGCTGTATTCATTGTTTACATTCTGTCTTGTAGCGGCTGGTGTAGACGTGTTTTTTTGAGCTCGGCGATTTTTGTTAGTTTAAACAATGGAAGAATTGAAGAGTCAAAGAATTTGTATTAAATTTAGCGTGAAAAATGAAATAAAGTGTAACCAAGTGTGCGAAATGTTACAGAGAGCCTACGGTGAGTCTGCTATGAAAAAAACAAGTGTTTACGAGTGGTATAAGCGTTTCCAAGATGGCCGCGAAGACGTTGAAGACGACGAACGCTCCGGTCGACCCAGCACGTCAATAATCGATGAAAATGTGGGAAAAGTGGAAAAAATGATTATGGATGATCGCCGAATCACTATTAGAGAAGTTGCTGATGAAGTTGGCATATCAGTTGGCTCATGCCATCATATTTTTTCAAATGTTTTGGGCATGAAACGAGTGGCAGCAAAATTCGTTCCAAAACTGCTGAATTTTGATCAAAAAAACAAACGCATTACCATCGCTCAGGAGCTGTTAAACGACGTCAACGACGATCCAAATTTACTTGAAAGGGTCATAACTGGTGATGAAACATGGGTATACGGTTTTAATGTCGAAACAAAAGCACAATCGTCCACGTGGAAGCACCCAACGTCACCAAGACAAAAATCGCCGAGCTCAAAAAAACACGTCTACACCAGCCGCTACAAGACAGAATGTAAACAATGAATACAGCTGAAAATTTCACCATACATTAGGGACATATGTACCAACACAATAAAAAAAATTGACCACCGGACTCTCCAGACGCGCGCAATTAAAAAATTCCGGGAACTTTTTGAACAGACCTCGTATGTGTCGACGCTTGTTAGCAAAATGGAAAAACGACAACATGCGACGCGATGTATGTAAACTTTTCGAAAGCTTTTGACTCCGTCCCACATCTACTTGCTGTTGAGAAATTGAAACGAAATGGCTTCCCAAGCTGGCTAACCTCTTGGATTTTTTCATATCTTAAATCAATCTAAGATGAATCGGTTGTTCATTCAATTGTGCATTATTAGTCATCAGTCTTAGGCCAAAGATAAACTCAAGATTACAATGTTTCATACAGTCTATTAAAAAATGTTGGATCAGTAACCGGGAACCAGTGAACTTGGTAATAATGCAATTTCCTTGTCCTTTCGTTAATAAGCGTCGATAAACATTGGAAAACGACGGTAAAATTCTATAGCCACAACACAAGTTTGGAAGGCTGTAAACATACCGCACACAATATTTTGTTATTTCCATTCACATTAATGTCTCGTAAAATAAGCATATAATAAATTAATTAGGTTCTTAGTAATAATTCTAATTGATTCTTGCTTTTCTGTTTCAACATCCACTCGATATGCAGCCAAATACTGTGATTTCTTTCATATTACAACTTAAGATTAATTTTACATAAACAAACATTGTCATAGTTAGCGATCCGACGCTTGTTGTTTTGTTTCAAATAATAATTGTACTGCAACTGAAGGTGAACCGATTTCATCGGGGGTTCCTATTTGAATGGTATATGAAAAATCGTGGACTATTCTATCTTGAGTTTATCTTTGGACAGTGCTGCTAAATTTAGAGAAAGATTGTTCACTAGACTTGATAACAAACCTAGAAAATTTGGTGCAGTTTGCTTGGAAAGAAAAACTACAAGGATCAGCCCCATGGGGTTGTTCGAGCCATTGATGTGGAACAAGCAAAGCAAAGCAAAGTCTTGGCATTACATTCCTTTTGTGAAATTTGGCCTTTCTGTTTCAACAGACTTCGCAGCCAATTCTTAGCGTACAGAATCATGGCTAGTACTATGGATCCTACTGACACTAAGAACCCAACAGGAACAAGGCAACCAAAATTTCCAATGATTGACATTTTCAATTAATCGTCACACTTTTGAATCCGCAAATGCACAAAAGTCTGCTTAGATTGGTCTTTATTAGGAACCAGCACCGAACTCGCGAACCCAGAATATAGACTCTATTTGTCGTGATTTGTATTTGTTTTGTAGCCGACGAAATTACATCTATAGCCCGAATATATGCAATTATATGTTTGTACATACTTGCAATACGGATATCGATATTTAAGCTTTTCTTCGCCAAGCTTGTGTTCAAATTTTGTATGCAAGCAGTTATTTTTATAGCGTTTCTCTACCATTAGTACCATTTTGCGATTTCGGTTGAAGCGATAAAATATTTCTCATTATCAATCGAGTTCATCTTATATAAATCAGAAATTAGTCTTATGCACTCAAAATTTACCCTGGGGCAGTTGTCAATTTCTCAGGCGAAACGACATAACATAGGATTTCATCCAATCTTGCATGACACAAGATCAGAGCATACCAATACAAGCTTCAAATCGTTTATGGCACTTTTTGTCTTGCTGTGTAGCAACAACCTACCTCCAGCAAGCTACGCATAAGACTGAAACGTTAGCTATAATTTCGCTTCTATTTATAGATTCGTGTGCTTCCAACAGCTTCGCTTTTGCATCGATTGACCAATCAGAGCGCTGCTTACCCTTTGATATATCGCTTACTCCTTCAAAACCGTCGACTATGGCAGGGAAATCCGGTATGCCGGAGATTTTTTGCAGCCAAAATAGGACACTGCAGCTATTAATCAACATTTCAATGATATAAAATTAAAAATACATGGCTATGAACATTCAAATCAATACATAGAAATATTTCCAATCAAATGGTGACATAATATTAATAATTGACACAAAATTGACTGAGCTGTAATTGTTCAAAACCTGACCACATTTCTACATGTATTTTTCTTGAGTTTCTAGTTTGCACCGCTATATAGAAAACAAAAATGTGTTCCACATTAAAAAAAGTTATCCCAAAAGAATAGGTTGACCTTTTGAACCTGGGACGCACTGTATTGATCAACTAAATGAACGTAATTTTTTTGCTCTGCAACTCCGCACAGTGGTCCCAATCACGTCGAAACACGCGTTTTTCGATTTGTGCTTCAGGGGTTTCTTGTGGAACTTTCATGTCTATTTGGAATAGTTCTTTTAATATAATCAAAGCTGTCATAAATCCACCTACAAGTGCCTTAAAAAATATTTTACATGCAATATGAGAGAATCTATGTCTTTAGAAAAGTTGTAGATCATGTTTAAACAAGAAAACATGCCTAACTATAAAAATGCATTGGTGTCGATATATGATGCATTGTTTTGGGACTTCCAAAATCAAGTTTCTCCATTATAGCTTTTTCAATGAATTTTTAGAATTTTTAAATGTTGTACAATTATACTTTAATTATAAAATTACATATTTCTGTCAAAGGTTGCAAAGTTTTTAGTTTACAAACTTAAAAGTTTTTGAACAATTTAATTACAAAATACTACATTATGAAGTATCAATATCTCGAAAATGTGGAACCAATTTCAACGAAGTTTGAAAGCATGATCAAAACACAATTAGAAAAATTAGTAGTCACAATTTAAATTCGTTTAAATTTATATAAAAACACACGTTTAAAAAAGCATAACCTAAAACTCCCCAATATATATGTAGCACCCTAACATACAGTATTCATAAACCTTGCACCTTGAATTCAATATTGATCAAAGTAAATGAGAAAATAGTGGCAGTTGAAAGTTTCAGACAAAAGTAAAAGAATGAATGAAGAAATTGTTCAAAAACTTTATAGTTTGTGAATTTTAAAATATGCAACTTTTGACAAAAATATGTATTTTTATAATTACAATATAATTGAAGAGATTTTAAAAATTCATTGAAAAAAGTTATGATGGAAGAATTTGATTTTTAGGGTCTCTAATAAACAATGCATCATATCTCGGCATGCTTTCTTGTTTAAACATGATCTACAACTTTTCTAGAGGAGTGAATTCTCTGTCTTGTATTGTATGCGAAAAAATTTTTAAATTCACTAGTAGGTGGGTTAATGGCAACTTTGATTATATGAAAAGAACCGTACTATTCCAAATCGTAATTCTTCTGAAGATATGAAAGTTCCAAAAATAATCCCTGAATCACAAATAGAAAAACGCGTCTTTTGACATGTTTGGAATCACTGTGTGAAAATAGCACACCAGAGGTTGCTGTCAGAGTGAACGCGATTTGCGATGCGAGGCGAAGCGTTTTGATGCGATGCACTGCTATCGCATCGCGTTCACTGTGACATGTTTGCTTTGATCAAATGTAACTAGCCTGCACGCGCGACCGGACGCTTCGCGTTCCGCGCTCAATCTACCAGCAACCTAACAATTACGAACGACACCAAATCGATTCTAAATAGATACAGATTGGTCGTTCATGTATTTGCTCAGAACAAGAAACTGTGTAAGTTGGTAAATACATTTCTCATCTGTCAGGCATCCTCTAGATGTAGATGTGATTGTTATCACATTTACCATCATCAACGGGAAAATTTGGAAACACAAATGCCTTCTGGAACGCCTACTGTCTTGAAGGTCCAGGAAGGCTAGACGCTGTTTTGTCGGAATTAGAGGTTCTGTCAAAATTAGGCGAATTTGAAATTAGGGTCGCTGAAACTGTCGAAACAACTGCCCAAAATCTAAAATGCATTATGAAGGAATAGGTGCCGGCATTTGGATATGGCAGAGTTGTGTGTACCAATTTTTTTAAGTACGTCCATAATAAAGTTATAGGTACCTGACACAACTTATTTTTTTGTGCAGCTGATTCTGAATTGACACAAAAAAACAGTGTGACAGTTTGCTGCAAATTCACTAATCCTGTTAATATTAACGCTTGACCATTTCTTCTGTAAACACGATTGCCAGCATTCTTGAGCTACTTCCAATCCCTGACCGTACGCAACATGATTCACGTTTATGATGTTTGTCTCCATCGCAGCGTGAAGCACAAAGAAAAGTGAAAAGACTCTTATTCATTCAGTTTTACTGTAGACCCAAGTTTGAAGCAGACAAAAAAGCAATTTACACCACAGCGGCTACACAGTGGTCATAATTTTCAATATATGCTGTACGTTTGGGTCGGCGGCCAAAGAAACGGCCTTACCCTATTTGTAGTGTTTGGCCACAGCCTACTTACCCAGTGGTTGAAGTAAACCAACCAGGCCAAGTTCCTTTTGTTGAGGTTTCGGCCCGTCAATTTCTGTGCACGGTGACTCTATCTATGGATGACGTAATGTGCGAAATTTCGGCGATCATTTTGTGAGTTTCCCTTTGCTGACCATCTTGATGTGTTTTATGAATTGTAGTTTGTAGTTTTAGTATAACCCATAAAACCTGCTGCGTATAACAAGAAACAATGGCCACCAGCTCAACAAATACCCGTTTGTGTTGTTCGATAACATGTTATTTCAACATTTTCTATTCACTCATAGTCAATCATTTTGGGGCACTCAACCGACATATCAAGTGAGACTACATCGGCTCCAGTGGGATATCAAACGATAGATGGCAGCTCCCAACAGAATCATGGTCACCCGGTGGCTGTTGCGGCTGAGCCCCTCACGACGGCCAGTCGAGGATCTGTTTCGTCTACTGTGTCACCGAAGACTCAACGGAAACGAGGCAGTTCGGGAAAGGTAAGGATCTAAGGTAGATCGAAGGGTGAAACATAACTAATCAAAACACAAAATCATTGTTTGCTTTCAGAAAAGTGTCGTCGTTAACCAGTCGAACGATAACGTCAACAATTCGCGGGAATCCTTAACACACGAGGGTAGTGAACCGGTAAGATTGATGACTTTTTTACTAATCGAGAAAATCATATTTCTCTGCACATAAAACAATAATCCTATCGTACAAGAACTGAACAACACCTACATGATTTGCGCTGGCGGATGGAAATGGTTCGCTTGCATTTAGCAGAACTGCATTAGTCATCAACAACAAGGCCGAATCAAACGCATCAATCGACCACCGGCGGCTTCCTCATCATTGTTGTATGCTCAAGTATTCAGCATCCTCCATTTATCACACCTCAACTGGTCTGAGAAGCAGACGAGTCATGTATCCTCTCACCGGCATTCGATACCGGCTCGAGCGCGAGGCATTCTTTCTGTTGAATCATTACATAACAAAAGTAGTTCATGATACATACTACGGCTGTGCTCTTAGCTCGACCGATGCTACTTCTTTCGAACATCGGAAAATCACTTGTTAACCTAGCCTAGCACTCATTACATGAGATGATATTTACATGAGTGCTATCACATGAAAAATGTACGCTGAAACGAAAGCGTGTAGGGGAAATAAGAGGATTGGGATTATACTTGGAAATTTTAGTAACTTCTGCCTGATTGGTTAAAGGTTTTCAATAACGATCTGGATAAAAAACGGTGTCTTTCATGCTTTTACTTTATGAAAAAAACCTTCCTAATCCACCTAGGGGTGAGATAATGCCTTTCTTTTGCCATGTAAATAGTCTCATTAAAACATTTATTAGATTCTATCCTCGGTCATTAGTATTGTGAACTTATCAAATAATTTAATAGTAGGTTTTTTTAAACACATACTTAGATTGAAAATTAGTGAGAATCAATTACAAAGGGAAACATCAAAAAATGTATAATCGGAGACGGTAGATATTTGATAACTTTTATTATTAGATTTGCAAAAAAAATCTGCAGAAACGATGTGACAATATTGAATTATGTTCCTTAAATATAGAAATAATGCAAGTTTTGTAATAATAATGCAGAATCCATAGATTTTTAATGGTACATTCGTAAATCCGTGGAAAAGACAGAAATCCGTAGATCTTCGGATAAATCCGCAGGGTTGGCATCGCTGCATATAATTCATTCCACCAGCATTCCTGTAGCACTTGTATGAGCATGACAAAGTGCCGATGTTCACACGTGTCACCAGTGTTCTTCCAAAATGTTAGCATTTTTCACAAAGTTTCGTGATTAATAACGAGATTTTTTTAAGTCTCTTGAATTATTTTGATATCAGCTTTTTCGCAAAGTATCGAAATTTATTATAAGAATATTATATTATTGTTGTTGAGTACTCTAGTATTGTACGTCGTTATTTCCAACTTTTTGCCATCTCTCTGATAAACCTTCGTTTATGAACACTTTTTATACATTACCTCTTTTTACGTAACTCTTTTGATGAACCAAATCCCAAATAACGTCAACTTTTTTTACGAACCTACTTCGTAAAAAGAGGTTTTTGCATACGTCGAAAGCGATTTCCGACTCATTTATATTCCATGGAAACTACTACAATATAGGTATTTTTGGAACGGTTTTAAAGGGTAGATTCCGGAAAATAATGTTTCAGGTGTTTCGGAAATCCAAGATGACGACTTCCGGTTGATTGATATTCCTTGAAAACCTTTACAATATGGGTATTTTTGGAAAATATATAATAAAGAGATGCCACAAAACTAAGTTTGGTGTCGTCTCGAATTCCAATATAACATCGTCCGGTCGATATGCCTTAAAGAATCTTAAAACAAAGAAATTTCCGGAACATATTGGATAGCAATAAACGATGTTTGAGCTCGTTTCAAAATTCAATGATGTGACCTCCGGTATAGTGTTTTCAAGGAATACCAAGTTCAGGGAATACGGTAAAAACTTCCAAGATATACTAATAAACCGAAAGTCACTGTTTTGCATTTCAGAACCAACTCAAACATTGTTTTCCGACATCTACTCATCAATTTCATTCCAAAGATACCGAAATTGTTAGGGGTTTTAAGCAATCTCAATAAACCGGAAGCCGCCATCTTGGATTTTGAAACGAGCCCAAACATCATTTTATTGCACTTACTCTTCACATCCGTTCCGAAAATAGTCCACATTTCCACGGTTTCCACTTTCATTACACAAAACTTTTTTTACGAACCAAATCCCAAATAACGTAAACTTTTTTTACGAAAGAAATCCCAAATAACGTAAACTTTTTTTACGAACAACCTCTTTTCACGAACCCCCGTTTAGTTCGCAAATGGTGGTTTCGGTGTACCGCGTTAAAAAATTTCTTTTTCCTAAGATTTGATGAATTAATCGATCCACGTCATTTCGCAGTTTTCAAAGTGCTGCTCTGACAAGCCTTGCACCATGGATCGAAATAAATTGTAATCGGTTGGAGCAATGTCCGGTGAATATGGCGAACGGGACAGAACTTCCCATTCGATAGTTTCGAAGTAAGCATTTGCAACTTTCGAAGCATGGGGTCTATCATTGTCATGAAGCAAAATTACTTTGTAGAGACGATTTTTATATTGCGGCCTTTCTTTCGCAATGCTCTGTTCAAATGTATCAATTATCGTCTCCAACACAACTTCATTTGCTTTTTACCATTCATCATGAAGAAAGGTTATGCAACCACTGGGAATACCAACTTTTGAACCAAGGTCCATTGGGCTAAGAGTCACCATTCGAATCAGTTACAAAAATATGCACTCAATGTTCTCGTAGATGATTGGATCAATCTTAACAAACTTAAATTCTAATGAAAGTTCTATTTATTTCAAAAAATCCGATTTTCTTCCGAATCCGACTTCAGATTCCGAAGGTACAAAAGAAAATGTGCAAAAAGTAGTAAAAAAATAGCCACTCACTTTTCTCCGAGATGACTACATCGAATCACACTCTTAGATTTAAATTAATGGTCCTATGACACCATCAAAACAATTTGAATTTCATCCCGATCCGACTTCTATTTCCGGAATTGCAGGGGATGAATCAAGAAAACTGCAATTATATAAGTGTAAATACAAATATTTTATAAATAAATATGTACAGATAAGTACATGATTTCCATGGGTTACTTTACATGGTTTCATGGGTTTGAAAATACCATAAGTAAATATTAGAAAAAATTGCAGAATGGAATTCACATCGATTTCCCTGAAATGGTTAGACAGATTATCATAAGTTTAGTTCCAAAAAAACTGTTCCAATTGAAACACCTTGTCAGTTAATGGCAAATAAAAATAGCCGGGCTGATTTTTATAAAGTTCGATTCAAATGAAAAGTCTTATGGTCTTATCCGAAAAACGTAACAAATCCTTAAAACTGGTTCTACATCTCTTTTTTTGTAAGCTGATGTCTAATCAACCTTTCATTTTTTTCTTTTAAGAATGAAAACAAAAATGTTTGGATTTCTCATACGAACGGACGAATGCAAAAATCGGATAAGTGAAACTGAGTTTGGAAAACCAGTTTAAGTATTTTTGAATGCAAAAACCGGATACGAACATTGAGCGCGAAACCCGGACACGGACTTAGCAATGCAAAAATCGTTCAAAAAATATTCTTGCATAATAAATAAAAACTGAACCGGTTTGTTCAAAACAAATGTTTTATCCGGTTTTTGCATTCAAAGTTTTTTGTTGGTTTTTGCAGCGGACGGGACATGGTCAGCTCAAGAAAGCAATCAATGCAATACAGAATCCTATTGAAAGCGATGTAACTAAATTCACAACCAACAACAATAACAATCATTATGCCGTACATGAAAACGTGAAATATGACATACCGGTGTATGTGAAAGAGAGACTGAACAGAAATTTATTAGAAAAGAATCAATTTGGTGTATGGCGTGCGCCATATGAAACCAATTCGCTCCTATGTGACTTTCGATAACAACGAAAAGTGGTCATTGGTCACCTACGCAGTGTTGGAAAACATTTCGAAAGTAGCGAATGAAATTTATCAGAAGTGATTTTCAGACAAAAAAAATCATCGATCAGAAAACTTACTGCGGAAAAGTTTGGTACTGATTTTTTGCAAACGCGATTCTCACTAAAATTTATTTCACATAACAAAAAATCAGTTGTGTAAAGTTGGGAAATGAATTTTCATAGCCGTTAAATCTCAACCTTTTGCAGAATACATGGTGAATAAATTCGCCGATGAACAAAAACTGAACCATTCTGAAAATGTTCAATGCGCGTAAGGTGGTTGATAAGTGGATCAATAGTGGTGATGTATTCGAGATTTACTCAGCAATACCGTGGTGGTGGAGTAATATCAAAAATAAGAGCAGCAAGTGCTGTGATTAATAATAGTTGTAATGATACTAGAAATAATCACGAAGTATGGTGATTCAAAATATTACCCAATTTAACTTTAATAACGTATGTAGAAGTAACAGGGGCCAGGCGTAGGCCCAGCGTTTGAGTATTTAAGACACACTGACAATGCTGCGCTCCTGTTACTTCTATGAATCAAATTCATGCTAAATAGTGTTTTATTAGGTTTAATCTAAATGGTGCAGTGTAATCAAACAGCTGGAATTAAAACAGCCTTTCGTCGCTATAATCACAATTTGAAATGTTGAAAAAGATTGTTGTTCATGTTGACCACCCTACAGGGATCGAAAACGATGCAGTAATTATTCTTAGTTGCGATTTTATTCAGTAGATATTTTATTATTGCTGAAAATATAATAATAATATCTTGCAAGAATCACTTTGGTGTAGAACTGAAGCGTAGTGAAGACTCAGCATCAAAATATCATCGGAGACTCTTCTCCCTTTCGATTATCTCTTTAGCGATATTTTTGTGGGTGAAAATTTGTCATTACGTTTCGCTGATACAAAAAAAATACTTGTGAACTTCGGGGTTCTGAGTATTGTGGATGCTTGTTTCATGAATGAGAATCTCGGAAGTGATTTTTTCAGTCACCGATTTTTTTTAGAAAATCTCTTGAACTAATTTTTTCATGAGTGATACTGTAATGAACTTTTTCTGATCATAATTTTCACTGCCCCTACGAAAACCCGCAAGTTATATATCTATACTGTTATCAAACTGCTCCGCATGGTAAGCCTTGCGAGAGAACCGATAAAAGGACATCTAAACCCAATAACAATCAAACTTCTCAATTCTAGTACCTCTGATTACAATAAAACAGTCTAATCAACGAAACAATAAACTGCATTCTATGCACAACAAAATATGGCCGAGGATGTGAAAAGTAAACCGTTAAAGCAAAACCTTGGTATTACATTTCTTTAGTGGAATAGACTTCGCCACCGATTCACAGCATACAGAACCATTGCATAACTGGTGCTACAATCCAACTGACACTAAGGAGCGTATCGAAAATAAGCTATCCACAAATTTTTCTTTCAAATTATGATAAAAAATGATATTTTATTCAAACTAAAAATTGATTCTTTTTCTTGTACGAGGTTAAACTTGAGCATAATGAAAACCGGATGAAATTTAAGTTATTCCGTCACGAATTTTCGAAAATTTGATCAAACGCCCTTCATCGCTTGAGCCCAAATTTGTTTGAACTCCTGCATGTTCCCAGCTGCCTTACCAGTCTTCTTGAAGATCCTCTTCACGATTGCCCAGTAACGTTCGATGGGTCGAATCTGAGGGCAATTTGATGTATTGATATTTTTCTCAACGAAATGTATACCCTTTTCCGCAAGCCAATTGGCAGCGGTTTTGGCATAGTGAGCCAACGCTAAATCCGGCCAAAACAGTGGAGTTGTACTATGCTTCTTATATAAAGGCAGCTATCTCTTCGGATCGATAGATTTTTGCATTCATAGTTTCGGTAGTGTAAAAAATGGTTGACTTCGAATTTCTCCACTTGAATTGACCTGTCCGCATCGCTCACATCCTCGTCAACGACGACAGTAAAGTATTGTGGACTTGGAAGGGTTCCTTTACATAAGTCTCATCGTCCATCAAAACGCATGCATCCGGACACTGCAAAAAATGCAAATACAATTTCCGGGCCTTTGTTGCTGCTCGCTTCTTCTGTTCTACACTTTTTTTCGAGATTTTCTTCTTCTTGTAGGTCTTCAGGTGATTTCGCCTCTTGATACTCTGGATCACTCCGACACTCGTTCCTACTTTTTTGGCCAAATCACGTATTGACATTGATTCGTTCTTCATGATTAGAGATACCACTGGTTTTGACACTGGCATGATGAATTCCAAACCGCTTCGCCAATTTTCGCATAGTAATACCCTTCTCACTTAGCCATGTGTCCAGAACCTTAAGTTTCACTTCCTTTTCAATACGCGATATTTTGAAAACGCAGAATTTCAACCGCACAAACAAGTAAACAAACGAAAGCTAACAGCGAAACGCACAGCATGCTGTGATCTGAGCATAAAAAACCATCACAAATACATGCGTACAACACAAATGTATGTGGAAAGCTTATTTTCGATACACTCCTTATGAATACTTCCAGGCTCAATCGTACGACAACTGGCTTGTGGAGCGTTTCTCCATCAAATGCAACTGGATCCAGTTTGAAGAAAATAAAAAAAATGGTATTAACTCAACGACAAATGACCCAGAATAAAAAAAATCAAATAAAAAAAACCTGTAGAAAAGCGTTGTATGAATGGTTTTGTCGAATATATTTAGTAAAAATATAGAAAAAAACCCTTCTTAATCCACCTAGTGGTGTGATAATATCTTTCTCTTCTTTCATAACAGTCTCATGAAAATATATTTCATACTTTTATTAAATAATTTTGGATACTAATTTTTACACAAATTGATTCAGATTGATTCGAGTAGTTCACAAAAGCATGCTTCAGTGTTTATGTCACACAGTCAGCATCATTTTTCAAAACTAGTGCTTGACATTTGCGTTGCCTATTTGTATGAGAACAGTGATGCTAATCTAAAAAAAAGTATTCTCAGTCCACTTAGTGGAATTTTCATATATCTTGAAAAAATCACCATAGGGGGGAGTACATGAAATTTTCGAAATCGAAAAAAAATTTTTGATGCCAAAAGGCTTAGAATTGCATGAAACGTCGAGATTTAGTGTCATCTAGAAAAAAAATTTTTTTGAAAAAATCGACTTTTTGGGACTTAGAAAAAATATCAAAATTTTTCTAAGTCCCAGAAAGTTGATTTTTTCAAAAAAAATTTTTTTTCGAGATGACACTAAATTTCGATGTTTCATGCAGTTTTAAGAGTTTCGGCATCAAAAAAAATTTCGATTTTGAAAATTTCATGCCCCCTATGGTGGTTTTTCAAGATCGAAAATTGTCAAACCTTTACCACCGGGCAGCACCCCTTACGCATGTCCGATTTAGCTCAAATGTTGCATGAAGGCTTTTTTCGAGGTGCTTAAACTTTTGAGCACTAGAGCTTAACGAAAATAGATCCCAAAATTTTGGCACCCTTATATATAAGAGCAGTAAAAATCAATGTGTTTTGTCGGTTACGTCACTTATACCATCATATCTCTGGAACCAAAAGTCACAGCCATTTGATCTTCGAACTTGATCAATCGTCCGACAGTAGCTTTCGAACGAGCCTGTTAAAATCGGTTCAGCCATCTCTGAGAAAATTGAGCGCGTTCAAATATCTTCGAAAAGTGCACACACACACACACACACACACACACACACACACACACACACACACACACACACACACACACACACACACACACACACACACACACATTTTCCGATCTCGTCGAACTGAGTCGAATGGTATATAACACTATGGGTCTCCGAGGCTCCGTTCGAAAGTCGGTTTTTCCAGCAATTCTAATACCTTTCTATAGAGAAAGGCAAAACTCAAATGTAGTTGTACATTGAAATAAATCGATTAATAAAAAATTCAAAGTTGATCTACCAAAAACACTGGTTGAATTCTCGCTAAAACAAACTGTTTTTTGTTGTTTTCAACTCTATCTTAACATACTTGTTTCATTAAATAATTGTGGTGCCATAATTTAACTGATACTTACTTTTTTTTAGCTATGGCAATGTGTTGTGTGAATTGAACGACATGAAATATCGCATACCCTGCTAAGTAAAGAATTCAAATACTATTGATGCCATAATTCAATATCTTAACCACAGTATCATAGAACATAGACCCTATAGTTACACTTTGACTTGATTTGGTACGTGTTAAAAGTAGGACTCTACTACGCTACGGTACATTAAGTTTTTCCTTAGCATATTCAACAGAAAACCTATTTCCCTAAATCGCACTGTAAACACAAGTTTCACTTTAACGCATATGAAAACAAAAATAAACGATGTCAGCCAATCGATTATATGTCAGAGAACAGGAAAAACTAATCCACCCCATAAACAACTCATCAACGCCGCACTTAGTATGGATCGATAAAGCAAACTTTATTTTACCATGCTTCAAACTGTTTTCAAGTTTACTGAAGTACGTACAGAAAAAAGTCAAAACCAGCGCAGACACACCGTTGACCTCGTACTTCTGCATGAAAATGAAGGTTTCGGTGTTAGTCTGATTGGAAAGATAAGTCTCCGGCCAGTACGGATGGATACAACGTAGAAACATCAACTTTGCTGCAGTAGAATGAAACCGCTAACTCCCAGCAGACCACATCAACAAAACCATGGTGCGTCTCTTAGCTTTCGATTTCAGAACACTTCATGCGTGCAGTAAAATTCCGATGCCCGCGGGTTGCAGTAGAATGACCAACGGCAACTGTCCCGCACTTCGTCTTTCCTCGGTTCACGTGGTTTTCTGACTATCTGAAAGGTGGAAATTGTCTACGAAATAATTGCTTTCTGATGACTTTCAATGTCACTGATCCTCGCAAGCCACGCGGAAAATTGTTTACGTCCATTCATTTCTTGTTGACACTGGAAGTGACAACCGAAAGGCCGCCCCGTGACTTTGAACCACCGACAATTTCTAATTAATCGCTATTGTTGTGATTTAATTAATAACATGATATGAGCCACTAATTGCTCGATGACTGGAAGAACTTCATGCGTCCTACCGTTGACAGGTACAATGGGATGATTCAACCTCGTATGATTAATTAAACATCTCTAGATGTGTAATTGTGCTTTAAGAAGACATTCCACTAAACTAAAGCTATTTGATTCAAGGTCACACCACTGAAGTCAGGCGGGCGTTTCAAATTGAAAGGCATTTTATATCCATTTTTTCCGCTGCTCGTTTCCACGTCCGAAAGCCTACCGTTTTCGCTAACGACGGCAGGCACTTGATGCAATATCCTTCCTGAGCGGTTTTACTTTTTCCATTAAATGTGCTTGGCAATACAACAAACGGCATGATTAAGGTAGTCACAGCGGTTGCCGTAAAAAATTACTCACCCAAAACGATGCGACCAATTGACGACCGACGCCCCCGCTGCACTGATACTGATATCTGTGTGTTTGTTTTCGGAACAGGTTGTCTACGTATCGGATACGGCCGGTTACATACCACTGACGTCGATTCAGGCTGGCCACTCGCGGTTACCGTCCGCCTATGGAAGTGACATTGATCCTGCCTGGCGACCGGATCCCTGGGACCGAGACTACAATCGGCGCCATCGGTTCAACAACACTCGAGTGCAGCGTAACGAAATTTATGACTAGTCGTACGACGCCGTACAATTAAACCGGTCTTTCTTTTTTTTTGCAGACATCGAAGCGGAGTGCCAGGACGATTACATGAAGATTCGAATAGGTTTCAATGGATCCTTTACCGGACTACTGTATTCGTCCGGTAAGTGACATCTGAATTGTTTCG
Organism: Malaya genurostris; assembly: GCF_030247185.1. Taxonomy (NCBI): domain Eukaryota; kingdom Metazoa; phylum Arthropoda; class Insecta; order Diptera; family Culicidae; genus Malaya; species Malaya genurostris. The sequence continues at coordinate 231,406,161 of NC_080572.1, read as the reverse complement.
TCATGTTTAGAAATTTTCATCTACAAAAACATTCGTGTTTATATGCAAAAAAAATGCATATTTTGCATTGGTGGATTATTACGACTTGGTTCTATAAAATTTATGAGTCTTAAACAAATCTTGATTCTCCAAATCCAAGATTCAATTATTGATAATTTCTGTGATTTTGCCGTTTGTGAATCGAGTTCAACAAGTCTTATTTGAAATAGATTATTTGAATTTCTCTCGAAAATCGTCATCGATTGCTAAAGCGAAATATGGCACAAGAATTTACTTATCTACGAATTTTCAATTTCAATATCCTCATAATTAACCCGAATTTATTGTCTTCCAAAGACGATTACTTTTTCTTTATTGATCCTGTCGCACTGTAAAATTCATTTTCACAACGACGTATCATAACAGTTCGGCTGAAAAGTTCGTATCGTTTAATAGAAACACACATTTTCTTGCCAAAATTCGTTTTTATTATTCAACATAATTGCCATCAGAAGCAATACAGCGATTATAGCGATCTTCCAACTTTTCGATACCATTTTTGTAGTACGATTTGTCCTTTGCCTCAGAATAGGCCTCAGTTTCAGCGATTACCTCTTCATTGCTTCTAAATTTTTTACCAGCGAACATTCTCTTGAGGTCTGAAAACAGGAAAAAGCCTTTGGGGGCCAAATCTGGAGGTGGATGAGGGAGCAATTCGAAGCCCAATTCGTTCAATTTCAGCATGGTTTTCATCGACTTGTGACACTGTGCATTGTCTTGATGAAACAAATCTTTTTTCTTCTTCAAATGAGGCCCTTTTTTTTAAATTTCGTCCTTTAAACGCTCTAATAACGCTATATAATAGTCACTTTTGATGGTTTTTCCCTTTTCAAGGTAGTCGATGAAAATTATACCATGCGAATCCCAAAATACAGACGCCATAACCTTACCGGCCGATTGTTGAGTCTTTCCACGCTTTGGGTTCGGTTCATCGCGTGCAGTTCACTCAGCTGACTGTCGATTGGACTCCGGAGTGAAGTGATGGAGCCATGTTTCGTCTATTGTTATATATCGACGAAAAAAATCGGTTTTATTTCGATATAACATATAAGACAAATTCTTTTACGTTTGTTACTGTCGTATTTTTTTAATCGGCTTCCATTTAAAAAAGAACCTCTTTTCACTATTATCGTTCACAGAATGAATCGAAATTTCTTGAACTTCATTTACCATTGTCCTAACGGATCATCAACAAATCCGTATCCATACCAACGACGCCTAATTGTTTATAAGTAACATAAACGGTAACCATGGTAAAGCCAAAGTCGGCTTCAGTTGTACCAGTTTCATAACCATTTTATACAAACACATTGCCACTCAAATAGTGTACTGAATTATAATTATATAAAATTCGAATTTGAAAGGCTATGTAACCACTGTGGAAATAGATTTTTTTTTTCAACGAGGCCTAGAGGATCTTATATTATTCAATTAAGCTCATCGGGATTAGAAAAAAAACCTGTTCTAATTCATCTAGTGATGTGTTGATGCCTTTATCATATTCAAGAAACTTTCAAAGAAACTTGAATAAAAACAAGAAAGTTTATACGACCGTAAAAATGCATAACCTTCAAAGTAAATAAGTTTTGAACCAAGCTTAGTAGAATTTTTCCCATTTTTAATCGACACTGTTAGGTTTAAAGGCTTTAACGGTACTTCCGAACCGCAATTTGGAGTCCAGAAGTATAGCCGAATTCGATTCGTATATCCAGCAACCCCGGGTAGGTGTAAATAACAAACAAAGGTCAAAATAATAACAAATTTTACCATCATATCTTGGCTTGATGTTTCTGTGTTGTCAGAGCGATACTTGATATTTTCGTGATATTTCATCAAGGGATCAAGGCATTGTACAATATCTGTTCAACATCAAAACTAGTTATAATATCTTATTTCGTTATTGATGAGCTATTTCAAATTCATTAAGTAAATTGACCCAGTAATTTTATCTTCAAATAAAATACCATTGAATAAACTGCATCAGAATCAGATAAGAGAAATACTTAAGATATTACTCTATTCTAAATGCTAGATTATAAAATAATTAACAAATTCATCTTCTATAAATATTTTGTTCTTGGTTTGATATTACAATGACAGAATTTTCTATTTTGTTGCTATTTTCTTATGCAAGCTTTGATATGATTTTTGATATTTTAACTCTTATTTCAAACTAAATAATGTTAATTTCTACCATTGAGATGTTTGATTTTAATGACAGAATTTGGTATTGGTTTGCAAATCACTTCTACCCGGGACTAACATGAGTTACAAATTGGATCAATTTGAACCTAATTTAGAAGAATTTTGTCCTCTTATGCATCGTCGCTTTGAACGATGGCTCGAAATTATATACAAAAGTCTATTTTGCGCAGTGGCGACATCTATAGTGTTTTTTGGTGTAGTATTAGGTCAACCATGTACCAAAGCAATTTCAGTTGTTTTTATGTAGTCATTTGTGCAGGAGCACGTTTTTTTTTCGACGCTGGTGAGTAATTTTTTGTTTTTGTAGAGTAATACGTGTAACGCGGATTAGTTTATATCCCTTTTCCAACAATGTGGTACCATTGGAGAGGGTATTCAAAACTTTACAAAATGGCATATCGGTTTCCAGTATATTTATTTTTGTTAATCGTGATTGTTCTCGAAAACATTCATTGTGGTAGGTTGGCCGAGCTATGTGTGGGATTGGTTGGCCGAGTTATAATTTTAGTTTAGAGAAAAGTGCACTTGGATATTCATGAAATGTTATCCTATTTTTGGACTGCATTTATTATTATGCTTAAATTGATAATTATATGGAAAATATACATGGAAAACTAGAAATTAGAACAAATAAGATTGATAGACAGATAGAAATAATAGATTAGAATAATTAAAATTTGGAAATTATCGATAGAAAAACGTTAAGGTCGTATATCGCGAATTGTTCTAAAATTTTTAGTTAAAAAGACTAAAAATCAAGAATTTTTCACATACCTACATAATAAAAAAATATGCAAACTAACTTTTTTAAACCAATGAACGTTTTCCATTGATATATTTGATGTGCTTCACATATTTTTTTAAAATCGGCCTGGGGTTGGTTGTCCGTTTTTTTTTCTCCGTATCTGATTGTTAATAACTATTTTCCTGATTTTTGTGCAGGAAAATCATACATGTGCTCGAAAGCTGTATCTTCATAACAGAGCAAACCGTTTATCTAAAAGTCTAACCAGAAAGAGTACAGAAATTCCGAAAGCGAAACTCGGTCAACCTACCCCGGTCACCCCTATATGTGTAAATAATGTTTCCCATTTTTCTCAGAGTTCACAACATTAGATTCGAATGAAAGATCATGCGACACCACAATTTTTATATTGAAAATCATATTGATTTGATTTCCGATTGTGGAAATTTGTAAAAAAATTGTGAAAATTTGTAAAAAAAAGCATCAATTTCAAGAGTTTGTTCTGAAAAGGAATGATGTAAAGAGGAGCGAATTTCTTCTAATTTCTTCTGTTTAGTCGATTATTATTGGACCTCAATTCGTCGTTCCGGAAGTAGTAGAAAAAGACTTCACAATGGAACTCACATCGGCTGGACCGATTTTATATTGATGTTCATACGAATTATCTTCGAGTATACCGAATCACGGTCCGGAAATACCGAAAATGATGGCCAAAAACTGTAAAACGGAAACTCATTTCAATTTCCCAGAAACGGTTTGACTAATTTTCACACACAAGTTTCATGGTTCAATAGGTTCCTGTTGAATTTTATCTATATCCAAATCTATTTCGTTTGCGGAAATGATGACCATTCAAAACTCGAACCACCACGGTCGAAAAAACATCAAATCATTTTGACGATGCGAAATACGTGAAAAATATTCTAAACTATGCTAAAAGCTGTTGCATATAACTTGAAAATCTGTGCTATAAGTCGCAGTCTGCAAAATATCAATTTCCACACATGGAATTTTGAAGTTTTTTTTTTTCAAATTTGTGGCCATAGAAATATCTTCGCATCAAGAGATTTGTAAATACATTTTCAAATTTATTAACAGAATAACTCACATGTCAAATGAGTATTCATTTTTAATTTTTTTTGTGAAGTTTAAAAAACGAATCGAATTTCCGGGCCTCCTGAAACAGTCCGGACCTGGGGGTTTAAAGGTAGCCGTGCATGAAACTTTCACGTTTTATTCTCTTTACTTAAGACATAATACCATTTCTTTGGAGGGTGCGTTTTACCCCATCTTCTCCTAATCGTTTAATGACAAAGACATCACTACACTACTAGATTTTGACTTTTTGCATTGGCGTATGGTGTTCAGATAATACAGTTTTTGATTGGTTAAGAATTGTTGAGCATTTGATGATTTAATAATCATGATAAAATTTTTGTGAAAATCCGAATCAACGGCATAATGTGCAAAAAAACTCGTCTCTTTTTTATGGTTACTAAACTCGTAATTCCAGGTTATGCTTACGATCCTGATTGCATGTACATCAATGGTTCCGGTAGAGACTACTACGAATTTCTAATACAGTTGAACCGCTGCGGGACGCTGGGAAAGAATGCGAATGGAGACGACAGCCGAAAGAATCCGACTGTAAGATATGTGGCTACTAGTTTCAATACGAGAGAATCATATTTTTATAACTTTATTTTGTAGAAAAATTTCATGTGGAATACAGTGACAGTGCAGTACAATCCACTAATCGAGGAAGAGTTTGACGAACATTTTAAGGTGACCTGCGAGTACGGGTATGACTTTTGGAAAACGGTAACATTTCCGTTTCTCGACGTTGAGTGAGTGTTGCTTTTATGCTTTCTATACGGTTCCAGCTCAATCTGCATTTGGAACACGAGCTGCGCTTCGATTTACCGTCATTTTGTCAAATTTTTGTATTGTTTTAGAGTTGCCACCGGAAACCCCGTAGTATTCACGTTAAGCCCCCCGGAATGTTATATGGAAATACGCAACGGTTACGGAACGACGGGAACACGGGTTACCGGTCCGGTTCGAGTGGGAGATCCTCTGACGCTGATTATCTACATGAGAAGTAAATACGATGGATTTGATCTGGTTGTGAATGATTGCTTTGCGCATAATGGTGCAAATAAAAGAATTCAGCTAATCGATGAGTACGGGTATGTACGAGTGAATAAATGCCACAAATCGCACTGGTTACTAGCTATTATCTACGAAAATTCAGGTGTCCTGTGGACGACAAACTGATATCTCGTTTTCGAGGTAGCTGGACAGATGGAGCTCTATACGAAACGCAAGTCTACGCTTACATGAAAACTTTCCGCTTCACCGGATCACCTGCGCTGTACATCGAATGTGACGTTCGAATGTGTCACGGACGGTGTCCCGTAAATAATATACTTAGTCATCTTTTGGGAAATAGTTAATTAAAAATCATACCTCCTTTTCAGAGTCAACCCTGTCACTGGAGAAATCTGAAAGGAATCAGTAAACGAGACGTACAACAGGAGAGCAACTCAACCCTGTCGGATAACATCAGTTTGTTCCAATCGCTTAGGGTCCTTCAGGAAGAGGACATTGAGCAAAAAGAGAAGAAGGAGACTGCAACGGTCGCTAGTAAGTTGAAGTCGTTTACCTAATGTATTGTTCGCTGCATTCATAAATCCTCACTTCCAGAGCCCCAAGATATGACGGAGACCTGCCTGAAAACTTCTGTGCTGTCCGCCATGCTGGCGACCTGCTGTGTAGTGTTATGTGTGCTATCCGGATCCCTGCTGGCAGCTTGTGCCAAGCTTAGGTATCGCAAAAAAGACGAGGGATTCTTCAATGCTTATGTAGGTCACAAAGCTCAGCTGGACTAGAGTGAAGCACAAGGAGGAATTCTCGGTGCGACGATTTCACATCAACAGTATCGGCGGTAGTTCAAATCCGACGGGGAATGTAGCGTTTAGAAAGAGTCTAGCAGCGGTTATCGATTTGTGTGGTTAATGTCAGTTTTCTCGCGTCCAGCCTTTTGATTTTTTCATCAACGATCACCCAAATACAGTCGTAGAAATTTAGAACTGGTTGAATGTAGTGTATCCAAACACCATTGAATTCGTGTGATTATGATTTCCAAATCACTTCAACTAACATTCCGGAAAATTTTCGAGTAAATTCGAATAATATTTTAGTAAATTTGTAGCTAGTATTTGAAATGTTTGTGATGCTCTAACTGTGCATCAATGTACAGTTGGGGGAAATTAACAAAATAGTGAATTTGTTCAATAATTTCATCGACATCCGAGCAAATATTTCCAATGTAAATATTTCTCATGCAAAAATATCCGTAAAGACTGTCCCAGAAAGTATGGACGCACTTTGATTTCGCTGAAAATAATTTACAAGTGTTAGATATTCAAATTTTATTCGATATACTGTAATATTAGACTACAACAACAGAATATTATTCTCAACATTGGTTATTTAGCCATTGTAGACTAGCTGGCGCACCTTTTTGCGAACGTTCCTCATTAAATTCCGTACAGACTTCTTGGCGACAAGCTTTGACCCTTTTTTCCAATCTTTTTCGAGCTGTTGAACGGTTTCGGTTGCCGAGACATGTTTCCTAAGATGTGCCTTCGTTAATGTCCAAAATTCCTCAATTTTTCGAAGTTGTGGGCAATTTGGTGGATTCACGTCTTTTGGGACGAAAGTGACATTTTTGGTAGTATACCATTCTACCGTTGATTTCGAGTAGTGACAAGAAGCAATATCTGGCCAGAAGACAACAGGATCCTTGTGGTTTCGAATCATGGGTAGAAGTCGTTTTTGTAAACATTTCTTGATGTATATTTCGCTGTTCATTGAAGCAGTGGTGATGAAGGGTTTCGAAATCTTACCGCAGCTACAAATTGCTTGCCAGACCATAGCTTTCTTACCAAATTTTTCGACTTCAATCGATGTCTCGGACTGGTTTAACACTTGCCCTTCTCGCACCGTATAATATTGTGGTCCCGGCAAGGATTTGTAATCAAGTTTCACGTAGGTTTCGTTGTCCATGATTGTGCAGTTCAAATTTCTAGTAAGAATCGTATTGTACAGCTTTCGAAATCTCGGCCTGATCGATGCTTCTTGTTTCGGACTACGTTTTGGTTGTTTCTGCTTCTTATAGGTTCGAAGATTTAAACGTTCTTTAGCACGAAGAACATTTGACATCGAAGTGCCCACTTTTTTGGCCACATCCCGAACTGAAACCTCCTTCTTTTGCTCGAACGCCTTCAGTATACGTTTATCGAACTGAGGGTTAGCAGGACCTTTTTTTCGACCCGTTTCCGGTTTATCCTCAAAGGTGTTATCCTCACCAAACTTCCTGATTGCATTTCGCACGGCTTTTTCACTTACTCCTTCCATGTTTGCTATCTTTCTCAGTTACAGTCCGCGTTCTCTGCACCATTTGTACACAATTTTTCGACGTTGTTCTGCTGAAAGTCCACGCATTTCGAAACAAACTAATGAAAACGAATAAACAACTGCACAAGTGATTAGAGAAGAGTGTAAACAACAGGACGCAGCCATAAAAATTGATAGATTCTGAACCATTGCGAAATAGCAGAGGTTTTTGGTTGCGTCCATACTTTCTGGGACAGTCTTTAGAAACGACTGATCATAGTTCGAATGGACGGAAAATTCATTATCATTCTCCTATTACCTCAATTGTTCAGACATTACTTTGAAGACTGACTGTAAAACTCTGTTGAAAAATTGAATGTATCTAACTAAAAGGGATTTCCGACACGAGAATAATTCCCAACAAAAGATTGTTGTTAGTAAGAATAATCCTAAATAACTGTATCCTATTTTACCCCAAACCACCTTATTGAATGAATTTTCAAAATAAAATTGTTCTACTGCTTGGTATTTGGGTCGATTTCGATTTCAAAATTTTTTGTTATGTAAAAAACATCACAACAAATTGAATTACAGATAGTTTTCATGATCGCCCGAATCGAGATATGCCATTTTATCCCAATTTTTCTTTTAACTTCCGTATTCCGAAAAAAAGCTGATTGCAGTTGATCACAATTGACATATTAAGACTGTAATCGAAAAGAATGCAACAGGCAAAAACGATCTCCAGAAATTTATTTTAAGACGGATATGTCTAAAACTCAACTCTATTAGCTATGTTTTTGCAAAGTTGGTTCATCAAACCTCCTCTTCTAGGGAAAATGCTCACATTTTGACCTTCTTTGTCAACACTTGTGTTATCTGTTTTACATACCTTCGGATTTGTGAAGACTTTCCCTGTTTTCTGAACCTTTCTTTTCATATTCGCCCATATTTTGACGAGTTTAGGGGATTTGTCTCATTGAGTACAAAAACAACACTTCGTACCACTCCATCACCGGGTTCGCGCAATGGCACGATGCCAGATCCCTCCAGAATAGAGTGTCCCCTTTGTGGGATAGAGTGTCAACTTTGCGGAAGGACAACAGGCACTTCTGGAGGCATTTTTCTTGATATATTTGACCGTTGATGGTGCCAATCTATTCCGCAAATTAATAACCAAAACTATTCCGGAACATCCAAGCGAGACTTGAAACGAAAAACTCAAGGTAAAGTACATCTCGCAGTCCATTCCGATGCATTTCGGCTGCACCAACCGATAGCGGTACATCTTCCTGGCGTGGGATTTGGTCATCGTGTTCTGTTCATTGGTTAGACTCTTTCGTTACCATGAACCAAATGGACGATGCCAGCTCGTCGCGGGGTCATCTGGGTCTTCTTGAACGATTTTACCGTCTTGCATGGTCAAATAATCGATTCCCAACTGTTTCACAATTTTTCACGATTTTGTAAATGTAAATGTAAATATTATTGTTTACCCAATAAAAAGTAACACAAGAAAAGAAAGTGTTGCATTTTTTCGGGTACAGTCCTTATTTTGAGGACAAATTACATATTGTATTCCAATCAAAGATAAACTCAAGACTACATTTCAATGGACTCTAATGCTTTGTGGTATGAGACAAAAAAACTCAATAAATTCTAAGGAATAAATTTAAGTAATTTTTACTTTCTTCTTTTAAGAATTACTTGATATGCAGCAAAGTTTCTCAATTTCGTCCAAATTGTAACTTAATATTTTTTCAAACATAAATAAGCATTGTCATAGTTACGACGCATGAAGCGATCAGACGCTTGTTGTTTTACTTCAAAATATTGAAACTGACAGTGAACCGAGCCCCTAGAGGGGTCCTATTCGAATGATACATGAGAAATCGCAGACCACTCAATCTTGAGTTTATCTTTATTCCAATGACCATACTAAACCATTTCACCCTAAAACATATTCACAATCTCACTTTTTCGAAATAAAGAGCAAAATCTTGCTTACAAAATAATTATCAAAATTCAACTTAATTCTCAGTTATAGGAAAAATTGGGATAAAACGGTGTAACACGATACGTGCGGTCATTGAATTTTTTTATGAGCTACATTTTAGGGTTCTTACGAAGTATAAATCAATTTTGGTCAACGGCAATCAACCCCTTTTCGAAAAGCGGAAGGAAAAATTAACTAAAGATACGAGTTATGAGAGGAATCCAGAGAAAATGGGTTAAATTATTGAATGTATACTTGGATTTTTGGGAGTATCTACATAATATGGATCTATTTTATCAGGTATTGAAGGGTGATTTTTTAAGATTGATTGATTTTCAAAAAACTATACAAAAAAAAATGAGAAAGTTGATGAACTCTTTATTGGAATCGATAGAACGATCAATATAATTTAATGTTTGAAGATGGTTTCATGCAAATGTTGGCCGAGGCTCCGCTTTAGATGGCTCATGCGCAAGGTCCAATTTTGGCACACTCTCTCCAACATATCGGCTAGTGTTTCACGAATAAATGCATCGATATTGGCTTCCAGCGCGTCAATCGTTGCTAATTTATTCTTGTAGACATGAGCCTTATCATGGCTCCACAAAAAATAGTGCGTGCCGTGTGGGATGTGGGACCGTCTTGTTGAAACCACATGTCAGACATGTCCAATTCTTTTATTTTGGGCAGAAAAATCATCACACCATAGCGCTCGCTATTCACAGTAACGTTCCGCCCATTGTCGCCTTTGAAGGAGTACGGCCCGATGATCGGCCCATAATCCACATCAAACAATGACTTTATTTAGATGCATTGGTAGCTCTTGCAATACTTCTGGCTGGTCTTCAGTCCATATGCGGCAATTTTACTTGTTGACGTATCCATTCAATAGTAAAATTCAATAATTTGCAAGCATTGTTCGTTCGTAAGTCGATTCATGATTAAATTATAGATCATACTGAACAAGTTTGACAATGACACAAATCGTACACAAGATCTGTCAAAAACAGTGTTGCCAAAAAGATACCAGCAAAAACCTCACCCTTTAGTTGACCACTTTCAGGATTATAGAACAAAATGAAACATAAAACTGAGGTAACATAAAAGAAAAATTGATATTAAACGGTTTAATCGTGCGGTTTTCTACGTAATAAAAATCGATTTACCGCGGAATGAAGGTCTAAAAAACGAATTATGAAAAGTATCGAGGTAAATAGTTACAAAATAGGTCTGAGCACTCTTTCCTATTATCTGCATTTCGATCATTTGAATTTCTCAAATATTGTGGATTAATTTTGTTAGCACAAAATCAAGCTGTTTCGGGAATATAAATCGAAGCTCAAAGAAATATTTACCTAGAAATAAATTGGGTCAAACAGTGTAACGAGTGTTGTGCGGCCAATGAACAGATCAGCAAATGATTTATGAAAATTTTAGAAATTTTTTCATATCAGAAACGCTTTGTTTGGTCCTCGGTTTTACGTTAAAAAGTTAAACTAGAATACAATCCAGTAAAAACCGAGATTTGGGAAAAAAATAATACACAATAAACTTTGTTCGATTATTTTTGCATCTTTTGATGAGTGTAGAACAGACGTACTACCGAAAATTTTCATTGTGCTGATTTATCAGCACAAATATTTCATCTCAAAGTGCCGATGAGGTGGAAAGTTTTTTTTACTGAAATTTGAATTTGAACAGCTGAAATCGGTTGCCCTATTCAAGTGTGTAGTGAGGTTCGTCTAACTAAGTATAATCAATTTTTCAGAGTAGTTTGCATAGAAATATACCATTTGGTCAACAGTATCATAACTAAAAAAACGCGATTTTTATCAATTTTTCACAACTTCGCGAAGATGTCCTACAAGTGTAAAAAATAAATTCAGAAGTATCGCAGATATTCGATTGATTTGATGCAATAAGTCTTTGATTTTTTCTATTAATAGCTGTGCAACTACTCTAATAATTCAGCAAATGCTCGACAATCAATGATATTCGCTTGGGAGATTATACATTGTTATAGAGTTACGAGATATTTTTTCGGTATTACTGTGAATTTTAACAGTTATTACGCTTAATTGTTGAACAATTCTAAAATATCACAAAATGTCTTACATAAATCTCAATTCGGCAAACGTTAAACAACATCCTGGAATTAGAACAAACTAGAGATAGGCAATTCGCTCCTAAGCTTTTTCAGTGGATTGAATCATAAAAGTGAGCTGACAGCTCACGGCTGTTATTTGAAGAACCGCAGTTCACCAGCTGACTCATTTGTTACTCTGCCTACCAATTCGGTGAACAGATTTTCGGTAACTAAAGAGCGAATTCTAAACGATAGGAAATATGTGTGCGAAATTTCGTTCGTTTTCCTGAACGTGCAGATATCCTTTTTTCACGGATAAAATGAGACAAGGGGCTGTCCATAAAAGACGTCACACTTTTTTTTTTGACGATTTTTGACTCCCCATCCCCCCTTTGTCACAAATTGTCACAGAAGCAAAGACTATGTCACAAGTCACGAATTCAAAATAAATAAAATTCATCTCAAACAAACAAATATGAGGGAAAAATAGATTTATTACATGCTGTCATTAGATTAAAAAATATCCCTAAAACTACAAAATCATCGGAATTATTTTATTAATATCAATTATATAAACTAACAAAAGTATTTGGTTGGAATTGATGAAACATTGAAATCATCTGTTTTATTCCTCCTAGGGATACACAGATATATTATTGTTTTAGGAATAATATTTCCTTAGTGCAGCATACAGGGCTGAGATAATAAAGACCAAAATCTCATCAAAACGAGATCACTGCCGGAGAATCTCTTCATGATCAGTTGATCAGTGAATTTTAAATCACATCGATCAATATCGATACTGATCTTCCGTCACACAATGGGTAAAGATTTTGAGCTAAAATGATTTTTGATTTATGTAAGTTCAATCATTGGATGATTCGATAAGCTTTGATGTTGGGGGAGGAAAATCACATATGATCAAGATAAGACATGACATGATCTTCGTCTGAATTCATTGATCTCCCGCCCTTTTTCAAATTGAGTACAATTGAATAAACTGCATCAGAATCAGATAAGAGAAATTTTTATGATATACTATTATCAATGCTAGAAAATCAAATTACTGAAAAAATTGTCAGTGCATAACTTAAGTTAAACCGTTTAAAGGCATCTTTTTCTTTTTTACTCATATTAGGCAAAATTTATTAATTTCGCTAATTTACTCGCTCCTCCGTGCACTTTTGCTGATTACAACAGAAATGATTTCCTGCATCATTCATTTCCGAATTTACAAGAAGAAGCTTTTACATCAACAAATACACGTTTTCCTATAGAATATAAACATTTATTGTGGAGATTTTTTCAGGAAATAGGCAAAGCAGTAATATGATAAGGTATTTAAAAAATGTGCTCATTGAAAATATTGGACGTCACATTCCAAAAACCTTCCCCCCTTCCCCCTGTCACAAAAGGTCACGTTTTATGAAACACCCCCCTCCCCCTTGCAGCGTGACGTCTTTTATGGACAGCCCCCAATGTACATAAGAAATCGTGCATTTCACTCAGTAGGCTAAGATGCTGTCAAACATGCTACTTGATTCAGTGACGGACGTCAAATCCAATTTGACAAAACGAAGTCGCCTGCATCTGAGTTAGCCGAGCGTTTTCATCTTCTCACCTTCGCTGAAAATGTCGAAGATTTCAATGTGAAAAAAAAATTAGAAGGATTGTATTCAAGACACGACCGAGCACAATAACATTAAAAATGGAACGTTTCTAGGGTCTTCATAATAAATACAAAAATAAAGATGATAATGACGATGATACACTAAACTAAAAACTTTTTCAATTGACTAATTACAAACTTGGTCTAGTTTAAGCGCTTAGATTGTTAGCGAATGATAAAATTGACAATTAGATCCTTTCTTGATAATTAATTTTATTCAATTTTGATCCCTTTCCACAATTTTTTTCCATTGTTAAGATTTTGAATAACGTCCTTTAACTAGAATTCAAAGTTACTTGAAAGCTCAATTTTAGATACAAACCACCTAAAGATTTAAACCTGAGCAAATGAAACTGTTTTATTTTATGATAATATTCTTCGAAAAACGTACAAACTTATTAATTTTATAATCAGTTAATCGATCCAAGAGAAGATTTTATTTATTTTAACGAAAAATGTTGTACCAGTAAACTCAGTAATAGTGTAATTTTATTAATCCTTCTTCAAAATCGTCGATAATCTTCGGAAAGTGTCGGTAAATAATATGGCAACAATACGAGGAAGAAAAATGTGAAACAGTCCGCATAAAATATTTAGTTACTGTTGATTTTCGCTTTGGCATATTAGTAATATACGGAATGGATACGCAACAGAATTCAGAAATTTTGTTCATATCGTAACTTGATGCTATTAACACATTAATGAACATTGTCATAGTTACAACGCGTGTAGCCATCAGACGCTTATTGTTTTGAAGCAAATAATAATTGAACTGGAACTGGCGGTTAGCCAAATTCTACGAGGGTTCCTATTCAAACGATACATGTAAAATCGCAGGTAAACTTGCCTTGAGTTTATCTTTGATACTATATGATATTGCATCTAATTGTACTGTATATGTGAGCTTGTGGAACTCATTTATACTACCAAACCGAGGAGGCCGCTTTTAGATAAGTTTCAGAATTTAATTTTGAATCTTTTGAAGCGTTTAATTCCTGGTGGGACAACAACTTGTTCAGTCACATATAATGAAGAAGAAGTATCTATGATTATCATCATAACAAAACTTTATACTGAATCCATTTTCGCGCCACCGTTTTGTTCGTATGGGAATGGAGATTTAAGTATGCAAACCGATCCGTTGACAAATTAAAACATATTGAAGCTTAGGAATCATTTCAATGAGGAAAATCCATTAACAAATCATCGAGGAACAAATTAGATCCGAATTAGATCTATCGCCGATAATTCTAAATTAGCCTGATAGTTACCAGAGAACCAAAATAAAATATTCAATTCAAACCAATTTTTCAATGGTATGCAATTTAAATATTCAAATGACGTTATCTCATAAGTTTAAGTTAAATGTTTCCGAATCGACTGGTTGTTGAATTATATAAATCCATCAACAAATGACTGAGGTATGAGCGTTCAAAATTTTGACAGAAAAATGTTACGCGATTAGTTTTGCATGTTTTACATTGACACCCAGCCTCGGGAAGCGAAGTGTAAGGCATTTTTAATGGCAAAATCGACCAACAATTTGCTAAATACATGGGATATTTCAAAAGAACCGACAACCACACTGTTTCGGTTCTTCAATAGCTAGATGATATATAAGAAGCGAACACGAAGCGGTGTTGTGCAGACAACAGGAAATTTCACCAACACATAATGCAAAAGCGACAATCCAGCAAGTGAACGCATATACAATCCAGTCATCAGCTCACTGGACGAGCTACTTGTTTCATTCGCAGTCAAACATTAACTAGGCAAAGAAATATTGTGCAGCATATAATTATAGATTTCTCTTCATACTACGCATAACGATGCGGTGTTTTTTATGCATGACGCAAAGCCTCCTATGCCGAAAAAGAAGTTGACGTCATTTTGTACAACTGGGATTGGTGGATGAAAACATAGGTCGATTCCAACCATTTTTTCAATAGTATGCTATTGAAATACTGAAACGACGTCATCATACATGTTTAAGTTAAAAGTTTCCGAATCGATTGGTTCTTAAATTATAACAATCCATCAACAAATGACCGAGTTATTAACGTTCAAAATTATGACACAAAAAGGTTACGCGACTATTTTTGAAACTTTTATTAACACCCGGCCCCATATAGTGAAGAGTAAGGCATTTTTAATGCCAAAATCCGGGTGGATACGGTTGTATCGTTTGAGTTGTATATCTGGCAGAGGCGAGGCAGTCGGTCACCAGAATGTCTGTCAGCCACATCTTTCCAGCTGGCAGCGTTTATTCAGCCATCTGGCAGCCATGCGTATGCGGGTTTTGCAGATATGCAACAAATATGGCATAATAAATATGATTCGTAGATTTTTGCTAGTATGACAATTCAAAATACCTGTGATGCCTTTTTCATGTGACTCAATGTAATATTACTGTGGTATTGCGTAAGCCAGCATAGTCTAATAATCTAAATAGTTTAAAGCAAAAATTAGAAGTTTTTCAGTTTTTTTGAGCCTTGGTTGAAATGACGGGTAGAAATTTTTGGTTGACACTTCTTCCCGTAGTTCTAAATTATCTTCTATTTGGGCCTTTTGTTTGTGAAAATCAGTTGAGCCATCTCGGAGAAAAGTGAATGAGTTCCGTTTTGGAGATTTTGATTCCAATTTCCGGTACTTTCGGAACAGCTTTCCGGGGATCGGTATAGCCGAAGTCGGTTCGTATGGCCAGCAACTTACATGACCCATGCGTTGTACGGCTTGAAATTTGTAACACTCATCACCATTTTATTCCGGAACCGGATGTTAAATCCAGATCAAATTCAGCAATTCTTTAAAGGACCGTAAGCTCTTTCATTTGATTCTATGTTAGAAGAAATCGGATCAGTCCTTGTAAAGGAAAGTGAGCTAGCTCCAGCTGGAGTTTTTGACCACTATTTCCAATACTTCCGGAACCGGAATCCGGGAACCGGTATATACTTGGTGTTGTCTTCAATGAACAAGACCTGTTAACTATTAGGTTTTTTACCGACACTGCTAACCTCAATCAGATGAACACTTTTTGACAGTCCAGCAGTACTGTTTGTAAACAGAAATTTCTTTTGTTTGCTTATTGACAAATTGGATCAGACCATTTACGGTCCGTATCGCCTAAATAAAGTTTTAAAACATTTGTTCACGATTGAATACGGTTCGTTTTTGATATTTATTAAATAAAAGTGACTAGTTGCAAAGCGTAAAGATGATTGTTTTAGATGTGCTCTTCGATTTTTGTTTAAGCTTGTTTGTAAACAGTACCGCTGAACTGTCAAGAATGAATACTTGTTCATTTGTGTCGTCACGATAAAAAACCTAATTAACAGACCCTGTCAGCTTGGCGCGTACGAACCCTGCTATTTTGGCGCGTACGAATTTGACATTTCTCTCCCCCACTTCTATGTACATGATTCGATGCGGACTCGCCTGAGGGCACCATGGTCGCAAAAAAGGATGTTGCCAAAGATTTGTTCGGGAAATGTGAGAGCAGGATATCTTGTTAATAAGATGTCTTTGCTATTAATTAATTTAACCAGTTTTTGAAAATATTTATATCATCTTTACATCTTCTTCTATGAAGGCAAACTTTTGAATATGCAATTTTTTCACTCATAACCCTGTAACTCGAGAACCAGAAGACAGATCCATATGGAATGTTAAAAAATTTTATGGCCTATCATTTGAGCCTAAGCAAAGACATCATATTAACAAGATATCCAGCTCTCACATTTTCCGAACAAATCATTGGCAACAACATTTTTTGCGAGCATGGCGCCCTCAAGCGAGTCCGCATCGAATCTCGTACACAGAAGTAGGGGAGAGAAATGTCAAATTCGTGCGCGCCAAAATAGCAGCACTGCGCACTAGAGATGGTCGGGTATCGGGTATTTTACCCGAACCCCGACCCGTACCCGTACCCGACGGGTTTTTGGTCGGGTACGGGTAAAAAATTTTATTTTCAATCGGGTACGGGTCGGGTACGGGTAAAAAAAATTTACTGCTTACTCGGGTACGGGTCGGGTCGGGTAAAAAAATTTACTACTCACACGGGTACGGGTCGGGTACGGGTAAATTTTTTTTTCTGATCGATTACCCGACCATTTGTAGTTCACATAAATATGTTTACACGTTGACGAGAATTTTTTATTGCAAAACAGTTGTTCCGAAAAATAAACAATTTGATTCAAGGAGTTTTGACATTCGCGCCTAGAACCAAACCTGAAAACTGGCATCTTTTTCCAGAAAAAAATTTCTTTTCTTTATTTAAAAAAAAACGATCAATCATAGTTACGTGAAAAGTTATGTGAATATTTTCCACCCTACTTTTTTATAACATATTTAATAAGACACACTGCCTTAGCTCTAAGATGATCCAGTAAAAATTATTTGATTAATATATAAAATGTAGTGAAGTACTCATATCACATTCAGATACCAGAAAACTGTTATTTTAAATATTGGTTGGAGATTTTCAAAATTTACATATAAATCATTAGGATTCTACCCATAAAAACATGAACATTTATTTTAGAAAAATTCTGCATATAAGTTCTTCTTATTCTTCACTTCTGGGTGGTGTCACCTCACTTGAAATGACACCGATTGATGGCACAGCAAGTTGAGCTATATTGCCAGTTCGATGTCAACATTTCATAAGGGCACATAAACCAATGAGAGTTTCTCTTTGTTTACTTTCGCTTTTGTGAATATCTCCTTAATTTTCACGTGTACCTACAAAGTATTCGGGAGCGGGTCATATCGCCGAAAGCCATTTCGCCGAAAGTCGTTTCGCCGAATGCCATTTCGCCGAAAGTCGTTTCACCGAATAGGTCATTTCGCCGAAAGTCGTTTCGCCGAAAGGGTCATTTCGCTGAAAGGGTAATTTCGCCGTAAGGGTCATATCTCCTGCTTGTTATGTCTCCTGTATAACTGATGTGGCGCAGCCACATAACCGAAGCCAAGATGGCTCGGCGGCACAAAGCCGCCGAGCCGACGCCAGCTGAGTCGGCCGCCGACCCGCCGTCGGAAGCGGCGGCCTCTTGCATACAAACCTGTAACCGCCTCGTTTGCCCGGTCTACTCAAAGCTAGGTTTCTTTGCTTTAGTTAGGTCCGAACGAGCGGTAGCGAGGTCGGACAGCACAGGAACCAAAACGATGTGGCGTAGCCGCATTAGTATTTTTTCATTTTCACATTTGCCTGGTAGATACACCTATGCAATTGCTTTGATGCTTACTAGTCAACCAGTTTTCTTGGGAACTACTTTCTGAGATTCACGAATCAATCTTTATTCAAGAGTACAACAATGAATCATTATTCAAGAAGTACAATGGAAGGTTAACAAAACGAGCGTTAACGCTATCATCTTTCGTTTGTCCTTAATTTAAATCAATTATAACTACAATTTCAAGACGATTTCAGGATTCGGCGAAATGACCCTTTCGGCGAAATGGCATTTGGCGAAATGGCATTCGGCGAAATAACCCTTTCGGCGAAATGACTTTCGGCGAAACGGCTTTCGGCGAAATGGCTTTCGGCGAAATGACCCTGATCCAAAGTATTCGTGTAGGATGAAAGATAATATCTTCATGTTTCAAACATTACCAAATATGTAACGAACGTTTGTATAATAACGCAGATATAGTCGAAAGAAAAAGTAAACAAAGAAAATCTGTCAATTTTTTGAAATGTTGACGTCGAGTTAGTTTACGTTTCTTTTCACTGAAAATCTCGATGCGTGACAGTCGCAAAAGTACGGGTGAAAATCTTTTCACGCGAAATGCTCAAATTTTCACCGTTTTCACTCGTTGAGGGTTCCAAGGGAGGTGGAACAGAAGTTCAATGGCTGTAAAAACCACCAGCTCCCGTTAACATCGTTGGTGTGGGTTTGTGAGGCTTACAAAACGGGCATATTTGACAGATTAATTTAATTCAAAATCATAATTCATTTTGCTTTGTAGTAAAAAAAATGTAACCAACAAAAATTTCTCACAAATGTTCAAACTACTTACACTTGAAGGACTCACAGTTCACCATTTTCAAAATTGAATTTTTCACACCGGGAATACACGTGAATTATTTGATGTTTGGTCAATTCACGTAAACGAACCGATGATACTCTATTAATTTTAGGGGATGTTCGTGATTTTTCAAGTGATTCTAATGTGAATTTTTATTTGTGTGTCAAGATAATGAGCACGCTTACTTGTGGTTCTAAAGAATTAGATAAAAAGTCGCACTGTTTCGTAAAAACCATACCTACCCAAAATTGAATACAACGGATATTACGACATTTTGGATCAATAAGCTTCTCGAAAAATTTGAGTAGATATTACTCCCTTTTGTTGACATTTGTAAATGAGTATACCAAAGTATTGGTAGTACTCATTTACAAAGAGTAGTACCAAAGACATTGGAAATCTATTCATGCTGCACAGTGTATTTATATGTTCAAATGTAAACAAGCATTTTAATGTATTTTACTTACAAACTAGAGCCTGATACGTTCTATCTAGCTCGCTATCTAAAACACTTTATTTTTTCCATCCTGAATTTTGGTAAACTTTTTACTACTCATTCGGGTCGGGTACGGGTACAGGTAATTTTTAATCGGGTACGGGTCGGGTACGGGTAAATTTTTTTATTTTTTATCGGGTTCGGGGCGGGTACGGGTAATTTTTTTTTATTATTGATCGGGTACGGGTCGGGTACGGTTAATTTTTTAAATTTTTAATCGGGTACGGGTTGGGTACGGGTAATTTTTTTTGCTGATCACTCGGGTACGGGTCGGGTTCGGGTATAAGAATTTCTATACCCGACCATCTCTACTGCGCACCCATACAATTGATTTGATATGTTGAATGTGACACCGTGCGATGGCGTTGCTGAACTGAATATTGATTTCGCTCCAAGCTGACAGGGTCTGGCCTAAGTTTGTTAAAATCGTTTCAGCCACTTGAAGGAAAGTAAGTGCATACTCTGTGCAAATGCTCATTTTTTCTTATAATTCCGGATTCGGAAGTAAGTTCCATATCAAATTTAAAAAAAATTCTTTGGGACTATAGTACTTTTCATTTGTTTGTAATCTTCGAATTTGTATTAGCCTTCAACCAAAATTAAAGTTTTGTATGTGTTACATGAATGCATGGATCATTACTGCACGTAACCAGAAAACTGTCAATTTTTTAGTACATTTTATCCTCCCGGTTTATTTAATTTTCGCTTATTGAGCTAAACATTCGCAATTGGGTTATTTTATTCTAGACCTTCCTTAATTTTCCATGATGTACTTTCGTGGTCGTGTATGTATATAACGAGAAAATATTGATATTCACAAATCTAAAACAAATCGATTACTGTCAGACTTTTTTGAAATCGTGCTACATCTATTAAGTATTACACACAGTTGAGGAGCAAATGGAAATTTCAGGAAATTGGATAATTTGGAAAAAAAACTCGACAGTATTCCAAAATTATCTGATTTCCAAATCTTCTAAATCGTTCCTTAAAATTCGGTGAAATTAAGTTAGTTAGCTATACACGTAAATTTTTCTACAATGCATCCAAAGACAGCCAAGTAGAGGCGGAAAGGGGAAAGGCTCAGTCCTATTTACTGGCACAGTCTTAGTTAAACGAATGAACTGAATATTGAAACTATCGAAAATGTTCTTAGGTTAGGTTTGAATGAGAAAATCCGGTTGTTAGCGACAAGAATAGTCTTTTTTTACACCTGGTAGGATAAATAGCAGGTCGGAAAGCTATACATGTACATCCGCTTGAGTACATATTTTGAGATATGACGACAAAATTGGTAATCTTAATTGTCAACGAAATTAGAAACGTATCAGTTTAGGAAGGATTCAGAAATTATGATTCTATATTCACGTTGTTTCATATTTTGCGATTTTGAGAGAATTTTTCTTTCAATTTTCTTTAAATAAATTCATAATTATTTTGTCATCCGACATTGATACGTCTTCGTAAAGCAGGTAACTCTAGCTTTGAAATGCAGTATTTGAAATGAATGGCTGAATGCAAAGATCGGATAGGTGCAATTCACTTTGAAACCCCTGTTTTACTATTGGTAGTTCAAACTTCATGCGAGTAGCTTTGAAATAGATTCTCCAGCCCAAAAGTCGTTTGAAATTATCTACAATACTAAATTGAATTCGTTTACCCGTTCGAAAAAAATCTGATCTGAAATGATGATTAGTATTTGTATCCAAAATATTATTATCATCTTTTTTCGGTTTTACTTTCCAAGGCGGCATTTGTAACGGAATACATCCAGTTAGAAAACAATATCTTAACGTAGAAACAACAACGATTTTATTTATTCAATTTCTGCACTATAAAGTTTCCGCTCTTGCACAGATACTTGTTTTTAAACGACTTTTGAGTAAAGAAATCTGTTTCCGAATTTTGACTGGAAGCTTTCTAACTTAAATTGCAACTATTCGACTCTATTATTCTTCTGTTCAAAAGTGAACGGTGTTTCGAATCTAGAATTTCTTAAAACATTTCAATTTGTTGTAAACTACCAGTGATCTTAAATTTACTAGCTGTATATAAACTGTTTAAAAATAATCAGCGTAGTGTTTATTACAGTCTAATTCAGGGGCAATAATGAGCAGCGAAGGTTTGCCGAAGACGCATAGAACATCCACCTTTCGTCTTTGAATAATTTAGGTATTTACTTGACAAGAAATCGTTTATTACTATTATACTTAAAGAGGTAACAATATTAATGTAATGTGTAAATAAATC
Organism: Malaya genurostris; assembly: GCF_030247185.1. Classification (NCBI taxonomy): domain Eukaryota; kingdom Metazoa; phylum Arthropoda; class Insecta; order Diptera; family Culicidae; genus Malaya; species Malaya genurostris. The sequence continues at coordinate 231,384,247 of NC_080572.1, read as the reverse complement.
ATAAATAAAATAATTAATTAATAAAGATTTCTCACTTAATAAATAAAAGCCGGCTCTTTTTGTTTTCCGTGATCCGTTATCTCGAAAGTAGATATTAACTGCGCTTGCACCTGAATTCGTTTCCGACTCTTCGCGCTTGACAGCCGTTCCCGAAAGATCACTCTCTTTCGTTCGAAATAGCCGAATGGATAACGACGTGGACGGAACACCGGCGGACTGGTTGATTTAGGCCACGCTAGCGCCGAGAATGATTCATCCCGGGCAAGTCGTTGTTCCTGAATTTCTCGTTTATAAAGCGCAAACAATTTCACAAAGAAATAGTAGGAAAGCTCAACAATACTTAGCACCGATCCTCCCATACACAGTCCGAAGATGCCACCGAAACCGGCTAGCAGCGAATCCCAGGTCATGAAGGCCTCCCTACGATACTTGATACAGTGCAAGTCCTTGAAGTGCACGTGCAGTGTGGAGTAGTTTGATGCGTTGCGGTTGTCCCTGGAAATGTATGGTTTAATCAAATGACGTATTAAAATGCATTCGGGATGGTGAACAAATTGGATACCAAGGGTGGCAACTTTTGACATTATTCAATAAATATTACGAACTTGCAACATTATAATATTGTACATACTTCAATGCTATGATAATCTCTCTTTAGACTTTAACTCTTTAATCTAAAGCATAATGGAACAAAACTCCATATTCCACATTACATACTGCATACATTCGAGGATTTTTTGTTACTAAAATAGACATATTTGCTTCACGTTTCGTCTTTGACTCATCGGTTCATTAGCAGACATAAAGTATACTCTTCATGACATTGGTAGTAGAGATAACAATGATCAATCGGTTTCATTTTTAGTCACATAAGAGCAAATTCAGCAGCTAGAAGTTCTATATGGAAGATCTATAATAGAGCAGAAACTGGAACAAACGTATCCCCAGCAAGCCGTTCTAGTTTTATTTATTCGACCAGTTCTGTCAAATTTACTGGTCTACGATGCCGTTCTATTTTTTGTTTATTTGAAACACGAGTAAAACACTGCTGGGGGTCGTCAAATGGTGAGATCTAAGTCCTCACAAGTCCCTATCTCATGCCTCCCCGAGCGTCTATGATGACATTTGGTCAATAGAACGGCGTCGACTGGGTGCTATCGCCTTCTGCGTTAGTAGCAGAATGAGAGGGTGCGAAATGGCTTGTAGGTTGAAGCCCATCCTAAAATGCAGTGTTTATCATAGTATATTACAACATATAATTCTGTTGTTTATTACATCATGGTTTATTATTATTATTTTAATTATTATTATTATTATTATTATTATTATTATAATTATTATTATTATTATTAGAAGAGCGTAACTTACACTGCGACATTAACTATTATATTGTATCATAGCATATTATTTCATATATTATCGTCTAACACTATTTTATGTTATTATATACTATGTTGTATGGTATTATACTGCATTGCATTATATCATATTATATGGCCCAAAACTTGATTCATTTAAAATTTTATTGCATAGTCAAAAATGTGATGTATTTGCTTTATGCGAAACATGGCTTACTTCAAACATAGCTTTAAATTTTAATGATTTTAACATTATACGTCTCGATAGAGACTCTCCGTATGGTGGAGTGCTTTTGGGAATTAAGAAATGCTGCTCCTTTTATAGATTAAACATCCCTTCAACTTCTAGTATAGAAGTTGTTGCTTGCCAAATAAACATTAAAGGCAAAGATATTTGCATAGCTTCGGTTTATATTCCTCCAAAAGCACAAGTTGGACAGCGACAGCTTAATGAAATGGTTGAAGCCCTTCCTGCTCCACGATTGATTCTGGGGGATTTAAATTCGCACGGAATGATGTGGGGTTCCGTTTACAATGATAGCAGATCATCTTTAATACAAAACATTTGTGACAATTTTAGCATGACGGTATTAAATATGGGTAGCATGACACGGATCCCAAGACCTCCTGCACGCCCAAGTGCATTAGATCTATCTCTTTGCTCAACATCAATTCGACTAGATTGCACCTGGAAAATATTGCCTGATTTACACGGTAGCGATCATTTACCAATCATCATCTCAATTAGCTGTAACAAATGTATTGCTAATTCAGCTAGTATTCCATATGATTTGACAAAAAATATCGACTGGATTAAATACCAAAGTAGAATCTCTAGTATTTTGAATTCAATGGAAGAGCTCCCTCCACTTGAAGAATATGAATTCCTTATTTGTTCGATTCTGGAGGCAGCAGAACAATCCCAAACTAAACGCTTTCCTGGGCCAACGACTAACAGAAGGCCTCCCAACCCCTGGTGGGACAAAGAGTGCTCAGAGGCTAAACTCGCAAAACAAAATGCTTGCAAGACGTTTCTAAAACGGGGAGGAGGAACTCCTCAGAATTTTGATAAACTTATGGTTTTAGAAACCAAGTACAAGAGCATACTTCGAGCCAAAAAATGTAGCTATTGGAGACATTTTGTCGAAGGTTTGTCAAGAGAAACCTCAATGAGCACTCTTTGGAATACGGCCAGACGAATGAGGAATCGTAACGTGGGCAATGAGAGTGATGAATACTCGAACCGATGGATATTTGACTTTGCTAGGAAAGTTTGTCCAGATTCTGTTCCTACGCAAAGCATTATACGGGAATCTCCTCCAAATAATGGTTTTATTAATAACCCATTTTCAATGATGGAATTTTCTATAGCACTCTTGTCTTGTAACAATAACGCCCCTGGGTTGGACAGAATTAAATTCAACTTGGTGAAGAATCTGCCCGACCTCGCAAAAAGACGTTTGTTGGAATTGTTCAACAAGTTTCTTGAGCAAAATATTGTTCCGCCTGACTGGAGACAAGTGAAAGTTATCGCCATTCAAAAGCCGGGGAAACCAGCTTCCAATCACAACTCATATAGACCCATTGCGATGTTGTCCTGCATCAGAAAATTGTTCGAAAAAATTATTCTACGACGTCTCGACACTTGGGTCGAGACGAACGGTTTGTTGTCAGATACTCAGTTTGGCTTCCGTAGAAATAAAGGGACGAATGATTGCCTTGCATTACTTTCGTCTGACATCCAAATTGCCTTCGCTCAAAAGCAACAAATGGCATCTGTATTTTTAGACATTAAAGGAGCATTTGATTCAGTTTCCATTGATGTTCTTTCAGACAAGCTCCACCAACATGGACTTCCAGCGGTTATAAATAATTATTTGCACAACCTTTTGTCAGAGAAGTGCATGTATTTTTCACATGGCGATTTGGCAACATTCAGAATTAGCTACATGGGTCTCCCGCAAGGCTCATGCCTCAGTCCGCTCCTCTATAATTTTTACGTGAATGACATTGACAGCTGTCTTGTAACCCCATGTACACTAAGACAATTGGCAGAAGATGGCGTGGTTTCAGTTACTGGACCCAAAGCTATTGATCTGCATAAACCATTGCAAGATACCTTAGATAACTTGTCCGTTTGGGCTGTTCATCTTGGTATCGAATTCTCTGCGGAGAAAACAGAGTTAGTCGTCTTTTCAAGAAAGCATGATCCCGCGCAGCTTCAGCTCCATATGATGGGAAGAATGATCCAACAGGTTTTAACTTTTAAATACCTCGGGGTGTGGTTCGATTCCAAATGCACGTGGGGAGGACACATTAGGTTTCTGATAACAAAATGCCAACAAAGAGTAAATTTTCTTCGAACAATAACAGGATCTTGGTGGGGTGCTCATCCGGAAGATCTAATAAAATTGTATCAGACAACGATACTTTCAGTGATGGAATATGGATGCGTTTGCTTTCGTTCCGCTGCAAACTCTCATATTATCAAACTGGAGCGAATTCAGTATCGTTGTTTGCGAATTGCTTTAGGGTGCATGCATTCGACACATACAATGAGTCTTGAAGTTCTGGCGGGAGTTCTTCCATTAAAAGATCGATTTTGGGAGCTTTCATCACGCCTGCTAATAAGATGTGAGGTGCTGAATCCCATGGTAATTAATAATTTCGAACGACTAGTCGAGCTTCGATCTCAAACAAAATTTATGACAGTATATTTTAACCATATGTCACAGGAAATCAACCCTTCAAGATATATTCCTATCCGTGTCAGCATCCTAAGTGCCCCTGACTCAACTTTATTTTTCGATACATCCATGCAGCGTGAAGTGCGTGGAATCCCGGATCATCTACGCTCGACGGAAATCCCAAAAATATTTTCAAGTAAGTTCAGGCATATTGACCCTGAGAAAATGTTTTACACGGACGGATCGCGAATTGAAGAAGCGACAGGGTTTGGTATGTTCAACAATAATGTTTCGGCCTCATTTAGGCTTCAAGAACCTGCATCTGTTTATATAGCAGAGCTAGCAGCAGTTCATTATAGTTTGAGTGTAATCGTCACATAATCTCCAAACCATTATTTCCTCTTCACAGATAGTCTGAGTGCAATTGAAGCCATTCGCTCAATCGCTGCTGGCAAAAATGAACCGTTTTTCTTGGGTAAAATAAAACAGTGTCTGAACGACATATTGAATAATAATTATCTAATCACTATAGTCTGGGTCCCGGCTCATTGCTCCATTCCAGGCAATGAAAGAGCCGATAATTTAGCCAAACGTGGTGCTATTGAGGGTGAAATTTATGAGCGACCGATTGCTTTCAACGAATTCTATAGTTCGTCTCGCCAAAGAACACTTGCCAGCTGGCAGGCATCTTGGGATAGAGATGATCTGGGTCGGTGGATGCACTCAATTATTCCGAAAATATCGACAAAGGCATGGTTCAGGGGACTGGATGTGAGTAGGGATTTCATTCGTGTGATGTCCAGACTCATGTCCAATCACTACACGTTAGATGCACATCTCCTTCGAATTGGGCTCTCCGAGACTAATCATTGTGCTTGCGGAGAAGGTTATCGGGATATTGATCATGTCGTTTGGACATGCGTGGAGTATCGTGATGTCAGATCTCAACTAATAAATTCTTTGCGTACCCAAGGTAAACTATCCAATATCCCAGTTCGAGACATTCTTGCTTGTTGTGACCTTTCATACATGAAACTTATTTATCATTTCATAAAGAAAATTGGAGTTTCAATTTAATAAAGGCCCCTTTTAAGACTTAGTTCTGATCCCAGCTGCGTCCATGAGTTCAACCAATAGCTAAATTAGAATAAAAATTATGTAATGATACAAACAAACTCGAAACAGTTTATGAAATTATCAACAAAATGTCTGAAAATAACAGCTTATTTTATAATTTATAGAAGTTAATCGTTTGGTTCAAATAATATTTCCGAGTAGATTTCATAATTAATGACGAGTTACCTAAGATGATATTTAAGTAATAAGAGAATATGTTTTAATAAATTCAAAACGTTGTGACTATGTTAGAATTAAATTAGGATAAGAATATTATGTAAAAGTGATGCTACGGCGAAGAAAAACTTATGTAAACTGCCTTAAGAAATAAACGTATTTATGAAAAAAAAAAAGGTGGGTGGGTAATGTCAGAGACATAACTGGATGTCGTGAATACGAAAAAACTGATACGCTCCCATCACTTTTCCGAATATCAGTTAGTTGATTGATTGTATGAATTGTGCAAGATTTCCTCTTTTTCACTAATAGAGTTTGAAGCGATGTACCTACATTAAAATACAGATTAGTTACATTAAACAGCTACTATTCTACAACTATATATTCCAAACTTGAAACAATTCTTTTATAATTTGCTAATATAGCAGGCTAGGTACGACAAATTTGTAGTTTATTTTTATTGATGCTACAAAGTTCGAAGATATCTGATTCTTCTCGAAATTTCAGTACGAGACAATTGCAATGGGCTGGTCTGAAATGTATCGACGATCTTCGGTATGCAAGAGTCATTCTAATAATAATAATGATAGTAATAATAATAATAATAATAATAATAATAAGAAAAATAATAATAATAATAGTAATAATAATAATAATAATAATAATAATAATAATAATAATATTATTAATAATAAAACAGATTAACCTGTTTATATGGCAACCCTGTTTCGCATGGCATATTTTTACACGGTCCCATACTAGTATAAAAATGTGTTCAACATTCGCTTTCGCATTGCCGTTCGTAATTGAATGTGTTAGTGACGGTACAAATCTGCTTTTCTACCTGTTTCGGTGCCATCGTTCTGACGGTGTCTCGTACATACAGAGTAGCTGCTTTAACTCAAATGACGCTATTTCTCACATCACATTTCAATTTATACTGGTAGCGGTGTACGGACCTCCCCTTCGCAGAACGGGAAACAGTGAGACGATATAAAAGAGAGAGTTAGTAGAGCGGCAGTCAGTAATACTGAATTGGCTGCCTAACGGTTAACAACTTCTTGTCGAATTTTCACGCGGAAACACGCACACAGGAGGAACAATTAAGGGCAAGGCAAAGTCCCGCTCGAACCGTGCTGGTCTGCAGTTCCCAGTTGGCAAAATCCATCGTCTGCTCCGGAAGGGAAACTACGCAGAGCGTGTCGGTGCCGGTGCACCGGTCTATCTGGCGGCAGTGATGGAGTACTTGGCTGCCGAAGTGTTGGAATTGGCCGGTAATGCTGCCCGTGACAACAAGAAAACGAAAATCATCCCTCGCCATCTGCAGCTGGCCATCCGTAACGACGAGCAGATGAAAACCCCGTCCTTTTCAGGACGACCACATAACTGTGATAAAGAAATATTTAGATTGCTTCAAGTTTAGCCAGTTCTGATACGCCTGGAAAGTAGAATGCGCAAATTAAGTGGAAACATTAATTGTCATACCGAACAGTGGCACAAACGGATCTAGAGTTCAACTAACAGCAAATGCACTCATAGGCTAGCACTCGTATCATGTCGAACAACCTCTTGAGTTTGTTATTTTTACAAATAGGACAACGACACGCTACACATTCAAACCAACCGATTGAGTTAGTCGGGCACAGAAGCCATAGTCAGAGTGAAACCCACCCATAAATTTTCCCATATGCTTTCCCTCCCACATACACGCAGATTCGTGTGTGAAATGTCATTGCTCTGTGTTTTCAACAATTCATCCATGCCAGCGTACCTAGGGTTTACGGGTTTAACCTCTACATTCTGCATTTCCAACACTCCGGCCGGTTCACTGGTATGGTTTGAAACACAAACACCTCCCTTTTCGCTACTGGCACAAGGAAAAGTGCTTTTTCTGTGTTCACCTCACTGAAAGGGTCGGATTAGGTTGAATTCGTGCAAGAACACTCATTTCAATAGCAATGCTACAATTAAATCGACGATGAGTACTCGACAATGATTGTTCCGGAAACTATTTAATAATAATAATAATAAAACAGATTAACCTGTTTATATGGCAACCCTGTTTCGCATGGCATATTTTTACATGGCCCCATACTAGTATAAAAATGTGTTCAACATTCGCTTTCGCATTGCCGTTCGTAATTGAATGTGTTAGTGACGGTACAAATCTGCTTTTCTACCTGTTTCGGTGCCATCGTTCTGACGGTACGTACAGAGTAGCTGCTTTAACTCAAATGACGCTATTTCTCACATCACATTTCAATTTATACTGGTAGCGGTGTACGGACCTCCCCTTCACAGAACGGGAAACAGTGAGACGATATAAAAGAGAGAGTTAGTAGAGCGGCAGTCAGTAATACTGAATTGGCTGCCTAAAGGTTAACAACTTCTTGTGGAATTTTCACGCGGAAACACGCACACAGGAGGAACAATTAAGGGCAAGGCAAAGTCCCGCTCGAACCGTGCTGGTCTGCAGTTCCCAGTTGGCAAAATCCATCGTCTGCTCCGGAAGGGAAACTACGCAGAGCGGTGCCGGTGCACCGGTCTATCTGGCGGCAGTGATGTAGTACTTGGCTGCCGAAGTGTTGGAATTGGCCGGTAATGCTGCCCGCGACAACAAGAAAACGAAAATCATCCCTCGCCATCTGCAGCTGTCCATCCGTAACGACGAGGAGTTGAAAACCCCGTCCTTTTCAGGACGACCACATAACTGTGATAAAGAAATATTTAGGATTGCTTTAAATTTAGCCAGTTCTGATACGCCTGGAAAGTAGAATGCGCAAATCAAGTGAAAACATTTGTTCTAATAATTTGTATAAAGTATACTAGTATAAAGATGTTTCTAAATCAAAATTTTCTGTTTCGTATTGCGAGACAGCGTTACTGTCCTGCCGTAATTGAATGTGTTAGATATCATGATCAAAAAGCGCCCCATACTAAAGAATGCAACTCTTTCGCACGGCATATTTGTGTACTAGTATAAAGATGTATTCAACATCATCACTTCCACTTTCGCATTGCCGTTCGTAATTGAATGTGTTAGTGACGGTGCAAATTAATTTAACTTCTCGTGTGTGCCTTGTTTCGGCAACAGTTGCTCGGAAAATGGTAGGAAAGCGATAAAATTCAACTAATTCTTTATGATTATTTTTAGCACTTAAAAGTGCTATTTGAATTTGCTGGAATTTTCGGCTGCCTTTCATCCGGTTCTCGCTGTCATCGTGCTGACACTCGTGCTTTAACTTAACTGCCGCTATTTTTCACATCACCTTTGTTAGAATTCCTTTCCTGTACGCAGAACGGGAAACAGTGAGACGACAGGTCCACGATGTTGCTCTCGTGTGTCTTGTTTCGGGAACAGATGCTCAGCAAATGGTAGGAAAAATGAAGCACTCAACTTTTATATGGATGCTCTTGTATAGATGCAGACATCTCGCGTTCTGATTGGCTGGTGCTGTCATGGGTTAAATCAAACAGGTTTTTCAATAGTGTACTATTGAAAAACTTCAATGTTGTTGCAATACACGTTCAAGTTGAAAAATTTCGATTCTATTGGTAGTTAGATTATATAAATCCTTCTACAGATCACTGAGCTATGAGCTTCCAAAATACGAGAAAGGCAAACGCGCCATATGAATTATCCTCTGACACTCGTTTGTACCAAACATTTAAGAAAAGTTTAATTTTGAACTATTTAAGATTATGTCACACAACTGAAAATTTTATCATTAAATTGTGATCATATTTCCGATGGCATGTTGCAAGAATTATGTTGATTCATTAGATACAACAGAAGATATTCACGATCAAAAACTTATCACTCTCTCAGAGGGTAAATTTTGAAAAGGCGCCCCATAGTAAAGTAAGTCGTATTCACGACAAAAAATCATATTATATGGTATTATATTATATTATATTATATTATATTATATTATATTATATTATATTATATTGTATTCTATTATATTATGTTATATTGTATTGCATTATGTTGTATTATATTATATTATATTATAGGGTTTATTATGAGTAGTACTACGTACCTCTGCGCAAAATATAAATTTGTTTTCCTTATAAGTTATCATTTTTAAAGTAACTTTCAACTGAATATCAAGGTCGTCACAAGGTGAGCTTGGTTCTCACTGGTTCCTGTTTCATGCCTACACGTGTGTCTGTGGTGACAAATGGTCTATGGAATGCGTTGATGGCAAAATGAGAGGATGAGAAATGACATATAAATTCAAGTAATATAATATCATAGCATATCGCAACATATCATTTTATTTATTCTATTATTTATTATATAATTCATTGTACTATATTATATTGTTTTTTATTGTTATTTTCATAATTATATTTATTGTTATTATTGTTATTATTATTATTAATTTTTTATTGTTATTTTCATAATTATATTTATTGTTATTATTATTAATTTGTCATCAATAATAATAACATATATTATTTTTATAGATGTAGATATTATTATTGTTATTAGAAGAGAAATATTCTACATCCTGCAGTATTGCGAAGATAGAAGAGCATAACTGACACTCTACATTAACTGTTATTTTATATCATGTTTTGTAATATATTATATTATATTGTATGACATTGTATTATATTATATTAAATTAAAATATATTATATAATATTTTGTTATATTATATTATTTTGTAATCTATTATATCATTTTATGTTATATTAATTTCATTACACTATGTTTCATTGTATTTATCAATATAAAATATTTTGCACGGGGGCGTAAAGAGGAGGGAGCATCAGGGCATCGGACGAATTGATGACTGGACGAGGGATTGTGGATAGCCAGCCCAAGTCACTTGAAGGAAACTTGTTTCCTTCTGAAGGTTTGACATGAGTCTGACGCGCCCTTCTCAAACAAACCATCAGGCGGGTTCAAGCATGTATAGCGATATGCTTCATCCATGCACTGGATATTATGGTAGGAAGAGCATCTTTTATTCCCGCGGAATACGAGTAAGTGACTCTACTTACGTATCCGCCCAACCCTTTTTGTTTGCTTTTCGGTAACAGCTATAGTAAGAAGGTGAATGGATGAGTCATATCGGGGCTACTGTAAGTCTACCCGCATCCACTGGCAAGTCCTTGAACTGATGGTGGCTTCACTTCACTTCACATCACATCACATCACATCACAACACGAGTAAAACACTGCTGGGGCTGCCAGTTTTTCTTGTTATAAAATTCAGATTTAAATTTTGTAACTGGCATAAATTATGCATCTCGAACTTGAACACTACTGAATATGCCCTAAACTCTATTATTTTTACTGCTAATGATTGATTCAAACAAAAAAGTTGGACACCAGCTGATTATAGCATGCTTTAAATCTTTTACACAACACTAATTGCATACCTTAAGGCGACATTCGCCTGTATACTTCAACGATAACTGTTATACAGAAAACTAATGTCGTTTTCGGTTGCCCCTCCCTCTCAGCAGGTCGTTCAATTTTGTTGGTCTTTGAGCGCTTGTCGAACGACATATTCCACGAAATATTCGTTCAATTTGCTGGAACGGTTTGTTGTTGTTTTTTCTCTTGCAAAAATAGTGTGAAAATTAAGTGTTACCTTTACATTGAAAGAAAATGTGTTGTTATTCTACGTGAAGTAGAAGTATTGTGCAGGTATGTATTGTTAGTTTAAACAAATAAGTAGAAAAAAGGTGGGTGGGTAATGTCAGAGACATAACTGGATGTCGTGAATACGAAAAAACTGATACGCTCCCATCACTTTTCCGAATATCAGTTAGTTGATTGATTGTATGAATTGTGCAAGCTTTCCTCTTTTTCACTAATAGAGTTTGAAGCGATGCACCTACATTAAAATACAGATTAGTTACATTAAACAGCTACTATTCTACAACTATATATTCCAAACTTGAAACAATTCTTTTATAATTTGCTAATATAGCAGGCTAGGTACGACAAATTTGTAGTTTATTTTTATTGATGCTACAAAGTTCGAAGATATCTGATTCTTCTCGAAATTTCAGTACGAGACAATTGCAATGGGCTGGTCTGAAATGTATCGACGATCTTCGGTATGCAAGAGTTATTCTAATAATAATAATGATAGTAATAATAATAATAATAATAATAATAATAATAAAAATAATAATAATAATCATAATAATAATAATAATAATAAAAGAGATTAACCTGTTTATATGGCAACCCTGCTTCGCATGGCATATTTTTACACGGTCCCATACTAGTATAAAAATGTGTTCAACATTCGCTTTCGCATTGCCGTTCGTAATTGAATGTGTTAGTGACGGTACAAATCTGCTTTTCTACCTGTTTACGGTGCCATCGTTCTGACGGTACGTACAGAGTAGCTGCTTTAACTCAAATGACGCTATTTCTCACATCACATTTCAATTTATACTGGTAGCGGTGTACGGACCTCCCCTTCACAGAACGGGAAACAGTGAGACGATATAAAAGAGAGAGTTAGTAGAGCGGCAGTCAGTAATATTGAACTGGCTGTCTAACGGTTAACAGCTTCTTGTGGAATTTTCACGCGGAAACACGCACACAGGAGGAACAATTAAGGGCAAGGCAAAGTCCCGCTCGAACCGTGCTGGTCTGCAGTTCCCAGTTGGCAAAATCTCCATCGTCTGCTCCGGAAGGGAAACTACGCAGAGCGTGTCGGTGCCGGTGCACCGGTCTATCTGGCGACAGTGATGGAGTACTTGGCTGCCGAAGTGTTGGAATTGGCTGGTAATGCGGCCCGCGACAACAAGAAAACGAAAATCATCCCTCGCCATCTGCAGCTGTCCATCCGTAACGACGAGGAGTTGAAAACCCCGTCCTTTTCAGGACGACCACATAACTGTGATAAAGAAATATTTAGGATTGCTTTAAATTTAGCCAGTTCTGAAACGCCTAGAAAGTATAATGCGCAAATCAAGTGAAAACATTTGTTCTAATAATTTGTATAAAGTATACTAGTATAAAGATGTTTCTAAATCAAAATTTTCTGTTTCGTATTGCGAGACAGCGTTACTGTCCTGTCGTAATTGAATGTGTTAGATATCATGATCAAAAAGCGCCCCATACTAAAGAATTCACGACAAAAAAAATACATATTGATCTGTACGTGGCAACTCTTTCGCACGGCATATTTGTGTACTAGTATAAAGATGTATTCAACATCATCACTTCCTCTTTCGCATTGCCGTTCGTAATTGAATGTGTTGGTGACGGTGCAAATTAATTTAACTTCTCGTGTGTGCCTTGTTTCGGCAACAGTTGCTCGGAAAATGGTAGGAAAGCGATAAAATTCAACTAATTCTTTATGATTATTTTTAGCACTTAAAAGTGCTATTTGAATTTGCTGGAGTTTTCGGCTGCCTTTCAGAATTCCTTTCCTGTACGCAGAACGGGAAACAGTGAGACGACAGGTCCACGATGTTGCTCTCGTGTGTCTTGTTTCGGGAACAGATGCTCAGCAAATGGTAGGAAAAATGAAGCACTCAACTTTTATATGGATGCTCTTGTATAGATGCAGACATCTCGCGTTCTGATTGGCTGGTGCTGTCATGGGTTAAATCAAACAGGTTTTTCAATAGTATACTATTGAAAAACTTCAATGTTGTTGCAATACACGTTCAAGTTGAAAATTTTCGATTCTATTGGTAGTTAGATTATATAAATCCTTCTACAGATCACTGAGCTATGAGCTTCCAAAATACGAGAAAGGCAAACGCGCCATATGAATTATCCTCTTTGACACTCGTTTGTACCAAACATTTAAGAAAAGTTTAATTTTGAACTATTTAAGATTATGTCACACAACTGAAAATTTTATCATAAGATTGTGATCATATTTCCGATGGCATGTTGCAAGAATTATGTTGATTCATTAGATACAACAGAAGATATTCACGATCAAAAACTTATCACTCTCTCAGAGGGTAAATTTTGAAAAGGCGCCCCATAGTAAAGTAAGTCGTATTCACGACAAAAACTTCAGAAATTCTGCAGTAAAACTAGTACAACGGGGCTCCAACCCCTCATGTTAAAAATGGCTCAACAATGGACCTCTGTCTGCCGGGTTTGTTGAACGAAAAAAATGGCATTCGGTTCAACGGTCTGTTTCAAAATCGGCAAACGAAGGTCCCGTGTTGGCCTCCCGTTGAACGATTGATTGGGCTTTCATTGGACCAATGATCCAACGTATTGAACCAATGAAGGACCACCGTTGAACGTTTTTTTCTAAGAGGGTAGTGTTTCATATACAAAAAATAGAACGGCATCGTAGCCAGTTCTAAATTTGACAGAAGAACTGGTCGAATAAATAAAACTAGAACGGATTGCTGGGGATACGTTTGTTCCAGTTTCTGCTCTATTATAGATCTTCCATATAGAACTTTTAGCTGCTGAATTTGCTCTAAGCAAGTGACAGTTTCTCTTTAATCACTTTCTCTTTCGATTATTGTGATGTGATTAAAAAGATTTCCTTTGATGTCACTATTCTGTTTGAAAGTCGAAAGTTTCGGGTGTCATTTCATGCAAAGATTTGGGTGATAAACGTGGAAACCGCTTGGTAATTAATAGAAGAGAAATTAAACAAAGAGAAACTGTCACTTGCTTATACGCCCTTTTGAAAAATTAACCGAGAAATTCAAAAAGCAATCAAGACCAAAATATTGCACTATTACACTCTCAGGTCTAAAATGTCAGATTTCTTCTTAAAAGGACCTACTGCGAAATGTGACGATATTTTTAGAATCAGTTTGGAACCAATTCGACTTTCAAAAATTGTTGGGTCGTTTTTGTTTCCTTCCGTTTAATATTTAAAATTTTACTGTAAAGTTAATCTAGATTTGCTCTTTTAAAAATTAGAAAATAACAGATGCACAGCTGGTGAAACACACACTTAACAGCGTTATGTAGGCATATATCGGAATGAAACCAGTGATACTAGATTTGCCTTAGTGATTATTTTATTAGTATTTAACACGCACTCTCTAGTAATATTCGAAGCCGAAACAGTTTTATTGAAATATAAAAATCAATAATATAATTACACTAATGTCACGGATACCAGATAAAATACTTGTTGATGGTTGATTAAACATGAAAAAAAACTTTTTTTTCATAACATTGTGAGAAAACTTGGCAACCTTGCGATACGGAATGAGTGTTTTCATCTCATCAGCGCAATCAAGTGAATTAAGTGCAAAATTTTCATCTAATATTTTTGAAGAATTTTATTGGTCATTTTTATAAATTTTCAATCGTTTATTAAACAAGTGAAAAGTAAGCATTACTAATTATGAAGTCATTCAACATTGAGTACTGGTGTAATTATGTGCCATAGTGATCATGTTTTGAGACGAATCAATTAGTTAATATTCAGAAACATGACGAACTGTAAAACTTGAGACGAAAATGTTTCCTAAATTGGAAAGCCAATTTAATTTTTAATGGAAAAAAACGATCGCTGAAGGATTTAGAACTAGTTTTTCAATTAGAAAGTATGACAAAAACTCAAATAAACATTTTAAAACATTTCCCAGTTTGGTTCAGGTACGTTGAAAGATATGATTCATGTTCAAAGCTATGAGATTTCAATAGGAGTTCACATGAAATAGCCATTACTATATATCCTTGCTGAACTCCAGCATGATAAATCGAAAATAATGGTATAGCAAACTAATAATCGATTAGTTGTACTAAACCTTATTTGTTTTGCCTTCGCGAACTCTTACGTGCAGGCATTAAAATCATCTAGTAGTTCAGGTCAATACATTGTATTCAAGAAAAAATATGCTTACATTCGGGATTTACCAGCGATATCATAAATTGACATGGTTGAGGATCACACTATTCACGAGGCCACCTGATCCCAATTCGATAGAACTCATGAGCTGAAATATTGAAACGGAGTACGAGGTTTGTTCAAAAAGTATCGCGAATTATGAATTTTCGCGTGCTGAAAATTGATCTTTTGGTGGCGTTATGTTGGTACTCATGGCTCTCACTTATGATGACACGAGTATGATGGTACGAGTTTCGCGACGACCCGTCTCATGCTCAAACTATAGGTAATAATCGCATGGCACGAATCAATCGATATATTTAGTAGAGATGGTCGGGTATAGAAATTCTTATACCCGAACCCGACCCGTACCCGAGTGATCAGCAAAAAAATTTACCCGTACCCGACCCGTACCCGATCAAAAATTAAAAAAATTACCCGTACCCGACCCGTACCCGATCAATAATTTAAAAAAATTACCCGTACCCGACCCGCACCCGAAAAAAAAAATTTTACCCGTACCCGACCCGTACCCGATTAAAAATTACCTGTACCCGTACCCGACCCGAATGAGTAGTAAAAATTTTACCAAAATTCAGTATGGAAAAATTAAAGTGTTTTAGATATCGAGCCGTATCAGGCTCTAGTTGGTAAGTAAAATACATTAAAATGCTTGTTTACATTTAAAAAGGCGGGTGGGTAATGTCAGAGACATAACTGGATGTCGTGAATACGAAAACAACTGACATGTTCCTTAACACTTCCGAATACCAATTAATTGATCAATTGTATGAATTATGCAAGCATTCCCCTTTTCCACATTTTTCGCAAAAACAAAGACGGCTTCACTTGATCTAGATTACTGTGAATTTCACACAGCGAAAAGTGCACTAAACTGAGGATATTTCCGTTCGATTTGCGAGCAAGAAACCCTAATAGTTCTAACTTTTAGAGCCATTAGAACGGCTAACTTTTAGAGCCATTAGAACGGCTGATTTTGTGTGATGCTCTCCAGTGTTGCTTTTTCACCAATGCTAATGACTGGCAGCTGTGACGTAATCGCTCTTGTCGGAGGAGAAACGACGCAAAATACATCTGCTCGTAGTGGCGATAGAATCCAAACTAATCCAATTTTTGTTGAGAGGCTTGTTTTTACCTGATTTCGGTTGTAGCTTTTTCACTAATGGGCGGTCCTAACGGCTATAAAAATAGCAGCATATAGAATTTTTATTTCGATATTTAATTTCGGATTTGCATTTCATTGAAAGAAACTATCCGGATGCTGTACGGGACTCATTCCTGCCTTTCAGAAGGACCAAATTGTGGAACTCACTACGATATTAAACACTGTTCGGAACATTTTTCTCGAACGATTTGTTGTACAGCAGCAGATATTTTGTTCTCTTCCTCAGAACGCGTTCTGATTGGCTGGTGTTGACATGGGTCAAATGAGACAGGTTTTTCAATAGTGTACTATTGAAATACTTCAATGTTGTTGCTATACACGTTAAAGTCGAAAAATTTCGATTCTATTGGTAGTTAAATTATATAAATCCTTTTACAGATCACTAAGCTATGAGCTTTCAAAATACGAGAAAGGCAAACGCGCCTTATGCATTATCCTCTATGATACTGGTTTATACCAAACATTTCAGAAAAGTTTAATTTTGAATTATTTGACATTATGTCACACAACTGAAATTTTTATCATAAAATTGTGATCATATTTCCGATGGCATGTAGCAAAAATTATGTTGATTCGTTAGATACAACAAGAGATATTCACGATCAAAAACTTATCACTCTCTCAGAGGGCACCCCATAGTAAAGTAAGTCGTATTCACGACAAAATATAAATACATTGTGAAGCATGAATACAGGGTCCGCCATGTAACTTTTTTTTAAACATGCAATAAAACACAAACGGTTCATTCGATTTCAAAATTTATTTTTTTCATATTAAAGTACAATTCTTCCGATTAATTGTCGAATATAATTTCATTCAAATGGCTGCCTCGGCTGGCCTTGCAGTACGCAGCTTTATTTCAGCTATGGCTGCACGAATGTTGTCCTTCAAGGCTTGAATTGTCTCTGGCTTGTCCACATAACACTTATCGTTGAAAGCTCCCCAAAGATAATAGTCTAACGGCGTCAAATCACAGCTCCGAGGCGGCCAAACAACATTCGAATTTCGACTGATAATTCGATCTTCGAGGACTGTGCGCAGAAGATCGATCGTAGCGTTGACTGTGTGGCTCGGAACGCCGTCTTGTTGGAACCAAATGGTGTCCAAGTCTTCCTCTTCAAGTAACAGGATCGCTAATCATGGTGCGGTAGCTCTCGCCGTTGCCCGTGGCGACGGCTCCTGCTCATTTACGAAGATAAATGGGCCAATGATGCACCAAACCGTCACTCTCTGAGGATGCATCGGCTTCTCCACGATAACGTGCGGGTTTTCCGTCCCCCAGATGCGACAATTTTGCTTATTAACATACTTGCCGAGATGAAAATGCGCCTCATCCGAGAAGATGATTTTTTTGCACAAATTCCGCAACATTACCATGATTTTCAAAGTAAAACTGCACTATTTTCACACGTTTCTCAAGCGTATACACAACCATTTTCGTTCAGCGGAAGGATACAACTAAGTTTCTGTCAAATCAGAAGTGACATTGAGGTTACTAATGTCGAAATAACCGCTAGTTCAAAAATAAATGTTAGATGGCGGACCCTGTAGATTTCCAATGTCTTTGGTACTTTATACTCATTTACAAATGTCAACAAAAGGGAGTAATATCTACTCAAATTTATCGAGAAGCATATTTACCCAAAATGTCGTAATACCCGTTGTATTCAATTTTGGGTAGGTATGGTTTTTACGAAACAGTGTGACTTTTGATTCGATTCTTTAGCGGCCCTTACACGAGCATTATTTTTGTCATTTTTAATGATGACTAAGTAATGATGTATTTCAAATTTGACAGAAATCTCGTCATTACTGACCATTACACGTTCATTAAAATGATATTATTTTTTATTAATGACACTTTTAATGATCGTGTAAGGTCCGCTTTTAGAGCCACAAGTAAGCGTGCTCATTATCTTCACACACAAATAAAAATTCACATTCAAATCACTTGAAAAATCACGTAAAATGGTTCCAAATGTCTAATTGAATATTATACGTGACGAAAATGAATGTTATGCGAGCATCCCCTAAAATGAATAGAGTATCATCAGTTCGTTTACGTGTATTGACCAAACATCAAACAATGTACGTGTATTCCCGGTGTGAAAAAATCAATTTTGAAAATGGTGAACAGTGAGTCCTTCAAGTGTAAGTAGTTTGAACATTCGCAGGAATTTTTTGGCATTAAAAATGCCTTACTCTTCACTATACGGGGCCGGGTGTCAATTAAAAGTTTCAAAAATAGCCGCGTAACCTTTTTGTGTCATAATTTTGAACGTTAATAACTCGGTCATTTGTTGATGGATTGTTATAATTTAACAACCAATCGATTCGGAAACTTTTAACTTAAACATGTATGACGACGTCGTTTCAGTATTTCAATAGCATACTATTGAAAAAATTGTTGGAATCGACCTATGTTTTCATCCACCAATCCCTGCTTTACAAAATGACGTCAACTTCTTGTTCGGCATAGGAGGCTTTGCGTTATGCATAAAAAACACCGCATCGTTCTGCGTAGTATGAAGAGAAATCTATAAATATAGGCTGCACAATATTTCTTTGCCTAGTTGATGTTTGACTGCGAATGAAACAAGTAGCTCGTCCGGTGAGCTGATGACTGGATTGTATATGCGTTCACTTGCTGGATTGTCGCTTTTGCATTATGTATTGGTAAATTATCCTATTGTCTGCGCAACACCGTGTTCGCTTGAAGATATTATATATCATCTAGCTATTGAAGAACCGAATCAGCGTGGTTATCGGTTCTTTTGAAATATCTCATGTATTTAGCAAATTTTTGGTCGATTTTGTCATTAAAAATGCCTTACACTTCGCTTCACGAGGCTGGGTGTCAAATTAAAACATGCAAAACTGATCGCGTAACATTTTTCTGCCATAATTTAGAACGCTCATACCTCAGTCATTTGTTGATGGATTAATAAAATTCAACAACCAATCGATTCGGAAACATTTAACTTAAACTTATGAGAAAACGTCATTTGAATATTTAAATTGCATTCCATTGAAAAATTTATTTGAATTGAGTATTTTATGTTGGTTCTCTGGTAACTATCAGGCTAATTTAGTATTATCGGCAATAGATCTAATTCGGATCTAATTTGCAGCGCTTGTTCTTCGATAATTTGTTAATGGATTTTTCTCATTTAAATGATTCCAAAGCTTCAATATTGTAAGCTTAAAAATGTTTTAATTTGTCAACGGATCGGTTTGCATACTTAAATCTCCATTCCCATACGAACAAAACGTGACAATGTGACTGAACAAGTTGTTGTCCCACCAGGAATTAAACGCTTCAAAAGATTCAAAATTAAATTCTGAAACTTATCTAAAAGCGGCCTCCTTGGTTTGGTAGTATAAATGAGTTCCACAGGCTCACATATACAGTACAATTAGATGCAATATCATATAGTATCAAAGATAAACTAAAGGTAAGTTTACTTGCGATTTTACATGTATCGTTTGAATAGCAACCCTCGTAGAATTTGGTTAACCGCCAGTTTCAGTTCAATTATTATTCGCTTCAAAACACGTGTTGTAACTATGACAATGTTCATTCATGTATTAATAACATCAAGTTACAATATGAACAAAATTTCTGAATTTTGTTGCGTATCCATTTCGTATATTCCTAATATGCCAAAGCGAAAATCAATGTAACTAAATATTTTATGCGGACTGTTTCACATTTTTCTTCCTCGTATTGTTGCCATATTATTTACCGACACTTTCCGAAGATTATCGACGATTTTGAAGAAGGATTAATAAAATTACACTATTACTGAGTTTACTGGTACAACATTTTTCGTTAAAATAAATAAAATCTTCTCTTGGATGGATTAACTGTTTATAAAATTAATAAGTTTGTACGTTTCTCGAAGATTATTGTCATAAAATAAAACAGTTCCATTTGTTCAGGATTAAATCTTTAGGTTGTCTGTATCTAAAATTGAGCTTTCAAGTAACTTTGCATTCTAGTTAAAGGACGTTATTCAAAATCTTAACAATGTAAAAAATTGTGGAAAGGGATCAAAATTGAATATAATTAATTATCAAGAAAGAATCTAATTGTCAATTTTATCATTCGCCAACAATCTAAGCGCTTAAACTAGAGCAAGTTTGTAATTACTCAATTGAAAAAGTTTTTAGTTTAGTGTATCATCATCTCTTTATTTTTGTATATGTTATGAAGACCCTAGAAACGTTCCATTTTTAATGTTATTGTGCTCGGTCGTGTCTTGAATACAACCCTCTAATTTTTTTTGGTTGCAATTTTTTACTACAAAGCAAAATGAATTATGATTTTGATTTAAATTTATCTGTCAACTGTGCCCGTTTTGTAAGCCTCACAAACCCACACCCACGATGTTAACGGTAGCTGGTGGTTTTTACAGCCATTGAACTTCTGTGCCACCTCCGGTGAAACCCTCAACGAGTGAACACGGTGAAAATTTGAGTATTTCGCGAGAAAAGATTTTCACCCGTACTTTTGCGATTCCACGTTGTCACGCATCGAGATTTCCACTTGTAGTCCAGTGAAAAGAAACGAAAATTAACTGGCAGTATAGCCCAACTTGCTGTGCCATCAATCAGTGTCATTTCAAGTGAGGTGACACCACCCAGAAATGGAGAATAAGAAGAACTTCTATGTAGATTTTCGTAAATAAATGTTTTTATGGTAAGAATCCTTATGAATTATATGAAAATTTCGAAAATCTCCATCCAATATTTAATATAAAAGTTTTCTGGTATCTGAATGTGATATGAGTACTACACTACATTTTATATATGAATCAAATAATTTTTACTGGATTGTGCATTAAACAGCTTTAAAATGGCAGTCCATTAAAACCTACGTGAAAAGTAGATTCCGACCGCAACATCTTAGAGCTAAGGCAGTGTGTCTTATTAAATATGTTATAAACAAAGTAGGGCGGGAAATATTCACATAACTTTTCACGTAACTATGATTGATCGCTTTTTTTTAATGAAGAAAAGAAATGTTTTTTTTTCTGGAAATGTCAAAACCCAATGTCAAGTTTATTTTTCGGAAGAACTGTTTTGCAATAAAAAATTCTCGTCAACGTGTAAACATATTTATGTGAAGTACAAATGGTCGGGTAATCGATCAGAAAAAAAATTTACCCGTACCCGACCCGTACCCGAGTGAGCAGTAAATTTTCTTACCCGTACCCGACCCGTACCCGACCAAAAACCCGTCGGGTACGGGTACGGGTCGGGTTTCGGGTAAAATACCCGATACCCGACCATCTCTAATATTTAGGTCCTTAGAGCAAATTCAGCAGCTAGAAGTTCTATATGGAAGATTTATAATAGAACAGAAACTGGAACAAACGTATCCCCAGCAAGCCGCTCTAGTTTGATTCATTCGACCAGTTCTTCCGTCAAATTTAAAACTGGTCTACGATGCCGTTCTATTTTTTTTTTGTATATTTGAAACACGAGTAAAACACTGCTGGGGCTGCCAGTTTTTCTTGTTATAAAATTCAGATTTAAATTTTGTAACTGGCATAAATTATGCATCTAGAACTAGAACACTACTGAATTTGCCCTTAGCAACTCCTCTGACGGTGATTGGGGATTGGTGACAATTGGTGAATACAATAATGTTTTCATCTGTTGTTGACGTGCTCGGGCGTTCGGAACGCTCTACGTCGCTCACATCTTTTCGGCCCTTTGGGAACATTTTGTACCACCAAACATTCTGAATGCATCCTCGCACTTTAAGTTCTTCTTCATACAAAATTTAATACAATTAGTTGGATCCATTTTTTGGGATGGAAGAAAAATGAAGACAAGCCAAAACACGTTCACGCACAATAGCTGTCAAAAACTGACTGGACATTCAAAATGGGTGGAATTGTAAACATTAGTGAGAGTCATGAGTACCAACATAACGCTACCAAAAGATCAAAAATCGAACATACTTGACAAAAAATCCAAATTTGCGGTACTTTTTCAACAAACCTCGTATATGATGCTATACCGACCAACACGAAATAATAATGGGCCATAATTCGGCATCTTTTAATGAAATATCTACCACAAAACTTCAGCAGAGTTATTTAACTCTATACCTGTACAGCAGCGACCAAAAATAAACGAATACAAAATTTTACAGGAAACTCTTCATTACTAACAGAAGTAATTTTTTTTTCGTTACTAGATAATTTTTGATTTCGTTTGTTGTATACTGATATTCGCCATTATTCTGAATAAAGTCGTATCAATTTTAAGATCGTATTTCATTTGTATTCTTATGTCGTTTTTCATTGAGAACACTCGTGGAGTGTTTTGCTCGATTCGTACACTTTTCGTGCAGTCGGGCAATCAAAACAGGTGCAATGTGTTTCATTGATTTGCACCGCACGAAAAAAATGCACTTTCGAGGCAACTCGCGGACAACTATTTTGCACCCGTTTTCTTTGCCAAGCAGCAAGCGTGCAAACCAAACTTCACAAAACCGTTTCATTGCTCGGCTGTCAGAGCAAAACACTGGCACCGAGCAAGTGGAATCAATTGGCGTTTTTCATTGAGAAACACTGGTGGCGTGGATTTCTCTGGTTTTGCACTTTCGAGCAGAAATGGCAATGAAACACCGTCAAAATATTGCATTTCTGCTCGAAAGTGCAAAATCAGAGCAATCCACGCCACCAGAGTTTTTCAATGAAAAACGACATTAATAACGCTAGCAAAATCAAAGGTAACTGGGATTCGATCGAACTAGACCAGAGTGACGACGTCTTATTCGTAATGTTGGCAACAAACCAAAACGTTCAATATTGGGAGTTTCGTTAGCTTTCCATTGTATTTGACAGGTCGTTTGCTCGTTTGGAACAAAGCTGTCATTCCAAACGAACAGTTGTCGTCACTCTGGTTATAGTCACTCTAGATCGATCCATATTCGATCGAAAAATCAATACTTCTTTGTTCAGAATAAGGGCACATTCAGTAGTGTTCTAGTTCTAGGTGCATAATTTATGTCAGTTACAAAATTTAAATCTGGATTTTATAACAAGAAAAACTGGCAGCCCCAGCAGTGTTTTACTCGTGTTTCAAATATACAAAAAAATAGAACGGCATCGTAGACCAGTAATTTTGACAGTAGACCTGGTCGAATAAATAAAACTAAAACGGCTTGCTGGGGATACGTTTGTTCCAGTTTCTGTTCTATTATAGATCTTCCATATAGAACTTCTAGCTGCTGAATTTGCTCTAAGAATGATTAACTCGAACATTGCAAATAGAGAGTTTTGTAAATTTCAAATTGCTCACTTTACTTGCTATTTATTGCTATTCTTTTATAAAAGTACACACATAGAAAAAATCAAGGAAATTTTCATTTTTTGAGACCGACATATTCGAGCAACAAAGCTGATTCATTTTTACAACAACAAAACTGATTCATTTAACAGCATGATTCTGTACTAAATCAGTACAAGATTCTTGCATTCTGATTCATTTTTATGCATTGAGATATGTAATTTAACTAGCCTGTGTGGAAAACTGAGAATTTTTTACTTAGATTCAAGTCAATCTTGTAAAATTAGGTCATTTATCATATTACGTTTCCATTAATACGTTTGCGTTTCCATGGTACCACGTCAATTGTGTCAATTGTGAATTTCATAATACTTTGATGTGTACAAGCGCAAATGAAAAATTATAATATTACCAGCACAGTACTTACAATTGTGATGACAGTAAGCCCGGTTGTCTGAAACTCGAGATGCTTTGCACATTGTAACTCTGAAACATATAAAAAAATAGTTTCAAATATTATGACGGTAAACTTGGGAAAACCAAACGCTTGCTAACCAAAAACGAACACGATTGCATACAATCGCAGTTCATTCCTAACTCAAAACCTAAAATATCTGCCGATACTTCACGTGGAGGCCGTAAACTGTAGAATAACTCTGCAAAAAAATTAAAAAAGTTAACCATTCAACTAATAGTACTGCTTCTAGAGCTACTTCTGAAATGTCTCAAACAATCGACGTGCTGAAGAGTACAAACAGGAACATGTTTTGCTTCAGTAGTATCTACAAAATTTGAATCGAAAACTGTTAACAACAATATGGAATTTAAATACTTACTCAGATCAGAGAAATAAAAGGGGACACAATGGCATAGTTTGATCATTGTTCTCAGTCTACATATTGACATGCACTGATTGAAACTGAATGTACTATTCGACTCAAGATTGCCTTCGTCGTCCAGATAACATCCCCTTAAATGCTGCGGAACACGCTCCAAAGAACTGCTGGCACTAATCGGGGTAGGAATAACACAAAAATCGACATCCCATCCTGGTTGGATTGTGTTTTCGAGATTCCACTCTCCCGGAAAATCCAGTGGATTGTGTACAAACACTTCTGCCCCATAAAAAGACCTGATGGGTGCTAAGTAGTTTTCCGGTTGAACGTCCACGGTGACGGATAGGCCGATGTACTTACCAGCACCCGATACGCGCATGTTTCCCGGTGGTATGCGACGTGAGTTGGCATCGTGATCAATAGACATAGAATTGTTAGCATTGAACGAACAACAGTATCCAACATGAGTTTTAGTAACGTGAAAAAGTTTTGTGCAGGCTACTTCCGCTCCCAGCCAGTAGCAGTTCTTGATCAGCTGTTTGCAAGGTTGATGCAGATCTTGCATCATTTTACCCGGATTATATCCGAGCTGGCCCAACAGCTTTTCATTTTCCATTTGCAATGGCATTTCCTGCTCGAAGTTTATTAAACTTGACATCGAAACTAGTAATTCGGTGGCTTCCTGATGAGTGAGACCTTTGAGCATTCTGAAATTAATGGAGAATATTGTTTACTGAAATTACGATTAAAATATGTGTACGATGAAATTATATTCTGTTTTTCTACAGTTGCCACAGTTATCTTCAATATCTGTTTTTTTAGACGTACTGACTCTACATTTCTTTGTGAAATTTTAGATTTCGCCAAATATTCTTAGCATACACGACTATTGCATCCAAAAATGTCCGAAATACAACTAAAGTAATATAAAAGAGCCAACGTTAGCTTTAAAAATGGACGCTTTTCGAATAGTGATAAAATAAAGCTGACACATAATTGCTTTTGATAAATTTTGCTTGGAAGGAATTATTTAAGCTTACTTGCAAAAAAATCTACGCCCTTGTGGGCAGTTGATCGGAACATTCGCGATGGCGGACAAAAACATGCGTGTAGGCATGTTTTTGAATTCTTTCTTCGTTTTATATATCAATTCTTCCTCAGTTTTCGCGGCAAAATTGTTGGAGTAGATATTACGTTTCAGGTTGACCCAGAAATTCTCGATGGGACGCAGCTGGAAACAGCACATCGATATTCATCCGCTCCATCTCCTCTAACGAGTAGTGGGCTGACGCCAAATCCGGCCGGAATACCAGCCCTTATGGCATTTCTTGATGAACGACGCAACTTCCGGCAGGCATTTCGTACTATAACTTTACTCGGTCAAGGCCAGTACGGAGAGAAAGAAGAGCAGCTTTGATATCCCCTTTTTGCTGATAGTCAGCCACAGCAGCACCTTCTTGGTAAAATGAAGTGAAATGAAGTGAAATGAAACGAAATACGAAGTGCCCTGCCAGTCGTTACCATCCAGGGTGAGTCACGGTTAGAGTTCGACTGATAGAGCTGTCAAATTTTGTCTGTTGACTCATGGGTTATTATGATTGCTGCTGCATGGGTAGTTTCATCAGTACGGGTGATGCATTTATTTTCTCTCAAAATGCCATCCAATTAATAAATCCGAGTTCAAAGTTGCACTTCGTGCGCACATGGCCGATTCAACTTGTATTCATTTGTAGCAACGCTGCCAGCAATACCGATCTATAGCGATTAAAGACTGTCCCAGAAAGTATGGACGCAACCAAAAACCGCTGCCATTTCGCAATGGTTCAGAATCTATCAATTTTTATGACTGCGTCCAGTTGTTTACACTCATCTCTAACCACTTGTGCAGTTGTTTATTCGTTTTCATTAGTTTGTTTCGAAATGCGTGGACTTTCAGCAGAATAACGTCGAAAAATTCTGTACAAATGGTGCACAGAGCGCGGACTGTCACTGAGAAAGATAGCAAAAATGGAAGGAGTAAGTGAAAACGCCGTGCAAAATGCAATCTGGAAGTTCGGTGAGGATAACACCTTTGATGATAAACCGAAAACGGGTCGAAAAAAGGTCCTGCTAACCCTCAGTTGGATAAACGTATACTGAAAGCGTTCGAGCAAAAGAAGAAGGTTTCAGTTCGGGATGTGGCCAAAAAAGTGGGCACTTCGAAGTCAAATGTTCTTTGTGCTAAAGATAATATAAGAAGCAGAAACAACCAAAATGTAGTCCGAAACAAGAAGCATCGATCAGGCCGAGAGTTCGAAAGCTGTACAATACGATTCTTGCTGGAAATTTGAACTGCATAATCATGGACGACGAAACCTACGTGAAACTCGATTACAAATCCTTGCCTGGTCCCCACAATATTATACGGTGCGAGAAGGGCAAGTGTTGAACCAGTCCGAGACATTGATTTAAGTCGAAAAATTTGGTAAGATAGCTATGGTCTGGCAAGCAATTTGTAGCTGCGGTAAGATTTCGAAACCCTTTATCACCACTGCTTCAATGAACAGCGAAATATACATCCAGGAATGTTTACAAAAACGACTTCTACCCATGATTCGAAGCCACAAGGATCCTGTTGTCTTCTGGCCAGATCTCGCTTCTTGCCACTACTCGAAATCAACGGTAGAATGGTATACTACCAAAAATGTCACTTTCGTCCCAAAAGACATGAATCCACCAAATTGCCCACAACTTCGACCAATTGAGGATTTTTGGGCATTAACGAAGGCACATCTTAGGAAACATGTCTCGGCAGCCGAAACCATTCAACAGTTCGAAAAAGATTGGAAAAAAGTGTCAAAACTTGTCGCCAAGAAGTCTGTACGGAATTTAATGAGGTGCGCCAGCTAGTCTACAATGGCTAAGTAGCAAATGTTGAGAATAATATTCTGTTGTTGTAGTCTAATATTATTAGTATATCGAATAAAATTTGAATATCTAACACTTGTGAATTATTTACAGTGAAATCAAAGTGCGTCCATACTTTCTTGGACAAATTTAGAATTCAGTTTCTGAATTCAGTTCCAGATTATAGAGTTCAAAACCAAGAATCTGGAACTGAATCCTATTTCTGGATTCCAGGACTGGTTTCTTGTCTAGATTTTGGAGCTCAAATCCAGAGTTCTAATTTGGAATTTCAATTTCAGAATTGTGGAACAAAATTCAGAATATAAATGGAATTAAATGTTAGATCTGAACTCCGAACCCGAATTTTATACTGACTTTTGAACCATAAAAATTTCTAAATTCAGAATTTAATTCCTAAATTTGAGTTCGATTCCATAATTCTAGAACTAAAACATCGAATATATTCCACAAATTGGTTCTTTATAGAATCATTCTAATATTGGAAAATAGGTATAGAGCGAGAAGACTAGCTTGGTGGACAGAGAAGATGTTTGGATGTATGGTACCGCTTGTGGTTTACCTAGGAGGTAGACCATGTTCGATGTACGCTTTATCATGCCTAGTCATGTTTTAGAGCGGTGTCTATCACAAGGCTTAGGGTGGCGAAATAGTAGAACGCACGTTCAAGTCCTGTCTCTGAGCGTATCTTTTTCCAATAAATCATCTTTTCTGTTAAGTATTTCATTCATTTGGCTTCTCCAATATATGTTTCCACTCAGTCATTGCAAAACTAATTCGAACGGTTATTGATGTTCGGAAGTGTGAAAGTTTTAGTCCTCCAGTGATGTCTGTGACATTACCCACCCGCCTTTTTCTCTCTCTAAATACATTTTTCATCACAGATGATTTTTACCGTCTAAAACAGAATTGTGGGCAGCTCTGATTGATAGTGAAAGGGTATCGGTAGTCTAATCTCAAAAATCGAAAGCACCATTTGATTTTCAGATTTTTGTGTTTCCATATAATATGGTCTCTTTGATTAGATTCTTGCAATGCTGCAGAATAACAGAGAATTGTTCAAATATCTAAAGGAAGCCGAGGCAACTACGGAGTCTCTTCGGTACCATTTGCGTATTCTGTCTTCAAGAGCTTCTTTTTTTTCAAAAAAATTCTCCCAGCAAGTCGATCTTTTCAAAAAAAAATTTTTTTTCGAGATAACAATAAATCTCGACGTTTCTTGCAATTCTAAGACTTTTGGCATTAAAATTTTTTATCGCTTTCGGAGATTTTATGTACTCCCCTAAACTAAAGGAATACAATTTAATTAAAAAAGGAATACCTAATCAAATGAAATAAGATAAAAATAAAGAAAAAATAGGAGAAAAATAAGAAAAAAATTACTTTGGTAATAAAGCATGAGTTCTTTCTTTAGTAAATAATTGAACAGCATCACTAAATGGTTGTAATAAACCAATAAAACCTACTGTATTTTGTCCTATGGCGCTTTTTCAAGATCGAAAATTCTCAAACTTTAACCGCCGGGCAGCATCTCTTAACCATGTCCGATTTAGCTCAAATTTTGCATGGGGGCTTTTTTCGAGGTGCTTAAACTTTTAAGCACTAGCGCTGTACGAAATTAGAGGTGGTCCCAAAATATTGGCACCCTTATATATAAGAGCGGTAAAAAACAATGTGTTTTGTAGGTTACGCCACTTATACAATCATATCTCCGGAACTAAAAGTCACAGTCATTTGGTCTTCAAACTTGACCAATGGCCTAACAATTCAAACGGGCCTAAGCTTTTAAAAATCTGTTTGGTCATCTCAGAGAAACTTGCGCGATAAAAATACAACGCGTTTTGTCAGTTACGTCACTTATACAATCATATCTCAGGAATTAAAAGTCACAGCCATTTGATCTTCGAATTTGATCAATGGCCCAATAGTAGCCTAAGCTTGTTAAAACCGGTTCAGTCATCTCCGAGAAACGTGCGCGATAATAAAAACAACGCATTTTGGCGTCTACGTCAATTATACCATCATATCTCCGGAACCAAAAGTCACAACCATTTGATCTACAAACTTTTTTTTTTTTTTTTCAAATAAAATTTTTATTAGGCTCATTTGCTTTAGCTTAACGTGGCCGATTGTCTTGTTGTTAGGGAGAGAGAAAGGGATGCCGTATTACGGGGCGGCATACTCCCCAGTTAGTAAGGGGACATAGGGAGGGTGGGACCTACACAGTATTGAATTGAAATTTGAATACATCATTGGTTTGTGGCATACATCTTTTAGACACATTTTGCGTTCGATGAATCTTCATGTTTTTCAGCTTGTAGCAATGAAGAGATTATTCTGGATTGGGATGCTTCGTTGGTGTGTTCTGACGTTGATGTGACGTTTTCGGGTAGCTTCCAGCAACTCAGTCAGTTCAAGGCAGGTGCATGCTCCGAAGCATCGTTTACACAGGCCATACTTCCAGCAACGTAAAGAAGAGTGCGGTAGAGCTGTAGACGAGAAAGAGATAGGGAGAGCACTAAATTTGAGCATTGATAGTTTTCAAGAAGTTATAGATGAGAGTCATATAAGGAAGATTTCGAGTTGCCAAGACGTCGCGGACTGGTACGAAGGGTGGTATACCTCGGGCCCGAAGGGAACCTATGAGTTGGGACCTGGCATCACAATACTCGACACATGTCCAAACAACATGTTCGATGTCATGATAACCCTCACCGCAAACGCAGACACCACTCTCAGCGAGCCCCACACGACGGAGATGCGCGCTGAACATATAATGATTAGACATGAGCCTTGACATTACACGAATAAAGTCTCGGCTCACGTCCAACCCCCGGAACCAAGCTTTCGTCGATACCTGTGGGATTATTGAGTGTAACCATCGTCCCAGAGTTCCACTATTCCATGTATCCTGCCAGCTAGCTAGAGTTTTCTGACGACAGCAACTGAAAAATTCATTGAAGCAGATTGGTCTTTCATAGATATCACCTTCTAGTGCGCCCACCTTGGCTAACGAGTCCGCCCTCTCATTGCCCCGTATGGAACAATGTGAGGGGACCCAAACCAAGGTAATCTGTTATGATTTTGCAGATAAAGCACTCAATTGTTCCCGTATTTTCCCCAGGAAATACGGTGAGTGCTTTCCAGGCTTCACTGAACGGAGAGCCTCAATGGAACTGAGACTGTCCGATACAATGAAGTAGTGATCTGTGGGCAGAGTGTCAATGATCTCAAGGGTATACTGAATTGCAGCTAGTTCTGCGACGTAAACTGAAGCTGGATCACTGAGTTTATAGGAAGCGGTGAAATTTACATTGAATATACCGAAGCCAGTGGACCCGTCTAGATATGATCCGTCAGTGTAAAACATTTTATTACAGTCGACTTCTTTAAATTTATTATTAAAAATTTTTGGGATCTCTTGAGGGCGTACAGGATCCGGGATTCCACGAATTTCTTCTTTCATGGATGTGTCGAAAAACACAGTAGAATTAGAAGTATCCACAAAATGAACACGATTGGGAACAAACGAAGAAGGATTTATATTCTGAGCCATGTAGTCAAAATACAAGGACATAAAACGGGTTTGTGAATTAAGCTCGACGAGCTTTTCAAAGTTTTCTATCACCATCGGATTCAAAATGTCGCATCGGATTAGCAGTCGATATGAGAGATCCCAGAACCTGTTTTTCAACGGTAAGACGCCCGCCAGCACTTCAAGACTCATCGTATGGGTTGATTGCATGCAACCCAAGGCAATACGTAAACAACGATACTGAATTCTTTCCAGTTTAATGAAATGAATATTCGTAGCGGAGCGGAAACAGAAACATCCATATTCCATTACTGACAATATCGTCGTTTTGTACAACCTGATCAGGTCTCCTGGGTGAGAGCCCCACCAAGTTCCGGTTATTGTACGAAGGAAATTGATTCTCTGTAGGCATTTTCGTTTCAAATACCTAATGTGACATCCCCAGGTACCTTTGGAATCGAACCAGACCCCGAGATATTTAAATGTGAAAACCTGAGCTATGGTTTCACCCCCTAGTTGAAGCTGTAATTGCGCAGGTTCTCGCTTCCTTGAAAATACAACCAGCTCAGTTTTCTCCGTAGAGAACTCGATACCCATTTGAAAAGCCCATGTCGACAAGTTGTCGAGGGTATCTTGCAATGGTCCTTGGAGATCGGCAGCTTTGGGTCCTATAATAGACACAACACTGTCGTCGGCAAGTTGTCTTAGCGTGCAAGATGTGTTGATACATTCATCAATGTTATTTACGTAAAAGTTGTATAAAAGGGGGCTTAAGCATGAGCCCTGAGGAAGACCCATGTAACTGAATCGCTTTGTCGTCAAATCACCATGCTCAAAATGCATGTGTTTCTCGGACAATAGATTATATAAAAAGTTGTTCAAAACTGGTGAAAGACCATGCTGATGCAACTTCTCAGATAGAACGTTAATGGAAACTGAATCGAATGCCCCCTTGATGTCGAGGAAAACTGATGCCATTTGTTCTTTACGAGCAAATGCCATTTGAATTTCTGTTGAGAGCAACGCTAGACAATCGTTCGTTCCTTTGCCCCTGCGGAACCCAAATTGTGTACCTGAAAGCAATCCATTTGTTTCGACCCAATTGTCTAGACGGAAGAGAATCATTTTCTCCAACAATTTCCGAATACAGGAAAGCATAGCAATCGGCCGATACGAATTGTGATCGGAGGCTGGTTTTCCAGGTTTTTGAATAGTAATAACTCTCACTTCTCTCCATTCGTGTGGGACAATATTACCCTCGAGGAACTTGTTGAATAAATTCAACAAGCGCCTTTTGGCAGAGTCGGGCAGATTTTTCAACAAGTTGAATTTAATTCTGTCTAACCCCGGGGCTCTATTGTTACACGACAAGAGCGCAAGTGAGAACTCTACCATCGAAAACGGTGTTTCGTTTGTATTCAATGTCGCGACGCGGGATATCTTCTGTTCCGGAACAGAATCAGGACATACTTTCTTAGCGAAATCAAATATCCAGCGGTTAGAATATTCCTCGCTTTCGTTCGCGTGATTTCGATTGCGCATGCGACGGGCCGTATTCCAAAGAGTGCTCATTGCTGTTTCTCTCGTTAATCCGTCAACAAACCTTCGCCAGTAACCGCGTTTCTTAGCTTTAATCAGACTTTTCATTTGAAATTCTAACGCCGCGTATTTCCGATAATTATCTGGAGTTCCGTTCCTTCTAAACGAGATGAAGGCTGAAGCTTTTTTCGTTTTCAGCTCTGAGCACTCTTTGTCCCACCATGGGTTGGGAGAACGCATACTAGTTTGCGCGCTAGGTACTCGTTTCGTCTGAGCTTGAATTGCGGTGTCAAGAATCAAGCCAGCCAAAAATGTATACTCTTCCTCCGGAGGAAGCTCCTGTGATGTTTCCAGTTTCTCAGACATCGAGCTCGCGTAACGTTTCCAATCAATGTTTCGTGTGAAATCGTACGAAACATTGATTGTTTCCGATGGTCTTCCACGGTTGGTGATAGAAACTATGATCGGCAAGTGATCGCTACCGTGAGGATCACAGATTACCTTCCACTTGCAATCTAACTGTAGCGA
Organism: Malaya genurostris; assembly: GCF_030247185.1. Taxonomy (NCBI): domain Eukaryota; kingdom Metazoa; phylum Arthropoda; class Insecta; order Diptera; family Culicidae; genus Malaya; species Malaya genurostris. The sequence goes on along the minus strand of NC_080572.1, from coordinate 231,351,261 downwards.
AGTCGAGCAAAGGGATAAATCCAGCGCACTTGGTTGTGCTGGCGGTCTAGGGTTCCGTGTCATTTCTCCCGTGTTTAGAATTGTCAAATTGAAGTTGTCACACAGATCTTGAATTAACGAAGAACGATTATCATCATATAAGCAGCCCCATCCTGTACCATGCGAGTTAAAGTCCCCTAAAACCAGCCGCGGTGAAGGAAGAAATTCTATGATGTCTGCAAGCCGACGATGCCCTATCGAGACTCTGGGAGGAATGTAGATAGAAGCTATACATAGATCTTTGCCTTTAATATTAATTTGGCAAGCAACAACTTCAATTCCCGGTGTCGAGGGGAGGTTAATACGATAAAATGAATAGCACTTTTTAATCCCTAAAAGTACCCCTCCATAAGAGTCTTCTCGGTCCAGGCGGATTATGTTAAAATTATGGAAGTCGAGGTTGATGTTAGAAGTAAGCCAAGTTTCACTCAAGGAGAATACATCGCAATTATGAGTATGTATTAAGTGTTTGAAAGAATCAAGTTTTGGGATGATACTTCTGCAATTCCACTGAAGCACAATGATCATATCTTCGATTCTCAGTGGTAAATTATCCATCAAAAGATACGATCGCTGCAAGGAGGGGCCATTGTTCAGTCAACTGTTTTAAAAATGTCCTTACTGTTGGCAGTAGAGCAGTTAGGAAGCTTTTCAGAGGATCAGTAATATTGAAGGCTGTTAATATCCAGTCCACGATATCAGAAAATTTCAATAATCCAGCGTTTGTTGGATTTTCTGGTTGTGCTTTGGGGTCATTCGGGTTTTTTGATGCCCCAGGAAGTGCTTATCATCCTAAGTTTTTTGAACCCAGGAGGTGTTTGCTTCGGTTTTGAGTCAGCACTTTTTGTTTCCGTTTGGTTCTTTTGTGACGAAGAGGACAGTCTGAGGCCTTTACGAGGAAGTTTGGGAGAAGCCAGATTTTGTCTTTTCCTGCTTCCTTCAACCTGTGTGTAGGAAGGTCCTTCGCCTGGGTCGTCAGAGGTATCCTCTTCAACTGGCAAGATTGCAAACGGGTTCTCAGGGGTCGATGGAGTGGTTCTTTTTAAGATTTCCGCATAAGAACGTTTGGAACGTTCTTTCACGGATCGCTTCAATTTCTCCGCACGCTGTATGTACGTAGGGCACACCGAAAGATCATGAGGATTCTCCCCGCAGTAGCAACACTTTTCCACTGCTCTTCTGCAGAGATCGTCCTCATGGGCCTCTCCGCATTTGCCGCATCGCAGTTTGTTGCAACAATAGGTTGCCGTATGACCTAGCTGTTTGCAGCTTGTACAATGCATTACCCGCGGTACATACAGCCGAACAGGTAGACGAACTCCACTCACTACCAAATAATTTGGAAGTGCAGATCCGGCAAAAGTCACGCGAAATGAGTCCGATTGGTAAAATTTACCATCTATCGATTTGGAGTGCAATTGCTTGCACTCCAAAATTTTCACTGGTTGAAGGTCGGGGTTTTTGAAACGGCCTACCCCGTCCTTCATCAGATCTTCGATTGTCAGACTTTCGTCACGGACCACACCGTCGATCTCCACCACATGAGACGGGACGTACACGCGGTACTCCTTCGTGAACAACTCGTTGGTAGCAATCCCGTTTGCTTGCTTCAGGTCGGACACAACAACGCGTAACTTGTTTTGCGAAACCTTATCTATTGTTTTTATTGCCGAGTAATGTTTTTCCAGGTCCCGAGCAATATTTAAAACTCTGAGAGACTTTAATTTGGGCCGGAAGTATACCACCCACGGACCCCCGAGCCATCGTCCTGGTAAACTTTTTGGCGAGCAGGCAATATCTTAGAGGGAGATGGAGGCATCGGAGAGGGAGATGGTATCGGAGGGGGAGATGGTATAGGAGGGGTAGATGGCATCTCGGAAGCAAACTCAGCCTCTAAATGTTCTTCGTTCATTCGTTCAGCTTCGCCCTCCTCCGAGACACCCCCACTGTCATCAATATTCATATTTAAAGTGCGGGAGTAAAGAAGTCTCCCGCACTTGAAATGAAAAAGAAAGAAATAAAATGAAAAGAAAATATATGAATAGTAAAAGTTGAAAGAAAAAGTTTGAGAAAATACTTAACAGTATGTCACGGTAAGCTGTTAGGTGAGTTGCTCCTTCACTCCTTCGTTGTGCTTCAGCGTGACCTTGACTCAGGATTTGGCTGCTGTGATGCGGGTAGCAAACAATAGAAATAACTGCTGCCCGAGGATAGCACAATAGCGTCTACTGTCGATACTGATACAAAACCGGTGCACAGACAGAACTCACTTGCGGGGATGCTACTTTTTATCACTTTTATTTAATGCCTATACTACAGCCTCTGCTGTGATAGGCACCTTCGTCTTACCGATGTCGATTGTTAAAAAACGCGTGTGCTCACTTCGAACATTCGGTTACGAATGGTCTACAAACTTGACAATAGCTTTCAAACGGGCCTAAGCTTATTAAAATCGGTTCAGTCATCTCCGAAAAACTTGAGCTGCAAAAAACAACGCACAACGCGTTTTGTCGGTTACGTCACTTATACCATCATATCTCCGGAACCAGAAGTCACAACCATTTGATATTTAAACTTGATCAATGACCCAACAATAGCTATTAAACGAGCAAGCAGTTAAGTTTGTTAAAATCGGTTCAGCCATCTCTGAGAAAATTGAGCGTAAAAATATCTTTTTACTCTTTTTTTTTTTAACGACTAAGTATAGTAGTCAATATTTCTTTTTTCTTCTTGCGATATTCACCTAACCAGAGACCATGTTTTTTTGTAGAAACAGAAAATGAAAATTATAGAATGATAGTACTCAAGGGAGAGCAAGGATGTAAATATATAGAACGGAAAGGTGAGACGTGACAAAGGGTCATTTAGGCAATCAGAAATCTAGTAACTTAACTTTTACCTTCTACCAGAGGAATTGGGCTTTGGCATCTGAACAATGCGAAACACCCAAGTCTCTGGTATGTCGGAAAGTAGTGATAAAGGTATTTTACCATTTACTATCCGATCCGGCCAAAGAAAAGTTAACAGAAGTTGTCACTTCTTCTACAGGCATTTAACTACCAAATCCAGTATTCTCACATTATATGAAAGATTGAATGCAAAAGTAGAATAAGTGCAGCTTAGTTTGGAAAGCCCGTCTAAGTATTTTCGAGTGCAAAAACCGGATAAAAACATTGAGAGCAAAAGCCGGACAATTATTTTGCAATGGAAGAATAGTTTAAGAACATCTTTTTTGCAAGAATCGGACAAAATAATTTGGAATGCAAAACCTGGACAAAAACTTAACCGGTTTTTCCAAAACAAATGTATTTATCCGGTTTTCGCATTCAAAGTCCTTACCGACCGTTTTTAAACGATTCTTGCATTGTAAAATCCATGTCCGGTTTTTGCTCTCAATGTTTTTATCCGATTTTTGCATTCAAAAATACTTAAACGGGTTTTCCAAACTAAGTTGCACTTATCCGATTTTTGCTTTTAGACGTTCATATATCGCTTTCTCTAGGACTAAATCTTGGCGAATCTGAAAATTTCTGTGGAAGAAACTACCGGGCAAGTAATGAACGATAAATTTGAAATCTCAAACAGTCATTCAACGCGACACTGCAAAAAAAGGAAAAAAAATAAACCTATGTTTGACTCAGACCTGTTTCAATTTGTATGTTAGGTTAGTGAAGGGTCTTAGGCCCCACATTCTGCTATTGAATTCTGTCTGGATCCGACGTACGGTTTCGAAAAAACAAGGTGTTTCAAATTCAAACCGTCTTTTTGAACTGTCAAAGTTTTTACCTTTTTTTATATATATAAAAAATAGGTATAGAATTCGCTCAAACTTTCGAAAAATTTTCCGAGGCCCGGAGGGCCGAATGTCATATACCAATCGATTCAGCTCGACGAACTGAGCAAATGTCTGTGTGTGTGTGTGTGTGTGTGTGTGTGTGTGTGTGTGTGTGTGTGTGTGTGTGTGTGTGTGTGTGTGTGTGTGTGTGTGTATGTGTGTCTGTATGTGTGTTGTCAACTAAGAGGTCGAGATCTCAGAGATGGCTGGACCGATTTTGATCAAACTAGTCGCAAATGAAAGGTCTCCCCGTCACCCAAAACGCTATTGAATTATTTTGAGATCGGATGTTTACTTTTTGAATTATACGAAGTTTTATGTCAAAATTTTCAGTTTTTTGACAGTATCTGTCACAATTGACCTTGAAAACAGAATATATTTTCAGACTTAGATTCCGCACGATAATACCTATTCAACAAGCCATAGATTGTTAAAATCCGTCCATTTTTGACAAAGATATCGAAATTTTTGTGTAAACGACTTTTCCCCTTATTCCAGCAGTATAAGTTTTGAGCGCTGTCTGGCAAAGAAATGCTTGGGAGCAACGGAAAACACGATTTTTTTTATACCGTGACATACAATTGTTTCTAAGTTACAAAAAGACTGTGTTCAGCATCCTTTTTTATGACAATTTGCCTTGGACTGGTTTCAGCACGGTTCGTTTTTGGCAACATAATCGTTCGAATATGGCATTTATAAACCAGATGATATCAGCATTTTCGAGTTGAAAGCAATTCCATAATTATATTGATTTAAAGTACTTACAGCAATAAAAGCTGGAATAACATAACTTCCATATACCATACGACTCAGCTCGTCGAGATCAGCAAATGCGTGTGTGACAAATAATTTCACTCAATTTTTTCGGAGATGGCTAAACCGTTTTCTACAAACTCAGATTCATATGAAAACTAGTATACTTCCAAATTTGGATCCGACTTCTGATTTCGGAACCACAGGATGACATGTGAAACGAAATTTAAAAAAATGCAATTCATTTTTCTCGTAGATGCCTGAACCGATCTAAGATTCAAATGAAATCTAAGAATCATCTATGATTCAAATGAGAGGTCTTAAAATTTTATAAAAATAAGTCAGATCCGATTTGTGGTTTAGGAGATACAGGGTGATTAGTATAAAAATATCCATTTCACATAAATTAATCAGGTTTATCGGGTTTGCAAATTTGGATAGTCGATTACCAAATAAATTTATTTCAGTTTAAGCGGTATTCTTTTTTGGATTCGGAATGTACCCCCAAATTTTAATTCGCACTACAATTTCTCAAAGATGTCTACACAATCCTCAGGTGAATTTATCTGATTTCGGCTACACCGATCTTAGAACTCCGGATCCAGTTTCGAATCGTTTCTCAAAGTTTAATCATTTTTTCAAAAAGGCCAAATCGAACTTCAAAAACAAAAATTCAAATTAAAGGACTTAAGGTCCCATACAGAATTGGTGAATTTTATCCGATTCTGGAATTACAGATGATGAATTTTTAAAATTCATACCGATATAGAAGATGTAAATTGTTTGGCGTATTAATTTATGGCCATTCGAATCATTTTGGGTTATGCTAGTTCCTGAATACCAGCTCTGAAAGTACCATAAATAATGACGAAAAACTCTAAAGTGGAACTTACTTCGACATCTTATGGAATGTTCAATCGAATGTCACACGTTAAGATTGAAATTCGATACGATTTGCAGATTCGAAATTACAGGGTAATGAGTGATTAAAATCGAGTGATTAAAAGTGATTCGTGATTAAAATCGAGTGATTAAAATCGAGTGATTAAAATCGAGTGATTAAAATCGACGATCGACGATCGACGATCGACGAATCGACGATAATTAAAATAATGTCATGAGAACTAAAACACCTAAGAATATCCATGCAAAAAGCACATGCGGATTGATAAAAAAAGGTATCATTTCACTGCTAGATGGATTAATCACGTTTTTTAAAGAAATATGTATAAACTAGGTAGATCAGATCAGGTTTGTAACTAATTCTTGGTAATTGTACTCACAACTGATTGGTGATGTTGACGGCCCTCGTTTTATCAACCTTGTTGATATTGCAAATTGTCACAGCCGGAAACGGAATATTCCAAATCGGGTACGTGGTGGTTTCAATGGTGGTGATCGTGGGGGAATTTTTAAATCGCATCCAAGACCATTCCATCATGGCCAGCGTAAACACGACCCCCAAAATCGATATAATTCCCCATGCCACTCTAGCGGCAGCTTTCTGTTGAGGGGTTCCGTAAAATCCCGTTCCGACCACGTACTTCAATCCGTGCAAGGAGGTGTTCTCACAGAAGATTCTACATATTGCCTTGAAGGCGTTGAAAAATTGTTTCACGGTTTGTAGTCGTTTGCTTGCAACCATTGAACATTGTTTGAGCCAATCGATAACCTGTAACATGCTACCTAAACTGTTCTAACTCAAATGAAAAGTAAGCTTGGACACTATGGCTCAGGGTTTTACTAATTGATCATAAAATATGCAGGAACGTATTCATAAATTAAGTTGTTTTTTTTAATTCACTAAGGTATTTTGAAAAAAAAACTATTCAATAAGGCTATTGTACCAATTGTCATCTTATTAGTAGAATCATCATGTCTTTTAGTCAACGAAAGTTCAATACAATAACTTCGTTTTGCCTTTAAGAAGCAATATCGCAGAAAGTTTGACAATTGTGCAAGGTTGTTGCGGTTACAGCACCGCGGAAACTCGAAGCAAATGCTTCTATTTTCATCTAACCCTCAGAGCGAATGGATCAAACAGAACTAACAAAACAGATCTCACTCTAACTAATGGTTTTAGTATATGAGATTAACAATAGAACTGTGATAAAAATAGATACCGTAACCCTATTTTAATCGAATGATGTGTCAAAATGATGAAGCATGTAACGTGCCGTTTTGCACTAATATATTATTGCAATGCAAAGTGAGAGGATTTGAAATATTTAATTAACTTATCAAGATACTTTGATGTTTTTTTTTGTACTAATAAAAAAATAGTATCAAAGTAGCTAAATAATGCTTATCGACTGAATAAGCCTTACCTTAGAGCTACATTCCGTTGAAGAGCTTGACCTTCTGTTTCAAAAGACTTCGCAACCGATTCTTATCATTGCAGGACTAGTGCTTTGATCCTATGGACAGTTGAGATATATGACATATGATAACTGACTTGTCAGCTCCTTATAATATGAACTAGGTCAGCGATTGAACCAGCCCGGTGGCAAGGATAGGGCGCTCCAGCAAGTGCTAGCGTAGCCAACATCTGGGGCATTTGGTGGGCAATCAGAGCGCTCAGAGTATGGTAAACAAACATTCGAGCATTTCAATTCGAGTAAAATCTTAATTTCCTTATCGTAGTGATTATATTCTGATCGATAGTTCGCGGGGAAGTGCGGTAAAGGGTACTGAATAAACAAATAGTTTGTAATATCCAGTTTTTTGTTAGCCATTCTTCTTCATTGTTTTGGTTTTTGAAAAATTATGCTGGCCACAGTTTCATGACGTCATAGCAGAGGGCTGGATAGAACTCTAAAATTTTGTACATAGGCATCTGTTTTTGCCATGTCAGTTTATTCCACCTCGAGGTTGTGAGATAGAAAAAAATTAAACATTGTTTAAAACCTTCTCCATCTGCACAAAAACTTGTCCTTTAGAGTAAAAAGTATTGGTATGAGTTGCTGAGACGAGAAATAACTTCTCGTTGAGAGAATAATTCAGAACAATTTTCTAGTGTGTACACGTCAAGTATTTCTCTACTTAGACTTATTATTTTCATCTGAAAATAACAAGAAAATAGAACTTGAACTTAAATCAAGCTAATCACACCTCACATTGGGAATGTTTCACATGTAGCCGCTCGGTGCAGCGAAGAGAAACAAAAACAATAATCACAGTAAAACTGTGTTAATGAAGTAAACCCACAACTTAATGCAGTCAAAACCCAATCGAAGCCATGCTGCCAAACCGCTCCATGGCATTAAACGCAACTACATGCGCTGACGTACACTCGCATCTTCGCTGATGCACACAAGCATGCAATCTGACGAGATATCATTCGCCGAGATGAGTGTTGTTGCGCTGAGGGCTTAATGTTGCGAAGGAGAGCTCACTCTCTCTCTCGTAGGCCTCCTCTGCCAGTTCTCACTCTCTTGATAGTTCAGCTGAACTGCTGAACATTCGAGGGGCTCAAAGATATTGAATAGGCAATTGAAATTTAGTTTGATGTTTAAAAATTTACGACTATGTAACTCAATCAAAAGAAAATTCTAGGAAACTAGAACGATGAAATTTCGAATAGTTTGCGAGAGAGAATGGAATCGTTTTCGTGCTGTCGCGGTTCAGTGATGTGATGGTATCTTCAGTACACTCTAAGATTCTATTAGGCTGTTCAGTAGTTGATTTAGTGGCAGCTATCGGTAAACTAGTGATCCTATAATCAAAGATCAGCGAAGACATTGTTATGATTCCAATTGAGCTGTCAAAAAAGCTGTTTTCATTCGTCTTGTTGGTCGTTGTTCACCATCAGTGGGGAGAGTATTGATACCAAATAGTAAGTATATGATATTTGAAAGAACCGTGAAATAATTAACAAATTCTTTGTATTTTTTCTCACCGAATATGAGCAAAATTGATGGAAATACTCGATTTTGTTGCTATTACTTTGATACTTTTCCATAAATACGTTTATTTCTTAAGGCAGTTTACATAAGTTTTTCTTCGCCGTAGCATCACTTTTACATAATATTCTTATCCTAATTTAATTCTAACATAGTCACAACGTTTTGAATTTATTAAAACATATTCTCTTATAGCTTAAATATCATCTTAGGTAACTCGTCATTAATTATGAAATCTACTCGGAAATATTATTTGAACCAAACGATTAACTTCTATAAATTATAAAATAAGCTGTTATTTTCAGACATTTTGTTGACAATTTCATAAACTGTTTCGAGTTTGTTTGTATCATTACATAATTTTTATTCTAATTTAGCTATTGGTTGAACTCATGGACGCAGCTGGGATCAGAACTAAGTCTTAAAAGGGGCCTTTATTAAATTGAAACTCCAATTTTCTTTATGAAATGATAAATAAGTTTCATGTATGAAAGGTCACGACAAGCAAGAATGTCTCGAACTGGGATATTGGATAGTTTACCTTGGGTACGCAAAGAATTTATTAGTTGAGATCTGACATCACGATACTCCACGCATGTCCAAACGACATGATCAATATCCCGATAACCTTCTCCGCAAGCACAATGATTAGTCTCAGAGAGCCCAATTCGAAGGAGATGTGCATCTAACGTGTAGTGATTGGACATGAGTCTGGACATCACACGAATGAAATCCCTACTCACATCCAGTCCCCTGAACCATGCCTTTGTCGATATTTTCGGAATAATTGAGTGCATCCACCGACCCAGATCATCTCTATCCCAAGATGCTTGCCAGCTGGCAAGTGTTCTTTGGCGAGACGAACTATAGAATTCGTTGAAAGCAATCGGTCGCTCATAAATTTCACCCTCAATAGCACCACGTTTGGCTAAATTATCGGCTCTTTCATTGCCTGGAATGGAGCAATGAGCCGGGACCCAGACTATAGTGATTAGATAATTATTATTCAATATGTCGTTCAGACACTGTTTTATTTTACCCAAGAAAAACGGTTCATTTTTGCAGGGCAGCGATTGAGCGAATGGCTTCAATTGCACTCAGACTATCTGTGAAGAGGAAATAATGGTTTGGAGATAATGTGACGATTACACTCAAACTATAATGAACTGCTGCTAGCTCTGCTATATAAACAGATGCAGGTTCTTGAAGCCTAAATGAGGCCGAAACATTATTGTTGAACATACCAAACCCTGTCGCTTCTCCAATTCGCGATCCGTCCGTGTAGAACATTTTCTCAGAGTCAATATGCCTGAACTTACTTGAAAATATTTTTGGGATTTCCGTCGAGCGTAGATGATCCGGGATTCCACGCACTTCACGCTGCATGGATGTATCGAAAAATAAAGTTGAGTCAGGGGCACTTAGGATGCTGACACGGATAGGAATATATCTTGAAGGGTTGATTTCCTGTGACATATGGTTAAAATATACTGTCATAAATTTTGTTTGAGATCGAAGCTCGACTAGTCGTTCGAAATTATTAATTACCATGGGATTCAGCACCTCACATCTTATTAGCAGGCGTGATGAAAGCTCCCAAAATCGATCTTTTAATGGAAGAACTCCCGCCAGAACTTCAAGACTCATTGTATGTGTCGAGTGCATGCAGCCTAAGGCAATTCGCAAACAACGGTACTGAATTCGCTCAAGTTTGATAAAATGAGAGTTTGCAGCGGAACGAAAACAAACGCATCCATATTCCATCACTGAAAGTATCGTTGTTTGATACAATTTTATTAGATCTTGCGGATGAGAACCCCACCAAGATCCTGTTATTGTTCGAAGAAAATTTACTCTTTGTTGGCATTTCGTTATCAGATACCTAATGTGTCCTCCCCACGTGCATTTGGAATCGAACCACACCCCGAGGTATTTAAAAGTTAAAACCTGTTGGATCATTCTTCCCATCATATGGAGCTGAAGCTGCGCGGGATCATGCTTTCTTGAAAAGACGACTAACTCTGTTTTCTCCGCAGAGAATTCGATACCAAGATGAACAGCCCAAACGGACAAGTTATCTAAGGTATCTTGCAATGGTTTATGCAGATCAATAGCTTTGGGTCCAGTAACTGAAGCCACGCCATCATCTGCCAATTGCCTTAGTGTACATGGGGTTACTAGACAGCTGTCAATGTCATTTACGTAAAAATTATAGAGGAGCGGACTGAGGCATGAGCCTTGCGGGAGACCCATGTAGCTAATTCTGAATGTTGTCAAATCGCCATGTGAAAAATACATGCACTTCTCTGACAAAAGGTTGTGCAAATAATTATTTATAACCGCTGGAAGTCCATGTTGGTGGAGCTTGTCTGAAAGAACATCAATGGAAACTGAATCAAATGCTCCTTTAATGTCTAAAAATACAGATGCCATTTGTTGCTTTTGAGCGAAGGCAATTTGGATGTCAGACGAAAGTAATGCAAGGCAATCATTCGTCCCTTTATTTCTACGGAAGCCAAACTGAGTATCTGACAACAAACCGTTCGTCTCGACCCAAGTGTCGAAACGTCGTAGAATAATTTTTTCGAACAATTTTCTGATGCAGGACAACATCGCAATGGGTCTATATGAGTTGTGATTGGAAGCTGGTTTCCCCGGCTTTTGAATGGCGATAACTTTCACTTGTCTCCAGTCAGGCGGAACAATATTTTGCTCAAGAAACTTGTTGAACAATTCCAACAAACGTCTTTTTGCGAGGTTGGGCAGATTCTTCACCAAGTTGAATTTAATTCTGTCCAACCCAGGGGCGTTATTGTTACAAGACAAGAGTGCTATAGAAAATTCCATCATTGAAAATGGGTTATTAATAAAACCATTATTTGGAGGAGATTCCCATATAATGCTTTGCGTAGGAACAGAATCTGGGCAAACTTTCCTAGCAAAGTCAAATATCCATCGGTTCGAGTATTCCTCACTCTCATTGCCCACGTTACGATTCCTCATTCGTCTGGCCGTATTCCAAAGAGTGCTCATTGAGGTTTCTCTTGACAAACCTTCGACAAAATGTCTCCAATAGCTACATTTTTTGGCTCGAAGTATGCTCTTGTACTTGGTTTCTAAAACCATAAGTTTTTCAAAATTCTGAGGAGTTCCTTCTCCCCGTTTTAGAAACGTCTTGCAAGCATTTTGTTTTGCGAGTTTAGCCTTTGAGCACTCTTTGTCCCACCAGGGGTTGGGAGGCCTTCTGTTAGTCGTTGGCCCAGGAAAGCGTTTAGTTTGGGATTGTTCAGCTGCCTTCAGAATCGAACAAATGAGGAAGTCATATTCTTCAAGTGGAGGGAGCTCTTCCATTGAATTCAAAATACTAGAGATACTACTTTGGTATTTAATCCAGTCGATATTTTTTGTCAAATCATATGGAATACTAGCGGAAGTAGCAATGCAATTGCTACTGCTAATTGAGATGATGATTGGTAAATGATCGCTACCGTGTAAATCAGGCAATATTTTCCAGGTGCAATCTAGTCGAATTGATGTTGAGCAAAGAGATAGATCTAATGCACTTGGGCGTGCAGGAGGTCTTGGGATCCGTGTCATGCTACCCATATTTAATACCGTCATGCTAAAATTGTCACAAATGTTTTGTATTAAAGATGATCTGCTATCATTGTAAACGGAACCCCACATCATTCCGTGCGAATTTAAATCCCCCAGAATCAATCGTGGAGCAGGAAGGGCTTCAACCATTTCATTAAGCTGTCGCTGTCCAACTTGTGCTTTTGGAGGAATATAAACCGAAGCTATGCAAATATCTTTGCCTTTAATGTTTATTTGGCAAGCAACAACTTCTATACTAGAAATTGAAGGGATGTTTAATCTATAAAAGGAATAGCATTTCTTAATTCCCAAAAGCACTCCACCATACGGAGAGTCTCTATCGAGACGTATAATGTTAAAATCTTTAAAATTTAAAGCTATGTTTGAAGTAAGCCATGTCTCGCATAAAGCAAATACATCACATTTTTGACTATGCAATAAGATTTTAAATGAATCAAGTTTTGGCATGATGCTTCGACAATTCCACTGCAGGACAGTGATTGTATCATTTGCGGCGGGTGATAAATTATCCATCAAAAGATACAAAACCTGAGACAATTGGCCATTGAGCTGATAACTGCTTCAAAAAGGTTCTAGCTATTGGAAGGAATGCCATTATGAGGGTCTTTAAGGGTTCAGATATATTGAATGCTGAGAAAATCCATTCAACAATTTCCGAAAACTTCAGTAATCCTGTTGGTGGCTGTGAAATGGAGCCCACAGGATTATTACCTTTTTCTGTGCAAGATCCTGGATTGGTTTGTGAATTTGACAAACCAGGAGGCACAGTCTTTGGTTTTGACTTTTTTTGTTTAACACGGGGATCTTTTTTTGAAGATGAAACTTTAGGTGTCTTTTTTGGTAATTTGGAAGAAGACTTCTTTCTCTTAACTGACCCTTGGGTAGTGATAAACGAATTACCTTCACTATTTTCGTCAGAGTCAGAGTCCTCTGTTTCCTCTAGATTTGAAAACCCGTTTTCGGTTTCCAAAGGGGGGATATCAATGACCGTTTTAAGCATTTCTGCATATGTGCGCTTAGACCGTGCTTTTAAAGAAAGCTTAATTTTGTCTTTGTGCACTTTAAATGCAGTGCATACTGAAATATCCTCATGAGGACTTTCCCCACAATAAATACATTTTTCAATTTCCTTGTTGCAATCATTATCTTTATGAGGTCCTTCACACTTAATACATTTTGGTTTATTGCTACAGTAAGTAGCTGTGTGTCCGAATTTTTTGCAGTTCGTACAATTCATTACATTTGGAACAAAAAGCCGAACAGGGAGGCGAATTTTATCGACATAGACATGGGACGGCAACGCAGATCCGGCAAATGTCACTCGAAACGAGTCTGATGGGCGATAAACTTTTTTTCCCTCTTCATAAACTACTGAGTACAGTTGTTTGCACTCCAGTATTTTCACACCCTCAAGCATAGAGTTCTTGAAACGACCAACACCATGCTTGAGTAAATCATCTACCGAAAGACTCGCTTCGGTAACAACACCGTCAATTTCGACATCTTTGGAGGGTATGTAAACTTTATACTCTTTATTGAAATGTTCCGAAGAGACAATATCATTCGCGTGTTTCAAATTATTTACCACAACACGAATTTTATCGTTATTTACTTTTATGATCTCTTTGATTGAAGAGTATCGTGATGTCAAACCTTTAGAAATTTGGTAAATGTTTAATGGTTTTGATATACGTCTAAAAAAGACTATCCAAGGCCCAGAAGAGCTCTCCTGATATTTTTTCGTTCGTGGGGGTATAGGATTCATGCTAGGATTTACGTCCATGGATTCATCCATCACATTAAAATTTTTAATCAAACTTTAAAATAAAAAATGAAACGAACACTACACAGTACTCAATCAAAAGGAAAAGAAAAAATTTCTACCTTGAAATTGTTGTCTATCTCCGTTGCACTGCCGTGTAGATCCTCGTTGCTCTAGATGTTCTTGTTGGATGCTGATTGTTGGATGTGATGCTACTGCTACCTGACATCCAGCACCACTCGATTTCCGATTTACTTTTGTCTTCGCCAGCTGCAACAAGCGCAGGTCGCCGGTGTATACCTGCGTGTTGTATGGCAGTGGAAAGACCGAGTTGTCTTGTCTCCTTCTTCCTTGTGCTCCGCACCGATATGCTTCTGCACCGAAGTGCCTTCGCACCGGTGTGCTTTTGCACTCTCCTGCTTCTGTGTGCCTTTGCACTCTTCTTCTTCAATGTGCCTTTGCACTCTCCTGCTCAGCACTTGTGGCTGTATATTGTGGCCTGGGTAGAGCTTGGGAAACGCCCTTTGTTGTTTCCTTCACCAGCTTGGCCCAGCACTAGGGCTCTCTTATGCAGCACAACTATACGTTTTAACGGCTGCTGCCAACAGGTCTCTACCTGTAGTTCAACCGTTGTTGTATTTAACGCGTGTAAACTAACCAGCGTTATTAAACTGTACGCTTCTATACACAACCTTCTCGGTTGAACGGCTATTACTGAATGGACTTTGATACTTTACAAGCGAACAAACTCTCAACAAACAAACATTAAAAAAGACATTCACACACAAATACAAATTCAAGCGAAGCCAGATTTTTTGTTATGTTTATCTCGTGGCCCTATCTGCGATTTTGCTCTCCACTGATCTCGGGTTTCAGAATAATTGCACAGAAATTATACGAATTGTTATCGGATGAACAGCTAAGCTAGGATAACTTCTAAATTCGAGATCTGCTGAAGCATTTCGAAGTTTAGCATTGCAATTGTTTTTATGCCCTGGTTTTTTCAACTAAAATATTAATCTTTTGACTTGTTTTTTTTTCACTTTCTCCTAACTAGCTAGGTAAACAAGGTAAATTTTCGAATCATTGTAGATAAAAATTTTTTAACGTGTAAAAATGCTTCCCTGCAATAGGTTCATCAGCAACATGCTGAAAATAGAATATAAAATACTTTTCCAACGAACGATTTTGCAGGTGGAGTTAAAGTAGCTCTGTGAACAATTTGGTGATAAAATTCATCTCGACATACAGCGTAGCATTTTTACTTCATCAGTGAGTTTAGTGTTAAGATTATTAGAAGCTGCTTAGAGAAAATTACGTTGTTCAAACGGTGTATTTAAATGACATTTAAAACAAAAATTGTTCTGATTCAATTAAATATTTTGAATAACCAATCAACTCTAAATTCTGATTTCAAGTCACTCAAATGATAATTATGTTCAATTACATTACATTATGACATATAAAAAAAAAACAGACAATAAAACAATATTTGTTACAATAGCCATTTCATTTATTGTGTGGCAATTCTCAACTGTACCGTTTCATCACCGGATTGGAGTGTGGCTCATTGCATGATTAGTTTGGATGTAATTACTTAGCAGTCAGTGTGATAAATTTAAAAAAAATACAAATTGGAAATAAGATTTGTTAGTTGTCATAAAATTCACACGAATAAATAATATTTTAGTTGTTTTTCGATCGTGAGCTTTTCCGTGTGTATAGTCGCCGAGTCAAGTAAAAAAAACCGAATGAATAGAAAATTAAAAGTTTGATTACTGAATTCGGTTAATTCGACAACTGATGAAAATTGAATGTCAAACGGCGATCATTTTGTTCAAATGAAAACACATGTCTTGAGAGTGGGCTGATTAAATAGAAGCTACAGGAAAATAGATTAGCACTTACTTGAAATTGTCATTTATCAAATTTATTGACAATCCAACAACAAAAATCGAAATTATGAAAAAAATTATAGTTCGAAAAATTTAACAGTCGAACGTAAAAATATAACCTGTTTCAATCCAGCTAAAACTTGCTTCAGATAGAATTGGAACAAAGACAATTGCCTGTATTTCAGTTATTTATTATTGAATTCAATTCAATCTTTTTTTATACAAATATAGCGTTTCCTCCATACTTTTATAAAAAATACGAATAAAATTATTCGTCACGGTTTCGAACGAATTCTCGAATTTTTCCTGTAACACGGCTCATTAGGCGGCGCACACCTTCTTCGTCCATCGTTTTAGCTATCTTATTCCACCAGGTCGTCATCTGATTGATATCTTTGACAACCTTTCCCTTTGTCTTGAGTCTTTGTCTCTTCATGATTGCCCAGTATTTCTCATTAGGGCGGAACTGGGGGCAGTTGGGTGGGTTAAGGTTTTTCGGAACAACTGGACCCCTTTCTCGGCATATCATTCTTGAACGACTTTGCTGTAATGACAGCTTGCCAAATCTAGCCAAAACATTACGGGATGGTCGTGGGATCGAATGAACGGCAAAATTCGTTTTTGAAGACACTCTTTTTGATATAGTTCCGATGTCATTGTCTTATTTGTAACGAAAACTTTCGTTTTTTGCCACAGCTGCAAACGCCCCGCCAAATCATAAATTTTCTTGCAACTTTGTCGGCAAAAACAAATTCAAATTTGGCTGGAACATCCTCCCGAGCCGTTGCCAAGCAAGCTTTAGATTTTATATTTTTACGTTTCGCATTCAGCTCATCAGTGCGTCAGCAGTTTATGTTGAACTGCTAACGCCACCTAACGGTTCAACATAAACCGCTGAGCAGACGTAAAGTATTTGCTACTTACAAATCACTTATTGACACCGAAGTGTCATGTCTATCCTGACGTGCCGAAAGAGCAAAACAAATTGAAGGCATACTGGCCGCCAACAAATTGTAATCATTTAGGGATTTGGTACCTCATGTGTACCGTTTTGTGCTAAAGCTTTAGATATTTTTCTATATTAACAAATATTATTATATTATTGTAGAATTCTGTAACATACTTTGACTCTTAAACAAAAAGAGAAGTTTGAGGCCGATTCAGAATTTTTTTTCATGATTTTCTTGGTTTTCGCTTCAAAAGAAGGTTTGAAATTGTTCAACATACATAACCCTGTTACTACTTAAACGATTTGGATTTGGAATTTGGATCCGGATGTGAGTCCATTCATTCGAAGTTTGTAAAAATTTATTAAACTAAAACCATAAAACCGTTCTCAGTATTCAGTTCAGTATTTTTGACTACTCTTACTGGTAATTCCGAATTTAAAACTGAACTTTTCTCCATGGACAATTTCTTGCATGTTTTTCTCATCCAAGAATCTTTTGAGCAATAATTGTGACTTGTCTCTGAAGAAAAGTTTATGTCAAAATTGAATCTACAAAAGGGATCATATAAATCGTAACTGTGGGCAAAAGTTATATGAAAAAAATTTAGTTCATCAGTTTGAAATACAGCTTTTTCCTGTTTTGAAAAATGTACATACTTTTTCGGACATTATCAAAAATTGAAACCTACAAAAATTTCCTTTAGTACCTTCGGGAAATATAAAATATTTGATTTGGAGTGACATTGAATTACGGAACAGCACCGGATAGTAGAAATCGAAGTGTTCGAGTCCCGTGTCTGGAGTATTGCTTTTACAAACTCAGTCGTTTTTCAATCTGAAATTTTTTAAATAATCATTAAATTTTTCACATGAAAACGACTAGATGGGTAGGTTGGTAGGTTTTTAATAAAATTACATATAAATGTAACGAAAAAGAAGTAGCAAATGAATAGAATACTACACACTTGAATTTAATTGCTGAATCTCGGCAAAAAAAATGCCGAGATTTGCACAACCGAGTGCTCGGCATCGTCTCGGCAAAATGTATAATTCCTGAGAATCTCGGTAATCCTAAATTGAATAACTGTCAATTATTGCCGAACTTGTCAGCAGAAATTTTACTGTTAGTTCGGCAGAAGCGATCAGGATTGAATAATGAATTGTCGAGTCATCAGTAACCGAACGTGGAACGGGTTTTTCTTTACTATTGTATGTAAAATAAGTCACAAAAGCAATGGTAGGAGAAAGATGGTGTTTTATTATGTTCATTCGAATCTAGCATACAAAAAAGAAAACATCACGCTTAAAGTCATTTTTTTCCAGTGTTCCTCAACGCACCTGGAAATAAATAGATATTAATAATTATATTGACAAAGCAGATAGTTTTCTTATTTCACTTATCTTGTCACGAAATATAAAAAATCTGCTTTCCTTCTTTTAATTTTTTCCAGCTCCACGAGCAATGGCGACGTGGTGCTTTGCCAAATCGAAGAGACATTAGATGACAAGTGTCTTACCGAGTTTCAGTAAAAACTATCTCACTGTTCGAAATATCGGCAAACGGATTTGCTGATTTCGGTTTATTTATTGTTTACTGACAAGTTCAGCATAATATTCGGCAAAAGTATGCGCTTTACTGAGATATCAGCATATTACTTTAACGAATTTCGGAAAAGAGCATGTGGATTGCTGAACAATCAGCAAAATGCCGTGTTGCAAATATAATTCGGCATTTCAAAGTGCCGAGTTCGAGAATCGATTTTAAGTGTGTAAGAGTAGATCAGTAAGAAGATAAAACTTCGATACCTCTCTTCGGAAAAAAAGATTAAATACAAAACTGTCACAAAAAGTCAACGCTTTTACGAGGCATATTCTTCAATTGTTCTGAAACACATGTGTTCTTACCGCCCAGTTTTCTCAGAGATTGGTGAGCCGATTTTAACATGTTAAGGGTCGTTTGAAAGCTACTTTTGATTTGTGTATCAAGTTCGAAGATCAAATTGGATTCACATCCGGTTCTGGAGATATACTGGTATAAGTGACTTAAGCAACAAAACGCGTAGTTTTTTTTATCGCTCAATTTCTCAGCAACAGCTGAGCCAATTTTAACAAACCTAGGCTCGTTTGAAAGCTACTATTGTACTATTTATCAAGTTTGAAGGTCAAATGTCTGTCATCTCTGGTTCAGGAGATATAATGGTGTAAGTGGCATAAGCGACAAAACGCGTTGTTTTCTGTTTGCTCAATTTTTTCAGAGATGGCTGAGCCGATTTTAACAAGTCCTAGGCTCATTTCAAAGCAACTGAATTATGTACAAAGTTCGAAGATCAAATGGCTGCAATTTCTGGTTCCGGACATATAATGGTATAAGTGACGGAAACAACTAGCATCACATTTTTAATCGGCTGAATTTTTCTAAGATGACTCAACAAATTTCGAAAAACTTAGGCTTATTTGAAAACCTACAATGTCAATCAAGGGGTTTGGCTAAAAGCAGTTTTGTGCTTTGGGTACATAACCGATTTCACTATTCTTTACGTTTCGTCTTCGACTCGTCTGATTAGCGGTTAAAATTGAACTGTCTAAGTTTTTGCACTAAGCAGTTCAATTTGAACTGCTCTGCACTGACGAGTGAATGTCAATCAAATTTGGAACGGTAATGGCGAACATTTCCGTTTCGAGAGATAACTATATTATATGTTACGTAACCGACAAATTCCAGTGATTTTCAATGCAACAAAATTTCCGGGAGATAAAAAAAAACGATTTCGAATGACTTAGATTCGTTTGAAAGCTATTATTAGGTTATTTCATGAATTTAAAGCTAATGGCACATACTATTTAAATGATACGAGAAACGATTATTTTCAACCAAATTCTTAAACTACCTCTCTCTGACGATGGTCAGTATGTCGTCGCTGTTTACCGTCTACGACATCTCGTCGACAGAGCACTTCTGAAAAATTATTTAAAACAATCTTGTTCAAATAATGTCAAACGTCTGATCAGTGGATCAAGTGGAACTACACTGCACTAACAGTTCAGTTTGAAATAATAATCCACCGATGAGTCGAAGACGAAATGTAGGAGCAAAAAACGAAACGAAGCGCGTTACTGGATAAGCAGAAGATCGCAACACTAAAGAACTGCTTTTCGCACGCAATGCACAATACAGTCTCGAGCAAGAGCAGCATAATGCTGAGAAAATTGAGCACGGCAACCCACTCGGGAGAGAAAAACGCGTTGCGCATAAACCGAATGAGTCTGAGTACCTTCGCGCAAACCCAGGCAGCCTAAAGTTAAGCGCAGCGGGTAGATTGCTTCACTACTGAGTAAACTTTAGCCGAGTGAAGTTGGGAAGTGCCGTTCAATTTGTCGCCGCTGGAAAGTGAGTTGTTTTCTGTGGATTCATATGTTTTTTCTTTGTATGTAGTGAAACGTACACTGTGAAAATTATTATTACAATTTCGACCAGGTGTTCCCGGGTGAAAATTATAATTTGATTAGTGGAAGTTTTGCTGGTTGAACTGGATTTCCTGGGAAATCCAGAAGTGATTTTTGTGGTTTCTACTTTTTAAGTGGCATTTGTTTTTTGTGTGCGTGTGTTTTTTTTCTCTAGCATATTTCGGTTGAAAAGGAATCGCAGAAAAGCCTGCTGGATTAAGTTGACTTACGACGATTTCATCTGGAAAACCACATTGCGCTCGTATCCGAGTGAAATACACAAACCACAGTTCAAATAGTTGCAAGAAGGTGAGTAAACAATGACTCGATATGTCATCATTTATCACTTGGCTTAAGGTTGGGTAGGAAAAAGGTGTCACTTGTTGAAAAGTGGCATGAAATGAAACCAACACATGCTCAATCTGGAAACGATAGAAGGCCTTTGCCATTTCGGTGAAGTTTACCTGTGCCTATCGAGAGCCATTGATGAATGTTCAATTCAAACTCGGGTCCTCGTTGAATGACATTGACAAATTGATGAATTGACCAAAACACGGACTTGAATCTATTAATGTCTGGTTGGATCAGGTTTTCCTTACTATCAATCGCACTGATGACCTCGGGTCTTTGTCAGGTATAGTTTAAAAGACGCATGAAAAGAGTTTTGGCAGATCCAACATCAATCATCCACAATGAATTCAACGAGTCCCGTTATACCTATTCCAGGTCGGTGATATGATGATGCACTACAAGATGCATTACAGAGCAAGCTTTTGTTCTTTCCGCCTGACACCGAGCCTGATGTTTTCATTCCTTTTCATGTCTCTGCCGTACACTTGAAAGATCGTAAGAAAACATTTCTTTTGTTGTAAAATTTACAACTTGCCGTTCTGCCATGAATATCAGTGTTGGCAGTATTTTGATCAGATTGCAGTAAAAATATTTGCTGTCATTTCAAAACATCAAACATTAAGTAGAACTTTCCTGACAAGTTTTAATAATACACGTGATAATGAGCTTCTCCAACTGGTTGTTGCGATGTGTGGATATGGTAGTGATCAACTTTGGCATCACTATAAAATCATTAAAGATGTAGCAAAAAAAAGCAGGATAAAAACGAAAAGCACAAGGAGAAAAGTTGAAAGCGGTTCAAAGTTAGGGACAATAAGACAAAAACTAAGAAAAGCGCAACTGGATATGCGATGCATTTTCTCAACCGAACATAGCCTTCGCAGACAGAATCCGTCCATGTCCAGCATGTTGGGTCTTCTTGCGACGGCAAGAAAGGATCGATTAAAAATGGTTGTACTGTTTCCGGGAACTCGGTGTGTCATCCATTTGAGGTAGTAAAAGTTCAAAACATATTTGGACAATTCGGAAGAAGCCTCAAAAAGAACATCAAATACCGTAATTGTAGGTCTCTGAAACAAGTCAGTATTTTTCCTTCCATTTCTCAACACACGCACCAACGCAAAATTGCAATTCTCTCTGTCGCTTCGAATAGATATCGACAGCCTCGGCAGTCGCTTTTGTGCTGGATTTTGCAGCACCGTAGCACCACCGCCATGTTGGATCAACCCGTCGGTGGCGGTGACGCACGTGTGTGTGAGCAAAGACGCCACGTTAGTGTTGGAGTAGCTCAGCACCCAGCCTGTCGGTGTTTGGGTGTTTGGGTGTTTGTTGCGGCTCAACCCAAACTCGAATCTTTGAATGCCTACTACCTATACATCTGGTGGTACTGCGACTGGCTTCGGTTCATGTGTAGGCTTCACAGTCCAAGCCGAACGACTGAGCGTTGAGCTCATCAAAATTGTTATCATTTATTTTTTCAATGGAATTCGACTGACAAATAATATGACATTCGGGTTGTTTGCACATTGTTTTGTAGATTAAATACGGACGGCATGAAAAAATTTAACTTTTATTGTTTTAAATATTATGATTGGTCTTAACATTCATTCAAGCTAATATCAAGGTTTTGTTTTAATATATTTATTTTAGCTTTCGTAATACTAGAAAAAATCCAGCTACGTACTTTTATATGATCAAATATTACGAATAATATTAGACATTTATACCAACGTTTAAAATTCACATTCATAGGCATTTATCAGGAAGGTCTTTTACAGTGAGTTGAAGTCTGTAGCATCAATGTGATTTTCATCACAAATTCATTTAATTGGATATTCCGAAATTGAAAACCACGACTGTTATAGCTGAAAAAATTCAAATTGAACACAAACAATTTCAATTTTTGACTCGTTTCTGTACTTAGCAATTCATACTGTGCTACCAAGTTTCAACTTCAAGCACTAGCAAACTAAGTGTTTAAGTTTATTTAAGTGACACATTTTTCAACTGCGCTGAAAACAATGCTTCAGACGAAAACAAAAAAAAGTTCAACTTTATGTCTGCTAGTGATTCAAGTTGTATCGCTAGGTTGCACAAGTGTTTCTGTTTGTATTGTTATGCACTGATAAGTCGAAGCCGAAATACGAAAAAAACGAAAATGTGACGTATATTTTTAACAAGATAGTGTTCATTGTTCCGAGTTAAGGATTTCGCATGAATGGTCAAATTTGGATTCGTCGTCAATTTCCATTTCGGGAATCAAAATTCATGCACGGGAAGAAACAAATCAGCCGTTCGCTCAATCCATATGTTTGTTTTTGAACAAGTTGTTTTTAGCAACAGACATGCGAAAATTGTTAACGGAACAGTTGTTACTCAGTGTTTATTGCAAATTCTGTGAATTCTCTAGCACTTGAAATTATGAAAGCAATTTTTTTCTTGTAAACTAATATTAATCCAAATGACACATGTCATTCACTTCAGGGATGCCAGATTAAACTTTCAAGCAAATTCTAAAAAGTTTTTGCAATCAAACTGCTTCAATGGCAGTGGGAAAGATCGTATTTAGCTAACAAAAAGAGAAGCCAAGTACACGAAACTGTCAATTTAACATTTCAGAATTAGTGACACTGTGGGTCAATAAACATCTGCAGCAGGCCCGTGCGCAGGGGGGGGTTTTGGGGGTTTTAACCCCCACCATGAAGAATTTTTTTTAAATTAAGTTTCATGAACAATGGAGTACTTATTATTTTAAAGTGCAAATAATTTGACAAATTCATATTTTTTATCAATTTTTTTATCAATTTATAAACTGACATAATTTGAAGTGGATGAGGCGCCTTTTCGCCTTTTGGACACCCCCCTCTCCCCTTGAAACCCCTAACTAACTCTGTTCTTGATTTGCACTAAACTGAGGATATTTACCTTCGATTTGCGAACAACACATTCTAATAGTTTTTATAAAACTTTTAAAGCCATTAGAACGGCTGATTTTGTGTAATGCTCTTCACCGTTGTTTTTTCACCAATGCTAATGACTGGCAGCTGTAATCGCTCTTGTCGAAAGCGAAACCAGCTATGCAGACGACACAAAACACATCTGCTCGCAGTGGCGATAGAATCCAAACTGATCCAATTTTTGTTAAGAGATTTCTTTTTATGTGATCTCGTTTGTAGCTTTTTCACTAATAGGCGGTCCTAACGGCTATAAAAATAGCCGCATACAGAATTTTAATGTCGATTATTTAATTTCGGATTTGCATTTCATTGAAAGAAACTATCAGGGTGCTGTACGGGATTCATTCCTGCCTTTCAGAAGGACCAAATTGTGGAACTCACTACGATATTTAACACTGTTCGGAACATTTTCCTCGAACGATTTGTTGTACAGCAGCAGATATTTTGTTCTCTTCCTCAGAACGCGTTCTGATTGGCTGGTGTTGACATGGGTAAAATGAGACAGGTTTTTCAATAGTGTACTATTGAAATACTTCAATGCTTTTGCTATACACGTTTAAATTGAAAAATTTCGATTCTATTGGTAGTGAGATTATATAAATCCTTTCACATATCACTGAGCTATGCGCTTTAAAAATACGAGAAAGGCAAAAGCGCCTTATGAATTATCCTCTTTGATACTCGTTTACACCAAACATTTCAGAAAAGTTTGATTTTGAATTATTCGAGATTATGTCACAAAACTGAAAATTTTATCATAAAATTGTGATCATATTTCCGATGGCATGTCGCAAGAATAATGTTGATTCGTTAGATACAACAATAGATATTCACGATCAAAAACTTATCACTCTCTCAGAGGGTAAATTTTGAAAAGGCACCCCATAGTAAAGTAAGCCGTATTTACGACAAAAAAAGTCAGTCATCACACGGTTGGGATCGCCTTTACTCTGTAACATTCCGCCCATCGTCGCCTTTGAAAAAGTACGACCCGATGATGCCGTCGGCTCATAATCCACACCAAACAGTCACTTTTTTGGGATGCATTGGTAGCTATTGGTATGTATCCATTAAACCAGAAAACAACTTTGTCAAATGTTAGACGTTGTAAGTCGATTCATGATTTAATTATAGACCAAACTGAACAATTTTGACAATGGCACATGATTCGTAATTGACACATGTGTTGCCAAAAAGATAGCAGCAAAAAAATTTCAAAAGTTTTCGCGACGCTATAACAGCAGTATTGTACATTTTTCGAACTAATTTTCCTTCGGTATTGCTTTTTAGAACCGAAGCACAGATATTGCAATTCGATTTTTTCACAATTCATTGATTGGAAGTCGATTCATCGGCAGAATAACATACTGAAATTACGAAATCAAATCAAAAAAGTACGGGTGTGTAATGTCAGAGACATAACTGGATGTCGTGAATACGAATATGACACGCTTTATTTATGCTTCCGAATTCGAATTAGTAGTTCATCGATTGTTTGAATTGTGCAACTTTCCCCTCTTTCATTACTAGAAATTTAAACGATGCGCCTAGACTAAATTACAGATTAGTTACATTAAACATTCTGAAACGCACTTAAATACTATGAAATAAGCAGTATAGTTCTTTATAATAAAAAAAATGGTGACGATTTGAGTTAGTTCAGCACGCAGACTCTGAATTCTAAACCCATATTCCAGAACTAAGCTCTAAAACATGAAGACGATTTTTCGCCATGAATGGGTTTTATAGAGTACATACCAGAATGGGTTTTATAGAGTACTACCAGAATGGGTTTTATAGAGTACAGTAAAGTAAATTTCCGCATAATTCTTTAGGAGTATTATTATGGTTCTAAAAAGAACCGAATAGAAGAAGTCTGGAATAAAGAACTGGATCCTGAGTTCAAAAACTAAATTTAGAACCAATAACAGACTCAGAATCCAGTTTCAATTCTAGAATTGCAATTTCGAAACTCAAATTAGTTCCGGAATACAGTTCCAGAATCCAGTTTCAGCACGCAGGCTCTGAATTCTAAACCTATATTGCGGAACTACAATCTGAAAATTAAACTTCTCGTTATGACTACCGAAAACCAAATGATGGCAAGTGCTCTCTCCGTCGCTGAAAGGCGCTCTCTCTGTCGCTGCTGGTTGATGGTTTAACTCTCGCGATGGCAGTCTGCTCGCCTTGAAGGCCAGCAAGCGAATGAAAGTTGCTACCTGAGCGTTTGAGGTTTTAACCACGCAAAAGGCGCTCTCTCCGTCGCTGCTGGTTGATGGTTTAACTCTCGCGATGGCAGTCTTCTCGTCTTGATGGCCAGCAAGCGAATTATAGTTGCTACCTAAGCGTTTGAGGTTTTAACCACGCAAAAGGAACTCTCCGTCGCTGCTGGTTAATGGTTCAACTCCCACGACGTCTGCTTCCACCGAACGCACGAAAAGAAATGATCGATTTTCGACCACGGTTCCCCTTTTATACGCATTCAGTTGAAGATATGTGCCTGACTACCTCAAAATCGTCGTCCTTGCTCGAAAAATCCAAGCGAA
Source organism: Malaya genurostris (assembly GCF_030247185.1). Taxonomy (NCBI): domain Eukaryota; kingdom Metazoa; phylum Arthropoda; class Insecta; order Diptera; family Culicidae; genus Malaya; species Malaya genurostris. The sequence continues at coordinate 231,325,210 of NC_080572.1, read as the reverse complement.
AGTAAAGAGTTTTCCGCATTATTTTGAAATTTTGAGAAAACTTAATTTTTGAGTTGTTTATGGTTATCTCACACTGTTCAAAATATTATCCCAAATTCCTGATCATATTTTTGATGAAATGGTGAAAGAATTATGTTGCTACCATTAATACAAGTCGAGATATTCACGATTAAGTTCTGCCCATTCTTCCATATGGCTAATTTTGAAAAGGCACCCCATAGTAAAGTAAGTCGTATTCACGACAAAAGAAATTTGAACCCAATAGTTTACATTTGGACATAATCTTATTCATTACACTGTCTCAGCTGCAGCAAAAATGTCTCCCGATTTGGGCGGTAAACATAAATCGGCTCACCGCTACCCTCAGCCCTAAACGAAGTTTTCTCAGCACCCGAAGAACTTCAAAAAACGAAAAAAAAAAACATTTCCTCCAACCAATTCACCACCGAACGAAACGCCCGCACTCGCGACAAGGCGGCGAAAGCTGGGCCCAAATAATAGTAATAATAATAATTCATTCAACGTCTGGCTGTTTTACTTGCTCCCTCTTCACGTCTGCTGTATCTGTACTCGGTTTTGCTTTCGTTTCACCAAAGGAATAGACGGTTCATTAATGCTAGTTTTTTACACCCATCTGTGGTTTCCTATGCTGCCTGGACAGTGATTGCGCATATAAATAGTGGCAGTGCAGGATAACCGCCAAAGATCACGGGTGAGATTCCATAAGTAAAGCGAGCACCGAGTCGTTCTCCGGGCAGTTCCCTCATTTACTCGTTCAGACGCGAACGTTTGCAACGCATACGCGATCTTGATTTTGCTGACGGAGATCCAGATTACTGACTGGATGCACCGTGGAGAAACGAAACCTCACACTTTACCGGAAGTCATGTATTGCGTTTTCTACGTCGGGTCTGAGTAAATGGATTTTATATAAAATGACATGAAACAAAATATAAACATTTAAGCAAGCCTATAGACCAAGGCGTTTCGGACCAACCGCTCTAGACGATGACTGACAGGGTAAATGAACGATTAAATCAGTTGATTTCATTCCCGTTCCGAACCGGACAGGACCAGTCAACCACATCATCACGAATGAGGTCCAGCAATGATGAACGGGTTAACTGTGCGAACTAACCTGATTTATGAACATTCATTTTTTTTACACACATACGATGTGCCAGGTCGGTAGAGAGTGTGGCAAAATAAGGAAAGTTCTAGCCGCACAGTCACAAGAAGGTGCTGAACTCTAACGAGAAAACGACATGAAAGAGAAAAGATAAATAGCAAAACTGTTTCCACTTTTCTCATAGCTTCCAAATGTTCTCTACGTCCATGTTTATTCGTCGGATTGACTCGAATCAAACCGGGTTAATTTGGACAAATTCCGGGTTTCAGCTTATGCATTGCAAAAATTGAACGAAGAGCTTCTGCGCATGATTTCAAGATTAAAACCGAGGGTAAATGAAATAACATAATAATCATGTTAATAAACTTTCCATGCCATTTTCAAAGTGAGTATTTTCATATGTGTAACTTTTCTTGAGATGACGCCGCTTGTAGGCGCAAAAACAATTCGCGACTACGAAGTTGAGTTTGACAGCTTATGGAAGTAAACAAGCAAAAGCAAAAAGTGATAAATTTTCAAACGTACCGTTTTCTTCGATTTTAGTTTTGTTGGTTGAAATGGTAAGTACTAGTGTTTTTCAAAAACTTTGAAGATACTAATTGAGTGAATAAATATGAAATAATCGCTTTGAGTGATATCTATTTTCTCGTGTAGAAAACAAGTGATCGGTATGTGAGAAAAAGTAAACATAATTTCTTAACAATATTTATGAAAGAAAATCTACTGCTATTTTTAAAAATTCTTTGAATAGCATTAAAACTGCATGTTTTCTACTTGTGGTGCATATTTTTCGTCGTAGTGTTCATTTTAAATGTGATAATAAAGCATTTTTCGATTCATCTTTAGGAGCCTTCAGAAGGTGATACGTGCACTGTGTTGATGAACTTGTCGGATGTTTTCAACTACGCTGCCGGAGGAAACCGTGTAGGGTTCACACCTGGGAACAGAAAACGAACAGTTGTCTGAATTTGAGTTAGAACAATATTTGAAACTTACTTGGGAGAACGAGATTTATTGCCGAGCAGTTTTCGTTGGTTCGATTCTGAGTCGTTCAATCTATGTTATGCATCGTTTATTTCACGTTTGTTTGTGCATCGTTTATTTCATTTCACATGATGAAATGGATATACCCGGTCGATACCTTTTTTTTAGAAATCAAAACATACAATTTGGCTCAACAATTTGCATTTCACTAATAGTACTGTTGTTGTACCGTTGAATTCCACTATGTTATATCACGTCATTACACTCTCACAAAGTCACTATTTTCACAGTCACTATTTTTTCCGAAAGTGTATCGAACGTTATAATACAGATACGTATTTCGGAATGCTATTTGCATCCTTCTTCAGTGTATCGGTTTTATAAGTTTATTTTATAAGTTTATTTTATAAACTTATAAAACCGATACACTGAAGAAGGATGCAAATAGCATTCCGAAATACGTATCTGTATTATAACGTTTGATACACTTTCGGAAAAAAAAGTGACTGTGAAAATAGTGACTTTGTGAGAGTGTAATGACGTGATATAACATAGTGGAATTCAACGGTACAACAATAGTACTATTAGTGAGAACATTCTACTAACAGCTCAAACAGAAATTTAGTGAATTTGCATTTGTTGTTGTTCTTATCAGCATAACAAACACTGTCAGGAAATGTTTTTGCAAGCCCATTCGAGCAACTTTCTTAAATTATTCTCAATTACCTTCTTCTGTATTGTAATGCACTGGTTTGATGCATTAGATTAACTAAGAATAGTTGTTTTGTCAAAAAAAATTCAAATATTTTCTTACCTATGCAGATTACTAGTGTCAGAAGAGAAATTTTGTCCGCTTTATACTGACGAAATACCAGCTACGACACACCGCACAATATGTTCTAATGGCTAAATACGAATTATTTAAACAATTTCGTACTTCAACGCATAAAACATCAAATAAGAAAACAGAGAATTAACTATTTTAACTTGAGTGAAAAAATACCCTGATTTGTTTACATTCACTTCACACACAGATTAAACTTTTATAGGTAGCAGCACTGCTCCTTCTAGGTCGCGAATAGTTCTAACACTATTTAGTATTTGATCATTGTTCTAATCAGTGTTGGTGATCGCCGAAAATTTGACAGAAGCGGTTATATTGCTATCTATATTGTATACAACATTTTTAATCCGGTAGAAGACGCTACAAGAAATCGTGTCTCTCAATGCATGAACCATGAGAGAATTTTTCTACATTTCTTCGCTCCACTTCATATTCTAAGTATTTCACGGTCCTTTAAAAATAATGTTAAGTCTAATATTGGTCGTTGCTGTGTAGAATTTCCCAAGAGAGAATCGCAAGTTGACAATTATCGCAGAAAATCGAATCGACGATTCAACTTGATGATTCTCACACTAGGTTGCAATATTTTAAAACCTTTTTGTGGAACATTCACATACATTTTTATAGACACAACTTATACAAAGGTTATACGCACATAGTTAGAATAAGCGGCAATAGAGAATAAGCGACCGTTTGTTGCTTCAGAGAAAATCCCCACAGCAGTGTGCTAACCTTTGATTCTCAGAAATGTCATCGAGAAAAATTCGCTCTCGCACTGGTGTCTATTCTATGTTATTCTAGCCATGCCGAGTTTTTGTTGCTGCGATGATATCCGTATCTCTTTGATGGCACTGATTGAATCGTGTGAAGAGTTGCTAGCGAGCGTTCTTTGATACGATAAAAGCCATCTTTGGTTCTAATGGGCTTTACTTTCACTAACTACTAATGAAAGTATAGCGGTGCTGCAGGACCGGTTCGGTATTACACGAAAGAATATTCTCTCTCGAAAATTTTCCACACTAATATCGAACCCGAGTTGAGTATGAGATCAAATTGTAATCTAAATTTGATGTTGTTATGGTCGCATTGATCAATTACTCAATTTGCTATCGTTTTGGCCATTTTTACAGTTAAAAAATCAAAATCAAAAGCAAAAAAATATTACTGAGATATAAACCGTAAACTATTTCTGCTGTCAATGAAAGCACACTGAAATCTAAATAAGATATAGAATTTCTCAGATTGATAACAAAACTTTGTCCCAATTTAATGTTATTGCCAAGCAACCACAAAAAAATTGAATTGCATAATAGACTAGGCAAAAATATGCTTGGGATAGCGTACATTTAAGGGATGTAACTTTCTGAAACAATAAAGCGCTTCGAGTTTAAGGGGGGTAGGGTCTAACACTTTTGAAAAATCATTTATTTTTTTCTTTATATTTTCTTATAGTAAAACATTTGAAGAATTTTCTGCGAAATTTTCAAGCCTATTGGAACGAAACTCTGGATGTTATGAACTTTTATCTATGGCTATCTCATTCTATGAATAAGCAAGAGCTCGGCGCACAGGCCCAAGATTTCTACTTCGATTGACTTCAAAACTTGACAAAACATTCTTGAAATGTTTCGTTGTAATAAATTATATAAGAAAAATTATGATTTTTTGAAAATGTTAGACCCTACGGGCTCCCTGGTGTAATTATTTGTTTTCATTGATTTTATAGACAAAAAACTTTAAACTCGTTTTTCTCGAAAGCGGGTTTTGAAAGTCCGTGTCCATCGTCATTCAAAAACTACTACACTAATTTTTTTGAAATTTTGCACACACTTTCTACATATAAAAAACCAGACCCCAACGTTTTTCTTTTCGTTGTTTCTTACTTTGGGGAGGTTTAACAGCTACAAAATGGCGAATTTTTTCGTGAAAAATCGTAGTTTTCACTTTGAACAACCACCAAAAATTTAAAAATTAAAAAAAATCAAACAGAAACGTTGGGGTCTAGCAAAACTTCTACTCTAACTATGCTGCGTTCATTTGTTCACATCTGATTAGTCTGCGCTGAGATTCAGTGGACACCGCAAATCATGATTTTTAAGAAGCGTTCTCGAAAATAACTCTTCACCGACTTATTTCTCAATATTTTTTCACGAAAAAATTACAAAATGTTGTTCGAATGATGCTTTTTATCATGCAAAACATTTGAATTTATTTTGTTGAACGATAATTCTGGAAAAAACTCGCAAAAATGATGATTTTTTTCATCGTTCAGACCCTGTACGAATAATTGAATTTACAATCGATATTATGGATATCAATGGATGCAATTTTAGTTTGTTTTTAAAAGATGTAGGTGAAGGTCACAGGTAATAATAGTCATGGATCATGGATGTGAATTATTTCTTGGAAGAAAATGTATGTATTCAAAATGATCACCTTGTACTTATAATATAAAATCAGTATGTTATTGTGAAGTCCATACACAACTAGGTATACGATATAATATTTTACGCTATATTTGTTTTACTATATAACTGAAGCTTTTAATATTGTATCAACGCAGATTTAATAAAAAAAATCACTAGCAATACTACTTCACGAAAAGCTTTCACAGTAATTTCACAATACAGGTGGAACTATCTGCTGATAACTTTAATGGTGTAATGCTTCGTATTCCTTTACAGCATGGAACACTAACACTTATACGATGCAGTCTGTACTACACCTGCTGACTCCATCGATTTTACATATGCAGTGCAACCAGTTTTGAACGATGGAGTTCAAAACAATCTCGTTTAGCAATAATTTATTCTAAAACGAATGTTAAGGGCATGTTCAGGAGTGTTCCAGTTCCAGATGCATAATTTATGTCAGTTTTAAAATTTAAATCTAGAAATTATAACAAAATAAACTAGCAGCCCCAGCAGCGTTTTATCTGTGTTTCAATTATATAAAAAATAGAACGGCAGCGTATATAGGTCTAAATTTGTCAGTAGAACCGTTCGAATAAATGAATCTAAAACGGCTCGCTGGGGATACGTTTGCTTCAGTTTCACCTGTATTATAGACCATCAGTTTTGATCTATTTTTTCCCCGGTGAGCGACCGCAACTAGGTTAAAGCCGGATATAAATAAATGATATAAAAAAAATCTATTTTTATTATTGCACATTTTAATTGCCTAATAAAAAAGCTACCTACACTGCTTCATTAGATTTGTATTAGATCTACACAAAATAAACAAAACAAAATATTTTCTGTCGTAAAAACAGTTTTTCGGAAAAATAAATAGTTTTACGAGAACCTTCCATATTCATTGCCTTTTGCGTGTTAAATTAAAGGTTCCTATTTTGCGGGATTACTAATAGAAGGTACGTAAATCTTTATTTCGCAATATATTCTGCAAGAGAAAATTCACATAACAATGTGTTTGTTGCTAATCAAGTGTGTTAGTGGAAGTAAGCTGAAACTAAAATGTTTTTTTCTCGAGCAGTTTTCAGAAAAACGGAAGAGTTTTAGACTCAAATTTTCGCTTTTCTTGAATGGAAATCCTAATCAATATGAACTGAATTGTTTATTTTCAACCATATGGAAAATGTATTGATTAAAATCATAAAAAAAGGTCCAGGAATTCCTCTTTACGCATACATTGTTGACAATACTCATACACTTTCGAAGTGTCTTTCTCCTTTGAACTTAGATCATTTGAATTCCGAACTTGCACTGCGAATGCTATGGACTGTGACAGTTGACTGTAAGTAGTGGGAATTTTTTCGATCATATGACAAGCAGAGTTGATTCAAAAACCTATATATACAGGTAATTTCTGTCAGTGTACACTCGTTTCGTCGCATCCATCCCGTATCCTCCATCACCAAAAGCAGTGGGACTATTTTATGAATATAAAAATGTGCATTATTTCCTTTCTCATATCCAAAAGCTATAGCATGTGAACATCATAACATCAAGTTGAGTTGTCTATTTAAATTTTTAATATTTTCATTTTTTGAGTTTCACAAAATTTTTGCTTTGAAGGCAGAAAACTTATATTTATTTTTCAATCTGATGTTACTATCATAATCAGATTTCGATTTGTTCTAGTTTTGATGTTTAGTTTTACTCGGGAAAGACATACCTACGCGTAGAGTACGGTACCGGAAGTCTGCTATCTTGCTAATCACGAGCGTTATTGGTTGTGTTGCGTAGAAACGCGACACTTGTGAATATGTATAGTGCTAGATGGTATGCTGCCTATGATTGATTTGTGGATTTATTCGAGTTGAAAAATGTAAATTTTTGTTGTTCAAATGATAAGATAAACGCTAGAGTGTGTAGGTTTCATTCAAACGCCATGGCATTTCCACGCACTTTGAGACCCAAACAGATATAGGGGAAGATGGGAAATACAGGCAGTCTTTATTGAAAGATGCAAAAAATATCTCATTCTTAAAATCACTGGAATAAAAATGAAACATTTAAACGTTACGAGATCTGTGAGCATATATCAAGGCACTATACTGTACATAATTCAGCTCTTACGAACAATAAGCCTATAATTTTGAAGACAAAATCAGATCAAATGGTTGACACTTCTGGTTCCGGAGATATAATCGTAGCAGTACCACCACTGACAAATGAACGGCTGAGAGTAAAAATCGGAAAAACAAAAAAAGTGCAACTTGGAAAAGCCGCTTAAAGATTTTTGAATGCAAAAACCGGATAAAATCATTGAGAGCAAAAACCGGACATGGATTTTGCAATGCAAGAATCGTTTAATAACATCTTTTTTGCAAGAACCGTACAACAGCTTAGCCGGTTCTTTCAAGACAAATGTATTTATCCGGTTTTTGCATTTAAAGTTTTTACAAACTGCCACTATGGGACCACAGCATAGATCACGTTGTCCATAACAAACAAGCAAACCATGCTTCCTGCAAAAAAAAATGTTTTTAAACGAGTCTTGCATTGCAAAATCCACGGCCGGTTTTTGCTCTCAATGTTTTCATCCGATTTCTGCATTCAAAAATACTTAAACGGGCTTTCCAAACTAAGTTGCACTTAACCGATTTTTGAATTCAGTCGTTCAAATAGCACTATTTTATCAGATTTGACAAATGCTATCTCCGGAACCGGAAGTTCAACATCAAGAATTTTAAACACGTTTGAAAGTTATTATTGGAATAGTGGTCAAATTTGAGGAACAATTGGCTACTCCTCCGGCTCTGAAGATATAATCGCATAAGTAACGTTACCTTTTTTTTATCCATACAGTTTTCTCTAGGAGTGAAGTAAGATAATATTAGGCTCATTTACAAGCCACACTTTGCTCTAGATCTTATGCAATCGCTTGAAAACCTAATGCTAATTCATTTGGTTTCGGATGTGCAATGGTATAAGTGATGCAACCGATAAATCGCACTTTTTCAATATGCACAATTTTCTTAAGGATAGGGTGAATGATTTGGCTAAACTTAGCCAATGTTTGTATAAATGACGAAAACGGCTGTCCGCACTATTTTTCCCAAAGGGATAATTCAACAAATTTCGATAAATTTGAGCTCGTTCGAAAACTATGATATGGTCACAGATCACGTTCAAATAGTTTGTTTCGGAAAAATAATCGGTGTCGTAACCGCCTCAATGATTCGTTTCCGGAGATATAACCGAATAAAGCACACAGCCGACAAACCGCATTCTTTTCGATATCAGCACAATTTTCTTGAAGATGGACATACACTGCAACCTCAATTTACGCGACTTTTTTTAAGCGTTTTATTTTAAATAACGCGAAAAATTTCAAATAACACGACTTTTTGTTTAATTCACGCACCCCCGATTTTAAATAAATTGAGGTTCCAGTATACTTAAACTCGTTACAGCTGCAAAGGGGTCAATGATTAAGTTAAACTATATGATAACTGATACGTGCATATCCTGAAATTTTACCGAATAGGCGGCAGAAGCATTAATGTACATTTTTTTGAATAATCTGTATCAATCTGGAAATTATTGACTATTTGCGAATTAAACGTTATAATGAAACTATTTGAATGACAAATGAAAAAAAACATTATTACCCCCATACCCACACACAAAAAACTAATGAATTCACAGGTGACATAATTCTACAAACGATACAATTCATAACTACTTAACTTGTCAAATGACGCAATATTCCATTCGTACAGAATTTTACAGACTCGGAATGTAATTTGCACTCAGCTCCCAAGTGCCCCGGTTGGATTTATATGTATCCTTTATTCATTGAGCAGATATGTGCTTCTGTGGTTTAGTCGATTAAATGGCGTACTTTGTGACCTAATGTTTCTCGGTTCAAGTCGCGCTGTTGCTACAATCGATCTGTTTTTTATTTCGTTCGATTTCAAGCCATGTAATTTTCATGTTCTTGAATATGAATTTATGTGAAATATGACGCTCCATTTATATGAAAAATCTCAAGAATTTTTCGAACTGTGTAGGATACCATATTTCATAACTTGGTGAAAATTTTTGCACAGGTCAGTGTAGTTTCGCCGAAAGGGCCCATTTCGTCGAAACTATAATTGCCTCATAGTACACTGAGGTCTGTTTGTACGCGTGGAATACGTATTGCGTGAGTGGAAACATATATTGGAAAAACCAAATGAAGGAGAAACTCACAGAAAAGATAATTATTTGGAAAAAGATACGTTCAGAGACAGGACTCGCATAGAGACCTCAGTGTATCATACAATTGTTCTAAATTTGTATTGGAATCGATTTCAAATAAACAAAAATGTAATAAATTGGGGATCTAACCCGTTTTGTGCACCCAAAATGACACGCCACTACCATTTCCCTAATTTTTTGAGAAAGAATACTCTCTTGAATGAACTTCCCAGCTTAATTGATGGTTCTCAGAATATTATTTCCTGGAAAGGACGTTCACAATCCGAATAAATAAGTGATTGTTATTTTACTGAAAGTATTCTGCTTCTTCGAATTCCAGCTACATGAGCTGGATAATCACCGTGAAACCCCACAGATAACAAAATTACAAGTTCATGTTTTATGGGGGCAGTCAAATTTATCTGTAATTTGTTAATGTCATGTCGCTAGCTAGCAATCAGACTATAAATGTACTTAAAGCACACCAGCAATCGTTTGAGGGCACTTGTTTTCGAACTTGCGAACAAAACTTTACACAGATTATTGAGTTTGCTGTAGCTTGAATATTCGTTCTTTATGCTGTGACTTAACAAACCGCAATCACAGCACTTGTTTTTCGTATTGAGAAAAATATTTGAGCAAACATCCGCTGCTGTTGGTACGATAAATATGGTGCTGTTGGTTATGATATTAATTTCTTTTGAATTTAATCTACTCGTGCTGATATTATCAAACATATGATAATCGAGAAAGATTTTTTATTTATATTTAAAACGAGACACTTTGTAAAAGAAATTCGTCACGTGTCGAATATTTTAACGTGTGTGTGAATATTTATTTGTGTGTGAGATATATCAGCAAATAAATCAGCTTAGATGCAAAGTAATCCTAAATAAGTGCACCGGTACTGCTTCGTTACCTGTTTCAGCAGAAATTACAAGCACAAACATATGCAAAATCCACTTTGCGAAACGTCAAGCAAGAATGATGAGTTGTTTTAAAGCTGTATATTCAAGGTGCGGTTGAGATTGCCAATTCAAACAGCTGAACCGGGCTCCGGTTGGATTGTTTAATGGCCTAAGCATCTTCTGCTGGAGAGCCAGCACTTGATCACCTTGAGCATCGCGAGTAAGGGTAAGGATCGGCTAGCACACACTGTCAACATTTCGGTCGCTTGACTCGGGTTAGATGTCAACTCTTTAGCGGGTTGACATTTGTTTACAGTTCGCTGGAAATTATAGCATAGGACTGCGATGGTTCGATGTAAAACAGGCCTTCCATTGGTTGAAGGCGATCGAGAATGTTGCTTTGAAATTTCGTCTTGTCTTGGATTTGACCTTTTTTGGATTGTATTATGTTGATTTATTGATTTGAAATCAAATGCTCTCAGTAATGTCATTCGCGAACGATTTTTTCTTCGTGTTTCGCCCGGAGTCTTTGGGCCTGGGAAACAATCTCCGGTTCACCGGGTAAACGTGAATTACTCCGGACGAACACTAGCTGATAATAAAACTGAATTTTCGTGTGACGTGCGATGAATTTGAAAAACAGTCTCGAAATCGCCAATTTTTACTATTTCGTGATCATATTTATGTGTTCAGTTTTATTGATTTACATATTTCATCAAATACATGCATTTATCTCAATGATAGCTTTCAAACATCAATGAATAATGTATACTAATGCTACGACTTGTAGGTCGTTGTTACGCGATTTTGATGCGGTTTTTACGCGGATTTCTGAAGTAATGCGGTTTTCACGCGAATTTTAAAAGCTACCAAGTTTTCTTTTGTTATTCCTAGAAATGCATGAAACGTTGCGATCTCGTGTTATCCCAATTTCTTTTTAAGATTACACAAGGTCTCAACGTTTCATGCATTTCTAAGACATTTTGTATAAAAAAAAATTCTTGTAGGAACACTGAGGTAGTTTTTACGCGATATTTTACGCGGCCTTCACGAACATTTTCAAAGCTATCCGATTTTCTTTTTTCGGTCCTATAAATGTATGAAACGTGACAATCTCGTGTTATCTTAAAAAATTTTTAAGTCTGATGCTTAGAAAACTTTCTTTTATTAAAAAAAAAATTTTTTTAGGTTACCCAAGGTCTTGACGTTTCATGCATTTTTAAGACATTTGGTATAAAAAAAATTGATCTTGCAAATCTTAAAAGTCGATTTCGTAAATCTTAAAATTGTTTTAAGGTTACACCAGACCTGGACTGCATTTCATTTTAAAACATTTGGCTTAAAAAATATTTATTTCGGCTTAGTGGCTTTTTTACACTAACTTCCAAAGTTACGGTGATTTCCGGAGGTTTTCTTAGGCGGCACGTATCCCCCGCGTAAAAAAAGACCTCAGTGTTTCTACGTTGAAACGATTTCGGTAAATTTTCAAAAAATATTGTCAAGTAGCTAATTGATATTCATGATAGTTTGTGCTCTGACCCAAGATAGACGGTCAGAGAACTGTTCAAAGAAAGTTATTTCGACGAATAGTAAAATAGTACATTTGGCGTAAAAATCAAGCAGATACAGTACATCTACTTTAAAAACAGTTCATTTTGCAGTATGCATTTTTCAAAAATAGTGAATAAAACACAAAAGCAATTCAAATGAAAAGCAATTCAATTTTATCAGTATTTCATGAGGAAAACAGATTGGAGAAATTATAAGCGAATTGTAAAAATGACAATAACAGCTCAAGCGCCACGCCGTTCTTTTGTAGTCATCTCTCTAGAGCAACCCTTCCGCCAGTTGTTTCAGCCCTCATTTAATCTGATTCTCGGTGTGTTTCACATGCAGAATAGCTTAATTGGAAAAACGATTTACCCGGTTATGAGCTAGCTATGGGTCTGAGTCCCGTCTCTGCGGTTGCTTTTTCGCGATTTGCATTACATAGTTGTATTCGAATGTCATTTTTCACAACTGTTTTCCTCGTGAGATACTGTTCAAATGTAAAACTAGCTTAACGCGGCTCTACTTCTTAACAAGACTAAACAAACGAAGGCAAATAATTTTCAAATGATTAATTTTCATATCAATTTATTTTATTTCCTTTTCGGCATTTTAAGTTTGATAATAACTAAAAACATACACAAATTAATCATCAAACATGTTTTGAGAAGCGGATAATTTTTATGATGATTCAATTTAGTGCATACTTCCTTTTTTGGGGAAACATTTTCCTCTTTTTTTAATCAACAAAATTTCGCGAAATTATTGTGACGCACTTTGAACAAGAATGACTAATGAAAGAGTTACTGTTTCCATGTACTTACATTCACATTCGCTACGTGTTGCCACTGTTCTTTCTGACGTTTTGTACTGTTTGAAGATCTATAATAGAGAAGAAACTGGAACAAATGTATCCCCAGCAAGCCGTTCTAGTTTTATTTATTCGACCAGTTCTTCTGTCAAATTTAAAACTGGTCTACGATGCCGTTCTATTTTTTGTATATTTGAAACACGAGTAAAACACTGCTGGGGCTGCCAGTTTTTCTTGTTATAAAATTCTGATTTCAATTTTGTAACTGACATAAATTATGCATCTAGAACTAAAACACTCCTGAACATGCCCTAAAGATTTAAAATTCTGTATTTATTATCAGTGTGAAAAATACAGTACATTTCTGTGTAAAAACACAGTACAAATTAAAATACAGTACATTTGAGGGTAGATAGCAGTACGCAGTATTTGGGTCGAAAATACAGTACAATACTATAAATACAGTACGGACACAAGCGTTAGATATAAATGATGCTTAGTTTTTGAATACGCCAATGCAATGTAATATTATGATATATATATGCCTCTAGTAGTATCATGAAGATTTGCTTTGAAAGTGTCGTAAAATCGCCATGTGTATAAACCGAACGTATTTATTGAAATCATAGGGGCAGTTTAAGGTTTAGAATACAAACAGTCGATCGGAGCATATGAAGTGCTAGGGTCCACCAGGAGATTTGTATTATCTTCCTTAAGGCATGCTGGTCATGACCGAGTGAAATCCAGTGGAAAAAAAACTTAACCAAGATTAGATTCCGTGAGTTCCTGCTTCCATGTCATAAAAGGCGACAATAGGCGGAGTATCCTTTTTCCTTCAGTTATCAGAATTTTTCAATGTTTTACATCTCGTGGATCTATTTTACTTTATTATCTCTTCATTTAACCAATTTTTTTTTTCAAAAATATTTTCTCATAATCTTACGACAAAATGATTTCTTATTTATTTTCATCTAGCTTCAGAGGAAAGTTTTATTCGGTTTTTTTCTCTTCCATGTTTATTGCGCAAAAAAAATTGTAAAAAAAATAAATTTGGGTTTCATGCCACGAATTTTTGTAATGAAATAGTGACAAAAGAAAATCTGATTTTATATATCAAATATGATTGTTTGAAAATAAAAAATATTTCACTTGTGCGTTCCTGTCAATTTCTGGACAAACAATTGTACAGTAAATTAAATTTGAAAATGTTGTTAAGTGAACTAAAAATTTTGCTACGTGAACTAACTTCAAGATCATAATAGTAGCGTTTTGATTTCACAGACATTTTAGTTGAAATAAATGAACTTGAGTTTAGTTATTGCAACTAACGCTTTTGTTTGTTATAATCATACATTTTTACGAATGAAATAATTTCTTTCAAACTAATTTGTAAGGTAAAATTCTTGCATCAAAAATATTTTTGTAAAGAAAATGTGTTATGTATTATTATGCCTTTTTCAAAATTATGAATAATAATCAATACATACGCTTGAATTGTTGATACTCCCCTAGGAAATGGATGAAACGAGCATACAATTTTTCCGTGAGTGAAAAAAAAATGCTCCGGTTTATTCGTGTGGAAAAAAATTGTTCTGGTATGAAATCAAACAAATACTGTTAATTTAAACAGAAAAACTTAGTTGTACCATTCTACAAATAAGATCAACTTATTTGTAGATAAGTTGAACCAAATGTTTTCTTGATATAAAAGTATAACAGGATTGAGTCAACATAGGCATTTCCGACAACATCAACTCAATTTTGGTTGTCATGTATTACCTTGAGCCTTGATATTACATTCCTGTAGTGGAATTTTGACCTTCTGTTTCAACAGACTTCGCAGCCGATTCTGAGTGTACAGAACCAGTGCATGGCTGGTGCTACGATTTTACTGACACTACGAATCCTTCCAGGTCGGGACTCGAACATACGACAACTGGTTTGTAAGACCAGCGCCCTATGCATTGAACCGCCAACCCGGGACGATCATGTAATAAATAGTTAGTTTATTTCAACAATAAAATCAGCTGGAACAAATATTTTTTTCATTTGATTAGACAAAAATTATGAATCAAATCAAACAGAGAACATTGTGCATTTTGGAAGGGAGAAATTAGTTCAAAACAATCATATTCTAGGTAGAAATCATCAGAATCACATTTAAAAAACTGAGTGTTACTTTGTCTTTGAATATTATATTTGAATTCAATGATAAAAATGAACTATCACGAAGATTTAATAAATTTCAATGATTATAGATTTATTTGAAAGGTTGATTCAGAAAAAGAATTTATGAAAAATATTTGATTTCAACAGGACGGCGCTACGTGCCACACAGTCAACGAAACAATCGACGTTCTGTGAACAATCTTTGAAAATCGAATAATCAGCAAAAATGGTGATAATGGTCCCATACAAAATTCCTGAAAATTATTTGGATCCGACTTCCGGTTACAGAATTTTGGGGTAAAATGTGCAAAAAAAAATGAAAATATGTGTTCTAAATTTTCTCATAGATAGCGCTACCAATTTTCACAAACTTAGAGTCAAATGAAAGGTCCTGCGGTCCAATACGGAATTCCTGAATTTCATCCGGATTCGACTTCCGGTTCCGGAAATATAGGGTAAAATGTGTTAAAAAATTTATACCATCACTGAAATGGGCGAAAAACCGTAAACAAATTTCTAAATCGACCTTAAATCTTCTCCAATTGATAGTTTTTATCAGTAGACGATCAAACAATTTTGAAGAATACCACAGTACTATATATGATAGTATGATTGATATGAGAAAGGCATCATTACACCACTAGGTGGATTAAAACAGGTTTTTATTACTGTAAAAAAATCGGAGTTTTTCGTGGAACACCCTGTATTACAAAGTAAATAACAGAGATAAAATCGATCGGTATTTTACATAAACAGTAGGAAAATATTTGTTTGTTTGATCACCTAGCTGCTGATAACCGATAGGAGAGGTTACGTGTCACACTCCCGATTGAAAATAAATAAATATTTTTTCTCGGTAGCCGGCTACCCAGATCAACCATTATAACCAATTAATGATTTTTCGTGGTAAATATTAATAATATAGTGGAAATAATGAAAAATGAAGACTCGCGTGAAATCTGATGACCTTTGTTTGGTAATTTAAAATTGTTGGCTATTATCTATAAAGTACTTAACACACGTACTTTATCTGTTAAACACAGCTTTCGGATGATGAAATTTATACTTAAATCCTACTCCCGTGATCCTGGTGGAGTGCGCAGTAGTATATACGGTCTCTAGTAACAACAAGTGTTGGACTAACATCCATTTCTATTCCTTAGGCGATCTACGTTCGGGCCTGGCCTGTACCGGTACTGATCAATGAATTCTGGGGTTACCAGTAGATGTACATTGAAAGATGATTTGCCAGTCACAGGTCTGATTGTCTAGAAATTCTTTGTACTATTTCAGCTAATCCCTATTTATAACATAATTAAAGCAAAGGTTACTCGGTGCCACAAAGCCAAATCCTACCAAAACTGAACAGATCAATTGTGATGACGTTTTTCTAGACACTCCTGCTCGAACTTCGACAGCCTCAGATGTTTGGAAGTTCCTGACCCATTTCCTCTCTAAGTGCCCGTATAGTATTGCTAGCCGCAGGAAACTGTTTAAACCATGTATGGTAGCTCATCAAGCAAACTTTGTTAGCATCTTCATGCACAGTATCCGTGATCGTACTCGGGCCGACTTATCTCGATATCGTCACGATTTGGAGCCAATGTTTTTTTTTTGTTAGTTGATGGTCTAGCACGTTTTTTTAACTCAATGCACGGTTATAGACGACACTCCCAGCTTGTTTGCAACATCTCGGACGAAGGGGTTGGGCTTCTACTGGAAACAGCTAACCAGCTGACTTTTCCACATTTTTGTGGCCTCTATCTTTCTATTTGCTTGCTTGCTGTTTTCAAAACTGTAAAGCAAATGTCAAAATGAAACTGTTGGAAAATGCTTCATCAACATTTTTTAAATTGGGAGCATGCACGACGAAAAAAAAAGGTTCCCTTTAGTATTTTTAAAAACGGAGATTTATGTCTAGTGGGAAAGTAAATCGGAATCTACTTACATAATACAGCATGATCAAGTTACAGTTCTGGATTCATCCATTCAGTTTTCAACTCTGGCTGTTAATTTTGTTTTTGCAAGATTTCTCAACAAAAAAAAATACATTTCTAGTGCAACCATAAATCTGTAGAAAATATCATATGATGTCATGCTTTAGTCCGGTTTCACACCGTGTAATAATGGCTTGACTTACAAACCGTTTCAATTGATAGAGAGACGCGACATTTTCACTATCTAATCATACGCAGTCGACTTGCGTAGGGGAGATGCGTGGAACTTGTAATGACCCAATTTTTCTTCAGCTCCTATTTACATGATTTCATGATTGATGGAAAGTCAATTAATAACGATGTTTATTATTATTAACATTTTTACAAATTATCCTCGCGCCTACATCTAACAAATCAGTTCAAACCGTTTTACTTCACGGGATGGAACTTGTATTCGGGTTTTTAAATTATGCAGTACGATTAACCACGTCTAGCGAATGCTGAATTGATGAACTATTCTATCCATAAATCATTGCTGACCTTTTGCATATCGCTTAAACTAGTAACAGCAATCGTGTGGAAGCACACACATACATGTCCATCTCAAAACCCCGGCATTGCACTCCGTGGAATGCAAATCATGCTGTTCTAATCACCTCGAACCGACACCCGGCGGCAACAGCGACAGTATGGTAAGTCTTTCCAACCAACCAACTAACCAACGTATGCACTCACATTGACATGCACACACACCTTATGCTAACCATAAATATAAAAGAACTACAAACCCACATCGAAAAGTCGAGGCGCATTTCTCGATCGGCTAAAAGTGACTTACCGCGGCGGTGGTGGCGGCGGCGGCGGCGTCGTCGGCACGGGAGGAAATGTGTTTTGCATTTCAATCGCTTCTAGTCCTATTACGGTACTACTCTATTTCTTTATGTACGCTAAGGTAAGTGTTGGAACAAAATAATCCCAACTCGATTTATCATTATTAGGGTTGCACTGTGCTGTAAATTGCTTGCCAGTTTCAACTTACTTTTGCTTTGTTTCGTGTTCAGTTCTTTTACTATGCAAATTCTAGGTTCTGCGGTTTGATGGACCAGATTTTCCTTCATTGATGCTTCGTCCTGCCTAGAAATTCAATCTTTCCCTTTCGTTCACCAGTATGTTACCGCATATTGTACGAAATAATAGATTTTTGTAGGTACTGTTCGCCTCAGCTGTCGATTGAAAGTCGCGACAGTTTGCAGACTTGAGTCTGCCAGAATGTGGTAAGAATATGGAATTTTTATTACCCGCCGTGAAGTGCAACGGTGTATTGTTATATGCTGTAGTAGTGGTAATCCGAACATGGCAAAGATGCTCACGTGTGAGTGTTGAAACGCAAGCGTGGGAGGACTGGTTCAACTAACCGAAGGATCTACTGTTTGCCTCAAACCAGTGATATTTGCTTTTTTATTTGAGTTGATTCTGAATTACGATCAAATTTTTTATATTAGAATCAGTTGATAAATCTGCATTGGATAAATTTGTTATACCCGGAGTCTGAAAGAGTTTGAAGAAATTTAATCGGTGTGGACTGTTTTACATCAGCTCTGCAATATAACGCAGTTTAATTTACATTTATTATTATACCAGCGTGTGACTCATTTGATGCAAGAATTAAGCTACAAAATGAATGCTAATGTCAGAATCAGCTGAGAACACTGCTTTCTGTCTTCGTGCTCAGTTTAAATTTAATACACACTTGTAGACATATTGCTCTGAGATTTCAAGATCCAAAGTCCAAGGTATGTTTTTTCTTCATTCAAATAAGTATACGAGTATACCTGCGTTAAAGTTCGATCATTTTTACATCCGACGTACTAAATTGAAATCATTAGAACAATGAAACATGGTCTGATTTGCTCCCAGTTCACAAAAAAATAAAAACACAACCAAACATCATCAATTCTCGAGAAATACGTCTATGTATGCTTCTTCATTGCTGTTCGAAATCATCCTGACCAATTTTGTATCTGGTAGAAGCGGGTCATTGCGCCGAAAGCCATTTAGTAATATTTTGAATAAATGAAACGGGCATGAACGCTTTTATTTTTTTTATTTGAAATCAATTCCAATGCGATATTCGGTCAAATGGAATTCGGTGATGTGAACCTTTCGGTGAAATGACATTCGACGAAACGACCCTTTCGATAAAATGACACAGACCTGTCGGCGCTACGTAGCAGCATGAAACTTACGTTCGGATTCATCAAACCTTATGCTGTTCACCTATTAATATGTGCAAAGCAAAGATTTTAGGTGGCAAATAGATACTGATACGTACGCTCAAGTCTCTTTTTATGAGGGTTTTTGTGTGACTTTTCTATGCAAATTTTCAATGATATGCGGTATTTTATGCGAATTTTCAAAGTTAAAATTAAAGATATTTCTTCAATAAATTTAAAGATATTTCTTCAAAAAATTCACTTCAATTCTATTTACAGAATCAGCACTTTTAGCTTATAGTTATTAAAAGTTGAAAAATCCTACTACATATTGTGAAAAACGAGTTGTAGATGGAAACGCATGGTATTTAGTTCTAAGGGCATTTGATATGTGATTTTAGAACCAAATACCTTGCGTCACCATCGGATCATGACAATTTGATGGAGACGCATGCTTTTCCGAATGAATTATTTTTTTAAAGTCTGATATTATACCCGTTCACACTTTTTAAAATCTGAAAAAAAATACAGCGTAATGTATTCATAGATGATTTATTTTTGATGTAAAATCTAGAGTTGTACCGAAACTGTAAGTGCGAATAAAAAATATTCGAAAATTTTGAACATTTTTATCACATGAAATACATTTTGAAAAATTCTGGAAAAAAAACAGAAGGGTTTCCCTTAATTCCTAAAATATTCCTGATTTTTTTCAATTTTTTTGCTAAAGAGGTTTTTGAAAAATTTGAATAAAATAAAATTCAGAAGAACCACTCTAACTCCATCAATATGGCAGTTGAAAAGTTAAAATTTTGAGAAAATCATCTCCAATATAAACCCATTCAAACAGTGTAAGTCATTTTTTTCTGTTTGGGGCAGTTTTTATATGAAAACCCGGCTACACCCTTTGATCTTGATATTTGAATTTAAAAAAAAAAGCAAATCCGGGTGAGTTGCTACACCTCAGGGAGAGACGCCACACGTACAGGAAAGGTTAGAAACAGGTTTTTTTTATATTTTTTATGTTATTTAATGAATGTTCGGTATTTTTATACAAGAAGATTATCATTTATGTTGTGTTTCAACCCAGAAGCAAACATAATCATTAATCAAATAAAAGATAAATTTCCAAGTACATGATCGAAGAGATTGTTCATGAATTAATTTTCATTTCATTTTTCTCCTTTTAAAAATAAATTGATGAATCATAAACTGAAGAAAAATGAGGAAAAACATTGTTTTTTTTTATATAATTTACATTTTTTTCGCTCGGTTCGTTTCTCCAGTTCTTCTCATAAACGGTAAATTTTATTTGAAGTGCTTTGTTCTTTAATTCAATGATTCTAGATGATTGATTTGATTATGAGCAATAAAAAATATTGTGAATCTTCGAATTTCCGGGCTCCCTACAAAAGTGCAGGCCCGGGAGAAATTTTTAAGCTCAAATATCTCAAATGTTGAGATACAATAGATGCGTCAATAGAAGTATTTGCAAGCGTGAATGCACGAGGTATTCCGCGTGGGTTATCAGTTCCAGTTCTTCGGTATCACATTCATAGTATGGTAAAGTTTTTTTGGCTTTGTGCCACTCCAAACATTATCGACTTCTTAGATCCAATATATATTATTAAACATTAAAAAATACAAATACATGGTTTTTTCACCTTCCAAAACAAACCATGGAACCTTAGGATGTACGAACATTCAATGCGAACAACAAAGGCCAATTCCACGATGTTCATTGTCATATATAAATTATAAATTATAATATGAAAATGGGAAAATTTCAAAAACGTAGGGGGAACACAGTTTGTACCAAGAAAGCAAGTTTGAAAAGAATCGGTTCAGTAGATTTTGCAGGATTGTGTTCACGGACTTCGAAAAACTGGTTTTCAGAAAAACGCGTTTAATTTTTTTTTTGCTCAAAAAGTGAGCAAACAAATATTTGTGGTAACTTACACTGAATCATCGATCCCAGGCCCAATATTTTTAAATTGTTAAACTTAAAGAAAATGTAAAAAAACGTTTTTTTTTTTAATACTGCACGGAAAAACCGAAATCAGCATTTTGGCGAAAAAATAGTTGATTTTCTGATTTCAGTTAGTTATTTTTTGAGACAACTTTTGCTAATTTAGATTTTTTAATTCTCATTCTCTTAATAATAAAAAAATATTTGTTAAAATGGCTTTTTTTTAGTTGAATAAACCAATCAAACGTGCTGTCATTTCTTAGCTAAGGCACACTTCATTTCCATTCAACTAATTTTTTAGTTGAATTAGAGAAATGAAACGTTGTTTTCAACCAACATAAATGGTTGAATTGGCTTCTGCAATTTGCAGCTATATGGCGCACTGTCACCGAAAAAAACGTTAACACCGTAATGACTACTAGCCACTAGATGGCACACTACTACCGAAAAGAATTTATGGCGCGGTTGTCTTTTCTATATTGGCAGGTATAAATACGATGTTGTATTGGAGAAAAAGACATAAACGAGACATAAACTTCTTTTTGAATTTTTTTTCTTCTAAATCAATGTTTTCTTCAATCGACTTCGTGAAATCGACTCTTTCACTGAAAATTTTGAGTACTCGGAAAAACAAAAACCGAATACAAGTATTACACCGGACGGAAGGTTGGAAGAAAAAAAAATCATTTGACATATACAATTAGCATGTAACATTCAAAACTCACTTCACTGTTCCACTTAAAAACATTATTACGCGCAATCGCTTCAAATGCGCACAAATTCACTTTCCACTTCCGCATAAATACACTTTCCATTAAGAGTTTATGTCATTTTTACATATTGGTTTAGAAATTTATATATGGATATATCGTAATACATGCGAAAAACATCTAAAAAATTTGCAAGCAGTTTCAATAAGACTGTCCTTTTTAGCTTTTTAATGGATTGTTTTGCTTTGACACTTCTCATGAGTTTTTGGCTAATAAACTTGTTAATAAAACCAATTTCATTTTGTTTTCTTTATCCTTCAGTAATGATAGTGATAGATAAATAGAAACATTTTTTTTTATTTCAATAACAAAATTAGTTGTCAATGAAAATTTCGTGTTGGATTGAAACATTGCTGGTTTGTGTCCAGAATATTCGCGAACTAAACCTTGGTCGTCAAATGGTGAGATAACTAAGTCCATTATTATTATTATTATTATTATTATTATTATTATTATTATTATTATTATTATTATTATTATTATTATTATTATTATTATTATTATTATTATTATTATCATTATTATTATTATCATTATTATTATGATTATTATTAAAAAAGAAATATTATATTTCCTGCAAAACTGCGACGAAAGAAGAGCATAACTTACACTGCGAAAGCCTGTTATAGATTATATCATAGCATATTATTTCATATATTATCTTATTATATTATATTTTGTTATGTTGTATGGTATTATACTGCATTGCATTATATCATATTATATTGTATTATATTATATTATATTATATTATAAGTATAAGTATTGTGTTATATTGTATTATGTTATGTTATATTGTGTTATATTATATTATATTATATTTTTTTTTATGAGGTTATATCACAGAGAACAGATATCCAACAGACATTCATACGTGCAAAGTCGTGTGCAACGGTGATTTTTAATGGATTTTCACTTGTATGCTTTACACAGCTTTTAAAAAAAGTTTATATATGTTATATATTATATTGTATTTTATTATATTATATTTTTTATTTTATATTATATTATATTATATTATATTATATTATATTATATTATATTATATTATATTATATTATATTATATTATATTATATTATATTATATTATATTATATTATATTATATTATATTATATTATATTGTATTATATTATATTGTATTATGCTCAAGTATATCGACAACGGGGAGGGGCAGGCAATGCATCAGGGTATCTTACAAGTGAATGACTGGATGATGTAGTGGATTGCCAACCTGAGTCACGCGGGGGAAGCTTTGTGTTTCTCCCTGAAGATCTGAAATGAGTGAGACGCACCCTTCTAACAAACCAACCATCAGGCGGGTTTAAGCTGGTACAGCGAAATTCTTTATTATACGGCCGGATGTTCTTGCTGGAAGGCGCCGGGTCATCAAAACCCATTTTGGCCTTCTTAACAGCAATTATATGAAAGCTATCTGATAATCAAATTCGGATCTACTGTTAGTCTACCCGCATACATTGGTAATGCCTTGAACTGATGGTGGCTTCACACATACATACATACATACATACATACAGGATATTCGCCAACCAAACACATTCTCTAAAAATAAAAGTTTTTTTTAGCAAAGTAAATTCTCAATTTTTACTAATTTCATAGTTATTTTGGAAAATTGGTTGTTAAAATCGACTAATTCAAAAACAATAATACGAACTAGGCGCAGAGCTAATTTCGGTCGTTGCGTGTGTTTATCCCTTACCCTTACTTCTGTGAATAATCGATCAGACTTTCTGGGAAAAGTCTTACAGTTTTGGAATAATGGTTTTTCAAAGGCAAAATCTTTAAAAAAAATTGTCTTTTTATCATGTGTATGAAGAGTTGTTGTCTATAAATAATGCTTGGATTCATTATAAAATACATTATAGCTATTTTTAGAACGGGTTTGATGTGTGTCTCTCCGGTATTTACTATTAAAAACTATTCCACAGTTTGACTATTGTAAATATTTCAAAACTTTATCGAACTAGAGTGCCTTAAACCAGAGTGACGACCAGATGACGACAGCTGTTCGTTTGGAATGACAAACGAGCAAACGACCTGTCAAATACAATTTAAAGCTAACGAAACTGCCAACATTTCGGATTACATGTTTTGAATTGTTGCCCACATTACGGATGAGATATCGTCACTCTGGTTCTACGTACTCTATATCAAACAACCAGAAACCAGGCCATCTTATAGCGTTTTCGTTTTTGAACCTAGACGCGGGCGACTCTGACTCCGAGTAAAACGAACACGTGGTACGCGCCCTAAACAACAACTCATGAAAAAAAGAAAAAATAAACAAACTTGCATGGATGCGTGGTGCGACCCGAGAAAATTTTCAGAGCGAAACCATGCGATTGGAGTTCGATCTAGAGCGACCGCAGGTTGCTAAAACAAACATATTTGTTTGGGCGACTCTGGGTCAGCTTTTGTGCTGCTCGAAAACGGTATTAAATTTTGAAGCGATTCGAAAGAACTTTTTGCAATTTAATCGTAAAATCGGTTTAAATTACACATACAGAGTTTAGAAAGCATAGATGAATCGAAGCCATCTTGGATTTTGAAACGATTTTGACTATTTGGCTTAAACTGACCGTGATTTCCGGCCCCCTGTCACGACGCCATCTTGATGAGATCAAAATCGGAACTTCAAAATTAGCTGATTGCAACGTAAGCAAACAAACAGTAATGCATTTGTTTAACGAAAATTAGTGAATTTTGTGTCGACTCTCTCACAATCACTTGTCGGTTTACCTAAAATACAGCAGACAGTGTTTTGGGACATTAAGTGGAGATCATTTTCACAATTTGAGAGTCGCGATGAGTATCAAAACATCGCTCGAAACGCGAGGGACTTAACGTAATCGGTATACTTTCAAATGGCTGGTGCTCACATACCGGTGTCAGATAGCTGGTGATTTCCGTGAAAATAAAACGCGACGCCGACAGAAATGCACAGGTATAAAGATAGAGGATACTGGTGACAAATGTCAAAAATTTTAAAACGACGCATGTAATAATGACATTTCTGCCAGAAATCAACTGTTGGAACCATTATTTCTAAAAACACTAAAATGATACTTCTTGGCAAGTGTTTGCTTCCTAAAAATGTTGTGTCTAATATCAGCTTTATGTATCATATGGTTACCTATAGTGTACGCTTGAAACTATGCTTAATTTGTCAAACATAAGGGAATTATTTCCCCTCCCTGCTATTTATGATTCATCCCAACGATATGCATTTCAACGCACCGTCCTGCTAAGCCATTGATCATTCGTTCCTTCCCTATTTCACGATCATGTTTTCATCTCCATGACTTCGCCGAACAGGAATTGTTCCGAATACCAGCTGCTATAGCTCATTCAGACATAAATTTGCTTACCTCACACAAGTCACCCACTCAGTCCTCGGAAGCAACATAAACGTTAAAAGTGATCTTTAGCATAGCCACGTGGAAAGCCAACTAAATCATGGTAAAACCGAAAGCTGAGTGATTTGTCATAAACACAAAGATAACTTTAAAATTACACACAAAAAAATATGATCAAATTGGTAAAAAAAATTGATAACTGATTGGGAGCATACATCCAAATTACACCGATTGGATAATTATTTGAATATAATTATGTAATTCGAGCAAAAATTCTTCAGTAGTAATAATTTAGTGTGTAAACTTCACTCCTATCGACGGACGACTAGTTTCTTAAAATGCTAAGCCATCATCGGCGGGTTTCCTATACCATCACTAACTTGGTTTTAACGCAGACGGCTTCCCACACAAATTGCCGGCAGCAATGGCAGCGAGGTTGTTAAAATATATAGTTTGCATATACGTGTGTATGTGTGTAGAGGTATCACAAGAGACAACAAAACCAAAAAAAAAACGTGGCTTTACGTCTTTTTTAGCTTTCTTTATTACTGCTGAATTCATTCCGAAGCCATTGATGGGTTCCTCATCAGCTGCTCAAACCCGTTCCTATCAGGCAGATGAGTCATAAAGCTATGATCACATGTGTTTCTTGGATTAGAAACGAGTGGGTTGCAACGAACTGGCCTAATCAAGTAAACAACAGGAGTAACCTTTGGTTCCGATCGACCACTGGCTGCCGAAAGGGTTAATCTCCCCGCAAGCTGTGGGTCGACACGATGATCTTGAAATGGGTCAACTGTTTTGTCAATCTTCTTGGTGCCAAACGCTGTAACACAGTGGTTTCACTGCATTCAAGAATAGGGCATAATCATCAAGTGAATTAATTTATTTAGGGCTAGATTGACCGATTGAAAATTATTAATATTTTTCAAAATGTTTCTCCACTTGCAGTCATTGTAAATTTAAGAAAAATAAAAGTCTTTAGATTATCGATTTCTAGTTTTGAAAGCACTAAAATGGAACTCACATCGATGTCTTGATGGTTGACCGTTGAATAATTACGGAAAAAGGGCTCGATAATTATTGATGGTCGAGGTACGTTACGAAGCTACAAAGCAGCCAAGATTGAAATAGAACATTACCGACCGTTAACTTGTATTTTTCCTATAATTTATCCAGTTGTTTCTGATACGTGATTCTTCCACATATTGAGGGTCACTCAATGGCGGAACAGTGCCACGAATTAAAGAAAGTTTGCACGTTCGACTTTTAATTTTTCACAAGTTTCACATGCCAGTTTGCTTTCGTGCTACAAATGATTTATTGTTTATCTTTAGAAAGAACTCCATGCGAGATAATGAGAAGAAAACAAAAAAACTTCAATAGCATGAACCGAAAAATAATGAGATATGGCAACAGTCCTATTTCAGTAATCGAAAAGCTCATCTGTTTTAAATCAATCAGAATGCAGCATTCTGAATGGCACACCAGCAATAAAGAAGCGCTATCTATGAATAACAATGTAGTCTCAAAAGCGATTGAAATGCCAATTAGTCTGTGCATATTGATAACCAGGGTTCGAATTCAAATTTTTTTAAATAATTGCGAAAATTTTATTTAAATTATATATGTTATTTACTTAGATGAAGAGTGTTGAATAACTTCTCCTACAGAACTCAATTTCATGGAGTTATAAGCCCTCGATGTAATTGTGACAGGATTTTTCGGGTCAAGTACATTTTTTGCCATGAATATATCATTTTGATGAAGCTCTCACTTCTACGTAGCCAATGTTCAAGTGGGCAACATGGCCTAATTTGTTTGGTATGGAATGTATGTAAATCGGAACCTCTCACGCAGTAATATGTTGACGGTATTTCAACGTCACCAAAGTATTTGAAATAAAACACAGGAAAATTAAAGTTTCCGTGTTCTAACAGCAATGCTGATAGCAAGATAATAGTTTACAGAATTATTGCATGCTTTGATAACTTGCAAATATCAGTGGATAATTTTCACACGAACAATCATAGGAAGTGCTAGTCTGATAGGGTTTTTCTAAAACACCCCAAAATTCCATCCGTAGTTTATTTATCTTGAATCATTTCTATATGGGATCTTCTTGAAAATACAGCCTTTCGACCATTCTTTTTACTCAAATTTGAATAAAAATACTTCCGACAACAACAGCGGCACCAAATTAGTTGACGAAGGCGAGAATAGCGAACCGTTGACTCCCCCTCCTGCTCTTAATCCCTTGGATTTTTTATATAGTGAAATCGACTGTAATGTATGTTAAATTTATTGTAAGTGAGTCGGAATGAAAATCCTCAAATAAACAGTGGGTCTAGATATTTTTTCAAAATTATAAATAGTATTAAAAAATAACTTCTCGACATTCGTCCGCCTAGGAATCACTGTGTGTTCCAAACTAGCAGAGCAATCAAACATCAGAGACAATCACCGCGCGAGCGCACCAGAAAACAACGAGTTCCCAAACTCGATCTGCATATTGATATTTTATTGTCATACAATAGCAGCACTGATTATGAGCTTGGATTTATTCATTCGACTACTCACTCTAGCCCTCTGAGCGACTGAAGCCGCCGTCCACGGTCGATTGATGAGGCTCGGTTGACTCAGGTCGTACGTAGCCAAAACGTGACAGATTTGCAAGATGAATACCGCATCGAGACGGCTGAGTCGTCTTCTTCGACCCGCGATGGATTTACTTTGAAATGTAATGTGCTCAGAAACATATGCCGCCCATTTGAATCCGATTCAAAGTACCGTCTTCAGAACTTTCCTCGGAAATTTCTCGAGGCATTGTTCAAACTAAGTGGTAAAATGGGAGGAGGTATAATTTTACTTCGCAAAAATTATGCTCTGGATAAAGTCTAAGAACCATCGTATTGTGCACTGGAAAAAACGGCATTAGGATTAAACATATAATTACTGCAATCGTTCACATGACCAACATCGCGAACTAATTTGCATGAAATGATTTCATTCTTGTGTCTTGAGTTAATATAAACTGTTTATCCTGTGTTAAAAATGTCAACTCGAACATCTAATTTCAGTTCTTCCCTTATGAGCACGCCAGAAATAATAGGAGCCGAAAATGAATTTGCATAATTTTTTTTTATTTGTTTTTGTATTACATCTGGAGAGGTTACATAATCATTCCAAAATCTCCGTCATATCCGGAGACAGAATTGCTTACTCAATACAACACACGCAGTATGAAGAAATAATACTAAATAGGCAATATTGTTTGTTGAAATGAAAGCTGAAAATTACTCTTTGAAATTGTAGCATCGTTTCAAAGATGTAACGTACACTCTTAGAAAAAATAAAGTTTACACTCTTAGAAAAATTGAAATTTACACTTGACGTAAATTCAAGCATTCCGTAATTTCTTCGGTGATGACACAATATTACATCTATTAACATGTAAAAATAAATTTTGCGTCTGTATCAATGTAAACTTCAGCTAAATAAACTGTGAAGTTAATGATATAACTTATCTTTACATGCCTTGAATTGTGAATGTAAGTGAATCTAGACGCTTCTTTTATGTGCATCTATAAAGATGTAAATTTTGCTAAGTGTGTAGACTTGATGTAAACTCAAACATGCCGTAATTTCGCGAGAGATGACAGAATATTGCATCTATGAACATGTAAAATTAAATTTTGTATCTATTTCGATGTTAACCTCAGTTAAATTAGTTGTGAAGTAAATGATTCGATTTTTTTCGTATGCCTTGTGTAGTAAATTGAAGGTAAATTGCGGTGCTCCTTTTATGTGCATTTATAGAGACGTAAATTTACACGATTTTTTCTAAAAGTGTAGAACGAATTTTACCGACTAAATTTAGGTCGATTTAATGCGACACTCCTTTAATGTGTAGCTATCGAGACATAAATTTACATGATCTTTCCGTGCTCTATGGGACGTATTTTCACAAGTTCTTATGCCAACTTCAGGCAAAACCAATAAGCTTAAGATCTGGAATAATCTCGAAACGACAGAAGCCAATAAAATCGTTTGCCATCACAGCCTTAGTCAATCTGCATTGATTTCAAATGCTGCAAAGTTGGATCTACAGCATATTAAAATCGTTCAAGAAAAAATACAATTTAAAATGTGCAGTGTTGCGTGTTGTAATCCCAAGTACAAAATCGTTAAAGACGGTGCCAAAAAAGAGGTTATACTTGACCTTGCCGCAATTGTCACTGAGCATTACATTTGAACGGATATGTAACAATACGGATAGATTTTTTTCTGTGAAAGGAAAGTGCGACGATTTTGTTTTTTGTGTCCGGGATGGCATCCGTATGTCTCGTATGCGATTGTATAAGATTATTCCATTCCACGTGATTTGTGATTTATGATTTATGGTATGAGATGTCCTTGTAAATCGCTGGTAACCTACAAAAATCGGATGATTACATGCCAGTTCAATGAACAGCCTGCTCACTTTAGTAAACCCTCCATTGAAATCGCGATAAAGTTTTCTCAACCCAAAAATAAGAACATAAGGACAGAGATTAGTACAGCCTCCTTTATTTGTTATTACCTCACGTTCCAAAAACCAATGCTGTTTAGTTAAGTAAAGAGCATTAGCTAAATCTCATAGAATTCTTGATTAAGCTTACGGGAAGCAACGCTATACCGGGGACGAGTTGTTAACGTTGGTTTAAACGATTTAAAAGTGAGGATTTCAGTACAAAATACAAAAATTGCATGACTAAAAAAAATGAAGAAGTCGAATTTCTAGGATTGTTGGATGAAGACAATACTTAAACTCAAAAAAATATGGCAGAGAGGTTAAATGTTAATCGTCAAGCTATTTCCGATCTATTGCATGTCAGGGAAAAGATTACGAAGGTGGAAAAATGGGTTCCTCATAAGCTGAATGAAAGCAAGAAGAGTAAAGAAAGGTGAGCGAAATTTTATGAGTGATTTTTTGCAGGAAAAAGCTCTCCGCACCTACGAAGAAATCTATCAGAAACATCATTCCTGGGCTCAGATGGAAACTTTTGGCCCACGTGTCATACTCCTCAGACTTTATCCCTCCAGATCTCACGCATTTATTTAGAACCTCTTCTCTAGTTTTAAAGATCTAAAAAACCGCTTCAAAAGATAAACGGTTCATTTAAGGAAAGATGGCAAATGTAACATTTCCGAAGGCTACTGCTTTGAATAAAGTTGAAAAATCCCTCATTATCTACAAACACACTTAATAAACTGCCATTTTTTACTAAAAGATCTACCAACAAAACTACCCAACCTTAAGTCGTAGTTGCAGGCTCACATTACAACTTTACTTGTGCCTCTTCCTTTCATGTAGTTTGTTTTTGACGCTGTGATGTCAAGTCCGATCCGCCTGGCTTCAGTTTTCAGTCCGATGTAGGTTTTCTCCATCTTCTCAAAGCTGTGTGTTTGAATGTTCTTGTTATTAGCGGAACCAAACAACTTAAGGGAGTTTCACATTTCAGTGAAATTCTGCGAGACTCAAAAAAACTCAGAGCTATACCCGATACTCAAACCACGGAAATAACTCGGTTCATCGGAGCCTTGACCGTATCAGTTCTTTCGTAATCGTAATTGTACTGTGATAACGGGCTCTGCTTAGCTTCTAGGACCTTGAGCCCTGTAAAATAAATGAATAGAATGACCTTAAGGTTAGAACTTCTGTAAACGAAACAAAAAAGAACATAGAAAAGCTATGCAAATTCAAATGAAAGGTATGATTCTCTCATACAAATGGCCTGAATTTTAATTCGATCCGACTACCGGTTTCGGAATTACAGGGTGATTAATGTAAAAACTCCAATTTCAAATTACTTTCTCACTTTTCTCAGAGACGGAGCAGAGATTAATACCGATCAGAGATGGTGCAAAAGTTAATACCGTCGTTTAAAGTACAATGTCAAAATCGTATTAAATCATCTCAATTTGAATAACAACTAGTAGAAGGTGTACGTCATGTTGATGGTCATACGAATCGACTTCGATTTTAGCGCTTCTCGACGTTTCATTGCGGGAAGTACCTACAATTAGTGGCACTCTCTTCATTTTGTCATGGATGGCCTAAGCGATCAGATAACTGTTTCATTATGTTGGTTATACTAGTTAATGAACAAAGAATCTCTTCTTTCAAGTATAGTAGAGAAACATTTTAGATAGAATATGATTGATATGAGAAAGACATCATTACACCACTATATGGATGAAAACAGGTTTTTCATTTGTAATACCAACAAACATTATTTCAAAATTCATATTATTTCAGTTCGCTGCCGTGTCTCGTTCGATACAGTCATGAGTCACATGCGTTCGAGTTCCTTTCTCCGCACGTATCAGAAGCACTGCAAAAATCAACAATGTTAACTGTTAGAAATACGAGCGCTCCGAAATTCCGGAGTACGTAAAACATTGCTCGATGTTGGCATGCCTGAAATCAAATCATCATCAAAAACAAAAACCAATCACTTGATACTACTCAGAGCTAATAAAAGTCATTTTCATTGACTAAAAATAGACGAAAATGACATGAAATTACTGTCACTTTCAGCTTCGCTTGCAAACTATGAGAACGAAATCCATGTCCAGTCAATGACATAAGCGGGACAGTAGTTTCAAAATTGTGTTTTTTTCTTTCATTTGCTCTTTCAGTCATTTGCAGTTTTCAGTGAAAATCCCATAGTATGCAGTGTCGATATTCAACCGAAGCTGTAAGAATTGAAAATGACAGAAAAAGGTTTCACAATAACTTTTACCTGTTGGTGCTCGAATTTGTAGTAGTTTTGGTTTCCAATGAGGCTCTGGGATGTAATTACTTCGATTTACCATATTTTAGTCACTTTTTATAGCCAAGCGTCACAGATTTTCAATGCATCGATGAAAGAATGAGAATTGAAATTCTGCTGATGCTCTCTGAAGACGTTAGTTTGGTTTAGTTTTGTCAAAGAGTGACGTTGGCAATTATACTCTCTCATTTTTTCGTTGAGAAACGAAAATGCTTCGTCTCTCTTCGTTTGTTCTGGTGTCGGTCATTTACGAATGATACAGTAAAACATTGAAAATGAGACTGTTGGAATGGTTTCTTTCATTGAGAATGCGTGACAATTTTGAGCTCTGATACTACCTATTTCTTCATACGTGGTCTTCAGTCAAAAACTCAAAGTATCCCGATAAATCGTCAGTCAACTACACAAATCAACTCGCAACATGTTAATACTGTCAGCAGCGATCTTTGCGAGTTCCAAAGAATCTCGCACATTATTTTTGCGTAACATTTTCAATGATAGCATCCCGATCATCACATCGTATCTGAATTATTTCTCTTTTTGATATTTGTTAGAAAATTTTGATATTTTAACTACTAACGAGACCAGACTTATATCAACACTTGCTACGAGGACATCTTTTTGTTAAAAGCTTGTAACAGCTTGTTGATCGGTATTGTCTATGAATTATTCACCACGAATGAACTCACCTCCACCGAACTGTATCATTTCTCATATTGTTCGAAATTCGGTATAATCTTAAAAACTAAACCAGACAAGGAAATGCTCACTTTACATCCTTCAGTGGCGCAAGTAAACAAACCTTCTGTCAAGCGGAATAGAGATGTTATCTTAATCCTACAGTCAACTACCTTATCGAACCGGTAATCTTTACAGACTGAAAAACACTTCCATGGCCGCCGAGAGGGAGGGGAGAAAGGGGGAAAATTCCTCGGGTCCGGAGATTCATAGTAAAAAAAATTAAAACGAAAGCACATTTGGCATGTGAATTATCTTCTCATGCCCACAAATTCTTAAAGAACTTCATAGAAGTCCCCCCGGAACCCTAGTTTTTTCTCTCGACGGCCCTGATCACTACCGAGTGTTTAGTAACCGGTTAATATTTTCACTCAAACTGAAGCATCTAACTAAGCGCTTTTAATGATCAGACAGTACGGCAAAAGGGGAACAGATCACAATCGTACCATCACTAATGACACCTATAGACTGAGACACGCGGCGGCACGGGTGTGAAATGATTAATTAGATCGGTAGCTTTAATCCACCGCCACTACCCCGCACATGCTGTTGTGTGCAGTAGCGATAAAATTCTTCTTGTTGGGCTTGGATTCCAACACTGCTCGTCGGCGGCGAATGAATCAGCGTACCAACGAAATTGCCGAGTTGAATGGTTTATCGTGTCGAACAAAGCGACGTTCTTTCGTTGTGCCTTTATCGGATCGGCTCTGTTATTGGAGTGGATCATACAACTGAATCTCGGTCACGATTTGCCATGGATGATAGTACGATTAGTAAAAGTACTTGCCGTTGTTGCCGACAGCACTGTCAGCAGGGGATTTTTCCACAGATAAAATGGCATTCGATTGATTGATTCGTCGAAGCGTCCGAGACAATTTTCTTTGTATTGTGTACGAATCTTTTGAATGTTTTCATAGGAATTGACAATTCGTTATGAAAAGTACAACAGCTAACAGCATTTTAATAAAACAATATTTTACTGAAAATAATAAGTTATCAATGTTCTAAATGCAATCTTTCTTCTGCTTTATTTTCAGGTAAGACAAACTTCGCTAGTCTAATGCAAAAGAATACAGTCAAGTAAAAGCGTAGCGACGATTATTCGCAGCCAGTAAGTTATAGCAGACCCTGTCAGCTTGGAGCGAAATCAATCTTCAGTTCAGCAACGCCATCGCACGGCATCACATTCAACATATCATGTCAATTGTATGGGTGCGCAGCCCTGCTATTTTGGCGCGCACGAATTTGACATTTCTCTCCCCTACTTCTATGTATGAGATTCGATGCGGACTCACCTGAGGACGACATGCTCGCAAAAAAAGTTGTTGCCAATGATTTGTTCGGGAAATGTGAGAGCTGGATATCTTGTTAATATGATGTCTTTGGTTATAGGCTTTACTTTTGTCTCTTGTGTAGAGGGAGCTCTTATCTTTTTTCGGAATGTAGAAAAGAACGCAAGATTTTTCCTATCTCTAAAGAAAGGTAATAAAATTGCTAGAAAAACTGACCTTTGATCGGAGCTCCGGAGATCCCTAATGTTATACACTATTCAACACAGTGTGTGTCTGTATGTGTGAGTACCTGTCAAAGATTTTTCTTACCGCTCAGTTTTCTTGGAAACGGCTGAATCGAGTTCAACTAGCTTAGGCTCGTTTGAAAACTAATATTGGGTCGATTTATTAATTTTTAGTTGATTTGACGTAAAGTCGCCTAACCAAGTTCAGTTTTTGCAATGACTGAGTGGAAACATATACACTGAGGTCTTTTTTTATGCGGTTTTTTTACGCGACTTTTTTATGCAAATTTTCAGAGCTATGCGGCTTTTTTATGCGAAGTTTCAGAGTTATGCGGTTTTTTTATGCGAAGTTTCAGAGCTATGCGGTTTTTTATGCGTTTTTTCACGCGGTACGTAAATTCACATAAAAAAAGACTTCAGTGTATTGGAGAAACCAAATGAATGAAAAACTTTTAGAAAAGATGATTTTTTTGGAAAAAAATTCGCTCAGAGACAGGACTCGAACCTGTGGTCTTATGCATTCCGTGCATACGCGCTGCTATTTTGCCACCCTAAGCCTTGTGATAGACAGCTCTAAAACACGCCTAGACATGATAAAGCGTACATCGAACATGGTCTACCTCCTAGTCGTCTCACAAGCGGTACTATACATCCAAACATCTTCCCTGTTCATCAAACACTAGTCTTCTCGCTCTATACCTATTTTCCGCTCAAGCACTAACTAATTAACTAATACTGGGTCATTGATCAAGTTTGAAGATCAAATGGCTATCACTTCTGGTCCCGGAGGTATAATGGTATAAGTGACGTAACAATGTATTGACAAAATACAATTTTTTTCTACAAGCTCGATTTTTCTGGAGATAGCTAAACCGATTTTAACAAACTCTGGCTGTTTTTCAAGCTACTATAAGGTCATTGATGAAGTTCAAAGTTTAAATTGAGGACACTTCTGGTTCTCAAGATGAAATGGTATAAGTG
This sequence comes from Malaya genurostris, assembly GCF_030247185.1. Lineage (NCBI taxonomy): Eukaryota > Metazoa > Arthropoda > Insecta > Diptera > Culicidae > Malaya > Malaya genurostris. The sequence goes on along the minus strand of NC_080572.1, from coordinate 231,289,851 downwards.
ACGTGAAGGGCCCTTTTTAGAGCTTTTTTTCTCTGATAACTGAAATATTGAGACATTCTATTGAGTCGCGAATCTTGTTCGAAAATCAAATGATAATCGGTTTTTGTTCCAAAGGTATGTCATAAGTGATATAATCAAAATAGCGCACTTTTTTCTCTCCGATCAATTTTTTCCAATAAGATTAGGCTCGTTTTGTAGCAACTATTGGTTTAATGTTTTAATAATTGTCATTTACGATTTGTTTATCTGTTTATTTGGGAGCAGGGAAAAGCCCGATGGAGATGAAATTTAGCAATCTCTCTCTCCAGCAGGCATAAAACCTCCTCATCAGTATCAACAGATTACAATGATCCAACAGATACATTTGGACTTAACACTAACAATTAGAACTAACAATGAAAACTAACAATTAAAGCTAACAATGGAAACTAAATCTATAATCCTATAACTAGTTGATGACACCAAACATTATATGGCAGTAATAGTGCTCTTTCTTAAAAGGTGAGAGAGAAGAAAAAGGTGGGTAGGCGAATGGAGTACCAGGGTTGGTGAAGGAGGTGGTAAAGGAGCGTGGACTAACGACGATGTTAGAATCGGCATGTAGATCTAATTAGTGATCGAAGAAAGCATGGTGATAGACAGAGAAAAAGAGGAAGGGACGACCGGATTAATTTCTGCGAGAAAATCTAGTTAGTGTCCAATGAAGATGGTGGAGAGACGAAGTGGGGGTTGAACGAAAAAATAGTATTGTCGGTTACAAAACAAATACTGATCGTAAGCCTAATCTGACAAGTGATTACGAAACAATCGTTTGATCATATTTCGAGATAAATGAAAGTCGAAAACATTGGAACAGTTGTTGAAAGTTCGGCACATACTGGAGAATGGTTCATTATACCCATAATTTGTTCTTGCAATAGGTAATCTGAGAAAGGGGTGGGAACGTAGATTACGTCGATGAATGTCGAGATTAATCAACTGCAAAAGCTCGGGACAGTCGATATGTGATTGAAGTAAATCAGCAACGAAAGTAAATCAGCAACGATTCCGATGATATAATGGTATAAGTAACGTAAACGTTAAAACTCATTACCACTTAATTTTCTAGCTTAAAGTCTATTCGCACTATTCCTGCGCGGTACCATCCGAGACGATCCGGGACGTTTTGTTTTCCTCATCGGCGATGACGGAGTTACCGGCGTGTGCATGTATTGGAATGCCGGATCCGGCATTGAATACATTTGGTTTCCACCAATGTTCTTCGCCGAGTTTTTCTCTGTGCCGACGGTGCGAAAAACTCAGCGAGGAATGTCCGTGTCAACCAAATAGATTTGGATCCGGCATTTCAGTACATGCACACGCCGGCAGCTCAGTCAACGCCGATGAGGAAAAAAACGTCCCGGATCGTCCCGTCCCGGAATAGTGCGAATAGACTTTCATGAATGAACCGGTTTCAATAGTTTTAGGCTCGTTCGAGACTAATATTGCGGTTGTGGATCAAGTTCGAAGATCATTATTTCAATTTTTGGATGATATAATCGTAATATAAGTTACGTAACCGACAAATCAATCTGCTCAATAAAATATTAGCCCAAATTTGTGTCAGAATTTATCTTAAGAAAACCCAAAAAATATCTTTATCTTTTTTTTATTAAAGGGGTTGAAAAGTTGAACATGGAAGGTGTGGAACTATCCCACGAAACTATTCGTAAACATTTGCGCAATTATAATATTAGGTAAGGAAACACATTGGTTATACTATTGTTGTGTAAAAAACACGTCGCAAAAAAGGAAAGAATGAAAGAGCGTTGTCACTTCGGATTGACCGTCACAGTCTTTTCCACAAGAATATGCCAGAAATCTTGTCAAAAGTGTGCCTCGAAGTTGTCAAACAATTCTCGGTGCTAGAGAAGACTAGACATCTTACTAATTACGAAAATGGCAGAAGCACTACCTATATATCTGAACAAATTGATGTAACATTTGGAGTACCTCAGGGCTCTCATCTAGGGCCTCCTCTTTTCATACTGTATGTAAACGGCATTTTTTCATACTCAAATATCTAAAAGTGCTTATATATGCAGACGTCATGAAACTCTTTATGGAAATTAGAAACACCAGCGATGCCGCAACACTCCACAACGAAATCAATCTATTCCACAATTGGTGCTGCAAAAGTCTACTCAAACTCAATGTAAAAAAATGTAACTCAATATCGTTCAGTAGGAAAAATGAAACTATATCTATAAACATACATCTAGGAAACCAACTTGTACAAGAATGTAAAATTGTGCATGATTTAGGCATAGTCTTAGACTCCAAGCTTACTTTTGTGGAACACTACAATACCATAATCAATAACGTAAAAAGTATGCTGGGCTTTATTAAACGCTTCAGTTATAACTTCCATGACCCATATAAGGAGTGTATCGAAAATAAGCTATCCACAAATTTTTCTCTCAAATTAAGATAAAAAACGATATTTTATTCAAACTAAAAATTGATCCTTTATTGTACGAGGTTAAACTTGAGCATAAAGAAAACCGGACGAAATTTAATTTATTCCTTTACGAGTTTTCGAACTTTTTATCGAACGCTCTTCATCAAGTTCCGGACAAGTGTTGCATCGCATTTTTTGGACGCTTGAGCTCAATTTTTTTGAACTCCTGCATGTTCCCAGCTGCCTAACCAGTCTTCTTGAAGACCCTCTTCACCATTGCCCAGTAACGTTCTATGGGTCGAAGCTGAGGCCAATTTGGTGGATTGATATTTTTCTCAACGAAATGTATACCCTTTTCCGCAAGCCAATTGAGAGTGGTTTTGACATAGTGAGCCGACGCCAAATCCAGCCAAAACAGTGGAGGTGTACTATGCTTCTTATATAAAGGCAGCAATCTCTTCTGGAAACACTCAGATCGATAGATTTCTGCATTGATAGTTCCGGTAGTGTAAAAATGGTTGACTTCAAACCACAGGAACATATTGCTTGCCATACCAATACCTTTCGACCGAGTTTCTCCACTTGAATCGACCTGTCCGCATCGCTCACATCCAACGACGACAGTAAATTATTGTGGACCTGGAAGGGTTTTTGAGTCCTCTTTTACATAAGTCTCATCGTCCATCAAAACGCATGCATCCGGACCCTGCAAAAGACGCGAATACAATTTCCGGGCCCTTGTTGCTGCTCGCTTCTTCTGTTTTACACTTTGTTCCGAAATTTTCTGCTTCTTGTAGGTCTTTAGGTGATTTCGTCTCTTGATACGCTAGACCATTCCGACACTCGTTCCTGCTGTTTTGGCAAAATCACGTATTGACATTGATTTGTTCTTCATGATTAGAGATACAACTTTCTGGTCCAGTTTCGGGTTGGAAGAACCGGATTTTCTGCCTCTTCCTGGTGGCTCATTCTAAGAATAATGTTCCCCAAACTTATTAATTATGTCTTTAACACTGGCATGATGAATTCCAAACCGCTTCGCTAATTTTCGCATAGTAATACCCTTCTCACTTAGCCATGTGTCCATGGCTTTAATTTCCACTTCCTTTTCAATACGCGACATTTTGAAAACGCAGAATTTCAACCGCACAAACAAGTAAAAAATCGAAAGCTGACAGCCGAACGCACAGCATGCTGCGATCTGAGTATAAAAAACCATTACAAATACATGCGTACAACACAAATGTATGTGGATAGCTTATTTTCGATACACTCCTTGCAATCAAAGTATTATACAGTACATAAGTCAGACCTATTTTGGAATACTGGAGCCTAGTATGAAATCCATATAATATTACGAAGAACGCATTGAATCGTTCCAGAAACAATTTCTTTTATATGCACTTCGTAAATTAAACTGGAGAGTATGCTCATCAATATACACTTACAGAACGTCGTAATCTTTCAATGCTTAATTTTATTAATGACATTATTTCTCAACGCGTACAATTTTCACTACTATCGCAATTAAATTTTTATGTACCTGTACATCAATCACGAACAAGAAAATTATGTTTAGAAAAACACTATAGAATAAATTATGCAAAAAATAGTCCAGTCAATCGAGTAATGCATCACTATAACCTATAATTTTGTAATCATCTTGACCTGACTATGTCAAAAAATCAAATCAAAATTCAACTTTATCGTAGAAATAATGCGTAGTATAAGTAAACATTGTAAATTTTTATATGTAGTCTACAAGTAGTAGTAACAAACCACGCAATTTATTTCTACTACCTCAGTTTACTAAGAATGGTTGGTACAGTTATCAATCTGATAGATTAGTACGATGATTTGTAGTATGCACGTATAAAAAATCTATCGCCGGTAGCATGATTAAAAATCATGAAAATCACGACACATATCTTCTCATAATCTCATGAAAATTTTCATGGGAGATGAGTTATTGTTCATGATATGAATCAATGAATCATTTTACTAATGACATCATGAATAATAGGCGTGCTCTCACGAGAAGACATGTTTCACGATTTCATGTTTTTTTTAATGATGATGACTTTTCAACTATGTGCTGATTCTAACATGTTCAGCTAGAACCACAAAATGAGTGCAATAACTTTAGACTAAACTTTTATCTAGTTTTTAATCCCGTTATTTATTAGGCTATTATTTCTTAAAGAATCAAAGTAATTTGGCTCAACCGGTACGTTGCTTTGGCTAATTAGTGGCATTCAAATTATCTACCTCCAGATAAGGTTTGTTACATCAGTATTCTTAATTCCAAACTTGAATTAATTCGAACTAGTCTACCATTGGAAACAATATCTATCTAAGCCACAATTCCCCTACGCTTAAACTAATCTACTACTTATCGCTGTAAAAACTAACCACTTTGTACGCTTGAACCAGACGACGAATAAACGCCCCTCTAGTCAGACAGAATAAATTAATAAATCACATATCGATGGACATGACAATGCGAAAAGTGGAAAGTATCTAATCAACAGACAAGTCCCAGTACTTTTCGTCACCTTCTGTCGTAATCCCTTCAGAGGTAGGAGAATTATTCGCCTGTCAGTGTCATTTCTTGCTCGTTCGTGACATCACAAACGACGTTTTGCATACATCTACTTGTTTACGTAGTGCAATGAGATTTAGTTTCTCACCTGGTAAGCGCACCTTGGCAATTTTAAATATCGTACCGATGTGTACTCAAATCATCGGCCTTCTCACACATGTAGATGCCGTATAGACGACGACTACCTATGTGCTAATGTATGAGTAGAAACCGCACGGCTACATGATCTTGCTGGTGATCATTTCATGCATGCGATGTGTATTATTTGTGGAATAACTTTTCAAACGAACGTAATCGTAAAATGAAAACTATCGTTTCATATGCACTTGTAAAAACTATTACAAACACAAAAACGCTTCGCACATACAAACGTTATAATAAATTACAAATCATTTTGCCTTTTTCGTTTCTCAATAACTCTATAGGTGTCTAAAATTTTAATGATGAAAAATAAAGAATCCGTCATTTTCAACATCGATCACGCTATAAACCGATCTGAGTTCTAGTAGCTCTATCGTGTACGAAATTACTCTGCGAATACTTAAAATCTAATTTATTAGAATTTACGTCATCCACATGCAAATTGAGTGATCAGATGGATATATTAGAGAACATTATTACATTTTATGAACCGTATTCACTGTAACGGATTATCTCGAATATACGGATCAAATAAACATATAAAAAATAATTCACAGAGCACGATGAAATCCGTAATATCATTTTGTATCATTCTAAAAGGCCGGCAGTCACCTCGGAAATCGTGACCGCATCGAGCTGTTGATGGTCAATAATTTTTAATGTTCCAAACCGTACACCCATAGGAAAACGTCTGACGTTTCGTTTCTCAAGCAGAAACCATCCTGCGTTCGTTGCCACTGTCTGACTTGGTTGGTATTCAAACGGAGTCGAATCGCTTTGGATTTCTCATATCAATCGACGGCCAATAAATTGCTGCCGTCTGTTGAAGCGAAACAGGACGGTTCTTGAACGTTTTATTGCGTGCTGACTTTGATTACAGTACACTTCGCTACCGCCTTGCTTCAATGCGCACCAGCACTCGTGTATTTTTACTACAATAACAGCAAGGATAATTAGCTGAATTCTCGCAGAACGAACAAGTTCAACATTCCTCGCGCGAACGAACTGCTTCAATGGGGATGATTTAGCTAGTAGAATCAAAGAACATTACTTCATATATTGAGAATTTCATTTTAGAAAGTTGAAGATGGTAAAATGAAGTTAAAGTTTTCATAATTTACTTCGTTTTCTGTTCCCAATCCAAAGACAAACGCTCATCTCATATATTTTATGCAAATAGCTCAGTTTTTATTGCATTTTACTAAACACAGCCTAAAGGCACTCTCTTCGATAGCAATTCCATCGACTCTATATGCATCCTTTGTTACTGATTATAGGGTCAGAATTTGTTTTTTAATCAAGTGTGGTTAATTTGGTTCTAGCTTATTATTAAAATGGCTTTTCAAAAGAAACAATGAATCCACCTAGAGGTGTAATGTATCTCTCATATTCTCATACAGAAATGCGTGGCACTCTTCACAATATTTTTCTTTGATTCTTGGAAAACAAAAAGGTTTGTTCATAAACTAGTATAACCTACAGAGTAAAATAGTGCCCAGGTCGGTTGGGCCATTTTTGAGAAAACGAAGTAAGCTCCACTATTGTAGGTACTTACAAATCCGAAGTCCGGGAGCCGGTAGAATCAAAGTTGGTTCGAAAAAAGTGACAGGGATCCATTTTTGAGACTATAGCTACAATCTGAGGTCGGTAATCGAAAACCAGGAAATATTTTAACAATCTTCACCCTGTAACTCTAGGAGGAATTGAGGAATTCAATATGGAACCACAAGACCTTTCATTTGAACCGAAGTTTATGAGGATCGGTCAAGTCAAGAGGATGAAATCCATTTTGGAATATGTGACCACTATTTCCGGTGCTTCCGGAATCAAAAAATCGAGAGCCGAAATCGGTTTGTTTGGTTGTTTACTGACAATGACTACCGATTGCAGTAGTTTAGAGGCCAACCAATAATTTGTTTTACGTATTTTGTTTCGCCGCTTTAAGTGACGGTATCAAATTTTTAGCACACTTTACCCTATAAATCCGGAACCGAAAGTCGGATCTGAATGAATTTTTGAAGTTTTGTACGGGACCATGAGACCTTTCATTTGAAGTTAAGTTTGCTAAAATCGGTTACGCCATCTCCAAGAAAATTGAGGAAGATTTTTGAAATATCAATTTGTACACTAATCACCCTGTAATTCTGGAACCGGAAGTCGGGTCGCAATAATATTTAGGAACTTTGTATGGGATAATAATAGCTTTCATTTGAATTTAAATTTATGAGAATCAGTATAGCCGTCTCTGAGACAAGTAAGTGGACTTATTTTCATTTTTTTCGCATATCACCCTGTAATTCCGGAATCGGAAATGGGATTCGAATAAAAATCAGGAACTTTGTATCTAAGCTCATGAAAATCGGTTAAACCATCGCCGAGAAAAGTGAAAGAAAACACATACACACATACAGACATTTTGCGTACTCGACGAACTGAGTTATTTAATTATTTAAAAACTTATGACGAAAAGTATATTCGTTGTAAGGGGCAACACCCGGTGTGTGTGTGTGTGTGTGTGTGGAAAAACCATGCCGCGAGAACACTTTTCGTCTAACTAAAAAAAATGTTTTATGCCAAATGTCTTAGAAATGCATGAAACGTCCAGATCTGGTGTAATCTCAGAAAAAAATTTTTTAATCGACTTTTGGAGGAAAAATTTTGAGACTTCCGACATAGAAAATTATTTTTTATGGTAAGTGTCTTAGAAATGCATGAAATGTCAAGGTCTGGTGTAATCTCAAGAATTTTTTTTTTAATATCGAAAATTTTCTTTTACCCTCGGCTAGAGTAGCGTAACAAAATACCGCGTTACTTCAGATATCCGGTAAAAAAAACTGCATAAAAACCGCGTTAAAAAAGACCTCAGTGTAATTGGCCTTGATTGTCTTAAAACTGACCAACAAATTGTTCAACGAATTTAGAATATACGATTTTTTATTGTATTAAGGTTTTTTTTCCGATTTGCCAAAGGTCCAGAACATTAAAAAAAATCAATAATTTTCAACGAATCTCATATAACCGATTTCGTTGTATTTTGACGATTTGAAAGTACTGAATGAAATACAAATTATTTTGCAACGATGCGGATTTTCTTCAGTTCATTGAAAAAATGGATCTTATTCTCTGGAAAACTTAGAAATCTTTACAAAACTAACATTATTCCGTTAATAAATTAAATTAGCATCGTTGCAAAATAATTTGCATTTCATTTAGTACTTCCAAATCGTCAAAATACAACGAAATCGGATATATGAAATTCGTTGATTTTCCTTGAAAAAAGTGCAAAGCTTTTCAAAAATGTGTACTTTATGCAAAGTAACAGCAGACAAGACTAAATCTTCACACCTAATACCGATTTTCGAGCTCAGCATAATAAAATGTCGAATCAGAACAGCTCAAAACACGAAAGAATATAATACCTCATCCTAATTCAAGACAGTCGATACAGTATACCGCTTACAATAGAATCAAAGTACAGTACAGAGAAAAGAACAAGATTCGAAATGAAAAGGTACGGGTGGGTAATGTCAGAGACATAACTGAATGACGCGAATAAGAATAAAACTGACACGTTTTCTTCACACATCCGATAATCAGTTAGAATGTATGAATTGTGTAAGCTTTCCCGTTATCTTAACTAGAATTTTAAACGTCTTTTTTACATCAAACAATCAACATTTGAATAACACGAAATAACAGGCATAGTTCTTTATGGTAAAATAATGACGGTGATAATATATTTTGGAATTGGCCTCACTTTCCGAATCCAGATTCAGTTCTAGAACTGAATTCTGAACTTGAGTTCTGAACCAGCATTGATGAACTGAATTCAGTTCAGTTCAGGTTCTGAAATATGAATATGAATTCTAGAACTGAATTTTGGAAATAAATTCTGAAACTGGATTCAGGAATTAAATTGGTTCAAAAGTTGGTGTTCAGACCTAAAATCTAGTTCTAGAATCCAGATCTAAACTACTTAATATACATTTTTGAGTTATTTAGGGTTATTATTTTTTGGGTTATCTATGGTTATCTCACACTGTTAAAAATTTAATCCTAAATTGCGGTTCATATTTATGACAACGGAGAAAGAATTATGTTGTTGCGATTAGTCCAGATATTAATGATTATGTTCTACTCCCGTATTTATGTCAAAAATCTGTCTAACAGAAGCCAGTGCCGGCTGTGCGACCAAGATTATCGACTTCAAACGATGTCATTCATTGCAAAAAATAAAAAATTTTCTTGACGAGCGAATTCTGTGTTCATTCAATTTACTCTCATCCTGTATTCCTTAAATTTATTCTTAGAGCGAGGCAAGTTAATTTCCAGCTGGCAAACACAACATGTCGAGCATGAAAACGTATTATACAACATAATTGTTTCGAATGAATTTTTCTCTAGCTGATGGAGAAAGATTGTGCACCTGCATTTTGATTACACAATCTCCACCTAAGCTGGAAAGAAATTCAATCGAAAAAATTTGTCGCAATGAGGAGCAATTCTTTCTATCGAGAGAGAGAGAGAGAGAGAGAGAGAGAGAGAGAGATAGAACAATGAAAGATTTTTTTTCACAGTGTTCTGAATCGTAAGCGTGTCTTAAAGAGCGCTATGAAACGGTTAAAAAAATGTTAAAAAAGTTTTCTATATTTTAGTGTACAGAAAAAAACGTACTTTTAATGCATTTTAATGCTTTATTTTTGTTATGCAAACGGGCGATTTCGAGAAAACGCGCTTCAAAGTTTAGGCAGTTCAAGAATATGGCATAGTGCGTGTAAATTCAAACAAATATATCTCAGAAAGTCTTCGAAATTCGTCTTCGAATTCTTGAAATTATGTTCTCAGATTCTATATCTATCGATTGAAGCCATAAATAAAGAATCGATTTTTCATAGAGCATCCCCCTTAATGAAACCGATTTCATCGTATCGATTTAAATCGATGGTCATCTACGAAAGCCAGCATTCCACGTGCAAATAATATTCAATAAGGCCAGCCTTGTGAAAAAGTGCAAGCCACAAGTAACATAACTCTTGTACTTTGGACATTGAAATTGAAAATAGCCAAACACTTCCTTCAAGTAAACCATCCACAGCTGCCAACAACAACAACAACTGCGACGACAAAACAAATGGGTACGATGAACTATGGGGCGACTAGTGAAAAACGGTTACCTCGAAAGAAAGTAAGAAATGTCCATGGGGGTTCAGTATTGTTTTTTATCTAAAAATAGTTTTGAAAAAACTGTGCGTTGTAGCCGATGTGAATTATTTTAAGGTGGATAAAAAAATCGATTTTTGTAGTTTTTTTTTGGAAAACTGACTCTTTTAATAACATCATAACTTGATAATAAGTAAACTGATTTTTGAACATTTTTGGACATGTTGATTATAAATGTCAAAAATTTCTAGGAAAAATGCGTAGATAGATATACGGTTTTTTGCGGTTTTCATGATTTGTAGATAGAGAACGCTAAAAGTTTTTGTTGAAAGTTTAGACAATTCTTCGCAACAAATAAAAAATTGACGAAGTGGAACTTTTTGTTTTTGAGTTGTAATTATTGAAAATTTTAAGTCATGCATTTATCAACCATGCCCATTTTAATAAATCATAACTTTTGCACGACTTAGCCTATGTTTATAAATTTGGGATATGTTTTGTAAAAATGCTTATGAAAAAAAATATAAAAACATAAAACAGTCAGAATTTTGTGTTTGAAAACGCTAACTGTTTTGGGAGGAACGTTTTTAACGGTTTTCACGGTTTGTGGATAGAGGGCGCCACATGTTTTTTTTTGTTGAAAAATTAGACTTATTAACATATCATATCAAAAAATCAGTCATGTTAAATTTTTTTTTGAAAATTTCAAGTAAAAATTTAGTCGATAAGTGTAAAACTTGAAATTTTCAAAAATCTATAACTCAAAAACGAAAAATTTTACTTCGCTACTTTTTTATTATGTTAATCATATCTACGCATTTTTTCTAGAAACTATTGACATTTGTAGACAACATTGTATAATCGGTTCAGTGGTTACCAAGTTATGAGTTAAAAAAACAGATTTAAAATGAATCGAAAATAATCCATTTTATTTTCCGATGGAAAACGACATCTGTACTTCTGCTTCGATGTGTGCTCCTTCTTGTATAAATCACTGGCCACCATGGCACATATGGAAGAGCTAGATAAGTCGTCGTCCTTCCGTAAAGTAAGTTCCATTCATGTGAATGACCCTCTACCCTTTCTTGCGAACCGTGGAGACAGGGTCTACCGTCAACGGTGGTTATCATGCTGGAACCAACATCATGGCGAAAAATGATAATCCCACCATATGCAGAGGTGGATCAGAAAATGATGAAGTAGTTTTTTTTTGCAGTTAGGTTTATTAATCACTTTTCATCATCACTAACAGTACTTTGTAAATAAATACTTTTTATTTGGTTTCAATAACATTTCGGACTTTTTCAACCAAGGTCTCAACTCGTACGATGCAATCTCCGATGCACGAATATAAACTTGCCATGGTTTCGCTCTGAAAAATATATCATGCCAATGAAAATGCATGAATTAATGGTGCAGTATTGTTGACATATGTCCAACAATAATGTCATAGATGCATTACCAGTTTAGAATGACTGTACAGTATTGTGCTTGTCTGATTCTATTGCCAAGTGAACATCAATGTGTTCGTCAATGCAGCAGCTGCTATTTTATAGAATATTAAATCTAGGATAAAAAAAAATTCTATCAAATATAGCTCAATCTTGCGAACAAATTCCATTAAATGAAACAAATAAGCCAAATATTTATTCTATGCCAAATCGAACAAACCGATTTACAAAACTTGTCTAGTCCCCCATTCTAATTTCATCACTCCAATTCACTTTTCCTGATATTCCCTTTTTGTCGATGAACTTCCGAAAGATGAAAGCTTTGCGTGTTCAGTTTATTAAAATCTATCTTGAGCTGCAAACCAAAAACGATACTCATTCATAGCCGATAGTGCTTTCAAATTGTTTACGGCCCGCTAATACCATTTTCAAAAGCTCGTTCTCTTCTTCTAATCCCCACATTACGCTCAAAATCAATACGTAAATAAGCAGTCGGCTACGAGAGTAAATTAAATTAACATAAAAATGTGGCATTACTTTTCCATGTGGTGCCTGACAGCAACACACTGGTTAGGGTGGATCATAAACGTCATAATTGTTGTGTCGAAAGAACAAAGTGGAGATTACAGGAAAGATGATATAGATTATATCACAATCTAGATGAAGCAAACTATAGCATGCCATGCTAGAACACACCACCCTAACGAGTCGACACACACCGACCTCTTCGATCATTCGATGCCTTCCCGAGAGGCTCACTAGGGATCCCCACCGAAAGTCAAAGATACCATCAACCGTCAATGCCAAAATGGATGATGCGAGAAACAATCTTCAACACCTTCTTCCTCTAGTGGATGGGCGCGTGTGCGATTGTGTGTGTGTTTCGACGTGTTGATCTTCTATGCCCGCAGAATCCCGACTGGCTGTGAAATGGTGATGTAGAAATTACACAGCTCGGGTACAACCAGCACACGGATGCCGATTTGAATAATCTCTAGTGAGAATTGCGGAAATGTTTCGAATCTATGGCTTTCAGGAAAAGACATTCCGAGTACAATTAACTAAAGCTAATGTGTAATATTTGCACTGAATAGAAACTTTCGATGATCAATTGCGAAACTAGTGACTTTGATTCGTTGAAAAAGACCAAAACAATTTTGTTTTCAATGGTTGCATAAATTCCTTGGAACGAAACCGGGTACTTATACATGTTTCAATTTCAGAGTCTAATTAGGCATTGTCCTTCGGTTAAATAAGTGAATTGTCAGCATTTCTGATTTCAGTCGATTTCTGCCTCTTAAAGAGCCTGTCTCCTATCCATCAGAGCTGGAATCCATTATCACTATCCATGTAATGATTCTGTATACTAGGGATCAACCAGATTGGTCAATTTCCCCGAAATGAATAGAATACCAAATACTCTGCTTTTTAACTAACGACTGTGGATTTCCATGGAATGTGTAGGCTTTTACTCCAATAAGAAGTGGTATATAGGGGAAGAGTAGGCAAAAACCATGCTTTTCTCAAAAGTTACAATTTGATCTACTGAACTTGAAACTTGATCAATGGCCTAACTACAGCTTTTGAACGATTTTAAAGTCGTGCCATTTATGAGAAAATTGAACGGTAAAAATATCTTCGAAAAGTTCATTTGATTTTTTACGATCATTTTACGGTCTCGTCGAACTGAGTCGAATGGTATATAACACTATGGGTCTCCGAGGATCCGTTCGAAAGTCATTTTTTCAGTAATTCTTATACCTTTTATAGAAAAAGACAAAATGTAAAAATTCTTCTAAATTTTATTCGAAACTGCTTCAATTTATAGTTTATGCTAGCGACTGACCAAACGAACCAGCTCTCAATTCCGAAAGTACCGAAAATAGTGGACGAAAACTCACTTCATTTTCTCGGAAACAGCTGGGTCGATTTTTACGAACTTATAATCAAATGAAAGTGTAAACGTCTATAAAAGTAGTCTGCTTTTGACTTTCGTTCGGACCTTACTTCCGGTTCCATTATTTAGAGCTAAAAAGAAAAAAAAAAACGAAGAACTCCTATTCACTAGGATCCAAATTGTTAAAAAATAAAAAGCTTTGTTCTTGTTCAATATTCAAAGAAAAGTTTTTTGAAGAATCCCTTAGGAATATTAATTAAAACATGAGTTATATGAGAAAGGCATCATTACACCACTAGGTGGATTAAAACAGGTTTTTACTGTCCCATTCATAAATGATCGCATCCAAAACAAACGAAGAGAGGCGAAGCATTTTCGTCTCTCATTGAACCACAGGAGAGTACCAACGCCAACGGCACTCGTTCTCCTACGACAAGACAAAACCAAAATAACGTCTGCAGGAAGAATCAGTTGAAGTTCAATTCTCATTCTTTCTTCGATATAATGAAAATCTGTTACGTTTGGCTATAAAGAGTTGTCTAAAATATGATAAATCGAAGTAATTACACCTTAGAAGCTCTTTAGAAACCAAAACTACTACAAATTCGAACACCAACAGGTAAAAATCATTGTGAATCGTATTCTGTCACTATCGATTCTCGAAGCATCGGTTGAATATTTGTAGATTTTCACTATTTCACTTTCAGCTATTTTAGATTTTCACTGAAAACCGAAAACGACCGAAAGGGTAAATGAAACAAAGTACACAATTTTGGAACTATGGGAAGATGGGGTAAAACGTACCTCTGAGGCAAAATGCACCTCTTGTTTTTTCTTAGGATTTACCAAATTTTTTCACTGAAATTTTAATGAAACTGAAAGTCCGTCATGACAATAGATTACTATAAAATTTTGGTCGTGAAGGTTCAATCACAACTGGAATAATAACCAAAAGCAATTATATCTTTTGTTATTTGTAATTTTTGATGCTCGTTTCAAAGTAATTTTCTATAGCGAGGAAGACGATTTTAATTAAGTAACTTGTGAACATCTTTGTCGATGATTGTTTTTTTTTTAATTATTTCTAATACAGACAATGTATTTGCAACTGTATGGCCAAATCGTAGAAGTTATCGTTCTATGTTTATAGGGGCAAAATGACCCGAATTGTGTGGGGAAAAATGCTAAAGAATTCACTTATAAAAATTGTGTATAGATTATCATTTTAATGTATAATAGCGAACAATCTTCCATATATCTTGCCCCGCATATTTTTCAATGGACAATTTTGAAGGGTTTTGAAAAATAAGATATTTCATGTATTCTCAATCCATTCAACAAGTAGTTGTTCGTAATTACATGAAATAATGGTGACGGAAGGTTGTCATACATGTAACTCTCACGTGTTATTCTCTTCAGTTAAAATATAGAACCATTTCCTTAGGGGGTGCATTTTACCCCATCTATTCCTACTCTTCAGCTTATGTCGTTGACTGGATATGAATTTCATTCTCATAATTTGCAAGCGGAGCTTCAAGTGACATGTATTTTCTCGTCAGGTTAGGTTAGGAGCTATCTACGGGTTCGAGTCTCGTCTTTGCGGTTTTCATTACATATTTGTATTCACATGTCATTCTTTCAATCTGTTTTTTCTCCGTTAGATACTGATCAAATTTAAAACAAGCTCAGGAAGCATCTACGTCTTAACAAGACTGAAACAGATCACAGAATTGATAGATTTCCCACACAATACAGAACGATTTACGATTCGAGATTCAAATAAAAGAACATATAAACATTTTAACTGCTATTGAGGATCCGACTTTCGGTTCCGGAATTACAGGGTGTTGAGTGCTAGAAATTTCAAGTCGTTCCATAATACAACTCAGGTAGGTACGATACTCTGCAAATTTGTTTATCTTGTTAGTTGATCATACTCAATTCGTTCATATCGGTCATCGGTTCATTGTTTTCAGAATAGTATTTCTCAGTGTGTTTTAAATCATTTTTTGTTTTTAAACGTGTATCTAACACAAAGTGGTCAAAATCCATTCAATTTTACTTTCTACGTTTCGACTTCCGGTACCCATGCGGTACAAAAAAAACCCCTAAATAACTATTCAAATTTATTAATGTTTTTATTCAAGACACATCACAATTGTATTCAGCACTTGATTTATAATCTAAGGAGTTCGGTACCAATAGTTTGGCTTAGGCTTTAATTACGGACATTATTTATGTGCAATTCATGTTAGTCAATTGAATGAAGAGGTGATAAAGATAAATGCGTATTATATGTAATCGTATCTAATAAGCAAAGCAACGAAAATATCGTATCTCCCTTTACATCATTACGTGGAGCTCAGTTTGATGTGGCTACGGTTACCTTAGAGTATAGTAACTAAGTTTATTTTTCCTTGATATTGGGTTTTAGCGAGGCCAAAAACGGTAAACATCAGAGCAAAACTTTAGGAGCAAGACCGGCAAACGGAATTAATTATACTACGGCTTTCTGCCGAACAAAAAGTGTTATTTAAGTATATGCTTTGGTTTACCTGCATCCTCCTTATTTAAACTAGTCATCGAGACGAGCGCAATTGGTCTTCTTCGTTTACACCTTGGCAGTCTGATCTTTTCTCCGATTCAAATACACATAATAATACTTAAATCACAATGATCATTGTACACAGAAGTTGAGGTGCGCCATAGAACATACTGATGTTGATTACCATGCACCGCACGGCCCATCGCTGCTTGTGGGGTCTCCTGACTCCGAAGAAAAAGGAAAATAAGGCAACCACCGACTTGGGTAGCATCATCATCGTTTTCAAACCGGACAGTTCTACAGTAGCAGTAGCAGTAGGTGCGGGAGGTACACGGGTTCAGAGGAACGTGAAACTTGTGTTAACCGGTAGCTGTTTACGATTGCGAAGTCCGCTTTCATGGTCGCCGTTGTGGTTTTGAGAATGCACAAGTTAATTTCGGGTTTCGAGATTTATGCAATGATACTGTTTTTTTCTTCGTGGAAATATGACGAATGTAGGGGTCCAGAAGGCACTGGTCTCGTACGCCATATATGGGATGTTCTTATTAGGGTCGTGACGGCCGCTTTCTAATGCTATTTCGTGGATTTTTCAAACCATTGAAACTAACTTTTTATTACTCCATATAAGTGTTAACAAAATAAAGATGCAATATTCATTCTTTTAGTTCAAGTTGCATGTGTGCTAAATTTGAACAGAAACAATAGAATATTTTTTGGGATATTATTGCAGCAGTTTAAAAAACGATTTAAGGAAATACTAAATTTCCTTCATTCACGTATTGTACTTTAGACGTGGTTTATGCAAAATAATTTTTTCTATTTGACACACAAAAAGACGAATGGATGAAATAGTCAGAGCGAGGTTTGCGGTGTGAAGTCAGCTGTAGAGTGTGATACCTACTGTATGAACTTCAACCGGTCCGTACAAGGTGTCATACACCTGTTTCGCGCAACATAACCTGGTTGCCTTCTGAAATTTATTGAGTAGTTTAATTGATAGAGCATATAAGAATACGGTAGCAAGTTTTTGCTTCATTCATCTACCTACCCTCCTTCTCGGTTCATTTTTTCGTTGGCAGATTGCAGAAGCATTACTGCATTTTCGGTTTGAATAATGCTATAAACACTAAAGAGAAAAACACTGTTGCTTTAATATGGAAAAACGATGCCTTTCTCATATAATTCATGTTTTCATAAATATTACTAAGGAATCCTAGAAAAACTTTTCTTTGAATATTGAATAAAAAATTTGGGCATACACTAGGATAACATTCAATTTATAAAAAGTTTTGAGCCAAGTTTTTAGCCTTCTGGAATGTATTGCATCTTGGGGAAGTTTGACGATTGAAGTACACTTTTTGACGATTCTTTTTGGCAACTTTTAATTTTTTAACATACTTACATCTTCCTCTCGGTTCCTGTTGCTTGTTGACAGTGATGAAAAACAAAAAAGTTCATGACAGCTTCTAGTGTCTTAACATAAACAAGTACTGCAGAGTCTAAGACAAAACGTCAAATAAGAATATAAACAGGGCATATATTCTTTCCGAAACCGGAAGTTGGTTACGAACAAAACTCGATTGCAGTCTATGAGACCGTAGAAACTTTTATTTGAGTCTAAATTCGTTGTCAACTAACCAAATCTGTCCAAGTGAGAAATGAAACGCCCAGTTGAATGTATTTGGCTCAATTTTTTAGTGTCATGTATTCATACTTATCAGTCTGTAATTCCGAACCGGAGTGAAATTCGGCAGGATTCTATGAGGTTGTACGAACCTAGGTTAGGGAAAATTGGTTGTGCGGTCTTTCAGAAAATCGAGTGCACTTATTTTTTTTACATTTTATCCCGGTACTCCGGAACCAGAAGTCGGATCCGGATCCATAGCAGGCTATGTGACTGTAGGGTCTTTCATTTGTTTTCATTTCATAGTTGTATTCGTGGTTCGTTTTACCTAGCTAATATTGTGTTTTTGGTCAAGTTCGATGATCAAAAGGATGAAATCTCCGGTTCAGGAGATATGATGGTGTAAGTGACACAAACGACAAAACCCTCTATTTTCCTACTGCTAAAGCTAAGCTAAAAGCTTAGACTTGTTTGAAAGCTTGTTGAAAATTGAGTCATTGATTCAGTTTGAAGATCAAACGGTTATCGTCTCCGGTTCCGGTGGTATAGTGGTATAAATGACGTAAACGACAAAACCCACTTTTATCTATCTCTTCAATTTTCTCGGAGTTTGCTTAACTAATGTCAAAGATCTTAGGCTAGTTTGAAAGCTACTATTGATCAAAAAAGGAATCACTTGGCTAGAACAATCGATTTTAGTCGTTCGTCAAATATCAGGCTCTTGAAATTAAAAATTTTCTGAGTTCATCCTGTAACTCCGGAACCGGAGATTGCATTCAGATAGAATTCAATAACGTTCGGAAGAGCCATACGAATTTTTTTTTTCATATAATATATTTATTAAGGCACAATGCGTTAGCTCAATTATGCCAAAGGCATTTTGTAATAATAAGAATTGTGTAGGTGCTGGCCTCTCATGTTTTACTGGTGACGTTTCTACTCAATGGTAGTGGCCGTATGCTTGTCCGTATGGGTCCACGGAAGACACCCCCGAGTCAAAGACCCGGCCAGTGGCCCGCGTGCTAGTCGACAGGAGTGGTCCTCCGTTCTTGGAATCAGCCAGGTGACGTGGAAATGTACAAAAATTGCTGCATCCTTCAGTGGGTCCGCGGAAAACACCCCCAGGCTGCAAAGACCTGGCGGGTGGCCCGCATGTGAATCATCGACTGGAGCGGCTTTCCGTGGCAATGATGGTGATGTTGCCGAATGGTATGAAGAAAAAAAATAGAGAAGTAATTGTTGTGGAAAACGGATTGTTAAAGAGGGGTATGGGAACGAAATAACTAATAACTACAAATATTTAGTTAGTTGACATCGAGATGGTGAAGAGACTGGGGAAAGGGGAGCGAAAAGTTAGTAACAGCAAAAAGATCATGTTAGTATCGATAAAGATGGTAGACAGACCGGGGATTGGGAGAATCGGGCGGATGTTAGTGTCGAACCTATAGGTGAAGAGTATTCTTAGTCTCGAAAAGAGTAAGGAAAACTTTCTATGCCAATACAACGGATCACACTTGTATATTAATGTGTTTAAGGTATTGGTAAATGAGAAGCATATAGGAACTATCCCGACTCGCCAACACATCCCGAACCGGAACCTCAGGCGGTCTACCTCGGGCCCTAAGGGATTCCAGAAGCTCCGACCTGGCGTCACGATACTCTTCGCACGACCACACGACATGCTCGATGTCCTGATAACCGTCGCCACAGGTGCAGAGACTGCTCTCCACGAGCCCAATACGCCGGAGATGTGAGTTAAAAGTGTAGTGATTTGACATGAGCCGTGACATAACGCGAATGAAATCACGACTCACGTTCATCCCCTTGAACCAAGGTTTCGTCGATACCTTAGGGATAATGGAGTGTAGCCATCGTCCCAGTTCGTCATTCGTCCATGAAGTTTGCCAACTTTCGAGAGTTTTCTGACGAGAAATACTGAAAAATTCATTGAAGCAGATTGGTCTTTCATAAATATCACCTTCCAATGCGCCCACTTTAGCCAATGAGTCTGCCTTTTCATTGCCCGGAATGGAACAATGCGAAGGGACCCAGACTAACGATATTAAATAAGACCGTTCAGATAAAGTTCTCAAATGTTCCCGTATTTTCCCCAGGAAATATGGGGGATACTTTCCTGGCTTCATTGCCCGGAGAGCTTCTATTGAGCTTAGACTGTCCGTGACAATGAAGT
The DNA here is from genome assembly GCF_030247185.1 of Malaya genurostris. Taxonomy (NCBI): domain Eukaryota; kingdom Metazoa; phylum Arthropoda; class Insecta; order Diptera; family Culicidae; genus Malaya; species Malaya genurostris. The sequence goes on along the minus strand of NC_080572.1, from coordinate 231,269,800 downwards.
AATGGTCTTTGGGCAAGGTTTCAATGATCTCGAGGGTGTACTGAATAGCAGCTAATTCTGCGACGTAAACTGAAGCCGGATCATTGAGTTTGTAAGAAGCGGTGATGTTCTGATTGAAGATGCCGAAGCCTGTGGACTGGTTGATGTTTGATCCGTCAGTGTAAAACACCTTTTCACAGTTGACTGTTCTAAATTTATTATAAAAAATATTTGGGGCCACTTGAGGGCGCACGTGATCCGGAATTCCACGAATTTCTTCTCTCATGGATGTGTCGAAAAACACAGTAGAATCAGAAGTATCCAAGAAATGAGCACGGTTGGAAACAAACGAAGAAGGATTAATATTCTGAGCCATGTAATCAAAATACAAGGACATAAAACGGGTTTGAGAATTGAGCTCGACAAGCCTTTCGAAATTTTCAATCACCATCGGATTCAGGATGTCGCATCGGATTAGCAATCGATATGAGAGATCCCAGAATCGATTTTTCAACGGTAAGACGCCCGCCAGTACTTCAAGACTCATCGTATGAGTCGACTGCATGCAACCTAAGGCAATACGTAAACAACGATACTGAATTCTTTCCAGTTTAATGAAATGGGTGTTCGCGGCGGATCGGAAGCAGAAGCATCCATATTCCATTACGGACAATATCGTTGTTTGATACAGCCTTATCAGGTCTCCTGGGTGGGCACCCCACCACGATCCGGTTATTGTACGAAGAAAGTTGATTCTCTGTTGGCATTTTCGTTTCAGATATCTAATGTGACAACCCCAGGTGCCTTTGGAGTCGAACCAGACCCCGAGATATTTAAATGTGAAGATCTGAGCTATGGTTTCACCCCCTAGTTGAAGCTGTAATTGTGCTGGTTCTCGCTTCCTTGAAAATACAACCAGTTCAGTTTTCTCCGTAGAGAACTCGATACCCATCTGAAGAGCCCATGTCGACAAGTTGTCGAGGGTATCTTGCAATGGTCCTTGGAGATCGGCAGCTTTGGGTCCTATAATAGACACAACGCTGTCGTCGGCAAGTTGTCTTAGCGTGCAAGATGTGTTGATACATTCATCAATGTTGTTTACGTAAAAATTGTATAATAGGGGGCTTAAGCATGAGCCCTGAGGAAGACCCATGTAACTGAATCGTATTGTCGACAAATCACCATGCGTGAAATACATGTATTTCTCGGACAACAGATTATACAAAAAGTTATCCAAAATTGGTGAAAGACCATGCTGATGCAACTTCTCTGATAAGATGTTTATGGAAACTGAATCAAAAGCCCCCTTGATGTCTAGGAAAACTGACGCCATTTGTTCTTTACGAGCAAATGCCATTTGAATTTCGGTTGAGAGCAGCGCAAGACAATCGTTCGTTCCTTTGCCCCTGCGGAAGCCGAATTGTGTATCTGAAAGGAAGCCATTAGTCTCGACCCAATTGTCTAGACGAAACAGAATCATTTTTTCGAACAATTTCCGGATACAGGAAAGCATAGCAATCGGCCGATACGAGTTGTGATTGGAAGCTGGTTTTCCTGGTTTTTGAATGGCGATCACTCTCACTTGTCTCCAGTCATGTGGGACAATGTTACCCTCAAGGAACTTGTTGAATAAATTCAACAAACGTCTTTTGGCAGGGTCAGGCAGATTTTTCAGCAAGTTGAATTTAATTCTGTCTAGCCCCGGGGCTTTATTGTTACACGACAAGAGTGCAAGTGAGAACTCTACCATCGAAAACGGTGTTTCGTTTGTATTCAATGTCGTGACGCGAGAGATCTTCTGTTCCGGAACAGAGTCTGGACAAACTTTTTTAGCGAAATCGAATATCCAGCGGTTTGAATATTCTTCGCTTTCATTAGTGGTGTTTTTGTTGCGCATTCGTCGGGCTGTGTTCCAAAGAGTGCTCATCGATGTTTCTTTTGTTAATCCATCAACAAATTGGCGCCAGTAACCTCGTTTCTTTGCTTTAATTAAGTTCTTCATTTGCAAGTTTAACGCCACGTAACTCCGATAATTATCAGGTGTTCCATTTTTTCTAAACTTTTTGAACGCTGAAGTTCTTTCCACGTTTAGTGATGAGCACTCTTTGTCCCACCACGGATTGGGAGGACGGATGTTAGTTTTCGCGCCGGGTACACGTTTCGTCTGAGCTTGACTCGCGGTGTCGAGAATCAAGCCAGCCAAAAACTTGTACTCTTCCTCCGGAGGAAGTTCTTGTGTTGTTTCTAGTTTCTCAGATATCGAATTTGCGTAGCATTTCCAATCAATGTTTCGTGTGAGGTCATACGAAACATTGATTGTTTCCGATGGTCTTAATCCGGTGGCGATTGAAATTACGATAGGCAGATGATCGCTACGTGGGGATCAGGGATTACCTTCCACGTGCAATCCAACCGTAGCGATGTCGAGCAAAGGGATAAATCCAGCGCACTTGGTCTTGCTGGTGGTGCAGGAATTCGTGTCATTTCTCCCGTATTCAAGATTGTCATATTGAAGTTGTCGCAGATATCATGGATCATAGTTGATCTGTTATCGTCGTGAAGACAGCCCCATCCTGTACCGTGTGAGTTAAAGTCTCCTAAAATCAACGTCGGTGCGGGAAGAAGCTCTATGATATCATTGAGCCGCCGATGCCCAACCGAGGCTCTTGGGGGAATGTAGATGGAAGCAATGCAAAGGTCCTTGCCTTTGATTGTAACATGACATGCGACAACTTCAATACCTGGTATCGAGGGTAGGTTAATGCGATAGAAAGAATAGCACTTTTTGATCCCCAAAAGTACTCCTCCATAGGGATCATCTCGATCCAGACGAATAATGTTAAAATCGTGGAAGTTTAAGGGTATTTCAGAAGTTAGCCAAGTTTCACACAATGCAAATGCGTCACATTTCAGATTATTTACTAAAAATATGAAAGGATCTATTTTTGGGATGATACTTCTACAATTCCACTGTATGACAGTGATTGAATCCCTAACCTCCAAGGATGACTTAGCCATCGAAGGATACGATCGCTGAAAGAAGGGGCCAATTTGCAGTCATCTGCTTCAAATACGTTTTCACTGTAGGCATGAAAGCAAATAAAATGCTTTTAAGAGGGTCAGAAATATTAAAATTTTTAAAGATCCAGTCCACAATATCAGAGAACTTGATAAGTCCAGCAGTTTCAAGATGGTTCTCTTATTGATTTTCAGGGACGCTTGGGGGGTTCGGTGTCCCAGGAAGTGGTGGGAATTCCTTCTTAGAGTTTAGATTTCCTAGACCAGGAGCATTTTTTTTCGGTTTTGCTTTAACATCACTTCCTATAGCTGTAATTTTTCGAGGCCCTTCTAAAGATATCTTCGAACCCTTACTAGGGAGCTTATGAGAGGATATATTTCTTCTTTTCCTAAAGCTATGAGGGACAGCCGAAGATGTACCTTCCAAAGGGTCGTCAGAATCGCTCTCGTCAGTTGACAAGCAGGCATATGGGTTCGTTGTCTGTTTAGGGGGTGTGACACTTTTCAGCATATCTGCAAAAGAGCGTTTAGAATGTTCCTTCAGAGAACGCTTCATTCTATCACCGCGAAGTTTGTACGCGGGACATGCTGAGAGGTCATGCGGATCCTCCTTACAATAGAGGCACTTTTCAATATTCTTACCGCAAGAACCATCCGCATGGGCACCCCCACAGTTAGCACAACGAGGCTTATTGCAGCAATGGGAGGCTGTATGCCCCAATTGTTTGCAGTTCGTACAATTCATTACCCGTGGTACATAGAGACGAACATGCAGACGAACCCGGTCCAAGAAGACGTAGTTAGGCAAAGCCGAGCCAGCAAAGGTTACTCGATAAGAATCCGATTGAGGATAAGATTTTGTTCCATCCCCGGTGATCGATACTGAATGCAATCGTTTGCAATCCAGTATCTTGACATTCTTAAGTAAGGGATCTTTGAAACAACCCGCCCCGTACTTAAGAATGTCCTCACAAGTCAGAGTCGAATCGGTAACCACGCCGTCTATTTCGACTTCACGAGCTGGTACGTAGACACGGTAGTCCCGCGTAAAGTGCTCGTTTCGAACAATCTCGTTTGCCTGCTGAGAGCTGGTTAACAAGACCCTAAGCTTGTCTGGGCGTACTTTATCAATTCTTTTAACAGTAGGGTATCGCGAGGTCAAGTCGTGAGAAATTTTCAAAAGGTTTAATTTTTTCTCATTTGATTTGGTCCGGAAATAGACCGCGTAAGGCCCGGGCGGGAGTGCAAGCCCATCGGGATAATTCTTAATGCGAGACTTTTTATTGTCAGCGGAAGTCTCCATTTTATCATCTGGGGGAGGGGGATTAACAACAGAAGACACTATCATGGCACGGAATTGTCTCCGCGCAGATAACAGTAACGGTATTTAAATTCAGTAGGAGAAAATTAAAAAAAAAAAACAACTACACTTAGCTTGTAATCCTTATTCTAGGAGCGGCCGTCGGGACTGGTTCTCGTCGACCGATATATCAAAAACACGGCAGTGCAAAAAACCTCCGAGGAGGAAAAAGCAACAATTGCCTGTGTTATCTATGTCCAACGGCACTTTCTACTTGTAACGTACGATAACTACACATAGTTTGTTCAATATTATTACTAGGCACTGTTAAAGTCCACCAACTCAATACAAACGATAGAAAACGGAAATTTTCACTTATTTTTATATTGGACGAAAAAATGACGCGCAAAAATTTTTTCCGTCCGCTCAAGCGCACAGCCTACTGAGCATTGAGCCATACGAATATACTTTAGTGAAGAGGTTTTACATAAGCCATCTTCGAGATAATCAAACCTATTTTCATCAGTTCACACAGACATTTTGCGATCTCGATAAGCTGATCCAAATGGTATATGATACTCGACCCTCAGGGATCCGGTTCGAAGGTTTCCACAGTGGTTGCATATTTTTCTGTATGAGAAAGCAAAAATAAAAATTAGTTCAGAATAAACTTTTCGGCATGGATAAGCCTAAGATGAAACGTAAAAAACATAACAAAAAATTATGTGTACTTACAATAAAACGGTTACTAACAACCAGAACTTTTAGATGAAAAATGTTGGTCGTTATGGAGAAAATTCTACACGTTTTCCATAGAAACAAACGCCATCAAGTTAGATTGAGACTACGAGCTCCCTGGTGTAATTAATTGTTTTCATTGATTTTATAGACAAAAAACTTTAAACTCGTTTTTCTCGAAAGCGGGTTTTGAAAGTCCGTGTCCATCGTCATTCAAAAACTACTGCACTAATTTTTTTCAAATTTTGCACACACTTTCTACATATAAAAAACCAGACCCCAACGTTTTTCTTTTCGTTGTTTGTTACTTTGGGGAGGTTTAACAGCTACAAAATGGCGAATTTTTTCGTGAAAAATCGTAGTTTTCACTTTGAACAACCACCAAAAATTTGAAAATTTAAAAAAATCAAACAGAAACGTTGGGGTCTAGAAAAACTTCTACTCTAACTATGCTGCGTTCATTTGTTCACATCTGATTTGTCTGCGCTGAGATTCAGTGGACACAGCAAATCATGATTTTTAAGAAGCGTTCTCGAAAATACCTCTTCACCGACTCATTTCTCAATATTTTTCCACGAAAAAACTACAAAATGTTTTTCGAATGATGCTTTCTATCATGCAGAACATTTGAATTTATTTTGTTGAACGATAATTCTGGGAAAAATTCGCAAAAATGATGATTTTTTTCGTCGTTTAGACCCTACCCCCCCTTAAAGTGAATGTTGAAAGGCTCATGGGACGTTATCAGAAAAAATCTCGCGATTCTATTATTTTCCGTAGATATCGGGAGAAATTATACAAAATCCGTACATCAGCAGATTATGCAGATCTGCTGATTTCAAGAGTGTCATCCGTAAATTCGAAGAAAAGGCAGAACTCCGTAGATCTACGGATAAATCCGTAGGATTGGCATCGCTGGTACTAAACAATAACGGAGTAGCAACGCATGGGCAGTCCCTAATTCTAATCTTAACCTGATTGGCTTCTTGAGTCGTTGTGTAAAATAATGATTCGATCAGTTCCAAGTACACTGAGGTCTTTTTTTATGCGGTTTTTTTACGCGACTTTTTTTATGCGAATTTTCAGAGTTATGCGGTTTTTTTTTATGCGAAGTTTCAGAGTTATGCGGTTTTTTTCATGCGAATTTTCAGAGTTATGCGGTTTACCCTTCTGCGGTCTTTTTTTATGCGAAGTTTCAGAGTTATACGGTTTTTTTATGCGAAGTTTCAGAGTTATGCGGTTTTTTTTATGTGAATTTTCAGAGTTATGCGGTTTTTTTTATGCGGTTTTTTTAATGCGGTACGTAAATTCGCATAAAAAAAGACTTCAGTGTATAAACCATGGAGCTAACACCCTGATAGTCAGAACAGAAAGTAAACAAACAAAGGCCCTCGCTCGCTGAAGCAGCATTTTATAACATTTACCATCAAATCGACACCACTGACAGTAACCGTGTCGGGTTACTTTGAATGCTCCGCTACAGTCGACGGTGTTAATTCATAATAGATATTGAGTTCTCATTCGCAACTATGTTATGGTCAATAATCTCTTTTTTATATATCGCCATGTATTGTTCATTCATCAATTTCTATGGCTAATTGCCAGTGTGGTCAGAAAAATCTGAAATATGCAAATTTATATTTTTTTCGGATCGCCTCAAACATACACACACACACAAGTGGAAAGCGTAATGAATAAGAAAATGAGGAAGCCGACAAACCATAAATAGAATATAACGCATAATTTGACTGCCTTGTGAATGTGGATGCTGCTGTTTTTGGGTTTCTTCCAAAAGTGGAATCAAAACGAAAGAAAATACGGTGCTACTTGGTTTGCTCTGGTTGCACGTGTCTGTAACTTCCCAAAAGGGTTGGTTGACGGATTGGGAAGATTTATTGTTGCAGTGTAACTCGGCCCTCGACTGTACCATGAGAGTATCAAATTATTGCTTTGACGTTCCAGTTACTAACGTACTAATTGAGTCATCAGTATTGTTTTGTGTCTCGCTTTCTGTAATAAATCTCAGACGGCTCTAATTTATTTCCCAAAAATGTCAACCGCACATATTCAAATTTATGGTTAATTAAATGAAAAGATGTACCATCCAACATCATTTGGCTAATTAACGATCTCGGTCACGAGCGTTTCAAACTTTCCGAAACAATCGAAACCTTGTTTGTTTTGAGCGGTAGTATTTATCATTCATCTGTGCAGAGCTTCCAATAGACAGTTTATTTTTGTTTCACGTTTACCGACTGACGCCCATCATCTTCACTGTTTTTTTTTCATTTTTCTTTTTTTGCAACTTATAACTGCATCTTACGACTTAAACAATATTCCCCTTTTATGTGTGTCCAAATTATACGGTCCATGTGAGCCATCAGCATAATAATTTCCTAACCGTCAGGCACACAAAGGAGCTACTGCTCATGGCAACAATTATCTACAGCACAGCGGATATTCACAGTTTTCGAATGTTTGCGGAAATTTTCCCCCAATTGCCCAACAAAAGGCACAACCGATCGCTAGGCTCCCAGCCCCTTCCCGCTCAACGGCAACCACAAGCCATACAAATGCGGTGTTCTTATCTGAGCAGTATCAAAGCCGAATACGATCACGACATTGACCAACAGAACGCGATCCGGTTGGCAGCTGTTAATGACTGGTATCAGAATGGATGGAGAAGCAGGGATGTGGGAAAGCAACTGATGGAGGTTCACTTCAGCCGGCAGCAGGTGCAACAGACCCGGGGAGCTTTCACGCGTAAGTGGACAATTGCTGATGCTGGTTGGCAGTCATGTGATTCACGGGTGATGATTTGCTCGCGAAACAAGCTCGTAATAAATGTCCATGTCCAATGATTAGTTTAATCATAAAAGTTCACCAGTTTTGCCGTGAAATTGAACTTGTTCATAGGCTTTTATTATCAACAAAAATAGTAATAAAAATACTGTAATTCAGAATTCTTGAATATCAGAAACAGAATTTCAGCGTATGTTAAAAAATTGTTGCAAAGGCTACGCAACCACATCCTCTTTCAAATCAAATGCTATCAGTACTCTTTTTACTTATTTAAATCTAGACATTTAGCTGATTTTCCATAAAAAAAAAAACATAGGAAATTGTGTTCTTCTAATAAAATGCACTTTTCATTTATATTCAACTATTTATCACTACTCACGATCATAAATGGTATATCCGGATTACAACATTGCAATGATCTCATCGATATTCTTTTTTTTATGCATGATCGTTCGCATTACTATCAAATAAAAGACAAGTGCTGTGTGCTCAAGCCATGAAAAATCCTGCGCTCCCGTTACTTCTATCATTCAAATTCATGTAGAATAGTGTCTTATTGGGTTTAATTTAAATAGTGCAAAAGAATAAATCAAGCAGCAGGAATGAAGAAAAAAAACCTTTTTAAGCTGAATTTAGAATTTTATGAGGAATATTTTTTTTAATAAATTTGCAATGCGTATTGTTATTACGAAGTGATAGCTGCAAAACTAACAATCAATTACGATTCAAACTGATTATTTTCATTAATCTTTCATCTAGCATTCGTTTCCCTTCATCTACCATTTTTTTGTAAATTAAGCAACTGGTTGCGTGATCGAACGAGGTGTGCCTCCAACGAGAATATGTGTTGAAACTATGTGAAACGTGCCGTACTGAAACCTATATTTATTCCAACTCCGGTAATACGGAGTGTAAAAGAAGTATTCCTGAATGTTGCAAATGGACCATTTTCGCAATTTTGACCAATCTCACTAATATAAACTGACAAAATCATTGATCATGCTCCTTAAATATTTCTTATCACCGATCATTACATTCCCTAAAGATACAAAGTTTACAATTTTCTATGATTTGAAAAATCTCATTGACATCCGCTATCATTATTAATTCCTATTGTCACTAATTTTTATACCCTTCACCGACTTAAACACAGCATCAACGATTTTAGACGTAAAACAATCGGCGATCATGTCTGATCTTGCTCGTATGTGATTTTTTCCCCGAAATGCTCAAATCTAACCGAATCATCTAGTGATTGAGGAATCAGGATTAATTGTAGCTCAAAATCACTAACACTTCCTAGTGACGGAAGGTCAGTATCAATTTAGATCGATGTGATTCAGAGATTACTGATCAACTGATTTTATAAAGATTATCTTTATTGATGATTTTTTGATCTTGATATTTTCAGCAATGCGTTTCTGAGATTTTCCACAGACTGATTTTTTTTATCGAACACAGAATTTAGAAAAAATTATCTGGCATCCTTGCATACATGTAAAAAAAGGCAGAAACCAGAGTGGCAAGTCATCCGGAAAACCAAAAAAAGGCCGGAAATTTTGTTTCACCGGGAAAAACCGGACATTTTATTGCAAAACCGGGAAAAATATTAAGGATTGTATCGAATATAAGCTATCCACAAATTTTTCTTTCAAATTATGATAAAAAACGATATTTTATTCAAACTAAAAATTGTTCCTTTAATTGTGCGAGGTTAAACTTGAGCATAATGAAAGCCGGATGAAATTTAAGTTATTCCTTCACGAATTTTCGAACTTTTGATCGAACGCTTTTCATCAACTTCCAAATAAGTGTTGCATCGCATTTTTTGGACGCTTGAGGCCAAATGTTTCCAGCTGCCTCACCAGACCTTGAAGACCCTCTTCACGATTGCCCTGTAACGTTCGATGGGTCGAAGCTGAGGGCAATTTGGTGAATTGATATTTTCCTCAACGAAATTTATACTCTTTTCCGCAAGCCAATTGAGAGTGCTTTTGGCATAGTGAGCCGACGCTAAATCCGGCCATATCAGTGGAGGTGTACTATGCTTTTTATATAAAGACAGCAATCTCTTCTGGAGATACTCAGATCGAAAGATCTCTGCATTTATAGTTAGGGTAGTGTAAAAAATGGTTGACTTCAAGCCACAGGAATATATTGCTTGCCATACCAGTACCTTTCGACCAAATTTCTCCACTTGAATCGACCTGTCCGCATCGCTCACATCCTCCTCAACGACGACAGTAAAGTATTGTGGACCTGGAAGGGTTTTTGAGTCCTTCTTTACATAAGTTTCATCGTCCATTAAATCGCATGCATCCGGACACTGCAAAAGAAGCGAATACAATTTCCGGGCCCTTGTTGCTGCTCGCTTCTTCTGTTCTACACTTTGTTTCGAGATTTTCTGCTTCTTGTAGGTCTTCAGGTGATTTCGCCTCTTGATACGCTGGATTTTCTGCCTCTTCCTGGTAGCTCATTCAAAGAATAGTGTTCCCCAAACTTATTAATGATGATTTTAAAACTGGCATGATGAATTCCAAACCGCTTCGCCAATTTTCGCAGAGTAATACCCTTCGCCATGTGTCCAGAACCTTAATTTTCACTTCCTTTTCAATACGCGACATTTTGAAAACGCAGAATTTCAACCGCACAAACAAGTAAACAAACGAAAGCTGACAGCCAAACGCACAGCATGCTGTGATCTGAGCATACAAAACCATCACAAATACATGCGTACAACACAAATGTATGTGGATAACTTATTTTCGATACACTAGCCCTAATATGAGTAACAATTTTCAGCAGTTCAGTAAAAGTGTTGAAACAACTTATTGCCCATGCAGGTTCCTTGTTGAACAATTCATTACAAATGAGACATTGATCTGTTAGAACCAGATGTATGTACGACTAAAGATTTTGAATTGGATTCAACTTGTTTAGAATTAAAAATGTTTTATATAACAGGCCAATAATTGAATTTTTGTTTTCCGTCACAATCAGATTATGAAAAGTCTTCTGACTTCGATAATTGAACAGACGTGTTTGCAAACAAATTACCACAATTTAAACAGCGTATGCCCATATGACAATTTGTTTTACCATGGCCGAAGCCCAGGTAGTGGCGGTATTGTGTTAAGCTCGCAGTGCCATCATGCCGTTTATGGAAAATTATAAACTGAATTTTTTACGTTCACTTCCGGAAGGAACGATGAAAGCCAAGTACGAAATGCTTCGAAATTGAAGGCATAGATTGTTGTTGGTGTTCCAGAGCGTCAAGCGTTCATGTTAGGAAAGAATATCGTATATGTCGATTCCAAACTTATGTGTACTAAAAAATAATAAAAACATTCATGCGTGCTCGGGAGAAACCTGTTACGTGTAACCAAAACCTCAAGATAACTAAAAAAGGCGGGTGGGTAATGTCAGAGACCTAACTGGATGTCGTGAATACGAAAACAACTGACATGCTCTTTAACACTTCCGAATATCAATTAGTTGATCAATTGTATGAATTATGCAAGCATTCCTCTTTTTCACATTTTCGCAAAAACAAAGAAGGCTTCTCTTGATCTCGATTACTGTGAATTTCACACAGCGAAAAGTGCACAAATCAAATCAAACAGTTCTAGATTCGCACTGAGCTGAGGATGGACCTTCGATTTGCGAACAACAAATCCTAATAGTTCTTTAGAAAACTTTTAGAACCATTAGAACGGCTGATTTTGTGTAATGCTCTCCACCGTTGTCTTTTCATCAGTGCAAATGACTGGCAGCTGTGACGTAATCGCTCTTGTCGAAAGCGAAACTAGCTGTGCAACCGACACAAAATACATCTGCTCGCAGTGGCGATAGAATCCAAACTGATTCAATTTTTGTTAAGAGGTTTGTTTTTATGTGATTTCGTTTGTAGCTTTTTCACTAATGGGAGGTCCTAACGGCTATAAAAATAGCCGCATACATAATTTTAATGTCGATTATTTCATTTCGGATTTGCATTTCATTGAAAGAAACTATCAGGGTACTGTACGGGATTCATTTCAGAAGGACCAAATTGTGGAACTCACTACGATATTAAACACTGTTCGGAACATTTTCCTCGAACGATTTGTTGTACAGCAGCAGATATTTTGTTCTCTTCCTCAGAACGCGTTCTGATTGGCTGGTGTTGACATGGGTCAAATGAGAGAGGTTTTTCAATAGTGTACTATTGAAATACTTCAATGCTTTTGCTATACACGTTAAAGTCGAAAACTGTCGATTCTATTGGTAGTTAGATTATATAAATCCTTTCACATATCACTGAGCTATAAGCTTTAAAAATACGAGCAAGACAAACGCGCCTTATGAATTATCCTCTTTGATACTCGTTTATACCAAACATTTCAGAAAAGTTTAATTCTGAATTATTTGAGATTATGTCACACAACTGAAAATTTTAACGTAAAATTGTGATCATATTTCCGATGGCATGTAGCAAAAATTATGTTGATTCGTTAGATACAACAATAGACATTCACGATCAAAAACTTATCACTTTCTCAGATGGTAAATTTTGAAAAGACACCCCATAGTAAAGTAAGTCGTGTTCACGACAAAAGTTTTTTTATGTGTCTTTTATGCATCAGTAACAATGAAAATTTCCTATTTATATATCGAGATAACTGAAAAAATACATCAATCAATCTAGCTGGCCTATTAGAATGTTTGTTTTGTTTACATGGGATATCTGGCAAAACTTGAATTAAAGGAGTATTTAAAAAAAACTAAATTGGCGATTTGGGCCTATTTCGAAAACCGTAAATTTTCATCTCACAAACCGACTTGCCACCCTAAGAAACGAATCAGTGTATTATAAATTACTATCTACTATTTTTTCCGCTACAAAATATATGATTTTTCTCAATTCCTATTTGATATGGCTTTTGGAATAATGACCCTTGCGGTGCACTGATCCTTACAGCACAGTAATCATCGGTGAAATTGCACTGACAAAGTTTCGGTAACTGATTATTTGCATTCATTTAGGGGTTTTGATACCTCAATGGCAACGGTTTGTGCTAACTCAGACCCTGTCAGCTTGAAGCGAAATCAATCTTCAGTTCAGCAACGCCATCGCACGGCATCACATTCATCATATCATGTCAAATGGCATGGATGCGCAGTGCTGCTATTTTGGCGCGCACGAATTTGAAATTTCTCTCCCCTACTTTTATGTATGAGATTCGATGTGGACTCTCCTGAAGGCGCCATACGCACAAAAAAGGATGTTGCCAATGATTTGTCCGGGGAATGTGACAGCCGGATATCTTGTTAATACAATGTCTTTGGCTAACTGCACATGACCTTTTACATTTGAACGACTGAATTCAAAAGTCGGATTAGTGCATCTTAGTTTGAAAACCCCGTTTAAGTATTTTTGAATGCGAAAACCGGATAAGAACATTGAGAGCAAAATCGTTTAAAAACATATTTTTTGCACGAACCGGACAGAAAAACTTTGAATGCAAAAACCGGACAAAAACTTTACCGGTTCATCGAAAACAAATGTATTTATCCGGTTTTTGCATACAAAATTCTTACCGACTGCCGTTGTGGACGAAGCATGGTTTGCTTGTTTGTAACGGACAACCTGATCTATGCTGCGTTCCCACTGAGGCAGTTGGTAAAAATTTTGAAGGCAAAAACCGGATAAATACATTTGTTTTCGATGAACCGGTAAAGTTTTTGTCCGGTTTTTGCATTCAAAGTTTTTCTGTCCGGTTCTTGCAAAGAAGATGTTTTTAAACGATTCTTGCATTGAAAAATAAGATTACGGTTTTTGCTCTCAATGTTTTTATTCGATTTTTGCATTCAAAAATACTTTGAATGAGATCTTCTATCTCTGTTTGATAAATTGACTTTAAGAGTAAGACGAAAATAGCAGTATTCGCTCCGAGTTTTCGCGTTGCTTTAATTTAGCGCTTCGCCGTGGTCACGGGAGTTCGCTGCCTATCCCGGGGTTTCACGCACTTTACCCAAAATTGTGAGAAAACGGGAAAGAGAACGGAAATTCCAAGAACATACGATTCTAGATAATTAATTTTTCTATCGATTCGTATATAAATTGTGCCTGATAAACGTTTTTATCGAAAGATTTCGTGCGAGTTATAAAAATAAATGAGTTTTTCCTTATTCTTTCGCAAGCACACAATGTCAACGCATGCATTGGGGTGTGCAAAATGCCACATGCGGTAGACGCTAACAACATTTCTTTTGTTTTCGTTTTCCGTTCTCTCTGCGTAAACGTTGAATATAGATGGGTAGAAAATGTAAGTAAGTGTTACTACTTTGTAAAATAATTACTATTCATGTTTCAATAGAACGAGAAATCAGTAATGATTTTCATCGTTACTAGCTTTGACGCTTTGTTGAAAACGTAGCACATCCCTACATATGCGAGTTGTTCATAGCGAGAAAAGGAAAAAATAAAACATAAATAAAATGTTTAACAAAACTCGCACGAAATCTCGCGAAAGAAAAGTTCTCTAACTGATATTTTTCGCCAAATGCATAGTAAAATCATTTACCTACAATTGTATGTTTTTGATATTTCGTGAATCGGGTTAGTATTGGAGAAATTTGCAATTTAGGGTGAAATTTCGGCGACAAAGCAAGAGGAAGCAGTGAGTTGTCTCGCTTCGACCTGACCACGGCGAAGCGCTACCTTAACAGCAGTATTTAACAATTCTCAAACTTTTTTCTTAACCTCCCCAACAGAGCAAGAGATAGAAGGAGACGGATGCTTGAAATAGTCTGAGCGAGATTTAACCGGCACCTACAAAGTTTCGTGCTCGTGTTTCGCGCTATTTAATTAGGTTGCCTTCTGCCGCATGCACCAGAGTTGCTTAGTCGATAGAGAATCTCCACGCTAAGCAGAAGTTAGATGGCTCGTGTCCTGCCTCCGACGATTCTTTTTCGTAAATAATAATTAATCACTATTTCATAAATCTTTCATCACTCTCGGTCTGCTCCTCGATAATATCGATTGAACTAAAAAGAAAAGATTTCTTATTTTCATTCAAGGATTATTTTTTGATTAGCATTGTATTGTATGCAAAATAATATACACTAAGGTCTTTTTTTATGCGGTTTTTTATGCGACTTTTTTCATGCGAAGTTTCAGAGTTATGCCGTTTTTTATGCGAGTTTTAAAAGTTATGCGGTTTTTTATGCGGTACGTAAACTCGCATAAAAAAAATACTATTCGTGTATTCGTCAAGCTGGTAAAGTTCTGTCCAGTTAGAATCGGGAATCACTTTTGTGTGTTGCAGCGGCACAGAAAGTGACCGCTGCAAGAATTCTTTTACAGCGGTTTGTGCCCACTTTCTGTGGTATAAATTTCACGGTGTTTCGTGCTTGAGTCAAAAGTTATTCCAGATAGAAGCCGAGAGTAGAGAAAAAATTCTGTGCACCCTCTTTGATAATCTAACGTGGTACGCAATTGTACTAGCAGGTTTTGAAGAAGTACCAAGGATGCCTGCTCATCAGCGGCTTCCTGGCCAGAAATTCTGTATGGCGACGGCACGAGGAGTTGTTCCTGTGGAATTTAAGTTTGCTTTTATGGACAAATTTGTCAAAAAACTGATGATTTGGTTAGAGATATGCAGCTGCGGAACTTGGACTAAAATGTTTGTGACGAATAAGACGATGAACTCGAAGACCAAAGTGTTCGTGACGAGTGTACAAGGAATAATACCTCAAAAACCGCATACTACCTTCAATTAAAGACCATTAAAGTCTCGTGAAGTTTTGGTGAGATTTGGCGAGTTACCACTACAGCCGGAAGGCACCCAGTATTACCGCCATAATAACATAGATTTCATCGATAAAAATATAATCCACCCAACTACCCGCAGTTCCGTCCCATCGGGAAATTTGGGGCAATCATGAAGCGGAAGCTCAAGAAAAGTGGAAAAACGGCTCGGGACGTCCCAGTGAAACAATTGTGCCAAGGAAGTTGACTCCGGCAGTGTGCAGAGTTTGATGAGAGGAATCATAAAGAAAATGAGGATTTTCATTAGAAAAGAAGAAAAATGATTTGTATTGGTATTTTTTGCTTAAAGTACAGTGAATTACCTTTGTTTTGATGTTTCAACCTTATTTGTACGTCAATTCGGTACCGAGATACAGATAATGTTATTATTCCGGATTCTAAACGGACGTAACTTTATCAAGAGAATTGACGTATTCGGCAAAGCAGCATTTAATAAATTAACCTTCGGCGAAGCAGCAGTTAGTAAAATAACTCGACTTTCAGTTTGCAATTTCTTTGATTTTCTTTATCAGAAAAAAAGTTAGCTTCAGAAACCTATATCTTGAATCGATTCGAAAATTAAAAATTTCCGAAAACTTCTTAATTTCGGATATTTTCTCGCATGTTCACCAAAGTTGGCTGAGACGGATTCAATTAGCGGTGACGCCTCCTAGTTCACTAATTATCTGCAGTTGTGAAACTCGCTCTCGTCACCGTTTTCGAGAGGTTGAAGAAGTGCACACGGTCCGAATGAACGATGATATATTGCATCTGGCAAAGTATCACGCGCTGCCAACGAATGGCTCCAGTTTGTTATCGCCTAGTACGTGAGATTTAAAGAGTTTGATTTGCCCACTGTCTTCTTTGGCGTTGGAGGTGAACGATGAGAGTTCAACAACCATATGCCACAATCGCACCACAATAAAACCACCAGCACTCGATGGTTTCTTGTTTGCTGGAGCTCTACAGCAGGTAGCGATGTCTCCAACTGAATACGTACGTGATAGTATCAATGACTATCGCGGTTTGGTGAGTCTCGTGGTGGCCTGACGTGGATAATTATTCGACACGGAAAACAGTAGTTCGCAAAAGTAACGATAATCGATGTTCTATTTTCAAATCCAAACCGTAATGGTTGGAACCTACATCTACGCATATTTCAAATTCATCGAAAAATACTGTATGGAAATCGAATTTTATCAGTCAACAATGGAATACCGCACAATTATCTTATCACATAGTCTCTGTGTAGTAGTGAAATAGTCATAAAACAGTACGTCCGCGTCGTCGCCAGAAGGTTATTTAGTGCCAATATCAGAACCGCATGCCATACACCTTCAACACAAAGATTCCAACTCCTACACGGTAACCACAGGCTACGAATACGCCATACAGACCAGTAGGAATCTTCACCTAGTAAACATTTGTCTTTGTCTTGCTTGGCTAAGTGAGATCGAATCAACATCCTACAGAAAATTTGCAAACACTCGAATACTCGATTGCAGCTCTCTACGGAGTGCACAGAAAAGCTAAAACTACCAGTAAGCTCAGTTTGGTTCTGGTGATTAGCTGCAAAAACTGGAAAACTTCCGCTATTGAAAAGCACCTTGGCTCGTGGTTTACTCAAAACACAGGCAAGTGTAGGTCGAAATACGACGGACGGTTCGTGACTATTTTCGGGATTTGGAAGCCTACGTTGATTAGCTCAAATCGTTGGGAGTAAACAGAACAAATCGAACGAGACATAATTAGTATTCCGTTGTCATTGTGGGTAAACAATTAAACATGCATCGGTTCTTCAAAATTCCATCGCTGCCATTGGACTTCCAAATTTATAAGCAATCGACAAGTGAAATAAATCATTTATGCACACAGAGTTTGGAGTTCGCATCCTAAACAGCGCTGAGGCGCCGATGAGTTTTTCTGATGTTTAGCGCGTATAGTGATAAGTGCTATCTTGCATTTGGTTGGGACCACGAAGAAATATCACTCAGCCATAGTAGATGCTAATTATAAAATTGAATGTTAGAACCAATGACTAACCGTGGTGCCAACAGTGAACGATGAGTGCTTCGGAAAGGCGCACAGAAGAATCGAAGTAGGCTATTCGATACTGATCAAATTTTTTAGATTATGCTTTTCGAGATGCAAAGCAAGAAATATCGAATTTCAAGTACTTTTGTTGTTGGAACATCCAGCATAGTTTTCAACCAGGACCGTGCACAGAAATCATTCAATGGGGTGGTTCAAGAGTGGGTTCAAGGGTGAGGGGGGGAGGCGGTACAAGTGGGGTGAGGATTCAAGGGAGAGAGGGGGTTTCAAAAGGTGGAGAAGGCGCAAAAGTTTGGGTTTGAAGGAAAAAATATTCTTGGGTTCGGGTTTTTTTTATTTTTGATCGGGTACAGGTTGGGTTCGGGTTTAAGAAATTGCTTACCCGAGCATCTCTACTTCCAGCTAACTTCAAGATTCCGTTCAATAGTCTAACTTTAGGTAAAGTTAATTGAAGTAGTTTTCATAGGACACTTGCAAAAATATACTTAATGGTAAGATATGTCTACAAAATACAATATTTAACTGTTAAGCAGGATTGACTGAATTTCAGGTCGAATGCGATAATTTTAGGTAATTTAGCTAGTTGAACAAAATTCTCGCTATAGAGTTGTTTTTGCTTTTTGTGTTTTAACAACAATGAAAAGTGCAAATGGAAGAAAATATTTAAAACAATTCAAAGTTAAGTAAAAAATATTCCGAATATCAGATCGATAGAAAACGATATTGACCCGATCGTAGGGATACGATCGAGGCGCCATGGAACAATCCTGCATCATTTGCATCAACACCTCGTGTCGAGGTCACCCCTATAGCGTGCACTCAAAAAAAAAAATAATCACATCATAGTTACGTGAAATGTTAGGTGAATTTTTTCCACCCTACTTTTCACGTAGTTTTCAATGGACAGGCATTTAGTAGCTATTTAATGCGCAATCCCGCAATAGTTTCGTTAATATAATGTAGTAGGTGTTCATACCACATTCACCTTCTAAGTAGACAATTTTTATTTTAAATATTAATAAATGCCACATGTAATTGAAATGTATTTGACTTGATATTGCGGCAACATTTATCTCAAGTCATGCTAACAGTTCGGCTGAAAAGTTCGTATCGTTTAATAGAAACACACATTTTTTTGCCAAAATTCGTTTTTATTATTCAACATAATTGCCATCAGAGGCGATACAGCGATTATAGCGATCTTTAAACTTTTCGATACCATTTTTGTAGTACGATTTGTCCTTTGCCTCAAAATAGGCCTCAGTTTCAGCGATTACCTCTTCATTGCTTCAAAATTTTTTACCAGCGAGCATTCTCTTGAGATCTGAGAACAGGAAAAAGTCACTGGGGGCCAAATCTGGAGAATACGGTGGATGAGAGAGCAATTCGAAGCCCAATTCGTTCAATTTCAGCATGGTTTTCATCGACTTGTGACACGGTGCATTGTCTTGATGAAACAAAACTTTTTTCTTCTTCAAATGAGGCCGATATTTTTAAATTTCGTCCTTCAAACGCTCTAATAACGCTACATAATAGTCACTGTTAATGGTTTTTCCCTTTTCAAGGTAGTCGATGAAAATTATACCATGCGAATCCCAAAATACAGATGCCATAACCTTACCGGCCGATTGTTGAGTCTTTCCACGCTTTGGGTTCGGTTCATCGCGTGCAGTCCACTCAGCTGACTGTCGATTGGATTCTGGAGTGAAGTGATGGAGCCATGTTTCGTTCATTGTTATATATCGACGAAAAAAATCGGTTTTATTTCGATATAACAGCTCAAAACACTGCTCAGAATCATCAATTCGTTGTTGTTTTTGATCGATTGTGAGCTCACGCGGCACCCATTTTGCACAAAGCTTTCTCATATCCAAATATTCGTGAATAATATGTCCAACACGTTCCTTTGATATCTTTAGGGTGTCAGCTATATCGATCAACTTCACTTTACGGTCATTGAAAATCATTTTGTGGATTTTTTTCACGTTTTCATCGGTAACAGCCTCTTTTGGACGTCCACTGCGTTTATCAGCGGCACTTTTTTTCATCAAAAAGTAGTGTTTCATCAACACACGAAATTCCTTTTTTTCACAATAACAAAAGTAGCTTCACTCAAAATGCAATATCTCACAAACTAATAATCAGACAGCTGTCAAATTTATACACGTATCTTTTGAAGGTTGGTACTAACTGAAAATGGTATGGATTTATTACTAGTGGCGCCCTCTCATAGAAATTATACGAACTTTTCAGCCGATCTGTTACCTTCTATATGATACTTTGTAGAAATCTGCATGAAGGTTTGTTTCACAACACCTGTAGGTGTGACGGGAGATTCTTATGATAACAAAAAAATTATTTGAAGTGACCAGTGCTTTCATCATTCATTCATCAATGCGAGGAACGAGCAAAAAAAGCGTTCAGTGCAGCTATAGCACTCATACCAACAGACTGAGTTACCGGCTTCGATGCTGAAAATATACACGAGCAAACAGAGTGGAGAACGAACCATTCCATACATACTTGCCGACGAGCGTGCTCTATTACGTTTAATAGTATTGAACCTTCCTGAAAAACAGTATTAAGTATTCTCTTTTCTCTCAAATATAGGCAACTCGTTCAAACAATTCCTCGGTAGTATAAGTGATTCAAGCACACTATCGTTGGTGAACCATTCATCATCAAAGAATACTGTTGAATTTGAATGTAAAAATAATTTAAATCATTAATGTATTCAAGCATAAAAAAATAAATTTAGAAGGTTTCACGCTGCTGTAGATTTTCCACATCATTTTTTACTACCAGTAGCTATGTTAATGTTGTTTATGAGATCTTAACTGCAAGCAATGGCCAAACAGAGTGAAGAAGAAGAAGTAAGCTTCATCTGTGCTTAACGATTTCACTGCTCACTCGTTGGGCTAGTAACCACATGAAGAGATTCATGTATGTACAGCCGACGATGAAGAACCAACAATACACTCTCGTTGCTTCGCTCACTAATGTAAAAGAGAATGAGCAACAAGTAATACTTCTATACGCTTACCTTCCAAGTACAGAAGAGCTTTGATTCACTAATACATACCAATGTGAACCAACTCCGTCTGCTTAGAAGTGTCTGACGAATGGTTCAGTTGCTGGTGCATTCATGAACCATGAAGCGAATGAATGATGCTTACTTTTATTCAGTTCATTCATTTTCCAAGCACTGGAAGTGACTGAAAAGTTCACCCTCTCGAGCTTAGTTTCACCCGGTAAACTGATCAGTTCTTCAGTTAATCGGTCAGTCCGTCAGTTTTATTTCGACCAGAATAATGTGCCTCCATGGAAAAAAATTGATGAAACTGGCATGAAGACAAAACGCAAAACTGAAAGGTCACCACACACGCTCAGTTCAGTGAATCGTTCAGTTTTTTATTCCGTCCAAGGTTCATTTAGACTGTCCGGAAAACTGAGCGTGTATGGGCTGCTTAAGAGATGTTCGTATAACATCTATCTTCATCACATAAAATACTCAATTTGATGTTCCAAACTATATTACGTGATTCTTCAATTAACTCGAACGTGAATATTTATTTGAGTGAGTTATTGGGTTTAACACGAATATGACTTAACCTCACAAAAATCGCTGAATGAACCTCATTTGACAGCTCACGGTGATTTGTTCACGTGTTCATTCTAATTTGAATATTAGGTTTTGCACGAACATGACATAACCTCACAAAAATGAATAGAATGAACTTTTTTTGACAGTCGACGTGTACTTGTTTACAGTTTAAAAATTCATCAGAAGTTCATCGGTCGAATGTAAAAATTGCAAGTCGCCTCACACTCAACAGATTCATACATATATCGCTCCTAGATGCTGGAAACACATACAGGGCAATCTTTTTAGTTATTTTCACTGTGGAATACGTTTTCAACAGACACTTTTTCGTCATTTTTTCAATTTTTAACTTGCAGTCGCAAAACAAAACAAGTACACGGCAACTGTCAAAGATGAACTTGATTCATCGGCAATTCATTTATGTCGTCATCGTGCAAAACCTAATTAGGTTTTTTACCGTCACTGCTAATCTCAATCGGATGAACACATTTTGACAATTCAGCGGTACTGCTTGTAAACAAACTTTTTTGTTTGTTTGTCTGTTGACAAATGGATGAGAACGTTCACGGTCCATATCGCCTAAATAGAGCTTCAAAACATTTATTAACGATTCGTTTCAGAGATTTATTGAATAAAAGTAGCTAGTTGTGAAGAGTAAAGATGATTGTTTGAGATGTGTTCCTCGATTTTATTCAAACTTGTTTGTCAAAAATGAATTCTTGTTCATTTGTGACGTCACGATAAAAAATCTAATATGCTATTAGGTTTTGCTCGAACATAACATAACCTCACAAAAATGAACATAATGTACTTTTTTTGACAGCCGCCGATGTTTTGTTTACAGTTTAAAAGTTCATCAGAGGTTCATCGTTTGAATTTAAAAATTGCAAATCGCCTCACACTAAATAGACTTATCGATTTAAAACAGCAAAATTGTTTCATTTAATACTACTGCATTAAAAGATAAAGATTTACTATTTGGCCACTAATGTCACGAGATAGTAACGTGGTCGAAAAAAAGGCGCATCGAAGTCAAATTTGGACAAACGTATTTCCAAAATTTTTCTAGCAAAAAAATAGGTATCAATCACAGATTGCACAAAGAAAAGTGTGGATTCACAATGCTCCATAATGCGTAATTTTTCGAAGTTTTATTTTTATTTATTTATTTATTTATTCAATCAACAGACAAATTTAAGTCCTAATGATTGTTTCTAAGAATATTTAAAAATTTTTCTCTTATTCGGTGCGGGAAAAATGAAAATCAAATCCCGTAGAAACATCGTTGAAGGTTCGTTGCAATCCAATGACGGCACCGTTGATTCTGTAGTTAGTTAGACGTAGAGGCAATATGAGGAGGTTGTTGTTGCGGAGAGCTCTGGAACGAACATTGATGTTGATTTGACTAAGAAGTGCTGGGCAATCGATATTGTTCGTCAAGACATCGGCAATCAGCATTGCACGGAACAGGTCACGACGCACTTGCAAAGTATCGAGCCCGATAAGCATCCCACGGCTTTCGTAGCTCGGCAGCTGATGAGGGTTGGTCCAGGGCAATTTGAGAAGAGCGAAACGAACGAAACGTCGTTGGATTGACTCAATTCTGAGAACACCGGTAACATAGTGAGGCTTCCATATCACCGAGCAGTATTCGAGTGTTGAGCGAACAAGTGAGCAGTAGAGCGACTTCAAACAGTATATCTGTGAAGCGCTTAGCATTTCTCATAACAAATCCCAAGCAACGAGAAGCCTTCGTAACTATGTAACCAATATGCTGCTTGTAATTCATTTGTTCGTCTAGATAAACTCCAAGATCTTCGACACAGTTGACTCTGTCAATCGCTGCATCATTGAGTCAATAATCAAACCGCAAAGGGTCTTTCTTACGAGTGAATGTGATAATAGAGCATTTGCTAATGTTTAAAGTCATTCGGTTGATCTCGCACCACCTTGAAAAAATGGTCAGTTGATGCTGAAGGTATGAAGCATCCTCTGCACTCTTGATTATTTGGTATAACTTTAAGTCATCAGCAAAAGATAGTCGTGGGCCTTCCAGTGAGTAATTTACATCGTTGAAATAAAGGAGGAAAATCAGTGGACCGAGATGACTTCCTTGTGGTATTCCGGAAAAAGTAAAGAATTCCTGCGATAGACTGTCATTGATTTTAACCGCCAGCCGTCGATTGCAGAGATACGATTGCATCCATCGAAGAATACTGGAACCGAAACCCAGCCTATCCAGTTTGGCGATCGTGATAGCGTGATTGATTTTATCAAAAGCTGCGGAGAGATCCGTGTAAATAGCATCCGTTCGGAAGCCATTAGACATAGCATCCAAGTTCTACGGAAAGCAAAAATGTCCAAAACCCAACCAAATGTTGACAGATTTCGGAAAAACTTGGGCTCAGAATCGACGCGACGACCTATTGAGCAAAAATGGCTTGTGCATAGGTGTCAAAATATGCGTCAAACTTAACTACAAAAGACTTCTGGAGGTCACAATTTCACACTGTTAAACGACAGCCAGATGTCTCAAATTAGGAGAAGTCAGTGAGTTCTTGTGTAGTTTGTTAGAAGGAGTACTATCAATAAACCAGTGCCCGATTTGTGCTAAAGGTGGAAGGAAAATTGCAGAAGGAGAATAGTGGAACAGATGACATCAACCAAATTTTCAAAAGGACTGCATGAAAATGAACAAATCCATCGACAGAATGGTTGTCCAAAACCTTACGAAAAATGTCAAAAAAAGTTACGAAAATAGTTTTGCTGGAGGCAACTCGGAAAAAATAATACTACGTTCAGTGGAAAAATTAATAACTTTGGTCGTTCCCCAAATCATCTCAAAAGTTCATGCCATTAACTTGTGGAGTATCGTAAAGTAAAATTTCTGGACATAGCTGACATTGTGAAGATATCGAAAGGAATAGTATTCACCATTTTGTATGTGGGTGCCGCGTTTTCTCACAGATGATCCCATGTACCGTACAACAAGTCAATCTTAACGATGGCTTAATTTCATGAATTTAAATTCGAACTGCTACCGCACTCCACGTGTATAGTCTTCAACTATTTTTTTCTCTTCACAGATTTGAAATTCCAACTTACTGGCAAGAGAATTGCATCGAATAAATGCTGAGACTGAAGCGTTTTATGAGGCTAATATGAAATCATGGCATAAAATTTGGTGCAGGGACGGCTTTCTAACCGTCAACAGATAGTACTTTTTTGCAATGTTGCACACATTCTTCGCTTAACTAATTCATTCATCCATCTTCAGTGCACTCTTTCTTATATAACTCACACCCGTCTCGAATAACGTTGAATAGTTCACCGCGCAAAAGAGCGAAGCGTGAAAATGACTCGGCAATACTCGTGAAAAACCCGAACCCCTACCAATACATTCTTCGTTGATGGGATACATCGTGCATGTTCGTTTTATACATTTGTTCGTTATTCGTATATTTTTTCCACTTCTCGAATTGTTTCGAATATCGCTATTACGATGATCATGTGAATTCATTCTTCGCGAAGCATTCTTCATCCATTAAATTCATCAAACCTCGGTAGGTAGCAGTAATGGGAGTGGTACTAATACAGACGAAGCCGTTTTAATATGCTTGCTTCGAAGGCTTCCTCGAACGATCATAGCGAGTGAGTTTTGACGATTATCATTGCACGAATACTCGTTCTTCATTCACTTATAGTCATTCGGGGATTAGTTTTGAGCGAATATTAACTGCAAAGAATAGACCTTCATGCAAGCAGTGAAGCAGCGTCGGCTGCGTTCGCACCTGAATGTACGAACAAGTCCGAATATCAGACCGATTATCGAGCAAAGGCGAAAGGAAGCGAACGATGATCATTGACGTTCGTTGCATTTTTGATATGCAAGCCACATTGCATTTTGTGCACGAGCACCGGTTTGTGATATGTGCACATAACTAATTTCTTAAATTTCCTTTTGACATAAATACGTCTTATTTTACTATGGGTCGCCTTTTCAAAATTCACTCTGTAAGAGAATGGGTAGAACTAAATCGAGAATATTCAACGTAGCAACATAATTTTGTCTTCATATCATAGGAAATATGATCAGCAATTTATGATAAAATTTTCAGTAGTATGAAATAACTCAAAACTGAAGTTTTCGCAAATGTTTGGTATGAACGAGCATAAAGGTGGAATTCAGTGCTAAAATAGGGCGTGTAAATTTTCAACCGCATGAATTGAACGAATCATCAGACAAAGAGTATCGTGCAAAATCGACAATAGAAATACGTAATATTTGCAGTGATTGACTGCAGTGGCCTAAAATGTTTTGTTCGCTAGTAAAGTAGACACTAACTATGTATGGTTTTAAACCATGAGTATTTTCATCTCCTATCATCTTCCAAGTTACCATGCTAGATGCAAACTGATTGATCTCGTATTGTTATCTGTCCGTCGCGATGTCAGCAAGGCTACTTTTGTGGCAGATATCCTCCAATCATGAATAGACTGCTTCGAGCTCTTACAGCTTTCACAAATAGATATCCATCGCCGTAATCTTCGAAACTATTCTTTTCTTAGGATCCCCTTTGCTAGAACTAATTATGAGTAAAAAGAGCCTTTTGTCAGCATGTGCCGAATGTTTCAATTCACTGTTCCAATTCATTCGACTTTAATCTATCACAAAACGTTGTCAAGAAACTGTTCCTAAGGTTACTATCTAATTAGTTTTAGTTAGTTTAGAAATACTATGTTTAAGTGAAATGTATCATTTGGATGATTGTAATCTGTTCTGATGCAAAATAGAGGAGGTTTTACGCCTGTTGGAAAGTAAGTTTGACAGAAACTAACTCTACCGGGCTTTTCCCTGCTCCAAATAAACAAATAAACAAATATCAGTATATAAGTGAATAGTATTCTTCCCTTTCTCTTGAGTTTTTGAACGTATAATATTCGTAAAATCGAAGTGCTTTCGGTGTGTGGATGTTCTTTCAAATAGCTATACAATCTGTATTTTCGAGATGGGTCATCACAATTTGATTAAAATTTAATCGATTTTGTCCCCTACACAACCTCGTATTTTTTTTTGCTCTCGTATGGTCAGCCTTATAAATGTACCGTTTCAATTATGCAAGTGAAGTATTGAAACTTTTCCAAATTCATACAACCAATCAAGATTATCGCGATTTGTGGAAAATCATGCCAGTTTTATTCGCATTCATGTCATCCAGTTATGTGTCTGACATTACCCTTCCGCTTTTTTCGCCTTTCTCTATAGAAAATGGGTGAACCGATGTTAACAAGCTTAGATTCATTTGAAAGCTACTATAAGTGACGTAACCGATAGAACGCGTCGTTTGTTTGCAGAGCCGATTTTAACAAGCTTAGGCTCGTTTGAAAGCTATTATTGGGTCATTATTCAAGTTCGGAAATGAAATAGTTGTGACTTATGGGTTCGGAGTTATGATGGTATAAGTGACGTAACCGACGAAACGCGTTGTTTTTTACCGCTCAATTTTCTCAGAGATTGCAGAGCCGATTTCAACAAGCTTAGGCTCGTTTGAAAGCTACAATTAGTTAAGTGATTAGTGCTACGAACCTATCGACACTAAGAATACTTCTAGATCATGTTAAAGTAGTTGTAGTAACAGAAAGAACATTACTAAAATGCTTTGATATCCGTTTTTATCGGGCAGAATTTTTGTTTGAAGATAGTAATAAATATATTGAGCTAGTTGCCATACGAGACGCTTTCTTAGCTAAACTTTTCAACCTACATTCTCATTTTTGTTTCTTCATTTTTTCAGAGCGATGAGCTACCAGTGCATACTGGTACTCACGCTGTCGCTGCTGGCGACTAGCGTGAGTTTAGCGAATCCATCCCCGGATAAGGCTGCCGCCAGTACCAGTGCGCTGCCGAAAGCCCAGGATCCGCTATTCAACAAGATGCTTGCCGAGAAGTCGTCGGATATTCCGATGGCTCAGAATCCTATATTCAATAAGATGCTGCCAGAGGCAGACTCGAAGGAGAACTTCATCGAGCATGACGAAGATTCGGTGCAACCACCCAAAAAGGCAGTCGATCTAAATCCTAAATACGCCCAACATGCAGCTGCGCTGAAAAAGGGTGCTAAATTAGAGGTGGCTAAAGCGGAATCTACAACAATTGGTAAGTGCGAATAAAAATGTTATTCTGTCAATTTCATAAAACATTTCTTCACTTAATATTTTAGGAATCGTTCCTGTCGACAAGGCTGAAATCAAGGACAGTTTTGACGATGACGATAGCTACGAAGATGAAGGTGATCTACTGCCTGAAGACAGCAAAAAAACGGTAAGATGAGAAGGATATTTTTTTCCGATACGATTTCTTCAAAAGTACAAAACCACAAATGTATTCTCCTAAAGGAAGAATCTGTAGAGCAATCAGGAGAGCGGGTGGTAGAGCAAATAGAAGACGAAGTTGAAATTCTACCCCAGATCGAGGACCTTTCAGATGTTAAATTTTCTCAACCTGCGGTAGCCGATAGCGCACAGGTTAAATAACTGTTTGAGTTGCCCTTTTGATCGATGTCAATTCACTTGTGCCACTGTCCTTTTCTATTCACATTGATATAATTCATTGACCAACACTCTGCTTATGCGTCCACAAATCAATGCGATCCCTTACAACCTCCTAACCTTACGAATTCCCTTCTTAGCAAGATGTCGTTAAGCCGAAGAAGCCAACATCAAACACCAGTACGATGAAATCGACTGGCTCTTCCAGCACAACTGCTTCTGATAGCGAATACTACAATGACGATGACGACGATAGTGAAGAGCTGGAAGATGAGAAGATCGATCCTCTTGCTATTGAAAAAATGCTCGCAAAGCACTCTGTAAGTCAACCAGTGCTTCTTATTTGCCTTATTCGCTCACACAATCATTCACAATGTTGTAACTGACATCCCGAGATCATACAAATACGAAACACCTGTAAACCCGCTGCTTACGAATCTTCTTATCTTTTGTAATCATTTTACTCTAAAGCCGAAAACAACCGAAGCTCCTAAGGTAACAACGGCCAAAGCTACCAAAACTTCTGGCATACCAAAAACGTCATCGACTGGCAAGACTACTGCCGTAGACAACGAGATACTAGATGATATCGACGACGACGATGAAGACTATCAGTACGACGATGATGATGACGACTCCGAAGACGAGAAGATCGACTTCGATGCGGTAAACAAACTGTTAGCCCAGAAGAAAAAGAAGCAAAAAGAAACGGTTGCCACTGGAACTGCTACTAGGAAAAAATCTGACAGCAAAAATGCTGTAAGTTGAGCTCTCTCTCTAATAATGGCGTGTGTGTGTTAGGCAACTTTTGTGCTGCTTGGAATTTTAACAATTTAACCATCCAGGGACTTCTACACACAAAGTTTTTGATTAAAAAAAAGAATTTATGCTAACTGGTGAACCTGTTATTAACCAATTGGGGCATTTTTTCTATTAAACAGAAACCGCAACAGAGCTAGTAAACTGAATAATTTCTCGTTCTTAATTTCACACAGAATTACCCAGAGTACTACTACTACGACGACGGAGATGATGATGACGACTACAACTTGGAAGAGCAAGTCCACCACTGTCCACGGGACTGCATCTGTGAGCGTAATATGCACGCTTATTTGGTAGCTACATGCAGCCGCTTGGACCTTGATACCCAGAAGTTCTCGCCATCGATCACCGATCTTCAAGTCCTGGATGTCGGTCCGAAATATCCGATCGTCTTGAGTGCTGAGTTTTTCAAACAAATCGGACTTTCACACGTCATTTCGATCAAAATCAGCAACTGTACCATCGAATACATCAGTCCATCCGCTTTCGCTGGTCTAGATGATCTGTACTCGGTGAATCTGACCAATTCCGGCATCGATATGCTGCACCCGGATACTTTCGCTAATAATACTAAGCTGCGACTTCTGACGCTCTCCGGAAATGACCTGAGTGCGATGCAGAGTGTCAACTACAATACCCCCTATACCGAATACATGCTCAAGGCACCGTCGATCGAGGAGCTGGACATCTCCAAGTGTAATCTGCAAGCTCTTCAGCCTACTGCTTTTATTGAACTTAAAAACATCATCTACATCAATTTGGCCGACAATAAACTGAAGACGCTGCCGGAGGGTATCTTTGATAAGGTGGAAACCATCGAAGAGCTTGATCTTTCCATGAACAGTATCGCTGAGTTACCTAAGAACATCTTCAACAAAACATCATTGGCCATCCTTCATCTCAAGTATAACATGATCAGTAGCAATCTGGACTTCGTTACAGTCGATCTACAAAAGCTGGACTTGAGCTACTGCCAGATCCGCAACATCAATGGTCAAATGTTCAAGGGTATGGAAGGACTCACGAATTTGATCATGAAGGGTAACCGTATCAAGAAGATCAATCAAATCGCATTCACTTCGTTGAAGAGCCTTCGTCAAATCGATCTTTCTCAAAACTATCTGGAACAAATCTCGGCTCTAACCTTCCTGGGCAACAAGGATCTGGATGTTATAAAACTGAACGACAATCCGCGTCTGAAGCAGTTGCCATCCGAAGGCTTCCAAAGCTCATGGGGAACGTTTAATACCTACTTCCTGGATGTGTCCAACTGTGACATTTCGGAATTGGCAAACAACACGTTCAAGACGATGCCACAGCTGACGCGACTGAACTTGGCGTGGAATAACTTGCAAACCGTCGGTCCCGCTGTGCTGAGTCCGCTGGATAAGCTGATGGAGCTGGATTTGAGCAACAACTTGATTACCGATCTCAGTGAGCAAACATTCCTTCAGAATCGTAATCTGAATAAGGTGAGTTTTGTCAAACTGTTTTTTTTTATCAATTTTGTTAACTGGAAAACTAAAATGTTTAATTTCACCCCACAGCTCAACCTATCCGGTAATCAAATTTCGCGACTTCCGGCAAAGGTCTTCCTGCCGTTACAGTACCTGAATCATCTGGATGTTAGCGATTGTGACCTTCGCACCATATGGGAGAGCTCTGCTCCGAACGCCAAGAACCCGAAGGTTCTCCCGAACTTGAAGCTTCTGAATGCGTCGTTCAACGAAATTTCCACTGTCTATGTTTCGGATCTTGAGTCTCTTGCCAGCCTGCGCATCCTGGATGTGAAAAACAACTCACTGAAGTGCAATCAACACTTCAAGTCGCTTATCAAGTGGCTCGGAATTAAGAAAGTGTCTCTAGGCGATGCCAACAAGGAACAACGCACACACGCTGAGTTGAATGCTTACATTACGGACAACTCGGCGCCATTGGTTGAGTGGAGCCAATTTGCTCAGGAAATTTGCCAAGCCACGAAGGCTAATGGTGCTGATTCTCCGGTTGCAATTAAGGACAGCGAATTAGACGAAGATGATGAAGACGACGATGACGATGACATTGAAGAGGACGAATCGGAAGATGACGATGATTACTCTGAAGAGCAGAACACGAAGAAGGAAGATGTTGTAGACAGCAAGGATGAACTAGATCAGTACTACGATGGTGTGGATGACGTTGATGATGATGAAGATGATGACAATGTGATCAACGCCGCTAATGGAATGCAGAAGATTGAAGAAACCATCCTCATTGGAAAGACAAAGTCTGATGATCCGCTAGAGGAGGAAGTTTTAATTCTGGACAACAATGCATTACTGCAAATCAGTGGCTTGTGGCTTCCGATCTTCTGCATTGCCATGGGTCTCGTCGTGATCTGTGTGGCCATCAGTAGGATCTTTGCGATCATGATGCGAAAACGAGGCGAACGATACCGTCAAGCGCTGTTGGCTTCCAAAAACTCGATTGTATACCAGAAACTGACGGAGGATATTGCGACACCTAAAACTCCCAAAGTGCATCGATACGCTCCGATACAGCAGGTCTAGGAGGCAGCGAATTGTGACCTTTTTCACAACTACTTAACAAACAAACCAGATGTAGGCTTCCATAAGTAGTCATCTATTTATTAGTGAGATGACACACTTCCAAAAGCTGCTTTACAAAAGATTTCCAGTCCTTCTACAATACAGTCAGCTATTTACGATTTTCTGTAACAAATTATTCTAGTAGTAAGAAACCTAGTAAGAATTGAGGATTTATTGCACACATGGAAGTGTTCTTACAACAACGTGTGCTCGTTTTTGTGCACTATAAAACCTGAATTATTACCCAGGAACGGAGTACTTATGGCGAAAGATAGAAAAAGAAAGAGCAAACAAACAACTGTAAACGTATTTATTAAGTTTATCTTTTCTTTATCCTTTTACTAGATAACACCTAAAGCAATAGATTCGAACTGAAACTATATCGTACCAAGAGTACACACCTAAAATGCAAAGTAGCAGTGCAACCCAGAGTGTATTTTTTCTGTTGAACATTCCGTTGAACACCAAGAAGCTGATTAGATTTCCCTTCTAGTTGTTCCTGCATTTTCAGATTTATATGTAAAATTTTATTCAAATTGTATAGAAATTAACATAATTCAGCGATCCTGTTTACACCCCACTGAGGTATCTGAGGCAAAATAATCACCCAATAACACACCGGCAGAGATCAACTAGCAATATTACTATAGACTTCCACCATGTGCCATTAGATGAAAAATAACAACATAGCAACAAAAAAATAGAGCGAAAAAAAAATCTAATATTTTCACACGGTACTTTTCTTTGGGAGCCCAATTACTCATAGGATACAAGTAACGGTTATGGCCGATGGAGCAACAACAAACAAGGCTGGAAATAATATGGTGAAACAATAGTTGTAGAGTCTGTCACAGAAGATAACAAAGTGAAAATTTCAGTAATTATTTTTCTTTAAATTATTGTGCAAACATTTTTACAACTTATTACAATTTGTCGTTTGTTTTGATAAAATAAAGCGGTTTTATCAAACGAACTGGGACTGTTTTCTTCGCGAACTGAAAAGAAAGATTATGATATTATTTCTGGTGTGAGCTATCGTTTCCAGTGATGCTGGTACCGTAACACTTTTCTGATGATTAAATACTAATCTCATTAATCGAATATATTTTACAGATTACATTAGCAAACGTTGGAACTCAAATTTGACTATAATACATCGAATGTAATAAAAGGTGATTTTTTTTTGCTGGTATCTTTTGGGCAACACTGTTGTTGACAGATCACGCGTGAATCGTGCCTTGTGTTATTGTCAAACTTGTTCAATTTGGAAAAAAATGTGTGCAGCTACGAAGCTCATTTCTTGTTGAATGGATACGTCAATAAACAAAATTGTCGGATCTAGAATGAAGATCAGTCAGAGGCATCCCAGAAAAGCCACTATTTGGTGTGGATTATTTCAATAAAGATTTCATCAAAATTCTCAATTTTTTTTAAATCGAATCCTATGCCTCTTAAAAAATTGCCCTTTATAACAAAAATCGTCAATGTAGGATTTAAGGGCTGAAGCCAGTAGGTCGTGTAAAATCACGTGGCTCGCTGTGCGTATTACATTTCTCTCCATGCTCTCTCGCAAATGTGCAAAATGTCTCTCAATGTGGCCGAGTGGCCAAGAAAGTTTCGATATTTTCGGTTACAAGTTTGACTACATCACATAAAGCTATCGCTTGTTTGGCAGCCTTCGTTACGTTACGTTACGTTTGGCAGTTTCGTTACGTTACCAGGGAACTGGAGCAGAAAACAATGGCGTCGCCATAGAAATCGACTTACCTTCACAAAAATAACATTCACTTCATTTTTAATCGCGACAACATATATGTTTTTATGCACTAATCGCTTCTAAATTAAATTATCTAGACATTTTCAGGATAGATTTTTGATCCATGCTTTTGGAGGCGAGATATTCAATGAACAAGTTGAAAGACGGTGTTTTCAGCTATGCAATTCTTCCTTCAGAAAAAAGACTTTCCCGACCGCTAAAGTCAATGAATCATACTGAAATTTTCACAGATATTATACTTTTTTAAGAGTTTGTCAGTTGGGTTTTTTGATATTCGTCACCGTTTCTGAGAAAATCAGATTTAAAGCGGGAAAATAGCCCTCTAAATCACACTAAAACACACTGGCCTCAGCCCTTAAGAGTAGTTAATGATTTCAAAATGACCTATAAGGAGCACACAGAATACATTATTTCTAAAGTGTCCAGGTTTGTTGGCTTTATTCTTCATATTTCAAAGAATCTAAGAATTCGAAAATGACAATTAGTAACATATATAAACTTGTTCATATCTGCACGTGTACTATTCTTGTAACTATCTCAGGTGTTGTTTTAATTTGGTAGCCATTTGCCTATCTGTGCGTATAGTAAACAATGTCAGCGGTAATGGTTGCTCCAAACAGCCGTGAAATTCGCTCGGTGATAAAATTTGTAATTAGAAAATAATGTTCAGCTGCTGTAAATGATTGAAAAGTACACGGGAGAGTCGGCAAGTTTGGGCCATTTTTCACGCATTTAAGTATATCTCCTTATCTTCATTGTAATTATTTTGTAAATTGATTCTTTTGAATATTATACATAAAAATTTAACTTGAAAATCTGTTGATACTTGCACTCTAGCTTTCTAGTATATCTCCTTATCTTCATTTGTTTTTTTTTTGTAACCTAATTCTTTTTTAGTTTATACATAAAAATTGAACTTGAAAATTTATAGATATTTGGCCCAAGGCACCCTCCATCTCGGGTACCTTGGGTCACAAGTATCATCGACACCCTTCATGTCGGGTACCTTTGGTCACAAGGATCATCATCTCGGTATGGGACCATAAGTTTATTTTAATTTGAGCTTTTGTTTATTAAATTCGTTTTGACCTTCTTTTGGCTTCTCCATTTCCGATACTTTCAAAATCGAAATTCGGAAACGGTTTAACAAAGTCAGTTAAATTCGCCTAATGGGTTGTTAACCATTTCATTAGATTCGAAATTTTCGAAAATCAGTGTAGCCATCTTAGAGAAATCGAAGTGCGCTCCAAATAAAATTTTTGCTTACCTTCCGGGATCGAAAAATAAAAAATAGTTGATTGGTCATCGACTATCAAAATCTGCAAACCCAATAAACCCGATTAATTTATGCGAAATTGTCATTTTAACACTAATCCCCTGATTCTCCGAAAGACTGAAAGATGGATCTGATTGATAAACAAGAATCTTAAGATTTCATATTTAAAACTTAGATGTAGGAAATCATTTCAGTCACCTACACTAAAAGAGAGTGACATTATTTTAATTTCGTTACACATACATCCATTACCTCCATATGTATTAATATACGTACGCATGTGTGCAAATATTTGTATTTCTTAAAGCATATACATATTAGTGAAGTAAAAGCAATCATTTATATGTATAAATATATACACATATATGTAGACGGGTGAGGTTCGTAAATGGGGGCTTGGGTGTATCATCCTGTAGTTTCGGAACCATAAGTCGGTTCCAAATGAAATTCAGAAACCTTATATGGGGGCATAGGATTACTGTTCATGCGAGTCTAAATTTGTAGAAATCAGTTTAGCCATCTCCAAGGAAATTTAGTGAAATTTGTTGCACATTTACTGATCTCGACGAACTGACTCGAATGGTATGTGGGTGTAAGAAATTTTGTTCTTCCATCAATTATTACTGTGAGAAGCTTAAATCAATATAAATATGGAATTGTTTTGAATTTGAAAATACTGCCATCTTCTTAATACTTATTTCATATTCGAACGATTATGTTGCCGCGCTAAAATCGAAACGAGACAAAATGTCATAAAAAAGGATGTTGTAGACAGTCTATTTGGTGTTTAGAAACAATTGCATACAACAGTATTGAAAGTCGTGTTTTACTTTGCTCCAAACAATCGCTTTATCATACAGCGTTTTAAGTTCCTACTGTTGAAATAAAAGGAAAATTCGCTTGCACAAAAATATCAAGATCTCCGTTAAAAATTGACGAATTTAAACAATCTGTGGCTTGTTGGATAGCTCATCCCGTGTGAAATCTAACTGTCAAAACGTATTTTGTTTCCAAGAACAATTGGGACATTTATTGCCAAAAAACTGAAAAATGTAAAAAAACAACGTGTTTTCTTGCTTACGTCAATTATACCATTATATCTCCGGAGCCGGAAGTGACAGCTAATTGATCTTCGAACTAGATCAATGGTCCAACAGTAGCTTTCACACGAGTTTGAGCTTGTTGAAATTGATTCAGTCAACTCCGACAAAATTAAGCGGTTGATAAAATCTTTGAAAAGTGCACTCAGACATTTTCCGATCTCGTCGAGATGAGTCGAATGGTATATATGAGATACTATGAATCTCCGAGTCTTCTTTCGAAACTGGGGTTTTCCAACGATTCTATTGCCACAAATATGAATCAAACAAAAAGAAACAACAACAAGAATAGTGCAATTTTGTGATTCAGAGGTTTCCCGTGATTCTCCCCGTTATTAGAAAAATCCTCACTTCAATGCTACGTAAAAACATATGTGATTTTTATCCACAAAACTTTTCTTGTGATACTTATGTGAAGTATAGGAAGCACAGAATGAACACAGGAACTCTTAGTCCAGATTTGTATCACACACTAAGCTAAATTTTCTTTTTCACATTATATGATATTCTAATGATTTTGCACTATTAGCATTTCCAATAATGGTTACAAGATGTGTTC
Source organism: Malaya genurostris (assembly GCF_030247185.1). NCBI lineage: Eukaryota > Metazoa > Arthropoda > Insecta > Diptera > Culicidae > Malaya > Malaya genurostris. The sequence continues at coordinate 231,233,844 of NC_080572.1, read as the reverse complement.
AACATCATGTCAAATATATGAGATAATCTTATGAAACATAAAACTCTTATTAACGTTATTTTCACAAGATTTCCATATAGCGAATGAAATTTCCAGTCTGAGTCAAATTTATTGGCGCGTCTTATAACCATTACTAGATATCCGCACAACATACATTGGAACAATCTATGAAGCGCATATTATATTCACTTCGAATTTATTTATATAGGTTCATATATACCATATGACTAGTTTTATAAAATTTATATATATATATATATATATATATATATATATATATATATATATATATATATATATATATATATATATATATATATATATATATATATATATATATATATATAACTTTCAATGGAGGTCATGCGAGGACTTTTCTTTGAGGATTCAAGCTGTACTAGTATTCCATTCGGTAAGGGAGCACCTCATGATATTTGCGAAAGAGAAGTGAGATCCCGAGACTGAAAATAAAAAAAATGAATCTTACTAAACAGATAGAGTAATGAAATGTACCGGATATATATTTCATGGTTTGTTAACGCTTATCCTTGAACGAAGTTGGATGTGCTGTCTTGTCAGCGATTTAAAATTACATTGAGATGCGAAACTTCCTGAAAAAATGGTCTGGAGCAGTTGATGAATATCGAGGACACAACTATTCACTCATTCAGTAATAGCCGTTCAACCGAGAAGGTTGTGTATAGAAGCGTACAGTTTAATAACGCTGGTTGGTTTACACGCGTTAAATACGACAACGGTTGAACTACAGGTAGAAACCTGTTGGCAGCAGCCGTTAAAACGTATAGTCGTGCTGCATAAGAGAGCCCTAGTGCTGGGCCAAGCTGGTGAAGGAAACATCAAAGGGCGTTTCCCAAACTCTACCCAGGCCGCAATATACAGCCACAAGTGCTGAGCAGGAGAGTGCAAAGGCACATCGAAGAGAAAAAGTGCAAAGGCACATAGAAGCAGGAGAGTGCAAAGGCACACCGGTGCGAAGGCACTTCGGTGCAGAAGCATATCGGTGCGGAGCACAAGGAAGAAGGAGACAAGACAACTCGGTCTTTCCACTGCCATACAACACGCAGGTATACACCGGTGACCTGCGCTGGTTACAGCTGGCGAAGACGAAAGCAAATCGGAATTCGAGTGGTGCTGGATGTCAGGTAGCAGTAGCATCACATCATATTCTATTGCTACAGTGAGCTTCAGCATTGTATCAACGTCCAGATACATCCAACAAGAACATCTAGAGCAACGAGGATCTACACGGCAGTGCAACAGAGATAGACAACAATTTCAAGGTAGAAGTTTTTTCTTTTCCTTTTGATTGAGTACTGTGTAGTGTTGGTTTCAAATTTTATTTTAAAGTTTAGTTAAAAATTTTAATGTAATGGATGAATCCATGGATGTAAATCCTAGCATGAATCCGATACCCCCACGAACGAAAAAATATCAGGAGAGCTCTTCTGGGCCTTGGATAGTCTTTTTTAGACGTATATCAAAGCCATTAAACATTTTTCAAATTAATAAAGGTTTGACATCACGATACTCTTCAATCAAAGAGATCATAAAAGTAAATAACGATAAAATTCGTGTTGTGGTAAATAATTTGAAACACGCGAATGATATTGTCTCTTCGGAACATTTCAATAAAGAGTATAAAGTTTACATACCCTCCAAAGATGTCGAAATTGACGGTGTTGTTACCGAAGCGAGTCTTTCGGTAGATGATTTACTCAAGCATGGTGTTGGTCGTTTCAAGAACTCTATGCTTGAGGGTGTGAAAATACTGGAGTGCAAAAAACTGTACTCAGTAGTTCATGAAGAGGAAAAAAAAGTTTATCGCCCATCAGACTCGTTTCGAGTGACATTTGCCGGGTCTGCGTTGCCGTCCCATGTCTATGTCGATAAAATTCGCCTCCCTGTTCGGCTTTTTGTTCCAAATGTAATGAATTGTACGAACTGCAAAAAATTCGGCCACACAGCTACTTACTGTAGTAATAAACCAAAATGTATTAAGTGTGAAGGGCCTCATAAAGATAATGATTGCAACAAGGAAATTGAAAAATGTATTTATTGTGGGAATAGTCCTCATGATGATATTTCAGTATGCACTGCATTTAAAGTGCACAAAGACAAAATTAAGCTTTCTTTAAAAGCACGGTCTAAGCGCACATATGCAGAAATGCTTAAAACGGTCATTGATGCCCCCCCTTTGGAAACCGAAAACGGGTTTTCAAATCTAGAGGAACCAGAGGACTCTGACTCTGACGAAAATAGTGAAGGTAATTCGTTTATCACTACCCAAGGGTCAGTTAAGAGAAAGAAGTCTTCCTCCAAATTACCAAAAAAGACACCTAAAATTTCATCTTCAAAAAAAGATCCCCGTGTTAAACAAAAAAAGTCAAAACCAAAGACTGTGCCTCCTGGTTTGTCAAATTCACAAACCAATCCAGGATCTAGTACAGAAAAAGATAATAATCCAGTGGGCTCCATTTCACAGCCACCAACAGGATTACTGAAGTTTTCGGAAATTGTTGAATGGATTTTCTCAGCATTCAATATATCTGAACCCTTAAAGACCCTCATAATGGCATTCCTTCCAATAGCTAGAACCTTTTTGAAGCAGTTATCAGCTCAATGGCCAATTGTCTCAGGTTTTGTATCTTTTGATGGATAATTTATCACCCGTCGCAAATGATACAATCACTGTCCTGCAGTGGAATTGTCGAAGCATCATGCCAAAACTTGATTCATTTAAAATATTATTGCATAGTCAAAAATGTGATGTATTTGCTTTATGCGAAACATGGCTTACTTCAAACATAGCTTTAAATTTTAATGATTTTAACATTATACGTCTCGATAGAGACTCTCCGTATGGTGGAGTGCTTTTGGGAATTAAGAAATGCTATTCCTTTTATAGATTAAACATCCCTTCAACTTCTAGTATAGAAGTTGTTGCTTGCCAAATAAACATTAAAGGCAAAGATATTTGCATAGCTTCGGTTTATATTCCTCCAAAAGCACAAGTTGGACAGCAACAGCTTAATGAAATGGTTGAAGCCCTTCCTGCACCACGATTGATTCTGGGGGATTTAAATTCGCACGGTATTATGTGGGGTTCCGTTTACAATGATAGCAGATCATCTTTAATACAAAACATTTGTGACAATTTTAGCATGACGGTATTAAATATGGGTAGCATGACACGGATCCCAAGACCTCCTGCACGCCCAAGTGCATTAGATCTATCTCTTTGCTCAACATCAATTCGACTAGATTGCACCTGGAAAATACTGCCTGATTTACACGGTAGCGATCATTTACCAATCATCATCTCAATTAGCAGTAGCAATTGCATTGCTACTTCCGCTAGTATTCCATATGATTTGACAAAAAATATCGACTGGATTAAATACCAAAGTAGTATCTCTAGTATTTTGAATTCAATGGAAGAGCTCCCTCCACTTGAAGAATATGACTTCCTCATTTGTTCGATTCTGGAGGCAGCAGAACAATCCCAAACTAAACGCTTTCCTGGGCCAACGACTAACAGAAGGCCTCCCAACCCCTGGTGGGACAAAGAGTGCTCAGAGGCTAAACTCGCAAAACAAAATGCTTGCAAGACGTTTCTAAAACGGGGAGGAGGAACTCCTCAGAATTTTGAAAAACTTATGGTTTTAGAAACCAAGTACAAGAGCATACTTCGAGCCAAAAAATGTAGCTATTGGAGACATTTTGTCGAAGGTTTGTCAAGAGATACCTCAATGAGCACTCTTTGGAACACGGCCAGACGAATGAGGAATCGTACCGTGGGCAATGAGAGTGATGAATACTCGAACCGATGGATATTTGACTTTGCTAGGAAAGTTTGCCCAGATTCTGTTCCTACGCAGAGCATTATACGGGAATCTCCTCCAAATAATGGTTTTATTAATAACCCATTTTCAATGATGGAATTTTCTATAGCACTCTTGTCTTGTAACAATAACGCTCCAGGGTTGGACAGAATTAAATTCAACTTGGTGAAGAATCTGCCCAACCTCGCAAAAAGACGTTTGTTGGAATTGTTCAACAAGTTTCTTGAGCAAAATATTGTTCCACCTGACTGGAGACAAGTGAAAGTTATCGCCATTCAAAAACCGGGGAAACCAGCTTCCAATCACAACTCATATAGACCCATTGCGATGTTGTCCTGCATCAGAAAATTGTTCGAAAAAATTATTCTACGACGTCTCGACACTTGGGTCGAGACGAACGGTTTGTTGTCAGATACTAAGTTTGGCTTCCGTAGAAATAAAGGGACGAATGATTGCCTTGCATTACTTTCGTCTGACATCCAAATTGCCTTCGCTCAAAAGCAACAAATGGCATCTGTATTTTTAGACATTAAAGGAGCATTTGATTCAGTTTCCATTGATGTTCTTTCAGACAAGCTTCACCAAAATGGACTCCCAGCGGTTATAAATAATTATTTGCACAACCTTTTGTCAGAGAAACACATGCATTTTTCACATGGCGATTTGGCAACACTCAGAAATAGTTACATGGGTCTCCCGCAAGGCTCATGCCTCAGTCCGCTCCTCTATAATTTTTACGTAAATGACATTGACAGCTGTCTAGTAACCCCATGTACACTAAGACAATTGGCAGATGATGGCGTGGTTTCAGTTACTGGACCCAAAGCTATTGATCTGCATAAACCATTGCAAGATACCTTAGATAACTTGTCCGATTGGGCTGTTCATCTTGGTATCGAATTCTCTGCGGAGAAAACAGAGTTAGTCGTCTTTTCAAGAAAGCATGATCCCGCGCAGCTTCAGCTCCATATGATGGGAAGAATGATCCAACAGGTTTTAACTTTTAAATACCTCGGGGTGTGGTTCGATTCCAAATGCACGTGGGGAGGACACATTAGGTATCTGATAACGAAATGCCAACAAAGAGTAAATTTTCTTCGAACAATAACAGGATCTTGGTGGGGTTCTCATCCGCAAGATCTAATAAAATTGTATCAAACAACGATACTTTCAGTGATGGAATATGGATGCGTTTGTTTTCGTTCCGCTGCAAACTCTCATTTTATCAAACTTGAGCGAATTCAGTACCGTTGTTTGCGAATTGCCTTAGGCTGCATGCATTCGACACATACAATGAGTCTTGAAGTTCTGGCGGGAGTTCTTCCATTAAAAGATCGATTTTGGGAGCTTTCATCACGCCTGCTAATAAGATGTGAGGTGCTGAATCCCATGGTAATTAATAATTTCGAACGACTAGTCGAGATTCGATCTCAAACAAAATTCATGACAGTATATTTTAACCATATGTCACAGGAAATCAACCCTTCAAGATATATTCCTATCCGTGTCAGCCTCCTAAATGTCCCTGACTCAACTTTATTTTTCGATACATCCATGCAGCGCGAAGTGCGTGGAATCCCGGATCATCTACGTTCGACGGAAATCCCAAAAATATTTTCAAGTAAGTTCAGGCATATTGACTCTGAGAAAATGTTTTACACGGACGGATCGCGAATTGAAGAAGCGACAGGGTTTGGTATGTTCAACAATAATGTTTCGGCCTCATTTAGGCTTCAAGAACCTGCATCTGTTTATATAGCAGAGCTAGCAGCAGTTCAATATAGTTTGAGTGTAATCGTCACATTAATTCCAAACCATTATTTCCTCTTCACAGATAGTCTGAGTGCAATTGAAGCCATTCGCTCAAACATGACTGGCAAGACTGAACCGTTTTTCCTGGGCAAAATAAAACAGTGCCTGAACGACATATTGAACAATAATTATCTAATCACTATAGTCTGGGTCCCGGCTCATTGCTCCATTCCTGGCAATGAAAGAGCCGATATTTTAGCCAAACGTGGTGCTATTGAGGGTGAAATTTATGAGCGACCGATTGCTTTCAACGAATTCTATAGCTCGTCTCGCCAAAGAACACTTGCCAGCTGGCAAGCTTCTTGGGATAAAGATGATCTGGGTCGGTGGATGCACTCAATTATTCCGAAAATATCGACAAAGGCATGGTTCAGGGGACTGGATGTGAGTAGAGATTTCATTCGTGTGATGTCTAGACTCATGTCCAATCACTACACGTTAGACGCACATCTCCTTCGAATTGGGCTCTCCGAGACTAATCATTGTGCTTGTGGCGAAGGTTATCGGGATATTGATCATGTCGTTTGGACATGCGTGGAGTATCGTGATGTCAGATCTCAACTAATAAATTCTTTGCGTACCCAAGGTAGACTATCCAATATCCCAGTTCGAGACATTCTTGCTTGTCGTGACCTTTCATACATGAAACTTATTTATCATTTCATAAAGAAAACTGGAGTTTCAATTTAATAAAGGCCCCTTTCAAGACTTAGTTCTGATCCCAGCTGCGTCCATGAGTTCAACCAATAGCTAAATTAGAATAAAAATAATGTAATGATACAAACAAACTCGAAACAGTTTATGAAATTATTAACAAAATGTCTGAAAATAACAGCTTATTTTATAATTTATAGAAGTTAATCGTTTGGTTCAAATAATATTTCCGAGTAGATTTCATAATTAATGACGAGTTACCTAAGATGATATTTAAGTAATAAGAGAATATGTTTTAATAAATGCAAAACGTTGTGACTATGTTAGAATTAAATTAGGATAAGAATATTATGTAAAAGTGATGCTACGGCGAAGAAAAACTTATGTAAACTGCCTTAAGAAATAAACGTATTTATGAAAAAAAAAAAAACAACTATTCACGACTTTCATCGGATTTCCATATAAATTATATGGGATATTTTTATAACTTTCATTATGATAACGTCCATTTAGATTTGACGTACACATTAAATAAAGATTATAAGTTTCCATATAATTTCTATGAATTATATTCTGCGTATGATTCATATGACAAATCTAATGAATATAAATAAGATTTTCATTTCAGTGCATAATATCTACGTGACTTTTGCGTAGATTCCATAGAATAATTTTGTGAAATTTATGCGAAGTTCATTTGAATTGTAATGTAAAATTAATTTCATCTCGACTTACTTTTTACCAGAATTTTACGTAATAGTCACATTATTTTCATGTAATTGTTACCAAGTTCTATATTGAATCTTGAAAACAAAATTGTATTGTGATTCAGATTCGTATTTTCGGTGCACAAATTCACGTAATACAAATTGGTCATGCAAATAAGTTGTTGATGGTTGGTTTCGTAGAGCCATTTCGTAAACTCAATAAATGGACCATTTGCTTATAAATTTTACTTCTGCTTCATACTAATATTAGATCTGAAAGTATAATAGAAATTAGCTAGACTTCATAACTGTCGATAAAATTAATGAGCAATTATTTACCCTAAAATCACTGTGATAAATACTGTAGAAGGGTCAAAAAGGATTTGAAATTCAAATAAGTGCGTGACACATAAAAGATATGTGACAACAGTAATAATTCTGACATATGGTTCATTTCATATTCAATCATGATCCGATGGTTGTTAAGAAGATCACGTAAACTCCGATGAGAAAGCCATTTTTGGAATCTATGTGTTTTGCCTTTCTCATATAGAAACGTTATGCAATCACTTGAAAAACCGACTTGTGAAAATTGGCCCGGAGGACCACGTGTCATATACCATTCGACTCAGTTCATCGAGCTGAGCAATATGTGCGTGTGTGTGTATAAGTCTGTGTATGTGTCAAAAAATCTCACTAGGTTTTCTCGGAGATGACTGAACCGATTTTGACAAACTTAGATTCAAATGAAATTCTCGTGGTTCCATACGGAATTTCTGAATTTCATTCGGATCCGACTACCGGTTCCGGAGTTATTGGGTAAAGTGTGTTCAATATTTTACACCGTCACTTAAACCGGCGAAACAAAACACGTAAAAAAATTTCTAAACTGGTCTCAAAACTACACAAATCGATAGTCATTATCAGTAGGCAACTAAACAAACCGATTCCGGCTATCCTGGTTCCCCGTATCCGGTTCTAGAAGTACCGGAAATAGTGGTCATATATAATAAAAGTGATCTCACTTACTTTTCTCAGCGATGGTTTGACCGATTTCCACAAACTTAGATTCAAATAAAACGTCTTCCGGTCCCATACGAAATTCCTGAGTTTCATCCGGATCCGACTTCCGGTTCCGGAATTATAGGGTAAAGTGTGTTCAATATTGTACACCGTCACTTAAACCGGCGAAACAAAAGACGTAAAAAATTTTCTAACCTGGTCTCAAAACTACACAAATCGATAGTCATTATCAGTAGGCAACTAAACAAACCGATTCCGGCTATCCTGGTTCCCCGTATCCGGTTCTAGAAGTACCGGAAATAGTGGTCATATATAATAAAAGTGATCTCACTTACTTTTCTCAGCGATGGTTTGACCGATTTCCACAAACTTAGATTCAAATAAAACGTCTTCCGGTCCCATACGAAATTCCTGAGTTTCATCCGGATCCGACTTCCGGTTCCGGAATTATAGGGTAAAGTGTGTTCAATATTGTACACCGTCACTTAAACCGGCGAAACAAAAAACGTAAAAAATTTTCTAACCTGGTCTCAAAACTACACAAATCGATAGTCATTATCAGTAGGCAACTAAACAAACCGATTCCGGCTATCCTGGTTCCCCGTATCCGGTTCTAGAAGTACCGGAAATAGTGGTCATATATAATAAAAGTGATCTCACTTACTTTTCTCAGCGATGGTTTGACCGATTTCCACAAACTTAGATTCAAATAAAACGTCTTCCGGTCCCATACGAAATTCCTGAGTTTCATCCGGATCCGACTTCCGGTTCCGGAATTATAGGGTAAAGTGTGTTCAATATTGTACACCGTCACTTAAACCGGCGAAACAAAAAACGTAAAAAATTTTCTAACCTGGTCTCAAAACTACACAAATCGATAGTCATTATCAGTAGGCACCTAAACAAACCGATTCCGACTATCCTGGTTCCCGGTATCCGGTTCCGGAAGTACCGGAAATATTTGTCATATATATCAAAATGGATCTCACTCACTTTTCTCAGTGATGGTTTGATCGATTTCCATTAACTTAGATTCAAATAAAACGTCTTCCGGTCCCATACGAAATTCCTGAGTTTCATCCGGATCCGACTTCCGGTTCCGGAGTTGTAGGGTAATTTAGAGTGCGTACTTGCAGAGTTTGTTTGTCATGTTAGTTGGTGGCTGTACGAACCGACTTTGATTATACCGGTTCTCGGGTTCCGGTCCAAAAGTGCATATAATAGTGAAACCATTTCGTTTTCTCAAGGATTACTCACGCAATCAAAGCACTGTTTTATTCTGTATGTTATGCACAAACAAACTCTTGGTTTCTTTCAAAAATCGAAGAGAAAAATTTTGAATAGAATACCACAATATTATATGTACATGAGAAAGGCATCATTACACCACTAGGTGGATTAAAACAGGTTTTTAACATTAGATTAACGTGTGGATTTTTTTTAGTGTAATTTATGAATACTCTTCATGTAAAACCGTACCCGTATTCAATGGTGATAGAGAAATTAGTTGAGGTTTATAACGCATCTGAAACAAACTCGTGGTACTACATTCCGATGCGGGGTTTTTGTTTCAATATATTTCGCAGCCGAGTCATAAGTGCACAGGACTAGTTGGGCTATTGATTCTATTGGCACTAGGCTCTTACAAGTTAGGTCTGAATCGTGTATCGCCATGGGTTTGCGAGACCAGCTCCTTATGCTGTAAACCAACTACCTTGAATTTGGGATAAATATTGATTAGGGTCGTAACGGCACCCTCATTCATCTCAGCTTCAGTGGTCATATTATATTGTACACCTGTTACTGTTCGATAAATGGACTTTAATAGTAAGTTGAAATTAGATGCATTCGCTTCGAGTTTTTTCGTCGCTATAACTGCAGTATGACACAATTTTCGATCTATTTTTTCTGCGGTATTGCTTCTTAGAGCCAAAGCAAATATGTTGTTCTCGATTTTGTCAGAATTCGTTAATTGGAAGTCAAGAAATCGACAAAACGGCATGGCTACTCTACTAATGAGATAACTATTGGTATTGCTGATAGTTTTAATATAATAAAATCACAATTGCACTATTAAATGGATTGGAACATATTTGTTTCAAAAGATATTCTCTGAAACTCGATTTCCTATGGAACATTCTATACTAAATAGCCTTCAAAAATATTTTCTCTTCAGCCCACTGTAATGTCGACTACTTCTGTGCTTCAGATCTTCGCTAAACTTTTACACAGTGTCAATCGGTCGGAGTTGGTTTTAAAGTCTGTTATGTTAACACCGATGCACAAAGTGGGACGATGAAATGAAGCAGAACAAAGAAAGTTTTCGGCTTTATTTGCATATACGATTTTCGGTGCGATTGCGATAATAAGATCATGAATCATTCTATCAGGGTAACAAATTTTCCATCTTTTGAAACTTCTCAAACGAATGAGTAGAAAACGAATGTTTTAGAACTTTCGGATTCAAAATTTGAAACCGCTGCGGATTATATTTTTCAACTTTGGAGCGAGGTGAAGTCGACTCAGGTAATGGTTGATATCTTCGCTAAGCTTTAAATAATCATTGACTATCAAAATTTTACAAATACTACCTTAATTGAAGCTTTCAACATATCAGATGAGATTGTGAATTGTAGTTTATAACGTCAGTCATACGAATCAGTTCGGTTTGAATTGCGCTCTGATATTGCAATAACAAATCTGCATTTATTTTCTATTACAGCAATGCTTCCGAAAACTCGGATTTCAACCCTGATGCGGGTCATTTCCAATGGATCGTAAGTATAATGGTGCAGCAGCAAAATATCCGTAGTTATTAATTGTCTGAACCCCAGATGTAGCTGTCCCGCACACTCTAGACCGGCAGCAAGTGCTTTGGGCACCAAAACGGCAAACGAGTATGCATTCGAAGTCGGGTGATATTGTCGAAATAACGATGAAATAAATGATTCAATTAATTTAACTTTCAGATGTCATCGGCAACCGTTCGGTACGGTCCTGGTGTAAGCAAAGAACTTGGACACGATCTTCAAAATTTGAATGTGAAGAAGGCCTGCATAGTAACAGATAAGAATGTTATCAAATTACCATCGGTAAAAGTAGCTTTCGATTCCATGGCGCGTTGCGGAATCCAGTATGAAGTTTACGATGAAACGCACGTGGAGCCCACGGATGAAAGGTACTAAGATCGACTGACCGAAGCACTGATATTATTGGTACAAATTTTAGCATGATCCATGCAGCCAACTTCGCACGGAAATACAGCTTCGATGCTTTTGTTGCTATCGGAGGTGGATCATCAATTGATACTTGTAAAGCAGCAAGCCTGTTCAGTGCCGATCGGGAAGCTGACTTCCTTGACTACGTCAATGCTCCTATCGGTAAAGCAAAGGAAGTAACCGTCGAACTGAAACCACTGATTGCCGTTCCGACTACGGCGGGTACAGGTTCCGAAACCACTGGAGTAGCCATTTTTGATTATAAGTCACTGCATGCCAAAACGGGAATATCTAGCAAGCGACTAAGACCGCAGCTGGGTCTGGTTGATCCACTGCATACGTTGTCACAGCCGGAGAAGGTAGCCGCCTACTGTGGATTCGACGTATTTTGCCATGCTCTGGAAAGTTTTACTGCGATTCCTTACACCGAACGCGGTTCAGCTCCGACGAATCCTAAACTACGTCCTCCGTACCAGGGTAGCAATCCCATCTCCGATGTTTGGGCGCGCTTTGCGTTGAAAATTATTCGAGAGAACTTTGAATCTGCGGTGTTCAATCGGGATGATCTAAAAGCTCGTTCCAATATGCATTTGGCCTCTACCATGGCTGGAGTTGGTTTCGGAAATGCCGGGGTCCATCTGTGTCATGGTCTGTCATATCCGATCTCCGGAAGCGTACGGAAATTCATTCCCCCGGGTTATAATGACGACCATCCGATTATTCCGCATGGTTTGTCGGTGGTGATGACAGCTCCGGCCGTGTTCACGTTTACCGGAGCCGCATGTCCGGAACGGCATTTGGAAGCCGCTGAAATACTAGGAACCGATATAACAAACGTTCGTTTATAAACTAATTCAATATTAAGTTTTTTAATGCTCAATTTTTCGATTACAGGCAAAAAGAAGTGATGCTGGAAAGATACTGGCTGACACTGTAAGAAAATACATGTTTGGACTGAACATTGAAAATGGCCTGTCATCACTGGGATTCAGTAGCGAGGATATACCCTCATTGGTAAAAGGAACGTTGCCACAGAAAAGAATTACCAAACTTGCGCCTCGCACTCAAACTGAAGAAGATTTAACCGAACTTTTTGAAAACTCAATGTCCGTTTACTGATTGATGAATGTGTTATTTCAATAAATTACAATAAAAGTTTTTTTCTAATCTACCAAAAACCTTCCCGATTTTTCTATCTGGCTGTCAAACTGCTAATCACATCCAACAACGTACACGTCTATAAACAAACATACAAACACGCGCTTCTCCGATTTCAAATTCGGCATCAGCCAGCAACCAACAAAAACAGCCGATTGTCGCTCAGAGATCGATTATTGTGGAGCGCAGCCACTTCAGTTCAGAAGCACCTTTTTTTTGAACTTGTCTAGGATTTCATCGCTGCTCTTTCATGCCACTCTCTCACTCCGGTACAGCACGGTACATTGAAACAATAAGAGAATGCGTTATTGTTTACACACTTTCTAAATTTAAATCCTAGGTACTTTTACTCGAACGAAGTGCGTGGTGGTCATAAACCGCGTGGCGAAAGATAAACCGTAAAATATCGACCGGTAAAATGATATTATTCTTCCCGGTTCGCAACAATCTAGTTTTCTCTGGCTAAAATGATTTTATTACAAGATAAACTGCACTTTGAAATGTAATCTTGCGTCACCGGATGCTCAGTTTTCATCCTAAATCGTTACGAGTTTAGAATCCATGGCTGTTGCACAAACTGTTTGTACTTTGAAGTGACGTTGGTTGTAACAATCAGATCTTTTCTATGACACTACAACTGGAATACCAATATTTGTTTGATGAAGTGATTTATTTATTTGAAAATTCCGTTTCGCCTCCACAATCCAGTATCAGCATCAATTGAATCATTTTGGACTACATAGGGCAAAGTAGTACAAAGTTCCCTTCTTGACTAAAACATCATCTTTCTAGGATCTTTCTGTTTAACAAGTTTGGCAGTTGTCGTCTGCTGTAAAATTTGAATAAACTTTTTTAAAAAATCATTAGGCAGCTTTACGATGTAATATTTTCAATAAACAAACATCATATTTTATCATAGTGTTGAAAATGGCAAATTTTGCGTCAGAAAGTAATGAATTGCGGAAAGCATTAAATTCCATTAAAAATCATTTGAAGAAAAGGGCTGCAGATTCGCATCGAATGCTTGTAGAGACATATATATGGTGATCATGCTCTATCAGAAGCAACATGCAAAAGAATGTTTGAACGGTTCAAAGATAATTATTTTGATGTGACAAATGGAGAACGTGGAAGACCACAGAAAAGGCGGGTGGGAAATGTCAGAGGCATAACTGGATGACGTGAATAAGGAATGTATCGAAAATAGGCTATCCACATACATTTGTGTTGTACGCATGTATTTGTGATGGTTTTTTATGTTCAGATCACAGGAAGTGATAATTAAGGTTCTGGACACATGGCTAAGTTTGGAATTCATCATACCATTGTTAAAACCATCATTAATAAGTTTGGGGAACACTATTATTTATATGAGCTACCAGGAAGAGGTAGAAAATCCCGATCTTCCAACCCGAAACTAGATCAGAAAGTCGAATCATGAAGAACAAATCAATGTCAATACGAGATTTGGCAAAAAAAAAAGCAGGAACGAGTGTCGGAGTGATCCAGCGTATCAAGAGGCGAAATCACCTGAAGACCTACAAGAAGCAGAAAATCTCGAAACAAAGTGTAGAACAGAAGAAGGGCCGAAATTGTATCCGCGTCTTTTGCAGTGTCCTGATGCATGCGTTTTGATGGACGATGAGACTAATGTAAAGGAGGACTCAAAAATTCTTCCAGGTCCACAATGCTTTACTGTCGTCGTTGGGGAGGATGTGAGCGTTGCGAACAAGTCGATTGAAGTGGAGAAATTTGGTCGAAAGGTACTGGTATGGCAAGCAATATGTTTCTGTGGTTTGAAGTCAAACATTTTTTACACTACCGGAACTATAAATGCAGAAATCTATCGAGCTGAGTATCTCCAGAAGAGATTGCTGCCTTCATATAAGAAGCATAGTACACTTCCACTGTTTTGGCCGGATTTAGTGTCGGCTCACTATGCCAAAACCACTCTCAATTGGCTTGCGGAAAAGGGTATACATTTTGTTGAGAAAAACATCAACCCACCAAATTGCCCTCAACTTCGACCCAACGAACGTTACTAGGCAATCGTGAAGAGGGTCTTCAAGAAGACTGGTAAGGCAGCTGGGAACATGCATCATATCATATCAATATCATACGAAAAATTTCCTCTAATTTAAAGCAAATGTAATGAACAATAAAATATCTGACACCTGAACTTGCACACTCTGAAGTTAACAAAACGCATTTCAAACCAATACACACAAAATTCAATTAAAAAAGAGCCGAGAAAAATGCGAAAATTTTCAGATTGTAAACCTTCACTAAACTGATTATATTCACTTCCGATTGGTAAATTTCAACAGATAAGTAATTTAAATAGTTGTTTAGATAACATTTGGAGCCATCAGAAGGGTTAATTTTGCATAATGTTCCCCATCGTTGTCCATTTTCCATTGTATTTTGCTGGATGACGCAATCGCTCTTGTTTGAACGTCCCGCAGCAGAACTGCTGCTTGTGTGAATTGATTCAATAGTAAATCTATTTTGGTAGTGGGTTTTATTTTAACGCGATTTCAAATGGGCAATCACAACGGCCACAAAAATAGCAACAGGCAGAATTCGAATGTCGATTATTTCATTTCGAGTTTGTATATTTCAATGAAAGAAATTATCGAAATGCTGTACGGGGTTCATTTCTGGCATTTAGAAGGGTCAAATTGTGGAATTCTCTAAGATATCAAACACTGTTCGGACCATTTTTCTCGAACGCTAAGCAGTCAAATGTTGGCTTTATTCGCACTCGTTTGGTGTGAATTTTATACTGCGAAAAGTGCACAAAGCAAGTACAAATTATTCTAGATTTGCACTAAATTGATGATTTTTATCTCCGATTTACAGAGATCTTTAGATAACATTTGGAACCATTAGAAGGGCTAATTATGCATAATGTTCCCCATCGTTGTCCACTTTTTTTCAAATTTTGTTCCAATTCAAACAACCAGCAGCAAAATGAAGCAGTCGATCTTTTTTGAAGAGAAATTGGCTCTGCAAACGTCCCGCAATTGATTCAATACTGTACTGAATTCTGGATACTGGAACTGGAACTGAGCTCTGGACCGGAATGATGCACTTGCTTTACTTCCTACTCAGTCAACTATGCAGCCTAGAATAAACAAAATATATCAATATGTTATCATAAATTGATGATCATATTTCCGATGGCATGTTGCAAAAAATATGTTGATACGTTAGATACAACAAAAGATTTTCACGATCAAAACCTAATCACTCTTTCAAAGGGCAGTACAGTAAATCGTATTCACGACAAAAAGTTAAAAAAACGATTTGCAGTAATATTGGATAAAGATGATACCTCTTGTCAAAAACGAATGACAGCAAGGCTAAATGTTGCACAACAAACAATTTCCGGCCATTTAAAAGCTATATGAAAAGTCCAACTGTGTGGAAAATGGGTGCCACATGAATTGAAGGAATAACAGATAGAAAACCAAAAAAATACTTGTACAATTTTGCTTGAAAGACACGAAAGAAAATAAGCATACGGATAAAACAATGGTTTAATTCGGGACAACCCTCAACATTGATTGCTAAACCAGAACGATTCGGTACGAAAAGCAATCCTGTGTTTGGTGGTATCAGAAAGGTGTGGTATATCAAGAGCTTCTAAAGCCTGGTGAAACTGTTTCACTAATCGCTACAGACAACAAATGATCAATTTGAGCCATGATTTGATCGATAAACAATCAGAATGGCACAAAAAACCTGGAAAAGTAACGTAATTGATAAAACATCTGCTCGGAAAGAGGAAGGTTGGGGTGATTGCCGAAAATTAGGAATTTCCCAAGAGAGAATCGCAAGTTGACAATTATCGCAGAAAATCGATCGATGATTCAACTTGATGATTCTCATACTAGGTTGCAATATTTCAAAACCCTTATGTGGAGCATTCACAGACATTTTCATAGACACAACTTATACAAAGGTTATATGCACATAGTTAGAATAAGCAGCAATAGTAAAATGATTCTATCGCAATTATCAACTGCTTGTATAGAATCGGATCGCGAAAAGAGAATAAGCGACCGTTTGTTGCTTCAGAGAGAATCCCCACAGCAGCGTGCTAACCTTTGATTCTCAGAAATGTCATAGAGAGAAATTCGCTCTCGCACTGGTGTCGATTCTATGTTAAATGAGCCATGCCGGGTTTTTGTTGTTGCGATGATATCCGTCTCTCTTTGATGGCACTGATTCAATCGTGTGAAGAGTTACCAGTGAGCGTTCTTTGATACGATAAAAGCCATCCTTGGTTGGAGGTTTGAGTCTCTGAGCAATAATTTTTCGTAATATTATCGTTTTTCGCTGTTTCATAAAGTAACTTTGTTACACGATAATGCGCCTGCACACAAAGCAGAACTGGTTCAGGATACAATCAACGCACTTGGCTGGCAACTCTTACAACAAACACCGTATTCACCAGACTTGACCCCTTCCGACTATCATTTGTTTTTATCGACAAGCCAGTTGTCGTATGTTCGAGTCCCGACCTGGAAGGATTCTTAGTGTCAGTAGGATCCATAGTACTAGCCATGCAATGATTCTGTACACTAAGAATCGGCTGCGAAGTCTGTTGAAACAGAAAGGCCAAATTCAACAAAAGGAATGTAATGCCAAGACTTTGCTTGCTATGTATGTAGCAAAAATGTGCACTCGACTTGCTCGGAGATGGCTAAACCGAATTTCACAACCTTAGATTAAAATGAAAGGTCTCTTGGTCCCATAAGCTGCTATTGAATTTTACCCAGATCGGACTTTCGGGAGTAATGGGATCGAATATGCCAAAACAAATTAAGGAAAAGTGCACTTGATTATCTCATAGATCGCTCATTCGACTTTCTTCAACTTAGATTCAATTTAAAGGCCTTATAGTCCCCTTATAGCCCCATCAATCAGGAAGGTATCGTTAGTTGATGACCAAATACGTTGATTTTGGGTAAACCGTATCTTCGTTCCTGGTTCCGGAAGTACCGGAAAAGTTCACGTGCAAACCGAAAATCAATTAAATTTCTCAGAAACAGCCAGACCGATCTTTGCAAACTCAGATTAAAATGCATACTAGTATGTTTTCATAATTTGTTGTAGAATTTTATCTAGATCTGGCTCCCGGTTCCGGAAATACAGGGTCGTTTTTCTCGAAGACTTCCGGTTCCGAAATTACGGGCTGATAAGTGTAATTCAGCTTCATTTTCATGGGCGTGTTTTCACACATGACACTGAAAAAAATCGATAGTTCGTTTAGTTGGTGATCAAATACTTTGGTTTTGGGAATACCGAATCTTCGTTCCCGGATCTTAAAGTAACGGAAAAAGTGATCGTGTATTCCGAACCGGAAATCACCCCAACTTCTCAGACTTGGTTCGATTATCACAAACTTAGGTTCAAAGTATTGTGTTCCCTTAAGTAAGTGTAGAATTTTGTCCGGATCCGGTTTGCTGTTCCGGAAATACCGAGTTGAGTGTGTATGAAATTGCAACCTGTCACTTCGAGCAATAATTCAAAAAGAAAATAATCTTCTAAATTTGGCTTAATATCGTTTTTGTTTGTAGGTTGTGTTGTGGTTGATGGCCAAATGAACCGATTTTAGCTATACCGGTTCACAGTTCCCGGTTTCGGCAGTACCGGAAATAGTAGTCGAAAACAAAAATTGAGCTCTCTTGATTCGGCTGAGTAGATTCACAAAATTAGACTCAATTGAAAGGTTTTGCCGTCTCATTGACTGCAATTGACTTCGTATCCGACCTCAGGTTTCGGAACAACAGCACGGAAAGACCGAAATCAGCATTTCGGCGAAAAAATTAGGTGATTTTCTGATTTTAGTTAGTTATTTTTTGAGACAACTAAAAATCCCACTTTTGCTAATTTAGACTTTTTAATTCTCATTCCCTTAATAATGATAAAGTATTAGTTGAAATAGCTTTTTTTACTTGAATTAACCAATTAAACGTGCTGTCATTTCTTAGCTAAGGAACACTCCATTTCCATTCAACTAATTGTTTAGTTGAGTTGAGAATTGGCTTCTACAATCTGCAGCCACATGGCGCACTGTCTTCGAAAAAAACGTTAACACTGTCAAGACTACTAGTCACTAGATGGCACACTACTATCGAAAAGAATTTTGCAGTTGCGGTTGACTTTCCTATCCGTGCACGAGGGCGTGGTTTAGTGGCCCGGCGACGACAGCGCACGAGGCGGCGAGTGGAAAAAATAATGCTACCATAGCAAAACTTGTAAACTGAGTTTGAAAATACTTTCTAGCGTATTTTCTCTGCGGATTTTTTTCCGAACCCTATGGAACTATTCGCGTGTGGTGCGATTGATTGTTCAACATCGACTGACTATTAAATTTTGAATCGAATTATTCATTCTGTATCTAAATACGGCCACGTCATTTTCTGTCATTGCAGTTAGATTTGTGTATAATTTTTGTCATATTCACTCAAATTCAAACACTCAAACAATATTCTCAGCACATAAAATGATTTTTTAATCGACTTGACCGGAAACACTGAAAAATATCTTGCTAAAACATTCTAATTTCAGACCTTTAGTAAAAATGGCTTCTGTGTAATTTTTTTTATACTTCCACTCAAAGAAAATACCTCAATAAAAAGTTTAAATATTTTATGAATGAAGTAAGTTTATCTTGAAGTTATTCTTACTTTCGCTGAATTGCAATTAGTACACCACTTGCTATTACTTTATTTTCAGAGCAAAATAGACCCAAACAATTTTCCATCCGTGAAACTTTGAAATGGGCCACAGTTTTAGATAAATTTAGCTACTCGATAAAAAATAACTGCCTGATTGTCAAATTTTAACTAAAAGTTCAAATAATTCACAGGATGGTTTATACTCTTAGAATGGAGGAAGAGAATAAATTGTAATCATAAAAATGCTAGCAATCTCACGAGTAGCCAGTTTGACGTATATTGAAAATACGAGTCACGAAGCTAACAACAAATAATCATTTTATTGAAACGCTGAACTGTTTTGCCTTTCTCATATAGAAAGGTTATAAAATCACTTGAAAATCGACTAGTTAAATTTGGCCAAGTGTCATATGCCATTCCACTCAGATCGTCGAGCTGAGCAATCTATCTTTGTGTGTGTGTTTCTCGAAAATGACTTAATCGATGTTGACCAACTTAGATTCAAATGAAAGGTCTCATGGTTCTACACGGAATTCTTGAATTTCATCCGGATCCGACTTTCGATTCCGGAATGATAGGACAAAGTGTGTTCAAAATTGTGTACCGTGACTTGAAGAGTCGAAACGAAAAAAGTATAAAGTTTTCTAAATTGGTCTCGAAAGTATTCCCGGTTTTCGAATAACGACGGCAGATAATAGTCATACACTCAAAAAAGGATCTCACTTACTTTTACACTTAGTCCGGTATTCCTAATCTTAGGTTCAAATGAATGATCTTATGCTCCTACAAAAATTAAGCATATTTTTCGGTTGCAATTAAAATCATGTTAGTTGATGGTCATACGAACCAACTTCGATTATACGTTCTCGAGTTCTAGTGCCCGGAATACCTACAATAGTGGAACTCCCTTCGTTTTCTCATCGATGTCAGAGAACTGTTTCATTCTGTAGGTTATACTAGTTAATAAACAACCAATCTCTTTGGTTTATTTTAAGAATCGAAAAGAAATATTTTTAATGGTATACCACAGTATTATATATGAGAATATGATTGATGTGAGAAAAGGATCATTACACCACTATGTTGTATTAAAACAGGTTTTTGACTATTTTATTCAGCGTGAAAATATGGTAACAGTGTAAAGCTATGGTAGAGTTTGTTCGCCTATTCGCCACTAATGGCGCTACTTGTTATCGTCCACGGTCCCTATATTGGCAGGTATAAATACGATAGCGGAGGAAAAGACATAAACGAAACATAAATTACTTTTTCGTAAATTCATAAATTTTTCTTCTGTTTTCTTCATTCGACTCCGCGAAATCGACTCTCTCACTGAAAACTTTGAGCACTCGGAAAGAAAAAACCGAATAGAAGTTAATCTCCGGACACTTGTCATGGGTTTTGGGTAATAAACTTGTTAATAATACCAAATTCATTTTTGTTTACTGTCTTTCAGCAGTGATGGTTACGGAAAGACAGTGTCACATTTTCTGATTTTAATCACAAAATTAGTTACCAATGAGAATTTCGTGTTGGATTGAAATTTTGCTGGTTTATGTCCAAGATATTCGCCAACTAAACACATTTACTAAAAACAAGAGTTTTTTTCAGCAAAGTTAGTTCTGACTTTCAACTAATTTAACAGTTATTTTGGAAATTTTGCTGCTAAAATCAACTAACTCAAAAACAGTAATACGAATTAGGCGCAGAGCTAATTTCAGATTAATGTTATAAACCGTCATGTACAGCGAAGATGCAAAAAACTTCTTCGAAGATTTCCTATAGAGTTGATTCAAAACTGCTCATAAATTGGAAAGATTATGGTGGAATATACCCAAACGAACTCTTTTGTTCTTATTCCAAAATCAACGAAAAATTTTCGAAGAATCTCCCAGAAATATTAATGAAAACAAGAATTATATGAGAAAGACATCATCACACCTTTAGCTGGATTAAAGTCGATTTTCCTATTTTGACATTTCAAGGGGATTGCAATGTGATGACAATAGTGCATTTTATTTTTAAATCTTTTGTTGTGCGGCATATCACAGAATTTTTGTGAGGCTTCTGGGGCATTATGTCTGAGGCAAATGAAAAATGTGTTTTATCAATCAATTTTCATCACTTCAACCAGAATCATGAAAAATTATGTATCTTACGATTTCTTCTTACTCGATTCAAAACGACAGTTAAATTTCCTACACACTTCAGATAAATGGCTGTTCTCTGTGGAAGTACCATTAGATTCCGAGATTATCTAATGAATACGGGAAATGTCTTAGTTTGACATCTTTGCATGACCACTGAGCATATTTTACTCTTCAGTATTCATTCTCTATGACTCATAATCCCTTTAAATTGTAAGATTTATCGAATAGATGATTCATTGAGCACAATTTCATTGTTTCAATCATCACACCTGAGATGAAATTCATAGTTTCTCATCTTATTAGTTCGACGTTACCGACATAGTCATCAAATTTGAATAAAAGGATTCGGAGAGGAAATATGCAAATTACTCACCCACGCCCTCGAAATGGATAACTTGTCGAAGCTAGTGTGATGAGCGCTAAACTGCCAGTCTTCAAAGGGTACGATATTAGCAAACCTCTTTACCTGAAAGTGCGAGAATTATTATTACTGTCGCAAAATACGTAATCGTAAATGATTATGACAGGCGAGCCTAACTAGACTTTCACCGGTGGGAATGGAATGCTACCTGTTCTGGTTAAACAAGACACAACGAACCTAGCTAATGTCGAATTGTGTATCGAAATCAGGTAGGCTTTGTAGGCAGAACAAGTCATCCTACAATAATATTTCGATTTTATTACCGCCGACTCATTATTGGATTGCTTTCTACGTTTTTCTTGTTTATTTGAAAGACAAAATGAACTTTCAAAATTCATCTAAATTGAATTGATTCAAAAACCTTTCAAATGTTTTTACTGAATGAATGGTGTTGAAGTTGATGAGAAGATTAAATTGGTATAATACTATGAAATCAGCGATTCTAAGCCCCTAAACTTTGAAGAGCGATTTCTCGATAATACGTTCATGAAGCCCGTTCACAAAATGAAAACCTATTTTAAGCCACCTAGCGATGAGATGATACCTTTCTCATATTACTCATACTAATATCACTGTGGTATTTTCTTAAAACTTTCCTATGAATTATGAATTCGTTAGCCTTAAAATTTAAACAGAGCCTGATTTAGAATAGTTTCTTTTTTTGTTTTATTCAGCTTCATGATGATTTAAAATTTTAAACATGCTTCACCCTGTACTTCCGGAACCGAAAGAAGGGTCCAGAAAAAATTTGACCAGGAGTCTATAAAGAAAAATTGTCGGGTTCGGGTCAAAATGCCAGGAAAGTGTTCTGTTTTCATCGAAAAAAAAGAAATCCTAAGATGGTGATCGTTTCATAAAGCAGGAAACGTAAATATTTACATCGAAATACCATACTTTGCAAGCTATCTGCATTATAATAAATGTATAAACCTACAGGGCATTCAAAAATGTGTTTTATTCTTTTTGTTTCAGCAAAACTAAAAACTAATATTTCGGACGAATTAAGCATAATGCAACTGTTCTTAAAATAGTACACGCAGAGAAGAGAAGAAAATTGTAAATATAACCAAATTTGGGTTTCACGCAACGACTTTTTTTTGTTAAAATAGTGGCAAAAGAAAATCTGGTTTGATATAGAACATATTGCTGCTTTAAACTACAAAACATGATGATCAATTTTACTCAGTGTGTTAGTTTGTTTCAAACGACATTTTGATCAAAGCAACCAATAGTTCACATGTGCACGCAGAGAAAAATATTGTAAATGTACCTAAATCTGGGTTTCACGTAACGATTTATTTTGTTGAAATAGTGACAAAAAAAAAATTGGTTTAATATAGCAAATATTGTTGCTTGAAACCACAAAACTAGGTATTTGATTTTGCTCAGTGGATTAGTTTGTTTCTATAAGTATTTTGATAATACCAACAAATATTTTACTTGTGCGTTCCTGTCAATTTCTTGACAAACAATTTCATAGTGAATTCAACTTGCAAAATCAGTTTAAAAAGAACTAATTTTGGATAAAGGTAATATTTATAGTGATTTGAATTTATAAACTTGGCAGTTGAAATAAATGATAAGATATCAACTTGAAATGATTAGTATTTCAACCTACGCTTTTGTTTGTAGAAATTACTCATTTTGTTTTGTTTTTACGAGTAAAATGATTTGTTTCGAATTAATTTGAAGGCTTGTTTTTGGTACATATTTTTTTCAATTTATATATTTGTAAGGAATTCCAATTACATTTATATTCCATACATTTATAATATTTATCTACATACCACAATCAATTCAATATTACTTTCAATAGTATCCAATGATTCAGTACCCGTTTCCGGTGTCCTTCCGGTGAAGACAGAGATAACCTGCATCAAATATATGTTGTTAAGAAAACGTGTTATTGCAGTTTCTAATATTATTAACTGTCAAAACTTACGCTTGGATTGATGAAAAGCCCGATGAAAAATATATAAGCAGATGAAGTTTTACTTTTGAAACGCGTAAAAAAATTTTCTGTTCATTCATGATTGAAAAAAACAGCTCTGGTTTATAAGAAATAGGACTGATACGGTTGTTTTGAACAATAATCTTTGTTGTATCATTATACAAATAAGACAACAGATAAAGTGAATAAATTTTGTTCTTAACATAAAGATAAAGCAGAATTGAATCAACATAGATATTGCCAATAAAATCAACTCTGCTTTTGTTGATACGCAATATATTGATGAATTATTTCAACAATAAAATCAGCTGGAACAATTATTTTTTTCGTTTGGCAAGACCAAAATATTTATTCACATTGAATAGAGATCTTTGTTGATGTTGAAGGGAGAAAATGGTTTAGAACAATCATATTCTAGCTTGAAATTAACATGAATCAGATTTAAAAATCTGCTAACTGATTTGTTATTTTAAACAAGCTCCATTTCTCTGCGTGTGCGTTCCTGTAAATTTCTTGACAAACAATTTCACAGTGAATTCAATTTGAAAAATTTGTTATGAATGAACGAACGTTAGATAAAGTTAAGAATTGTTGCGCTTTAAATTCACAAACTTTTTAGTTGAAATAAATTACCTTAGATTTAGCTATTTCAACTAACGCTTTTGTTTGTTGAAATCATACATTTTTGTTTGTTTTTAAAAATAAAATGATTTCTTTCAAACTAATTTACAAGGTTATATTTATACTACTATTTTTTTATTGTTTTAAAAATTTCTAGAAATCAATTATTTTTAATTTTGAAATTTTTTAAGACATTTGATCGTTTCGTCATTCCCGTTGCTACACGATCAAATTATTCACATACCCTGTTTTTTAATTTTTATAGCATCCAAACGATTCGGTGCTCCATCAGTCCGACCAAAACAGAGAACCTGCATCAAATATTTTTTGTAAAGAAAATGTGTTATGTAATGTTATGCAAATTTTTAAAATAAACTTTATCATCAATACATACACTTGTATTGTTGGAAACACCTTAGGAAATGAAAGAAGCAGGTCAAATTTTTACTTATGAAACGCGTACAAACTTCTTCCGCAGGAGACAATAATGCTGTGGTTTATACGCGCGAGAAAAAATTGTTCTGGTTTATGTGAAATAAAACTAACGCGGTTCATTTAAACAGTAAACTTAGTTGTATCATTACACAAATAATATCATAGATAAATTGAACCAAGTTTTTTCTTGATGTGAAGTTATAGCATGATTGAGTCAATGAGGACATTGCCGATAACATTAACTCAACATTGGTTGACATGTAAAAAATTGTTAGTTTATTTCAACGATAAACTCAGTCGGAACAATTATACTTTTGGTTTGGTTGGACGAAAATTTTGATTCAAATCAAACAGAGTTCATTGTTTTTGTTGAAGAGAAAAATTGGTTTGTAACAATCATATTCTAGCTTGAAATGAATATAAATCAAATTTAAAAAACTACTAACTGTTTTGTTATTTTAAACATGCTCAATTTCTCTGCGTATATGAGGCTAAATTGGAGCTTTTTTCCTCTCAAGAAAAGCTACTTTGAACTTCGTCAAATAAAAACCTATTTGGTCATAATGGAGTAGAAAGTAAATTATTTGAAAGGAATGTCTAGTAATAAGATAAAAGAATTTGAAACGAGTACCGCACAGAAATATATTGGGTCTACAAGTAAGTTTTAAGGTTTTTATTCCAAAATCTCCCTTATTATTTTATAGGAAATCGATGTAGCGAAATACTGACCATTGTGTTCTAAAACTTTTGCCCACCTCTCAACCAATTTTCCGATCTCCTTTTAAAAAAAAATATTGGTGGTTTTCAAGCCATGAACAAATGTCATTTCAAAATCCTTCGTATGAAATGAGACGTTATCCAGCATGGCCATATGTCAGTTGCGAGAGCAAATAGAAATCCGAAGGTGTCATATCTGGGTTGTAAGGCCGGTGAAATAGCACTTTCCGTTTCAGCGTTGGCTGGTAAGCTTTGGCAACGCTTGACATGTGCTTTCTGGCAATGAATTTGCCGTACCTACTGCTAGTTTCTAGGTAGCTTCTGACGTCAATGCTTGGCATAAATGCTTGAACTGCCAACGTTAGAAATTCCTTGTGTTTTTTTCTTATCGGTTTATTGACTCATAGCAGATGACGCTCTTCTAATCTCACCAAGTGCATAACATAATCGTATATACTGAGCATCAATATTGATGGCTAAACTTGTCCGATCCCACGATTATTATATGACACCATCATTTCATCCTCGTAATAAAAAGCATTCAGTATTCAATCGAGTAATTCACAAGTGATGGTGTTTTACAGGCATACATATCTGCATATCATTTCTTCAATTCATGTGACACCTAATAACGGCATTTTTCAACCATTTCCATATCTTCAAGATGCATGGAAACAGTTTGCAAAGCCTCTTTTGACAATTGCACGAGCTTGAGTTGCTTTTAGCAACTATTTTCATACATTTTTTTATTCAGTCATCTTGTACTTTTTCTGGTATTTCTTAAGAGCTTCATTTTCATTTCACAACTTCACAATATTCGTATGTTTTTACTGATGGATAATGTTTCCCATCCATTTAACCCCAAATAAAAGCGAAAAAGAAGAGTTTACAGCAAATGACGTTTGGGTTTCGGCACAGAATTCGAGAATTTCAGAACTAGAAAACAATTTAATTATAAACACCAGAATATTGACAAGCACATAAATATGAAGCCTACTGACACCGCTTTGACCCAAGGTTGAGTACGAAACAGTTGACGCATGAATATGCTCACACCGCAATCCAGTTTAAATCCCTCAAAACTTGTTCTTAAAACCAATTCATGTGTGGATGATGTAGAGCGATAATGTCGAGACTTTTACCAAGCAACCTTCAACAGTCAATCCTATGTAACACATGGGCTGAAAAGTCCTGGGCCTAACAAAGAAAATACGATTTTTTTTGCTTCAAAATTAACTTTATTCATCAACGTAATCTCCATCAAGAGCAACGCAATCATTTCAGCGTCGCTCTAACATTTCAATACCACTTTTGTAGAACGATTTATCTTTTACCTCAAAATAGGTCTCAGTTTCAGCGATAACATTCGTGCGAAATTTCGTACCGGCGAGCATTTTTTTCAGTTTGCGAACAGCCAGTAGTCGCTGGGAGCCAAATCTGGCAAATACAATGGATGTGGGAGTAATTCGAAGTTCAATTCATGTAGTTTTGCTATTGTTTTGATTGACTTGTGATATGGTGCGTTGTCTTGATGAAACGTTCAAACATGGTCAAACACTGCTCAAAATCTTCAACACGTTCTCGTTTTTGGTCAACATTGAGCAAACGCGGCACCCACTTTGAACAGAGCTTTCTCATAGTCAAATGCTCATGCAATATAAAGCCAACACATTCTTTTGATGTCTTTACGATGTCAGCTAACTCACGCAACTACACTTTTCGATCATTCAAAACGATTTTGTGGATTTTTTTTAGGTTTTCTGGTGTTACTGCTTCATTTCGACATCCACATCTACGACCACGTTTGAAGTAAGCAAACCAACGTTTTATTGTTGTTTCTGATCACATTTTTCGAGCCATTCCTTCGCTTGAACAATATTTTTTGCAATCAAGAAGTATTGTAAAATAAAACACGTAATTGTTTTTGATACATTGTTCTGAAAATAACTCTTAGCACAATAACTCACAAACTAATGAGTAGAATATCATGAAATTTTAACAGCAGGTGACCGTAATAAAACTAGCGCCATCTATGTGTTAGGCCCGGGACTATTCAGTCCCTTGAGATTAACCTATGTAAGAAATTACTTTTCAAATCCTTATACATGAAACTTCATACTACCTAAAGACTGCCCAGAAAGTATGGACGCAACCAAAAACCGCTGCCATTTCGCAATGGTTCAGAATCTGTCAATTTTATGGCTGCCTGTTGTTTACACTCTTCTCTAACCACTTGTGCAGTTGTTTATTCGTTTTCATTAGTTTGTTTCGAAATGCGTGGACTTTCAGCAGAGCAACGTCGAAAAATTGTGTACAAATGGTGCACAGAACGCGGACTGTCACTGAGAAAGATAGCAAAAATGGAAGGAGTAACTGAAAAACCCGTGCGAAATGCAATCAGGAAGTTCGGTGAGGATAACACCTTTGAGGATAAACCGAAAACGGGTCGAAAAAAAGGTCCTGCTAACCCTCAGTTGGATAAACGTAAACTGAAGGCGTTCGAGCAAAAGAAGGAGGTTTCATTTCGGAATGTGGCCAAAAAAAGTGGACACTTCGAAGTCAAATGTTCTTCGTGCTAAAGAACGTTTGACTCTTCGAACCTATAAGAAGCAGAAACAACCAAAACGTAGTCCGAAACTAGAAGCATCGCTCAGGCCGAGGGTTCGAAAGCTGTACAATACGATTCTTGCTAGAAATTTGAACTGCATAATCATGGACGACGAAACCTACGTGAAACTCGTTTACAAATCCTTGCTGGGACCACAATATTATACGGTGCGAGAAGACAAGTGTTAAACCAGTCCGAGACATCGATTGAAGTCGAAAATTTTGGTAAGAAAGCTATGGTCTGGCAAGCAATTTGTACCTGCGGTAAGATTTCGAAACCCTTCATCACCACTGCTTCAATGAACAGCGATATATACATCAAGGAATGTTTACAAAAACGACTTCTACCCATGATTCGAAGCCACAAGGATCCTGTTGTCTTCTGGCCAGATCTTACTTCTTGCCACTACTCGAAATCAACGGTAGAATGGTATACTACCAAAAATGTCACTTTCGTCCCAAAAGACATAAATCCACCAAATTGCCCACAACTTCGACCAATTGAGGAATTTTGGGCATTAACGAAGGCACATCTTAGGAAGCATGTCTCGGCAGCCGAAACCATTCAACAGTACGAAAAAAAATGGGAAAAAGTGTCAAAACTTGTCGCCAAGAAGTCTGTACGGAATTTAATGAGGAACGTTCGCAAGAAGGTGCGCCAGCTAGTCTACAATGGCTAAGTAGCAAATGTTGAGAATAATATTCTGTTGTTATAGTCTAATATTATCAGCATATCCAATAAAATTTGAATATCTAACACTTGTGAATTATTTACAGCGAAATCGAAGTGCGTCCATACTTTCTGGGACAGTCTAAACAGGTAAACAGGTAAACGAAGTTTTTAAACGCTAGCTGACATAATAAGACCACTAGAAGCATGGAGAATGTACCCTACCCCGTTTTTCTTTAAAAATGTGATTTCATCATATCTCCAGAGTGGTGCAATTGGCTTAGCAGTTTACAGCTTCAAGCGTTGTCTTTGCTAGGAATATTTTGTGCAATTTTCATTTTCGTTGTTTCAAGCTCTATTTTATGGTTTTCAATCTATTTCTCATGCAGTATTGACATGAAAGTTAAACTTAATTAATCGATTATCATTTTTCTACAGCCCAATCTTTCCGATTCCCATATAGCTTGTAAAACGGACAAAAATTAAAGTACCAAGTGCCTCCATTCCATCGGTAGCTAAATCGAATCAAAAGTGAAAAAAGTCAACCATCCAAAAGAATTCTTTCATTCAGTAATAGCCGTTCAACCGAGAAGGTTGTGTATAGAAGCGTACAGTTTAATAACGCTGGTTAGTTTACACGCGTTAAATACGACAACGGTTGAACTACAGGTAGAAACCTGTTGGCAGCAGCCGTTAAAACGTATAGTCGTGCTGCATAAGAGAGCCCTAGTGCTGGGCCAAGCTGGTGAAGGAAACATCAAAGGGCGTTTCCCAAACTCTACCCAGGCCACAATATACAGCCACAAGTGCTGAGCAGGAGAGTGCAAAGGCACATCGAAGAGGAAGAGTGCAAAGGCACATAGAAGCAGGAGAGTGCAAAGGCACACCGGTGCGAAGGCACTTCGGTGCAGAAGCATATCGGTGCGGAGCACAAGGGAGAAGGAGACAAGACAACTCGGTCTTTCCACTGCCATACAACACGCAGGTATACACCGGTGACCTGCGCTGGTTGCAGCTGGCGAAGACAAAAGTAAATCGGAAATCGAGTGGTGCTGGATGTCAGGTAGCAGTAGCATCACATCCAACAATCAGCATCCAACAAGAACATCTAGAGCAACGAGGATCTACACGGCAGTGCAACGGAGATAGACAACAATTTCAAGGTAGAAGTTTTTTCTTTTCCTTTTGATTGAGAACTGTGTAGTGTTGGTTTCATTTTTTACTTTAAAGTTTGATTAAAAATTTTAATGTGATGGATGAATCCATGAACGTAAATCCTAGCATGAATCTGATACCCCCACGAACGAAAAAATATCAGGAGAGCTCTTCTGGGCCTTGGATAGTCTTTTTTAGACGTATATCAAAGCCATTAAACATTGTACAAATTAATAAAGGTTTGACATCACGATTCTCTTCAATCAAAGAGATCATAAAAGTAAATAACGATAAAATTCGTGTTGTGGTAAATAATTTGAAACACGCGAATGATATTGTCTCTTCGGAACATTTCAATAAAGAGTATAAAGTTTACATACCCTCCAAAGATGTCGAAATTGACGGTGTTGTTACCGAAGCGAGTCTTTCGGTAGATGATTTACTCAAGCATGGTGTTGGTCGTTTCAAGAACTCTATGCTTGAGGGTGTGAAAATACTGGAGTGCAAACAACTGTACTCAGTAGTTTATGAAGAGGGAAAAAAAGTTTATCGCCCATCAGACTCGTTTCGAGTGACATTTGCCGGATCTGCGTTGCCGTCCCATGTCTATGTCGATAAAATTCGCCTCCCTGTTCGGCTTTTTGTTCCAAATGTAATGAATTGTACGAACTGCAAAAAATTCGGACACACAGCTACTTACTGTAGCAATAAACCAAAATGTATTAAGTGTGAAGGACCTCATAAAGATAATGATTGCAACAAGGAAATTGAAAAATGTATTTATTGTGGGGAAAGTCCTCATGAGGATATTTCAGTATGCACTGCATTTAAAGTGCACAAAGACAAAATTAAGCTTTCTTTAAAAGCACGGTCTAAGCGCACATATGCAGAAATGCTTAAAACGGTCATTGATGTCCCCCCTTTGGAAACCGAAAACGGGTTTTCAAATCTAGAGGAAACAGAGGACTCTGACTCTGACGAAAATAGTGAAGGTAATTCGTTTATCACTACCCAAGGGTCAGTTAAGAGAAAGAAGTCTTCTTCCAAATTACCAAAAAAGACACCTAAAGTTTCATCTTCAAAAAAAGATCCCCGTGTTAAACAAAAAAAGTCAAAACCAAAGACTGTGCCTCCTGGTTTGTCAAATTCACAAACCAATCCAGGATCTAGCACAGAAAAAGGTAATAATCCTGTGGGCTCCATTTCACAGCCACCAACAGGATTACTGAAATTTTCGGAAATTGTTGAATGGATTTTCTCAGCATTCAATATATCTGAACCCTTAAAGACCCTCATAATGGCATTCCTTCCAATAGCTAGAAATTTTTTGAAGCAGTTATCAGCTCAATGGCCAATTGTCTCAGGTTGTGTATCTTTTGATGGATAATTTATCACCCGCCGCAAATGATACAATCACTGTCCTGCAGTGGAATTGTCGAAGCATCATGCCAAAACTTGATTCATTTAAAATTTTATTGCATAGTCAAAAATGTGATGTATTTGCTTTATGCGAAACATGGCTTACTTCAAACATAGCTTTAAATTTTAATGATTTTAACATTATACGTCTCGATAGAGACTCTCCGTATGGTGGAGTGCTTTTGGGAATTAAGAAATGCTGTTCCTTTTATAGATTAAACATCCCTTCAACTTCTAGTATAGAAGTTGTTGCTTGCCAAATAAACATTAAAGGCAAAGATATTTGCATAGCTTCGGTTTATATTCCTCCAAAAGCACAAGTTGGACAGCGACAGCTTAATGAAATGGTTGAAGCCCTTCCAGCTCCACGATTGATTCTGGGGGATTTAAATTCTCACGGAATGATGTGGGGTTCCGTTTACAATGATAGCAGATCATCTTTAATACAAAACATTTGTGACAATTTTAGCATGACGGTATTAAATATGGGTAGCATGACACGGATCCCAAGACCTCCTGCACTCCCAAGTGCATTAGATCTATCTCTTTGCTCAACATCAATTCGACTAGATTGCACCTGGAAAATATTGCCTGATCTACACGGTAGCGATCATTTACCAATCATCGTCTCAATTAGCTGTAACAAATGTATTGCTAATTCAGCTAGTATTCCATATGATTTGACAAAAAATATCGACTGGATTAAATACCAAAGTAGAATCTCTAGTATTTTGAATTCAATGGAAGAGCTCCCTCCACTTGAAGAATATGACTTCCTCGTTTGTTCGATTCTGGAGGCCGCAGAACAATCCCAAACTAAACGCTTTCCTGGGCCAACGACTAACAGAAGGCCTCCCAACCACTGGTGGGACAAAGAGTGCTCAGAGGCTAAACTCGCAAAACAAAATGCTTGCAAGACGTTTCT
Source organism: Malaya genurostris (assembly GCF_030247185.1). Taxonomy (NCBI): domain Eukaryota; kingdom Metazoa; phylum Arthropoda; class Insecta; order Diptera; family Culicidae; genus Malaya; species Malaya genurostris. Next base: position 231,201,646 of record NC_080572.1, on the reverse strand, counting down.
AAAACGGGGAGGAGGAACTCCTCAGAATTTTGAAAAACTTATGGTTTTAGAAACCAAGTACAAGAGCATACTTCGAGCCAAAAAATGTAGCTATTGGAGAAATTTTGTCGAAGGTTTGTCAAGAGAAACCTCAATGAGCACTCTTTGGAATACGGCCAGACGAATGAGGAATCGTAACGTGGGCAATGAGAGTGATGAATACTCGAACCGATGGATATTTGACTTTGCTAGGAAAGTTTGCCCAGATTCTGTTCCTACGCAGAGCATTATACGGGAATCTCCTCCAAATAATGGTTTTATTAATAACCCATTTTCAATGATGGAATTTTCTATAGCACTCTTGTCTTGTAACAATAACGCCCCTGGGTTGGACAGAATTAAATTCAACTTGGTGAAGAATCTGCCCGACCTCGCAAAAAGACGTTTGTTGGAATTGTTCAACAAGTTTCTTGAGCAAAATATTGTTCCACCTGACTGGAGACAAGTGAAAGTTATCGCCATTCAAAAGCCGGGGAAACCAGCTTCCAATCACAACTCATATAGACCCATTGCGATGTTGTCCTGCATCAGAAAATTGTTCGAAAAAATTATTCTACGACGTCTCGACACTTGGGTCGAGACGAACGGTTTGTTGTCAGATACTCAGTTTGGCTTCCGTAGAAATAAAGGGACGAATGATTGCCTTGCATTACTTTCGTCTGACATCCAAATTGCCTTCGCTCAAAAGCAACAAATGGCATCTGTATTTTTAGACATTAAAGGAGCATTTGATTCAGTTTCCATTGATGTTCTTTCAGACAAGCTCCACCAACATGGACTTCCAGCGGTTATAAATAATTATTTGCACAACCTTTTGTCAGAGAAGTGCATGTATTTTTCACATGGCGATTTGGCAACATTCAGAATTAGCTACATGGGTCTCCCGCAAGGCTCATGCCTCAGTCCGCTCCTCTATAATTTTTACGTGAATGACATTGACAGCTGTCTAGTAACCCCATGTACACTAAGACAATTGGCAGATGATGGCGTGGTTTCAGTTACTGGGCCCAAAGCTATTGATCTGCATAAACCATTGCAAGATACCTTAGATAACTTGTCCGTTTGGGCTGTTCATCTTGGTATCGAATTCTCTGCGGAGAAAACAGAGTTAGTCGTCTTTTCAAGAAAGCATGATCCCGCGCAGCTTCAGCTCCATATGATGGGAAGAATGATCCAACAGGTTTTAACTTTTAAATACCTCGGGGTGTGGTTCGATTCCAAATGCACGTGGGGAGGACACATTAGGTATCTGATAACGAAATGCCAACAAAGAGTAAATTTTCTTCGAACAATAACAGGATCTTGGTGGGGTTCTCATCCGCAAGATCTAATAAAATTGTATCAAACAACGATACTTTCAGTGATGGAATATGGATGCGTTTGTTTTCGTTCCGCTGCAAACTCTCATATTATCAAACTTGAGCGAATTCAGTACCGTTGTTTGCGAATTGCCTTAGGCTGCATGCATTCGACACATACAATGAGTCTTGAAGTTCTGGCGGGAGTTCTTCCATTAAAAGATCGATTTTGGGAGCTTTCATCACGCCTGCTAATAAGATGTGAGGTGCTGAATCCCATGGTAATTAATAATTTCGAACGACTAGTCGAGCTTCGATCTCAAACAAAATTTATGACAGTATATTTTAACCATATGTCACAGGAAATCAACCCTTCAAGATATATTCCTATCCGTGTCAGCATCCTAAGTGCCCCTGACTCAACTTTATTTTTCGATACATCCATGCAGCGTGAAATGCGTGGAATCCCGGATCATCTACGCTCGACGGAAATCCCAAAAATATTTTCAAGTAAGTTCAGGCATATTGACTCTGAGAAAATGTTTTATACGGACGGATCGCGAATTGAAGAAGCGACAGGGTTTGGTATGTTCAACAATAATGTTTCGGCCTCATTTAGGCTTCAAGAACCTGCATCTGTTTATATAGCAGAGCTAGCAGCAGTTCATTATAGTTTGAGTGTAATCGTCACATTATCTCCAAACCATTATTTCCTCTTCACAGATAGTCTGAGTGCAATTGAAGCCATTCGCTCAAACGCTGCTGGCAAAAATGAACCGTTTTTCCTGGGCAAAATAAAACAGTGCCTGAACGACTTATTGAACAATAATTATCTAATCACTATAGTCTGGGTCCCGGCTCATTGCTCCATTCCTGGCAATGAAAGAGCCGATATTTTAGCCAAACGTGGTGCTATTGAGGGGGAAATTTATGAGCGACCGATTGCTTTCAACGAATTCTATAGCTCGTCTCGCCAAAGAACACTTGCCAGCTGGCAAGCATCTTGGGATAGAGATGATCTGGGTCGGTGGATGCACTCAATTATTCCGAAAATATCGACAAAGGCATGGTTCAGGGGACTGGATGTGAGTAGGGATTTCATTCGTGTGATGTCCAGACTCATGTCCAATCACTACACGTTAGATGCACATCTCCTTCGAATTGGGCTCTCCGAGACTAATCATTGTGCTTGCGGAGAAGGTTATCGGGATATTGATCATGTCGTTTGGACATGCGTGGAGTATCGTGATGCCAGATCTCAACTAATAAATTCTTTGCGTACCCAAGGTAGACTATCCAATATCCCAGTTCGAGACATTCTTGCTTGTCGTGACCTTTCATACATGAAACTTATTTATCATTTCATGAAGAAAATTGGAGTTTCAATTTAATAAAGGCCCCTTTTAAGACTTAGTTCTGATCCCAGCTGCGTCCATGAGTTCAACCAATAGCTAAATTAGAATAAAAATTATGTAATGATATAAACAAACTCGAAACAGTTTATGAAATTATCAACAAAATGTCTGAAAATAACAGCTTATTTTATAATTTATAGAAGTTAATCGTTTGGTTCAAATAATATTTCCGAGTAGATTTCATAATTAATGATGAGTTACCTAAGATGATATTTAAGCTATAAGAGAATATGTTTTAATAAATTCAAAACGTTGTGACTATGTTAGAATTAAATTAGGATAAGAATATTATGTAAAAGTGATGCTACGGCGAAGAAAAACTTATGTAAACTGCCTTAAGAAATAAACGTATTTATGGAAAAAAAAAAAAAAAGAATTCTTCCATCTGTTCAAAACCCCGAAACAGCATAAAGAGAAGGCAACAAAAACAAAACAAAACCTATTTTCAAATTTCGTACCCGTCCAGGTACCCAATCTAGAAAGTAATCTACATTACCTAGTCACATGTGCGCGCGCATTTTCAAACTGCTCGCCTTGCTGACTGGGCGCTGTGAGCGTGTGAGTTTCTGCCCGGTTGTCAGGGAAAACCTACAACGGACGGAGTAGTACAGAGTAGTGCAGCGCTGACTTAGTATGATCACACTTTGGTCGCAAAACAACGACCACGACGACGACGACGGCTACGAATTGTGATGATGCTGATGGCGATGATGACTTTCCGGCTCAATTCGAAAATTGAACTTATTTAGTATCAGTTGAACTTCGGAGAACATCGCAATCGGTCAGAGCGGTCGTTCCTGGGCAAGAAGATGGTACAGTGATGAAAATGTTATCGGTAGGATTATCGCAGCGCTCGTTTAATGAACGCGATTTACTGAGCTACTGAAGGAGCCGTCCGGATAGTGATAATAAGTTCGTTAAGCTTCGCCGATGACAGCATACTTTCGATCCGGAGTGAAGTGTGAAAATTTTGCAATATTTAGTTCATCTAAAAGCGGCGAAGAAGTGTAACATCAATTTGCACCTCAATAAGTGTCCGGTTGAAAAAGAGTGATCATTAAGTGTCACCAATCGAGTTTTCAACCTAATGCTGATAAGAAGAACAAGTTTAAAATATAGTGATATCAGGGAGAATTTTTTACACGGAATTCATTAAATTGGCAAGCTGTTATCTCCTGGAAATCGTGCCTGTTTTCATAGAACAACCAAGGTGTCGAAGTAAAAATGTGAGTAATAAAGCAAGAAATGCAATAATCTTAGAAGTGATATGGTGCGGTGCTGATAATGAGACTTTTGAACAATTGAATCATTGGCGGGTTTCACGTGATTTACGGACTATTTACGCAAACAATAACAGAAAAAATATCAATGTAGTGTTCCGGGTATTTTGTCTGATTGGGTGCAATGCAATACCAAACATTCAACAGATGTTTTAAAATAAAAGGTGTGTCTATTAACTTTAGTAAATTGATTATCGTTGAATAATGCGAGATATTTGATCATGGATCACTCTAATGACGATTTCGTTTGAAATTTAAACCAATCCAGTTTCAAGTCCTACTGCTAAATGTGACAGCAGTAGAGGATGGCCCGTGATGGCAGATTAGGCTTTAAGTTTCTCTAGTAATTCATAGATTAAATTGGGAAATAATAATAGTGTTAGCCAAAATGCCCCCTTCCCTTTCTTAAGCATTGAAGACTTTTCTGAACCAAAGTTTTATCACTAACACTATCTTTTCGTAGGATCTTTCTGCTATGCAAGTTTGGTGGTTGTCGTTTGCAGGAAAGTATGAAAAAACTAGAAATTTCATTTGGCAGCTTTTCGATGTAAAGTTTTGCTTCGACTAAATAGATGTTTTATCCACCATTTCTTTGACATACTGATTATCTCAAAACAGTAACTTTATGGACATTTCAAGAAGCATAATGCATCATTGTTGTGGGATAAAATGTTATTTGTTGTGTGTCATGCCACTGATTTGTTGTGAGACATATTTTACGGCTGCTGGGGCATTATGTCTGAGGCGAGCGAAAAAAACTAAGAATGTGGCCGTTTTGGCCGTTTGTTTGTATCAATCAATTCTCATCTTTTCTATTGGAGTCATTGAAAATTATGTTCCTCATCCGTATTGCAATGAAATACTTACATTCTCGAGAAAAATATATCAATACACTTGGAAATATCTCAATGTTTTCTTAAGGGGGGCATATTATAACACTTTACCCTATTATTGATTCAGATACCTACGGAAAATAATTGAACATGGTAACACAATTTTTATTGATTTCTTTGCATGCCCAGTAATTCGTCGCCGAATAATCATTTTCGGAAGTCTCGCTTAAAACTTTAAGCTGTTAATTTTGTGTAAACATTAGACCACTCGCTTGTCAGGAATTCTGGAAGACGACAGAAGCTTGGCTAAAATCCACAGCAGCTGCCGAAATAGCGCAGACAGAATTGTGTCATTATCTTGTTGGATTATAAATATTTTACGTATCTGAAGCAATAATATCAAATGTGGAGATTTCTGAAAAAAAATAATACAAAATCCGTAGATTTTAAGAGGCTTATCCTCATTACAACAATGCTTAGATCAGGTACGTACCTCATGATCAAAAGAGAACCGGAATTTTCATTTTAAGATTCCCGCGCTTGTCCAATCGGTAAACTTTTTTTCTCTCAACGTTGGTAACACTTTTATATACATTCTGTCAAATTTTGACGCATATCGTTCGATTAGTTTTTGTTTGGCGTCTATACAAAGAAGTTGAAAAATTTTCGTGTGGCGATTTTTATAATGGATGAAAATTTAGAACAACGGCTCGCCTTCGAAGCGCCACTCGGTCGATTGTTGTGCGGTTTCGACGTCATATTCATCCACACCTCATCACCAGTTATGATGCATTCGATGCATGTCACTATCTGCGTTGGAAATCATCTCTTTGGCCACATCAACACGACGCTGTTTTGGAATGAAATTAAGCTTTTTTGGCACCAGCCGAGAAGCGACGCGTTTCAAACCCAAAACATCAGTTAAAATGTGTTCGGCTGATCCATAAGAGATGCCCAACAACACAGCAATCTCTCTAATCGGTACAGAACGATTTTGCAACACGATTTGCTTCGCCGTTTCAATGTTTTCTTCAGTAACAGATGATGTTGGGCGGCCAGGGATCTCATCATGATCCAAGCTTGTACGACCAAGCTTTGCGTTTATACCACTCGTATGCCTGTGTTTTTCCTAGACACGATTCACCAAAGGCCTTTTGTAACATTTTCAACGTTTCGGAACACTTAAATCCATTTGCAACACAAAATTTGATGCACGCACGTTGTTCTAAATTTTCATCCATTATAAAAATCGCCACACGAAAATTTTTCAACTTCTTTGTATAGACGCAAAATTTGACAGAATGTGTATAAAAGTGTTACCAACGTTGAGAGAATAAAAGCTTACCGATAGGACAAGCGCGGGAATTTTAAAATGAAAATTCCGGTTTTTTTTGTCATAAGGTATATCTCCCCAAAAATCTCATTATGAGATGAAGATGTGGGTATTTTGATTTCAAGAGTTTAAAATGTAAGGGGTGTTTCTGACAGATCGTGACTTGTGTCATTGTCAAACTTATTCAGTTTGGTCTATAATTCAATCATGAATCGTCGTTCGGTCTATAATTTAATCATGAATGCACTGGCAAACTTGGAGGAAGATCCACTTTTCAATCGATTGTGTTCAGCGACGAAGCTCATTTCTGATTGAATGGATACGCATAATGGTCGCATCTGAAGTGAAAATTAACCAGAAGCATTTCAAGAGCTACCAATGCATCCTAAAAAGTCACTGTTTGGTGTGGATTATGGGTCGGTGGCATTATACGTGGCATACCAAAATTGGATCTAGCGCATGGGCCATCTAAAGCGGAGCCGCGGCCAACATTTGCATGAAATCATCTTCAAACATTAAATTATATTGATCGTTATATCGATTCCAATAAATATTTCACCAATATTCTCAAATTTTTTGTGCATTTTTTTTAATCAAATCTTATACCTCTTAAAAATCACCATTTATGTATCCTACTTACTAGTGCAAATAATAGACTTGTCATTGTTGTTGATATACAATTCACACTGCACAGAAAATTACTTTCTCTATTAAATATTCATTTTTGGTGGTTAGTGTCTTCCCAAAAGGTGCTTGTAATGAAATGCTTCTTTTTCGATGTAAAAGGTCATTAATAAACTTATTCTTGTTTGAAAGCTTTTTTAGGATCATTGTTCAAGTTCGAAGATCAAATCGCTGTCACGTTTGGTTCCGGAGATATTATGGTATAACTGAATTTGTTTTTTTACCACTAAATTTCCTCAGAGATGGCTGAGCCTATTTTAACAAGCTTAGGCTCGGTTGAACGATTCTATTGGGCCATTGATGAAGTTCGAAGATCAAATGGCTGTTACGTTCAGTTCCGAAGATATAATGTTATAAGTGACATAACCGACAAAACATTGTTCTTTTACCGCTCAATTTTCTCAAATATGGCTGAAACGATTTCAACAAACTTAGGCTCGTTTGAAAGCTTCTGTTGCACTGTTGACCAAGTATGAAGATCAACTAGCTGTCACTTTTGATTCGGATGATGTAAATGTATAAGTGACGTAACCGACAATGTGCGTTGTTCTTACCGATCAATTTTCTCAGAAATGGCTGAATCGATGTAAACAAAATTAGGCTTATTTGAAAGCTACTATTAGTCCATTGATTAGGTTCGCTGTCACTTTTAGAGATATAATGGTATAAGTGATGCAATCAATTAAATGTACTTTTCTCATTGTATTGAACCTCTCAAAGATAATGAACGAATTTTGATAAACTTCGGCTTATTTAAAAGCTGCAGTTTGGTCTTTGATCAAGTTTAGAAAATTATGTCAGGCACTCACGATACGTTTGGAAGGTATTATTAGGTTATTGGGTTAATAAGCGGTTGATAAGTCATGCGTGGCACGGCAGAAAACTAGTGGCTGAAGGTATAATTTCTTAGATGTAATTACGGAACTATTTCAATTTAAATGGCAAGAGAAAGACGTTATCACAGCACTAGGTGAATCAAGAAGGCTTTTTTTGGTTCGACAATGCAAAAATAGGATCTGAAATTAACAGCCAACCTCTTAAAAACACCTTCTATTTTTACATTCCTGTTGAATTTATTTTCTAAAGTTTCGAATACTCTTATTTCGGGTCTCCCGAGTATTTTTACTGAACATGCAAATAGTTTTTTTTTGTAATAAAATTTTTATTCTGGCCTTTTTACGTTAAAGCTTTACATGGCCGATTGGCTTACATTTTTGAAACTTAAATTTTTTTTTGCTATTGGATCTCGTTGTCACCCATTTTCTAGGGGGAGATGAGTTTCCATTTCCATCCAATGAGGATCGGGGGTAACTTCGTCCACGGTTTATCTCAGCGTCCATTGCTTCATCGTCGGTGTTGTGTGTGATTTGGTTGCAGTTGCTGGTTGGTTGGAGGGTAAGTTGTTGAATGCAGCTGGTGTACTTTGTTCTATAGGGGATGATGATGGATTCGTTGAAGAGGATGTTTCATTGTTGTTGGTGACTGCCACAGGTGTACTGGGGTTGCTTGGAGTTGGTGTCCGTTGTCCTTTGGTATAGTTGCCTCCTTGTCCAGTTTGTGGCTTACCGTAGTGAACAGCTTTTTGGCAAGATTGACATGTGGCCATCTGATTGTCATAGGTAACAAGTGATTTGCCCGGAATTCTTATATCTTGACCTAAAATCACATAAGAAGGTATAGCCTTCTTCAAGTGTATGCGTAACAAACGTACGCCATTTAGAATACCGGGGAAAAAATTCTTCCACTTTTCATTTTCGATAGAGAGAATCTCTCCGTATTGGGACATAGTTTTGCGAATATATGAATCGGTGACGCTTGAGGGAAGATCATGCACACGCACTTCTATAGCACTATCTTCCATATATACTGGAATGTTGTATTTAATGTTCTCGTGCTCCACATAGTGCACATTGTTATTGTCTTTTGCGAATTGAATTCCATCCGACTCTTTATAAAGGTTTGCTTAAGGAGCAAATGAATGTCAAGATGCATTTGCTCCTTAAGCAAACCTTCAAGTTCTCGTATCGAGGGTCGAATTCTGCACTGCCTGAAGTCAACAACAATTGTATTCTTTCGTGTCGGCGGTAGCTTTTGTTCGTTTGGTTCACTCATTTCGAGGTCGTTCTATTGTTCACTACACAATACTGTACTTGGTTTCTTGCGTTCCGAACGTAAGCGGTTTTGTTATATCGACTGACTTGGATGAGATGTGAAAGCGAACTGATGCAAATAGTTATCATCGCGTGTCTAATTATCGTTCTACCGTGTACTAATAATTTTCGAGCAGTTGGTGCCATCAGTGATAAATAAAACGCTCGTTTTTTTCTCAGAGTAACTTTAAAATCCGTCGAGGATACCTGATCAAAATTGTGTTAAAACAGTAAAAATTTAATGGAAATCATGCAACATTTATTTGGAATGCTCATCAAAATGGTAAGATATATCATTACTTCTAGATTTCTTATGAATGTCAGATTGTTCTCCATATAGATTTCAATTGAATTACGGTAGAGTGAATCAAGTGTTTTTCACATACATTTGTACTGTACTCATTTCCACTAGAAAATGAAGTGTTTAATACGTGTAGTTTCAATTCAATAGCAAAACACATCACATCCAAAAGAAAAGCACATCTGAGCTTACCAAAAAAAAATTAATCTTGAATCTCAGTGAACTTGCACATGAAGTCTTTAAATAAATCGCTTTGGTTATGTATTGAAATGAAAAAGCATGTTAAATTATTTCAATATGAATCGATCGTGCCAATTTCTATCAGTGTAGAAAAAAAACAGAATTCATTGTGTGTCGTTTTGAATGGAATGGAATCGTTTTGAATGGTTATCAATTTCTGCCGATAGTAATGTGGAACAACGGTATTACACTGTATCTTACACTCATAATCGTTCAAACTCAATCGAATCAATCTTTTTGGTAGAAAGGATTCAAATTGTTTATCAAAAAGTCTATTTTCGGCTGTAGTTCTTAAGTATCATTTTTCGTAGAAGCGATTTTACTGAAAATGGTATGTTGATATGTTATGGCGCTAAAAAGTTATTTGCTTATTTCATCTTACTGAATGTTTTTTTAATACTAATTTAAATGAATAACAAAAAAACCTTCACTCAGATTTCTTCTCAAAGTTTGCTTTCAGAAATCGCATTGGACATATTTTTTTTTATCTGGTGTCTATTGAATATTGATGTTTGAGAGGGTGCCTAGTTTTTTTTTTATGAAACAATCATAACTTTTCAGTTCGCTTTCACATCTCATCCAAGTCAGTCGATAAAACAAACCCGCTCACGCTCGTGACGGAAGAAACCAAGTACAGTATTGTGTAGTGAACAATAGAACGATCTCGAAATGAGTGAATCAAACGAACAAAAGCTAGCGCCGATACGAAAGAATACAATTATTGTTGACTTCAGGCAGTGCAAAATTCGACCTTCGATACGAGCACTTGAAGGTTTGCTTAAGGAGCAAATCCATCTTGACATTAAACGTGTGCATTTACTTCAATGCAATAAGACAAATAATCTTGTTTACATCCAGTGTTATAGAGAGTTTGGTGCAATTCAATTCGCAAAAGACAATAACAATGTACACTATGTGGAGCACGAAAACATTAAGTACAACATTCCAGTATATATGGAAGATAGTGCTATAGAAGTGCGTGTGCATGATCTTCCCTCAAGCGTCATCAATTCTTATATTCGCAAAACTATGTCCCAATACAGAGAGAATCTCTCTATCGAAAGAGAAAAGTGGAAGAACTTCTTCCCCGGTATTCTAAATGGCGTACGTTTGTTACGCATGCGCTTGAAGAAGGCTATACCTCTTTGTGTGACTTTCGGTCAGGATACAAGAATCCCGTGCAAATCACTTGTTACCTATGACAATCACATGGCCACATGTCAATATTTCCAAAAAGCTGTTCACTACGGTAAGCCATGTGATAAACTGGACAAGGGGACAACCACACCAAAGGACAACAGTGCTTCCTTCACACCAACCCCAAGCAACCCCAGTACACCTGTGACAGCCACCAACAACACCACCCTTTAACGAATCCATCAGTATCCCCTACAGAAGAAAGTACACCAGCTGCAGTTGACAACTTACCCTCCAACCAACTAGCAACTGCAACCAATGTACAACAAGGCGCATCTACCCTTGAATCTAAGTTTGTCAAAATCGGTCAAACCATCGCTGAGAAAAGTGAGTGAGATCAGATTTGGAATATATGAAAACTATTTCCGGTGCATCCGGAATCGGAGACCGGGAACCAGGATAGCCGGAATCGGTTTGTTTAGTTGTCTACTGATGATGGCGTACTCATGTACTGATTTCTCATGATCGAAAATATTCAAACCTTAACCACCGGATAGCACCCCTTACCCATATCCGATTTAGCTCAAATTTTGCATGGGGACTTTTTCGAGGTGCTTAAGCTTTTGAGCTCTACCGCTTTACGAAATATTGGCACCCTTATGCATGAAAGCGGTAAAAAACTATGTGTCATACTATCATATCTCCGGAACCAAAAGTCACAGCCATTTGATCTTCGAACTTGATCAATGGTCTAACAATGGCTTTCAAACGGGCCAAAGATTGTTAAAATGGGATCAGCCATCTCTGAGAATATTGTGCTGTAAAAATATCTTCGAGAAGTGCACACACACAGACATTTTCCGATCACGTCGAGCTGAGTCGATTGGTATATAAAACTATGGGTCTTCGAGGCTCCATTCGATAGTCGGGTTTTCCAGCAATTCTAATACCTTTCTATGGAGACTTAGTTCATCAAAATTTTGCATAATAATTAGCTTGACAACTTTTCCGATGACGACTTTCTGCCAGAATAGCTCACCAAAAAGTTAGAACAATGAAAGTGATTTTTAAAGGGATTTTTTTTCTTTTACTTTGAAAAATTTATATAATGAAGAGCTACGAGAGTTGCTTAGAATAAAATTGCCTACAACTTCAAACTAAAGTGCAATGAATTTTCAATTCAATTAAAAAAGTTAGATTCCAGAATTCAATCCGAACTTGGACCACCATTAATGACCATTAACTACCAAATATAATATTTAATAGAGAAAATTTTCCGTTTCGGGCCACTGATCAACCTAACAACAACTGTGAAATTTAAAATTAAGTTTAAAACAAAATTATTTTTAAAAGTCGGTTTGGTATCTCCATTGCCACGGAACGACCGAAATTAGCTCTGTGCCTAATTCGTATTACTGTTTTTGAATTAGTTGATTTTAACAACAAAATTTCCAAAATAACTATGAAATTAGTTAAAATTGAGAATTTACTTTGCTGGAAAAAATTCTTACTTTTAGAGAATTTGTTTGGTTGGCGAATATCCTGGACAAAAACCAGCAATATTTCAATCCAACACGAAATTCTCATTGACAACTAATTTGTTATTAAAATCAGAAAATTTGTTTCTATTTATCTATCACCATCATTGCTGAAGGACAGCACAAAGAACACAAAAATGAAATTGATTTAAATAACAAGTTTATTAGCCAAAAACCCATGAGAAATGTCAAAGCAAAACAATCCATTAAAAAGCTAAAAAGGACAGTCTTGTTGAAACTGCTTGCAAATCATTTTGATGTTTTTCGCATGTGTTACGATATATCCATATATAAATTTCCGATTCGATTTGTAAATATGACATAAACTTATAGTGGAAAGTGTATTTATTCAGAATTTGTGCGCATTTAAAGCGATTGTACGAAATAATGTTTTTACGCGGAACAGTGAAGTGAGTTTCGAATGTTGCACTCTAATTGTATATGTCAAATGATGTTTTTTGTATCTTCCAACCTTCCGGGCTACGCCGTCCGGTGTATTAATTGTATTCGGTTTTTGTTTTCCGAGTGCTCAAAGTTTTCAGTGAGAGAGTTGATTTCGCGAAGTCGAATGAAGAAAGCAGCGATTTAGAAGAAAAATTTTCGAAAAGAAGTTTATGTTTCGCTTATGTCTTTTTCTCCATCGTATTTATACCTGCCAAAATAGAAAAAACAACCGCGACTGAAATATTTTTCGGTAGTAGTGTGCCATCTAGAAGCTAGTAGTTTTTCGGTGACAGTGCGCCACATAGCTGCAAATTGCAGAAGCCAATTCAACCATTTATGTTGGTTGAAAACAACGTTTTTAATCTCTAATTCAACTAAAAAATTAGTTGAATGGAAATGAAGTGTGCCTTAGCTAAGAAATGACAGCACGTTGAATTGGTGAATTCAACTAAAAAAATAGCCATTTCAACAAATATTTTATTATTATTAAGGGAATCAGAAATAAAAAATCTAAATTAGCAAAAGTAAGATTTTATTAGTTGTCTCAAAAAATAACTAACTAAAATCAGAAAATCAACTAATTTTTTCGCCAAAATGCTGATTTCGGTCTTTCCGTGTGGTTAAAAATAAATGGTTTACCATATTTAAAACTTATGCAAAGTTTCATTTTAATCGAGGATGGAAGTATGGGAAGTTTGATGACCTGTTTTACATTTCCGGAATGGCTCATATTCCAAATGGCCACAATGAATCAAGTTAGTGAATGTCTACTAGCGATATACTTGAAATAAACAACGTTTTGTTCGATTTCCATTCCCCAAACTAGTTCAGTTGGTAGAATAGTTTTATAAATCGAAAATTGTTTACAGATTTGAGTTCTACCTCTCAGGTGTTCAAGACAATATTTTCGCAATTTTATTTATCCCTGCTTCGGGTATTGGTAAACAGTTTAACTATTTAGTAATTAAAACATCAGCTCAGTTTAACTAAGTTAAAGTTCAAATCGGTCCTGCAATAATATTTCACTTCACCTACAACCGCCTTATGTTTTGGATTACAATTTACAGCCACCTATCGGTACTAATTTAAGATCCAATTTATGACGTTTGCTCGATATATCGAGGAAAACAATCTACTCCCGGTGACAATGCACAAATCCCTGCTGAGCTACTGGTCTATACCGGCCATACATCAAACATCGCGCGCCGTACATCTCGACTCTCAAAGATGCATCATGTTTTGTTCGCTTTCCGCTTATCCACAATCGAGACTAACGGTTTCCTAACCGAGCAGCGCGTTGCTCACCGACAATCCATTCAGCACTGCAACATATTTGACTCAATTAGACAGAATTAAAGCCAATTGAGGTTCTTCGGTTTCACTCTGAGCGTTCTATGCAGCAAGTAGCAACATAAAATTAACAAAATATCATCTTTTCAGAAGTGGGCCCACCAAACAAAGGGATGAACAAAGGCCTCCGACGACCGCAGCTAACTGCCACAGTCGTTTCCTGTGTTGAGTTTGCACAATTCTCAGCATCACAGACATTGCAGAGTTCTGAAATTGGTGCAAATCTGTTGTAGAATCTGTTGGTCTTCAATGTAAACCAACCGATATAGTTCAAATCAAATTGAATAAGGTGTTCAACGGAGGAACAAAATAGAATCAGTGCGGTAACAAAAGCGAATTAATCAAGCGTAAAAAAGCGTGCGCGTGAAAAACTAGTTGAAAGCAGTGAATTGAAAGCATCACAATCAATTACGAAAGTACAAAGCGTCGAACTGCCAGTGATACTCCATGATCATAAGCAGCGCATATCAAGTTGATAGCTCCGGTAATTTGATACTGCGGATCGTTAATTGCAACGGTTGTAGATTTTAATTTATCTGTAGTAAAATAGTTTGTGTTTCGTAAATCTGCAATTAAGCATGTTCAATCACGACGACTAGATTCAATTGCGCCTCGTGAAACTGAGAGTCTCGTGTGACTTAAACCGGAGAAACTCAAGCAAACGTAGTTATTGGAAGCAAAAAACGACCGGAGATAAGTCCAACATTTGAACATAGAGCATTCTGTCTTCAACTGTTTTAACTTTAACTTCAAACACTAAGCGTTTCCATAATCGTATTTTTTTTATTGTCTATCGAACCCAAAGCCTTGACTTCTGCTTCCAAACTAGAAAACGAGCTCACATGGGTTCGGTGTGACCTAGTTTTTTTCTGCTAGCAGTACAAATTTAGGCTCCTTACGTCGTCAACGATCCATGCATCAATTTCATTGAGCAAACAAATACCGAAACAAATCGATCTGCCTTTTCTAAAACTCTCCTCCACTGACGACTGCCATATTGCGGAACACGCGCGACCGACCCCAATCGAATCATGAACCCGCACCGTTCCCATCTCCACAGGGCGTTTTTCACTGGCAAATGAGTTCGCTGTGTGTACAAATGTAAATGATTGTCAAGCATGATTAACTCTGTTGTTGTTGTTTTTTTGTGATTGTCATTGATTAGAACATTCAACGATCAATACGCATTGAATCGCTTCCGGATTTTGCTGGTTACAATCGAGTAATTCTACTAGGTAAGGAAAGAATCCAAAACTACTAGAATTATTTTCTTTAAAAGTAGGGCACTCTTCTCAGATAAGAAGCTCGGACGTAATACCCCTTCGATTTTGTTATATTTCAAAACAGTTTCATAACAGTTTAAGGCAACTATTCCTAACTAATGGTCCGCGGACCCCCAGGGATCCGCAAAGTAGTTTAAGCACTTAAAATTTATTTTTAACAAGGGGGTCCGCGGCAACTATTATACACGGAACGACCGAAATTAGCTCGGTGCCTAATTCGTATTACTGTTTTTGAATCAGTTGATTTTAGCAACAAAATTTCCAAAATAACTATGAAATTAGTTGAAATTGAGAATTTACTTTGCTGGAAAAAACTTTTGGCGAATATCCTGGACACAAACCAGCAATATTTCAATCCAACACGAAATTCCGCGACTAAATTTTTTCTCGGTAGTAGTGTGCCATCTAGTGGCTAGTAGTCATTACGGTGTTAACGTTTTTTCGGTGACAGTGCGCGATATAGCTGCAAATTGCAGAAGCCAATTCAACCATATATGTTGGTTGAAAACAACGTGTTATTTCTCTAATTCAACTAAAAAACTAGTTGAATGGAAATGAAGTGTTCCTTAGCTGAGAAATGACAGCACGTTGAATTCTACTAAAAATATAGTCATTTTAACAAATATTTTATTATTATTAAGGGAATGAGAATTAAAAAAATCTAAATTAGCCAAAGTAAGATTTTTTTAGTTGTCTCAAAAAATAACTAACTAAAATCAGAAAATCAACTAATTTTGTCACCAAAATGCTGATTTCGGTCTTTTGTGTTGTGAATTTCACCAATCATTCAAAAACCGCATCGATCTTCGAAAAACAAAAAACTTAACTTTTCGTAATTAAATTTACAATAACTAAGGAAACAGAGGTATTTTGGCACACTTTAGGATTAATTTTGTTTAGGCCTACTTTGTAGAAATATCCACCAAATGTTGTAATATCTTTGAAAAAACCCTTCCGCAATAGGTAATTTAATGTGATTAGCTTCAAATTGATGCAACATGGGTTACTTAACATCGATTAAATCCATAAAGTTTGTTGGGTGGGCCAAAATACCTCTGTTACCCTAAGCATGCTTGGAATTTTTAATTTTTGCTTTGTGAAGCCGTAATTGGTTTTCGAAAACTATGATTGCTTACTGGTGCCTTATACGGGGATGTTTTCAAAAATTGAAAAACAGTATTTGAAACAAATTTTATCAAAAAATCTGATTTTGACACTCATAACTATAAAATTTTAGAAGAAACCGTCGAAATTTCTATATCATTCAATGTGAATTTGCAAAACTTTCGCCATTTTCTTCATGTCTCGTGTGCGCTATTTCGTACAGTTCTGATGTGGGAAATACACGGTGGAATTGCTGGTACATATCGTGAGCAAAATAATATGAAAGACCTATTTTAATCCACGTAGTGGAGTAATGATGCCTTTCTCATTTTTATTTTTTGCTGTATATTACAGCCGATATTCCCCGAAATACTATAATTTAAAAAAGTTTGAAATTTTGAAGATTTCTGTTACATAATACTACTAAATTTACACACTACATTTGAATTTAAGTAAGTGAAAATCTATTCAATCATATGTGAGAAAGTGAAGTGAGCTCCATTTTATCATATTTGATTATTATTGCCGGTACTTCCGGAACCGAAAACTGGATATCGGCATAGTGACATTCGGTTCATTTCACCATACACTAACATGAACTACAAATTTGGTCTGCAAACTAAAGAAAATCACTTGACAATATAAAGAGGTAGCTTATGATAAAAGTATTCCTGAAATTGACGTTTTATATTGAGTACTCTATCTCTGGAACCAGGGGTTTGATCCGAATGAAAATTGAGATATTCTTATTCACATTTTTAATGCACTATTTCCATATTTTTGGTGAATATCACCCTATCAAGTTGAATTCATATGAAATTCCGGAACTTTGTTTGGAACCATGAGACCTTTAATTTGATTCTAAGTTTGTGAAACTCGGCTCAACCATCCTCGAGGAAATTAAGTGATATTAATTTCACATTTTTGGTGCATATCGTCCTGTAATTCTGTAACCAGAATTCGGATCTAAATGATATTCAGGAACTTTGTATGGGACCATAAGACCTTTCCTTTGCACATAAGTTCGAGAAAATCGGTTTAGCCCTCTCTGAGAAAATTGAGTGACATTATTTTCACATTTTTGGTACATATTACCCTGTAACTCCGGAACCGGAAGTCCGATCCAAATGAAATTCAGGAACTTTGTATGGGACCGTGAGATCTTTCATTTGAATCTAAGTTATCGAAAATTGGTTCAGTCATCTCCGAGAGAAAGTGAGTGACATTATTTTCATATTTTTAATGCATAATTTTCAACATTTTTGGTTCATATTACCCTGTATTTCCGGAACCAGAAATCGAATCCAAATGAAATTCATGAACTTTGTATAGGCTTATAAAACCTTTCATTTGAATCTAAGTTTGTAAAAATCGGTTAAGTCACCTCCGAGAAAAGTGAGTGACATTATTTTCACATTTTTGGTGCATATCATCCTGTGATTCCATAACCGGAAGTCGGATCCAAATGAAATTCAGGAACTTTGTATGGGCCGGTAGGTTTTTCATTTGAATCTGAGTTTGTTAAAATCTGTTGAGCCATCTCCGAGAAAGTGAGTGACAATATTTGTCACACACACAGACATTTGCTCAGCTCGTCGAGCTAAGTCGAATG
Source organism: Malaya genurostris (assembly GCF_030247185.1). Taxonomy (NCBI): domain Eukaryota; kingdom Metazoa; phylum Arthropoda; class Insecta; order Diptera; family Culicidae; genus Malaya; species Malaya genurostris. The sequence continues at coordinate 231,183,605 of NC_080572.1, read as the reverse complement.
GTACATGACAATCGGCCCCCTGGGCCTCGGTTCAAAAGTCGGTTTTTGCAGTGATTGTATAGCCTTTGTATATGAGAAAGGCAAAACAATGAATCAAAATAGTAGTAAATTGAGTTTATCATCGAAATGACAACATAATGCTTCATTTAGGGGTTAGCCAATTTTTGTGCACATAACCGTTTTTATTATTTTTACGTTTCGTCTTGGACTCATCAGTGCAGAGCAGTTCAAATTGAACTGCTTAGTGCTAAACTCGGCAGTTCAATTTGAACCGCTAAGCAGACGTAAAGTTTCTGCTACTTACAGAACACTTTTTGTTTTGCGACGGAGTGTAATGTCTGCACTGATGAGTCAAAGACGAAACGTAAAAGTTATCAGTAAGTAATAAGAAATTCAAATTTTTACACTAGTCACCCTGTAATTTCGAAATTTGAAATTCTGAATTTTTTTAAGGCATCTTAAGACATTTTATTTGATTCTAAAGTTGAGTAAATCGGTTCAGCCAGAGTGAGTGCATGTTTTTTCTAAATTTATGTGCATATCACCCTGTATCTCCGGAACTGGAAGTTGAATCGGGATTAAATTCAATAATAGGCTATGGGACCATTAAGACTTTTCATTTGAATCTAAGTTTGTGAAAATCGGTTCAACCATCTCCGAGAAAATTGACACACACATTTGACATTTGCTCAGTTCGTCGAGCTGAATCGAATGGTATATGACATTCGGCTCTCCGGGCCTCGGTAAAAAGATCAACTCATTGACATTCTTCTATATTCTTTTGGTTGCACTTATCGTAAAATAGCTATGAACTTTCTAAACCGCAGAAAACTCCTGGTCATGTGTTTACGGTGCTGATGAACTTGGTTATGTTTTCAAACCCAAGCTTCGGTGTTGGTTTTCATTTTCTTTATAGAGTGTATGGAATTGAACGCAGCACGCTGTGTGCGTCGTTCGTAAAGTTGTACTGTGTTTTCTTCTTCCGTACCAGCACGTACCATTTTTATATCGTTATTTTTGATTTTAGCTTTGACCGAAACTCGGATTAGGATGAAATTTTGCATTATCTTTAATTTAAATCAAAATTCGTGAAAATCGGATCAAGTGTCGCTGAGAAATCGAAGTGTTCTACTTTCGGAGTTTTTCTTCACTACATTCGGTACTTCTAGAATAGAAAACAAAAGACCAGCAGTGCCAAATTAAGTTTGTGTACCTAATACAAACTAATAAGTTCTGCAAAATAGAAGAACTTATTAGTCAATTTGATGGACCCGTTTTTGGCAATCGCTTGTAAAAAAATCCTTATGAAATTTAACATTTTCCACTTATTGTGCTTTAGTTCAGCAACCAGAAGTCGGATCCAGATTAAATGTTCTAGCAATTTTTGAAGAACCATAACACCTTTCAATGGAATCTTAGTTGTGTAAATCGGTAAAGCAATTCCCGAGAAAAATGAGTGCACATTTTTTCCTTTATTTTCACATATTACCCTATAACTCCGGAACCGAAAATTGGATCAAAATAAAACTCAATCACATGCTAGAGGGTCGTAAGACCTTTAATTTGAATTTAAGATTGTGAGAATCGGTTCAGCCATCTCCAAGGAAAGTAATTGCTTATTTTTGTTACATACGTACACAAGCATTGAAGTCGGCATTGGTAACTATGCAATATAAATATGATACAAAATCAGATCCAATACCGGAAAAAACACACAACTGATCTGCTAACAACTCTAATTAAGTTTATGAACATTCATTCACTCTCTGGATAGCAGTTAAATTTGTCTATCATCCGCCCGTCAACCTTCCACGATGTGTCAGTCAGATTCTCCGACATAGAGTGCATAAAAATGTGCATCCCGTTAAATGATCACCTTATCACGAGTTCTGTGGGCTGATGTTAATCAGTGTTACACAGATGAGTATGACATCTGTAATTCATTGCATAATCGTTAATCCATAGGGAGTACAAATGGAAAACTCTACAATTACAGTTTCTGTTGTATTTTTTATCATTTTCCAGAGCTTTCCACCCACCTTCATCATCACCACCACCACAAGCAACCTCAGGCAGCAATGATTCAGCCAAAATTCAACGGAGACCGCGTTCTGCTAGCACTAGGTGCCCTCATAACGTTAACGCTCAGCTTCGCCAATGGTTTCGCGACACTCGCAACCGAGCTGGACAGACCGATGCGATGTCAATTGGAACGGACCTACAGAATGGTGGGTTATAACTGCGCCAATCTCAATCTGAAGGAGATTCCACAGACATTGAAGAGCAATTTACAGGTATTTAAAAACTTTTGTCACTGCGAAAATGCATACACGAACGGCAACGCTTACAATGCGACCAACTAATCAGTATATACTAAGACAGCTGAGAGTACATAAAAGATGAGTTATCTACAACTGACAAACCCACATTCGATTCGGACGATATGTGGTTGCTAAATGGAGCATCACGACGTATTTCTCAGCACATAGCAATTGTTCAATTAAGGCGAGGGGTCAATTGATCTAACTTCTGAATCGATGCGACTGCGCGCAGCACACAGTGACAATCGCAACCGGGATGGGATGTCCGCAACCATACGAGTGTGATTTTGAAAATCATCGTTACCGGTTCGAGCGAAACCCAGAACCGCATACAATATTGAAGTTGTCAAATTTTATCTGAATTGATGAGTTCCTAATAGAACCGATACTGGAAACAAATAAATATTTAAACGAATGGGACTTCGCTAGGTCGCTACACATGTGAATTTTTCAATGGCATTTAGTTAGTGGTTTGCCGCAGCAAATGATTTTGTTTTTTTTTTTTGCATTTCGAGCATTTTTTACCTACGAAGCAATTGATTTATAACACGTTGATCGCGTCACCGGTCCGAAAAAGCTTCAACATTCTGAAAACTATCCGAATAATACGGTCATCTTAATTTAATTTAAAGTTGTGGAAGAGGAATTAAGTCAAAGTATTCAAAATAATAAAAATACTAAGTACTTTTTCTATAAGAATTTTGTAACTTTTGGTTTCTTATTTGTTGGTCTTGCAATATAAAACTTACTTACTTTACGTTGGGCATCTTTTCAAAATTCACCCTTTGAGAGAGTGATGAGTCGTGAATATCTCTTGTTGTATCAACATATTTACTACATGAAATCGGAAAAATGATCATCAATCTATAATAACATTTTCAGTTGTATGAAATTATTCATTTCAGCATTAAAGTTATCTGGAATGTTTGGTATCAACGAGTATCAAAGAGTTAAATTTTCAGTCATCATTTTGAAAGCTCATTGCTTTGAAATGAAGCGACCAGCAAAAATTTTGCCGAAGAACTGTCGCAGCAGGACACACAGCAAAACCACACCAAAGGCCTGCTTATCCTGTTGAAATGACGCGAGCAGAAGAATAGTGTGACGGAATTTCATTGGGATAACACTCCTTAGCAGCGATTTGCGTTTTCAGTGTGCAGCAGTGGAAGTCGTCTTGGGAACGCTGTGTTTGAAATTACCGCTGCTCAGTTAAGTGTTGTGTGATTGTGAGTTTTTTGGAATCCAATTTAAAATCACAATGAATACCCAAATTTCAAATTTCGGATGAACTTACCGAGTTATTTCTATTATTTCCTATACTTTCGGTTCGTGTTTTGCCTTTCCCATATATAAAGGCTATACAATCACTGCAAAAACCGACTTTTGAACCGAGCCCATAGGGCCGAATGCCATATACCATTCGACTCAGCTCGACGAGTCACTCACTTTCCTCGGTGAGGGCTGAACCGATTTCCACAACATTAAATTCAAATGAAAGGTATCGCGATCCCATACAAAGGTCCTGAATTCCTGAAATTCATTTGGATCCAACTTCCGATTCCGGAATTGCAGGCTGATATGCACCAAAAATGGGAAAATAATGTCACTCACTTTTTTTGAAGATGGCTAAACCGATTTTCACAAACTTATATTCAAATGAATGGACTTACAGTCCCATACAAAGCTCCTAAATTTTATTTGGAAACGACTTCCGGTTCCGGAATGACAGGGTGATATGCACCAAAAATGTCAAAATAATGCATTAAAAAGTGAAAATAATGTCAATCACTTTACTCAGAAATGGCTAAACCGATTCTCACGAACTTAGATTCAAATAAAAGGTCAAACGGTCCCATACAAAATTCCTGAATATCATTTAGATCCTTAATTCTGGTTCCTTTTAGATCCTTAATTCTGGTTGCATAAAAAATGTGAAATTACTATCACTTAATTTCCTCGAAGATGGTTGAAACGAGTTTCAAAATCTAAGATTCAAATTAAAGGTATCATGGTTAAAAACAAAGTTCCGGAATTTCATATGTATCCAACTTGATGCTCCAAAAATATGTGAATATAATGCATTAAAAATGTGAATATAATGTCACTCACTTTTCTCGAAGATGGCAGAACCGATTTTCACAAACTTATATATTAACGGTCTCATACAAAGCTCCTGAATTTCATTTGGATCCAACTTCCGGCTTCGGAATTACAGGGTGCTATGAATAAAAAATGTGAAAATAGTGCACCAAAAATGTTAAAATAATGTCACTCACTTTTCTCGCAGATGGAAGTTCTTAAGATGCCATTAGAATATCCCAATATTCATTCGGATCAAACCCCTGGTTCCGGAGATAGTGTACTCAGTATTTCAAGAATACTTTGTTCATAAGCTTTCTCTTTATATTGGCTAGTGATTTTCTCTAGTTTGCAAACCATGAGACTCTGTAACCAAATAAACCATTGATAGTCCCATAAATGATTTGCTGAATTTTATCCCAGTCCGACTACCGGTACATTTTTTCCAATATTCAAATCGTCATAGAGAACCATAAATAAATTTGTAGTTCATATTAGTGTATGGTTAAATGAACCGAATGTCACTATGCCGATATCCAGCTTTCGATTCCAGAAGTACCAGCAATAATAATCAAATATGATAAAATGGAGCTTACTTCACTTTCTCACATATGATTGAATAGATTTTTACTAACTTAAATTCAAATGTAGTGTATCACTGTAGTAGTATTATGCAACAGAAATCTTCAAAACTATTTTCTGAACTTTTTTAAATTGTAGTATTTCGGGGAATTTCTGCTGTAATATACAGGAAAAAAATGAGAAAGGCATCATTATACCACTAGGTGGATTAAAACAGGTTTTTATATTTGATATTGGAGATTCTCTTTGTCGTTGTTCAAAGAGAATGTTTTAATTATCCTGGGCGAAATACCAAACCGAGATAAAATGCACTAATATACAAAAAGTTCGATACAATCGATTGATTATTTATGGAATGAGAAAAATGTATACATTAACTGCATTTAGGATAATATTTACATGATAAACAAACTAAGCATTTCTTAGTAACATTCAAGACGAATGAATAGTCAAAGTTCAATGCTTTGACTTTTTCACAGTAAACCGGATTCATCGAGGGGTCGTATTTCGCTGATACATTCAAAACCACTAACCACTCCATCTTGACATTATCATTGGTTTAATTATTTTTCGGAAGGAAAAACGTGACCTAAATGGGTTTCCGTATAGTTTAAGGTAGAGTGCCTATAACAAAAATGACGGCATCTCTTCCGTAATGTTGGCAACAATTCAGAAAGTTTATTGGCAGGATTGGCAGTTTCGTTAGCTTTACATTGTATTTGACAGGTCGTTTGCTCGTTTGAAACGCTGTATTTCCAAACGAAAGCATCACTAGCGGGTAGGCAAAGACATCATATTAAAAATATATCCAGCTCTCATATTTCCCGAACAAATGATTGGTAACAGTTATCTCTTGCGAACACAGTGCCCTCAGGCGTGTTCGAATCGAATCTCGTACAAAGAAGTAGGGAAGAGAAATGTCAAATCCGTGCGCGCCAAAATAGCAGCACTTGGGTGCGCAGTTGACATAATATGTTGACTGTGATGCCGTGCGATGGCGTTGCTGAACTGAAGATTGATTTCGCTCCAAGTTGACGGGGTCTGGGGTAGGTCAAACTTTCAAGAGAATTGCAAACAATTCTGTATAAGATGTGGCGAAAAAACTACATTTGAGTAAAACTTTCGTTGAAAACGTGAAAAACCGTGTTCAATAGTCACCGTAATGAACGGCAGGATACGGTGGAACATTTAAGTGCACGTAAACTCTACACCCATATATTGACAAAATCGCATTGTCTCATTAAGGATTTGATAAGACGTACGTAAAATCAGAATGCCGGTACTTTCCGGGTTTCCAATTTCCACTACCCATTCTAAGTTTGATGTTCTAGAAGACGTTAGAAGATGTCGTAGTTTTCCAAAAAATACATGTCTTGGCAATCAATTGGCTCATGTGGAAAGCGTAGCACTCCATTTGTGACAACCGGTACGATAGAGATGGGCAAAACAGTTCATTTCAAAGAACCGTTCAGAATTTGATAGTTCTACCGAAAGAACTAGCTCTTCTGAGCCGTTCATTTATTCTTCAGAAATTTTGAATGTTTCTGCCAAACCCGTACGAGAGCAAATGATTATATTTCGTTGGTTACATAATCTTTAATGGAAATGCAGTAACTTTTTTGCATGTGCTTAAGGTAGTAGTCGTTCACTTTTGTGCACTTTGAGAGAGGTCGTAAATATATACAATGTCAACTGTAATATACAAGTAGGTTTAGAATTTTCCCTACACAAAAATCTCAGAATTGCGGAAGCAAATGATGTCTTCATGGTAATAACCAAATCATATATAACAGGGCTGAAAAGTCACCACTTGTGGCTGAACACCCAATTTAAATATTAATAATTTAATTTTAACTCATATTCCAATAAATAGTTATTTAAAAAAAAAAAAAAAAAAAAATGTCAACTGTAATCTTAAAAAACACTTCTTTCTTTTGAAAAGATTAGAGAGCTATCGTTCTTCAACAAAGAACTGTTGTTCACTTATTCTTACAGAATAACTAGTTCTTTTGAACCTCCCGCGAACGGATTACCCATCTCTACGGTACGATCAATTGGCACGAATACATAAAGGAATGCATCCAAAAGCGTCCAGCTCCACTTTTCAGATCACAAAATGATCCTTCGCTTTTCTGGTCGATTTTGGCTTCGCGCCCTTACTCGAAAGATGTTTTGGAGCGGTACAAGGATAATGCGGGTTACTTCGTGGCGAAGCACTTTAACCTCCCGAACGCAAATGGGTTCTTCGAAAACATCCTGAGGAAGTGAAATCGTAAGAAGATATGAGGAAAAATGTTGTTCCAAACGTTATACAAGACCTTATAAGTAGTGTTAAGAAGAAGGTTCATTTCATTTGGGTATGGTGTTGGAATTGAATAAAACTGACATAGAACAAAGTAAAATAATATCTTTGAATTGATTTCCTGAAAGTTTGGAGAATGCGTGAATTTTGTCGAATATTTTCTTGTGATGTACTTTGAGTCCGTACATCCTTAATGCTTTACACAGCTTTCTAAAAAAATGTTTGTTACAATTTGATTGTCTGTTCTCTGTGCTAATACTTCAAATTCAATTTTCAGCTCAAGACTGTTTTGAATTAAATGAGCAGAAATATTCTTTTCTTGCGTTTTTTTTGTAAAATTGAAATGCGCCAGAAAAAAAGCTGTTTGCAAATGACAAAAACTGAAAAACAAATTCTTGAAAAAATATTTGGAATCAACCATCCTACAATTGCTTGAACATTGTTTATTTTAGGGAAAGTTTAAAGTTGGCGGTATACCTTCAATAAATCCGTAAACCTATCCCCGATTAGTGCGTATTTGTAATCAAAACACACTCATAAGTTCATGAAACGATTACAGCATTTGAAGCAATGTTTACATAAATTCGGTATTCAGATAGGCTTGATTGTAAACATTTCGTGAACCACATTCCCCCGTATACCTACGGCTATAGATATTTCTCAATAGATAAAATCATAAGCTCAACAAAGAGTTAGTTTGGCACATTAAAGCCACTCCAATTTTATGTACTCTCCAGAGCCGAGTCTAACAGAATAAACTAACAAACCAATTTAAGTCAATTAACTCAATCGGCGTTCGGTTCGTACGAAAGGAACAGAAAAACGTATAAGAATTTTTCTTGACGCATATGTGTAAAGGCTTCAAGTACGGCCTGGGAGTGCGAAAAAATCATCCATGAGCAGATCAACCGGTGGGTAGATAGATAGATGATGTGGACCACGTGTGGCCGAATTTCGGTTACCAGTTGGGAAATTGTTTTACGCATTTCATTTCTGATTTGTATTGTTTATTCGGTCATTTTACTAGGAAGATGTGATGCATAGTATTTCATCACCAATTTATGTCTTCTTTTTTTACAGATATTAGATCTCAGCTTCAATCGAATTCGCGACTTAAATAAACAATCGTTCGCGCGTTACACCGACGTGAAGTATTTGTATCTGTTCGAGAACATGATTCAAAACATCGAGGAAGACACGTTCACCGAATTGACTGGTTTGGAGGTGATTTATAATTAAATCACACACGATTTCTTAAAATAATGAGCTCTTTTATTTTCCCCGAATAGGCCCTCGATTTATCGAGTAACGCTTTGAAATCCGTCCCAGTTGAGATTTTCCGATTACCTCTACTCCGGAACTTATACGTATCGAATAACGCTCTGCACGACCTGGAAGAAGACCTGATGCTGTTGGATAAACCGATTAGAGCACCAATTCAAATCCTTAACATGGCCGACTGTTGGCTAACTAAACTGCCAAACTTTGGCATTCTGCCGGACCTCTGGCAGCTTAACATTTCATCCAACCCGATGACAGAGTTAACCGTCGAACAATTTTCACCCATGTGTAATCTCCGGTCGCTGGACTTGAACAACACCCAGATTCCGATCTGTGCCTGTCAAACCATGACGACAGAGTTGACAGCAAGGCGCACAAAAATTCTAAACAATCACCCTCACTGCACACCGCTTTTCGCTTCAGGTAAGCTGTTGGCTTCAGGAACAACAACAACAACAAAAAACTAGTCCACCAATCTTACCCAAAACATATTTCTTTCAGAACAAAGCATTTGTGCTCAGGACGTATCTCCCGCTCCGCCCAATACGGATTTTCAACAGTGCATGGATGTCCGTAATTCTCGAATACTGGATACCAAAGCAAAAACGGCGTGGTTCAAGATTTCCCTTGGAGTACTAACCTGTATTGTGGTGTTTTCACTCATTCTTTGCTATTTCCACAAACGGAACGTCAAAAGTATGAAGGATAACAACAACAAGCCGGGAAAAATTTCGGTCCCCATTCATAGGGTGATGGTGCCGTCTGGCGATGAACTGCCGATCGTTGAAAACGGAAACCGTGATAAACTCATACACAATTGTGATTAGCATATTTCAGGCTGCTGCCCATCTTAGAGAGTATTTTCGTTTAATTTCAGTAAACCAAAACAAGACTAACGATTAGTGTTAAGTGAGTGTGTTGAATGTGGTGCTGCAAACGCAATGATAGCTAATAATGTGGTGTGTCAAAATGAACAATCAAAAACCTTCTTGCTTTACGAATTATGAAATAAATTTATTTTGTTGAAGCCTCTTGTGTACATAAAAATAAACTTTTAGTGTAAGAACTAACAATTAGAGAGAGAGAGAAAGAGCTATCACCAGTTGCCAATTACCTAAATAAAATTATACACTAATTACTATTCAGTTTGTATTTATTCATTAAATAAAACACGTTATAAAAATAGCAACACCATAATCAGTTCACAGTTCATGTTGAGCATATTGAATGACTATGTTGCAATATGTATAGTACAGTGAAGAAAACATAATGCCAGAAAAAAAGAGATTTCATTGCGGAATTTTTATAATACTTTAAGGATGCATGACCTTAATAAGAATAATATCAGAATCCTATGTTAACGAGAGTTGTAATTTGTAACTCAAGGTAATAGTGATCAACAAAATATACCGATTTAGGAAAAATCATGTAAGTTTACATCTTCTGAGCTTAATATCAAACATAACATAGTAAGGGTGATAACATATTTTTCCAATTGATTTTAAACATGGTTCATGCATTCTAAAATATTTTACAGTGCTGACAAATGTAATGTTGCGTCCTTGTCTCATATTTCGAGTAAGTTTGTCACGGATTCAACACGTTGATATTCAATACATATACGATAAGTGAGGGTAATTATTTAAAAAATGATACGAAACAGGTTTAGTTTTCTGTGAATCAACTTCACTTTTTCACACAATTAACCTTCTAGTTACAAGCGTTTTCCGCACCGTTTCACCATGGTTCTTAAAGTCTCTACATAGAACTTCACCGCTAGAAAGCTGAACTAGAGTGCCTGTACTATCAGAGTGACGACTGCTGTTCGTTTGGAATGGCAGCTTTGTTCCAAGCGACTTGTCAAAACTATGTAAAGCTTGCGAAGCTGCCAACGTTTCGAATTAAATAACTAAATATTTTGAGTTGTTGCCAACATTACGGTTAAAATGTTGTCACTCTGATATTACAGGCACTCTAAGTTGAACTAGTTTTAAACGACGTGTAGTCAAAAAAAATAGCCAGGGCTTTAATCATCAACCAATAATCGGATCACAGTTTTCTTAGAGGGAATAACTAGTATCGTTGGCATTGTTTACTGTACACACAGATAGGCAAATGACTGCTAAATTAGAACAACACCTGCAATTGCTGTACGAGTAGGGCAAGTACCGATATGCACAAGTTTGAGCGAATTACGACTTACGGCCTTAACCTTTCGAAAATACCTCGTAATTTGTTTCACAGAACCGACCAAAATTTATTTTCCGTTCGAAGCGAAACGGTCGAGTGAACACTAGATTGTTGCATCATTCTGTACAATTTCTAATTCCCATTACGAATTCACATTCGACAATTGTGTCAAAGTACGATCAGAAACCAAAAGGGATCCAATTCATTATTCAAACTAGGTTCTTAAGAAGATGCAACTATTTCCCAAGTATCCAACAAGTCTTTTATACGTGCTCATGCATAATAAGAGCAGATATGTGAATACAGAACTTATATAAAGTTAGATGGTTATCGTGGTTTTTAGAATGATGATGTTTATATATTATGAATAGAATGATATTAGGTGCCATCATGCTGGATGTTAAAAAGTTTAGTGTTAGAATCGAAATATATGAATATAGAGGAAAAAAAAATTACATCAATGACGCAAAGTTGAGAGTACTATCACAAACGAATAAATTCATAGGCAAAAGTTAACCGGCCGTATTGTACACAAAATAATTTCCAGCACTTTGTACACACATGTGTGTTTCCGGACACGAGAGTTTGACACCTACTTTCAAGTATGTATACTAAGACAGTTGTGAATAACTATAGAGAATCAAATACCAAAAATATACGCCATATTTTAAAAATACTAAGTGTAGCAATTTAAATTGTAATCAGTCACACTTTTTCGTTTGGGTGTTGTCAACACTTGTTTTGGATTTTTCCGTTCAGTAAAATATTACTATTTTCGATGAAAGTAATCGATTTAACTACTCTTCCCGAATATATTTACATCTCCTGCAATACACCCAAACCTCCGTTTACGAACACTTTTTATACGTAACCTCTTTTTACGTACCTCTTTTTACGAACCAAATCCCAAATAACGTAAACTTTTTTTACGAACCAAATCCCAAATAACGTAAACTTTTTTTACGAACCTACTTCGTAAAAAGAGGTTTTGTCATTCATCGAAAGCGATTTCCGACTCTATGGAAACTACTACAATATAGGTATTTTTGGAACGGGTTTAAAGAGTAGATTCCGGAAAATGATGTTTGAGGAATTTTGGAAATCCAAGATGGCGACTTCCGGTTGATTGATATTTCTTGAAAACCCATACAATATGGGTATTTTCGGAATGGAATTGATGAGTAGATGTCAGAAAACGATGTTTGAGGTAGTTTTGAAATTCAAGATGGCGACTTCCGGTTTGTTGATATCCTTTGAAAACCTATATAATATGGGTATTTCCGGAACGGGGTTAATGAGTAGATGTCGGAAAATGATGTTTGAGGTGGTTCTGAAATCCAAGATGTCGACTTCCGGTTTATCGATATTCCTTGAAAACCCTTGCAATATGGATATTTTCGGAACGGAATTGATGAGTAGATGTCAGAAAACGATGTTTGAGGTAGTTTTGGAATTCAAGATGGCGACTTCCGATTTGCTAATATTCCTTGAAAACCCTTACAATATGGGTATTTTCGAAACGGGGTTAATGAGTAGATGTCGGAAAATTATGTTTGAAGCGGTTCTGAAATCCAAGATGGCGACTTCCGGTTTGTTGATATTCCTTGAAAACCCATACAATATGGGTATTTCCGGAACGGGGTTAATGAGTAGATGTCGGAAAATGATGTTTGAGGTGGTTCTGAAATCCAAGATGTCGACTTCCGGTTTATCGATATTCCTTGAAAACCCTTGCAATATGGGTATTTTCGGAACGGAATTGATGAGAAGATGTCGGAAAATTATGTTTGAAGTGGTTCTTAAATCCAAGATGGCGACTTCCGGTGTGTTGATATTCCTTGAAAACCCATACAATATGGATATTTTCGGAACGGAATTGATGAGTAGATGTCAGAAAACGATGTTTGAGGTAGTTTTGAAATTCAAGATGGCGACTTCCGATTTGCTAATATTCCTTGAAAACCCTTACAATATGGGTATTTTCGAAACGGGGTTAATGAGTAGATGTCGGAAAATTATGTTTGAAGCGGTTCTGAAATCCAAGATGGCGACTTCCGGTTTGTTGATATTCCTTGAAAACCCATACAATATGGGTATTTCCGGAACGGGGTTAATGAGTAGATGTCGGAAAATGATGTTTGAGGTGGTTCTGAAATCCAAGATGTCGACTTCCGGTTTATCGATATTCTTTGAAAACCCTTGCAATATGGGTATTTTCGGAACGGAATTGATGAGTAGATGTCGGAAAATTATGTTTGAAGTGGTTCTTAAATCCAAGATGGCGACTTCCGGTGTGTTGATATTCCTTGAAAACCCATACAATATGGATATTTTCGGAACGGAATTGATGAGTAGATGTCAGAAAACGATGTTTGAGGTAGTTTTGAAATTTAAGATGGCGACTTCCGGTTTGTTGATATTCCTTGAAAACCCATACAATATGGGTATTTCCGGAACGGGGTTAATGAGTAGATGTCGGAAAATGATGTTTGAGGTGGTTCTGAAATCCAAGATGTCGACTTCCGGTTTATCGATATTCTTTGAAAACCCTTGCAATATGGGTATTTTCGGAACGGAATTGATGAGTAGATGTCGGAAAATTATGTTTGAAGTGGTTCTCAAATCCAAGATGGCGACTTCCGGTTTGTTGATATTGCTTGAAAACCCATACAATATAGGTATTTTCGGAACAGAATTGATGAGTAGATGTCAGAAAATAATGTTTGAGGTAGTTTTGAAATCCAAGATGGCGACTTCCGGTGTGTTGATATTCCTTGAAAACCCATACAATATAGGTATTTTTGGAACGGAATTGATGAGTAGATGTCAGAAAATAATGTTTGAGGTAGTTTTGAAATTCAAGATGACGACTTCCGGTTTGTTGATATTCATTGAAAACCCATACAATATGGGTATTTTCGGAACGGTATAGTGTTTTAAAGGAATAAAGAGTTAAAAGAAAGTGGCAAAAACTTTCAAAAAATAATAATCAACCGGAAGTCACTGTTTTGCATTTCAAGACCACCTCAAATATAATTTTCCGACGTCTACTTTTAAATCGCTTTCCGAAAATACCCATATTGTAAGGGGTTTCAAGGAATATCAACAAATCGGAAGTTACCATCTTGGATTCAAGAACCACCTCAAACATCGTGTTCTGACAACTAATCATCAATCCCGTTCCGAAAATACCCATATTGTAAGGGTTTTCAAGGAATAACAAGAAACCGGAAGTTGCCATCTTGGAACTAAGAACCACCTCAAACATTGTTTTCTGACATCTACTCATCAATCCCGTTCTGAAAATACCCATTATGTAAGGGTTTTCAAGGAATATCAACAAACCGGAAGTAGCCATCTTGGATTTCAGAACCACTTCAAACATCATTTTCCGACATCTACTCATTAACCCTGTTCCGAAAATACCCATATTGTATGGGTTTTCAAGGAATATCAACAAACCGGAAGTCGCCATCTTGGATTTCAGAACCACTTCAAACATCGTTTTCCGACATCTACTCATCAATTCCGTTCCGAAGATACCCATATTGTTAGGGGTTTTAGGCAATCTCAATAAACCGGAAGTCGCCATATTGAATTTCAAAGCTACCTCAAACATCGTTTTCTGACATCTACTCATCAATTCCGTTCCGAAAATACCCATAATGCAAGGGTTTTCAAGGAATATCAACAAACCGGAAGTCGCCATCTTGAATTTCAAAACTACCTCAAACATCGTTTTCTGACATCTACTCATCAATTCCGTTTCGAAAATATCCATATTGTAAGGGTTTTCAAGGAATATCAAGAAACCGGAAGCCGCCATCTTGGATTTTGAAACGAGCCCAAATAACGTAAACTTTTTTTACGAACCAAATCCCAAATAACGTAAACTTTTTTAACGAACTACCTCTTTTTACGAACCCCCGTTTAGTTCGTAAATGGAGGTTTCGGTGTACTGGTTTTAACAATTTAGTAAATATAGTTGGGGTTCGTTAATTGAAGCCTCGTTGGCTGAATATTCGTTATTTGTTGCATCATATAATTTGAAAACACTGTTTTGTCAACTTCAAATAGGGTAATGGTACCTCCTTTCCTCTCAGCTCTAATAGTCATCTCATATACGAAAACCATTAGTGAGAGTGAGATCTGCTGTCTCTGTTCGATAGAGGAAATTTAAGCGTAAGGTGCATTCGTTTCGAGGCTTTGCTTCGCTATAACAACAGTATTGCATAATTTCCGATCTATTTTTCCGGTAGTCATTTTTAGAGCCGATGCAAACATATTGTATCCGATTTTATAACAATTCGTTGAAATTCGAGAAATCGGTAATATAACATGACGACACTACTAATGAGGTTTTGCACGGTTTATCTTTGATAGCTATCGGTGGTTTGTTTTTGCTGGAATGGCTAGGAACACAATGGAACAGAATGGATTGATACGGAATGGAAATGTAAACAAACCACTGATAACTATCAAACTATGTACATTCGGTTTATGTATATCGTGCTAAACCTTATGAAGCGTTATTATGAATGTTGAGCGTTAAGATGATTTGCGTTAGTCCATTTGTTTGACAATATTTTTGAGAGAAATCAGCAAAAACAATAATCAGCGTTCTTCCTAAAATATTAACCAAATGCAAAGACATCATATTAACAAAATATCCAGCTCTCACATTTCCCGAACAAATCATTGGCAACATCCTTTTTTGCGAGCATGGCGTCCTCAGGCGAGTCCGCATCGAATCTCGTACATAGTGCACTCATACAATTGACATAATATGTTGAATGTGATACCGTGCGATGGCGTTGCTGAACTGAAGATTGATGTCGCTCCAAGCTGACAGGATCTGCTTTAAGGGTAAGATGAAAATAGGTGCATTCGTTTCGAGTTTTTGTTTCACATTAACAGCAGTACTGCATAAAATGAGCTTTTTTGACAGCCGCCGGTGCTTTGTTTACAGTTTAAAAGTGCATCAGAGGTTCATCGTTTGAATTTAAAAATTGCAAGTCGTCTCACACTAAACAGATTTGTACAAATATCGCTCCTTGATGCTTGAAACACATATAGTGAAATCTTTTTAGTTCTTTGCACTGTGGAACACGTTTTTAACAGGCACTTTTTCGTAATTTTTCTATTTTTAATTTGCAGTCGAAAAACAAAACAAACCACCGGCAGCTGTTAGAGATGAACTTGATTCATCGGCAGTTCAACCTAATCTGGTTTTACACGATGAAGACACAAATGAGCTGTCCATGAATCAAATTCATCTTCGGCAGCTATCGGTGGTTTGTTTTTACTGGAATGACAAGGAACACAATACAAGAATTAGGTTTTTTACCGTCACTGCTAACCTCAATCGGATGAACACATTTTGACAGCTCAGCAGTACTGTTTGTAAACAGAAATTTTTTTTGTTTGTTTATTGACAAATTGGATCAGACCATTTACAGTCCGTATCGCCTAAATAAAGTTTTAAAACATTTGTTCACGATTGAATACGGTTCGTTTTTGATATTTATTAAATAAAAGTGACTATTTGCAAAGTGTAAAGATGATTGTTTTAGATGTGCTCTTCGATTTTTGTTTAAGCTTGTTTGTAAACAGTACCGCTGAACTGTCAAGGATGAATACTTGTTCATTTGTGTCGTCACGATAAAAAACCTAATTAGATTTTCTTTTATCGTGACGTCACAAATGAACAAGCATTCATCCTTGACAGTTCAGCAATACTGTTTACAAACAAGCTTAAACAATAATCGAAGAACACATCTTAAATAATCATCTTTACACTTTGCAACTAGTCACTTTAATTTAACAAATCTCAAAAATAAACCGTATACAATCGTGAACAAATGCTTAAAACTCTATCTAGGCGATATGGACAGTTAATGGTCTCATCCAATTTGTCAACAGACAAACAAAAACAACTCTGTTTACAAACAGTACTGCTGAACTCTCAAACTGTGCTCATACGATTGAGGTTAGTAAAGAAGGTAAAAAACATAATCACCCCTATTCTGTACGTCGATCGATTCGAAATATGCCTATCGAATGTGCAATTTCCATTCTGCATTCCGTTCGAGTTGGGTATGAACTCGAATATCATTCGTTCGAGTTGTTAAATTTTCGAACATTACTCGATCGACTTGCGTACATATTACTTCTGTTCGGTTTAGAATCGTTCTAATTCGTTTATAGAAGTGTGACGGTTTCGTTTACTAAGAAATGAATAATACAAATAATATACACGCAGAGAAATGGAGCATGTTTAAAATAACAAAACAGTTAGTAGAATTTTTAATATGATTTATGTTCATTTCAAGCTAGAATATGATTGTTTTGAACCAATTTCTCCCTTAAATATAAAAAATGTTCACTGCTTGATTTGAATCTAAACTTTGGTTTAACCAAACGAAAAATTTATTTGCTCCCAATGAATTTTGTTGTTGAAATAAATTAACTATTTATTACATGTCAACCAAAGTTGAATTGACGTTTTCGAAATATCCGGGTTGACTCAATCCTGCTGTATCTTTATTTCAAGAAAAAAATAGGTTTAATTTATCTATGATCTTATTTGTGTACTGATATAACTAAGTTTACTGTTCAAATGAACCGTAATAGTTTTATTTCCAATAGACAAGAGCATTTTTCCCGCGATAATAATCCAGGGCATTTTTGTATCTCCCGCGGATAAAGTTTTTTACAAGTTTTATAGAAAAAGTTTATCTGCTTCTTCAATTAACTAAGGGATTTTCAATAATTCAAGCGTATGTATCGATAATTGGAAAGATTTTGAAAATTACATAACATTACATAACACATTTTCTTTGCAAAAAATATTTCATGCAGGATCTCTATGTTGACTGATGGAGCACCGAAGTCTTGAAAAAATGCAAAATTAAAAAAAATTGTATATTAGGAAGCTGAAAACAAATAAAAGTAGTATCAAAAATTACTTCGTTAAATTAGTATGAAAGAAATTATTTTATTCCTGAAATCAAACAAAAATGTATGGTTTCAACAATCAAAAGCGTTAGTTGAAATAACTAATTTCAAGGAAATTTATTTCAACTAAAAGGTTTCGTGAATTTAAAGCGTTGCAATTATTGACTTCACCTAGAGTTCGTTTCATTTAAAACTATATTTTAAGTTGAATTTACTGTGAAATTGTTTGTCAAGAGATTGACAGGAACGCGCAAGTAAAATATTTGTTATTTTTATCAAACTGTTTATTGAAACAAACTAATCCACCGAGAAATATAAACGATCATGTTTTGTAGTTTCAATTAGCAATATTTACAATATCAAACCAGATTTTCTTTTGTCACTATTTCAACAAAAATATACGTTGGGTGAAACCCAAATATGGTTATCTTTACGATTTTTTTCTCTGCGTGTGGTTAGTGTTCGAAATTTGAAGTGTTCCCGAACGAGAGTCGATCGAATCATACAAGTCGAACGGAATAAATAATGCAAAATTCGAACTCGAACGAAAGCGTAGATTGGTTCGTATCACAAATCCGTCGAATTGCAGAATCGGGGTGAATAACATGGAGCAAAATGGAACGATACGGAATGGACTTGTAAACAAACCACTGATAGCTGTCAAACGATGTTCATTCGACTCATTGTGTGAGGTCATGTCTTTTTTGTGCAAAACCTACGACGGTTGGGCGTTATTATAAATGTTGAGCATTAAGATGATATGTCTGCGTTAGTCCCTATGTTTTCCAATATTTTTGGGTGAAATCAGCAAAAACAATAATCAGCGTTCTCCCTAAAATAGCAACCAGATGTCAGTTATATTCCAGCTTGTAAAATCTAGCTGCAATATATTTAACTCTAAAACTTTCCAGCTTGATGGATATGAAGAAGATTTTTGACGAAACGCATGTCTGGAATATCTAAAATTACGATTTTAGCGATTAGCCCAGGCTTACTCTTAATTGTGGTCGTTCGCCGGGGGAAGAAAAAGTTTATGAGTATATATTTTTATGAATAGTTTTTAACGTAGTCTTACTTTTCGTTGGTAGGTTCCAACAAAAGAAACCTTGAGGAACCTGCGCTTCCCTTAGTAACTGGAAATTTTCGAAACGTACAAATGCAGAATTCGTATTCTGTAAATGACTAAGACATGACTTCGGAAAAAGATAGGGTGCTTCATCGTTTATGTTGGTATGTAAACGCTGAATAACTTTCACATTTACCAACCAAGCGATTACATCAGGTACCTATTCACACCGAAACAATGCGCTGAAATAGTGATACTTTACATCGAACAGTCGTTCCATTGTGTTAACTCAACGTGCATATCGGAAAAAAATTTTGGGCGACATTGACTGGTCACTTATAGAAATCGATTGTTTTTTCTCAAACTTATTCAATGTTTACATACCGACTAGAGTGCCTATAACCAGAGTGACGACATCTCATCCGTAATGCTGGCAACAATTAAAAACACTCTATTAGCTTTACATTGAATTGACAGGTCGTTTGCTCGTTTGGAACTGGTAGCTGTCATTCCAAACGAACAGCTGTCGCCACTCTGATTATAGTCACTCTAATACCGACATAAAAGATGGAGCACCCTGGAGAGTATTTTTATGGCTTGAAAATACACCTTGAATAAAAGTCCTCGACTCGTGAACTAGTTGGGCTTATATTTCTGAAATTAAAGCGTAACACACCTTAAATTATTATAATTTCAGGCGTTTGGCGTTTTGATAATATTCGATAGTCTTCTTTGTGGTATAAATTCAGGCTGTGTGTCTAGAAACCTGAATGATTTGAAATCCTAAAATGATGATTCCAAAATTTCCAACATTAGGTTTTAAATGTAATGGCTTCGACTATGTTTTTTCTAAAATTCTAAAGCAGCATATTCGTTAGGTGTTATGTACTAAAACAAAGATAATGGTAGATGGTATGTGGTATGTGAATAATTCTGTCTTCCCATGACAAAACTGTTAAATATCTTGACAATTGATATAATCAATCAAAAACTTGTTTTTAAAGAATTTGAAAATGTAAATGTAAGTTAATTTCTTTCAACTGAGAAGTTTGTGAATTTAAAGTGCTACAATTACTGACTTTATCTAAAGTGAGTTCATTTAAGACAAATGTTTCAAATTGAATTTACTATGAAATTTACTCTTCTTTACTCTTGAACTCATCAGCAGTTAAAATTGAGCTGCTGAGTGCAAACTTAAGCAGTTCAATTTGAACCACAAGGCAGACGTAAAGTTAATGGTACTTACGAACCATTTTATTTTGCACCGAAGTGTCACGTCTTTACTAACTTGCCGAATGAAAGCTGTTTTCGGTTTATACTGGCCGATTGAGGCATGGTCATTTAGGGGTTATGCTGTGTTTGTGTTTAGCGCACATAACCATTTTTGCAAACTTAAACAGTTCAATTTGAACCGCTAAGCAGACGTAATTTGAAATGCTCTGTACACACGCGTGTATGTACTATCTATGTTGCATATTTTCGATCATAATCTGTGAATTTTGATAAAATCTGTATTCTGTGACACAGAATCTGTGTGACAAATAGGCAAAAAATCTGTGGTTTTACAGAAAAATTTGTGAATATGGTAACTCTGGGTTACAGTCGGATAATTCGATAGTCCTACGACAAAAGGGCCTAACTGCAAATGAGAGCCTCTCTTTGTTTACTTTCTCTTTTGATTATTACGGAGCCATTATTGCAAATTCTCTAAAGTTTCCAATATAATCGAAAGACAGTAATTTTACCTTGAAAGTTTTGCGAAGAGTAAAGCGTCAAATATAAAATCAGTTCGGTAAATTGTGAAAGAAAAAGTAAACAAAGAGAAACTGTAATTTGCAGTTAGGCCCTTTTGTCGTGTTTTTTGTTTTTTTCAATAATCTGTATTTGCTGGAAAAAATTATCTGTACAATATCTATCTCGAAAACTCAAAAACCAATTTACTGAGGATACTGATTTTGCGAGCAAAATAAAAAAAGGTCTCTTGTTATCCCTATGGAGCCGAACACAAAAACTCAAAATCGGTATTTATCTGTATGAAAATTGAATTATCGGTATTTTAAGAGAGCACCTGTCCCAAGTAACAATTCGAATGCCTTATGGTTTTGATTATAATTTATAGGAGTTTTGTAATTGATTTTTTAATCATTACTTGTTTTATAACAACTATAATAAGTGTCGCTTTTGACAAGTAATATCACAGTTTTTAAAGCTTCTATAAAACCTTTCACCTAGACTAACAACTGGACTAAAATAAATCAATTTGTACTAGAATAAAACCATGCAAACGCTCTTAATGTTGCTTTAGAAAATTTTCTTTAAAACATAATTGTCAGTAAAATTATTTCATAAATCTAGATTTGTGTGTGTGCGTGTTCATTGAATGACAGTTTCACTCAGAGCAAATTTGAGAGTTCTAAAGTACATTTATGACACTCCTGTTGTGGGCCATTTGATTTATTGCTTCTTAGATTAAGTGTAATTTGCATTAAAGAAAATTTCATGGCCGCCATTATGATGTTCTTTGCCGTAGCCTTTATTGATGTCAAATAAACTTCGAAATGCAAAAACGAGGAAGTATGATGGACTTTTATGATTCATTTTCAAAACGTATGCACAAGTTTTATCGCCACGAAATTTTTTTTCCATAAATACGTTTATTTCTTAAGGCAGTTTACATAAGTTTTTCTTCGCCGTAGCATCACTTTTACATAATATTCTTATCCTAATTTAATTCTAACATAGTCACAACGTTTTGAATTTATTAAAACATATTCTCTTATAGCTTAAATATCATCTTAGGTAACTCGTCATTAATTATGAAATCTACTCGGAAATATTATTTGAACCAAACGATTAACTTCTATAAATTATAAAATAAGCTGTTATTTTCAGACATTTTGTTGATAATTTCATAAACTGTTTCGAGTTTGTTTGTATCATTACATAATTTTTATTCTAATTTAGCTATTGGTTGAACTCATGGACGCAGCTGGGATCAGAACTAAGTCTTAAAAGGGGCCTTTATTAAATTGAAACTCCAATTTTCTTTATGAAATGATAAATAAGTTTCATGTATGAAAGGTCACGACAAGCAAGAATGTCTCGAACTGGGATATTGGATAGTTTACCTTGGGTACGCAAAGAATTTATTAGTTGAGATCTGACATCACGATACTCCACGCATGTCCAAACGACATGATCAATATCCCGATAACCTTCTCCGCAAGCACAATGATTAGTCTCGGAGAGCCCAATTCGAAGGAGATGTGCATCTAACGTGTAGTGATTGGACATGAGTCTGGACATCACACGAATGAAATCCCTACTCACATCCAGTCCCCTGAACCATGCCTTTGTCGATATTTTCGGAATAATTGAGTGCATCCACCGACCCAGATCATCTCTATCCCAAGATGCTTGCCAGCTGGCAAGTGTTCTTTGGCGAGACGAGCTATAGAATTCGTTGAAAGCAATCGGTCGCTCATAAATTTCACCCTCAATAGCACCACGTTTGGCTAAAATATCGGCTCTTTCATTGCCAGGAATGGAGCAATGAGCCGGGACCCAGACTATAGTGATTAGATAATTATTGTTCAATATGTCGTTCAGGCACTGTTTTATTTTGCCCAGGAAAAACGGTTCATTTTTGCCAGCAGCGTTTGAGCGAATGGCTTCAATTGCACTCAGACTATCTGTGAAGAGGAAATAATGGTTTGGAGATAATGTGAAGATTACACTCAAACTATAATGAACTGCTGCTAGCTCTGCTATATAAACAGATGCAGGTTCTTGAAGCCTAAATGAGGCCGAAACATTATTGTTGAACATACCAAACCCTGTCGCTTCTTCAATTCGCGATCCGTCCGTATAAAACATTTTCTCAGAGTCAATATGCCTGAACTTACTTGAAAATATTTTTGGGATTTCCGTCGAGCGTAGATGATCCGGGATTCCACGCACTTCACGCTGCATGGATGTATCGAAAAATAAAGTTGAGTCAGGGGCACTTAGGATGCTGACACGGATAGGAATATATCTTGAAGGGTTGATTTCCTGTGACATATGGTTAAAATATACTGTCATAAATTTTGTTTGAGATCGAAGCTCGACTAGTCGTTCGAAATTATTAATTACCATGGGATTCAGCACCTCACATCTTATTAGCAGGC
Source organism: Malaya genurostris (assembly GCF_030247185.1). Lineage (NCBI taxonomy): Eukaryota > Metazoa > Arthropoda > Insecta > Diptera > Culicidae > Malaya > Malaya genurostris. The sequence continues at coordinate 231,160,658 of NC_080572.1, read as the reverse complement.
GTGATGAAAGCTCCCAAAATCGATCTTTTAATGGAAGAACTCCCGCCAGAACTTCAAGACTCATTGTATGTGTCGAATGCATGCAGCCTAAGGCAATTCACAAACAACGGTACTGAATTCGCTCAAGTTTGGTAATATGAGAGTTTGCAGCGGAACGAAAACAAACGCATCCATATTCCATCACTGAAAGTATCGTTGTTTGATACAATTTTATTAGATCTTGCGGATGAGAACCCCACCAAGATCCTGTTATTGTTCGAAGAAAATTTACTCTTTGTTGGCATTTCGTTATCAGATACCTAATGTGTCCTCCCCACGTGCATTTGGAATCGAACCACACCCCGAGGTATTTAAAAGTTAAAACCTGTTGGATCATTCTTCCCATCATATGGAGCTGAAGCTGCGCGGGATCATGCTTTCTTGAAAAGACGACTAACTCTGTTTTACCCGCAGAGAATTCGATACCAAGATGAACAGCCCAAACGGACAAGTTATCTAAGGTATCTTGCAATGGTTTATGCAGATCAATAGCTTTGGGCCCAGTAACTGAAACCACGCCATCATCTGCCAATTGTCTTAGTGTACATGGGGTTACTAGACAGCTGTCAATGTCATTCACGTAAAAATTATAGAGGAGCGGACTGAGGCATGAGCCTTGCGGGAGACCCATGTAGCTAATTCTGAATGTTGCCAAATCGCCATGTGAAAAATACATGCACTTCTCTGACAAAAGGTTGTGCAAATAATTATTTATAACCGCTGGAAGTCCATGTTGGTGGAGCTTGTCTGAAAGAACATCAATGGAAACTGAATCAAATGCTCCTTTAATGTCTAAAAATACAGATGCCATTTGTTGCTTTTGAGCGAAGGCAATTTGAATGTCAGACGAAAGTAATGCAAGGCAATCATTCGTCCCTTTATTTCTACGGAAGCCAAACTGAGTATCTGACAACAAACCGTTCGTCTCGACCCAAGTGTCGAGACGTCGTAGAATAATTTTTTCGAACAATTTTCTGATGGAGGACAACATCGCAATGGGTCTATATGAGTTGTGATTGGAAGCTGGTTTCCCCGGCTTTTGAATGGCGATAACTTTCACTTGTCTCCAGTCAGGTGGAACAATATTTTGCTCAAGAAACTTGTTGAACAATTCCAACAAACGTCTTTTTGCGAGGTCGGGCAGATTCTTCACCAAGTTGAATTTAATTCTGTCCAACCCAGGGGCGTTATTGTTACAAGACAAGAGTGCTATAGAAAATTCCATCATTGAAAATGGGTTATTAATAAAACCATTATTTGGAGGAGATTCCCATATAATGCTTTGCGTAGGAACAGAATCTGGGCAAACTTTCCTAGCAAAGTCAAATATCCATCGGTTCGAGTATTCATCACTCTCATTGCCCACGTTACGATTCCTCATTCGTCTGGCCGTATTCCAAAGAGTGCTCATTGAGGTTTCTCTTGACAAACCTTCGACAAAATGTCTCCAATAGCTACATTTTTTGGCTCGAAGTATGCTCTTGTACTTGGTTTCTAAAACCATAAGTTTTTCAAAATTCTGAGGAGTTCCTCCTCCCCGTTTTAGAAACGTCTTGCAAGCATTTTGTTTTGCGAGTTTAGCCTCTGAGCACTCTTTGTCCCACCAGGGGTTGGGAGGCCTTCTGTTAGTCGTTGGCCCAGGAAAGCGTTTAGTTTGGGATTGTTCTGCGGCCTCCAGAATCGAACAAACGAGGAAGTCATATTCTTCAAGTGGAGGGAGCTCTTCCGTTGAATTCAAAATACTAGAGATTCTACTTTGGTATTTAATCCAGTCGATATTTTTTTGTCAAATCATATGGAATACTAGCTGAATTAGCAATACATTTGTTACAGCTAATTGAGATGATGATTGGTAAATGATCGCTACCGTGTAAATCAGGCAATATTTTCCAGGTGCAATCTAGTCGAATTGATGTTGAGCAAAGAGATAGATCTAATGCACTTGGGCGTGCAGGAGGTCTTGGGATCCGTGTCATGCTACCCATATTTAACACCGTCATGCTAAAATTGTCACAAATGTTTTGTATTAAAGATGATCTGCTATCATTGTAAACGGAACCCCACATCATTCCGTGCGAATTTAAATCCCCCAGAATCAATCGTGGAGCAGGAAGGGCTTCAACCATTTCATTAAGCTGTCGCTGTCCAACTTGTGCTTTTGGAGGAATATAAACCGAACCTATGCAAATATCTTTGCCTTTAATGTTTATTTGGCAAGCAACAACTTCTATACTAGAAGTTGAAGGGATGTTTAATCTATAAAAGGAACAGCATTTCTTAATTCCCAAAAGCACTCCACCATACGGAGAGTCTCTATCGAGACGTATAATGTTAAAATCATTAAAATTTAAAGCTATGTTTGAAGTAAGCCATGTTTCGCATAAAGCAAATACATCACATTTTTGACTATGCAATAAAATTTTAAATGAATCAAGTTTTGGCATGATGCTTCGACAATTCCACTGCAGGACAGTGATTGTATCATTTGCGGCGGGTGATAAATTATCCATCAAAAGATACAAAACCTGAGACAATTGGCCATTGAGCTGATAACTGCTTCAAAAAATTTCTAGCTATTGGAAGGAATGCCATTATGAGGGTCTTTAAGGGTTCAGATATATTGAATGCTGAGAAAATCCATTCAACAATTTCCGAAAACTTCAGTAATCCTGTTGGTGGCTGTGAAATGGAGCCCACAGGATTATTACCTTTTTCTGTGCTAGATCCTGGATTGGTTTGTGAATTTGACAAACCAGGAGGCACAGTCTTTGGTTTTGACTTTTTTTGTTTAACACGGGGATCTTTTTTTGAAGATGAAATTTTAGGTGTCTTTTTTGGTAATTTGGAGGAAGACTTCTTTCTCTTAACTGACCCTTGGGTAGTGATAAACGAATTACCTTCACTATTTTCGTCAGAGTCAGAGTCCTCTGTTTCCTCTAGATTTGAAAACCCGTTTTCGGTTTCCAAAGGGGGGATATCAATGACCGTTTTAAGCATTTCTGCATATGTGCGCTTAGACCGTGCTTTTAAAGAAAGCTTAATTTTGTCTTTGTGCACTTTAAATGCAGTGCATACTGAAATATCCTCATGAGGACTTTCCCCACAATAAATACATTTTTCAATTTCCTTGTTGCAATCATTATCTTTATGAGGTCCTTCACACTTAATACATTTTGGTTTATTGCTACAGTAAGTAGCTGTGTGTCCGAATTTTTTGCAGTTCGTACAATTCATTACATTTGGAACAAAAAGCCGAACAGGGAGGCGAATTTTATCGACATAGACATGGGACGGCAACGCAGATCCGGCAAATGTCACTCGAAACGAGTCTGATGGGCGATAAACTTTTTTTCCCTCTTCATAAACTACTGAGTACAGTTGTTTGCACTCCAGTATTTTCACACCCTCAAGCATAGAGTTCTTGAAACGACCAACACCATGCTTGAGTAAATCATCTACCGAAAGACTCGCTTCGGTAACAACACCGTCAATTTCGACATCTTTGGAGGGTATGTAAACTTTATACTCTTTATTGAAATGTTCCGAAGAGACAATATCATTCGCGTGTTTCAAATTATTTACCACAACACGAATTTTATCGTTATTTACTTTTATGATCTCTTTGATTGAAGAGAATCGTGATGTCAAACCTTTAGAAATTTGGTAAATGTTTAATGGCTTTGATATACGTCTAAAAAAGACTATCCAAGGCCCAGAAGAGCTCTCCTGATATTTTTCGTTCGTGGGGGTATAGGATTCATGCTAGGATTTACGTCCATGGATTCATCCATCACATTAAAATTTTTAATCAAACTTTAAAATAAAAAATGAAACCAACACTACACAGTACTCAATCAAAAGGAAAAGAAAAAACTTCTACCTTGAAATTGTTGTCTATCTCCGTTGCACTGCCGTGTAGATCCTCGTTGCTCTAGATGTTCTTGTTGGATGTGATGCTACTGCTACCTGACATCCAGCACCACTCGATTTCCGATTTACTTTTGTCTTCGCCAGCTGCAACCAGCGCAGGTCACCGGTGTATACCTGCGTGTTGTATGGCAGTGGAAAGACCGAGTTGTCTTGTCTCCTTCTTCCTTGTGCTCCGCACCGATATGCTTCTGCACCGAAGTGCCTTCGCACCGGTGTGCCTTTGCACTCTCCTGCTGCTGTGTGCCTTTGCACTCTTCTTCTTCAATGTGCCTTTGCACTCTCCTGCTCAGCACTTGTGGCTGTATATTGTGGCCTGGGTAGAGCTTGGGAAACGCCCTTTGTTGTTTCCTTCACCAGCTTGGCCCAGCACTAGGGCTCTCTTATGCAGCACGATTTTACGTTTTAACGGCTGCTGCCAACAGGTCTCTACCTGTAGTTCAACCGTTGTCGTATTTAACGCGTGTAAACTAACCAGCGTTATTAAACTGTACGCTTCTATACACAACCTTCTCGGTTGAACGGCTATTACTGAATGTGGACTCGCCACGAAATAATTTTATACAAAAAAGACGATAAATCACAGAAAACAATTTTCATAAATCATGGAGACTTTCGCAAAAACCGTATTTATTTAAAGGCGATTAGTTATAATTCTTATTTTTATCCATACATTCACGATAAAAATAAAAGCGCATGAAGTTTTTACGTTCGGTAAAAGCCTCAAACTTGTAAATAAAATCTTATAAATTGTTACTGATTGCATTCAAAGCAGATGTGATACACATATAATCAAGAAAATATATCCCAAAACGACAGTTTATTCATAGTGGAATTTATTCCATCCAAATAAATTTAATGTTGATCGTAAAGCTGATTTCAAAATTTTCTTGAATTTGAAGTTTTAACGCAGCTTTATGATCATTCTTAACTTTGCTTTATAAACCTTATGAAGAATGGTCCACTTGGCAGGAACATGCTCTTATAGAGGTTTTCAGTAGGCTTTTGTAGAGTTTAAAGTTTTAATGCAAGATTTATTATGTAGCATTGAAGATAGCTACAAGTATTTATTAATAATAAAAATGTTACTTGGGGTACCAAGTCCAAAAATCTGTATAAATACCGATAACTCGGTATAGTTGGCAGCGCTGGAACCAACACTAAAATAATAGATACGTGAAAAGTTATGTAAATATTTTCCACTCTACTTTTTACGCAGGCTTTGATGGACTGACACCATGAAGCAGTTTAATGCATAATCCAGTAAGAGTTACGTGTTTCACCGATAACATGTAGTGTAGTGTTCATATCACATTTGCCCAATAGTTCATATCACATTTAGATACTAGAGAATTATTATTTTTAATACTGGTTGTAGTAATATGAGGTTTTATCATATTTTCATATAATACAATAAAATTCTTACATTTATTTCCGAAAAATAGCATAGAAATTCAATAATAAAAAAAACGCCAGAAACCGGTTAATTTAAAATTATTTAATCGCAGAAATATCTCAAGTAACAATTCGAATGCCTTATGGTTTTGATTATAATTTATAGGAGTTTTGTAAATGATTTTTCAATCACTACCTGTTTTATGACAACTATATGACAAAGCTTCTTTAAAACCCTTTACCTAGACTTACAACTTGTCTGAAAATAAAACAATTTGCACTAGAATAAAACCATTCAAACGCTCTTAATATTGCTTTTAAGCATTTTCTTTAAAACATTATTGTAAGTTAAATTCTTTCATAAATCTAGTCTTGTGTGTGTGCGTGTTCATTGGATGACAGTTTCACTCAAAGCAAGTTTGAGGGTTCTAAAGTACATGACACATGACATATTTGTTGTGGCCTATTTGATTTATTGCATTTTACGTTAAGTGTAATTTGCATTAAAGGAAATTTCATGGCCGCCATTATGATGTTTCTTGCCGTAGCTTTTATTGCCATCAAATGAACTTCGAAATGCAAAAAAGAAGGAAATATGATGGACTTTCATGATTCATTTCCAGGACGTATGCACAAGTTTTAACGCCACGAAATAGTTTTATACAAAAATGACGATGAATCACAGAAAATAACAAGGGGCAAATCACTCTAAACTCTAGACAATCTCATACTAATAAACTCATGTCATTCCAAAACAATTTTCTCTAATCTCTTTTAATCCCAACTAGTCTAGATAAATTTGGGAAATTTAAAACTAATCCAACCTAGTTTTGCCTAATCTTGTTTGAAGTGTATCTGTCATTCGAGCTCCCACGCAGAGATGCCATTTATACAGATTTATCTGTATTATACAGATTTTTACATGCGCTTACAGATTTAATACAGAGTACAGATTTTATACAAATTTCTCAAATTAAATAAAGATTTATACAGATACCACAAAAAGTAAGAAAGAAATAATGAGACTTTTCCGTCTGAGCGTGTTTGATTACCCATATTCAAATGAAAATTTTTTCGTGCAGCGTCATGAAACTTTATTGTCAGACTGAAAAGTTGTATGACCTGACTTGACGTTGCGTAATGGGCGTTTGAATTCCATGTTTGAATTCCAAGTCATCATTTTCAAACGAAAAAAGTATATGGATTTACAATTCAATTGTGGTTGATAAATTAAATTAAATTAAATTTCGTCGTTGAATGTTCATGTCCGTGCGGCAAGGACTTACGATATAAAGGAATGCTCTTTGCATCTGCCATTCTATAATAATAATCTAATGGAGTAACATCTTCAAACATCATTTTATTTCCGAAATTTCCTTTCTGAATACAGATAAATACAGATTTTTTATACAAAACAATACAGGTTTTCTATGAAAAATATCTGGCATCTCTGCTCCCACGTTCACAGCTTCTTATGTCTAAATAATGCTTTTCCAGATCTCGGCTAAACTTCTCTAATCCCATTCTAATCCAGCGAGATCCCTGCTAAACTTTTTTACTCCCGGTAAAACTTGTTTGAGTTCAGACAAAGTTTAGAGTGATTTGCCCCTTGGAAAATAATGTTAATAAATTATGGAGACTTTCGCAAAAACCGCATTTATTTCAAGGCGATTAGTTATAATTCGTATTTTTATCCATACATTCACGATAAAAATAAAAGCGCATGAAATTTCGACGTTCGGAAAAAGCTTCAAACTCGTAGATAAAATCTAATAAATTCTTACTGATTCCATTCAATAGCGGAATTCATTCCATCCGAATAAATTTAATGTTGATCGTAAAGCTGGTTTCAAAATTTTATTGAATTTGGAGTTTTAACGCAGGTTTATGCTGATTCTTCACTTTGCTTTATAAACCTTATGAAGAATGGTCCACTTGGCAGGAACATGCTCTTATAGAGGTTTTCAGTAGACTTTCGTGGAGTTTATAGTTTTAATGCAAGATTTATTATGTAGCATTGAAGACAGCTACAAGTATTTATTAATATTAAAAATGTTACTTGGGATAGTTTGAAAGGGTTTCGCTATAAAATAATTGTAATTAGAATTAAATCCGCAAATTTTCAAACTAAGCTTATGCTTCAAGGATTCACTGTTCACCATTCTTACAATCGAATTCTTCACACCTTAAACACACTAAACCTTATGTGATGATTTTATTTATTTCAGGAGATGGTCGCATAACATTAATTTTCGTCACGTAAAATATTGAATATGACGAACGTAAATTTTTATATGAGTGTAGGTATGTACATTGTCATAAAAAAGAATTAGGTAAGTTGAAATTAAAATAAAACGAACCTTGAACAATTCTTCTATGTTGAGTACGCAATGTTTCATTATCCCCTTCTGGTTCGACTTTTTGTAATTCGACCTTTTTCATCATTCCCATTTTTAGTAATTTTGACATTACTATCAAAAAAGAACTATTTATTTTATTATGATTAATTGGATGTAAACTTACAAAGGCCGGTTTATTTTACATTTTCCTGAAATTCTACATAGAAAGTTATATGTTTAGAAATATAAAATGTCAAATTTTCTAAAACTCGCCTGGGTAAAGCAAGCAACAGTGTCGATTGCCGCCACGCGTTGTATCGTGGGCTACTCGTTGCGATCCTACAGTAATTCAGAATCTTCGGATTCCGGTGGAGTGCAATCACGGGAAGTTGAATCCCGTCTTGGAGGATTTGCTAGGGCATTTGAAAAACATTCCTTGCCTACAGCTGATAGCGAAACCACTAAACCATCGAAAACCTTCGCTTCCTTGTTGAGGAACTCCAAATTTATTGATGTAAGAATGGTTTTTTACTAGTTGGAAAAATATTGTTTGAATGTATTTGAATTTTAGCTTGGAGATCCGGAGAACAAAATTGTCAGCGGCAAAATATTCCACATAGTTGAAGACGACTTGTATATTGATTTTGGATGGAAGTTCCATTGTGTTTGTACCCGACCAACCAAGAATGCAGAGTAACATTTATGAAATCTGGAAAAGATAAATACACTTCATTTGTTTTTTTTTTTCATGATTTCTAGACAATACGTTCGAGGTGCACGAGTACGTCTACGCATACGAGATTTGGAACTCTCAACGAGATTTTTGGGATCGGATAAAGATTTGACTCTGTTGGAAGCTGACTGTCAACTGCTGGGCTTAATTTCTACACCGGCTAAAAGTCCATCAATGCGGGAAACCGAAGAATTATAAGGGTATGTTCTTTGTATTCGCTAAAAAATTAGTTAATTAATATATAGAATTGTTTTCAATAGTAAAATGTTGTATTTATAACAAAAGAAACATGCCGTTAGCATTTATTTTGCTTTACAATGAAAATGGTCTTATCACATTTTACTTTTCCTGGTCATAAAATTCATAACGGCCAGCATAGCTTCTTCCGTTTGCCAACGCTTTGCCAGAGCTTCCAATTCCCGTTTGTTGGCTTGTTCAAGTTGATCAAGATCAAATTTTTTCATCAACTGTTTAGTAGCTTTCACAGATCCCACAGGTAATTCTCCGTACTGTAAAATCCGTGGCCAAAGCTTCGATTCAAATTCCTGCCGTTTGAAAAGTTCCGCAACTACATTAAATTGCAATGCTTCCTGTGCACTCATTCTATGGTTGAGCAGCAGCATCTCCGATGCCTTACTTGTCCCCATTAGTTTTGGAAACGTGTACGAAGAGCAACCTTCGGCGCATAAGCCCAGGGCAGTGAATGGAGTGTAGAAGTAAGCCTAAAATAATGACCTTTGAAAACACAATATAAATAAAATAGCATTCCTTACCGTTTCTTCCATATATAAAACATCACAGAGAACAGCCGTAGTACCAGCAATGCCAATCGCGGGCCCATTAATAACTCCTATGAGCAGTTTACTGAAGGAATAAAACGCCTTCACCATTCGAGCCAACGTGCCATGGGAGGATTCCAGTCGTTGTTCCACCGGTCGTTCGTCAGTTAACAATGCACTGATATCGTTCCCAGAACTGTAGAAATCACCAGAACCAGTCAAGACGAGCACCGTGACACCGTCATCTATGTCGGCCGAGTTCAACTGGTCCGCTAAATCGCCATAGGCCTGCAAGTTGATAGCATTTTTCTTGCGAGGATTGTGTATGGTTATTCGACGAACAGTTCCGAATTGTTCGATCAGCAAGTGCTCCGGTGTAGCCATGATGTGGCGATCTGGGCATAAGTATATCTTTTTTTCATTTATTGTACTGTTTGTCTTGATAAGATTTGACTCAAGTCGATTTTACACTCCAAAGGTCATATTTTTTTTGAAAAGTTGTGTGCAGGGATGCCAGGTCAAATTTATAAATGCGATCGAAATGATGAAAAAGATTTTTTTTGTGGCGACCCTTAAGCGGCCCTTACACGTGACAATATTATTGTCAATCCAAAGTATTGTCAATACTGTCAATCCAATTGGCTTGGTAACTTGAGTCCGCATTTTTCGAGAAAATCAAGCGTTTGGAGCTTCAAATATTGCAAATAAATATTAAAATATAGAGAGAAGAGATTATTGCACATATTTAACAGTTTCTCTCTGGAGAGAAAGTATTGTTGGATTGATGAGCAGTTTTGATTTTTTTGACAATATTTTCGTCAATCCAATGAAGTCTCCATTACACGATCAAAAGTATTGTCAATACTCCTTGTATTGACAATAATATTGTCTCGTGTGAGGGCCGCTTAAGGGCAGCTTTACACGAGACAATATTATTGTCAATACAAGGAGTATTGACAATACTTTTGATCGTGTAATGGAAACTTCATTGGATTGACGAAAATATTGTCAAAAAATCAAAACCAAGAACCAAATCAAGAAACTATCAAATATGTGCAATGAACTCTTCTCTCAATGTTTCAATGTTCCGTTGCAATATTTGAAGCTTCAAACGCTTGATTTGTTCGAAAAATGCGGACTCAAGTTACCAAGTCAATTGGATTGACGGTATTGACAATACTTTGGATTGACAATAATATTGTCACGTGTAAGGGCTGCTTAAGGGCTGCTTTACACGAGACAATATTATTGTCAATACAAGGATTATTGACAATACTTTTGATCGTGTAATGGAAACTTCATTGGATTGACGAAAATATTGTCGAAAAATCAAAACTGCTCATCAATCCGACAATACTTTCTCTCCAGTCAGGAAACTGTCAAATATGTGTAATGGACTCATCTCTCAATATTTCAATGTTCATTTGCAATATTTGAAGCACCAAACGCTTGATTGTCACGTGTAAGGGCTGCTTGTGAGTTTGGTATGTGAAAAGGACGAGGAATAGTAATTTAATTACTACCAGGTAATGTCATATTCATTTAACATGTATGGGCAGTAACGATGAATTGTCCATACAAATTAAGAATGTCTTTACCACAGACTAACAGACATGACAGTATGAGTAAATTCTTATAAAAATAATTTTTCGTGATGCACTAGTTCCACCTATATTGTACTGCGCGAACTATTTTCTATCTGTACACCCCTTGTGTTATGTAAAAGTTTTTTTTACTAGTTGGTTTCCCCTCGTTTGTCAACACCGATCAGCTGCTTGCAGTGATGCCTGATTTCATCAAAATATTTGAAAATGAATCGTCACAATAAATTATTGGATTTCGTTGATAATATATTCAACTTTTTTAGCGATGTTGGAAGGTAAACATTTATTTTACTCAACGTTGTTCATCTAGACTATTTTTGATTGTGTTGGTAATTTTCACCCGAAATTAAGTGACGGCAGACCAGAAGCAAGTAAATATTGTAACAAAACGGGTTCGATTTTGTATTGAGTTGTAGGATGAGAAGTAGGCACAATTCTGTATATGGTTTTGGCAATATGTAATTAATCTGTATCCTGCATGAAATTCGCATGGAGGTATACAAATCAATACATTACAGGTAATTCTGTATGAATGGCAGCTCGGTTGGTAAATGAAAAAAATAAACACAGTCTAGATGACAGACAGGATGTTTTTGATAGGGTAACGTGGCGCCATCATGACACATGTGAGTACTGTCCCAAATAAAGGAATATTCGAAATGACCGTTAAAATGATTGAAGAATCTAATTTGAGTGTCCTGTCTGTTAGTCTGTGATGTCGTCACTCTGATTATAGGCACTCTAGTAACCATTAAAAAACACATTACTAATTTTCCTATAAATAACCCTAAAGGGATGCGGAGTTCCAAAAAATTGAAGACAAATCGACGTAAACAGCTCGAAAGGGCCTAAAAGCCATCGACATATTTTCTTTATTTACTTCCTCTTTCGACTATATCTGCGTTATTATTCGTTACATATCTGATACTGTAAGAGAAAACCAAATTATTGCATTTATTCTGCACGAATATTTTGTGAATAATCGTGAAAACAGTTTTTAACAGAAGAGAAAGTAAACAAAGAACTCTCATTGGTTTATGTGACATTATGGAATGTTCACATCGAAATTGTCGGACAACCCGCTTAAACGAATATCATAAACTAATTATACTAGAAATCGTCAAACGTTCATGAATATGGTGTGATTATACATGGAATAGTTTTGTGAGTTTGCACAAACTCGTACACACGGCCGCCTACACAACCTGCTAATCTAATACTCTTGGAAAATATAGTATGAGAAACAAGTTAAGAAATTTTTCTACATAACCTTACTTAACATTTTTTTCTGCTCATCAAGCAGATGCAAAGTTTACACAATCTATGTACCATTCTAAAGATATTGCAGCAAGGTTTACGTCAAAGACGTCAGGAATGATATTGTACCACAGAAAACAGATATTCAGGCTCCTTTACGAACTGTATGTGAAATTAGCACAATCAGTTTGGTTAAAGCTTGCAGAAATTACCACGATCGACACACATCGCGACACTATTTTGGGTACTACATCCACTTCACATTACATTTTTGTTTTGCTGTTGATCAAAATCAAAAGTTTATCCTAGTTTTTTTCCGATTGATTTCACAGAAATGTTCATATTGCTGGAGTTGGTAAATTTATATAACAGGAAGATCGCGGCGAATAGTCGAGTAGGTGGCAGTAATGAGCTCTTTGTTTCCAACGTATAGCAAATTTAAAATTTACACAGGATTTTGAATCTATAATTGTGATCTGTAATTGTACCTTACAGTGTTATATAAGTATTGTAAACTTTGCGTCAGTTTAGCGGTATACATTGAGTCACCAGGGTTGAAAATCTTCGAGTCCAGTAATTTTTCAGTTTCTCGAATAGAAAAACTAGTACCTTATTGGAAAAATGACTTTTCAACCGGGCCTGGAAATGATGGATCAAGTTTTATACACTATTCGTTTTTAAACTCATAGAGATCGGAAAAGCATTCTTCTCGTGGATTTAATTAAAATCAACTGAGCTAGTACAACTATATAAAATAAATAAACAGCTAGAGTAATGATCGATTCTTAATAAGGTATGCCTTTTTGTTAGTTTCCATCAGTTTTCAACAGTTTACGTCTGAATTCTAGGATGAACTGTTAATTTATTAGTTCCGAATGAAAATACCTCTGTTACCCTATATCCGAAAAGCTTGGGGATTAAAATTTATACACACTTAAAACTTAATTGATCTCGGCGAAAACAGGTGTCAAAATCGAACGGCAAAGTGATATTCTACTGTTGCACTAGAATTTTTGTATTCACTAAGATATGGCATCACTGTTGAAAGCTGTCATCAATTTATTTACTTTAATGTCTTAATAAAATCTGTGAAAAGTATTTTTTTCATGATTTCTAGTGAAATAAACATCTATAAACGCAACATTTTCCATACATAAAAAGAAAAATTACTATTCAACTGAGCTGCGATGGCCGGGATTTCGATGCAAGATATCGAAGCAGTAGACGACTACTGGGGACCCACTTTTCGTACTATCCTCGAAGGAAACAGCCACGACCAAGTTTCCGAGCAGCTTGAATCCAGAATTAGGTCTCATGACAAGGACATTGAACGAATTTGTAATCTGTACTATCAAGGATTCATCGATTCGATAAGAGAGCTATTGTTGGTGAAATCACAGGCGCAAGGTTTAAATCAGGAAGTGCAAACATTGGATGATGCACTTACGAAAGCGTCGGCCGGCGTTATTGCCAAAGGAAATGATCTGGTCGAAGCACGCAAGGTGGAAGGGAACATTGCTGGTGCTATTGAAGGTCTATCGAGCTGTCTACCAGTTCTGGAATGCTACTCAAAACTACTGAGACAGGTTAAGGAAAAGCGCTACTATCCGGCTTTGAAAACCTTGGAATTGTTGGAGAACGAATATCTGCCGAAAGTTTCGGGCTACAGATTTTCGCAGCAGATGAGAGAAACAATACCGAAGTTGAAGGAGAATATAAAAAAATCGTCCGAGGAAGATTTTCGAGAGTTTTTGGAAAATATAAGAAAGTTTTCACCTAGGATTGGAGAGATTGCTATGAAACATACCAAGGAACTACAGAAAAGAGATTTGGACACTATAATTGCCGAGTACAAACAGATGTCTATGAATGGGGATTGCGTTGACGACGACGAGGATGTAAACGCTCAGGATCTGATAGATTTTTCTCCCATTTATCGATGCTTACATATTTATACGGTGCTCAACGACAAAGAATACTTTGAAAAGGATTATCGCAAACAAAGGAGAGATCAGGCGAAACTAGTTTTGCAAGCCCCCCAAACGATGCATGATAATCTGGAAGCTTACAAGACATACATTTATTCTATCGTTGGGTTTTTCGTAGTTGAAGATCATGTGATGAACACCGGTGGAGAAATAGTCACTCAAACGTATTTGGATGACTTGTGGTCTTCGTCTTTGACGCGTGCCGTCAATGTACTCAGTATGTCCTCTTCGTCCTGTACCGATCCAAATATTTTACTTCGCATAAAAAATTTAATTATGCTTAGCATCACAACTCTTAAGAACTACGGTTACACCGTTTCCCAGTTGTGGGACCTTTTGCTCGAGATGCGTGATCATTACAATGAAGTGCTGCTACAAAGATGGGTAAACGAGTTCCGTGACATTCTCGACAAAAGCGATTTTCTTCCGCTGGAAGCCCATACTCAGGAAGAGTATGATGCTGTGTTGGAACGCTTTCCTTTTCATTCGGAGCAGTTGGAAGCTCAGCCGTTCCCGAAAAAGTTTCCCTTTTCGCGAATGGTTCCGGAAGTATACCACCAGGCAATGGAATTCATGTATGCCTGCATGAAGTTCTCCGAAGAACTCACTCTTTCACCGAACGAGATAGCCGCGATGGTGCGAAAAGCGGCAAATTTGCTTTTAACTCGCAGTTTCAGTGGATGTCTTTCGGCAGTATTCCGAAGTCCCAGCCTAGCATTGATGCAGGTTATTCAAATCATAATTGACACGCAGTATCTCGAAAAAGCTGGACCATTTCTGGATAGTTTTGTTTGTAAAATGACTGGCACAAGCCAAAGTTTGACGCAGACTCCATCTGCAATGTTTCAGGTAAAGACTTCATAGCTTTTACAGGTTCGAGTGTTTTTTTTTTTAATTTGTTGATTATTTGACAGGTTGCCCGTTCGGAAGCCGAACAACAAGTATCCACAAAACTGTGCTGCAAACTGGATGAATTTTTCGAAGAATTGGAAGGTTACGATTGGTTGCTACCGGAAAGCTATGGCCACGCGTCACCGTTCGTAACGGATATGATTGCATTTTTGCAGAGTACATTCCAAAGTTTCTCCTACATCCTACCGGGCGTTGCGCAGGCCGCTTGCCGGAAAGCCTGCGAACATGTGGCCACCCGCATCTATAAGTTGATCCTATCCGATGAAATCAAACAGATTTCCGGTGGGGCATTGGATCAAATCAATTTGGATCTGATGCAATTTGAACTGTTTGCCGCTTCGGATCCGGTGCCAGGTCTAAGAGAAGGTGATTTGTCCAAGTATTTTGCAGAAATTCGTCAGCTATTGGATCTACTGATCTCGGAGGATTGGAGCGCATATTTGCACGATTTCGGAAAGGATGAAAACCGATACTCACTGGTACAGCCGTCCACGATCATCGTCGTGCTAGAAAAGCTTCGCGAGGCAGATAAAAAATCGATGCTCTCGCTAATGAAGTCCAAATCGGAAAGAGACAAGAAGAAACTATTAGAAACTGTACTTCGTCAGTTGAAACAGTTGGCGGAAAGACAGAACTAATCTCATCAAGTATATATTTATTTGTTTAATTGTTAACATAATTCATCGGACAAATAATAGTTTTAATGAACACAAAGTACAAACCGTCAATTACTAAGAAAGAAACACTCGATCATTTCTGTGCAAATTTGTCACCAAATTCTATCATCTTTAGAAAATGCTCGAATATGTACATGCTGTTATAGGTTAGTTTATACTTAGTTCAGTTGATGAGAGTGTTTGATTGTTTTTTTCTCTGTCTGTCTGTCATACGTGACCAGCGATCAACATGATCACCTTTCGTTGAATTCAAGGCACATAAGATGGAATTGGTGGAGACAGACTGTTTCTAATGAATTTCGCTCCAGTCTCTGCACGCGCACTTCGATTACACTATCTTACAAATTGTTTTCATGCACTACATAATGTTTATTGTTGTTGCTAGATGTGAAAATACTTGCCCCGCTATAAGAGACGAATTGAATGTAAATTTCATTATTTGCTTTATTGAACTGTATCTCAGTAATTTTCTTTAGGTCGATGTGCATTTGCTCCCTTAGCAAATTTTCTAAGTTTTCAAGTAACGAATGTAGAAAGCGATAACGTTCAAAGTCAATAACGATTGACCTTAGTCGTGCAATCAGCGCTTTTATTTGTGCTCTAGACTTGCTAATTTTGAATATTCTTTTTGTTCACTTCACTATACCACCGATAACAGACACAACAGACTCGAAAAAAATGTTCCAAAACCCTAGGTAAATTTTAAATTTACTATACGTTGGAAGCAAAGAGCTCACTACTGCCACCTACTCGACTATTCATCGCGATCTTTCAAAACGTTCCACTACGTTCCGGAACGATAGTAAAATTCTCCTCCCTATTATATGGAATTATTCCAACTACAACATTTCCCCAAGTGTTAAATACAACTTTATTCCCTCGCAGTTTAAATCACACGATAATTCAGTCGGAGTAAAACCTGTTCAACAGCAAAACAAACATTTAGCGTGGAGTGAATGTAGCACCCAAAATAGTATCGACCGCGGTTACATCTGTTCATTCAGTGTGGCGAATACTTGCAGATGTCACCGCATTCGACACTATTTTGGGTGCAGTATTCACATCACAACACAATTTTGGGTGCTATATTCACTTCAAAAAGAAAAGAAATAATCAAGTGCATTCAAGAAATATATATGGGGCATTCCACGCAAAATCAGCCACCCAATTTTTTTCCATATAACTATTTTTTTCAGTAAAGAACTCGAAAATATTCGACACGTATTTCTTTATTTCAATATGATACGTGGAATTTTTTAGATATGATTTTTTTTGAAGTTTCGCGTTTTCAAAAAAGAGAGTTTTTTCAACAGCCTATACTGTAAAATCTACACACTTAGAAAAATTTACATCTTTATAGATGCACATAAAAGGAGCGTCGCGATTCACTTACATTCATAATTCAAAGCATTTAAAGATAAGTCATATCATAAACACAGACTAAAAGACAGGACACTCAAATTAGATTCTTCAATCATTTTAATGGTCATTTCGAATATTCCTTTATTTGGGACAGTGCTCACATGTGTCATGATGGCGCCACGTTACCCTATTAAAAACATCCTGTCTGTCATCTAGACTGTGTTTATTTTTTTCATTTAACAACAGAGTTGCCAATTATACAAAATTACCTGTAATGTATTGTTTTGTATACGTCCATGCGAATTTCATACAGGATACAGATTTAATACATATTGCCAAAACTATATACATAATTGTGCCTACTTCTCATCCTCCAACGCAATACAAAATCGAACCCGTTTTGTTACAATATTTACTTGCTTCTGGTCTGCCGCCACTTAATTTCGGGTGAAAACTACCAACACAATAAAAAATAGTCTAGATGAACAACGCTGAGTCAAATAAATGGTTACCTTCCAACATCGCGAAAAAGTTGAATATATTATCAACATAATCCAATAATTTATTGCGACTATTCATTTTCAAATATTTGGATGAAATCAGGCATCCCTGCAAGCAGCTGATCGGTGTTGACAAACGAGGGGAAACCAACTAGTAAAAAAACTTGTACATAACACAAGGGGTGTACAGATAGTAAATAGTTCGCGCAGTACAATATAGGTGGAACTAGTGCATCACGAAACATTATTTTTATAAGAATTTACTCATACTGTCATGTCTGTTAGTCTGTGTCATAAACTTCACAGTTAATTTAGCTGAAGCTTGCATCGATATAGACGCAAAATTTATTTTTACATGTTAATAGATGTAATATTGTGTCACCACTGCAGAAATTACGGCATGCTTGAATTTACGTCAAGCGTAAATTTCATTTTTTCTAAGAGTGTAATGAAGATACAAAAATTCATCCAAGACAAGAAATGTGCGTCTTTTCCTTAGCTCAGGGGTTTAACTCAATCTTGGCAAAGTTTCAGAGTGGAAAGTTTAATACTTTCGGAGCAGTGATTTTTTCAATAACGACCGCAGCGCAATTCCCTCGAATACGGGCTTAACTTGTCGACACATGTCGCGCCACTGATCGAATCCTAGTTTTGACAGTTTATTGTTTTCAACGTTATAGTTGAGATTGCGGTGCTTCAGTTCTACACTGGACCCTTGATAAAATTTGCTTCTATGAGCTTCTGTTTTAAATCAACACACAGACGTTCCTAGGCTATGGTGCCCAATCGGTCATTGTTTTTTTTTGTGCTGATTAAAATAGATTGTATAAAATTCTCCTTATAATGTGTGGTTGTGTTTTGTAGTTTAGTTGTTGTTTTTGTAATGACAATGGTCGTAGATCTGGTTTTGTGAATATGTAAATTGTGGTATGTGGTTCTTGTAATGGTATGTATGGAATGCAATGGTAATAATTGTAATAGTAATGTAATAATGTTATAATTATTGTTATTACCCAACTAACCAAAAGTTCGGATAAAAGGGACTGATTTGGCTTAAGCAGCTCTCAAAGTTAATCAATAGCATTCTAAGCAGCCCATTTTTTAAGTAATTATCCAAACTTGAAAGTTCGCACGACGCAGCGGATCGATGGTTTGCTCACATGTTCAGTCTATATTATTTTATTCTATTTCACAATATTACATCACAGACTAACAGACAGGACACTCAAATTGGATTCTTCAATCATTTTAACGGTCATTTCGAATATTCCTTTATTTGGGACAGTACTCACATGTGTCATGATGGCGCCACGTTACCCTATCAAAAACATCCTGTCTGTCATCTATGCTGTGTTTATTTTTTTCATTTACCAACAGAGTTGCCATTCATGCAGAATTACCTGTATTGTATTGATTTGTATACGTCCATGCGAATTTCATGCAGGATACAGATTTAATACATATTGCCAAAACTATATACAGAATTATGCCTACTTCTCATCCTCCAACGCAATACAAAATCGAACCCGTTTTGTTACAATATTCACTTGCTTCTGGTCTGCCGCCACTTAATTTCGGGTGAAAACTACCAACACAATAAAAAATAGTATAGATGAACAACGTTGAGTCAAATAAATGGTTACCTTCCAACATCGCGAAAAAATTAAATATATTATCAACGTAATTTATTGTGACGATTCATTTTCAAAAATTTTGATGAAATCAGGCATCCCTGCAAGCAGCTGATCAGTGTTGACAAACGAGGGGAAACCAACTAGTAAAAAAACTTTTACGTAACACAAGGGGTGTACCGATAGTAAATAGTTCGTGCAGTACAATATAGGTGGAACTAGTGCATCTCGAAAAATTGTTTTCATAAGAATTTACTCATACTGTCATGTCTGTTAGTCTGTGATTACATCTCATTCCACTATATTCTATGGTACATATGGATGGATTTACCGTTCTCCTGCTGCCATCGTGTCAAACCAAATTAGGATATGTTCATTCCACTTAATTTCCGCTCCACACTGGTCATAAGGGCCGGTAGTATGAAAATGAAACATAAAACAGAGCTCAGTTAAGCCCTACCTGCCTTTCCAACCCCCTCAAAATCTTATTCAAGTCGTTCCATATCTTATTCATAATTCAATAAGGAAGCTAAAAACTGTAACACATATCTTTATCAAATTGTAACGCAAATTGATTGTATCTGATGATGTTTGCAATACCGTCAAGCCCATCAACCACGGGAGGGAAGATTGCGGTGTGAAAATGAATTCAAAAATCGTTGCTTCAATCCATTTGACTTTAAGACTCATGTTAGCAAAAATCGAAAACATTTATTGCGTCGTTTCTTCTTCCCTTCAAATGATGTTTTGTGTGCACCATGTAGGCAGAAAGAGAGTAAAATTGGGGCAAATGATTTACGTGAGTATTAAAATAGTGTTAACATAAAGTTTTGAAAAAGTTGCGAAATGATGCAATTTTCACTATCCAGCTGTGAGGGAAAATTCTGCAGATGCAATAGTGATCATAGATTCTGAATCCCCTGAGACTGATGACAAAGATGACAATATGTGTTGTCATTGATATTCAGCGATTATACAGAAGGAATTCCTACATTTACTTACATTTACTTAACAGTTCGGCTGAAAAGTTCGTATCGTTCAATAGAAACACACATTTTTTTTGCCAAAATCTGTTTTTATTATTCAACATAATTGCCATCAGAGGCGATACAGCGATTATAGCGATCTTCCAACTTTTCGATACCATTTTTGTAGTACGATTTGTCCTTTGCCTCAAAATAGGCCTCAGTTTCAGCGATTACCTCTTCATTGCTTCTAAATTTTTTACCAGCGAGCATTCTCTTGAGGTCTTAGAACAGGAAAAAGTCACTGGGGGCCAAATCTGGAGAATACGGTGGATGAGGGAGCAATTCGAAGCCCAATTCGTTCAATTTCAGCATGGTTTTCATCGACTTGTGACACGGTGCATTGTCTTGATGAAACAAAACTTTTTTCTTCTTCAAATGAGGCCGTTTTTTTTTTAAATTTCGTCCTTCAAACGCTCTAATAACGCTATATAATAGTCACTGTTGATGGTTTTTCCCTTTTCAAAGTAGTCGATGAAAATTATACCATGCGAATCCCAAAATACAGACGCCATAACCTTACCGGCCGATTGTTGAGTCTTGCCACGCTTTGAGTTCGGTTCATCGCGTGCAGTCCACTCAGCTGACTGTCGATTGGACTCCGGAGTGAAGTGATGGAGCCATGTTTCGTCCATTGTTATATATCGAGGTAAAAAATCGGTTTTATTTCGATATAACAGCTCCAAACACTGCTCAGAATCATCAATTCGTTGTTGTTTTTGATCGGCACAAAGCTTTCTCATATCCAAATATTCGTGAATAATATGTCCAACACGTTCCTTTGATATCTCTAGGGTGTCAGCTATCTCGATCAACTTCACTTTACGGTCATTGAAAATCATTTTATGGATTTTTTTTCACGTTTTCATCGGTAACAGCCTCTTTTGGATGTTCACTGCGTTCATCGTCTTCGGTGCTCATATGACCAGTACGAAATTTTGCAAACCACTTACGAATTGTTGCTTCGCCCGGTGCAGAGTCTGGATAACACTCATCAAGCCATTTTTTGGTATCGGCGGCACTTTTTTTCATCAAAAAGTAGTGTTTCATCAACACACGAAATTCCTTTTTTTCCATTTTTTTCACAATAACAAAAGTAGCTTCACTCAAAATGCAATATCTCACAAACTAATAATCAGACAGCTGTCAAATTTATACACGTATCTTTTGAAGGTTGGTACTAACTGAAAATGGTATGGATTTAATTCTAGTGGCGCCCTCTCATAGAAACGATACGAACTTTTCAGCCGATCTGTTATTTCTAAAATTTTAAAATATCGATTGCCTTTTTAGAATGAACCAAATTTGCCTTCCGGTTATCTTACCGAATTGAAACCAAAATTTCATGCGAAAGATGCAACTAAATCCGAGAGAATGAGAATTTTAATTGTTTTGCCAAAAAAAACTGGAGTATTCGTAAGACAGCGCATACGATGAACACATCAAGATATTTTGTTACGAAATTAAGGAATCTCGTGAGAAAAAATGATTATTGCGATTCCAAGAACAAAACGTAGAAACTAATTCTTATCCAAATCTGTAAACCCGATAAACCTGATTAATTTATGTGAAATAGACATTTTTATACTAATCATCCTGTATCCCCTACACCGGAAGTTGGATCTGACTGAAAAGCAAGATGTTTTATAGGATCTTAAAACTTTTCATTTGAATCGTAGATCGGTTCAGCCATCTATGAGAAAAATGGATACACAATTTTAATTTAATTTCACATACCATCCTGTAGTTCCGGAACCAGAAATCGGATCCAAACGTAATTCAGGAACCTTGTTTAGGAGCATACGACTTTTCATATGAATCTGAGTTTGTAGAAAACGGTTGAGTCATCTTCGAGAAAATTGAGTGAAATTATTTGTCACACACGCATTTACTAATCTCGACGAACTGATTCGAATGGTATATGGGTGTTATGTTCTTTCAACATTTATTACTGTAAGTAGTTTAAATCAATATAATTATGGAATTGCTTTCAACTGGAAAATGCTGCCATCATCTATTTTACATATGTCATATTCGAATGATTATGTTGCCAAAAACGAACCTTGCTAAATTCGGTCCGAGGCATAATGTCATGAAAAAGGATGCTGTACATAGTTTTTATAAAAATCGTGTTTCACGTTGCTCCCAAGCATACAATGTACATACAATGCACAAAACTCCTACTGCTGGAATAGAGGGAAAAGACGCTTACACAAAAATGTTAAATGTCTCCGTTGAAAATGGACGGCTTTTAACAATCTATTGTGTTCTGTGTGACGGGGAGACCTTTCATTTGCGACTAGTTTGATCAAAATCGGTCCAGCCATCTCTGAGATCTCGACCTCTTTGTTGACAACACACATACAGACACACACATACGGACATTTGCTCAGTTCGTCGAGCTGAATCGATTGGTGTATGACATTCGGTCCTCCGGGCATCGGAAAATTGGGTACATCTTAAACAAAATTAGAGGAGACTGGGGCCAAGCCGCACGCTTTTGGGAAATTGAAAAACAACTTTCCATGACCAAGGATGGCTTTTATTGTATCAAAGAACGCTGACTAGCAACTCTTCACACGATTGAATCAGTGCCATCAAAGAGAGACGGATATCATCGCAACAACAAAAACCCGGCATGGTTCATTTAACATAGAATAGACACCAGTGCGAGAGCGAATTTCTCTCGATGACATTTCTGAGAATCAAAGGTTAGTACGCTGCTGTGGGGTTCTTCTCTTATTCTCGTTCCGCGATCCGATTCCATATGGGCAGTTGATAATTGCGATAGAATCATTTTACTATTGCCGCTTATTCTATGTGCATATAACCTTTGTATAAGTTGTGTCTATGAAAAAGTCTGTGAATGCTCCACACAAGGGTTTTGAAAAATTGCAACCTAGTATGAGAATCATCCAGTTGAATCATCGATTCGATTTTCTGCGATAATTGTCAACTTGCGGTTTTCTCTTGGGAAATTCCACACAGCAACGATCATTATCATACTGTAAATTTTTTTAAGAGCCGTGAAATACTCAGAGTATGAAGTGGAGCGAAGAAATGTAGAAAAATTCTCTTGCGGTTCATGCACTTGAGTTCTTGTAGCATCTTCTACCGGATTGAAAATGTCGTATACAATATTGATAAATATCGAGCAGCTTCTGCCAAATTTTCGGCAATCACCAACACAGTCCATGACAGCTAGGTTTCTACCCAAGTTGTTTATACCGTTGTATAGCTTCAACCTTCAGCTACACTATCCAACTTGTGATTTGGAAAAATATCCATTAGTTTCCGTAAAAAGTCGCGATGAAATGACTAACCGAAAACCCAACATTTCAGAAACTGCGGGGCTAAACCGGACACTTCTTGAATAATAAAAAAAAAACCTCATTACACCCAATTTATCTACACAGTGGTGTAGTTTCAACTTTAAACTACTACTCCAAATTTGGGACGTGGAAATACATTCATTAGTTCATGTACCAAGTCACCATGAAGTAATCAACCCAAAATCCAATATTTATAAACCGCGAGACTAAACCGGACTTTCGATGAGGCTAAACCGAAGAATCTAGCAAACAATTCACGAGAATCTATAGTACAAAGTTGATGAAGGTCCAAAATTTTGCAGGATTCCAGTAGTAGATCAAACAGGACGCAAAGAAAACATAAGCTTCATATAAACCATTATTCAATAAACGGTATTCATTGTGTTCTCGTTCCAGGGCACGGAGGTGTTTCGGACTAGAAATAACACAATTTGCACTTGCAGTTCAACGTTTATTTGATCAGTAAAGTATTCGGTTATTTAACTGTTCAAATCGATTCCATCCAGTGCTTCGACAGCCTCACTCACGCTTTGTCCGGCGGATTTTTCTTCAGACGCCGTAATTGGTGCCGGTTCCGCCGGTGGGGCTGGTTCTTCGCGGGAATTTTTACGAGAAGGCTCTTTCCTGTCTCTGTCTCCTTCTAAATCACTGGAATTTTTTCTCCTGCATCGTCGATCTTTTGGCCTTTCCTTATCGGACGATTTTTTAGTCAACTTGTGTCGTTTATCTTTCTCCGTGGCTGGTTTTGGTTTCACACTTTTGTCTGATGAACGGTCGGAATCGCTTTTGTCCTTCATTTTATCGTCGTCGACTGCTGTTTCCGGAATCATACGCTTCCTCGGTTGATAGATCGCTATTGAAGGACGATTTTTGTTACGAATTTTTCGAGCCTCACGAGCTTCTTTCAATTTCTCATCAATATCGGGTTTTCTCTCCGAACTGCTGCTGTCGGCTGCCGCTGTATCGGGAGCTGGTGTTAATTCTTTTGTTGCAAGCGATTCCTCTGTTGGTTGCGATGCTACCGCCATCGCAGTGGAGGATTTTTGTGGAAAAGCCGGTGGAAGAGCCCCAGATGACTCACCCAAAATGATGGTGGACTTCTCTTTTGGTATAAACGGAGCAACATGAGGCGTTAAAACGCTTTTCTTGATGTCAATTTTCGGTATGACAGCAATGGATTTGAAATGCTCGCTCGTAATGGGAGTCTGAACATCACTGCGCTCCTCCAGCTCGGCAAGACGAGTTTCAGCACGAGCACGAGTCTCTTTTCTACGTTCGCTATATTTTTTGACTTCCTTTCGAGGAACGTCAGCTGTTACTACTTTCGGAACTTCCAGCACTTCCACCACTTTCGGAGGCACCTCTTTTTCTCGGTTTGATGATTCTCCAGTTGGCTTTCTATCCTTTTCTTCCAGTTTTCTAGCCTTATCCTTTTCTTTTCGTTGACGATCTCGTTCCTGTTTTCTACTCAGTGCTTTTTCCTGCCCTCCCACTACGTCATCCTTTTCCTGCTTTACTCGTTCTTTTTCCTTTTCTTTCTTGTTCCGTTGTTTTTTATCTTTATCTTTAGGATCTTTTCCAAAATCAATCTTTTCGTTCATTCTTTTACCGCTATCTTTTTTTATCTGATTTGGATCCAACCGCGACGGAACAGTTCGAACGACTATGTCGTCTTCTTTCCCAATCTCCTCTTTTATCGCTTCCGTGATCGGCTTTCCCACCTGACTTTTCTTCTGACGTTCCTCCTTCCTCTGTTTTTTCTTCTCTTCCATTTTTCTTCGTTTTTCCTCGCGTTTCTCTAGCCTTTTTTGAGCAATGAACTCCAGCAAGGGCGTAGATGTAATTTTCTTCTCATCCTTTATCTGATAGCTATACTCCAGCTTGCTCTTACTCTTGCCCGTTGATTCTTTCTCCTCGAGTTCAAGTGCTTCCTGAAAAGCTTTAAAATGGGTGTCAACTTCGATGGTGCCACATTTGGCATCCTTCTTGCGAGATCGATTTCGCGGCAGTTCCTGAAACGGAGCATACTCCACCACGGCCGGGAATTCCACGCCCTTGGAATCGACAAAAATGTAACCATCGAATTTGTCCTTGAACAGGAAAATATCCTCTGCCTTGCTGAAGCTGATGTAAGCCCTGGACGACGCATTTTTCCCTAGTGACCAATCACCGGAAACAAAGTAGAAATCCTCATGATCTGGAATAGGATCTATCTGCTTCCGAAAAGTCTCCTCATCCATCGACGGTGGTAATCGGCGAATGACGACCTAAAATTAGTATTTATTTTCACCAGATTCGAACTACTCCCGGTTAAATAGGTTTACCTTCGTCAACGGTTTCGGGACATCTTTTTTGCTTTTTTTGTTCCTTTTACCACCACCGGCTTCTTTTTTATCCGTTTTCACCTTGGACTTGCTGCCCTCCGGCGCCGAACCGCTGACGCTGCTGTTTGTCCCTCCTGCCCCGGTAGTTGACATGATTTCGGGAAACTTTTGCTGTGATTCCACCATTCCAGTAGCTTTCTAAGCCTTAAGTCTGGGTCCTAGTCTGGAGAGGCCCAACTTAAAAAAATTACCTAACAAACAAAACAATTGTTTTAAGGATTTCACCACATTCAAATTTGTTCAAGATAAGACACGTCTGGAAATGTATTATTGTCCATCGTGTTTTAAGAATTGATGTGAAAGTGACTTGCCAATACCTGCTAGGCACGAATTAGCACACGCTTCTAATTCTGTTATTTTCAGAATAAAATAATCCAAGAAATTGCAATGGTAAAACAATGCATGTTTCTTTTTTTTTTGCTTTTAGCCTTCGAAACAACCACTGTCAAATATGCACGTTACATAAAAATTCTACATAATCACAAACCTATCTAGGAAAAAATTCTGGCAACTGACGATTCCCACACTGATAAAAAATATTTCATCGATTCAAAAAAATGTTTTGCAAAATTATGTCATTTTCGCGTAATACCAAACCAAATGCACATGATAATACCCCTAGGTGCCATACAAATAGCTCACCATTATTTCATTTGCAACATGGTCAATTAGGCCTAGCCTGTTTTTCTATTCTGTCTTGATAAGGAAGACTAAGCGAAAGTGATTATACACACTTGAACCGACGACACGACCTGCCACTTCAATCTCTTAGAAAAGTGAGTGACATTTTTGGAGCATTATTTTCATTTTTTATGCATATCATCTTGTAATTTAGAAATCGGAAGTTAGATCCAAATAAAATTCCGGAACTTTGTATGGTACCTTAAGACCTTTTATATGAATCTAAGTTTGTAAAAATTAGTTCAACCATCTCCGAGAAAAGTAAGTGATATTATTTTCACATTTTTTATGCATTATTTTCACATTTTTGGTGCACATCACCCTGTAATTCCGGAAGCGGATATCAGATCCAAATGAAATTGAGGAACTTGGTATGGAACCATAAGACCTTTCATTTGAATCAAAGTTTGAGAAAATCGGTTTAGCCATCTCCGAGAAAAGTGAGTCACATTACTTTCACATTTTTTATGCATATCACCCTGTAATGTCGGAACCGGAAGTCGGACTCAAATGAAATTCAGGAACTTTGTTTTGAATCGTGAGACCTTTCATTTGAATCTAAGTTTGTGAAAATCGGTTTATCCATCTCCGAGGAAAGTGAGTGATATTATTTTCACATTTTTGTGCATATCACCCTGTAATTCCGGAACCGGATGTCGGATCCAAATGAAATTCAGGAGCTTTGCATGGGACCATAAGACTTTTCATTTAAATTTAAGTTAGTGAAATTGGTTTAGCCATCACCGAGAGAAGCGAGTGACAATATTTGTCACACACACACATACACACACAGACATTTGCTCAGTTCGTCGAGCTGAGTCGAATGGTATATGACGGGGCCGCCGAGTTTTTCTCTGTGCCGATGGTGCGAAAACTCGGCGAGGGATATCGGTGGCAACAAAATGGATTTTACGCCGAATTCGGTATTCCAATACATGCACACGTCGGCAGCTCAGTCATCACCGACGAGGAAATAAAACGTCCCGAATAGTCCCGGATCGACCGTGCGGGATAGTGCAAATAGACTTCAAGAGTGGATGATTTGCAAAAAATCACTTTAAATCCTATCCTTCCGCTCCGGCGAGTATCAAAAGGTTCGAATTCGACTCGATGTCGATCGCGCAAAAAATATTCGTTCAAAAATGCTGTCGGATTGGTGCTGGAATTTCCAGTTCGCTTTCCGAAACATTTTGAAGTTCTAGTTTGCTAGAACTTGGTGGATTGTACTTGTTCGGCTTACGAACGGGTAACTTGGAAATAAATAACTATTTTAAAAAGCTGTCGTTAATGCATATATTATGAATACCTTACCTGGAATATTGTTGATAAAGTCATTTTTCGGTTAGCACAATCCCAATTTCGGTACCATTTTAGATTATTTTTATTTTTCATCAGAACAACATTGGTAACTACGGTCTGTTACTCGAAATCAACAAGTTTCAATATTTTTTCAAGCGATTTAGTTTGGAGGTTACCAGTTACTGAGGGGTAGTTAAATTTGCGATACCGTATTAATAGACGAGTGACAGGTCGACGACACGACGTGCCACTCGCTATTCAAAACTGTATCGTAAATTTTACTACCCCTCAGTAACTCGAAATGTC
The DNA here is from genome assembly GCF_030247185.1 of Malaya genurostris. Lineage (NCBI taxonomy): Eukaryota > Metazoa > Arthropoda > Insecta > Diptera > Culicidae > Malaya > Malaya genurostris. The sequence goes on along the minus strand of NC_080572.1, from coordinate 231,132,488 downwards.
AAAATGAAATCTTTCAAAAATGGTATAAACTGGCAACGCAGTCTGAGGAATTGTTGTTTTCGGAACAACAGCTTCGTAACCCTAGTTACATTTATTTATCTTGTAACCGGTAAAGAACAGTCGTTCTAGGTCCTAATGGTGATTGGCCGACCTGCTGTTCTATTGCTGCTTTGCTCGATTCAACGCAGAATATTGCTTCGATGTACATTACGTTTTTCCTCAGCCTGTCAAAGCATCTCTCCATATCGCGTACGACCTCTTAAACAGGATACGGTGTGATAGTGGGCAGAAAAATGTCGTGGTCTCTCGTCGCAACGCTCAAGTGAATGCTTCCGACCTCGAATGTTTTTACTATTTTTTTACATGTTGTGTACCTTAGATCATAAATTATTGATTTCTCATAAACTTTAAAACAAAACAATATTGGAACTAATCGATTATGCATTTCCGGGGGAGTTATGTTAACAAGCAATATAATTTTCAATTTCATTTGTTAATCCTAATTATATGCAGAAATATAGATTGATGAAAACTACTTTCGTTGTGTTCGTACAGCTGCAGGTAGTTTTTGTAAGAAAATCGTTCTTGAACGCTGTTTGTTAGACGATATTGCTTACTACATTACCATGCGGCAGATGGTGGGCATCATCGTAATAATATCTGCGATGTAACTTTCCCTACAAGCCATTGGGGTGATTTGATATTTTCATTGTCAGAATGGGTTGTTTTGGACAGCAGACCACAAAATGCTTCCAGAGAAATTTGTCTGTAATATTTAAATTGTATATCAAAGTCAGCAACAATCAGTAATTGAAATGTATTTTTACTATTCCATATTATGAGAATCCAACAAGCTAACCTTAATTAAAAAACTCCAAAGTATCATCCATGGTGAATTTTTGATTGATACCAAAAACCATCATAGTACCTGAATATCAGGAACACTGTAGCAATATATTAAACATGGAAGTAGATATGTCCCCAATATTTTCTTTTTCAAATAAGGCTGCAACGAAAACTATGGTTTTGTTGTAAAGACAAATAAGTATTACAAGAATTATTCCAAACTATTTGACGAATGATTCTTCATTCCTTTTAGCGTTTTTTCTGTTATTTATTTTAAATACTTCTTAATCTAGCGAAATAATTAAAATAAATTCCGTATTTTAATTGATATACCAATGGATCTGTTTGTTTGTTTTGCTGCGGTAACATGACGACTACATTGTTTAGCAACCAAAACAGTGTTGCTCGAGAAATTATTTTTGTTCATTAACAAGGGGTCATTCAATATTCGGTAACCGATGGTGATCCGTTAAGAAACACTTTTAATTTCAACATTTATTCAGTGTCTGGTCGTGTCGTCGGACAGGTCGTATCGTCGGTGACGATTTCCCTTGCATCAACAGTATCGAAGTAAAACAATATGAATATTTAGTCTCAAGTCAAGCCTTTTTTGACGCCCAATATAAGCCTAAAGCTTATCAATTTATTTGCTTCTTAGAATTTGAAAACAAATTATTATAGTAAAATTCGATTTTTTTATGCTACTGCTGTATAGAACATTTTTCAGATATTTAGGACTTCAGTATTGCCAGTTGTACAGATAATTCATTTAAGTACACTGTCACGCAGACAGTCTGTGTACCACATATCGTAAAACGTGTCCTGGAAAGCTTATCGGAGTGTTCAGTATTTCGTATTATAATATGTAGTCGATAAAAGATATTTGTGATCACCATATGTAATACATCGTTATGTATACCGGTATATCGAATCGAGAGTTCTCTGACATATGTCGACCTATATCGAACAGCCCTATCTACATCCGGTCTGGTTTTTTGACGTTCGTGTAAGAAAAAAAAGAACGTAAGGCCGCTGTTCCCTCGGCTCTGGTGAAATTGAAGATTTTTTCACTCGGACAGTTTTTATCGTGAAGTGTATCAAAAGAACTTTAAAACGGCAACTACTAAAAGTATTTCGATTGTAGTGGGTGCGGAATAACTCCATTTTCTTCGACATTTGGAAGTTTCTCGTTCAGGAAAAATTTGCTTCATTTTGCTGTGCAACGATTGAAGTAGCACCCGTAAGCGGTGCGTGTGTGTGTGGAAGAAGTGACAGGGGCGGTTTTCCGGCAGTCTTCGTCAGCGATATTGAAAATCTTTTTTTCTATTCATCGTATTCGCTAGTGCGGGGAAGCGAAAAATACGCAGCTTGTGGAAAATTTCTCGTAAGCCCAACAGTTCTTATTGATTTGTTTGAGTGAATATCTTGGCAAAGCGAAGAGGACAAGTGATCTGAAAGTATTTTTTTTTTACATAGCTGGCATTGAGTGCCTGCACTGGCTTCCATTGTGGTGGAACCTTGCCGTGTAGTATGTCGCAGACGGGTTGCTAATCATCTAGCAGAAAATAGAGGTGAATAGGAACAAGTACGTGCCCTTCGTTCACGGAACAGCCGGAATGATGTTGTTCACGACAGCAACGTGTCATGGATCATTGTAAAACGGTAAGACCTCATTTGATTTTCTAGCTGATCGAGGATTTTCCTAATCGCATTTTTAAACTTTTGATATATTGCTGGAAAGTTTTTTGCACTTTCATCATTTCGCTTGAAACAGCGTTCCCAGATTGTGTGGTTAGTTTCAGTTGAGTGAATGTTTCGAATGGGAAAAAGGGTAACATTATTTGATACTTCAGATGGTTCCGAGTTGTGCCATCGAGTTTAGTAGCGCTAACATTTTTTTTATATAGTACAGCGAGGACATAATCAAGTCGAATAACCCTACCGTCTGTTTATCTGGCAATCCGTTTACCTGCTCAATATCTTTCTAATTAAAAATCGTCGCTGCCCCTTCTAGTATAAAGGAATCAATGAGAGATTCAAGTAGCAAAAACTTGCCATCGTTGGTGCGCTAGTGCGCTTTTGCTGTGGTGACTGGCTGCTGACTTACCGCAGCTGACTTTACATAATCGAACCAAAATGAGTAGCTGCCGTATGAATTAGGTGCCTAGTCTGTTCAGGCTAACTTTTTTTTTCCTCTCAGTTCTACTGCTGCTGCTGATGTTATCCAATATCGCCTTGGTACTGTGACGGTAATTTAATCGCATCCGAATCACAATCCGGAGAGTTGTGCGTGATTTTTCCTCGAAACGGCCCGACAACACTCATGCTGGAGGAAGAATGAAAGGCAGTGTGCATGAATTTCGCATCGATGATTACGAATGTTCTATACGTTTTCTGTACGCTGAAGTGAAGTAGGTGTTTAAAGTTTCGATAAGTGAAGTGCTCTTCATTTATGTTATGTGCATAGTGGCGATTGACGAGTACAAAGAGTTACGCGATGCTACTAGCGCACTCCGGAGGGTAAAATCGAAAAGATCCGACTCTCGACTTCCGGTCTATTTACGTCACTGTACGTGCTATAGGATATATTCTTCGGATGTATTTTTTCCCCTCAAATCCGAGTTGTTTGAAATAATATAGTATAAAGTGAACTGAATTGTTAGGACGATTGCCTTCCAAGAAATTTGAGAGCACAAATCAGAAGTTATTTGCAATAGTAGAAATATTTGCTCTATTCTATACTTGATAATTTAGTTCCTAATAAGTTTGTTTCTATTACACCATTTATACAGATGATTATTTTTTTTTCCAAAATTCTAAAATTTTAATGTGTGTCAGATTGATCTCATGAACGAAGGATGTCTGTCTCTCTTTAGCACCGATTGAAATAGTAGTTGCAGTTGGAATTGAACCGTGCCTTTTTTTGTTGGAAGACATTGCTATAGGATCTGTGATTTCTTTTGCTGTTTCTCCCAGCACAGCTATATTTTTCTGGTTCTAAACGGAAACTAAGCAATTTCCCGATATCCTGATGGGTATGATTTATTCCATCGTAGTTGAGCAACTTTCGCAGTACGTATGTTTGTGTGATTTTCCGAACAGCTCTAGCTATTTCCACGTTCTTCTTTTTTACAAACATCTTTTTATTCAATCTTCTGCCAAATCTTGTTGTTCTGTGGTCTTACACTGGTACAATTTTGTGTCAATTTCATCAGTTTTTTTCATTTTCTCATCATTTACCTAATAACGGGTGTTTTTCTAGAAGGTTTGTTTTTTTTCCAATACTCTATTATCTGGAAGTTGTTTTGACAGTGTAAAGTGACGTCTCTACTCAGTATTGTTTGGCAAATCATCATGAATAGGTTAACTCCAGAACAAGGCTTTCAAATCGTGGAAATTTATTTTCAAAATCAGTGTTCAGTGAAAGTTGTTTATAGCTCAAAATTCTCTTTAGTGATAAGGCGCATTTTTGATTGAATGAATACGTCGAAATTGCCATTTTTGGAGCAAATTGTTAAATGTACTGTTTTGGTGCACTCTGGTAGAAACATCGGTCCTTATATCTTTCAAAAGTACGGGTGTGTAATGTCAGAGACATAACTGGTTGTCGTGAATACGAATAGAACAGATACTCTTTCTTTATGCTTCCGAATATCAATTAGTTGATCGATTGTGTGAATTGTGCAAGCTTTCCCCCTTTTCACTACTAGAATTTGAAACGATACACCAAAACTAAAGTACAGATTAGTTACATTAAACATTCTGACACACAATTAAATATTACAAAATAGCCAGTATAGTTCTTTATGGTAAAATAATGGTGGTTCTGAAAAGCACCTTTTATGAAGGCGTTCGTGATGGAGAGTCATCTATTTCCAGACTGACCTGTTGTCCGTGGGTGCGTACTGATGGGTAATCCGTTGGAGTCTCCTGCTTCTTCCGCTTGTTGTAGCAAGCTTTGTATTTCGCTTCGATCGTGCCATAATTAACACGTTGACAACGACAGCTAAATTCGAAATGAATAGCTTCTGAGTTTTATAAACCAAATCAGCAGAAACTTCTACTACAAACTTAGTGTAGTATAGTGAAGTAAAATTTTGCATAATTCGTTACAATTATCGTTCTAAATAGCATCATATAGAATTTTGATGTCGATAATTTCATTTCGGATTTGAATATTTCAGTGGTTCCCATTGTCGTCCATTTTCCGTTGTATGCTCGTTGCTCCAATGCAAACGACCATCAGCAGGATTATGCAATCGATCTTCTTTGAAGGAAAACTGGCTCTGCGACCTGAGCGTTTGAGGTTTTGTGCCACGCAAAAGGTCTGCTTTCATTGCCGACTGCTCCTACTGACGACCAAAGTCCTAATGAGAGCATCTGAGCGTTTCACGCTTCATTCTTGGTTTGTTCTTACTGATCCAGTTCCGTCTGAAGCACTAGAAGAAACAAACGATTTTCAATCAAAGTTTACCTTTTATACTCGTCCAGTAAAAAGTCGAAATTGATATGTGCCTGACTACCTACTCAAAACCGTCGTCCGGCGGGTGCGAAAAAGGCAAGCAAGCGTGGTGAATTTTCTTCGCTATTTCCAAAAGTTTTAGAAAACTTTGTTTTTGAGTTATTTCTGTTTATCTCACACTGTTGAAAAATTAATCAAAAACTCCTGATCATATTTTTTTATAGCTTGTAGAAAAAATTATGTTGTTGGGTTAAGTACATCAAGAGATATTCTCGATAAAGTTCTGCACATTCTTGTACAGGGTAAATTTTAATAAGGCGCCCCATAGTAAAGTATGTGGTATTCACGATAAAATGAAGAATGGCGCGACGTGTTACCGCAAATGGAAAACGATCAAATCAACGTAAACGGAACCATGATCAATGATTTTTTGTTGCCAAATCTTTTCTAGAGTTTGGTTGATGGGCTACAGGGCGCGTACCCCCGCTTGGCGATTGGGACTGGGAGTCAATTTACACTTCTTACAAAGTAAAGAAGTTGGTCACAGTCAGACCATACTGAGATTTATCGTTTGCTTATAAATGTAAAAATTGAGAATTGTTTTGTTTTCTAGATCGATCACGGAGTGGATATAACTAACAGTGCTTGAAATAGACAATGGGTCATTAGGTGGTTTCAAGCATTTTTATGCCTGTGCAGTGCAGTTGGGGTGCATATTAATATATCACATTCGTCCTGAGCTGGAATTTAATTCTTCAACTTCGACACAGATGTCACCTTCTAACTGAAAGTGTGAGATTTGTGTTCATGGAATAGTACGGTTCACGTGGACCATTTCATAAAATAACCCCTAGTATTTCTATCCGAAATACATTCTTGTTACAGATAGCAATGCTGTCGATTGTAGATTACTTTGTAGTTTCCCTTTCCACAATACCTAATTCTTTTTCTTACTCTAACTTAATTACTCACAGCACGAAAGAACGATTAATAAAATAAGCAAAATATATTACTCAAAAGACGAGAAAACTGAGAAAGTTCATTGCAATGATTTTGACAGAACGGATAGTAACAGATCTGTGGGAGAAATGAAATATGCTAATCGAATCTCACATGATTGGTGGTGTGTGAATGTGTCCATAGATTGCAATGTGTATCAATTCAATATTTCCGTTTCCCCTGTCCTTTGGCTTAGAATGTTTGGGGAATGGAATCATGTCCTCTTGATCACCTCTGGGAGCCACAAACAACGTGGACAACATCCTCCAAAGTCTGCACACCTAGTAGTTTGATTGCATGTTAAATGGAGCTCTCTCTCTCAGATTGCGTTGTACTTTCTATAACATTCGTTACTTTCATTCAGTTCCTTACTAATGCTACTTACTCATCAAAATCGACAAAGATAGAAACAATCAGAGCAGATTAGAAAAATTAGTGTTAGTATACCAATCATTTCGATATCATTTCTAGATAATTAAAGTAATAATCGTATGTACCGCCTTAGACATAAAAGATTATATAGGAAAGCAAGGACAAAACCGAAGCGGATACAAAACGAAATTCTGCGAAGTTTCATCAACGAAGAATTGGAAAACACAGAAGCAGTTAGATACAGACGCACGACCCAATGATTGACTGATTACCGGGTGAAGCAAATTTCCTGCCCAAGTGACACAGTTTTTGGTGAACTTGCAAATGGAAGATACTCGAAACATTCGTTGCAAATTGGTAACCGTAGAGGAGTTACGAGGGTTTCCGCCTTCGTTGCTGGTGTTCATTTGGGCACCATAGCCCAGTTCGTCCGGTATGGAAAGCGTGGAGCCCATAAATCCATAAATCCACAACCAGAATTCAGTCCTAGCATTTAGTTTTAGAATTCAATTAAGCATCAAAATTAAGTTTGAGCATTCATTCTGATACTCCGTACAAAATTCGGTTCCAGAATTCCAGGTCCAGAATTCAGATTCTGTAGCATCAAAGAAACTGAATCATCCACTTTATTCGTATTCACGTCATTCAGTTATGTCTCTGACATTACCCATCCGCCTTCTTTTAAACAATGTGTTCTATTCAAAATTTAATACCCTTTATCCGATATAAATATTTTCCAAATCGGTCAAGCCGTTCTTTGGTTATCATGCACACCAGTTTGACAGTTTGTCCCACTTTGAGAAACCATATCTCAGGAACCACTTTACACTGTAGCGATCTCTAATATATAATAATTGCATAAAATAATATTAGGCCACCCATAGCTTTTTTTAAACCAAGCTCAAAACGAAGGAACGAAAATACCCCGTAACCTTTTAGAAGGTGTCAAATTTTACCGCGATGCTTTAGAAGTTCATGCACCGTTACAAGCCATCTAGTTCAACTACCGATCTGTACATTTTTTCCCGGTCTTCTTGAGTGTTCCTGTCGTTGCTGACAATTTTCACACTACCCTACAGCATTGGAAAGTTTCGATCTCTTTAGTAGGGTTCGTTTCGTGTTGGCAGTGCACGTTTTTGATGCTGTTATTGGAAAAAATGATCTTTCAATTTCAATACGGCTATCTTGTCGACGTTTGGTTACTTACTAATAACTCACACAATGGCGCATCTTGTCCAGAACTATAAATCCATTCCTAAAACGCTGGAGGAGTCACGGATTGGGCAGCTGTGAAGCTCCTATCCGCAAATCTTGCCTGCGCTATGGTTGGTTATACTGACTCGTAGTTCATCTATAGATACACGAGAAGGTATAAGATAGGGATTCGTTAGTGAAGACTCTTCATAGAGTTTCCCTAATAAAATTAATGAGATTTTGGTATCCTGAGTTGCATTCATATGAAATTTTGCTAATAATATTGTGCTGTTTCACAATAAATGTGATAAATGAAAAAAGTGAATGGGTAAAGTCCTAGACATAACTGGATGCCGCGCATACGAATAAAACTAACACATTTCATCACACTCCTGAATGTCGAAAAATTGTTTTTTTTTAAGTTAATACATTGTGTGAATTGTGCAAGGTTCTATTTCTTTACTGCCAGATTTGTTACGGTGCATCTATACTAAAGTATGACGAATTCACGACACATTTAACACACTAATTAATAAGATACCGCAAAAAAGAGAGTAAAATATTGTTCGCTTGCAGAAGTACACACGGCATGAATAAAAATACTTTCAATAGAAGAAAATAGTAAAGAAAGTCGTATTCACGACAAAAAAAACAAATTCGATTTACGTAAAAAAATCAACTCTCTCTCTCTCACTCTCTCTGGAGCCTTTCTCATAATCGTAAATTTCCAAACAAGAAAGTTTGTGCAAGCATCAACTTATAAAACATACAAATTAAAATTGTTCAGAGATTTTCGGTTTGAAATTCACAACACATTTAACCTTATATCTCTCCGATACGACAAGTCGGATCCGGTTTATTGTTCATGCCGGTACCAATGCGAAGGACTTTTCGTTTGGATCATAGCTTGTGTACATTAGTTTTTGACATCTACTTCACATCACATCAAATCTTCTTTTTAAGTCGGAAACCAGGGAGTGAGTTGGTGTGGACATCAACTAACAAGATATGTGAACTGAAAGAACTTTTTGACTAGTTTGGGATAAGCTTATCTTTACATGTTCATTGATAAAAGCATTCTTTTGAAAATGAAGCATTTTCATTCAGTTCCTGAAAGTCGGCATATATGGAAAATCGGCATCGGTTTACAGACAAAAAAAAGTTTCCATGTGTTTTGTTTATACATGCAAATAACTTCAGTCCAGGACTCAGCAAGGTGTTGACTTCAATAATTCTTGTTTCTATAATTAGAGTTTTGGAACTGAATTTAGAGCCTTAATTTAAGTTCGGAATTCGTATCTAGAACTGTGATTCAGGACTCCGACTTCAGAATTTAACAAAAGTTGAACAAAATTTAAGATATGAATTCTGGAACAATAATGAAGAACTGAACTCCGAACCGGGATTTTGGAATCAGGCTTTAATTCCTGAATTCAGATACAGAATCCAATCCAAATGCGGCTGAAAAAGGCAAGCAAGCTTGATGATTTTTCCTCGTTAACAAAAGTTTAAACTGTTGAAAATTTAATCATAAGTCATCATCATACTTCTGATGGCTTGAGTAAAGAATAACAAAGCGAGATGTTCACGATTAAGTTTCATCCATTTTTCCATAAGTCGAATTTTGAAAAGACACATCAAAGTAAAGTAACACGTATTCACGTTGAAATAATTATACTAATTGGCTTTTGAAAAAATTAGCTTTAGTAGTTTTTTCTGAAATACGTATCATCATCTTTTGGACGCTCTGTCCGTCAACTTATGTGATCATTTTTTTGTGCTCTATCTCTAATCTCTGAAGTATTATTGACTGATTTTCCAGATTCCGCTTAACAATGAGTATATACTGAAATGTCGAATGACGAAAGATCGAAACAGCGAAGGTTTAAAAGAACAAAAAGCCGAACATCGAATATAACGAAAGTTCGAATGCAACCAATAGTCGAACTACCATAAGGTCAAATATATCATAAAAAATCGAAAGGGACAAGAAGTGAAATAGGACGGATGGTAGAATACAACGAAACGTCGAATACAATTGAAGGACGAATTCTGGGTGAGCATTGCATACATTTCAACTGTTAAACCAAATTAATCTCCAGGGTTAAACATGGTTTAAAATTTAAGCAGAGAAAAAATAAACGAGCCTAAAAGCCTCTAATTTAATATGGAAGCAGACTAATGCTACACACTTAAGTTGGATTACCGATCTCGCTAGCTGAGTTTTTCAGTAAAAATATAATTTCATCACAGCGGTACCTTAAGATACTGCTATCAACAAATGTTTATTTGTGCTGATGTATCAGTAGAATGAGAATGTTCGGTAATTCGGCTGTTCTAAGCTCGTCAATAGATGAAAAAAATACCGAAGAAGTTTAGTGTGTAGGCATTTATTCCAAAATTTTAAATTGACGTTGGGTGCCCTATCACTTCACGTAAGTGCACTTCACAATTATTTGTTGAAGTGCACTTCACAATTATTTGTTGAAATAAGTAGTGTCAATCTTCTATGCTTTGCATGCACAGGAATAGTGTTCATCGACTTCATTAGGTAATTGTTCTATGTTGAAAATAACACACGAGTGAACAATCCGGGCAAAGCAAATAGGATCACAGGTTTGTGTGCTGTCCGACCTCACTATCGCTTGATCGAACCTACGACAACTGGTTTGTAAGACTAGCGTCCTATGCATTGAACCACCAACCCGGGCTAAAAACTTTCTATCTGCCTCTAGTAAAAAGTTAATTTTTCTGTTTGTCTTTACACGCGTGTTGGAACATGGTCGTTCAATTCCATAAGACAGCGTCAATAATCCTTACAACTTTGCAGAAGACAACAACAAGGAAATGTTTACCATAAGACCGCCAAATAATTAAAGGCATGAAATTGCAGTTTTGGACCACTGTGCATTGAGAGTAGTTTTCGAGCAGATATTTTAGCACTTTCAAGCAGTTTTTAGAGTAGTTTTCGAGCAGTTGGAAGCAATTTTAGAGCAGTTTTTGAGCTGTTTTTCGAGCAGTTTTTACAGTAGTTTTTACAGCAGTTTTCAAGCAGATTTAAAAACAGTTTTTGGAGCAGCTTTTGAAGTAAGTTTCGAGCTGTTTTCAAAGTGATTTTAAAGCAGTTCTTTCAAGCAATTTTTGGAGCAGTTTTTTGAACACTTTTCGAGAAGTTTTTGGGGTAGTTTTCTAGCTGATTTAAAGTAATTTTTGAGCAGCTTTTCGATTAGTTTTTAGAGTAGTTTTCGAGCAAATTTTGAAGTAGTTTTCAAGCTGTTTTTCAAGTAGATTTCGGGATAGTTGAGCAGATTTTGAAACAGTTTTTGAGCCGTTTTTGGAGCAGTTTTTTGGTTAGTTTTCCAGCAGATTTAAAGTAGTTATTAAGCAGTTCCTTCGATTAGTTTTCAGAGTCGTTATGAGCAGTTTTCGAGCAGTTCTTAAAGTAGTTTTTCGAGCAGTTCTTATAGCTTTTGAGTAGTTCTCTAGCAGATTTAGAGTAATTTTTGCAGTTTTCGGAGACGTTATGAGCAGTTTTTAAAGTAGGTTTTCAAGCAATTTTTCGAGCAGTTTTTTTTAGTTTTTTGAGTGGTTTTCTAACAGACTTAGAGTAATTTTTGAACAGTTCTTTCGATCAGTTTGCAGAGTTGTTATGAGCAGTTCTTAAAGTAGATTTTCAAGCACTTTTTCGAGTAGTTTTCAGAGTTTTCGAGCAGTTTGAAGCAATTTTAGAGCAGCTATTAGCTGGTTTTCGAGCAGTTTTTAAAGTAGTTTTCGAGCAGTTCCTCGAGCAAATTTTGAAGCAGTTTATAAAGTAGTTTTCGAGCAGTTTTTTGGAGTTGTTATTTAATAGTTGTTTTTCGAACTGTTTCGAGCAGTTTTTAGAGTATCTTTTGAGCAGTTTTCGAGTAGATTTTGAAGCAGTTTTCGAGCAGTTTTGAGGGTTAGTTTTCAGAGTAGTTTTGAGCAGTTTTTAAACAGTCTTTAAAGTAGTTTTTGAGCCGCTTTTTGGATCAGTTCTCGAGCAGTTTTTGGAATATTTTTCGAGCATTTTTTAGCCGATTTTCGAGCAGTTTTTTAAGCTGTTTTTCGAGCAGTTTTTGAAGTTGTTTTTGAGCAGATTTTCTAGCAGTTTTTAGAGTACTTGAGCAGTTTTTGGATTAGTTTTCGAGCAGTTTTTCAGTGATTTTCGAGCAATGTAGACAGTTGGTTCGAGTAATTTTTGGAGCAGTTTTCGAGAAGTTTTTAAAACAGTTTCCGAGTAGTTTTTGCAGTTGTTTTCGAGCAGATTTTCTAGCAGTTTTGGATCAGTTTTCGAGCAGTTTCTTGTGATTTTCGAGCAGTGTAAGCAGTTATTTCGAGCAATTTTTGAAGCAGTTTTTATATAAGTTTTTGAAGCAGTTTTCGAGCAGCTTTAGAATATTTTTTAGCAGCTCTCGAGCAGTTTTTTGAATATTTCGATTAGTTTTTAGAGTAGTTTTGAGCGGTTTTCGAAGTTTTTAAAGCAGTTGTTGAGCAGTTTTCGAGCAGTTTTTTGAGTATATTTTAAAGCAGTTTTTGAGCCGTTTTCGAGCAGTTTTTGGGCTAATTTTCGAGCAGATTTAGAGTAGTTTTAGTAGTTCTCGAGCAGTTTTTTGAATATTTCTTTCGATCAGTTTTTAGAGTAGTTTTGAGCGGTTTTCGAACAGTTTTTAAAGCAGTTTTCGAGCAGTTTTCGAGCAGTTTTCAAGCAGTTTTCAAGCAGTTTTTTGAGCAGATTTGGAAGCAGTTTTTGAGCCGTTTTCGAGCAGTTTTTTGAGTATTTCTTTCGATCAGTTTTTAGAGTATCTTTGAGAGATTTTCGAACAGATTTTAAAGTAGTTTTTGAGCAGTTTTCGAGCAGCTTTTGGAGCAGTTTTCAAGCAGTTTTTTGAGCAGATTTTGAAGTGGTTTTCAAGCAGATGTTGGGCCTTTTTTCGAGCTGTTTTTAAAGTAGATTTCAAGCAATTTTTTCCAGTGATTTTTGGACCAGTTTTTGAAAGTTTTCCAGCAGTTTTTTGGAGCAGACTTTGAAGCAGTTTTCGAGCATTCGACCATACGTTGTATTCGACTATTTGGTACTGTTTTAGTCGACCTTTTGATTTTTATCGTTTGACGTTTTGTCATTCAAACTTCTGTCATTTGACGTTTCGTTGTAATGCCCTGCAAGTCAACTTATGAAGTCATATTTTTTGTGCACTATATCTAATCTCTGAAGTATCATTTGTCACCAAAAGCCAAAAGCCAAAAGATGCATTGAGGACCTTTCCGGAAAAATGTTCGCTATGGTCAAGGAATTGATTGATTTTTGCGTTCGTTTCACACCAGTTCAATCCTTTTATGGTCGTTAGTCTAAAAATTAAAAATGTTTCTGACCTTAAGTGGGAACTGGCCAAATCTCACTAAAACTGTACATAGCCTTTGTGGGTTTCGATAAATTGTAGAATGCGTTTTGAGGTTCAAGTTTCGCCTTCGGTTCATCATTACTTTAGCATGATTCAGTTCAAATTGACCTGCCATTGCCATTTGATTCGAGTGATGTTTTTTTATGGACTAGTGAAACAAGTTTTTGTTTTTTTCGCGAATCGTTTAGGAAAACCAAATTTCGTATCGAAATCGCAATTTTCTTGAATTGAATAAAGTTTTATCTGTTTTTGATGCGAACCAATTGTGAAGTATTGAATATTTACATATATCGCACTGGCGTCTCGTTGGAATCGATGCACGATAGCCGATGCCAATCGATGTCAACATGTTTTCTCAAGGGTTTCCATGACCTAAATGTTCGATGGCTTATCACGAAAATAATTTAGATTCAATTAATAAGCGTAATAATTGCCAATTTGGCTCTTCCGTTTTGAGTAGCCATTGTTTCACTCATTTATTCTTCTCGTGCAACGTGAGAAGCTAGTTGCAACAAGCATCATTCAAACTATGGAAGCTGTTGTGGAGGTGGGATTCCCTGACTAATGGAAGCTACGGCAAGCGAACAAACAATTAGCTATAGATACGTCGTTTTTTTTTTCTTTAAATACAATTCATAAAAGTATGTTCGTGGACATTTAGTTAAATATTGAACTATTGAAAGTTCAAAACAAACACCGATCGTTAATGAAAGTTTCTTCATTTTTCTCTTTTTTCTTTCTCTTCCGTTTATGATCTCGAAACTCGAAACCAATTAAAAATTTCCAAACAACTAACGTCAAAAACTGAACAAAAAAATGGAAACTAAAAACCGCTACTCACCGCCGGCGAAAAAAAATCATCAATGATGAATCCTGTGAACATATCAAAATCCCGTATCCTTCTGTTCCCCCTTCGAAACCGAACCACGAATCAACCAATGTAAATGTAAATCCACGCACGAATCCCAATCGAATTCGAATCACCGGCGATAAGAAGCCGAACGAGTGTTACGAGTTTCTTGATCTGGCCGACGTTGATGATTGTGTGAAGAACGCACTGGCTTCTACTCTGTACAGACCAGCGTCGGCTGGCGGTAGTAGTGGTGGCGAAAACGGCAACGGCACCGCCGGATTCAAAGGCAGTCGCAAACATTACCGCACCCGACGGAGACAATCGAATGCATCGTCGGTAATGTCGTCCTCGGACGGATCCGGAGTGTACGAGTACGTCACGTACGATAGCCGCCGGTATCCACCGTATCCGCATCTGGCGGCCGTCGCCGACTATTCGTCCTATCCGGATTACCACCACAGTCCCCATTTCCCGTACAGTGTAGCCCCCCTGGCGGACGGTTGCGTCAGTTCGTCCGGTTACTATCGCCAACCACCGTCGCCGGCGACGGCCGCCAAGTCCCGCACCGGCACCAGTGTCAGAACCACTACGGACCATCACGTCACCACCGGAAGAACAACGCACTACCAACAACAGCAGGTGCAGTCTTGGTCACCGGTTGTGGTGGACACGTCTTCCTCCTCCTACGTACTGCCACACAGTTCTGGTAAGCGGCTGTCCCTGCTTAGCAGAGATTTCTGTCTCCGTTTTTCTTTTTGTTAATTGAGTTCCGTTGTTGTTGTTCTCACACTACTGTATTCTTCTGTTACTTGTTTCTTGCAATTTGTTGACTATAGATTCGTTAGATTTTTATTTGTTATGTTTTTTGCTAGTCAGATTTCTTTTACTAAATGCGTTGCTTTCCTACCTACACTGTATTTTGTGTTTTCCTGTGAATCACTTTCACCGTTTCTGTTAATTTTTTTCTCCATATGATTTCCTTCTTTTAATATAGTCTTGATCAGAACCGACATCGTCGCGCATATGCAGACCTCTTTTTTTTGTCTCGTGACTTGTGTTAGTTTGCTAGAATTGTGTACACACGACTCCTAACGGTAGAACGCCTCGATGGAAGTGTAATATGTTTTAGTAAGAGGTTGGATATCTAGTTAAAAGAAGTGCAATGAAAATAATGTTTACCTACTCTGTATTGTGTGTTGTGCCGTTAGTTTTGCTTTTCCGTTTCGCAACAGTTAGTCAACAGAAGCTAGAAATCATTCCTTCGTCCGGGTCCGCGGGTGATTTTTGGATGTTTTAGTAACCTAGAAATCTGAAAATATTCATTTCCTTCGGGAGAACTTATGAAACTCGACTTTATCATTTAAATGTTTTTTTCGACTATCTATTATTGATAGCAATATGAACATTTTTGTTGTTACTGTACACAATCAGTCAAGAAATAAATGTTAAATTTGACAGTTCGACGTAAACATTTCGAATGGGCCCAAAAGTCATTGACAGATTCTCTTCGTTTAATTTCTCTTTTGACTATATCTGCGTTATTACACCAATGTACGTTACATATCTGGTGTAGTTAGTAGAATGAAAATATTAAATTTACAAGAATTTTTGTAAGTAAACGTGAAACTGAAGGAGTTATTAACAGATGAAAAAGTAAACAAACAAAGAGAAACTCTTGTTTGTTTATGTGTCCTTATGAAATGTTCGGGTCAAGTTTTGAACAAGAGAGCGGAAGTAACCAAAGAGAAACTGATTTTGAGAAAAGGTTTCCGTCGTACATCTGTAGCATCGATATTCCCAAGATCCTGTCTTTTTATCCATCTAGTGGTGTGTTATAAAGATATAAATCACTTTTACATTCCTTGACTTTTCCTTGGCTCTTGAATAAAAACAAATAAATGTTCTACTCACTAGTCACACAAATTGAAATAGTTTAGAGTTTAGTTTGAATTTTTCTTGCCTTTTCACTGTAGAATTCCACAACATATATCTCCCTGTGCTTCCGGAACCGGAAGTTGGATCCGAATTAAATTCTATAGAAACCTAGATCTTGCAGTTGAGTCTAAGTTTGTAAAAAACGGCTTAATAATCTCTGATAAATCGATGTGAGTTTTATTTTGGTCACTTTCGGTGCTTCCGAATCATGAACCAAGGGTCCGGTAAGGCCGGAGAGAAGTTTTGTTTGGTTATCACTAACAATACATCCAAGAACATGTATCGGTTTCTGTTACCAAAGTATCGGTTTGTGAAAAATACACTAAATTCGTTTCAATTTCTTTTTCGTGTGTCATCTTCAACTTATCAGTGCATTATTAGTTCAATTAGAACTGCTAATGCTCTGATAAGTAGAAGGCGAAACGCGAAAAAAAGAATAAGAAGATGTTACATGTTTGATTAGTTATGAGTTCACTTTTGAAAACTATTATTAAATTACGTATTTTGCGCCGAAATTTGAATGGTGGTTTGAATTTTTTAGCATTCATCACACTGTATTTTCAGAACTGGACGTCGGATCTCTCTCTCTCTGTGTGTGTTTAACCTATCCCAAGTCCCACTGTCTGGCAGCGGTTTGTTTCATGTGTATTTTTTTGTACATCCCAGTTAACTTCAACCTAGGGCTCAGGGACGTATTGACTCAATCGAATTCCGATGACCCATTTCGTATACAGAGCAAATCGTATTCCGAGGTCACCGTTCCATCGACCAGCCCCGCCTAAATGAAATGTTTGCATCAAATGGATTCAAAAGTTACAGAAAAACTTTTCATCCCTCGCAATTGGCACAAGCAACGACGATTCCTGAGATTTTTTTTGCATAAGATATATTTATTAAGGCACAATGCGTTAGCTCTATGATGCCAAAGGCATTTTCTAATAATAAGGATTGTGTAGGTGCTGGCCTCTAATGTTTTACTGTTGACTCAATGGTAGTGGCCGTATGCTTGTTCGTATGGGTCCACGGAAGACACCCCGAGTCAAAGACCCGGCCGGTGGCCCGCGTGCTAGTTATCGACAGGAGTGGTTCTTCGTTCTTGGAATCAGCCAGGTGACGTGAGAATGTATCTAAAATTGCCGCATCCTTCTGTGGGACCGCGGAAAACACCTCCAGGCTGCGAAGATCCGGCGGGTGGCCCGCATGTTAGTCATCGACTGGAGCAGCTTTCCGTGGGCGATGATGGTGATGTTGCCGAATAGTATGAAGAAAAAAAATAGAGAAGTAATTGTTGAGGAAAACGGATTGTTAAAGGGGGGTATGGAAACGAAATAACTAATAACGACAAATATTTAGTTAGTTGACATCGAGATGGTGAAGAGGGGAGCGAAAAGTTAGTAACAGCAAAAAGATCTTGTTAGTATCGATAAAGATGGTAGACAGACGGGGGATTGGGAGAATCAGGCGGATGTTAGTGTCGAACCTATAGGTGAAGAGTATTCTTAGTCTCGAAAAGAGTAAGGAAAACATTCTATGTCAAATACAACGGATCACACTTGTATATAAATATGTTAAAGGTATTGGTAAATAAGAAGCATATAGGAACTATCCCGACTCGCCAACACATCCCGAACCGGAACCTCAGGCGGTCTACCTCGGGCCCTAAGGGAATCCAGAAGCTCCGACCTTGCGTCACGATACTCTACGAACGACCACACGACATGCTCGAAGTCCTGATAACCGTCGCCACAGGTGCAGAGACTGCTCTCCACGAGCCCAATACGCCGGAGATGTGAGTTGAAAGTGTAGTGATTTGACATGAGCCGCGACATAATACGAATGAAATCGCGACTCACGTTCATCCCCCTGAACCAAGGTTTCGTCGATACCTTAGGGATAATGGAATGTAGCCATCGTCCCAGTTCGCCATTGCTCCATGAAGTTTGCCAACTTTCGAGAGTTTTCTGACGAGAGATACTGAAAAATTCATTGAAGCAGATTGGTCTTTCTTAAATATCACCTTCAAATGCGCCCACCTTAGCCAATGAGTCTGCCTTTTCATTGCCCGGAATGGAGCAATGCGAAGGGACCCAGACTAACGATATTGAATAAGACCGTTCAGATAAAGTTCGCAAGTCAGTTCGTGCTCGCATCGCATCCGACACAGTCGAAAATTTCTTACGGTCGCGACGACAGAAACAAAGACAATACAGTGCAGTGAACAATAGAAATTACGAAATGGGTAAATACGATTTAACAAAGCCTGAAACTTGGCCTACAAGGCCAAAATCAATTTGTATTGATTTCAAGCGCTGTAAGTTAGACCAGCAGCAACCGAAATTGAAATCTTGCTTAAGGAACGAATGCATCTAAACGTTAATGATGTAAGTGAGATTCAATTCAACAAGGCGTCTAACTGTGTGTACATTATGTTCAAACGTGAAAAAGATGCAATTGCATTTGCTTCGGTCAATAACGGGGTGCACAGTATTGATCATGACAATGTTAAACATAAAATGTACATGATGGATAATGCCATAGAAGTACGCGTGCATGACCTTTCCCCGCATACCAGCGATGGGTATGTTCGGGAAAGTTTGTCGCAGTACGGTGAAGTTCTTTCCATCGAAAGGGAAGTATGGCGGAATTTTTTCCCGGGTATCCGGAATGGCGTGCAAATGGTACGTATGCAACTACGTAAGGCAATACCATCTTACATCGTTTGTGGTCAAGATGGAATACATCCGTGTAAAACGCTGATTACGTATGAAAATCAACTGGTTACATGTCAGTTTTGTGAACAACCTGCACACTACGGCAAACCTTGCACTGAAACTGTGAAAACAAACAAAACAAACAAAAACAAGGACAACCGCTCAACAACGGAAACTAGTGAATGCAGTGCTCCTGTTTTAAAAACACCTTCACCATCTAACCAACTATCAACTGCAATCAATGTACAAAGCGCATCTACAGCAACTGCAAATGAACCCAAGACTGCGATCAACAATGAAAACAAGGAAACGGAAACCACTCACAACTCCAACGATGTAGCACTAGATGATATGAGCAACGGACAAAATGACCTCCAATCTTTGCTAGAAGGAAATGGAAGCCCCTTAGATGTAACAGTTGGTTGTAAGTGAAAACTTAAGATTGAGGAATGGATATTAGCTTATCTTTTCCAGTACAATGAAATAACTATATACTTTTGGGTGAGAAATTTTTATTAAACTTATTCTGTATCATCGTTACAATAGACGAATTCAGCGCTTTGCACATCGAGTGAATCTGTCAAAAAAATCATAAATAAAACCGCTTCAACGTTGCAACTGAGACAGCAATTTGTTTTCTACCACCATAAGCATCAGCCACTGAAGCCTCTCCTGAAGAAGTACATACAAGCTCTCACATAGCTGAACGTGATAGAGAGAACAAAAAATCGCAGAACTGAGCTGAGTAATTCCTTCTGTAGTGTAGTAGCTCATGTGCATGGAAAAGACTCTAACATAGCGACAAGAGATACTTGAAATTTGAAGTAGCTACGGCAATGCGTTATGAAAAGATCGCTTGGCAGACATTGACCAGCAAGCGCAAGTAGCGTAGGATGAATTGGTGGACTTTGTACAGTGGACTAAATCACTCATTTATATTCGGTACCTTTCGACCTGCTTTCATCGAATAAATTGAGAATCTTAAAAATAATTGAATGTTGAATTAGATGCAGTTAATTTCTTCAATTTGACAGGTTGTGCACATAAGGACGAGACTGGTTTAATTAACAACTGGTTTAGATTTATCGAACCTAATTCAACAATTGGCGACGAGGATCGAACTTAACTTCACCCTTTTCTTTCTGTTTGGTAACTTTTTCTATTCACGAAAAGGAAACTGGTTAGGAGAAACATCTGCAGTACCCTGTCTTGAGGAGCCTAATAAAAGGTCAAAATGAGAAATGGCTAACGACATACCACATAAAGCAGAAATTCGGAAAGCCGAAGAATAATAGGCCGAAATTTATATGATAACCAAACGATGAATCTTCCAAAAGCCGTATCATAAAAAGTCAAAATTTTTCCACATTCACGTATACAGGAGGCATATGAACTCATAAATGTAGATATTCCCACAGAGCTGAAGCAATTTTTAGAATATTTCGGAGTAAACGTCCGATGTTTCATCAAGTGCGGTGGTCAAATTAAAGGGCAGTTATTGAAAATTTATCCCTAACAATCAGTTTTAAGCATGGCACCGTCGCTGGACAGAACTGGTTGGAGGCCAACACCGTTCAATGACGACGATAGTAAAAGAACTTCGAAAAGAACAGCTGAATACTGGAACAGAATCGAATGGCAAAAAACGTACCAGGAAGTTGTACAAATTAGGTTCTTCCGAAATACGAAGGAAGCACCTTCATGGATGACGAAACGAATGTGAAGATGGATTGTGAACAGTTTTCCGGACAAAAGTTCTATGAAGTCATTAGTCGTGGTAGTGTCTCTAGCAAGCTAATATTTGGTTTGGCCGAAAAATTCACAATTAAGCTTATGATCTGGCAAGCTATTTGAAGCCTCAGTCAAAAAACTCCGGGTAATACATTATGATACACTACGGTTTCTCAAGTGCAAAGTGGACCTTTGCGAAGTGGATTTCTTTGAAAAGAACCATCATCTCAACTGCCCTCAACTTCGCACAAGTGAGACAAATGAGGCAATTTTCAAAGAAGAGTCGAAAGGTGGCTCGTGATTCGAAAACCCAATTGGATTTTTTTTCCTTTTAAAGTGCAATAAATAACCTTCATGATCATGACTTACATTTGGCATGACATATTTTATAAGGGTGGTAAACTGTTTTCATAAAGGGTAATACTCAATCAAAAAAGAAACCAATCATTACAATCAAAATTTATTTAAGTGCCGTTCAAACTAGTCCATGTAATTTTAAACGACAACTTACATTCATATGATTTTTGAGACTGTTTGTTTTCATGTTTGAATATATGACCCATTTTTATAAGCTTGATTGTTTTTTTTCGACTGAGCATAATCCCAATGAATACATGTATACCACCCTAATAAAATATCGTATACAAAAGTAAATCAAGAATGGAAAGTTTAATAACGCTGGTTGGTTTACACGCGTTAAATACGACAACGGTTGAACTACAGGTAGAGACCTGTTGGCAGCAGCCGTTAAAACGTATAGTCGTGCTGCACTAGAGAGCCCTAGTGCTGGGCCAAGCTGGTGAAGGAAACAACAAAGGGCGTTTCCCAAACTCTACCCAGGCCGCAATATACAGCCACAAGTGCTGAGCAGGAGAGTGCAAAGGCACATCGAAGAGGAAGAGTGCAAAGGCACATAGAAGCAGGAGAGTGCAAAGGCACACCGGTGAGAAGGCACTTCGGTGCAGAAGCATATCGGTGCGGAGCACTAGGAAGAAGGAGACAAGACAACTCGGTCTTTCCACTGCCATACAACACGCAGGTATACACCGGCGACCTGCGCTGGTTACAGCTGGCGAAGACGAAAGCAAATCGGAATTCGAGTGGTGCTGGATGTCAGGTAGCAGTAGCATCACATCATATTCTATCGCTACAGTGAGCTTCAGCATTGTATCAACGTCCAGATACATCCAACAAGAACATCTAGAGCAACGAGGATCTACACGGCAGTGCAACAGAGATAGACAACAATTTCAAGGTAGAAGTTTTTTCTTTTCCTTTTGATTGAGTACTGTGTAGTGTTGGTTTCAAATTTTATTTTAAAGTTTAGTTAAAAATTTTAATGTAATGGATGAATCCATGGACGTAAATCCTAGCATGAATCCGATACCCCCACGAACGAAAAAATATCAGGAGAGCTCTTCTGGGCCTTGGATAGTCTTTTTTAGACGTATATCAAAGCCATTAAACATTTTTCAAATTAATAAAGGTTTGACATCACGATACTCTTCAATCAAAGAGATCATAAAAGTAAATAACGATAAAATTCGTGTTGTGGTAAATAATTTGAAACACGCGAATGATATTGTCTCTTCGGAACATTTCAATAAAGAGTATAAAGTTTACATACCCTCCAAAGATGTCGAAATTGACGGTGTTGTTACCGAAGCGAGTCTTTCGGTAGATGATTTACTCAAGCATGGTGTTGGTCGTTTCAAGAACTCTATGCTTGAGGGTGTGAAAATACTTGAGTGCAAACAACTGTACTCAGTAGTTCATGAAGAGAAAAAAAAAGTTTATCGCCCATCAGACTCGTTTCGAGTGACATTTGCCGGGTCTGCGTTGCCGTCCCATGTCTATGTCGATAAAATTCGCCTCCCTGTTCGGCTTTTTGTATTAAGTGTGAAGGGCCTCATAAAGATAATGATTGCAACAAGGAAATTGAAAAATGTATTTATTGTGGGAATAGTCCTCATGATGATATTTCAGTATGCACTGCATTTAAAGTGCACAAAGACAAAATTAAGCTTTCTTTAAAAGCACGGTCTAAGCGCACATATGCAGAAATGCTTAAAACGGTCATTGATGTCCCCCCTTTGGAAACCGAAAACGGGTTTTCAAATCTAGAGGAACCAGAGGACTCTGACTCTGACGAAAATAGTGAAGGTAATTCGTTTATCACTACCCAAGGGTCAGTTAAGAGAAAGAAGTCTTCCTCCAAATTACCAAAAAAGACACCTAAAATTTCATCTTCAAAAAAAGATCCCCGTGTTAAACAAAAAAAGTCAAAACCAAAGACTGTGCCTCCTGGTTTGTCAAATTCACAAACCAATCCAGGATCTAGTACAGAAAAAGATAATAATCCAGTGGGCTCCATTTCACAGCCACCAACAGGATTACTGAAGTTTTCGGAAATTGTTGAATGGATTTTCTCAGCATTCAATATATCTGAACCCTTAAAGACCCTCATAATGGCATTCCTTCCAATAGCTAGAACCTTTTTGAAGCAGTTATCAGCTCAATGGCCAATTGTCTCAGGTTTTGTATCTTTTGATGGATAATTTATCACCCGTCGCAAATGATACAATCACTGTCCTGCAGTGGAATTGTCGAAGCATCATGCCAAAACTTGATTCATTTAAAATATTATTGCATAGTCAAAAATGTGATGTATTTGCTTTATGCGAAACATGGCTTACTTCAAACATAGCTTTAAATTTTAATGATTTTAACATTATACGTCTTGATAGAGACTCTCCGTATGGTGGAGTGCTTTTGGGAATTAAGAAATGCTATTCCTTTTATAGATTAAACATCCCTTCAACTTCTAGTATAGAAGTTGTTGCTTGCCAAATAAACATTAAAGGCAAAGATATTTGCATAGCTTCGGTTTATATTCCTCCAAAAGCACAAGTTGGACAGCAACAGCTTAATGAAATGGTTGAAGCCCTTCCTGCACCACAATTGATTCTGGGGGATTTAAATTCGCACGGTATTATGTGGGGTTCCGTTTACAATGATAGCAGATCATCTTTAATACAAAACATTTGTGACAATTTTAGCATGACGGTATTAAATATGGGTAGCATGACACGGATCCCAAGACCTCCGGCACGCCCAAGTGCATTAGATCTATCTTTTTGCTCAACATCAATTCGACTAGATTGCACCTGGAAAATACTGCCTGATTTACACGGTAGCGATCATTTACCAATCATCATCTCAATTAGCAGTAGCAATTGCATTGCTACTTCCGCTAGTATTCCATATGATTTGACAAAAAATATCGACTGGATTAAATACCAAAGTAGTATCTCTAGTATTTTGAATTCAATGGAAGAGCTCCCTCCACTTGAAGAATATGACTTCCTCATTTGTTTGATTCTGGAGGCAGCAGAACAATCCCAAACTAATCGCTTTCCTGGGCCAACGACTAACAGAAGGCCTCCCAACCCCTGGTGGGACAAAGAGTGCTCAGAGGCTAAACTCGCAAAACAAAATGCTTGCAAGACGTTTCTAAAACGGGGAGGAGGAACTCCTCAGAATTTTGAAAAACTTATGGTTTTAGAAACCAAGTACAAGAGCATACTTCGAGCCAAAAAATGTAGCTATTGGAGACATTTTGTCGAAGGTTTGTCAAGAGATACCTCAATGAGCACTCTTTGGAACACGGCCAGACGAATGAGGAATCGTAACGTGGGCAATGAGAGTGATGAATACTCGAACCGATGGATATTTGACTTTGTTAGGAAAGTTTGCCCAGATTCTGTTCCTACGCAGAGCATTATACGGGAATCTCCTCCAAATAATGGTTTTATTAATAACCCATTTTCAATGATGGAATTTTCTATAGCACTCTTGTCTTGTAACAATAACGCTCCAGGGTTGGACAGAATTAAATTCAACTTGGTGAAGAATCTGCCCAACCTCGCAAAAAGACGTTTGTTGGAATTGTTCAACAAGTTTCTTGAGCAAAATATTGTTCCACCTGACTGGAGACAAGTGAAAGTTATCGCCATTCAAAAACCGGGGAAACCAGCTTCCCATCACAACTCATATAGACCCATTGCGATGTTGTCCTGCATCAGAAAATTGTTCGAAAAAATTATTCTACGACGTCTCGACACTTGGGTCGAGACGAACGGTTTGTTGTCAGATACTCAGTTTGGCTTCCGTAGAAATAAAGGGACGAATGATTGCCTTGCATTACTTTCGTCTGACATCCAAATTGCCTTCGCTCAAAAGCAACAAATGGCATCTGTATTTTTAGACATTAAAGGAGCATTTGATTCAGTTTCCATTGATGTTCTTTCAGACAAGCTTCACCAAAATGGACTCCCAGCGGTTATAAATAATTATTTGCACAACCTTTTGTCAGAGAAACACATGCATTTTTCACATGGCGATTTGGCAACATTCAGAATTAGCTACATGGGTCTCCCGCAAGGCTCATGCCTCAGTCCGCTCCTCTATAATTTTTACGTAAATGACATTGACAGCTGTCTAGTAACCCCATGTACACTAAGACAATTGGCAGATGATGGCGTGGGTTCAGTTACTGGACCCAAAGCTATTGATCTGCATAAACCATTGCAAGATACCTTAGATAACTTGTCCGATTGGGCTGTTCATCTTGGTATCGAATTCTCTGCGGAGAAAACAGAGTTAGTCGTCTTTTCAAGAAAGCATGATCCCGCGCAGCTTCAGCTCCATATGATGGGAAGAATGATCCTACAGGTTTTAACTTTTAAATACCTCGGGGTGTGGTTCGATTCCAAATGCACGTGGGGAGGACACATTAGGTTTCTGATAACAAAATGCCAACAAAGAGTAAATTTTCTTCGAACAATAACAGGGTCTTGGTGGGGTGCTCATCCGGAAGATCTAATAAAATTGTATCAGACAACGATACTTTCAGTGATGGAATATGGATGCGTTTGCTTTCGTTCCGCTGCAAACTCTCATATTATCAAACTGGAGCGAATTCAGTATCGTTGTTTGTGAATTGCTTTAGGGTGCATGCATTCGACACATACAATGAGTCTTGAAGTTCTGGCGGGAGTTCTTCCATTAAAAGATCGATTTTGGGAGCTTTCATCACGCCTGCTAATAAGATGTGAGGTGCTGAATCCCATGGTAATTAATAATTTCGAACGACTAGTCGAGCTTCGATCTCAAACAAAATTCATGACAGTATATTTTAACCATATGTCACAGGAAATCAACCCTTCAAGATATATTCCTATCCGTGTCAGCCTCCTAAATGTCCCTGACTCAACTTTATTTTTCGATACATCCATGCAGCGCGAAGTGCGTGGAATCCCGGATCATCTACGCTCGACGGAAATCCCAAAAATATTTTCAAGTAAGTTCAGGCATATTGACTCTGAGAAAATGTTTTACACGGACGGATCGCGAATTGAAGAAGCGACAGGGTTTGGTATGTTCAACAATAATGTTTCGGCCTCATTTAGGCTTCAAGAACCTGCATCTGTTTATATAGCAGAGCTAGCAGCAGTTCATTATAGTTTGAGTGTAATCGTCACATTAATTCCAAACCATTATTTCCTCTTCACAGATAGTCTGAGTGCAATTGAAGCCATTCGCTCAAACATGACTGGCAAGACTGAACCGTTTTTCCTGGGCAAAATAAAACAGTGCCTGAACGACATATTGAACAATAATTATCTAATCACTATAGTCTGGGTCCCGGCTCATTGCTCCATTCCTGGCAATGAAAGAGCCGATATTTTAGCCAAACGTGGTGCTATTGAGGGTGAAATTTATGAGAGACCAATTGCTTTCAACGAATTCTATAGCTCGTCTCGCTAAAGAACACTTGCCAGCTGGCAAGCTTCTTGGAATAAAGATGATCTGGGTCGGTGGATGCACTCAATTATTCCGAAAATATCGACAAAGGCATGGTTCAGGGGACTGGATGTGAGTAGAGATTTCATTCGTGTGATGTCCAGACTCATGTCCAATCACTACACGTTAGATGCACATCTCCTTCGAATTGGGCTCTCCGAGACTAATCATTGTGCTTGTGGCGAAGGTTATCGAGATATTGATCATGTCGTTTGGACATGCGTGGAGTATCGTGATGTCAGATCTCAACTAATAAATTCTTTGCGTACCCAAGGTAGACTATCCAATATCCCAGTTCGAGACATTCTTGCTTGTCGTGACCTTTCATACATGAAACTTATTTATCATTTCATAAAGAAAACTGGAGTTTCAATTTAATAAAGGCCCCTTTCAAGACTTAGTTCTGATCCCAGCTGCGTCCATGAGTTCAACCAATAGCTAAATTAGAATAAAAATAATGTAATGATACAAACAAACTCGAAACAGTTTATGAAATTATTAACAAAATGTCTGAAAATAACAGCTTATTTTATAATTTATAGAAGTTAATCGTTTGGTTCAAATAATATTTCCGAGTAGATTTCATAATTAATGACGAGTTACCTAAGATGATATTTAAGTAATAAGAGAATATGTTTTAATAAATGCAAAACGTTGTGACTATGTTAGAATTAAATTAGGATAAGAATATTATGTAAAAGTGATGCTACGGCGAAGAAAAACTTATGTAAACTGCCTTAAGAAATAAACGTATTTATGAAAAAAAAAAAACCCCAGATCTTCACGTTTCATGCATTTCTATGGCATTCGGTGACCATGGTGATTTTTCCGGATCGAAAGTTCTCAAACTTTGACCGTCGGGCGGCACCCCTTGCTCATGTACGATTAAGTTCGAACTTTACATAGGGACTTTTGTTGTGATGCTTAATCATTTGAGCGCGAAATTGCGGATGACCCTTTTTTATTGGCACCCTAAAGAGGATGTCTACTCATTTTACAGATGTATATACTGCTAAAAATCTTTTTTCTGTTCATTTGTTCGTTCAACTATTACGAGTACTGTATGAAGTATCGTGAAACAGTTCGGTTTCACATCTCATCCACGTCAGTCGATAAACCAAAACCGCTTACGTTCGGGACAGAAGAAACCAAGTACAGTATTGTGTAGTGAACAATAGAACGATCTCGAAATGAGTGAACCAAACGAACAAAAGCTACCGCCGGTACGAAAGAATACAATTATTGTTGACTTCAGACAGTGCAAAATTCGACCTTCGATACGAGAACTTGAAGGTTTGCTTAAGGAGCAAATGCATCTTGACATTAAACGTGTGCATTTACTTCAATACAATAAGACCAATAATGTTGTTTATATCCAGTTCTATAAAGAGTTGGATGCAATTCAATTCGCTAAAGACAATAATAATGTGCACTATGTGGAGCATGAAAATATCAAGTACAACATTCCAGTATGTATGGAAGATAGTGCTATAGAAGTGTGAGTGCATGATCTTCCCTCAAGCGTCATCGATCCTTATATTCGCAAAACCATGTCCCAATACGGAGAGATTCTCTTTATCGAAAAAGAAAAGTGGAAAATTTTTTCCCGGTATTCTAAATGGCGTACGTTTGTTACGCATGCGCTTGAGGAGACCTATACCTTCTTATGTGACATTCGGTCAGGATATAAGAATCCCGTGCAAATCACTTGTTACCTATGACAATCAGATGGCCACATGTCAATATTGCCAAAAAGCTGTTCACTACGGTAAGCCATGTGATAAATCGGACAAGGAGACAACTATACCAAAGAACAACGGTGCTTCCTTCACACCAACCCCAAGCAGGCACAAATCTCCAAATATCAAGGAGAACGTGCCATTTGAGCCAATTTGTTCTGATTCCTGAACCCCAAGCAACCCCAGTACACCTGTGACTGTCACCAACAACAGTGAAGCATCCCCTTCGACGAAACCATCCAATGTATCCCCCATAGAACAAAGTACAGCAGCTGCAATTAACAAAAAAACTCAGCTATATCAGCCACGTAAAGCTTGTACGCTAATAGGCCAGAATAAAATATCTTTTATATATAAAAAAAAGTATCTTGAAACAGATATGATATTGCGGATTACTAATCAGTGTCGACACGTGTTCGAGCCCCGACCTGGAAGGATTCATAGTGTCAGCAGGATCGTAGTACTAGCCATACAATGATTCTGTACGCTAAGAATCGGCTGCGAAGTCTGTTGAAACAAAAAGGCCAAATTCCACAAAAGGAATGTAATGCCAAGAATTCGCCTTTGTCGACACGTGTTCCAAATACGAGATGTTGCTACTTAGGCCCCATGTCCCGTTCAGCCCCGGTTTCCCCTAATTATCATTAGAAACACCTTGTATCCGTTGATAATAAATATTAAAGTACAGAAAGCTTGTAAATTCTATCAACCGTAGATGAACTGTGCGAGATATAGAATGCTTTTTTGGGGCTTTTGGAAGTGCGTTGTTGTGGTACGGAAAGACTTGAAAAAAAAATCCTATACCATCTTTCGTCATACTTGCACCAGATAGTTCCATTTGTCAAAAACATTCTACACTTACGAAATCAATCTACAAGCACGAAATTCCTAATTTCAATTATATCGAAAGGAAGGAAACGATGTTCGGATTCGTAATGCGCTTAAAATTTGGAACGTATAATTGTAGTTTTGTGGACTCAGCTACCTAGCTCTCTAGGTCTCAGTCGAATCCAAATTGCTGTTCTGACTTTTCACCGTTTAGCACAACATGTAAATGTTAGTAGTTTTCTTTTAAATGTGTTCTCCGGTGTCAAGTAGCTTAGAGTTAAACACAATGATAACGTATCACATAGCTGTCAGAGAACACTGATTAAATGTTTCGTTTTCTACTTCTTTTTCTCTCAATTCCAGTGAACGGTAACTTGGAGACGTCCTACGCCGAATACGACGACTGCGAGCAGCAACTTAGTTGCTCAACCGGAACCGTCAGTTATCGGGGTGGCAGCGGGAGGAGCTTCGTCCAGACAGCCGTAGAGTTTGGTTCGATTGCCGCGACGACGCTGACAACAACTTCTGTGGTGACTACGACGAGTATGCCTCCTCACACCAACAATTCTCATTATCAATCACAACAGCAGCAGCAGCAACAACAACAACAGCAGCAGCAGCAACCACAACAACAACAACAACAACAACCACAACAGCAACCACTACCACAACAACAACAACAGACACAAAGCCAACAGCAATCCGCGCAAGTTCAGTCGGGTAATCAGCCTCCTAATGGCCATAATGTAGCAGGAAGTGCCAGCAGGGGATCTGGTGAGCAGCAAACCATTGTTGCTGCCCCATCAGCACATCAAGCGATGTATCCTTCTCAAGGAATTCCAACAGGTTACATGCCAAGTGGACCGCATACAAACCCAGTCTATCCGATGCAGGTCATCCCGCAGCCACTACCAGGAAATGTGTATGTTAGCAATTTAACAGCAAACGTGAATGTTCATGGTTATATGCCACACGGAATGCCATCCTACATGGCTACAACTGGGACTCCACCAGGTCCTACGGGTGCGTACATTGCTAGTGAAGTGCCGGCCGGTCACGAAATGCAGGTGTTGGGATCACGGGGTGAAGCGGCCCGTGGGGCAATCAGACGTAATGGAAGAAGTGGCCGAATAGGGAGTACACCGCGCCTTCGAGGAGGATACGTTTCGCATCATGTTACGCAACCAGCAGTAATACAGCCGGGTCAACCGATTCCGCAGCAACCGGTTCAGCCGACGCCGGCAGCAGTGCCCCAACCGAGCACCCAACAACCACAACCACAATCATCACAAGGTCAAAGTCAGACACAACCACCACAGCCACCTCAGCAGCACACACCGGACCTTGTGCAACACCAGATGGCAATGGAACATCAGCAAATGATGAGTCCCGCACAGCCCTACGGATATGGTGGAGGTTATTATTTCCCACTGCAGTTCTATCAGCCCCACCCATCTGCTCAACATGCGACGGGAGCTCCCATTTTCCAGATGCCAATGTACTCGTCGCCTGTGTATGGATACACACCAAGTGTCGTGTATCCTACGATGTACCAACCAGAGTATGCGGTCTACGTCGACAAGGGGGATGAGCATAATCCTCAACCACCGGAGGAAGGCGTTATGCATCCCGGAATTTGGCAACCTCCGACAATGTTGGAATACAATCCCGAATCCGTTGAGTACATTCCGCATGAGGACGACGGTGCTATGATGCAACCGGTACCACCTACCATGCAACCGATAGCACATGTGCTCGATCCAAATGTGCCCAACTTTACCATGCAAATGGGACCGCCGACTCCGATACAAGCAGAAGAGTACGGTTCGATGACTCCGACACCATCCGACGAGTACAATGCGATGAACAATAATGCAATGATGTCTCCAGCTGCCAACCTTATGTCGTCTCCCTCTTCGAATGCTTCATCTCAGCAGAATTTGACTCAGAGCGATATCTACCTTGTGCCACATCAACCTCAGCAAGAACCACTTCCTCAATCAATGCATCAGCAGCATGCTCAGCTAATAGAAATACACCAGGATGAGATCATTCATCATGATCCACAATCAGCATTGGTGGTTGATCACGATAATAACTATATCATCGAGCAATCGCCGCAACCGCAACTATACAACCAACCAATGACACCACCGCAACCACCACAGCAATCTCAACAACATCACATGCACACCCAATCGGAGTCTCCCATCGAGGATTGCTATAATCCTTCGGCGATGACTCATACCCAGACACCAATGCCACCGTTGCCTGCACAAATGCCAGAACACACCGAAATGGAACCAGAAATGTCCGAACAAGAGGAGGAACCAGTAGCTCCCATGCCAGTGGAGGAACCAATCCCAGAACCTTTACCGGCTCCGGTGGTTCCTGTTACACCGACAGTAGCAGCACCCACGCCGATTCCAATACCGTTGCCGATAACTATAACCCATGTCCCACCACCTCAGCTCAACAAGCCACCTCCACCGATTCCAATCGAGTTCTTGAAATACGAACAACAAAAGAAGGAACAACTACAGCAACAGCAGCAGCAACAACAGCAACAACAACAGCAACAGCAGCAGCAACAACAACAACCGCAGCAGCAACAGCAACAACATCCACAGCAACAGCAGCAGCAACAACAACAACAACATCAACCGCAGTCAATAATAAATGACACCAACAATCATCAGAAAAAGCGTACTAACGAAGTGGCATCAGTGGCCACTCCTGCCACCGTCAACGATAAGACGAACAGCGGTAATGATGTAGGCGGCGGTAACAGCAAACCAACAGTGTCAAGTCAACAAGGCCTTGTAAGTAGTAGCAGTAAGAGCCAGACCACGGCGGAAGAAGTGGCTAGACTTACGAGGGCGGTGCAGGAGAAGTTCGTCCTCAAGGATGACCGCCGGGCCAATGCATATCGAAGCACCTGGTCGTCGTATCCTCCCGCAACGACCATTTCGTCGTTTACGTCCTCTACGACCACGGTCATACAGCATAGCACGCAGCAGAAAAAGGCAACCGCGTCGGTATCGGTGTCGGCTATTCCGAACAAAGAGTTCACCAGTAGCACCAGCAGCAGCATGTCGGGTCCAACTAAGCCTTACTACAAGAATACCTCACCGGTGCCGTTTACCACACTTGGAACAACGTCCGCTCCTCTTTCGATGCACAAACCACCACTGGTACCGCAGAAATCTTTCAGCTCGTCGGAATCGCCTGCTGTCGTCCCATCGGGTCCCTTGATGGAGTCGAAAAAAGTAGAAGCTATTCCTCATCGTGAACTGCAAAATACGCCTCTTCCACCACCGGGACCACCACCATCGCTATCGGTGCCACCGCCGCAGCCTCCCTACGCACCAGGGCCTTCCTATGCACCCCCACCGGTAACCAAAGCTGCACCACCAGCAATGTCCTGGGCCAGTCTGTTCAATTCTTCTTCCTCGTCGAACTCGTCTACCCCGGCCACCAATGTCGTACAGCCGGTCATCAGTGCCGGTCCAGCGCTTC
This sequence comes from Malaya genurostris, assembly GCF_030247185.1. Classification (NCBI taxonomy): domain Eukaryota; kingdom Metazoa; phylum Arthropoda; class Insecta; order Diptera; family Culicidae; genus Malaya; species Malaya genurostris. The sequence goes on along the minus strand of NC_080572.1, from coordinate 231,100,014 downwards.
CAACGCCGTCTCCGTTCGCACCCAGTTTCATACCGCATCTTCAGCACAGCAGCCAATCTACGGCATCATCATCCCAACCGATCAGCATGTCCGGTGGCAACAGTTCCATGTCCGGCAGCGGTCCGTCTCTACCACCACCGGCGCACGATGCTGCCGCGAAGCGACCGATCGCTAAGGTACTCCCGTTTGATAAGAACAGTAGCAGCCCCAGCACCGGAATATCCTACTCGGCTGCCTCCGCCCAGGGTCTTCCGTCGTCGACCAGTGCCACGACTAGTTCGACTTCCAACCGGGATAAACAACAACCACACGGAACCGTCCAGTCCAAACCGGAACAGTTGGACGAGAACACGCTGAAGCTGGGAGGTAAGTCGATTCGTTGTGTGTGTGTGTGCTTTGATTTCTCAAATATCATTTACGGAACTTTAGTTTATTAAATAAAAGTTTGACTCAATACGAACTTTTAAGAAGGGCCTAATAACAAACTCCTGCAAGATTTCCATAAAGCTTTATTCCATAAACGGTTTATTCAAATGACTCGGTGTCGTTGGAAATGTTTTATGCAATAATTTGGACTATATGGAAAAATTATATTTGTTGTAAAAAACGCAGTGTTTTCATTTTTCTCTAAAATTAAAATCTAAAAATCAATTTCCTTAAAAAAAAGATATCTAATTTACTATTTCGCTATGGCTTCAAATGGAGAAATAATAAACCAAAAATTTTTGTCTTTTAAAAATAACTAGTTATGAAACTTTCTCAAATATATTTTTTAACTGTTGTACGATGCAAATTTTTCAATAAAAAACTGGTAAACGAAATTTTACTAAACATTACCCTTTGCTAAGGCCCTTCTTAGAAGTACGGTTTGACGGTTTTTGGTTATGAAGGAAATACTTATGAAAATTTTTAGCCAAATCAAAAACAAAATACAAAAAATATATCGACCTTTGATTTCATATGGAGTTGCTCAAAATTAATTGTTACAATCAGAATGAAACAAAGTTCTATTATATTTTTATTAGGGCAGTAATAATAGGGCGTTTCGATGGGTTAGTGCACTTGTGTACGTAATTCCATGATATGTAACGGGGAGGAGGTCGTCACGAGTTCGAGTCTCATAAAAAAAAGTCACATGAAGTCAGCAAACTGCTCTTTTCCTCAGTAGAGCAATATGCGTTACACATGTGGCAGAGTAAAAGCTATTCCCCACGGGCCTTGTCCGCCGCGTGCCGCCGGTTGTTCCGAACCCCCCCATGTCAGTCGTTCTGACTGACAACCTCGGGCAACACTGGTGCTGGTTGGATTTTCGTGGTTTGGGATCAAATCGTTTCAGAGAGTTTGCCATCTGGCCTCCATTCAATCCGGTTGGCACTAGAATTGAAACAGACAAAAAACTTTTTATTATAATTTTTTTAAGCCTTTTAAATTTGAGCAAAACAATATTCACTGTCAACAATTTTGTCACACTGTCTAATTGATACAGAATTCCTCAGCGCCTATCAGATCGAGAACAACAGCATCAGCCTCCAGCCACGTGGGCTAATCAACCGGTCCAACTACTGCTACATCAATGCCATCCTGCAAGCTCTGGTAGCTTGTCCGCCATTCTATCATCTGATGCGGGCCATTCGTTCGCTCCCGGCGGCCAGAAACAGCAAGCACCCGAAGCCGTTCATCGATGCCATGTAAGATCTGTCTGATTCAATCCAAACGGACTCTAATAGTGCCATTCTTTTGTTGTTTTAGGACCGTTCTGGTATCAGAATTTTCCACACTAACACCGCGTTCCAAGGTACAGCGCGATAAATCCAAAAAGGACGAGACTCCAGAAATTCAGTACGATTCCCCACTGGAACCGGTGATGATTCACAAAATCTTAAGCCTACTTCGGTCGGATATATTCCAAGTCGAAGGTCGTCAGGAGGATGCCGAAGAATTTCTCGGTTGCGTTTTGAATCGGCTCAACGATGAAATGCTGGAGGTTAGTAGTAATTGACTGTTTGGTAGCGTGAAATAGATTCGCCGATTTAACTGACGTTATATCATTTTATCCACAGTTAATGAAACTCAGCAAGAACGAGTCCGAAGTGAACGGTGAGGATACGTCAAATGGAGAAGTGCACGGTGATGACCAGGATGATTGGAAGGTAAGCTCGTAAAAGTTTCAGTAGCGTCACACGATAAAGCAATGTCTTGTTGTGTATCGCCGCCTTCTCAACGCAGCCGCCGTTGGTTCGAGTCCAACGAATATATTTTCTTTCCATAGACACACAACACCCTCCACCCCACCATCCTTAAGCCGGCAGAGATTGAGTTTTCAATCTCATAATCTGTGGCATATGGTGGGGAAATTACACTCTCGCCTGTGTGTAAGATGACAATCAAGGAACCAATGATTCCTTGTCATCTAAGATTGGCGAGAAACAGTTTTTTCTCTTCTTCTCCATTCCCCCCCAATCAATCAATCAACACTCAATATTTTTTTTCAATAAAAATATTCGTATGTTTTCAGGTCATCCGTGGCAACCGGAACAAGGGCACTGTCACCCGGACTACTGATTTCGGCCGATCGCCGATCAGTGACATCTTCGGTGGAAAACTGCGATCACGTGTGCACCGCGAGGGAGATCACGCGACTGACAACATCCAGCCGTTCTTTACGTTGCAGCTCGATATCGAGGTTAGTAGTAGCGCTTTTAATAATAGCAGCAGCAGCAGATGGTCGATGTCGGTAAAGTAGATGCAAATTGTGTGCGCTTCACTTTTTCGAGCAAATCGACAAATGAGTCGATCGTTCATGATCAGGTGTTTTTATTATAACAACTCTCAGCATATGTTTGCAAAAGAAATGCTTGGTTTTAATCTATTTAAGAATGGGTTTTGCTGCAATTACTTCAATGGCACATACTGAAATTTGAATGTTTGCTTTGTTTTCTATTTATAGCCCAGTTGTGTATCTACGACTATGGGCTGAGTATGCTTTTGTTAAAAATTGTCTAATAGTGGTGATGTTCTTCAAATTCGCTTAGATTTACGCCGTTATGAGTTGAATAGTCGGACGGTTGATTATAGTTTAGTAGTAATTAACTGGTTACATTATGAGAAGAAATATTGCACATTTGGGATGAGGAAGAAAAATTAATCTACACTCAGACAAAATAATCGAACTTCATAAGAATAAAATATGACCTTCAGACATAGAGATAATAAATGGATTCTACAGGTTTGTCTTATGATGAAGAGAGAAAATTCTTTAATATTTTACTTCATATATTCATAAGATAGTCTTATAGAATTCATAAAAATGTTAGCAAAAATTTCGTAGCTTACGTTTTATGATAATTATTTTTGTAATATAGTAAGCTCTGTTCTGTGATTTAATTCAGCACTTGTTTAGCAAACTGGTAAAACCATTTGGAAGACAGTTTCAGTTTATTTACACTGAAACAAATCTTTAAAATGTTCCCATACTGAAAACTAATCACATCACATACATTTTCGATTTTAGCGATTCGTGGTTCTTATGACTAGGGAAAACAAGTTAAATTTTTGCATCCATTAAAATAAAATTGATTTTCCTTTCAAATAATAAAATTTGTTACAAATGAAATAATTATTATTATTTCTTCGCGTTGCGCCTTCGGCCCGTCAGTGCTTAAAGCAGTTCAAACTGAACTGCCATCTCGTGCTTAGCAGTTCAATTTAAACCGCTAAGCAGACGCAAAGTTTGCACTATTTATGCAACCCTCAAATAATATTGCACAAGTGCTATATTATTTCTGACGTCTCAGGCGTAAACGAGTGACGGCTTATTACTGGCCATCGCAGAATGTGAACATTTAGGGGTTTTGTTAGTTTGTGCAAAAAGCACATATTTTGTTTCTATTTCTTCGCTAATTATTAATGTTTTCGGATCCAACAGCATTCTTTCCTCGTATACTTTTTTGGCATGACTAAGTCATAAGACAAAATGCGGACATTCTCACATTACGGACTTTTGATGAAATACACGAAGCGAATAATTATAACATGCATAGATAATAATTGAGACAATCTTAAGACTGCTTATGAAAATCTCTACCTCTCAATGGAATTGATTTCTGCTTTGTTTATAAGCCTTAGTCTTATGAAACTCTTACTTGCTTTTCCCTCGGTGTATTGTTCCATTTTTTGTCGGTGTCATTCAGAAGATAGTGCACCAATTCCAGAAATGGCTAGCAAGTCTTCAGTTGTGTAGGTCAGACTTCATTTGGATGAAGCTTTTTGCCTTTCTTATATAGAAAGGTTATATTGTTTATTCAATAATATAATTTTTAAGGCACGCTGCTTATGCTCTAAGATGCCAAGGGTAATAAAGATTATGTAAAAACCGATTTTTTGAACGATGCCCGTAAGGCATCTCACAAACTTATCTTCAAATGAAAGGTATAATTGTCTCATATAAAGTTGTTGAATTTTATTTCGATCCGCCTTCCAGTTCCGGAGTTACAGGATTAGTTAGTTTTCAGAAAGGTTTCATAGCCCCATACAGAACTTCCAATTTTCATCCGGATCCAAGTTCCGGTTCCTGAAATTATGTTAAAAACTCGATATCGTCACTAAAAGCGGCGAAACAAAAAATTCTAATTTGGCTTCGAAACCACTCCAATCGGTAGCCATTATCAGTAGACGACCAAACAAACCGATTCCGGCTGTCCTGGTTCAGGGTTTCCAATTCCGCAAGCACCGGAAATATTGATCATATATTCCAAAATGAATTTCACTCACTTTTCTCAGTGATGGCTTGACCGATTTTCACAAACTTCGGTTTAAATAAAAAATCTTGTCTGTCCTCGGCATCTTAGAGCTTAAGCAATGTGCCTTTAAACTTATATTATTGAATAAAAGAAACCATTTCTGTCTATAAAAGGTCTTGTGGTCCCACATTGAATTCCTGAATTTCATCCGGATCTGACATCCTGTTCCGGAATTACAGGTTGAAATATTTATACCGTCACTAAAAGCGGCGAAGTTAAATACCTAAAATAATTTCTAAACTTGCCTCAAAATTATTCCAATCGGTAGTCATTATTAGTAAACGATCAAACAGATTAATTTTGGCTTTCCTGGTTACCGGTGTTCGACTAACGACCGGAGATTGTAGCCATAGAATAAAAATGGATCTCAGTCACTTTTCTTGAACCGACGACCTTGGTTATACCGGCTCTCGATTTCGGAAGTATTTGCAATGGTGGAACTCACTTCGTTTTCTTAGAGACGGCCTAACCGATCTGAGTACTTTTTCTCTCTGTAGGTTATACTAGTTTACAAACAAACCTTTTTGTTTTCGAAGAATCAAAGAAAATTCCGAAGAAAAGAATTTGGCTCAAAGGGTAAGATAAAAAATTTTCACGTCGCTATAACTGCGGTATACTCAAGTCTTTTCTATGCGAATTTTTAAAGTTTCGCGATCCTTTTAAAAGAATTTTCTAAGTTATGCGATTTTTTTTATACTGCGAATTTTTGAAGGCCTAGTCTTGCCTTAGAAATACACGATACGTCAAGATCTGCTGTTATCTCTAAAAATAGCATTTGAAAAAAAAAATGATTCTCCAGGTCACTGGGAATTTTAGTTTGATTTTTTTGAGTCGATTTTTTTGGAATTTTTTTATTTCGAGTCATTTTCAGATCTCGACGTTTCGTGCATTCTTTTTGCCTTTCTCATATAGAAAGGTTATGCAATCACTGTGAAAACCGACTTTTGATCCAAGGCCAAGCAGGACCGAGGGTCATGTACCATTCGACTCAGTCCGTCGAGTACGCAAAATGTCTGTGTGTATGTAACGTTTTTTGCACTAACTTTTCTCGGAGATGGCTAGATTGATTTTCACAAACTTAGATTCAAATTCATTTGGATCCGAACTTTTATACCATCACTTAGAGGGGCGAAACAAAACACGAAAAAAGAATTCTAAACTGACCCCAAAACTACTTCATTCAATAGTCATTATCAATAGACGGTCAAACAAACTGATTTCGGCTATCCTGGTTCCTAGTTTCCGATTCCGGAGGCACAGGAAATAGTGGTCATGTTTTCTGAAATGGATCTCACTCACTTTTCTCACGAATGGTTTGACAAATTTTCACAAATTTAGGTTTTAATGGAAGGTTCTGTGGTCTTGTACGAAATTCCTGAATTTCATCCGAATCCAACATCTGATTTTGGATGTATAAAGTATGTAAAAAATTTTATACCATCACTTAAAGGGGCGAAACAAAAAACGTGAAAATTTCTAAATCGGCCAAAAACTACTCCAATCGGTAGTCGTTATCAGTAAACGGTCAACTCAAACAATTCCGGTTAATCTTTCAAGAATCGAAAAAAGAACTATTTTGAAGAATACCACAGTATTATATATGATAGTATGCTTGATATGAGAAAGGCATCATTACACCACTAGGTGGATTAAAACAGGTTTTATGTTAATTTTCGAAGTGCGCTTTCTTATGCATTTTTTCGGTGCATACCCATTTTAGGGTGCGTAAGATTTTACCGTACATTTCTAAAAATAGTTTGTAATAAAAAATGCAATGGCATACCTTCAGGCGATTTCACTTCAAATTAAAAAAAACATCCAGTTGCCGTAATGGGACTCGAAAGCGGGAAGATTTGGATTACCCACTAAAACTTCAAACACTGGAGACTGTGGAAATCCCTTACGATATTTTGATAATTTTTTTGGACAAGTAAATCTGACTCAAATTTTTACCCATTGCAAGCAGTACATTGATGATACTCAACACGGGTTTATGCCGAAGCGTAACATCGTACGTAACAAACACTACATCAGACGGCGCTTTCGATAAAACCAATCATGACATCACAATTGCAGAATTAGATCGACTCTGTTTTAGTGCAAACGTCATTCAATGGATACAATCATATCTCAGCAATCGACGATTTACTATCAAAATTGACGATTGTGTTTCCGAAGAATTTTTTGCAACGTCTGGAACTTTACAGGGGAGTCATCTTGGCCCTTTGATTTTCTTACTGTACTTCAACGATTTAAATCTTTGTCTGGATTGACCACGAGTTTATTTCTCTGATGACATCAAGATCTATCATACCATCCGCAGCTCAGAGAGATGCGACATTCCTTCAACGGTAATTGGATCCTTGCGGGTTGCTGAAAAACCAATCAAATGATAGTGAATCCAGAAAAATGCTCAATCATTACGTTCACAAGGAAAAAGTTACCGTTCAAATTCGAATAATATCTTGAAGGATTCATGATTAGTAGATCGACATTCGTCAAAATTTGTGGTGTCTTTCTCGATAAGCAGTTATCATTTTGACAGCACATTACCAACGTTGTTGCGAAAGCTTCTCGCAGCTTGGGATTCATATTTAGATTGGCTAAGCACTTCACTGATATTTGTTGTCTAAAGTTTCTATACTGTTCATTCGTTCGTTCTACTCTGAAATATTGCTCAGTAGTGCGAAAATCAATGGAGATCATAAAATAGAATCGGCACAACGTTTTTTTCTTGGTCAATTACCTTGGAATAATCCTCATAGACTGCGATGATAGTCGCGGATTGCTGATTGGTCTTGACACAGTACAAGTACGACGAGAGCTGTCGCGTGCTTTTATGATAGTCGATGTTTTGAATGATGGGATTGACTGTCCCGCTTTTCACCGTGAGGCTAATATCAATATTCGTTCTCGTGCTCTCCGTAACAACAGTTCAATCGTGTATCATGTGGATTAACAATACAATACAAGCCAACTTTTTACTTAACATTAGAAATCATTAGGACTGTAATGTGCCTGTTAATTTCACAATAATAAATAAATAAAGAAATATACTTCACATAACAATGACGCGTTCCACAATTTGTCACATATATGATAGACGCTTATGTGAAGTCCACGTAGTTGTAAAAATGTAAAGTAGTGTTGGTAAAATCATGATCAGAAAAAGCTCATTTCATTATCACTCGTGAAAAAATCAGGTCAAGAGATTTTCTAGAAAAAAACTCAGTGACTGAAAAAATCACTTCCGATATTTTTATTCATGAAACAAACATCCACACAACTCTGAGCCTCGAAGTTCACAAGTGATTTTTCGTGTCAGCGAAATTTGACGACGAATATTCATCCGAAGAAATATGGCTAAAGAGATAATCGAAAAGCAGAAGTGTCTCCGATGATATTTCGATGCTGCATATCCACTAAGCTACAGTTCGACACTAAAGTGATTTAACTATCATTTTTTTTTCAACAATATAATTCTCTGCTGAATAAACTCGCAACTGAACCGCAACTGAGAATTAATAACTGTGATATTTTCGAACGTAGGGTGGTGAAAAATATTGAACAACAATATTTTTTTCCACATTCCAAACAGTGATTATGGTGACGGAAGGCTGCTTCAGTTCACTGTCATATTACACTGCACTATTTAGATTGAACCCAATAAACCGCTATTTAGCATGAATTTTATTCATTGAAGTAACAGGAGCGCAGCATTATCAACATGTCTCGAACACACAGAATGCGCTGCGTTTGACTAGCGCCGGTGAATTGGAATAGCGGTAGTCTGCGCTCCTGTTACTTCTGCGTATGATGTTCAAGCTAAATTAGCTAATATTTTTAATTAGTTGTTAACATGAATTGTGATTGTTTCTATTAATGTTTTTATTGTCATTCGAGCTATTATTAATCACAGCACTTGCTGCTTTTATTAACGATATTACTCCACCACCACGCTAGTGCCGAATAAATTTCAAACACATCACCACTATTGATTCACTTATCAATTACGAATAATGAACATTTTCAGAAAAATTCATTTCCGATATATTCAATGTGCGCACGTTTTCTTAAATATCACCGAGGAGAATGTTTGCTATCGAATTTTTCACAACTGATTTTTGCTATCAGTTCCAGTGAGAATCACGTCGTCAAAAGATCAGTACTGGACTTTTCAGCAGTGAGTTTCCTGATCGATGATTTATTTTGTCTAAAAATCACTTGTGTAAAATTTCAGTCGCTATTTTCAAAATTTTGTTTTTTTTTCAACACTGGTAAAGAATGTACATTCTAATATTGATTCATGTCATTCATGAACGTGAACCCGTTTTCCATGTTGAAATCATTTTAAACTCGTTAATTTCTGAATGTCTCACATTGAAGGAATTTATCATTTATCCTTAACCAGCGTTTTTTTTATTGTACATATCCAAAGCAATACATTGATCATTTATTTATTGTAAAATCAACAGAAATATGGTTGCTCTTATGATAATTTCTAGTAATAAGCAAAAAGTTGGCTTGTATTGTGAAAGGTTGAAGTCGAACTCAGATGATACTTGATTGAACTATTTTTGTAAGCCAAACATGGTGGCACCGTTAATTTCATAATTTTTGCAACGGAGAGATCAATCGAAGTGTCATAGTGACTTTTCTCGCGTAGAAGTGTAGTCGGTCTCGAGATATTAGGTCATGAACTTAGTTTTTTGTTGAATTGCGTCGTTACAGTTATTTTGAATGAAATATACAATAACCTACAATTATTTATCGCACTGCGAATAAAAATTCTCATTTTAATGGGTATGTTTTGTTTTCCACAGAAAGCCGCCTCGGTAAAAGATGCTCTCGATTTGCTCGTCGGAAAGGATCAGCTGGAAGGCGTTACCTGTTCGAAAACCAAGCAGGAAATAGCCGCTTGGCAGCAGGTTACTCTCGAGGAACTGCCAATCGTAATGGTTTTGCATCTGAAGTGCTTCGATTACAAGTTGGACGGCTGCACCAAGATCCTGAAGACACTGGAGTTCCCGATCGAGCTCAAAATTGATTCCAGTAAGTGCCTAGAGGCAACAACTTCACATTATTATTAATGCTTCAATGAATACGACTGTTTCCTTTGCAGAACTCATGTCATCGAAGGGTAAGACCTATACTGCGAAGCAAAAGCAGTACAAATTATTTGCGGTGGTGTACCACGACGGGAAGGAGGCCTCCAAGGGACACTACATAACGGACGTATTCCATGCCGGGTACGGTAGCTGGATACGGTACGATGACAGTACGGTCAAAGCTGTTCCGGAGTTCAACGTTCTGCACCCGAAAGCCCCACGGGTACCGTATCTGTTGTACTATAGGCGACTTGATACCCACTATCATGGTGGTGGTGGTGGTAGCAGTAGTGGTAGTGGCACAACTACAGCTGGCAATAGCGGTGCTGTTACTACAAGCGGAAGTTCTACAGTCGTAGCACCTGGCTACGCTGGTGGAAATAACAATAACAATACTAACAACAACAACAATAATAATAACAACAGCAGCAGTGGAGGCAGCAGCAATTACAGTTCTAGTGGTAATAGCTATAACAGTGCATCCAGTGGCTACGGTGGCAGTAGTGCGAAGTGAATGGTAGTAGTGGATGTCTAACAAAAAAAAACTGTAAAACTGCCATCCTTCCGAACGAAGGTAAACCGGCGCGGTTGAAGCAAGTGTTAGAAGTTAACGAGAAAGACGTTTTTTATCTAGTTGTAAGTTTGTGAGTGTGTATGGTCGCCATTGATTTGCGTATTTTCTGCACAATTTTTGATCGTTGTGAACAGTGGTTGTTTTGAGAAATTTGTGTGTGACACGTTGAGAGCACCGCGATAAGATCGCAAACGTCAACGAAAAAATTACATCCAACTAGGAATTAGCAGCAAACTAAGAAACAAACAAACAAACAAAAAAAACGAAAACAGATTACATCAAAGAGGCGAGAAAAATTTGTTATTGTATCTTACGTAATCACGTTTTTTCCCAATTTGTTACTCATTTTTACTAGGTTTGGATTTATACATTTAATCAACAATATTGTTCTAATTCTCTTAGTAGGGTAGCTTCATTCTTTTTTTAGCGATAACCTATGTATCTCTTATCGGTGCAAACGCACTGCAATGGAAATATTTTCTTCGATAGTACATAGTCCTTAGCAGGAGCTTTCACACAGTTTTTCTTCTTCATTATTTTATTTGTGGCTACGCGCATACGATGGATTATATCTTTCCATTTAAATACGATACGAAGTAGTTTAGAATTAAAGTTCGTTTAGACATTGCCATGCATCATCCGCAAGTGGCAGTGAAATGTTGTCTAACGCCATAAGTGTGTTCGTCAGTTACATACACACACACACTTATGGCGTTGGAAAATTGAACCAGGTCAACGGCAACAACAGTAGGTGTTGTTTAATTTTATTACAACCTAATTCAAACTATTCTTTACGTTAGTCACATAACTATTCATTTGATATGTAAGCTTTTGAAACCCCCCTCCCCCCAGCTAAGAATAAAAAGTGGAAGTAGAGTAAAAACAATCCTTATGAAAAATAGAAAAAAAAAACTGAACCGTAGATAGATTCATCCCAATCCGGGTATCCCGCTCTCGGATGAGGATGCAATTCACGAGTGTAAATAGCAATGTATTCACAAACACTATGAAACAAAAAGTCTGTAAATAGAAGATAGAGTTCGAATGGGCGTCGTGTTGGCAGAAGGCAAGTTAGTGTTAACAAAATGCTTTGGTCGTAGAATGCGTTCATATAACATATAGATCGAGAATCAGACAGCAGATATGTAACGAAAAGGAGCTTGAGACAAAAAAAAATTACTGAAGCGAAGTTTGCACATTTTTTTTATTGTTACAAAATTACGGAAATATAACATAACCTGTGGCCGTTTTGTTTATTGCGTATAAGAGAGCGAGAGAAGAGTAATCATCTAGGCTTTTATTTATCTAAATTGTTCCAACTGTTCCGGAGATCCAAACTAACCCCACACTCATTCACACACACACAGTCAGTGGCAAAACAAAAATGCTTGCAGTATGCAGATGCACAGAGAAAAATATCTGGTAGTGTAGTAAGTGTGTCAAAACTGGTAATCGGTATATCGGTACTGATTATAGTATAGGGTTTAACGTGTTTGTAGGATGTTGTACTGCATAGTCATTTAGGGGAAATAGAGTGTTGTCGTACTGCGCGAAAAGCAAAACAAACAAACAAAAAATAACATTATTATATATACCCCGATAAGATAGAATATTTTTTTTCCTTGCAGACGGAGGGACTGATAGAGATTAACGAAGAAGAAAGTCAACCGAGTGGAAGGTGTTATCGAGATATGGGCAACGGGAAATTTTTGCATTGGTTAAGGGTTTACCGGCGATTACGCTGTTGTGTCGGCGGCGCTGCGTTCGGTGCAAAGTCATTTGGCATAATGCTTGCTTGCCATAATGATCGTTTGGCATGTGCAAAAACTTTCATTACAGTCGTAATGTGACGTAGTCACTCACACAAACTAGATCAAGGAGGTCTAAGTAGTAGTAGTCTCGCTGGCAAATTTTTGATAGATATTTAATCAATACTTTCTCGTCTACTAATGACAGTGAAATACAGCGAATTCTTATTTTCGATAAGTATTTCTGTTTTTACGACTGGTTTGCTAACCGCTGATAATATATTTATCAAATGATTTTATCCCAAATGGCGTTATGCCCAACGGCCACCACAGTATGTAATACTATGTAAAATTGATGGCAAATGACCATTATGCCAAACAGCGTAGCTTGGAAATTAATTTAATTTTCGTAACTATTTTCCATATTCGCATACTAGTTCCATATGAATTTTTATTATTTTTGGGTTAGAATAAAGATTCCACCAAAAAAAATTTATAAATTTCTTTCATTAATTATTTCATTCTAATGTTTTTTTTTCGTTTGAAAAAAAAACAAACTGAAACAGCGTAGATTTACAAACAAACACTTTTCACGAAACTGTGTTGGTTTCACACTTAGCAACGGGGTTTAGGAAAACCCGGTATAAAAACCAGGTTTGAAACTGTATTCAACAACGTTAAAACTAGATTCGAAACTAGCTCCAAAAAAAAAAAGGGTTTGGCAGCAGTTAAGGTGGGAACTGGGTTAGGTTCGGCAACAAGCGAAAACGACATAACCAAAGTATACACAATGAAGTTCTTAATTTCTTGGATTGTCGTTTTAAGATATTTTATTTGCAAGGTTGCTCTAAGTGACGGTTTGAAATTTTGAACACATTTCACTCCCTAGCTCCGGAACCGGAAGTCGGATGCTTTTAAGACTTTTCATTTGGGACACGGTTTAGCCGTCTCTGAGAAAAATGAAGGTAGTTCCGAGTTTTTGACACTATTTCCGGTATATCAGGAACCGGAAACATAAGACTTATGTAGCTAAAAATAGTTCGTTTGGTCAGCCGTTTGGACATAAAGTAAAAGTTGAAATTGTTTTAGGCCATAGGCGCCAATTCGCATCGTTAAACCATATTTGAAATAACTGGGACTGGGGACAATTTTCTAAAAATTTCAACTCTTTAACCGTCATATTGATAAAGTGGGGGTGGTTTTAATGATTTTCATTCGGTGTCTATTAATTTTCAATTGCTCCACCGAAAAAAAATCTGGGATGTTTTCGGCATTAATTTCTTGAATAAAAAAATACTTTAAAAAATTAAAACTTATTTTGTCATACATCCAATTTTTGTACCACTCTGGTTTTCTGAATAATAAATAGATCGTTTTTGGACATGTTGCTTCGGTTTCATTTTTTTTTTCAAATGTGGAAAACTACAATTTTTTAGTTTTTTTAAATGAAAAATTTACATTGGATCATGCGTCTCCATTAAAGTTCCATTAGCAGGGAACGCATTTTGCATAACTAAAAGCGGATGATTGTTTTGCTGGTATCATTTTGGTTTTCGACAGATCACGCTTGAATCGTGTCTTGTGTCATTGTTAAACTTGTTTAGTTTGGGCTATAATTTAATCATGAATTGACATTGAAACGTTTAGAGAATGGGCGCTAGCAAAGCCCACTTTTCTATCGAAAAATTGCGTTTAGCTCATTTCTTGATTGAATGGATACGTCTACAAGCAAAATTGCCGCATCTGAAGTGAAGACCAGCCAGTAGCATTGCAAGAGCTACCAATGTATCCCAAAAAAAGTCACTGTTTGGTGTGGATTATGAGCCGGTGGCATCATCGGGCCTTACTTCTTCAAAGGCGATGATGGGCGGAACATTACTGTGAATGGCGAGCGCTACCGTGTGATGATTGACGATTTCTTTGGTCCAAAACGGAAGAATTGGACATGTAGGACATGTGGCTGCAACCAAACGGTGCCACATCCCACACGGCACGCGAAACAATGACCAAATTGAGAGCCGCCTTCGGTGAACAGTTTATCTCACGTTTTGGACCCGTTTTTTTAATCGCCTAGATCGTATGATTTAACACCTTTGGACTATTTCTTGTGGGGCCATGTTAAGGCTCATGTTTACAAGGATAATCAAGCAACAAATATTGAAGCACTTATTCGTGAAATACCGGCCGATATGTTGAAAAGGGTGTGTCAAAATTGGACCTTGCGCATGAAAGATCTAAAGCGGAGCCGCGGCGAAAACAGCTTCAAACATTAAATTATTTTGATCGTTCTATCGATTCCAACAAAATTCATCAATTTTCGCATTTTTTGTGTTTTTTGAAAATCAAATCCTACCACTCTTTAACCTTTATTATAATCCCCACAAGACCTTAATTTGTAAAAATCTACTCTACCCAGTCTACTCGACGAACTGAGTCGAATGGTATACGACTCTATTCACTAGTCGATTTTGCAAGTGATTACATAACCTTTCGTAATAAAAAAACAAAAACTCCATTTGGCAATAAAATCACCGCGATTGAGTAATTCGATCGATTTGAAGTGTTTTGATCGTATGTGAAACTGGTTTTTTGTTGCGTTGCGATGTGACGATGGTATTTGGCTGATTGCACACTGATATTATCATGTTGTCTGTTGATTGACTAATGAGAGTTACTTAGGAAATGGTATTCGTAATTGATACCATTCCAATTCATATTGAAAATTTCAACAGCATTACCGACTGCCCCCTATCTCCATCGTTCACAGCGAAAAATGAAGGATAAGGAAGAGAGGAAAGGTTGATGCTTCACCTAATTTACGGAAAGACGACTACTCATCAGATTCTTCCATAGGGTGTAGAGGAGTTGTTTCTGGCGCAGGATTTACATGTAGGGTGCAACATCAAAATGCGGTTAGGTTTTGAACATATGCAGACCAAATTTAATCAGATTTTCGGTATCATTACACCTGCTGGTTGGAAATATATCTACGGATCCATTCGAAACGATAAAATTATATATTTACAAAGTCTGATTTTTCCTGTTTTTAAAACCATTCTCATGTCTCCTTCTAACAGAGACGATAATTTCATATACATAAGATCACTTTGCATTTCTACTAGTTAAACAGAGCCACTTCACACAACCAAAAAGTAACCGATTTGCACTCATTGCCATAGAGAATAGTGCTGTGCACATCAGACAATGGACCTACATCGAATTTTCTATATGCGCCGTTTGCCTCGTACGAGATCATCGGGATTCTGCTAATTTTTAGCTTAATTTTTGAGTGCTCGATGATTTTGATCAGCACATCTTACCTTCAACAACAAAAAAAAAAACGATCGTTTTCAGGGCATCCAAGAGTCTCAAAGCATTATTTCCGGAAGTATGTTTCGCATTGTTGGTGCGGCATAGATGTTCAAAACAAAAATCAACAGTGATTTTGACAATAGTTGGATAGTCCAACATCAACAATTCAAACAAATTTTGCACAGAGACTTTTTTTGAGAAGCTTAATCATTTGAGCGCTACCGTAAATTAGAGATAACTCTCTCTTATTGGTACCCTTACGTGCTACTATGACAGATGTTGTTTCAGTAGTCATTTGCATATCTGTGCGTACAGTAAACAATGTCCGCGATAATCGTTTCTCTCGCCAGCGATTTTTGAGTGCAAAAGAATCTTAATCTGCTGAAATTCATCGAGCCTGGTTAATGGGACCTACTGTAATGAGTACAGGAAATGTTAGAAAACATCGTTTCGTGATTTCAAACATGGAGAAACAAGTGTTCACGATTAGAAGGGTGATTTTGTGGAAAAGTGAAACAGATTTAATAGGAAACGATAAAAACCTGCTTCATATGATAATAATTTTATGACAAAACGTCCCCCTAATTTTCGAATATGCCTTATGAAATACAGCATTTTCTTTAGAATTTTGATAAAATTTTCATACTTTGCGTACAAAAAAAAACTGCTTCTGGTAAAATAATTGTAAAATTATTACAAAATAATAAAACGATTCTATGCGTCTTTTGTTGTGAAAATCTGAAATGTTGTCACGTTGATTTCTTCTACTTTCCGGGACAATAGCCGATTATTTTTCGGCTTCACTATCAGGTAACTTTAACCTTTCTAGTGACGAGCATTCCGGTATAAAGAAATGTATTCGCTCTCTTAAGTGACTACGGAAAGCAACCAGATTCCGAACAAAAACTTCGCCATTTACATTCACGGTGATATGATATTTGATTTTCAAATTGAAAATTGAAACATATGATCCTCGTTCGAGTAATCATTTTGTATGGAAAAATTCGAAATTCGATCCGAATACAGAATGAAAATTGTACATTCTATCGAAATATATAATTTAGAATAATTAATGCGAAATACATAATTTAAAATGGTAATTAAGATACGTTATCAGGCCCAATGATCTACTAAGCCGATGTCAATAGGTTTTTTTTCTGTTAATTTACAGCATTTTCGTGACATTCAAATTCTGCGTCAAAAGCTCTGAGCAACCAAATCCGGACTCAGAGAAACAACCCCGGAAATTTCACCTTTACCGGATGTTTGACAGTGGGCTGAACGAAATCGTCACTGTTTCCCAACCAGACATGCTACCTTCGTATTCACATCCAAAAAGTTGTTTCATCCTGGAAAATTTTGTTCGGTCAAGCGGAATCCTCCGTTCGGCTTATGTAATTTCCAAATAGGTTGTGTTACGCAGAATTTTCGAGCATGTAGAACAATTCGATGCTCAAACTACAGTTTTTTTCCGTGTGGGACTGGTAAGTAAGTGTGAGTAGATTAATATCCAGCAACGATTTATGCTAAAAGTCATCGAACGGAATTCATTCAGGGGGTTTCGGTACCACGTGGGTAACCGGTTTGTGCTTAGTGCACATGACTATTTTACTTTTTTTTGCGTTTCGTCTTCGACTCATCAGTGCATTAGCAGTTTGTATTGAACTGCTAAAGCCACCTCACGGTTTATCACAAACCGCTAAGTGAACGCGAATTTAATGCTATTTTCAAAACATTTTGCATTCAAAGGCAAATAAAAAGACTGTTTTGGATAGAACCAAAAGCGTATAAAATCAAAAATGAAATTTTATTTCCTAGCTAGGCCCAGTGCGAATTCCTTCCACCCGGTTGAACCAAACGATTGGACAAGCAGTTTACTGAACCGCTAGGGCTGTGTATAATATTAACCAATAGTAGTGTAGAGAACTAAGACAAACTTCTAATTTTAAACCACACACTATACTAGCGCTAACGTAAGAAACAAAACAATATAAGTGAGTAGCAGCAGAGATAGATCGAAACGTCAGCCTAAGGCTATGGTCATGTCACTGTAGAGCAACAATAATAATTCAGCCGATCAGCAAAAGCATTATGCAACAGCGAAAGCATCCAACATCCAATCACTGGTCGTTTGTTGTAAGGTATGGCAGTCCAGTGGCTGCTTTAATTCGAGCTTCTCGGATAGCTCAGAGTACCAGACAGTGAACCGCAGTGCAACCAACAATATTTGTCACGCAGTATACTAGCCAAAATAATGTTAGTTAATAAGGGAAAACAAAACAGCAATTCCGTTTTGCTTTCGGGTTTGTCGTCAGCCCAACATTAATCCTTCAGTCCGATGCAGAACAAACCGAAAACAACACGCTAAACATGATAAACAGGCAGTTGCGTTGCGGTAGACTTTTTTCTATTAGACTAATGCCGAATCATGCTGCCTAGTGCCAGCAGATGTGTAGGAGCTCTAGGGATTTTTCGTTGTTCTCGTGCCGAAGAAAAAGATCACACAAATGCAATGGAATGCAAATTGGTACGTTCAGTAGATAAGTGCACTTATTAAGAATTAAAAGTGATTTATTCAGAAAAAAGCAAGCAGCAAAAGGCATTCGAAAAAAATAAGAAAAAAAAACGATAAAAAAACAAAGCATAGGTGTGACTAGTACCCTCCCTCCCCCCCCCCCCCCCCACATACATTAACCGAGCAGTTAATCTAATCTGGTGACATGGAAAATGCTAAGCTTAGGGATTATTTTCATTTATCTATTAGACGACTTTCTAATTCAGTTATACAAACACTACGGAACGGACGTGTAAATGAAGGAAATGGTACTGAGAGTGAGTTTGTTTTTTGTTTTCCCATTGATCATTATTGCTATACATACTATTCTAAGTTATAAGAAATGTAATTGAGTAATACGTTGCCTTAAGTTCATCCACACATTACCAAGTATAGAACTAAACTATTTTTATTTGATATAGATTTTTTTCTCCAAATTGTATAAACATTTAGACCAAAAAAAAGTAAAAAAAGAGTACTCACGTATTAGGAAAGAAATAGCCATCTGAAAATATACACAATCCCAAAATCGTCTAACCAAACTATGAAATATCTGGCAGTTGCATGCGAGTGAAATCGGCGGATAAAAATGATACACAAGGAATAAATCTTAGAATATTTAATATACACCATTCGCTTTCTTTGTTTTTTTTTATCTCACAAACTTCCCTTCGTTTTGATATTTTTGCTGTTCGAAAATGCTCTTACTGATTGCCAAGAATCTACGCGAATAGTAAATTTCACTTCACTGTCAGGAATTTTTCCCTCTCTCCTCTAAAGCTACACGGATCGAGTTCGAGTGAATTTCCATATAAAAGCATCACTCGATCGAATTACAGAATGCAACATTCGCCCTTATTCTGAATAACGGCGTATTGTTTTTTTTTCGAACGAATATGGTTCGGTCGAATCCTAGCTACCTTTGATCTTGCTAGCGTTATTAGGAATACGAATGAAATACGATCAAAAAAACGATACGTCGTTATTCAGAATAAGGGTGATTATCACCCCTATTCTGTGTTTCGATCGAATCGGATTTTTTCGAACGAATGTAAAAATTTTCATTCTGCGCAGAATGCAAAATTTCGTATTCGATCGAAACAATCCAATTCGAACTAAATGCAGAATCGGGGTCTGATTCTTGAGGAATACCTTACCTCTGTCTTTCTGATACGACATGATCGCACCTACGGAGAGTTATGTCATTAATGGGAAAATAAAGGGAGCTCTTTTAGGTTTTTTTTTTCAATAGCGATTACTCTATTGTCTGAAGGTTGTTTTAACAGTGTAAGGTGACGTCTTTACTCAGTATTGTTTGGTAAATCATCATGAATAGGTTAACTTCAGGACAACGCTTCTAAATCGTGGAAACTTTGTTGGACTTTTACCATCAACTTTATGGCAAATTTTGCCTTCAGTAATTGGTCGCTTAATCAATTGGACGCCTTTTACCGCAAAGCTCTCTTCAGTTATGGGGTGTATTTTTGGTTGGTCCTTATATTGATGTGGACGAAATGTGCTTTCAACAGGATGGTGCCACTTGTCACACATCGGCCGAAACAATCGACTTATTGAAAGAACATTTCAACGACCATTTATTTTTTTTCAACACCATTTGTTTGAGCGTTACTTGAGAGATAAAAGTGTTATTATTACCCAGAAAAGATCCCTAAATAGCGGAGTGTTTTAAAGCCGTATTGCTGTCACGTTGTACAGAAGTGTGCCAACTCAATTTCGCCGCATATGACGCGACGCAATAATTACACTTAAAGTTATCACTTAGAAAAAATATTTAAAGAAATATGGTATTGAAACATACCGATATTACTTTTGAATTTCATATACCAAATGGCAGATTTTTTTCGAATGTTTTACTCTAAACATTCAGATGGTTTGACACTTACGACGTAAGTGTCCAACCATCTGAAAGTTTACTGTTAATCATTCACGCAGAGAAATAGAACACATGAGATTTTAATATATTGAATCTTTAAGTCTACTTCAAACATTTGTTTGAATTAAATAAAACTATTTTTGAATTAATATTTGAATCAAACAGAACTCTCTTTGAATTAACTTTTAGATTTAAATATATTAAGCTATAGTTTAAAAATCGAAAAATTTTTTGAATCAAACTAAAAATTTATTTGATTCAAATGCTTGTTACAGTACATTAAGTGTATTTGAATAAAAAATGTCTATAGTTTCAAATTAAAAATTTTGTTCTAGTATTTTGTTTTGTATTCGTATACGTGTTTATAAGTAATATGATATATTGGAATAAAATTTTTTGATATCATTCAAATGGCAAAATGGATGCGTTCGAGTAAATGACTTTTGAAGCAGTTGACGATTTTGAATTATCAGATAATTCAAGATAGATATTATCTGCACTATTGAAATCGTTCGAATTGTGTTATACCATAGTGAGTGCTTTCAAAGGTAAGGTATATTATGAATTATGTAGGGGAAGATGTTCGGTTGCCGGCATTCCACCGTAACTTTTGACAGAAAGCAGATAGCGTCATTCCGACAAATGTCATGTGTGTGTGTAATAGCAGCACAGTCTTTTTGTGCCGAATACCAAAGCAAACAGACGCTTGTACTTTTTGCTGCGCTCAAAACAAATTCTAATTGCGTGAAAATCAACATCTGTTTCGTGATTCAATACCGGATGCTATCGAAATTTTCGCAAGCAAAGATTTTTTTTGTTATTTTCAAAATGTCTACCAATTTCGGTTACCGGCCCTCCATTTCTTTCGACAAATCGTGAAAAATTGTCGGTGATATGCAGGCTGCTTTTTATAGAAGTTCAACAGAGCCCACTGCCGAACCCCACCACATCCTAGGCAGGCCCCCTAACTCGCAGTGGCCATGGGGAGGGGTCGTTAAGCCCTTGGACTAGTCCCTGCTGCCCCTCTACCTTTTGTGTGTGTGTGTGTGTGTGTGTGTGTGTGTGTGTGTGTGTGTGTGTGTGTGTGTGTGTGTGTGTGTGTGTGTGTGTGTGTGTGTGTGTGTGTGTGTGTGTGTGTGTGTGTGTGTGTGTGTGTGTGTGTGTGTGTGTGTGTGTGTGTGTGTGTGTGTGTGTGTGTGTGTGTGTGTGTGTGTGTGTGTGTGTGTGTGTGTGTGTGTGTGTGTGTGTGTGTTGTCAACTAAGAGGTCGAGATCTCAGAGATGGCTGGACCGATTTTGATCAAACTAGCCGCAAATGAAAGGTCTCCCCGTCACCCAAAACGCTAGTGAATGGTTTCGAGATCGGATGTTTACTTTTTGAGTTATACGAAGTTTTATGTCAAAATTTTCAGTTTTTTGACAGTATCTGTCACAATTGACCTTGAAAACAGAATATATTTTCAGACTCAGACTTCAGATTCCGCACGGTAATACCTATCCAACAAGCCATAGATTGTTAAAATCCATCCATTTTTAACGAAGGAATAGAAATTTTTGTGTAAGCGACTTTTCCCCCTATTCCAGCAGTAGGAGTTTTGAGCACTGTATGACAAAGAAATGCTTGGGAGCAACGGAAAACACGATTTTTTATACTGTTACCTACAATTGTTTCTAAGTACCAAAAAGACTGTGTACAGCA
This sequence comes from Malaya genurostris, assembly GCF_030247185.1. Lineage (NCBI taxonomy): Eukaryota > Metazoa > Arthropoda > Insecta > Diptera > Culicidae > Malaya > Malaya genurostris. The sequence goes on along the minus strand of NC_080572.1, from coordinate 231,078,327 downwards.
TCCGTTTTCATGACATTTAGCCTCGGACCGATTTTAGCACGGCTCGTTTTTGGCAACATAATCGTTCGAATATGATATATATATATATATATATATATATATATATATATATATATATATATATATATATATATATATATATATATATATATATATATATATATAAACCAGATGATTTTTAAATTATATTGTTTTAAACTACTTACAGTAATAAATGCTGGAAGAACATAACATCCATATACCATTCGAATCAGTTCGTCGAGATCAGCAAATGAGTGTGTGATAAATAATTTCACTCAATTTTCTCGGAAAATTTCTTTTCTACAAATTCAGATTCATATGAAAAGTCGTATGCTCCCAAACAAAGTTCCTGAATTATGTTTGGTTCCGATCTCTGGTTCCGGAACTACGGGATGATATGTGAAACGAAACTAAAATTATCTAAGATTTAAATGAAAAGTTTCAAGATTCTATAAAACATTTTGCTTTTCAGTCAGATCCAACTTCCGGTTTCAGGGATACAGGGTGGTATAAAAATGTCTATTACACATAAATTATTCAGGTTTATCAGGTTAGCAGATTTGGATAGTCGATAAAAAAAAATAACTTTTTTTAGTTTTAGTGGTATTCAGTTGTCGATTCAGAAGGCACCTAAAAATTTAATTCGTGCTATTTCTCAAAGATGTCTACACTGATTTTCAAACATTTTGAAACAAATGTAAACTATACAGCTACTCAGGTGAATTTGTCTGACTTCGGCTACAGCGAATTTCGAATTCCGGTTCCAGTATAAAATCGTTTCTCAAAGCTCAATCGTTTTCTCAAAAAAAGCCTAATCGAATTTCAGAAACAAAAATTCAAATTAAAATAAACTTATAGTCCCATACAAAATAATTAATTTTATCAGATTATGACTTCCGATTCTCGAATTACATGATGATGAATTTTTAAAATTCAAACCGATATGAAAAATGACAATCCCGTAAAGTTTCAAAGTTGGACTTAAAACTGTTGTAATTTATCCGTCATATGGCCATACGAATCGGTTTGGGTTATGCTGGTTGTTGAAGCGATCTTTTGGAACTCCATTCCTAAAGTAGTTCAATTGATAGAGCAGTTGCACAATTGTTGTATAGTTGAGTGGCGTTGGCCATAAACATAAACACCATAAACTACTAATGCACTGAAGAGTCGAAGACGAAACGTAAAAGTAGTTTCATAAATTGAAGACTTTTCTGGAACTGATTTGGGGTATACATACAAGGATTTACTGTCGCAATTCAATTCATCTTGCTTTTTCCGATCTTTTGGCCGGTATAGAAGGAATTTGTCGCAACCAACAAAATCTCTCTATATTTTCTCTATGCTTTATTTTGATAATGTCCCATTTCGGCTTTGTTCCAAAAATAAGGTCCTGTAAACTCCAACCTGCAAATATGGGGTATGTACTGGTTTTGCATAAACCCCATAGGTGTGCGTTAAACGCCCTTATTTTCTCTCTAAATGCCCACCAAATAAATAAATCCAAGTTTAATTGTCCTTCGTGCGCGCAAGGCCGATTCAACTTTATGTGTACATCATAATCGCCGGATACTGTTTATGTTTACATCATTTTCGCTCGTTTTTGCAAGCCTTGCTGTAGAACTGCAACGATGTAGTGCAAATAAAAGACTGAAACGCCTTTTGATTTCCGGATTTCTATGCTTCCAGACTGTTAGATTTCTTCGATTAGATTCATGCATTGTTTTGGAATGTTTACTTCTCATGTGCCTGGACATATGTGAACAAGGTAAAACCTACAATTAACCACCTAGGCTCAGATATCTACACAATACTTTTACACATTCATTTCCCTTGCAGTGACCTTCACGCTGTCTGAAATTATGAAATTTACAGCTGACAGAAATCCACACATTAGAATATGTGTCAAACACATTCAGCTCTTCAAGCAGGAGTGTGAATTTACATGTTCTAGCACTTAAAAATATAGCAGAGTGCATTAAATAGGTGTAACGCAAATTTACACGATTGTTTTTTAGGTGTGATATCAAGGAAAGAACCAATTCATTTGAAACTTCGTGTTCCCTTATTCTTCCGTACCACCCCATAAACCTACATACACAATGCGAAAGCACGGGCCCACTAGTAAATGATTATTCTGGCTACATTATTTAAGTTTAAAAAAATTAAATTGTTGTACACACAGCAAAAAATTATAAAAATAACATTTTACGCAACGATCTTTTCTCCGCCTCGAAAACAAATGTATCCTTCGAAGAAACCCCTTCTTTCCCTCATTGACCCTAAGTGGGGTTTAGGAAGCTTGTATAAAAGTTATGAAATTATACATTCATTAGGTTACCACAATCTGAGCAACGGGCAATAAACCGCCGATGATGTGCCTCCGGCAATGCCAATCGCCATCGCAGTCAACTTCTTTAAACGGAAATCGCACGGATAAAGCACGACGCGGGAAAATCTCCGAGTACAATTTCTGAGAATCTTAGAAAGAATCCCGCCGGGTCCAGAAGCTGCACGATTCAGTCCTCAATGCAATGTAACCATTTGTGCGATAATCGTCTCGGCAAGTGTTTGGCGCGTTTGCTATTAAATTTTATTGCTTTACGATTATTGCTCGTTCAGATGGATGTCTTACAGTGTGAATCCTTCCCAGAATTGGTCGGACTGTAGCTTAGTATGTAGTACCCTCTTATTTCTGCTTGATTTGTTTTGTTCTGTAATCGTTTTACTACCATTGTTGGGCGCACAAATGTTCAACGGAGTATGTGTTTATGCGTTTGTTTTTTGCTCATTTCGAGGAAGTTGGTGATGAGGCTTGTCAAATGCACCGTCCGTGTTAAAACTCATTGCAGATGGTGTGATTCCCATCTACTTTAAATACCGTTGAAAATTATCTATTATTGAGAATGTCATAATAAAGGCTGATTTTTTACTGGTATCTTTTTGGCAACATTTGGCCATTGTCATACTTATTCTGTTTGGTCTATAAATTAATCATGAATCGACTGACGAACGAACAACACTTGCAAATCATTGAATTTAACTGTCAAAAGTCAACCCCGGTGAAGAGAGATTGAGATCGCATCGAAAAATTGTGTTCAGCGATAAAGCTCATTTCTGGTTGAATGGGTACATCAACAGGTAAATTTGCCGCATCCGGAGTGACGACCAGCCAAAAGCAAGAGCTACTAATGCATCTCATAAAAGCTACTGTTTGATGTGGATTATGAGCCGGTCGCATCATGGGCCGGCAAGCGCTACCGTGTGATGATTGACGAATTTTGTCTAAAATGGAAGAATTTGGAATGCCTGACTTGTGGTTTCAGCAATACGGTACCACATTCCACACGGCACGTGGAACAGTGACCAAATTGAGAGCCGCCTTCGGTGAACAGTTTATCTCACGTTTTAATCCCGTCAATTGGCCGTCTATATCGTGCGATTTAACGTCTTGGGACTATTTTTTCTGGGGCCAGGATAGACCAGCAACGATTGACGCACTGGAAGCCTATATTGAAGCATTGATTCGTGAAATATCGGTCGGTATGTTTGATAGAATGTGCCAAAATTTGACCGTGCCCTTGGCCATCTAAAGCGGAGCCGCTGCCAACATTAAATTGTTTTGATCGTTCTATTGGTTCCAATAAAAATTTCATAAAATTTTCTCATTTTTTTTAAATCAAATCCTTTAAAAATCACCCTTCAATTACCGATCAGTATCAAGTTTTGAATTTTCGCAAGTCAATGAATATCAATCAGTGACAGATTTATTTGGGCAGCGAGAGATTTTTATTACGATGCGTGTTGCTACTAGAAACCAAAGAATCTTTTGCCTTCCCAGTAGAGCGAATCCCCATTCCAGTAAAGGGGACATTCTAAAAATTTAGCTTCAGGCGGTGGCCTGTCAACGTGGCCTATCAAGGTAGCTTGTGTGTTTGTGAGTGGATGACAAAAAATAAGCTACACCAATTCACTCGCTGAATACTCGCTTTTGTGCGGGGTGTGGGTGCCGTTTCCGTCTGCTACACAACGTGTTCGCTTGAGTATATGGAATACCGATCAGCTGTTAATTGTACGGTAAAACCGTTGGCCATGCAAGAGACTTGACACGGATGACATCTTGATAGCATGCTGTGATTGGTTCCCGAAAACGTAGGTCGTTTCAAACCAATTTTTCAATAGTATGCTATTGAAATACTGAAGCGACGTTGCCATACATGTTTAAGTTAAATGTTTCTGGGTCGATTGATTGGTAAATTATGTCAATCCAGCAGCAAATGACTGAGTTATTATCATTCAAAATTATATAACAGAAAAAGTGAAGAGTAAAGCATTTTAAATGCCAAAACCGACTTCCGGTGAAACCCGTACTTTGGTGGCGTTCGTGCGATTGTGTGTAAATTCAATGATAGATTTTTTTAAATTCATTATTGTTATTTAAAACGAATTCTTAGCTGATTATTGTCAATATAATGTTTTTTTTAAAAAATGATCATGTTCTATTTCATAAAAAAAAACTAAATAGTTGATATAATGAATGAAACATTTTAAATTCAATTTGTATTAATTATTGAATGCATTTAGTTCCCTGGAATGAATACGAATATAAATTCTCTGTACCCTCTGTACCCTTACGGGGAGTGTTCGATTACCGGCACCCTTTTCTTTTAAGCTTATAATTTCTGACTAAGTGCACATTATGCGGACATATATGCATCAATGGAAAGCTAAAGTTCCTAGCTAACTACTTAATAAGAAACTAAGTTGATTCAATCGATTGTAAAAAAATATTATCAATTTAGTAAAGTGATAAATTTTGGTCATTTCAAAAAAGGTGTTCGGCTACCGGCATCCTAAGAAATTTCACTAAAAGTGGAAAAATATATGTAAAGACTGCAGTTATTAAAAAAAAAACAGATTTTTTTCTTTTTGGAAGAGTTTTGGACAAAAGTCTTCATTTTTTATGGTGACTTCACCTTGGCTCTCTTGGTCGATGATTTGGATGGTGGCGCCTTTGGTGTTGATTTGGCCTGTCTTCCACGTTTTTTCTTAGCCGAAGCATCTGCTATATGACCAGCTAGATGTTTGGCCGAAACTTTTGCTTGCTTTGTCTCGACAGCAGCCTGCATATCACTGACAATTTTTCACGATTTGTCGAAAAAAATGGAGGACCGGTAACCGAAATTGGTAGACATTTTGAAAATGACAAAACAAATCTTTGCTTGCGAAAATTTCGATAGCATCCGGTATTAAATCATGAAACAGATTGATTTCACCTCATGAATATTCAATCCACTCACCTTTCCTATTGATGCTCTTCAATTTATGATACTATAAAAAACGTCAGAAAAAACCTTTGTGTTGATTTTTGCGCAATTAAAAAGGCTATAGCAGAATAAGCATGTGAAATCTGCCCCCAATTGGAATTAATTTTTTTATACCACATTTGAAAGGTCATGAACTGGAAACATTTTTTTTAAAGTTTGACGGAGCTAGTGATTCTATTGATTGTTATTTTATTTGATTTTTGGAGAAACCGCTCCTCCAAGAAATTTGAAACTAATCAGGTATGTTTAAGGCATTAAATTAAGGTTTACATTTTTTTTTCAAAATTTTTAGAGATGTATTACTTCTCTTCCAATTTTTGCACAACCCCAGATTTTTTAGTGATAAATAAAAATCTTTTGGACATGTTAAAGTGATTTATGATTTCATATTATTAAAAAATGGGGACGACCACAATATTTGATTTTTTTCTAAAAAATAAATACCAGTCGACCATGCGTCCCCATCAAGTTCTGTTAGAAAGCAACGCATGGTGCTCTGTTCTAGTAGTTTATGCAACTCAAGCGCAGGGCTTAGAAATCAAAGTAACGAAAAGGAGGAAATGAGTCTCAACCTTTGCATAATACAAGAGCAAAGCAAGAACTTACTGGTATGTGATTCATAAATGAATGGTAGTGATATAACAACGTCGCGAGTATCACACATATGAAATTCGGTTGCGGCAGTCAAGAACTAGAGCGGGTGTACCCCTTTAACACGTCCAAAAATTTTTTATTTATCACTAAAAAATCTGGGGTGGTGCAAAAATTGGAAGAGTGAAAAAATATGTTCCAAATTTTCAAGTATTTTTTAATGGAAGAAATACATCTTCAAAAATTTTGAAAAAAAATGTGAACCTTCCCCATAATGTCTTAAACATACCTGATTTTTTTCAAATTTTTCGAAAAAAGCGGTTTCTTCAAAAATCAAATAAAATAAAAATCAATAGAACCGCCCTAGCTCCGTCAATATGGCAGTTAAAGGGTTGAAACTTTGAGAAATTTTTTTCCAGTCTATGACCTTTCGAATGTGGTATAACAATATGAATTCCCTTTTGGGCAGATTTCACATGCTTATCCTGCTATAGCCTTTGTTTTGAACGCAGCAAAAAGTACAAGCATCTGTTTGCTTCGGTATTCGGCACAAAAAGAACGTGCTGCTATTACACACACACACATGACATTTGTCGAAATGACGCTATCTGCTTTCTATCAAAAGATACGGTGGGGTGCCGGTAACCGAACATCTTCCCCCATATGAATGTCAGTCATTATTTGTGAGTCGATTTAAGTCGCTCTTTTTTATGGTCACTCGAAAAAACCCAAATTAACACAAGCAGATCCTTTGAATTACATGGGGAAGTCAAAACAGCTCGCAAACAATGTGTGACTCTTCGGCAAAAGACCACATGGTTAAAGTCGAGGTTAAATAAATTAACAATCATGTGTGAAACTCCATAAAGGTCGGCCATGTCGATAGTTTTCCTAATCGCGTTAGTTCAAGCAAAGTGACAAGGAAAAGATGAAAATAAATCAAACAATTTCTCCGTTGACTCTACATTCTTAGCAAAACTGTTGATTACACATGAAGTAATTCCAAGCACGCAGTATTTTCTACTGTGTTGACATGATATCTCATCTATAAAAAAGCTTGGAGTAGGTAATGTCAGAGACATAACCGCGGGATTGACCTAGGACTTCATTCGAGATGTTTATAGATATTAATTGATTTGATACCGTTTGACCGTTTAAGATTTTGTAGTGCTGAAAAGAACCACTTGGTTTCAAAAGATTGCGTTTGTTAGAAAATTTCACAATATTCGGTAATATTTTACCGAATTTTCAACAATTTCGGTTATTAGTTCGGTAATAGAATTGATTACCGATCGTTCGGTAATTGCTGAACTGTCAAACAACTACCATAAACTGTAAATCAAATGCATCTAACAGATTACTCGGTAATTTTTGTTTTCTGTTTGTTTTCCTTTGGTTAAAATTCTAGATTTTTGGATTTCAAAAAACAACACAAATTCACAAAAACAAATGAAGAAAATGGTTTAATTGCACGAAAAATTAGAAAAATATCAAATGTCCCGGCTGACCGGAATTATGAGCGCCCTCCAAAACACTGCACAATCCGTCGAGTCCACCAGAAATTACCCTTGAACGATTTGTGTTGGCAGCAAGTGGACAAGTGATACAAAATTGTTTTCTGCCTATAAGGAAACAAAAAGCTTTTAAGGAGTGTATCGAAAATAAGCTATCCACATATCAGGTGTACAACTTTGCTTCCGCCGTTTTCCGATAGGTGGCTGTACCGGCTGAGGCTGGTTAAAATACATAGATGATAATGCCTTTAAAGTGAGTGTGTACAGTGCCTAACGAATTGTCATCGCCGTTTCAGTGATAGTTGTTCTTGTTTTCGTATTATTCACGCTCAAAAATGTCTGTTTATGTGCCCAATTCTCGCCATTTGCGGGAAGTTTCACTTTTCTGTTACAATTAGAAAAAAATGCAACTGACATGCATCGAATGCTTTCAGAAACTTACGGTGATGCTGCTCTGAGTAAAAGAACATGTCGGAAGTGGTTTCAACGTTTTAAAATGGCGATTTCGATGTCGAAGACAAATATGATGGTGGAAGAGAAAAAACCTTCAAAGATGAATAACAATTTACTACGAGCTCTTAAACCCAGGTTAAACCATCACAGGAGATCGCTACCGAACGCAACTGATGCGCCTTAGTCGCGCGCTAAAGAAAAGCGGCCACAGTATCAAGAGCGAAATGGCAAAGTCATCCTCCAACACGACAAAAAGTACTTGGAAACGCTGAAATGGGAAGTCTTGCCCTACTCGCCGTATTCCCCAGATGTCGCCCCTTCTGACTTCCACCTATTCCGTTCGATAGCACACGGCCTGGCAGTTCAACATTTTCAATCCTTCGAAGAGTTGGAAAAATGGATAGCGCCAAAAAAGGACTCCTTTTTTCGAGCCGGGATCCGAAAATTTCCGGAAAAATGGGAGAAAGTTGTCGCTAGACGGACAGTACTTTGAATAATACATCTGTAAGCACTTTTTCGCAATAAAGCTTTAAATTTTGGAAAAAACGGCGGAAGCAAAGTTGTACACCTAATACATTTGTGTTGTACGCATGTATTTGTGATGGTTTTTATGCTCAGATCACAGCATGTTGTCAGCTTAAGTTTGTTTACTTGTTTGTGCGGTTGAAATTCTGCGTTTTCAAAATGTTGCGTATTGAAAAGGAAGTAAAAATTAAGATTCTGGACACATGATTAAGTGAGAAGGGTATTACTATGCGAAAATTGGCGATGCGACAGTGTTAAAACCATCATTATTAAGTTTGGGGAACACTATTCTTCGGATGAGATACCAGGAAGAGGCAGAAAACCCGGTTCTTCCAATCCGAAACTGAACCAGAAAGTTGGCCATAAAAGCAGGAACGAGTGTCGGAATGATCCAGCGTATCAAGAGGTGAAATCACCTGAAAACTTACAAGAAGCAGAAAATCTCGAAAGTGTAGAACAGAAGAAGCGAGCAGTAACAAGGGCCCGGAAATTGTATTCGCGGCTTTTGCAATGTCCGGATGCATGCGTTTTGATGGACGATGAGACTTATGTTAAGGAGGACCCAGAAACCCTTCTAGGTCCACAATACTTTACTGTCGTCGTTGGGGAGGATGTGAGCGATGCGGACAGGTCGATTCAAGTGGAGAAATTCGGTCGAAAGGTACTGGTATGGCAAGCAGTATGTTCCTGTGGTTTGAAGTCAACTGTTTTTTACACTACCATTAACTATAAATGCAGTAATCTATCGATCTGTGTGTCTCCAGAAGAGATTGCTGCCTTTATATAAGTAGCATAGTACACCTCCACTGTTTTGGCCGGATTTAGCGTCGGCTCACTATGCCAAAACCACTCTCAATTGGCTTGCGGTAAAGGGTTTCGTTAAGAAAAATGTCAATCCACCAAATTGCCCTCAGCTTCGATCCATCGAACGTTACTGGGCAATCGTGAAGAGGGTCTTCAAGAAGACTGACAAGGCAGCTGGGAACATGCAGGAGTTCAAAAAAATTGGGCTCAAGCGTTGAAAAAATGCGATGTAACACTTGTCCGGAACTTGATGAAGAGTGTTCGATCAAAAGTTCGAATATTCTTGAAGGAATAACTTAAATTTCATCCGGTTTTCATTATACTCAAGTTTACCCTCGTACAATAAAGGATCAATTTTTAGTTTGAATAAAATATCGTTTTTATCATAATTTGAAAGAAAAATTTGTGGATAGCTTATTTTCGATACACTCCTTAGTGATTGTAATGTTTTGTAAAACTTTAGCACTTTTTTCGTTTGAATAATAAAAAGACACTTACACAGTTTTTACAGAAGTTCGGTTATTGGAATGTTACTATACCACACGGACAGTATGATTTTTATCGTACTCGGCGACTATTCAGATTTACCGTATCAATTGTATACCTATTTACAGAATTTTGTAATGAAAATTTACGCAAAACTAATCGTCCAGTGAAAACTTGCATAATTGTGGTGAAATAATGCTCATGTATCGAAAAATCGGTTATTTCTATAGTTTAAAGACTGTCCCAGAAAGTAAGGACGCAACCAAAATCCGCTGCCATTTCGCAATGGTTCAGAATCTGTCAATTTTTACGGCTGCGTCCTGTTGTTTACACTCTTCTCTAACCACTTGTGCAGTTGTTTATTCGTTTTCATTAGTTTGTTTCGAAATGCGTGGACTTTCAGCAGAACAACGTCGAAAAATTGTGTACAAATGGTGCACAGAACGCGGACTTTCACTGAGAAAGATAGCAAAAATGGAAGGAGTAAGTGAAAAAGCAGTGCGAAATGCAATCAGGAAGTTCGGTGAGGATAACAACTTTAAAGATAAACCGAAAACGGGTCGAAAAAAAGGCCCTGCTAACCCTCAGTTGGATAAACGGATACTGATGGCGTTCGAGCAAAAGAATGAGGTTTCAGTTCGAAAGGTTTGAATATCTAACACTTATGAATTATTTACAGCGAAATTAAAGTGCGTCCATACTTTCTGGGACAGTCTTTACCGAATTTCTCTAGTCAAAAATATTGCCGAACAAAAGAATTGAATCTTAGTCTGTAGGAAGTAGGGCGACGATTTGAGACAGTTTTCTAAATAAGTTGTTTGCGTTATTTTTGCGGTCTTGTAACAGAATTGCTAGCGGCTTTGGAGTCCTGGAAAAGACTTTTTGGTTACGTTTGTATTCCAGGAAAAAGTCAAAATAATTTGTAAGTTTGTATCTTGGCTTAGACGAAATCATTACATAAATATAATCGTAACACAAGTCATACAATCGCTCACATATTTCAATATTTCATACATTTCAATATTTGAGTAAAGAAAACTATCAAAATGTGTTGTACGGCATTCAAGTTTCGTACAGCGAAAAGTGCACAAAGCTTATCAAATTATTCTAGATTTGTACTAAACTGATCATTTGCAAGTAAGTAATCTTTATAGTTTTTTAGATAATATTTAGAGCCATTAGAACGGTTGATTTTGTATAATGTTCCCCATCGTTGTCCACTTTTCGTTTTCTTTTTCTCCAATGCGAGCGACCAGCGGTTGGATGACCCAATCGTTCTTATTTAAAGCGAAACTGACACTGCGAACGGCCTACAGCGGATATGCTCACAGATGAACTAGTTGATGTTTTTCTTTGCGTTTAGGCTTGAGAAACAGAACCTCATATTCGCACAGGAAAGAAGTTATTATAAAATAAAATCTGGAGCAGTCCTACGCCAAAAATTGAATTCTCGGTCTGTTGCAATATCAAATTCAGCAGAGTTAGCAGTAAAGTTAGTGATATGATACATTTCTACATCGTTTGCGGATGAAACTCTCCGTGCTAAGCTTGAATCATTGACGTCTGTGAATTTTTCGAACTCATGTGATTTAGCGCAGGGTAGCAATCTAGGCCTATTGTTATCTATTTGTATTTAAACGATACTATGTTTCAACTTGAGTCTGGATGTAAGAGTGCCTTTGCCGAAGATTTGAAACTATATTTTATGGCTCGTATCACCGAAGAGTGCATGCTTTTCCAGTTCCAGTCGATCTGTTCGTCGAATTATGTCATCGGAATAGGCTAGCTGTTTTTGTATAGTTCGATCGTTAAATAGTATCCAGAAGCCAATTATGTTTGATGTTATATGAATTATGGTACGATCCTCCAGAGAACAGATCAGATCAGTGATCTTGATGCTATGTGCTCAATGAAACTTAACGATTGGTCAAGTTCGCGTGATTCTGTCTCACAAGACGTAGGTTTACATAATTTTTTCAAGTGTCCTAATTCAAGACTATAAAAACAAAGATGTGATTGAAGCAATAATCATGTTTCAGCATTGTTTTGGTCTACCATTTTCGATTTATTTGCACCGTGACTAGTAATTTGCTCAGCGATTTATCTCTTGTTATATTCTCGAACAGAACTTTAAATCTTTCATCGTACTTGATATTTTAGCGACAAAAATAAAAATATTTAACCGATAAAATATTCGGTATTTCAGTTTTAGAATAGATCACGAAGGTAAAGTTTCATACTAATGGTATTAGTCTACCATGCTTTCCTGACAAAGGAAAAAAGCTAATAACAATAAATCAATAAAACATTTGCGAGACAAGCAGTAACGTAAATTTACTTTATGCCCGGAGATCGAGTTCTGTGACCCTGATTTACCAGGGGAGATGAATAGCTTATCTCATAACTCACAGTAATGTGTTAGTTTTCCACATTGCAGCTAAGTAATTGTCCTGCACAGCATTTTTGCAATGAATCGACGGTAAAGTTTGCTGTTTCGTTCGGAAAACGACGGTTTCACTTGTACTGAGAAGCGAATGTTTTATTACTGAATTATTTTTAAATTCGCAAGACAAATTTTTCCATTTCGAGAAGAACAAATTTGATTTAAGAGATTTGAGCGGAACAGTGTTAGCACTTGAATTGGCTTCTATTGTGTATAAAATCACATTTAAGTAATAAATATTATCAATCGCGAAATTCACTCAGTATACGATAATACCAGCAAATTTGATTATTTGGAGACCAACTACACAGACTTCTTTCTCGATGGGATCATCAGACCTTTCAATCTTGAATTAAGGATTGAAGAAATTGGTTCTTATGACAAGAATTTACTTTGTTTTAAGCATTTAAAAACCGGGAATCATGGGCCTAACACATGGATCAATAAGTCCCGAGACTAAAGTAGAGATGGCGCTCGTAGTAAACCAGTAACCACGTCTTTCTAGAGTACTAACCTTTGCTTGAAACGGGTCAAAATTTCAAGTCGATCCGACCAGAAACAGCTAAGTTATCGAGGTTGGAGTAAAGTCGTTTTGTAGTTTGTTTAAAAAATGGAAAAAACCGAGTTTCGTGTTTTGATAAAACATTGTTTTTAATGGGTGAAAACACCGTGCAAGCGAAACAATGGATTGAAAAATGTTATCCGGACTCTTGTCCATCAAAAGCAACGATTTGTCGGTGGTCCGCCGAGTTTAAACGTGGTCGTACCGTGGAAGCCGTTACACCGGAAAAGGAGAGTGAAGTGACAAAAATTATAATGAAAGATCGTAAAGTGAAGCTCCGTGAGATTGCTGAGATGACACAGATATCATATGGAAGTGTATTTACTATCCTTCATGAAAAATTGAGCATGAAAAAGGTTTTTTCCAAGTGGGTGCCGCGATTGCTTTCGATGGAACAAAACAGCAACGAGTCGATGATTCAGAAAGCAGTTTATCGCTATTAACTCGCAACAAAAAAGATTTCTTGCGTCGTTATGTGACCATGGACGAAACATGGATACATCACTACACTCCAGAGTCGAAGCGGCAGTCATCTGAGTGGCGCACAGCTGGCGCACAGCTGGCGCACAGCTGGCGCACAGCTGGCGAAAGCCGTCCGAAGCGTCCGAAAACGCAGCAGTCAGCTGGCAAAGTCATGGCGTCAGTTTTTTGGGATACGCATAGCGTGATTTTCATTGACTACCTCGAAAAAGGTAAATCGATCAACAGTGATTATTATATTGACTTACTGGTGCGTTTGAAGAAGTAAATCGTAAAAAAACGACCGCACATGCAGAGAAAAAAATCCTTTTTCATCAAGACAATGCACCCTGCCACAAGTCGATGAAAACAATGGCGAAATTGAACGAATTGGGCTTTGATCTGCTTCCCCACCCCCCATACTCGCCAGATTTAGCCCCCAGTGACTACTGGCTCTTTGCTGATCTTAAAATAATGCTCCAGGGAAAAAGATTTGGCTCAAATGAGGAGGTCATCGCTGAAACTGAAGCTTATTTTGAAGCGAAAGATAAATTTTTTTATAAACATGGTATTAAAAAATTGGAAAAACGTTGGAACCATTGTATCACCCTAAAAGGTGATTATGTTGATGAATAAAAAAAAATTGCAAAAAAAATGTTGTTTCCATTGTTTGTCTCGGGACTTATTGATCCATGTGTTATATAGTCCAACGACTTTCACGGATAGTGAAAATAGTGTTGAGAACAATTTCTTTCGTTCTTTATCTTTCTTTATAATTATAAAAAGTAGGCATAGAATTATAATTATAAAAAGTAGGTAGAGAACCCGGAGGACAGAGTGTCATATACCAATCGATTCAACTCGACGAAATGTGCAAATGTCTGTTTGTGTATGTGACCGATTTTGACCAAACTAGTTGCGAATGAAAGATCTTTCTGGAAGTATATACGCTATTGTTTTTGTTTTCGGATACTTTTCGAGTTATATACGTATGACGTTAATACTATGTTCAAACTATCAGAAAATAACACGTTTTAACGAAAGTAATATAAAGTTAAAACCGAACTGTTCACACTCGGATTACGTGTTATACACATGACATACTGTTTGTTATTGAAATTGATTACAAACAAAGTGCAAACATGTCTATGTCACAGAAATAATGCACTTGTGCTGCGTTTTCGTTATTAATAAACGATTCAGTGCTCCAACTTTCCTGCTGTTGGATCTGATGCGAAAAAGATAACGTACATTGGCAACATTCGAAAAATAAGATAACCTTTGACATAGTTGGACATCAGTAGGTAAAAATGAGTGTTTTTCTTTCAGTATCGCATTGTAATGGGCAAACTAAGCTATGGAAGATTGCACTACTAGTTCTCAATGGTCAGTATAATTCTACTGATACTAAGAATTTATGAACGTCGAAACTTGAAGCCTTATGTTTGAAACAACGATCAATCCCTAGACACACATTATAAAATAATAAATAACATGTGTCGAACATTTAATTCAATAACATGATTTTTATTTACAGAACCGAACTCTTTAATCGTAATAAAAATAAGAAATAAGTCAGGTACTTCTCCTAGCTACGGATGAAGCTACCTTTTCAAGCTTATTGGCAACGTTTCGAAGGTTTATTGCTTCAAAACGCTGGCCATTTAAGAGAAATAAATATTTTTAAGCAACAAATGACCAAAAAAGTCATCTCTTAATACAAAAAACAAAAATGGTTGTACCAGTTTTGTTTTATTATGAATACATGGCTACTTAGATGTAAAACTGCTGTTGTTGAACAGCTTGTCAATTGACACACGCTTAAAAATAGTTACTCAAAAATGAGTAAGATCTCACTCATCTACAGAAAAAGTGGAACAACTCTAATTTAGAGTAACTCCGAAGTTACTCAAATTTGAGTTCTTCCACTGGAAACGATATTTGGGTAAAATCTACTCATTTACTGACTAATACTTTATTTGTACATGTACCAAAAATAGAGTAACTATCACTCAAATTTTGAGTGAAATTTTATTTCACATATACCAAATTTGCTAAAAAA
Source organism: Malaya genurostris (assembly GCF_030247185.1). Lineage (NCBI taxonomy): Eukaryota > Metazoa > Arthropoda > Insecta > Diptera > Culicidae > Malaya > Malaya genurostris. The sequence goes on along the minus strand of NC_080572.1, from coordinate 231,063,080 downwards.
AATTGCTCCTTTTCTGAGTGTATTGTATTAAAATATTAAGTAATTGAACTCAATACTATATCAAGTGGTGGTTGCTTGGAGTAGTGTGTCAATCGAAAATTAACATACATGTCATTTACGCTCAGGCACCAATCATACACTTATTCCACAGACTAACAGACATGACAGTATGAGTTAATTCTTATAAAAATCATTTTTAGTGATGCACTAGTTCCACCTATATTGTACTGCGCGAACTATTTACTATCGGTACACCCCTTGTGTTACGTAAAAGTTTTTTTTACTAGTTGGTTTCCCCTGGTTTGTCAACACCGATCAGCTGCTTGCAGGGTTGCCAGATTTCATCATAATATTTGATAATGAATCGTCACAATAAATTATTGGATTACGTTGATAATATATTTAACTTTTTTAGCGATGTTGAAAGGTAAAAATTTATTTTACTCAACGTTGTTCATCTAGACTATTTTTGATTGTGCTGGTAGTTTTCACCCGAAATTAAGTGACGGCAGACCAGAAGAAAGTAAATATTGTAACAAAACGGGTTCGATTCTGTATTGCGTTGTAGGATGAGAAGTAGGCACAATTCTGTATATAGTTTTGGCAATATGTAATTAATCTGTATCCTGCATGAAATTCGCATGGAGGTATACAAATCAATACAGTACAGGTAATTCTGTATGAATGGCAACTCGGTTGGTAAATGAAAAAAATAAACACAGTCAAGATGACAGACAGGATGTATTTGATAGGGTAACGTGGCGCCATCATGACATATGCGAGTACTGTCCCAACTAAAGGAATATTCGAAATGACCGTTTATATGGTTAAAGAATCTAATTTGAGTGTCCTGTCTGTTAGTCTGTGCTTATTCCTCATAAATGACATTTGAGCATATTCGGTTCCATTCTAAAGCACAACACGGAGTTTATCATTCCGGTTTTTGCAGACACAATACCGTTTGTGTTAAGCGACTCATCCTCGAAATACGCGACCTCACTAACAAAATATACAACCTGTTGCTACAAATGGTTATTACAACGTTTAGACTGATCTTGCGAATAGTAACAAAAAAACGAGTTATTGCGTTAAACTCAAATTTAGAGTAGGAGTTACTCAACATCATTGATGATAACTACTCAATTTTTGACGTTTCCATGTATCATTTGAAAATGAGTAACTAGTACTCAAACTCTGAGTAACTTTTTCTAAGCGTGCATAGTCGTAAAGTGACGGAAAATGCTAACAGGGTTGTGCTTTACTGACAATTATATCATGTTATTTCGGGAAAACCTGTTTTAATGTGACGTTTCTGAATATGAAATAACGCAAAAGTAAAACATGTTATTTCGCTTAAAACATGAAATCAGAGTTAAAACTTGTTTTAACTCATAGTGTGAACATAGTATAAACCAGCGATGCGACCATGGGATAAGATGAATCCAAGAATGATAAGTAGGATTAATCAATAAAATGCTCCCCAACGACGACAGTAAAGTATTGTGGACCTGGAAGGGTTTTTGGGCCCTCTTTTACATAAGTCTCATCTTCCATCAAAACGCATGCATCCGGACACTGCAAAAGACGCGAATACAATTTCTCGGCCCCTTGTTACTGCTCGCTTCTTCTGTTCTACACTTTGTTTCGAGATTTTATGCTTCTTGTGGGTCTTCAGGTGATTTTCGCTGGTTCATTTCGACACTCGTTCCTGCTTTTTTTTTTTGCCAAATCACGTATTGACATTGTTTTGTTTTTCATGATTAGAGATACCACTTTTTGGTCCAGTTTCGGGTTGAAAAACCCGGATTTTCTGCTTCTTTCTGGTAGCTCATCCAAAGAATAGTGTTCCCCAAACTTATTAATGATGGTTCTAACACTGGCATGATGAATTCCAAAACGCTTCGTCAATTTTCGCAAAGTAATACCCTTCTCACTTAGCCATGTGTCCAGAACCTTAATTTTCACTTCCTTTTCAATACGCGACATTTTGAAAACGCATAATTCCAACCACACAAACAAGAAAACAAACGAAAGCTGACAACATGCTGTGATCTGAGCATAAAAACCATCACAAATACATGCGTACAACACAAATGTATGTGGATAACTTATTACTGCCGAAACCGGATTCTAAGGACCGGTGTACCCGAAGTTGCTTCGTACGGTCAGAAATAGATATGACTTACAAATTGGAACAGTTTTGAGCCTAATTAAAAAAAAACTCTTATGTTTCACCACTGTAAATGACGGTATAAAACTTTTTGACATTCCGGAACCGAAATTTATTCAGAAAATTATAAATACAACATATTGTCCCCTTCAAAATACTCTTCATCGATTGCAACACACTTATGCCAGCGCTTGATCCATTCCTCGAAACATTATTTTATATTCAGTTTTCGGTATGGTTATCAGTGCCATCTGCGATTTTTCCATAATCTCATCTCGGGTGCTGAAACGCGTTCCACGGAGCGATTTCTTGAGTCAATCAAATACGAAAAAGTTGCAGGGAGCCAAATCAGATGAGATTGGTGGTTACGGAATGGTAATCGTTCGGTTTTAACCAAATGTTCACGGATAACGAAGGCATTGTGTGACGGTACGTTATAGTGATGCTGACCTTGTGGAAGGATTTCATGATACACAACACTCTTTCAATCGATGAAAACTGTGAACATCGCCTTCTTTTTCTCTCATCATCATTCACAGACTCAAGGCTACTTCTAAAACGTTCGTGTCCCAGATAAACGACCGGTTTCTTCAGAGTATCGTTTCCGAAACACTCTTCTAACATTTGCAATGTCGTCGCATCATTGAAACCGTTTCTAACGCAAAATTTAATGCAAACTCGTTGTTGCAAATTCAATTCAATTTTGAAAATTGTACAAATTCGAGGACACGCACAATCGCATATGTACCCGATACAGCGTAACTTTTACAAATGTCCAGCTATCAAGCTGAAAATTTGATAGAATATCAATGACAGATGTGGCAACCTAAAATAAATCTAATAGGGTGACTGAGAGCGCCACACGGTGGTGATTCCGGGAGCTTTTTTATTACGGTAGTAATTTCACAGAACCTCTGTTAAAAAAAATACTATGGCCCTTCTTTATCTGTTTTCCTCTTCGCAGTATCCAATGTTAATTCATGTTCGATTTCCATTCCTCTGAATTCTGCTTTAGATCTCAAATTATAAGGTTTTTGTTACTTGTAAAAATAACACATAATTTCTACAAAAATTCTGCGCTTTAAAATCGTTTAGTCGGTAAAAGTGCAGAAAACCTCCGAAAATTCACAAGACATTGGTTAAAATAATTTGTAGGATCGTCAAAAACAAAAAGTGATTGCAAGTTTGACACTGAATATTGGTTTATGGGAAGGATTTTTTCTCTTTTTCTGTGCTCAAAAAATAATTACTTGAACATTCCACAATGACTATTGCAGTTAAAAAATAAGGGAAACACTAAAAAATTCGTTTAGAAAACTTGCATTGATTGTTACAATAAATCAAGAATAAATAATGGAACCATTAAAATAACATGCCGTCAAACAAACTTCAAATTATTTCCAACGATACAAGATTTGTGTGGTTTTTTTCCTTCTTCAGACCGAACGTAAACTTTTTCTACAACTCATCGCCGAAAATGATGGAGGGGGAAGGTTTGTTGGGTTGTCCGCAGGTGGCATGCACGGATTCACCCAACGACATGCTATATTTTATGACACTTCCAGCGCGCAAAGTTTCATCTCCTGGCACACTGTGAAAAGACGAACAGCTCCCACAATCAATCTCGGCATTGGACTAGAAAACCTGGCAGCGGCATCAGACGAGAGGTTCTTAGATGAAATGAAAGAAGGCAGTGAAAGACGATGGGGAATAATCCGAATGCGCACTCAAAGGCACAATTTTCAAATGTGAACGATGTTTGATTCAGTAAAAGAATTATACTGTTGCTTGTGCCTTCTATACAGAGTCGTATTAAATCCGATCCTTCGGAAAGCGACTGTAGCTTCCAACACAGACACACACACAAGTCGATTGTTACAAATTGTGGAATGTCTTTTCACGGATCTCTGTCATCTTCTTGGCCCATCTATACAACCGGCAGCGTAAAAAGAATTGCCATCCTTGTCCCCATTCCATTCCATTCCATTCTCGAGTGAACGTCTATATGTCTCAATATTTTGAGACATGATTTATGATTTCCACGCGGTTGAAATTTGAATAACATTCCAACTGTTCCATTTCCCTAGATGTATGATTGAACAACATGTGACGCTGATGATGGAATCGTGTACTCAAGTTGTACCTATCGGTTGGTTGATCAGGATTCTACAATTGTGAATTGAGTTTGTTTACTATTGAAATGATTCTTTTAGTTTGGGAAAAACAACCGGACGATTATAAAATAGTTCCCTTAATTTCGTATCCAAGTGTTTCGAAATCATAACGCAAAGTTCAGAGAAGGATATTCGTAACCGTATGAAGATGTGAGATCAATTATCACACTTTCCGGTTTGTATTTATCAAAGACCCCGAAATTGAACACTTTTATCGATTGCTTTGAAACATTTTATTCATCCATTTATTTTTTTACGTTTTATAAAACTCAATGAATAAAGGTTGTCGTTTTTTAAAAAGACATTTTTGAGTGGCAAAAGCTTCCTTCCGATTAAGGAGTGTATCGAAAATAAGCTATCCACAAATTTTTCTTTCAAATTATGATAAAAAATGATATTTTATTCAAACTAAAAATTGATGCTTTATCGTGCGAGGTGAAACTTGAGCCTAATGAAAACCGGACGAAATTTAAGTTATTCCTTCACGAATTTTCGAACTTTTGATCGAACACTCTTCATCAAGTTCCGGACAAGTGTTGCATCGCATTTTTTGACGGTTGAGCCCACGTTTTGTTGAACTCCGGCATGTTCCAGCTGCCTTACCAGTCTTCTTGAAGACCTCTTCACGATTGTCCAGTATCGTTCGATGGGACGAAGCTGAGAGCAATTTGGTGGATTGATAATTTTCTCAACGAAATTTATACCCTTTTCCGCAAGCCAATTGAGAGTGGTTTTGGCATAGTGAGCCGACGCTAAATCCGACCAAAACAGTGGAGGTGTACTATGCTTTTTATATAAAGGCAGCAATCTCGTCTGGAGACACTCAGATCGATAGATTTCTGCATTTATAGTTCCGGTAGTGTAAAATATGGTTGACTTCAAACTACAGGAACATATTGCTTGCCATACCGGTACCTTCCGACCGAATTTCTCCATTTGAATCGACCTGTTCGCATCGCTCACATCCTCCCCAACGACGACAGTAAAGTATTGTGGACCTGGAAAGGTGTTTGAGTCCTCCTTTACGTAAGTCTCATCATCCATCAAAACTCATGTATCCGGACACTGCAAAAGACGCGAATACAATTTCCGGGCCCTTGTTGCTGCTCGTTGCTTGTTCTTCTGTTCTACACTTTATTTCGAGATTTTCTACTTCCTGTAGGTCTTCAGATGATTTCGCCTCTTGATACGCTGGATTATTCCGACACTCGTTCCTGATTTTTTGGCCAAATCACGTATTTACATTGATTTGTTCTTCATGATTAGAGATACCACTTTCTGGTCCAGTTTCGGGTTACAAGAACCGGGTTTCCTGCCTCTTCCTGGTAGCTCATCCAAATAATAATGATGATTTTAACACTAGCATGATGAATTCCAAACCGCTTCGCCAATTTTTGCATAGTCACTCACTTAGCCATGTGTCCAGAACCATAATTTTCACTTCCTTTTCAATACGCGACATTTTGAAAACGCAGAGTTTCAACCGCACACACAAGTAAACAAACGAAAGCTGACAGCCAAACGCACAGCATGCTGTGATCTGACCATAACAAACCATCACAAATACTTGCGTACAACACAAATGTATGTGGATAGCTTATTTTCGATACACTCCTTACACCGTGGTTTCAAGAGTTTCGTGGGGATCGAAACAGATGTCACAAAGGATCAATACTGAACGCACACTCAATCGTTTGAGCTAGATTTTTGTAAACAAGAAAGACATTCTGCCCCTGGAAGCCGTACATGCTTATTCCGGGAAAGGAAGGTGAACGCGAGCGCACTTCAGAAGCATATTTGGCAAGGCTGGTGCTGATTCGGTAGGACGTTTTGTTTCGATTGGCAACTGTTGAAGAACACAGTAAAAATATCTGAAAATTCTGAATCTGTGTTTGACATAATTGTCCATTAAATGTTACATAAATTTCCGAAAAAATTTTCATTTTAATATTACGTTATCGATTTTCTAAGCAGCGTGAACTTTAAATAGATAAAACTCATTTTTCTATCTATCAACTGTATTTTCCGCCAAGACTGATTGAGATTTACATGTTTAGCACGTAATATTCACTTACCGCTTTCTCAACTAGTCAACTCTCCACTACACACTTAGAAAAAATTACATCTTAATAGATGCACATAAATGGAGCGTCGCCAATTCACTTGCATTCACAATACAAAGGATGTAAAGATAAGTCATATCATTAACTTCAGAGTTAATTTAACTGAAGCTTACATCGATACAGATGCAAAATTTATATTTACATGTTAGTAGACGTAATATTGTATCATCACCGAAGAAATTACGGCATACTTGAATTTATGTCAAGTGTAGACTAACTACTACGATTGTATGAATTAAGATATACCATTTACCTGGTCAAATCACATGTAAAATTCTACGGCTGCTCGGCCATCCATGGAAGTTGTCCATCAATGTCAACTTCCCTTTCTGAGCAGCCTAGATAGCCGTGTAGTGTCGGTAGCGGTTTCCCAGCTGGCTAAGAATAATGCTACGGTTCACCTGTACCGGTGGTATAAGTCCACCAAACAGGTAAGCCGTGTGACATCCGGCGGAATTATTTTCTACCAAGAATTGATCCACTGGTTTCCTGTTCCATGTCGTAAAAGGCCACAAAAATAGGAACTCTTAAGTCAAGGTGTATTTCCGTGCCGAGGACTGAATGGCTGCAGGAGGTTAAACAACGCAGTCGTGAACGGAATATCTTGGAACCTAGTCGCTGATGGTTTGTTAAGGAAACTTAATAACCTTGGATCTCCGACTTATGGTTTTGCCGACGATTATCATATATTGATGACCGGTATAAGCATTATCACTCTCTTTGATTTAATGCAGCAAGCCCTGCGATCCGTTCAACAATTATGTGTTATCAGGTTAGATTATCTGTAAATCCGGGTAAAACATCAATGGTGCTTTTCACTTATCGTAGGATAATCACAGGAGCTCGTCCGTTGCAGTTCTTTGGTTCAGAGGTCACTGTGGTCGATCAAGTTAAATACGTCGGGGTTATTCTTGACTCAGAACTGAATTGGTCTGCTCACATTGACTTCAGGATTAAACGAGCTTGCATGGCTTTCCGCCAACGCAGACGAGCTTTTGGAAAATCATGGGGACTCAAATCCAGATACATTCATTGGATCTACACAACTATTGTTAGACCAATTTTAGCATATGCTCGTCTTGTATGGTGGCAGAAAGGAGAAGTCGCGACAGTTCAGTCAAAGCTAAATCATCTCCAAAGGATGGTCCTAATAACGATGACAGGAGCATTCACGACAACTCCAACTGCTGCTCTAGAGGCGCTACTGTGCATTAAACCACTACACGTGTTCCTAAAACAAGAAGCATTATCTTGTGCATACCGTCTTAAGGTTACAGGGCTTTGGAACAGTAACCCTATAAACTATGCTACTAGCCACACTCGCTTGTGGTCTCAAATGGTTACCTGGGATGAGTATTTATTTACTCGCTCCTAGTGTCCTAACTCTAACATGCAGTTTTCCTTTCAAAACATTCAATGTAAGCTATCCTCTTCGTGAGGAATGGTTGTCTGGTTATTTGGAACGACAGCTTGTTGAACACATAGTTTGTTATACGGACGGTTCTCTGTTGAATGGTCGTGCTGGTGCTGGTGTCTACTGTCGTGAAATGAAGCTGGAGCAGTCTCATTCACTTGGTAGATACTATACTGTGTTCCAAGCAGAAATCTACGCGATTCTGTGTGGAATACAATCGGCAATGATGAGTTGGCTAGAGCGTGTGCAACGAATGATTTCGTTGGTCCGGAACCAGCTTTACCACTTTCAACTAGTTGGATAAAGCACAAGATTCGTTCTTGGGCTGCATCCAAACATGCCAACAAAAGGATATTCTCTCGTTTCTCACCCAATGTAATAAGGAACTATAGTCAGAAGGGTTCATTATTCTTCTTGTAGTGAATAAATCCTTTCTGTATTCACCTTAAATAGGGTTTAGCAGATTGTTTGGCATTCTTTAGGGGGTACCGAATTTACTTCTGCTCGTACTTGCTGCGAATCGTTCTGCATTCTTCCGTGAGTGCAGAATGGTAACACATTTGTAAGATCTCTAAATTTTCTCGGGGGTTGGAGGTTTTATTAACTGTGCATCAGAAAGAACGCACATAGTAACAAACCTAAATAGGTTTTACAGCAGACTGTTCGGAACCTCGTAGAGGTTCAGAATTTACTTCTGCTTCCACTAAATGTGATCCCCAGCAGATTGTTCAGCATCCCTTAGGGGTGCAGAATTTACTTCTGCTTTTTTTGTGTTTTTGTGTCGTCAATTTTCCCCATCCTAGTCCAAACCTTACCATTTCCCTTCAATCCTTCCCTCTTATATATCGGGAAAATGATGCTAAAACAAATTGATGGTAAGGCACAAATCTCCAAATATCAATGGGAACGTGTCACTTGAGCCAATTTAATTTTTCGACATTGAACAGTAGAATATTCATAGCCAATTATTTTTTCGACATTGAACAGTAGAATATTCACATTAAGTGAATATAAAAATGGCAGTTTAACGTTAAAAATTGAGACTATGAAATTTGTGGAATATTCTCACACAGTTGATCAGTCAAATAACTTCGCTAAACAATATCCAAATCTAAACCACGTTCTTTCAGTGGATTTCACTGATTCTTCTAGGACCTCTGTTACAGATTCCGTAGAAAAATCCACTGCTCTTGTTTTCTTTTATCTATCTTTTAAGAATATTCATATTCGAAGACGAATCCAAGCATTAGCATTTGAGACCGCCCGTGTGTTGTTACTCCGTTATTGATCAGAATCAATTAAGCTTGCAAAATGTTTTCCTGAAACAACTTGCTTGGGAATAGCACGTAGATTCACATTGTGTAAACTGCATTGATCCTTGCATGCTGATCAATACCGACGCCGGCCACGTCTGAATGCAAATCTACTTGGGAAGGAACGATTGTTAGTTTAATGCACATTGCTACTAGAAACCGAGGAATCCTTTGCATTTCCACATGCATCACAGGAAGGGGTTGTTTGTTAGTAAAATTTCGAATCACGTGTTTATTGCTCTGGGTAGCCGACTATCGAGAATACGTTGTAATTTTATCGCGTTTTGTATTAACATGTGTTTCCTACTAAAATACGAGATTTCTTCCAAAAACTCGTAAAACTTCGGACAGCCAGCTGTCGAGAACTTCACTATCAATTCATACAGTTAATTCATTTGTTGTTTTTTTCCAATAGACAGTCGTAATACTGGTAAGATATCATTCGATCATCATCAATCGAGTAACAACGCTTCACGCGATACGAAGAACGGTCCTAAGGACTGTACCAGAAAGTATGGACGCAACCAAAAACCGCTGTCATTTCGCAATGGTTAAGAATCTGTAAATTTTTATGGCTGCGTCCTGTTGTATACATCCTTTTCTAACCACTTGTGCAGTTATTCGTTTTCATTAGTTTGTTTCGAAATGCGTGGATTTTCAGCAGAACAACGTCGAAAAATTGTGTACAAATGGTGCACAGAACGCGGACTGTCACTGAGAAAGATAGCAAAAATGGAAGGAGTAACTGAAAAACCCGTGCGAAATGCAATCAGGAAGTTCGGTGAGGATAACACCTTTGAGGATAAACCGAAAACGGGTCGAAAAAAAGGTCCTGCTAACCCTCAGTTGGATAAACGTAAACTGAAGGCGTTCGAGCAAAAGAAGGAGGTTTCAGTTCGGGATGTGACCAATAAAGTGGGCACTTCGAAGTCAAATGTTCTTCGTGCTAAAGAACGTTTGAATCTTCGAACCTATTAAAAGCAGAAACAACCAAAACGTAGTCCGAAACAAGAAGCATCGATCAGGCCCAGGGTTCGAAAGCTGTACAATACGACTCTTGCTGGAAACTTGAACTGCATAATCATGGACGACGAAACCTACATGAAACTCGATTACAAATCCTTGCCGGGACCACAATATTATACGGTGCGAGAAGGGCAAGTGTTAAACCAGTCCGAGACATCGATCGAAGTCGAAAGATTCGGTAAGAAAGCTATGGTCTGGCAAGTAATTTGTAGCTACGGTAAGATTTCGAAACCCTTCATCACCACTGCTTCAATGAACAGCGAAATATACATCGAGGAATGTTTACAAAAACGACTTCTACCCATGATTCGAAGCCACTAGGATCCTGTTGTCTTCTGGCAAGATCTTGCTTCTTGCCACTACTCGAAATCAACGGTAGAATGGTATACTACCAAAAATGTCACTTTCGTCCCAAAAGACATGAATCCACCAAATTGCCCACAACTTCGACCAATTGAGGAATTTTGGACATTAACAAAGGCACATCTTAGGAAACATGTCTCGGCAGCCGAAACCATTCAACAGTTCGAAAAAGATTGGAAAAAAGTGTCAAAACTTGTCGCCAAGAAGTCTGTACGGAATTTAATGAGGAACGCCAGCTAGCCTACAATGGCTAAGTAGCAAATGTTGAGAATAATATTCTGGTCTAATATTTTCAGTATCTATATATATATATATATATATATATATATATATATATATATATATATATATATATATATATATATATATATATATATATATATATATATATATATATATATATATATATATATATATATATATATATATATATATATATATATATATATATATATATATATATATATATATATATATATATATATATATATATATATATATATATATATATATATATATATATATATATATATATATATATATATATATATATATATATATATATATATATAAATGCATAGATCATTCTTTGTAATCGCATCACGTAAGAACGGATGGACGGGTTCGCGCAACAAAAAAAATTAGGAAACTTGCCGGAAAAGTGGGAAAAATCCATATTGTTGATTTGTATGAACAAAGGAATTTTCCGTTGAAAAAGTCGTCAATGATTACTAGATCTACGATTGATGTTTGGCACGCAACGAGATGCTCAGTATTTCGTCGTTAAAAAAAGGAATACTACACGGAACCACCCGCGATCCCATTTCAACCAGAATATTAGTTGATTTTCTGAATTCGATTGGTTAAAATTTGGTACAACTAATCGATTGTTGTTTTAACTAAACTGTCATTTTTGTTTTTCGATTAGCAGAAACGATGGTTGAAACAACTAATTCAACTGTTTGAAAAAAAAAATGCTGTCAATTAGTGAGGACACATACCTTTCAATTTCAACAAATATTTTAGTTGAAATAACTGGTGTTGTTATTGAAACAAAATTCTGTTAGTTGAAAAATAAATCGGTTTTATTTGTTTGTTTGTTTTGAGATCAGTAAAGATCTAAATTCTAAAAAAAATACTTCTGATTCGATCGGAAATGATTGATGTAGAAAAACGTTTTTATTCAGCAAAAGTGCCCGGAGGGGCGAATAAATTAGCGAAATTAATAAATTTACCGAAAATGATGCCTTCAAACGGTTGAACTAAAGTTATGCACTGATAATTTTAGTCAATTTATATGAGCTTGGATGCATCAACCGCTGGGAATTGGAATTTTGCGACGGCAATTCAAACGTGCCATTCAATCGCAGCGCGTTCTGTGCGTTTGAAACCCTTCGCTCCTGTTACTTTTATAAATTAAATTCATGTCAAAAAGTGTTTTATTGCTAATGCATGAACATCTTCATCGGTATCCAACAGCTGGAAGTAAAATAGTCTGCTGGAAGTAAATCAATGATCGAATTTGAAGCATAATTTTTTTGTGCATACCTGAAAGATTACGAGATGATCATTCTTTAACATTTTCTAATTTGTCACCAAATCTTTTTCATCTTAAACAAGGTTAACTTTATCACAACACCGCTGTTAGATAAACACTTGTTATCACAAATTTCTCAAATCGAATGAACACAATTTCACCAAACGCTTTAACCATCGATGTTGTTTTCATTGACATTTTGAAGCGACGCGAACAGATTTCAACTAGAAAAGTGGTTGATTTTGCATTGCGATTATTGTATTGCTCTCAACTGTCTCCGGCATTTGACAGCATTCAAAACAACATATTTTTCAACTACTTGAATATATGCAAATCAAAAACCATTTTGGTTGAATCAAAAAGAAATTAGTTAAATCAACTATCGCAAAAATCAAAAACTGCGATATCGCAATTTTATGATCGAAGGGTTCTCCGTGTAGATCGTTGGAGAATTGTTTGGCGCGCAACGAGTAGTTTTGGGTGCAGACTTTACATGCATGCTTGATCCATAAGATTCGTCATTTTGAAACACGTGCTTTATAGCTCATTTGGCATGAGCTTTAATAGTGGAACGCATATGGCTATTCTAGCTTTACCGTAAGCAGGATCAAAAGTTCAGATATCGTTTACCAGTAGATGCATTGTGTGCAATGTCATCAATTAGATAAATAATGTTGGCCATCATGGGCGTGAGATGAATAAATCAATAATAGGATTCTGTTGTTAAAATAATGAGGTCAAATACAGGGACGGGTATAGCGTGATGGGTAAGTCGATACCTTTCACGCAGTTCATCTGGGTTTGATTCCCAGCCCCGAACATAGGGTCATAAAATCTTCCTGGCTCGAAGAAGCGAATGATCTTAAGTTTGAAACCTCTATAATCGAAACAAAAAAAGATTTTCCTTGCATTTAGCATGCTGAAGTTCGTTCAGCCATTTCGGGTAAATTTTCAAGGATTATTGGAATGCTATTCATGACATTTGTAAGCTGCTTGAGCCAAATCATTCCATTCTCCTAACGAATTTCCAAATTACCAAATGCTAATCATTAATATCATACATGAAGGAGAAGTTGTGGTATGTAAAAACCATTAGTTGTGTGATCTATTATTTTATGCATTAGTTTGAACGATAAGAAAAATAATGGTAGAATCACTCATCATGTTCACTCCGCTAGAACAGAAGAATTGCTCAGTTTTCTAAATAATTCATTCTGATATTGATTCTCAGGACCGAACTCAACGCCATTCGTTAATATTAGATCGAATACTAAGCAAAATTATGTGGTGGTTCGACTAATGAGACGGCTATTGATACAATTATTAAACGAATTCAGCGTTCCTGTTAAAGTTATTAATTTAAAGGGTAATTTGAACTTTCGAGTCAATCGAAAATTGATCCTGTGATTGCCATTCTACGAAATGCGAAATCATAGTGCGTCCATACTTTCTGGGACAGTCTTTAGACATTATCAACCTAACATTTCCTCGACATTCCCTAGCAATCGATATTTGACCTAAAATATGCACCTTTACCCCAATCCTACGTGACGACCGCAGTCTTGATTTTGACGTTTGATCATCGTGAGAACGAACAGCATCACCGATATCTCACCGCTCATCGGTCATGTTTTCAATTTCCAGTCCCCACAGGTCCCATTCCATCAAAAGCCATATAAACCTATACAAACACATCGTAATTCTGAGAGAGAAGACTGTTTCGACATCCTAGAAAATTTGTTCAAATTCGCCTTAAATTAATGTGCGAGAAAGAGAGTCCAGCAGGAGCGGAAGCCATCGGTTTTTCGCACGTCAGACAGTGCTGCACGGATTCGTTTCCTTCCGATAGGATCAGCCAACCAGTCGGCCAGCGGACATCGCGAAGAGCATACGGAATAGTTTTTCCCCCGGAGCTCCTACGAAGGGCGGACGGTATTCCAAGTCAAAAAAGTTGCCTTTCTGAATTCTTGTTCACAGGCCTGGACTGAGTTCATAGGCACCTGGAGTTTCGGTTAAGATTCGACATTCGTTAAATTCCGAACATGGATGTGAATATTCGGTTGCCGTGTTGGAAATAATGGACGAAAATATGGGATGGAACAAACTTAGTGTGTGTGTTCGAAGCTGTGGCAACGAAACGATGGCACCAATATCCTGTGTTGCGGTGGTCACTGTTTGCTAGGGGTGTGAATTTCGAAGCTATTCGCATGCTGATATCGATTGTGTGAAAAGCAGACAATTTTGTTTCGTGTGTTACTCACCCGCAACAACTACTCCCCGTCAACATTGAATTTGTTTCAGTTTTGTACCCCTCACCACTTCCCCAGTTCAGTTCTACCGTCGTGTTACCTCGCCCCTTGCCCGGGATCCAACGTACATTAATTCGCGGTCCTTCAGCTGGTCTACGCTCGTAATAAAGGAACTAGAAGAATTCGCGTGTCAACCAGTCCGTGCGTTTTCATCCTGCTATTTGCATGCTCTATGCGATGCGATGTGAGAGTAAGTGATGACTCTCTGGGGAGCACGAGAATAACAATTCAACGGAGAGAGCTTTCTCCGCGTGCAGATCTCGTTGGCTGAAACCAACTGCTACAGGATTGGTACAGAGTGGACGGGAAATTCTGTGATTTTCCTCGCAAAATCTGTGTTTTTGGATCACAGTGAGAATCCTCTCGCGGCTCACCAGGATATTCGCCTGTTTTCGGCTGACTCTTCGCCGTTTGCTGCTGCTCCCACTGCTGGTGCTGGTGTGTAACTGTTAAGGGCGGTTCCGCAGACTGGTAACTTTGCTCTGCACCGTTGCAGAAGTGATTTGTCTATTTTTACGGACTAGAACGGTCGAGACCTAGCGTGAAAAGGTGCTTATTCTAAGACGGAAGTGATCAGTGAACCGAAGTGCGTGTAATTCTGGTTGATGCAGCCGTTCCGGGTGAACAAATTCGGTTAATGTTCAAAGCCTGAAGTAGGCCGCTAGGTGAGTAGAGAAAATCCCATCCACCGTGCCGTGAGTTGTCCCCGGGGAAACAAACTTTCATCGGTGAATTTCGGGCACGGTTATAGACTTTCCCGGGATCGAAACGATCCGTTGAGTGAGCCTGTGAAGTAGTGCGTATTTCCAGCGTTCTTCGGTCATGATTCGGTGCAACGATTGCGAACATTTGTCAGTTCAAAATTGCTGGTCCTTGACGCAGCCCCGAAAATATCGATAAAAGATTGTGTGTGGACCACACAGAGACAGAAGAAGAGGGACATTGGGAGAGACAGAGTGCGACAGCCAAAGTGAAAAAAAGGCAGGGAGAGCGAAACGGAACTCGCTGAAGTGAAAGAGCGAAAATGCGTGTGTATGTGTATGTGTGCAAGTGAGAAGGAATTGCTAATGGGAAAGCTGCTGATTCTTTGAGCCCAGGCTGCGGCGAATCGGTGCCTCACCGGAGGACATCAGGGATCAGGGGAAGACAAGTGTGCCAATTCGGTTTTTTGTCTCACTCGTTGATACTACGGTTCCTCTCACCTAACATTTCGGGTTTGTTTTCATCCCTGTGGCCCACTAGAGCGCCAACTGCCAGCAGAGTTAGGTGGAGTACCACCCATCGCCACCCACTCGCTCACACGTTCGGTCGTTAGTTCGAATGGTGTTCTCTCATCCGCTCTGACTCTGATGTGTGCGACTAAGTGTTTATGCGAAAAACAGAGTGTAGTGCTAGGACGGCGAAAAAAGCAGAACCAGAAGAAAGCAAACAATGGAGAAAAGCGTGAAAAACTGCTGAAAATTACACAACTATAATTTGTGCTTGAGTTGCAACAAATACGACCGGAGAAGAAAAGAATCCTTTTATCCTCGCAAAAAACAAAACCCTTAGCCGACAGATAAATATCCCACTAAGAGTGCACAGAAGTGTTTGAGTGAGAGAAAAAAACGAAAATAGTACTACCAGAACTCCCGCAGTTGGAATTATTTTGAAGCACGAATCTAGTAAATCGGATGGAACAAAGTGAATAATTCCTCGCTCGTGACGAAACAAGGCAAAACAATCGCTCCAACACACAGAAACGCTAGTGTCCTTTGCAAAGAAAAAAGAAGATAGAACCTTACTGTTAGTGAAATCTAGTGTAAAATTTCTAGAACACGACGAGAAACCTTGAGTGCGAGTGGATTGTTGTTTGGTGAACTTCAAAGCAAATTCGCTTGCAGGCAAAGGGAAATTCGAGTGCAGTGTGCATGTAAAAAAAAATAAAATAGAAAAAAAGAAAAACCGGGTGCTACATTAGCAAACAAACGAAGGAGAAGAAAATACCGGAGATCCCGATCACATTTACTGATGGACTGGATGGTAGTGCGTTGCTTGAAAAGTTCATTTGTCAGGATCGGTGTGGCAACATAGTAGGCGGCCGATATTTACCGAGCCGAGCTTGCAGACAGGAATAAGAAAGGTAAGACTTTTCATTATGTTGTGGTGTGTTGTAGAGAGATGTGTCATTGTCTATTCGACCCCAGGTCTCGTTTATCGAAGCAGTCAGTACTGCTTCGGATTCTTTTCATTAGACGGAGTCAATATAGATCTCTTTGTAATTCTCGGACATGTAGACATAAAATTATCGGATGAACTTGCTTTCGTTTATTAGTTCAAATTATAGTTGTTTATTTACAATCTGATTTACAAATAACTTTCCCATGAAGCTCAAGATTTTACTACATTTCCAAGTATTAATCTAAATTAAAATACTTGCTATACTAGAGCTGAACAAAATTCGATTCATTTAATTGGAATTTGGATATTTATATAATTTGTTTTACTTTACGTCACTGTTAGAATCTATAGGGGAAGGTGTTCGGTTGCCGGCACCCCACTGTAAAATTTTGACAGAAAGCAGATAGCGTCATTCCGACAAATGTAATGTTCTTTTTGTGCCGAATGCTACAGCGAACAGACGCTTGTAGTTTTTGTTGCGCTCAAAACAAATTTGAATTGCGTGAAAATCAACACAAAAGTTTTCGCTGACTTTTTTAATAGTATCTTAAATAGAAAAGCATCAATCGAAAAGGTGAGTGGATTGAATATTTATGATGTGAAATCGATCTATTTCGTGATTTAATACCGGATGCTATCAAAATTTTCGCATCCAAAATTTTTTCGTAATTTTCAAAATGTTAACTGTTTTCGGTTACCGACATCCCATTTTTTTTTTCGACGAATCGTGGAAAATTGTCAGTGACATGCAAATTCTGCATGCCAAGTCTGCTAATTTGTCTGTAAATTAAGTTAACATGTTAAGACTTTTGAGAATTGGCGTGATCTTTTCGATTTTGCTAGCTAAACTTATTGTATTACTTGGCATCTCGGGTGATGTGCAACACGTGGCAAATTTGACGGCTTCAATAGATCCATCATATGAGCAAAAACTTTGGTTCTTTGCAGTTTTTACCTATATTTTTCCCATTTCTTGCAAAATTTCTTGAGGTGCCGGTAACCGAACACCTATTTTGAAATGGCCAAAAATTATCACTTTACTAAATTGCTAACAAAGTGTGTTCAATGGATTGAATCAACTTAGTTTCTAATTAAGTTGTTAGCTAGGAACTTTAGCTTTCCATTGATGTATATATGTCCGCATAATGTACACTTAGTCAGAAGATATAAGCCTTAAAGAAAAGGGTGCCGGTAACCGAACACTATCCCCTACTGTTAGAAAAAATCATGTAAATTTCAATCATTTGAGGCTGACATATTCCTGGGTGGCAAGTGACCAGGAAAAAGTCGTGAATTTGATTTCATCGGAATAAACCGAGAAAAAACCGGGAATTCTCGTGTAAAATCGGGGAAAATTATTATTAGCTCAAATATGAGTAACCATTTTCAGAATCATGATTTTTTATTCAACATGTGAAAAGTAGGTGACAATACCCAATTTAACGTTTGATCGAGAATCTCAGTAAAAGTATTACGGGTCCAACGCTGACCACTCCATTGGAAATTTAGACTCGTCTAACTATTTTTTAAGGGTTTGCGAGTTTTCTTAGCTGTTATCAATAACAGCACAATGAAATCTGATAGTGGAAAATAAGGATAATTTAAATGCCTTTGCTGGATTTTTGTTAGGTTTGAGAATAAATAAGGTTAGGTTTGAGAATAAAATACTCAAATCTACAAAATGGTTTGTTGGCAAAGTCTCAAGATGAAATTGGGAAAATCCTCAGTTATGTTATTAAAAATTCTTAGCAGCCTTCATGTTTTGAAGTTTTTAAGCCCTAATTATATCAAAATGGGGAGCATATTGATGTCTCTCACAAAATTGAAAAAAATGTCGACTTTTAATTTTTTTTCACCGTCTGCAGTGAGTATTTGATTTTCTTATTTGTCCTGTGGTGTGTGTGTTTGATTTGTTCAGTGAATGTAGGATTAATTTTCTTATTAAGGTGCTCAACTTTGGATTCCATAGTAGGATGTTTGCATGTTGATATTCATGTCGACGACGCACCAGTTGATGATTATCGATGATAGGAGAGTTAAATTTAGTTTGAGCTTTTGGAACCGATAGACTCCTAACTTCAATTATGCAATCATTTTAATAATATATTTCTTTTTTATCATTGTGGGAGATACAAGGCTCCACATTTTCCATACCGGACGAATCAGACTATGGTGCCCAAGTGATTACTAGTGTTCATTTGGGCACCATAGCCTAGTTCGTTCGGTATGGAAAATGTGGAGCTGTAGGTTCCCGCTCCTTTGTAACTAAAACGACACATTCCTTTACGGTAACCAGTTTGCAACGAAAGATACAAGTATCTCCTATTGCATATAATGATAGATGAACGTGACCAATCGGTTCGACAATCGAACCGATTTCGGTCGACGTCTTATTTACCATTAGTTGCTCGCGATCGATTTTTGCAGATTCTATATATTAATTATGTAATTAGTATTGAATACTGCGTCATACTTTCATTTACGATAATTCTGTATACTTTCTTTCATCATTGAGCCCCGGTGAACGACCAAAAAGGTTAAAGCCGGGGTAAAATAAATTATATAAACAAATTTCATCATAAAAAATGATGAAACTTCCTTTTTCGACCGGAATGTTCTCTCCCGGATGTATTTAGACACTTCAATGAGTGTAATAAGGATGGAGATAATTTACTCTGGATTACACTACTTTTCTCGTATTAAATAAAAATTTGTTAAAAGACCAAAAAAATTGCCCTTACATACATTACGCAATAATTGGTTTAAAAAAACACTTCATCAATGTAAAATAAGTTGTGCGGATTTACACTGATTTTTTTTTTGCTTCTATCGCCACGCCGATAGTAGATGGAATACAGAAAGTCAGCGCGCACGATCTGGCATCACTGAGAGCAACATTTAACATGCAACTAAATGACTAGGTTTGGAGATTTTGGACGATGTTGTCCACGCCGTTTGCGGCTTCCAAAGCTAGCAAAGAGGACATGATTCGGTCATCATATAACCAACTGCACATTGAAAAACGTGCTTAATCCACCTAGCAGTGAGATGATACCTTTTTTTTATCAATCCGCATGTGTTTTTCGCATGAATATTCTTCGGTTTTTCAGTTTTCATGACATTATTCTAATGGCAATTTGAGATTTTAATCACTCATTAATCGGATCGAATTTGAATCTAAAAGTGTAACAATCGATTAAACATTCCATGATATGTCGAAGTAATTTCCACTTTAGAGTTTGAGGTAATTTAAGGTACTTCCAGAGCCGGCATAATCCAAACCGATTCGTATGGCCATATGACGAATAAATTGCAATAGTTTTGAGTCCAACTTTAAAGCTTTTCGGGATTCTATATCGCTTTGAATTTTAAAAATTCATCATCCTACAATTCCAGAATCGGAAGTCAGAATTGGATAAAATTGGATTTATTTTAATTTGAAGTTTTGTTTCTGGAATTCGATTTGGCTTTTTTTGAGAAAACGATTGAGCTTTGAGAAACGATTCGATACTGGAACCGGAAATCAAAATTCGGTATAACGAAACGAAAACTGAATACAACCAAAAAAGAAATAAGTTTATTTGGTTATCGACTATCCAAATCTGCTAACCCGATAAACCTGATAAATTTATGTGAAATAGCCATTTTTATACCAATCACCCTGTATCTCCGAAACCGGAGTTGGATCTGACTGAAAAACAAGATGTTTTATAGAATCTTAAAACTTTTCATTTGAATCTTAGATGATTCTTAGATTTCATTTGAATCTTAGATCGGTTCAGCCATCTACGAGAAAAATGAATTACACAGTTTTAATTTCATTTCACATATCATCCTGTAGTTCCGGTCGGAACCAAACATAATTCAGGAACCTTATTTAGGAGCATACGACTTTTCATATGAATCTGAGTTTGTAGAAAACGGTTGAGTCATCTCCGAAAAAAATTGAGTGAAATTATTTGTCACACACGCATTTGCTGATCTCGACGAACTGATTCGAATGGTATATGGGTGTCATGTTCTTCTAGCATTTATTGCTGTACGTAGTTTAAAACAATATAATTATGGAATTTCTTTCAACTCGAAAATTCTGCCATCATCAGGTTTACACATGTCATATTCGAACGATTATGTTGCCAAAAACGAACCGTGCTAGAATCGGTCCGAGGCAAAATATCATGATGTACACAGTCTTTTGGGTACTTAGAAACAAATGTATGTAACAGTATACAAAATCGTTGTTTTATGTTGCTCCTAAGCATTTCTTTGCCAGACAGCGCTCAAAACTTCTACTGCTGGAATAGGGGAAAAAGTCGCTTACACAAAAATTTCGATATCTCCGTTAAAAATGGACGGATTTTAACAATCTACGGCTTGTTGGATAGCTATTACCTTGTGGAATCTAAGTATACATATTCTGTTTTCAAAGTCAATTGTGACAGATACTGTAAAAAAACTGAAAATTTTAACATAAAACTTCGTACAACTCAAAAAGTAAACATCTGATCTTAAAACCATTCAATAGCGTTCAGAGTGACGGGGAGACCTTTCATTTGCGACTAGTTTGATCAAAATCGGTCCAGCCATCTCTGAGATCTCGACCTTTTAGTTGACAATACACATACAGACACACACACACACACACACACATGGACATTTGCTCAGTTCGTTGAGCTGAATTGATTGGTATATGGCATTCGGCCCTCTAAATTTTGAGCGAATTCTCTACCTATTTTTTATATTTATCAAAAAAACCATTCAATTCCATTCAGTACAAATGTTGATTGATTGTAGAAGGATTTCTCATGAAAGATAAACTAGTTGGGCTATTTGGAAATAAAACTGGTTGGAATCCAGTGAAGAGTTAATTATGAAGAACTTGTACTTTCTTGACATTTTTCTGGTTATGACACGAGAGATGCTTACTTTTAGAACCCTATTAGAAAAAGACGTGGGGCTCAGTTTTTTTATGCTAAAGACTCTTAATTCTGGACCTGGAATTATGAAACCGAATGCTAGAACTGAATTCTTGGTCTGAATTCTGAAACTCAATTTTGATGCTAGATTCTGGAACTGAATTTTAAACCTGAACTGGGGTACTGAATTCTGAAAATGAGTTCTAGATCTAAATTTTGGCTCTGGATTGTTGAGCTAATCACTGAACCTGTGTTTTGGAATTGAATTCCAGGCCAGGATTCTAGTTCGGCACTGATTTCAGAATTTTAATCCTAGCACTGACCTCTGGACCTGAATTTTTATCTGCAGCTGAATTTTAGCTACAGAGTCCCGATCCAGGATTCAATTTTCAATTTCTGAATTCAGCTCCCAAATTCAGTTCTAGAATCCAAATCCGGAGCTTGGTTGAAAAATCTTCCGAATTCTAGTTCCGAAATTCAGCTTTTGGATTTCAGACTCTAGACCTGCGTTTTGGAACTAAATTCCCAATCAATGCAAAAAAAAAAGTTCTAAAATGCATTGATTGGAACTAAATTCCCAATCAATGCATTTTAGAACTGAATTCTGAAAATACAACTGAATTCTGGAACTGTATTCTGAAACTCATTTTCAGTTTTAGTTTCATAATTCCGATCCAAATCCAGAATGTATTTAGAATTTATTTCCAAAATTTAGTTCCGAAATCCAGGTCTATAAACCAGATCCTGTTCTCTGTTTTAAATTTCGGTTCCAAGATCCGGTTAAATTTGGTTTTAGTTCATGAATTCTGGAACTCGATTCTGCACAGAAAGAAAGATAAAAATGGTTTGTAGGACCAGCGCCCTATGCATTGAACCTCCAACCCGGGACAATGAAATTTACACGATATGTAAATCAATAGTAACATGGAATAGACATGAGTTGAATCGAATGTTCTTTTGAAAGCAAGGCTGGCTTTTATCGTATCAAAGAACGCTCACTAGCAACTCTTCACCCGATTGAATCAGTGCCATCAAAGAGAGACGGGTATCATCGCAGCAACAAAAACCCGGCATGGCTCATTTAAAATAGAATAGACACCAGTGCAAGAGCGAATTTCTCTCGATGACATTTCTGAGAATCAAAGGTTAGCACGCTGCTGTGGGGATCCTCTCTGAAGCAACAAACGGTCGCTTATTCTCGTTTCGCGATCCGTTTCTATATGGGCAGTTGATAATTGCGATAGAATCATTTTACTATTGCCGATTATTCTAATTATGTGCATATAACCTTTGTATAAGTTGTTTCTATGAAAATGTATGTGAATGCTCCACACAAGGGTTTCGAAATATTGCAACCTAGTATGAGAATCATCAAGTCGAATAATCGATTCGATTTTCTGCTATAATTGTCAACTTGCGATTCTCTCTTGGTAAATTCCACACAGCACCAATCATTATCAAACTGTAATTTTTTTTAAGGACCGTGAAATACTCAGAGTATGAAGTGGAACGAAGAAATGTAGAAAAATTCTCTCGCGGTTCATGCATTGAGAGACTCGAGTTATTGTAGAATCTTCTACCGGATTGAAAATGTTGTATACAATATTGATAAATATCGAGCAGCTTCTATCAAATTTTCGGCAATCATCAACACTGTTAAAAAGCCATTCATTGAATTTTCAATTAATAGAACTGTATCTTTCAATTAACGCTAAGTGTTTCAATTAAATTATATTGAAACTTACAGAATTGTAGAGTAACTTTATGTTTAATTGCCTTTTCCGAGTATGTGCATGAAAACAGATGTAAATTCACAAAATATGTTTATCTGTGTTTATCTGATATGATCTTAATTATACATGAAATTTCAATAGTTTTAAACTGAATCCCTGAACAGTCATTCATTGCATCGAATGTTCTAATCTCTTCAAACAACCTTCAATTATGTGTTTCACGTCAGCACTCTTAGAACGTCAATACTATTGAGAAAAAAGCACAACCAAACATAAACAAACTATGATTTCTTAAACTTCGACGGCGGGTGTTTCTTCCCACGCCGAGATAAAAGTAGTAGGTGCCCTATTTATTACCGGTATTGAATTTCGCTTGAACTTTCATCATGGCAAAGTTTTCGTATACGTGATCTTTCTGGTATGAAAAATATTGTTGGTCAAAGTGAAACCACATAGGACATAGCACATAGGAATATGATGTTAAAGAAAAAGTGAAACTTGAGAGATCCGCCCACACATTTTTATATACACGATTCGGTAAAAGACTGTCTCAAAAATTTAGACCTCTAGTAGTGAAATTGGAACTGATTTGAAAACTTCTACCTTATACACCCAAACCTCCATTTACGAACCTTATATATGTATGTATGTATGCTTACACACTGACTCGTTTTCGTATATGTGTATATATTTATATATATAAATGATCGCTTTTACATCACCAATATTTATATGTATTAAGAAATACAAATATTTGCACACATGCGTACATATATTAATACATATATACATATATAAGTAACGTAAATGGAGCTTTGGGTGTACTATTAAACAACATTGCTTTTGTTTTTTGAGGTATTATGAATAATTTAGGGGTTTTTATTACTCAAGGTAACCGGTTTGGGCTAAGTGCGCACACACGGAAATAAATCCATTACCGTAGTTAAACGTTGGAAAATCCTAAAACTAATTATTTTAACTTTTCCTGACGTCATGATAAGTGTTCATGATTTTATGATCAAAAGGATCCAAATCAAGAGCAATAATTCTTCTCCCATGAAAAACAATCCGGAAAAAGCGTTATTTGAGGAATGTATTTCATTCAAAACTTGTAGCTTCTGTTCTCCACCTGTATGTCACTTGGAATCTTCAGAATGCGGTGATAATTTGAAAGATTTTGTAACAGATTATTGGTAATACGAAAAGCATACACGGATAACAGTCTATTACCGGTACCATAATTTTTTAATAAAAATCATGAAATTTCACAAGCAAAATGATTGCAAATTTCCATGAAAGATGTGTTATTGTGCATGATACCAATCATTTGCTCATGAAATCATGACTTATTATTCATGATAAACGTGATTCATGATTTCATGATTTTTTATCATGGTATTGGCATTGGATTTTAACCCGTGTACAGTAAAAAAAGCAAACATTGAGCTCGGTTACGTCGTTAATTTGGCAAACAGCAAAGTTAAGCTATGCCCCCCAATATTTTGGCAACTGGAATATGTAACTATTAGGAAATTTGCTAGAAATATTTTATGATATAACACTTTTCCTGTTATCCCCGTAGTTCGTCTCCGGAATCCTTCATATTTCTTAACTAAGTTACTAAAACTTTTAAACGAATTTACTACAATGTGAAATGTGCCATTCTTTACCACTTACGAATATTGGTTATCACTGGAATAGTAGGGAAAATGTTTGTGATTTTGACTTAGTTGCTTCTTATTTGCCTTAATCTCTCCGTTTCCTTTATAAAAATGCTTTACATATTGCAAAGTTCAATGATTAGTAGTAATAATTTTTTGTGCCCCTCCAATATTTCATGGAACTTGTCGCCACTGATAATAAGATATCATATTAAAATAATTAATATTTCGACTTACGTTTTCGTTTGTTAAAATCATGCATTTTTTTATTTTAAAGAGTAAAATGATTGCATTCAAAATAATGCAGAAGGTTGTTTCTGATACATTTTCCTTAGATTTATATATTTTTTTATCAATTAAAATTGCTCACATTTGAAAAATTCCAATTATTTACATACCACTATCAAGCTCTGGTATATTACTTTCTACAGTATCCAATGATTCGGTGTCCTTTCAGTCCGGTCAAGGTAGAGATATCCTACATCAAATATTTTTCATATAGAACACGTGTTACAAGAAAGCAAACTTCAACGCAATGAATCAGTTCCTATTTTCACTAAACTTGTAGACTATTTTATCAAACAATGATGGAAACTATGCGGCTGCATCATTGACAAATATAATCTCATATTCTTTTGATCAGTTCGTACCTAAAAGAAAATGTCATAAACCAGTTTACCCTCCTTGGTCTAATCCAACCATTAAGCAATTAAACAGCGCTAAGAGATCTGTCTTGAAAAAACTCACGAAGCGGCCAACTCTACATCTGAGGTCTCATTATGTATATCTTAATAATCGATATTAACGTCTGAACAGATCATTATATAACACCCACTTTCTTCGAGTTCAAAGTAATTTAAAGAAAAACCCAAAGAGCTTTTGGTGTCACGTTAATGGACAACGTAAAGAAACAGGACTGCCTACTCATAGGTCGCTCGGAGAGGTTCAATCATCCACCTTGCCTGATACCTGCAACTTATTTCGAAGGCACTTCAGTAGCGTTTTCTCCGATGAAATCCTCAGCAGTTCCAAAGTATCTAGAGCGATAAACAACGTTCCTCTTCGTATCCCTGCTGGACCACACCCTACTTTTACACCGACTATGATAAGTAAGGCATGCTTTAAGGGGCGGGTAGGGTCTAACACTTTTGAAAAATCATTTATTATTTTCTTTGTATTTTCTCATAGTAAAACATTTCAAGAATATTCTGTGCAATTTTCAAGCCTATCGAAGAAAAACTCGGCAAGTTATGGGCCTTTATTTTTGCTTATCTCAAACTGCGAAGTAGTAAGAGGCGCACAGGCCCAAGATTTCTGCTTCAAAACATTCTTGAAATGTTTCATTATAAAAGAATACAAAAGAAAAAATATGATTTTGTGAAAATGTTAGACCCTACGGGCTCCCTTGAGTAATAAATTGTTTCCAATGATTTTATAGACACAAAACTTTGAACGCGTTTTTCTCGAAAGCAGGTTTTGAAAGTCCGTGTCCATCGTCATTCAAAAACTACTGAACCAATTTTTTTCAAATTTTGCACTCACTTTCTACACATAAAAACCAGACCCCAACGTTTTCCTTTTCCTTGTTTGTTACTTTGGGGAGGTTTTACAGCTACAAAATGGCGAATTTTTTTCGTGAAAAATCGTAGTTTTTACTTTGAACAACCACCAAAAATTAAAAAAATTAACAAAAAAATCAAACAGAAACGTTGGGGTCTAAAAAAACATCTACTCTATCTATGTTGCTTTGGTTTGTTGACTTCTTATCAGTCTGCGCTGAGATACAGTGGACACCGCAAATCATGATTTTTAAGAAGCGTTCTCAAAAATACCTCTTCACGGACTTATTTCTCAATATTTTTCCACGAGAAAATTACAATATGTTGTTCGAATGATGCTTTTTATCATGCAAAAAATTTGAATTTATTTTGTTGCACGATAACTCTGAAAAAAGTTCTCAAAAATGATGATATTTTTCATCGTTTGGACCCTACTCCCCCCCTCCCTTAAATTAAAAAGCTTTACAAACGCAAGACCTGATGGTATTCCTTCAATAGTACTAAGTGCTTGGATAGCTTCGTCCCACCACTGGCAATGCTGTTCAACATGTTCCTTCAGTTGGGAACATTTCCTGACCTCTGTAAAAAAATTTTCATTTTCCCGGTTTTTGAGAAAAGCAACAAATCAGATATTACAAATTACCGTGGAATAACCTCCCTATGTGATATGTCCAAGTTATTTGAAATCATTGTTCTCGACTTCATAACTCATAAGTGCAACGACTATATATCTGGAAATCAACACGGATTTATGTCTAAACGGTCAACATCTACTAACCTAGTAACTTACACATCTTTTATCATGCAATCCATGCAATCTCGTCTACAGGTAAACGCTATCTACACTGATTTCTCAGTGACATTTGATAAATAAACCATCAAATAACAATTGCTAAACTGAACAGAAAATAGGAAACTGTACAACATCACCGTTTGCTGTGAGTTCTGCAGTACCTCAAGGAAGTCACTTAGGACCATATATATTTTCACTCTACCTTAATGATCTGCACTTCTTACTGAAATGTTGATGACTTTGAACTCTAACATCTGATCAAAAAACAAGAAGATACACACTTTTTGCAAGCTCAATTGATTACATTCGTGGAATGGTGTCACTCCAACAAGATGGTATTAAACGCCTCTAAATGCTCCGTCATATCATTTTCCCGCAGCCACTCTGTAATAAGATATGACTACAATCTTTCGCAAAATGTTCTTAAGCGTGAAACGTTCGTGGAAGATTAAGGAGTTATTTTTGATGGTAAACTTAATTTTAAGAATCTTTGACTACGTGATTTCGAAGGCATCGAAACTCTTAGGCTTCATATTTCGAATTACCAAAAATTTCGTTAACAAATTTATTGTGCACTAGTCCGATCATCGCTTGAATATGCGGCTGACGTTTGGTCACCTCACTATCAAACTGATAGTATTGAAGCTGTTCAATGCAAATTCATTAGGTTTGCTCTCCGAAATCTACCATGGAGAGACCCATTAAATCTTCCAAGTTATAATGATCGTTGCCGACTGATCGAACTGGATCCGCTGTGTATTCGTAGGAACGTCTACAGGGCTGTTTTCATCGCTGATTTAATACAATCACATATTTATTGCCCTGATCTTCTACGATTGGTCAACTTTGACATCCATCGTCGCAATCTTCGTTCACATCCATTTTTACGAATTCCTCGTGCTAGAACTAACTACGGATATAATGAACCGTTTCTCAGTATGTGTCGTTTATTTAACAGTTGCTCGCAGGTCTTTGATTTTCATCTCTCGCGTAATGCGATAAAACGCTTAATTAATGATTCCTTAACTATCCAGTAAATAAATGTTCACCATTTTCATTAGAATCTAATCAGATTCGCCGAAACTAACCCGTTCGCCCTCCCTGTCACTTTATTCGTCTTCACTAATTAGATCTACATGCCGGTTCTAACCCCGTCGTTTGTCCACGCTCACTCACTGCTCCCTCAACTAACCTTCTTCGTCCATCTTCATATCCACTTTTTTCTTCCATCTCGCCTTTCAAGGAAGCTGCTCTGTAATGCTGTAATATTGTGTCATCAACTAGTTTTAGGGTTAGTGGTTTAGCTTTAACTGTTAGTTTTAATTGTTAGTTTTAGACGTAAATGTATCTGTTGGATCATTGTAATCTGTTGATAGAAAAGATGAGGATGTTTTATGCCTGCTGGAGAGAGAGATTGCTATATTTCATCTCCATCGGGCTTTTCCCTGCTCCCCAAATAAATAAATAAATAAATAAACGTGTTACGTAATGTTATGCGGAATTATGGCGTCAAGAGTGTTCAATATAATATACCGTTATACAAAAACCTTAAAATGTTATTTGTGTGCCATATGAACCGATCTCGTCCATACATTTGACCCCCCTTCCGGCTCTGGGAATACCGGAGATAGTGGTGAAAAATATCTAAAATTGAACTCACTGTGTTGTTCTTGTTTTCTTCAGTAACAGATGTTGTTGGGCGGCCAGGGATCTCATCATGATCCAAGCTTGTACGGCCACCTTTGAAGCGTTTATACCACTCGTATGCCTGTGTTTTTCGTAGACACGATTCACCAAAGGCCTTTTCTAACATTTTCAACGTTTCGAAACATTTAAATCCATTTGCAACACAAAATTTGATGCACGCACGTTGTTCTAAATTTTCATCCATTATAAAAATCGCCACACGAAAATTTTTCAACTTCTTTGTATGGACGCCAAACAAAAATTAATCGTACGATATGCATCAAAATTTGACAGAATGTGTATAAAAGTGTTGCCAACGTTGAGAGAATAAAAGTTTACCGATTGGACAAGCGCGGGAATTTTAAAATGAAAATTCCGGTTCTTTTTTTATCATAAGGTATTTACATACCACATTTGAATTTAAATGTGAAAATCGATTCAATCATATATGAGAAAATGAAGTGAGCTCTATTTTAAAGTTTTTTACTACCATTTCCAGAACTTCTGGAAACGAAAACTGGATGCCGATATAGTGAAATTCGGTTCATTCAACTATCAACTAATATGAACTACCAATAGAGACAATTTTGAGCCCAATTTAAAGGAATTTCTAAATTTTCTGCACATTTAAATGACGGTTTGAAGTAAATAATGGGTCCAGTTGAAACCAAAAACCATTTTATATGACCGTAAAAAATTTCTATTCAAATAAAAGGTCTTACAATTCCAAATAAACCCACCGAATTTCTTACGAATAAGAATTTCGGTTCCAGAATGATAGGCTGATAAGTGTAAAAACCATTTTTAATCCCATTCGTGTAATGATAACATTCTCACCTTACTTATATTTTCAAAAACATCACTAGAAGCTTCTGTCAAGATTTTTTTTTCAAACTTGAATAAAATCTAAAACTTTTGTTGGGTTTAAACTACCACAATCTTTTCAATTTGTAAACAGTGATGTCAAGTTAATATAGATTTAAATGTGGCAGCCCTGCACGCTATACAGCATTGAACTAAGCACGCTGTGTGTTTTTCTTTTTCCGTACCAGCACGTACCGAAGCGAACCGATTTTGCATCATTTTGTATGACAGTTTGAAAGTTTTTATTCTCATTGCCCTATAATTTGGGGAAGTCGGATCAAGATGAAATTGCACAGTATCTTTTAAGGTACTGAGAGATTTAATTTGAATCAAGATTTATAAAAATCGGTTTAACCGTTGCTGATAAATCGAAGTAAGTTCCGGTTTTAGAGCTTTTCATCACTATTATGGGTGCGTTCGGAAGCGGAAACCGGGACTAGTAGTTCCATAGTAGATTTATATATTCACCAACTAACGAGGTCTGCCAACTAGATGGATTTATCAGTAAATTTTATAAAATTTATTTTATTTCTCCATCACTTTTGAAAAAATCCTCATGAAATTGAAAAAAAATCACTTTTCGCGCTGTTATACCGGAACCAAAAATCGGATCTGGATCAACTTTTCGGAAACTTTTTGAAGAATTTTAAGACCTTTCATTTGCATCTTGGTTGGTAAAAATCGGTTAAGAGATTTACGAGAAAATTGAGTACGCATTTTCTCACAGATTTGCACATATTGCCCTGTAATTTCGGAACCGGAAGTCGGATACAGATACAAAATTCAAAACCAAGCTATGGGACCATAAGATTTTCGCTTGAATCTAAGTTTGAGAGAATCGGTCACGCCATCTCTGAGGAAAAAGAGTAACATTTTTTTCATTTTTTTGCGCATATCACCCTGTAATTCCGGAACCGGAGGTCGGATCGAGATAAAATTCAATAGCAATCTATGGGACTTTAAGACTTTTCATTCGAGTTTGAGTTTGTGAAAATCGGTTCAGCCATCTCTGAGAAAATCGAGTGACATTATTTGCCACATACACACAGACATTTTCTCAGTTTGGTGAGCTGAGTCGAATGGTATATGACATTCGGCCCTCCGGGCTTCGGTTCAAAAGTCGGTTTTCAAAATAATTGTATAGCCTTTCTATATGAGCAAGGCAAAAATTTATTTCCGAGAGTGTGGTTTCAAACGTGACCTGGAAAACTAAACCAAATACATTCAAATAGCCGCATAGTTTATAATCAAATACGATGATTTTGGGTAAAGCCGGGTAAAGTTTCTGGTTTAGGAAGTATCGGAAAAGTGCTCAAGCGCTCCAAACCGAAAATCACTTCAATTTCTCAGAAACGGCCAGACCGGTCTTCGCAAACTCAGATTTAAATGAATAATATTATGTTTCCATAAGTTGATGTAGAATTTCATCCAGATTTGGCTTCCAATTTCGGAAATGCAGGAAATTGCAACCTGTCATAAAGCGCGATAATGCAAAAAACGTAAAAATTCTTCGAAATTTGGTCCTAAACTGTTGTTGGTCAAACTATCCGATTTCACCTTTACCTTTTCTGAGTTCTCGTTTCCTGGAGTATCGTAAATAGTGGCCCAGAACTCAAAAACGGAACTCTTCATTTTCTCAGAAAACCTCAATTTTCACATTTTAGAGTCAAATAAAAGTGCTAACGTCATATCATATATAGACTGCTTTTGACTTTCGCTAGGATCTTACTTCCGGTTCCTGAACAACAGGGTGTATGTATTTAAAATTATAAACCGCCATTTAGAGCGAAAATGCAAAAAAAAACGAAGCATTCCTATTCACTTGGGTTAAAACTGTCAAAGTTATGGCATACATACCCAAACAAACTTTTTTGTTCCTTTTCAATATTTAAATACAAGTTTTTTGAAGAATTCCTTAGTAGAATTGTTGAAAACATGAGTAACACGAGAAAAACATCATCACCCCACTAGGTAATCTAAAACAGGTTTTATATTTATATCTTTTCTGCTCACACAGAACTTTTTTTGTTCGGCTTGTTATTTGTCAACTGAAGCAATTTGAAAGAAAAATGGTTAAAAAAACACAGTCTGGATCAATTTAGGAAACAAAAAAACGGTTTCAAAAAGTCCATATGTACAGAAAGTTTTATTGAAATCGAGGGAGGGTGGTGAAAACTACGAACACGATTTGGCACGCAATTCGTTTAATGTGATATTTGTTTGGCAGCAATTGGTAAATCGCACAAGTTTCGCCTCATACGTTCGCTTTTTTGTTGACATAGCAAAAATAATTTTAGGTGACATACAGGTATCAAAATGTAACAACGTGTGCTACCTGGAAACTTTTGACGGTTGGTAATTATGAAAAATAATATGGAAATTTTGAAGGTAACGCCATCTATGTATCAGTCCTGGGACTTATTGAATGTTTCTCAGGAATCACTTGGAATCATGCAAAATTAAGTGATTCCTTGAATTTCCTTAAATCATGGGAATTTTGATTATTAGATAAAGCATTCAAAACAAAGTTCAAGGATCATTACATTACATAATATTTGGATATTTTGACATGGATAAATGTTGTCTTACATCCAGTTTACGATGTTTATCCATGTCAAGATATCCAAATATTGTTGATTCGATGAGACCAAACATCGCATAATGACTAGAAGGTGTGCGATATTCCGAGACAACTAATTGGTATATCCTGTTAGCATTCATACTAACTCAAACTCAAAACTCAAACATTCTCAAGTATTGCCATTCGCCACGATTCGCTGCAAAGTGGAAATCCTTGACTGAAGAGGTCCCCATTTGGCTGCCATTATTCATCAGATAGCCCTGTTAGCCTAATCGCGTTTGCCCACCCAGCCGTGCCGACGTGCGATAATTGACAATTTACATTACAACAAAGCATTCGCGCGGTTCCATTTCCGTCCCGGACTCAGTCCAAACATTCGCACCATCAGCAGCACACTCCATCTATCTATCTCTATCCGTCCATGTGTCGTTGGAACAACGGCTAACATCCGAACCCACCCACCCACACGGTTTTGAGCACGATTCACACACCCACACACACACACACACAGATACAGACACACTCGGTCACATGGTCATTAGGATGGCGGATGGTGTCATTCCACTGTTGATGACTTCGCCATATAATCGGGACAACAAATTAAGTACAGACTATAGGCAGAGGGTGCCTGATGGGCACAACTCCATTAGTTGTTTGACCGTAAACTTCATCAGCAGATCGGGGCTGAATCGCACCTCCTGAAAAGCTAATCTTCAGTCAGCCGTTGTCAGCCCAGAAATGCGACATTCAACCCATTCCGACACTCTTGCTCTGTGTGACATTTCTGGTGAAACCAGTTTGCTATCATCAACTGTCCGAAAAACCACCAACCCATCCTGTGCTATAACAGTACAGTACAGGAGCACACTTTCATCAGCCCCGTATTCTCGCCAGTTCGAACGAACCCATCAGTCGGCCCGAATAAAAGGGATGCTGATGGCCCGAGAGAACCGAAATTAACTCAGCTCATGATGGGGAAAGCTAGAGTGAAGGAAGGATACCAAAAAAAAAAGAAAAAAGAAAAAAATGTGCTCCATTCGGTGGTCGTGTTTCATTCACTGCTGGCTACCGCGCCGTCGAGCTTTTGGCGGATCAGCCAGCACAGGCCAAGGCGGAAGACGGTTTCGGGTCAAACGGGTTAGAGTAAAAACTGCACCATTTTGAGGCCGCCCTGGTGCCTTACCATTGGCTTCCTGGCTGAAATCCTATATCTGCAATCACGTTTTGGCACGGCTGTGTCTCGTTTCCACTAGTTTGACAGAACGTAAGCCCATCGTGTTATTACGGTTCGGTAGAATATGTTTAATATATTTTTCCCACAGTTAGGGAAGAATATGTGATTCGACTTGACTCTGCTTTTCAAGACTATTACGCAAGAATGGAAGGGAGAGGAAAAATATGATTACAGACGTATTTTATTTTCTCAGTAATTGGTACACTTTGGTGAGTAATCCAAATTAGATTTAGATTAATATTTTGATTAGAACTATAGATTTGCACAACGTAATCTGTTTCGTAAATGAAAATTATTTTCGTTTGTGGGCCTGTGAATGATTTACTCATAAATGTTTGCAATTTTTCTTTTGCTATAGACAGGTAATAGAACACAGGTGCGGGGGGAACCGACTTTTGATCGAAGCTTCGGAGACTCATAGTGTTTTATACCATTCTACTCAGCTCGACGAAATCGGAAAATGTATGTGTGTGTATGTATGAAGGTGTTCCTTTTCGCGTTTTTACCTTTTTTTATATATATAAAAAATAGGTATGGAATTCGCTCAAACTTTCGAAAATTTTTCCGAGGCCCGGAGGGCCGAATGACATATACCAATCGATTCAGCTCGACGAACTGAGCAAATGTCTGTGTGTGTGTGTGTGTCTGTATGTGTGTTGTCAACTAAGAGGTCGAGATCTCAGAGATGGCTGGACCGATTTTGATCAAACTAGTCGCAAATGAAAGGTCTCCCCGTCACCCAAAACGCTATTGAATGGTTTTGAGATCGGATGTTCACTTTTTGAGTTATACGAAGTTTTATGTCAAAATTTTCAGTTTTTTGACAGTATCTGTCACAATTGACCTTGAAAACAGAATATGTTTTCAGACTTAGATTCGGCACAGTAATAGCTATCCAACAAGCCATAGATTGTTAAAATCCGTCCATTTTTAACGGAGATATCAATATTTTTGTGTAAACGACTTTTCCCCTTATTCCAGCAGTAGGAGTTTTGAGCGCTGTATGACAAAGCAATGCTTGGGAGCAACGGAAAACACGATTTTTTATTCTGTTACATTCAATTGTTTCTAAGTACCAAAAAGACTGTGTACAGCATCCTTTTTCATGACAATTTGCTTCGGACCGATTTTAGCACGGCTCGTTTTTGGCAACATAATCGTTCGAATATGACATATATAAACCAGATGATGGCAGATTTTTTTTAAATTATATTGTTTTAAACTACTTACAGCAATAAATGCTGGAAGAACATAACATCCATATACCATTCGAATCAGTTCGTCGAGATCAGCAAATGCGTGTGTGACAAATAATTTCACTCAATTTTCTCTGAAAATTTCTTTTCTACAAATTCAGATTCATACGAAAAGTCGTATGCTCCCAAACAAAGTTCCTGAATTATGTTTGGTTCCGACCTCTGGTTCCGGAATTACAGGATGATATATGAAACGAAATCAAAGTTGTGTAACTCATTCTTCTCGTAGATGGCTGAACTGATCTAAGATTCAAATGAAAAGTTTCAAGATTTTATAAAACATCTTGATCTTCAGTCAGATCCAACTTCCGGTTTCGGGGATACAGGGTGATTGGTATAAAAATGTCTATTCCACATAAATTAATCAGGTTTATCGGGTTAGCAGATTTGGATAGTCGATAAAAAATTCAGTTTTAGTGGTATTCAGTTGTCGATTCAGAAGGCACCTAAAAATTTAATTCGTGCTATGATTTCTCAAAGATGTCTTCACTGATTTTCAAATATTTTGAAACAAATGTAAACTATACAGCTATTCAGGTGAATTTATCTGACTTCGGCCATACCGATTTTAGAATTCCGGTTCCAGTATAAAATCGTTTCTCAAAGCTCAATCGTTTTCTCAAAAAAAGCCTAATCAAATTTCAGAAACAAAAATTCAAATTAAAATAAACTTATATACAAAATAATTAGTTTTATACACACATACAAAAATTTATTAATTTTATCCAATTATGCTTCAAAGTTGAACTCAAAACTGTTGTAATTTATTCGTCATATGGCCATACGAATCGGTTTGGGTTATGCTGGTTCCTGAATACCGGCTCTGGAAGTAGTGGAACTTACATATCATGGCATGTTTAATCGATTATCACACTTCTAGATTTAAATTCGATTGTATTTGCAGTTTCGACATTACAGAGTAATGAGTGATTACAATCTCAAATTGTCGCTTAAAACGACGGTCATTAAAATAATGTAATGAAAACTTAAACACCGAAGAATATTCATGCAAAAAACACATGCGGATTGATAAAAAAAGGTATCATCTCACTGCTAGGTGGATTAATCACGTTTTTTTTTCTATAAGATCACTTTTCTCGGAGACCGCATAACCGATTTTAACAATTTTAAGCGCATTTGAAAGCTACTATCAGTTAGTATTGATCAAGTTCGTTGATCATATGACTAACTCTTCCGGTTCTGTAGATACAATCGTATAAGTGATGCAACCGCCAAATAGCACTATTTTCTATCCGAATAATTTGATCAGATTTAACCAATGATCAAGTTCAAATGTAATGTTTTCCATACATTTGATTCGAGGAGTGTTACCGAAAGGCTCTGAAGCATATCTTCGTTATCTATTCGAATCAATCTGAATGAATTTGTATAAAAAATAAGCCCAATTTCGTGTTAGAAATAAACCAAAAAAAATATTTTTTTTAACAAGACTGTGTGATGCATTATCACACCAATAGGTGGATTAACACTCCTAATACCAAGCCTAAAAAAGTTACGCGGAGCACCAAGCCTCAAAAAAGTTGGAACGGTAACTTTGAGCTATCATAGCTCAGCTGTTACTTGACCAATTTCGATAAATTTTACACCCTCGAACTTGTAGGTTATTTTAAGTATATCTTTATTGACGATCGTTTAGGAAAAACTAATGAAAATCTGATCTTTCCCGTTCTAAGTTTTTTTTCAAGCTCAAAATGTGCCCTATCTGCATTCATGCGGCACCTGCATCGTGAATCGGATATTGAGAACTTCAACTTTACCGAGTCATAACTTTGTTGTTAGTCAACCGATTTTCGAAATTTGTTCACCAGTGGAAAGGAACTACTTCCAGAAATAATGTAGATAGATGACCTAAGAAAAGATGAGACTTTTTACAATGATCGTAAATATCTCGGAATTCAAAGCGATGACCTATATATTTTTACACATTATTCGATTGCTAGTGATACCAGCTACAATTTTCGCTCAACTACCATTCCTGCACAATCAAAAGAAAACATTAAACAATCGATGAATTTATAAATATATATGAATTTTTCATTTTTTTTCACATGTTTGTATATAACTCAAAAATTAAGGCGATGACATACATTTTTCTGCTTCAAAATATTGAAATCAATACCAGAAACAATGTATTGATGACCAAAATTATATATCCGTTCAAAGAATTTCAAGAAATACAGAGAATTTCTATTATTGGGAAAATTTTGCCAAACAAAATCAAATTAAAACTTTTAAATTTTATGACATACATTTTTTATTATTTTAGTTGAAAATTTATTATAAACAAAATTTACAAAAAAAAACTGAAACTTGGATATCACTGAAAATTTTAAAAATTTTAGTAAATAACCTACAACTTTAAAAATAGTTAT
This sequence comes from Malaya genurostris, assembly GCF_030247185.1. NCBI lineage: Eukaryota > Metazoa > Arthropoda > Insecta > Diptera > Culicidae > Malaya > Malaya genurostris. The sequence continues at coordinate 231,025,815 of NC_080572.1, read as the reverse complement.
ATTTTTGTATTGGACAAACGATCTAAACCATTTTTATGTACAACCCAAACGCATTTGATTACTACTAAAATTCTGATTTTGTTGTAGGTTTGCCGTAGAATCTCAAAAAATAGGTAAAAGATGGGAAATTTTATAATTTCCGAGTTACATTGCATTGCACAGTGGTCCGGATTCACAATTTAGGGGGACAAAAACATTTGTGGCTTAACCTTATACCTTAGAGCTATGATGTCTTCAAAACAAATGATCAGTGAAGATAAGCCATATGTCGATGTACATGGTATTAGGGATTATTAAGGTGATCCAAAACTTATTTTCCGGATGTATTGAGATAGAGGACTGCATTCCTCGGCAAAATTGTAGATAAACTTATATCGAGCAGCTTTGCTGAGGACACCATAGTAGTATCTGCAACGGTTTTAGTGTTACAGCTATTTTTAAAGAGCAACTTAGGGTGTTCCTCAAAAAATCAGATTTTTTGCTCTAGCATTTATATTTTTCTCTTTTCGTATAGATATCTTTGAGCATCTTTTAGAGTTTGTTAAAACCAATTTTTTAATGACTGGCGTATTCAGGTAGCGTTTTCTGAACCGAAGTTATGAGCAAAACTATTTCAAAACAGGTTATTTTTAAACTGTTATATCTAACATTGAGGCAAACGAAAAAAAATCCGTTTCTTGTATTTGACAGAAAAAAAGGCGGAGGAGATATTTTTTAATTTTTTTTAAATTATGTTCAAACATTGGGTTTTTTCATTGAAAAATATTCGTATCATGTTAGTCATTTATTAGCTATATATGAAAATAAGGTATTTTTTGTCTTCTAAAGTGTTAAATTAATTCAAGTGCATATTCGGGAAGAAATCGTTCTGCATTCTTCGGGGAATGCACAATGGTGTCGCTTTTGTAAAATCTCTTAGGCCTCTCGGTGGTTGGAGGTTTTATAAACCGTGCATTTTGGCACCTGCAGATCGTTCAGCATCTTTTCGGGGATGCAGGACGATTTATTTCTTTATGTTTTGTGCTGTTTTCCCACCTCACCCAATTCCCAATCCCCTTCTATGTTCCTTTTATTCTTCCCTTCCCATCAGGAAGTTGATGAGAAGCTACGGCAAGGCACGAATCTCCAAATAACTAGGTGCAGGGTTTCATTCAGTAAAAAGCATTCAAACGAAGAGGTAGACAACTGTAAGCAGCAGGTAGATAACCTGTTGGTGCTAATCGCAAAGGCTGCTGCAAAGCCAATATTCGGGGCGATTCCAGTTTCATAAGTACCTGAAATAGTGGAACTCACTTCACTGAGAAAGATGGCCTAACCGATTTGAGAACTATTTCATTTTGTAGGTTACACTAGTTCATGCACTAGATTTCATGTTTTTCAAAAATCAAACAAAATCGTATGAAGAATACTATTTTATATGAGAATAAGAGAGATATGAGAAAGGCATCATTACACCATTAGGTGGATAAAAACAGATTTTACTTAATTTCGTGAGATTTTTGGTGTTAAATTCAAAATTCTGCTTTTTCTGAATTGTTTACTAATAGAAAATTCAAATAATTTTCGAATTCTATACATTCCGAAATAATTCTAAGTTTGTGTTATTTAAATTTAAATATTTTTTCGATTATAATTGATGTCGTTTAGGATAGCGAAAAATTTAAAATATATGTTTTTGTTCTTAATTGCTTGTAAAACAAAAATCAAGCAATAATTATTGTTTCATTGTAGTTGGTTTCATTTGCCATGGGTTAGTATATGAAATTCATATAATTTTAAGTTCTATTTCTTATTGTACAAAGCCATTGAAATTATTCGAAATTTTTGTGTTGTCGCAAAACTTATATATAAAATAAAATATAAATAAAAAATAAATTTTACGTCTCTATGAAACAGATGAAATCAACACGGATTTCAATATATTAACTTTGATTTGTAGAAACGTTGGAACGCAATATATATCAGAAACTTTGAAATTTTCGATCTTCTACCGATTTTTTGAGATTTTACGGAAAACCTAAAACAAATTCAGAATTTTATTCGTTATCAATTACGTTTGGGTTGTGCATAAAAATATTTTAGATCTTTTGTCCAATACAAAAATATAATTATTTTTAGAGTATACTTACCAAAATTTTTAAGATTTTCAGTGAAATCCAAGTGTCAGTTTTTTGTAAATTTTGTTCATAATAAATTTCCAGCTAAAATAATAAAAAAATGTAAAATTTCATTTTTTTTTCATAAAATTTCAAAGTTTTGATTGTTTTTTTTTTGCTAAATTTTCCCAATAATAAAAATTCTCTGTATTTGTACCAAATTTCTTGAGATTCTTTGAACGGATATATAATCTTGATCATCAATACAATGTTTCTGGTAATGATTCCAATATTTTGAATCAAAAAAATGTACATGTCATCGCTTTAATTTTTGAGTTATATACAAACAAGTGAAAAAAATGAAAAATTCATATATATTTATAAATTCATCGATTGTTTAATGTTTTCTTTTGATTGTGCAGGAATGGTAGTTGAGCGAAAGTTGTAGCTGGTATCACTAGCAATCGAATAATGTGTAAAAATATATAGGTCATATATATATATATATATATATATATATATATATATATATATATATATATATATATATATATATATATATATATATATATATATATATATATATATATATATATATATATATATATATATATATATATATAGGCTTTGAATTTCAAGATATTTACGATCATTGTAAAAAGTCTCATCTTTTCTTAGGTCACCTATCTACAGTTTTCATTATAACTTTGGGTAGACAACCCTATTTTTCGTTTTTTTTCTGTGCATTTTATTTCTGGAAGTAATATCTTTCCAATGGTGAACAAATTTTGAAGATTGGTTGACTAACAACAAAGTTATGAGTCGGTAAAGTTGAAGTATTCAATATTTTCTATGCGACGTTTAAGCCAAAGGAAAGAAAATTGGAAAACAGATAGGGCATATTGGGCACGTGAAAAAAAACTTGGAACGGGAAAAATCAAATTTTCATTGGTTTTCCTTTACCTTCTGCTACATAGTTTTAGAATCAATCTACGAACTTCACAAAATTCGAGGGTGTAAAATTCATTGAGATTCGTTGAAAAACAGCTGAGCTATGACAGCTCAAAGTTACCGTTCCATCTTTTTTTGAGGTTTGGTATTTGGAGTGTTAAGAAAAGGGTATTTCTTGCTAATTTTGAGTAGTTGAATGGAGTATGTAGTGGGCTTTTCCATTTTTCAAACAAATATGTCTGAGAACGGATAGAAAGAAACGACTTATTAAATATCATTTAAAAACTTAAATCAAACTCTCAATGGGAGTACAGGAAATGTTTGGCTTTTAATGAGTAATTGTTCTAGTCACTACTACTACTACTTGACCGTGGATATCATGTTTCATATATGGAACATTTTTAAAAAAAATTGTATACCAAAAACAAGTTCACATTTTAAAATCGGTCTAAATTTGTTTTTTTCAGCCCCTGTATAATAAATCATTAAACACGTGTATCGGCATTTTCGATAAAAACTATTTCTTCGTTGTTATAATTTTTTAAAGTTTTGACAAACTCTGATAAAATACAAAAACACCTTCTCTGAATTTGGTATGAACCCAAGAAGCGCATGCATCATGTTATAAATTTAAAAAAAATCAAACTCTGGCTCCTAATCAAAAATATTTATTTATTTTTATGTCTTCTTAACAATGAATGCGGCGCGGTCACATAAACGAAACCAAGTTGGCTCAGCGGAACAAATCCGCCGAGGCCGCGCGAAAGCTGTAGTCGCCTCGTTTGCCCGGCTTACTCAAAGTTAGGTTTCTTAACCTTAGTAAGAACCGAACGAGCGGCATTTAGAAAATTATTTAACTCGGCGATATTAAGACAATTATAGGATTCGGCGAAATAACCTTTTCAGCGAATTGGCATTCGGTGAAATAACATATTCACCGTGAATGTTTTCGGTGAAAAGACTACATGTGAAATTGTTTTCGGCGAAAGGGTTTTGGGTGGAATTTGTCATATACCATTCGACTCAGTTCATTGAGCTGAGCAATGTCTGTGTGTGTGTGTGTGTGTGTGTGTGTGTGTGTGTGTGTGTGTGTGTGTGTGTGTGTGTGTGTGTGTGTGTGTGTGTGTGTGTGTGTGTGTGTGTGTGTGTGTGTGTGTGTGTGTGTGTGTGTGTGTGTGTGTGTGTGTGTGTGTGTGTGTGTGTGTGTGTGTGTGTGTGTGTGTGTGTGTGTGTGTGTGTGTGTGTGTGTGTGTGTGTGTGTGTGTGTGTGTGTGTGTGTGTGTGTGTGTGTGTGTGTGTGTGTGTGTGTGTGTGTGTGTGTGTGTGTGTGTGTGTGTGTGTGTGTGTGTGTGTGTGATTGTGCGTGTATGTCTCTCTCTCTCTCTCTCTCTCTCTCTCTCTCTCTCTCTGTGTGTGTGTGTGTGTGAGAGAGAGTGTGTGTGTATGTGTGTGTCTGTGTCTGTGTGTGTATGTGTGTGTCAAATAATCTCACTAGGTTTTCTCGGAGATGGCTGAACCGATTTTGACAAACTTAGATTCAAATGAAAGGTTCGCTTAGAAACTTAGAAACAAACTTAGATTCAAATGAAAGCACTGTTTTATTCTTTATGTTGTGCACAAACAATCTCTTGGCTTCTTTCAAAAATCGAAGAGAAAAATTTTGAATAGAATACCACAATATTATATGCACATGAGAAAGGCATCATTGCACCACTGGTGTATTAAAACAGGTTTTTTCTTTTGTATTTTGTTATATTAAAATATTTAAAAAATGTTTTGTCAAGTTTTCAAGTCAATCGATTTTTTCAGCAAGTTTTTTCGGGAAATTTTTTAACTTTTGAAGGATTATCGAACTTTTTTAGCGAATTTTTCGGGAGATTTTTTAACTTTTGAAGAATTATCTTTTTTATTTTTAACATGCCCATTTGATTTCATAGAGCTTCTTATAAGACACTATTTTTGTACAATTAACAGCTTCGAGTTATAATGATAGCAAGAAAAACGGTACAGCCAAGCCCAGATGAGAAATCCCTTCGAGAAAATTTATTGCATTTAATTTGCAAAAGTATACTCTAGTGTTAATTTGAAATATTTTGTCGTGAATACGACTTACTTTACTATGGGGTGCCTTTTCAAAATTTACCCTCTGAGAGAGTGATAAGTTTTTGATCGTGAATATCTCTTGTTGTATCTAACGAATCAACATAATTTTTGCTACATGACATCGGAAATATGATCACAATTTTATGATAAAATTTTCAGTTTTGTGACATAATCTCAAATAATTCAAGATTAAACTTTTCTGTAATGTTTGGTATAAACGAGTATCAAAGAGGATAATTCATAAGGCGTTTGTAGGCGTTTGCCTTTCTCGTATTTTAAAAGCTCATAGCTCAGTGATCTGTGAAAGGATTTATATAATCTAACTACCAATAGAATCGAAATTGTTCAACTTAAACGTGTATAGAAAAACGTGTATAGAAAAGCATTGAAGTATTTCAATAGTACACTATTGACAAACCTGTCTCATTTGACCCATGTCAACACTAGCCAATCAGAACGCGTTCTGAGGAAGAGAACAAAATATCTGCTGCTGTACAACAAATCGTTCGAGAAAAATGTTCCGAAAAGTGGTGAATATCGTAGTGAGTTCCTCAATTTGGTCCTTCTGAATGCTAGAAACGAATCCCTACAGCATATTGGTAGTTTCTTTCAATAAATTATGCAAATCTAAAATGAAATAATTGACATTAAAATTCTGTATGCGGCTATTTTTATAGCCGTTAGGACCGCTCATTAGTGAAAAAGCTACAAACGAAATCACGTAAAAAGAAAGCTCCTAACAAAAATTGAATCAGTTTGGATTCTATCGCCACTGCGAGCAGATGTATTTTGTGTCGTTTGCAAAGCTAGTTTCGCTTCCGACAAGAGCGATTACGTCACAGCTGCCAGTCATTGGTGAAAAAACAACGAAAAGAGGACAACGGTGGAGAGCATCACACAAAATCAGCCGTTCTAATGGCTCTAAAAGTTTTCTAAAGAACTATTAGGATTACTTGCTCGCAAATCGAAGGAAAATGTCCTCAGTTTAGTGCAAATCTAGAACTGTTTGATTTGATTTTTGCACTTTTCGCTGTGTGAAATTCACAGTAATCGAGATCAAGTGAAGCCTTCTTTGTTTTTGCGAAAAATGTGGAAAAGGGGAATGCTTGCATAATTCATACTATCATTGATCAACTAATTGATATTCGGAAGTGTTAAGGAACATGTCAGTTGTTTTCGTATTCACGACATCCAGTTATGTCTCTGACATTACCCACCCGCCTTTTTCGTCGGAAACTTGAAGTTTAGCAAACATCTTCAAATTGTTTTAGCTGTAACTTCTGCATGTCTATGTTTTTATGCACTAATCGCATCAAAATTAAATTATCTAGACATTGTCAGGATAGATTTTTGATCCATGCTTTTGAAGGCGAGATATTCCATAAACAAGTTGAAAGACGGCGTTTTCAGCTATGCAATTGTTCCTTCAGAAAAAAGACTTTCCCGACCGCTAAAGTCAATGGGGCTTTCTGAAATTTTCACAGAATAATCTAATTTTCTAAGAGATTGTCAGTTGGTTTTTTTTTATATTCGTCACCGTTTCTGAGAAAATCAGATTTGAAGCGTGAAAATAACCTTCTAAATCACCCTAACACACTGGCCTCAGACCTTAATAATTAATTTACTGATATTAAAAGTCAACTGCACAGGCTAGAATGAATGAAATGTGTCAATTTTCACAATTTATACCTACTCAGTTGGTAACGCGAGAATGCAATGTCGCTCTCTGCATCAAAACCGTCGTCCGAGTACGGGAAAGACAAACAAGCGTCACAAGTTTTTCTCTTTGATACTTGTTGATATCAAACATTTTAAAAAAACTATAGTTTTGAAGTATTTGTAATTGTTTCATACTACTGAAAATCTTATCATAAACTGCTGATCATATTTCCGATAGCATGGAGAAAAAAATATATCGTTGGGTTAAGGACAACAAGAGATTTTCACGATTGAGCTCTATCCATTCTTGTACAGTTTGAAAAGGCGCCCCATAGTAAACTAAGTCGTGTTCACGACAAAACAGCATAGTTTCGACATTACAGCACTTTTGATTTTTTGGAATTATGGTTTCATAGCTTGTAGTTTATTTGTGTCTGTATCTGGCTTCGGAGTAACAGGGTGATAAGTAATTAAAATTTGTAATATGTTATCAAATAATTTAAAATGATCTGAATATTATTTTGATTTGTAGGTCTGGTAAATGATACACAAACGAATTAAATTCGGTTTACCGGTCTCCGGTTTCGGAAAGTTCGAAATACTTCAAAATAGAGCTTACGTTGATTTTTTTACATTTAGAGGGGTCCACTTGTGACAAGGCGGTTTTTAGGATGACTAATTGGAAAATTAGATTAAGTTTAAGGTTTTTTTGAGGGTGCATGTTTTTATTATACCTGTAAATTTTGAAAGTAACCCCTTCAAAACGGATTACCGAAGCTGTGGGCAAAATTTCGCTCGAACCATTTTTTTTTAAACACAAAAGGAAAAATAGAAATTATCTCATTTCTGTTTACGCGTTTAAAGTTTCGAAACACAACAGAACTTTATATTGTAGACTTTCATTCAATCTGCAATAGGCACATGAGCTCATGAAAATTGTATAATGTCACCATTAGTCATATCTTAAAAATGCGATAAAAGTCAACAAAAAAATCGATGTTTAGAAAATTTCCCACAGGTGTGAGAAAAACATTATTCGACCACTAGTTTTAACAAAACTATGTTTTCGCCTGGTGGGCAGTATAAATAATAATGTATTCACAAAAGGACTTTCGACCTACCAGATTTGGGAACCATTGGTCTAAACTGTCTGAATTATGCCCTGTTAGGTCAAACTCAACCCCGTCACTGTGGCGTTTCACTGATCTAACTAATAGCATCCTGTACATTTCTCTACGTACCCGGAATAAAACTACGGAACCGGAAAGTATTTCCCAAATGGAAGTGGCAAAGCTCAAAGCACCTTTAGCCCGCATCACGATGGCCACCATAAATAGAGGACACGAAGCTTCCAAAAAATCCCTGTGTCAGGAAGAAACATTACGGACGGGTGAGAACCAGGTCAGGATAGTAGCATAACAACCCCACCACCAACACCACCACCACCATCACCAGGGGCTCCCCTGAGCTCGTGTGTTTATTGTGAGTGGGTATATTTTCCTTTCGTAATAGGCTTGTCCTCAGTCTACGATCGGCTTGAATCTAAATAATTACGTCAATCGCTTGTCCTAACGGCGATGGCAATGTCGGAAAGAGCTTTGGTGTGTTGTTCCTCAGACTCATGCGTTCGGAAGATTAGAAACACACGCTCACACACAGTGACATACGACAAACACCCGTTGAACTCATGCCAATTCGTCAGCATAGAAAAAGGCATTGGGGAGTGTGAGTTGAAAAAAAAGGTGATGACATGATGATAAGGGGAGTTGTCCAACTACGGATTTGTCGTTTTTTGGTTCAGAAATTTGGGTATCATTTCGTCATCACGATTCGTCTCAATGCACAATCCAATCGGGGAATCAAAGAGACTGTCTAACAGCTTCGTATTATTTTTCCCTTCCTAGCTACGAACGGTCTTGTGTACCTGGAATCGTATGGGATTATAAATAATCGGTTGACCCAAATTCAGCAAGTATGTGTCTGTTTTGTTTTTTTAGAATGAGTAAAAATCTTTTTGGTGACCTCTATTGATGTAATATGTAAAAGTGGATTTACGATGCTATATCAGCCTATACCGATTTATGTTATTCTTGGAAACAAAACCTAGTACATATCTACAAAATTAAATAGCTTCAAAATAGCGAATGGTTGAATGAAACAATGATTTTGTGACGAATGTTTCTGGTGCTCCCGGAATCGCAAACGATTGATATAAGCTGTTTGAAAGGGTTTGTATTGGAGATGATTTTCCCAAATTTTTAACGCGTTAACTGCCATATTTGTGGAGTTAGGGTGGTTCTTCTGATTTTCATTTAAGGCATTGCAGGAAATCTCTCCGATTTTTTTAGAAATGTTCAAAATGTATTCCATGTAGGAAAAATGTTCAAAATTTTCCATTTTTTTTGCCTTTACAATTTTTGTACCACTCCAGATAAACTATAAACTATTTATGAATACATTACACTGTATTATTTTCAGATTTCAAGTAAACGTGGACAGGTATATATTCAGACTTAAACAAAAAATCAATCGAAAAACCGTACGTCTCTATCAAACTATCATCAGATGGAGACGCATGGTATTTAGCTCTGAAAGCATACAACGCTCACCTTCAGAACTCAATACGATGCGTTTCTATCTACAACTTGAGTTAAGGTTTTGGGTATTGAAGTAATTAATAATGATAAAAGAAATTCATAAATTGTCATAATTTTCCCGTCGAGGCTTCCCGAGTAAAGTCTAACATCAAAATTAGAACAAATTGATATTTGATTATGATAGCAACATCAGATTGAAATCCTAATATGATATCAACTCATCAAATTTTCAATTAATATCACATTATGTTAACATTTTGCTGTTTAAAGGCAAAAGTTTTGTGAAACTCAAAAAATGAAAATATTAAAATCAACAACTTAGTGAATCCATTGAAATTGAGCAAATTTCAAATGGCAGCACAAAAAAACAAAGTTAAGTTTCAATGGAAGAATTATTCCTTCAATCCTTTGTTGCCTTCTACAAAAATGCTTTGACATCCTGCCGAGATCCTGCAGTTTACCGCAACCATAACCGCGAAGAAACGATTTTTTTCAACATTTTTTCAACTTTTACGCAAATAATGCTCTTTCTTTTTAACCACAAGAATATTGGTGTCAAACCACACGTCTGTAAGGCATTAGATAAATTGGCGATCATCGGTACCACGTTTGTCTGAAGCAGGTCAATCTGAATAGTGGCTTTGGCATTCACATCTCGTTGATCGTCTGCCCTAGAAGGAGCTTATTTCAGAATTTGATATGAGAAATATATTTGACGTCATCGATTTCCTTCTAGATACGTTAAGTATCCGATCCTGTAACAATTTTTGCGTTCAGTTTTAAAAAAATGTTTCGATATTTGTAATCATACGACGTTGCGAAGTTCATTCCAAAGTTCTTAGACCATTATTTTCAGTGCATCCAGAAATCGGGGACCTGGATGGCGAAAATAATCTACTCGCCAAACCCGTTCTAAAAATGTCCATAACTTTATATCCAACAGTATGGAAAAATTCATTGTTTACGAAGTTCGAACATCGAATATTGAATGTCTCAGATTTCATAACCTAGAGCCAATTCTTAATACTACTTTAGTGGCTTAGAGGAGCCACCAAGAAAATATTTGTTTAATTTGAATATTCCTAAGTAGTCCACAAACTGTGTCGAAGAACCTCTTCAAAACAATTCTTATTCCTAGTTATAAATGCTTAAAACTTCATATTCTCACTAACGCTAGATGCTTTGAGAAGTATTTTATCCAGTGTTGGTGATTGCTGAAAATTTGACAGAAGCTGCTCGATTTTTATCTATATTGTATACAACATTTTCAATCCGGTAGAAGATGCTACAAGAATTCGAGTCTCTCAATGCATGAACCTCGAGAGAATTTTTCTACATTTCTTCGTTCCACTTCATACTCTGAGTATTTCATGGCCCCTAAAAAAATTCAGTCTGATAATGATCGCCGCTGTGTGGAATTTACCAAGAGAGAATCGCAAGTTGACAATTATCGCAGAAAATCGAATCGATGATTCGACTTGATGATTCTCATACTAGGTTGCAATATTTAAAAACCCTTGTGTGGAGCATTCACATACATTTTCATAGACACAAATTATATAAAGGTTATAAGCACATAGTTAGAATAAGCGGCAATAGTAAAATGATTCTATCGCAATTATCCACTGCCCATACAGAATCGGATCGCGAAACGAGAATAAGCGACCGTTTGTTGCTTCAGAGAGAATCCCCACAGCAGCGTGCTAGCCGTTGATTCTCAGACGGTTCACCGAGAGAAATTCGCTCTCGCACTAGTGTCTATTCTATGTTAAATGTACCATGCCGGTTTTTTTGTTGTTGCGATGATTTCCGATTCTCTTTGATGGCACCGATTTCATCGTGGTAGAGTTGCGAGTGAGCATTCTTTGATACGATACTTTGATGTTTTATCAATCATCTAATAGATCTTAAAACTTTAATACGCTTTTCTAAAGAACCCGACTAACTAAATCTTCATAATTTTTAGTCACAGGACTAATTCTGCATCAAATGATCGTAAATTATAAGTCTACACAAGAACTAAAGAAATTCTGGTTCTATCTGTTGTCAGAATCGAGATAATCGTTCCCTGTCCCAATTAGCCGAAAAAACAAATGATCTGGGATACCTTATTGCCGGATTCCTAATTCACGTTCCCTGTGTTGTAAAAGACTTCACTGTAAAAGGTTCGGTCTCTAAATTCGTATTTCAACGTGATTACATGTGCGAGTTATATGCGATCAAGTAGATAACTCAATTTGATGTTATAATGCTACAGCTTTGGATATGAGAAGGACAAAGAGAACATTTTTATACTGTACTCAAATAGCCACACTGCTATTCACGGTGGATGCGGGATGGAAGCGACGCAACGAGTGTGCACTGACAGAAATTACCTGCATACAACTTTGTGAAACAACACTACTTGTCATATAACCGAACATTTTCCATCTCCTGATAGCTAGCGCTTACAGTCCATAGCAATCGCCAAAAGTTCACATTCCAAATCACCTAAGTTCGAAACCGGATGGATTCCCTCCGCGGTAGTGTGGAGATTGCATAAAATCTTTTTTCTTGCTTGCGAGTAATATCGCCTAAATGTATACTATCCCGGACCTTTTCTGGCTGTTCTATTTTTAGATTATGCTCGTGACGTGTCATTTCGAGAAAATCTACATCATATTAAGTTTTCAATGTGCTTTCACTGAGAGCAAAACTAGTTTCCAGTTTGATGTCACACAGCATTTTTTTTGCTTTCAATTTTGATCTTTTAACCGTTAAAACGACCAAAACGATAGCAAACTAAGTAATCGATATATATATGAACAGCACAACATCATATTGAGTTTTCTTTTCAATCTCACACTCTACTCGGGTTCTTATACCAGCTCATGAAAAACAGCACCAGACCATATAATTTACTCCCTCACATTCCAATGTGCGTTTTCAGTGGCTTGAGCCGTTTGATTTTAATTGTCTTGTAGAGCAATTTCAGGCAACGTGGTTACTCATACCATGTGATACCGAACTCCTACGAACACTACCCCATTATTGGCCTTAAAACTGCTAGCTGAGGAGTTTTCTTTTGGATTTCATTTGGTTTTGGATTCTTGTGGACTTTGAACACGGTCATGGTGTCTGGTGAATTTTTTTTCTGCAAAAGAACTATAGTTTTTATATTCGTTGGAGCTTTCACTAAATATAGCAAAAAATAAGTGAATAAAGTGAACTACTGTGTACTTACATTGATTAGAATACAATAAATGTTAGAAAAATTTCTTCACAGTTCTATAAGTTAAAAACTAAATATTTGTCAATTCATAAGTTCTGATTCATGTTTCCACACTGGTCTCTCTTTATGAATTGTAGCCATTTTCTGGCACACATGTTCACTAGTGCATCCCCTACATTATTTCAAGGTAAATCGTGTCAGTCGTGTGTAAGCAACATTAGGAATGAATTTCTTTTATCATTATTAATTACTTCAATACCCAAAACCTTAACTCAAGTTGTAGATGAAAACGCATCGTGTTTAGTTCTGAAGGTGAGCGTTGTATGCTTTCAGAACTAAATACCATGCGTCTCCATCTGATGATAATTTGATGGAGACGCATGGTTTTCATTGGATTTATTTTTTTTTAAAGTCGGATTTTATACCGGTCCACATTTTTGAAAAATCTGAAAATAATACAGTGTAATGTAAGTGCGAATAAAAAATGTTCGAAAATTTTGAATATTTTTTTCACATGAAATACATTTTGAATAATTCTGAAAAAAATCGGAAAGGTTTCCCGCAATGCCTAGAATATTCCTAATTTTCTTTTCAAATCTTTTGCAAAAACTCCACATTAAATTATTTTTTAGATTCTCTATTTATGCGATGAAAGCAGCTCTCCCAATTTCAAGTATCTCTTGTCGCTGTGTTAGTGTCTTTTCCGTGCACATGAGCTACAGCACAGATTCAAGAAGAGAAGCAATTACTCAGCACAGTACTGAGATTTGTTGGTCTCTCTGTCACGTTTGGCTCTGCTGGAACTTGTATGCACACCTTCAGGAGAGACTTCAGTGGCTTATGCTTATGGCAGTTGAAAACAAATTGCTGTCTCAACTTCAACGACGAAGCGGTTTTATTGATGAAGTTATTGACTGATTTCGTCGACGTGTAGAGCGCTGAATTCTTGTATTGTTTCGATTATTTTTTATATTGTGTTATTGACATAAAATGATCCCACATAAATGCTTTTCTTAACTCCAAAAAACGGACCGAATTAATTTGTATTCCCGATTTTTTCAGTTAAGTGAAATATTCATCTAACCTTGTCCTAGTGTCAGGACAATGAATAGGTAATGCTTGTGGATTATGCATGCAATTTAAGAATATACCGGAACTACGTCGACGCTTCGTTCAGTTGGGTGGTTTCTGAGATATGTTCAACCACACCTTAAAATAGTCACATTGAAAGAACAGTTTCATGGATAAGAGAAAATTGGCAAATTCGAGACATACCTCTAAGGAAAACTTCTTTCTTTTTTTCGCTGTTTAAACTCATCATCTAGCTTTTTCCAATCAGTTTCTCAGCTACGTTAATGATAACTTTACGTCACGATGAATGAAATGATAATGATGTTTAAAAGTTGCTGGTCATAAACACTGTGACCCGGCAGATGTTGTCGTTAGTACGGCAACCCGGCAGTTATCACGTTTTGATCTTGCTCTCAGGTAAGTCTTCCATTTTTGAAGCGGTTTAAATTAAAGATGGTCTCGTAAGCAATTTCTTAAACCCAAACCCGATCCGTACCCGATCGAAAATGAAAAACCTTTACCCAATCCGTACCCGAGAATAATTTGTCTTCCTCACCCGAACTCGACCCGTACCCGATAAACATAAGAACCTTTCTATTTCTTCGCATTTCGCCGTCGGGTCGTCAGTGCTTAAATCAGTTCAAACTGAACTGCCATCTCGCACCTAGCAGTTCAATTTAAACCGCTAAGCTGATGCAAAGTTTGCATTATTTATGCAACCCTCAAAGAATATAAAAACCTTTTCCTTTTTTTTCTTTAACCGAATCTTACCGGAGCCAGTCAGGTTAGTTTTTCGGTCCAAATTCCGGGTAATAGGGAGGATACACACAGTTTTTTTAAAGAAATTTTCGATGTACATTTAGGATGTGACGAATGGTTTCGTTTTTAGGCTACAACTACAAATCGCTTGCCAAATCATGACATTTTACGCCAACTTGTCAGCATACACGAACTTGAACCTACACGGAACATCCCCACTCCCAGTCACGATGCAAAACTTTTGACCGGGAAGTTGTTCAAAATCGAGTTTGACATAAGTTTTCACCCTTGTGTTTTGTCAAAATCGATCATACAAGAGCCTTGAACGCTTCTTGACTGCGGAGTTCTGTAAAATTTTTATTGGGCTCATTTGCGTTAGCTTAACGTGGTCGATTGTCTTGTTGTTAGGTGGAAAAGAGTGGAAGCCGTATTATGGGGCGGCCTGCTCCCCTAGAGTTAGTAAAAGAGTGTCAGGAGGGTGGGACCTATGCTGTATTGATTTTAAACATATTTTGATGTTACAAATCATTCATTAATAGTTTGCATCTTTTAAACACACTTTGCATATTCGGGTTCTCGACGTTCTCCAGATTGTAACGAGGAAGAGACTATACTAGACTCGGTGGCTTTGTTGGAGTACTGTGATGGTGATGTGACGTTTATGGATGGTTTCCACCAATTCAGCTTGACAAGTGTTGGGAAGGATTCGATAAATATCTTCTTTCATGGATGTGTCGAAAAACACAGTAGAATTAGAAGTATCATACAAACGAACACTGTGAGGATTGTAGGAAGAAGAATTATTGTTACGTGACATGGAATCAAAGTACAATGTCATAAATCGGGCCTGAGAATTAAGCTCGACTAGCCGTTCAAAGTTTTCGATAACCAACGGATTTAAGACGCTACAATGAGTTGTCGATATGGGAGATCCCAACAACGGTTTTTCAATGGGAGAATTCTGCATACAACCTAAGGCTATACGCCAACAACGATACTGGACTCTTTCCAGCTTGATGAAGTGAACGGAAACAGAAACATCCATACTCCATCACTGACAATATCGTTGTTTGATACAGCCTTACCGGTCACTGTACGGAGAAAGTTGATTCTTTTTTGGCATTTTCGTTTCAGATACCTAAAGTGACATCCCCAGGTACCTTTGGAGTCGAACCAGACTCCGAGGTATTCGAATGTGAAGGCCTGAGCTATGGTTTGATCCATTAGTTGAAGCTGTAGTTGTGCAGGTTTACGCTTCTTGGAAAATACTACCAACTCAATTTTCTCCGTGGAGAATTCGATACCCAGCTGTAGAGCCTAAGGGTAGTGTCTAAGGAGGTTTGTAATGGTCATTGCAGGTCGCTAGGCTTGGATTCTGTAATAGACACCACGCCATCATCTTCAAGTTGCCTTAACGTGCAAGAATTTTCAAGACATTCATCGAAGTCATTTACGTAAAAGTTATGAAGAAAGGGGCTGAGGCATGAGCCCTGGGTAAAGCTCATGTAACTAATTCGTGAGGTCGTCAAGTCTTCATGTGTAAAAAAACATGTGCTTTTCCGATAATAAGTTGTGCAAAAAATTGTTTAAGGAGTGTATCGAAAATAAGCTATCCACATACATTTGTGTTGTACGCATGTATTTGTGATGGTTTTTTATGCTTAGATCAGAGCATGCTGTGCTTTTGGCTGTCAGCTTTTGTTTGTTTACTTGTTTGTGCGGTTGAAACTCTGCGTTTTTAAAATGTCGCGTATTGAAAAGGAATTGAAAATTAAGGTTCTGGACACATGGCTAAGTGAGAAGGGTATTACTACGCGAAAATTGGCGAAGCGGTTTGGAATTCATCATGCCAGTGCAAAAACCATAATCAATAAGTTTGGGGAAAACTATTCTTTGGATGAGCTTCAGGAAGAGGCAGAAAACCCGGTTCTTCCAAACCAAAACTGAACCAGAAAGTGGTATCTCTAATCATGAAGAACAAATCAATGTCAATATGGAAATTGGGCAAAAAAGCAGGAACGAGTGTCGGAATGATCCAGCGTATCAAGAGGCGAAATCACCTGAAGACCTACAAGAGCAGAAAATCTCGAAACAAAGTGTAGAGCAGAAGAAGCGAGCAGCAACAAGGGCCCGGAAATTGTATTCGCGTTTTTTACAGTGTCCGGATGCATGCGTTTT
The DNA here is from genome assembly GCF_030247185.1 of Malaya genurostris. Taxonomy (NCBI): domain Eukaryota; kingdom Metazoa; phylum Arthropoda; class Insecta; order Diptera; family Culicidae; genus Malaya; species Malaya genurostris. The sequence continues at coordinate 231,009,190 of NC_080572.1, read as the reverse complement.
GATGGACGATGAGACTTATGTGGAGAAGGACTCAAAAACCCTTCCAGGTCCACAATACTTTACTGTCGTCGTTGGGGAGGATGTGAGCGATGCGAACAGGTCGATTCAAGTGGAGAAGTTCATTCGAAAGGTACTGGTATGGCAAGCAATATGTTCCTGTGGTTTGAAGTCAACCATTTTTTACACTACCGGAACTATAAATGCAGAAATCAATCGATCTGAGTGTCTCCAGAAGAGATTGCTGCCTTTATATGAGAAGCATAGTACACCTCCATTGTTTTGGCGGGATTAAGCGTCGGCTCACTATACCAAAACCACTCTCAATTGGCTTGCGGAAAAGGGTATAAATTTCGTTGAGAAAAAATATCATCCCACCAAATGAAGAGGGTCTTGAAGAACGGCAGCTTAGAACATGCAGGAGTTCAAAAAAATTTGGGCTCAAGTTCGAAAATTTGTGAAGGAATGACTTAAATTTCATCCGGTTTTCATTATGCTGAAGATTAACCTCGTACAATAAAGGATCAATTTTTAGTTTGAATAAAATATCGTTTTTTATCATAATTTGAAAGAAAAACTTGTGGATAGCATATTTTCGATACACTCTTCAAAGGTGGCAAAAAACCATGCTTGTGCAGCTTCTCCGAGAGAATTTTTATGGAAACTGAATCAAAAGCCCCCTTCAACAGATCGGCTGAAAAGTTCGTATCGTTTCTATGAGAGGGCGCCTCTAGAATTAAATCCATACCATTTTCAGTTAGTACCAACCTTCAAAAGATACGTGTATAAATTTGACAGCTGTCTGTTTATTAGTTTGTGAGATATTGCATTTTGAGTGAAGCTACTTTTGTTATTGTGAAAAAAATGGAAAAAAAGGAATTTCGTGTGTTGATGAAACACTACTTTTTGATGAAAAAAAGTGCCGTCGATACCAAAAAATGGCTTGATGAGTTTTATCCAGACTCTGCACCGGGCGAAGCAACAATTCGTAAGTGGTTTGCAAAATTTCGTACTGGTCATATGAGCACCGAAGACGATGAACGCAGTGGATGTCCAAAAGAGGCTGTTACCGATGAAAACGTGAAAAAAAATTCACAAAATGATTTTCAATGACCGTAAAGTGAAGTTGATCGAGATAGCTGACACCCTAAACATTTCAAAAGGAACGTGTTGGACATTTTATTCACGAATATTTGGATATGAGAAAGCTTTGTGCCGCGTGAGCTCACAATCGATCAAAAACAACAACGAAAAACCATGCTGAAATTGAACGAATTGGGCTTCGAATTGCTCCCTCATCCACCGTATTCTCCAGATTTGGCCCCCAGTGACTTTTTCCTGTTCTCAGACCTCAAGAGAATGCTCGCCGGTAAAAAATTTAGAAGCAATGAAGAGGTAATCGCTGAAACTGAGGCCTATTTTGAGGCAAAGGACAAATCGTACTACAAAAATGGTATCGAAAAGTTGGAAGATCGCTATAATCGCTGTATCGCCTCTGGTGGCAATTATGTTGAATAATAAAAACGAATTTTGGCAAAAAAAAATGTGTGTTTCTATTAAACGATACGAACTTTTCAGCCGAACTGTTATGTCCAAGAATACTGATGCCATTTGCTTCTTGTGAGCGAATGCCATTTGAATTTCTGTAGAAACCAGCGCAAGGCAATCGTTCGTTCCTTTGCCTTTACGAAAGCCAAAATCCAGTCGTTTTCCGTTGAAGTGTAACCAAACCACTGTCAAAGTTGCTCGATTTCCAATTTTTAGTAATAAAAAAGAGAAATCAAAATGATATTACTAATTCTGAAGAAAAGATCAGGGCATCTCCTATTATACTGCATAATGATTGCTGTATAATGCATCTCTATAAAAAAAATCATTAGTTATAACTAACTAATCATTAACTAACCTCTTCAGAGGCCCAGAAGTTTGAGTGTGTTTATAATTTTATTATAAACGTACTTTTTTTTATTCTGCGTGACCATGTTCTCCACAACAGATAGTTTTCTTAGTATGTATTATTGAATAACGAAAGATTCTCGATAAGTGCGAAGAGCCAATAAATGCTTTCATGAATACATTATCAGACCGCTTCTAATGATCGGAACAGACGTTTCCTGACACTTACCAGCAATAAATCTGTTCCAACAAAACAAGCAAAACAACCAAACACTACATTCGCCACGACATCTAAGGAAAAACAAACTTTTATGGTACATCATTAAAAAACCCGGCGATGTCACAAAAATTCAAATATTGTCCTTCTGGCCGACCATGAGTTCGCTAAACACTCGTCCGGCCGATGGTACTCTCGACGATCGGCGTCCAGTGGTTTTGGGATCCGGGCATTCCATGGCGGCCCATAAAATGTCCTCGGCAGAAGGTTTAATAATTCAAACAACTCCACCCGTTCCACTTGAACTAAGCAAGGAGGACAGCATGGGAGAGCATCCCCGACAGACTCTCTTTCCAAACATATACACTGGTGAAGTCATTTTGCATTTGATTCATACCGGAGGCCTGGGGTAAGACTGTTCGGGTGATTGCCGGGGAAGGGTTACCCGATCAGTGGAATAGAATGAAATAGAAACCAAAATCGTACTAAGTTTCAAAGAACGATGCACAGGCTGCTGTTTTAGTCATTGAGTTATTGTGAGTATAAATGATAGTCGAAAGTTTAGAAATATTTCTGTTTTTGTTATAATCTTTTGTTCGGGTATTGAAGACTGCAGCCGTCTTAGGATTTTCTTCATTCCGTAAATTTCTTCGCCGTTCGCTCATCCTACCTTTGGAACGTTTCAAACGACATCCAACCACACCGCAAGCGTAGAAATATACTACCGATGGCAGCGGAAACATTCCGAGTTTTCCGACGATCAGAGGAAAACGGAGGAAAACTGGGGAAGGTGGATTCTTCAAGTTTATTGTGTGCTTTGCTTATAGGTGGCAAACACTGTGGCATCCCGGAAATCCGAACGTGTTTATTTTGGGTCCATTTATGAATATGCTGCTTCAGTAACTAGAATTTTTGAATTGTTTATTCTTGAATAACTTTGAACTATGGTTTTCTAATCAGTGCAAAACAATGCTTTCGCTGCATAGCATTCGCACTAATTTTTATAGGTATTTAAACTTTTAGCAATGTTTTCCAGTGATTCCAATCAAAACTTTTTACGCTGATATATTATTTAAACGTCAAATTTTTAATCGCCTTTATAATATTTACTAAATAGTGCTAAATCTGAAAGTGCTGAGGGTCGTTGTTTTGGTTTCTCTTGAAGTGTCATTCCCGTTGATGACTACATAAATCACTCGATTTACTGTCTCCATTGATGATATTATATTGCCACACATAAACTGTTTCAAAAAAGCTTACGTTTTCGAAAAAATACAGAAAACTCCAAGTCTCATTATAATATGTCATACTAGCACAATGCTTCCACGGCTTAAGATTTGTAGGTCATGATAATCATACGAACTTCCGTGACGAATCTCCGAGAATTACAGCTGATCCAATTAACGAACAACAGTTGCAAAACGAACCGACTGATGTGCAACCTGTGACAGAATGAAAATGACGGGATGCATTTAATAATAATTACACACCTGGGCTTTTTCCGGTCGCCAGACATCCCTCGCTGGTGGTATCACAATCCGTTCATCTTGCTGCGGAACGAGCCACCACCCGACAGTCGTTTTCTGTTGGCACCCACCACCGAAGGCAGCAACGACCTTCGAAGGGAGAGTTACCCCAAACGGAAACCGAACAAAAGGGATTGGTGAAGTGCCGAAGGAAATTAAAAATGATAATGAGCATCACCCTTCGAAGTTACTTGGGATGCATTATGGCAGGGGGAACAAACATAGAAGGTGTAGTCGACTGACACAGGTAAATGGATTGCAAACAGGGAAATCAAGGATAGACTTTCTAGTGGGGAACGGAACAATTGTCGTTGAAGGATATTTTTTTTCTGGGCTAAATGTTGAATAAGAATACGTAACAGGTGATAATTCGAAAAAAGCAGTCATGGTATTATATTCCAGTGTGGAACTTGACCTTCTGTTTCAGTACAATTCGCAAGTACCTAGCGTGTGAAGAAATTGACAAATTAGTGCACTTTAAGATCGGGGTATGAATTTGGTTTATTAGATCAATACTTAACCTAGACATCCTTAAAATGAGAATGGTTACATGATTCGCGTGGCACAAAAAATCATCATAAATTTATATATCCGACTCATAGTTTTTTTCTCTTGCATAGTCGAAAATTGGATAATTATTTCACAAGTTTACCTTATCATTATTTAATAAGAATAAAGTACATCGTTATTGATGATACGCAATACACGACGTTTATCGGAATTACATTGTATTACACGGAACAGCTCAAGTAGACGGTTCAGAGCATAATCTTGCCAACTAGGTATCGTATACAGTTAATAGAGAATAGAATAAAATGTGAAAAATAAGTCCAAAAACTACAAGGATCAGCCCCATGGGGTTGTTCGAGCCATTGATGTGGAACAAGGCAACCAAAATTTCTAATGATCTACAATCAAAGTGTTCAATCAATCCGAACCAACACCGAACATCATTTGTCTTGATTTGCATCTGTTTTATAACCGACGAAATTACACCATTGTCCCAAATGTATACAATTATATCTTTGTACATACTTGCGATTTCGATATTAAGCTTCTCTTCGCCAAGCTTGTGTTCAAGTTTTTTATGCAAGCAGTTATTTTTATAGCGTTAAGTTTCTCTACCATTCTGCGATTTCGGTTGAAGCGATAAACTATTTCTCATTATCAATCGAGTTCATCTAATATAAATTAGAAATTAATCTTAAGCACTCAAAATTTATCCAGAGGTAGTTGTCAATTTCTCATGGGGAAACGACTTAACATGGAATTCCGAGCTTGCATGACACAAGATCAGAGCATACCAATTAAGGGCGTTTGCCAGTGTGTTTTAGGGCGTTTTAAAGGGCTATTTTCACGCTTCAAATCTGATTTTCTCAGAAACGGTGACGAATATCAACAAACCCAACTGACAATCTCTTAGAAAATTAGTTTAGATTATGGTAAGTCCATTTCTATGGCGGCACCATTTTTTCTGCTCTTGTATCCTGGTAACGTAACGAAACATGAGAGAGAAATTAAATCGGCTCAGCAAAGCTGCCAAACAAGCGGTAGCTTTATTGGATTTTATGTGATGTAGTCAAACTTGTAACCGAAAATATCAAAACTTTTTACACATTTACGAGAGAGCATGGCGAGAAATGTAATACGCACAGCGAGCCACACGGTTTTACGCTAACAACTTACCTCAGCCCTTAAAGCTTCAAATCGTTTTTTGGCACGTTTTTGTCTTGCTGTCTAGCAGCAACCTACCTCTAGCATGCTACGAGTAGGACCGAAACTTTAGCTTTAATTTCGCTTCTATTTATAGAGTCGCGTGCTTCCAACAGCTTCGCTTTTGCATCGATTTACCAACCAGAGCGATGCTCTCGCTTTGATACATCGCTTACTCCTTCAGAACTGTCGTCTATGGCAGGGAAATCCGGTATGCCAAAGATTTTTAGCAGCCAAATAGGACACTGCTGGCTACTAATCAAAATTTCAATCGTATATAATTGAAAATACGTGGCTTGATACATTCAAATCGAAACGTAGAAATATTTCCTATCAAATGATGAAATAATATTAATAATTGATACAAAAAATAGACTGAGCTGTAAGTGTTTAAAACCTGACCACATTTCTACGTGTAGTTTTTTTTTTAATTTTTGATTTGCACCCCTATGTAGAAAATAAAGATGTGTTCCACATCAAAACCTACGAGTCCAAAAAGTATCCAAGAAAGTCAAAGAAGAGTCCAAGAAGAGTCCAAGAAAAGTCCAAGAAGAGTCTAAGAAAAGTCCAAGAGCCGTTCCTGAATAGTCTAAGAGAGTCCAAGAAGAGTCCAAGAAGAGCCCAAGAAGAGCTCAAGAGCAGTCCAAGAAGAGTCAAAAAAAGTCCAAGAAGAGTCTAAAAAAGTGTCCAAAAAGTGTTAAAAAAGTGTCCAAAAAGTGTCTAACAAAAGTCATAAAAGAGATGGAAAAGTCCATGAAGAGTCCAAGATAAGTTCAAGAAGAGTCCAACAAGAATCTAAGAAGAGTCCAATAATAGTCCAAGAAGTGTTCAAGAAGTGTCGAAGAAGAGTCCAAGAAGAATTCTGAAAAGTACAATAATACTCTAAGAGGATTCCAAGAAGTATTCTATTCAAGAAGAATCCAAAAAGAGTCTAAGAAGAATTTAAGAAGAGTCCAAGAATAGTCTATAAATAGCATTAGCATTAGCATTAGAGACCGCCCGTGTGTTGCTACTCCGTTATTGATCTGGACCAATTGAGATTGCAAAATGATTTTTTGAAGTAACATGTTTGGGAATAACACATTGTTTCACACTGTGCAAACAGTATTGAACCATGCATGCTGATCAATACCGACGCCGGCCACGTCCGAATGCAGATCTACTTGGGAGGGAAAGGATTGTTAGTTCGATACATGTTGCTACTAAGAACCGAGGAATCCTCTGCATTCCCACATGCATCACAGGAGAGGATACTTTGTTAGTAAATGTTTTAATAATGTTATCATGTGTTTATTGCTCTGGGTAGCCGGCTACCAAGAATGTTTTATGTGTTACTTTGTGCTGGCAATATAATGCACGAAACAGTCAATCTCCGAAATTGACAAAACTCCGGACAGCCGGCTGTCGAGTATGCAGTCACTCGTTTATGCATCTATATTTCGCTTTTTTTTTTGTCATGCAAAAAAAACACATGCGGATTGATAAAAAAAAAGGTATCATCTCACTGCTAGGTGGATTAAGCACGTTTTTATAAATGAAACTACGTGATACAAAAGAAACGAGCGAATAGGATTTAGACAAAAAAGTTGATTCATTGCATTGAAATATTCTAAACAGTTATTATAAAATCATTTTAAATCACCAAACAAATCACACGCGTCTTGATTCTTTATTATTTCCACTTTATTATTTTAATTATTTATTAAATTTATTAATTGGTTATATTAGTTGATCTGGGCAGCCGGCTACCGAGAAAAATATTAATTTACTGTTTCAAATATTAATATCAAGTGTTTTTTACTATGTATTCAATACACCGATATATGCCATCTCTGTTATTAACTTTGTAATATAAACGGATTTGCGCAATGGTTGATTTTTATCATTCATTTTATAATCCTGAAAGACAATCAATAACACGGAAGAAGAAATCATTCATAATCAAACTTTTCTCCGAAGCTAGACGGAAATTGATAGGTTGAATAAAGAGATGATTTAGTAAAATAGAGGAATCAGAAGTAAAACATTGAAAATATCTGATAACTGAAAGGAAAAAGAAACTCCTGCAATTGTCGCCTTTTACGACATGGAAGCAGGAACCCAGTGGATCTATTCTTGGATCTAGGCTGGTACAGTCCGGAGAGAGCTAATAGGTACTATCAATCTTCTAGTGGACCCCAGCCCTTAGTCCAAGAATAGTCTATAAATAGTCCAAGAAAAGTCCAAGAAGAAACCGAGAAGAAACCAAAAAGAAACGAAGAAGAGTCCAAGAAGAGCACAAGAACGGTCCAAGAAGAGTTCAAGAATTTTTCAATGCAAGAAAAGTAGAACAAGGGTCCTATAAGATACAAAAAAATGCAAAAAGAGGCCAACAGTCCAAGACTAGTCCAAGAAGAGTCCCAGAAGAGTCTAAGAGAAGTCCAAGAACAGTCCAGGAAGAGTTCAAGAAGTGTCCAAGAAGTGTCCAACAAGCGTCCAAGAAGAGTTCAAGAAGTGTCCTAGGAGGGTCCAAGTAAAGCTCAAGAAGAGTCCAAGAATTATTCTATTCCAGAAGAATTCAAGAAGAGTCTAAGAAGAATTTAAGAACAGTCCTAGAAGAGTCCAAGAAGAGTACAAGAAGAGTCCAAGAAGAGTCCAAGAAGAGTCCAAGAAGAGTCCAAGAAGAGTCCAAGAAGAGTCCAAGAAGAGTCCAAGAAGAGTCCAAGAAGAGTCCAAGAAGAGTCCAAGAAGAGGCCAAGAAGAGTCCAAGAAGAGTCCAAGAAGAGTCCAAGAAGAGTCCAAGAAGAGTCCAAGAAGAGTCCAAGAAGAGTCCAAGAATAGTCCAAGAAGAGTCCAAGAAGAGTCCAAGAAGAGTCCAAGAAGAGTCCAAGAAGAGTCCAAGAAGAGTCCAAGAAGAGTCCAAGAAGAGTCCAAGAAGAGTCCAAGAAGAGTCCAAGAAGAGTCCAAGAAGAGTCCAAGAAGAGTCCAAAAAGAGTCCAAGAAGAGTCCAAGAAGAGTCCGAGAGGAGCCCAAGAGGAGTCCAAAGTCCAGAGTCTAAGAAGAGTCTAAGAAGAGTCCAAAAAGACTTCAAGAAGAGTCCAAAAAGAGCCCAAAAGCAGTCCAGGAAGAGTCCGAAAAGTTTCTAAGAAGAGTCCTAGAAGAGTCCAAGAAGAGTCCAGGAAGCGTTCAAGAAGAGTTCATGAAGTGTCCTAGAGTCCAAGTAGAGTTCAAAAAGCGTACAAGAATTATTCTATTCAAGAAAAATCCAAGAAGAGTCTAAGAGGAATCTAAGAAGAGTACAAGAAGAGTCAAGAAGAGTTAATAAATAGTCTAAGAAGAGTCCTAGAAGAGTCTCAGAAGAGTCCAAGAAGAGTCCAAGAAGAGTCCAAGAAGAGTCCAAGAAGAGTCCAAGAAAAGTCCAAAACGAGTCCAAGAGAAGTCCAAAACGAGTCCGAAATGAGTCCAAAAAGAGTCCAAGAAAAGCCCAAAAAGAGTCCAAGAAGAGTCTAAGTAAGTTCAAGAAGAATACAACAAGAGTTAGAAATGTTCAAGAAAAGTCTAAGAAGAGTTCAAGGAGAGTCCAAGAGGAGTTCAAAAAATTTCTAAGAAGAGTCCTAGAAGAGTCCAAGAATAGTCTAAGAAGAGTTCAAAAAGAGTCCAAAAAGACTTCAAGAAGAACCCAAAAAGAGCTGAAGAGCAGTCCAAGAAGAGTTCAAAAAGTTTCTAAGAAGAGACCAAGATAAGTCCAAAAAGACTTCAAGAAGAGTCCAAAAAGAGCCCAAGAGCAGTCCAAGAAGAGTTCAAAAAGTTTCTAAAAAGAGTCCTAGAAGAGTCCATGAAGAATCCAAAAAATGAGTCCAAAAAGAGTCCAAGAAGAGTCCAAGAAGAGTCCAAGAAGAGTCTAAGTAAGTTCAAGAAAAGTAAAACAAGAGTAAGAAATGTTCAAGAAAAGTCTAAGAAGAGTTCAAGAAGAGTCCAAGAGGAGTCCAAGAGGAGTTCAAAAAGTTTCTATGAAGAGTCCTAGAAGAGCCCAAGAAGAGTCTAAGAAGAGACCAAGAAGAGTCCAAAAAGAGCCCAAGAGCAGTCCAAGAAGAGTTCAAAAATTTTCTAAGAAGAGTCCTAGAAGAGTCCAAGAAGAGTCCAAGAAGAATCCAAAACAAGTTCAGAAAAGAATTCAAGAAGAGTCCGAAAAGTGTCTAAGAAGAGTCCAGGAAGCGTTCAAGAAGAAAACAAGAAGTGTCCTAGAGTCCAAGTAGAGTTCAAAAAGCGTACAAAAATTATTCTATTCAAGAAGAATCCAAGAAGAGTCTCAGAAGAATCTAAGTAGAGTACAAGAAGAGTCAAGAAGAGTTAATGAAGAGTCCAAGAAGAGTCCTAGAAGAGTCCAAGGAGATTGCCAGAAGAGTCCTTTAACAGTCTAAGAAGAGTCCAAGTAGAGTTCAAGAAAAATTCAAAAAAGTACAATTATACTCCAAGATAGACGAATGGTCAATTCAAGAAGAATCGAAGAAGAGTTCAAGAATAGTCTAAGAATAGTCCACGAAGAGTCTAAGAAGAGCACAAGAATTGTCCAAGAAGAGTCCAAGAATTTTTCTATTCAAGAAGAGTCCTAGAAAGGTCCTAGAAGTGTCCAAGAAAAGTCCAAGAAGAATCCAAAAAGAGTCAGTCAGAGAAGTTCAAGAAGAATTCAAGAAGAGCCCAAGAAGAGTCCAAGAAGATTCTGAGAATAGTCTGAGAAGAGTCCAAGAAGAGTCCAAGAAGAGTTCTAGAAGAGTCCAAGAAAAGTCCAAGAAAAGTCCAAGAAGAGTCCAAGAAGAATTCAAAAAATGTTCAAAAATGAATTCAAGAAGAGTCCGAAAAGTGTCTAAGAAGAGTCCAGGAAGCGTTCAAGAAGAGAACAAGGAGTGTCCTAGTCCAAGTAGAGTTCAAAAAGCGTACAAGAATTATTCTATTCAAGAAGAATCCAAGAAGAGTCTAAGAAGAATCTAAGTAGAGTACAAGAAGAGTCAAGAAGAGTTAATGAAGAGTCCAAGGAGATTCCAAGAAGAGTCCTTGAACAGTCCAAGAAGAGTCCTTGAACAGTCTAAGAAGAGTCCAAGGAAAAATTCAAAAAAGTACAATTATACTCCAAGATAGACGAATGATCTATTCAAAGAGAATCCAAGAAGAGTCTAAGAAGAATCGAAGAAGAGTCCAAGAATAGTCTAAGAATAGTCCACGAAGAGTCTAAGAAGAGCACAAGAATTGTCCAAGAAGAGTCCAAGAATTTTTCTATTCAAGAAGAGTCCTAGAAAGGTCCTAGAAGTGTCCAAGAAAAGTCCTAGAAGAATCCGAAAAGAGTTAGTCAGAGGAGTTCAAGAAGAATTCAAGAAGAGCCCAAGAAGAGTCCAAGAAGAGTCCAAGAAGAGTCCAAGAAAAGTCCAAGAAGAGTCCAAGAAGAGTCTGAGAATAGTCTGAGAAGAGTCCAAGAAGAGTCCAAGAAGAGTCCAAGAAGAGTCCAATAGTTCAAGAGTCCAAGAGTCAGCTTTCGATTAATGCTGAAAAATTCAGGTGCGATAGAAGGGACTTCGAAGCTTCGGATCATTGTTCTATTGAACAGCCGAATTTTCGTTATTATGGTTGAATATATTTTTAAAGCAAATTTAATTATTCAATTAGTTGTTATGCTATGTTTTCGCTTAGGGCAGATGGGCGTTTTTACTTTTCTTTACGCTAAGCTAGTGTAAAGTTATTGTTATTTGTTTTTTATTTTTCACCGAGTCTAAGATGAAACGTAAAGCAAAGTCTACACGGTCATGTGCCCTAAGCACAAACATAGCATTAAGGGCTGAGGACACTACCGTAAAGTGGTAGGTTTTTTGCTATTTTCCCGTTTCAAATTAAATTTTCTTGGAAACGGTGCAGAATATAGAAAAACCCACCTGACAATGTCTTCGAAATTTAGTTGAGAATATTCTGTGAAATTTTTAGAATGATTCATTGAGTTTAGCGGTTGTGTTGTATTTTTTTCTCACTGAAGAACTGCTGAAAATTGGAACGCTTGGAAACGAGAAGCGTTTTGCATTTAAAATAATTTTACGTTTGATTAGCGGTTTATGTTGGACTGCCAAGTGGCATAACAGTGCAACATAAACTGTTATGCAATGACGACTAAATTTAGCTTCGTTTCTAAATTTCGAATAATTCCGCGGCATCAAAAGTTTTGCGTACTCTCAAATGTTCTGTTTTACCGGTGCCGTTTCTAAACCAGACACCTTCACTAGAAGCCACTAGAAATTTCTATTCCGAAGAGGTGAACCTCAATAATATATAATATAATATAAAAAACGAAATGTTTCTAAATTGTTCGGTATAATTCGAATGAGAAGAGTTTGAATAGTTTACCTAAATCTTCATATAACCGTTCCACTTGAGCCAAATTGCTGTGATTCCGATCCATGCGAGGACTAAGTTTTAGATAGAATAACGACAAATGCTTAAAGTGTCACGTAGTCACTTTGGAATGTCGATTCCTTTATCGTAAAACACAAACTTTCTTCGACTCTAGTGTAGATAGTCTTAAGCGTTCCGTTAAGTTTTATCATAATTACCATAACTACCACATAATTTTTGCTGTCAAAATGGAGTAACAATTTATTCTCACTGGAAGCGCTTCAAACGTGCACTAGGCACGCATCCTCAAAATCAGAACGTTTTTCGCGTGATTTCGGTAGCAATCCTATCCTACCTACTGCTTCCTTGGCCAGGGTATTAGCAGCAATTTTCCGCGACAAGGTCGTTCGATGCCCCGAAAGTCACATATTATGATACACGGCAATGATACCCGACGTCGTGCCGGGGAAGGTGCCACAGCTATCTCACGTGACATCTTTCCCATTCCCCAGCGGGGACGCGCATGGATGGCAGACGGCATTCGGTTGGAAAATATCGAAAAACAAATATATTGGGTCACCTTACATTCGTGCCCTGACATAACGTTCTGTATATAAATGTATATATATTCATATTTATTTGACTACCCAACCCTTCAGTTTTTCAGCTCTCGCTCGAAAGCTTCTTTTTGTTGGGAACTAGGTTGCAGAACTCCGTGTCAACCTGAAACGGTACGGATGTGACGGTTGTTAGGGCACTGCTCCACCGAAAGCGAAAACGTCCAAATACTACTTTATGCATTATTCGCTGGATTTTACGGTTGGAAAGAATCCGGTTCCCTTTGGGGTTCGCATTTCGTGACACGGCGACGACTATTGATTATGTTATAAATGAATAAATCCATAAACAAGTGTATTTATAAACATGTTATGGCAAACGGAATCATTGAAATATCAGTTAAATTAGCATTTGATAGAATACTGTCACTCACGGGCTTGTTTATGTAAGAATGAATGTGCGGGCAGCAGACCAGATGGAGAAGCTTGGTTGGTTCTGGTTCTTATTTACAATTTTCCTAGCGTGTGTTTTCACAGTTTGGATATGCAAATATCTCAAAGCATGGACCAGAGTGCTATTGATTGATTGAACATATTCAAATTATTAAGGACTTGATTTCAGGATTTGATGTCGTTAAATAAAAGTACCATTATTAAAATTGATTTTTCAAGTTCCAATTCTGGTACAACTTTTTGTTCTTTGTTTAATCAATGAATTGACTCAAAAGTTGGTCATCGTCAGCTTCATTGTGTACAAAAGCTCACAAACACTAGTCAGAATTTAGTATACAAAATCGAAGTATTTGCTACTTTAAGAAATTTTGTAGGAGACAGTAGGGAATATCGAACAATTGAATCCTGACTTTCAATCGCTCGAAAATCGAGTTTTTTTTAAAGCTGGATATATACAAGATAAACTAAAAGTAAAGTGTCACGCCACAGAGTTTAAAAATTCGAATTTGTTTCAATTTTATAAGAATTATGAAAAATTCGATTTTACCATTTTTAAAAATCATGGGGAATTTAGAACCACTTTGCAATTTGACACAATTGGAATCAACAATTGTAGTGAAACATTCGTTCATGGCTTCGCAACGAAAAATCATCGGTTTAAGATTTTATAGTGCTGAAAAGGACAATTTGGTTTCCAAAGATTGCGTTTGTATTCTAGGAAGTAGGACGGCGATTTAGAAGGTTTTCTAAATAAGTTCTTTACGTTACTTTTGGGGTCCTGAAAAGGACCGTTAGTTGTTTTGGAGCGTATTAGAATATTTGGTTACGGATGATTATGTTAGTATTCCAGTTTGTAAGGCGCCATTCCAAATCATTTGCAAGTACCACAAGTCGGACAATCGTTAGTTTTCAGTATTTCATACATCTCAATATTTGAGTGAAAGAAACTATCAAAATGCTGTACAGGATTCATTTCTGGCATTTACAAGGGTCAAATTGTGGAATTCTCTACGATATTAAACACTGTTCGGAACATTTTTCTTGAATGCAATGCAGTCAAATGCTAGCTTTATTTGCGCTCGTTTGGTGCGAATTTCGTACAGCGAAGCTAATCAAATTATTCTAGATTTGCACAAAACTGATGATTTCTACCTTTGATTTGCATAGAAGCAATTTTAATAGTTCTTTAGATAACATTCAGAGTCATTAGAATGGCTGATTTTGTGTAATGTTCCCCATCGTTGTCCGCTTTTCGTTTACTTTTTCTCCAAGCTGGATTATGCAATCACTCTTGTTTGAAGTGAAACTAACACTGCGAATGTCCAATAGCAAATACGCTCATAGAAGAACTAGTTGTTGTTTTTCTGCGCTAAAATTCACCCAGGTGAGTATAGTAAAGAAGACGCAATGAGTTCTCGACAAAAAATTAGTGAGGTGGTTTTACGAACTGTTTTAATTTTTGACGTAGGACTACGTCCTTCTTTACTATACTCACCTGGGTGAATTTTCAATATTTCACAACACGTGTTTCGTTCAGTGTTACGCGTGAAAAATCATTTTCTGGTATAAAAATACATAGCATTTTTTAAATGATTTTTAACGGTTTTTGGTATCGTCATACTGTAGTTCCTGAATCGGCAGTCGGAATCGGAAAAATTTTACAAATTTTGTATAAGACCATAAGCGTTTAAATTTGATTTTTTTCTATGAAATTCGTTTTGGTCTTATTTGGGGAAACGATTGAGCTCCTCTATTTCCGATACTTTCGGAACCGGAATACGGAAATCGGTGTAGCAGAAGTCTGTTAAACTCAAAATAAAATGTTTGTGTATCTTCCGGGATTGAAAACTGAATACCAGCAAAAACTGAAACAAGTCATCGACTATCAAAATCTGCATACCCGGCAAACCCGTATAATTTATGAGTAATTGACATTTTTACAATCACCTGAACCGGAAGTCGGATCTGATTAAAAAATAAGAAAGTTTTATGGAATCTTGAGACCTTTTTAATTTGCTTCTTAGATGGAGGAAATTTGTTCAGTCATCAAAACCTATAAATTGAAACAGGTTCGAAAAAAATTTAGTAGATTTTTTTTGCGTTTTTTGCATTATTGTTCTATATGACAGGATGCAATTTTATAAACACTACCCTGTATTTCCGGATCCAGAAGCCGTCAACTTATGGAAATATAATACCTTTCATTTGAATCTGAATTTACGAAGATCAATTTAGCGGTTTCTGAGAAATAAGAGTGATTTGCGGTTTGGAGCATACGAACACACTCCGGTACTTCCGAAAACAGGAACGTTGATCCGGTATACTCAAAGTCAACGTATTTGATCATTAACTAACCATACCTGCATAGTTGAAGAATTATACGACTATTTGAATGTATTTGGATTGATTTTTCCGCGTCATGTATAAAAACACGCACCTGGAAATGGAATTTTTATGCTTATCAGCCGGCAATTCCGAAACCGTAAGTTGTATCCAATTGAAGATGCTTGTGAAAATTAGATGATCGGTCTTTGAGAAAATCAAGTGCACTTTTTCAGTACATTTTGCTCATTTTATCCCGTAACTCTCGAACAGGCAGTCAGATCCAGATGAAATTCAAAAACACGCTATGAGACTACAATGTCTTTAATTTGAAGCTAAGTTGAATAAATCGGTTGAGATAATAGAGTTTTTCTTCATTTTTTTGCACACTTTACTCACTCACTTACTCACGAACCGGTAGTTCGATCCGGATAAAATTCAATAGCTAAGAGATAAAGAGACCTTTCATTTAAATATAAGTTTGTGGAAACCGATGGTTGGTCCGAGTAAATCGAGTGCACATTTTTGTTACATATGCACATCCATTCAAAAACATGTACACAAACAGACATTTGCTCAGTTCGTCGAGCAGAATCGAATGGTATATCACATTCGACCCTCCGAGCCTCGGTTAAAAAGTCTATTTCCACAGTGATTGAATAGCTATTCCATATGAAAAAGACAAAACTACAAAGAATAAGCAAGCGAAACTCTTTTAATGAAAGCACCACTAAAGAATCACACCATGAGAATAAGCGATGAGAAACGCATATGAATTGAGCCCACCACAGCCTATAGTACTGAAGAACGAAAAATAACACGAGAGAAGAAATTTTGTTTCCAGATTAAATAATTTTTTAAACGTTTGACAGAAAACTTAAGAAAACATTGTCATGACACATTCAAAATAAATAGGAAGACTTTGTTGAAAAAAGTGACAGTTTAGTAAAGAAGCGTTCAGGTAACTGAAAGTAGGAAAACAGAAATTTCTGCACGAGTGGCCTTTTACGATATGGAAGCTGAAACCCACGAACTGGTAAATAATCAAAAAAATAACTTGAGAACGACGGAGGGGGAGAAATAATTCGTACTTTAAGTAAATTTAAGAACATTTTTGATTTCAGATGATTCTACGCCTAGACGTTCACCGAGCAGCGTGATTCTCAAAAGAGGTTCTGGGGAATGCTCTGTTATCGCCTTAACTTTAAATATGAATATACGGAAATTTTTACACAATATTATTTAAATGAAGCTTTATAATGTAAATAAATTTAGAATTTTTGCTTAAGTTGTTTCTCCGTAAGAAATAACAAAAAAAAAGTTTTTTGATTCAAATTATCCCTTAAAAAACTGCACTTTTTCGATTAAACCCAATTAAACGCCATTTAGTAGGAATTTAATTTACAGAAGAAACAAGAGTGCAGGAGTTCGTTTCTCTCCAGCAGCCAGGAAACGAGGCGCTTGTTTGTTCGCAGTATTCGCTGAGATCGCCAGATCGCCATCGCTAATCCTGCGCTCCTGCTACTTCTATTTATAATATTCAAGTATAACTAAGGATTCTAAAGTCATCAACGGCTGTTAGTTCGCGTTCGAAGCTCGCAGAAATATTCGACAGTTAAAAACCAGTCATCAGTCTGTTAGCGAAAAGTGAATATGAGGCATTCCACGCAAAATCAGCACCCCAATTTTTTTTACATCAAACTATGTTTTTCGGTAAATAACTAGAAAATATTCGACACGTACTCGAGATATTTTTTTTTGAAATTTCGCGTTTATAAAAAAGAACCTTTTTTCAACAGCCTATAATGTAAAATCTAATAAAGATACAAAAATTCGTCCAAGACATGAAATGTGCGTCTTTTCTTTAGCTTTCAAATAAGCAATTCCATAAAACAACCTTTAAAGTTAATTTAATAACCATAAAACAACCTTTAATTTAATAAACAAATAAAAAAAACATTTCAAACTTAGGCCTATTTTCTTTCTTTTATTTTTTTTGTTGCAAAAAGAAGCCTTAGGGGCTTAACTCAATCTTAGTAAAGTTTCAGAGTGGAAAGATTAATACTTTCGGAACAGTGAATTTTTCAATCACGACCAGCACGCGCGGAGCGTACCGCAGCGCAACTCTCTCGAATACGGGCTTAACTTATCGACACATGTCGCGCCACTGATCGAATCCCTAATTTGACAGTTTATTGTTGGCAACGTTTCAGTTAAGATCGCGGTGTAAAAATGAATTCAAAAATCATAAATCGTTGCTGCAATCCATTTAACTTTAAGACTCATGTTAGCACATTAAAAGCATGCGTTGCTTCGGGTTTCTTCTTCCCTTTTTTTGCAAGTAAATGATGTTTTGTGTGCACCGTGTAAAATTGTTTGACTTTAATTTTTATTTCAAGGGAAAATTGTTGTTTCTGTAAAATATGAATATTCATGATTTTAGATATAAATACATTAAGAGTTTGATAAAAAAAATAGTTTTTAATTTTTGATTCCGGAAAAATCGCAAAATCCTTTTTTCCCCACGAGATTCCCTATTTTCGTAACAAAATATCTTGATGTGTTCATCGTATGCGCTATCTTATCAATACTCCAGTTTTTTGGCAAAACAGTTGCTTATTTGAAAGGAAAAGACGCACATTTCATGTCTTTTTGTATCTTCATTAGATTTTACAGTATAAGCTGTTGGAAAAAGGTTCTTTTTTGTAAACGCGAAATGTCATATCTCGAAAATTCCTCGAACCATATTGGAATAAAAAAATACGTGTCGAATATTTTCGAATTCTTTACCGAAAAAAATGTGGGTGGCTGATTTTGCTTGGAATGCCCCATATACAATCTCCATTACTTTCAAGCCTCGTGAAGATAGTTTGCTTGCTATGAATTATTTTGTGAGAGGAACGAGGTTCAGACCACAAGAACGAAAATTATATTCACGGCTCCTGTGCTTCATGGAGACTCTCATACCAGCACACTGTACCATCTGTGTATGTGTGGAATATAATTTCTTAGACAAGCTTTTAGTTTGTGTGGCACTTTTTGGCTGGCAAGGCGTCCTCTTTGTGAGCGATGGAATTATTGGCTTACAATGCAATGGAAACTATATATTCATTCACCGGTGAATGAATATTCCAAACCCGGCTAATCACTAATATATCTTCTGAACCGGAAATCGGATCTGGTTAAAAAACAAGAAGTTTTATGGGATCTTAGGATCTTTTATTTAAACATTAGATGGAGGAAATCGGTTCAGTTATCTACGAGCAAAATGAGTGTTATAATTTTAATTTCGTTTCACATATCGTTTTGTTGTTCCGGAACCAAATGTCTGAACCTAATGAAATTCAGGAACAGTGTGTGGAAGCATAGGACTTTTCGTATGAATTTAAGTTTTTGGTGGTACTTCCATATGAGTCAAATCGGTTAAGTAGTCTTCAAGAAAATTGAGAAGTTTGAGGCCGGTGACTCAAAACTCATTTTACTGGGATGAAGAGGAAAAGTCACTTCCACAAAAATGTCAATATCTCGTTAAAAACAGACGGATTTCAAGAATCTATGACTTGTTTGAAAGGTATTACAACAAGGTATCTAAATCTTGGAATCATTTTTGTTTTAAAAATCAGTTGAGACAGATACCCGATCAGATGGCAATAACAGAATTATAACAACTGGAGTAATTTATTTCAAAAATGTTTTGCATCAAATTTTGAAATATTTTTGGCTGGCTTACTGTTAAACCAATAAAATCATAACAAAAAAGGCTCTAGCAGTAACTAAATCGTAACAAATTTTGAAACATTCGTATCACAATTATTATTGAATTTGACATAACTATAGAAGTCCGAAAGCAGAAATTTATAACAATAGTTGTAATAAATTAGATAGCAAATTTAACACAGAAAATCTATATCACAGTCAAATTTTAAGCATCGTTCAAATAAGAAGTGTTAAATGATTTTTATTTAATAAATAATTTAATAAAATGATCTGGTTTCTTTTTAAAGTTTTTAGAAATTCTGATCACTATATCTCGATATATAACAACAGAAGAACTCTTTTTTTTAATTAATGAACTTTGTTATGACTCTTGCAAATGAAAATAAAACATCATAACTGATTTTGTTATTATATTAATGACGCCTTTCTCATAGTACTTATATTTTCAAAAACATCACTAGAAGATTCTGTCAAGTTTCTTTTTTTGAAACATCAATAAAATCAAAAACTTTCCTCAGTATAAACTATCATCACCTTTTCAATTTGTGAACAGTTATGTAAAGTTAATAAAGATTTAAATGTGGTAATTCTGCGCGCTATACAAAATTAAGCAAAGCACGCTGTGTGCTAGGCGGGTGCGTTTTCTTCTTCTTCCGTACCAGCACATACCGATGCATACCGATTTTGTATCATTTTGTATGACAGTTTGAAAGTTCTGATATTCATTGCCCTATAATTTCGGAACGGGAGGCCGGATCTGGATGAAATTGCACAGTATCTTTAAGAACACTGAGAGTTTTAATTGAATCATGATTTGTGAAAATCGGATTAACCGTTGCTGAGAAATTGAATTGAGTTTAGTTTTTGGAGCTTTTTTTCACTATTACCTGTGCGTTCGGAAGCGGAAGCCGGGTACTAGCAGTCCCAAAGCAGAATTATATATTCATCAACTAACAAGGTCTACCAACTAGATGAATTTACCAGTGAGTTTTATAAAAATGTGCACCTCGTTTCGCCATCGCTTGTGAAAAAATACTCAAGAAATTGAAAATTTTCACTAATTGCACTGTAATACCGGAACCGGAAGTCAGATCGGGATCAACTTTTCAGGGACTTTCAGAATTTCAAGACTTTTTAAAGAATTTCAAGACTTAGTTAGCATCTTAGTTTGTAAAATTGGTTGAGAAACTTCCGAGAAAATTTAATGCGCATTTTCTCATAGATTTGTACATATTACCTTGTAATACCGGAACCGGAAGTCGAATCGGAATAAAATGCAATAGCGATCTATGGGACCGTGAGACCTTTCATTTGAATCTGAGTTTGTGAAAATCGGTTGAGCCATCTCTGAGAAAATCGAGTGACAATATTTGTCACACACACACACACAGATATTTGCTCAGTTCGTCGAGCTGAGTTAAATGGTGTATGACATTCGGTCCTCCGGGCCTCGGTTGTTCAAAAGTCGGTTTTCACAGTGATAGCATAACCTTTCTATATGAGAAAGGTAAAAAGTAAAACGAAGTTGTATTAGAAGTTCAACATATACTGTTTATGCTTCAACGAGTGGAAGACGAAATGCTAAACAGAATAATGTTGTTGCTAGTTCCTAGCAAGGTTCAATTTGTATTTGATATACCTTATGATCAAAAAAGAACCGGAATTTTCATTTTAAAAAGCCCGCGCTTGTCCAATCGGTAAACTTTTATTCTCTCAACGTTGGCAACACTTTTATACACATTCTGTCAAATTTTGACGCATATCGTACGATTAGTTTTTGTTTGGCGTCTATACAAAGAAGTTGAAAAATTTTCGTGTGGCGATTTTTATAATGGATGAAAATTTAGAACAAGTTGCGTGCATCAAATTTTGTGTTGCAAATGGATTTAAGTGTTCCGAAACGTTGAAAATGTTAGAAAAGGCCTTTGGTGAATCGTGTCTAGGAAAAACACAGGCATACGAGTGGTATAAACGCTTCAAAGGTGGCCGTACAAGCTTGGATCATGATGAGATCCCTGGCCGCCCAACAACATCTGTTACTGAAGAATATTCGTGGTGTGGTGCACTACAAATTTCTTCCGGACGGTCAAACGGTTAATAAGGAATATTATTTGGCCGTTATGTGTCGTTTGCTTGAGGCCATCCGCAAAAAAGGCCAGACTTATGGAAGGAAAACTCATGGATTTTACACCACGATAATGCCCCGGCTCACACAGCGTTGGTTGTGTCGCAGTTTTTGGCCAAAAACTAAACCAATATCATCAACCAAGCACCGTACTCTCCAGATATGGCCCCGTGTGACTTTTTCCTCTTCTCTAGACTCAAATTGCTATTGCGGGGAACGCGTTTTGAGACCATAGAGACCATAAAAGAGAATTCGCTGCGTGAACTAATGGCCATACCTTCGGCGGCCTATAAAACTTGTATGGAAAATTGGATCAAGCGTTGGCATGCATGTATTGCCGCAGGAGGAGAGTACTTTGAAGGCGATAATAAAGAAATTTATAAAAAATTGAAATTTTGCGTTTTTACCTTTTTATATATGTATAAAAAATAGGTATAGAATTCGCTCTAACTTTCGAAAAAATTTCCGAGGCCCGGAGGGCCGAATGTCATATACCAATCGATTCAGCTCGACGAACTAAGCAAATGTCCGTGTGTGTGTATGTGTGTGTGTGACTGTATGTGTGTTGTCAACAAAGAGGTCGAGATCTCAGAGATGGCTGGACCGATTTTGATCAAACTAGTCGTAAATAAAAGGTCTCCCCGTCACCCAAAACGCTATTGAATGGTTTTGAGATCGGATGTTTACTTTTTGAGTTATGCGAAGTTTTATGTCAAAATTTTCAGTTTTTTGACAGTATCTGTCACAATTGACCTTGAAAACAGAACATGTTTTCAGACATAGATGTCGCACGGTAATAGCTATCCAACAAGACATAGATTGTTAAAATCCGTCCATTTCTAACGGAGATATCGAAATTTTTGTGTAAGCGACTTTTCTCCCATATTCCAGCAGTAGAAGTTTTGAGCGCTGTCTGGCAAAGAAAGGCTTGGGAGCAACGTAAAAAACGATTTTTTATACTGTTACATACAATTGTTTCTAAGTACCAAAAAGACTGTGTACAGCATCCTTTTTCATGACATTTTGCCTCGGGCCGATTTTAGCACGGTTCGTTTTTGGCAACAAAATCGTTCGAATATGGCAGATATATTGGAAAGATGGCAGTACTTCCGAATTCAGAACAATTTCATAATTATATTGATTTAAACTACTCACAGCAATAAATGCTGGAAGAACATAACATCCATATACCATTCGAATCAGTTCGTCGAGTTCAGCAAACATGTATGTGACAAATAATTTCACTCAATTTTTTACCTTTTTTTCGAAGATGACTCAACCGTTTTCTACAAACTCAGTTTCATATGAAAATTCGTATGCTCCTAAACAAGGTTCCTGAATTATGTTTGGATCCGACTTCTAGTTCCGGAACTACAGGATGATGGCATTTTCCTCGTAGATGGCTAAACCGATCTAAGATTCAAATGAAATCTAAGAATCATCTAAGATTTGCTGATTTGAATAGTCGACAACCAAATATACTTATTTCATTTTTGATTGTATTGAGTTTTCGTATCGGAAGGCACCCAAAAATTTAATTCGCACTACGATTTCTCAAAGATGTCTACACTGATTTTTAAACATTTTGAAACAAATGTAAACTACTCCGGTGAATTTGTGAATTACACAGATTTTCGAATTACACAGATTTTCGAATTCCGGCTCCAGTATCGAATCTTTTCTCAAAGCTCAATCGTTTTCTCAAATAAAGCCAAATCGAATTTCAGAAACAAAAATCAAAATTAAAATAAACTTATAGTCCCACACAAAATTAATCAATT
Source organism: Malaya genurostris (assembly GCF_030247185.1). Lineage (NCBI taxonomy): Eukaryota > Metazoa > Arthropoda > Insecta > Diptera > Culicidae > Malaya > Malaya genurostris. The sequence continues at coordinate 230,986,535 of NC_080572.1, read as the reverse complement.
TGATCCAATGCTGACTTCCTATTCTGGAATGACTATTGCAATTTATTCGTCATATGGCCATACGAATCGGTTTGGTTTATGCTGGTTCCTGAATACCGGCTCTGGAAGTACCTTAAATTACCGTAAATTCTAAAGTGGAACTTACTTCGACATATCATGGAATGTTTAATCGATTGTCCCACTTTTAGATAGAACACTCATTAAAATGTCAAATTGCAGCTTAAAACGACGGTCATTAAAATAATGTCATGAAAACCGAAGAATATTCATGAAAAAAAACACATGCGGATTGATAAAAAAGGTATCATCTCACTGCTAGGTGGATTAAGCACGTTTTTTTTTTTATAAAATTCCGGTTCTTTTTTGATCATAAGGTACAGTAGTAATCAGACCCAGACAGTGAGTTCTACTATAATTGGCAGAAATACGTTAAGTACAGTTCGGAAGCATGATAGAATTATCCGAATATCATTTCAGAAATAATTTTAAATAACAAGTTATGATAATGAATACTATTCATCACCGTCTGGAGCAGAATTCCAGTGTCTGCACTCAACCCACCCGAGTCGGATACAATAATATTTTACTGCACAGCTGATTCAATATTGCTACATTCCATTTTAACTCAATGGAATACGGAGAACGCAAGCAGCCTTTTAACGAAGTGCGAAGAAGGAAATACGTTCAAGCTTTCAATAAGATCCGCACTCTATCTTCCTTTTCAATTAAATATAATATTTTACCGGCAGTAAGATAAAATTGAAAGGCGAGAACTTTTTTTTTCGGTTAGTCTCATTTCCGGTTCCGGTTCCACTTGAAAACCTCGGGCAAATAGAAGAAGAAGCAAGGTGGGGGCGGCAAAATCAAACCAAATAGATAGTGTGAACGGTTGACTGACGGCGGTAGCACAAGACTCGCCTTCTTTCCGAACAAACGGCATTGAATATGCTCACCTTACCTGTCGGAAGAGACTTCTTTCACTTTGCAAGTAGAGAAAGGGCGTAGAACGTTTTTTTTTTCTAAGTTTAGTTTTCGTTCGATTCGATTTCCGCTTCGTAAGACCGGATCGTGCACTGCACAGTGGGATGCATTTGAACAGATTGAAAGAGAAGCTGTTCGTTGCGGTGTTTTTATCAAATACATTCGCAAATGATAATGTTCGTAGTCTTTCATCTAAACATTATCGATGAATCTATCAAATTTTTCAAATGTTCAAAACGTCTAAATCCCACATTTTTTCCAAAATTAAACTTTAGGACTCTATTTAGTAAATTAATCTTATCAAAAGATCTGAAAACTGCTAATCTACTCATTCGTCTCACTGTGCATCGTCGTCGCATCGAGCTGATTTTTCACTAGTTTCACCGTTTGACTGGGCGATAAAACCGAAGAAAGCTGCACAGTTATTGCATCCAGCGGAAGTAGTAGAATACAGTGTCGTTCGGTAAATGTAACGCAAATTCACGGCATACGGCAAGCAAGCAGTAACCGAAAGGGAAAATATTCATCGTCGATGCCTGCCACAGCCTGTCTACTCAGTTCCACTGTTCAATCGTAATTTCTCGTCCAATTGAATTTCTGTAGCACAAAGCTTCGTTTGCTTTATGATCAAAGAAAGCTTCCATTCCATGTGTTTTCGTTGCAAGAGAATTGGGACTTCGTGCTCCAGATGCTTCCAGATGTTGAAAAGGGGAAATTATCACAAGGACCACTCCTTCGGTACCGAAACCAAAGAAAGAGGAAAGAACGAATCGTCTGGCTGCTGTCCCTTAAGGACTCCGTCGCACGGTACATAACCGAGTAGGCCATGGTGACAGCGACGACAGTGACAGCAAGGGAAATCGAACGGTTCAGCGAAGAAAGGAGCCGGCGTGAACCACACGGAGTGCATCAAGATGTTGACATAAGGTGCAAGGAAAATTGGGAAATTCTCGGTGGGAACTGTGACGTGTGGGGCTTCCGCATAGCGGTGCAGGCTAGCTTGGTTTGGGTCGGTAACAGTTTTATTGTCACGGTGGCTGCTGGAAAGCTGGAATGTCGTCGATGTGGCAGCAACGTAAGATTTCACAACTTCCATGACATGATTTTGAGCCTGTTGTTACTTTGTCTTTTTCATTATTTTGCTTGCTCCAGCGCAAGGAAAAAGCTAAATCCAATGTAAAATGGTTTTGTGTTGCAAAAATGGAAGGCAATTTATACAGTTTTCTTCACAAGTAGTAGCAATAACTAACTCATGTTCGCACTTCGGCATTTGGTAACTCGATCTGACAGTAATTGTAGGTGTCGAATAGATTTGCAGACTATGTCGAGAAATCTTATCTAAGTAGTTTGAGTTTGGACACAGATAACCAGAAATTGTGATCATTAGTATTGCTATGCTATATGCCAGTTTCGTTAGAAGAAGAAGATACCCGATTCTAATTTAGATGATATCGAGCCCTTATCTGCAAACTTGCTTGGAACCAGAAAGTATCGCCAACGAAGTCGGATTCGATGTGTCGAAAATAAAAAAAATGCTTTGACCGTTTGTCGTTACATTCCCAAGTAACATTTTTTTGTTACGGTAGCTTATTTGTGACTAGTTTGCAACAAGAATTTTGAGTGATTGTTACTACGTCTAACCACTTGCGTGACTCAAAAAGCGCAGCTTTGACTAGTTACTAGCGACATATCGAGTAAAGTAAACTAGTTAAAACTTAGTCACCATTGAATAAATAAATAAATACAAATGCTTACTAGTTCCATGTAATCACCAATTTAAAACACAGAAAATATTTATTTATAGTAAATTATAAGTACACAAATTAACATATTCTACTTAGCATAAAATCATTTCAAACATTTTCTATTAACAGTTCGGCTGAAAAGTTCGTATCGTTTAATAGAAACACACATTTTTTGCCCAAATTCGTTTTTATTATTCAACATAATTGCCATCAGAGGCGATACAGCGATTATAGCGATCTTCCAACTTTTCGATACCATTTTTGTAGTACGATTTGTCCTTTGCCTCAAAATAGGCCTCAGTTTCAGCGATAACCTCTTCATTGCTTCTAAATTTTTTACCAGCGAGCATTCTCTTGAGGTCTGAGAACAGGAAAAAGTCACTGGGCGCCAAATCTGGAGAATATGGTGGATGAGGGAGCAATTCGAAGCCCAATTCGTTCAATTTCAGCATGGTTTTTATCGACTTGTGACACGGTGCATTGTCTTGATGAAACAAAACTTTTTTCTTCTTCAAATGAGGCCGTTTTTTTGAAATTTCGTCCTTCAAACGCTCCAATAACGCTATATAATAGTCACTGTTGATGGTTTTTCCCTTTTCAAGGTAGTCGATGAAAATTATACCATGCGAATCCCAAAATACAGACGCCATAACCTTACCGGCCGATTGTTGAGTCTTTCCACGCTTTGGGTTCGGTTCATCGCGTGCAGTTCACTCAGCTGACTGTCGATTGAACTCCGGAGTGAAGTGATGGAGCCATGTTTCGTCCATTGTTATATATCGACGAAAAAAATCGGTTTTATTTCGATATAACAGCTCCAAACTCTGCTCAGAGTCATCAATTCGTTGTTGTTTTTGATCGATTGTGAGCTCACGCGGCACCCATTTTGCACAAAGCTTTCTCATATCTAAATATTCGTGAATAATATGTCCAACACGTTCCTTTGATATCTTTAGGGTGTCAGCTATCTCGATCAACTTCACTTTACGGTCATTGAAAATCATTTTGTGGATTTTTTTCACGTTTTCATCGGTAACAGCCTCTTTTGGACGTCCACTGCGTTCATCGTTTTCGGTGCTCATATGACCAGTACGAAATTTTGCAAACCACTTACGAATTGTTGCTTCACACGGTGCAGAGTCTGGATAACACTCATCAAGCCATTTTTTGGTATCGGTAGCACTTTTTTTCATCAAAAAGTAGTGTTTCATCAACACACAAAATTCCTTTTTTTCCATTTTTTTCACAATAACAAAAGTAGCTTCACTCAAAATGCAATATCTCACAAACTAATAATCAGACAGCTGTCAAATTTATACACGTATCTTTTGAAGGTTGGTACTAACTGAAAATGGTATGGATTTAATTCTAGTGGCGCCCTCTCATAGAAACGATACGAACTTTTTAGCCAATCTCTTAGCTATTAGCGGTATAAATAAATTCGTGTCGATTTATTCTCGACATTCGAAACTTTATCGACAAAAAATGGTTACAAATTCAATGGTCAAAGGTACCCTTTTTGAAAAATTCGACCGGTTTGGCCACAATACGCAAATTTAAACCTTTTTTTTTCTCTTCAAGTGCTAGTCTACCAGTCCATCTTGGAACAAGTAGTAATCGGAAGGAGAAATATCTGGGTTGTATGACGCGTGGGGCAGGATTCTAAGTGTGTTTTTCTGGTTAAGGAACACGTGGGCGAGCATTGCCATGTTGCAAAATTACTTTGTCGTATCTATCGGTGTATTGTTGTCGTTTTTCTTGCAATGCAATTCGTAATACAACACACCCAGCTGGTCCCACCATATACAGACCATATCCTTTAGACTTTGACTATTCTAAACAGCCATCGTTGATGATGTATGGCCGGGGTATCCAAACGTTGCCCGACGTTTTGGACAGTTGTTCGCACGTGAAATGACGGAGTTCGAGTTTGCCAACGTTTGAAAACAGTGGAAATGATCCGAAGGGTAGGTAATTGGGTGCCGTATGAAACCAAGGGGAATTCATACGGCACCCAATTACCTACCCTTCGGATCATTTCCACTGTTTTCAAACGTTGGTAAATGGCATGCTGAGCAACTTCGATTTGATTTTTCAAGTTCACCTTTTGCGACGGGTCTTGAACGAGCAATTCCTTCAATTTTTCATTTTCAAACTTTGGTGGCGTTTTCCAAATCAAAATTGTCACTTATAAACCGCGCAAATCATAGCTATGCTCACCATACACCTCCACCGAAATACGATGACACTCGGTGGATGTTTTCTTTATATTCAAATATCTTCTCGCAAAAACACTTTATTTGTCACACAACTCGCAATTTTCGAAGTGAATGCAGTATTATTGTTTACGCTTCAATCGCTAAATCACTGGGATAAAAACCAAATTACGCCATTTTATTTCGATTGTAGAGGTTTCAACCATAAGGTCATTCACCTCTTCACACCAGAAAAACTTTCTGACACTATGTGTGGGGTTGGGAATCAAACCCAAGAGGGTTGCGTGAAAGATATTGACAAGGGTGACAAACAATCAACCATGCGTCTCCATTAAAGTTCTAGTAAAAGTAAACGCACGGTGCATAACTACTAAAAGGTGATTTTTTTGAGGTTAGGATTTTCATGCATTAGTATTTGCTCAGATTTTTTGAGGTTATGATTTTCATGCATTATTATTTGCTCAGTATGCTCTGACATTTCATCATGAATAGACTTACTAACGAGCAACGCTTGCAAATCATTGAATTTTATTACCAAAATCAGTGTTCGGTTCGAAATGTGTTTCGCGCTTTACGCCCGATTTATGGTCTGGTTGAATGGCTACGTAAATAAGCAAAATTGCCGCATTTGGAGTGAAGAGCAACCAGAAGCCGTTCAAGAACTGCCCATGCATCCCGAAAAATGCACTGTTTGGTGTGGTTTGTACGCTGGTGGAATCATTGGACCGTATTTTTTCAAAGATGCTGTTGGACGCAACGTTACAGTGAATGGCGATCGCTATCGTTCGATGCTAACAAACTTTTTGTTGCCAAAAATGGAAGAACTGAACTTGGTTGACATGTGGTTTCAACAAGATGGCGCTACATGCCACACAGCTCGCGATTCTATGGCCATTTTGAGGGAAAACTTCGGAGAACAATTCATCTCAAGAAATGGACCGGTAAGTTGGCCACCAAGATCATGCGATTTGACGCCTTTAGACTATTTTTTGTGGGGCTACGTCAAGTCTAAAGTCTACAGAAATAAGCCAGTAACTATTCCAGCTTTGGAAGACAACATTTCCGAAGAAATTCGGGCTATTCCGGCCGAAATGCTCGAAAAAGTTGCCCAAAATTGGACTTTCCGAATGGACCACCTAAGACGCAGCCGCGGTCAACATTTAAATGAAATTATCTTCAAAAAGTAAATGTCATGTACCAATCTAACGTTTAAAATAAAGAACCGATGAGATTTTGCAAATTTTATGCGTTTTATTGTTTAAAAAAGTTCTCAAGCTCTTAAAAAATCACCCTGTAGAACTGGGAGCTGGTCATTTCACCGAAAGACATTTCGCCGAAAGTTGTTTCGTCGAATGCCATTTTGCCGAAAGTCGTTTCGCCGAATAGGTCATTTCGCTGAAAGTCGTTTCGCCGACAGGGTAATTTCGTCGAAAGGGTAATTTCGCCGAATGGATGATTTCGAATATATTTACTTATTATTTTTACCTTTTTGCCTTTCTCATATAGAAAGGTTATGCAATCACTTGAAAAATCGACTAGTGAAAATTGGCCCGGCCAAGTGTCATATACCATTCGACTCAGTTCATCGAGCTGAGCAATGTCTGTGTGTGTGTATGTGTGTGTGTCAAATAATCTCACTAGGTTTTCTCGGAGATGGCTGAACCGATTTTAACAAACTTAGATTCAAATGAAAGGTCTCGTCCCATACGGAATTCCTGAATTTCATCCGGATCCGACTTCCGGTTCCGGAGTTATAGGGTAAAGTGTGTTGCATATTGTATACCGTCACTTAAACCGCCGAAACAAAAACCGTAAAAAAAATTCTAAACTGGTCTCAAAACTACACAAATCGATAGTCATTATCTGTAGGCAACTAACCAAACCGATTCCGGCTTTCCTGTTTTTCGGTATCCGGTTCCGGAAGTACCTGAAATAGTGGTCGTTGTATACCAAAATGGATCTCACTCACTTTTCTCAGCGATAGTTCGACCGATTTCCACAAACTTAGATTCAAATGAAAGATCTTGTGGTCCCATACGGAATTCCTGAATTTCATCCGGATCCGACTTCCTGTTCCGGAATTATAGGGTAAAGTGTGTTCAATATTGTACACCGTCACTTAAACCGGCGAAACAAAACACGTAAAAAAATGTCTAAATTGGTCTCAAAACTACACAAACCGATAGTCATTATCAGTAGGCAACTAAACAAACCAATTCCGGTTATTCTGGTACCCGGTATCTGTATATGTACGAGTTGATTCAACTATTTGCAATGTCTAAAACAGATAAAACCGATTTATTTTTCAACTAACAGAATTTTGTTTCAATAACAACACCAGTTCTTTAAACTAAAATATTTGTTGAAATTGAAAGGTATGTGTCCTCACTAATTGACAGCATTTTTTTCAAACAGTTAAAATTTTTCACGCACGCATTTGCTGATCTCGACGAACTGATTCGAATGGTATATGGGTGTTATGTTCTTCCAGCATTTATTGCTGTAAGTAGTTTAAATCAATATAATTTTGGAACTGCTTTCAACTCGAAAATGCTGCCATCGTCTGGTTTACATATGTCATATTCGAACGATTATGTTGCCAAAAACGAATTGTGCTAAAATTGGCCCAAGGCAAAATGTTATGAACAAGGATGCTGCACACAGTCTTTTTGGTACTTAGGAACAATTTTATCTTACAGTATAAAAACCGTGTTTCACGTAGCTCTCAAGCATTGTTTTGTCATGCAGCGCTCAAAACTCCTACTATTGGAATAATGCGAAAGGTCGCTTACACAAAAATATCGATATCTCCGTTAATAATAAACAGATTTTAACAATCTATGGATTGTTGGATAGCTACTTTCGTACGAAATTTAAGACTAAAAACATATTCTGTTTTCAAGGTCAATTGTGACGGTCCAGTCAGCTCTGAGATCTCGACCTCTTTGTTGGCAAACACACATACACACACGGACATTTGCGCGTCGAGCTGAATCGATTGGTATATGACAATATGACAGTATATGAATTTTTCTAAAATTTGAGTGAATTCTATACCTATTTTTTATCTTTATAAAAATAGTCAAAAACAAAGTCAGTCTGAAATATGGACTGGGGTTTTTTTTGACGGTGGAATGAGTGTGCTAGTGGCGCCATCATGACACATGCGGCTACTGTGTCAACTAACGAAGTATATTCGAAATGACCATTAAAATGCTTCAAGAACATAATTAGTGTGTCATGTCTGTTTGTCTGTGCTATGAACTTATGAACCAAGTAAAAATCAGTTCCATTAAGGCTTTGAACCAACTTCTAGAATAATTTACTTCATTCGATATTGGAACTTTTTATTGTGGTATTTTTTTGACTGAAAGTACAAAAAGAAATTACACAGAAGTTTTATTTTTACTAAAGCTCAGAAATAGGAATAGTTCTGCAGGATTTTTTTTGACAACAACAAAATAACTGCTCGAATGTCAAATTTTAACTAAAAGTAAAAACAATGGTTCACAGCCTATGTGCGATGGATTTTTATGAACAATTTTATTATTTTCTCAATTGTTTTATAGGTATTGTATTATTTACCTTCAACAATTGGCACGATGTGGCTTGGCAGTACACAAAGTATACAAGACACGCTCATCACATTTCTTGCGGTAAATTGGAAAGCTTCTTTAGGATTCCGAGTGGGTACAACTACCCATCTACCCATACTATTTGCCGGGCCTGTGAACTAAAGACTGCCCCAGAAAGTATGGACGCACTTTGATTTCGCTGCAAATAATTCACAAGTGTTAGATATTCAAATTTTATTCGATATACTTATATGATTAGACTACAACAACAGAATATTATTCTCAACATTTGCTACTTAGCCATTGTAGACTAGCTGGCGCACCTTCTTGCGAACGTTCCTCATTAAATTCCGTACAGACTTCTTGGCGACAAGTTTTGACACTTTTTTCCAATCTTTTTCGAACTGTTGAATGGTTTCGGCTGCCGAGACATGTTTCCTAAGATGTGCCTTCGTTAATCCCCAAAATTCCTCAATTGGTCGAAGTTATGGGCAATTTGGTGGATTCATGTCTTTTGGGACGAAAGTGACATTTTTGGTAGTATACCAGAGTAGTGGCAAGAAGCAAGATCTGGCCAGAAGACAACAGGATCCTAGTGGCTTAGAATCATGAGTAGAAGTTGTTTTTGTGAACATTCCTTGATGTATATTTCGCTGTTCATTGAAGCAGTGGTGATGAAGGGTTTCGCAATCTTACCGCAGCTACAAATTGCTTGCCAGACCATAGCTTTCTTACCAATTTTTCGACTTCAATCGATGTCTCGGACCGGTTTAACACTTGCCCTTCTCGCACCGTATTATATTGTGGTCCCGGCAAGGATTTGTAATCGAGTTTCACGTAGGTTTCGTCGTCCACGATTATGCAGTTCAATTTTCCAGCAAGAATCGTATTGTACAGCTTTCGAACCATCGGCCGGATCGATGCTTCTTGTTTCGGACTACGTTTTAATTGTTTCTGCTTTTTATAGGTTCGAAGATTCAAACGTTCTTTAGCACAAAGAACATTTGACTTCGAAGTGCCCACTTTTTTTGCCAAATCCCGAACTGAAACCTTCTTCTTTTGCTCGAACGCCTTCAGTATACGTTTATCCAACTGAGAGTTAGCAGGACCTGTTTTTCGACCCGTTTTCGGTTTATTCTCAAATGTGTTATCCTCACCGAACTTCCTGATTGCGTTTCGCACGGCTTTTTCACTTACTCCTTCCATTTTTGCTATCTTTATCAGTGACAGTTCGCGTTCTGTGCACCATTTGTACACAATTTTTCGACGTTGTTCTGCTGAAAGTCCACGCATTTCGAAAAAGAAACTAATAAAAACGAATAAACAACTGCACATGTGGTTTGGGACCAGTGTAAATAACAGGACGCAGCCATGACAGATTCCGAACCATTGCGAAATGGCAGCGGTTTTTGGTTGCGTCCATACTTTCTGGGACAGTCTTTACTAATGAACTATTGCGTCTATAAAACATGTTCAATCCGTCTTTGGTGATGGTTACTGGTCCGTTTCAATCTGATATAAAAGGATCATCGATAATCTACGATTCAATAAGATTGGCATCATTGGTCTTTAATTAAATGTACATTTCAGATAAAATCAAATACTTTGATCTACCAGCATGTGCTGCTGTACTTGAAATCGATAAGCACGAGAAAATCTATGGAAGTTTTAATTGAACGTTTCAAACTTGAAACTACACTCAACGACGAACAATATACAGAATAATATCGTGTTCATTCCAACAGCACAATAGATTGATTTCGTGCAAGTTATAGTGTTCGAAAACTTCCATCCTCGGTCAGGGAAAACCTTGGCGTACGAACCGGGTTTGAAACGCTACTGCAACCGAACCAGGTGCTTTCGATCGATGCATTCTAGCGATTGGTTTTGTTATCACCGGCCCCCGATGCATCGATGCATCGGAAAAATTCCATGTAAAACCTCATGCTCATTCCAGACTCGTAGCAGCTGTTGCGTAAATTGAAATGGAAAAGTACACCGGAGATTTGGTCCCACTGTGACGGAAAAAGCAAACCAGCAAGCGCACTCACATCAGACATCGTTGCTATCGAGTAAACGGCGAAATGTTCTGTCATTTTCTCATGTCGACAACGACAACGAGATTCCTCTTCTGCAGCAACCCGAGCATTGTTCATCCGGTAATTGAACGTTTGGGAAAGTTGAATTTTTTTACTGCTGTCTGCGATCGATAGGACTTGAACAAACGTAGAATAATTCTGGTGTCGTTTTCCCAGAATACCAGATATTTTTGAACTTGAAAATCTGAACGAAAAATCCCATTTCAGTTCTGTACTTTTTTGTCATGCCAATCGATGCCAGTGTTTCGTACTTCAGCGCCACTAACAACAGCCACGGATTGTTCATTCAGCCTGATGGCCACTGGGGAAACATTGGTGAAATTGAATTTGTACTTCGGTAGGATATTTCTTTTTTTTCCCCTTCAATTCTCCATATTCGTACTGACGTAATCCCGATATCGGAGTGTTTTTTTTGTTTGTTTGCTGTTTGCTATACTTCGTCAAGAAGCACTCTCTGTTACTCGGCGGATGAATCCTTCTGCGGGATTGCTGTTGATGACAACTGGAGTACACCGCTGGAGCAGACCATATACATGTACATCCATGTTGCGCGGAGAGGACCCTCTTGGTGGTTGTGTTGTTTGCCGTATTCGCTGCTGGGTGATCTATTTTTTCCTTCCTTCAGCTATCCCAAATCAGTATAGGTGCAACAAAGGTGTAACAAACAAGGCGAGAATGGGAATCGGGGAAAAATGTATCGTTGCGCTTTGGAACCCGCAATGCAACAACGATGAGTGACTATTGATCTGGGTTGATTTTTTCGTTGTTGTTGTTCGTCCCTAGCATGCTCGATGCTGTACACAATGCAATAAATACAATACATGTATTATTATTGAGGGACATGTGCGGAACAAAACGTTCATCGGTTTTTTTTCAGCACACATCATGACAAGTGATATCACCGCCGACAGTGGACGAAATTCGATAATCTATTCTCTACCTTTCGAGCTTGGAGTGGATCCTGGATGGAGAATTTGTGCCATGCGGTTGTTCAGCTTCGTATGTTAGATATTTTTGCTTTCATCCCATTTACCATTGCCGTATCGAGAGTTCACTGATCATGTTTGAACTATCGTAAAGGCAAATTGAAACGCAAAATGGGATTATGTAGTTCGTGATTCAATGGTTGTTTACAGCACTTTCATTTTTTTTTTATATACCCTTGGCATCTTAGAGCTTAAGCAGTGTGCCTTAATATTATATTATATTATTGAATAAAAAAAAAAAGCACTTTCATTGAAGCTTCCAAGTTACAGCATTATACGGTTACATTCCTCCAGTTTGAGGGAAATATTGAACCTTCTTCTTATCGTAGCCCATCAGCTCCCGCACAGTGGAAACGGTCTTCGAATCAGCGCATTTCTCCCATTTGTCTCGCATTTATTGCATTTCCTTGACCGTTCCGCCGATTCGTTGAAGCATATGCATTGAAATTATTCAGTAGTTTTTGATTGATAGATTAAAGTAATAAGCTTGGGGATCAAATCAATCTTTTCGGCAGCATACCATTCCAGAACCACCTTGGAGTAGTGGCAGCTAGCTAAATCTTTCCTATATTTTCACAGAATTGCGGAAGCAAAAGATGTCCCAAAGGATAAAATTAAATCATGTATATAAAAAGTTATTGAATACCCAGCTTAAATCCTAACAGTTTGAATTTAATTTATATGGCTATAAATAATCTTTGTACCATCACCACTTTGTGTTTTAATCTTTGTTAAAACGTATAGTATCTCACGGGGAAAACAGATTGGAAAATTGATATGCGAATGTAATTATGTAATGAAAGCCGCGAAAATGTTATCACAGAGAAGGGACTTTTTGATCTACAAAATGCGATATTTCTAGTTTCTTTCCGGCGTCGTGTGAATTTTTTTCGAAAAAGTTATAAACAGTAAAACTTTTCTCCTAATATTGCATATATTTCTACTATTATTTTATGTACAAATTCTAAACGATCTCTTGTTTTATAATTTCAGGTAATTTTACATCATGCAGTGATTTCGTAAGTAAATGTTTTCTTTTCTGAGTGCGTACATGAGTGAAGTACTACGCTAGACCAGTGCGCCGATCAAAATTGTCAACATCGGCGGCTAAAACGTTTTTTTGACCAGCGGCGGTGGCGAATCGGCGTGACGCCATTTCCTGAAAATATCGGCGGCGAAGGCAGCGTGATTCGGCGTAATCAATTATAAACATATTATTAATTTTAATATTGATTCACACAGGACACCTAACCTAATCCAATTTTACACATTTCTGAAGATTCTCGTAGTTTACTCAAAAAAGTAGTAGTAATCACTTTGAAATCGATTTTCTTCTACTCAGACTTTACTTTTATTGCTGATATCTGTTTGTACTATTGAAAAAAGGATGCACCTCACTACTGCCGATATAAAAATGTTCGGAAGAACCCGTCTTTTCTTGGTTTCATTTTTCATTTGCAGGTGTTCATTTTTTTTTATTCAAAAGATATTTTTTATTCAGGCCTATTTGCGTACAAGCTTTATGTGGCCGATTTTTAAATATATTTTTTTTGAGTTGGATCTCGTTGTCACCCTTTTTCTAGGGGGAAGGAGCTTCCATTTCCCTCCTGCGAGGATTGAGGGGCACTTCGTTCGTGGTTCGTCTCGTCATCCGTTGCCGCATCGATGGTATTGTTGTCGATTTCCGTCTTCTTTTCGTTGCTAGTTGCTGTAGATGCACCTTGTTGTATATTGGTTGCAATTGCTGGTTGGTTGGAGGGTAAGTTGTTAACTGCAACCGGTGTACTTTGTTCTATAGAGGATACTGATGGTTTCGTTGAAGGGCTGATGCTTCATTGTTGTTGGCGGCTGTCACAGGTGTACTGGGGTTGCTTGGGGTTTGTGTGAAGGAAGCACCGTTGTCCTTTGGTGTAGTTGTCTCCTTGATCAGTTTATCAAATGGCTTACCGTAGTGAACAGCTTTTTGGCAATATTGACATGTGGCCATCTGATTGTCATAGGTAAAAAGTGATTTGCACGGAATTCTTGTATCTTGACCGAAAATCACATAAGAAGGTGTAGCCTTCTTCAAGTGTATGCGTAATAAACGTACGCCATTTAGAATACCGGGGAAAAAATTCTTCCACTTTTCTTTTTCGATAGAGAGAATCTCTCCGTATTGGGACATAGTTTTACGAATATATGAATCGGTGACGCTTGAGGGAAGATCATGCACACGCACTTCTATAGCACTATCATCCATATATACTGGAATGTTGTACTTAATGTTCTCGTGCTCCACATAATGCACATTAGTATTGTCTTTTGCGAATTGAATTGCATCCAACTCTTTATAAAACTGGATGTAAACAACATTATTCGTCTTATTGCATTGAAATAAATGCATACGTTTAATGTCAAGATGCATTTGCTGCTTAAGCTAACCTTCAAGTTCTCGTATCGAAGGTCGAATTTTGCACTACCTAAAGTCAACAACAATTGTATTCTCTCGTGTCGGCGGTAGCTTTTGTTCGTTTGGTTCACTCATTTCGAGGTCGTTCTATTCTTCGCTACACAATACTGTACTTGGTTTCTTCTGTCCCGAACGTAAGCGGTTTTGTTTTATCGACTGACTTGGATGAGATGTAAAATCGAACTGTGGTGTTCATTTGCAGTTGTCGCTAATGTACCAATAGCTCAAAACCTTTAAAATAAAGACAAAAAATAGACTTACTTTGTATTAAATGGCATTGGCTTCGCTTATCGTCGGTAGTACTGATTTTCAGTATAAGTAGGCGGGAAATGCTTTAGTGATAAATTTTAAATAAATTTTCATGAAAACTGTAGAAAATTTTCCCCATTGATAAAATCAAGTTTTCGGCTGATGTAATATAATCGGCGGCATTATTAAAATGTGATAACCGGCGCGCTGATCATCTTTTTCTTAAATTGGCGGCGCACAGGTTTAGTACTACCTTGATCAAAAAGTTCCCGTAATCACCACGCGCTCTAAGTCACTCGATCCGATTTTTTGTTTAAGGTAGCTACATCTGTTATTGATATTCTATCAAATATTTAGTTCGATACCTGGACATTTGTAAAAGTAGATTGTGCGTGTCCACGATTTTGTACTTAGTACTTAGATTTTTTTTCCCGAATATCGGCAAAATTTGGCTGAGATTTGAACAGCCGAGTGCTCTCGGCAATCATCTCGGAAAACATTAAAATAACTGAAATTCTCGGTATTTTGCTTTCACCGAGATTTTCGGTTTCGAGAGAACTATAAATTACCGAGATCATCGTCGTTCCAAAAGCGACAAGTTACCGAAATTATCGGTGTTCAAGCATGTGATTTAATGCCGTGATTTTAAGCAATTAATTAAATTTAAAATTTAAATTATCATTGATTTATTTATTTTAACATTATGTTGGCTTATAAGCTAGGCAAAGTAAATTAAGAAAAAAATATATCCCATGAAGAAAATCATATTTGCCGTAGAATGGACGCACTTCCATGTTATTTACAGTAGAGAACATAATTCGATTTTCCGCAGAAAATCAGATTCCGGCTACAACGAAACTAATGGCTCAATAAAACATTGAATATTCAAAGAAATATACCATACCGGAGTCCGATCAATTTCATGCAGTAGATTAGCGTTGTGAGGATCTTTATCCCGTAAGAATGCTCTAGGGGGGTTTCTTGTCACGAATATTGAACATTGAACAAATTTGTTCTTAATATCATAAAACATATTCGGATTCAATTTTTAAGGCGGTTTATGTCTACATCTTTTGATGAATAATGAATTAAATGGTGGGCCAGTTTGAGTCTTTTTGTTACTGTCTGTTGAGCTTAAGAGCCCACAATTTTTCCCCGATTTTTCAAAAGTCCAGGATATTAAAAAAAAATCAATTATTTTCAAAAGTTGTATAAAAAACCTGTTTTAATCCACCTAGTGGTTAAATGATGCCTTTCTCATGTATAATATTGTGGTATTCTATTCAAAAATTTTCTCTTCGATTTTTTAAAGAAACCAAGGAGTTGTTTGTGCATTTACTAGTATAACATACAGAATGAAACAGTAGGTCATCCTTAAGAAAACGAAGTGGGTGCACTATTATATGCACTTCCGGCACCGGAACCCGAGAACCGGTATAATCGCAGTCGGTTCGTACGGCCAACAACTAACATAACGTACAAACTCTACTAGTTTTTATTCAAATTTTGAAGATTTTGTACAATTTTGCCATCGCACTCTAAATGACGATTTAAATGTTTGTTGTATCCGAAAATATGCAGTAATCTTTGGTTGGATCTTTTGGTTTACCCTATAACTCCGGAACCGGAAGTTGGATCCAGATGAAATTCAGGAATTCCGTATATGACCGGAAGACCTTTCATTTGAATCTAAGTTTGTGGAAATTGGTCAAATAATCGCTGAGAAAAGTGAGTGAGATCCATTTTGGTATATACCTTATGATCAAAAATGAACCGGAATTTTCGTTTTAGAATTCTCGCGCTTGTCCAATCGGTAAACTTTTATTCTCTCAACGTTGGCAACACTTTTATACACATTCTGTCAAATTTTGACGCATATCGTACGATTAGTTTTTGTTTGGCGTCTATACAAAGAAGTTGAAAAGTTTTCGTGTGGCGATTTTTATAATGGATGAAAATTTAGAACAACGTGCGTGCATCAAATTTTGTGTTGCAAATGGATTTAAGTGTTCCGCAACGTTGAAAATTTTAGAAAAGGCCTTTGGTGTATCGTGTCTAGGAAAAACACAGGCATACGAGTGGTATAAACGCTTCAAAGGTGGTCGTACAAGCTTGGATCATGATGAGATCCCTGGCCGCCCAACAACATCTGTTACTGAAGAAAACATTGAATCGGCGAAGCAAATCGTGTTGCAAAATCGTTCTGTACCGATTAGAGAGATTGCTGTGTTGTTGGGCATCTCTTATGGATCAGCCGAACACATTTTAACTGATGTTTTGGGTTTGAAACGCGTCGCTTCTCGGCTGGTGCCAAAAAAGCTGAATTTCATTCAAAAACAGCGTCGTGTTGATGTGGCCAAAGAGATGATTTCCAACGCAGATAGTGACCCCACATTCATCGAATGCATCATAACTGGTGATGAGGTGTGGATCTATGAATATGACGTCGAAACCGCACAACAATCGACCGAATGGCGCTTCGAAGGCGAGCCGTTGTTCTAAATTTTCATCCATTATAAAAATCGCCACACGAAAATTTTTCAACTTCTTTGTATAGACGCCAAACAAAAACTAATCGTACGATATGCGTCAAAATTTGACAGAATGTGTATAAAAGTGTTGTCAACGTTAAGAGAATAAAAGTTTACCGATTGGACAAGCGCGGGAGTTTTAAAATGAAAATTCCGGTTCTTTTTTGATCATAAGGTATGACCACTATTTCCGGTACTTCCGGAACCAGATACCGGAAACCAGGATAGCCGGAATTGGTTTGTTTAGTTGCCTACTGATAATGACTATCGATTTGTGTAGTTTTGAGACCAGTTTAGAAACTTTTTCACGTATTTTGTTTTGCCGGTTTAAGTGACGGTATACACTATTGAACACGCTTTATCCTATAACTCCGGAACCGGAAATCTTATCCGGATGAAATTCAGGAATTATGTATGGGACCACGAGACCTTTCATTTGAATCTAAGTTTGTCAAAATCGGTTCAGCCATCTCCGAGAAAACCTAGTGAGATTATTTGACACACATACAGACATTGCTCAGCTCGATGAACTGAGTCGAATGGTATATGACACTTGGCCCTCCGGGCCAATTTTCACTAGTCGGTTTTCAAGTGATTGCATAACCTTTCTATATGAGAAAGGCAAAAATGAAAAATTCATATATATTTATACATTTATCGATTTTTTATGGTTTTCTTTTGATAGTGCAAGGAATGGTAGTTGGGCGAAAATTGGAGCTGGTATCACTAGCAATCGAATGATGTGTAAAAATATATATGTCATCGCTTTGAATTTCGAGATATTTACGATCATTGTAAAAAGTCTCACCTTTTCTGAGGTCATCTATCTACAGTTTTCATTATAACTTTGGGTAGACAGCTCTATTTTTCGTTTTTTTTTTCAGTGTATTTCATTTCTGGAAGTAGCACCTTTCCAATGGTGAACAACTTACGAAAATCGGTTAACTAACAACAAAGTTATGACTCGGTAAAGTTGAAGTTCTCAATATCCTATTCGCGATGCTTTGAAGCCGTGGGCAGACAAACATTTCGGTGGCAGACCATGGACGTTTCAGCAGGACTCGGCACCGTCTCACAAAGCTCGAGTGAACCAAGAATGGCTGAAAAACAACGTTCCGAACTTCATCACGTCCACACAATGGCTCTCGAATTCACCAGATGCGAATCCAATGGATTATTCTCTTTGGGCTATTTTGGAGAGCAAAGTCCGAACTAAAAGATACACCAGTCTCGAGGCGCTGAAAAAAGTTATTGTCCGCGAGTGGGCCAAAATACCTGCAAGTCACATTCGGGCAGCTTGCGATTCGTTTTTTGACCGTCTCAAGGCCATAGTCAAGGCAAAAGGTGGTCATATCGAGCAAAAGTGAATTGATTCTGAATTTTGTATTATTTTTACACATTTTGTACTTTGAATTAAGTAAAAGTAATTTTCCAAACTGAATTTATGGCCATTTTAATTGGTTACACTTGAGCGCCGGACCCTGTATTGGAGAAGCCAAGTGAAAGAAAAACTAACAGAAAAGATGAATTTTTGGAAAAAGATACGCTCAGAGACAGGACTCGAACCTGCGTTCTTATGCATTCCGTGCATACGCGCTCCCATTTCGCCACTCTGATCTTGTTTTAGCCGCTCTAAAACTCGAAACAGACATAGTAGCAACGTACATCGAACATGGTCTACACATCCTGGCCGTCACCCGACCGATACCTTACATCCAAACATCTTCTCTGTCCATCAAACACTAGTCCTCTCGCTTTATACCTACTTCTCCGATCAAGCATTGAGTAGGAGAGTGTATTTATAATCGCTTGTCACCTTCTTAATGGTGCCAGTCGCTGGCTGGACATCGTCATGTTAGTTTTTCTTTCACTTGGCTTCTCCAATATATATTTCCGTTCAGTCATTGCAAAAACTGAGTTTTTATCAGTTTTTCCTAGACGATCCTCAAGAATGATATACTTAAAATAATCTATAAGCTTCACAAAATTTGGGGGTGCAAAATTTATCGAAATTGGTCAAGTAACAGCTGAGCTATGATAGCTCAAAGTTACCGTTCCAACTTATTTCAGGCTTGGTGCTCCGCATAAGTTTTTTAGGCTTGGTATTAGGAGTGTCAGTGGAATTCGATGGTATTCCGAATTAATTCTCTCTCTTTACAAAACACTAATTTTAGGTTAAAGGCCGACGTTTCGACAGAATGGCCTTTCATCTTCAGGGCACAACGAAAATAATATTTAAAAATTAGAACTTGTAAAGCAAAATTTGACCAAAAAAACATCTTTCAATAAATTCAATGTCAAATATTACTTTATTGTCATCTCAACCGTTTCTTTTTTCTAATCTTCCTAAAAGGTATTAAATGCTAAATCAGTTAGTTTTGGCTTAAAAATCACGTTTTAGTAGGATTTCAAACTACAACATTCGGATGCTTCAGAAAACCACCGCAAAGGTTGAAACGGGATTGAAACTTATGCAAAATTCTGACTTCGTGTCTTCCAGTCCTGGATCAATCATCAAAAGTCAAAAGCAGACAAACTGATTAAATGTGTCTCCCCGACAAAATAGCACGAAATTTTCGCAACTTCGGTTGCCCCGATTGTGCCTTTATCCCGGGGCCATAAACATATCCGGCGAACGGAATTAAACAGCTATCCGGTTCATTCCGCGTCGTTGCGTCCTTTTTCTAATGCCTTTTGCGTCAACATGTGTGCA
The DNA here is from genome assembly GCF_030247185.1 of Malaya genurostris. Classification (NCBI taxonomy): domain Eukaryota; kingdom Metazoa; phylum Arthropoda; class Insecta; order Diptera; family Culicidae; genus Malaya; species Malaya genurostris. The sequence continues at coordinate 230,966,988 of NC_080572.1, read as the reverse complement.
CAGGATGAGATAGCTGCAGCGAACACAGCGCGATGTGCAGCGAACCGAGAATGTTATATTCTGCCGATGGGGACATTAAATTTAAATCTGATGAATTCGGAAACCGATGTGACATATTGTCACAAACACAGGCAGCTTGATGTTCGTCGCGACCGATCCGTGCGACAACATCCCGATCACAGCCCAGTGAGTGTCGAGTGAGATGATGGAGGCCGTGGGTAGGAGGCTGAAATCCATGAACCGTGGCCGTCGGAACTGGATAGTTTAGAGTGTGTTTCGATTGGTGCGGTATCTAGGCTGGGGTCGACACAGACACACTCGACCTGCTGCTTCTGGTCCGTGCTGGTGAAACCCCGGGGGACGAAGGTACTCGTATTATATGTGCCATCGTTGTGCGTCAGTTGCGAGAATAATAAAAATATATTGTTAAATGTGTGCTCTTGTGGGCCCATAAATTCATCGATACGTGATGCGTGATACCGTTTTACGGGCCTGTGGGTGTCGGTGGAAGCAGGCAAGCGTGATATAAGCAAGGACGATTTGGTGTTCGCTAGAGATGTAGGAACAATCGATAGCGACGAATTGCATTCAGTCGAGGTAGGGTCGTACGGGGGGAGCTTACGCAAAATAAAACCGCTAGTCAAACTAAACATGTTTGCTTGGAAATGGGATCATTTTAGTTTTTATACTTCATCACGGGGAACAACCCTAATTCTGCCGGCACTGGATTTAGTACCGCTGATCCAGTTCGCTAGAAGTACCCAGACAGCCAGCAAGTCATAGATTTCACTTTGTGGCACATCATGTGCTCTTCCACGCCATGTACGGCTACTATATTTACGAAGTACCGAACAGTGTGTAGCATCATGTGTGTCGGCCTGCCGGAGGATTTATGCAGCGTAAGTTGTTAAAGATAAATCACAGCGGGTGTGTGTGTGTGTGTTTGTGAATTGTTGGTTGTAGCCTTTTCGGTTTGTTACTGAAGCAAGAATGCACCGCTGGCCAACATCCGAGTCACTCGTACGACCGATCTTCCGATGCATCGATACGATATTGTCACACAGCATTTCCCAGGCTCCGAACGGAACTTTGTTTCATCAGGGGTCCGGAAAATTGGGGGTTTCTTCAGTACGCCTTTCTCCGTTCCCAGCAAGCTTCGCCTCATTGTCGGGTATTGGTTGAATGTAAAGTGAATGGCAGGATAAATGAGTCGGTTCCGTTGTGTTTTCCTGGACAACCTGGTAAACTTTGCTGATTCGATGTAGACGATTTCATGTGGCATGAGCACATGAAGATTAATTCTGACCATTTTTCGTTATATAATTAGAGCCCGGCAAGTTTTAATTATTTTCGATGCTATACTTTTTTTTTTTGCTTTCGGGTTACAGCTCAAGCATGTATCATCAATCAATGCAAAGGTTTTGTTTCAGTTCTGATATTATTATTTTAGCTCTTTGCGATTGATTTTATGATTATCAAAATAATTGATTATATGAACTTCTTTAATGTTTAACAATGTTGATGTTTTTTCTCAAATGCTAATGTTTCATTGAATTTACACAGAAAAGATTGTTCGAACGTAATCTAGTAAAATCTACGAATTAAAACACACTATAGCTCAGGAACTGGAAGTATTATCTACAACGAATTCACAGATGCTCTATGAAACCGTGAAACTTTTCATTTGAATCTATAAGTTTGTAAAAATCGATTTGACCATCTTGAAGAAAAGTAAGGTAGATCCATTTTGCATTTTTAACCACTGTTTTCAATACCTCCGAAACTTAATTTTGAGGAACGGAAAAGCCGAAGTTGGTATCGTCGTATGGCCAGCAACAAACATGACCTACAAATTGAGCAAATTTTGAACCTAGTTAAGAACTTTCCCCTCTTTCACTTCGTCGCTTTAGGTGGCGCTACAAAATTTGTATCGCTTAACCCAGCAGTTCCGGAACCGGAAACCGGATCTAGATGAAATTCAAGAATTTTATTGGGAACTAGCTGATTTACCCAGCGTTGCTCGGAAATGTTTCGTGAAGGCAAGGCCGAAAAAAATTCTAGAAATTGTCCTGCCCATTGATACTCTGATTGTAATGAAACACAACTTAGACTACAACCGGATTGAACAATACTCCATTCATGTTCAGATTGCGAATGATCAGTGTCCCATTTCAGATCTCACAACAATCATAACTTTCATGGTATTCTCGACAAATTGGGTCAGTTTTACATTTGAACCCTTTTGTTAGAAACATTTGAAACACCTATCGCTCTATAAATACCTTCTTAGTAACCTCCGAGTTTCATGTGTATATTTGCTTGTAAAGTATTTGAATTATTAGGTATACCTTATGATAAAAAAAGAGCCGGAATTTTCATTTTAAAATTCCCGCGCTTGTCCAATCGGTAAACTTTTATTCTCTCAACGTTGGCAACACTTTTATACACATTCTTTCAAATTTTGACGCATATCGTACGATTAGTTTTTGTTTGGCGTCTATAAAAAGAAGTTGAAAAAATTTTCGTGTGGCGATTTTTATAATGGATGAAAATTTAGAACAACGTGCGTGCATCAAATTTTGTGTTGCAAATGGATTTAAGTGTTCCGAAACGTTGAAAATGTTTGAAAAGGCCTTTGGTGAATCGTGTCTAGGAAAAACACAGGCATACGAGTGGTATAAACGCTTCAAAGGTGGTCGTACAAGCTTGGATCATGATGAGATGCCTGGCCGCCCAACAAAATCTGTTACTAAAGAAAACATTGAATCGGCAAAGCAAATCGTGTTGCAAAATCGTGCTGTACCGATTAGAGAGATTGCTGTGTTGTTGGGCATCTCTTATGGATCAGCCGAACACATTTTAACTGATGTTTTGGGTTTGAAACGCGTCGCTTCTCGGCTGGTGCCAAAAAAGCTGAATTTAATTCAAAAACAGCGTTGGTTGTGTCGCAGTTTTTGGCCAAAAACTCAACAAATATCATCAACCAAGCACCGTACTCTCCAGATATGGACCCGTGTGACTTTTTCCTCTTCTCCATACTCAAATTGCCATTGCGGGGAACGCGTTTTGAGACCATAGAGACCATAAAAGAGATTTCGCTGCGTGAACTAAAGGCCATACCTTCGGCGGCCTATAAAACTTGTATGGAAAATTGGATCAAGCGTTGGCTGCATGTATTGCCGCAGGAGGAGAGTACTTTGAAGGCGATAATAAAGAAATCTATTAAAAAATGAAATTTTGCGTTTTTTAATAAAATTTCGGTTCTTTTTTTATCATAAGGTATGTGCTTGTAACGTACTTCCGTACTTCTTTGTCACATTCGATCTACAATACCTTTGGCTTCCATGGCTATAAACATTTGCTACTCTCACCTCTTTATAAAAAATTGTATGGCATCATTATTTCCATCTGATAATGATTATTTTATAACGAAAGGCTGTTTAACATCATAATTACATTCGTACTATAGATAAACTTTTTTATATCATTTATTTCACCCCGGCTTTAACCATTTTGGTCGGTTCAGGTTCAGTGAATACAAATGGAGTTGTAAACTTATTTCCATCACCTTCAGTCGACAGTTTTCTCAATTTACATAAAAATGCACATTAATTGTATGATTTCGTCAATTTAGATCAATGTTGAGAATACTTATTCCCTCTCACTCTTGTAAATACTTTTGTGAACCTCACTTAGTTGATAGAAATACACTGTACTCGTAAAGAAGTACCCATTTTTTGTAAAACCCGATCAATTTCATGTTCAGGGCACTTGCTACACTCCCTTACCCTTAAAATAACCTTATAATCTATTTTGATTTAACTTCCTTTTTGTCAGTGAACTTACTACAGATATCCTTCATGATTACCCTGAGTAGTGTAGAAAGTATCTGTGCTTTTAAAAAAATATCGATTCCCACCTTTGGTATATGTGCAAAACTTGGTGGTGATTCGTTTAGTTGTTTCGCAGTTATGCTGAGACTTAAATACTCTCGCGTTCTTAGAATTTCCCGATAAAATGAAACCAGCGTTGCATTCGAATTAACAACAGCAATACTATCTACTACGAGCTTGAAATTCTTGACACTCTCTGGTTTTACAAGAAATGGAAGATGAAAAATCCATCCTTCTAGTCTAAATGCCGATTCTGTTCAAATTACATACATTACGTCATAGACCCGCTCGTCCCATGTTAATGACACTTGCTACACAATCTCCCCCCTGGAAATATCTTAATGATCTGTGCCAAATTTGATAGCAATCCGTTCAGTAGTGTAATGTAGAGTTTTGCGTTACAAACATTACATCCTCCTTTTTAGAGGCACGTACTACATCCACCCCACACGAATACCCTTATAATCATATCTAAGTTGAGCAAAAAGTATCTATGGTCTTCAGAAAGTATCGATTCTCGTTAAATTAAAAAATCTAATCTAAAATCTATCTTACCCCCCCCCCCCCTGTTAAACATATTTGCTAGGCTTCCTCACCTATAAACATACCTTAATGACTATTTCTGAAGAGCACTGAATCTGAACTGAACTGTGCCAAATTTTATATCAATTCGTGCAATAGTTCCGGAGTTATGCTGTTACAAACATTACACTTCCTTTTTTAGAGCACCCTCTCCCCACCGAATATCCCTATAATCATATCTAAGTTGTGCGAAAAGTGTCTATGGTCTTCAAAAAGTACCGATTCTCGTGAAATAAGATATTTTTTAATGACTGCTTTAATAAGGACACTTACTACGCCCCCTCCCCCATGAAAACATGAAATACACCCCCCTATTTAAGGCACTTGCTACATCCACCTCCCGTATAGTAATATCCAAGGTATACAAAATGTTTCTATGGTCTTTAAAAAATTTCTATGGTCGTAAAAAATTTTCGTCAAATTAGACAAATTTTCTCATTTCAAGTACATGTTAAGGACACTTACTACACTCCCTCTCCCATTAAAATACCCTTATGACCATCTCAAAAAAGCATGAAGTATCTGTGTCAAGCCTGATGGCAATCTGTTCAGTAGTTTCGGAATTATGCCATTTTAAACATTACACCCTCCATTTTTAATGGCACTTGCTACATCCACCCCCCGTATAGTCATATGTAAGGTATGCATGCTCCCTGCATAAAAATATTTTTATAACCATCTCTGAAGAGCAACAAGTGCATGAGCAATGTTTGATAGCAATCCGTTCAGTAATTCCGGAGTTAGGCCATTACAATCATTACACCCCCCTTTTTAAAGGCACTTGATGCATCAACCCCCCATTGAATCATATCTAATATATGCAAAATGTTTCTATGGTCTTAAAAAATATCAATGCTATCCTAGAAAAATAATACTAAAACCATCTGCAAGAAGTACCTGTGCCATGTTTGGTGGCAGTGCGTTCAGTAGTTCCAAAGTTATGGCGTTACAAACATACAAACTTACATTCATTACATTTTTTATATATAGATTAAAAGGTTTTCTACTTGAATCTAAGTTCATAAAAATCGGCCAAACCATCTCTGAGAAAATAGTTTTAATTTTATTCTGGAGTATTTGGACACTATTTTCGAAATCGGAAATCGGAAACCATGATAACCGAAATTAGTTTGATAGGCGGCCGTCTACTAACAATGACTAACGGTTGGAATTGTATAAAATTTTTCACGTTTTTGGCTTCGCCGCCTAAAGCGACGCTATACATTTTTTAACACTCTTCACCTGTATTTCCTGAATCGAAAGTGAAATTCTAATGCTTTGTATGGGACCATAAAACCTTTAATTTGAACTTAGGTTTGTGAAAATCGGTCACGTAATATCGGAAGAAAGCGAGTAAGTAATCAGCTTAGGAGTTGGTTTTGTTTTTCTTTATAGCATGTACGAAATTGAACAGAACCCGCTGTGTGCATTGTTTATAAAGGCGAGTTGTATTTTCTTCTTCCGTTCCGGCTCGTACCGGTGCGTACTGGTTTTGTATCGTCATTTTATATGGCAGTTTGAAAGCTTTAACACTCATCGCCTTGTAATTGCGGAACCGGAAGTCAGGTCCAGATTAAATTTCACAGTAGCTTTTTTTTTTCCCTTTATAGGCTGCTCTGGCCGAGGGGGGTGGTTACAACGATCCACACTTTCCATACCAGACGAACTAGGCTATGGTGCCCAAATGAACACTAATAACGAAGGAGGAAATCCTCCAGCATGTAACCCAAGCGACAGATTCCTTTTCGGTTATCAATTTGCAATGAAAGATACGAATATCTTCTATTGCAAGTTCACCAGAGAATTTGTAACTTGGGCAGGAAGTATGTGCTTCACCCTGTAACCAGTCAATCATTGAGTCGTGCGTCTGTATCGTATTGGTATTTTGTCATCCTACCAGCTGCTTCTGTGTCTTAAATGTCCTCGTCGATGAAGCTTTGCAAAATTTCGCACTGTATCCGCTTCGGTCTTGGCCCTGCTTTCCTATATAGTCTTTTATGTCTGAAGCGGTACAAACGATTATTACTTTAAAGTTCCTAAATCAATGTAGATATGTTTGGTCTACTAACACTATCCATTCTCATCTGCTCTGATTATTTCTATCTTTGTCGAAGTTACGTTACATTACCTTTTCCCATTGCATCGCTTTTTTGACTATGCTGACTATGAAACCTGTTAATATCTCAATGTGATAATTTATCAAGAATAAAGAAATAATAATAATTACTATAACAATAATAATTTTAATAAGAAATAATTTGGTGTACTATTGCATCGAATATACAGTGATCATCTCCAGGTATTTTTTAATTAACATTACTCCTCCATCAAACTTCATGTGCTCCATTTTTGTAATTATTATATAGTTTCCCTTTTATTATGTTATCGTTAATTTGGATGTATAGAGATTTGAAATTCATTAGCTTAATCTTAAAAGTCTCTTGATTATGGACATATTTAATTTCACCTCTCCACAAAGCGGGAGGTTTCAATAGTGGAGAGATAATAGCAATAAAAATAACTCTCATGATGATAATAATAATAATAATAATAATGTCAATAATTATAATAATTATAATAAAAGTCAAAACAATAATAATAATAAAAACCATAATAATAATCATAATATTAATAATAATAATAATAATAATAATAATAATAATAATAATAATAATAATAATAATAATAATAAAAATGATTAAAAAAAAAGTGTTGCACTCACCTTTCTCCTTCATCACACCACTACTTACCAAGAGTTAGGTTGTTACCTAACATATTCATCCTTCATCACTATCGTTGTACATTCTGGGGGTTTTCCTTCTCACATCTTCCTGGCCTTGAATCCTCGATGATAATCCTCTGCTTCATCAATCTCATTTAATTTATTTTTTCATGATGCACATAGAATAAAATAAAATCAGATGTTAGTGCTTTCGTTAAATTATAAAATGTAAGGATGCGCATTTAACACTAGATTGCCCATGAAAGTCACAATATGTAAACAATGGAAGGATTGCTTAGAATTTTGTGATCTTTATTTAACTCTTAATTTAACGTTATAAGCACTCAGGCACTCTGCACTAGCTTTTAGTTAGTCTGTCAGTGACTTTCTTTCTTTCAATCATTTTGACTGCTTTTGATCAATTTAGGTCTAATACTAAGTTTTGGACCTTCTAGTGTTGAGCACGCATCCAGGAAACAAAAACTACTACATGTATTTCGTGAAGAAATACTAGGTGTGACTGTATGAAATGGTCCACGTGAACCGTTCTCTTCCAGAAACACAGATCTCACACTCTTAGTCAGAAGGTGACATCTGTGTCCAAGTTGGAGAAATCTAAGTACATTCAAACCTTTCCCGATTTGAGAGTGTATTTACACCTGATCAATCAGTTTCGCCGTCATTGCAATTTGTAAACATTACCGATACCGAACCGGATCGGAAAGGTTTGAAAGTTCCTAAACGGTTCATAAGATGTCAATTTACTCCTATTCCTGATCACACTAGTCCTCCTTTTCGAATTAAATTCACCAAGTTCAGGACGAATATGACATATTAACATTAATCCCAACTGGATCAAGATAATTCAAATTGGTGACCAAATCCAGGCATAAGAATGCTCGAAACCACCTAATGACCTATTGTCAATTTCAAGCACTATTAGTCCTGTCCACTCCGTGATCGATCCAGACAACATAATAATTTTCATTTTTTTTACATTTATAAGCGAACGATCGATCTCGGTATGGGCCGACTTTGTCAATACGCGAAGTGTAAATTGACTCCCACCCCCATCCGCCAAGCGGGGGTACGCACCCTGTAGCTCATCATCCAAAGCCCAGGGAGATTAAATTTCACAGTAACTTTTGAAACAATATGAGCTTCAATTTAAATCAAGATTAGTGAAAATCACTTCAACCATCGCTGAGAAATCAAAGTGAGTTCTACTTTTGGAGTTTTTCTTCACTAACTTCTGTGCTTCCGGAACAGGAAATGGGAAACTTTTAGTGCCGAATCAAGTTTATATGCCCCCAAACTGATAAGTTCTGTAAAATAGAAGAATTTATCAGTCAGTGTTCTGGGATTTGTAGTTGGTTTTGCCATCGTTCGTGAAAACTTACTCATGAAATAGAAAATTTTACACTTATCGCACTCTAGAGTTTTAGAGTTTTTTTTCCCCAAACTGGAAGTCAAAGGGAGATAAAATGTTTTTTTTTGTTTCGATTATAGAGGTTTTAACCTTAAGGTCATTCGCCTCTTCGGGCCAGAAAATTTTTCTGGCCCTATGTGCGGGGATGGGAATCGAACCCAAGTGGGCTGCGTGAAAGGGCATCGACTTGCTCATCACGCTATACCCGTCCCCTATAAATAATGTTTTAGAAAATTTTGTAAAATTTCAAGACCTTTCGTTTGAATTTGAATTTGGTGAAAATCGGTTGAGCCATTTCCGAGAAAATTGAGTGCACATGTTATATTTAATTTTCACATATTACCCTATAACTCCGAAACCGGAAGTCGGACTTTGGGACTTAGATAATAATAATAATAATAATAATAATAATAATAATAATAATAATAATAATAATAATAATAATAATAATAATAATAATAATAATAATAATAATAATAATAATAATAATAATAATAATAATAATAATAATAATAATAATAATAATAATAATAATAATAATAATAATAATAATAATAATAATAATAATAATAATAATAATAATAATAATAATAATAATAATAATGATAATTATAATAATAATAATAATAATAATTATACAGATTAATCTGTATACATGGAAACCCTGTTTCGCATGGCATATTTTCACACGACCCTATACTAGTATAAAGATGTGTTCAACATCATCACTTTCGCTTTCGCATTGCCGTTCGTAATTGAATGTGTTAGTGACGGTACAAATTATTTTAATTTCTATCTTGAGGAATCTTTTGGTAAGAAATATTGAAAGTTTAATTAACTCTTAATTTTTTACTTTTTTATTTATGACTTCTGGTCAGTCAGCGATTTTTACTTTTATTCGGTTTTTTAACGATATCAAACTAACTAGAGATTATATAAAGAGAAGGAATATGAAATTATAGAGCCATAGTACTCAAGGAATGAAGAATAAAATGCGGAAAAGTGAGACGTGACAAGGGTCATTTAAGTAAGCAGAAGGCTTCTCGTATCTAAACTTTTACCTTCTATCAGAGAAGTCGAACTTAGGCATCTTAGCGATACGAGTCATCCGAGTCTCTGATATGTCAGAAAGTAAAGGCAACGGTCGTTTGCCATTTACTATCCGAACCGAACTCTTAATGATAATCTGGGGCACTAAAAAGTGCCTTGAATTGTCACAATGAACAAGACTGGACTTTTTTGCTGCCTTTCTACCGGTTTTCGGTGTCATCGTGCTGACGGTGTCTCGTGCGTTCAGAGTAGCTGCTTTAACTTAAATGACGCTATTTCGTCCATGACATTTCGTTTTATACTTGCTACTGGCAGCGGTGTACGGATAGCCTCTTTGCCAAAATTCCTTTTCCTGTTCGTAGAACGGGGAACAGTGAGACGACATAAAAGAGAGAGTTAGTAGAGCGGCAGCCAGTATTACTGAATTGGCTGTCTAGCTGTTAACAGCATCTCGTGGAATTTTTACGCAGAAACACGCACACACAAAATGTCTGGCCGTGGCAAAGGAGGAAAAGTTAAGGGAAAGCAAAGTCCCGCTCAAACCGTGCTGGTCTGCAGTTCCCAGTAGGCAGAATCCACCGTCTGCTCCGGAAGGGAAACTACGCCGAACGTGTCGGTGCCGGTGCACCGGTCTATCTGGCCGAAGTGATGGAGTACTTGGTTGTCGAAGTGCTGGAATTGGCCGGTAACGCTGCCAAGAAAACGAGAATCATCCCTCGCCATCTGCAGCTGGCCATCCGTAACGACGAGGAGTTGAACAAACTGCTCGCCGGAGTTACCATCGCACAGGGCGGTGTACTGCCAAACATCAAGGCAGTGCTGTTGCCGAAGAAAACCTAAATTGCGATTTCCGGAACATTTTGGTGTTACCCCTTACATATCCCGTCCTTTTCAGGACGACCACATCATTGTTATAAAGAAATATTTAAGATTGCTTTAAGTTAAGCCAGTTCTGATACGTCTGGAAAGTAGAATGCGCAAATCAAGTGGAAACCTTTGTTCTAACAATTTGTTCATTTTTGTTTTCGGCCGCATACTAAAGTATTCACGACAAAAATACATATTGAACTGTATACGTGGCAACTCTGTTTCGCACGGCATATTTGTATACTAGTATGAAGATGTGTTCAACATCATTACTTCCACTTTCGCATTGCCGTTCTTAATTTAATGTGTTAGTGACGGTGCGAATTATTTTAACTTCTCGTGTGTTGCCGAAACAAGGGCAACAGTTGCTCGGAAAATGGTAGGAAAGCGACAAAATTCAACTAGTTCTTCATGATTATCTTTAGCACTGAAAAGTACTTTGAATGGGCCTTGCTGGACTTTTTGGCTGCCTTTCTACCGGTTTTCGGTGCCATCGTGCTGACGGTGTCTCGTACGTTCAGAGTAGCTGCTTTAACTTAAATGACGCTATTTCTCACATCACATTTCATTTTATACCTGCTACTGGCAGCGGTGTACGGACAGCCTCTTTGCCAAAATTCCTTTTCCTGTTCGCAGAACGGGAAACAGTGAGACGACAGGTCCTCGATGTTGCTCTCGTGTGTCTTGTTTCGGGAACAGTTGCTCAGCAAATGGTAGGAAAATGAACCACTCAACTTTTATATGGATGCTGTTGTATAGATGCAGACATCTCGCGTTCTGATTGGCTGGTGCTGTCATGGGTTAAATCAAACAGGTTTTTCAATACTGTACTATTGAAAAACTTCAATGTTGTTGCAATACACGTTAAAGTTAAAAATTTTTAAATCCTACTACAGATCACTGAGCTATGAGCTTTCAAAATACGAGAAAGGTAAACGCGCCTTATGAATTATCCTCTTTGACACTCGTTTATACCAAACATTTCAGAAAAGTTTAATTTTGAACTATTTGAGATTATGTCACACAACTGAAAATTTTATCATAAAATTGTGATCATATTTCCGATGGCATGTCGCGAGAATTATGTTGATTCATTAGATACAACAGAAGATATTCACGATCAAGAGCGTATCACTCTCTCAGAGGGTAAAATTTGAAAAGGCGCCCCATAGTAAAGTAAGTCGTATTCACGACAAAAATTCGGAATAGTATCAGATCTCGATGTTTCATGCATTTCTAAGACAAAACAAGAAAACCGGAAAACTTTGAAAATTCGCGTTAAAAAGTCTGCGTAGCTTCGGATTTCGTAAAAACAAACGCGTGGAAAAAGACCACATTATCAATATCAAGATGAATTTTTGCGTCAAATATTTTAATCTATTGATTGAAGCTTAATACTTAACTGTAGCTTGCAACATATTCTATAATACAACCTTCAATCAACCGACAATTTATAACCCTGGTCCCCACACGATTTGAAGCCATTAATTCTATCTAAATGGAAAGTTGCTGATTCATTAGGAAAATCCAAATAACTGTTAGAATAAACAAAGCTGTGCTGAGCGGAAGCTGTGCTGTGAATGCAACCCATGGCAAACGTGGAAATAATTATTTTCATTCTCCACGTACTAAAAGGGGTTTTCTGCTCGTGTGCTCATCAAGTGTACACACTAGAGTTGGAATGAACGTTTGATTTAACATCAGCTTCGGGAAAGCATTTCATTTTAATTATTTCAGATGGTCAATGCATGTAGTGATAGTTCGTAATTGTTTGCAGCTCACTCAACGTGCTGATTTTTGGTGTGGGTGGGGGTGGGTTCAAAAACCCATTTCCTAGAGCGCTCGCAGAACCAGTTGGCAGATTTGTTTTTATTAAAACGAACAACACAATAGAAAATGTTCGCACATTAACACGACCCCATACCGTATGTATGTTAGTAAGCTGCACAGACTTCTGCTCCGTAAAGCTCGAAAGCATTATACGGAAAATGCGGAAACTCGAAAAGATAATACACAGACATCCAACCGTACCAAAAATAGATCCCGAATCGTTAAAATTTAATGCAGTACAATCATGTTTAACGATTTGAGATTTTTTTTTATCTTCCAAAGAGCTAACAGCCTCTCCCAATATGAAGCAGAACGCTTAGATCAGTAGGGTTTTAGATCCATTATTGCCACCTGGCTGCCATCTTGATCCTTTGAATAGGCGCTAATCCAGTTAGATTCAACCAGTAGAGTAGGTCAAGTAACTAAAAGCGTACTAACGACGTCTTGCCTAATGGCTCCAAAATAGGCAAATTACCCTATAATGACGTATCAGGTGCGACTTTACTGCCGATGGTAAAAGTATGCTCAAGTTTCCACATGCTCCGAAACCATATAAGAATTGTTGGGAGGATTCAGTGCATAAAGTGCAGCACTTTGACAATACCGTACACGAAGAAGAAGAACAGGTTCCAAAGTGGTTGTATTTCACTACTTTCCAGAGCAACATTTCCACTCGAGGAACTTTCCTTTTTTTATAATTGCCTTTTCTTGTATCGGACGGAGGAGGCCATAAAACCATCCTGTTGAGAGAACCGGAGAGGTAAAAGTTTTATTTTATAGTACATGACCTCTATGACTGGCACCTCGCACTGGAGTCCTAACTCGATGAGTGTTATTTTCCTGGCGATTTTTGGTAAAGATCAACCGAAGACAAACAACAGCGACACCATTAGAGTTCAGTCACTAATTCGATAACGATTCTCAACCCAAAAAGCACTGGAGCAATTAGGCAGGCGCGCTCTGATGGCTGGATCACTGCGGCTGATTTTCGGTGGCCACAGCCCGAAACAGACATCGGCGGGTTTCAGTGGAAAAGGCACGTTAAGATTTGGAGTTTAGATAATTTTCTAATTGCTTTTAGGGTGATTTCAATGATTTTTATGACCGTTGAGATTCAGAACAAGGGCTCAATTAATATTTTGCCCGGCCTCAGAATGATTTTGTAATTTTATGATGTTAACAATTAAGTCTCACCATGGCAAATGGAGAAAACCTGAGAATTTTAATTTACCTATGAAACTCCATAGAAGTTATTCATACCATACATTGAGTTCGAAGACAAAAAGTGGGTGGGTAATGTCAGAGACATAACTGGAGGTGGTGAATATGAATAAACCTAACACGTTTCTCACAATACTGAATATCTAGAATAAGTTGATATATTGTGTGAATTTTGGTAGGTTTCATTTCTTTACTTCCATAATCGTAATTCACAACACACGTATTTTAACACACAAATTTATAGGACAGGGCAAAAGAGAGTAAAAAAGGCGGGTGGGTAATGTCAGAGACATAACTGGATGTTGTGAATACGAAAACAACTGACATGTTCCTTAACACTTCCGAATATCAATTAGTTGATCAATTGTATGAAATTGTATGTAGAATTTGAAACGATGCACCTAAACTAAAGTACAGATTAGTTACATTTAACATTCTGAAACACAATAATGGTGGCTCTGAAAAGAACCTTTTATGAAAGCGTTTGTGATTGAGAGTGATGAGTTGAATTCGAATTCCGATGGATGCCGAAGACTTCCGTCATCTAATTCCAGGCTGAACTGTTGTACGTGGGTGCGATACTGATATGGTTGGTGTAGCGTTTACAACCGATTATAATCTTCCAACAAAGAAAACATTAATTCGCTGGGTTGATCAATGATACAATAGGCCTAATTTATTGAACGAAACTATCAATATGCTATAGGGATTCGTTTCTAGCATTCAGAAGGGTCAAATAGCGTAATTCTCTACGACATTGAACTCTGGAACATTTTTCGCAAAAACAAAGAAGGCTTCACTTGATCTCGATTACTGTGAATTTCATACAGCGAAAAGTGCACAAATCTAACCAAGCTGTTCTAGATTTTCACTAAACTGAGGATATTTACCTTTTATTTGCGAACAAAAAATCCTAATAGTTCTTTAGAAAACTTTTGAACCATTAGAACGGCTGATTTTGTGTAATGCTCTCCACCGTTGTTTTTTTAACCAATGCAAATGACTGGCAGCTGTGACGTAATCGCTCTTGTCGGAATTGAAACTAGCTTTGCAAACGACACAAAATACATCTGCTCACAGTGGCGATAGAATCCAAACTGATCCAATTTTCGTTAGGAGCTTTCTTTTTATATGATTTCGTTTGTAGCTTTTTCACTAATGGGCGGTCCTAACGGCTATAAAAATAGCAACATATAGAATTTTAATGTCGATTATTTCATTTCGGATTTGCATAATTTATTGAAAGAAACTATCAATATGCTATAGGGATTCGTTTCTAGCATTGAGAAGGACCAAATTGTGGAACTCACTACGATATTAAGCACTGTTCGGAACATTTTTCTCAAACGATTTGTTGTACAGCAGCAGATATTTTGTTCTCTTCCTCAGAACGCGTTCTGATTGGCTGGTGTTGACATGGGTCAAATGAGAGAGGTTTTTCAATAGTGTACTATTAAAATACTTCAATGCTGTTACTATACACTTTTAATTTGAAAAATTTCGATTCTATTGGTAGTTAGATTATGTAAATTATTTCACAGATCACTGAGCTATGAGCTTTAAAATACGAGAAAGGTAAACGCGCCTTCTGAATTATCCCCTTTGATACTCGTTTATACCAAACATTTCAGAAAAGTTTAATTTTGAATTATTTGAGATTATGTCACACAACTGATAATATTATCATAAAATTGTGATCATATTTCCGATGGAGTGTAGCAAAAATTATGCTGATTCGTTAGATACACCAAGAGATATTCACGATCAAAAACTTATCACTCTCTCAGAGGGTAAATTTTGAAAGGCACCCCATAGTAAAGCAAGTCGTATTCACGACAAAATGTTCGCCTACAAAAGTACTCACGGTACGAATTACAATAATTTTAATGGAATAAAATTTCCAAAGTTCTTTATTAATTAATTTACTGATATTAAACGTCAACTGCGCAAACTAGAATGAATGAAGCGTGTCAATTTTTTTCATTTTATTCCCACCCAGTAGGAAGCGGGAGAATCAAATGTCGCTCACTATACCGTCGCACAGTGGTCCAAAACTGGAAAACGACGGTCAAAAGTCTGTACTGACTTTCACTGATTTGTAAGAGCTAACATGTCTTAAACGAAGTTTTACAAGATTATATTACGCTTCTTTTGAAAGTGGCACCTTAATTTTTGTTAAGGGGGTTGCAGCAAATTCGAATAAAAATAATTTTTTTTTCTCAAAAAATAATTGTTTTTCTCAAAAATAATTTTTTTTCTATCTCATTTTGAATAAAAAAATATTTGAAATATTTTTCCTGAAGATATAAAAAGTGTAAAAAAATTAGTTTTTGAGATATATTCACTTTATTTTAAAAACAATTTTTTGGATTTATTTACGTAGAATCTACCTCTATTACCTAAGTATCTACAACAAAGTGCGCGTAAGCACGCATAAACATGCTGTTGCACGCGCACCTTAAGCAAATTGTTGGGATTTTTATTTTGTTTACTTTTTGACAATTATATTATTATTATAAAAAATCTAAGTGGAACTCGATGCAATTATTTTAGGCCTTTTCAAAGTGGGTTTTAAATATTGAAAATCCGAAAAATTATCAAAATTTCAACACATATTAAAAACATGGAAAAATGTTTTCCAATCAAAATATGAAAAAGTATCGCAAAAGTACAAACCAGGGGTGGAAATAATCAAAGTTTTTGATTCACAGTAAATAAAAATAGTTAGTATTATCCTTTCATATCACATGTTTATTGTAGATATTATAATGAATTTTACTTAGAATTCATAAATGTCTTTATCGTTATCAGTTTCAACAAAGTTTGGTTCGTTTTAATGCAGCTCTGTATTTATTAAATAGGTTTGAAGTTTAAATGGCTGTCACTCACAGTTCCGGTGATGTAATGGTATAAGTGACGTTAACGTCAAAACTGATTACTGCTCGATTTTCCGGATATGGATTATCCGATATCAATAATTGTGAGTTTATCTCGTCGGTCGCATAGAAATTCCATGTTTCGTGATGTATTTGAAATTTATTCAGTAATACCGTCGTGGTGGAATAATATCATCAATAAAAACAGCTAATAATATTAACATACATGCTGCGATGAATAATAATTATAACGATAAGAAAAATAAGTCCAATCACAAAACGTGCTATGGAGGTGATTAATATTAGCCTATTTAGCTTGAATATCATACACAGAAGTAACAGGAGTGCAGGATTTAACAACGCCAATTCAAACGTATCATTGAAACGCTGCGCTCCAGTTACTTCTTTTAATCAAATTCATGTCAAATAGTGTTTCATTGGATTTAATCTAGATAATGCATGAACATCATCATCAGCATCAACCTGTTGGAAGTAAAACAAAATCTTTTGTCGCTATAATCACTATTTGGTGTGGTATATTTTTTTTGCTAATTTTGCATTGCGTATTGATATTGCGCAGCGAAAACTGTAAAATTAACATTATCAATTGGATTACGATCCAATTTGATTATTTTCATAAAACCTTTATCTAGCATTCATTTCCTTTCATCTTGTATTCATTTTATTGCAATTAAACAACAGATTGAGAAATCGAATACAGTTTGTATCAAAGGAAAATATGTGTTGAAACTTTGTAAACCGAGCCGTAACGTAACCGAAATTTTTCCCAACTCTGGTGATCAAAACTGTTAAACGGGCATTCCTGAAAGTTACAAATTGACAATTTTCTCCAATTTAAGCACTCTCATGCATATAAATTGATAAAAATCATTGATGTACAAACTCCTTTAATATTCCTTATCACCCATCACTAAACTTTCCAAAGATATAAAATTTGGAATGTTCCACGATTTTAAAAGTCCAATTAAATCTAACAGTTTTAAAGTAGTTTACTGTATTAATTAAACGTATGCGCTTGCAGTCCTCTATTTAACCTCCATGTTGTTTGAGATCTAAAAGATTTTTTTGTGTACTGGATATTGATGACGAACCTTTCATTTTAATCTAATTGTATCGAATTCAGATATATTTATCTTGAAGAATTAATGTCGATAATATATGTCTACTAAAATATTTTTCGGAATAAAAATTCATAAAAGTGTGAAAAATTACTTCAATTATCGATATTTTCAGGTTTAAAAAGTAGTTTAATATAATTAAAATTACTAACGTGATTACTATATTTAATCCTAGATCATATTTGAATGATTTTTATGTACCACACAAACGATTTAAATATATTTTAAGGTGATGTTGAGCAAGATAGCATCAGGATTTTCAAGAAGAAAAACTTTAGAATGATTGAATAGTTACAGATATTTTTCCCCGCTTTTGGAAACCTAATTATTAACAATTGTGCCGAGCATCAAGAAAAGTAATAAAACATGTCTCAGAAAACACAACTGCCAAGAAACGTAGGGTTCAATATTCTTACAAAACCTTAACGAAGAGGTTTCATTTTTAAACGTGTAACTAAATTGAGTTATCGCGAAGCAACACGTTTTTTAAGACGATATGTTGGTCCTGCGACGCTCCCTTAGAGATGTGCGAAACAGCTCATACCGGTGAGCAGCTCCGAACCGATCAGCTCACTAAAGGGAATCGATTCAATGTATCAGCTCATCAGCTCATTTAGATTGCACTGAAGGTTTGTTTTGAGTGCCGTTTATCTTACTCTGTTTTTCTTTCATATGCATGATCGAAATCATTGATGCACAAAGAACAATGCTATGCGAACTAACTTGTTTGCGAATTATTATTATGTCATATTTGAGAATATATGCAAAAGTGGCATCCCTGAATGTACCTTAGCCTACTGAGTGAGAGGTAAGATTTCTTATCGACAATGAATTGAATGAGCATCTGTTAAAGAAGGATAGATGCACATTTTGAAGAACTGACAAGAGCTCATGCACACATTTCTTCTCATTTCTCGGTTGATTTTTCATTAGGGCGTATAAGCAAGTGACAGTTTCTCTTTGTTTACTTTCTCTTCTATTGATTATCAAGCGGTTCCCACGTTTATCACTCAACTCTTTGCATGAAATGATACCCGAAACTTTCGACTTTCAAACAGAATAGTGATATCAAAGAAAATCTTTTTAATCACATCACAATAACCGAAAGAGAAAGTGATTAAAAAGAAACTGTCACTTGCTTATACGCCCTATTGAAAAATTAACCTAGATTTATAACTCTCTCTTCAAGAGCCGAAGATCCGTTCAGCTCGTAGTTTGTTTTCACCTTACCAGCAGGGATGCCAGGTCATTTTTTCAAAAATCTGTGATCAAGCCAAAAACCTGTCTGAGCAAAATCTGTGCACGTTTCCCCATTTCCATAATAGCTGATCGGAATCATTTTGGTAAGCAAAAAAAAGGTCTCACTATTTCCTACCGCGCTGTAATTTTTGGTGCTAAACTGTGATCAATTTAAAAAATCTGTGATCGATTACAGAATCTGTGTAAATCTTTGACCATTTTCAGAAATCTGTGCCTTTTTTTAAAATCTGTGCAAAATGTTGAAAATCTGTGAAACACAAATTAATCTGTGAACCTGGCATCCCTGCTTACCAGTGCGGTGAACGGGTGAGCTGCGGTTCTTTTAAAAAAGTGCTGTGAGCTATCAGCTCTTTTTAAAGATTCGATTCACTGGAACAGCTCAGGAACGAATTGCCCATCTCTACGCTCACTGCAAAAGTGAGTTACAGAAATAGCAGACGCGTAACACCCTCCGTTTCAGCACGGCCATAGTGAAAACAAGTCACACGAATAGTACTCAGGATATTCTCATCGGAAAACAAATTGGATTAGGAAAATATTTTCCTATAAGTATTGTAAAAGTTTGCTGCATTAAGTTGCATATTTCGCTTTGGTACAAGGTTACCTAGGTAAAAATAGGTAAAATGATGTATAACTTTTCCAGAAAAGAATAAACCCATGCATTACCTTCTACAAAATTATGGGATTTAATATTTTCTCCAACTATTCCGAACAAAGTAAGGATTAAAAAATAACTTGAAACAAGTTATGATTAGAAAACTAGTTTTAAGGGGGTTGTCATAATTCAATAACTAAAACTAATTTTGAAAAGGCCTAAAAAAAGTTCCATCGAGTTCCACTTAGATTTTGTTTTATAGTATTGGGCATATCTTTTCCTATAAATTTTGTAAAAATCAGCTGCATAAAGTTGCATATTTCGCTTCGGTGTAAGGTTTTATCATAGGTAAAAAAAAGGTAAAATGTTGTATAACTTTGCCAGGAAACAACAAACCTATGCGCTACCTTCAACAAAAATATATGATTTTTAATTTCCTTCAATTATTCCAAAGAAAGTATGCACAAAAAAATAACTCGAAACAAGTTATGAATAAAAAACTGATTTTAAGGGGGTTGCCATAAAAACGCTTTGTATATCCGAAACGGTGCGACCTGGACTTTTGGTATATTTTACAAAGTAAATTATTTTCAATAGTTTTAAAACTTTGTAGAAGAAAAAAAATTTCTATCTCTTCAGAAAGAAAAGTTCTGGTTATATTTTTTGTCAAAGTAGGCCATGAACAATTAGAGATAGAATCAAATCACGCGGTATATATTTGTAAATAATTTCTTAAAAGCAACTATATGCATTAAAAGCACGGTTTGGCAGCTACTGATTTATGTCCACGTTTTTATTGATTCGAACCACTGTGCGTCGTCCGAGAACGACGCGATGTTGAATTACTGTTGATTCAGTAATTAAAAATATGGAGATCTTAAGCAAATAAAAAGAATGCATCTACCACAAATGAAGTAAATAGATGTAATGAAAATCAGTAATATAACAACATATTTGATATTCCATTGCAATGGAACGACATTGAGGTATTAATGAAGGCAGCAACAAGAATTGAAAACCTCATTAAGCTATGAAAATGGAAGGCATTACGAATCAGAAACAAAATTTATTAACCAGAGAAACACACTGCTGTTAATTCCATAACAATTATAATTGAGTCAAGATGTAAATGACCTTCATTTATATATATTGAAAAGTGTCGATTAAACGCGAACTGAAATTCAAAAGTAGGAATACAATAACAAATTCTATCAGTAGGTATAACTGCATTATGAAATGAAAAAGTAGCGCAGCCATATACTACATGGAAGTCTCGGGCCTAACAAAGAAACAGTCGATTTTTTACCGTGAAAACTTTGTTATTCTTCAGTATAATCTTCATCTAGAGCGATACACTTGACCCATGGGCTCAAGACCTTCAAAATAGGCTTCCATTTCTGCAATATCCTCAGCATTCGACGAAAAATTTTTTCCTTTGAGAATCCTTTTCAGGTTTGGAAATATATAGTAGTCGCTGGGGACCAGGTCTGCAGAATAAGGGGGATGGTGGATCAATCCGTACCGCAAATCATTCAATTTCACCGTTGCTTTTACGCATGAATGCGCTGGGGCATTTTTTTTCATAGCTTGATGAGAACTAAAACACGTCTGACACAATCAGCTGTTATTCAAACACTAGTGGATAGAATGTCATGAAATTTGCTATAGGGCCATCTAGAGACAATCACGACTACAAGTAGATTCTAGTAGATTCCTATGTTTCCGCTGCGTTCGATATGATTAATTATATCATAATAATCTTAAAGTTAAATGTACTAAGATTTAAAGGGTCATTTCTGCATTGGCTTCACTCATATCTTGCTGGTCGAAAACCTTACCATTCGGTGTTACATTTGGAGTTCCCCAAGGAAGTCACCTTGGACTGTTTATATTTTTACTTTATCTCAACGATCTTAATTTTTTCGTTCAAGTGTATGAAACTATCGGTCGCCTACAAGAGCAGTTGAATAATTTGACTAATTGGTAAAATATCAACCGAATGGATTTGAACGCCTCCAGATGCTTAGTCATCTGTTTTAGTTGCAATCAGTCTGTAGTCAGTTTCTACTAAAATATTTCACAAATTGTTCTGGAACGTACATCATTTGTGAAGGTGTTCTCCTGGATTCTAAGTTAAATTTTAAGGAATACATTAAGTTTACTATCTCTAAAGCCTTTAAGCTGCTAGGATTCATGTTCCGCGTTACTGAAGAATTCGATGCTGTACATTGCTTGAAAGCTTTGTATTGTCCCTTAGTTTGCTCTGCGCTCGAACCTTACTGCCAAAACGATATCCAATGCATTGAGGCAATCCAACAAAAACTTGTTCGATTCGCTCTGCGTCGGCTTCCTTGGAGATTCCCCTAGAAACCTTCTAAGTTACCATGACAGATGCAAATTGATTGATATCGATGTGTAATCTATCCGTCGCGATGTCAGTAAGGCTACTTTTGTAGCAGATCTCCTCTAATCCAGAATAGACTGCTCAGAGCTCTTATGGCTAAATACAGCAAATAGATATCCATCGCCGTGATCTTCGAAACTATTCTTTCCTTCGGATCACCCTCCGGATATGCTAGAACTAGTTATGAGTACAACGAGCCTTTTGCCAGCATGTGCCGCATGTTCAACCATTGTTTAACACGCTCGTTCGATTTCAATCAATCACGAAATGTTGCCAAGAAATTGTTTCTAGGGTTACTATCTAATTAGTTTTAGTTTTAGTTATTTTAGAAATACTATATTTAATTAAAAGGTATCATTTAGATGATTGTAATCTGTTGATCCAAAAGAATAGAGGGTTTTATGCCTGCTGGAGAGCAGGTTTGATAGAAACTAATTCCACCAAGCTTTCCTACTTCCTACTTTCCTAGACATTCATTCGGACCCCAATTTTTCCTATGTATTCTATGAATAAAATAACTTAGTGCAAAAAAACGTTACGTATACACACATAGCCATTTTGCGTACTCGACGAACTGAGTCGAATGGTATATGACACTCGGCCCTCCGGGTCTCGGTTCAAAAGTCGGTTTTCACAGTGATTGTATAACCTTTCTATATGAGAAAGGCAAAAAGAATGAAAATTGGTGAGACATTCGTTTTGCTAAATGGTTATTTTCAGTGTGGCGAAGGATTTGAAAAGGAAGTTTCGAATACGATCAATAGCTAATACTTACTATGGTCGTCGTCGTTTGGGATCACTGCAAAAATTCGATTGGCATGGAATCAGACAATTTCTGCAGTATTGACATATCGATTTTGGTGAAATCGACACGCTTGAAATGCTATTTTGAGGCAGGAAATGCTATCAAATTGACGTCCGTTGGCGTAAACCATTCTTGGTATAATATATCCCCAGAGGTTTTCAATTGGATTGCAATCAGGACTGCAAGTCTGCTAGTCTTTGAGAAAAGATGTTTAGATATATGATACCGGTCGTGAGGCGGCTAGGATTCAGACCATTGTTCGATGTACGCCTACTAATCCAGTTTTGTGGTAGAACTGCGACTACCACAACTCAGGGTGGTAAAAATGGTAAACGAGTATGCACGGATTGCATAGGAACGCAGACTCGAGTCCTGTCTCCGAGTGTATCTTTTTCCAAAAAATCATCTTTTCTGTGAGTTTCTAATTCATTTGGTTTCTCTAATAAATGTTTCCACTCAGTCATTGCAAAAACTGAACTTAGTTATGGCGACTTTACGTCAAACCAACTAAAAATTGATAAATCGATAATAAAGTTATTCTCCTACATGACAACGCTCGGTTCTTATGTAGCAAATGTGAAAAAATATTTAGAAACGCTTAAGGCCATCGTCCAAGTACCATGCGCGCGGGTGGTTTTAGGAAATTTTCGATGGAAATTTTGAAAAATTTGCCAAAACTAAAAACATACAGACCTTTGAAATACTTTTATCTATCTACAGGGTGAAAATGGCTGGAAAATTCGGAGGATTTTTCGAGTCTTATCAAAAATAGCTCTGAAAAATGAGTGTTTTTGTGATCTTTCACAATTATCTGGAAAAATAATGCGATAACGTAATTTTTTTTTCAAATAAACCTTATGATGGCCACAAAGATTACATTCGGACACAGTTTTGGAAAACCTTTTAACGCTTTTCATAGAAAATCCACGAATTTCAAAAATTTCAACGAAATCGGTTATATGAAATTCGTTGATTTTCCATGAAAAGCGTGAAAAGGTTTTCCAAAAATGTGTCCGAATGTGATCCTTGTTGCCAGCATAAGGTTTTTTAAAAAAAAAATTCATGCCATCGAATTATATTTTCAAATAATTGTGAAGGATCATAAAAAAAGCTCATTTTTCCAGTGCTATTTTTGATAAGACTCGGAAAACCCTCCGAACTTTTCAGCCAATTCGGCCTGCAGATAGATAAATACTTTTCAAAGGTCTGTATGTTTTTGGTTTTGGCATATTTTTCAAAATTTCCATCGAAAATTTCCTAAAACCACCCGCGCGCATGGTACCTGGACGATGGCCTTAAGTGGAACATTTTACCGCACCCGCCGTATTCTTCTGATATTGCTCCTCCTGATTACTGGTTGCTCCGACGGATGCAGTACAATCTGGCAGGTTATCGGTTTGCTTCTTCCACAGAAATCAAAAATTGGTTTCAAACTTGGATCACCTCAAAAGACTAGGGATGGACGGTACTTTGCTTAATCTTTAAATTCTTTTTATATTGAAATAAATGCATTTTTGACCCCAAAAAAAAACAGACCAAATTAATCTGTACTCTCAATAAAACTTATAATATCGTTAGAGTACGAAAATGAATATGAGATCAATAAAATTACGCGCATTATTCTTGTAAAATATTTTCAATGATCATCAGTCGCATTATCAAAATTGCGTCAAGGGACTTGGACGAATTGAGCTCACCATCACCGTATACTTCAAACGCTGTTTATAGCACAAAGTAAAGTCTCCGGAAGTCTGTTTTGAATTAATCACCTCTAAGTACACAATTAATACAAAATAGAATATTTGTTACAAAAAATGAGCAATAAAAACTACAAAATAGAAAGAACAAAACGTAATTCACTCGCCGTCCAGGTTTAGTCCGCATCCAATCGACGAAAGGCGTCCTCCGGTGAAGGGACTCGGTGAGGACGGCAGCGTTATGTCATCTGCAATGGAGAAAGAGAGGAGAAAATTGAAAAATACGATGCAGGGCAAAATAAATTAACTGTTATTTCTAATGCTCCCACTTATTTTCGGAGAGCTGACACATGGCACAGTGGGCACGATATTTATGATTCTGACGGGCAACAAACAGTCGTAACTTGTTAAAGAATTGAACTCACGTCACTGTAATAAATTGGACAGGCGACTAGCAATCTCGGAGAGCAGAATTAATAGCTTTACTTCTTGTGGCAGGATAGCTAAAGCAGAAGCGATTTGAATAATGGGAATGGAAGTTTTTGTTTTTTTTGTTTTGGTTGCACTTTGTTTATCCCCACCGAGACAGCTGTTGCAGCGAGCCTCAGTTTAGGGATGGTATTTTAATAACAAGGAAAACTCAGTTCTCACTATAATTGGGGTATATTTCTTCATCTTTTCATGGAATATATGATTTCATTAATATAAACGATAGAAAATTATTCAAATTTTCCTTCAATGATTAGAATGATGTTTGAAAAATACCGAAGCCATTCCACCTAAACAACGTGCATCCTTCGAACGTGTTTAAATTCAGCAGCTTGTGACACCCCTTCGTGTCTTTCCTGTCTAAAGAACGACGACATTGTCTAAGAGAAAAGCGGTCGAAAAAGTTCCTCTGGTGGCGGATAAAAATTTGAGATGACTTTATTTTTCCACGCTCCATATCGCAGCTGGGTTTCGTTTGCGTCCAGTCAGAAGGGAAGGATTATGTATCTAGGCAATAGAAAGGGAAAGAGAAAGAGAGCGAGAAAAAAAATGAAGATTTCCCAGGATCGGTATGGCTCGGACAGAAGCTTCTCGCCTATCGCGTGATGCGTGAATTAGCTGACTCGATTTGAGATTTTGGTCGGTACACGGCACTCAACGGTGGGCCATCGACCGAAAGGATACGGTGAGATATTAGATCCCACCAACCAACCAAGCACTGGGAGGTGGCACTGCGATACTGGATGACAGGAAAGCACGGGTGTTTCGCTCGTGTTGTCCTCAATCTTGTACAAGATGCCGTGCAATTTCGACAAAGTTTCTTGTCTTCAGCATAAGTTCAGTTACTGGCATGGCTCTGGTGGATGGAATGGAGACAGTTTCGGACTCCCTGCGGAAAATGTTGGCGAGCTGGGATTTAAAAGTAAAAAGGGGATTAGCCAAGCGTTTGCATATGGGACACCGAGAAAAGTTATTAAGCTTTTTCGTTATACTCGTGCGGCTTAAAAGTATTTAATAAGAAAACAGGCTTTATATCCCATTCATGTGAGAAACTTCTTGTCTAATATATTTTGGACAAAGCCACGAAAGAGAAAAATTTATGTCTCACCACGGACTTTTTGAGTATAGAATTATTGTACTGACATACATAACAAGCCTACATATGTTAGCAGGCCAAAAATGTTCACAATTTTGTATATTCATCATCCAACTAATTAAAGCTTTTATTTTATTTTTTTTGAGTCTCGAATACGAATTACTTTACTAATTAATAGCCTTTTAAAAATTTACCCCGTACAAAACTGGGTAGAACTCAATCGCGAATATTTCTTGTTGTATTTAACGCAACAACAGAGCTTTTCCTCCATATTATCAGAAATATGATCAGAAATTATCAGTAGTATGAGATAACCACAGCTAACTCAAAATTGAAGCTACCTAAAATGTTTTGTATGAGCGAGCATTAAGGTGAATTTCCGTGCCAACGTAAAGCGTGCAACGTTTCAACCGAATGAATTGAACGAATTATCGCACAAAGCGTATCGCGCAAAACCACCACATAGAAATATGGAATATTTTCAGTGGTTGAGTGCTTACGACATGTTTCCTTCGTAAGTAGAACAGAAACTAACTATGTATGGTTATAAACCAAGAGTACACGGAACTACCGAAATTAGCTCTGCACCTAATTCGTATTACTGTTTTTGAATTAGTTGATTTTAACAACAAAATTTCCAAATTAACTAAGATATTAGGTAAAATTGAGAATTCACTTTGCTGAAAAAAAACTTATTTTTAGAGAATGTGTTTAGTTGGCGAATATCATGGACACCAACCAGCAATATTTCAATCCAGTACGAAATACTCATTGTCAACTAATTTTGATATTAAAATCAGAAAATTTGTTTCTATTTATCTATCACCATCATTGCTGAAGGACAGCACAAAGAAAATATTGCACTTTATTTGTATAAGTCAAATGATGTTTTTTTGTATATTCCAACCTTTCGGGCTACGCCGTCCGGTGCATTACTTGTATTTGGTTTTTGTTTTCCGAGTGCTCAAAGTTTTCAGTAAGAGAGTCGATTTCGCGAAGTCGAATGAAGAAAACAGCGATTTAGAAGAAAAATTTTCAAAAAGAAGTTTACGTTTCGTTTATGTCTTTTTCTCCAATACAACATCGTATTTATACCTGCCAATATAGAAAAGACAACCGCGACTGAAAAATTCTTTTCGGTAGTAGTGTGCCATCTAGGGGCTAGTAGTCATTACGGTGTTAACGTTTTTTCGGTGACAGTGCGCCATATAGCTGCAAATTGCAGAAGCCAATTCAACCATTTATGTTGGTTGAAAACAACGTTTGATTTCTCTAATTCAACTAAATAATTAGTTGAATGGAAATGAAGTGTGCCAAAGTGCCAAGAAATGACAGCATGTTTAATTGGTGAATTCAACTTAAAAAATAGCCATTTCAACAAATATTTTATTATTATTATTAAGGAAATGGGAATAAAAAATCTAAATTATCAAAAGTAAGATTATTTTAGTTGTCTCAAAAAATAACTAACTAAAATCAGAAAATCAACTAATTTTTTCGCCAAAATGCTGATTTAGGTCTTTCCGTGTATTTTTAATTGGCTTATGTGAGAAGAAAGACACATTTGTGCATGTTGTTTGAGACGGTCAAATTAGGCATTCAATTTGTAGCCAAAATGCTCTGTTTTTTTATGGTGAAAGTATCCATTCTTCGTTACCGATCAAAACCTATTGGCGTGATGATAATACTTCACCTAACATATTCCAATTATGTATCATTTCATAATAGGAACTGCTCACTAAAATATCTAGTTTGTGAAGTATATAGGTGAATAATACTTGACCATTTCACATGAATTTTTTAAGGAATTGTAGAAACTTTTTGTCCACATTTGGCTAGTGGATAACAATAATTCATATTTTACAATTAGTTAATACGGTTTGTGGATAGTCTTTCAAATCGCTATATAATTTGTAATGTTGAGACGGGTTTGACAAGTAAGTTAATGGAATTATCAGGTGTACAACTTTGCTTCCGTCGTTTGCTTACAAAATTAAAAGCTTTATTGCGAAAAAGTGGTTACAGATGTATTATTCAAAGTATTGTCCGTCGCTAGCGACAACTTTCTCCCATCTTTCCGGCAATTTTCGGATCCCGGTTCGAAAAAAAGGAGTCCTCTTTTGACGCTATCCATGAAGCAATCCATTTTTCCAACTCTTCGAAGGATTGAAAATGTTGATTTGCCATCGAACGGAATAGGTGGAAGTCGAAAGGGGCGACATCTGGGGAATATGGCGGACAAGATTTCCCATTTCAGCGTTTCCAGGTACTTTTCGACCACTTTTGCGACGTGAGGCCGAGCATTGTCGTGTTGGAGGATGACTTTGTCATGTCGCTCTTGATATTGTGGCCACTTTTCTTTTAGCGCGCGACTAAGGCGCATCAGTTGCGTTCGGTAGCGATCTCCTGTGATGGTTTCACCCGGTTTTAAGAACCCGTAGTAAATCAAACCGAGCTGATCCCACCAAATACAAATTATAACCTTGGCGCCGTGAATATTCGGTTTTGCCTTCGACGAAGTAGCATGCCCGGGCTTTCCCCATGATTGTCTGAAACTTTTCATCACCGGTTACGATTCGATGTAAAAATCCCTTACGATTTTGTTTTTGAAGCAGTTGCTCACATACAAATAGACGGCGCTCGATGTCCCTCGGTTTCAACTCGTACGGCACCCAGTTTCATTTTTTTTATTTAAAAGATATTTTTATTCAGGCCTATTTGGCCGATTGAGCCAACTTTATAAATAATTTTTTTTTTGAGTTGGATATCGGTGTCACCCTTTTTCTAGGGGGAGAAAAGCTTCCATATCCCTCCTGCGAGGATTGAGGGGCACTTCGTTCGTGATTCGTCTCGTCATCCATTACCGCATCGGTGGTATTGTTGTTGATTTCGTTGCTAGTTGCTGGAGATGCGCTTTGTTGTACATTGTTTGCAGTTGCTGGTTGGCTGGGTGGTAAGTTGTTAACTGCAGCTGGTGTACTTTGTTCTACAAGGGATACGTTGGATGGTTTCGTTAAAGGGGATGCTTCACTGTTGTTGGTGACTGTCATAGGTGTACTGGGGTTGCTTAGGGTTGGTGTGAAGGAAGCACCGTTGTCGTTTGGTGTGGTTGTCTCCTTGTCCAGTTTATCACACGGCTTACCGTAGTGAACAGCTTTTTGGCAATATTGACATGTGGCCATCTGATTATCATAGGTAACAAGTGATTTGCACGGAATTCTTGTATCTTGACCGAAAATCACATAAGAAGGTATAGGCCTCTTCAAATTATAAGGCCACCCTCGAAATTCAAGTTTTCGCGTGATTTTGATGGGACCACCCTAACTCAACGATGGCAATCGATGAAGAATGACACAAATGCAAGCAAAACATTTTCGTATCGCAAACAAAGCCGAAGCAGCTGAAGTTAGTGATTATCCCTTTTCAAAATTATAAGGCCACCTTGTATGTTTGTCAGTTTGTGTTGAATGTAGTGATTATAAATATCATTTTTGTTCATTTAACAGCGTTATGTGACTATGGGTAAGCGAAAGAGTCTAAATCAACAAGAACAAGGACAAATTTTGGCCTTTAAGAAGGTAGGATGGGGGATCAGGAAAATTGCAGGAGAAATTGATCGAAGCAGATGTGCGGTAGGCAATTTTCGTGATCTACGTAAGGAACCACGATACTTCTCAAAGAGAATTTTAGCGGTGGATCTGTAATGGTTTAGGGTGCGTTCTGTGCAACCGGCAGGCTGGAACTTCAATTTGTATCGCTCAAAATGAAAAGTTCCGATTACATAAATGTCCTCAAAGCTAGTCTGCTGCCAGTAATTAAAAGAAGACGCAAGTCAAAGTTCATTTTCCAGCAGGATAACGCCAGTATTCATATAAGTGCTGAAACAATGAAGTGGCTAAAGTCCGAGAAAATTAATATTTTGGACTGGCCAGCTTGCTCACCGGATTTAAATCCAATTGAGAATCTCTGGGGTATTATGGTACGACAAATTTATGCCGATAATCGTCAATTTTCATTATTACAAGAGCTAAAAAGTGCTATTCTTCAGCCTTGGGAAGCTATTGAACTGGCAACACTGCAGAAATTGGTGCAAAGTACGCCAAATCGTATTTTTCAGACAATAAACCGTTCCGGTGGAGTAACCGATCATTAGATGCTGTTTGTTGCTTATTTTAATCATCCGAACCTCAATAAACTGCAAGTGGCCTTATAATTTTGAAAAGCTATTTTTCCTTAAGAACGTTCTATCACAAAAGTTTTTCAGCGAAATTAATCAACCCTTGGACTCACAATGTATGGTTTGCTCCTGGCATACTACAATGGAAGCTGCAGAACCTAAAAGCCTTTGATTAAAACTACACTTATAGACGACGTAAATTGTATTTGACTTGTAACAATGCAACAATAATTTCCAAAGTTTATCTTTAGATTGTGTACATGTGATTGTGTGATATTGTTATTTGACAATTCGAACCGTGCCCAAGGATGCCAGGTCATTTTTTCAAAAATCTGTGAAAATCTGCGCACGATTCTCGTACCAATAACAGATCGGAATCAATTTGATGAACCAAAAAAGTTCAAAATCCATTCAAAATCAAAATCATTTTGATGAGCAAAAAAAAATGGTCTCACTACCAACACGCTCTGTATCTTTTTACTCAACCGCTCTGTACTTTTTGGTGCTAAACTGTGCTTGATTAAAAAAATCTGTGAAAATCTGTGATTTATTGCAGAATCTGTGAAAATCTGTGCCATTTTAAAAATCAGTGCAGAAAGTTGAAAATCTATTAAACACAGATTAATCTGTGAACCTGACATCCCTGACCGCGCCAGTCGAAATCTAGTACCACCTAGCTAGGATCTCGATCA
Source organism: Malaya genurostris (assembly GCF_030247185.1). Classification (NCBI taxonomy): domain Eukaryota; kingdom Metazoa; phylum Arthropoda; class Insecta; order Diptera; family Culicidae; genus Malaya; species Malaya genurostris. The sequence goes on along the minus strand of NC_080572.1, from coordinate 230,936,164 downwards.
AGTGGTCGAAAGCGACACGTAATGCCACAGTTCAGTCGAATCGACTCGAGATCGTTTCGTGAAACTCGATTCGAGATGCATAACGTCAGCCTAGGTTCTCTAACAGTTTTCGCGTTCATTTTAAAAAAAATGTTGAATGTTTTGACTATTATTTTTGGTTAATGTTTTTATCTTTGTTTTCCATACTGACGGTAGCTTTTTTGCAGCTTTCACTTCATAGCTGTATTCGCATATCATTTTTCCAATCTATTCCCCTCGTTAGATACTGATAAAACTCAGAAATTCCACCTGTACATTGAGTGAAAAATGAACTTCGTCATTGGAGAGAATTAGGTTTTGCACGATGACGACACAAATGAACTGCCGATGAATCATGTTTATCTTTGACAGTTGCCGTGTACTTGTTTTGTTTTGCGACTGCAAGTTAAAAATTGAAAAATGACGAAAAAGTGCCTGTTAAAAACGTATTCCACAGTGAAAAGAACTAAAAAGATTGCCCTGTATGTGTTTCCAGCATCAAGGAGAGATATATGCATGAATCTGTTTAGTGTGAGGCGGCTTGCAATTTTTACATTCGAACGATGAACTTCTGATGAATTTTTAAACTGTAAACAAGTACACGTCGACTGTCAAAAAAAAGTTCATTCTGTTCATCTCGTGAGGTTATTAGGTTTTGCACGAACATGACATAACCTCACAAAAATAAACAGAATGAACTTTTTTTGACAGTCGACGTGTACTTGTTTACAGTTTAAAAGTTCATCAGAAGTTCATCGTCCGAATGTAAAAATTGCAACTCGCCTCACACTTAACAGATTCATACATATATCGCTCCTTGATGCTGGAAACACATACAGTGCAATCTTTTTAGTTATTTTCACTGTGGAATACGTTTTTTAAAAGACACTTTTTCGTCATTTTTTCAATTTTTACCTTGCAGTCGCAAAACAAAACAAGTACACGGCAACTGTCAAAGATGAACTTGATTCATCGGCAGTTCATTTGTGTCGTCATCGTGCAAAACCTAATGGCATGTTCGTGCAAAACCTAATTAGGTTTTACACGATGACGATACAAATGAACTGGCGATGCATCAAGTTCATCTTTGACAGCTGCCGGCGGTTTGTTTTGTTTTGCGACTGCCAATTTAAAACTGAAAAATAACGAAAAAGTGCCTGTTAAAAACGTGTATGCGTTTCTAGCATAAAGGAGCGATATTTGTATAAATCTGTTTAGTGTGAAGCGACTTGCAATTTTTAAATTCAAACGATGAACCTCTAATGAACTCCGGCGGCTGTCAAAAAACAGTTCATTCTGTTCATTTTATGAGGTTATTCAGGACGGCGCTAGTGTATCTAAATAATACGGGTGCAATGAATTACGAAACAAAAAGTTTACAAAAGAAATCAATACTTCATTACGTTATTTACGGGTACTGTGTATGGTTCCACCAATATATTTAAATGGAGCGTAATTTTCATATTGTGACTCACGCAAGAACTCCTGAATGAAATGAAAATATTGCGATTTTTTCTAACAGTGCTGCTTAGCAACAAACTCATCCATAACACCCGTAATAAATCTACAAACATGCGTATTTTGTAATTTTTCTATCTTTTAATTCACTCTGCCCAACGTTTTTGCTTTGTTCTGAAAAGATAACTATTAATAGTAATTGATAGAGTTAGAAATGAAGTATTTTTTTAAATATGGTGTGTGACTAAAGAGTACCTAACGTATTAAATCTTATTTATGAACACGCAAAGAATTAGTAGCCATTTGTAGGAGTGTTTGTTATCATTGGATGATCTTGTAACGACTCGGATAAAGAAAAGGGAACCATAGATTTAATCTTGGTTTGCAAATTAGTAGTATTGTTCTTCAAGATTCAGTAGAATAAAATACCACACGTTCATTGTTCATTAATGACATAATTAATTGTTCATTAATGACATAATTTTGACATAATTAATGTCAAAAAATGCTAGCAAAATTTGTTTTACTTATTTAAATATAAAAATTTCAACCGCAGATTGTCGAAAAACTGATGCGTTGTTTCCAAATGTTATTCCATTTACGACGCTATTGTGGAACCAGAGAACCAAAACTTTTACTTATATTCTCGATGTATGGGAGCTGTCAAGTTGTCCATGGGTTGTGTAAAACCTAATTGAATTTTTTATCGTGACGTCGCGAATGAACAAAAATTCATCCTTGACAGTTCAGCGGTACTGTTTACAATCAAGCTTAAACAAAAATCGAAGAACACATTTCAGACAATCATCTTTACACTTTGCAACTAGTCACTTTAAACCCAATTAGGTTTTTTACCGTCACTGCTAACCTCAATCGGATGAACACATTTTGACAGTTCAGTAGTACTGTTTACAAACAAGCTTAAACAAAAATCGAACCTAATTAGGTTTTTTATCGTGACGACACAAATGAACAAGTATTCATCCTTGACAGTTCAGCGGTACTGTTTACAAACAAGCTTAAACAAAAATCGAAGAGCACATCTAAAACAATCATCTTTACACTTTGCAACTAGTCACTTTTATTTAATAAATATCAAAAACGAACCGTATTCAATCGTGAACAAATGTTTTATAACTTTATTTAGGCGATACGGACCGTAAATAGTCTGATCCAATTTGTCAATAAACAAACAAAAGAAATTTCTGTTTACAAACAGTACTGCTGGACTGTCAAAAAGTGTTCATCCGATTGAGGTTAGCAGTGACGGTAAAAAACCTAATTACAGCATGTCATGTTCATTTTATTTTCTTACAGTATTTTGTTTTATTCATGCAATAATCCAATATTTTTTTCAATATTGCAGGACTATTGAAAACTATGTGGTAGCCTTAATGTATTAGTAATATTATGACCTTAAATTGTAGAAGCAAAACTATGACTAGCATGGCTCTTCAATCTTGCTAGTGTGGTGAAACAAAATGATCACACAAATCTTCTATCACGCGACCAGTCGGTTATCTGTTTGAATAATACAGTTCCTTTCTCCTTCGAGCAAAATTTACACTTTCGAGTGGAAACACAAATCATATTTGTGTGTGTGTGTGCTTACAGGCATAAAAGCAGTGCCACATAATTTGTACCGTTTGCCATTTCGCTGCTTAACATGTTTCATCCATCAAAAAAACGTCGACGTCGGTGTAAAGATTCAGCACAATTTTGATAGTGGCAGAAGCGCAAAAAAACCCAAGTCCCTACTAAAAGGATTCGGCCGTCATGCCAACCTGCATGTATGCCCTGGTATGTATGGCAAAATTGCTGGAGGCTTAAAGTTTGAAAAGACAACACAATCTAAAGCTGCTTTCGCTTGCACGAGAACCGGTGCCATCCCATCACTCGGCACAGGCACAAAGACTACGACGCATGTAAAACACATCACCGTAAATAGGACAGCTTCTGCATTAAAGTAAGCCAGCATACAAAATGTGGACTGAAGTTTGAACGAAAAAAAAAACGAGTCACTGTCGAAGAACGGAGACGCTTGGTGCTCCACGTCCATTACATGCATTACTTACCGAGTGGCACAATATCATCCATCATCATCTTCTCTCTGAACAGACTCGCACACACATACACACACATACTCCTGTACAACAGCATAGACATGAGAAGGCGCAATGTTTTCTTTTACTCTGTGTGTGGATGGACCCTTTACTGATGGATTCTCCGAGCAGGGTTTGCTGATGACAGACACATGGTGAACAGTTTTCAAACGCGATGTCATCAGGCAGGTAACGTTTTTCGCCTGCATCCTTACCAAAGTACTGTGAATCCTGTCATAGTTTCAAACACTCGGATGAATAAAAATGCACGTCAACATGTCTGCCAGTCTCATACCGATAAAACTAATGATCCTGGCATGACAGCATGATGGCTGATAGCGTAAAAATCACGATTTCGATTTTCGAGCAGATTGGCAATACATACCTCGCTACTTGCTCCAACAGCACTGAAAAGGCAAATGTTTTTACGATATAAGAACTGGATGTTGCAGTTGTTTCGAGAAAACTTCGGATGCACACAGAAACGTAAAAGTTTTTCACGAAAGTTACGGCAAAGGAAACTACTTATTTGTCCCATTCTATCAGCCGATTGGAAAAAAAATCGTTGAACGTGAGTTTTTGGCAGCTTGGCAGAAACGGATCGGCAGTAGAGTGGATTACATAATACATTAGATGCATTTCCAATCATTTCGAATTGATCAAATGTGGAAGATTGTTTCGATGATGGGTTTTGGGCTTAGCTGGTGTGATTTCCAATCACGAATCAGGAAGTGTTGACGTAAAAGTTCTCCTATGCTGTAAATATTAGGTAACTTAAGCCCCATGCATAGTCTATTGTGTTATTGTTTAGTTTGTAGTAAAAATCGAAATATTTTTTGGCTTCAGGAAATGAAATACATGTCCAAGCAACCAACAAACATCAAAATAATGTCGCGTATTTGCTTTATATTATTTTTTTAAATAAATACGTTTATTTCTTAAGGCAGTTTACATAAGTTTTTCTTCGCCGTAGCATCACTTTTACATAATATTCTTATCCTAATTTAATTCTAACATAGTCACAACGTTTTGAATTTATTAAAACATATTCTCTTATTACTTAAATATCATCTTAGGTAACACGTCATTAATTATGAAATCTACTCGGAAATATTATTTGAACCAAACGATTAACTTCTATAAATTATAAAATAAGCTGTTATTTTCAGACATTTTGTTAATAATTTCATAAACTGTTTCGAGTTTGTTTGTATCATTACATTATTTTTATTCTAATTTAGCTATTGGTTGAACTCATGGACGCAGCTGGGATCAGAACTAAGTCTTGAAAGGGGCCTTTATTAAATTGAAACTCCAGTTTTCTTTATGAAATGATAAATAAGTTTCATGTATGAAAGGTCACGACAAGCAAGAATGTCTCGAACTGGGATATTAGATAGTCTACCTTGGGTACGCAAAGAATTTATTAGTTGAGATCTGACATCACGATACTCCACGCATGTCCAAACGACATGATCAATATCTCGATAACCTTCGCCACAAGCACAATGATTAGTCTCGGAGAGCCCAATTCGAAGGAGATGTGCATCTAACGTGTAGTGATTGGACATGAGTCTAGACATCACACGAATGAAATCTCTACTCACATCCAGTCCCCTGAACCATGCCTTTGTCGATATTTTCGGAATAATTGAGTGCATCCACCGACCCAGATCATCTTTATCCCAAGAAGCTTGCCAGCTGGCAAGTGTTCTTTGGCGAGACGAGCTATAGAATTCGTTGAAAGCAATTGGTCTCTCATAAATTTCACCCTCAATAGCACCACGTTTGGCTAAAATATCGGCTCTTTCATTGCCAGGAATGGAGCAATGAGCCGGGACCCAGACTATAGTGATTAGATAATTATTGTTCAATATGTCGTTCAGGCACTGTTTTATTTTGCCCAGGAAAAACGGTTCAGTCTTGCCAGTCATGTTTGAGCGAATGGCTTCAATTGCACTCAGACTATCTGTGAAGAGGAAATAATGGTTTGGAATTAATGTGACGATTACACTCAAACAATAATGAACTGCTGCTAGCTCTGCTATATAAACAGATGCAGGTTCTTGAAGACTAAATGAGGCCGAAACATTATTGTTGAATATACCAAACCCAGCAGCCTTTTCAATTCGTGATCCGTCCGTGTAAAATATTTTCTCAGAGTCAATATGCCTGAACTTACTGGTAAATATTTTTGGGATTTCCAAAGAGCGTAGATGTTCCGGGATTCCACGCACTTCGCGCTGCATGGATATGTCGAAAAATAAAGTTGAGTCAGGGACATTTAGGATGCTGACACGGATAGGAATATATCTTGAAGGGTTGATTTCCTGTGACATATGGTTAAAATATACTGTCATGAATCTTGTTTGAGATCGAAGCTCGACTAGTCGTTCGAAATTATTAATTACCATGGGATTCAGCACCTCACATCTTATTAGCAGGCGTGATGAAAGCTCCCAAAATCGATCTTTTAATGGAAGAACTCCCGCCAGAACTTCAAGACTCATTGTATGTGTCGAATACATGCACCCTAAAGCAATTCGCAAACAACGATACTGAATTCGCTCCAGTTTGATAATATGAGAGTTTGCAGCGGAACGAAAGCAAACGCATCCATATTCCATCACTGAAAGTATCGTTGTCTGATACAATTTTATTAGATCTTCCGGATGAGCACCCCACCAAGATCCTGTTATTGTTCGAAGAAAATTTACTCTTTGTTGGCATTTTGTTATCAGAAACCTAATGTGTCCTCCCCACGTGCATTTGGAATCGAACCACACCCCGAGGTATTTAAAAGTTAAAACCTGTTGGATCATTCTTCCCATCATATGGAGCTGAAGCTGCGCGGGATCATGCTTTCTTGAAAAGACGACTAACTCTGTTTTCCCCGCAGAGAATTCGATACCAAGATGAACAGCCCAATCGGACAAGTTATCTAAGGTATCTTGCAATGGTTTATGCAGATCAATAGCTTTGGGTCCAGTAACTGAAACCACGCCATCATCTGCCAATTGCCTTAGTGTACATGGGGTTACTAGACAGCTGTCAATGTCATTTACGTAAAAATTATAGAGGAGCGGACTGAGGCATGAGCCTTGCGGGAGACCCATGTAACTATTTCTGAGTGTTGCCAAATCGCCATGTGAAAAATGCATGTGTTTCTCTGACAAAAGGTTGTGCAAATAATTATTTATAACCGCTGGGAGTCCATTTTGGTGAAGCTTGTCTGAAAGAACATCAATGGAAACTGAATCAAATGCTCCTTTAATGTCTAAAAATACAGATGCCATTTGTTGCTTTTGAGCGAAGGCAATTTGGATGTCAGACGAAAGTAATGCAAGGCAATCATTCGTCCCTTTATTTCTACGGAAGCCAAACTGAGTATCTGACAACAAACCGTTCGTCTCGACCCAAGTGTCGAGACGTCGTAGAATAATTTTTTCGAACAATTTTCTGATGCAGGACAACATCGCAATGGGTCTATATGAGTTGTGATTGGAAGCTGGTTTCCCCGGTTTTTGAATGGCGATAACTTTCACTTGTCTCCAGTCAGGTGGAACAATATTTTGCTCAAGAAACTTGTTGAACAATTCCAACAAACGTCTTTTTGCGAGGCTGGGCAGATTCTTCACCAAGTTGAATTTAATTCTGTCCAACCCTGGAGCGTTATTGTTACAAGACAAGAGTGCTACAGAAAATTCCATCATTGAAAATGGGTTATTAATAAAACCATTATTTGGAGGAGATTCCCGTATAATGCTCTGCGTAGGAACAGAATCTGGGCAAACTTTCCTAGCAAAGTCAAATATCCATCGGTTCGAGTATTCATCACTCTCATTGCCCACGGTACGATTCCTCATTCGTCTGGCCGTGTTCCAAAGAGTGCTCATTGAGGTATCTCTTGACAAACCTTCGACAAAATGTCTCCAATAGCTACATTTTTTGGCTCGAAGTATGCTCTTGTACTTGGTTTCTAAAACCATAAGTTTTTCAAAATTCTGAGGAGTTCCTCCTCCCCGTTTTAGAAACGTCTTGCAAGCATTTTGTTTTGCGAGTTTAGCCTCTGAGCACTCTTTGTCCCACCAGGGGTTGGGAGGCCTTCTGTTAGTCGTTGGCCCAGGAAAGCGTTTAGTTTGGGATTGTTCTGCTGCCTCCAGAATCGAACAAATGAGGAAGTCATATTCTTCAAGTGGAGGGAGCTCTTCCATTGAATTCAAAATACTAGAGATACTACTTTGGTATTTAATCCAGTCGATATTTTTTGTCAAATCATATGGAATACTAGCGGAAGTAGCAATGCAATTGCTACTGCTAAATGAGATGATGATTGGTAAATGATCGCTACCGTGTAAATCAGGCAGTATTTTCCAGGTGCAATCTAGTCGAATTGATGTTGAGCAAAGAGATAGATCTAATGCACTTGGGCGTGCCGGAGGTCTTGGGATCCGTGTCATGCTACCCATATTTAATACCGTCATGCTAAAATTGTCACAAATGTTTTGTATTAAAGATGATCTGCCATCATTGTAAACGGAACCCCACATAATACCGTGCGAATTTAAATCCCCCAGAATCAATCGTGGTGCAGGAAGGGCTTCAACCATTTCATTAAGCTGTTGCTGTCCAAATTGTGCTTTTGGAGGAATATAAACCGAAGCTATGCAAATATCTTTGCCTTTAATGTTTATTTGGCAAGCAACAACTTCTATACTAGAAGTTGAAGGGATGTTTAATCTATAAAAGGAATAGCATTTCTTAATTCCCAAAAGCACTCTACCATACGGAGAGTCTCTATCGAGACGTATAATGTTAAAATCATTAAAATTTAAAGCTATGTTTGAAGTAAGCCATGTTTCGCATAAAGCAAATACATCACATTTTTGACTATGCAATAAAATTTTAAATGAATCAAGTTTTGGCATGATGCTTCGACAATTCCACTGCAGGACAGTGATTGTATCATTTGCGACGGGTGATAAATTATCCATCAAAAGATACAAAACCTGAGACAATTGGCCATTGAGCTGATAACTGCTTCAAAAAGGTTCTAGCTATTGGAAGGAATGCCATTATGAGGGTCTTTAAGGGTTCAGATATATTGAATGCTGAGAAAATCCATTCAACAATTTCCGAAAACTTCAGTAATCCTGTTGGTGGCTGTGAAATGGAGCCCACTGGATTATTATCTTTTTCTGTACTAGATCCTGGATTGGTTTGTGAATTTGACAAACCAGGAGGCACAGTCTTTGGTTTTGACTTTTTTTGTTTAACACGGGGATCTTTTATTTGCTTTATATTAGCAGTAGAAATTAGTTCGGTCCGTGTAATTATTATTCAATTCATATTTCTTCGAGTTTTTCCAAGCTTGTTTTTCAATGTAATAATTATGAGCTATTTTGTGTTAACTAAGCAGCCTTTGCGGGGAGTTTAAGTTTTCTTTTTTTTTATGGAAGAAAAGTGTAGCTGAAGCGCATCAAATCCTTGTGGATGTTTATGGTGATAATGCTCCAACTGATAAATTATGTAGGGAATGGTTTCGAAGTTTCAAGAATGAAGATTTCAGTGTTAAAGACAGGCCTCTCTTGCAGATTCATTAGAAGTGGCTCAACAGGCAGAGTCTACACGATTACAATTCATGGGAATGATTCAAAAGTAAAGCAGTTAGGAGCTTCCTGAACTGAAACCGAGAGACATTGAAAAGCGATTTTCCACTAGCGAACAGCTGATTCAAAGGCAACCTATTTACATCAAATTGTTACTGGGATGAAAAATGAATATTTTATGATAACCCCAAGAAGAAAAAATACTACGTTATGCCCGGTCAATTGTTGTCATCGACCTCAACATCAACACCAAAACCCAATATTCTTGGTTCGAAGGTTTTTGTTATTCTGGTGAGTTCAATAGTTGCTACAACCCGGCGATACTATAACGGTCAATCCGTATAGGATGCAATTGATGCGTTTGAGCCGTGCAGTACTAGGAGAACGGCCGGAATACAAGCAAATACAAGATAAAGTTTGCTGCACCCGCCGTATCCTCCTGATATTTCCCTTTTGATTACTGGTTGTTGCATTTTTCACCCCCATAAAAACGGACTAAATTATTTTTGCTCCCAATATACACACTTAAAAAAAATCCCTGTAATTTTACATCTTATTAGATGCACATAAATGGAGCGTCGCAGTTCACGCAAATTTACGTCGAAGAACATTTAATATTGTGTCTAAGACTCCATGACATAAAATTCATTGAAATAAAAAAAAGAATAGTGATAGCAACCGCCGCGACTTGAACCGAGAGTCATTGGATCATAAGTACGTCTGTTAATCGACTGAGCCAAAGAAGCATGCATCTGCTTGGCTGGTAAAAGGTGCATTTAAATTTATACAGTCGAACCTGCTAGCAGAACGCTAGTTACAGTCGAAACCAGTAAAATTCAAGCTCATCTAACATTAAGTCATTACAAATAAAATTTTCCGTCATTTGACAAATTAGGTCTTTATGAATTACATCGTATGAGAGATTAAGTCACCTATAAAATTCAAAATTTTTCAGAGTGTACACATACAAAATTGCCATTAAAGACTAAAGACCTGCATGTTAACGTAGAATTTGAGCAGCGTCACAAACTATTTCATGTATAATCCAAACTATACTCTTCAACACATATTGAATGCATTCTAATATAATTTAAAGTGCTTCTTTTTCTTCTTTCTTCTGATTGTCGTCATCTTGAGATGACGCCGATTCGATAACACAGCAACTTAGGCTATACGTCGTACGTTAGGGACTACGTCGAGCTGTCAAAGTGCGGATAAAAATCTTTTCTTTCTACCACGTGCTCACCCGTTTTTTTTTATTTAAAAGACATTTTTATTCTGGCCTATTTGCGTACAAGCTTTACGTGGCCGATTGAGTCGATTTTTTAAATAAAACATTTTTAGTATTCGATCTCGTTGTCACCCTTTTTCTAGGGGGAGAGGAGCTTCCATTTCCCTCCTGCGATGATTGAGGGGCACTTTGTTCGTGGCTCGTCTCGTCATCCATGGACGCATCGGTGGTATTGTTGATTTCCGTCTTCTTTTCGTTTTTCTTGTTATTCGCAGTCTTGATCTCGTTGTTAGTTACTGTAGAAGCGCCTTGTTGTACATTGGTTGCAGTTGCTTGTTGGTTACATGGTGAAGGTGTTTTTGAAACAGGAGCACTGCATTCACTAGTTTTCGTTGTTGAGCGGTTGTTTTTGTTTTTGTTTGTTTTGTTTGTTTTCGCAGTTTCAGTGCAAGGTTTGCCGTAGTGTGCAGGTTGTTCATAAAACTTACATGTAACCAGTTGATTTTCATACGTAATCAGCGTTTTACACGGATGTATTCCATCTTGACCACAAACGATGTAAGATGGAATTGCTTTACGTAGTTGAATACGTACCACTCGCACGCCATTCCGGATACCGGGGAAAAAATTCCGCCATACTTTCCTTTCGATGGAAAGAACTTCACCGTACTGCGACATGTTTTCCCGAACGCAGGTCTGCGGGGGAAGGTCATGCACGCGTACTTCTATTGCATTGTCAACCATGTACACAGGGATTTTATATTTAACATTGTCATGATCAACACTGTGCACCTCGTTGTTAACCGAAGCGAATGCAATTGCATCTTTTTCACGTTTGAACATAATGTACACACAGTTAGACGCCTTGTTGAATTGAATTTCACTTACATTATTAGCGTCTAAACGCAACGCAATTTTTTTCTCTAAATTTCTCGGAATTAGTTTATTTACATTTTACATGCTTAGGCTTGTTGTCCCGGTTTCACGGTTCAATGCATAGGACGCTGGTCTTACAAGCCAGTTGTCGTATGTTCGAGCCCCGACCTGGAAGGATTCTTAGTGTCAGTAGGATCCATAGTACTAGTCATGCAATGATTCTGTACACTAAGAATCGGCTGCGAAGTCTGTTGAAACAGAAAGACCAAATTCCACAAAAGGAATGAATGCCAAGACTTTGCTTTGCTTTGCTTATGTCCCAATACGGAGAGATTCTCTCTATCGAAAAAGAAAAGTGGAAGAAATTTTTCCCCGGTATTCTAAATGGCGTACGTTTGTTACGCATGCGCTTGAAAAGGCCTATACCTTCTTATGTAACTTTCGGTCAGGATACAAGAACCCCGTGCAAATCACTTGTTACCTATGACAATCAGATGACCACATGTCAATATTGCCAAAAAGCTGTTCATTACGGTAAGCCATGTGATAAACTGGACAAGGAGACAACCACACCAAAGGACAACGGTGCTTCCTTCACACCATCTACAGCAACGAAATCAACAACAATACCATGGCAATGGATGACGAGACGAACCACGAACAAACTGCCCCTCAATCCTCGCAGAAGGGAAACGGAAGCTCCTCTTCCCCTAGAAAAAGGGTGACAACGAGATCCAATACAAAAAAAATTTCAGCTAAAAACTCAGCTCAATCGGCCACGTAAAGCTTGTACGCAAATAGGCCTGAAAAAAAATTTTACTACATAAAAGTAGAAGATTTGTCCAGCCACAGTTTTTTTAATCCACGCTCGAAAAGAAAGAACGAAGTCGATCGTTTTTGGCGTAGTCACTTATTAAAGTATGTAAAATTTTAACCAAAATTAGCCGGTTGTTTAAAATTCGAAAACAGTCGCTAGACGACAAAAAAACTGTATATCTGAAAAATAACTTTCTATTGAACCAAATTCCCCTTTATGAAGAGGAAGCACGATAACAGAAATCCGACATGTAGCAAATGCGCGTGCAGCACTCTATAATTCTCAGACAGCCGAAAAAGTGGGAAATATAACGACGATTTATCCCCCCCCATCCAGGAGCCTCCGAGTTCGCTATTAATCAACGATTTTAATTAAATAGACGCAAACTGTTGAACCTGCCACCACATTTTTCGCACTTTCGGGGCCAACGTGGCACAGTGGAATGGATCGTGGAAGTGGCCGTTCGAAATCGTTGGAGTCGTTATTTTCCACTTGGAGCAATCATGATCGAGGAAATTGTCTCCTTTCGAGCTTCTACCCGGTCCACGGTGCTCAAGCTCGTCGACGACGCGTTTGTGGACAGAGGGGCAGTGCAGCGTCACAATTGAGTCTTAGCGGCAGGCTCATTAGCAAATTCTGGCAACAACGTAGGCACGCGGTTGACGGGAATGGAATTTATCATCCCTCCCATCATCACTCCCCCTCATCCGAAAACGGGACAGCTTTCACTCACTTTTGCACCGTCACGACGGGCGGTGCGACGTCGGACGGTTCTGACATGAAAACTTTCCCGATAAAATTCACCAGAGACGCGCCTTGAGAACTGGGAAAATTTTCTCCATCGATGGATTTTAATTAAGTTAAATTTTGCATATTTCCGTGCAACCCCAAAAGAAAACCTAATACCTTTCATATTTCGACTCGTGGGTCTTTTGATATTTGAGCTACCGGTGGAAGATGGTAATAATTTTCAACATCGCTTGTTGCTAATTCTAATTAGAGACCTAGACGTAAAAGTTCCGATAAATAAAATTGAAGTATTTTTGTGTTTGAATAACGGTTCGAAAAAGTGTGTTGGAGCGTTTTAGTAGAACGCTCAATAAAATAAGAATCCGATGAATTGTTCTCTTTAATTATTTTCCCTCGTATTCTGGACAAATACGTATTTAACATACTACTTGTAGGCTTCTTTAATGCCTGTATCGGAATAGAATAACAGAGTAACAGTGTTAAAGTAAAGTAAAGTAGAGTATAGTAGAGTAGAGTAGAGTAGAGTAGAGTAAATTAGAGTAGAGTAGAGTAGAGTAGAAAAGAATAGAATATTTTATAATGGAATAAAAAAGAATGGAGTTAGAATCAGAATTATAAGCAGTTGAACAGAAAGAAAAAAGAATTTTTATTGCAGTTTCGGTGGAGATATCAACCGTTTCATTCTATGTTGGTTTAAACAGGGTGGCAAGTGACCGGGAAAATCGGGAAAACCGGGAAAAAGTCGGGAATTTAGTTTCACCGGAAAAAAAACAGGAAAAAGTCGGGAATTTTAGTGCAAATCCAGGAAAAAATTACTAGTCCTAATCTTAGTAAAGATTCTCAGCATCATGATTTTCCTGATTAAAGAAATGAAAAGTTGGAGACAATTTTCCATTGGTGTTTGAGTGAGAAGTTCAATAAAAGTTTTGAAACATCGTATTGTCCCACACAGGTTTTATGGTACACAATCCATTGAAGATGGGGCAAAATCCCATGTTTCGCTCAACAATTTTTGTAAGGGTTTTTCAGCAATTTATAATGGCTCAGAAAGCATTAAAGCTTTCTTAGTTGTTATCAACAACAGCACATCGAATGGATGCTTTTGCTGGATTTCTGTTAAATTTCAGAATAAGTTAGCAGAATATAATTGCAAAAGAATTATCAGGTAACATGTTTAATAAATGGTGGTTCAATGGTGGTTCAATGCATAGGACGCTGGTCTTTCTAGCCAGTTGTCGTATGTTCGAGCCCCGACCTGGAAGGATTCTTAGTGTCAGTAGGATCCATAGTACTAGCCATGCAATGATTCTGTGCACTAAGAATCGGCTGCGAAGTCTGTTGAAACAGAAAGGCCAAATTCCACAAAAGGAATGTAATGCCAGGACTTTGCTTTGACTATGTTTAATAAAATTATGATATATTCTTAGGAGCCTTCATGTTTTTGAGTGGGCTAATAATTGTTCTAATTTCATCATAATGTATCAGTAATGTCATCTTGAGACAATACTTGTGTTGTAATCTTGATATTGATTTCAATAGGATTCACAAAATTAAAAAAAGCTTTGACCTTGTCCCGGGTTGTCGGTTCAATGCATAGGACGCTGGTCTTACAAGCCAGTTGTCGTATGTTCGAACCTCGACCTAGAAGGATTCTTAGTGTCAGTAGGTTCCATAGTACTAGCCATGCAATGATTCTGTACACTAAGAATCGGCTGCGAAGTCTGTTGAAAAAGAAAGGCTAAATTCTACAAAAGGAATGTAATGCCAAGACTTTGACTTTGACCTTGTACACCGTTTGCAATGAGTATAAAAATTCCCTTCTTTGAGAGCTGAAATTGATTCCTGAGAGTTTGTGAAAAACCTTAGAAAGGTGTAGACGATGGTTTGATTTTTTCAGTGAATGTTTAATTCATATTAAAGATGGATTTCATAGTAGGATCACAAGAATGCGGTTGTTGATGTCGACAAAGAATCAAACTTAGATCATCTCAGTCACTAGAGGCATAGACTGTTGTTGTTTTTTCCAAAGCGACAAGAGTCCATTTCAAGAATTTTAGAAGGATTTTGTTCTGTTTCGCCAAAATTCAATTTTGAAAGAATATCGTATATATTGTTAGATGCAATCGGGAGGAGAATTGTTTCTGGATCATTTTTAATCTTAGGTATACTTATTTTAGACTATACTAGGCTAACATAGTATTGGAATACACTAGAGATGGGCAATCCGTTCACGAACAGTTCAACGAGTTATATCTCCTCGAAAAATGAGTGAATTGGAGTTCTTTATTTAAGAATGATAGTTCTCTATTTAGAAATGAAAGTAATCGAATTCTTCGAGGATGTATACAAGTTAGTTGCGTTTTTCGGAATGTTTGCTGATCCGAGGAATATGGTAGCAGTTACACACATTCGTGACCTTTGATAACATATGAAAAGGGAATGATTGTTGGTAGAAATACATGCAAAAAGTACTTCCTATCACTGCGGTAAAATTTCATTTTTAATCGAATAATATAAGATGAAAATGAAATTTATGGCCCCTGACCGTCAGCATATTCCTACTGCTTTTGACTTTTGCGCCATTTTCAAGTGAAGCTCCCAGAATTCATCGTCAGTTAAATAATCGTACCTAGTCATTTGAAGTTTTCCTTGCCAGTGCCAAGTAGTCTAGCTGCTTCATTGTCTTCGCTGTTGGTAGTGAGCAAGTGCGAATGAATAGAATTATAAATGGAGTAAAGCATTGAAAATGAAAACTAAGATAGGAAACTATTAATTTATGTGTATTTTGTAATTTATATTTCAGCTATCTAATTTGTTTTTCATCTATTCTGCCCATAATTGCAAATCGGTCCCATATGGAAAATCGGCATGTCGAGAAAAAGACGATAAAAAATTTATTTTCGAATTTTTTGATTTATTGTGCTACCTAATGCTAAATTATGGTATTATTACATGAAATATCGGTAATACACCTTTGCTATTCCAATATTGCAACAAATGAAATTATTGAAATTTTCGCTGAATGGGACTGATATGCGGGTACTTCACATATGGGACAGACATGAGTTGATATTTTTACACATTTTACTGAACAAACCCTCAACTTTTATTGCAATTTCTGAGAAAATATTGAGGATAGTTTGCATTCCTCAAGCTAACTCAATATTGGCGAAAATCGACATTGGGACTGATATGCGAGAATGGGCAGTATTGTTTTGAACCAATTCGAATGTTTACATAAACCTCATTTGAAGGCCGCTCTCACACTATTGAAAGAGATATTTTGTTACTTCGAGAGATCAACTGACGGTGATGAAACTGAGCTTCGATTGGAAGTGTGAAGAGTGAAGAACTGAATGCTGCTCGTTAGGTACGCCAGGGGACGTTGTGTGTGTCAGAGTGTGAAGTTTACTGCAGTAGGGTGATCGTCAATGTGTTCCACATTCAGTTTCAATTGAATTGAATGAAGTTTTACTACACTGCTCACTATTATTGAATCTGTAATCTGTATCTCTCATATTATTTTCGAAGAAACATACAAAGTTTCAGAAGAACGAAATCAAAAAGGTTAAAACCGGGATAAAACAAATGATATATAAAATAGAAGAACGAAAGAACGGTTCAAAAGAACTAATTCTTTCGGTAGAACTATCAAGTTTTGAACGATTTTTTGTAATGATCGGTTTTGCCCATCTCTAGAATATACTCCTAGTTTGAATCCTAAGAGTCTTAAGAACTACTGATTTTCCAGATAGCCTAAATAAGACTTATTTAGTGGTAGTCTTACAAAGAACTGAATAGTTCGGAAAATCGATTCAGCCATCTTTGAGATAATTGATCGCTCAAAAACGTTACATAGATACATAAACAATTCCAGATCTTTACGTACTGATTCGAATGGTATATGACACTCAGCCCTTCGGGCCTTGGTTCCAAAATCGGTTTTCACAGTGATTGCATCACTTATCGATATGAGAAAGCCAAAAAATACTTCTTGCCATTGTTATGTGCACTTGGCATAATGAATATTTCCTATTTCTAAATCGAGATACCCAAAAAAACTTTATTTCTCAACTCTCGATGTTCTTTTGGATATGGGATTTCTAAAAATATTCAAAAAAATACTGAACATAGGCGATTTGAGCCTGTTCAAAAAACCGGGAATTTTTTGTCTCGCGCACCGGGAAAACCGGGAAATTGAAATCGGCAATTCACTTGTCACCCTGTTTAAATGAAATGGCAAACTTTACCTAGTCCATCCATGAATTTTGATTTCGGACGAATATATGAGTTGGGGCAAGCATTTCAGCAAATTCCATAGCGAATTTATCAACTTTATGCCCAACGTTCATCTTCACTTCGTCTTCCGACAGTGTGCATCCTGACCAATTCTCTATACATAACTTCAGCGCTGGCCTTCGAATGTTTTCTCCGGACTGTTGAAAGACAACTGCATGCAGAGGACTTCTTGGAAGTTTCCTAACTATATTACCTGACTTTTTACAAGTGCCTATTCCTTAGTCCTTAGTCGAGTGCCATACCTTAGTCGAGGGAGAAAATGTGCATTCTTTAAATTTCTTCTAAAAGCAATCCTTTTCCCGTTACATATGCGTAGTAGTATGTGAGTAATTCGAGAAATAAACAGCAGAAAACGTAGTAAAACTAGTATCGATTTGCTTCGGTTTTGATGAAACTTTGCGAGAAATGGATCGAGAAATCAGTTCGACTCATAACTTTTTTTAAAATGAGCTATAATACAATTTACATGACAAAATGTAGGAAATCGATTGAACACTCCACTCTGAAAAAATACAGATGAACTGAAAATTGAATGCATTTTTCAAAATTAGATAATCATCTGAGGAATCGAAATTTATGTAAAAAACCTGTTTTAATCCACCTAGTGGTGTAATGAAGCCTTCCTCATGTACATATAATATTGTGGTATTCTATTCAAAATTTTTCTCTTCGATTTTTGAAATAAAAACCAAGAGATTGTTTGTGCATTATACTAGTATAACATACAGAATAAAACAATACTTTGCTCGCGTAGGTCATCCTTAAGAAAACGAAGTGGGTTCACTATTATTATTCACGATAACCGGTATAATCAAAGTCGGTTCGTACGGCCACCAACTAACATGACATACAAACTCTACTAGTACACACTCTAAATTACGATTTAAATGTTTGTTGCATCCGAAAATATGCAGTAATTTTTGGTAGGACCATAAGACCTTTCAATTGACCCTAAGATTGGGAATAACGGTTTAGAGTCCAGTTTATAACATTTTTTACGGTTTTTGTTTCGCCAGTTTAAGTGACGGTGTACAATATTGAACACACTTTACCCTATAACTCCGGAACCGGAAGTCGGATCCGGATGAAATTCAGGAATACCGTATGGGACCGGAAGACCTCTCATTTGAATCTAAGTTTGTGGAAATCGGTCAAACCATCGCTGAGAAAAGTGAGTGAGATCCATTTTAGCATATATTACCATTATTTCCGGTACTTCCGGAACCGGAACCGGGAACCAGGAAAGCCGGAATCGGTTTGTTTAGTTGCCTACTGATAATGACTATCGATTTGTGTAGTTTTGAGACCAGTTTAAACATTTTTTACGTGTTTTGTTTCGCCGGTTCAAGTGACGGTGTACAATATTGAACACACTTTACCCTATAACTCCGGAACCGGAAGTCGGATCCGGATGAAATTCAGGAATTCCGTATGGGGCCACGAGACCTTTCATTTGAATCTAAGTTCAAAATCGGTTCAGCCATCTCCGAGAAAACCTAGTGAGATTATTTGACACATACACACACACACATTGATCAGCTGGATGAACTGAGTCGAATAATATATGACACTTGTCGGTTTTTCAAGTGATTGCATAATCTTTCGATAGACACCATGAATGTCATAATAATGTCCGTTAAAACATAATTCGATATTTAGATGATGAAATCCATCGAATGTATAATTTTTTATTAGTCTATGCTTGATATTTTGTTTGACATATATTGCTAAACCTCCACTGGAACTCTACAAGAAAAGAATGATTTATAATGCGGTATTTCGTAGAGGTAACAATTATCATTTTTTCAGCCAGGTTTCTCCGATTACTATGATATCTACAGAAACGTTACGTTGTTACGAGTTCTTGTTCATCCAAACACTACCTGGAGTTCAGACCTTGGGATCTACCAGCATAACAAAGTGTATTAACGAACTTATTGTTCACGGTCTATACTCGTGATACCTACTTACAATTAAGAGGCTAGATGATTTTGGACACCCAAATACTAACTGGAGCTCAGGCTTTAAGATCAACCAGAATAACAAAGTACACTAACGAATTCAATAACTTCATGATTTCATGATTTTTAATCATGGTACCGGCAATGAGCTTCTATCCTTGTACGTTTAAGCATCAATCGGCGTAAAACTAAATTAGTTCTCACCAATACGAAATAATAAATTTCGTGGAAGTAATGTTTTCCTTCCGATTTTGTTTATTTACAGGTGAGAGTCAAAAAGGAACACATCTCGTGAGCACATTGCAAATATGAGGTAATTCACCATAAGAGATAGTACAGCGTTGCGCTTTTTTAATATATGTAGAAACCCTTTAGCAGCATTCAATGTATATTCTATCAAATTGAAAACTACTGGTTTTAGACACAAAGAGCATCATGTTACATGTCACCTTCGAGAAAAGGTTATGTGCAGGAGTAAGAAAATAAAAGAACGTGATATGTCAACCAAAATACCATATTCTATTCATACTTCACCCTCTGGAGCCGTTTATCTATGAAAACCACCGAGCCTCAGCGCAGTCGTTGGTGGAATTACGTAGCACTGAGCAATGCGAACTGTGTTTTGCTACAAAATAAAAACAAACCTCAGTATTGTACCATTCGGTAGGGGGATGTTTGCCAGGAATCAATACTGGAGGGGCGGTCATGACCTATTCCACGAGAAATAGGTCTGCGGCACGTAATCGAAGCGCACGTGCTGAATATTCATGAGTCCAAGTACGACACGGTACACAACATCAACTATCGCCAGCCGGGGCCGGTGCCGGTGCCGTATTTGATCGATCGACCAGATTGCGAAACAGAAAAATCCTTCCGAGTGATAGAGAACCGAGAAACGAAAACAGTTTTATTAGGTTGCTATTTCTTCGTGCAACAATCTCTAGAATTTTTCATTACATTTCCAATCGAGCACTGAACCAGAATTACACCAAGCGTATACATACTTGTAACAACCCTTTCAGCAGTTTTGTTCTGTGTTTAAAAAAATCAATAATAAATCTTCTTTCATCAGCATCACAGAATTCCGAGCTTCCATTGCACCGTTTCTGATTGTTGAAACGGTGGGAAGAAAAGTGAGCAAGTATTTAGTTTGCCATACGCGGACAAGATTCCAAAAGCTTTCCGTCAATACCTTTCAGTCTCGGTTCACTCGATTCATTCTTATCGAAGTTTTCAGTTTCGTATTACATCAAATTCTTATACACGGAGAATATACGTTTACTTTAGTTGGGGGTGGTGGTGATGGTGGGGGGGCGCGCAGTGTTGTCAGACTAGCATTCGAACCAGCGTTTGCAGAAATATAATACTTGAAATATATTACTTGGGTTTTGAATTTATATGCTCTTGGGTTTATTTATTTTGCACGGATGAAAATACCTCTTCGACACAAGCATGATCTTTTAATTGGGAGAGTATATTTTTTCATGCAATCGTAGCATTTCGGAAATAGTAAATTGTATGAAAATGGTGTCAAAGAAGTAGTTTCAGGCAATCGACTAAAAACTCTAAAAAAATGTACACTGGAGACCAATTTTACATAGGTTAAATAGTTTTATATTCAATTTAAATAATAAACCATCTCGATTTTGTTCAATATTAAAACTTGATCATATTTTGTTCTACTCTAGCCATCTCTAACGGGGAACAGAGCAAAGATAATAAGTTAGATGGATTGCTGAAATAATCAGAGTGAGATTTGCGGTTTTAGGCTACCCTTAGCAGGGTATCTGTTTCTCGTGGGCAGTCATGGAAAACAAAACCTAAATTCAAGACAACCTCTACACACTAAAATTGGATTGCTGATCTCAGCTGTTCTAATCTCGGTAGGAGAATTTTCCAGTAAAAATAATATTTCATCACAGCGATACCTTAAGGTACTTCTGTTAACAAATGTTCATTTGTGCTAATATATCAGTAGAATGAGAATATTCGGTAGTTCAGTTGTTCAAAACTCGTCATAAGATGAAAAAACACCGAGCGAAGTGTGTGTTAGTGTGTAGTGTTTTAACCAGGGCCAATCAAAGCCATTTCCATTGACTTAATATGGATGCAAAATAAATGTCACTCTCTAAACTAAAAATATTACATAGCTTTTCTCAATTTTGGTAAATTTTATATGTTCTGATAAAGCATATTGACAGAATATTTTCGAGTGCCTTTTCAAGAGTGTCCAATCGATTTCCTATAGTTTCTTTTCAGGCATTATTTTTATACAGTAACAGTCTGAGTTGGATTTGTTTCTTCTTTTACGCAATACAAATGATCTTCTGCTCAGTTTGTCTTCATGCCTCGCCCGATACAGTCGATGAAACAAACCCCCTACGGTCGGTATGATGGAAACAAACAGACATGAAAGAATATGACAGAAAGAAACAATCTAGTGTGTAAAAAATAATATGATTTCAAAATGAGTTAAACAAACAAACCAAAGGAATCGCCACCAATACGGAAAATTTCTTCTTAATCCACGTAGCGGTATTATAATGCCTTTCTCTGGTCATTAAAAGAGTCTCATTTAGAACAAATTTTTCCCATTGAGATAATTTCTGACATGAATATGGGCTGATAATTTCTGACACAAATTCTTTCAGCTTGATGCAGTTAGTTCATGGAAGCGGCTTTCATCCTTACGTCGCATAACCGACAACATTCTCGAAACTAAATTCAGTTGTATCAGCAATGTTACATTCGAACTTGATCAACGGTCACACAGTGCACAGTGGGAAAAAAAACCTAGGAAACCCGCAAAGAAATCGGGAACCATGGAAAAAGGTAACAAACAAGAGTGTTGTAAAAATCGTGCTTAATCCATCTAGCAGTGAGATGATACCTTTTTTTATCATTCGCATGTGTTTTGTGCATGAATATTCTTCGGTGTTTTAGTTCTCATGGCATTATTTTAATGATCGTCGTTTCAAGCGGCAATTAAAAGTTCTATTCACTTATTACTCTGTAATGTCGAAACTGCAAATCGGATCGAATTTGAATTTAAAGTGTAATAATCGATTGAACATTCCATGAGATGTCGAAATAAGTTCCACTTTAGAGTTTACGGTTATTTACGATACTACCAGAACTCGTATTCAGGAACCAGCATAACCGAAAACGATTCGTATGACCAAAAATTAATATGACGTATAAATTGCAATAGTTTTGAGGCCAACTTTGATGCTTTTTTGGATGTATGTATTCTATATCGGTATGAATTTTAAAAACTCATCACCCTGTAATTCCAGAATCGGATAAAATTCATTATTTTGTATGGGACCATAAATCCTTAATTTGAATTTTTGTTTTTGAAATACGATTTGACCTTTTTTGAGAAAACGATTAGGCTTTGAGAAACGATTCGATACAGGAACCGGAATTCGAAAATCGGTGTAGCCGAAGTCAGTTGAATTCACCTGAGGAGCTGAATAGTTTACATTTGGTTCAAACTGTTTGAAAATCAGTGTTGACATCTTTGAGAAATCGTAGTCAGCGACGAATATGAGGCTCTGTTCCTCAAGTCCAAAAGCAGGAAAACAACACATAACTCTGTGAGCATATTTACTGTTGGACGTTCGCAGTGTGACTTTCGCTTCAAATAACAGCAATTGCGTCATCCAGCTGCTGGTCGTTTACATTGGAAAAAAAATAAATGCAAAGAGGACAATGATGGGGAAGTATTATACAAAACCAGCCATTCTAATAACTCTAAATGTTATCTAAAGAACTATTAAGATTACTTCACTGCAAACCGAAGGTAAAAATCATCAGTTTAGTGCATATCTAGAATAATTTGATTTGAAATACGTGGCATCGAAACTATTTCATAACCAGTACTATTACAACATAGTTGTTTATGTTACCTTTCATAACAAGTTTTTTTTGTGTTCGGGGCTAGTTGCAGATACTGAAAGTGAATAGTTACCGGAACTTAATTCAAACATATATTTGATCACAGTTATGTTTTTGGTTACTCGTTGGAAATAAGTTTAGTTCACGTTGCGAAACCATTATGAAGACGTAAGCGTATGTATAAATCATTATTGTGAATTGAAGTTTCGGTAACATAGATGTAACTAGATTCCAACATACGATTTTAACACTTATTCAAGTGATGTGATGAATAGGTGGTTTAAATACTGCAAAATTTTTATACTGTCACATGAACTGTATGAAACATAAATATAACAAGAATATTACATTTTTTCCAACATGTTATGCAAAATAAGATATAAGATAACAGATCGGCTGAAAAGTTCGTATCGTTTCTATGAGAGGGCGCCACTAGAATTAAGTCCATACCATTTTCAGTTAGTACCAACCTTCAAAAGATACGTGTATAAATTTGACAGCTGTCTGATTATTAGTTTGTGAGATATTGCATTTTGAGTGAAGCTACTTTTGTTATTGTGAAAAAAAATGGAAAAAAAGGAATTTCGTGTGTTGATGAAACACTACTTTTTGATGAAAAAAAGTGCCGCCGATACCAAAAAATGGCTTGATGAGTGTTATCCAGACTCTGCACCGGGCGAAGCAACAATTCGTAAGTGGTTTGCAAAATTTCGTACTGGTCATATGAGCACCGAAGACGATGAACGCAGTGGACGTCCAAAAGAGGCTGTTACCGATGAAAACGTGAAAAAATCCACAAAATGATTTTCAATGACCGTAAAGTGAAGTTGATCGAGATAGCTGACACCCTAAAGATATCAAAGGAACGTGTTGGACATATTATTCACGAATATTTGGATATGAGAAAGCTTTGTGCAAAATGGGTGCCGCGTGAGCTCACAATCGATCAAAAACAACAACGAAAAACCATGCTGAAATTGAACGAATTGGGCTTCAAACTGCTCCCTCATCCACCGTATTCTCCAGATTTGGCCCCCAGTGACTTTTTCCTGTTCTCAGACCTCAAGAGAATGCTCGCTGGTAAAAAATTTAGAAGCAATGAAGAGGTAATCGCTGAAACTGAGGCCTATTTTGAGGCAAAGGACAAATCGTACTACAAAAATGGTATCGAAAAGTTGGAAGATCGCTACAATCGCTGTATCGCCTCCGATGGCAATTATGATGAATAATAAAAACGAATTTTGGCAAAAAAATGTGTGTTTCGATAATTCAATAAATTATTCATCAAAGAAATTTTTTTTAGCCATTTCATAATTTGGCATGTGTTTTATTTGAATTTCAAATAAGCAAGCTCTTGAAAAAGATTTTTTATATGCAAAGTTTATTTAAAGACGCGTTGAAAATCATTACACAGAAATTGAATTTCACTCTCCAGAATCAAGTTCATTGCAAAATTTATGCATCATATAAATTTGTAATTTTAAATCAAATTTTTGTTTCTATTATGGTTTCAATTGATTTATTATTTACATTGTTGTTGGTGACTAGTTTTGACAAATTTACTTGATATAAGTTATTTTTATGTTTCGTAAAGATCAGTTATTTCAGTATATTTTTGCAATCAAACGACAACTAGTATTAAACTTATCTTTAAATGATCTCCAATGTGTTGCTAGTCACTAGTAATAATTACGCTTTTTGAATCACGCAAGTGGTTCGATGTTAATAACAATCACGCAATTATTTTGTTGCAAACTGGTTACAAATAAGCTACCGCAGTCTAAACTGTTGTTTGGGAAGGAAAACGATACTTTTTCTGCACCGGTGCCAAGCAACTTCAGTTCATACTTTTGAGACAGATCTTGATGAAAATGAAATAGTCTCATGAATGAAACCATCATCTGCAACTAATGTACAACATAAGCGACGCTGATCCAATGGATGAAGTCGTGAATAGTGAACCATTGCCCCATCTCCATTCACTGGATAACCAAGAGAGCGTCTGCTGAAACTGGGTGGAAAATTATTCATTTTTTAAAAGCTTCAGAAATCATGATATATTTTTCGGATTGCTTAGAAAAAAGCAAAATATGAGAATTATTGGAACACCCGGTTCGACAGTGTACGTCGCAATTGGTAACGTTGTTAAGGCAAACTTCTTTTTAAGAAAATCAGTGAACTGCTGAAACAAGAATCGAACTTGACAAATCGGAACCTAAATTAGAATGATCCTAGATCCTATTGCCAATGATATGAATTTTCAGACTCTAGCGCTAAACATTTTGACAGGAACTTTTTGCTCACACACTAATATTATTACAAATGCCATATGTCGTGCACATCAGGGATGTCATGTTAAATTTTTAAGCAGTTTTTAAAAAGTGTGCAATCAAATTGTTGCAATGACGGTGGAAAAATATCGCATTTTATCGTGAACAAGTAAAAGTTAAATGCTCTAAAGATGTAAATTTCAAAAATGTCCATTTAACATTTGATAATAGGTACAATCTTTAAATATCTGTGGCGGTAATCAGAAATCTGTAAATTCAGGTATAAATCTGCATAAATGGCACCACTAGTCTTTATATACTGGACTTATATGTATGTGTGTACTAGGGTGGGACAAGGTTGTATGGGAAAAAGATGAAAAGGTTTATTTTCTCGCTCCACCAAACTTTTCGCTATCCTTTTGGGTCCGATAAGCACCATGCAAAATTTTAGCTCGATCGGAAAAAACTATATTTTCGCGCCCGAGGTATAACGTTTGAATGGGATTTAGTATGGAGATTTTCACTTTTAACAAAAAAATAGGCTGGCGATCAACCTATGAACTCTAAAAATCAGTGCATGTGATATTTTCGTTGGAAATTTAACGAGGAAGAAAACTTTAGAAGACCGCAAAACAATCCGACATTTGTAGAAAAAGTTATTAAAAGAAAACCGGCACAAGGTCCGAACAATGGCACATTCGTTATTATATCTAGCACCACTGCTGCTAGTGAGAGAAATATGATGGACTTCCTTTTTATGTTCTATAACGGTTGATCCGAGTTGTTTGATGTCTTCACAATAGTTACTCAGCAGAGTATAAAGATTATTTTTAAGTGACAAAACATGCTCCAAAGCTTAATGTAAAGACACAAAAAGTCACGTAAATTGTATTTTTGTTTTCATAAAATAGTACCATCTATGTCTTCTAAACTATAAGAGATAGAGAGTTTATTAATTCGGCAAAGTTCTTGGATTTGAGTTTATCTAAAATATTATAGAAGATTCCAAGAACCTATTTCTTCAAATTAAAAAGTTAGACTTTTTTGTGTCTTTACAGTGAGTTTTGGAACATGGATTGTTACTTAAAAATAATCCTCATACTCGTCTGAGAAACTTGTATGAAGGCATCAAACAACTCAAATCAACTGTTATAGCATAATAAAAGAAAGCACAATCATATTACCACCACTAGCAGCAGTGGTGCTAGATATATTAAGGAGTGAGCCATTGTTCGAATCTTGAGTCGGTTTTCCTTTAATAACTTTTTCTACAAATGTCTGATTGTTTTGCTGTCTTCTAAAGTTTTCCTGCTCGATAAATTTTCTACGAAAATAACACATGTACTGATTTTTAGAGTTCATAGGTTGAACTCCAGCCGATTTTTTTTTGTTGAAAGTGAATTTCTCCATACTAAATCCCATACAAACTTTAAACCGCGGGCGCGAAAATATAGTTTTTCCGATCGAGCTAAAATTTTGCAAGATGCTTATGGGACCTAAAAGGAACACGAAAAGTTTGGTGGAGTTGATATCAATATTTTGTCCCACCCTAGTGTGTACCGCGGGGAACGGACTGTGCAAATATTTTTTTTCGCAGGAGTTTAGTCAAGCCATGCACAATTTTGTTGATTTTCAAAATACCAATCTCTCGCTTCCCAAAAGCATTCAACAAATTTTCAATGGGTATTATTTGACCCATTTATTTCGTTGACCATTAATATGGGTAAGGATAATATTTCACTACGTTTTGAATGTCAAAAAGTACTCTACTTTTGACAGCTCATATTGAAGTCAAGTAATGAGTATTTGGGGGTATTTTATTTTAACCTGGCACCTTAAGGAAACGGCAAAGGAGCCTGAAAAAACAACAATGATATGGAAAAACATTTGACATGCTGTAGACATGTGTTAAGTATCTTCTAAATCGGAGCAGGTCCATTCTGATTTTGCCACCTTATCTGTAGGTATTGGCTGGAATCGATCCAAGGCCACCCACTCGAACAAGGAATACAAATAGCCGAAATGCTGGAACGCCGTTGGAAAAATTGTATTGCTCTTCAAGGAGAATAAAAACAATATATGAAAATCGCTCATTTGGCAACACTGACTCTGAAACAACAATCGAACGTCGTGGAGTTTTACGGTCGAGCGAACCATGCTCGCCTTCGACAGTGGGTGGTTGTCGACCAGCTTCGTTCCACTCGTCGTCGCGGTTCCAATGCGTTTGTTATTATCTGGTTTAGTTCTTTTGTTTTTTTCTCTCTCTATCCGCGCTAGCATTAGGGTACTTCAAGCCCCTGGCTTAGAGGTTTGCTACCCGCTAGCAAGATTTGCAACGTCGTCGGTCGGTGATCGTGCGCCCTGGCCAAGGAAACATATCGATTTTACATGAACTGAATCAAGGTGAACCAATATTTTATTGGGTGCGGTTTATCCTGGTCGCTCCCGTTCAGCCAGCTCCCGTTTCCCGAAAGGAAACGAAAACCCGCACAAAAAAACCGGTTCCTTGCGCGTAACGCCAAAACGACGATTGCAATCCGGGCTTTCGTGACGTGAGTGATCTATTTAAGGATTACCTATTTGCCTGAACGGAGCTCACAGCAGCTGCTCTGCGGATAATAAATCGGTACGGAGATTTTATTCCGAGTCCCCGAGAAATGAGTTCGGTACGGATTGTCGGTCGGTAGCGTAAGAGATAAATGGGTTTTTAAGACGCTTTGCAATTGCTCGGTTCGCGTGCAATCGAGAAATGCTGATTATTTGTAACAGGGGAGGGGGGGAGCTCGGGTTTCGGATCAGGATAAGTGATGCTTTGTTACGTTATACCGTTTGATTGGGTTTATAAAAGATGGCAGCTACAAATGTTAATCTGTTTGTTTTTCTTTGCATGAACGGCATTTGTTTGTATTCCGAGTTTTTAGCGAAGTGTAGGAATGTTACGGTGAAGTGAGACTGGCGGGAATCCCGAATAACATACTCAAATTTAATTGTGTTTGGAACGATTTCTTCTGCACTAAGATAATTTTATCCTTTGATAATTCATTTTTAAGCTGAGGCGTAACAACGAAAATATACTACGATCATGTTATCTCTTAACCCATATGAAATATTGATGTTATTCCTAAATTGAACAAAACTCAAAATATTTACGCATCTCTACGCGAATCACACTTAATATAGAAACATTACTTAACTCAACTGACATAACATCCAAAAACACCACACGTTAACAATGCTGATTTCTACTGCAGCATACCGAATCACCTGCAAATGAAGAATAATGGCTGAGAAAGACCGAGTGAGAGAGAGAGTGAGAGGAGCGCAATGTGGTAAAACTGCACAAAGTAGGATAAAAAGCGCGTTATTATAATCGCATTTCATTTCGCTTCATTTTTCCACCATTGAAATTTATATCATCCGGTCGGACGGCTCTCTAGTGTGCCAACCGACAATCGGTGCAACGTAGAGCGCCGTCTCTCGTCGGTCCCGATTCCGTCCGGACGGTAGCGAAGGATTTCTTTTGTCGAGCTGGAGATAGAATTTATTATTCCGTGCATCATCGGATTCCGTTCCGTTGCTGTGGTGCAATGGGACCGAAGGGACCAGAGCAGCGGAAATGCAGCAGCAGAAAAAAAAGCAAGCGAAAAAAAAATAGCGCTACCTCAAATTTAATATTTAAAATTCAATTTCGGTAGCATTGAGGGCTGATTGAAACCAAAATGTGCATCCCACGGGATGGCTTGTAGTGCCTGTGTACGAATTTTAATATATAATTCACTTTTTTTTTCTGGTTCTGGAATTCATATTTCATCTTGATACTTCCATTCAATCACCATTTTAGCATATAAATTTTGTATTGCCTGAGGTATTCAATAATATTATTAGGCGCAATAAGAGAAGGCTTTGAACGAAAATTGCAGCACTAGAACAATGTAGCTTGTCATGAGATATATGGAACTAAAATAGAGAAATATGTTGCATAGCCGAGCCTGTGTATACAATGAAATTTTACTGTTTATAAGCAACGGATCTTTGCAGCTGTAGAGTGAAAATTTCGTTTTCTTTTCATAGGTTTCCTCGGTGTCTCGACCCTTAGAAAGAGTGTATCGAAAATAAAGTGAAGCAAAGTTTTGGCATTACATTCCTTTTGTGGAATTTGGCCTTTCTGTTTCAACAGACTTCGCAGCCGATTCTTAGCGTACAGAATCACTGCATGGCTAGTACTATGGATCCTACTGACACTATGAATCCTTCCAGGTCGGGGCTCGAGCATAAGACAACTGGCTTGTGAGACCAGCGTCCTATGCATTGAATCGCCAACCCGGGACAAAAAATCGAAAATAAGCTATCCACAAATTTTTCTTTCAAATTATGATAAAAACGATATTTTATTTAAACTAAAAATTGATTCTCTATTATGCAAGGTTAAACTTGGGCATAATTAAAACCGGATGAAATTAAAGTTATTCCTTCACGAATTATCGAACTTTTGATCGAATGCTCTTCATCAAGTTCCGGACAAGTGTTGCATCGCATATTTTGGACGCTTCAGCCCAAATTTGTGTGAACTCCTGCATGCTCCCAGCTGCCTTACCAGTCTTCATGAAGACCCTCTTCACGATTGTCCAGTAACGTTCGATGGGTCGAAGCTGAGGGCAATTTGAGGGATTGATATTTTTCTCAACGAAATTTATATCCTTTTCCGCAAGTCAATTGAGAGCGGTTTTGGCATAGTGAGCCGACGCTAAATCCGACCAAAACAGTGGAGGTGTACTATGCTTTTTATATAAAGGCAGCAATCTCTTCTGGAGACACTCAGATCGATAGATTTCAGCATTTATAGTTCCGGTGGTTTGACAAATGGTTGACTTCAAAACCACAGGAACATATTGCTTGCCATACCAGTACCTTTCGACCGAATTTCTACACTTGAATCGACCTGTCCGCATCGCTCACATCCTCCCCAACGATGACAGTAAAGTATTGTGGACCTGGAAGGGTTTTTGGGTCCTCCTTTACATAAGTCTCATCGTCCATTAAAACGCATGCATCCGAACACTGCAAAAGACGCGAATACAATTTCCGGGTCCTTGTTGCTACTCGCTTTTTCTGTTCTACACTTTGTTTCGAGATTTTCTGCTTCTTGTAGGCCTTCGGGTGATTTCGCCTCTTGATACGCTGGATCATTCCGACACTCGTTTCTGCATTTTTGGCCAAATCACGTGACATTGATTTGTTCTTCTTTCTGGTTCAGTTTCGGGTTGGAAGAATCTGGTTTTTAGCCTCTTCCTGGTAGCTCATCCCAAGAATAGTGTTCCCCAAACTTATTGATGATGGTTTTAACACTGGCATGATGAATTCTAAACCGTTTCGCCAATTTTCGCATAGTAATACCCTTCTCACTTAGCCATACGTCCAGAACCTTCTTTTCACTTCCTTTTCAATACGCGACATTTTGAAAACGCAGAATTTCAACCGCACAAACAAGTAAACAAACGAAAGCTGAAAGCCAAACGTACAGCATGCTGTGATCTGAGCATAAAACCCATCACAAATTCATGCGTACAACACGAATGTATGTGGATAGCTGATTTTTGATACACTCCTTAAACCCAACAGATGTTTATAGTAGCGGGTTATTTCGCCGAAAGGGTCATTCCGATAAAAGGGTCATTTTGTCGAATGAGTAATTACTACTAATTCTGACTTTTCATCAAAAATAAAGGGTGATTTTTTAAGAGCTTGAGAACTTTTTTAAACAATAAAACGCATAAAATTTGCAAAATCTCATCGGTTCTTTATTTTAAACGTTAGATTGGTACATGACATTTACTTTTTGAAGATAATTTCATTTAAATGTTGACCGCGGCTGCGTCTTAGGTGGTCCATTCGGAAAATCCGCTTTTTTATCGACAAATTTTGTTCAGCGATGAGGCTCATTTCTGGTTGAATGGCTACGTAAATAAGCAAAATTGCCGCATTTGGAGTGAAGAGCAACCAGAAGCCGTTCAAGAACTGCCCATGCATCCCGAAAAATGCACTGTTTGGTGTGGTTTGTACGCTGGTGGAATCATTGGACCGTATTTTTTCAAAGATGCTGTTGGACGCAACGTTACAGTGAATGGCGATCGCTATCGTTCGATGCTAACAAACTTTTTGTTGCCAAAAATGGAAGAACTGAACTTGGTTGACATGTGGTTTCAACAAGATGGCGCTACATGCCACACAGCTCGCGATTCTATGGCCATTTTGAGGGAAAACTTCGGAGAACAATTCATCTCAAGAAATGGACCGGTAAGTTGGCCACCAAGATCATGCGATTTGACGCCTTTAGACTATTTTTTGTGGGGCTACGTCAAGTCTAAAGTCTACAGAAATAAGCCAGTAACTATTCCAGCTTTGGAAGACAACATTTCCGAAGAAATTCGGGCTATTCCGGCCGAAATGCTCGAAAAAGTTGCCCAAAATTGGACTTTCCGAATGGACCACCTAAGACGCAGCCGCGGTCAACATTTAAATGAAATTATCTTCAAAAAGTAAATGTCATGTACCAATCTAACGTTTAAAATAAAGAACCGATGAGATTTTGTAAATTTTATGCGTTTTATTGTTTAAAAAAGTTCTCAAGCTCTTAAAAAATCACCCTTTATTTATCTGTGCGAAATCCAATCAGGAAGTTCGGTGAGGATAACACCTTTGAGGATAAACCGAAAACGGGTAAAAAAAAAGGTCCTGCCAACCCTCAGTTGGATAAACGTATACTGAAGGCGTTCGAGCAAAAAAAGGATGTTTCAGTTCGGGATGTGGCCAAAAACGTGGGCACTTCGTAGTCAAATGTTCTTCGTGCTAAAGAACTTTTGAATCTTCGAACCTATAAGAAGCAAAAACAACCAAAACGTAGTCCGAAATAAGAAGCATCGATCAGGCCGAGGGTTCGAAAGCTATACAATACGATTTTTGCTGGAAATTCGAACTGCATAATCATGGACGACGAAACCTACGTGAAACTCGATTACAAATCCTTGCCGGGACCACAATAATATACGGTGCGAGAAGGGCAATTGTTAAACCAGTCCGAGACATCGATTGAAATCAAAAAAATTGGTAAGAAAACTATGGTCTGGCAAACAATTTGTAGCTGCGGTAAGATTTTGAAACCCTTCATCAACAGTGCTTCAATGATGTTGTCTTCTGGCCAGATCTTACTTCTTGCTACTACTCGAAATCAACGGTAGAATTGTATTCTAACATACCAAAAATGTCACTTTCGTCCCAAAAGACATGAATCCACCAAATTGCTCACAATTTCGACCAATTGAGGCAGTTTGGGCATTAACGAAGGCACATCTTAAGAAACATGTCTCGGCATCCGAATCCATTCAACAGTTCGAAAAAGATTGGAAAAAAGTGTCAAAACTTGTCGCCAAGAAGTCCGTACGGAATTTAATGAGGAACGTTCGCAAGAAGGTGCGCCAGCTAGTCTACAATGGCTAAGTAGCAAAGGTTGAGAATAATATTCTGTTGTTGTAGTCTAATATTATCAGTATATCGAAAAAAAATTGAATATCTAACACTTGTGAATTATTTACAGCGAAATCAAAGTGCGTCCATACTTTCTGGGACAGTCTTTACCAATTGGAGTAGTTTAGATTTTTTTGAGTGTTTTATTTCGCGTTTTTGGTATAAAATTTTCAACACACTTTTCCCTTTAATTCCGAAACCGGTGGTCGGATCCAGATGAAATTCAGAAGTTTTGTATAAAATCATAAGAACATTCATTTAATTTTTAATTTGTCAAAATCAGTCACGTCATCTTTGAGAAACAATAGTACGCTTATTTCCATTTTTGCCCATTTTACCTCATAACTCCGGAACCGGAAGTCTTATATAAAACAAAATTTTGTATGGAATCACCAGACCTTTCATTTGAATCTTAGCTTATGAAAATCGGTTCAGCCATCTCTGAGAAAAGCTGGAGCACTTATTTTAACAACTTTTTGCACATTTTACCTCATATTTCCGGAACCGAATGTCGGATCCAAATAATATTCTGGAATTTGGTACCTTTTATTAAAATCTGAGTTTGAGAAAATCGGTTCATACGCTTCTAAGAAACTGGCGCGATCTCCGGTTTAGAGTGCACGATCACTTTTTTTCGATACTTCCGGAATCTGATACGAAGATCCGGTATACCCAGAATCAATATATTTGGCCATCAACTAACCAAATCTGTCTAAGTCAAGAATTATATGGCTATTTGATTGAATTTTTCTGTCATTTGCCAAATTAGTTCTTTATGAATCACATCGTATAAGGAAGTCATCTTTAAAATTAAAATTAGGATCTACACAAACTTGTTTCAAATAAAGCGAGTGGGTAATGTCACAGACATAACTGGATGACGTGAATACGTATGTTTAAATCACACTTCCGAGTGTCGCTAATCGTTCGTATTAGTTGATTGCAAGTTGATTATGTAAATTTTGCGACTTTTACTGCTTCGCTTGAAAAAATGGTTACGGTTCAACTGTAGTGACGACAAACATATTCTTCACTACAATTAAATAAGACGGAATAAATGAGTCAAAAACTGCAACAAATGTATACATTTTATAAGATGCACATAAATGACGCGTCGTTTTTCACACAAATTCATATTCAAGAACATGTAAAATTGTGTGATTGAAAAATTACATGGCTTGAAATCGAATGAAATAAAAACAAACGATTGATAACAACAACGCGACTTGAACCGATAAACATTAGATCACAAAGCACGTCAGTTAGTCGATTGAGCCGCAAAATCACATATCTGCTCAATGAATAATTGATACATATAAATCCAAACAGCGGCACTTGGTAGCCGAGTGCAAATTACAATCGGAGCCAGTAAAATTATGTACGAGTGGAATATTGCGTCCTTTGAAAAGTTAAGTAGTAATGAATTGCATCGTTTGTAGAATTATGTCACCTTTAAAATTCATAATTTTTTATGTGTAGTAGATTTTATGTAGAATTGCATATTGGTAGGAAACCTCGCATAATCTTTTGGGAATAATTCACTGATTTTGAGAAGAACCGATTCGCGGAGCTATCAAAATTCTATTACAGAATCCAAGTTTACAAATTCTATTTACAGAATCCAAGTTTCGAATGTACTTCCAGCATTGAGCAGGTCTAAATTATGAACTTGAAATGAGTTCTGAAACTGAGTTTAGGAATTAAATTCAGAAACTGAATTCGAAAGGAGTCAGCTCGAAATTCAGGTTTGAAGTTAAGATATAACATTTAATTGCAGTATACTAAAATTCATATCCTGAATTTTGTTCCAGAATTCTTAAGTTGTAATCTTAAATCAGGGTTCTTGAATCGAATAAATTACATAACTAAATTCAGTTCAAATAGCTGGTCAGGAAATCAGTTTTAATATTTAGGATTCAGCTCGAGAGGTTCAGTTTTAAATTCTGAAACTAAATTCATAAACAAAAATAAAAGCAAAAAAGAGAAACATTCTTTTAAAAACGAGGCTCAAAATTAATTTAATCCGTAACCCATATTTGTTGCTTCACAGTTCGAAAAATTCTTGAGATTTTACATCTTATCAGATGCACATATAAATACATCTTA
This sequence comes from Malaya genurostris, assembly GCF_030247185.1. Lineage (NCBI taxonomy): Eukaryota > Metazoa > Arthropoda > Insecta > Diptera > Culicidae > Malaya > Malaya genurostris. The sequence goes on along the minus strand of NC_080572.1, from coordinate 230,901,246 downwards.
TCAGATGCACATATAAATGGGAGCGTCATATTTTACACAAATTCATATTCGAGAACATGAACAATTGTGTGATTTGAAAATTACATGGCTTTGAAACGAATGTAATAAAAATCAAAAGATCGACAGCAACAACGCGACTTGAACCGAAAAACATTAGATCACAAAGCACACCGGTTAGTCGACTGAGCCACAAAAGCACATATCTGCTTGGCTGGTAAATCGTGCATATAAATTCATACAGTCTCACTTGCTAGCCGAGTGCAAATTACACTCGGAGTCAGTAAATTTCTGTACGAATGGAATATTGCGTCATTTGAGAAGTTAAGTAGTTATGAATTGTACCCTTTGAAGAATTATGTCACCAGTAAAATTTATAATTTCTTTCTGTGTAAGGCTGTAGTGATCTTTGGAATCCAGTGTCGGAAGGTCCGGAAAAAGTAATCAAACACTGCCAAAAGCATTTCATTCATTTTGCTTCAAGATGGGTAAACCGATTTCCTCAAACTTACACACTTTAAAAAACCTGTGATTTTACATCTTATTAGATGCACATAAATGGAGCGTCGCAGTTCACGCAAATTTGCGTCGAAAAACATTTAATATTGTGTCTAAGACTTCATGACATGAAATTAATGTAATTTAAAAAAAAAGAATACTGATAGCAAACCATAGCGACTTGAACCGAGAATCATTGGATCGCGAGTACGTCTGTTAATCGACTGAGCCACTTGTCTGCTTGTCTAGTAAAAAGTGCATTTAAATTTATACAGTCTAACCTGCTAGCAGAACGCAAGTTACAGTCGAAACCAGTAAAATTGAAGCTCATCTAACATTCAGTCATTACAAATTAAATTTTCCGTCATTTGACAAATTAGCAAAGCAAAGTCTTGGCATTACATTCCTTTGGTGGAATTTGGCCTTTCTGTTTCAACAGACTTCGCAGCCGATTCTTAGAGTACAGAATCATTGCATGGCTAGTAGTATGGATCCTACTGACACTAAGAATCCTTCCAGGTCGGTGCTCGAACATACGACATTTTGACAAATTAGATCTTTATGAATTACATCGTATGGAGGATTAAGTCACCTGTAAAATTCAAAATTTTTTGGAGTGTAGATTCAAAAGTCTCACGGTATTCCTGAATTTGTTGCGTTTACTTTTTCCGGATTCGGAACAACAGGGTATTTTGCTTAATAGATCTTGCTAGTTTATGCCCGAACAAACGTTCCTGTTCTCATTCAAAGTACAGCTTTTTAACTAACTCACTGTACCATTTATTATGGTAATGAGAAAGGCATCATTACACCACTATGTGGATGAAAAACTGGCCCAAAGTTCATTATGCGGAGAAATACGCATTATTTAGTCAAAGTAGATTTGAGCAGGATACTTTGGAACTATTGATTATGAGTTCGGACTTGTCAAGGTCACTGTCAACTTAGGATGTATTAAAAATGCCTCAGCGTTATTTAATTACATTATTTAGAGAACTCAAACGGGAAAAATGTTTCAATATTTTCATCAAATTTGAGACAAAGCGTTAATTAAACGGCAATTCACATAATTTAAGTTCTTTTTAAATCCAAATTGAGTTAGGATGTACCCTGAATTATTTGTAGTTTCTCAGCCTAAGTTTGCTCTTGTGCATTCAAATGCAAGCAACGTTTTCGACCAACACTGGGTAGTTGTAGGCCAATAAATCGTGTTTGGCAATTAAAATTTTTCTGTGCGCTGAGAAAATAGCAGAGATGAAGAAGGAATGCATAGTAGAATTATGGTGCTGTTTAAAAGAAAAAGTGAATAAATCAAAGTCGTTATTTTGTTAACATTTCTATCGAATACAATTTATTCAGATTCACTGGAATGATAGTTATCATAGTAACAATACTTCTATCAGTGCACCATTTTGAGGAATCGCGATCATCAGATAACACAGTTATGAAAATCTGAACTATGCAAGAATCATATTTGAACCTCTACCCCCGCCAAAGAAAACCGTGTTCACAATCGAAACAAATAACAAAACTCATTCCACAAGCCATTATGAGCATCCATTTTTCAACGGTTTCCACAGTTTCAACTTGCAAAGACTCTAGAGCTAATAATTGAGTCGGAAAAATATTCCTGCGATCCTTCTGAATAGCAAGCTTTTCGACAAAATACATTACTGAGGAGCCAGAAATGAAAATAATATTTTCAAGCACCTAGCTTCGGAGAAGAGGAAAAACTTCTCCTCTTGCTCTCAACCTCCCCCAGCCCCAGTTATCTTCCGCTGTTGAAGCCAAGTGTAATAGCCACTGTCCGAACCTGGCCCGACCGAGGACGTGCTGCCGGCAAGAATGTATATTGTCCGGAAAAGAAACGGAAAAATATGCTTTTGTTTCGAAAAATTTTATTCCTGTTATGCTCGATTTTCTTCCACACCCGGAGTATGGAATGTGGATAATACTTCACTCTACCGCTTTTTTTTTATCGTAAAAGAAAAAAAACCAATGGTAGTCATAAATAAATGTGTTGGAAGTATCTACTACATTTGTGTGTGTGTGTGTGTGTGGTTATGAAAAAGAGGCGTCTTCTTTAGCATTTGGCACAACAAAAGATAAGAAAATTTTCTCTATTATTTTTTCTCGCATTGCTCAAATTGTAGTAACAAATCCTAGGCTGCGGAGGCTCAGTGTTTTCGTGGGTCGGGTCCATCAAGTATGGCACGAGCGGTTTGTAGATTATGGAGAGACTTGGCGGGAATATTCCTGGCCGTCAAGAGGCTCCTCCGTAGCGCCGAGAAGTACACAAGCAGAAAAGCCGAGGCTTTTTTTCTGATAAGCTACTCACGGAGTACGGTGCTGAATGGGCTTTTCTTCGTTTTGGCCTTGCCGTTCCTAGAGGACGCGTTAAACCACCCCTGTGTAGGGTGGCCCTTGCTTCCAGTGCTTTTGAAATTTGTTTTTTTTTTGTGAATTTTGATCAACTATGCTTCTTACCGTCACATGGGAGTTGTTTGAGATCATTTGAAACCCATTTTAAATAAAACGGTCGGATAAATCGAAAGGATTTTGTTCAGATAGTTATACTATAATTAAAACTGTATGAGTGAGTAACTGTTATAAAATTTCTGAAACACTTGGTTTCAGACTATCTAACAATTGACCTAAATCACAGTCGGGATGTTGTAGAATGTTGAATTGGTTTGACAGACACAATCTTGATAGATTAATTTGTAGTTATATTTCTTTGAGTTTGAGCATTCGACTGAACAAGCATTAGTATTTCAAAATTAACCCATTGTTTTAGTTTGGGTCACTGTGAATCGAAAATGAGCCGAACAATATGTGTCTAATGCCTGAATTTAATTCCGAGACACCCTAATTGAAGGTCGCACAGTTCCGTCGGGTCTAAGAAGTGGCTCTACTTTGTTGTTGAAAGAGATGCAATTGTTTCATTTACTCGTTTGCTTCGTACTGCCGCTACGTTATTTGATAGCTGTATGACCTCGTTTCGTTGGCCCAGTGATCCCTGATGGTAGAAAGTTATTCTAGATGATAGTTTACGATTCGGCTGGTATTCTGGTAATACCATTAAGTTGTATGGAGATGAAAAAGTGAATTTTATATGTTGAGAGAAGGCAGATTGGACGTTAAATTTTCCCGGATTTTTCCTCACAACCCTTTCGTAGAATGCGTTTGCCTATTCGAAAGGTTATAACTGAGAGTAATACCGAAAATTTACTCAAAATTTTGGAAAACTGAGCAAAGAGAACAACTCATAGAGGAATACAAAGTCAGGTTAATTATAGCTAAATAAGGTACAATAAGTCAAATCTAGTGAAATCTAGAAACAAGTCTAGAAAAAAGTTTAGAATCAAGCCTAGAAAAAAGGCTAGAAACAAGTCTTAAAAGAAGTTTTGAAACAAGTCTTAAAAGAAGTTTTGAAAAAAGTCAAGATTAAAGTCAAGCAAGAAGTCTAGAAATAAGTCTAGAAACAAGTCTTGAAATAAGTTAAGAAACAAGTCAAGAAACAAATCTGGAAACAAGTTTACCAGCAAGTCTTAAAACAAGTCTAGTAACAAGTTAAGAAATAAGTCTAGAAACAAGTCTAGAAACAAGTTTAGAAACAAGTCTAGAAATAAGTCTAGAAACAAGTCTAGAAACAAGTCATGAAATAAGTCAAGAAACAAGTCGTGAAACAAATCTAGAAACAAGTTTACCAGCAAGTCTTGAAACAAGTCTAGAAACAAGTTTAGAAATAAGTCTAGAAACAAGTCTAGAAACAAGTTTTGAAACAAGTCTAGAAATAAGTCTAGAAACAAGTCTAGAAACAAGTCTAGAAACAAGTCAATAAACAAGTCTAGAAACAAGTTTTGAAACAAGTCTAGAAATAAGTCTAGAAACAAGTCTAGAAACAAGTCTAGAAATAAGTGTAGAAACAAGTCTAGAAACAAGTAAAGAAACAAGTCCAGAAACAATCCTAGAAACAAGTTTAGAATCAAGCATAAAAACAAGTCTAGAAATCAGTCTTGAAATAAGTTTAGAAACAAGTCAAGAAACAAACCAAGAAGCAAGTTAAGAAAAAAGTCTAGAAACAAGTTTTGAAACAAGTCTAGAAACAAACCAAGAAGCAAGTTAAGAAAAAAGTCTAGAAACAAGTCTAGAAACAAGTTTTGAAACAAGTCTAGAAACAAGTCTAGAAACAAGTCAAGAAAAAAGCCAAGAAGCAAGCTTAGAAAAAAGTCTAAAAACAAATTTAGAAACAAGTTTTGAAACAAGTCTTGAAACAAGTCTAGAAACAAGCCTAGAAACAAGTTTAGAATCAAGCTTAGAAACAAGTCTAGAAACATATCTAGAAGTAAGCCTAGAAACAAACTTAGAAAAGAGTTTAAAAAAAGTCAAGAAACAATTCTAGGAACAAGTCTAGAAACAAGTCTAGAAACAAGTCTAGAAACAAGTCTAGAAACAAGTCTAGAAACAAATCTAGAAAAAAATCAAGAAACAATTCAAGAAACAAGCCAAGAAGCAAGTATAGAAACAAGTCTACAAACAAATCTAGAAATATTCTTAAAACAAGTCTAGAAACGAGTCTAGAAAAAAGTCAAGAAACAAGTCTAGAAGCAAGCCTAGAAACGAGCCAAGAAATAACTCTAGAAACAAGAATAGAAACAAGTATAGACATAAAAATAAAAACAAGTCTAGAAACAAGTCAAGAAACACGTTTCGAAACAAATCTAGAAAGAAGTTCAGAAACAGGTCTAGAAACACATCGAGAAACTATTCAATAATCACGTCAAGAATCAAGTCTAGAACCAAATCTAGAAACAAGTCTAGAAACAAGTCTAGAAACAAGTCTAGAAACAAATCTAGCAAAAAATCAAGAAACAATTCAGGAAACAAGCCAAGAAGCAAGTCTAGAAACAAGTCTACAAACAAATCTAGAAACAAGTCTAGAAACAAGGCTCGAAAAAAATCTAGAAACAAGCCTAGGAACAAGTTTAGAATCAAGCATAAAAGCAAGTCTAGAAGCAAGTCTAGAAACAAGTCTAGAATTAAGTCTAGAAACAAGCCTAGAAACGAGCCAAGCAATAACTCTAGAAACAAGAATAGAAACAACTATAGACATAAAAATAAAAACAAGTCTAGAAACAAGTCAAGTAACACGTTTCGAAACAAATCTAAGAAGAATTTTAGGAACAGGTCTAGAAACACGTCCAGAAACTAATCAATAATCAACTCTAGAAGCAAATCTAGAAGCAAGTCTAGAAACAAGTCTAGGAACAAGTCTAGAAACACATCAAGAAACAAGTCTAGAAACAAGACTAGGAAAAAGTCTAGAAACAAGTTTTGAAACAAACCTAGAAACAAATTTAGAATCAAGCAAAGAAACAAGTCTAGAAGTAAGTCTAGAAACAAGCATAGAAAAGAGTTTAAAAAAGTCAAGAAACAATTCTAGGAACAAGTCTAGAACCAAGGCTATCGAAAAATCTAGAAACAAATTTAGGGTTCTTTCTGGAAATAAGTATAGAAATAAGTCTAGAAACAAGTCAAGAAACAAGTCTAGAAATCAATCTAGAAACAAATCTGAAAACAAGTCTAGAAACAAGTCTAGAAAAAGGTCTAGAAACAAGTCTAGAAGCAAGTCTAGAAACAAGTCTAGAATTAAGTCTAGGAACAAGCTAAGAAACGAGTTTTGAATAAAGGCAACAAACTAGCCTTGAAACGAGTCTAGAACAAAGTCACGAAACAAGTCTAGAGACAAGTCTTTAAATAAGTCTTGAAACAAGTCTAGAATTATGTCTAGAAAACAAGCATAGAAACGAGCCTAGAAAAAAGACAAGAAACAAGTCTAGAAACAGATCAAGGAACAAGTCTAGCCAAGTCTAGTCAAGTCTAGTCAAGTCTAGTCAAGTCTAGTCAAGTCTAGTCAAGTCTAGTCAAGTCTAGTCAAGTCTAGTCAAGTCTAGTCAAGTCTAGTCAAGTCTAGTCAGGTCTAGTCAAGTCTAGTCAAGTCTAGTCAAGTCTAGTCAAGTCTAGTCAAGTCTAGTCAAGTCTAGAATCAAGTCAAGTTTAGAATCAAGCCTAGAAACAAGTCTATAAACAAGTCTAAAAGTAGGTCTAGAAACAAGCAATTAAAAAAAAGTCTAGAAACAAGCTTAGAAAAGAGTTTAAAAAAAGTCAAGAAACAATTCTAGGAACAAGTCTTGAAAAAAGTCTAGAACAAAGGCTAGAAAAAAAAATCTAGAAACAAATCTAGGGTTAATTCTGGAAATAAGTCTAAAAATAAGAACAAATCTAGAAACAAGTCAAGAAACAAGTCTAGAAACAAGTCAAGAAACAAGCCAAGAAGCAATCTAGTTAAGAAACAAGCCAACAAGCAAGCCTAGAAACAAATCTAGAAAAAAGTCAAGAAACAGGTCTCGAAACAAGCCTAGAAACAAGTCTAGGAAAAAGCCTAGAAACAAGTCTATAATAAGTCTAGAAACAAGTCTAGAAACAAGTCTAGGAACAATCCTAGAAACGAGTCTAGCAAAAAGTCAAGAAACAAGCCAAGAAGCAAGTCTAGAAACAAGTCTAGAAACAAATCTAGAAACAGGTTTAAAAAGAAGTCTAGAAACAAGTCTAGGAAAAGTCAAGAAACAGGTCTAGAAACAAGCCTAGAAACAAGTCTAGGAACAAGCCTAGAAACAATTCTAGGAACAAGGCAAGAAACAATTCTAGAAACAAGTCTAGAAACAAGTCTAGGAATAAGTCTAGAAACAAGTCTAGGAACAAGCCTAGGAACAAGTCTAGAATAAGTCTAGAAACAATTCTGGGAACAAGTCTAGAAACAACTCTAGAAACAAGGCAAGAAAAAATCCTAGAAACGAGTCTAGAAAAAAGTCAAGAAACAGGTCTAGAAACAAGTCTTGAAACAAGTCTAGAAACAAGTTTAGAAACAAGTCTAGAAACAAGTCTAGAAACAAGTCTAGACACAAGTCTAGAAACAAGTCTAGAAAAAAAGTCAAGAAACAGGTCTAGAAACAAGCCTAGAAACAAGTCTATAAACAAGTCTAGAAGTAAGTCTAGAAACAAGTTTAGAAACAAGTCTAGAAACAAGTCTAGAAACAAGTCTAGAAACAAGTCTAGACACAAGTCTAGAAACAAGTCTAGAAAAAAAAGTCAAGAAACAGGTCTAGAAACAAGCCTAGAAACAAGTCTATAAACAAGTCTAGAAGTAAGTCTAGAAACAAGTCTAGAAACACGCTAAGAAAAGAGTTTAAAAAAAGTCAAGAAACAATTCTAGGAACAAGTCTTGAAACAAGTCTAGAACCAAGGCTAGAAAAAACATCTAGAAACAAATCTAAGGTTAATTCTGGAAAAAGTCTAAAAATAAGTTTAGAAACAAGTCTAGCAACAAGCCTAGAAACAAGTCTAGAATAAGTCTAGAAACAATTCTAGGAACAAGTCTAGAAACAAACAAGAACAAGTCTAGAAAAAAGTCAAGAAGCAGGTCTAGAAACAAGCCTAGAAAGAAGTCTAGAAACAAGTCTAGAAACAAGCTTAGAAAAGAATTTAGAAACAAGTTTAGAAAAAATTTTAGAAACAAGTTTGGAAACAAGTTTAGAAACAAGTTTAGAAACAAGTTTAGAAACAAGTTTAGAAACAAGTTTAGAAACAAGTTTAGAAACAAGTTTAGAAACAAGTTTAGAAACAAGTTTAGAAACAAGTTTAGAAACAAGTTTAGAAACTAGTTTAGAAACTAGTTTAGAAACTAGTTTAGAAACTAGTTTAGAAACTAGTTTAGAAACACGTTTAGAAACAAGTTTAGAAACAAGTTTAGAAACAAGTTTAGAAACAAGTTCAGAAACAAGTTTAGAAACCAGTTTAGAAACCAGTTTAGAAACAAGTTTAGAAACAAGTTTTGAAACAAGTTTAGAAACAAGTTTAAAAACAAGTTAAGAAACAAGTTTATAAACAAGTTTATAAACAAGTTTAGAAACAAGTTTAGAAACAAGTTTAGAAACAAGTTTAGAAACAAGTTTAGAAACAAGTTTAGAAACAAGTTTAGAAACAAGTTTAGAAACAAGTTTAGAAACAAGTTTAGAAACAAGTTTAGAAATAAGTTTAGAAACAAGTTTTTGAAACAAGTTTAGAAACAAGTTTAAAAACAAGTTTAGAAACAAGTCTAGAAACAAGTTTTAAAAAAACTTAGAAACAAGTTTAGAAACAAGTTTAGAAACAAGTTTAGAAACAAGTTTAGAAACAAGTTTAGAAACAAGTCTAGAAACAAGTTTAAAAACAAGTTTAGAAACAAGTTTAGAAACAAGTTTAGAAACAAGTTTAGAAACAAGTTTAGAAATAAGTCTAGTCTAGTCAAGTCTAGTCAAGTCTAGTCAAGTCTAGTCAAGTCTAGTCAAGTCTAGTCAAGTCTAGTCAAGTCTAGTCAAGTCTAGTCAAGTCTAGTCAAGTCTAGTCAAGTCTAGTCAAGTCTAGTCAAGTCTAGTCTAGTCTAGTCAAGTCTAGTCAAGTCTAGTCAAGTCTAGTCAAGTCTAGTCAAGTCTAGTCAAGTCTAGTCAAGTCTAGTCAAGTCTAGTCAAGTCTAGTCAAGTCTAGTCAAGTCTAGTCAAGTCTAGTCAAGTCTAGTCAAGTCTAGTCAAGTCTAGTCAAGTCTAGTCAAGTCTAGTCAAGTCTAGTCAAGTCTAGTCAAGTCTAGTCAAGTCTAGTCAAGTCTAGTCAAGTCTAGTCAAGTCTAGTCAAGTCTAGTCAAGTCTAGTCAAGTCTAGTCAAGTCTAGTCAAGTCTAGTCAAGTCTAGTCAAGTCTAGTCAAGTCTAGTCAAGTCTAGTCAAGTCTAGTCAAGTCTAGTCAAGTCTAGTCAAGTCTAGTCAAGTCTAGTCAAGTCTAGTCAAGTCTAGTCAAGTCTAGTCAAGTCTAGTCAAGTCTAGTCAAGTCTAGTCAAGTCTAGTCAAGTCTAGTCAAGTCTAGTCAAGTCTAGTCAAGTCTAGTCAAGTCTAGTCAAGTCTAGTCAAGTCTAGTCAAGTCTAGTCAAGTCTAGTCAAGTCTAGTCAAGTCTAGTCAAGTCTAGTCAAGTCTAGTCAAGTCTAGTCAAGTCTAGTCAAGTCTAGTCAAGTCTAGTCAAGTCTAGTCAAGTCTAGTCAAGTCTAGTCAAGTCTAGTCAAGTCTAGTCAAGTCTAGTCAAGTCTAGTCAAGTCTAGTCAAGTCTAGTCAAGTCTAGTCAAGTCTAGTCAAGTCTAGTCAAGTCTAATCAAGTCTAGTCAAGTCTAGTCAAGTCTAGTCAAGTCTAGTCAAGTCTAGTCAAGTCTAGTCAAGTCTAGTCAAGTCTAGTCAAGTCTAGTCAAGTCTAGTCAAGTCTAGTCAAGTCTAGTCAAGTCTAGTCAAGTCTAGTCAAGTCTAGTCAAGTCTAGTCAAGTCTAGTCAAGTCTAGTCAAGTCTAGTCAAGTCTAGTCAAGTCTAGTCAAGTCTAGTCAAGTCTAGTCAAGTCTAGTCAAGTCTAGTCAAGTCTAGTCAAGTCTAGTCAAGTCTAGTCAAGTCTAGTCAAGTCTAGTCAAGTCTAGTCAAGTCTAGTCAAGTCTAGTCAAGTCTAGTCAAGTCTAGTCAAGTCTAGTCAAGTCTAGTCAAGTCTAGTCAAGTCTAGTCAAGTCTAGTCAAGTCTAGTCAAGTCTAGTCAAGTCTAGTCAAGTCTAGTCAAGTCTAGTCAAGTCTAGTCAAGTCTAGTCAAGTCTAGTCAAGTCTAGTCAAGTCTAGTCAAGTCTAGTCAAGTCAAGTCTAGAAACAAGTTTGGAAGCACTTTAAGAAACAAGTCTAGAGTAAGTTTAGAATCAACTCAAGAAAAAAGTCTAGAAAAAAAGTTTGAAAACAATTCTAGGAACAAGTCAAGAAACACGTTTCGAAATAAATCTAGAAAGAAATTTAGATATAGGGCTAGAACGACGTCTAGAAACTATTCAATAATCAAGTCTAGAAACAAGTCAAAAATCAAGTAGAGAAACAAGTCTTAAAACAAGCCTAGAAACAAATCAATCAAACAAATCTAGAAACAAGTCTGAAAACAAGAAAAGAAACACACCTAGAAGCAAGTCTAGAAATAAGTGAAGAAATTAGTAAAGAAAAAAATCTAAAAACAAGTAAAAAAACAAGTTTAGAAGCTAGCTTGGAAATAAATCTAAAAACAAGCCTAAAAATAAGTCAAAAATCAAGTCTAGAAACAAGTCTAGAAACAAGTCTAGAAACAAGTCTAGAAACAAGTCTAAAAACAACTCTAGAAGCAAGTCCAGAAACAAGTTGGAAAACGAACCAGAAACCAGCCAAGAAACAAGTCTAGAAGTATGTCGAAAAATAAGTCTAGAAACAAGTCAAGAAACAAGTCTAGAAGCAAGTCTTGAAGCAAATCCAGAAACAAGCCTATAAACTTTTCTAGAAGTAAATCGGGAAACAAGTCTGTAAACAAATCTGGAAACAAGTCCTGTTACAAGTCTAGAAACTAGTTTTGAAATTAGTCTAGAAACTAATCGTAAATTAAGTCTAGAAAGTCTAGAAACAAGTCGGGAAGCAAGTCTAGAAACATGCCAAAAGACAAGTTTAGAAACGAGTCTAGAATCGAAGCTAGAAAAGAGTCCAGAAACAATCCGAAAAGCAAGTCTAGAAACAAGTCAAAGAACAAGTCTAGAAATAAGTTTATAAACAAATCTAGAATACAGTCTAAAAACAAGCCATGAAACAAGTCTAGAATCATGTCTAGAAACAAATCTAGAAACAAAGTCTAGGAATAAGTTAAGAAACAAGTCTAGAAACAAATCTAGGAAGAAATCTAGGAACAAATCTAGGAATAATTCTACAAATAAGTCTAGTTGTAATTGCTCGAAATTTGGACCGAACTCGTTACGAAAGAGAGATTGGTAACGTATTACCAGTATATTGATTAGATATTACAGTTGTTTGTATAGCTTGTTAAGTGAGGCGTTGACAGGTGAGCCTAGAATTATTTCGGTAATTACCAAATGAGGTTTTTGTTCTGCTTTCCTCCCCTCGTTATTTTTTTCCGAATGCCAATAAACTGATGGCTCTACATTGATTGTATGTTCCTGGGAAGGCTTGCGAAGAAGATCAACAACGGAGCAATTATTAATAGTATTTTAAATTTTTAAACTCATTCATGTTGAAATAAATCCAAATTGAAATCCTGGCAACAAGCACTCTGTTTCATACTCGGTTATATTTTAATCAGTACCCGATTCACGAGTACACACTAACTTCCACTTTACCGTTTTAGTTTCACATCTGACTGAATGTGAATTGTATTCCAGTTCACCGACTTCGCAATGCACGGCTAAATTGAAAGTGGAAGTGCAAATGAAAATTCACTGCTCTCAGAAGCTTGTTTATTCGGTTTAAGCTAAGATAAGGGATCGGAACCGTGTTTCGCAATAATGATACTGCGGCGGAAACCCGGAACTGAATATCCGTCATCCTTGGTTTTTTGTCCTCTTCAAATCTTCCATAACTGCACAAAACCTCATCAACTCGTCGTCGTTCATCAAATATTGTCCCGTGAGAAACGAATCCTAACCGGAGAAACACCAAACAAGGAAAACGATATTTCTCAACTACAAATTAAATGATAAATCCTGCTTCCGTTCGGTAATCCTCTGTGAGCTAAGAATTTAAAATGGGAAACAAGGACAAAAATGTACCAACATCACCATGACGCCGCCCATCGTGGTTTAAAAAGTTACACAAATAGTTGGTGGGGGATCGTGCTGGGAAGTGTCTACTCTGATTACATTGCTTCGGAGCGAAAAGTTAGGGTTCGAAATAGCTATAGTGAAGGGTTGGTTGGTTACTTGGTCCTTTACCGACAAAATCGGTGACGATGCACACGGGGCCAGAACAGCAATGTCGGTGGTCTAAATTTTTATCTAGTCAGTGTTTCTTTTCGGGTGAAATATTTTGTGTTTTTAGATGGTAGGAAATTTTAGCAACATGTTCGTCTTCGCTTCTACTTTCATTCATAACATTTTGCACTAATTTAACTACGATTCTGTCATTTGAGGTCGGACATTGAAACCAACTACGGCGAAATGAAATAGAGAAAATGAATGTCAATATGAAGTAAATACCATCTCCTCTTTGTATTTGTGTTACGGCTTCGACTCATCAGCAGTTTATGGCTTCAAAAAATTTCACTAAGAATCTGAAAACTCAAAATTATTGTCGAAATAACCGAAATTTGAAAAAGTTTCAAGTGAATTTCATAAACTTTTCATCATTTTCCGTATTGCTTGCGCGCTGCTGTTTAGTATGGTGGTGGTGTGAGAAATGCACAGTGGGTTCGGTGGTGTTATATCGTGAGCAAAATTTACATAAAAAATGAGTGTTCAAATTGTTGTAGTTTGAATATTTATATAACAGGCAGGAGGATTTCGTTATCGTTCCGGAACGTAAAGAAACGTTATGAAAGATCGCGACTAATAGTCGAGTAGGTGGCAGTAGTGTTCGCAATGTATAGCAAATTTGAAATTTACACAGGAAAAAATTTTGATTTTTTAATTTTTGTTCTAGTCTGTATATCTGTTATCTGTGTGCATAATTTCAAATATTCGGTCCCAGTGTGCAACAGTAATGTCATCGGGAATGACAACGAATGATGACGATGGTCGCCCGGTTGACGAGACGCTGAGCAGTAAGTACAGATGGATTTCATAAATAAGGGCTGTGGGATGTCGTGGTGTGGGAATTTCACTGGGAACAGAACAGAATTACGATTGCTCGACTCAGGCAGGATGGTTTTGGAGTCGAAGAAGAAATAGGTGAATGAAAGATTTGTGAAAATTGTGCACCGGCTTTGCCGTTCGAGTGTTTTTGATGGGCCGGCACCCTTGTGCAAGGGAAGGGATTCCATCGAGCTGATAGAATTTGTTGAACATAAAACAATGAACATTTCCTTCTACTAAAGGTGATAAACTGTTGCTGGTGCTGTAGAATTTTCTAAGAATATTCAGGTCCAAGCTTGGTATGTTAGCTAAGCCGAGTTGAAGTACACTTTGTGATTGACAGCATCGGTGTAAATGCACGACGAACCCGCAATATCATGTTTCACAAGCAAATCACGCAACTGATTATAAACTTTCATTAACAAATACCATGCCGGTCATGATCAAATACAGTGCTACTATGCACAAAATCCAAGGTGACGAATAGTGCACATATGCTTTAGCACTTGAAGAAACCCAAGTAGCACACGTTGTTACACTTCAATGACAGTAACTTACATGAAACATATTCATGCAACAAGTTAAAATCACAGCAACTTGCATGATAACTGCTATGCAACCGCAAAAGCGTAAGAGGCGAAGCTTGTGCGACTTACCGAGTGTTGCCAAGTAATAGTTCTCACTAACGAATATTTAATTTGATCCAGTGCACATCAGTCACATTGAAACAGAAAAATATACGTTTGTGTTAAGCTACAATTAGTTGCTGTGGTTTCATTCAACAATGTTGAAATTTCCGGAAAAGTAAAGTAAAACATTACAACGAGAACAAATTTAAATCTGATTATGATAGGTACATCAAATTTAAATCCTGATTTTTCATTTGATATAATATGTTACCATTTTGCTGTTCATAATCACACCTTTTGAAAAATAAGGAGCTTTTATGACAGATATTTATGGATATATCAAAATTATTAGCGAAACATTCACTTTTATCCACCTAGTCGGTTAATAGTACCTTTTTCATAAACGTTTATGTGGAATACCGATATATTTCGGAGTTTTCTGAGGACCGATATAATCGAAGTGATTTTGTTTTCCATCATTCAATAAATTTTGCGAATTAGTGATTTTCAAACAAACAGCAAACTAGTATTGAAACACAATGGTAAAACTCAGCATTATTTAGGTTTACGTTGGAGAATTAAAATATCAAAAAAAAAATAACAAAGTAATAAATTCTATCATTGTAATCAATGTTGCTTGAATATCGAAAATGCAACGAACGTCAACGATCATCGTTCGCTTTCCTTCACCTTTGTTCGATAATCGCTCTGATCTTCGGACTTGTTCGTATGTTCGGGAGCGAACGAAACCGATGCTGCATCGCTGCTGGCACGAAGGTCTATTCTTCACAGTTGTTATTCGCGTAAATAAACCCCCGAATGGCTTGAGGTGAATGAGAAACGAATATTTATGCAACCCAATTCGCGATGATACACCAAATGCTGTCTTTGAAACAAGCAAACTAAGACGTTTTTCTCTGTATGAGTACCATAATCTTATGTGTGTTAGTGTGATGAACCATATCCCTGCACTCCCCCATTGCACTATGGTCCAAAACGGGAAATTAGCATGACAAAAATCTTTTCACTATTAAATATTAGGTTTTTGTACTTGGTGTCTTCAAGAAAGTTGTTTGTAATCCAATGGCGCTCCTTTTGATGAAAAAAGTTACTAGGGTGATCCTAATTTAGATTGAAATCTGAAATCTAACTTTCTTAATTGAACTCAAAAATGATTTTGTTGTACAATAAAGTTGTAGGAAATTTTATTTTGAGCAACTTTGTTTCAAATAGCACCCTCTGTAGCTCTTAATTTGATCGAGTTACATCAATTTTCCTGAGTAAAAATAGGGTGGCTCCTGAAAAATCAATGTTTTTTTGTTTTGTTTTGTTTTTGTTTTCATATGAGCTACCAGTACAAAGTTATGGTTGTTTTTTTTTTATCAAAAACTAGTCAAGCTTCAAATATCAATATTCATTAGATGCCAGATCGATAAAAATGTATTCTATGCGGTTCCTGAAAGGTCATAATATAAGTTAAAATTTAAGAGCAAATTGGAAGGGTGTTATTTTTTTGACTTATTTAAATTAGTTTTTAAAATACCTTCAAAAATCTCAAAAATATTGCATAACTCTTCAACGCCTCAGCGTATCAACATACTTCCTTCAGAAAAATAATAGTATCAAATTAGTTCTACAAGTGTTCCATACATTGTCCTTTCGAGAAATGAGACACACAAAAACTACAGCCGACAATAGATTTTTTTGTAAGTCAAAGCACTTCCTGAAACCCAAGAAAATAATAAGTTTGTTGAAATGAGTAGAATGTATTTATTCGAACCAAAACTCATTGTGTGTCGTTTTCCGGTTTTTACAGGCTATTCGGTACCCTAGGGGATGAGAAAGAAGGGCCAGTGTCATAGGCGTTTCGGCACGATGTGGATGAAAATATTTGCATTTTACTAATTTGCACCAACTTGTTGGAATGGTCATTTAGGGGTTAGCCAAATTTTGTGCTAGGGCACATAACCGTTTTCATTATTTTTACGTTTCGTCTTTGACTCATCAGTGCAGAGCAGTTCAAATTGAACTGCTTAGTGCTAAACTCGGCAGTTCAATTTGAACCGCTAAGCAGACGTAAAGTTTCTGCTACTTACAGAACACTTTTTGTTTTGCAACGGAGTGCAATGTCTTTTCTGACGTGCCGAACGAAAACGTGTTTTCGACTATTTCTGGCTAACCCCTTAAAACAGAAATAGTCGAAAACACGTTTTCGTTCGGCACGTCAGAAAAGACATTGCACTTCGTTGCAAAACAAAAAAGTGTTCTGTAAGTAGCAGAAACTTTACGTCTGCTTAGCGGTTCAAATTGAACTGCCGAGTTTAGCACTAAGCAGTTCAATTTGAACTGCTCTGCACTGATGAGTCAAAGACGAAACGTAAAAATAATTGTTGGAATTGTTGTCGAGATTATGAAAATTTCTTTTCATAGATTTATCATGACTAACTAGTTCGAAATAACCATATTACACAGTATTTCTAATCCTCAGTTGCTTAAACATAATTGAAGTAGTTATTTTGGTAATAAATAATTAAAATTGTTCTGCAATCTACTTTCGGCTGTAGTTTTTGTGTGTCTCATTTCTCGGAAGGACAATGTATGGAACACTTGTAGAACTAATTTGTTACTATCACTTTGCCGAAGGAAGTATGTTGATACGTTAAGACGTTTAAGAGTTATGCAATGTTTTTGAGATTTTTGAAGGTATTTTTAAGGCTACTTTAAATAAGTTAAAAAAAATAACACCCTTTAAATTTTCTCTTAAAATTTTACTTATATTATGACCTTTCAGGAACCGCATAGGATACATTTTTATCGATCTGGCATCTCATGAATAATGATATTTGAAGCTTGATTAGTATTTGATGAAAAAATAATAATAACTTTGTACTGGTAGCTCATATGAAAAAGCTTGGCTGAGCAAAATTGTGCGCAATGATTAGTTCAACAACTATTCTGAAGACAACTTTTCCGTAGAACGTTTCACAAAAAAGTTAGAACAAAAAAAGTGATTTTTCAGGAGCCATCCTACTTTTACTCGGGAAAATTGATGTAACTCGATCAAATAAAAAGCTAGAGAGGTGCTTTTATAACCAAAGCTGCTCAAAATAAAATTTTCATTCCTTTCGTGACCGTCGTATCGATCGGATGGTAGTTTGCATTAGAGCAGCTGTGCGTTAATCCATTCTAATCCGTTTCAAGGTCATTTAATATCAGATCTTTTGTTCGTGAGCTTGTGCAGTAGATCAATACAGTATAAACAATAAATACCGTTAGACAGTGCCGGGTGCTATTGTGTTAAAACAATAAGAACAGTGAACCGACGTTTAGTGTGGTGCCGTGAACCGGTGCTGTGTGCATATTTATTCTCGGAGGTCGTTGTAACTAACGCTTGGCCTCAGCGGCCGAGTTGCTACGGATCATTAGCTAAGTATAATATTTTTTCCCTTCGTGTCCCTTTATCGTCTTATATTTTGACTCCCCCTATAATTTGCGCGGAACCTCAACCGCGCTATGGCAAGTCCATTAAATTCTCCCCTGCCCCCCGAAGATAAAATGGAAACAGATTTTAAATCTGCCCCAAATAGTAAGACTCACCGGGTTAAACAGTATCCCGAAGAGCCTTCACCCTCGGCCGGCCTTTATGTGGTTTATTTTCGGACCAAAGAGAAGAATAAACCGCTTAATATTTTGAAAATATCTAAAGACTTGGAGTCGAAATATACAACATTGAAATTTATTTCAAAAATTCGTCCCGATAAGCTCAGGGTCTCGTTGACCAGTCTGAAACATGCTAATGAGATCGCTCGAAACGATCACTTTACGCGGGACTACCGCGTTTATATACCAGCTCGCGAAGTCGAGATAGACGGAGTGATCACGGATCCAAGTCTGACATGCGAGGACATTCTCAAACATGGGGTCGGATGTTTTAAAGATCCCTTGCTTAAGAATGTCAAGATACTGGACTGCAAACGTTTGCATTCAGTATCGATCGCCGCGGATGGGACAAAGTCTTATCCCCACTCGGACTCGTATCGGGTGACCTTCTCCGGCTCGGCTTTGCCGAAATTCGTTCTCCTGGCCAGGGTTCGTCTACCTGTACGACTTTTCGTACCACGGGTAATGAATTGCACTAGTTGTCAACAACTAGGACACACAGCTTCCCATTGTGGAAATCGGCCCCGCTGCTCGAAGTGTGGAGAGAGTCATGCGGATGGCGTTTGCGACAGAGACATTGAAAAGTGTCTTTACTGTGGGGCGGCCCCGCATGACCTCACAGCATGTTCTGCGTATAAATTGCGTGGAGATCATTTGAAACGATCTCTCAAGCAACGATCAAACCGCTCGTTCGCAGAAATGCTGAAAATCGCCACACCACCTGAACAGAACCCCTACACCTGTTTGTCTGCGGACGATTGCGACTCTGACGATCCTCAAGAAGGTACATCTTCAACTGTCCCTCGTAGTTTTAGGAAGAGGAAAAATATATCATCTCCTAAACTCCCTAGAAAGGGTTCGAAGATATCTCTTGAAGGCCCTCCAAAAGTAACAGCAGAAGGAAGTGTTGGTAAAAAAAACGAAAAGAAGAAGCCAAAAGCTCCTAGTTCCGGAGACTTGAAATCGGAGAAAGAATATCCAAAACTTCCGGGGACACCCAAAACCCCGAAAGTCCCCAAGGAACCAGAAAACACATCAAGTGCTGGACTTGTAAAATTCAGTGACATTGTGGACTTTATATTTTCCGTCTTCAACATTTCTGACCCCCTAAAAGGTATTTTGATGACTTTCCTGCCAAAAGTTAAAATGTTTTTGATGCAGCTGACTGCAAAATGGCCCCTCCTCTCAGCAATCGTTTCCTTCGATGGCTAATTTTTCGAACGAGGTCAAGGATTCGATCACTGTTTTACAGTGGAACTGTAGAAGTATCATCCCGAAAATAGATCCTTTTAAATACTTAGTAAATAATCTGAAATGTGACGCATTTGCATTGTGCGAAACTTGGTTAACTTCTGATGTATCACTAAACTTCCACGATTTTAACATTATTCGCCTGGATCGAGATAATCCCTACGGAGGAGTACTTTTGGGGATCAAAAAGTGCTATTCCTTCTTTCGAATTAACCTCCCCTCGATATCAGGTATTGAAGTTGTCGCATGTCATGTCACAATTAAAGGCAAGGACCTTTGTATTGCTTCCATCTATATTCCCCCTAGAGCCTCAGTTGGATACCACTGGCTCAGCAGTATCATGCAACTTCTTCCCGCACCGACGTTAGTTTTAGGAGACTTTAACTCTCACGGTGCGGGATGGGGTTGTCTTCATGATGATAACAGATCAGCTATGATCCATGATATTTGCGACAACTTCAATATGACAATCTTGAATACGGGAGAAATGACACGAATTCCCGCACCACCAGCAAGACCAAGTGCGCTGGACTTATCCCTCTGCTCGACATCGCTACGGTTGGATTGCACGTGGAAGGTAATCCCTGATCCCCACGGTAGCGATCATCTGCCTATCGTAATTTCAATCGCCAGCGGATTAAGACCATCGGAAACAATCAATGTTTTGTATGACCTCACACGAAATATTGATTGGAAATGCTACGCAATATCGATATCTGAGAAACTACAAACAACACAAGAACTTCCTCCGGAGGAAGAGTATACGTTTATGGCTGGCTTGATTCTCGACACTGCGATTCAAGCTCAGACGAAACGTATACCCGGCGCGAATACTAACATTCGTCCTCCCAACCCGTGGTGGGACAAAGAGTGCTCATCACTGAACGCGGAAAGATCTTTAGCATTCAAAAAGTTCAGAAAATATGGAACACCTGATAATTATAGAAATTACGCTGCGCTTGATAAGCAAATGAAGAACTTAGTTAAAGCAAAGAAACTAGGTTACTGGCGACGGTTTGTTGACGGATTAACAAAAGAAACATCGATGAGCACTCTTTGGAACACAGCCCGACGAATGCGCAACCAAAACACAACGAACGAAAGCGAGGAATATTCTAACCGCTGGATATTCGATTTCGCTAAAAAAGTATGTCCTGATTCTGTTCCGGAACAGAAGATATCCCGCGCCGCGACTTCGAATACAAACGAAACACCGTTTTCGATGGTAGAGTTCTCACTTGCGCTCTTGTCGTGTAACAATAAGGCCCCGGGGTTAGACAGAATTAAATTCAACTTGTTGAAAAAGCTTCCTGACTCTGCCAAAAGGCGCTTGCTGAATTTGTTTAACAAGTTCCTCGAGGGTAATATTGTTCCACACGACTGGAGACAAGTGAGAGTTATCGCCATTCAAAAACCTGGGAAACCAGCCTCCGATCACAATTCGTATCGGCCGATTGCCATGCTTTCTTGTATCCGGAAATTGTTCGAAAAAATGATTCTCTTCCGTCTAGACAATTGGGTCGAGACTAATGGTTTACTTTCAGATACACAATTCGGCTTCCGCAGGGGTAAAGGAACGAACGATTGTCTTGCGTTGCTCTCAACCGAAATTCAAATGGCATTTGCTCGTAAAGAACAAATTGCATCAGTATTTCTAGATATCAAGGGGGCTTTTGATTCAGTTTCTATAAATATCCTATCTAAGAAGCTGCACCAGCATGGTCTTTCGCCGGTTTTGAATACCTTTTTACATAATCTATTGTCCGAGAAACACATGTATTTTGCACATGGTGATTTGTCGACAATACGATTCAGTTACATGGGTCTTCCTCAGGGCTCATGCTTAAGCCCCCTTTTATACAACTTTTACGTAAACAACATTGATGAATGTATCAACACATCTTGCACGCTAAGACAACTTGCCGACGACAGCGTTGTGTCCATTATAGGACCCAAAGCTGCCGATCTCCAAGGACCATTACAAGATACCCTCGACAACTTGTCGACATGGGCTCTTCAAATGGGTATCGAGTTCTCTACGGAGAAAACTGAGCTGGTTGTATTTTCAAGAAAGCGAGAACCAGCACAATTACAGCTTCAACTAGGGGGTGAAACCATAGCTCAGGTCTTCACATTTAAATATCTCGGGGTCTGGTTCGACTCCAAAGGCACCTGGGGATGTCACATTAGATATCTGAAACAAAAATGCCAGCAGAGAATCAATTTTCTTCGCACAATAACCGGAACTTGGTGGGGTGCAAACCCAGGAGACCTGATCAGGCTGTACCAAACAACGATATTGTCCGTAATGGAATATGGATGCTTCTGCTTCCGATCCGCCGCGAACACCCATTTCATTAAACTGGAAAGAATTCAGTATCGTTGTTTGCGTATTGCCTTAGGTTGCATGCAGTCGACTCATACGATGAGTCTCGAAGTGCTCGCGGGCGTCTTACCGTTGAAAAACCGATTCTGGGATCTCTCATATCGATTGCTAATCCGATGCGATATCTTAAATCCGATGGTGATTGAAAACTTCGAAAGGCTTGTCGAGCTCAATTCTCAGACCCGTTTTATGTCCTTGTATTTTGATTACATGGCTCAGAATATTAATCCTTCTTCGTTTGTTTCCAACCGTGCTCATTTCTTGGATACTACTAATTCTACTGTGTTTTTCGACACATCCATGAGAGAAGAAATTCGTGGAATTCCGGACCACGTGCGCCCTCAAGTGGCCCCAAATATTTTTTATAATAAATTTAGAACAGTCAACTGTGAAAAGATGTTTTACACTGACGGATCAAACATCAACGAGTCCACAGGCTTCGGCATCTTCAATCAAAACATCACCGCTTCTTACAAACTCAGTGATCCGGCTTCAGTTTACGTCGCAGAATTAGCTGCTATTCAGTACACCCTCGAGATCATTGAAACCTTGCCCAAAGACCATTACTTCATTGTCACGGACAGTCTAAGCTCAATAGAAGCTCTCCGGGCAATGAAGCCAGGAAAGTATCCCCCATATTTCCTGGGGAAAATACGGGAACATTTGAGAACTTTATCTGAACGGTCTTATTTAATATCGTTAGTCTGGGTCCCTTCGCATTGTTCCATTCCGGGCAATGAAAAGGCAGACTCATTGGCTAAGGTGGGCGCATTAGAAGGTGATATTTATGAAAGACCAATCTGCTTCAATGAATTTTTCAGTATCTCTCGTCAGAAAACTCTCGAAAGTTGGCAAACTTCATGGAGCAATGGCGAACTGGGACGATGGCTGCATTCCATTATCCCTAGGGTATCGACGAAACCTTGGTTCAGGGGGATGAACGTGAGTCGTGACTTCATTCGTGTGATGTCTCGGCTCATGTCAAACCATTACACCTTCAACGCGCATCTCCGGCGTATTAGAATCGTGGAGAGCGGTCTCTGCGCTTGTGGTGACGGTTATCAGGACATCGAGCATGTCGTATGGACGTGTACGGAGTATCGTGACGCCAGGTCTTTATTAAAGGACTCCCTAAGGGCCCGAGGTAGACCACCTGAAGTTCCGGTCCGAGATGTGTTGGCTAGTCGGGATATCTCTTATATGCTTCTTATATACCAGTACCTCAAACACATTAATATCCAAGTGTAATCTGTTATACCTCGCTCAGAAAGTATAATCTCCACCTACAGGTTCGAAACTAACATCCGCTCGATTCTCTCGATCACCGTCCCTCCACCATCTTCATTGGAACTAACAAGATCTTTTTTTGTTACTAACTTTTCGTTCCCCCCTTCCATGTCTCTTCACCATCTCGATGGCAACTAATTAGATCTCTGTAGTTTTCAGACATTTTGTTTCCATACCCCCTATTTACCTCGGTTTTCACAATATTTACTTTTTTTATTTTCTCATCTCTTCGTAACATCACCATCACCGCCTACGGTCCTACGCTCCAGACGATGACCAGCATGCGGGCCACCCGCCGGGCCTTCGTAGCCTGGGGGTGTTTCCCGCGGACCCACACGACGCGAAAGGAAGCGGCCATATATAGCACCATTTGGAATTCATGCAATATTCAATTCACCGACACCTGCCGAATACCAGCTAAAAGCTTTTTTCAAAAATTCTAGACGACATAATCTAATGATACTATTCTAGTTTTAAGTTAGTCGTTAATTAAGATTAGGAAATACCCTTGGCATCTTAGAGCTTAAGCAGTGTGCCTGAAAATATATATTATACTATTGAAAAAAAAAAAAAAAAAAATAAAATTTTCTACATTTTTATCCTACAACAAAATCATTCAATAATATAATATAATATTAAGGCACACTGCTTAAGCTCTAAGATGCCAAGGGTATTTACTAATCTTAATTATCGTCTAACTTAAAACTAGAGTAGTATCATTATGTAATATATTATCTGGCGATCGGTAGTGGCCGGTGAATTGAATTTAGGATGAGATGATTCCAGATGGCGATGGTAATTTTCTATGTTGGCCGCATTCTTCGGTCCGTGATGGTCCGCGGGAAACACCCCCAGGCTACGAAGGCCCGGCGGGTGGCCCGCATGCTGGTCATTGACTGGAGCGGTCTAACAAAATCATGTTTGAGTTCAATTAAGAAAGTTAGATTTCAGATTTCAATCTAAATGAGGATCACCCTAACAACTTTTTTCATCAAGAGGAGCGCCATTTGATTACAAACAACTTTCTTGAAGACACCAAGTACAAAAAACTAATATTTAATAGTGAAAATATTTTTCTCACGCTAATTTCCCGTTTCGGACCACTGTGCATTGCTGATACCTCACGAGATATGAATGGAACCCAACGATCATCACAGTGACGCTATTCGAACCCCTTTCGAGGAGTAAAGTAAATGAACGAATGACAAACTAATCTATACCAGCAACAAATAAAGTATTAGTAGATTCGAGTTCTCCACGATTATTTGCCCGGGTTGACGGTTCAATGCATAGGGCGCTGGTCTTACGAGCCAGTTGTCATATGTTCGAACCCCGACCTGGAAGGATTCTTAGTGCCAGTAGGATCATAGTACTAGCTATGCAATAATACTCTAAGCTAAGAATCGACTGCGAAGTCTGTTGAAACAGAAAGGCCAAATTCCACAAAAAGAATTTAATGCCAAGACTTGGCCTTACGATTGTTGCTTATTCATTTTCACTCTTCTCTTTTGTGCGGTGAATAATTCAACGTTATTCGAGACGGCTGTGAGTATTATAAAGAAGTTCGCACTGAAGATGGATGAATGAATTACTTACATAAAGAATAACAGTTCGGCTGAAAAGTTCGTACCGTTTAATAGAAACACACATTTTTTTGCCAAAATTCGTTTTTATTATTCATTGTAATTGCCATCAGAGACGATAGAGTGATTATAGCGATCTTCCAACTTTTCAATGCCATTTTTGTAGTACGATTTGTCCTTTGCCTCAAAATAGGCCTCAGTTTCAGCGATTACCTCTTCATTGCTTCTAAATTTTTTACCAGCGAGCATTCTCTTGAGGTCTGAGAACAGGAAAAAGTCACTGGGGGCCATATCTGGAGAATACGGTGGATGAGGGAACAATTCGAAGCCCAATTCGTTCAATTTCAGCATGGTTTTTCGTTGTTGTTTTTGATCGATTGTGAGCTCACGCGGAACCCATTTTGCACAAAGCTTTCTCATATCCAAATATTCGTGAATAATATGTCCAACATGTTCCTTTGATATCTTTAGGGTGTCAGCTATCTCGATCAACTTCACTTTACGGTCATTGAAAATCATATTGTGGATTTTTTTCACGAAATTTTGCAAACCACTTACGAATTGTTGCTTCACCCGGTGCAGAGTCTGGATAACACTCATCAAGCCATTGTTTGGTATCGGCGGCACTTTTTTTCATCAAAAAGTAGTGTTTCGTCAACACACGAAATTCCTTTTTTTTCCATTTTTTTCACAATAACAAAAGTAGCTTCACTCAAAATGCAATATCTCACAAACTAATAATCAGTCAGCTGTCAAATTTATACACGTATCTTTTGAAGGTTGGTACTAACTGAAAATGGTATGGATTTAATTCTAGTGGCGCCCTCTCATAGAAACGATACGAACTTTTCAGCCGATCTGTTATGTGCGACATTGATTGTAATATCAAATCAAAAATAAAATATTTATAAAAGTCGATTTTCTTAGGCAGTTGCTGTTTCAACATTCAAAAGAGAATAATATTATAAATATTTATTTTATCTAATACTGAAGCTACATATTAAATTGTTTTTCACGCGAAGATTGAACTATTAGATCAGTTGTAATTGAAACAATTGAAATATTTCATCAATACCAAAATGAGATGCAATAATTAATACTGATATTGAACAGCTGTTACACTATTTCTTGATTCCTTTAAAGAAATATCAAGACAATATCAAGTATTACTATGACGGTTTAGAAATAATAAGTCATGATATGATATTGAAATTGCCTTGGTCTTTGTTGGCTGTTTCCATCTACCCAGATTGATAAGTCTTAAAATCAGTTTTGAAGATTTAAGGGCTGACGACAGTACCGAAAAGTGGTAGTTTTTTTTTTTTGTTATTTTCCCGTTTCAAATTAAATTTTCTTGGAAACGGTGCAGAATATAGAAAAACCCACCTGACAATGTCTTCGAAATTTAGTTGATAACATTCTGTGAAATTTTCAGAATGATTCATTGAGTTTAGCGGTCGTGTTGTATTTTTTTCTGACTGAAGAACTGCTGAAAATTGGAACGCTCGGAAATGCATACCTCTACTTGTTCATCGAATATCTCGGCTTTGAAGGCTTGTATCGTAAATCTAACGTGACAAAGTCTAGATAATTTAGTTTAGATGCGATTAGTACATAAAAACATATATGTTATAGCGATAAAAATAAAGTCTTGAAACAAAGTCAGTTTCAATGCATCCGCCATTTTTTTTTCGCTTTGGTTTCCTGATAGCATTCTGAAAAAGGAGAGAGGAATAAAATTGGCTCGACAAGGCTGCCAAACACACAGACATTCAATCTTTGTGAAAGTTGAATATTTTTTCATTGTTCATTGGAATCCATGTAATGTCTAACCCATACGATAGATTAATGTGATAAAACTTCTTATCAAAATAATAAAATACAAGAGAGTACAAGAGAAATACGATGCGCAAAGGGAATTGAGCGAGCCACGTGGTCAATTTAAAACTTAACATGTGACCCTCTGTCCTCAGACTTTAATCTTCTTTCTCATCGTCATTCAAGTGAGGTCACTAAGAAGTTCGTTCAGTTGCGTCGCGTGAACTTTCATGTGTGGTTGATTACTCTCTCACGTAAACTTCAGTTCACGAATGTTGTAAGATGCTTGAGCCAAATTATTACATTTTCTCTGAACCTTCGGTTACTTGAAATATGTTATCTATTATTTGAATCTAAAGTTATGAACATCAGTCTTGCTATGTGTGAGAAATCGAAGTGAATTCTTTAACCGAAATGAGTTTGTTTAGCCATCAACTAAAGAATGTTGAGAGCTAGATGAATTTTCCTAGCAGTTCTCAAAATTAACTCCCCTTACAAACCCCACTCCTGAAGTCAATGTTAATCAGAAACCGAAAGTCGGATCGGGATTATATAACACTTGGCATCCGGAGGAGGTTTTCACTATAATTATCTAACCTTTCTATATGACAAATGTAAAAAGCAACATTTTTATGTATCCATGAAACTTGAAATTCTGGTATTTTTCACTGGTCTAGAGATTTTTTTCACTCAAGACAATTTTTTGTAAAGGGCGTATGTGTGTTTAGCCACATTATTTTCACACAATTATAACTAGAAATGTATAGCTTCTACAAAAAATATGTCTCAAAAGAAGTTGTAGGTAATCAACTGAACTTTCTAAACAAAATATATACTGAAAAAATATCTTCTGATTTTTCGTAAAATTAAATATAAAATTTATTCACTTGAATCGCCTGAATCGGCCAGTTTAAGTCGAAACTCATTTACGTTCGGCACGACAGTAAAAACGTTGCACTTCGGTGCAAATAAAAAAAAGGCGGGTGGGTAATGTCAGAGACATAACTGGGTGTCGTGAATACGAAAAAAAAAAACTGGCACGCTCCCATCAATTTTCCGAATATCAGTTAGTTGATTGATTGTATGAATTTTGTAAGCTTTTCCCTTTTTCACTAATAGAGTTTGAAGCGATGCACCTAAATTAAAGTACAGATTAGTTACATTAAACAGTTACTATTCTACAACTATATATTCCAAACTTGAAACAATTCCTTTTTAATTTGCTAATATAGGAGGCTAGGTACGACAAATTTGTAGTTTATTTTTATTGAGGCTATGAAGTTCGAAGATATCTGATTCTTCTCGAAATTTCAGTGGTCTGAAATTTATCGACGGTCTTCGGTATGCAAGAGTCATTTCAATAATAATAATGATAATAGTAATAATAATATTAATAATAATAATAATAATAATAATAATAATAATAATAATAATAATAATAATAATAATAATAATAATAATAATAATAATAATAATAATAATAATACAGAGTATTCTGTATATATATACATATATATATATATATATATATATATATATATATATATATATATATATATATATATATATATATATATATATATATATATATATATATATATATATATATATATATATATATATATATATATATATGTGTGTATAAATAAAATACAGCTTAATCTGTATATATGGCAACCTTGTTTCGTATAGCATATTTTCACACGACCCCATACTAGTATAAAGATGTGTTCAACATCATCACTTTCGCTTTCGCATTGCCGTTCGTAATTGAATGTGTTAGTGACGGTACAAATTATTTCAATTTCCATCTTGATGAATCTTTTGGTAGGAAATATTGAAAGTTAAATTAACTCTTAATGATTATCTGTGGCATTAAAAAGTGCCTTGTATTGTCACAATCAACAAGATCTGCATTTAGATCTGAGATGGTTCTCGTGTGTGTCTTGTTTCGGCAACAGTTGCTCAGAAAATGGTAGGAAAGCGACAAAATTCAACTAGTTCTTCATGATGATCGTTAGCACTGGAAAGTGCTTTGAATTGTCTGAAAAGTGCTTTGAATGGGCCTTGCAGGACTTTTTGGCTGCCTTTTTACCGGTTTTCGGTGCCTGACGGTGCTGACGGTGTCTCGTACGATCAGAGTAGCTGCTTCAATTTAAATGACGCTATTTCTCACATCACATTTTGTTTTATACCTGCTACTGGTAGCGGTGTACGGATAGCCCCTTTGCC
Organism: Malaya genurostris; assembly: GCF_030247185.1. Classification (NCBI taxonomy): domain Eukaryota; kingdom Metazoa; phylum Arthropoda; class Insecta; order Diptera; family Culicidae; genus Malaya; species Malaya genurostris. The sequence goes on along the minus strand of NC_080572.1, from coordinate 230,873,203 downwards.
AAAAATTCCGCAGAACGGGAAACAGTGAGACGACAGGTCCTCGATGTTGCTCTCGTGTGTGTCTTGTTTCGGGAACAGTTGCTCAGCAAATGGTAGGAAAAATGGCTGGCACTGTCATGGGTCAAATCAAACAGGTTTTTCAATAGTGTACTCTTGAAAAATTTCAATGTTGTTGCAATACACGTTCAAGTTGAAAATTTTCGATTTTATTGGTAGTTAGATTATATAAATCCTTCTATCGATCATTGAGCTATGAGCTTTCAAAATACGAGAAAGGCAAACGCGCCTTATGAATTATCCTCTTTGATACTCGGTTATACAAAACATTCCAGAAAAGTTTAATTTTGAACTATTTGAGATTATGTCACACAACTGAAAATGTTATCATAAAATTGTGATCATATTTCCGATGGCATGTAGCAAGAATTATGTTGATCCATTAGATACAACAGGAGATATTCACGATCAAAAACTTGTCACTCTCTCAGAGGATAAGTTTTAAAAAGGCGCCTCATAGTAAAGTAAGTCGTATTCACGACAAAAAGTGTTCTGTAAGTAGCAGAAACTTTTTTGTCTGCTTAGCGGTTAATGTTGAGCTGCTAGGTTACATACAAGTTCAACATAAACTGTTATGTACTGACGAATCGAAGACGAAACATAAAGTATATACAATTTATTTTTCAAAATTCTCAGTGATTTCACCGTACGATTTTTTAAAAATTTATATCACAAAAAATGTCTAGTTACAAGGAAACTAATGAACGTTATAGAAAGTTGGAGAGATGATAAATGAGAAAGTTTCCCGAGGAAAAACTTATTAACAATTTTCATAAAACGATGTTTGTATAGGAATAAATGTATTTGAGCAATGAAATATTATTCTCCAAGCTACGTTCAATGAAAAAGCTCATAGGAAGCTATGGATATTTCATGAGAATACGCTCTTTTTTTAAAATAGTCTGGGTTCTCGATTGTCAAATTTATCATTTTTGTAATCCTTGTGAAATTTTTAGTAAATTATTCTTTGACATCAAGACGATGCGAGCAACTGTTTTCGAGATATTTTGAAAACAAAATCGAAGAAAAATTAGGGATTACTTGTGTATTAACTAGTATAACCTACAGAATGCAACAGTGCTTTGCTCGTGTAGGCCATCCTTAAAAAACGAAGTGGGTTCACTATAACATGTAGGGTAAAGTGTTATAATATGCCCCCTTAAGAAAACATTGAGATATTTCCAAGTGTATTGATATATTTTCCTCGAGAATGTAAATATTTCATTGCAATTCGGATGAGGAACATAATTTTCAATGACTCCAATAGAAAAGATGAGAATTGATTGATATAAACACATTTTCCAAAACGGCCACATTCTTAGTTTTTTTCGCTCGCCTCAGACATAATGCCCAGCAGCCGTTAAATATGTCTCACAACAAATCAGTGGCTTGACACACAACAAAAGACATTTTATCCCACAACAATGATGCATTATGCTTCTTGAAATGTCCATAAGGTTACTGTTTTGAGATAATTAGTATGTCAAAGAAATGGCGGATAAAACATCTATTTAGTCGAAGCAAAACTTTACATCGAAAAGCTGCCAAATGAAATTTTCAGTTTTTTCATACTTTCCAGCAAACGACAACCACCAAACTTGCATAGCAGAAAGATCCTACGAAAAGATGGTGTTAGTGATAAAACTTTGGTTCAGAAAAGTCTTCAATGCTTAAGAAAAGAAAGGGGGCATTTTGGCTAGTAGGGGCGCTTTATAAGACTTTCCCCTAAGCAATTCCAGGAATGAGTAGACGAAAAAGTGACAAAATCAGAATCGACCTTCTCCGATTTAGATGAAACTTTGCACATGGATTCAGTATGGCAAACCATAAGTTTTGAACCAATGGAGAGGTCAATACGACTCACGGCTGATTTTTACAGAGGGTGTATGTATTTTTGCATTTCGCAAAAATTGCCTTTTTCAAATCGTTGTAACTCGAAAACCGTTAATTGCACAAAAATGGCGTTCAGGAAGAAGTTGTAGGGAATCGATTGGGCACTCTAAAAAAATATACACTGACAACAAATTTAATTCTCGATAATTACAAAATAATCCGAAAAAGTTAAATAAAAAAAGCATGGTTTTATTTTTTTTGATAATTTTTATTTTAAAACTCTTATTAAAACCTACAGATTGATGGCTATCCCATCTGTGCCTTTTGAAAAATGAAACTTATGGTTTGCCATACTGAAGCCATTTGCAAAGTTTCATCCAAATCGGAGAAGGTGGAGTCTGATGATCTGCTAAGCAATTCTAGAATTGCTCATGTACTTCCAGCACCGGAACCCGACAACCGGTACAATCGAGGTCGGTTCGTACGGCCACCAACCAACATGACGTACAAAATCTACTACTCAAATTTTGACGATTTTATACGATTTTGGCCTTGTACTCTAAACAATGATTTAATTTTTTGTTGTATCCCAAAATATGCAGTAATTTTTGGTAGGATTATAAGCCCTTTAATTTGACCATAAGATTGGGAATATCGGTTTTGAGTTCAGTTTAGAATTTTTTTACGGTTTTTGTTTCGCCGGTTTAAATGACGGTTTACAATATTTAACACATTTTACCCTGTAAATCCGAAACCGGGTGTCGGATCCAAATAAAATTCAGGAATTCCGTATGGGACCATGAGACCTTTTTTTTTATTCTAAGTTTGTGGAAACCATCGGTGAGAAAAGTGAGTGAGATCTATTTTTGATCTTTTTGCCTTCGAGTTGTCAGTGCGCGTCAGTTTATGTTAAATTATTATGTCACCTAGAAGTTCAATATAAACACACACACTTTTTATATTTGCATCGAGGCGCAATGTATTTCCTGAAGCAAAAATAGATTAACTCATATGCCAAAACATGATTTTGTTCGTTACGTTAGGAAAGATATTGCACCTTAGTGCAAATATTAAAAGTGTATCACAATCAGTGTTGGTAATTGCCGAAAATTTAACAGAAGCTGCTCGTTTTTTTTCTATATTGTATACAACATTTTCAATCCGGTAGAAGATGCTACAAGAACTCAAGTCTCTCAATGTATGAACCGCGAGAGAATTTTTCTATGTTTCTTCGTTCTACTTCATACTCTGAGTATTTCACGGCCCTAAAAAAATTACAGTCTGATAATGATTGGTGCTGTGTGGAATTTACCAAGAGAGAATCGCAAGTTGACAATTATCGCAGAAAATCGAATCGATGATTCGACTTGATGATTCTCATACTAGGTTGCAATATTTCAAAACCCTTGTGTGGAACATTCACAGACATTTTCATAGACACAAATTATACAAAGGTTATATGCACATATTTAGAATAAGCGGCAATAGTAAAATGATTCTATCGCAATTATCAACTGCCTGTATAGAATCGGATCGCGAAACGAGAATAAGCGACTGTTTGTTGCTTCAGAGAGGATCCCCACAGCAGCGTGCTAACCTTTGATCCTCATGTCATCATGTCATGTCATCGAGAGAAATTCGCTCTCGCACTGGTGTCTATTCTATGTTAAATGAACCATGCCGGTTTTTTTGTTGATGCGATGATATTTGTTTCTCTTTGATGGCACTAATTGAATCGTGTGAAGAGTTGGAAATGAGCGTTCTTCGATACGATAAAAGCCATCCTTGAATACAATTACCATTAACTTTTACTTCTGCTTAGCGGTTTATGTTGAACAATTAGATGGCATAACAGTTTAATATAAATTGTTCTGCACTGACGAATTGAAGGCCATGCGTAAAGCTAACAAAACTATTCAAACAAAAGCCATTTCACCGAAAGAGATACTGCACCAATTAATCGATTTCGCAGTAAACCTATTCACCGAATTTATTAGGTTTCTGGTAATGGAAGCATAAAAATAGGATTTTAAAATATCTGTTTTTTTTCACTGCCAGACTAGAACTGTTTATCGAAAATGCTTTTTTATAACTTCACCGTCGAAAGCAGATTCCCATAGGTCTATCTGTTTTGCCCGGTATACCTCTAGCTGAATTACAGCTTTTATTGAACCGTCTTTCAGTGAGAACACAGAAAATCAGTTCCTGACTGAAAAAAAAAATACTAAAGTTACTAGATACTACACGCCACCCAAGCTAATTTTGTTCGAAGAAAGCAAACTGAGTTATCAACCTCCTAATGAACCAGCCTCTGATCGCTGTTCCGGATATAAACTGAACTACTAAACTGATAATAACTCAGTTTCTAATACCCGTGGTAAAGTTTGAAAATATGTCTCTTACTATACAAGATCGTGATGCTAATCCTTTGCCGTATTAGGACACACGTTAGCGGCTTTTAATTTCGATACCGTCTGCCGCCAGCCTCTCGTCGCCAGTGAAGCAACCAAGTCGAGATTCGGTTTATGGGGACAATTACAGCACCAAGTTAAACTTCGATTGTTGGATACGAGAAAGTTTCCTGTGGAAATCACAATCCTCGTCAACCCACATTATTGACAAAGTCTCTCGTCCGTGAAACCCCCCACTTTCCCCTTCGGAAAAATCGCACAGCACCAGCTGAAGAAATTAGCTAATTAGATGCGGGAACACCCAACTACCGTCCCGTTTCTAACAACTTCATATGGCTTTTGGTCCTTTCGGCTCGCTTCGAACCTTCTGTCTTCTGTCACTTGCTTTCGCAGCTGAATGTACTGCAGCTTTTTCCGATTGAAATAAATTTACATCACTTACCAAAGTCAATAGAAAACTCCTCCTTTCGAGCGGGAGCGGGCTCGTTAGCGGCACTGCCAGTCGTCCTTTCAATCTCGGGCTCTTTCACTTCCTCCGGTTGTGTTCCCGACCTGCCGCTCCTCGACATCGATCGGCAGCGTTTCTGGTCTCCGTCTCTAATCTGACCTATTATCGGGCGATTTTGGCAAAGCTTCTTTTCTTCTGCCGGCGAGTAACTTTCACGCAGCTCAAATTTATCACCGTAATCCCTTGGGTATTTTCCCCTGCCATTGCTACCGTCAGAAGGAGCATTCCTTTCGGTGCCGCCCGTATCGCCGCCGTTGGAAGACGAAACCATATTCCCAGTTGGTCGCCCTATATTCCGCCGGCGATGGTTTTGGTGGTGCAGGTCTGATTCCCGGCCGAGTCTGACGCAGTCATTAGTCTTGATGGAAGTGTCGCAACTGTCAGAATTGTTACCATCAGCAGCCGTAGCGTTCGCAGGACGAGATCTTTGCACGGGCGAAGCCGGGACTTGGGAAGATTTTGGATCACCTGGGATGATGATGATTTCCGCGGGGGGCAGTGCGCCCATGTCGGTATCACTTGGAAGGACACGCTTCACCGAACTGAAAGGAGCAGAGGGATGATGTTTTTGTAAATGTAAACAGCAATACAAAGAAGTGTGACGGAAAGGTGTTTAAATTTATGACTTCGTCATGAATAATGTAACAACTATGCGATCGGGTGGGTGGGGGTAGAGTTTTGTTGTGTAGCAAGTTTTCTCACAAGCAGCACATACCAACTCGGCATGTTTAGTGGCAATCGATCACATTCCAGAGTGTACTTACTGCAGAAGCTTTGTCAGCATTTTGCCACAAAGAGACTTTTCTGTACGCGGTACATTTCGCCGCGCCATGTGCTTCAAATTTAATGCGAACTTTCGTTCCAGTCACTCTGCCCTAATTTTATTTTAATTGTGTTGCTAGGCATTAATCAAATTATTATTTTGGTGAGCGAACCAGTTTTGTAGTAAAATAATTGCATCAGAAAAAAATCTTGGAATTAAATTTCGTCGATATTGATTGTGCTTAGTTAATAGTGTTGCCAACAAGGGTCGGAACATATTTGTCTACACTGAAAATCATTTTTATCCATTTTTGAGGAGAAATCATTCATTGTCGAGCTCTTCTATAAGCTATTTAAAATTAGGTCGTTATCTACTCAAACTTTGACTTGATCGTAAAGAAATGTGTAGCGTGCTTTGTAGGTTTATAATCCAAAATCAGGTAGCGGCAGGTAAGAGTACATTTTTACGTACACTCTCAATTGAAAACTTGATAATCTACAACCTTGAAATCAAGCTTGAAATGAAATCAGAATGAAATCAATATTTAATATCAAGCGAATTTTGCTTCTTGCAAGAGTCCTAATATTGTTTTCTAAGTTGTTTTCAGTGATTAAAGACTGACAACTGTACGTTCAAGACATAATATTGTCTTTAAAATTCAGTTGAGAATGACATACCACTACTAGTTCATCGAATATCTTTACTTTTTAGGCTTCTTTCATAAATCTACCGTGACAATGTCGAAATTATTTGATTTAGATACAATTAGTACAAGAAAACATGTTGCACAAAACATGAAACACAGTTAGATTCGATGTGGCCGCCATTTTATCCACATTAATTTCCTAGTAGCGTTAGGAAGACGGAGAGAAATAAAATTGACTCACCAAGATTCCTAAACACGCAGACGCAAAGGTCATTGAGGGTGCCACGTGGTCGATTCAAAATCTATACGCGACCCACTGTCCTCAGGACTTAAGGGCTGAGGCCAGTAGGTCGCGTAAAACCACGTGGTTCGCTGTGCGTATTACATTTCTCTCCATGCTCTCTCGCAAATGTGCAAAATGACTCTCGATGTGACCGGGTGGCCAAGAAAGTTTTGATATTTTCGGTTACAAGTTTGACTACATCACATAAAATCCAATAAAGCTATCGATTGTTTGGCAGCCTTTTTGAACCGATTTTATTTCTCTCTCATGTTTCGTTACGTTACCAGGGAACTGGATCAGAAAACAATGGCGTCGCCATAAAAATCGACTTACCTTCACAAAAATAACTTTCACTTAATTTATATCGCGACAACATATATGTTTTATGCACTAATCGCATCTAAATTAAATTATCTGGACATTGTCAGGATAGATTTTTGTTCCATGCTTTTGAAGGCGAGATATTCAATGAACAAGTTGAAAGTTGCCGTTTTCAGCTATGCAATTCTTCCTTCAGAAAAAAGACTTTCCCGACCGCTAAAGTCAAACAATCATTCTGAAATTTTCACAGAATAATCTAAACTAATTTTCCAAGGGATTGTCAGTTGGGTTTTTTGATATTCGTCACCGTTTCTGAGAAAATCAGACTTGAAGCGTGAATATAGCCCTTTAAAACGCCCTAAAACACACTAGCCTCAGGCCTTAAGCGGAGAAATAGTGTTCCTTTACACGAACTTGCATTGTTACAATCCGGGATAAGGGTTTTACATTTGCTTCACGTGTATGCATGGTTTGCATATCATAAGAATGCAGCTTCGAACTTCTTCTTGAGGACAGATTCTATTCCAGAAAAAAACCTTTGATCTGCGAGTCTCAATGAATTCTTTTTTGTCTTTCTCTATTGAAAGGTTATAGAATTGCTGGAAAAAACGTACTTTTGATCGGAGCTTCGGAGACCCTAGAGTGCCTATAACCACAGTGACGACTTCTCATCCGTAATGTTGGCAACAATTCAAAACATTCCATTAGCTTTACATTGAATTGACAGGTCGTTTGCTCGTTTGGAACTGGTAGCTATCATTCCTAACCAACAGCTGTTGTCACTCTGATTATAGTCACTCTAGGAGACCCGTAGTGATATAAAAAGGGTGATTTTTTTTGCTGGTATCTTTTTGACAACACTGTTTGTGATAGATCACGCGTGAGTCGTGAATCTTGTGTCATTGTCAAACTTGTTCAGTTTGGTCTATAATTTAATCAGGAATCAATGTTTGGTTCATAATTTAATCCTGAATGGGCGCCGGCAAAATTGAAGGAAGATCTCCTTTTCTATCGAAAAATTGTGATCAGCGACTCATGCAAGCTCATTTCAACAAGCAATATTGTCGCATCTGGAGTGAAGATCAGTCAGAAACATTGCAAGAGCTACCAATGCATCCCAAAAAAGTCACTGTTTGGTGTGGATTATGGGCCGGTGACAATTTTCGTGAAATACCGGCCGATATATTGGAGAAAGTGTGCCAAAATTGGACCTTGCGCATGGGCCATCTAAAACGGAGCCGAGACTAACAATTGCATGAAATCATCTTTAAGAATTAAATTATATTGATCGTTATATTGATTCCAATAAAGGTTTCATCAATTTTCTCAATTTTTGTTTTGTTTTAAATCGAAGCATGAATTGTCAAGTTATTCGACAATATTTATATTATTTATGGACGATTTATAATAAGATATCATGAAATGGAAAAATGGGGTAAAATAGTCACTAGAACGTTTCGTGCGGCCAATGTAGGCTCTTACATTTGGTTCTACAGACTTTTTTTTTTCTATTAGATAAGCTAGATTTTGTGAACTTCCAAAAAATTTTACCGAGATTTAAGGACGAATTACAATAAGATATCATGAAATGGAGGAAATGGGGTAAAATAGCCACCAAACGTTTCTAAAACCCAGATTTTAAGAGTTAAGCGGTTTTCTTGTTTTGTCTTAGAAATCCACGAAGTGTCGAGATCTGGTATTATCTCGAAATTTTTTTCAAGTCAACTATCTGACAATTTTCACGTCTCATGAATTTCTAAGATAGGGTAACGGCTCTCTATTTCGTCTGAGCTCTTATTTCCATCTCATCCCTTCACCTCATTACTTTGAACATGAATAATGTTTTACAACCTACCAGAACGAAACTGTGAAATGTTTTGAAATGATTACAAAAGCAATTGTCACACTTTTCCATTGAAAGAAATGGTTTCAAATTCTTCGGTGATCGTTTTTTTTTCATTTAAAATAAGCTCACTTTTCAATTTAGGACACATTTTCGTCTCAAGATTTACAGTTCGCCATGTTTCTGAATATCTACTAATCGATTCGTCTCAAAACATGATCACTATTTCGCACAATTACACTACCATTGAATGCTGGATGACTTCATAATTAGTAACGTTCACTTGCCACTTGTTTAGTTAACGATTAAAAACTTCAAAAATTACCCGACAAGCAATAAAAGTTTTCAAAAATATGAGATGAAAGTTTTTCACTTATTCACTTGATTGCGCTTTGTTTTCATCTCATTTGGTTTCGCAAAGTTGCCAATTTATCTCATAATGTTACAGAACAAAAATTGTTTTTTTCTCTTCAAATTATCATCAAAAAGTATGTTTTTGGTATCCGTGACATTAGTTTAATTATATTATTGATATTAATATTTCTATAAAACTGTTTCGGTTTCCAAAAATATTTCCAGAAAGAGCGTGTTAAATACTAATGAAATAACCATTGTGGCAAATCTAGTAGCACTGGTTTCATTCCGCTATACGTCAACATAACGCTGTTAGAGCAAATTCAGTAGCTGCAAGATTCATATGAGTGGCCTATAATATAATTTAGTTATATATCTCCACAAACGTATCTCCAGCAAGCCGTTCTAGTTTTATTAATTCGACCAGTTCTTCTGTCAAATTTAAAACTGGTCTACGATGCCGTTCTATTTTTTGTATATTTGAAACACGAGTGAAACACTGCTGGGGCTGCCAGTTTTTCTTGTTATAAAATTAAGATTTAAATTTTGTAACTGACATAAATTATGCATCTAGAACTAGAACATTACTGAATATGCTCTTAAGTGTATGTGTTTCATCGGCTGTGCACAGGGATGCCAGATGGTTTCATAGAAAATATGTATTATTTTGCATAAAAAGTCTATATCTGCTCTATCTGTTTTCACTAATAAAATGATGTTAAAAGATAGTTCTTTATTTCCACTTTAACATGTGATTTATCCGTTGTTTAAAAAACTTTTAAAGAATCACTGAAATCAAATACTAATAGATACTCAGAGAGAAAAGTCTAATTTTTACTATAAATACTTACTTTTAATGAGCCTGTACAAATCTGTATTAAGTTTAGGAAACCTGTATAAAATCTGTACTTTGATTTAAATCAGTATGCGAACGCAAAAATCTATACAATACAGATAAATCTGTATAAATGGCATCTCTGGCTCTGCATTGTATTTTAAGAAGGGTTAAAGCCTAAATAGTAACAATTTCTCTTTTTGTTTTTATTAAAAATTCACCAAATTAACTTTACATTCAAATTTTAAATTTAAAGCGAAAGGTAACGGAAACGAGCGAACAATTTTTAAACGTTAAAATGATTTCAAACTGGTTCTAAAAATATCGTGTGTTTTTAAGAAGAATTCTGACATTTCGAACCTGAGAGTGTAATAGTGGAATATTTTGTTTTGATTACTGCCGCCATTGCTAATTTACAGGATTAATAAAGGATCAACGATAGGATGGATAAAAATCCATTGAGATGAAATTAGGAGCAGAGTAGTGAACACATCATAAGTGTTTTTAGCTGTTTTATGAATATTAAATTTTCAAGAATTGGGAATCAATTCTCAACTTTGAGCATGGCGAATGAAGCTGTAATATGTAACAGTTATAGTGATTTTAGTGGCTAAATCGGGGGTTTTCGAGGCGACGTCCTTACAAATGAGATGAAATAGGGAGCCCTTACCCTATTTGCATAAAAAATTTTTTTTAGAAAATCTAAAAATTTCCAGAGTTGATTTTTTCAAAGAAATTTTTTTCGAGATAGCACTAAATCTTCAGTTTTATGAATTTTTGAAGACATTTGGCAACAACAGCTCTATAGTTTTGAGATTTTTTACGCGGGTTTCCGAAGTCTTTTATTTGTGCGTTACGCATCTCCGCTTTAATATTGTTCATCAATTCTCTAGTATATTTTTACCTCAAATATAACGACTCTTGTAGTAATATTCAGACTCACTAAAATCTCAATACAATTAAAATGTATGCTTCGGATTTGGAGTTATATACTTACAACTTAGTGGAATATAAATACCAAGCTTAGATATAATTTTAAGAGCATCCTCTTATGATCCTCTTCTGATCGGGTAGTTAAAAAACGCGTAGAATCATTTGCAGTAAAGTAACTTCCAACAAATAGCGTTATCTCTCATGTGTTCGCCTATTTGAACCGCCATTATAAATAATTTATTCGTCCGTTCCGAGAACTCTGAACTGAACTAAACAGCAATTAAATTTTATACGCTTCCTCCCACTTAGTCAATAACATTGAAATGGTACATTTTCGCTCCAATTTCATGCTGTTTTCAATATCTGGGAAGCATTGAAAGTGCCTTCCACCATAAAAGATTATTATAGGAAACGGCGGGAAGTGGCTTGAGCTTTCGGCGCCAGAACATCGGCGCTGAAAGCTTGCCATCAATATTTGCTATACGATACTTCTTAAACATCCGCTCTACCGACGTACCTTAAGCTACCGGATGACACTGTCGATAAGGAAGTCGACGAAGACGTCAGTTTCGAATTCGTTTCAATTGCCGCACTACCGTCGTCGTTGGTACTAATGGGACGAAAACCGCCATTCTGCCGCTGATGTGGAAGCATTTTCCAGTGTCGATGGAATGCATCAGCATTATCACCGCTGCCACTTTCCCGATGGTCCCCCCGATGGCTGCGGTAGTCGTTCGGCTTGGGTTTTCCACCGTATGGCAGCTGATCCTCGGCGCTCGACGGTGAGTGCGGCTGTTTGGAGTCGTTAGCATCATTACCGTCGTCACTTTCTTTTTCTGCGATATTTTTAAAGCTATAATGGTGCCGAAGCTTCCTGGCATTTGCCGGCTCAGATGGTAGTTTTTCCTGCGAGGTGGTGGTGCTGCTGCAACTCAGCTGATGGCGGGGACTACCACCGGAAGGGTGACGATAATTGCGATGGTGATTATTTGTGGAGGTGGTGGCATTTGCTTTCTTTGCCCAAGTGGCACTTCGGCCGGTCCTGATGCCATTAGGTGGGCTGTGGGTTCGATTGAGCTGCTCGATTTGCTTGTGGGCCAGACTTTGAATGGCACTGAAATCGCTTCGTAGGTTGGTCATGGTCGAAATCTGGGTGCTCAGGAGAAACTGTTGGAGGAGCAAACAAAAAAAAAAAAACAAGAAAGGGTTGAAAAGTCACGAAATGCTTGAACGAACACTACAGATTGTGACATTTTTGCTAAGTAATTTATCCCATCTTCGAAAAACAAACACCAAACCTATTACGACTTGTCATATCGGTGATATGCGAAAACTGTTGTGAAAATTCTGACAGCAATCTAAACTTTACAGTTTACACAACTCCATCCCAAATGGGGATGGGGCCAACCTTTTCAACCTTCGGGTGACGACCGGCTCATGATGGGAGACGAGAAAAACTTGTTCACCAATTCACATCCAACCCGACTTACATTCAGCCGATCGTTCTCGAGGGTTGCGTGCAGCAGCCGTTTCTCTGCTTCATTTCGGGCGTGTTCAAGACGACGGCAGCGACTGGTGGATTCGTGCAGTTTTCGATTTAGATCGGCGATAAGACCGCCTTCCTGCGATTGTTTGTCATTTATCACTGCCTGCAATCGCTTTATTTCTTCTTCCAGGTCCCTTTGTTTCCGTTGTTGCTGCTGATCGGTTAGGGCTTCTTTGGACTGCTCGGTTGGCGCCTGCTTGGCCCCATCACAGCCGGGCGTCGATTTGCTCTGAAAGCAGATAATTGGGTTAATTTCGGGCATCGAAACAAGAACGGAAAGGATCAATTGCGATTGGAAGGCTTATAATTAATGAACCTTGAGATCTAGAAATCATTAGCCGATGGGTCCTGTTATGCTTGTGCCATTAGTATGTTCCAATCTGGATGTGTGTGTTTTATTTTACAGGATAACAATCAAACGTTCTACGTTACACATGATGGGAAGGAATTCGAAGTCGATTTGGAAGAGAGTGGGACCGCCCTTCTGGGAAGAACCCTCGATAATGACGATTGTGAGAATATAATTTTCGAGATCCACGATAGAGAAGAAGGTCAATTCCAGCTTGAAGCGACACCAATTTTATTTCTACCTTACGGATAAAAGTCCATTACTGGTACCATGGTTTAGAAATTATGTAAATCATGAAACGTGTCTTCTCATGAGATCACACCTATTATTAATGATATGATAAGCAAATTGATTTAAACCATGAAAATTTTTATGGGATTTGCTCACAAAATCATCAGTAATAAGCATAGTCTCATGACAAGTAATATTTCATGATTTCCATGATTTTTCAGTCATGGTACCGGTAATGGATTTATATACGTGCACCATTAAAAATACATTTTTGCGGATTCAAAGTTTGTTCGGGCGTAAACTAGCATAACTTGCAGAATGAACCGGTTTTGCGCAATGCTTAGCAGATTTTTTGTCCTATTCGGTTTCGTCGCTCTAAACGATGGTTTGAATGAAATTTTAAACACATTTCATCCTTCAATTCCGGAACCGAGCGTTGGATCCGTATGAAATTCAATTGCAGTCTATGGGACCGTGAGACCTTTCATTTAAACTTAAGGTACTGAGAATCGTTTCTGCTATCTCAGAGAATTTTCTTTGAGATAGCAGAAACAAACAGAACAACAAACTTTCCTTCCGAAAATGTTTATTTCGGAAAAGGGAATCGAGAGCCGATGCATCCGAAATCAAAATTTTTAGTCACCAACTCGTTAACAATTTAAGAATTATATGGCTAATACAAATGATTTTATTTGTTTTTTTCATCGTCATGTATAGAAATACGCTCTTGTAATTGAATATTTTTTTCCCGCAGCTTTGGAACCGTGAGTTCTATTTTGAAGTTTTTGACCATTATTTCTGGTACATCCGGCACTGTATTTCCGGAACTGGTATATCCGATGTGAGTTTGTCTGGTCGTCATACAATACCTAGAGGAATTATTTTACCTGTTTTGAAAACTTAGATCGTATGTACGTTTTTTTTTCTACGAGAGCTAACTTTTCAATTTGCAGTTTTTTTACTCATCGCCCTGTAATTCCATACCAAAATCCATTTTGAAAATATCCCCATTATTCCTTTAAACGAGCCTAAGCTTGTTGAAATCATCTCCAAGGAAATTGAGCGGTAAAAAAATTCGTTTTTCGGTTACGTCACTTATATTTTTATATCTTTGAAACCAAAAGGGGCAGTCATTTGAACTTCAAACTGATTTTTTCAAAAGTTTCGTATTCTTTCTAAAGGGTGTATTTTTAGGAGCTTGCTAATTTGAAATTTAAATTAAACTCATGCCAAATTAGTAAATGGCCACTTTTTTTCATTTTGTAGATAACTTCTTGGCATTTAACATTTGAATATGATGCCGAGCATATGGTCGCCACGACTATTTTCACAAAGGTCATTCTGGAGGTCCAAATTTCGACCACTTTTTCAAACATGGCGTATATCAGCAATGACACGTTGATTTCCAAAGCATCAATTGTTTTGCGCTATAAACAGTGCTAATTGAACACAGATTTTGAAAATAAATTGCCACAATTTGGGAGCGGTGTTCTAGAGTTAACCTATTCATGATAATTTGCCGAACAATACTGAGTAGAGACGTCACATTACACTGTCAAAACAATTTTCAGAAAATAGAATGATCCCTACTAAAAAAAACAAACCTCCTAAAAAACACCCGTTATATAGAATGGCAGAAAGTGTTTTGACTAGTACATCAAATGTCTCGAAAACATCAAATCTATAAGTCCGATAACGGAAGCAAAACTAAATGTTTTGTGCTATTTTTTGCATACTGTCTTTTAGGGGAATGAGGAGCAAAGTAGCATTTTGGTTCGTTGATTGTTTCTACATTTTAAGTGAAATATTGATTACGTATAAAATGGAGTAAGCTACGTTTGTAAGTACAAGTTTGTAAGTTTTTTTTTCAGGTTGTCGAAAAAAATCATATATAGTTTTGTTTTGCACATAATGCGAAACATATTGACAAGAACGCTATGCGCTTTTAGAGATTTCTTGGTTAAAAAAACGACAGTCATGTACTACAAAATTAATGAATGAAAATTCAATTCAGTGTTCTGAAAATATGCAGTCATAAAGCATTTTTTTTCAGTAAACAACACATTACGCGTCAACGCAAAAACAAGTTGAGTTTGTCCAAAAATTAATGTTCGCCTATAGAAAATTCGGCCACAGTTTGTAACCTTTTTGTCTTTCTCTATATAAAGATAATATAATCGATGGAGAAACGCACAAATTTCTCAGAGGTTGCAGAACCAAGTTTAACAAACTTAGGCTCGTTTTAAAGCTTCGATTGGGTCATTGGGAATCAAGCTCGAAGATCAAGTAACTGTCATTTCTGATTCCGGAGATATATTGGTCTAAGTGACGTAACAAACAAAATGGTTTTTTTTCTAACCCCAACTTTTTTTTCACAAAAGTTACCAATGATCAAGTTCAAATGTATTATTTCTGATACTTTTGGTTTCGAGAATTTTGTCGAACGGGTGACTTAAGCGCTGAGTCACTCGCTTCTGAACTAACCGAAACAATCTGAATGAATTTGTGTTTAAAATCTGCCCAAATTTGTGACAGAAACCATCCTAACGAAAAAGATGTGTTTTAATGACACCGTTTGAATGACAAGATGAAGGCATTATCACACCACTAAGTGGATTGAGAAGAGATTTTTCGTGTCCACTTTCCTATGAGATAGCTGAGCCAATTCCAATGACTTAGACTCAAATGAAAGTTCTTGTAGTCTCGCATGAAATTCCAAAATTTCATCCGGATCCGACTTCCGGTTCCAGAACGACACGACGATAAGTACGCAAAAATATTAATATGTGCTTTTCTCGGAGATGGTAGGACCGATTTATACTAACTTAGTTTCAAATGAAAAAGTTTGAGATTACATGGAAAATCCTGAATTTTATATGAAACCAAATTCCAGCTTCGAAGCTACAGAGTGGTAAGTGCAAAAAGTTTCAATGCAAAAAGAAGCGGAATTTTCAAAAATAATAGATTTCATGTCTTGGTAGCTGATGACTAAATGAACTTATTTCGGTTTCGGGAGCACCAGAAATAGTGCTTTTTTTAATTCAACGGTATATTTAATAAGGCACACTGTCTTAGTCTAAGATGCCGAGAGCACGGAAATAGTGACTGAAAGTGTCAAAATGAACCTTACTTTGATTTGTCTGACGGACGGTTGGATCGATTTTCACAAACTTAGGGGTAAATAAAAGACCACATAGATTGCTACGAAAATTTATTCGGACTCGATTCCCGGTTCTGAATAAAATAAATAAAAACTTCCAACCTTCACTCAAATAACGATGCAGAGAACGCAATAAATTATGCGAAACTAAGTTAAAAACTGTTTCAATACATCGGTCTTGTTAGGTGATGACAATACGAAATGACTGGAAAATATCACATGTGCTGAAAAGTCTCGGGATTAACACATAGATGGCACTAGTTTTATTGCAGTCACTTTTTCTCAGTTAATACTAAGCTCTAAAAGACAGCTGTTAAAATTTCATGTCATTTCTATTCATTAGTTTGTGAGTTATAGTGCTAAGAGTGACGGTACTTTGGTTATTTTCAGAACAATGGATCAAAACCAATTTCGTGTTCAAATTTTGCACTGCTTCTTGATGGGAAAAAATATCGTTCAAGCGAAGTAATGGCTTGAACATTAGTATGGAGACTTCGCTCCACCAGAAACAACAATAAAACGTTGGATTACTGACTTCAAACGAGGTCGTAGAGACACCGGTCATGCAGACCGAAGTAGACGTCCAAATGAGGCGGTAACACCGGAAAACATAAAAAATTCCACAAAATCGTTTTGAATGATCGAAAAATGAAATTGCGTGAGTTAGCTGACATCGTGAAGATATCAAAAGAACGTGTAGTCTTTACATTGCATGAGCATTTGACTATTAGAAAGCTTTGTTCAAAGTGGGTGCCGCGTTTGCTCACTGTTGACCAAAATCGAGAACAAATATTAGAGCGGCGCTGGAATGATGGCGTTGCTCTTGATGGAGATGACGTTGATGAATGAAGTTAATTTTGAACCAAAAAAAAACGTGTTCTCTTCGTTAGGCCCGGGACTTTTCAGTCCATGTGTTAACAATACAAGCTTAGTATTTGCCCAAATTAAATTTTTGTTTCATTGTCTGTTCTCTATAATACTCTACTAAAGTTCGACTTGACTTTTCTGAGATTCATTCAATTGTACAAGTCCGCCGTTTTTTCCAAAATTTAAAGTTTTATTGCGAAAAAGTGCTTACAGATGTATTATTCAAAGTATTGTCCGTCGCTAGCAACAACTTTCTCCCACCTTTCCGGAAATTTTCGGATCCCGGCTCGAAAAAAGGAGTCCTTTTTTGACGCTATCCATGAAGCAATCCATTTTTCCAACTCTTCGAAGGATTGAAAATGTTGATCTGTCAGGCCGTGTGCCATCGAACGGAATAGGTGGAAGTCAGAAGGGGCGACATCTGGGGAATACGGCGGGTGGGGCAAGACTTCCCATTTCAGCGTTTCCAGGTACTTTTTGACCACTTTTGCGACGTGAGGCCGAGCATTGTCGTGTTGGAGGATGACTTTGCCATGTCGCTCTTGATACTGTGGCCGCTTCTCTTTTAGAACGCGACTAAGGCGCATCAGTTGCGTTCGGTAGCGATCTCCTGTGATGGTTTCAGCTCGTAGTAAATTGTTTTTCATCTTTGAAGGTTTTTTCTCTTCCACCATCATGTTTGTCTTCGACATCGAAATCATTATTTTTAAAACGTTGAAACCACTCCCGACACGTTCTTTTACTCAGAGCAGCATCACCGTAAGTTTCTGAAAGCATTCGATGCGCTTCAGTTGCATTTTTTTCGAATTGTAACAGAAAAGTAAAACTTCCCGCAAATGGCGAGAATTGGGCACATAAACAGACATTTTCGAGCGTGAATAATACGAAAACAAGAACAACTGTCACTGAAACGGCGATGACAATTCGTTAGGCACTGTACACACTAAAGGCATTATCATCTATGTATTTAAGCCAGCCCCAGCCACCTATCGGAAAACGGCGGAAGCAAAGTTGTACACCTGATACATCAAGGAATGTTTACAAAAACGACTTCTACCCATGATTCGAAGCCACAATGATCCTGTTGTCTTCTGGCCAGATCTTGCTTCTTGCCACTATTTGAAATCAACGGTAGAATGGTATACTACCAAAAATGTCACTTTCGTCCCAAAAGACATGAATCCACCAAATTGCCCACAACTTCGACTCCGTAAATTCCGTACAGACTTCGAACAAGAAGTCTGTACGGAATTTAATGAGGAACGTTCGCAAGAAGGTGCACCAGCTAGTCTACAATGGCTAAGTAGCAAATGTTGAGAATAATATTCTGGTGTTGTAGTCTAATATTATCAGTATATCGAATAAAATTTGAATATGAATTGTGAATTATTTACAGCGAAATCGAAGTGCGTCCATACTTTCTGGGACAGTCTTTACTAGTGTAGGTATGTCGCAAATACCCAGTGAATTTTATCGAGCCGCATCGTGACAATCATTGGAGGGATATATACAATGAGCAAAAAAATACCTTGACAGCTGAGAAAATCACAAAACTGTTAATAGAACTGATTTTTACTTGTTTCAAGAATTTATAGCTTACGAAATACTAAGCACTTTTTCCGCAGTGTATGATTATAAAATTCTTAAATGTTTTTTTTCTCAGTGTAAAATTAAACCCCGCAACATCCGTATATACAGCATCGGGTAACAGAGACGTCAAATTGCCTAATGTATTAGGTGTCTGAAAGCCGATGTGTCAAACTTGAAATTCTCTCGGTTTTTCACTCTTCTAAATACAAATTGAACAGCATAAAATTTTGAATATATTCATTTATTTCAATAAACTTCGAGTCCATTGACTTTTGGCAAGGAATAATAAACTTTATCTTGGCTATAGAACTAGCGAGTATCTCATTTGACAGTCACTTTCACAGTACATACAGATTACAGTTGGCGACGGGCGACGATACAGAATGAAAAGTAAACAATCATACACACTTATTGTAACCAATTTAAATGTGATTGAAAAAAACAACAAAGCCGCATCAACATTGTGCTTAGACTTTCGGGGACACCTTACAGTTGAACCAATTTTCACAAACTTTGGTTCAATCGAATGGTCATACAGTATCACAGGTTGTGAAATTATATCCGGATCCGATTCCCTGTGTCGAAGTTATGTGATGAAACGTGCAGAAAATTGCAAGCCTTGATTTGAAATGGCAAGACAAAATACGCCAAATCTTTAAAACTGATCCATCATATAGGTCTTGTAAGTTGACATGGCTTTCCCGGAGCCGGAAACAGTAATCAAAACAAATTTTTCAAATGGAACTTTCACCAATTTTTCACTGGATGGTTTTGAAAATCCTACAATTCAATTATCGCTATCATTTTCAATGATTTGAATTTAATGGGTGGAAATAAAAACAGTAACCTCAATCAATTATTGATTTACCGTTCGTTCACCGAACTGCTCGGTAATGATATCCATTACGTTTATTTACTGAACTGTTTACAGCAAAAAGTGCTGTTTAGTGATTTTATCAGTCAATTGATGGCAATTCAGATTTATCTGAATTATCTAACGCTAGAGAAAATAAATTCAATCAAATCGACGGCTTACTAAAATAAAGCTAATAAACCGGAATCACATTCAGCGATTCTGATAGTCATTCTGTGCAGTAGCTATTTAAAAGCGAAACTCGTATAAAATTTCCGATGCATAGCCGATTGGATGGGAAGGAAATGCTGTTGCGTTTTTCAAAACTTTCATCAATTTGATTTTAATTGCTCTTATTTCCGACTGCAAAACGACTTGTGAACAAACCTTCCATTAGAAAAAAAAAGTATAAGTTTTTCAACAGAAATCCTCTGTTGCATTAGCGGCATTTCAGTGCACTTGTGCAGCTATACGAAAGGGCCGTTGCCTTTGATTAGTTAGGATTTCAAATTGCCACTTACTGCTAGACACAACACTAAGTGGGACTATTTTCTGTCATTATCGTCGTGCGCCGTTGCAAGCTCGGAATTCCTTCTGTCCCTGTGAAATGCACATCAGGATAATGATCGTTAGCCAGCAGAGCACCGATCCGACCCCCCCCTCCCCTTCCGCGCACGTCCCCGGGAGATATTGCGAAGAAAATTAATCTTTTCTCTTTTAGAGTAATTTTGCGCCCGAAGCTGAAGAAATGGTTACTATAGTGCACTAATCAGTTCAGTTTCCAACGAGCCGGGTCTCTTCCCTGCCAGCTGAAACGAGAAGATCGCAGTTTATCTGCCAGTGCCAAATAGTCGTTACCGTGTCTGCTGTGGAAGTGGAACTCGTCCCCATCCTCTGTCTATCTACATAGCTAAATTATCGTCGTTATCTTATTGGGAGGAGGATCCTACTTTCCCAGGGACTGACCTTCTTCTAATGGGTTTAGTCGCTGCTGCGAGCGATGGGAAATATAAAAGTGAAATAAAATGTATATTAATTAATTTTACTGTTTTCGTTGCTCCAGTCCGGTACAGTTTCCATTCGCCAGGATAATAATGGGCAATACTTTCGAGACAGAATAGAACGTAGAATTTTCAACTTGCCCGTACTAACTTTATCTTGTTTTATCTCTGCTTTCAGGTGAGTGAATCATTATCGCTGAACGGGACACTTATTGCGACAAAATGAACGCCATTTATGGTAAGGTAAGGTAGGCAATCGCTGGTAGAAAAAATATTATATCTGAATTTTGAGAAAATAATTTCAAATCCTCAGACTTGTAACGTATAGCTTTAATTGAATTAACATTTAATTCAATATTAAGATTTAACCTGGGTGTAGTACCGTAAAGCGGTAGGTTTTTTGCTATTTTCCCGTTTCAAATTAAGTTTTCTTGGAAACGGTGCAGAATGCAGAAAAACCTACCTGACAATGTCTTCGAAATTCAGTAGAGAATATTCTGTGAAATTTTCAGAATGATTCATCGAGTTTAGCGGTCGTGCTGTATTTTTTTCTGACTGAAGAACTGCTGAAAATTGGAACGCTCGGAAATGCATACCTCTACTTGTTCATCGAATATCTCGGCTTTGAAGGCTTGTATCATAAATCTACCGTGACAAAGTCTAGATAATTTAGTTTAGATGCGATTAGTTCATAAAAACATATATGTTATCGCGATAAAAATTAAGTCTTGTATTTTTCTGTAAAACAAAGTCAGTTTTAATGCATCCATTTTTTTCGCTTTGGTTTCCTGATAGCATTCTGAAAAAGGAGAGAGAAATAAAATTGGCTCGACAAGGCTGCCAAACACACAGACGTTTCGTTGTATATAAACACATTTTTTGTTTCGCATTCAATCTTTGTGAAAGTTAATTTTTTTTTTGTTCATTGGAGTCCATGTAATGTTCAACCCATACGATAGATTTATGTGATAAAACTTCTCATCAAAATAATAAAATGTATGCTGGCAACCCGGTACAGTTTGCTCGTTTACGAGAGAGTACAAGAGAAATACGATACGTAAAGGGAATTGAGCGAGCCACGTGGTCGATTTAAAACTCAACACGCGACCCTCTGTCCTCAGACCTTAAAGGTCAGAGGACAGAGCTTTTAATTTCTGTTCATAAGAGAATATAAACATTTGTTATATTCTAACACTTTGTCTTGCTTGATCAGAATATATCAATTCAAAATCACAGGAAGAAGAAGTTTGGTAGTAAATATTATCATGTGTTTATTGCTCTCGGCTACCGAGAATGCTTTTTAACTTTATCGTGTAAGGTGTTAATATATGTAGTTCCTATAACCTATGGTTCAGGGTCATTTCGCCGAATGCCATTTCGCCGAATGTCATTTAACCGAATGCCATTTCGCCGAATGCCATTTCGCCGAAAGTCATTTCTCCGAAAGAGTCATTTGGCCGAATCCTGAAATCGTCTTGAAATCGTAATTAGAATGGATTTAAAATAAAGACGAATGAAAGATAGTAGCGTTAACGCCCGTTTCGTTGGCCTATAATTGTACTTCTTGAATGAAAATTGATTCTTGTACTCTCGAATAAAGATTGATTCATGAACCTCAGAACGGAGTTCCCAAGAAAACTTGTTGACTATTAGCTACTAAGCATCAAAGCAATTGCATAGGTGTATGAACCAGGCAAATGTATGTGGTATTTTCCGTTTATTAAATGAACATCAAAAAATATCTAATGCGGCTACGCCACATCGTTTTGGTTCGTGTCCTGTCCGGCCTCGCTACCGCTCGTTCGGACCTAACTAAAGTAAAGAAACCTAGCTTTGAGTAGTCGGCGGCCGACTCTGCTGGCGTCTTGCCTTCGGTTATGTGGCTGCGCCACATCAGTTATACAGGAGACATAACATACAGGAGACATGAGCATTTCGGCAAAACGACTCTTTTGGCGAAATGACCCTTTCGACGAAATGACCCTTTCGGCGAAATGACCCTTTCGGCGAAATGACCTGTTCGGCGAAACGACTTTCGGCGAAATGACTTTCGGCGAAATGACCAGCTCCCATAACCTATACCCAGATAACCAGAAAAAATCCTTATTGATTATGAAAAGTAAAGTTTCCTGTAGTTTTCTGTTTCTGTACAGTAAAATAAAAATAATAAACCTTTTTTTAACCGTTCTATAGTGTCCCTTTTAAAAACTTTATACAGTTACCCGAAATAGATTTTTTATTTAAGGGGTTAACCTTATTTTGTGCTAGGACACATAACCAATTTCACTAAGACGAAACGTAAAGATAGAGAAATAGATTGCTAGTGCTAATTATGTAGTTATTCAAATGATTTATTGCAGTGATAATGTTAGCAGAGTTTTCCAATACAATTTCATGATTATCTTCAGTGTGGAATCTGCATTTTAACTAATTAGCTCTATAAAATTGTAATATTGACCTAATCGGAATAATTATTACTTTGCTTGAAGTTCTAAATATTACTGGAATATTATTTTGAAATAAAATCTTTATGAGTAATCGGCTCACTATAAATATGTTTTTGTTCTGATCGATTGATGAAGGGTTTCTCACAGAAGAGATACAAGTTGGGCTATTAGAAAATAAATCTGATTAGTAACCGTCAGAGGGTTGATTATGCAATATTCGACCATTTAGGTTACTTTTGCAATTATTCCAAACGATATGCTTCGTGTGAAGAAACCCTATCACGAAAAATTGTGATCTTTTGTGTAAAAAGTAGACAAAATTAAGTGATTGATTTGATGTTGGATAAATTGACTCAAGTGGCCCTTACTTCCTAGTTATTTGGATATTTGTTCCGTGCCATGGATTCTCATCATATTCCTGATGGGAAGGGACCATGAAAAGGAATTGTGTTTTGGATGCAATATTTATGAGCTGAAGTAAATTTGGTACTCGAAAAGGGATTCCGAACAATATGTTAAAATGGGGACGGG
Organism: Malaya genurostris; assembly: GCF_030247185.1. Lineage (NCBI taxonomy): Eukaryota > Metazoa > Arthropoda > Insecta > Diptera > Culicidae > Malaya > Malaya genurostris. The sequence goes on along the minus strand of NC_080572.1, from coordinate 230,849,841 downwards.
TATAGCGTGATGGGTAAGTCGATTCCTTTCACGCAACCCACCTGGGTTCGATTCCCAACCCCGCACATTGGGTCAGAAAAAAAATTTTTTGGCCCGAAAAGACGAACCTTAAGGTTAAAACCTCTATAATCTAAACAAAAGAAAGATCTGCTAAAACCTTTGAAGGTCAATACAGAAAGGATTCATTCACTCCAGAAAGAACGATGAACCCCTCTGACTATGGCTCCTTACCATATTGGGTAAGAAACGATAGAATATTCTTCATTTTTAACTCCCCATAAATAGAATCAGCGATGTATGATGAACCAAAATCCCGGATACGTAGTTACGTCACTGCGGACAGTTGCATATCAGATGAGATGAAGAACCGTAATTGCATTCACACAAAATGATTTTATGCTTCAATATAACTTTATTAGCAAATTGCCACTTATTTTTTTTTAATTATAGATGTTTTAATCTTTAGGTCATTCGCCTCTTCGGACCAGAAAAACTTGTTGACCCTCGGGAAGGTCGGGGTCGGGAATCGAACCCAGGTGTCAAAGATGACCAACTTGAAAAACTTCAAAGGAGTCGTATCTATTTTAAATAATTGTCTTGTAGGAAAATCATTCAACCTTCAGTTATAAAACTCAAGTCAACATCTTTGAAGAGAAAAGTTGTTTGGAAAGAAGTTGCGGAAAGTTAATTTTCAAGGAAGATTCATAACTGACATACAAACATATGTGGCACTAGATGAATGAGATGACGTTGCGGATGAACCTGTTTTTTATTGGTTAACAATGTCTTACTGGTTAACCATGACGTCTTTTGAATGTTTATTAGCAGAAATTTAGCATTATTTCCATAATATTTTGTTAGGTTTACAATGTCACTATGCTGTTCATAGTTTTTCCACCAAACTAGTCCGTAGAACATTTACTAATATTTTTACTTCACTTCAATTTATTAGAGCTAAATTATTGATGTCACTCGGTCTAACAAGTAATTACTTTAACACATTGCTAATTTTACCTGTACTTCGATCATTTCATGAACACTTTAGGACATCCATGAAGGGTCTGTTGAATTTTATGTCGTATGAATTAAATTTATTTAGCGTGTTAGATAAATACTTAAGAAGGCATTTGTGGTATTTTAATCCATCTTCCAAGTGTCGACATTCTTCTTGGTCGTTGGTCATTATTTCTCTTCGTCCGATTTGATATGAGATTTCGGATGTTTCAATTCCGGAAATAATGAAGATTTCTCAGTCAGGAATGCTTTGAAATTAGTGAGCATCACAGTCAATGAAGCTAAATTCCAGAAAAGCTTAGCAGATCATCAGACTCGATTATTTTTTTAGCGTGCCCAATCGATTCCCTACAACTTCTTCCTGAACACCATTTTTGTACAATTAATGGTTTTCGAGTTACAACGATTTGAAAAAGGCAATTTTTGTGAAATGCAAAAATACATACGTCCATTTTAAAAACCAGTCGTGAGTCGGATTGACCTCTCCATCGGTTCAAAACTTATGGTTTGCCTTACTGAAGCCATGTGCAAAGTTTCATCCAAATCGGAGAAGGTCGATCCTGATTTTGTCACTTTTTCGTCTACTCATTCCTGGAATTGCTCTGAAGAAGAATTGTTGTTGGTTTTTGTTTTGAAACAACAAGCGTTTGTTTGATTTTTTTTCTATATCGCTGAAATCCGATTCAGTAAGAATAGCGTACATGATTTGTTTTTTTGTTACCGCTTCGAATTGCTTTCATTTGAAATGTCAGTATAGTCATTTCACTTATTTGCAAACAGGTGATTTGCAAAAATCATTTACCTTACGTCTGCTTAGAGGGTTATGGTGAACCGCGAGGTGCCATTAGCAATTCAACATAAGCTGCTATTGCATTGATGAATCGAAAGCGAAACGTAGAACAAATGAAAATAATTAAATGTGCTTTGCAAAAAACGGTACGCTTGAGGTGTCAAAACCCCTAAATGATCGTATATAACGTAGAATAAAATCGTTTTTTTTTCCTTGGGAGAGAAGTTTTTCCACATGCTTTTATTTTGAACCTTAGACATGCCGTTGGGTCCAGACATTTTTCGAAGTATGTAAATGAATTAGACTGAATTAGTCTTCTTCCTGCCGGGCTCAGATTCCAGCACATCTATTATGTATCTTAAATATTAAACAGATAACAGGTTTTGATCTAAGGTATGTGTACAAAAAAATTATTGTAACGCTATTATTATTTATTTCCAAATAAAAAAAAGATTATAAATTGAAAATTTGTTTACATAAACATTCGGATATTATTCGGACAAGTAACAGCATTATCAGAGTTAGCAAAAGTCATTTTGATTTGATTTTGACTCAAAACAGATGAAAATGACGAAAAATAAAAGTCACTCTCAGCTCCGCTTGCAAATTTCTAAAACGAGATACATGTACAGTTAACGACATAAGCGGAACAGTAGTTTCACAATGATGATTTATTAATTTCTAGTTGGTTTGACGGAAGTCGCCATAACTAAGTTCAGTTTTTGCAATGACTGAGTGGAAACAAATATTGGAGAAGCTAAATGAATGAAAAACTTAAAAGGAAAGGTGATTTTTTGGAAAAAGATACGCTCAGAGACAGGGCTCGAACCTTCGTAATTATTCATTTCGTGCATACGCGCTACCATTTCGCCACCCTGAACCATGTAATAGACACAACACTAAAACACGGCTAGCTTCATAATGAGGTTTTTTTTTACCCTTTTAGTCATTTTTGGGTTTCAGTTAAAATCGTATTGAATCGAAGCTTCGAGGATCGATAAAGACAGACAATAATTTTTAACTGTTGATGCTTATAGATTAGTGAGTTGATATATTCCATTAACGAACGGTTTACAATATATTAATATATTCCAGAGTTCTGCAACAAGATTTAAGCTCATTTTTTTATTTACGTTTCGCATTCGAATCATCAGTGCATTATCAGTTAGTATTGAACTGCTGGTGCACTTAGCTGTTCAAAATGAACCGCAAAACAGACGTGAGTTGAAGTTTTCTAGAATGTTTGGTATGAACGAGTATTAAGGTGAAATTCAGTACAAAAATAAGGAGCGCAAAACTACAAACACTTGAATTGAACGATTCATCGCACAAAGCGAATCGTGCAAAACCGACACATAGAAATAGAGAATATTTTAAGTGATTGAGTTCTGTGGGCTTACAACACGTTTTGTTCGCTAGTGAAACAGACACTAACTATGGATGGTTATAAACCATGAGTGATTTTGACTATTATAAGGGCGGAATATTTGTGTATGGTGTTTAAAATGATCAATTTTGTTATTCAATTTATAACTAAAATGCTCTTATGATTGATTTTTTTGCTTATGACGAAATTATTCATTCTTCGTTATAGATCAAAATATTTGGCATGACGACAATACTTCTTTTAGCTAATTCCAACTGTTCATCATTTTATAAAAGAGCAGAGTTTGTTTTCCCTTGCTTGCCAGAATCCCTACTTCTCATTTATATGACTCAATTGACACATCTATGTAATTACTTGAAAACTCTTTAGTACTAAGATACTCGGTAGTTTCCATAGACAATACAAGCATTAAAAGTTTTTGGTTATTAATAGCAATACACTACAACTTTATGAGTTGACGAATGTGATCAGTTATGGTGAACCTCACAATTTTTTTTCTAAATATACCTATGAATTTCGAGTTTCAAAATTCATACCGTTTAAATCGAGCAGATTCTAAGAAAGGGTGTAGACGGGTTTGCCTCTAAAAACTGCCCCCAAACAGAAATAAAATTGAGGGGTTTGTATTAGAAATGATTTTCCTAAAATTTTAACCCTTTTACTGCCATATTTGTGGAGTTAGGGTGGTTCTTTTGATTATCTTTTTATTTACATTTTTCAAAAACCTCTTTGGTAAAAAAATTGAAAAAATCAGGAATATATTAGGAACTATGTGATTTTTTTGCAGAATTTTTCAAAATGTATTTCATGTGAAAACAAAATTTTCGACAATTTTTTTATTTGCAGTTATAATTTTGGTACCACTCTAGATTTAACATCAAAAATAAATCATTTATGAGTACATTACGCTATGTTTTTTACAGATTTTTAAAAAATGTGGACGGGTATAATATCAGACATTAAAAATAAGTAAATAATTCTAAAAACCATGCGTCTCCATCAAATTATCATCCGATGGAGACGCATGGTATTTAGTTCTACAATCATTTATCACATGCCCTTAAAACTAAACACCATTCGTTCCCATGTACTACTTGAGTTCAGGGCTTAAGAAAGAATTTTATTCCTAAAATTATTTACACAAACCCGTACGTCTGTCTCGATTTAGCTAGTAATGATATAGGCAAACAATTCGTTTAAACGCATTAGTGAACATGTTGCCAGCGGGCGGTTGTATTTCATGAGGAGTGAGAGAAACATAAATCATTGTATCCACTTATTTTTAGCTCATGGTTTATACATTGATATATGTTTCAGATATAACAAAGGTACCCCTTTAAACCCCTAATGTACATAATCCATATAAATATAAACTGAAAGTATTTGGTTTCATTTGATTTTTTATGGTCGGTCGTCGGCATAATTTTAGTTACAGTATCATGAAAAAAGCAATTATTCAATTATTTTGGTAAGTTTAGACATAAACGTATGTCTATTATGTTGGTTTACCCTTCAAATCAGGGGTGGAGATAAGCAATTTTTTTGATTCACAGTAAATAAAAATAGTCAGTTCTATCTTTTGATATCACATATGTATTGTAGATTTTATAATAAATTTTGAAACAAATTATTTTTAATAAGATAAATTTTGGTTTTATTTAGAATTTTCAAATGTCTTCATCGTTATCAGTATTGCTGTCTGGTTCGGAATCAACATTTCAAAAAAGTTAGGCTCGTTTTAATGCTACTCTGTGTTCATTAAACAAGTTTGAAGTTAAAATCCCTGTCACTCCGATGGTTTAATGGTATAAGTGACGTAAACGTCAAAGCTGAATATCACTCAATTTTATCGGATATGGATTATCCGATATCAATAATTTTGCGCTCGTTGGGTAAGTTTATTTCGTCGGTCTCATCGAAATTTCATGCGTTGTGATGTATTTGTAAATTTATTCAGCAATACCATCGTAGTGGAGTAATATCATCAATAAACCAGCTAATACATGCTGCGATGAATAATAATTATAATAATAAGAAAAACATGTCCAATCTTTGTGCGTGCTATGCAGCTTATTAATGTTACCCTATTTAGCTTGATTATCATACACAGAAGTAACAGGAGTGCAGGATTTCGCTACACCAATTCAAACGCACCATTCAAACTTTGAATCTAAGTTCGGGAAAATCGATCGATATCAGTTCCATGTTGGAAGTATAGCCCACTATAATTATATTTTTTTTAATCTTGATTCAAATGAGGGACAACAACAAAAAAACTTTCTTTGGCCTAATACACATAACATATTCAAGTTAACATGAATAGACATGAATGAAACATTTATTTTTAAAGCTTTTTTCAAAAAAACCCTGTGTGTGATACTGTTTTAAACATAGCAGAGCGTTATATAAATAGCTAATAAGTGCAACTTATCGTTAAAACCCTTCAAGTTTTTTTTATATCGTGTATTTATACCCGGCTTTAACCTAATTTTGGTAGTTCGCCGGATCGGCCCCTTTAGGTAGTTTTGAATACGAAAACCTAATTTATATTTTGTGTGCCAAAACCGGACTAGAACCACAGAAAACATTTGAAGTGATTTTTAATGCAACAACCGGGAAAAAACTTCGAATGGGATAACCGGATAAAATCTTAGCCGGTACTTTGAGAGCTAATGTGTTGATTTTTGCATGGAAACTTTCTACGTGTTTCCCTCGGCTTCGGGATTCATTCCACATTTTGAATGTTATGTATTTTATCTAACAGATTTCAACCCACTATTTAACCTACAAGTTGTTTGAGATCTAAAAGATTTTAGAATACTGGATATTGATGACGAACCTTTTATTTTAATCTAATTGTATAAAAATTAAATATTTTTATCTTGACGAATTAAGTTCGATTATATATATCTATTAAAATATATTTCGGAATCAAAATTCATTCAAGTGTAAAAAATTACACCTATTATCGATATTATCAGGTTCGAAAAGTAGTTTAATATAATTAAAATTACTTACGAGATAACTATATTTAATTCTAGATAGTATTTGAATAGCTTTTATGTATGACCACGCAAACAATTTTAAATGAATCTTAAGATGATGTTGAGATAAAAAAGTTTTAGAATGATTGTATAGTCACAGATACTTTTTCACGCTTTTGAAAACCTAATTATTAACAATTGTGCCGTTCGCCAAAGAAAAGTAATTAAACAAGTTTAAAAAAAAACAAGATTAGGGTTTAATATTGTTACAAATTGTATAAATGTTATTAAACTGGAGCACTCGTACCTCGTTCTTGGTTAAATGCGCCGAGAGCGAACGAAGCATTGTACATTCATTTCTGCCATGGTACACAAATGCGCGAACGAGTTTTTGTGAGAGCAGCTCTTCGTCCGCGCATGGTTGTCTTCTGAAAATGAGAACAAATTTGTCTCAGTGCAATAAAAAGAGCGCATAAGGTCTGCTGCTACTCTGTGTAATATACAATTCCCACGATTTAAAAAATAATCTCAATTTTAGTTTTTTTACACAGTTTTTCAATTCACGGTGTTCGGTTTTTTGATTCACAATCAGAAATTTTGATTCACATTCTCGTGCGCAAAATGGGCTTATTTATTAACTTTGCTTCAAATAATAGATAGGCGTAGAATTCTCTCAATCTTAAGAATTTATTCACATCATCCAGTAATGTATCTGACAGTACCCATCCGTATTTTTATTGAAGATTCATCTAGAAGATAACTGCTTTTGCTATCAAAGATTGTGAGTAGAACCTTAAAGCTTAGTTACCTACAGCCATGGCTAGATTTTGCTATGCGCTTACCTTTCAAACAACTACATATAACTTTGCCTTGTCCAGTAGCAATTCATCAAACCAACGTCTAGATGTCTATCAGTTCTCAAAGTTGTGCGATTAGTTACCACTGATGAACTGGTGAACATAAATTAGTGCTACCTTATTTCAGAGCTAATTGCTTTTCGACCCTTACAAAGTGACAAACATTACTTCGGACCTTGTGAAAACAGAGAGCATAGAGTAATAAATCTTCTTCTCGTTTTGGATGTCGGCACTCGGTGCCGGTGCGTAGAAAAGGATTCATGCAATGTTACTAGAAAACTGCAATTTCTTCGAATGTGTGAGATCTGAGATTCTTTTCATTACAACCATTATGTTAATTGAACAAAAGTATCGCAGTCTGGAAGAAACCAGTAATCCCTAATCGAAAAGACACTTCTTCGTTCGGGGAATTCATACCCCTTCACGCCATCATCGGGCGCTGTGATTAGAATTCATTTGGATTAAATCCGTAAACGCAACGCAATTTCTATCCACCAAAATCCGCTTTCCGCGTAAGTGGATTGTCGTTTCTTGGGGAACTTTTTCTTCCGGCGGAAGGTTAAAAATTGAACGTCGCTAAGCTTGGTTTCCTCGAAGCGATCGGTCGATGCAAATTAGTTTACGTTACGTTTTCCATCGGGGCGGGCGGAATGGAGACACTTTTCAAAACGAGGAAGAACAAGAAACAGTCATTAGGGAACCGAAATCCATCGTAATGAGGATTTATTTTCCAGCTGCTCTACCAGTCAGCAAGGAACAACGACCTAACGTGGGCTATTAATTTGAGGTTTTCCTCGACTGGTTATGGCATTTACAGTTTTTATTGGTGATTGTAGTCGGAGAGGGTGGGAGGGGTGTTATTTCATGGTTGGATTTTTGTTCTTGAAAGGTGCCCATTTCAGTTTAGTAGTCTATTTATATGAAAATTATTTCTGAAAATTGAACCCATCTATGAATGGCTCATAAATTGATCATTATTTGCCCTAGTCGAAGAATTATCGAACGTTGTTAGAGCATAGAGATTCTATGTCAGTTTAAATTAAAGCTGGATTAAACAAGTAATTCCGAGCTTGAAACATCCTACACCTTGTGTCTGTTTGGAATTAGGCCGATTTTACGTAGCTTCTGATTTGTTCAACATGTCCTGGTACAAGCTCTAGCTTTCTACATAACGAGTTTGGGAAGCATTTGACAGGCTTCTTCGGAAAACATCCTGTACAGTTAAGCCCGAATCTTCGAACCTACCGGCCTGCAGGATCTGCTGGTAGCTGGCTTCCTGTTAATTAGTTGCAAATAATTTATGCCTTCCAAAGGGAAGCTACTTTGCGTAAACTGTATCATCCTTTCTTTCTGTCTACGGCCGCTGTTGGCCCAGTTCTCGTCGTCGGGTTTTGTTCTACTCAGCGAAAATTTTTAATATCGATAAAAGCAGTTGTTAAATACGAACGCTTGGCCATATTGCTGCGCTCGGTCATAAATTACCAGCAGCAGGACGGGTTCGGTACTGCATCGTCGGTCTGCGACTCATAATCGTAAAATAGTATGCTTAGGTTGCATTAAACAGCACGGTACGAGAATCTTTAATCAAACTTAACGTTGGAAAATATAATTAGCTGTGACAAAGGGTGGCTGCTTTTTTCGACTCCTCTAAATTATAAATGAGGAATAACGCAAACTGTATTAGTCAGAACGGTAAAGATGGGAGTGCCGTAATGAGACGTATCAAAAATACTGGTTGATTGTACACGCTAGTTACCTTTCTGTGAAGAGTTTATTTCTATTTTTTTCGGCCAAATTATATGAATATATCAGTATAATCATTAATTTATTAATAAACCACCATCGTCGATCCGAACCCGGGATGGGAGGTTTATGTTGTCGTCTCTTCCTTTCCTCTCAAGAATTGTTTCCTACTAGACGTTGATGGCAAATTCAATCTTACTGATTATTAGTGTCAGTATAATCGTAGCACTAGCCGTGCCATGGCCTTGTACGCTATGAACCGTCTGCGAAGTTTGTTGAAACTCTACAAAAAGGATTGCAATATTAATGCTTTGACGTAGCCGACAAGTCGCACTTATTTTCTGTTCGTTCAAATTATAGAAATCAAAAATCAAGGTATAAAATTCGCTCAAACTTTAGAAATAATTTCCGAGGCCCGCAGGGCCGAATGTCATATAATAATCGATTCAGCTCGACGAACTTAGCAAATGTCCGTGTGTGAGTGTGTGTGTGTATGTGTGTTCTCAACTAAGAGGTCGAGATCTCAGAGATGGCTGAACCGATTTTGATTAAACTAGTCGCAAATGAAAGGTCTCCCCGTCACCCAGAACGCTAATGAATGATTTTGAGATCGAATGTTTACTTTTTGAGTTATACGAAGTTTTATATCAAAATTTTCAGTTTTTTGACAGTATCTGTCACAATTGACCTTGAAAACAGTATATATTTTCAGACTTAGATTCCGCACGGTGATACTTATCCAACAAGCATAAGATTGTCAAAATCCGTCCATTTTTAACGGAGATATCGAAATTTTTGTGTAAGCGACTTTTTTCCCTATTCCAGCAGTAGGAGTTTTGAGTGCTGTATGACAAAGCAACATTTTTTCTAATGTTCAGTGGCGTCTCGTTCTCATGTGCACCTTGTGCACTGCACAACCGGTCGAATTGAAGGAATGAACTGCGTCCCCAACCTTTCAGGTTTGATCGCGCCGAAATTGCGTGTATTTACACACATCTCATATACATCAGACATAAAATTTCAAGTATCTGTTGTCGCTGTGTTAGTCTGTTCCGTGCACATGAGCTACTGCACAGATTCAAGTAGAGAAAGAATTACTCAGCTCAGCTGTGAGTTTTGTTTGTTTAATAAAAAATCCCATCCGAAAGTAACACATGGATGAATAAGTCCCGAGACTAACAATGGAAACAACTTTTTTTTTGCAAAATTTTTTTTTATTCATTAACACAATAACCTTTTAGGGTGATACAATGGTTCCAACGTTTTTTACCTTTTTTTATATATATAAAAAATAGGTATAGAATTCGCTCAAATTTTCCGAGGCCCGGAGGGCCGAATGTCATATACCAATCGATTCAGCTCGACGAACTGAGCAAATGTCTGTCTGTGTGTGTGTATGTGTGTGTGTCTGTATGTGTGTTGTCAACTAAGAGGTCGAGATCTCAGAGATGGCTAGACCGATTTTGATCAAACTAGTCGCAAATGAAAGGTCTCCCCGTCACCCAAAACGCTATTGAATGGTTTTGAGATAGGATGTTTACTTTTTGAGTTATACGGAGTTTTATGTCAAAAGTTTCAGTTTTTTGACAGTATCTGTCACAATTGACCTTGAAAACAGAATATGTTTTTAGACTTAGATTCCGCACGGTAATAGCTATCCAACAAGCCATAGTTTGTTAAAATCCGTCCATTTTTAATGGAGATATCAATATTTTTGTGTAAACGACTTTTCCCCTTATTCCAGCAGTAGAAGTTTTAAGCACTGTATGACAAAGAAATGCTTGGGAGCAACGGAAAACACGATTTTTATACTGTGACATACAATTGTTTCTAAGTGCCCAAAAGACTGTGTACAGCATCCTTTTTCATGACAATTTGCCTTGGACCGATTTTAGCACGGTTCGTTTTTGGCAACATAATCGTTCGAATATGGCATTTATAAACCAGATGATATCAGCATTTTCGAGTTGAAAGTAATTCCATAATTATATTGATTTAAACTACTTACAGCAATAAAAGCTGGAAGAACATGACACCCATATACCATACAACTCAGTTCGTCGAGATCAGCAAATGCGTGTGTGACAAATAATTTCACTCAATTTTTTCGGAGATGGCTAAACCGTTTTCTACAAACTCAGATTCATATGAAAACTAGTATACTTCCAAATTTCGATCCGACTTCTGATTTCGGAACCACAGGATGACATGTGAAACGAAATTAAAATAATGCAATTCATTTTTCTCGTAGATAGCTGAACCGATCTAAGATTCAAATGAAATCTAAGAATCATCTATGATACAAATGAGAGGTCTTAAAATCCTATAAAAATTAGTCAGATCCGATTTCTGGTTTAGGAGATACAGGGTGATTAGTATAAAAATGTCCATTTCACATAAATTAATCAAGTTTATCGGGTTTGCAAATTTGGATAGTCGATTACCAAATAAATTTATTTCAGTTTAAGCGGTATTCCTTTTTGGATTCGAAATGTACCCCCAAATTTCAATTCGCACTACAATTTCTCAAAGATGTCTACACACTCCTCAGGTGAATTTATCTGATTTCGGCTACACCGATCTTAGAACTCCGGATCCAGTTTCGAATCGTTTCTCAAAGTTTAATCATTTTTTCAAAAAGGCCAAATCGAACTTCAAAAACAAAAATTCAAATTAAAGGACTTAAGGTCCCATACAAAATTGGTGAATTTTATCCGATTCTGGAATTACAGATGATGAATTTTTAAAATTCATACCGATATAGAAGATGTAAATTGTTTGGTGTATTAATTTATGGCCATTCGAATCATTTTGGGTTATGCTAGTTCCTGAATACCAACTCTGGAAGTACCATAAATAATGACGAAAAACTCTAAAGTGGAACTTACTTCGACATCTCATGGAATGTTCAATCGAATGTCACACGTTAAGATTGAAATTCGATACGATTTGCAGATTCGAAATTACAGGGTAATGAGTGATTAAAATCTCAATTTGCCGTTTGAAACGACGATAATTAAAATAATGTCATGAGAACTAAAACACCTAAGAATATCCATGCAAAAAAACACATGCGGATTGATAAAAAAGGTATCATCTCACTGCTAGGTGGATTAATCACGTTTTTTTTTCTCGATAAACTGCTTTCTGAATCATCGACTCGTTGCTGTTTTTGTTCCATCGAAAGCAATCGCGGCACCCACTTGGAAAAAACCTTTTTCATGCTCAATTTTTCATGTCGGATAGTAAATACACTCATTTGTGTCGGTACGACCATGTTTAAACTCGGCGAACCACCGACAAATCGTTGCTTTTGATGGACAAGAGTCCGGATAACATTTTTCAATACATTGTTTCGCTTGCACGGTGTTTTTACCCATTAAAAACAATGTTTTATCAAAACACGAAACTCGGTTTTTTCCATTTTTTAAACAAACTACAAAACGACTTTACTCCAACCTCGATAACTCAGCTGTTTCTGGTCGACTTAAAATTTTGACTCGTTTCAAGCAAAGGTTAGTACTCTAGAAAGACGTGGTTACTGGTTTACTACGAGCGCCATCTCTGCTTTAGTCTCGGGACTTATTGATCCATGTGATATATTGTTATCTCATTGTATTGAAAAACACAAGCGAATCTCCATTCCCTTCTTTTGTTTTCACTTAAAACGAACTGTTACATCTGCTATCATACCACATAAGCAGTGCACTAGTCAATTTTGTCACGAGACGCCACTGCTAATGTTGCATACATTTGTTTCTAAGTACCCAAAAGACTGTGTACAGCATGATATTTTGCCTCGGACCGAGCTAAAGCTAAGCTAAAGCTAAGCTAAAGCTAAGCTAAAGCTAAGCTAAAGCTAAGCTAAAGCTAAGCTAAAGCTAAGCTAAAGCTAAGCTAAAGCTAAGCTAAAGCTAAGCTAAAGCTAAGCTAAAGCTAAGCTACAGCTAAGCTACAGCTAAGCTAAAGCTAAGCTAAAGCTAAGCTAAAGCTAAGCTAAAGCTAAGCTAAAGCTAAGCTAAAGCTAAGCTAAAGCTAAGCTAAAGCTAAGCTAAAGCTAAGCTAAAGCTAAGCTAAAGCTAAGCTAAAGCTAAGCTAAAGCTAAGCTAAAGCTAAGCTAAAGCTAAGCTAAAGCTAAGCTAAAGCTAAGCTAAAGCTAAGCTAAAGCTAAGCTAAAGCTAAGCTAAAGCTAAGCTAAAGCTAAGCTAAAGCTAAGCTAAAGCTAAGCTAAAGCTAAGCTAAAGCTAAGCTAAAGCTAAGCTAAAGCTAAGCTAAAGCTAAGCTAAAGCTAAGCTAAAGCTAAGCTAAAGCTAAGCTAAAGCTAAGCTAAAGCTAAGCTAAAGCTAAGCTAAAGCTAAGCTAAAGCTAAGCTAAAGCTAAGCTAAAGCTAAGCTAAAGCTAAGCTAAAGCTAAGCTAAAGCTAAGCTAAAGCTAAGCTAAAGCTAAGCTAAAGCTAAGCTAAAGCTAAGCTAAAGCTAAGCTAAAGCTAAGCTAAAGCTAAGCTAAAGCTAAGCTAAAGCTAAGCTAAAGCTAAGCTAAAGCTAAGCTAAAGCTAAGCTAAAGCTAAGCTAAAGCTAAGCTAAAGCTAAGCTAAAGCTAAGCTAAAGCTAAGCTAAAGCTAAGCTAAAGCTAAGCTAAAGCTAAGCTAAAGCTAAGCTAAAGCTAAGCTAAAGCTAAGCTAAAGCTAAGCTAAAGCTAAGCTAAAGCTAAGCTAAAGCTAAGCTAAAGCTAAGCTAAAGCTAAGCTAAAGCTAAGCTAAAGCTAAGCTAAAGCTAAGCTAAAGCTAAGCTAAAGCTAAGCTAAAGCTAAGCTAAAGCTAAGCTAAAGCTAAGCTAAAGCTAAGCTAAAGCTAAGCTAAAGCTAAGCTAAAGCTAAGCTAAAGCTAAGCTAAAGCTAAGCTAAAGCTAAGCTAAAGATAAGCTACAGCTAAGCTAAAGCTAAGCTAAAGCTAAGCTAAAGCTAAGCTAAAGCTAAGCTAAAGCTAAGCTAAAGCTAAGCTAAAGCTAAGCTAAAGATAAGCTAAAGCTAAGCTAAAGCTAAGCTAAAGCTAAGCTAAAGCTAAGCTAAAGCTAAGCTAAAGCTAAGCTAAAGCTAAGCTAAAGCTAAGCTAAAGCTAAGCTAAAGCTAAGCTAAAGCTAAGCTAAAGCTAAGCTAAAGCTAAGCTAAAGCTAAGCTAAAGCTAAGCTAAAGCTAAGCTAAAGCTAAGCTAAAGCTAAGCTAAAGCTAAGCTAAAGCTAAGCTAAAGCTAAGCTAAAGCTAAGCTAAAGCTAAGCTAAAGCTAAGCTAAAGCTAAGCTAAAGCTAAGCTAAAGCTAAGCTAAAGCTAAGCTAAAGCTAAGCTAAAGCTAAGCTAAAGCTAAGCTAAAGCTAAGCTAAAGCTAAGCTAAAGCTAAGCTAAAGCTAAGCTAAAGCTAAGCTAAAGCTAAGCTAAAGCTAAGCTAAAGCTAAGCTAAAGCTAAGCTAAAGCTAAGCTAAAGCTAAGCTAAAGCTAAGCTAAAGCTAAGCTAAAGCTAAGCTAAAGCTAAGCTAAAGCTAAGCTAAAGCTAAGCTAAAGCTAAGCTAAAGCTAAGCTAAAGCTAAGCTAAAGCTAAGCTAAAGCTAAGCTAAAGCTAAGCTAAAGCTAAGCTAAAGCTAAGCTAAAGCTAAGCTAAAGCTAAGCTAAAGCTAAGCTAAAGCTAAGCTAAAGCTAAGCTAAAGCTAAGCTAAAGCTAAGCTAAAGCTAAGCTAAAGCTACGCTAAAGCTACGCTAAAGCTAAGCTAAAGCTAAGCTAAAGCTAAGCTAAAGCTACGCTAAAGCTACGCTAAAGCTAAGCTAAAGCTAAGCTAAAGCTAAGCTAAAGCTAAGCTAAAGCTACGCTAAAGCTACGCTAAAGCTAAGCTAAAGCTAAGCTAAAGCTACGCTAAAGCTAAGCTAAAGCTAAGCTAAAGCTAAGCTAAAGCTAAGCTAAAGCTAAGCTAAAGCTAAGCTAAAGCTAAGCTAAAGCTAAGCTAAAGCTAAGCTAAAGCTAAGCTAAAGCTAAGCTAAAGCTAAGCTAAAGCTAAGCTAAAGCTAAGCTAAAGCTAAGCTAAAGCTAAGCTAAAGCTAAGCTAAAGCTAAGCTAAAGCTAAGCTAAAGCTAAGCTAAAGCTAAGCTAAAGCTAAGCTAAAGCTAAGCTAAAGCTAAGCTAAAGCTAAGCTAAAGCTAAGCTAAAGCTAAGCTAAGGCTAAGCTAAAGCTAAGCTAAAGCTAAGCTAAAGCTAAGCTAAAGCTAAGCTAAAGCTAAGCTAAAGCTAAGCTAAAGCTAAGCTAAAGCTAAGCTAAAGCTAAGCTAAAGCTAAGCTAAAGCTAAGCTAAAGCTAAGCTAAAGCTAAGCTAAAGCTAAGCTAAAGCTAAGCTAAAGCTAAGCTAAAGCTAAGCTAAAGCTAAGCTAAAGCTAAGCTAAAGCTAAGCTAAAGCTAAGCTAAAGCTAAGCTAAAGCTAAGCTAAAGCTAAGCTAAAGCTAAGCTAAAGCTAAGCTAAAGCTAAGCTAAAGCTAAGCTAAAGCTAAGCTAAAGCTAAGCTAAAGCTAAGCTAAAGCTAAGCTAAAGCTAAGCTAAAGCTAAGCTAAAGCTAAGCTAAAGCTAAGCTAAAGCTAAGCTAAAGCTAAGCTAAAGCTAAGCTAAAGCTAAGCTAAAGCTAAGCTAAAGCTAAGCTAAAGCTAAGCTAAAGCTAAGCTAAAGCTAAGCTAAAGCTAAGCTAAAGCTAAGCTAAAGCTAAGCTAAAGCTAAGCTAAAGCTAAGCTAAAGCTAAGCTAAAGCTAAGCTAAAGCTAAGCTAAAGCTAAGCTAAAGCTAAGCTAAAGCTAAGCTAAAGCTAAGCTAAAGCTAAGCTAAAGCTAAGCTAAAGCTAAGCTAAAGCTAAGCTAAAGCTAAGCTAAAGCTAAGCTAAAGCTAAGCTAAAGCTAAGCTAAAGCTAAGCTAAAGCTAAGCTAAAGCTAAGCTAAAGCTAAGCTAAAGCTAAGCTAAAGCTAAGCTAAAGCTAAGCTAAAGCTAAGCTAAAGCTAAGCTAAAGCTAAGCTAAAGCTAAGCTAAAGCTAAGCTAAAGCTAAGCTAAAGCTAAGCTAAAGCTAAGCTAAAGCTAAGCTAAAGCTAAGCTAAAGCTAAGCTAAAGCTAAGCTAAAGCTAAGCTAAAGCTAAGCTAAAGCTAAGCTAAAGCTAAGCTAAAGCTAAGCTAAAGCTAAGCTAAAGCTAAGCTAAAGCTAAGCTAAAGCTAAGCTAAAGCTAAGCTAAAGCTAAGCTAAAGCTAAGCTAAAGCTAAGCTAAAGCTAAGCTAAAGCTAAGCTAAAGCTAAGCTAAAGCTAAGCTAAAGCTAAGCTAAAGCTAAGCTAAAGCTAAGCTAAAGCTAAGCTAAAGCTAAGCTAAAGCTAAGCTAAAGCTAAGCTAAAGCTAAGCTAAAGCTAAGCTAAAGCTAAGCTAAAGTAAGCTAAAGCTAAGCTAAAGCTAAGCTAAAGCTAAGCTAAAGCTAAGCTAAAGCTAAGCTAAAGCTAAGCTAAAGCTAAGCTAAAGCTAAGCTAAAGCTAAGCTAAGCTAAGCTAAAGCTAAGCTAAAGCTAAACTGAAGCTAAGCCTAAGCTAAAGCTAAACTAAAGCAAAGGAGCAATTCCACGCAAAAACTTCCAAAAATGGCTAAATTCTGGCATGACCCTCTCTAATATGCATGAGACTTTACATGTATGATTCGTACAGCAAATTTTTCACTGGTCTAGAGATTTTTTTCACTCAAGACGAATTTTTGAAATAGACTCGTGTTCTTAACCACACTATTTTCAAACAGTTAATTTAGAGCTTTAGAAATTTAGAGCTTCTAAAAAAAATGAATGTTATAAAAAGTTGGAGAGATGAGAAATAAAAAAGTTTCCCGAGAAAATACTTTTTAACAATTTTCATAAAACGATGTTTTTATAGGAATAAATGTATCTGAGTAATGAAAGATTATTCTCCCTGCTTCGTTATATGAAAAAGCTCATAGGAAGCTACTTCCTAAAGTCATTTCCGAGATATATGGGGAAATAAATCGATACAATTGATATTTCATGAGAATACACCCTTTTGGTCAAATTAGTCCGGGTTCTCCATCGCCAAATTAATAAAATTTTTTAATAATAATCTCATGAAATTTTGACACCGAGACGATGCTAGCAGCTGTTTTCGAGATATTTTGAAAACAAAATCGAAGAAAAATCGCTGGTTTATAAAAATCACAGGTTCAACAATGGAGTAACTTCCATATTGAAAAAATAATGACTTTTAGGTATAAAAGTTTGATTGAACACTTTGCTTTCGGGCAGTGCGCAAATACTGTGAATACTACATTGCATATTTGTGACTCATGTTGATTATATTGATAGCGACCTGTGTCTGTTGAAAGCGCACAGCAATTATCTTCCAGCGACAAGCCAGATTATACGACAGCTTCGCCAGCAACATCGGGAAATAATTTAGAAGAAATACCGCTAGCCACATCGAGATATGATTTAGAAGAAATACCATTAGCAGCTTCACTCGTCTCAGCAACCTCCCAACACAGTGATCTAGCGGATGGTTTGAGGAATCAAAATGTTAAGGTATTTAATAAAGGTATTTCTGGAATTAATGTATCTCCTATAGCCAGTGTTGGTGATTGTCGAAAATTTGACAGAAACTGCTATATTGCTCTCTATATTGTATACAACATTTTCAATCCGGTAGAAGATGCTACAAGAACGCGAGTCTATCAATGCATGAACCGCGAGAGAATTTTTCAACATTTCTTCGCTCCACTTCATACTCTGAGTATTTTACGGCCCCTAAAAAAATTTACAGTCTGATAATCATTATCAGACTGTAAATTTTTTTATCGTTGCTGTGTGGAATTTCCCAAGAGAGAATCGCAAGTTGACAATTATCACAGGAGCATTCACAGACATTTTCATAGACACAACTTATACAAAGGTCATATGCACATATTCAGAATAAGCGGCAATAGTAAGATGATTGTATCGCAATTATCAACTGCCTGTATAGAATCGGATCGCGAAACGAGAATAAGCGACCGTTTGTTGCTTCAGAGAGGATCCCCACAGCAGCGTGCTAACCTTCGAATCGCAGAAATGTCATGGAGAGAAATTCGTTCTCGTACTGGTGTCTATTCTATGTTAAACGAGCCAAGCCGGGTTTTTGTTGTTGCGATGATATCCGCCTCTCTTTGATGGCACTGATTCGATCGTGTGAAGAGTTGCTGGTGAGCGTTCTTTGATACGATAAAAGCTATCCTTGTCTATAGCAGTTAGAAACCTCAGATCTGACAACTATCGTCAAGAAAAGTATTTTAAAATCGTTTAAGGCATCAGGAAACAACTATTAGACCATCCACCACAAAATGGATCTGAAGAATTTCAGATAGTGAAAGCTAAGGCAGTTCTGCAGTACTGCAATTCGTCAACGACGATGATATAAGTAAAACTATGCCAGGACAACGAGATTACGTTTCTGTCAGAATTAATAGTGGGTGTGAACCAGTTCAGAAACGGCTTTTACTTTCAAGACTTTTCAACGATTCGAAGAGGTCAGTAAACAACAAATTTCATTCAGTACATTTGTGGCGGTAAGACCAAACCATTGTAAACTTCTCAATACTTCAGGTTGTCATAATATATATTTTTGTACAATTCATGAAAATGTTGGCTTAATGTTTCACACCTCAATAAATATTCCTTTCAAATTGATTGTAAAGCACCTTTGGAAAAATCATTGTGTAATTCACCGGTAAGAACAAAGGATTGTTATCTCCGCGAATGCAAGAAATGCCCCACTTCTTTCATTCTTGAGGAAAGCTTTTTAGAGGAACTTGAGCAGAAAATCGTTACCAGTTTATAATTTGGTAGCATATTGAACAGAAAAACTAAGCTAAAGTTAAGCTGAAGCTAAAAAGAAAAGATTTTCTTTATGATTCTTCAGATGAATTCTTCGGCTAAAGAAAGATCATACGCACGTACTTTTATGACTTGATCCTGCAATAACACCTGGTTTGTTGTATTTGATGTTTTCATGCTCCACATAGGACATGTTTAGGTTTTCCATTTACAAATTCAATAGCATCCCACTGCTTGTAGAAATGAATGTAGATTACGCTTTTGGTTTTATTTAGTTGTGTCAAATGCACCTGTATCTAGTGATGTATTTTTTACTCGAATAATCAAAATAATCGATTAAAAGGCTAAAGTAATCGAGCGTTTGTAATCGATTAACGACAATGCCACTAACCGAGCTAATCGATTAATAGCAATCAATTAACCGAGATTTATATCAGCTAGGCTGTGAACCAATTTGCGGTTAATTTTAACTTTTGGTTGAAATCTGACAATTGAGTGGTTATTTTGATGTTGTCAAAATTAACTCTGTTCGAGAGCACGAATATTTTTGACAGACCGATGGTTATTTTCCGACACTGAAAAATATCAACCAAAAGTTAAATTTAAAAGTGAAATGGTTCACAGCCTTAGTAGATAACGTTTAGCCTTAGGGTGAAGCCAGAGAGGAAGCGACAAGCGACGCGATGCGAAAATTGACAGATCGCTCGGAGTCGCGCGGCAGAGCTCCGTCAACTCAAGTTCAGCAGAAAAATTACGAGTATGTCAGAGCGAACTCGATGCGTTGCGAAGCGACTACTGACCGATCGCATCGCTCTCACTCTGACATACCTGTCATTTTTCTGTTGAACTTGAATGGACGGAGCTCTTCCGCGCGAGCTGTCAAGATTCGCTTCGCTTCACGTCGCGTGTCGCTTTCTCTCTGGCTTCACCCTTAGGCTGCAGACATAGTGGGCGCGAGGAGCGAAACCAAGCTGGTGACTAACATTGGCAAATCAAAAGCGAGAATGATACTAGTAGTTAATCAAAAGGAGTCCAAGTGAGAAATCGGCTCAACTTTCACTCTGACAGGGTCCCTCTGTTTTGCTGTAAGTACGTTTCCTGCTTTGGTCAGCACCAAGCTCGGCTCAGCTTCTCGCGCTCACTCTGTCTGCAGCCTAAGTCTAAACGATGCTATGATGAGAGTTGCAGTTTCATCTGTCATAATTCAAGGATATACGAATTTGAATTTAAATAATGATTTTTGATCCATTCTGCCTACGGTTACAATGTTCATACATTTTTCCATCCGTTTGATCATATATATTATTGAACTTTCTAGACATTTCAAACACATTTTCTCATGTTTTTCTTACTGTTTGATACACTAATGGTAAAGATTTGATATTCAACAATAAAATGATGTTAAAAGATGTTATTCCAACACATTTTGGCTGTAGAATGGTAGATTCAATGAGACCAAGATTTTGCTTCTCGTCACTGCAATCAAATACTAATAGATTGCTCATACGAAAAAGTTTTTATTTTGCTTCTTGAGAGATTCGTATTAAATTTTCGAAATCTGTATTAAATCTGTATTCTGTATGCGTATGTAAAAATCTGTATAAATGGCATCTCTGTATTCAACAAAGATTTTCATTTGGCAGCTTTGATTCTGTTTAAAATAATTTGATCGATTAATTGCACTAATCGATTAATTAATAGTAATCGATTACACTAATCGACTCCTCTATTATTATTCGAATACCTAATAATCGATTAATACGAAAAATCAGACATCACTACCTGTATCAAATCTAAGTGTGTTTGCTCCTTTATCAAGGTTTTAAATTCTTGAAAAGAAAGTCGAAAACGAGCCAGTATGAAGGTAACAACGACGATATTTTTCCGTATTGGCGACGGTATCTTTCGTTTGTTTGGTTTGCTTATTTTGAAGTCGTCTTATTGGTTACACGTTGAATTGAAAGAGAAAAAGCTTTGTTTCTATTGTCGCGGCCTAAGTTTTGTTTATCGACTGTGTCGGACGAGGTATGGATGCGAACCGTATATCGTTTTTTTTGTCCTGATTGTAAAAAGATTATGACTGTATCGAACGAAAAACGATAGCGAACTGAAGAAAAATCTTAAAATCGAGCTATTCGATCTATGAAAATTAATCATTTGCTTCACTTTTGTCGAGTTGTTAAAAAAACTGTACAACACATTACTGTTTTGAGTCTTGTTACTAAAATCGAAATGGATGAAACAGACACAAAAAATCCCAAAGTTAATACTACTTTGCTTGGCTAATCCTTGATGCTACCTGTGATCTAAAAAACTTACACTGGTAGAGTATTAAACTTTAAAATTTATTCCCGACCCAGTTGGTGACTTCCAAAAAATTTCCGAAGACCCATCTACGCTGCCAACCGGTTCCTACCCTTTGCTGCACGAACGGTAAGTAAGACAAGCACTTAGACACCCGTCGGAATGAGCGACCTGCTGTTTGTGCTGTCAGACTGTAACCGCACACATTTTATCCTAAACCACCTCCGGAGTTTGTCGGGCCCCTCAAATATGTACATATTTACAAGTGCGGTGGCTATTGGAATAAAAAGGTGTTAGAGAACCGCATCCAGCGTCGGTACCGGAGTTGGGGAAAAACATCATCATCATCATCATCGTCGTCATCGTCGTCGTCGTCGTTTGTACAACGATAAACCCAACATTCTAACCGAGCGATTCATTTCTGGCAGCTGCAGCTGTAACGAATTGGGAACTGGGCTACAACTACTATTCTCGGATCCCTTCTTGTACGGTTGTGAATAACATACCGTGGCTATTTGCAATTTTCATAAATTGCTCATCCAAGCAAACTACTTCGTGGGTTCTTGGGAAGACGAGACGAGACGAGACGAGATAGGGGACTAAGGGGAATTGAAGTCCTGGGAGAGTCTCAACAACAATAACACCACCCGACGGTTTGAGCTGTTCCAGTAAACCTTACCGAACAGAGCAGAGCAGAACAGAGCAGAGTATGTTACTGTGTCAAATGCCTACGGGCGGCATCGGTGGAAGGACTAGCGGAGGCCGCCGTGCTGCGGTGGGGGGAGGTTTAAACAACTTGGGAAACCACCTGCTGTGAGGTGCCCAGGTTGCTGCGGTTCGAACGATTCAGAATATGTACTGAACTGGTCGTCCTGAAAGACGCTGCTATATCGGAAAACCGGAAGGATTGATGTTTCGTAAGGACGCAATTGTCGCATTTGGGAGAGGCATTCCGTTTCCAAACCATACAACCGGAAGCGGATGAACGATGGCACGTGGTAGTAGGAAGCATAGCTCGGTAACCAGCCCGAATGATGAATTCGACTACGGCAGGTGCAAATTTCTTTGGGAATACGGGAAATTCTATGCGGGTATTGAAATGAAATATGATGTATACCGATCAACATTTTTCAATTTCAATGCAATTTTCGTTCAATTATAATGATTGGTGATGAATTTTTCACAATTCTAAATGAGCACAATCAATCCTACAGAACTGATGCCTCCGGAAAGCATGGACACGGACTCAAGCACAATGCGCTAACAAGTTCTTTGATGTACAGAAGAGAGCAAAAAAAAACCTCCACGAAGGCAATAGTCCTTATTGAACCCATTCAAAGTAAGTCGTTCTATTTGCACGCTTTAATCATGACTCAAAGCACCAAACAGCAACACAATTGAAAGTACGGTCTCAGCTAGGGGGGAGGAGGGTTTAGGCTCTACTGCCTTGGGAGGGAGGGAGTTGGATCTTTCGTTCGCCGTTGTTTGTTTCCCATTGACTGCGCAAGATTCGATCACCATTAGCGTCGCGTGTATTTCACATGCAAACAACCTTGCTGCGAACGAATCGTGCCATTGCCTTCGACTGGAACGAACAGTAATGGCCTAGGAATTCGTCCCTCGTCCCAGAGCCATTCCCGGGGATCCGTGATAGTACACATTCTACAGTTTCCCAGCGTTCCGATGAGAAAAACAACTTACATACAAGTATCGACATTTCGTGCTTTCGTTTGTTGGGGCGATACTGGCAGAAAAGGATATACCCATACTCGACCGGTGGGTGGAATCTGGGTGGTCGACCCATACGTTTGCAAATTTATTCCTATTTAGTGCTGCTCGGTACAACTCATACGTTGCTGCTGCTACTGCTACTGTTTGTACATCGGTACGTGTTGTACACGTGGAAAAAAAAAAGAACAAACCTTTCTTGTGCTGTTACAGCCTGACCGCGGAATGTGGGTGGTGGAAGGTGCCAACGGAACGGGGCCTTGGAAGTAGCTTTGGTATTCTGCTCGATTGAGCTGCCGTTTTCCATTGTGCTTTTTTTTTGCAGATTTATGCATGGTGCAGACATATATGGGACCGTTTGTAATATTTTCAATTTTCTCCGGAGCGAAATCTTTCGAATGGTTTTCCAATGATAACTTAGTCACGGTGATGCCGTCGAATGTGATGAATCAATTTGGCGAGAGTGCTGAGTGTTTTTTTGGTTTGAAGCCAAAGTATTGATACGGATTTAAGTACTTTCAAACGATACTAGGCTGAGTCGAATTTTTCTGCCTAAAAAACTAGCTCTGAAAAAATATACCATATTTTTTAAATAAATACGTTTATTTCTTATGGCAGTTTACATACTCTTATTTTTTGCCTTTCTTATATAGAAAGGTTATGCAATCACTGTGAACACCGCTTTTTGAAGAGAGGCCCGGAGGGCCGAGTGTCATATACCATTCGACTCAGTTCGTCGAGATCACAAAATGACTGTGTGTGTGACAAATAATGTCACTCAATTTTCTCAGAGATGGCTGAGCCGATTTTCACAAAAGGCCGATTTCAAATGAAAGGTCTTGAGGTTCCCTACAAAGTTCCTGAGTTTCATATGGATCGGACTTCCGGTTCCGGAATTACAGGGTGATATGCACCAAAAAAACTACAAGGATCAGCCCCATGGGGTTGTTCGAGCCATTGATGTGGAACAAGGCAACCACAATTTCTAATGATCTACAATAAAAAAAGTTCAATCAATCCAAACCAACACCATCACATCATTTGAAGACAAACGCGAGAAAAGGTTTTAAGTGCAAATGACAGTTTCTCTTTGTTTACTTTCTCTTTCGAGTATTACGGTCCAATCAGCAATCTTCCCATCTAACTCTTCACATAGGATTATAGCAAAAACCATAAACTTTCGATATGCACTGTAGAATTTGTTGGAAATTACTGGAATTTGCCGTAATAATTCAAGGAGAAAGTAAACCAAGAGAAACTGTCACTTGCACTTGGGACCTTTTCTAATGTTCATCGAGATTTGTCTTGATTTGCATTTGTTTTATAACCGACGAAATTGCACCATTATCCCAAATGTATGCAATTATACCTTTGTACATACTTGCGATTTCGATAATTAAGCTTGTTTTCGCCAAGCTTGTGTTCAAGTTTTTTATGCAAGCTGTTTTTTTAGCGTTAAGTTTCTATACCATTGAGGTTTCTATGCCCGGTGAAAAATGAATGGCGGCCCTTCTGAAAAATGGGTGGCCAACACGTTTCCTGATGAAAACAAAACAATATGTAAAAGCGATTCACACGCAGCATCAAGCGACTATCGCCTGCATGGAACGATTACGGAACAACAACATTAATTGTAAGCAATTCATATGAAAGGACACTAGGTCAAGTTCACGGAAAATTTTAACGTCGGATACGTGAGCAATATTCGGCTAAAAAAATTAATAAAAATAATCTGGACGTCGATGGAAGTTGATTGCTCGTCTGAATCGTGTTTAATGCATGCGTGTCCTGATGAAAACAAACCAATCTAATTTGCATTTGTGATTGTAAGTGAGCTGTCAGAGAGCCTAATTCTGCGATTTCGGTTGAAACGATTAACTATTTCGCATTATCAATCGAGTTCATCTAATATAAATTAGAAATTAATCTTAAGCACTCAAAATTTATCCAGGGTAGTTGACAATTTCTCATGGGGAAACGATTTAACATGGAATTCCGAGCTTGCATGACACAAGATCAGAGAATACCAATTAGGGGCTGAGGTCAGTGTGTTTTAGGACGTTTTAAAGGTCTATTTTCACGCTTCAAATCTGATTTTCTCAGAAACGGTGACGAATATCAAAAAACCCAACTGACAATCTCTTAGTTTAGATTAGATTAGTTTAGATTATTCCGTGAAAATTTCAGAATGATTGTTTGACTTTAGCGGTCGGGAAAGTCTTTTTTTCTGAAGGAAGAATTGCATAACTGAAAACGGCAACTTTCAACTTGTTCATTGAATATCTCGCCATGAAAAGTATGGATCAAAAATCTATCCTGACAATGTCTAGATAATTTAATTTAGATGCGATTAGTGCATAAAAACATAAATGTTGTCGCAATAAAAATTAAGTAAATGTTATTTTTGTAATGGTAAGTCCATTTCTATGGCGGCACCATTTTTTCTGATCTTGTAACGTAACGTAACGAAACATGAGAGAGAAATAAAATCGGCTCAGCAAGGCTGCCAAACAAACGGTAGCTTTATTGGATTTTATTTGATGTAGTCAAACTTGTAACCGAAAACATCAAAACTTTCTTGGCCACCCGGTCACATCGAGAGTCATTTTACACATTTACGAGAGAGCATGGAGAGAAATGTAATACGCACAGCGAGCAACACGGTTTCACGCTAACAACTGGCCTCAGCCCTTAAAGCTTCAAATCGTTTTATGACACGTTTTTGTCTTGCACTCTAGCAACAACCTACCTCTAGTATGCTACGAGTAGGATTGAAACGTTAGCTTTAATTTCGCTTCTATTTATAGATTCGCGTGCTTCCAACAGCTTCGCTTTTGCATCGATTGACCAATCAGAGCGATGCTCTCTCTTTGATACATCGCTTACTCCTTCAAAACCGTCGTCTATGGCAGGGAAATCCGGTATGCCAAAGATTTTTAGCAGTCAAATAGGACACTGCTTGCTACTAATCGAAATTTCAATCAAATATAATTGAAAATACGTGGCTTGATGCATTCAAATCGAAGCGTAGAAATATTTCCTATCAAATGATGAAATAATATTAATAATTGATACAAAATAGACTGAGCTGTAAGTGTTTAAAACCTGACCACATTTCTACGTGTAGTTTTTCTTGAGTTTCTTATTTGCACCACTATATAGAAAATAAAGATGTGTTCCACATCAAAATAGTCACACACGTTTCTCAAAGATGGCAGAACCGATTTTCACAAATTTAGATTTACATGAAAGGTCTTTTAGCCTTATACAATTTTCCTGAGTTTTATTTGGATCCCACTTCCGGTTCCGGAATTGCAAGGAAATATGTGAAAATTATGAAAAAATATGCAATCAATTTTCTCTGAAATTTCTTGACCAATTTTCCACAAACCAAGAAGCAAATGAAAGGTCTTGAAATTCTTTAAAAAGCCCCCGAAAAGTTGATCTGGATCCGACTTCCGGTTCCAGTATTTCAGTGCGATTGGTAAAAATTTTCAATTTCATGAGTAGTTTTTCACAAACGATGGCGAAATGAGGTGCACATTATTATAAAACTTACTGCTAAATTGATCTAGTTGACGGACGTTATTAGTTAGTGATTATATAAAACTACTTTGGGACTACAAGTCCCCGGTTTCCGCTTCCGAAAGCACCGGTAATAGTGAAGAAAATCTTCAAAAAACGGAACTCCCGTCGATTTCTCAGCAACGGTTAAGGCGTTTTTCACGATTTATGATTCAAATTAAAGCTCTCATTGTTTTTAAATATACGGTGCAATTTCATCCTGATCCGACTTCCGGCTCCGAAATTATAGGGCGATGAGTGTCAAAACATTCAAATTCAAAATGATGATTCAGGGGAACGGGTATAGCGTGATGGGTAAGTCGATGCCCTTTCACGCTGCCCACCTGGGTTCGATTCCCAACCCCGCACATAGGGTTAGAAATCTTTTCTGTCCCGAAGAGATGAATGACAACAATGTTAAAACCTCTATAATCGAAAAAAATGACGATGCAAAACTGGCACGCGACGGTACGTGCGGCTTTGCTCCATCCACAGCGGCTTTGTTCAATTTCGTAAAGCGTGCAGGGTTGCACATTAAAATTTATTTTTTTCAGGTGAAAAATATGTAAATTTCTAATCCTTTCATTCAATTTGTACTTACTTGTTAATGTTATTACAAGATCATGATAAAGATGCTTTTCAATAAAAGTGCACTTATTGCCTTTCTCATAAAGAAAGTTTATAATCACTTGAAAAATTGACCAGTGGAAATTGACCCGAAAGGCTAATTGTTCTATATAATTCGACACAGCTCATCGAGCCGAGCAATTTATGTGGGTGTGTGTCAAATAATGTCACTCATAAAAAAATCTCGTAGTCCTGTAGGTTTCGATTGAATTTCACACCGTCATTTAGAGCGACGAAGGGTAAAATTCTTCTAGATTTGGCTTAAAACTGATTCAATTTGTAGGCTATATTAGTTACTTACTAAACGAACCGACTTCGGCTATACTGGCTCCAAGATCCTCGTTCCAGAAGTACTAGAAGTAGTAGTCAAAAAGTTTAAAACGAGACTCACTCAATTTTCACAGAGATCATTTGATCGATTTCCACAAACGGGCTCAAATAAAAGTTCCTACAGTCTTATAGATTGCTGTTTAATTTCATCCGGGTCCGATTTCCGGTTCCAGAACTATAGGGTAAAATGTGTTTAATCGTTTAGTGCGACGATGCAAAATAAAGAAAAATTCTTATCAACTTGACACAACTGTTTACAATTTGAAAAGGTTATGTTAGTTTATACCCAAAGACAGTTTCTTATTTTATTCAAGATTGGAAAAAAATTTTCTTCACAAAATCTTCTGGTGATATTTCGAAAATATTAGTAATATGAGAAAGGCATCATTACACCACTAGGTGGTTTGAAGCCGGTTTTTTAAATATCATATTAGGTATTTCGTCACTTATTATTAAATCTGCTCAAGAATATTATTTGAACCAAACGATTAATTGCTATAAATTTCAAAATAAGCTGTTATTTTTATACATTTCGTTGATAATTTCAAAACTATTGTTAAATTGTCTTTATGAAATGATAAAGAATTTGTCATGTAAGCAAGAATGTCGCGAACTGGGACATTGGATAGTCTACCTCTGGTATGCAAGGAATTTATTAGTTGAGATCTGACATCACGATACTCCACGCATGTCCAAATGACATGATCAATAACGCGATAACCTTCGCCACAAGAACGATGATTAGTCTCGGAAAGTCCAATTCGAAGGAGATGTGCATCTAACGTGTAGTGATTGGACATGAGTCTGGACATCACACGAATGAAATCCCTACTCACATCCAGTCCCCTGAACCATGTCCGTTGTCGATATTTTAGGGATAATTGAGTATATCCACCGACCCAGATCATCTTTATTACAAGAAGCTTGTCAAATCACTAACTAATAAGGTGTTCTTTGGCAAGAAGCGCTTCTTTGAAAGCAATCGGTCGCTCATAAATTGGTCGTTTGGTTAAAATGTCGGCTCTTTCATTGCCTGGAATGGAGAAATGAGCATATATACCTTTATAAAAAAATCTTTCCTAATCCACCTAGCAGTAAGATGATGACTTTTTTATCAATCCGAATGACTTTTTCATCAATGATATTTACACTAATCATCCTGCATCCAAAAAGTTTTCGTGGGATCTTAAGATCTTTCATTTGAATTTTAAATGGAGGAAATCGGTTCAGTCATCTACGTGAAAAATGAGCGACGTTATTTTAATTTCGTTACACATATTATCCTGTAGTTTAGGAAACAGAAATCGAATCCAAATGAAATTCAGAAATGTAGTATGGGAGCATAGGACTTTTCACATAAATCTAAGTTTGTTTGTAGCCATATCCGAGAAAATTGAGTGAAGTTATTTGTCGCATACATTTGCTGATCTCGTCGAACTGATTCGAATGATATATGGGTGTAAAAAGTTACGTTCTTCCAGCATTTGTTGCTGTAAGCAGTTTAAATCAATTTAAATATGAATCGTTCTGGGTTATGCTGGTTCCTGAATACCAATTCTGGAAGTACCGTAAATAACAGGTACAATCTCACTGCTAGGTGCTAGGATTAAGCACGTTGTTGCCTTTCTCATATAGAAATCACTGTGGAAACCAACTTTTAACCGAGGCTCGGAGGGCTGAGTGTCATACCATTCGACTCAGCTCGACGAACACAGCAAATGTCTGTGTGTGTGTGCGTGCGTGTGTGTGCGTGCGTGTGTGTGTGTGTGTGTGTAACAAAAATGCACTCGATTTTCTCGGATGGCTGGATCAATTTTCACAAACTTAGATTCAAATGAAAGGTCTCTTGAATTTTATCCGGATCGGACTTCCGGTTCGGGAGTTATGCGGCAAAATGTGAAAAAAATAAGAAAAAGTGCACTCTATTTTCTCAGAGACCACTTATCCGATTTTCTTCAACTAAGATTTAAATTAAAGGCCTTGTAGTCGCATAGGTTGCTATTGAATTTCATCTGGATTCGACTTCCGATTCGGGAGTTTTGAGGTAAAATGTGCAAAATGAACTAAAAACGTCCAATCGATTTTCTCAGAAAAATAGACATTAGATTAAAATATTATGAATCCAATTATTACTATGGCAAATGTCATTATGCCAAATGACCATTATCCCAAATGGCCATTATGCCAAATAACTGTTATGCCAAATAACCATTATGCCAAACAGCGTTATGTCAAACGGTATTATGCCAAATGACCTTATGCCAAACGGGCCGCCCCCTTTCCATACAGTTTATCGGAAAAACAAGCTATACACAGATAAAAATATTTTGTGAATTTACATTTATTTTCATGCACATATTTGGAGCAGGTAATTAAATGTAAAGTTACATTACCAAACTAAGCGGTTTGTAGATATACAGTATGTTCAATGAAAAACTAAATTAATCTCAATGTAATTTTACATCAATCATGGTTTTAAATCAGATTTTCGTTTCAACTGATGTCTATTTCATAGTACTGTCGATTTACATGTCGCGTAGGTTTCAACAGAAATATTTGCAATGTTTTAGTATAAAATTAGTTTGACGTTTGACTGGATTTTCCAATATCTGCAAAAAAGTACGCAAAGAATATGAATTTTACAGGTGACATAATTTGATACAATTCATAACTACCTAACTTGTCAAATGACGCAATAGTCCATTCGTACAAAATTTTACTGGCTTCGAGTGTAATTTTCACTTGGCTACCAAGTTTCGCTGTATGGATTTATATGTATCAATTATTCTTCAACCAGATATATGTTTCAGTGGCTCAGTCGATTAAATGTCGTGCTTTGTGATCAAATGTTTCTCGGTTCAAGTCGTGTTTTTATCAATCTTTCGTATTTTATTGATTTTAATTTCAATCCATGCAATTTTCAAATTACACAATTTTACATGTGTTTGAATTTAAATTTGTGTGAGATACAATGCTTCATACTAGGCGTAATAAACAAATCACTGCTTAGAGAACACAGTGTTTTACGTCGTTGTTCAAAACCACAATATTTTAATAGTTACTAGGCGAACGACCAAAAGGATAAAACCGGGTATAAATAAACGATATCAATAATAAAACAACCAAATAGTTCAAGATCCGAGAGCTTTTGTGTATTTCTAAGCTAAATTGAGAGAGCTAATCTTGAATATAATGGAATTATCTATGAATTTGTAGGCATACTGGATGTTCATATGCTAAAGACTCTCCCAGAAAGTATGGACGAACCAAAAACCGCTGCCATTTCGCTGCCTAACCACTTGTGCAGTTGTTTATTCGTTTTCATTAGTTTGTTTCGAAATGCGTGGACTTTCAGCAGAACAACGTCGAAAAATAGTGTACAAATGGTGCACAGAACGCGGACTGTCACTGAGAAAGATAGCAAAAATGGAAGCAAAGCAAAGCAACGTCTTGGCATTACATTCTTTTTGTGGAATTTGACCTTTCTGTTTGAACAGACAGAGCAATAATGGAGGGAGTAAGTGAAACAGCCGTGCGAAATGCAATCAAGAAGTTCGGTGAGGATAACACCTTTGAGGATAAACCGAAAACGGGTCGAAAAAAAGGTCCTGCTAATCCTCAGTTGGATAAACGTATACTGAAGGCGTTCGAGCGAATGAAGGAGGTTTTAGTTCGGGATGTGGCCAAAAAAGTGAACACTTCGAAGTCAAATGTTCTTCGTGCTAAAAAACGTTCGAATCTTCGAACGTATAGGAATCAGAAACAATCAAAACGTAGTCGATCAGACCGAGGGTTCGAAAGCTGTACAATACGATTCTCGATTACAAATCCTTGCCGGGACCACAATATTATACGGTGCAAGAAGGGCAAGTGTTAAACCAGACCGAGACATCGATTGAAGTCGAAAATTTGGTAAGAAAGTTATGGTCTGGCAAGCAATTTGTAGCTGCGGAAAAAATTGGAAACCCTTCATCACCACTGCTTCAATGAACAGCGAGATATACATCAAGGAATGTTTACAAAAACGACTTCTACCCATGATTCGAAGTCACAAGGATCCTGTTGTTTTCTGGCCAGATCTTGCTTCTTGCCACTACTCGAAATCAACGGGAGAATGGTATACTACAAAAATGTCACTTTCGTCCCAAAAGACATGAAACATCACCAAATTGCCAACAACTTCCACCAATTGAGGAATTTTGGGCATTAACGAAGGCACATCTTAGGAAACATGTCTCGGCAGCCGAAACCGTCCAACAGTTCGAAAAAAAAATTGGAAAAAAGTGTCAAAACTTGTCACCAAGAAGTCTGTACGGAATTTAATGAGGAACGTTCGCAAGAAGGTGTGCCAGCTAGTCTACAATGGCTAAGTAGCAAATGTTGAGAATAATGTTCTGTTGTTGTCGTCTAATATTATCAGTGTATCGAATAAAATTTGAATATCTAACACTTGTGAATTATTTACAGCGAAATCGAAGTGCGTCCATACTTTCTGGGACAGTATTTACGTGCAAAGCAATCGTTGCAGCTATTGCCTCCGCAATTTACCTCGGATTCTCGTTAGAATCAATTACGCAAGACAAACTACCGCAACAACAAGAATGAGTTAGAAGAGATTTCAGGAACGATTACTCCCTACGGTAAATTGTTACCTTTTGGTAAGTTCACACCACGCATATTCGGTGAAAAATTCTTTGGTTACGATTCGGCAAATCTCTTCGGAGCGGAGTTTTTTTTCTGTTTGGCATCAATTTCGACACCAGGATTTATGGCTAACAATTTCAACTGTCGACTATGGCTGGGCGGGTCTAACTTATGTATGCATAAATGGTGTACGTATGCTGAACCGGAATAATATTGGCATGTTTCTTAGATTTATGAGCAAACTGCTACTACGCCGTAGTCGAATGTCCTTTGACCATTGAAACAATTTGCTCAATTGTTTTTCATCGTTTCGTAAACGATTTATATCACGAACCACCACACACCCTCATATACCTTTGCTTTCCGAAGAGTACACATCTGGTACTCAAACTGCTCAACTGTCAATCATCGATCGAGCGCAACAAAGAGATGTTGAATGGATTACGGTTCCGTTCGCCGTAGTAATCCTTGCCGCCCATACGTGCCAGGGAGCAAGGCTAGTATCGGTTGTGGCTTGGAATCGATTTCAGTGGGCGATTTTTTTCTATCAACCATCAACCGAGCAGCACAAATAAAATCAAATACAAGCGATGGAGTTGTTGAAGTCCCATTACAATGCAATGTAATAAAAAAAGAGGAGAAAAAGTTCAACTCACCTTCCCGCCGTTTCCGCATTTCATCTTCATCTTCGACCCATCACGAAAGTCTTCCGTCAGTATTTTCACCGCGTACAGTAGCTCCTTGGAGATTTTGTACAGTTTCTTCTGTTCTAAAATAAAAGAATTGCAAGAGAACGTAACTAAGTTTGTTGCACGTGAACGAAGGATGGGTGATGGAACTACACACAAAGTTTTCTGGTTGCAGAGGGACCGCCGTGGAAAGCTCGAATGCGCTCTCTCGGTTTTGAGGTCATAGCAAATTTTGATTAGAAGCACGGACATTTACCCTACCTCAGTACCTATCGTCAGCCTCAAGGAACAGCGTCGAGTAGAAGGAGGGTAATAAAGGAAAAGTTAAATACATTACGTTTAATGCCATTTTCTATATGAACGTGCGAGAGCTGACGACCCGGAAAGCTAACGATCGTTACGGAAGAAGTAAAAAAAAAACATTTTCTCAACGAACCTTGCTTCCTACCGCCCCTCAAGGAAGATACTCACAGGAGGTTATGTGGCAGCTGAAGTCGTTTCGAATTGTATTAAAAAAAAACAACACACTTAAGTGACATTTTAATGTAAAATGTTTAGAAGAGATTACCTATAGCCTCTTGGGGCCTTCCGAGAGCTTGTTTGCGATGTGATAAGTCTCAATATCCGAAGATTTGGGTATAAATTTCAGCGTGTCTCGGAGGAAAAATCTTGAATCGATTCAGGTAATTTGCTCCTTTCTCTGCTTTCAGACATGATGCTTTCCTATTTTCTTTCCATACTTGCATATCTATCCCATATGGAAAATCGGCATGTTGAGAAAAAGACGATCGAAATTTTATTTCCGTATTTTTTTATTCATTGTGCTACCTAATGCCAAATCATGGTATTATTACATGAAATATTGTTAGTGCACCTTTGCTATTCCAATATTGCAACAAATGAAATAATTGAAATTTGCACTGAATGGGACTGATATGAGTTGATACTTTTTTCACATTTTACTGGACAAACCCTCAACTTCTATTGCAATTTCTGAGAATATATTGAGGATAGATTTCATTCCTCAAGCTACCTCAAAATTGGTGAAAATCGATATGGGACTGATATGCGAGTATGGGCAGTATTGGTCAAACAAATCTTTCGCCGCTATAACAGCAGTGCACAGTGGTTTGAATCGACAAAAACGTGAACTTAATTCTCTAACTGCTAAACCGTTGATTCGATATGCATAGTTCCTTTGGAGAACTCGTTCACAAAAATATACCTCGTGATTTGATCACAATAAAAAATGTGCAAAGCCTACTACGATAAAAAGTTCATTTCATCAACTTTTTTCCCTTAAGAGATAGAAAAACGATGTCTTTTACAAAGTTTTAGAACTTCTAACGAGAAAATACTTTACCGAAGAAGCTATAGGTCTAACGCAAATAGTTTCGTATATATGGAGCATTTTCGTTTGAAACCACTTAAAATAAATTTTTTGTACACAACTTTTTTCGCAATTATTTTCAGTGTCTACTATGTTCGAGACAATCACTGAAAATGTAAAATCACACATTTTTGTTGAATACTGTGCACGGTTTAGCCTTTTCCTTTAAAAGATATTTAACGTTTAAACTTTTATATACTCTAACTTTAACTACTAATAGGAAGCAGGGTCGCAGACAAAAAGGCACATACATATACTTTTTGGAAAGCTTAAATCAAGTAATATAAAGATACGAAGTGAGTAATGTGGCCTTTTTAAATTGTGTAAATAAGACAACGAAATAAAGAGTGCTTTTTTTTACAATTTTCTTAGTAAAAACGTACATTAATAAAATTGTTTATCTTCATATCACGCAAGATTGTTTATCTTCATAACTTTTGCAAGAAATTGCAGTCGAGGTATAAAAAAAGAGCATTAGTTTTAACAGTGCACAGTATTCAACAAAAAAGTGTAATTTTACATTTTTAGTAATTGTCTCGAACACAGTAGACACTGAAAATAATTGCGAAAAAAGTTGTGTACAAAAAATCGATTTTAAGTGGTTTCAAACGAAAATGCTCCATATATACGAAACTATATGCGTTAGATCTATAGCTTCTTCGGCAAAGTATTTTCTCGTTAGAAGCTCTAAAACTTTAAAGAAAACATCGTTTTTCTATCTCTTGAGGGAAAAAAGCTTGAAATGAACTTTTATCGTAGTAGGCTTTGCACATTTTTTATTGTGATCAAATCACGAGGTATATTTTTGTGAATGAGTTCTCCACAGGAACTATATGTTATGTATTGAATCAACGGTTTAGCAGCTAGAGAACTAAGTTCATGTTTTTGTCGATTCAAACCACTGTGCAGTGTTGAACAATTTTCGGCCATTTGCGGTGTTATTTTTTTTTAGAACCGAAGCATAGATAATGTACCCGATTTTATCACAATTCGTTGATATAAAATCGGGTTATCGACAAAATAATATGCCGACTATTCTAGTGAGATGACCTTTGGTACAATATCCCTAGCAAAGTAACTTCCCGAAAACGTGGTCCACAAAGAAAAATCCGTAGCCGACCCGAACCCGAACTGATTCTTTTCTTCCCAACCCGAAATCGATACGCACCCGATAAATCTTCTCCAGTACTTGATCGCAACCCGACAAAACTATCATTTCTAAGCCCAAATCTGTCCCGAATCCGTCTAGTTCGTTTTCGATTTTGAAAAGCCGAGACATCGACCGTCTTTAAATGCAAGTTTTTGAAATCTGAACCCGTACCCGAAAAAAATTGATTTTTATTATCCCGACCACGACCCGCGTCGAGTTTCGGGAGAAATATAATTACGGTAACGGGTCCCTATTTGATCTCATTTGTAAAAATCTGATTTAGTTACTAAAATCACTATTTCATATTTCTGCTTAATTCGGCTTGCTCCATATTGAGAATTGATTCAAATTTGTTGGAAATGAACCTGATATTGAAAAAACAGCTAAAAACACCTCTGATATGTCCAACATTCATCCTATTAATTAGCGATTGCAACAGCAATCAAAACAAAATATTGCACTATTACACTCTCCGGTTCAAAATGTCGGAATTCTTCTTAAAAGGGTCTAATACCAAATGTGAGACAACACATGATATTTTTAGTTTGGAGACAATTCGACTTTAAAAATTGTTGGCTCGAGTTTCGTTTTCTTTCGTTTTACATTTACAATTTTACTGTGAGGTTAACTTTTATTGGCCCCTTTAAAAATATGACAATATCCGATGCATAGCCGATGAAACGGATGAAACACACACATTTAACACCGTTATGTTGACATCACCCATCTGACACCGGTATGTGAGCACCAGCCATTTGAAAGTATACCGATAACATTGAGCCCCTCGCGTTTCGAGCCCCAAACACTGCGATGTTTTGATACCCACTCATCGCGGCTCTCAAATTGTGAAAATTATCTCCACTTGATGTCCCCGAACACTGTCTGCTGTATTTTAGGTAAACCGACAAGTTATTGTAAGAGAGTCGACCCAAAATTCACTAATTTTCGTGCACTAAACAAGGTAAATGCTTAAAACAAAAGTATTACTGTTTGTTTGTTTACGTTGCAATCAGCTGATTTTGAAGTTCCGATTTTGATGTCATCAAGATGGCGTCGTTACAGGAGGCCGGTTCACATATATCGGAATGAAACCAGTGTTACTAGATTTGGCATAATGGTTATTTCATTAGTATTTAACACGAACTTCCTAGTAATATTCGAAGACGAAACAGTTTTATTGAAATATTAAATTCAATAATATAAATAAACTAATGTCACGGATGCTAAAAAAATGCTTGTTGATGGTAATTTAGAGAAGAAAATTTGATGAATTTGATGATGATGAAAGCTTGGCAGCCTTGCGATACGAAATATAATGAAGAAGCAAGACACTTTGCAAGCGTATTAGTAATATCAACAATGTGTGCGTAAAAACAAATTCCTACGCTTCTTTTCCTGATTTTAATCAATAAATCTTCCATATGGTTGTGAAATAAACAAATCAGTTCGTTCTGCTCGAGAAAAATTATTTCTTTTTTAATTTACTTCCACGAACACATTTGATTAGCAACGAATATATGCATTTTTTCTTGCAGATTTTTTTTGCGAAATAAAGTTCTACGTATCTTCTTTTAGTAATCCCGCAAATAGGCACCTGGATATGGCAATGGATATGGAAGGTTATCGTAAAACTGTTTGTTTCTTCGAAAAACTGCTTCTTATATAGAAAAGAGTTAGTTTTGTTCTAAGACAAGACCTGACAACTGGGGGGGCTGCTTTTGTTCCAAAAATGGACCAGTTTCTGATTGGCTGATTTTGATGTTGCTTCCCGCACAATGTGAAAAGAAAAAACTTTTGCAGGGTACGCGAGCAATGATGCCAAGTATAAAGAAAATTAGAAAACAAGTTTATTAAAATGTATAATTTTAGCTCACCAATGCAAATGAAAATTTTCAGAGAATGTTTCACTTTTTTTCAATCTCATTTGTAATAAATATTTATAGTGGCAGCATTATGTAATTAAAATCGTTTTTCTTTTTAGTGAATTAAAGTGTAACCATAAAAGATTTGTTAAATTAGTGTAAACTCGAAAGTGCGTTTAGTTTTACGAGAAGAATGAACTGTTGTGTTCCACACTGTGGTCGCACTAAGCATTTCTATCCAAACTTGACTTTTTCCGGTTTCCAAAAGATCCGGTAATACGTCAACAATGGATTCGATTTTGCATTCAACATGAGATATTCCGTGTTTTGTCATCAAAGCCCAATTAATTGTTTTAAGCATTAATATATAATAAAAAAATGCATCCACAAAACATTTTTCATGTTTATTTCATTATATTTTTTTATTCCACAGGGCTAAAATGACGAGAAGGATAATTCGGAAGGAAGAATGAGAAGCCAGTTGTCAGGTCTTGTCTTAGGTTTTGTTCATTTTGTGTAGCGCGATCTAATACAAATGCATCGAAGCAGTGTAGGCAACTTTTTTTTATTAGGGAAAAATAGTCTGCATTCATAAAATGTAAGCAATTTTTTATCAAACATTGGCGAAAAATTGATCAGAACTGATATTTCGTCCAAAAAGTCAGGTTTAATATTCGTTTGAGAATAAATTATTGCTAATAAAAAGGTTGTTTTAAACTCTATCGTTCAAGTCTCTTTGATAAACTGGTTGCACTGCGTATGCAAATACATAGATCTATGACATACGCACCAAATAAAATGTACGTAATACACAAATTATCAACACACGTAAACTTGGTTTACTTTTGATTTACAATCAATTAGTAAATATTTAGAAACATGACGAACTGTAAAACTGTTAATGTTTCCAAAATTGGAAAAATAATTCATTTTTAATGACGGACATGAGTGACAAAAACTAAAAACATGTTCAAAGTTATGAGATGAAGGAATGAGATGGAAATAGGAGCTCAGAAGAAATAGAGAGCCATTACCATATCATAGTTATTTAACACTCCGAATACCAAGGGGGTAAAAAGTTACGCGGACTACCAAGGGTACCATGAAAAGTGGGAGCGCTAATTTTGACTGACTATATCTTAGCCATTTTTGGACCGTTTTCAAAACTTTTTTTAATCAAAAGAAAGATAAATTCATTCGGAATAAAAGCCTGTCCAACTGAAGTCTGTTGAAAAAAGTGGGAACGCTTACTTTGGCTGGCCATATCTCAGCTGTTAGAAGTCCGATTTTGAATATTTGTTTATCATTAGACAGATACGTCACAACATAAATGGAACAGAAAATTTTTCAATTACACTTTGTTAATGAAAGTTTTGATCAAAAACGTAACCAAAAGTCCAAGCATAAATTATCGAAAACTTCGTATTTTCGACATATCTTTAAAATCAAAGCGACGACATATACATTTTTATATACCAATAGTTTACATTTGACATCAGCCATATGTTTTAGAAAAAATCAATTTCAACTTTACTGAGAATGTCTCAAAAAATTCGCTATTTTCACAGAAATTCTAGAGTATTCTAGAGTATTCGAAGAATGCTAAATACAGCTAAGAATTTTTTCACGCCAATCGATTGAATTTGATACTAGCTCTAATGTACGGGAAAATTTTTTATTAAAACTTTGAATAGAAGATTCGGCTTTCCATAGTTTTAAATGAATTTCACTTAGAATGAATTTATCTTTACAATGGTAAAAAAAAGTTTTGAAATCGGTCCAAAAATGGCTAAGATATAGTCAGTCAAAATTAGCGTTTCCACTTTTTTACCCTCTTGGTATTCGGAGTGTTACAATGTTTATATAGCCCACTTTTGCCCTGTTGATAACGTACTTTATAGGGACATAGTATGAGTTTCAGCGAGCCATTTTTATTCGTATTCACGTCAATCCGATTATGTTTTTGACATTACCCACCCGGATTGTTTTCACTCTTCACCCAGTAAATCTGGAACCGGAAGTCAGATACATATGAAATTCAAAAATTTTCTTATGGTAAGAGTGGCTTTCATTTGAGCATAAGTTTGGTAAAATCGGTTTTGCATCTGAAATACAAACACAAACCTTTCTTCATTAGAAAGAGAAAAACTGCGAAAGAATATTGTTTTTATTTATTTTAATTGTTCGAACAAATCTTCGAACTAGGCGATATGTGACGCTTAATTCCATTAGCAAACAAGGAAATAAACATTTCATTAACGGTAGAATGATTGGAAAAACTTTTCCCACGAACCGATTCGTATTTCAACTACGTCGAATAAATCCATTAGCGTCGCCCAGGATTAAAAGCTTACGTACTGGGAACAGTCCCCAACACTTGATATCCTTAGATCGTGTGTTTATCTACGACACGGGGCGCACAACAAGAACACCCACTTGCAGCGTAGTCATCATATAAATATAAAACTAAGTAGACCGTCGCGTTTAGCAAACGTGAGCGGAATGATGAAAAAATAATTACATTGATTTCAATTTTCATTATAATATGCAAATCGGTTGCTTCTGGTTGGCTCGCGCTACAATCCGTGCCCTCTGCTTTGCGATTGCTTCTTCGGGGAAGCCACGGGCCCTTCCTTTCTTCCTTCCATCCCACCGCTAGTTTCGTTCTAGATCTTAAGTAGCGAGAAAACGGGAAACGAATCCCACAACCCGAAAGCTTCTGAGTACCTTAGGTTCCGCACCGTAAAATAGTGTTTCTTCTCGTAAAGTACTTCCCCGGCAAGTTCTTCACCGGCTTTCCCATATAGGCAGCTAGCGGTAACCTTCGGCGGTAGAAAAGGGCAACATCCTAGAGAACGACTTTTTCCGCCCTATTTCCACCCGCATTCAGCAGTCGCCTCGGTTGCCTTTACTTACCCGGCTACTGATGATGCTGTTGGAAATTTTAATTGTAATTTAATTCATGAGTAACATCGCTGCTGGTGTGGAACCTGTAGTGTGTGTGTGCGCCGTCGTTAGCCATCTTCTCCTACTTCGTTGTCGTTGTCGTCATCGGCTCGTACGACAATGTTGTATAGTTTTCCGATGTGGAAAAAGAAAAATCCTTCTTCCCCAACTACCCTCGACATGTATGCCTGCAAGCGCCACATCGAGCAATCGGTTTCGGAGACGGTCGTTAGATGAGCTTTTATAGATTGGTTTCGATACATACCGATAGGGGTGGGGTGTCAAAATTGCCGGCAGTCTTGTGGTATGGAGTATGCCATCACAAACTTTATACAAAAGAGGAAATTAGTTTTCTTGTTTCGGAATTTTTCTCTTCCTTTTTTGTATGCCGAAAAGTCGTCGCTCAGGGCATGGCGGCGAGATTAATGGGAAGAAGGGAAACTGTGACTTGGAAAGTGCTATTGTTGCAAACTTTATCGATAATTAAATGGAAACGCATTCAAATTGAAACGACGACGATTTTAGCAAATGATAATGTTCCGGGCTGCAGCAATGGCAAACACGTAACTTGGTGTACCAAAATTGGGAAACTTAATCTCACTTTCCAACGACTTCATTTATGTGATTCATCTGTTTCTTTGCTTAAGGCTTGATTTATTTTTCCTAACTTGACCATACACAATTTATTTACACAATTTATTTAATTATGAAGTTGTTTAGCTGGACCTCGTTGTTAACTTCTGTTCTGCTCTTCTTAACACAAAGAATGAAACAGGAACAAATGGTTCACTTTTCACGCCCTAGTCCATTGAACAGTGGTCCGGATCCACAATTTAGGGGGACAAAACCATTAGTGACTTAGCCTTATACTTTAGAGCTATGATGTCTTCAGAAGAAATGATCAGTGAGAGATAAGCCCCAAATAAAAAAAATTTAAAATATATCGCCTCCCCCATTTTTTATAAACATGCTCGAAAGTATTTTCTATCAAATGAAAGAAACAGAT
Source organism: Malaya genurostris (assembly GCF_030247185.1). Lineage (NCBI taxonomy): Eukaryota > Metazoa > Arthropoda > Insecta > Diptera > Culicidae > Malaya > Malaya genurostris. The sequence continues at coordinate 230,808,961 of NC_080572.1, read as the reverse complement.
TTTTTTCTCATTTGCTCCAATGTTAGATATAGCAGTTTAGAAATGATCTGTTTTTGAACTAGTTTTGCTCATAACGCTACCTGAATGCGCAAGTCATAAAAAATTGGTTTCAACAAACTCTAAAAGATATTCAAAGACACCAAAAACGAGAAGTGAAAAATAAGAAATCTGGAGCAAAAAATCTGATTTTTTAGGAACACCGTGAGTTGCTCTATTAAAATAGCTGTAACACTAAAACCGTTAGAGATACTACAATAGTGTTTTCGGCAAAGTTGCTTGATATAAGTTTTCCTACAATTTTGCCGAAGGATGCAGTCCTCTATCTCAACACATACGGAAAAAAATTTGGATCACCTTAATAATAAGAACCACCCTAACACCATATGCTTCAAAATATGGCCTATCTTTCACTGATCATTTGTTCTGAAGACATCACAGCTCTAAAGTATAAGGCTAAGCCAAAAATGGTTTTGTCCCCCTAAATTGTGGATCCGGACCACTGTGCATTGATTCGGCACCGCTGTTGTTGGCAGAAGCATTTTTTCTCCTTTTCTCAGGCGTCGAGTTCGTTGTTAGCGACAGCGGCTGTACATTATTGTACATTGGTTGTAGATAAGGGTTCGATAATGAGACTGTTTTATTGCTGTTTAAAATCTGTCCCAGAAGTACAGGGGTTAGTTGGGGTCTCTGTGGAAATAACACCGTCCTTGAGTGTGCTTGTCTTCTTGTCCAGTTTCACGAATGGTTTATCATAGTGAACAACTTTCGGACAATATCGACATGTAACCAGTGTTAGTGATTGCCGATAATTTGACAGAAAGCGGCTCGATATTTCTCTACATTGTATACAAAATTTTGAATCTGATAGAAGAACTTGCTGCCTCTCAATGCATGAACCGTGAGAGAATTTTTCTACATTTCTTCGCTCCACTTCATACTCTGAGTATTTCACTGCCCTTAACAAAATAGATATAGAATCGGATCACAAAACGAGAATAAGCGACCGTTTGTTGCTTCAGAGAGAATCCCCACAGCAGCGTGCTAACCCGTGATGCTCAGACAGGTCATCGAGAGAAATTCACGCTGGTATCCATTCTATGTTAAATGAACCATGTCGGGTTTTTTGTTGCTGCGATGATATCCGTCTCTCTTTGATGGCACTGATTGAATCGTGTGGAGAGTTGCTAGAGAGTGTTCTTTGATACGAAAAAAACCATCCTTGCATGTAACCAGCTGATTTTTGCACGTGTCCAGCTATTTACCAGGATACTTTGTGATCAGTGATGTAGGTTTCTTAAAACGTTACGTCAAAAAGTATGCAATACAGGATACCAGGAAAATAGTTCTTCCTTTTCGATAGAACGAATCTCTCCTGACTGGGACACGGTTCTTCGAATATTTTCATAGGAAGTTTTCAAAGAAACATCACCCATTTTGTGATGATCAAGATGATGTCACTAGCGGATTATTTTTTAATTATTTCGATTATATAGGTTTTAACCGTAAGGTCATGTAATATGAGACTCTGGCATTAAATCTCTAACACTACCCAGATCACATGCACCTAACAAAAAACACATAAAAATCACCCCGATACGAAAACCTAGAAACATGTCATGAAAACCCAGAAACCCACTTGAAATATAAACTTCACCTACATGAAGCAATTAAAGTGTCAGCATTTACTTCGACTCAACGAAAACACCGCGACCAATAAATAAGGAAGCGTCATGTTGCAAATCGTTAAGTCACCCAAAACAAAAATCAGCTATGTCATTTCCCTTCTCTTCACGTCCCACACCTCTCTCAATCAAGTGCCATACGACATGACCTAGAATAACAGTAACCCAGGAAAACACACTGACTCGAACCGACACTCACGAGAGTTTAACCTGACTACTCTCACCATCTCCTCTCTGTATCACACTCACACACTTGTCTAGAAACATTACTCACTTTCTCCTACTCAAATCATACAATGGCCGAGACATGTCATTGGTTAAATCAGATTTACGCTGCGCGTTCTAATTCCTCCCCCCGGGTTTTTAGTAATCCATACTGTAAAACTCAATTAGCTAGGATAGGATATAGTTAGGAGAGGATAGGATATAAATAAACGATTAATTTAAATAAAGGGCATTCTTAAACGCAATCTAAAACGACAGCGTTTCGATGTGGTGTAAAAGAAATATCCATAGTGGATAAAGCTACCAAAGTCATACACCTCTTCGGGTTAGAATAACTTTTTGACGCCTTTTTTTTGTATAAAAGATATTGATATTCCATGGAAACCATTACAATATTGACATTTTTGGAATGGGTTTTAAGACTAGATTTCGGAAAACCCTCATAATATGAATGTTTTCGGAACGGATTTGATATGTAGGTACCAAAAATCGATGTTTGGGGTCGTTTCGAAATGCAAGATAGCGACATCCGGCTTATTGATATTCCTTGAAACCCCTACAAAATGGAAATTTTTTAGAACGTATTTGATGTGAACGAACGATGTTTGCGGATGTTCCGAAATCAAAGATGGTGACTTCTGGTTTATTGGTATACCTTGAAAACTCTTACAATGTGGATATTCTGGGAACGAATTTGATGTGTAGGTACAGAAAAATAATGTTTGAGGTCATTTCTAAAGACTGTCCCAAAAGTATGGACGCACTTTGATTTCGCTGTAAATAATTCACAAGTGTTAGATATTCAAATTTTATTCAATATACTGATAATATTAGACTACAACAACAGAATATTATTCACAACATTTGCTACTTCGCCATTGTAGACTAGCTGGCGCACTTTCTTGCGAATGTTCCTCATTAAATTCCGTACAGACTTATTGGCGACAAGTTTTGACACTTTCTTCAAATCTTTTTCGAACTGTTGAATGGTTTCGGCTGCCGAGACATGTTTCCTAAGATGTGCCTTCGTTAATGCCCAAAATTCCTCAATTGGTCGAAGTTGTTGGCAATTTGGTGATGTTTCATGTCTTTTGGGACGAAAGTGACATTTTTTGTAGTATACCATTCTCCCGTTGATTTCGAGAAGTGGCAAGAAGCAAGATCTGGCCAGAAGACAACAGGATCCTTGTGGCTTCGAATCATAGGTAGAAGTCGTCTTTATAAACATTCCTTGATGTATATTTCGCTGTTCATTGAAGCAGTGGTGATAAAGGGTTTCGAAATCTTACCGCAGCTACAAATTGCTTGCCAGACTATAGCTTTCTTACCAAATTTTTCAACTTCAATCGATGTCTCGGACTGGTTTAACACTTGCCCTTCTCGCACCGTATAATTTTGTATTGTGTCCTGGCAAGGATTTGTAATCGAGTTTCACGTAGGTTTCGTCGTCCATGAATATGCAGTTCAAATTTCCAGCAAGAATCGTATTGTACAGCTTTCGAACCCTCGGCCTGATCGATGCTTCTTGTTTCGGACTACGTTTTGGTTGTTTCTGCTTCTTATAGGTTCGAAGATTCAAACGTTCTTTAGCACGAAGAACGTTTGACTTCAAAGTGCTCACTTTTTTGGCCACCTCCCAAACTGAAACCTTCTTCTTTTGCTCGGACGCCTTTAGTATACGTTTATCCAACTGAGGGTTAGCGGGACCTTTTTTTCGACCCGTTTTCGGTTTATCCTCCTCACCGAACTTCCTGATTGCATTTCGGACGGCTTTTTCACTTACTCCTTTCATTTTTGCTATCTTTCTCAGTGACAGTCCGCGTTCTGAGCACCATTTGTACACAATTTTTCGACGTTGTTCTGCTGAAAGTCCACGCATTTCGAAACAAACTAATGAAAACGAATAAACAACTGCACAAGTGGTTAGAGAAGGGTGTAAACAACAGGACGCAGCCATAAAAATTGACAGATTCTGAACTATTGCGAAATTGCCGCGGTTTTTGGTTGCGTCCATACTTTCTGGGACAGTCTTTAAAGCCCAAATGGCAACCTCCGGTTTATTGATATTCTTCGAAAACTCTTATGATTGGGATACTTTTGGAATGGATTTGATGGTCAGATGCAAGAAAATAATGTTTGAGGTTGCTCGAAACGATCTCAAACGTTGTTTTCCGGTGCATTCAATTCCCTTAAAAAAATATCTGTATTGTAAAGGGTTTCAATGAATATCAATAAACCGCAAGTCGCCATTTTGGATGTTGAAACGACTCCAGTCATCGTTTTCCGGCACCTACTTATAAAATCTATTCCGAAAATATTCATATGATAAGGTTATAAAACATTCACTGCACAAACTTTTTTTACGAAGTAAATTCCAAATAATGTGAACTTCTTTCACGAACTAACTCGATTTACCAACTCCCGTTTAGTTCGTAAATGGAGGTCTCGGTGTAGTGTGTTATCATACAAACATAAATGACTTTTAGTCGTGACTACTAATTTTTCAAATAGTGTCTTGATCATACAATGTTTGTTAAAGCTGGTTCCACATATTTCCACATTTTCAGATATTGATACTTGAATATTCAGTATTTTGTATTTATTTTGTCCAAAAACTTCGTAGTTTGTGAACATAAAAATTGGCAACCTTCGATAGAAAGAGGTATTTTGATAATTAAAACAAACTTGTAGAACATTTGAAAACTTAAAACAAACGCTGCAAAAAGTTATTATGGAAAACTTGACTTTAGGAACCTTCATTAGGCAATGCTTAAAATTTAGACTCCAATGCGTTGTGAAAAGAGTTCATGTCATCGGCATTTTTTTGTTGTTGTTTTAATATGGTCTACAATTTTTCTGAAGGCATGAATTCTCTATTTTGTAATGTATGCAAAATATTTTGTTCAACTCGCTTCTACGTGGATTAATGCCAATGTTTATTACAACAAACGATGCTGACTTTTCAAAAAAAAATATCTGCTAGAGATATGAAAGCACCTGAATCACAAATACAAAAAAAAAACGCGTGTTTTGATATGATTGGGATCAGTGCAGTGCTGTGGTGTGATTTCAAACCGTATTGATTCAACTGAAAATCTGATGTACCCTGAATATTTCCGGATGTGAAGCCACATTCAGCCATTTCTCATTTCAAATTTCCATTCATCACTGAATACATGAAAGTTTCTAGCTGAAGAGCTTCTGTTTGCGAACACCACCAACGCCTGAATATTGTTTCTCTCTTCAAGCAATTCAATTGTTTGATAAATCTTTCAACAACAACAACAACAGAAAATTTCGTCGTAGAATAAACAAAACCAAACAATATTTCCGGTAAATTTGACAGCCGTCGAAAGACCGACGTTCCGTTTCGATGGATCCTTTGTTACCGCTCCCAGACTCGAACAATGAGAGCACCGGTAGCCTTCGAATTTCGGTGCTGGACGACTGCCATCGGGTATCGGGATGATGGCCACCGTCCGAACGATTCCGACAGGAAGCTCAGGAAGTGGAAATTAAATTAAACAACCAGTTACCTGGACAAAGTTCCTTCAGTTTCGACTTGAGCTCGAGCGACAGGAATTGAAGCGTCCGCAGTGGATCGAAACGGAATAAATTAATCCCTTCCAAGTCCGACGGACTGGGCGGCTCTGCTCGGTACTGGCGCTGGGTCGACGGAGATGCCATCACGGTGACCACCGACGGGCGCGGTTGGGGTGGTACCGTTGCTATAGAGCTGGTGGGTCGCGATGAGGACGATACTGAAGTGCTGCCAGATGGTAGCGGCGTCGGATCTGGTGGAGCGGGTGGCATCGAAATTGGTGGGGAAAGCTACAGGACGAGAGAAAAGTTAAAATATTAGACTTGCTGATTGACTGACATCCTCTAACGGACTCTTCAGTAGTCCAAGTCAACGTGTATACATAAAGCGACAATATTGATGCAGTGATTCAATAAATTTTATTTGTTTTTTTCTCTCTCTTTTCAGGTAAGTCCACCATCGAGATCGAAGCGTTCTGGAACTGTTTGATGATGACTGCTAGCTTCATTAAATTAGAATTTATTTTCGTTCGATTGGAACGCTATGTCAACTTGTTAGCTATTTTGTAGGCCTTAGAAGAATTTGATTAAATTGGTTTATTTCCCATCTAGAGTAAAAAAAACTATTCAATTGAATACGGAATGAATTCCTCTCGTTAAACTGATTTCTTTTAACTGCAATCTTAAATTAGCATGAATGTTACTGGTTACGACTGTAGCTGGTATTCTGCTAGCAGGTGCGGTTGTATACATCTAAATGCACCTTTTACCAGCCAAGCAGATGTGTGTTTCTGTGGTTCAATCGACTAACAGGCGTACTTTGTGATTCAATGATTCTCTGTTCAACTCTCGACGGTCGCTTTCAGGATCCTCTTTTTTTAATTCAGTAAATTTCATGTCATGGAATTTAAAACACAATGTTGAATGTTGTTCCACGTAAATTTGCGTGAACTGCGACGCTTCATGTAATGGGATGGAAAATCACAGGGTTTTTTCGAAGTGTGTAAATGGATAGAAAGATCTCATACGGCTGAGAAGTTTTATTCTTTTTTTCCGTGTGACAATAAATCCAAAAAACCTTTACATGTTGTCCTGAAAGGTCATCGAAATCAAATTATCAAATGACCAAAGTACAGATAAAATGAATTTGATTTTCCCTTCTCAAGTAATAAATAGATAAAAATATTTACATTTATTTTCATGCACATATTTGGAGCAGAAAATTGAATATACTCCTCAGATCTTTACTTTTCAATATGCTTTAAATGCAAGACTAAGCGTAAATTTAAATATGTTGTATAAATCATTGAAAATTCAAGGCATTCTAATTTACTTTTACATCGATGATCTAATTTTTGATTCAATTGATGTCTTTTAGGAAGTATCATTGAATAACATGTTGTAAATTTCATTATTTTTTTATGTTTACTTGTGACAAAAGAGCGAATGGCAACTTGTCAAATAACGTAATATTCCATTCGTACAGAATTTCGAAGGCTCCAAGTGTATTTTGCACTTGGTTTTGGAAGCCGCTGTCTGGATTAAACAGTATTAATTATTCATTAACCATTTGCTTCTGTGGCTCAGTCGATTAAATGGCGTGCTTTGTGATCTAATGTTTCTCGGCTAAAGTCGCGCTATTGCTATCGATCTTTCGTTTTTTGTTTCGTTTGATTCCAAGCTATGTAGTTTTCAAATCACAAAATTCTACGTTTTTGAATGTAAATTTGTGTAAAATGTACGAAACTCCATTCATGTCTATCTTATGAAATGTAAAATCACAAGATTTTTTCGTACTGTGCATGCATGAAGTACTTGGAATTGGCGGTTCAATGCATAGGTCGCTGATCTTACAAGCCAGTTGTCATATGTTCGAACCCCGACCTGGAAGGATTCTTAGTGTCAGTAGGATCGTGCAATGATTTTGTACGCTACACAGAAAAAATAATGAATTTTACAGGTGACAGAATTCTACAAACGATATAATTCATTACTAATAAATTTTTAAAATGACGCAATATTCCATTCGCACAGAACTTTACATGCTCCTAGTGTAATTTGCACTCGGCTGTCAAGTGCCGCTGCATGGATTCATATTTATCAATTATTCAATGAACAGAAAAGAGCTCTGAGGTTCAGTCGGGTAACCGATGTGCTTGTGATCTGATGTTTCTCGGTTCAAGTCGCGCTGCTGCTATCGATTTTTTGTTTTTTATTTCGTTCGAATTCAAGACATGTAATTTTGAAATCACACAATTTTCCATGTTCTTGAATATAAATTTGTATGAAAAACGACGCTCCATTTATGTGCATATTATAAGATGTAAAATCACAAGATTTGTTCGAACTGTGTAATTTTATGTTTGAGGATGATTTCATGCAAATGATGGCCGCGGCTCCGCTTTAGATGGCCCATGCACAAAGTCCAATTTTGGCACAATCTCTCCAACATATTGGCCGGGATTTCACAAACAAATCCCACCGGCCAATAATCCACACCAAATAGTGACTTTTTTGGGATGTATTGGTAGCTCTTGAAATAATTCTGGCTGGTCTTCACTCCAGAAGTGCAATTTTGCCACATTTTGACGTATTTGACGTATTCATTCAACCAGAAATGGGCCAGAATTCTTCCTCCTACTTCACCAGCGTGCATTCATCATTAAACTATAGACCAAATGACAACAAGACACGATTCACGCGTGATCTGTCAAAAAACAGTGTTGTCAAAAATAAACCAGCACTAAACCGCCCTTTACAGTCGATCTAGTCCTGATTGATCAAGGTCATATTTGTAGTGAACTGAATGACTTCGACTTAGATCATCTTTTAATAACATTCAGAAATCCAAGTACAGCTGTAATGTAATTAATTGAATTGCCTTGAAGCTAATAGGTTAATAAGATACTGACCGCAAAACGAAAATCGACGACAATCTTCAATTTCCAAACAGAAACGTTTGCCGACGGAAATACCAAAGTTCTCGTGGTCCTTCTATCAAATCGATGGTTAAGGATTCACAAAAGATAACACCACAAAGATTCACTCTTTTGCGAAATAAAAAGGTTGAACAAATTGAACTAGATGGTTTTTCAATAAGAGACGTTATTTACATATTCAAATAAAAATTACATTTTCTGAGATAAATGGAAAACAATATCAGCAAAATGGTCACCGCGGCTACGCTTACAGGAGCATGTCCTTCTCATGAAATCTACACACCTAGAAAAAAAGTGTAAGTTTACGTCTTCTGAGACCGACATATATGAGCGTCAAAAATGACTCAATTTTACAGTAAATCTAAGTTATATTTAATACATACTGACATATTTTAAAGTGCTAAAACATATAAATTTACACGTTTGTTTGAAAAGCGAAGGGAATTTTTTGACGTGTATTTATAGCATTCTTGTAAAACTCAGTCGTTTCACGGATTACGTTCTCATGAATTGTGTCATATGTGGATTTGTGTCACCTGTAAAGTTCACGTTGCACACAAAAAAACTTGTAGTAGGTAATGTTAGAGACATAATCGCGAGATCGATATGATACTGCTGTCGATAAGGGGCAGATCTCTTCAGAAAATCCACATTTTTTTGTACATTGTTTTACAAATAAATTATCCATATCAAGTAAAATCTCATTAGTTATTTGTAAAATGCTTTGGATTCTGAAAAGAATTACTCCCACCTTCAACACAGTTGACAATTATTTCGACACACGATCAAAATTTCAAACAAATCGGTTGCCTCTCGTTTGGCGAACGGCGCACAAAGGAAATCTGCCACATGCTTCCCTACAGCGCTAACATTCCGCACCGCGTCGTGACGAACATGAAGTTAGACTTTGTATGTATTAGTGACGACACTTATTCTGATTGAAAATCGATTTTATGAAATCAAATTATTGTATCAGGTGTACAACTTTGCTTCCACCGTTTTTCCCCAAATTAAAAGCTTTATTGCGAAAAAGTGCTTACAGATGAATTATTCAAAGTATTGTCCGGATCCCGGGTCGAAAAAAGGAGTCCTCTTCTGACGCTATCCATGAAGCAATCCATTCTTCCAACTTTTCGAAGAATTGAAATGTTGATCTGCCAGGCCGTGTGCCATCGAACGGAATAGGTGGAAGTCAGAAGGGGCGACATCTGGGGAATACGGCGGGTAGGGCAAGACCTCCATTTCAGCGTTTCCAGGTACTTTTTGATCACTTTTGCGACGTGAGGCCGAGCATTGTCGTGTTGGAGGATGACTTTGTCATATCGCTCTTGATATTGTGGCCGTCTTTCTTTTAGCGCCCAGGGCCTTGAGACGTTTTGAAATGGCTTGCTGACTAACTCCCAACGATTCGACAAGCTCTTCTTGGGATTGGCACGAATCTTCATCAATTAATGCTTCTAGTTGTTCATCTTTGAAGGTTTTTACTCTTCCACCACCATGTTTGTCTTCGACATCGAAATCACCATTTTTAAAACGTTGAAACAACTCCCGACACGTTCTTTTACTCAGAGCAGCATCGCCGTAAGTTTCTGAGAGCATTCGATGCGCTTCAGTTGCATTTTTTTCGAATTGCCACAGAAAAGTAAAACTTCCCGCAAATGACGAGAATTGGGCACATAAACAGACATTTTCGAGCGTGAATAATACGAAAACAAGAACAACTGTCACAGAAACGGCGATGAAAATTCGTTAGGCACTGTACACACTCACTTTTGAGAACATTATCATCTGTGTATTTTGACCAGCCTCAGCCGGTAGAGCCACCTATCGAAAAACGGCGGAAGCAAAGTCGTACACCTGATATATGAGGAAATCCAATCAACTCTTTGCTTGATTCTATGTAGAGACACTGAAAATGGTTACAAACTAAATGATTTGACTGTAATTACGGTTTATAACACTATCATTTATGGCACTAAAAACTGTCGATTTCTATCTGTATTCTCTCCGATGTGTTCCTACTTCGATGAATTTTTCCCTCTTGTTTGAAGCGAAAGCCGCTCTGCGAACCGAGCTAACGATGAACGGTTCCACAAAAGGAATGTAATGCCAAGACTTTGCTTACTTCATTTTAGATTACCATTTTAAATTTTTCTGGTATATTAAATGTATTTATTCTGCTGCTGAATGATGTAATCGCCGGATTCATTGTAGGCTTTCAGAAGGTGGTTTTTATAAGATATTGAACGCTGTTCAGAGCACTTTATTCGAACGCTGGCTTTATTTGCACTCGTTTGGTGCGAATTTCGCATTGCGAAAAGTGCACAAAGCTAATAAAATTACCTTAATTTTTTACCTCCGATTTGCAAAAAATGTTATCTTAATAGTTCTTTAGATACCATTTAACAGTTCGGCTGAAAAGTTCGTATCGTTTAATAGAAACACACATTTTTTTTGCCAAAATTCGTTTTTATTATTCAACATAATTGCCATCAGAGGCGATACAGCGATTATAGCGATCTTCCAACTTTTCGATACCATTTTTGTAGTACGATTTGTCCTTTGCCTCAAAATAGGCCTCAGTTTTAGCGATTACCTCTTCATTGTTTCTAAATTTTTTACCAACGAGCATTCTCTTGAGGTCTAAGAACAGGAAAAAGTCACTGGGGGCCAAATCTGGAGAATACGGTGTATGAGGGAGCAATTCGAAGCCCAATTCGTTCAATTTCAGCATGGTTTTCATCGACTTGTGACACGGTGCATTGTCTTGATGAAACAAAACTTTTTTCTTCTTCAAATGAGGCCGTTTTTTTTGAAATTTCATCCTTCAAACGCTCTAATAACGCTATATAATAGTCACTGTTGATGGTTTTTCCCTTTTCAAGGTAGTCGATGAAAATTATATCATGGGAATCCCAAAATACAGACGCCTTAACCTTACCGGCCGATTGTTGAGTCTTTCCACGCTTTGGGTTCGGTTCATCGCGTGCAGTCCACTCAGCTGACTGTCGATTGGACTCCGGAGTGAAGTGATGGAGCCATGTTTCGTCCATTGTTATATATCGACGAAAAAAATCGGTTTTATTTCGATATAACAGCTCCAAACACTGCTCAGAATCATCAATTCGTTGTTGTTTTTGATCGATTGTGAGCTCACGCGGCACCCATTTTGCACAAAGCTTCCTCATATCCAAATATTCGTGAATAATATGTCCAATACGTTCCTTTGATATCTTTAGGGTGTCAGCTCTCGATCAACTTCACTTTACGGTCATTGAAAATCATTTTGTGGATTTTTTTCACGTTTTCATCGGTAACAGCCTCTTTTGGACGTCCACTGCGTTCATCGTCTTCGGTGCTCATATGACCAGCACGAAATTTTGCAAACCACTTACGAATTGTTGCTTCGCCCGGTGCAGAGTCTGGATAACACTCATCAAGCCATTTTTCGGTATCGGCGGCACTTTTTTTCATCAAAAAGTAGTGTTTCATCAACACACGAAATTCCTTTTTTTTTTTCATTTTTTTCACAATAACAAAAGTAGCTTCACTCAAAATGCAATATCTCACAAACTAATAATCAGACAGCTGTCAAATTTATACACGTATCTTTTGAAGGTTGGTACTAACTGAAAATGGTATGGATTTAATTCTAGTGGCGCCCTCTCATAGAAACGATACGAACTTTTTAGCCGATCTGTTAGAGTCATTAGAACGGCTTATTTTGTATAATGTTCCCCATCGTTGTCCATTTTTCGTTTTCGTTTTCTCCAATGCAAAAGACCACCAGCAGGATGACGCATTCGTTCAAGCTGCTCAAACTGCTTCCAAACTGAATTAATTTTGGTTAAGAGCTATCGTTTTACGTGAGTTCGTTTGTGACCTTTTTACAAATGGACGGTAATAACGGCCACAAAAATAGCAATATATAGAATTTTGATTACGAGTGAAAGAAACTATCAAGATGCTATACGGGATTCAGTTCTGGCTTTCAGAAAGACCAAATTGTGGAATTCTCTACAATATTAAATACTTTTCGTACCTTTTCCTCGAACGCTATGCAGCCCAAAAGGTAGCTAAACTTTATTTGCTTTCGTTTGATGCGAATTTCGCATTGCGAAAAGTGCATGAAGCTAATAAAATTATTCTAGATTTGTACTAAACTGATGATTTTTATCTTCGATTTGCAAAACAGTTATCTTAATAGTTATTGGGATATCATTTAGAGCAGTGGTTCCCAAACTATTTTGGGCCATGGACCCTTTACTAAAATTAACTTAAGCCTCAGACCCCATCAACAAATTCCTTTGAAAATTCAATTTCTTGCTTTTTTTATATTGATGGAAAATTTCAGAGGATGGTTAAAGGAACACAACTTTTTAGCGTAAATATTTCAAATAACAACTTATATCAAACAATAGGGGGTCGATTTCTAGACCTCGTCGACCCCCATAGTCAGTTTTTGTTTACGTCGACCCCCGCAAAAAAGAGGGGTCTATATCGACCACTTTGGGAACCCATGACTCACTAAATTAGAATGGTTGATTTTGTATAATGTTCCTCGTCGTTGTCCATTGTTCGTTGTTATCTTTTTCTCCAATGTAAACGACCACCAGCAGGATGGCGCAATCACTCGAGCTGCTCACAGTGCCGGTTGATTCCAAACTGAATCAATTTTGGTTAAGAGCTTTCTTTTTGCGTGATTTTGTTTGTGGCTTTTTTACAAATGGAAGGTCCAAACGGCCACAAAAATAGTAACATATAGAATTTCGATGTCGAATATTTCATTTCGGATTTGTATATTTCAGTGAAAGAAGCTATCAAGATGAAATACGGAATTCAATTCTGGTTTTCAGAAAGACCAAATTGTGAAGTTCTCTACGATATTAAACACTTTTCGTACCTTTTCCTCGAACGCTATGCAACCAAATGCTAGCTAAGCTTTATTTGCGGACGTTTGGCACGAATTTCGCACAGCGAAAAGTGCATAAAGCTAATCGAACTAATCTAGATTTGCATTAAACTGATGATTTTTACCTTCGGTTTGCAAAGAAGCAATTCTAATAATTCTTCACGGAAAGACCGAAATCAGCATTTTGGCGAAAAAATTAGTTTTTTCTGATTTTAGTTAGTTATTTTTTGAGACATTTTAAAAAATCTTACTTTTGCTAATTTAGATTTTTTCTTCTAAATCTATGTTTCCTTCATTCGACTTCGCGAAATGGACTTTCTCACTGAAAACTTTGAGCACTCGGAAAACAAAAACCGAATACAAGTAGTACACCGGACGGCGTAGCCCGGAAGGTTGGAAGATACAAAAAAACATTCGAAACTCACTTCACTGTTCCGCGTAAAAACATTATTACGCACAATCGCTTCAAATGCGCACAAATTATGAATAAATACACTTTCCACTAAGAGTTCACGTCATTTTTAATTATCGGTTTAGAAATTTATATATGGATATATCGTAACACATGCGAAAAACATCAAAACAATTTCCAGGCAGTTTCAACAAGGCTGTCCTTTTTAGCTTTTTAATAGATTGTTTTGCTTTGACACTTCTCATGAGGTTTTGGCTTATAAACTTGTTAATAAAACGAATTTCATTTTTGTTTTCTTTGTGCTGTCCTTCAGCAATGATGGTGAAAGATTAATAGAAAAAAATTTGCTGATTTTAATAACAAAATTAGTTGTCAAGAGAATTTCGTGTTGGATTGAAATATTGCTGGTTTGTGTCCAGGATATTCGTAGTAAGTAAATTCTCAATTTTAACAACAAAATTTACAAAATAACTATGAAATTATTATAGTTATTTTGGAAATTTTGTTGTTAAAACCAACTAATTCAAAAACAGCAATACGAATTAGGCGCAGAGCTGACTTCGGTCGTTCCGTGTTTAGAAAACAGTTAGAGTCATTAGAACGGCTGATTTTGTATAATGATCCACTTTTCGTTTTCTTTTTCTCCAATTCAAACGACCAGCAGTTCGATGACGCAATCGCTCTTGTTTGAAGCGAAACTCACACTGCGAATGACATACAGCAGAAGAACTAGTTGCTGTTTTTCTGCGTTTAGGTTTCACGAACGGAACCTTTGAGTTGAATAATGCCGGGCTTAGTTTCACTTTCTTGACGTAGATGGCGGTCTGTGCACTGGATGTGTTCATGGATTTTCATAGACTGAAGGTAGCAAACGTGCAACAGATTTATAGGTTTGGTTGATTTTGGTGTTTCGTGTTTGGACCTATTTTTTCACTATTTATACAATGTTTACGTAATAAACATGATATTAACAATCTTACTTCTTCTTTCATTAGTTTTGTGAAAGAATTAGAAATGGGCAATTCGTTCGGGAACGGTTCAAACGAACTAGTTCTTTTGTAAGAATGAATGACCAATAGTTCTTTTTTGAGAAAGGTAGTTCTTCAGTTCAAAGTCGTTGACCTTTTTTTTTTTGATCGCTCAATCTTTTTCAAGAACTATAGAAAACAGTTCAATAAGAAAACTACGAACCATCGGTTCTAATTGGGATCTCCGTTAGTCATTCAACAAGCAAACTAACTATCAAAAGAACGAACGAACGGCTCTCGAGAACTAGTTCTTCCAATAGAACTCTGTATCACTGAACGGTTCTTTGAAATGAACTGTTTTGCCCATCTCTAGAAAGAATTAAAGAAAATACTCAAACAGGGAAAAAGTTATTAAGAAATCAAATTTGGAGTAATTCCGTTACACTTTCGTGTTGGAAAAATTTGAAAATGCACCCAGGTGAACATAGTAAAAGAAGACGTAGTCCTACGTCAAAAATATTTTACAGATGACCTAATTTAACAAACGATACAATTCATTTGAAACCTTTTCTCTACCAACAGGACAAACACACGACTGGTTCATGAGAAAAGTGAAGCAAAATCTGCAGGAACTTGAATTTCCCTTTGCTGTGCCGATTCATAGAATTGTACAGAACGCAATTGTGCCTGCCTGGTGCTACTCTTATTTCTCCTAGGTCGAGATGCACCACTTCTCGCAACCACCTCTTGAGCCACCCCCCCCCCCCTCGGGGATCAGTGTCATTTTTCCTGAACCGCAAAGACCTTGTGGATGCACGATTCAAGAAACTCGGTATCCCAGGGGAAAATCTCCATTGCGAATGAAATTACTGGGATAACTAATTCATCTTCTACCCGATAAGAGAACAGATAACGACGCCGGCAGGCAGAAAAACGGTTTCAATCTTGAAATGAAACAAAAGCCACCAGCATCCTTCACTTACCGTATTCGTTGTCGATCCCTTCTTCGCCACCGCCAACAATCCATCCCAGGTCTCGGTGGCCCGATTCGGTCGTTCGGCCGACCGGTGCTGCTGCTGCTGATGCTGCTGCTCTATTTCCGTGCCAACACTCGACATACCATAATCCGGATCGCTTTCCGCCGGTTTGATGCTTTCAATCTGATTGACGTTATCGCCGATTTTTTTCTTTCCATGAATATCCCGCGGAGTCCTCCAGCTGCTGGTGGCCCCGACGGAGACGGTTCCACTCGGTCGTGGTTGGTGACAACAGGATCGGATAAATTTGGAGCCCGGTTGTTTCTCTGTCAGTCCACCCGTCACCGCCGCCGCCGCTGCCGTCGATCTACGTGCCAGCCCAGGATTAGTGGGAACGTTCGACCGGTTCTGTTTACCTCTGCTGCCTGCCACGGAAGACGTCGGCCCGACGACCCCGCCGGGATTATTATTGATTGACTGTTTTTTCTGCTCGATCGAAACTGATTGGGTTAACTTTCGGGATGACGGACCGGTTGCAGTTAACGGACGCCGTCCTGTCGCCACTGGGCCGGGCACCTTTTGAGACGGGATATTTTGCAAATATTCCTCACATTTTCGCACATAGTTCGGGTTCATCGTCGGTTGGGCAAATAATTCGTTTATGCGGGTAGATTTACGACACAGTCCCCGCCATTCGTTCAAATGAAAACTGAAGCAAACAGAATAGGGATTGGTTATTTCCTCTCCGCACACTACCGATATTGAAATTTATTAGATTAGAACCGGTGATGATCGAGGTGAAATTTGATTGCGGTTGCTCGTAATGATTGAAATTATGCACAATCAAGGCTAATAAAGGTGCTCTTATTCGGTGCTCCCGAGGGGATTGGAAGTGTTTAGCTTCTTGGAAACCACCGTACCCCGCTGGATGATGGATATAGAATCGGAAAACTGTACGATAGGCACGCCCGCACGCACGCACGAGAAACAACCACGTTTACCGGAGAAAGTATTATTTTGCCAACTTGCCCGGCGAAGAGACTGACAGCTCCGGCGAAACACACTACACCAGATCAAGGGAAATCGAGTGAGTGTGTTTGTTGATGACACAAACGAATAGACAGTGACAATGATTGGCTACTTTGATTGAATCTGTGACCTAATTTGGAAGTTCATTGTGTTGGAATGTCCAGTCGGGTAACACATCAGTGCCCATATTCATTTCATTTGACTTTGAGGCTCTATTAGGTGTTCTACCGTCACTGCTAACCTCAATCGGATGAACTCATTTTGACAGTTCAGAACTGTTTTGAAACAGATATTTTTTTGTTTGTCTGTTGATAAATTGGATGAGACCATTTACGGTCCATATCGCCTAAACAGCGTTTTAAAACATTTGTTTACGATTGTATACGATTTGTTATTGATATTTATTGAATAAAAGTAACTAGTTGTAAAGTGTAAAGATGATTGTTTAAGATGAGCTCTTCGATTTTTGTGTAAGCTTGCTTGTAAACAGTACCGCTGAACTGTCAAGGATGAATGTTTGTTCATTTGTGATGTCACAAATGAAATTGCAATGAATTAGGTTTTGCACGAACATGACATAACCTCACAAAAATTAACAGAATGAACTTTTTTTGACAGTCGACGTGTACTTGTTTACAGTTTAAAAGTTCATCAGAAGTTCATCGTTCGAAAGTAAAAATTGCAAGTCGCCTCACACTCAACAGATTCATACATATATCGCTCTTTGATGCTGGAAACACATACAGGGCAATCTTTTTAGTTATTTTCACTGTGGAATACGTTTTTAACAGGCACTTTTCCGTCATTTTTCAATTTTTAACTTGCAGTCGCAAAACAAAACAAGTACACGGCAACTGTCAAAGATGAACTTGACATCGGCAGTTCATTTGTGTCGTCATCGTGCAAAACCTATGTTCATCTTTGACAGCTGCCGGTGGTTTGCTTAGTAATTTTTCTACGTTGTTTTCCATAACCCGGAAGGTTTGATATTTTGAACACCCAACACCCTATGAGTCTAGAACCGGAAGTCGGATCAAATTTAAGAATAGCTTATGAAATATCTTCTAACTTTTTGAAAGTCGATTGAACCATCTTTGAGAAATCAAAATGAATTTCATTTATGAGTATTCGATCCTATTTCCGGTATTTCTGGAACCAGGAACTGCTAATATCCAAAATTATTTCGTTTAGTCATCAGTTAACGGTACCTTCAAATTGAGATAAATTGGGCAAGAATTGTTAAAAAACTTTTTTTTTTCTAGAACCGGACCAAAAGCTTAGAATGCAAGAGACGGACAAAAACTTAACTCTTCAAAAATAAATGTTTTAATCCGATTTTTGCATTTAAAGTTTTTACCGACTGCCGCTGTGGACGAGGCATGAGGATTGCTTGTTTGTATCGGGAAACCTGATCTATGCTGCTTTTCCACAGCGGCAGTCGGTAAAAATTTTGAATGCAAAACCCGGATAAAAGCATTTGTTTTGACAGAACCGGTTAAGTTTTTGTCCGGCCTTTGAAACACAAAAAAATGTTTATACACGATTCTGGTAGTGAACAATCTGACTCCGGTTTTTGCTCTCAATGTTTTTATCTAGTTTTGCCGGTGGTGGTGAGCTTACTTCATCCTCGTCCCTTGACGTCAGTTTTTTTTTCAAGTAGCGATTTGTCAGCAATGCTATCGTTTTCTTTGATAGCAATGTAAGGGAACATCGGGTGACGCCAATTGAGCCCACATATTTTATTACTAAACAGACTGTTTAGATGCTTGTGTTTATATGAAACTATCGTAAACTATCATAAATTATTAATCGTTTCAATTGACAAAGCTATGAGTTATGTTATTCCTTATAAGGTAAAATAAGGTACCATCTTAAGTACACCCAAACCTCCATTTACGTAATAATCGGGACTTCGTAAATCGAATTATGACGTAAAAAAAGTTTACATTATTTGGAATTTTCAACGTAAAAAAAGTTTACGTTATTTGGAATTCTCAACGTAAAAAATTTTTCCCTATGTATGTATATTATTGTATATGTATAATACAATGGATAAGTATGGAACAAAAATTATTAGTATTTGCAGGAAAACGATGTTCTAAGTCGCATCAATTTTCAAGATGGCGACTTCCGGTTCATCGATATTCGTTACAAACCATCAGAATATGGATATTTCCGGAACGGGTTTGATGAGTTGGAAAACGATCTTTGAGGTGGTTCTGAATTCCAAGATGGTGACTTCCGGTTTATTGATACTCCTTGAAAAATTTTACAGTATGGGTATTTTTGTAACAGGTTTGATGAGTACATGTTGGAAAACGATTGTATATTTGTATATTTCCATTTGTTTTGAAGAAATAATAATAAACCGGAAGTCGCCATCTTGGAACTCAGAACTACCTCAAACATCGTTTTCCGACATCCACACATCGAACCCGTTCCGAAAATACTCATATTGTAGTAATTTTCATGGAATGTAAATGAGCCGGAAATGATTTTCTATGTATGCAGAAACCTCTTTTTACGAAGTAGGTTCGAAAAAAAAGTTCACGTTATTTGGGATTTGGTTCGTAAGAAAAGATTACGTTATCTGGGATTTTGTTCATAAAAAGAGTTACGTAAACAGAGGTAACGAAAAAAAAAAAAAGATTACGTAAACGGAGGTTTGGGTATATTTGTACAACTTTATCATGCAAATATAAATGGAAAAATATTTATTCGAAGCGAAATCGGTTTCAACACTTGACGCAATACATTCACTTAGTGTTTCTTTTACTGATTTTCTTACGTTTTTGCCTTTCTTATGTAGAAAGGTTATGCAATCACTTCGACTCAGTTCGTCGAGATCACAAAATGTCTGTGTGCATGTGACAAATATTGTCACTCAATTTTTTCAGCGATGGCTGAACCGATATTTACAATCCCAGATTCAACTGCAAGGTCGTATGGTTTCTTAGACTGTTAGAGAATTTTAATTCGATCCGACTTCCGGCTACGGAATTACAAGGTAATATGTGCAAATCTATGACAAAATTCTCGGAAATTTCTCAACTGATTTTCACAAACTAAAATGCAAATAAAATATCTTGAAATTTCATTGAAAAGTTGATCCAGATACGGCTCCCGGTTCTGGTATTACAGAACGATAAGTGAACGTAATACGAAATTTTCAATTTCACGAGTATTTTTTCACAAGCGATGGCGAAACGATGTGCACATTTTTATAAAACTTGCTGGTAAATTCATCAAGTTAACAGATGTTGTTAGTTAGTGGATATATGATCCTACTTTGAGACTACTAGTCACCACTAGTTTCTGCTTCCCAAAGCACCGATGATATTGTAGAAAACTTCCTAAAGCGATATTTCGATTTTTCAGCAACGGTTAAACCGATATACACAAATCTTGATTCAAATTAAAGCTCTCATTGTCTCAAAAGATACTGTGAAACTTCATCCAGATCCGATTTCCGGTTCCTCCGGTTGTATATGGCTATGACTATCAAAACTTTCAAACCGTCATACGAATGACAATGCAAAGCCGGTATGCATCGGTATGTGCCAGTACGAAAGAAGAAAACACAACCGCCTAGCGCACAGCGTGCTTTGACCATTTTTTTATAGCGTGCTGAGTGGCCTCAGTTAAATCTATATTTTTCAGGAGAAAAATCTGAAGAATCTATATCGGGAGATCAAAATTATGTTTTGAAAATCTATACATGAAAATGATAGATTTAGATATATCATTTAGAGCAACGATGCAAAATGGGAAAACATATTCTAGACTTGACACGAAATTGATTTAGTTTGTAGGCTATATTAGTTACTTACTAAACGAACCTACTTCGGCTACATCGGTTACATGTTCTCGCTTCCGGAAGTACCGGAAATAGTGGTCAAAATCTTTAAAACGAAACACACTCAATTTTCTCAGAGATGATTTAATTTATTATCACAAACTTATACTCAAATAAAAGGTCTCCTAACTTGCTGTTGAATTTCATCCGGGTCCGACTTCCGACGTTTCGGTTTAAACCTAGACTCGCTATCTCATGCTTTATTTCGATTAAACCAATTGAACGAAATCTGACAAACGAAGCGAACTGTGACTTCTGCATATGTAAGTCAAGCTAAACAGCATGAATCAGCAGCATGAAACATGTAGGAGTATTATTAATATTATTATTATAATTATTACTATTATTATTAATATTATTATTGACTTCACTACACAACTGGAACGGTATTACTGCACTGTTGGTTGTTTTGAATTTGAATTCATTGACATTCGTTTATTCTTTCGGTCGTACTGATCATAGAATTTTTTGAATTTCAAACAGATGTATTGTAAAAATTGAATGGAATTCAAAAATGTCGTGCCCCTAGACTATACATGAAAAATGAAAATATATAATGTTGGAACAAATCTTCCTGAAGTACTAGTCAAAGTCAAAGTATCAGAAGCTTGTCAAATACTAAAAATGTGCCAAACACTAGAGACTGCTTTCCTAGGATTATAAAAATTGCCCTCCGAATTCCGTATACACAGATCAGCATTAATTTCAATTAGCAAGTAATAACTATAGAAAGAGAAATTACGTAGCTTAACACTCAGCCTCCACTGATAACAACAATTACCAGTGTAACCTTTCGAGTCTAATTACCCGTATGCACTTCGGTAAGGGCATTCCTCTAACGAGCCCCCGCCAGCGCAGTGTCTGTCATGATGATGCACTTTGTTTTCCATCCGTTGTTGTTACTGAACATTGCGCCAAAATGCCAGAACAATTAGAGCTACTGAAAAATTGATACACCTGCGGACGCGCATTCCAATCAACAGCGGAAGAGCTGACGTGTGCCGAGCAAAGGTCCGTCAGCAGCCGGGAATCGTCAGCCGGTTGCGTCGATTGCATGCTGAGTGTGGCCGACTAGCGAGAGTTTGCTGTTTTGTGTATTGACGGCCATGTTCGCATACGGGTCTGCGGGTATTTTAGTCTCGCAACAACAGCGATCAGCGGTGGGCGCGAGTCGACACAGTGTGCGTGTTGTTTTCATCTGACGTTCGAATTCATCTGTGGCTTGTTTTTGCACAACAACACCTCCGCGAATGCAACGTATCAGTTGTGGTTTTGTTTTGGAAATTTTTGTTTCGATCGTTTCGGTTTTAAAGTGTTACGTGGTGTGTTTTGTGGATCGAAGAGTTATCCCGGTGTTACGGAGATCATATTGTGCAGTAATAGAATAAGATTTTCAATTCCAACACTTCTAGTTGTTGCACAGAGTACTCAGGTTTCTTCTGACTGTGTATTTGTGATCGGTGATTCAACGCGACGGAGCAGCAACTTCACGTAGGAAACCAGTCAGGTTAGTTTTGTTGTCGCACGCCAATGATCGCAAACAAATGAGAAATTCTGTATATCTGTCAAATTATTGGTAACCAGATAACAGGAGATAAATAAGTGATGAAATGTGACTGATGGAGACACCGAAAATTAAAATTATACAAGATCAATATAGACATTATTATTTTGATCTCTGTAGAGCAAAGTGACACGTACTATTTTTAATTTGCTAGTGTGATGGTTATGGACTCTACGAATATTTTCTCTAAAAAAATAAATAATACATTTGCATGCGGATAAACGAAGCAAAACAAAATCTTGAAGTTCATTGCTTCATTGTGAAAATTGACATTCTGTTTTGAATGGCCTTCGCAACCGATTCGTAGTTGCATGGCAACGATCCTCCTGCCACCGATCCAGGCCCGGCCGATATCCAAGCAATGGACAATATCGGTATGACATTTAAAAGTTTTTTAGACCCCAGACCATACAAACAATACTAGGGTTTTGATTTGAAGCATTTATGAGGAAAAGATTCACTTCCGGTGAAACTCTCAACGGGTGAGCACGTTGCATCGTGTTAGTCCGGGGAAAATTCGAGTATTTCGCAAGAAAGAAAGGATTTTCAGCCGTACTTTGACGATTCGACGCAGCCACACAGCGAGATTTTCGCTTGTAGTCAAGTGAAAAGAAAGTCCACTGGACTATAAACGAAAATTAACTGGCAATATAGCCTTAGTTGCTGTGCCATCAATTCGGCGTCATCTCAAGTGAGGTGACGCCAACCAGAAAGGAAGAAGAAGAAGAAGAAGAGGAAAAGATTACACACAATATAACCTAAATATCTAAGCAAAACAAAAAAAAAGGAAAAAGAAGAAACTATACATACTGTCTTATCATATCGCGTCTAATCGTTTCTTATGTCGAATTGCCTATTGCCTGACAATAACGTGCTGTTGGTGATTATCATGATTTGACGAGTCATCTGACGGTGTTGGGAATTGGCAGTACATAGAATTGTAAACGTGATATGATGATAAGCACAAACAATCATATGACATCTGCAAAATTTAGTATCGTTCTCTTCAATGACTGCTGTCTTGCTCCCTGTGTAAAGGGTGTTTCGACGAAAAATTGGCAAAACAAGAATGTGTGTCAATCGATCAAACCAGTGTATTTTTTTTATAATTATTTATTGGAATATGAGTTAAAATGAAATTATTAAGATTTAAATTGGGTGTTCAGCCACAAGTGGTGAGTTTTCAGCCCTATTATATATATCTCAGAATATATATATATATATATATATATATATATATATATATATATATATATATATATATATATATATATATATATATATATATATATATATATATATATATATATATATATATATATATATATATATATATATATATATATATATATATATATATATATATATATATATATATGTATGTATATATATATATACACACATATATATATATATATATATATATATATATATATATATATATATATATATATATATATATATATATATATATATATATATATATATTTATAGGAACTTATATACTAACTTACTAACTAATACAGAGAGCGAATCGATTCAATTGAAGATTGCTTCGTTTTGTCAGAATTTGCTTATAATATTATGTGACATTACATCTAATGATTCTATATTTGTGAGTCTGTGTAACTCATTTGTACTAAACCAGAGAGGACGCTTCAAAATCATTTTCAGAATTTTATTCTGAGTTCTTTGAAGCGTTTTCTTCCTGGTGGAACAACAACTTGACCAAATTGGTACTGCATAAAGCATGGCTGGTCTGAAAATTTGTTTATAAATAAACAATTTGTTTTTTAGACAGAGCTTAGAATTTCTGTTTATAAGAGGATATAAACATTTAATATATTTATTACACTTTGCCTGGATTCCTTCAATGTGATCCTTGAAAGTGAGTTTTTTGTCATACGTTAAACCTAAGTATTTAGCTTGATCAGACCATGTCAATTCCAAGCCATTCAATTTGAGAATGTGATTACTGTTTGGTTTAAGAAAAGAAGCTCTTGGCTTATGAGGAAAGATAATTAATTGCGTTTTTGCTGCATTTGGTTTAATTTTCCATTTTGACAGATAATCACTGAAAATATTTAAACTTCTTTGTAGACGACTGCAGATCACTCTTAGATTTCTACCTGTGGCTAACAGACTTGTGCCGTTACAGAATAGCGATTTCTGACAACCAACGGGTAGATTTGGAAGATCAGAAGTGAAAATATTATACAAGATTGGAGCTACGCTCGAACCCTGCTCGAACACCGGCTCGTACGGGTAGCAATTCAGATTTACAATTCTGATAGCTAACCTGAAGAGTACGATCAGCTAAATAATTTTGAATCATTTTGATCAAATAAATAGGAAACTGGAAATCAGACATTTTTGCTATTAAACCTTTGTGCCAA
This sequence comes from Malaya genurostris, assembly GCF_030247185.1. Classification (NCBI taxonomy): domain Eukaryota; kingdom Metazoa; phylum Arthropoda; class Insecta; order Diptera; family Culicidae; genus Malaya; species Malaya genurostris. Next base: position 230,784,461 of record NC_080572.1, on the reverse strand, counting down.
ACACTGTCGAATGCTTTTTCTATGTCTAGAAGAGCAACTCCAGTGGATAACCCAGAAGATTTGTTTGCTTTTATCATGTTCGTTACTCTGACAAGTTGATGAGTAGTTGAATGTTCATGACGAAATCCAAACTGCTCTGGCAAAAAATTGAATTCTCATTTATATGAGACATCATTCTCAACAAGATATTTTTTTTCAAAAAGTTTACTGATAGAAGAAAGTAAGCTAATTGGTCGATAACTTGATGTTTCTGCTGGATTTTTATCAGGTTTCAGGATAGGAATTACTTTAGCGTTTTTCCATCTTTTTGGGAAGTAAGCTAATGAGAAACACTTGTTGAAAATTTTAACCAGGAGTCTCAAGGCAACATCGGGAAGATTTTTAATAAGAATATTAAAAATTCCATCATTACCAGGAGCCTTCATGTTTTTAAGTTTCCTAATAATTGATTCAATTTCATCAAAATTCGTCTCAATAATGTCATCGTGTGATAACACTTGGGTTGAAATATGCTCATATTTCAGTGAGACTTCATTTTCAATAGGACTCACAACGTTCAAATTAAAATTGTGGACACTCTCAAACTGCTGAGCAAGTTCTTGAGCTTTTTCGCCATTTGTAAGAAGTATTTGATTTCCGTCCTTGAAAGCAGTAATTGGTTTCTGAGGTTTCTTAAGAACCTTAGAAAGTTTCCAGAAAGGTTTAGAATATGGTTTAATTTGTTCAACTTCTTTAGCGAAATTTTCATTTCGCAAAAGAGTAAATCTATGTTTAATTTCTTTTTGTAAATCCTTTGTTTTTCATAGCAGGATCACGAGAACGTTGACATTGTCGTCGACGAACATTCTTCAACCGAATGAGCAGTTGAAGATTGTCATCGATGATAGGAGAATTTAATTTAGTTTGAGCTTTAGGAACTGAAAGATTTCTAGCCACGATAACGTAATGGTTCAAATTATCAATTGCTGTGTCGATGTCCGCACAATTTTCTAAAATAGTTTTATGATCCACATGGTTTTCAATGTGAGATCTGTAATCCAACCAATTAGCTCTATGATCGTTGAATATAGAACTAATTGGATTAATTAAAGCTTCGTTGGAAAGTCTGAATGTTACAGGAAGATGATCTGAGTCAAAGTCAGCATGTGTAATCGGGTCACTACAAATGTGACTTTGATCTGTTAGAACCAGATCAATTTTAGACGGGTTTTTCATGGAAGAGAAACAAGTCAGATAACTGGGATTAAAAACTGTTAAGTAACCAGCAGACAGTTGATTATGAAGTATTTTATCATTACTGTTATTTCGCAATTCCACTGGACATGCTTAGCATTTAAGTCCCCTATTACGAAAAATTTCGGTCGATATCTTGTGAGTTTTTGCAAATCGCCTCTGAAGAAATTTAATTGTTCGCCGGTGCATTGGAATGGCAAATATGCTCCAGCGATGAAATAAATTCCATGAATGGTTTCAACTTCGATCCCCAAGCTTTCAATAACTTTAGTATTGAAAGAAGGTAAAATTCGATGTTTAATTTGCCGTTGGACAAAAATGGCAACTCCACTTTGAGAAAATTATAAAATTCATCTTCACTTGATTTGAAAGATCGAACATTTCAATTCAAAATATTCAAATAGTTATTTAACATCACTGTTACATTTTAAATTGTTTATAATATTATTTGCAAATTTCTATTTGAAATGCTTCAAAAAGTGATGAAGCCGAATTCATTCGGATGATCATTTGAAAAAGTTGATATTGTAGGTAAATCATTTTATTTTCAGTTATATCGCCTAAATCAACTTCATTGAAAGAAGCGAATGACATTGAAGGAATATTTGTAGGTAGACCATTAGAACTGCCATTAGAAGAAAATGATATGGCCGATCTACCTATTAATAAATTGTTATTGTTAGAAGATGAACTGCAAGGCGGTCCTGTGTTTTGATTTTTTACATTAGAAGAATTAAGTGGTAGATTTCTACCTGTTACACTAGCGTAACTGACATTAGAAGAAGATGATGACGAGGTCGATCTACCTGTCAATAAATTGTTTTCGTTAGGAGACGAATTGGCAGGCGTACCTGTTTTTTGTTTTAAATTCGAAGAAATAAGTGCCTTAGAAGAATTAGGCGTGGCATTTGTAACGGTTTTTTGATTTTCAGGTATGTTCTGTAAATTAAAGGTCGTTGATTTGACTTGTTGTCGAAGCGAACGAGCGTTTAAAATTTTTTCCCTGACAGGACATTTCAAATAATTGGATTTATGATTTCCATCGCTATTTGAACATGAAAATTTATCAGTGGTTTCATTCATTGGACAAACGACTTTCGAATGCAATTTACCACAATTCAAACACCGTATATCCATATGACAATTTTTGGTTCCATGACCGAAGCCTTGGCAACGACGACATTGCGTTAAGTTTGTAATACGATTATGCCGTTTATAATGTTCCCATTGAATTTGAATGTGGGAAATGAAACGTACTTTTTCTAAAGTTTTCAAATTATTCACATCAATTCGATTGAAGTGTATTAAGTAAAGTTCATGGGAAATTCCAGCGCGTGGTTTAGAAGTACCATTCGCTCTTTTTTCATAAGTATTACTTGGGAAGGGGCAAAACCAAGCAATTCTTCTAGTTCTTTTTTTAATTTCATCAGTACTTTGATCATTTGATAAACATTTCAAGACAGCCTTGAAGGGTCTGTCTAATTTTATATCATATGAATAAAATTTATAAAGTTTCTCGGACAAATATCGAATAAGACGTTCGTAATCTTCCAATCCATCAACCAAGACACGACATTCTCCTCTTCGTCCGATTTGAAATGAGACTTCTGAGATTGTTGTTTTTTCCCAGAACGACAAGCGTCCATTTTGGGAATTTTTGAAGAATTTTCTTCTATGCCGCTACAATCGGATTCAGGAAGAATCTCGTAAATATTGTTAGACGGCATAGGATCAGCGGAAGGGAATTCCGTCCGTTGTCATTTATTTTTACATTCAGATTCTATACGATCGTGAATGTTATTAGAAAAATGTTGAATAACGGATTGTGATTTATTCCGTATTGAATTATTTTTAGCCTTAGGCTTGTTGCCTTTCCGGTTAGACGGAGGCATTTTTGAAATTAATGAAATTTTAAATTAAATTAACTAGGCTAAATTGGTCTTCGATTAGACTCTTAGTTTAAAAAAGTCTTAATACAGTCTGATTTGTTCGAAGAATATTTCTTTGAATAGCTAGCCTTAAAAAGGCTGATTAATTTCTTAGTCACTCAAATATCACTCTTTGTATAGCCTTGAGAAAGGCTGACTAATTGTTAGTCTTTAAAAAGACTGTTAGTGATTCGGGTAGCCTTGAAAAAGACTGAAGCCTTGAATAAATGAAACTCTAGGTAGCCAGAAAAAATTTCCAGGAGCCAAGAGCTACACGCGTGCGGTGCGAACGACTGTTTTTTTAGTTGTATATGGTTATCTCACACTGTTGAAAATTGAATCATAAATTGCTGATTATTTTGCTGATAGCACGGAAAAAGAATTATATTGTTACGTTTAGTACAACTCGGGATATTCTGATTTAAGTTCTACCCATTCTTCTACAGGGGGAATTTTGAAAAGGCGCCCCATAGTAAAGTAAGACGTATTTACGTCAAGAACTGCAAGTTTTATATTACGGTACAATATTCCACTCAACGATCAGCGTAGCTTCGAAACGAATGAACAGAACCCCACACCAAACAACAAAAGGATGCTCATAACGGCCTGCTTGAGAAATGGACAGCTCTCATCCAGCAAATGTAGCACTCCGGCAAAACACATCAACCCATACGAGATGTACGCACTCCAAGGAACAATTACGATTTGCGATCCCTCTTTCAAAGGCATTAAAAACATTTCTAGAAAAGTTGCTTCTGCAACTTGTAGTTGTGCAGCTTCGTGTAATCCCCCTCCCCACCCTCCACACAACTACGGCTAATGACAAATGATCGCAGAACGGCTGACAGACAGGCAAGAGGTCTTACGTGGTTATGTGTCAATATGCCTTTGCAAATGGGCCTTTCTTTCCGAGCATTTTCATTTTCTTCGCTTTCGAGAGTGAGAGCTGCTCGACCGGCAGGCAGCCTGCAATCAGATCTATCTGTGCCCATGATGCAATACAAAAAGATCCCACAGTACACAAACACTCGAATGGCAGATATGGGTGTACGTGAAACGAATAAAATCCTTCCGACCGTAAACCCGCATGTACACCGGATGAGCACGGAGTGGGCTCGTACAGCCTTCGATAATGGTGTCGGTAATCATCGAGAAGAGCCCAGTCATAGAATCGGGACCAGTTCGTCCGAGGGTCTCATAATGGTGAATAGAAAAAGCCTTTGGCAATGTGCCCTACAGTTGGGTGCTGCTGCTGATGCACCTTTTTTTTCGGCACAACACAAAATCTGCCTATTCTAGCCGTGCCGAACCGAGCCGAGCCGTACGGTAGAGCAATAAGTCATTGTACTTAGGGCTTAAGTGTTTTCCGGCACTCATAAAAAGGGATAGCACGAACACAGGCCAGTATAGGCAGTCGGATTTATGCTTTGGATCTACAGTTCCTACCGCCTTTTATGAACCATCCCAACCATCCTCGAGCCAGCCTCGAGAATCGGAATCGGACGGGGTGGCCATCTTCGTTCGAATGTTTTTTTCCCCATCGGCTGAGGTACATACGAACAACCGGGGAGTCAACGAGTGCACGGAAAGAACATCATACGATGTGAGATATGGCACTGGGCCTTTGTTTATCAGCACCCACTGTTAAGTAATTCAATGAGTGGGTGGATCCGGCAGGAAGGACGGGTGAATTCGTTTTACTCGCCGAAGAATTCGACTGTCTTTGTTCGAGCATTCAAGACTTTGTACGTCTGTTGTGGCTGTAAACATTAAACTATAAAATTGATTATTTGTTGCCAGAATGATCAAAGCAAATTGTAGTTGATTGAAATCGAAATGAAAATGCATTTGTTTTGTTGGTATGGGTGTTTCTGCTTCGGTGAAGGGTTGCCTTTTGCTTGAATATTTCACATCCAGTAACTTACAGAAACCGAAACGCTACATATTCAACATACATGGAATTACTAGGAACATCGTCAATGGTTTTGCACAGTTCAAAACTGTCCTTCTAGACTTTCTCGACAGACCCGGAATTTGTGTTTCCTTTGATTGCATCTGTGCCTACACCGACCGAAAATCCAGCACCAGCACCAGACATTAAAACAACGAAATCAACACAAATCTGCTCTCTCTCAATCTCGAGGGCACCTTAAAACATCCAGGGAAAGTGAAAGACAGCACCGTAAGTGCCACTTTGCATACTTGAAAAGCAACCAGCCGTACACATCGGAATCATCCGAACTGTATGCCGTCTTCCGTCGTCGTCGTCGTCGTCGTCGTCCTATTGAAAAGCTGCTCTCGAAAGAAACGACCTGACGACCCGCGCAGATCAAGCGAAATGATTGTAGGCAAGAGAAAAAAGGGTGGATCTGGATCATCTTGTCTCCCGCTACCAGCAAACTCCGCGGTGTCTGTCTGGTTCTGTTACACGGACAACACAAAATGACATCTCGAAAGGGTCGTAAAAATTCGACGAAAAAAAAGGCATCAAAATAGAATTGAATAGCGCAATAGCTTTTGCTTTCATTGGATGGTTCGTTGGTTGGTTGGTTGGTTCGAGGAAAAGGACTGGGCTCGAAATGGCGAAGTAGCGAAGTGGCACGCGCTGCTGGAGATTTTTCCTTTTACATTCGAGTTCTGTTTTCAGCGATGGCAGAACGATTTCCACAGACACAGATTTGCTCGGACGACGGTTCGGATTGCGAGAGGCGGGGACCGGGAAACGGCTGAGATTAGCGAACGATATGGCAATGAATTTGCCCTTCCAAAACTGTGTGCTTCGGTTGTTCAGCGTTTGAAACGGTGCCGCCATCCGTTTCCGAGAGATCGGCCCTTTCCGGTTAGTTGACGTTTGCAAGTCAAGCGTGCCGTAAAATTTCAACGTAGTCGTGGTTCACTTCATTGGGGGCTCAAGCTTCGAGAAATTATTCATAATTTTTTATTTTGCTGAATTTCGATTAACATAACAGATAACTTTTTTTCCAGATAGAAATTTATCAATAATAAACTATCAATTTATTCGTTGAGCTATTTTTAGTCACCCTCATCATGCTCGTGCACTAATAATAGACTCTAAAAAAAACCCTGTTTTCTTTCTTCCCGTTATTTTCACTGAGGAGGATTCTCAAAACTGTTTACTGGACGCATTAGGTGCTAAAAGCAAATGTGTGTGTTTGACAAATAATTTCACTCAATTTTCTCGAAGATGGCTTAACCGATTTCCAAAAACTTGTGCTCCTATATAAGGTTCCTGAACGCCGTTTGGATCCGACTATCACTTGGAAAACCGACTTTTGAATGGAGCTTGTATGTGTGTATGTGACCAATAACGTTACTCAATTTTCTTAGAGATGACTGAACCGATTTTCACAAACAAGGTAATATCTGAAAATTTATGACAAAATGTCCACACAATTTTTCTGTAAATAAAAGATCTTAAAATTCTTTAAAAATTTCCCGAAAATCAAGGTCCGTCTTCCGGTTCTGGTATTACAGCGTTATTCCCTTCTCCATTGGAATCGCAATAACACTGTTTTAAACAATATTTCTTAGGCCAGAATAAAGCCTGAGTATGAACTGCTGAATCCAATGGGATGGGATCCTAAATGAGCGCAGTACTCCTAATAGTAATCTTAATCCTGTCGTTGTTCGAGATACGGAGAATTTACAAACATCCGGCATCTTGTATTGCGTTTAAACTTCAACAATTTGCATGCGAAGCTTAAAAGTTTGTGCCTTAACTAAATCGATCGCGTTGCAATTGCAAGCTGACTTTATTGATATGAGAGTACAAATTTCCTGACTACGCTATGTCGCATTCGACAAGTATCAAGCCTACTGTTTGATTTAGATATTCACTGCTCAGTTGTGGAAATGACACCTAAGCAAGAGTAGTGACCCGTCATAATTTTGCTTGTGCATCGCGTAAATCCATAATACTCACACGCAAAGTCGAAATTTATGAAAGTGACCAAATTTACTGTTCCTAATGTAATGAAAGTATATGTCGGTCATTTTTCGAAATCAGAAACTGGAACGAAAAAAATTTTTGAGAAAGAATTGAGTAGAAGTTGATCCAGTAGATTACACCGTGAGGTACCACATACCATACCACAGTCAAAACCACATAAAATGGAGGATGAAACCGAGGTAAATTAAATGACAATAAAAATAATACATAAAATAGTAGATTAGTTTTTGAAGCTATATACATTAAGAAATTTCTGGTGGCCTATCTGAGTCAACACCTGAGTAAAGGAAAGGTTCTAGGGAAATTATTTTTGTTGCGATTATAGAGGTTTTAACCTTAAGTTCATTTACCTCTTCGGGCTAGAAAAACTTGCTGACCCCATGTGCGGGATTGGGAATTGAACCAAGGCGGATTGCGCGAAAGGCATCGACTTACCCATCAAGCTATACCCTATACTAATATGGAAAAATGTTCCATTTTACGAAGCGTTTCACACGATATTGTGAGATGAGAAGCGTTACGTTAGATTAAAGAAGCTAGGAAGCGTTGCATACGATAATTACTAATCATATGCGTTATTTTGAAGGAATTATGAATGTTGAAAACCGGTATAAGGGTTAGATTCTTGCGGTAATCGAGTTACGATGCGTTACTTTTAAGAAAGTTATAGGTGTTACGAAGTGTTATATATGTCGTTCTTTTGTAAGTTATAGGTGTTACGATGCATTAGATACGTTAATTTTTTTTAAGTTATAGGCATTACGGAGCGTTACGAAGCATTACTTTTTTGTAAGTTATAGGCATTACGGAGCGTTACGAAGCATTACTTTTTTGTAAGTTACGAGCGTTACATGTGTTACTGTTTATAAGTTTTGGGTGTTACGAAGCGTTACATGCGTTACTTTTTAGGCGTTATAGACATTACGAAGCATAACAAGCGTTTCTCGTTTGTAAGTTACAAGCGCTACGATGCGTTATTTTTAGTAAGTTTTAGGCGTTACGAAGCGTTACCTTTCGTAATTGACAGGCGTCACGAAGCGTTAGTTTTTTTAAGTTACAAGATTTACGAATCGTGTCATGTGTTACTCTGGCGTTACGAAGCGTTACATGCGTTATATTTTTGTGAGTTGTAGGCGTTACCAGCGTTACTCTTTTGTGAATTAAAGGCGTTACGAAGTGTTACATCCGTTACTTATTTGTAAGGAGGCGTTATGAAGCATATTCGTTACTTTAAATAAGACTTTTCGAAGCATTACATATGTTACTGTTTTGTAAATTATAGGCGTTACAAATCGTTACATACGTAACTTTTGTTGTTAGTTGTAGGTGTTACAAATCGTTACATGTGTTACATTACTAAATGGTACAAATGTTACCAGGCGTTGCATCCGTTACTCTTTTGTAAGTTAAAAAGGAGTATAGGTGTTAAGTTATAGGTGTCGAAAAAGCGTTACAAGAGTTTTGGCATCCCAGTGTCATCATATTGAAGAGTCACTTATTTGCAAAATCTAATGGAAATGTCGAAATTATAAAATGATTAGAAATGATCCTACAACGACATGGATTACACTGATCACGATTAGCACGATGACATATCTTATCGAAACGAAAACTTGTATCTAATTTTGAAGGAGAATGAGCTTAAATATTATTCAAGTGAATTAATTGTTCTATTCTAACCATGAAGGAATCATTAGTTCTTTTCTTGATATGAAGAGTATTCAGTAAATTGAAATGTTATTTCACATTCAGAAACAGAAACGAAAAAAAAAGTTTGAGAAATATTATGAGGAAGTAGGTCCTACGAAGCAGCAGAACAGAGTCAATAACACATGGATCAATAAGTCCCGATACTAACAATGGAAACAACATTTTTTTTGGAAATTTTTTTTTTATTCATCAACATAATCACCTTTTTTTACAATTTTTCAATACCATGTTAATAAAAAAATTTATCTTTCGCTTCAAAATAGAGATGGGCAAAACAGTTCATTTCAAAGAACCGTTCAGTGATGCAGAGTTCTGTTGAAAGAACTAGTTCTCCAGAGCCGTTCGTTCGTTCTATTCATAGTTTGTTAGTTCGTTCAAAGACTAAACGAGAACTTACTTTTGTAAGCTCAAGCGAGCAAAAAAAAAAGGTCCCTCGAAGTAGAACTGAGGTTTCGTGATGAAAATTTCTTATTAGTATCGTTTTTGAAAAAAGCGGACCAAAAAACAAAAAAAAAGATCCCACGACTTTGAACTGAAGAACTACCGTTATCGAAAAAAGAACTATAGCTCGTTCATTCTTTCAAAAGAACTAGTTCTTTTGAACCATTCGGGAACGAATTGCCCATCTCTACTTCAAAATAAGCTTCAGTTTCAGCGATGACCTCCTCATTTGAGCCAAATCTTTTTCCCTGGAGCATTTTTTTAATATCAGCAAAGAACCAGTAGTCACTGGGGGCTAAATCTGGCGAGTATGGGGGGTGGGGAAGCAGATCAAAGCTCAATTCGTTCAATTTCGCCATTGTTTTCATCGCCTTTGTGCAGGGTGCATTGCAGCAATCACGGCACCCACTTGGAAAAAACCCTTTTCATGCTCAATTTTTCATGAAGGATAGTAAATACACTTCCATATTATATCTGTGTCATCTCAGCATTCTCACGGAGCTTCACTTTACGATCTTTCATTATAATTTTTGCCACTTCACTCACACTTTCCGGTGTAACGGCTTCCACAGGTCTACCCGAGCGTTCCGCGTCATTTGTGTCGGTACGACCACGTTTAAACTCGGCGAACCACCGACAAATCATTGCTTTTGATGGACAAGAGTCCGGATAACATTCTTCAATCCATTGTTTCGCTTGCACGGTGTTTTTACCCATTAAAAAACAATGTTTTATCAAAACACGAAACTCGGTTTTTTCCATTTTTTAAACAAACTACGAAACGTCTTCACTCCAACCTCGATAACTCAGCTGTTTCTGGTCGGATCGACTTAAAACTTTGACCCGTTTCAAGCAAAGGTTAGTACTCTAGAAAGACGTGGTTACTGGTTTACTACGAGCGCCATCTCTGCTTTAGTCTCGGGACTTATTGATCCATGTGTTACACAAGTCTTGTGGATTGTTGTGCTATATATATATATATATATATATATATATATATATATATATATATATATATATATATATATATATATATATATATATATATATATATATATATATATATATATATATATATATATATATATATATATATATATATATATATATATATATATATAGAAGGTCTTAGACACGTGGTACAGAAATAACATGACAGTAAACGTAAAGAAATGTAAAACCTTCCCTTGAGCACAGTCACAAATTTTATTTGGATGAAATTTAAAGTGTCTGTTAAAAACACCGGTAAAAGACACACCGAGAATTAGGTACATAAGTAATATTCAGTAACATTTTTTTTCATCTGAAGGCCCCTCCCGAAACGAAATCCTGGGTAGGGGCCTGATTAACCATAAGCATTGCTATTTCACATGAACAACATTGAAAGAACCAGTGACTCACATACATGGAAAAACGTTATACAGTCCGTCATCATCAACATTCAAACCCTGACTAAAATCCAGTGAATTTTCATTTTACATACACCCAAACCTCCGTTTACGTGTACATTTTTTACGTTACCTCTTTTTACGTAACTCTTTTTACGAACAAAATCCCAAATAACGTAATTTTTTTTACGAACCTACTTCGTGAAAAGAGATTTTGCATACAAGAAAAATCATTTCCGGTTCATTTACATTCCAAGGATATTACTACAATATGGGTATTTTCGTAGCGGATTTGATGAGTAAATGTCGCAAAACGATGTTTGAAATTCTTCTGAATTCCAAGATGGCGACTACCGGTATATTGGCGTTCCGCAAAACCCCTTACAATATACCTCAAAACCCTAAACGGTTTGATGAGCAGATGTCGGAAACGATGTTTGAGGTGGTTCTCAATTTTGGTTTAGTTCCTTATATGTAGAATTTCGCTTTATTCTGGGCACTTGTCCAGCAGTTTCAACAGTCTTGATAATCTGATTTGACTGGTTTTTAGTATTTTTTTACTAAATCCGGCTATAATTTAGATCTGCCGCAGATATTATACCATTGCTTCAAAAATGAAAACCGTACCGAAAATATGCATATTGTGAAGGTATTCGAGCAATTCGAGTAGTATCGACACATATTGTAATGGTAAAGGAAAATCAATAAACCATCTTGGACGTCGTTTTCCAACATGTACTCATCAAACCCGTTCCGAAAACATCCATCTTCCAGGGTTCTTACGGTCGCGCGGATTTCGCGGTTTTCGCGGATTTCGCGATTTTCGCGGATTTGGCGCGGTTTCTGCTAAGATTTTGATGCTATGGCGCGGATTTTGCGCGAATTTCAAAAAAACATCATTCAACAAAATTCATTGCAAATTCTTGAGACTTGTGAGTTTTATGAAACCCTAAAAAATTAAAGATGGGCGAACGTTTCAGCAATTGGTCGAGATGGCCGAATTTTCCCTTCATAAAACTAAAATTTACTAGAAGACGTTTCTATCCAATGTTTTCCTCAGTGGACAAAATTTCGATTTTATGCTTTTCGATCTCGAGTGATACAAGTTGCTATTTCAACATTTTGCACTCAAGGATATTGATGTCAGATGGAAGATATCGTCTCAGTGACAATACATTCAATAATGCGAAGAACTTAATAAATAGAATGTGATTCTTCAATAATATGGTAACAAATTTTGTGTATGATAAAAATCGAATTCTTGAAGCAAAATTTACACGACATGCTTACGAAGCGAAGTCTGACAATAAAAGAAATGAATAAGTTCTGGGATTCCATTCGTGGTGATAAGAAAGTGTTCTAATAGTTTGTTGGTTCCACCATCCAACATTTTCAATTGTTCTTTGCGTTCTGAAAATTTTCCTGAAATATGGAAGAAATCATATGTGAACAAGGACATAGTATCCAACTACCGTGGAATTGTTGCTTTGTGCGCTGTATCGAAGCTGTTTCAAATTATAGTTCTGGATTTTATAACACATAGTTGCTCTGACTACATATCAGAGACTCAGCTTGGATCCATACCAAAGCTTTCAACTTCCCCCGCTGCGTTCGACGAAGTAAATCATCACATAACGGTCTCCAAGTTAAGTAGACTGCGATCAAATGGATCATTTTTTAATTGGCTTCGATAATATCTAACTGGTAATGAAATGATCGTGAAAAAAGGGGCCTGTACAACCTCACCAAGTGCTGTTACATCTGGAGGTTCTCAAGGAAGTCGCCTTGGACCGTTCATAATTTTATTGTATCTCAACGATCTAAATTTTTCGATCAAGTGTATGAAACTATCGTTCGCTGATGACTTTCGTATTTCATATTTCAAAATGGTTTAAATGCCACTAAATGCTCCGTCGTCTCTTTTTGTAGCAAAAAGTCTGTATTCAAGTTCGACTATAATATGCCACAAACTGTTCTCGAACGCGCATCGTCTGTTAGGGACCTGGGTGTTCTGGAAACCAAGTTAAATTTTAAAGAGCACATAGAGCTTTCAATTGTTACAATTTGATATTCGACGTCATAGTTTTCCTATTTTTTTCTTCGGATTCCCTATGTTAGAACTAATTATGGATATAACGAACTCATTGCTAGCATGTTCCGCATATTTAACAAATGTTTCAATTCTTTCGACTTTTATTTATCCCGTAATGTTATCAAGAAATCGTTTCTTATGTTACTGTCTCATTAGATGTAGTTACTATAGAAGCACTAGATTTAAGCAAATGTATCATTTGGATGATTTTGATCTATTGATGCAAAAGATGAGGAGTTTTTATGCCTGCTGGAGAACAAGTTTGACAGAAACTAATTCCAGTGGGCTTTTCCCTGATCCAAATAAAAGAATAAAAGATGATTTCCTCCTCAGACATTCAGAGTGAAATCTGACAACAGAAGAAGGCGCTATTATAATTGAAACTGATTTTAAAAAGAGTGAAACTGATCATCCTGATGTGGTCTACCTAAAAAATATTCTTACCAAAAAGGAAATGTTTGCCGAGCAAAAAGATGTCGAAGCAAAAAAAAATACCTTCGATGAAATCTGTTTCACTTCTTTCAAAATCACAAGTGTAAGCATTTTTATTTTTACTGTAACATTTTCCGTACATCAGAGAGTATTAATTAAGGATCAAGAATAAACCATGTTAACTTGTGTGTTACGTACAATTTATTCAGTACGTATTTTATAGATTAATACATGCAGTGCAACGAGTTTATTAAAGTGACTTGCAGGATTGAGTTTCAAACAATCTTTTTTAACAATAATTTATTCTCAAATGAATGTTAAGCCTGACATTTTGTATGATATATCAGTTTTGAACAATTTTTCACCAACGTTTGATGGAAAATTGCTTACATTTTATGAATATAGATTTTAATTCCCTAATTAAAAAAAGTTAGCAACACTGCTTCAAATCATTTGTATTAGATTGCGCTACACAAAATAAGCAAAACTAAATATTTTCTGTTACTGGGTGTTGTTTTCCGGAAAAAATAAATAGTTTTTCGACAACATGCCATTTCCATTGCCTCTCGTATGTTAAATTAAAGGTTCCTATTTTACGGGTTTACTTATAGAAGCTACGGAAAAAAATTCTGCAAGAGGAAATCCATATAGGAATGTGTTTGTTGCTAATCAAATGTGTCAGTGGAAGTAAGCTGAAACTGAGATAATTTTTCTCGAGCAGTTTTAACGAAGACCGAACACTTTTCTTGAATTACAATTTTAAGCAGAATGAACTGATTGGTTTATTTTTCAACCATATGGAAGATTTATTGATTAAAATCAGTAAAAGAATCGCCGGAATTAGTTTTTACGCACATATTGTTGACATTGCTCATACGCTTGCAAAAAGTCTTGCTCCTTAACTAAGGGTATCGAAAAAGATGAAGAATACAAATGAAATCGTTTTCATTGGTTTCCTCGAAGTGACGTGCTGTATGAGGACTTATTTATTGTGTTCATATGACAAACTCATGCAGATTTTCAAATTATATTTAAGTGAATTTTCAAGTACTGCGTAAAGTATCACCTGCATAAAAATAGTTGTCTAACGCTTCACTCGAATATCGCGCGTTTTAGTTTTCAACTTCGCGCGGATTTCGCGCGTTTCGATTTTGAAATTTTTCGTAACAACCCTGATCTTCTGATGGTTTGTAACGAATATCGATTCACCATCTTGGAAATTGATGCGGCTTAGAGCATCCTTTTTCTGCAAATACGGATAATTTTTGTTCCATAGTTATCCATTATATTACACATATCCAAAAATATACATACATAGGGAAAACTTTTTTTACGTTGAAAATTCCAAATAACGCAAACTATTTTCACCTCATAATTCGATTTACGAAGTCCCGAATATTGCGTACATGGAGGTTTGGGTGTATAAGGAAAACAAAGACGTCGGTAAAAACTACCGACTTCCGACAGAAAATATCCCAGTGGTGGTGGCAAATCAATATGGCAGCCCAACAAAAAAAAAACACAGAATCACAATGGAATGATGATACAATTGATGACGGAAACTTGGCATATCCTTCCGAGAGGACAGAGTGAAAGGGGGGTGAGCAGTCTTCAGCTGCTTTCGTTCCGTTGCACAACCGAAATCGATCGATTTGGTTTCGTACCGTACCGACAACAAATGACACTCTGGAATCGAAGACAGCCAGCCAGCAGCCATCGAAGTCTCTAACTAGGTTAAATTTTGCCAGTGATGCTGACGATATTGGCAGAACACAGAACACCGAACACACCGGAGATGGAATCCGTTGTACACCAGTCGACGGTTGGCGGGCAACGAGCGGGAAAGGGAGGGCGGTAGGCGGTAGTAAAATTACAAGATAATTTATTCAATTTCGCTAATTTATCGGCTGCCGAGTTAATTTTGGATTTAGTGTGACAGCGGCAACCGGGCTGCGGAAATTTATGCAGTTCCCAGCTTTAGCCTGATTGACGATGATAGCGCGCGTGGGTAATAAAATTAGTCAACTTCCGCTGGTTCCGGTGGCGCGCAAGAGATTAGATCGGGGACTTTCGTCGCAACTTGGGATGATTAAAACTTTAATCTCATTTGCAAATTTATAGCTATTTGGAATAATGTTCGAAGAGATTTCGGCTTTTCGTCACCGGCATGAAACGTGGAAACCGCTTTCACGGGGTTTTCCATAAATTATCTTCTATCAAATCGATACGAACGTGGAAAGGACTGCCGAATCATCATATCATCACGGAGGCAATTCACTTACGAAGAAAGCTGACGTATTTCTCAAAAAAATAAAACTCCACAGATAGACCTCCACTGTTTATGGTTTGTAATCATTCCGGTAGTGAAAAGAAAGACGTCTTTCTGACGCACTGTAAACTCAAGTTGTAATTAATATTTTTCTTCTGTTCGTCTTCATTGTTCTTTCACCTTTTTATTATAACTCGTTACGTACTTCCACTCTATTTCCCAGGAACAAACAGAACAGAACGTGTTTTACATACCGAACGAGAACCCATAATTCACGATGAAATCGTTTCAATCTTCCGGCTTCCAGCCGAGGCGGTTCTCTGTTTGAGTATAACATTTTATACATAAGTTACGCGGCCATTTAGCGAAAACCCAAAGGTCGGTCAAGCGCGAACTTCTCGATTTCACAATTCACACACACACACCGTCGAAACTTTGGAAATACGGATAACAAAACAAAAAACAATTGGGCACTCAATTTCGAACCTTTACGCAAATGTTCCAGTTTCTGTTGCTATTGCTCTTTTGACTAAGTTTATTCATGTGACCCTTTTTCTATCGAAGAGGGGGAGGGGATATTTCGCTAACAAAAGCCTTTACGATTTACCCGAATTAACATCCGGTCGGCCGGTTTGAGGAAAATGAAGGGTCGTTTGGACGACGACGACGATGATGATGATGATGATGCTGCATCAACCTGGATAGGCTTTTGCCAAACCAGGACCACGTTCACTACGCTTAACCAATGCTGATAATTGTTGATTTTACTTCTCGCGGAACCCGGTTCGGGCACCACAATGGAAACCAATGACATTGCATCGGATGCGTGTTTTTGGGTCGGATGCGTGTTTTTGGGGTTGGGCGGTACTGCGATACGCTGATTCGGTAAAAGTCATAACGTCATATGAATACAGTTAATATTTTGAAGTTGAGTGACGATCAGTTATACGTAACGCTCGTATTTATTTTTTGACAAAAAATAGCACATTTTGCGGAAAATGAAAAAAAAACAGTACATCGCATTTTATCTCACAATATTTAATAAAAAACCAAAGAAAATTATTATCAGATGACTTATTTTCATATTTTCAATAATTTTCCTCTTTATTTCCCTTTTTAATCGTATTTTTATGTTCAATGTGAACTAATTTTTTGCACGAAAATTCAGCTTTTTTTTTCAAGAAACGGATATATTTCTCGATAATTTTGATTTATTCTATTCTTAGTTTTTGGTGATCCTTTTGTTTCAAATCAACTCAATTTAGCGAAACGGTTGTGACGCGCTTTGAACAAAAATGAATGATATTTTTTTTTGTAAAAAAAAGTTTTGTATTCAGGCCTATTTGCTTACAAGCTTCACGTGGCCGATTGAGCCTATTTTTTAATAGAACTGTTATTTTCAATGCTGGATGTCGTAGTCACCCTTTTTCTCGGAGGAGAGAATTTTCCATTTTCATCCAACAAAAAAATTGAAGAACACTTTGTTCGTGGCTCGTTTTGTCGTTTATAGTCGCATCGTCGGTATTAGTGTTGTCAAACGTGTTATTTTGGATGGTTTCCGTTTTTTCGTTGCTAGTTGCTGTAGATGCACCTTGTACATTGATTACATTTGATTGCTGGTATGATGCTGGAAGCGGTTTTGAAGTAGAAGTACTGGGTTCACTAGCTCCCGTTGCTGAACAGTTGTCCTTGTCTTTGGTTGAAGATTTCCTTTTCGCTGTTCCAGTGCAAGGTTTACCGTAGTGTGCAGGTTGTTCACAAAACTGACATGTAACCAGCTGATTTTCATAGGTAATCAGCGTTTTACACGGATATGTCCCACCTTGATCTCAAATGATGTAAGATGGAATTGCCTTACGTAGTTGTATACGTACCACTCGCTCGCCCTTCCGGATGCCGGAAAAACAATTCCGCTATACTTCACTTTCGATGGAAAGGATTTCACCGTACTGCGACATATTTTCTCGAACAAACTTATCGCTGGCCTGCGGAGGAAGGTCATGCACGCGTACTTCTATGGCATCGTTCACCACGTACACAGGGATTTTGTATTTAACATTGTCATACACGAAACTGTGCACCTCGTTATTAACCGAAGCGAATGCAATTGCATCTCTTTAACATTTAAATATAATGTACACACAGTTAGACGCCTTGTTGAATTGAATCTCACTTACATCATTAACATTTAGATGCATTTGTTCTTTAAGTAAGATTTCAATTTCGTTTGCTGCTGGTCTGACTTTGCAGCCCTTGAAATCAATACAAATTGAATTTGGTCTTATAGGCCAAGTTTCAGGCTTTTGTAAATCGTATTTACCCATTTTGTTCACTACACTGTATTGGTTTTGTTTCTGTCGTCTTGACTGTAAGCAATTTTCGACTGTGTCGGATAAGATGCGAGCACGAACTGAAAAAATGAATGATGAAAAAAACCATGATGAATAGAAGAGAAGGAAACATATCCATTAACTGTTTGCTTGTACGGAAGATCGGGGCGAAAATGGTCACTTTTGATCTTGCGCAGAAAATAGTGCGGAAAGTAATATTTTCACCCAGTTATAAAATTCATACACATCCCCACTTATCTTCGCTCATCTTTTGTATGCTGTCGATGCTGAATGTATTGTAGAAACGTTTACAAGCGTACTGTGATTTGTGATCATCAATTATGCCCGAGATTTAGGGATTTTTGGACTATTTTGTTGGAAGGTACACATATAAAAATATTTTGTGAATTTACATTTATTTTCATGCACATATTTGGAGCAGGTAATTGAATGGAAAGTTACATTACAAAACTAAGCGATTTGTAAATATACAGCCTTGTTCAATGAAAAAGTAAATGCATTTCAATGTAATTTTACATCAATCATGGTTTTAAATCAGATTTTCGTTTCAACTGACGTCTATTTAATAGTACTATTGGTTTACATGTCGTGTAAGTTTCATCTTTTCTTTCTGTGTACTCGAAAATTGTGTTGAGTTTCATAAAATCAACATCAACATCATCAACAAAACAAATTTTGTGAAAAAAATAATAATAAATTTACTACTCCGACCGAGTCTAGTGGCCATTTTCGCCCCACCAAAAAATATCCATTTTCGCCCTATCGCTTTGTTTCGATTTTGCGAGATCATATTATTAGCTAAAAACACGCATCGAACATGACTGGTTCTAGGGAATATATTCTACAATTTAACAAGTAAACTCGACCTTTTCGCAATCACCGACGACCACGGCTCAAATGAGTGAATGGCATGTCAAATAAACATAAGCCAATTGTAGCTAAAGCTGTGACCCACGAATGAAGGGCTGAGCTGATGGGATGTGAAATTTAGTGTTCGAATGATTGCGAGTGGCCATTTTCGCCCCAGTTTCCCCTATTTATATTGGCTACGTGTTGTCACTGTTCTTTCTGGCATTTTGTATTGCGGCGAATCGAAATTAGATGCGTCAAAGATTTTAAATTCTTTATCAATCTTTTGATATGAAAAATACAGTACATTTTAATGGGAAAATACAGTATAAATTTGAATACAGTACATTTAAGGGTAAAAAACAGTATGCAGTATTTGGATCAATAGTAAAGTACGGATACGAGCTTTAGTTATATGAGATGTTGACTGACTTTTTCATTACATGGAAAAGTCCAACGGTAAGTAAATCTGCAGTATCAGTGGATAATTATTGAATTACAATCAGGCCCGTACTCAGAATTTCATTTCGAGAGGGGCCCAGATCAAACATAAAAAAACTAACTTCTTTATGTAGGGTAACGGCTCCCTATTCCATCTCATTTGTGAGAACGTTACCTCAAAAACCTGATTTAGCCATTAAAATCACTATGATTATTTCATATTTCTGTTAATTCGCCTAACATTGAAAATCGATTCACATTTCTTGAACACTTCTGAAATGCTCACTACTAAGTTCCTAATTTCATCGCAATGGATTTTGGTCCTATATTCATCCTACTAAATAGCAATTGGGATAGCGACCAAAGCAAACTAATGCACTATTACACTCTCAGATCCAAAATATCAGAATGCTTCTTCAAAAGGTCGAATGCCGATATTTTTAGAACCAGTTTCGAACCAATTCGACTTTCAAAAATTATTGGTTCGTTTTAGTTTCCTATCGTTTTACATTTAGAATTTTGCTGCATGGTTAATCTAGATCGGTTCTTTTAACAATACGAAAATATCTGATGTACAGTCGATGTAACATACACACACACTCAACTGCGTTATGTTGACATATATCAGAATGAAACTAGTGCTACTAGATTTGCAAAAATGGTCATTTCATTAGTACTTACCATGCACTTTCTAGTGATATTCGAGACCGAAACAGTTTTATTATAATATAAATATCAAAAATACACCGATTTGTTTTTAATCTTTGTTAAAACGTAGAGCTGTCTTGAGCTAGTTGAGCAGTATCTAACAGATTGGAAAATTGACATATGAACACAATGATGGAATGAAAACCGAAAAAATGTTACCGCAGAGACGGAACTCGAACCCGTTGCTAACTCCTAACCGAGGAAATTGTTTTACCAATTGAACTACCCTGCATATGAAAACTACCCATCTACTTTGCCGCACGATACTGATTCGAGACTTTTGTTTTTATCTATTTCGCTATCTATGAGGTAACAAAAATACAACTTCAACTAATGTCACAGATACCAAATAAACACTTACGGACCTTAATGACAAGGTTATAAAAGGTCCTTGTCGCCGACGCAAACCTTAAATCAAACCTTAAACTATTTCAAGTATCTGGGCATATATTTCGACCCCACATTAACCTGGGCTCACCACATAAAGTTTGTTGCCAAGCACGTGGCGTCGTACTGCGGTGTTTTATGGAGAGTCAAGTCCTTTGTTCCCCAGCGTGTGCTGTTAAATTTTTATTTTGCTTATATCCATTCACAGCTCAACTACTTGGTATCGGTGTGGGGGCGAGCCGCTAGTTCTCATCTGAAGAAACTCCAAACTCTACAGAACAGATGCCTAAAAATCATTTTCAATAAACCCTTACTATTCTCGAGTCTATTGTTATACTCTGACAGAAACCATAATGTTTTACCAATAACATACTTATGTGATGTCCAAACGTTGCGATTCATCCATGATAATTTGTATAAATCCACAGTACACCATAACCTACAGTTCCCAACTATATCCCATTCTAGAACAACACGCCGTAGTAACAATTTGTTTCGTGTTCGAGCAGCTACAAGCCTTGGTCAAAGACGGATCCTTTTTGTTGGTCCAACTAAATATAATGCACTTCCGCCTGACATGCGAGGAATAAGCAATCGTGCCACATTTGCGGCTAGACTAAAGTACCATTTTAAGCACAGACTGAACGAGATATTTAGCTAATTTAGTTTTTTGTTTTATAATGTAATGTATTTATCGTCAACAGTATTTCATATTAATAACTAATTACCTAATTTAATTTGTACTTTCTTTCCAACATAGCGTAGTAATTAAATTGTGGATCCCTTAAAAGGAAATCTTTTCCACTGGGATTCCACTTTAATAAATTGCACATCAAACCATGAATAAATAGAATCTCAGCGGACTTTGAATCAAAATTAAATTTGTATTTCTAGTATTATTATTGCCAGTGTCTATTTGTTTCTTGTTTTTCCGCTGAGACTAGTTGCGTCCACTACCAGGGGGCTTCAAATTGAAGCTTTTTGGTGTGGGGGAGTGTAGTGGGTTAAAAAAAAAAAAAAAAAAAAAAAAAAATTCAAAACAAAAATCAGCTGTTATTGCCGTAACACTCGTTCATTCATGATTAAAGAAACTTTGACCGCAATAATTCATACAACTAGTACTTACTGCACACCGCGAGGAAGAATCAAATTACATCAACTGCACTCGGCGTTGAGTCCGGTCGGTCACATCGTAAAACAGACAAATTATGCTAAGTCAACATTCTCGATGCCGATGCCATTGTCGCCCCGCGATATATTGATATATATTCAATAACATAAGCGGCGCAACGTAGGAACATAAGGAATCATTCAAATATTCAATGTACTTATATATATTTGTAAATAATTGGCTTTAAGAAATTTAGATATAAAAACCCAAAAATTATCAATAAAGACACAGTCAAAATCCAAACCTCATTCAGCAAACATTCGTTTCCGAAACACCGGAGCTCTTCGTTGGTTTCCACCTTGCATCCCTTGGACGAAGGGCCCCATTCCAAAGTCTATAGCGTGTAGTATTTGTTACGCAGGTGCTACAAACTATAGAATTCAATCTAGACTTAGAGGTGGCTTGTACTGCAGGACATCTCTAACTAGAACCTTGGTCGAACGTCGTAAGATCGCCCAACCGGTGGGCGATAGTCCTAAATATACAAAAAAAAAATATGCGTTTGCTGATGGTAATCTAAAGAAGAAAAAAATTGTTTTCATAGCATCATGAGACAGCTTGGCAAGCTTGCGATACGAAATGAGATGAAAACAGGCGCGTATACAAGGGGGAGGGGGGGGGGAGGTTATTACTAGGGGTTCTAATGCTTCCCGAAACTTGACAAAATAAATATGTTATGAAAACTCTTCTCTATAAATATGACGAATTTCGTGCCAACTCGATTTGTTGTCCCAAAACGTCACTCTGATCACTTTGTTTTTTTTTATTTCAAAATTGATCCAGACTCTCTTTCGAGAAGGGCTAAACATTTTTAACCAATTTTTTTCAAAGAGGTCGAAAATTATAAATCCTACGAAAAAGTGATTTTCAACAAATCAGTCAATTTTTTTAATAAGTATACTGAAAAAAATTCTTATCGAGTCCTACACTGAAAATCGATTTACCAAGCAAAACCATTTTTGATTTTGATAAAATTTTGTCCTAAGGTAGGTGATTAAGTTTCCTACCAACCGATCATACATTGCAAGATGGGCTGAGCTGAGCTGAAGTAGATCGCCCGCAGTTGCACTTCGTGATTGTGGAAATGTACAATGAACCAAGAAAATGAAGCTTGGGAGAAGCAAATCATTTTCACTGTACATACACACAAACTCCTAACTTTTTATTAAATGATCAATAACGACGTTGGCTACGACCAAAGGCTGTGCTACTGAGGGAAAGGAAGGAATGTTAGTCCGATACTCGTTTTTCTAGAGACCGCGGGTACCACTGAATCTCCACAAGCATAACGATATAGGAGATTTGTTAGTAGGGAGGGAAAGAGATCCGGATATGTTTTGGTAAACAATATGATCTTAACAAAACCTTATTTTCGATACTCTGGAGAAATATAATAAATAAGAAAAATATGAAATATCTCCAAGGAACGATCTCACCAGTATCCCTTTTCTCCTGCTCGCTCTGCCAGCAACGCGAGATGCAACACGACCACTGAAAGAATAAAATAAAAACACTCGCGAATGAGTCCTCTGCAGACCAACCCTAGACCTTCAATCTGAATTACACGATCGACTTTTAAACTTTCACACATTCCATAGAAATCCGACAACACCGACAATGACATGCAGACGGCGCTTCGATCGGTTAACAGGTTATCATCGTTGAATTTTGGGGCGGCAAATTCACAGTATCCGCCATTTGAGCATCTTTAGTTTCGCGGATCAATATTATTCAATAAATAGCACTCTCACTACTAAACACACACTGGCTACACCTGCACTGTCACTCAAAATAACTATTTCAACCTAATTTTTAACTATACGTATCAAACAACACATTGGAATTATACTTTTTTGAGAGCAACACCACACTGAAATTAAAATTTTATTTATATTCATTAGATTTGTCATATGAATCATATGCAGAATATAATTCATAGAAATTATATGGAAACTTATAATCTTTATTTAATGTGTACGTCAAATCTAAATGGACGTTATCATAATGAAAGTTATAAAAATATCCCATATAATTTATATGGAAATCCGATGGAAGTCGTGAATCATACTGCTTGAAGCTGAAGAAATAGTTGTGTCTCCGATATTCATCAACTGCTCCAGACCATTTTTGTCAGGAAATTCCGCATCTCAATGTAATTTTAAATCGCTGACAAGACAGCTCATCCAACTTCGTTCAAGGATATGCGTTAACGGACCATGAAATATATATCCGGTACATTTCATTACTCTATCTGTCTAGTAAGATTCATTTTTATTTTCAGTCTCGGGATCTCACTTCTCTTTCGCAAATATCATGAGGTGCTCCCTTACCGAATGGAATACTAGTACAGCTTGAATCCTCAAAGAAAAGTAGTAGTTGGTGATTATCTGCTATTCGTATGAGCTCCATTGAAAGTTATATATATATATATATATATATATATATATATATATATATATATATATATATATATATATATATATATATATATATATATATATATATATATATATATATATATATATATATATATATATATATATATATAAATTTTATAAAACTAGTCATATGGTATATGTGAACCTATCTAAATAAAATCGAAGTGAATATAATATGCGCTTCATAAATTGTTCCAATGTATGTTGTGCGGATATCTAGTAATGGTTATATGACGCGCCAATCAATTTGACTCAGACTGGAAATTTCATTCGTTATATGGAAATCCTGTAAAAATAACGTTAAGAAGAGTTTTATGTTTCATAAGATTATCTCATATATTTGACATGATGTTGAACACATCTTGTAACTATTATTGGAAATGCTAATAGTGCAAAATCATTAGAATATCATATAATGTGAAAAAGAAAATTTAGCTCAGTGCAGGACACCGCATCGCTCTCCCAGTAATGCCAACTCTCCTCAATCATACATTGCAAGATGGGCTTACAAACAAAAACTATTTCTTGTCCAAAACGATTTTTTTCTTCAGTGTTTTTTTTATTAAAAACTTAACTAAGCTGGGAATAATAATCATCCAAGATTTCAATGAATCTCAATTTTTTGGGAAAATTTCACCGAATACACTGTTACTAGTTGCTCGATATTTGCAGTATCAGTACTGTACAAAACAAAGTTTTGGGTAGAAAAACTACTTTTCCGCTCATCATATATGGAAGGGTGGCAGGGAACGTAATTATTGTCATTGGGAACAAATTTTTTATTAAAATAAAGACGAATGACGTTTTTTTTTTGTAATTTGTCCTCAAATTTTAAAGATCGATTTTTTTTTTCAGTGTAAAATTCTTTTTGTTATTTTTTCACTATTTTCATTCCAAAAATGGACTTATTTTGAAAACATAAAAATGAAAACAATTTTTTGTAGGATTTGTTATTTTTCTACTCCAATTATTTGCAGAAAATGGGATTTTGTTCGAAATTCGTCTATTCGAATACTACACTGAAATAAAAACTTGGCTTTGAAAATTTAAAGTAAAAAAACAGCACTTTCGAATTCAACGAAATTTAAAATCTTAAAATAGGTTATTATTTTCCCTTCGAATCGCTCCAGTATTGTAAGACGAGCAGTTTTAGGAAAAAGTTGTTTTTAGCTTAAACTTTTTCTTTTCTATTACGAATACTTTTTGCGAATATTGTTGCCATATTTTGTGATTTTTTTTTTCAAATTGACATTCATTGAATTCTATTTTCATAATGACTTTCAGTTTAGTTTAGTTTTCGATAAAAAGGCGCTGTACAACATTTTTCAATAAATAAAAATTGTTTTTTTTTGTAAATATATTTTAAACTTAAGTCGCAAGTTCGTTATATTTAAGTCAATAATAAAATGAATAATTTTCAACAAACGAATTTGTCTAAAGAATTTCCAAGTAATTATATACGTATTTTCAAGCGTATGAAAATAATCGTTATGTTTTGAAACCCCCACTCCTTCGAAAAAATTTTCTGGGTACGCGCCTGGATGAAAAGCGCAATCAAGCGAATTAGGTGCAAACTTTCATCTCATGTTTTTAAAGATTTTTATTGTTTTATGATTCATTTTAGAAGTTTTCAATCGTTTATTAAACAAGTGAGAAGTGAACATTGCCAATTATGAAGTTATCCAACATTGAAAAGTGGTGCAATTATACGGTAAATAGTGATCATGTTTTGAGACGAAACAGTAAGTTAATATTCAGGAACATGACAAACTGTAAAACTTGAGACGAAAATGTTTTCTAAACTGGAAAGTAAATTTATTTTTTAATGGAAAAAACAATCTTTGATAAGCGATTTCAAACTATTTTTTTAATGAGAAAATGTGACAAAAGCTTAAATAAACATTTTAAAATATTTCACACTTTGGTTCAGGTACGTTGAGACATATGACTCATGTTCAAAGTTATGAGATGAAGGGATGAGATGGAATTAGGAGCTCCGATGAAATAGGGAGCCGTGATCCTATAATTTTTGGAGTGCAGATTCAAAAGCAATTAATCAACTACAAGGAATTTCCGAATTCGCATAGGAAATAATGAGCCCTTATGTGAAAAATCATATATTCTATATACTAAAAGGGAAAAAATCGCTATTGACTTTCTTATTTTATATAGTTCCAAAATACGGATTTGACCTCCGGTTCCGGAATTACAACTATTCAGTAAGCTATTCTAATTCTGAAATTTTTACTGGTTATTTGTCGAAGAAATTCAATTCGAATACAGAGATTCCGTAAGTACGTAAAAGAGAGGTAAAAAAATTTAGAAATATAACTAACGTCGATTTATCAAACAATCTTCTTAGTAACAAAGATTTCTCAGAAAGAACTAGGAAGATTTTTACAAGAATGGTTTCAAGACTTGCGATGATGCGATGCGATATGTTTCAAATTTACTGCCAAGATCATTCATGAATAGCATGAAAATTAGTGGTTCGAGAAAGCTCCCTTGTAAGGAACAGAAAAAATCTTAACGTTTCTCAAAACTACTCCAATGTGTAAGTTATGTTAGTTGATAGCCGCATACAATCTTATTTCAGCTATTCCCGATTTCAGGTTTCGGAAGTAGTGGTCAAAAATACCAAAATGAAACTTTCGATTTCTTGACATTTTGGAACAAATACGCGCAAGGAGTTTGAATAAACCAAATTGGGAGAATAAGGTGGATGGGGAAGCGAATGGAACACTAAATCGTTGACGGTAGTGATGCTCGTATGTACCAGTGCATTGTCGCAATTTTCGGTATTCAATCTCTCCAATAATGAACACTAGTACTTTTCGCTTTTCAAGGTAATTCATGATAAGTATACTATGTTGATCACAGAAAATAGACCCATTGAGTTTCCCTAGACCGTTTTGGAAGGCTCTTTCCGGCTTCATCTTATTGATGAATAATCACTCTGTTCTTTGGCGTGTAATATAGGATCCAGTTTTTGTCTACAGTTACCATCAGCATCAGCATAGCCAAACATACATCCGAAGCGCGCGTGCGTTCGTTTTTTTAGTCCTGACTTTACATTCGCTGCATCCTGCGGATATTTTTTTAATCTGCAAAATCTTACTCAAGCTATGATAAGTAGGCTCTTTTCAGTCATCCAGCACCATTTTATGTAGTTTTCATATTATCCTTTGTAAGCGGATCGAGAGGCTTGCAGGTGTCATCGGCAATGGCAGCTTCGATCATCACGAAACTCTCGAAGCCACAATTTCACGGTATAATCTAAAGAAGCCGTGGACTCATATTATTTCATAACTTTTGTTTAGTTTCCTTCGCCGGTTGGCCCTCTAAAAATCATTTAGGGGTTAGCCTATGTTTGTGCTTAGGGCACATAACCGTTTTTACTGTTCTTTACGTTTCGTCTTAGACTCGTCAGTGCAGAGCAGTTCAAATTGAACCGCTTATTGCAAACTTAAACAGTTCAACTTGAACCGCTAAGCAGACGTAAAGTACCACGTCTTTCCTGACGTCCCGAACGAAAACGTTGTTGCTTAGCGGTTCAAGTTGAACTGTTTAAGTTTGCAATAAGCTGTTCAATTTGAACTGCTCTGCACTGACGAGTCTAAGACGAAACGTAAAGAACAGCCTCTAAAAGTGTTTTTTTTTAACCAAAATCTTTTTTGAAATTTATTAATATGTATAAAAATTAATGTGTAGATAGTATGTAAACAGCTTCGGAAAAGATTTCGGAAGGAACTAGGGCTCCTTGGGCCCCCCTATTTTGGTACGTGCCTGATTACAATAGCTACCAGCTTTAAATCGTAGTCACAGAGAACAGACACTTTAATATTTTAGAAAAAAGTTTGTACTAGCGTGGCTATCTGTTCTCTGTGTCGTAGTTTCATTTCAACATAGCTCGTCACTTTTCGGTTTCTTAAGACTGGCGGAATAAGTTTTGAGTCTTGAATATCTATGCTTTGATCATCAGCCGAGAATTAATTTCTTTCCTCGAACGAACATCATCTTATTCCAATTGCCACAACCCAAGCAACTTTCACTGAGCACGGACTGAGAAAAACTTTTCCCGCCGTAATTTCTTTTCAATTATACATTTTCTAGTGATGATAAATTGACTTTCATTGCGGAAAATTTAATTAATGCAACCACAGCTGGTGACACTGTTATTAGCAGTGTGGATTAAAGTGATGTACAGCACTTGATTCAACCACGGAGTTATAAATTGTTTCTAAGAAATTTTTTAGATTTACTGTTGCAGAAAATGTTTTACAGCGCACAACTCAAAATAGCTTAATTGGTTATTTTGTTAATTAGCAAAATATCTTAAAATTGAACAAACAGTTTTAAATAGCTGTAACTTTTCAACCGATTTCAAGTATTTTCAATTTGAATTTTGGGTGAAACTAGTTCAATATATTAGAAATTTTGCAACCATTGCAAAGATGAAGTCGATAGGAAGCTGAAAAATTGCATAATCTCGTGCTTTGAATCTGTACAACAAAACGTTTAACTCTAGATCGGAAGGAAAAATGGATCTCCGTATGGTGAAAAGGATTACAAGTGGGTAGTTGAAGCTTTCAAGAGGAATGTAAACAGTTCTGTAAGAGATGTGGCGAAAAACAAGCATTTGAATAAAAACTTTCGTGCAAGATGCAAAAAAAACACACGTACAAAGTTAAAAAAGAATCGAATCGCAATGAACGGAAGAATATGATGGAAAAATCACGTTCACGGAAGCTCTACACATTGATGTTGACAAAACCGCATTGTCTCATCATGGATGACGAGACGTATGTGTAAGCAGACTTCCGGAAGCTTACAGGACTTCTGTTTTGCACTGCCCATCATGAGTTGGAAGTCTCAGAGGGCGTTAGAAAGCAGAAGATGTTAAAGTTTGCTAAGAAATATATGATTTGGCAATCAATTTGTACTTGTGCAAAGCGGAGCACTCCATTTGTGAAAACTGGTACGATCAATAGGCACGTGCACATAAAGAAATGCCCCCAAAAGAACTTACCTCTACTTATAAGGTCACACCATGAGGCTACACTCAGGCAAAAAATATATGGAATTTCATAATGATATCGAACGGATTCTAGCCACAAGAATATCGTATGCGAGTCATAAAACCTCCTTAGGATGTCACGAAAATTTGAATTCCAATAAAAAGCCTTATGAAATTCATACAAAAATTTTTAGGAATATTGTGCCAAATTTATATGACAAACATAACTTGGCTCATATACTGTGGAATTCATAAATTGTTCGTATGAAAACGATAATAGTGATAGATGAGATGTATACTGCAGAGTCATAAACATTATGATAGAGGTATATTTTTCATATGATTCCTTTGAAATGGTGATTCTGTTGGTTTTTTATGCACCATAAGATTTGCCTTATGATTTTCACTATTCATTTTGCCTGAGAGTATGTTTTTCTGGTTGAATTTAGCCACGTGCTATTACTCGGAAGATATTTTGGAGTGACACAAGCTGTGTTGGGAGAAATTCGAAGCTTCGGAAATCACGAGTGAAATTTTTCACAAGTGATTTTCAGACAAAAAAAAAACCCTTCTTAATCCCCCTAGTGGCGTGATAATGCCTTTCGCTTGCCATTTAAATGGTCTAATTGAAACATTCATAAGATCCTATCCTCGGCCATAATAATTGTGAGTTTATCAAACAAACTAATAGTATCTTTCAAACGAGTCTAATTCTTCTCCAGAACCAAAAATGACAGCCATTTGATCTTTGAACTAGATCAAATGCCCAACCGTAGCTTTCAAACGAGCCTAGGTTTGTCGAAATCGGTTCAGACTTCTCTGAGAAAATTGCGCGGTAAAAAATTTCGTTACACACAGTGACATTTTCCGATCTCGTAGAGTTGAGTCGATTGGTATGGGTCTCCGAGGCTCCGTTCTAAAGTCGGGTTTTCCAGCAATTCTAATACCTTCCTATAGAGAAAGTCGAAAACCATCGACCAATTTGATTCGATTTTTTTGCAAACGCGATTCTCAATGAAACTGATTCTACATGCAAAAAATCAGTTGTGGAAATATCACTAGCGAACATTCTCCTGGATGATATTTAAGAAAAAAGTTCACACATTGAATATATCTGATATGATTCTCGAGCAAAAGATGGGAAATGAATTATCGTAGCCGTTATATCTCAATCCTTTGCAGAATACATGTTCAATACATTCGTCGATGAACAAAAACTTAACCTTTCTGAAAATGTTCTGTGCGCGTAGTGATAAGTGTATCAATAGTGGTGATATATTCGAAATTTATTCGGAAATACCGTGGTGGAGGAGAAATATCATAAATAGAAGCGGCAAATGCTGTAATGAATAATAGTTACAATAATAATAATAATGAAAACATTAACTAAAACCAATCACATACCATGTTATGCAACTGATTTAACAAATATTAGCCAATTTAGTGTGAATATCCTACGCAGAAGTAACAGGAGCGCAGGCTATTGCTACGCAAATTCAAACGCCCTATTCAAACACTGCGCCTGCTGTGTGTTTGACATATGCACAATGCTGCACTCCTGTTACTTCTATGAATCAAACTCATGCTAAATAGCGTTTTATTGGGTTTAATCTTAAGGGGCGGATAGGGTCTAACACTTTTGAAAAATGATATATTATTTTTTTTATATTTTCTTACAGTAAAACATTCCAAGAATATTCTGTGAAATTTTTGAGCCTATCGGACAAAACTCAGCAGGTTATAGGCCTTTATATTTGCTTATCTCATACTGCGAAGAAGCGAGAGCTCGGCACTCAGGCCTAAGATTGCTTCTTCGATTGACTTAATATTCTTGAAATGTTTCAATATAACAAACTATAATAGAATAAATATGATTTTTTAAGAATGTTAGACCCTATGGGCTCCCTTGAGTAATAAATTGTTTTCATTGATTTTATAGATAAAAAACTTGAAAAGCGTTTTTCTCGAAAGCAGGTTTTGGAAGTCCGTGTCCATCGTCATTCAAAAGCTACTGCACCAATTTTTTGAAATTTTGCACACATTTTCAACATATAAAAAACCAGACCCCAACGTTTTCCTTTCCGTTGTTTGTTACTTTGGGAAGGTTTTATAGCAACAAAATGGTGGATGTTTTCGTGAAAAATCGTAGTTTTAACTTTAAAAAAACCACCAACAATTAAAAAAATTAAAAAAAAGAAACGTTGGGGTCTAGAAAAACTTCTACTCTAACTATGCTGCTTTGATTTGTTCACTTCTGATTAGTCTGCACTGAGATACAGTGGACACCGTAAATCATAATTTTCAAGAAGCGTCCTCAAAAATACCTCTTCACCGACTTATTTCACAATATTTTGTTCGAATGATGCGCTTTATTATGCAAAACACAAATGTAATTTGTTGAACGATAATTCTGAGAATAAAAAAATATCTTACGCTGAAGTAACAGGAGCGCAAGCTATTGCCACGCCAATTCAAACGCGCATTGTGCGTGTCTCAAACACTGCGCCTGCTGTGTGTTTGAGACACGCACAATGCTGCACTCCTGTTGCTTCAATGAATCAAACTCATGCTAAATAGCGTTTATGAAAAAAATATTGTTGTTCCTACGTGCATAAAAAATTTCGCAGTCATTATTTCTCAGTTACGATTTTACCCAGTAGAGATTTTTTTACTGATGAAAATTTAATACTTAAATCCTGCACGAATCACTTCGGTGTCGAACTAAAGCGTAGTGAAAATTCAGCATCGAAATATCATCGAATTTATTTCGATTATCTCTTTAGCGATATTTCTGTGGGTGAAAGTTCGTCATCAAGTTTGGCTGAAAAAAAACATTTATGAACTTCGAGGTTCAGATGTTGTTTAACGAATGAAAATCTCGAAAGTGATTTTTTCAGTCACTGAGTTTTTTTAGAAAATCTATTGATCTGATTTTTTGACGAACGATACTGAAGGATTTTTCCAACACTGGGTACATTTCTTTTGAAGCAACTACTTATAATAAAGTATGTTTTAAACCTACTACCTACAATCAACTTCTATTTCCATTCAAAAATTGCCACATTATTAACTGGTACAGGTAATGCTTAAGAGTCAAGAGTCAAGAGTAAAGAGTAAAGAGTAAAGAGTCAAGAGTCAAGAGTCAAGAGTCAAGAGTCAAGAGTCAAGAGTCAAGAGTCAAGAGTCAAGAGTCAAGAGTCAAGAGTCAAGAGTCAAGAGTCAAGAGTCAAGAGTCAAGAGTCAAGAGTCAAGAGTCAAGAGTCAAGAGTCAAGAGTCAAGAGTCAAGAGTCAAGAGTCAAGAGTCAAGAGTCAAGAGTCAAGAGTCAAGAGTCAAGAGTCAAGAGTCAAGAGTCAAGAGTCAAGAGTCAAGAGTCAAGAGTCAAGAGTCAAGAGTCAAGAGTCAAGAGTCAAGAGTCAAGAGTCAAGAGTCAAGAGTCAAGAGTCAAGTGTCAAAAATCAAGAGTCAAGAGTCGAGATTCAAGAGTCAAAATTCAAGAGTCAAAATTCAAGAGTCAAGATTGAAGAGCTAAGAGCTAAGAGCCAAGAGGCAAGAGCCAAGAGGCAAGAGCCAAGAGCCAAGAGCCAAGAGCCAAGAGCCAAGAGCCAAGAGCCAAGAGCCAAGAGCCAAGAGCCAAGAGCCAAGAGCCAAGAGCCAAGAGCCAAGAGCCAAGAGCCAAGAGCCAAGAGCCAAGTGCCAAGAGCCAAGAGCCAAGAGCCAAGAGCCAAGAGCCAAGAGCCAAGAGCCAAGAGCCAAGAGCCAAGAGCCAAGAGCCAAGAGCCAAGAGCCAAGAGCCAAGAGCCAAGAGCCAAGAGCCAAGAGCCAAGAGCCAAGAGCCAAGAGTCAAGAGCCAAGAGCCAAGAGGCAAGAGCCAAGAGCCAAGAGCCAAGAGCCAAGAGCCAAGAGCCAAGAGCCAAGAGCCAGGAGCCAGGAGCCAAGAGCCAAAAGCCAAGAGCCAAGAGCCAAGAGCCAAAAGCCAAGAGCCAAGAGCCAAGAGCCAAGAGTCAAGAGTCAAAAGTTCGTTCGGAGGATCTTGAATCACTTTGAAAAATTTGAACAAGCGTGAGCACCATCATCTTCCATTTGTCTTTTTGATGTGGAACACCTCTTTATTTTCTATATAGGGTTGCAAATCAGAAACTTAAGGAAAAATACACGTAGAAATGTGGTCAGGTTTTAAGCACTTACAGCTCAGTATATTTTGTATCATTTATGAATATTATTTCATCATTTGATTGGAAATATTTTTAAGATTCGATTTGAATGTATCAAGCCACGTATTTTCAATTATAAATGATTGAAATTTAGTAGCGAGCAGTGTCCTATTTTGTCTGCTAAACATCTGCGGCATGTCGGATTTCCCTGCCATAGACGACGGTTTTGAAGGAGTGAGCGATATATCAAAGGGAAAGCGCTCTGATTGGTCAATCGACGCAAAAGCGAAGCTGTTGGAAGCACGCGAATCTATAAATAGAATCGAAATTCTAGCTAACGTTTCAGTCCTACGTGTAGCATGCTAGAGGCAGGTTGTTGCTAGACAGCAAGACAAAAAGTGCCATAAAACGATTTGAAGCTTCAACTGGTGTGCTCTGATCTTGTGTCATGCAAGCTCGGATGAAATTCCATGTTATGTCGTTTCGCCAATTGACAACTACAATTTTGAGTGCTTAAGAGTATTTCGAATTAATATAAGATGAACTCGATTGATAATGATAAAAAGTTTATCGCTTCAACCGAAATCGCAGAATGGTAAAGAAAATCAACGCTATAAAAATAACTGCTTGCATACAAAACTTGAACACAAGCTTGGCAAAGAGAAGCTTAAATATTGAAATCCGTATTGCAAGTATGTACAAAGATATAATTGCATACATTTGGGATATTGGTATAATTTCGTCGGCTATAAAAAAAACAATGTTCGGTGTTGATTCCTTATCAAGATCAATCTAAACAGACTTTCGTGCAATTGCGGATTCAAATGTGTGACGTTTGATTGAATTGTTTGATTGTAGATCATTAGAAATTTTGATAGCCTTGTTTCACATCAATGGCTCGAACAATCCCATGGAGCTGATCCTTGTAGTTTTTTATTAAATAAATTTCAAAAATGTGTTAAGACAATTACACGATTCTGCGAAATGACATTCGGTGAAATGGCCTTCGGCGAAACAGATATTGGTGAAATGATCCTAACCTGTAAAATTTTTATCTAACAAAACAGGTGTGAACACTAGGCTCTTTCATTTGAAATCAAGTTTAATATGACAAAACATCATACCATCATTCGGTGAAATGACTTTTTCGGTAAAATGGCATTCGGCGAAATGAGTAAAGTTTGGTGATTTTTAAAGAGCGCGGAAAACAGTTGATTGTTAGTACCATCGAAGAGGAAATAACAAATTGAGTTTTTAATAAAAAATTGTCAGAATTCTGGCCCTTGCTTCGCTAAACTGCAGTTAAAATATTAAAAAATAGGTTTTTTTTTCTCATATTCTTCGGTGTTTTTTAGTTTCCATAAAATTATTTTATTGACCGTCGTTTTAAATGATAGGTCCTATAATTTCGGAACTACAAATCGGATCCAGAAGAAAAATTGTATAATTCCTTTGAAACTTAACAATCGAATGAGTATTCCATGAAATGTCGAAATGAGTTCCACTTTAGAGTTTTTGATCATTATTTTCGGTACTTACAGAACCGGTATTCAGGGATTACCCGAAACGGATCGTATGGCGATGAATTATTATGACGAATAAATTTGAATAGTTTTGATCCCAAATTAGAAAATTTTTTGGGTATCGTCATCTTCTATGACGGGTTGAATTTTAAAAACCCATTACCCTGTAATTCTTTGATCGGAAGTATTCTTAATCGGATGAATTTCACCAATTTTATAAGGCATCTAATTTGAATTTTTGGTTCTTTAAACTCGATTTTGACTTCTTCGGGAAAATGATTCAGCTCCTCTATTTCCGAAACATTCGGAGTCAGTTAAATCCACCTAAGGGATTGTAAACTATTTTATTTAATTCGAAATTTTTAAAAAGTAAAGAGAATCGTAGTACGTTCCAAGTTAAATTCCAGGATTGAAAACCGTATACCGTTAAAACTGAAATAAGTTTATTTGGTCATCGACTATCTAAATCTGCAAACTCGACAAAACTCGAATTATTTATGTGAAATTGACATTTTTCCACTAATCACCCTGTATCTCCTGAGCCGGATGTCGAATCTGATTAAAAAACAAAATTTGTGTATAGGACGTATTAATAATCGTGTGTCACTTCGTTTCCAAACATCGCTCTACATGAGCCTTCAAATTTCCTTTTATTGGGATGGAGAGGAAAAGTCACTCACAAAAATGTCATATCTCCGTTAAAAATGGACGGATTTTTACAATCTTTGGGTTGTTTGAAAGATATTAAAACGAGGGTATCTAAATTTCGTAATCTGCTTTGTGTCGGCAATGGGTTTGTGTCTGTGTATGTTTGAATAAGAAATTGCTAAAAGCATCAAAATTGTACGAATATTTTTTAATGGTAATAAACAGTATTCAATAGAAAACAGTTCAGCCGCATATCAAAAGTTGTAAATCATTTAATTTGTGATATAATTGAATCAAATATGCACGTGTTTTGTTGTGAATATTCTCTGAATACTTTCGTTTGACATTATTAACTATTTACTGCTACATACAACCACTAGCTATCAAACTGTCCGTCCATCCGAGTGGAATCGATCGGATTTTCCAGATTGCATCGTTTGTCAAATGCCACGTAATCAAATTATTTTCACTAGCGAATAAATCAATTATATAAACATAGCGCTGTTTGTTGTTTGATCGCTATGTGGTGTACCGAAATTGAAACATGAACATAAACTCATGAACTGTAACAGTTTTAACTCGTAACGACACGGCAAAAAAGGGGTGGAGCTCGAACCGGGTCGGATGCGAACTAGTAATTCGTGTCAAACACGAGGCCTATCTCTCTCTCTCATCTTATTTACGACAGTTTGCTCGTAACTTTATTATTCATAAAATATTGATACGACATTGATGTAGCAACCGCACGGCCAGGCCAATGTGAATTAAGCTAATCATCGAAAAGCATCAACCCCCAATAAATCTTCATTTTACAACCCCGTTTCGGGTTAGACAAACACCGCAGTCGGATTGGCAGTCTAGACACATCGGAAGGCAGACCGCGATGTCATCAACATTTAATCACATTCCATCATCAATGACCCAGTCTTGCTTTCGACGGTGCTCCCTTCAGTCACTTCAGTCACAGGACACTGAATTTTCCATTTCACTTTTTCCCTGCACAAATCGTCCATCGTCGTACACCAATGAAAAGCATTTTCCCTCAGGCTCTCGACGTTTCCTTCGATGGCGACCAGAACAGCGAAACTCTCCTCGCGGATGCCGGAAAAATCCCATTTAAGCTCCCTGACCCTAATTCACCAGTCACGAAACTTTTCACCCGAAAAAAAATGCAAGTAATTACTGCGCTGCCTGACTGGCTGGCTGGTCGCCGTTTTCAAGTTGGACGCCAGGACGCTCTGGTTTGACCTCTGTTTGTTCTGTCAGCAGCAGCAGCAGACTGGCGGTCATCAACTACTTTAGCCCTCTGCCATATCGGGATCGGGGGACAAAACGCATTTAAAGCTACCACCCGAAACCGGGACGCGGCGCTAGTGTTTGCCGAAGGGTGACTGCAATTATTATCGTTGGTGTGCTAAACTGAGCTCCCGGGCGCGATGTCATTACAGAGCTCAGGACCGGTGCCAACCCGGCTGGAATGCATTCCGAGAGCTGACCGCACATTGGATTTAAGGCAAACCTACGGGAAGTTTTAATTTTCCACCTCGTGGCAGGGGACGCGTAATGTATTTATTTTGCAAATAAATTCTCCACATGGAACGGAGATTATGTAATTTAATACTCCTCCAATCGAAAGGAATAAAACAAACGTAATCGAATATTTAATTAAACCTGTGTAGGCAGCATTGATGCATTACAAACTGGTACGAATTAAGTATATCCAATGAATGGACATTTCGGAACTGGTAATTTCACTGTCCGGTGTGGAGTGCTGTTCTAAAATTGTGATTAGTTATTCGCGTCACATTTCAAAACGAGTCGAGCTTGACGATTCGTGGATGTAATTATATCATTTACTGTTCCATCAGTTCTTATTTATCTGAGATAGTACCGACTTTTTTATGCATTTCGTGCCAAATTGTATCCCGAGTTTGTTTTTTCTTCCAATGACAACTTCCTCGACATGTAGAAGGCCACTTTTGGATAGCTCGTTTTTCACGAAATTATTCTCGACAGCCTTTTGGAACTGGCTCAACTTTTTTTTAAGCCAATTTTATTCAAATAGATATAATCGCATAATGGAACATCTTTCATAAAAGTGTTGCCTGGAAGACATTCACAAAATTTGCAAATGGTTGAAAATATCTCAAATTGAATTCTGCACTCGAAAAAATTGATCTTTTTCTATCAAAAACTTTTACTTGTACATAGCGATACATTTCGCAGATACCGGGCTGGTAGTGATTGAGTAAAGCGGAAAGACGGGCGCACAGTAGCCCGAAACTGAAAACCTGTTTTAATCCACCTAGTGGTGTAATGATGCCTTTCTCATATCAATCATACAATCATATATAATACTATGGTATTCTTATAAAAAATGTTCTTCTAAATAACCGAAATCCGTTTGTTTGAAAGTCTACTGATAAAAATTATCAATTTTAGTAGTTTTGAAGCCGATTTAGGAATTTTTTTTACGTTTTTGCCTTTCTCATATAGAAAGGCTATGCAATCAATGTGAAAATCAACTTTTTAACCGAGGCCCGGATGGCCGAATGTTATATACCATTCGACTCAGCTCGACGAACTGAGCAAATGTATCTCTCTCTCTCTCTCTCTCTCTCTCTCTCTCTCTCTGTGTGTGTGTGTGTGTGTGTGTCCGTGTGTGTGTATGTGTGTGTGTGTATGTAACAAAAATATGCACTCACTTTTCTCAGAGATGGCTGAACCGATTTTCACAAACAAAGAT
This sequence comes from Malaya genurostris, assembly GCF_030247185.1. Taxonomy (NCBI): domain Eukaryota; kingdom Metazoa; phylum Arthropoda; class Insecta; order Diptera; family Culicidae; genus Malaya; species Malaya genurostris. Next base: position 230,746,566 of record NC_080572.1, on the reverse strand, counting down.
TCAAATGAGAGGTCTCCTAGTCTCATAGCCTGCTATTGAATTTCATTCCCATCCGACTTCCGGTTCCGGAGATATAGGATGATATATACCAAAAAAGTGAAAAAAATATGCACTCACTTTTTTCAGAGATGGCTGAACCGATTTTCACAAACTAACATTCAAATAAAAGGTATTATGGTCCCATAGCTTGCTATTGAATTTCATTTGAATATGACTTCCGGTTCCGGAGTTATATGGTAATATGTGAAAATTTGAGAGAAAGTTTACACTCAATTATCTCTGGAACAACTCAACTGATTTTTGCAAACTAAGATTCAAATGAAAGGTCTTATAATATCCTAAGAATTTGTGAAACATTTTATCAGGATCCGACTACCGGTTTCGGAACTAAAGCGTGATAAGTGAAAAATTACCAATTTTATTAGTATTTTTCCACGAACGATGGTTGAAAACAGGTACAAATCATATTAAACTGTCTGATAAATTCTTCCAGTTTGCAGAGCTTGTTAGTTTGTGGGCATGAAAACTTAATTCGGCACTACTGAACCCCTCTTTTCCTGTTCCGAGAGCACCGAAAGTGTAGAAGAAAAACTCCTTAAACTAAATTCACTTCGATTTCTCTACGATGCTTGAACCGATTTTGACAAATCTTGATTTGAATTAAAGTTCATACTGTTTTTAAACCTACTGTGAAATTTCATCCGGATCCGACTTCCGGTTCCGCAGTTGCAGGGCGATGAGTGTCAAAGTTTTCAAATCGCCATATAGAGTGACAATATGTACAACACCGAAAGAAGAAGAAAACACAAAACGAACAAGGCGTGCTTTGTTCTATTTCGTACACTTTGTGTAGTGATATTAATAATAATAATAATAATAATAATAATAATAATAATAATAATAATAATAATAATAATAATAAAAATAATAATCCTATTACATGTTTTATGCTGTTTAGCTTGACTTACATATGCAGAAGTAACAAAAACGCATCTTCGTTTCGTTTGTTAGATTTCGTTCAATTGGTTTAATCGAAATAGAGTATGAGATAGTAAGTATAGGCTTAACTACGTTCAAAACTGTTCCAATTTGTAGGTCATATTTGTTGGTAGTAAACGAACCAACTTCGGCTATTCCGTTTATCTGAATCCGGTCTCGGAAAAATTGGAAATAGTGATCAAAAACTGCAAATAGGATCTCACTTACTTTTCTTGGAGATGGCAAAATCGATTTTCACAAACTTATAGATTCAAAAGAAAAGTCTTACAGTTTCATACAGAATTCCTTAATTTGTTCTGGATACTACTTTCGGTTCCGGAACTACAGGGTAAACAGGTTTTATAGAGTTTGTTAGATTAGGTTCGAACAAACTTTCCTATTTATGATGTAATGAGTAATATGAGAAAGGCATCATTACACCACTAGGTGGATTAAAATAGGTTTTTTTCACCCTTTTCAGTGATGGTAACATATTTTTAACACACTACCCTATATTTCCGGATCCGGAATTCAGATCCGGATGAAATTCTCGTTGGACCACGAGACCTTTCATTTCAACCTAAGTTTGTGGAAATCAGTCAAACCATCGTTAAGAAAAAAGAGTTAGATCCACTTGGGAAAATATTACCCCAATTTCCGGCCTACTAAATCGGAAACCGGGAACCAAGATGGCCGGAATAAGATTTTTTTGGCCGTCTTCTGATAGCGAATGGAATAGTTTTCAGGCCAGTTTAGAAAAGTTTTTTTATGGTTTTTGTTTCACCGCTTTGAGTGACGATATACAATTTTTGGCACACTTCCCCCAAAAAGTTGAATCCAAATTAAATTCAGAAGTTTTTGTATAGGACCTGAATACCATTCATACAAATTTGAAAAAAATCAGTCACGCCATCTCTGAGGAAAGTAAGTAAGTTTAACTTGGAATTTTTACACTAATCACCCTGTAATTCCGGAACCGGAAGTCGGATCAAGATGAAATTCAGAAATCTTTTATGAGACTACAAGACCTTTCAGTTGAATATAATTTTGTGAAAATCGATTTAGTCATCTCCGAGAAAAATTAGTGCTCATATTTTTATTTTTTTGCACATTTAACCCTATAATTAAAAACCCGGAAGTCAGATCCGAACCAAATTCAGGAGCTTTGTATGGAAGCGCAAGACCTTCTATTGGAATCCAAAATATGTGAAGATCGGTTCAGCCATCTCCGAGAAAAGTTGGTGCACTATTTTCACTTTTTTTGTCTATTTTGTCAGGAATTTTGTATGGAGCCTTTCATTTGCATCATCTCCGAGAAAAGTTAGTGCAAAAATCATTACATACACACACACATACACAGACAGACACAGTTGGGATATCAGTTATTAGAGCTGAATGGAAGATTTTAATCTCGTTTACATCGCAATTGTAGGCTGAGTGATTGGTAAAACAACAGGAAGCCTTTCCAATCAGTTCGCTTTCACATCTCATCCAAGTCAGTCGATATAAAAAAAACCGCTTACGTTCGGGACGGAAGAATCCAAGTACAATATTGTGTAGTGAACAATAGAACGACCTCGAAAATGAGTGAACCAAACGAACAAAACCTACCGCCGACACGAAATAAAACAATTGTTGTTGACTTCAGGCAGTGCAAAATTCCGAAGGTCGAACTTGAAGGTTTGCTTAAGGAGCAAATGCATCTTGACATTAAACGTGTGCATTTACTTCAATGCAATAAGACGAATAATGTTGTTTACATCCAGTTTTATAAAGAGTTGGATGCAATTCAATTCGCAAAAGACAATACTAATGTGCATTATGTGGAGCACGAGAACATTAAGTACAACATTCCAGTATATATGGAAGATAGTGCTATAGAAGTGCGTGTGCATGATCTTCCCTCAAGCGTCACCGATTCTTATATTCGCAAAACTATGTCCCAATACAGAGAGATTCTCTCTATCGAAAAAGAAAAGTGGAAGAACTTTTTCCCCGGTATTCTAAATGGTGTACGTTTGTTACGCATACACTTGAAGAGGTCTATACCTTCTTATGTGATTTTCGTTCAAGATACAAGAATTCCGGGCAAATCACTTGTTATTTATGACAATCAGATGGCCACATGTCAATATTTTTCCAAAAAGCTGTTCATTACGATAAGCCATGTGATATACTGGACAAGGACACAACTACACCAAAGGACAACGGTGCTTCCTTCACACCAACCCCAAGCAACCCCAGTACACCTGTGACAGCCGCCAACAACAGTGAAGCATCCCCTTCAACGAAACCACCAGTATCCCCTATAGAACAAAGTACACCAGCTGCAGTTAACAACTTACCCTCCAACCAACCAGCAACTGCAACCAATGTACAACAAGGCGCATCTACAGCAACTCTCAACGAGCCCAAGACTACGATCAACAAGGACAACGAAAAGAAGACGATCCTCGTTGGATGGAAATAGGAACTCATCTTCCCCTAGAAAAAGGGTGACAACGAGATCCAATAGCAAAAAAAAATAATTTTAAGTAACAAAAATGTAAGCCAATCGGCCACGTATAGCTTTTACGCAAAAAGGCCAGAATAAAAATTTTATAACAAAAAAAAGGAAGCCTCTCCAAACGAGATGACAATTAGAACAATTATCTTACATTGTTGGAAAGTTCTCAATTCAAGCGGAAGGTTGGATTGGTTGAATTTTGTTCCAGAAATCTTTAGACATTTGTTTTTAAGTCTGTGATAGAATATTATGAATTTATTCCGGGGGACGGGTATAGTGTGATGGGTAAGTCGATGCCTTTCACGCAGCCCGCCTGGGTTCGATTCCCAACCCCGCACATAGGGTCAGAAAGTTTTTCTGGTCCGAAGAGGCGAATGACCTTAAGGTTAAAAACCTCTATAATCGAAACAAAAAAAAAAAAATTTATTCCGTAACCGCCCGGCATTTGGTTTTAATTCAAGATGAAATGATTCCAAATAGGTAGATCGTTCTTATACATTAAATGAATCAAATTGGCACCAAGCGATTTCATTATTTATACATAATTTCTGAACAGTGTTGCGAAAATACCAAATTTTAAAATATCATCGCTTAACAAAATTTTGCCCGATTTTATTCATTGATTATCACTATCCGCGAAATTAACGATGATGATGATCACACAAAGAGAGTATGGTCAAAATCTCATCTCGCTCAATATCACTATGGTGATAGTGATGCAACGGTTTTCATTAAAAATGGTGATTTACAATATAGTGGGTGATGCATCGAAAATTAATTTCAAACTAAGTCATGCTGTGATTAAAATCAATTATAAAAATCATTAACAAATCGCGCTTACAATATGCTAAATATCGATCATTATTAACAGAAAAAAATTTAATTCCTCGATCGTGCAAAAGATATTCTTATCGATAAATTGCGGGGAAGTAAGAGGTACTGAATGAATATTTAGTTAGTAATGACAATTTTTTGTTAGCTATTCTTCCTAATGGTTTTGATTTTGCAGAAGAATGCTTTCCACAGTAACATGGTTTCTCAGCAGAGTGCTGGTTCAAATGCTGCGCAAAACCCTGCACTGCTGCTATGATCAATATTCAGAATGTATTGTTTGTTCGCTGTATTTGCATTGCATAATGCTATTGCGTATTGGACTTCCAACAGTTGAATATAATCGTCTGTTAGTGAAAATCATGTGTGAATTTCAAAAACATCGCTGTAGTTATTATTTTTATCAGTGCAGAACAGTTCAAATTGAAATGCTTAGTGCTAAACTCGGCAGTTCAATTTGAACCGCTAAGCAGACGTAAAGTTTCTGTTACTTACAGAACACTTTTTGTTTTGCAACGAAGTGCAATGTCTTTTCTGACGTGCCGAACGAAAACGTGTTTTCGACTATTTCTGGCCGATACAGGTTTGGTCGATTAGGGGTTAGCCAAATTTTGTGCTAGGTCACATAATCGTTTTTATTATTTTTACGTTTCGTCTTTGACTCATAAGTGCAGAGCAGTTCAAATTGAACTGCTTAGTGCTAAACTCGGCAGTTCAATTTGAACCGCTAAGCAGACGTAAGTTTAGCACTAAGCAGTTCAATTTGAACTGCTCTGCACTGATGAGTCAAAGACGAAACGTAAAAATAATAAAAACGCTTCTGTACTCTAGCACAAAATTTGGCTAACCCCTAAATGATCGCTGTAGTGATATTGAAAGCAATGAGATTTTCCTCATACTCAGCGGCGATATTTCACTAGGTGATGATTGAGCCAACACCGATCAGAAGTGAGAACGCTGCCCCAATATCAATGTCAGAATATCAAACGATTTTCGTTATCTCGCTCGGTGATGATTCTAACGACTTTCTAACGGTGCCACGTGACCATATCTGTTCAGCTCAAGTTAAGAAGGACTTTGTTTAGCAGCTGGATGTTGGTAAAATCGACAATCCTGATTACACTCTATGCGATTACTAAAATGCATACAGAAGAAAACATTACTCGATGAACATTAGAATAGGTGAAAAGTGAAAAAGACTTTTTTTTCTTTGTTTACTTTCTCTTTCAATTATTACGGCAAATTCCGAAAAATTCTATACTGCATATCGAAAGCTAATGGTTTTTGTCACTATCCTGTGTGAAGTATTAGATTGAAGGATTGCTCTATTTATCCTCACTCAACATCGATCTTTTATATATTTTCGAAGAGTTTCGTTTCTGCTCCTGAATGTGAAATAACATTTCAATTTACTGAACACTTTTACATCAAGACAAGAACCAATGATTCCTTTATGGGTAGAATAGAACAATTGATGCACTTGAATAATATTCATGCTCATTTTACTTCAAAATTATAAGCAAGTTTTCGTTTCGATAAGATATGCCATCGTGCTAGTCGTGATCATTGTATTCCATGTCGTTGTAGGATTATTTCTAATCATTTCATAATGTCGACATTTCCAGTAGATTTTGCAAATGAGTCACTCTTCAATATGTTAAAGTTGGTATGACAAAACTCTTGTAACGCTTTTTCGACACCTATAACTTAACACCTATACATCTTTTTAACTTACAAAAGACTAACGAATGTAACGCCTCGTAACACTTGTACCTTTAAAAAAATGTAACGCATGTAACGTTTCGTAACACATAAAACATGCAACAAAAGTTACACATGTAACAATTTGTAACATCTATAACTTACAAAAGAGTAACGCATGTAACGCTTCGTAACGTCTAAAACTAATTTAAAGTAACGAATATAACGCTTCGTAAAAACTTATATAGAGTAACATATGTGACGTTTCGTAACGCCTGAAACTAACAAAAAATAACGCTTCGTAACGACTGTAACTTACAAAAGGTAACGCATCATAACACCTGTAACTTACGAATGAGTAACGCTTCGTAACGTCTATAACTCATAAAAAGTCACGCATGTAACGCTTCGTAACGCCTATAGCACACAAAAAAGTAACGCTTCGTGACACCCACAACTTATAAAAAGTAACACATGTAACACTTGTAACTTACAAACGAGTAATGCATGTAACGCTTCGAACACCTTTAACTTACAGAGAAGTATGCTTCGTAGCGCTCCGTAGCACCTATAACTTACTAAAAAGTAGCGCATGCAACGCTTCGTAACGCCAAGAACTCATCCAGAGTAACACATATCATGTTTCGGAACGCCTGAAACTCACAAAAAGTAACGCTTCATAACACTTACCAACGAGTAACGCTTGTAACGCTTCGTAACGTCTTTGACTTACTTACGCCTATAACTTATTAAAAGGTAACGCAGGTAACGCTTCTTAACGCCTGTAATTTAAAAAAAGAGTAACGCACGTAACGCCTACATCTCACTAAATAGTAACACATGTCACGTTTCGTACCGCCTGTAGCTTACAAACAGTAACGCATGTAACGCTTGTAACTTACAAACGAGTAACGCTTGTAACGCTTCGTAACGCCTTTAACTTACTAAAAAGTAACGCATGTGACGCTTCGTAACGCCTATGACTCACAACAAGTAACGTAACGCTATAACTTACAAAAAAGTAACGCTTCGTTACGTTAATAATTTTCTGAAAAGTAACGTATGTAACGCTTCGTAATGCCTAGAACTAACAAAAACGTAACGTATGTAAGCTTCGCAACATTTTTTTTAATAACTATTTATTGGAATATGAGTTGAAATTAAATTAAAGCTTGCTTCAGATAGAATTGGAACAAAGACAATTGCCTGTATTTCAGTTATTTATTATCGAATTCAAGATCTTTTTTAAACAAATGTAGCGTTTTCTTCATACTTTCAATAAAAATACGGATAAAACTATTCGTCAAGGTTTCGAAGGAATTCTCTAATTTTTCCTGTAACACGGCTAATTAAACGGCGCACACCTTCTTCGTCCATCGTTTTAGCTATCTTATTCCACCAGGTCGTCATCTGATTGATGTCTTTGACAATCTTTCCCTTTACTTTGAGTCTCCTCTTCATGATTGCCCAGTATTTTTCAATAGGGCGGAACTGGGGCAGTTGGGTGGGTTAAGGTTTTTCGGAACAAACTGAACCCCTTTCTCTGCATACCATTCTTGAACGACTTTGCTGTAATGACAGCTTGCCAAATCTGGCCAAAACATTACGGGATGTTCGTGGGATCGAATAAACGGCAAAATTCGTTTTGGGAGACACTCTTTTTGGTATAGTTCCGATGTCATTGTCTTATTTGTAACGAAAACTTTCGTTTTTTGCCGCAGCTGCAAATGCCCGGCCAAATCATAAATTTTCTTGCAAATTTGTCGGCAAAAAGAAATTTAAATTTGGCTGGAACATCCCCCGAGCCGTTGCCAAGTGAAATTTTGGACCTGGGATTTGCCCGAAGTCAGCCTTGACATAGGTTTCATCGTCCATCAGAAGACGCCCGTCGAACTTGGTCAGCACCTGGTCATATAGTTTCCGAGCACGAATTTCGACCACACTATTCTGTTTTATGGTCCGATTTGGTTGTTTGCTAGCTCGATACGACTTGATTTCTTCCCGGAGTCGAGTTCTCCTCACGGTACTATGGGCAGCACCGAAATCACGGTCCGACAGTTTCCGGTCGACAGTTCCATTCCGACGATTCTCTTGAGGCTTCCGAATCGTCGTCAATGTTTCCTTATACCGTTTGATAACGCGCCATACGGTTTTTCTGGGCAATTTCAGCTGTTTAGCTAGCCTAGATGCAGACCACAATGGATTTTCCAAATAACTGTGCACAATTTTTTTTCCTTCTTTCGGCTTCTATGTTGATTGTTTACAAAGTACAATCTATTTGCGGAATGTCAAAAATCATACGTGAAGCTGACAAAATTCCCGACACGTGGGTGTCAAGAACTTCCAAATCCGTCCACCAGGAGCGCCCCAAAATGAGCAAAAGTTTGTTCCAATTCTAAATGAAGGAAGTTTTATTAAGATTTAAATTGGGTGTTCAGCCACAAGTGGTGACTTTTCAGCCCTATTATATACATGATTTGGTTATTACCACGAAGACATCATTTGCTTCCGCAACTTCGTAACACTTATGACTTACAAAAGAGCGACATATATAACACATCGTAACTCCTCTAACTTCCTTAAAAGTAATGCATCTTATCTCGTTTACCACAAGAATCTAACCCTTATAACGGTTTTTAACATACATAATTTTCTTAAAATAACGCATATGATTAGTAACCCTCAATTTAAAAAAATTATCGTATGCAACGTAGATGACGGAAAACGATGTTTGAAGTGGTTCGGAAATCCAAGATGGCGACTTCCGGTTTGTCGATATTGCTTAAAAACCCTTACAATATGGGTATTTTCGGAACAGGATTGATGAGTAGATGACGGAAAACTATGTTTGCAGTGGTTCGGAAATCCAAGATGGCGACTTGTTTAAAAAACCCTTACAATATGGGTATTTTCGGAACGGGATTGATGATGGCATCTTCCGGTTCTTTGATAGTGCTTAAAACCATTTGCAATATGGGTATTTTCGGGACGGGTTTGATGAGTAGCGCTTCAAAAATAGAAATTATGAGTTCAGTTGTATCGGTATTCTTCGACGATCATTAAGTTATGCTTCTGACAAAGGTGTTTCCTGCTAATCATCATTGTTTTAATATTGTACTATATTTTCGAAATGACCATAACAAGTAGACGTCTGAACAGCTATAATATATAATATATATAGTTATATTGTATGCTTTCAATATTTTATTGGACAACTGGAAGTCTCAATCTAATATTTGAAAACAACCCCAAACATTAAAATTTGGTTTCAAATCAATGGCCGTGTTCTCCAATTTTTTTTTTATTTTCAGTGTTACACTTATAGTTTCAGTTGTTTTAGTGTACGTGATAAAGTCGAAAAAAGTACTGTTACTCTCATCACGACACATTTGTTTTTATTTTAACTTGTCAAAATCTCATGTCAACTGGCCCGTCGGAATATGATTTGTAATTTTGTAAGCCATTGAGAAAAAGGGATATTATATGGCTCAAGTGGTAAGAGTCAGTTAGACAACCACATGACACAAAATTTCTAACATTTATTAGCAATTCCAGAAATAAATGGCAGATAAACTGTCAGGATCGACTTTCTCCGAATAGGATGAAACAATGTACACCTCTTCAGTATGGCAATCTCTTCTTCCTGATAAAGGAACCTTTTCGACTCAATATTAATTTTTAGAATGTCGAAATTTAAAACTGTAACTAACCACTTCAAACATCGTTTTCCGTCATCTAATCATCAATCCCGTTCTGAAAATACCCACATTGTAAAGGTTTTTAAGGAATATCGACAAACCGGAAGTCGCCATCTTGGATTTCCGAACTACTTCAAACATCGTTTTCTGTCAACTACTCATCAATTCCGGTTCAAAAATACCCACATTATAAGGGTTTTTAGGAATATTGACAAACCGGAAGTCGCCATCTTGGATTTCCGAACTACTTCAAACATCGTTTTCTGTCAACTACTCATCAATTCCGGTTCAAAAATACCCACATTATAAGGGTTTTTAGGAATATTGACAAACCGGAAGTCGCCATCTTGGATTTCCAATCCACATCAAACATCGTCTTCCGTCATCTACTCATCAATCCCGTTCCGAAAATACCCACATTGTAAGGGTTTTTAGGAATATTGATAAACCGGAAGTCGCCATCTTGGATTTCCAAAACACTTCAAACATCGTTTACCGTCAACTTCTCATCAATCCCGTTCCGAAAATACCCACATTGTAAGGGTTTTAAGGAATATCGACAAACCGGATGTCGCCATATTGGATTTACAAACCATTTCAAACCAATGTTGCAAATATTCTTCGTGTAACTAATTCATTCACGCATCCTTGCTGTGATTATACTGCCTTCGAATATGCCAGTCTCGAACAACGTTGAACTATTCACTGCTCGAAAGAGAGAAGGGTGCAAAAGGAATAAGCAATAATCGTAGAGAACCCGAATATACTAATCCATTCTTCGCTGCTGGTATACATCGTGCATGTTCATTTTATACATTCGTTTGTCATTCGTTCATTTATTTTATTCTTCGAATTGGTTCGAATAGCGTCACGGCGAAGATCGTTGATTTCCATTCTTCGCGAAGCATTTTTCATCTAATAAAATCATCATATCTCGTTCGCTAGCAGTAATGGGAGAATGCTGGAATATGGTTCATCACATACACATAAGACTATGGTAATAGTGCGGGGGGAAACATCTTAATTTGCATGTTTCAAAGACAGCACGAACGATCATCGCGAATTAGGTTTGGCGATGATCGCTGTATGAATATTCGTTCGATATTCGCGTTAAGTCATTCGGGGGTATGTCCAATGCGAATAACAACTGCAAGGAATAGATATTCGTGCAAGTAACGAAGCAGCGTCGGCTTCGTTCGCGCCCGAATATACGGACAAGTCCGAATACCAGAACGATTATCGAACAAAGGCGAAGGAAAGCGAGCGATGATCATAGACATTCGTTGTATTTTTGATATTCGAGCAACATTGTTTCAAACATCGTTTTCCGTCAACTACTCATCAATTCCGGTTCGGAAATACCCACATTGTAAGGGTTTTATGGAATATCGATAAACCGAATGGATTTTGAACCGACCCAAACATCATTTTCTTGCACCCACTTATCACATCCGTTCCGAAAATGGCCATGTGATTGGGGGTTTCCACATTCATTATCCAAAACTTTTTTTACGAAGTAAATTCCAAATAACGTAAACTTTTTTGACGAACTACCTCCTTTTACGAACCCCCGTTTAGCTCGTAAATGGAGGTTTCAGTGTATAGCGTGATGGGTAAGTCGATGCCTTTCGCGCAACCTGCCTGAGTTCGATTCCCAACCCCGCACATTGGTTCAGAAAGTTTTTCTAGCCCGAAGAGGTGAATGACGAGGTTAAAACCTCTATAATCGGAATAAAAAAAATGTCCATCCAGCTTCAAAAACTAAACTACTATTTTATGTATTATTATTATTATTATTGTCATTCAATTTACCCCAATTTAATCTTGCATTTTATCTGGTTTTGCATCTGTTCTGCTTCGTAGGGCATGCTGCTGCGTGCTTTATCGGTAGTGGAGTTTTTACCATCACGTAACTCTCAAAACCTCTATCCCACGGTGTAATCTACAGGATCAGCAATAGGATATTTCTCAATTTTTTTTCGTTTCTGTTTCTAATTTCTAGCTCAAATTCTGTATATATAATATAATATTTAAGATTTTCAATTTTCTCAAAATTTACTAATGATTTGCGATGATGATCATTTTTGACCGCAATCTGGTCGTCAAATGGTGAGATAACTAAGCCCTCACAAGTTCCTATCTCATGATTCCCCGAGCGTCTATGATGACATTTGGTCAATAGAACGGCGTCGACTGGGTGCTATCGCCATCTGCGAGGGTGCGAAATGGCTTGTAGTTTGAAGCCCATCCTAAAGTGCAAAATTTATCGTAGTATATCGCAACATGTGGTTCTGTTGTTTGTTGCATTATTTGTTATATATTGTTATATATTATTATTATTATTATTATTATTATTATTATTATTATTATTATTATTATTATTATTATTGTTTTTATTATTAATATTATTATCATTAATTATTACTATTATTATAATTATCATTATTATTAAAAAAGAAATAGTATATTTCCTGCAGTACTGCGACGAAAGAAGAGCATAACTTACACTGCGACATCAACTGTTATACATTGTATCATAGCATATTATTGCATACGAGGTCTGTTCAAAAAGTACCCGGAATTCTCATTTTTCTAAAAACATATTTATTTATTCGTCTACATCTATATGGTCCCCTTCAAAGTAATCCCCCCTAGATATAATACACTTATGCCAGCGTTTTTTCCAGTCTTCGAAACACCCCTGATAGTCACTTTTTGTAATGCTCTGTAGCACTCTCAGCGATTCTGCCTTTATCTCTTCAATCGATGAAAAACGCTGTCCTTTTATGGGTCTCTTCAACTTTGGGAACAGGAAAAAATCACACGGAAAAAATTATACTGCATTGCATTATATCATATTATATTATATTATTTTATATTATATTATAATATGCTGTATTATGCTCAAGTATATCGACAACGAGGAGGGGCAGAGAGTGCATCAGGGTATCTTACAAGTGAATGACTGGATGATGGAGTGGATTACCAACCTGAGTCACGCGGGGGAAGCTTTGTGTTTCTCCCTGAAGGTCTGAAATGAGTAAGATGCACCCTTCTAACAAACAAACCATCAGGCGGGTTTAAGCTGGTACAGCGAAATTCTTTATTATATGGCCGGATGTTCTTACTGGAAGGCGCAGGGCCTTAAAACCCATTTTGGCTTTCTTAACAGCAGTTATATGAAAGCTAGCTGATAATCAAATTCGGATCTACTGTAAGTCTACCCGCATACACTGGAAATGCCTTGAACTGAACTGGTGGCTTCACACATACATACATACATACATACATACATACATGATTATTTTTGACCTCAATCTCACATTTCCCTTGTTAAAAGCAGTTTCAGATTCGACTAGTTTTCAGTTTCTTCGACAAAGTTGCAAAAAAAAATAATTTTTTAGATTCCCGATTACGATGAAATTTTAATTTCCCGGTGGTGAAAAATGCGAATTAGTAACACTTCGTTTTCAAGTTTCCTATTCGAATTGTGACGAATACCTGGAAATTTCAAGTACGATCATCTCGCGGTTGAGTTTCTTTGATTCTGTCATGTAAATTTATACATTATTTGCATTGAAAACAATTTACATTCAGTTCCGACACAAGAACAAAACGACGTACAGTGTTGCGAAGGTTGTGTTGGAAAATCCAGAGTGAAAGGTCTAAATCAGCGCAAAACACACACTTATCGATGTCGTTAGGTCACATTCACCCCCGTACCAGAAGGGGGTGGGGGGGAGCAATAAAAAGGCGAACAAATTTGTTTGCTGCATGTGACGCGTAACGATAGCCCAATCAGGAGCCTGCCAAAACCATACCTTTCTATTCCAATTAGTATGTTACGGTGGCGGCCCTTTCGGAAGTGTAGCAATCCTCTGTCGGTACACAACCAACACAAGGGACCGAGGCCTTGGCAGCGGGTACCGCGCCCCGGTACTCTGCTCGTTAACCGATCCTGCCCTGCTGGGGGGGGAGCCACCAGTCTACTTCAAACGGAAACCCTTCGTAACAGCGTTCCTGTGCCCGATGGGTGAAGGCAATACCAATTGTCTAACAGGCCTACGTGGGCGGAAGAGCCCAAGATTCAGTGAAGTGTAACGTGTATAATGGATAATGGTTGCTGCTCTATTCTCACATATGTAGACATATGAATGTGAACGACGTTTTGTATGTGAGCGTGTGTGTGTTCGAACTGCCTGGAAAGTGCAAAGTAAAACCAGCAACTATCAACCAGGAATGCTTTTGTGTGTTCGCAACATCACAGACTGATGAAATCATAAGGCATAGATCATAAGACCGTTCTCTGCCGGATGTGAAGTTGGAGGAACGCCGTCTTTTGATACATCGTTTGTGATATTCTGTCTGATTAATGGTAGGCCTCCGGGAAACGGTGATTCACGGGGCACTCGAAGGAAAAGCCTTCTCCTTCCAGAGATGGCAGCACACCTAATTTGCAAAACTGACGCACAAGGAAATTACTATAGCATTATCAAAGATTGAAAAATCAACAATCAGGAATACTGAAAGGAAAGCAAAATGCACACGTGTTCCTATACGGGGACGATGAGTTTGATCGCAACGACCGAGTAGGAAGCGCGTTCCACCGATTGTGCACGACTGCATCTTCCAATCGAATATTCGCCAGTAAATGTGTTTGCACGATGATCAGGAAAAACCGTTTCCGTTGCATATTTTTTCTCCGAGCTCCGCCGAGAAACCCCAATCAGTAACAGGCAAGCTTCTTGTCTAATTGAGCCATATTTCTTCCGCTCGATTCACTAAATGGACTGTCAGCAGCATTGTTAAATTCATTCTCAATCTTGTCCGACACCACATCGGATGACTACTTCTTCCCTCTCTCTCTCAGCCGATCGATTCTTCTTCGATTTTTTCTCTTTTGCAGCCAAGCCTTTCCGTCGTCGTCGTCGTCGTCGTCGTTCTCACTTTCGTCGCCTGTAATTTCTCCCGAAGGAAGAATGGCACAAAGCTGATTAAAATAAGATATATTTTCGTTCTTCTGGCAATCACCGTCCCACTCATCCGACTCACATGTTCGACCGGCGCTCGGGATGTCTTTGTTCGGTGTCTACATTGATCAGCCATAAATTAGAAACGTCAACGGATTCCGGCCATACCGGCTGAAGTAAACTGTGAGCTGTCGCCAAGAAATGGACAAAACATACCACCCACTGCCATGTTCTGCCGCCATTCTCACGGGAATGCGAAATTAGATCACAGTGTGATGGTGAGGGAAGGAGTCCGCCGAAGAACGTTGCTTTATTTAATACGGTTCGGTTGGTTCAATATTACATTCTGGTGTCCTTGGCATTCCTTCGGAAGGGTCCTTGGTTGGTGATTCTTGTCGGTTTGTATTGTATTAATTGTGTTCATGTTGTATTCTGGCGAAATGTGATGGGGTCAGGAATGAAACTGCGTGTGAGATCATCTCACCTATTATGCTGAAACCACCTCCTAATAAATATAAAACCTCCTATTTTATTCTACCTAGTGGTTTAATGATGCCTTTTGTCATAATGTTCATTATCTCCTATATATTTAAGCGGGATTCAGGAGCGTTTATAAGGGAGGGTGTTAGGGATACAAATTATAATTAAAAATTATGATTATGTTATGAAAACTCTTCTCTATAAATACAACTAATTTCGCAACAACTCAATTTGTTGTCTCAAAAAGTCACTTTCAATACTTTTCGAAATTGATCCAGACTGTCTTTTAAAAAAGGCTGAATATTCGCGTCCTACACTGAAAAAACGTGATTAATCCACCTAGCAGTGAGATGATACCTTTTTTTTTATCAATCCGCATATGTTTTTTGCATGGATATTCTTAGGTGTTTTAGTTCTCATTATTTTAATTATCGTCCTTTTAAACGGCAAATTGAGATTTTAATCACTCATTACCCTGTAATGTCGAAACTGAAAATCGTATTGGATTTCAATCTTAACGTGTGACAATCGATTGAACATTCCATGAGATATCGAAGTATTTTCCACTTTAGAGTTTTTCGTCATTATTTATGGTACTTCCAGAGCTGGTATTCAGGAACTAGCATAACCCAAAATGGCCATAAATTAATGCGTCAAACAAATTACATCTTATATATCGGTATGAATTTTAAAAACTCATCATCTGTAATTCCAGAACCGGATAAAACTCACCAATTTTGTATGGGATCTTAAGTCCTTAAATTAAGTTTTTTTAAGTTCGATTTGGCCTTTTTAAGAAAATGATTGAGCTTTGAGAAACGATTCGATACTGGAACCGGAATTCTAAAATCGGTGTAGTCGAAATCAGTTGAATTCACCTGAGGAGTGTGTAGACATCTTTGAGAAATTGTACTGCGAATTAAAATTTGGGGGTACATTCCGAATCCAAGAACGAATACCGCTTAAACTGAAATAAATTTATTTGGTAATCGACTATCCAAATGTGCAAACCCGATAAACCAGATTAATTTATGTGAAATGGACATTTTTATACTAATCATCCCGTATCTCCTAAACCAGAAGTCGGATCTGACTAAAACGTAAGATGTTTTATAGGATTTTAAGACCTCTCATTTGAATCATAGATGATTCTTAGATTTCATTTGAACCTTAGATCGGTTCAGTCATCTACGAGAAAAATGAATTGCATTATTTTAATTTCGGTTCACATATCATCCCTTGTTCCGCAATCAGAGATCGGATCCAAACGTAATTCAGGAACCGTGTTTGGGAGTATACTACTTTTTATATGAATCTGAGTTTGTAGAAAACGGTTTAGCCATCTCCGAGAAAATTTAGTGAAATTATTTGTCACACACGCATTTGCTGATCTCGACGAACTGAGTCGAATGGTATATGGGAGTTATGTTCTTCCAGCATTTATTGCTGTAAATAGTTTAAATCAATATAATTATGGAATTACTTCCAACTCGATAATGCTGGTATCATCTGGTTTACATATGCCATATTCGAAAGATTACGTTGCCAAAAATGAACCGTGCTAAAATTGATCCGAGGCAAATTGTCATAAAAAAGGATGCTGTACACAGTCTTTTGGTACTTAGAAACAATTATATGTAACAGTATAAAAAATCGTGTTTCATGTTGCTCCCAAGCATTGCTTTTTCATACAGCGCTCAAAATTCCTTCTACTGGAATAAGGCTTACACAAAAATATCGATATCTCCGTTAAAAATGGACGGATTTTAACAATCTATGGCTTGTTGGATAGGTATTACCGAGCGAAATCTAAGTCTGGAAACATATTCTGTTTTCAAGGTCAAATGTGACAGATACTGTCAAAAAACTGAAAATTTTGACATAAAACTTCGTATAACTCAAAAAGTAAACATCCGATCTCAAAACCATTCAATAGCGTTCTGGGTGACGGGGAGACCTTTCATTTGCGACTAGTTTGATCAAAATCGGTCCAGCCATCTCTGAGATCTCGACCTCTTAGTTGACAACACACATACAGACACACACACACACATACACACACACACACACACACACACACACACACACACACACACACACACACACACACACACATTTGCTCAGTTCGTCGAGCTGAATCGATTGGTATATGACATTCGGCCCTCCGGGCCTCGGAAAATTTTTCGAAAGTTTGAGCGAATTAGTGTTATATACCATTCGACTCAGTTCGTCGAGATCGGAAAATGTCTGTGTGTGTGTGTATGTGTGTGCACTTTTCGAAGATATTTTTACCGCTCAACTATTATTAGGCCATTGATCAAGTTCGACTGTGACTTTTGGTTCCGGAGATATAATGGTATAAGTGACGTAACCGACAAAACACGTTGTTTTTTACCGCTCTAATGTATAGAAGAGTGCCAATATTTTGAGATCACCTCTAATTTCGTAAAGCGCTCTTGTTCAAAAGTTTAAGTACCTTGAAAAAAGTCCTCATGCTATGTTCATGTCCCCTCCCTCCCCCGTGGATTTTTAAAGATTTATGAAAATTCCACTAAGTGGACTAAGAAGGGTTTTTCTAGATTAGCATCACTTTTCTCATACAAATAGGCAACACAAATGTCAAGCATTAGGTTAGAAAAATGATGCCGACTGTGTGACATATACACTGAAGAATGCTTTTGTGAACTACTCTAATCAATCTGAATCAATTGGTGTCAAAATAATAAAAGTATGAAATATATTTTCATGAGACTGTTATGAAAGAAGAGAAAGGCATTATCACACCACTAGGTGGATTAAGAAGGGTTTTTTTTAAAGTACAGTAATATTGATGAGAATATGAGGTACTTCTAGTGGTGATGAGCTAAATCAGTCACGATTTCAGTAAAATACTGTATTTTCATGTTATGAATGTACACCATGAATAATATTCATGAAATCATGATTGTTTCGCCGGTAACGCTATATAAGCGTTACGTTTTTCTCTAACGAAGACCATGAATAATTTCGACTGATATCATACAAATATAACCACTTCACTGGTTTTAATAATTTAGCGTATTTCCTTAAAAGTATAGTATTGAGCCTTATAAGTCAATATACATCCTGGTGTAATTTTAGTTTTTCCAAGCATTACATAATTGAGTACTTGGACAATCGAACTAAGATCTGCAACAATCAGTTCATGAGGAATGGGTATACAACTCAATTTGATGTAAAGTCCTGTTCCTTTACTCCAGTTGCTGCATGCCAAAATTGTGTTTGTTTGTGAGAATTGTATATGCCAATTAAAACCCATCTTTTATTGCTAGAGTAAGAGCGACATTTTTTCGCGATGATGTGGTATTGGCTATTTTCTTAAAATATTTATGTTTCATCTCGGGGGTAGATATGGAAGTCAATCGTGTTGGGCCCGTCCATTCTATTGCCAGGGGATAATGGGTAAGGAAATGTGCTTTGGGCTTTAAATGTTTCCCGAATAACGTTTGGTATTGATTTAGTACGCGCTTTATTATACATTTTAGTTTCTTGATTTCTTCTGATGAAAATGTTGGTTTCATTATATCTGAACCAATTTTACATACATACACCAGAAAATCCCATTCATCTCCATCTGGCACTAGATCTCCTATCATCAATGCGATATTGTCCACAAAACATTTCATCTGCCCTGCAGACATTTTGAATCTAGAGGCCTCTAAGTGCTCTTGTTTAATTTCTGGAGGAATACTTCTCCGCTCGTTAATATCATAGTCGTACAATTAGATCCTTTGATTTAGTATATATAATGAAAAATATCCTTTCGAAATAAAACTTAGTATGCAGCTTGCAAAGCTATCATGAGCAAATCTTTCATAAAAATCATGCATGCAATCAACTATTTTCATGTCAGTTATATGAAAGTTCGGAATGCGGTTGAAGACTGAATTCGTTCGAATTCCTGTCTCTGAAAAGTTACCATTTTCAAGTGCTTTTTATAAGAGTTCTCAGAGCGATAAAGTTCAGGATCGTCCTCTGCACATTTCTTCATACTATCAAGTTTCATGAAGCAAATTCTACATGGATTATTTGCATTGAATGATCTACTATAATCTAAAATGCTATTTGATCCCAGGTTGTCTCCTCTCCACCCTCCAAATATAAAAAATATTTGGACATATTCACCTTTCATGGGCAATTTCAGAGGAGTTTTTCCGAGATGGGAGATATCTTGTGTCAACGTATGCAGTACTTCTTCATTTGAATGGGACTTGTCATCAGCTGAATATACGAATTGTATCAGAAACATATTCTCAATTTTTGCATGAATATGTCTTGGTAAGCTAGGAAAATTCAAATAAAATCCAACTAGCGCTTGCTTCCCAGCTTTCAAACCCAATGGATTGTTAATTTCAAACGAGTCAGAGAAAATGAAATAAGGAATGCATATTTCATTTTGTCTTCTTTCTATTTTTTGCTTCCAAAATTTGCCCTGCACCAAATTGCCGTTTATATCTTCTGCAGAATTGATTAGCTTCTGATAGCTTTGAAGTAAGGTTTGTAAATTCGCTTAAATTGAAAAGAAATTACTTGAAAAGTTTTCTAATCCTATATACACGTTCGAGAATGTTTTGCCTTTCTCATATAGAAAGGTTATGCAATCACTGTGAAAACCGACTTTTGAACCAAGGCCCGGAGGGCCGAGTGTCATATACCATTCGACTCAGTTCTTCGAGTACGCAAAATGTCTGTGTGTGTGGTATGTGTGTGTGCATGTGTGTGTGTGTGTATGTAACGTTTTTTTGCACTAACTTTTCTCAGAGATGGCTGATGAAACCGATTTTCACAAAATTAGGTTCAAAGGAAAGGTCTTGAAGTCCCATACAAAATTCCTGAATATTATTTGGATCCGACTTCCGGTTCCGGAATTATGGGGAAAAATGTGCAAAAAATAGTGAAAATAAGTGCACTAACTTTTCTCAGAGATGGCTGATGAAACCGATTTTCACAAAATTAGGTTCAAAGGAAAGGTCTTGAAGTCCCATACAAAATTCCTGAATATTATTTGGATCCGACTTCCGGTTCGGGAGTTATGGGGTAAAATGTGCAAAAATAAGAAAAAATGTGTTCTAACTTTTCTCATAGATGGCGCGACCGATTTTCCCAAACTTAGATTCAAATGAAAGGTCCTGTGGTCCCATACAAAATTGCTGAATTTTATTTGGATTCGACTTCCGGTTACGGAATTATGGGGTAAAGTGTGCAAAAAATAGTGAAAATAAGTGCACTAACTTTTCTGTGGTCCCATACGTAATTCCAGAATTTCATGCGGACCCGACTTCCGGATCCGGAAATATAGGGTAAAGTGGGTTAAAAATTGTATACCATCACTGAAAATGGGGAAAAACCTTAAAAATTCTCTAAATCGACCTCAAATCTTTTCCAATTGATAGTTTTTATCAGTAGACGGTCAAACAAACCGATTTCGGTTATTCTTTCAAGAATCGCAGTATTATATATGATAGTATGACCGATATGAGAAAGGCATCATTACACCTCTAGGTGGATTAAAACAGGTTTTTTTCTTGTTTGTTAGCTGCTGACATAAGCTCTTCCAATTACCGATGCAAGAAGCGAATGTTACTTACCTGGTTTTTGATGTAAAAACGAATTGCGTTATAAATACAGAAAAAGAACAATAGATACGTGGATGTTACGCAACAGAACGATATCTAATGTTAATTTCAATGTACTGAGCGCTGGAATAACCAACGAATAAAATGAATATGGTAATCTGCTTAGCGTGGAAATAATTTGAACATGATTTGACAAGAATTTGTAACGCTTGTAACAATCATGAAAGTTGCGCATGATCGCTCTCCTTATTTTTCATGAAATTCACCTTTTAAATCATGATATCATGAACAATGATCATGATATCATAAAGTAATATATTTTCTTAATCATGATTTTTTGTTCATGAATTTGGAAACGATTTTGTTTCCGTGTATATCATTGCCAATTTAAACTGTGTTGTAATTTGATCATCAGTTGCATATTTTATGTCGTATGTACGTGAGAGTGATGGCATTGTAAGGAAGCACGTATCCACCGGGCCAATCGAGCACACACATTTTATTCATAAACCTACTTACAATACTGAGTCAATTGGAGCAGCTTTTTCTTCATTGTTTCTAATTTTCCAAAAGTAGCGTCATTGAAAGCACAATAACCAACACACTAATGATACGAATGTCTTGAAATTTTGATCGATGGCATCTGAAGGATGTTTCTGTTGAATACTAGAGGCATTTTGAATTAGTGAAGCCATCTGTCTGTCGGATCGGGGCCTTATTGACCGATGAGCTGCTGATAGAAGTTTATCTAATTCAAAGTTTATGTATTACATATTCATTAATTTTCACCAGTGATAAATTTTCTTCAAACTTCACTTTTCGTCTTCTTCTCGCATAGCGGTGAAAGTTAGTGCAAAACATGTTACATGATTTATTGTAACGAAAATGAAATTTTTTCTTAAATTTTAATTTTAATCTCAAGGTAAACCGTACAAATAAATTATTAATTGTACATTACACCGTAAAACTCAAGAAATAGTCATTAGATCTCGAAAAATTACATATAATACTATACATTTACACAACGATAAATCCCATGGCAAATACAGCAAAAAAACACCGCGTACCTGTTTCGAAAGATTCGATCGGTAGTGCAATTTTGAACAAAAGAATTTTCCCTGATAGAAATGTACAGAAAGAAAATGCAAACAAAAAGCAAATTTCTGCGTGGAAACTATTTATCAACACCACCATCCCTGTTATTATCGTTACTGTTATTGTTGTGATTATTATAGTGGAATTTTTACTGGGGACCGGTGTCGGCATGCAAACAACTTGCTTTCGCGATTCCTTCGTCCTTGCCTTCGCCTTGCCTGAAGCACTCACGTTTTCCCATTTGAAAATGTTTGTTCACTAGTTTCTCACTGCGACCATTTACCATTGTAGCCGGTCCCAGCAGTCAGTCATCTACCGGGAAGTGGAAACAGTTTTTTTTCTTTCTTTCTCTATCCGCCAATGCCACCACACTCGCCAATGCCGCGGACACTTCGACGGATGTTCCTCCCGAACACTTCCCGCGAGATTACTATTATCTTCCGGTTTATATATTTTTTTCTGTTGCTTTTCTTACGTTCCAAGACCGAAAAGTAAGTATTTATGCTGCTTTTGATGGATTTTTCCTCTCTTCCGCAGTTCGATACCGTCCGGCTGTGGTTTTCCCGGCAAAGAGGAGCTGCCTGTGTCGGGGGTCGGTGAGATGTCTTCCATCCACTTACGCTTTTTTTTCCACTTCCGCACCGGTGCTGTTATTGTTTGTTTGTTGCTCGCCAGACAGCCAAAGTCAGTCAGAGCAGTTTTCTTAATGCTCCTGCACTTGATGTCTTTGCTTCGAGATTTCAGACTAATGGCAAAAGCTTAGCGAACTATAATACAACAGTGCCGGATCTGTCGGTTGAAGAGGGGAGGGGGAAAATTGATAAGAAAATTGAACATTCACTGAGGGTGGAGTGGAATGCTTTTTACTTCCCGTCGAGTGACAGAAACGATCAATTTAAAATGAGTGATTATGAAGTGTTTTAGTGGGATGATGAAACGGATGAATTTTTCTGTATTTAGGTAGAGTTTGGTCCATGTACAATCTGGGCAGTCTATTTATTTTTTAGCAGGGCATATCTCGATAGAATGTGGGTAGGATGTTTCGACAGCTGATTATCTTTTTTTGCGAATTTGCGTGTTTTTGATGGTTAAAGTGATGGACATGTTCTCAAGTGTGTAAGTGTGTATGTGTGTTCAACCTATCCCAAGCCCCTTTGTCTGCAGCGGTTTACAGGAAAAACATGCAAATCACTTTAGTCCAGGACTCAGGGAGGTGTTGACTCAATCGAATTCCGATGACCCATTTCGTATACAGAGCAGATCGTGTTCCGACTGTTCATCGTTCCATCGACCAGCCCCGCCTAAATTAAATGTTTGCATCAAATGGATTCAAACATTAGGGCATGTTCCGGAGTGTTCCAGTTCTAGATGCATAATTTTTGTCAGTTTTAAAATTTAAATCTGGAAACCCAAGTAGCAATTAGAACTTGTTAAAATTGGCATGTTAAACAATTGCTACAGAACGGCTATTTTTGTTGGATATGTTAGACAAGTGGTTTCATGTGTTTTTGTAACAAATGTGAAAGCAACTCAAAAACCTGAATGTATTATGTTCCAGATCGGTTTTATCAACTGACTGTACAATATGTTAATTTGAACAGTTTCGTATCCAGCTCTCTCTTAAAGACTGTCCCAGAAAGTATGGACGCACTTTGATTTCGCTGTAAATAATTCACAAGTTTTAGATATTCAAATTTTATTCGATATACTGATAATATTAGACTACAACAACAGAATATTATTCCCAACATTTGCTACTTAGCCATTGTAGACCAGCTGACGCACCTTCTTGCGGACGTTTCTTATTAAATTCCGTACAGACTTCTTGGCGACATGTTTTGACACTTTTTTCCAATCTTTGTCGGCTGCAAAGACATGTTTCCTAAGATGTACCTTCGTTAATGCCCAAAATTCCTCAATTGGTCGAAGTTGTGGGCAATTTGGTGGATTCATGTCTTTTGGGACGAAAGTGACATTTTTGGTAGTATACCATTCTAGCGTTGATTTGGAGTAGTGGCAAGAAACAAGATCTTGCCAGAAGACAACAGGATCCTTGTGGCTTCGAATAATGGGTAGAAGTCGTTTTTGTAAACATTCCTTGATGTATATTTCGCTGTTCATTGAAGCAGTGGTGATGCAGGGTTTCGTAATCTTACGGCAGCTACAAATTGCTTGCCAGATCATAGCTTTCTTACCAAATTTTTCGACTTCAATCGATGTCTCGGACTGGTTTAACACTTGCCCTTCTCGCACCGTATAATATTGTGGTCCCGGCAAGGATTTGTAATCGAGTTTCACGTAGATTTCGTCGTCCATGATTATGCAGCTCAAATTTCCAGCAAGAATCGTATTGTACAGCTTTCGACCACTCGGCCTAATCGATGCTTCTTGTTTCGGACTACGTTTTGGTTGTTTCTGCTTCTTATAGGTTCGAAGATTCAAACGTTCTTTAGCACGAAGAACATTTGACTTCGAAGTGCCCACTTTTTGGCCAAATCCCGAACTGAAACCTCCTTCTTTTGCTCGAACGTATACGTTTATTCAACTGAGGGTTAGCAGGACCTTTTCTTCGATCCGTTTTCGGTTTATCCTCAAAGGTGTTATACTCACCGAACTTCCTAATTACATTTCGCACGGCTTTTTCACTTACTCCTTCCATTTTTGCTATCTTTCTCAGTGACAGTCCGCGTTCTGTGCACCATTTGCACGCAATTTTTCGACGTTGTTCTGCTGAAAGTCCACGCATTTCGAAACAAACTAATGAAAACGAATAAACAACTGCACAAGTGGTTAGAGAAGAGTGTAATCGACAGGACGCAGCCATAAAAATTGCTAAATTCTGAACCATTGCGAAATGGCAGTGGTTTTTGGTTGCGTCCATGCTTTCTGGGACAGTCTTTAACAAATAATACTGCTGTGGAACGTATCGAATAAGAAACTTGTGGCACATCATACAAGCAAAGTGCGCTTTCCTAATCACACAATCGTTGTGGGAATAGTTGAGAAGAACATTACAAGAACTATGTTTGCTAATTGGGAATTATAACAAGAAAAACTGGCAGCCCCAACAGCGTTTTGCTCGTGTTCCAAAAATACAAAAAAAAAATGAAACGGCAGCTTATACCAGTTGACCAGTTAAATTTGACAGTAGAACTGTTCGAATAAATAAAACTAAAACGATTTGCTGGAGATACGATTGTTCTAGTTTTAGTTCCATTTTGGATCTCCCATATAAACCTTCCAACTGCTGAATTTGCTCTTAGAGAAAGATTTTCGATCCCTTTCAATTGACACGTACTTAGTTTATGCTTTTCAGTTTTGTATGAACAATTAACATTTTCTATTCTCTATTCTTGCATTCAATGTTTAATTTCTTATTGTACCGAAAGCTTTGAAACCTTCAGTCTTCTGAACCAGCCAATTACACCCTTGGAACAGAGTAAGATAGTGCACACTTCTGGATATTTTTTCTATAGACGCTCCTGCAAAAAACGCTAATAATTAAAATATAATTATTATTTATACACGATGTTATTCTTAACGTCAAATTATTTAAAGATGATATGCAAAATGCTAAATTTTATTAACAATTTAAAGTCACATTAAGGGTTTAAATACACTTCAGTAGGACGTCAAGGTGAAATACTTGACCTAGTTGAAGGATTTTCAATAATAATTTCGCGTTTCAAATGAATTATTACGTTCAACCCAATTTGCACCCTATCATTCTGCTGTTACCGCAGAAAGCGATAGCACCCAGTCGACGCCGTTCAATGGACAAAATGTCACCATAGACATACGGGGAGGCATGAGATAGGAACTTGTGAGCACTTAGTTATGTTACCTTTTGATGACCACTATGATAAATGTTCTCAGGTTGCTCGATATTCGTCAGAAAATATCCCAGAACGCCCAGAACAAAATCTCCAAAACAGTGGTTTTCCGACTGTTTTAGTCGATTGCTCAGTTTTAATGTAGCATTGTTTCTACTGCTCACCAAGTGGAAAGCTCTAAAACTAGATGCCATTTAGCCTTTTGAGAAGTGATCCTACACCATAAGTATTTGTGTGCGGAGTCAAATCACAAGTTCGAGGTTGAAATTTATTTGAAGTACAATTTTATTGCGTTGCGTTTCATAAAATCCGGATGAGTTCAGTTGACAAAATATTTTCCTCGAAATGAAGAAGGTTGTGTGTTGAGGCCCGTCTCAACTTACACAGTTCGAAAAAATCTTGTGATTTTACATCTTATAAGATGCACATAAATGGAGCGTCGTATTTCACACAAATGTCTATTCAAAAACATGTAAAATTTTGTGATTTGAAAATTACATGGCTTGAATACGAACGAAATAAAAAACAAAAAATCGTTAGCAGCAGCGTGACTTGAACCGAGAAACATTAGATCACAAACACATCGGTTACTCGACCGAACCACAGTGCTCATATCTGTTCATTGAAAAATTGATACATATAAATCCATACAGCGGCACTTGCTAGCCGAGTGCAAATTACATTCGGAGCGTGTAAAATTCTGTGCGAGTGGAATATTGCGTCATTTGAAAAATAAAGTAGTTGTGAATTGTATCGTTTGTAGAATTCTGGCACCTGTAATATTCATAGTTTTTTTCTGTGTACATTCCATTAGCCATTTCTAAGGTTTGTTCTTTAGTTTGGTAAAGCAACGACGCCAGACATGGTAACAAATGGGCCGAAAAGTCCCGGGACTAACACATAGATGGCGCTAATATTATTGCAGTCACCTTTATTCAGTTAATACTAATCTGTAAAAGACAGCTGTGAAAATTTCATGATATTCTATTCATTAGTCTGTGAATTAGTGTGCTAAGAGTGACGCTACTTTTGTTTTTTTTTTCAGAACAATGGATCAAAACCAATTTCGTGTTTTAATTTTTCACTGCTTCTAGATAACTATCGAGTATATTCTGTTAAATTTTTGAATCAATTGATCAAGATTTACTTAACTTATGTTTCCGGCCGTCAAAATGCAGCACTTTTGCGAAAATGCCGCCAAGCCGCCATTTTGTTTTTCAATTTTTAAAACTGATTTTTTTTGTACTTAAATAAACATATTAAAATGTGCTTTGAACAAAATTCGGATTACTCCATTTTTTGGATCTAAAAATAATTCCCCAAAAAAGTCCTTCTCTTTTTTTCCTACGGTGATGTAACCCCTTAATCCACACCTAGTGGTGTGATAATGATTTTTTCTTAAAACTTTTTTTTTTTATTAGGATTATCTCAACCCAAATTGTCGTTTTCAAAATTTATCATGGAATCCCGTGCCTTGACATATGCCTTGTCTGGGCACAGAATGTTTGAATAGGTCTGGTCTGGGAAAAGCTTGAAGGATTCATCTTGAATTCGACTCCGTTGGTATTGTACCAAGCTACCGAGATTTTTGCGTAATGCACTGAGGCCAAATCCGTCCAAAACAGAACTGTACAGGGATGCTTTCGGACCATGGGAAGTTGCAAGCATTCCCGAACGTGAACATTCGCTGCCATCGAACCTCTCGTCGCAAATGAACTGTGGAGCATTCCACATTCGTAAATTGCTTGGGAAATCATTGATTTTTTACACCAAGCATTAAATCACAGTTTGAGCATAGCACGTCTTCCAAATATAACATGTTTTGAAAAAATGGAAATCAATATATCAAAACTTTACTACATAGAATAAAATAGTCCCCGGCTTCTCACAGAAAAGACGTGAATAGTATATTTCTGTTGAGCCTTTTAGAGCTCCGGAAAAAGTCGCATCAGTGCATTCATGCTTGAAAGCAACGGTGAAATTGAATGATTTGCGATACGAATTGGTACACCATCCCCCATATTTTCCAGACCTGGTCCTCAGCTACTATCAGGTGTACAACTTTGCTTCCGTCGTTTTCCGATAGGTGGCTGTACCGGCTGAGGCTGTTGAAGTGAGTGTGTACAGTGCCCAACGAATTGTCATCGCCGTTTCAGTGATAGTTGTTCTTGTTTTCGTATTATTCACGCTTGAAAATGTCTGTTTATGTGCCCAATTCTCGCCATTTGCGGGAAGTTTACTTTTCTGTTACAATTCGAAAAAAATGCAGCTGAAGCGCATCGAATGCTCTCAGAAACTTACGGTGATGCTGCTCTGAGTAAAATAACGTGTCGGGAGTGGTTTCAACGTTTTAAAAATGGTGATTTCGATCTCGAAGACAAACATGATGGTGGAAGAGAAAAACCCTTCAAAGATGAACAACTAGAAGCATTACTTGATGAAGATTCGTGCTAAACCCAAGAAGAGCTTGCCGAATCGTTGGGAGTGAGTCAGCAAGCCATTTCAAAACGTCTCAAGGCCCTGGGTATGATTCAGAAAGAAGGAAACTGGGTGCCGTACGAGTTGAAACCGAGGGACATCGAGCGCCGTCTATTTGTATGTGAGCAACTGCTACAAAGACAAAATCGTAAGGGGTTTTTACATCGAATCGTAACCGAAGGTTCGATACGATAATCCTAAACGCAGAAAATCATGGAGAAAGCCCGGGCATGCTACTTCGTCGAAGGCAAAACCGAATATTCACGGCGCTAAGGTGTTGATTTGTATTTTGGTGGGATCACCTCGGGGTGATTTACTACGAGCTCTTAAAACCGGGTGAAACCATCACAGGAGATCGCTATCGAACGCAACTGATGCGCCTTAGTCGCGCGCTAAAAGATAAGCGGCCACAATATCAAGAGCGACATGAGAAAGTCATTCCTCAACACGACAATGCTCGGCCTCACGTCGCAAAAGTGGTCAAAAAGTACCTGGAAACACTGAAATGGGAAGTCTTGCCCCACCCGCCGAATTCCCCAGATGTCGCCCCTTCTGACTTCCACCTATTTCGTTCGATGGCACACGGCCTGGCAGATCAACATTTTCAATCCTTCGAAGAGTTGGAAAAATGGATTGCTTCATGGATTGCTTCATGGATAGCGTCAAAAGAGGACTCCTTTTTTCGAGCCGGGATCCGAAAATTGCCGGAAAGATGGGAGAAAGTTGTCGCTAGCGACGGACAATACTTTGAATAAGACATCTGTAAGCACTTTTTCGCCATGAAGCTGTTAACTTTGGAAAAAAACGGCGGAAGCAAAGTTGTACACCTGATATTATATATTTCCAAGCCTGGCATGATTTCTCCAGGGAAAAAAATTTTCGTCGAATGCTGAGGTCATTGCAGAAACTGATAATCGTTCATCAACGCTTGTTTACGTATTCATATTAGGTATTCACTGTTTGTTTTAATACTGCATGATCATCTGCCTTTTTAGAACTTAATCATTCCGTATCAATACTACAAGTTCCTTTTTTCTCTTACCTTTTCAGACATAAACGTTTGCAGTTAACCGACCAGTGAATGGTACAAAAAAATAAACAATCGAATTACGAGTCTTCGTAGTGTTCGTATTTCTCTCATAAAGTGACAGTGGACTCTTGCTTTTCCGTAGACTTAGGCTCGAATAGACTACATAAAATCCGGTGAATGTCTGTATGAAAGTGCATCAACAATCGCAACTAGATATCCTCAGAATCGGAATGATCCGCAGCTAGCTCGGCTCTATTTAGCATCCGCAAAGTGTTCAATTTTTCTCTGTTGTTGCTGGCGCACTAGTGGACGAATAGTAGAGAGGTGGTATCTGAATCGGTCTGAACCACCGGAATTGCAACATCAACATCGAACTTCGTCGTCGGATCCAAATCGAGAGTGCAGTAGAGTTACATCATCGTTTCCGTCGTTTTTGTCACCAGAGACAGCGGAACTAATCAATCCTGCCGGTGGGTGCTCGAAATGGCTGGATTGTCCATTAAGGTAGGTTCGTTCGTACAGCGAAAGAAACAGGAAGGGACATTGTTTGGTTCCTTTTTCATTGTCTCGGTCTAATAACTGTTATTCTTAATAGGTTCAGGATACTGTCAATTTCGCCCCCCGCGATAGTCAATTTGATATGTCGGATAGTACATGAGTTTTGCTTTGGTTCGTTGGAGTCAGGACATTTGATTTTATTAATCCCCATGTGAAATGCATTGGAAATCCATTAGGAATGTGTCATTTATTCCAACGGATGATTGTCATTTGTGGCGATGCAATGATAGTGGTTGTAGCTGGTAGCATTTATGCACTGGAACCCTTGCTGTAAGCATTTTTTTTGCCGACTCTAACAGTGTTTATGGGCTATATCAATAGTCAGTCTACAACGGAGGAACAGATAATTCGACATTCAATTTTCACACCATTTTATTTAACGAACAAACAGTAAACTCCGGGCCGGATAAGCAGCTCGAAAGAGCAAGTGACACGGTATTCGTTTTCAATTATCGGAAAAGTGATTGTGTTCGGCATGATAACTGCCGAAAACACGCACGAAATCATTACCGGTAATTGAGTCATCCTCATATCGCCTGCCGCAACCGTTTGACTGTTTGCTGTCTGACCCTGTGTGTTCTACTTACATCAAACAACAGCCCATCCCTACCAGAGATTCTCGATCTATCTATGCTGGGATACATACATACACCCGCACGCACACACGCACAATCGTTGCCAGGGCGTTGATGGCTGATGGGTCAATAAAGAGGACTATTCGATTCTCCACTCGTCCGTATCAGCGTGGAACGGAAGCGGCGTAGATATGCGGTAGGATTTTCTCACGCAACTAGTTTCCGCAAATCGTTCACGTTTTCGATAATTCATGAAAGAAGTCCTTGATACGATTATCGTTGGACACGCAACGAAAACTGGTGGGTGTACTTTCCCACGGTATGGGAACCTGTTCCGTTCGAGCTAGCAGTCTTTGTTCGGCCCTTCGCTTTGTTCTAGTCTGTTACAACTCAATTCTATATATTCGGCAATTCAACTCCCGGTATGTATAACAATAATTAGGAAGTGTCAGTAGGAACGGCCATGCGATTTTGCTACCTGTACTCCTGTGATCTACAGTTTTAATCTTGTGGACTTCCTGGAACAGATAAGGGCAGAATAGAAGAAGTGTTTTCGCTGTCCAGAAGCAAACATGTTTAGAATTTTGACTTCATTTACATATTAGTACCGCATTTTAAGAACTACGTTTGAATTCAAGTTAGTGAAAATCAATTCAACCATATTTGAGAAAATGAAAATTCCATTCTAAAGATTTTTACCATTTTTATCAGTTCGGTACAGAAAGCCGAAATTTTGGATAATTAAACTATCAAACAATATAAACTACAAACCAGGGGTGAAAATAAGCAAAGTTTTTGATTCACAGTAAATACAAATAGTTAGTATTATTATTTCATATCACATATTTATTGTAGATATTATAAAGAATTCTGCAACGAATGATTTTTGATAAGATAAATTTTGATTTTACTTAGAATTTATAAATGTCTTCATCGTTATCAGTATAACTGCCTGATTCGGAGTCAACAGTTCAACAAAGTTCGGTTCGCTTTAATGCGTTTTAATGTCCATCAAACAGGTTTGAAGTTCAAATGGCTGTCACTTACAGTTCCGGAGATGTAATGGTATAAGTGACATTAACGTCGAAACTGATTACCGCTCAATTTTCTCGGATATGGATTATCCGATATCAATAATTTTAGGTTCGTTAAGTGAGTTTATTTCGTCGATAGCATCAAGATTCCATGTTTCGTGATGTATTTTAAATTTATTCTGTAATACCGTCGTGGTGGAGTAATATCATCAATAAATACATGCTGCAATGAATAATAATTAAAACCATACGAAAAACATGTCAAAGCGTCACAAAGCGTGCTATGGAGTTGATTAATATTACCCTATTTAGCTTAAATACCATACACAGAAGTAACAGGAGTGCAGGATTTGACTACGCCAATTAAAACGCACCATTGAAACGTTGCGTCAAATGCTGCGCTCCAGTTACCTCTTTAAATTAAATTCATGTCAAATAGCGTTTCATTGGGTTTAATCTAGATAGTGTATAAACATCATCATCAGCATAAACCAGCTGGAAGTAAAACAAAGTCTTTTGTCGCTATAATCACTATTTGGTGAGGTAGATTTTTTTTACTAATTTTGCATAGGTATTGCGCAGCGAAAACTTCCAATTTTTCCCAACTCTTCTGATAAAGACTGTTAAGCGAGCATTCCTGAAAGTTACAAATTGACCATTTTCCCCAATTTGAGCACCCTCATTCATATAAATTGACATAAATCATTGTACAAATGCCTTTAATATTCCTTATCACCCATCACTTAACTTCCCAAAGATGCAACATTTGCCATTTTCCACGATTTTCAAAGTCTCATTGACACGCGTTACTCTTAGTTAAAATTACTGTAGGATTACTGTTGTCACTATTTTTCACGCCCCTCATTGGGATCAACGATTTTAGATGTAAATCAATCGGCACTCATGTCTGATTTTGCTCATATGTGGAAAAAGGAAAGTAATTGAATAAGTCACAGAAAACACTACTGCCAAAAAATGTAGTTTAATATTATTACAAAATTGTATGAATATTACATTGTAATTGGGGACTTGTCGGAGAGTTAATTAGCACAAGTTGCTACACCTGTTCTCAAGCGAATGGAGCACTCGAACTCCTTTCTTGGTAACCAATAAGATAATAATCCTTTACCCAGGTAACCAATAAGCACTAATAATGGCATTAAAGTAGCCTTTTATGAGCACCAAAAATGCTTATAGCTCTATATCTGCAATCTGTAAGCTCATCTGTTGTAAATCAATCAGAATTCAGCTCTCAGAATGCACACCAGTCATAAATAAGCATTATATATGAATCGCCCTATATTTTACCAAAGTCGGCCTGAATTTAGTCTCAAGTGCGATTGAAATGCCAATTAGCGATTATTTGCTGTCATAATGCGGCATTAGTATGTGCTTATTGGTTACCGGGGTACTTAAATGCGCGAACGAGTTTTTGAGAGCAGCTAATGCTCTTCGCCTGCGTATGGTTGCCTTCTGAGTATGAGAACAAATTTGTTTCGCAATAAAAAGAGCTCATATGGATAAGGTCTGCTGCTACTCGGTGTAATATAAAGTTTCCACCATTTGAAATCTAATCGCCATTTTAGTTTTGTTACCCAATTTTTGAATTCACGGTGTTCGGTTTTCTGATTCACATTTTCCTGCGCAAAATGGGCTTATTTCTACCTCTGCTACAAACTTTAGCAGTTTGAGGACCAATTGAAATAATTTCCAAAATTTGCCGCATCTTCGATTTAAATGGCGGTTTATAATAAACGACGGGTCCAGTATAACTAAATACAGTGGGTGGGTAATGTCAGAGACATAACTGGATGACCTGAATATGAATGAAACGAACACGTGTGTTTACATTTCTCAATATCTAAAATCGTTCTCATAAGTTGAAGTATTGTGTGAATTGTGCAAGATTTCATTTCATTATTTCCAGAATTGTAACAGTTGGCGGTAACGGGTTGGCGGTTCAATGCATAGGACGCTGGTCTTACAAGCCAGCTGTCGTATGTTCGAGTCCCGACCTGGAAGGATTCTTAGTGTCAGTAGGATCCATAGTACTAGCCACGCAATGATTCTGTACGCTAAGAATCGGCTGCGAAGTCTGTTGAAACAGAAAGGCCAAATTCCACGGAAGGAATGTAATGCCAAGACTTTGCTTTGCTAGGTCAAAACAAAGAAGCGTCATGAGTTTTTCTCTTTAATACTCATTGAAAAGAAACATTTTAGAAAATTTTAGTTAAAAATTATTTGTAATTATTTTATACTACTGCAAATTTTATCATAAATTGCTGATAGCATGGATTAAAAAAAATGTTTTTAGAAGTACAACAAAAGATATTCATTCTTCTCAGAGAAAAATTTGTAAAGGCGCCCCATAGTAAAGTTAGTCGTAGTGACGACAAAAGATACTGATATCAATTCACCTTTTTGGTGCATTTCACCCAGTAATTCCGGAATCAGAAGTCGAATTCAAATGAAATCCAGGAACTTCGTATTGACCGTAAGACCTTTCATTAGAATCTAAGTTTCATTATTCGAATGTTTTCCCCGGCTTGATTACGCACACAATGATGTAATGAAAACCGCGAAAATGTTACCGCAGAGACGGGACTCGAACCCGTAGCTAACTCCTAACCGGGGAAATTGTTTTACCAATTAAACTACCCTGCATATGAAAACACATGAAGAGAAAGTCCAATTGATTGGACGAAACTAAGCATGCTTCGCTCTACTTAGCCACTACGGTATTCACTTACAGTCCCGTATCGACGGAAACAAATTCAACAGAAACACATACAATGATCACGAGTCTATTTCTACCCATCTGTTTTTGCCGCACGATACTGATTTGAGACTTTTGTTTTGTTATCCCGTAGATAGCGAAATAGACAAAAACAAAAGTTTCAAATCAGTATCGTGCGGCAAAAACAGATGGGTAGAAATACACTCGTGATCATTGTATGTGTTTCTGTTGAATTTGTTTCCGTCGATACGGGACTGTAAGTGAATACCGTAGTGGCTAAGTAGAGCGAAGCATGCTTAGTTTCGTCCAATCAATTGGACTTTCTCTTCATGTGTTTTCATATGCAGGGTAGTTTAATTGGTAAAACAATTTCCCCGGTTAGGAGTTAGCTACGGGTTCGAGTCCCGTCTCTGCGGTAACATTTTCGCGGTTTTCATTACATCATTGTGTTCGCATGTCGGTTTTCCAATCTGTTTCCCCGTTAGATACTGATCATATTAAAACTAGCTCAAGGCGGCTTTACGTCTTAACAAAGTCTAAAACAAAATCGTTGATTACGCAGCTCTACGTCTAAACAAGGCTAAAACAAATCATCGTAATCGTTTTTTTTTTACGAAGTAAATTTCAAACAAGATAAACTTTTTTTACGAACCTACTTCGCAAAAGAGGTTTGTGCATAATATGAAGGGTTTACCGTATGTCGTTTACCAAATTGACAGTTGATGCGCGTAGGTTACCAGCGATTTACCAGGCTAACTCCCGCCCTGAAAACAAATCACGTAAGAAGAATTGTGCCACACTTCCCTTTCGACGAAAAGAATCCCTCAAATGTAATGCTCATCAACATTCAGGGTTAAGCACCTCCCCAAAAAAATCCCTTTGCAAAATTTGAGCTAAATCGGCGGTCAAAGTTTGAAAAATTTTTATCTTGAAAATCTTGGAGTACTTTTCTTTACGTTTCGTCTTAGACTCGTCAGTGCAGAGCAGTTCAAATTCGGTGCCAGTTAATAAGTGTTGTGCAAATAGCATTAACTTTACGTCTGCTTAGCGGTTCAAGTTGAACTGTTTAAGTTTGCACTAAGCAGTTCAATTTGAACAACTCTGCACTGACGAGTCTAAGACGAAACGTAAAGAAAAGTAAAATCGGTTATGTGCCCTTAGCACAAACTTAGGTTAACCCCTAAATGATCTTGAAGTAGTTAATGTCAGAGACACAACCACGTGATTGAAGTAGGACTGCTGTCGACAAGGTCAGATCACTATAAAAATCAACTTTTTTCGGATTTTAACGGGTTTTAACGTTTTTTTTTCAAAACTAACTAGAGATTATTAGAGGAGAAAGAATATAAAATTATAGAGCCGGAGTACTCAAGGAAGAGCAAGGATGTGGAGATAAAGTGCGGAAAAATGAGACGTGACAAGGGACATTTAAGTAAGCAGAAGGCTTACTAATTACTGACTGACCAGAAGTCATAAATAAAAAATAAATATATAAATGAAAAAATTAAAATTAAAATGAACATTCGTTTTGTTACATTGTTCTACTAATAAATCATCCATTTCAAGTAAAGGAGCAAGACTCTTTGCAAGCGTATGAGTAATGTTAACAATGTGTGCGTAAAAACAAATTCCGGCGCTTCTTTTCTTGATTTTAATCAATGAATCTTCCATATGGTTGATAAATAAACCAATCGAATCATTCTGATTAAAATTACAATTCAAGAAAAGCGAGAATCTTAGTCTTAAACTCTTCCGCTTACCTTAAAACTGCTCGAGAAAAATTATTTCAGTTTCAGCTTGCTTCCACTGACACATTTGATTAGCAACAAACACATTCCTATATGGATTTCCTCTTGCAGAAATTATTGCGATATAAAGATTTACGTACCTTCTATTAGTAATCCGGCAAAAAAGGGACCTTGAATTTAACACGCGAAAGGCAATGAATATGGAATGTTGTCGTAAAACTATTTATTTTTTCCGGAAAACTGCTTTTGTAACAGAAAATATTTTGTTTTGTTTATTTTGTGTAGCGCAATCTAATACAAATGCATTGAAGCAGTGTTGCTAACTTTTTTATTAGGGAATTAAAATCTACATTGATAGAATGTAAGCAATTTTCCATCAAAAGTTGGTGAAAAATTGATCAAAACTGATATTTTATCCAAGATGTCAGGCTTAACATTCATTTGAGAATAAATTATTGTGAAAAAAGATTGTTTGAATCTCAGTCGTGCAATCCACTTTGATAAACTCGGTGCACTGCATATATGAATACACAGATCTATGGCATACGTACCAAATAAAATGTACGTAATACACAGATTACCAACACAAGTTAACTTGGTTTACTCTTTATCCTTAAATCTCATTAGTTCATAAGGTTACCATTTCTCTGACCTGAAAATTATTTCCACGAGCGAAATTCCGTACAAACCGGTTGCCTCTCTTGTGGCGAACGGCGCACAGAGTAAATCAGCCACTTGCTTAACATATGTGCCCTTCCCTACAACGCTAACGTACCTCGCCGAGTGCAACTCGCGGGACCCATTCTGAAGAAGGATGTTGTATGTATTAGTGACAATACTTATTCTGATTGAAACTCGATTTTATAGTCGCAAATTAATGTGCATGAGAAAAAAAACGAATTGATTATTTGTTTGATTTGATGTGGAGATACTGAAAATAGTTAGAAGCTAAAAGATTTGACCGCAATTGTAGATTATGGAACTCTCAATAATGGCGCTTATAAATGTTGATTTGCATATTCTCTCCGTTGTGTTTAAACTTCGATGTATGTTCCGCACGCCAATCGTGGTCACGCTTTGGTTTACCAAGTCTGGCATGCACTCTTGTGCAAGCGTCACGTGAATCAGCTACAATCAGGTGCGAGCTGATTACGTTTGATCAAAGCAGAACCTGCCAGGGCATCGAATCGTTTTGTAACACTTCGAGTGATGATTGCTGTCGTGTTTAATGTGAGACTGAAGCTTTAGCAATATTTTTGATTATAGACGAATTTCGTGCTAAATCGTATTCAGAGTTAGCATCATCCTCTCAGATTTTAGTGAAACTTGCTCTACATGAAGACTTTGTAACAAAAAACGACTTCGCATACTTTGTTTTTCCAAAAATGACCTAGACTGTTTTTTGGAAAAGATCAAACTATTTCTACTAATTTTTGGCTGTAGTAGGAAAATGACAAGTCCTAAAAAAAGTGTTGTATGAGTGGTTTTTACAAAATTAGTCAAATTTTCGAAAAAAATATTGACACAAATCCCAATTGACTGCTATACTGAAAAAATCGATTTAGAAAATTTAAAGTCCATTTTTGATTCGGATGAAATTTTGTTATAAAGTAGGTTTGTTACTTACAGTAAAAATTTCAAGTTGGGAACTTTCAAAGAAAACAAAAGTTATTATAAAAAACTCTTCCTTGTCCAACTGATTTTTTTTTCAGTGTAATTTCAGTGTAATCGAAAAGCAGCCAGATATTGTTTTGGCGTTATTATACAGTTCTTCATGTTCTTCGGACATTTCGTTGTGCTGTTCAGAGGCTATGTAGCAGAAATTTATTTTCGTAATATTTGCATC
Source organism: Malaya genurostris (assembly GCF_030247185.1). NCBI lineage: Eukaryota > Metazoa > Arthropoda > Insecta > Diptera > Culicidae > Malaya > Malaya genurostris. The sequence continues at coordinate 230,708,853 of NC_080572.1, read as the reverse complement.
AGTTTGTTCAACTGCCCAGTTATACAACTCTAGAGGGGTTGTTGTGGCATTTTCATAGTCGCGAGCAAGACTGGCTTTTTGCCATTCGTTTGAGAGTGCCCCCAGTAGCATCACAGGGACCTTTTCCAATGTTGCAAAAAAAATACCATTCTGCGCTTAATTCATACTATGACTGGATTCTACACAGGCTTGCAAATTTTTTTTTAATTTTTGTATTGTAAGGCTGCTCCATCAAACATAGAATAAATTTTAGAAAAGTTTTTTCAATTGTTTCATGAAATCTATCATGTTTGAGATGAACAACTGAACTGGAATTGTATCGCGAGTCATTACTTCTGATATGATAATAAAGCTAACATTTCCAAGATAATTGTCTTTCTTATATTAAGCTTTAAATAAATATATTATTTCTGTAGAATTATTCCAATTTGTCCTGATTTCAAAGGTACAGGTAATCATTTTATGGTTAGTATGCAATAGTAGAATGCGGTTTTTAGGTAGAAACAAAAAATTGAAGAAGCATGTGTGTAATAATCTTGACCTAATCTTGTATATTAAGGCGTATTTCTTGAGTGTTGCTATGGAAGCGTGAGTATCATCAGCAACGATCACTCCCTTTTTTGAAAGTTTGAATTAGTGTTTGTTATTAATATATACCAAATTCAATACCGATACTTTTTGCATGTATCAGGTAACTAGCAGTTAGAAAACTTCGAAAACTTGACTAATTTTATAAAAATTACTCATACAACACTTTTGTGTAGGGTTTGTCAGTTTTAGACTTTTGAATGCAAGTGGGAAAAGAAAAAGTTTGGCCGTTTTCAAACGACAGTCTAGATAAATTTTGGATAAACAAAGTATACGAAGTGCTTTTTTGTGACAAAGTCTTCTAGTACAGCAATTTGCATTAAAATTTGAGAGGGCACTGGCAATATTTATTCGAGTTAGCGCGAAAATCATCTATATTTACAGACTCACTCTGAATGACCAATCAGAGCGGTGCTTCTCAACTGATAGGATGCTTATTCCTTCAAAACCATCGTCTCCGTTGGGGAAAGCCAGTCAGTCAGCTCAGCGACTTAGACTTCTAACAGTCAAATTCTTTCAAATCGATACGTAGTAATATTTCCAATCAGTAAGTGAATTAAAATTAGTGATTTAAGCAAATTTGACTGAGCTCTGTTCAAAACTTTCTGAAAAATCAACCGAGATTTGTGCAAATTTCTCCACTATTGTGCACTTCACCTATATTTTTTTTGCTCCAATGCAAACGACCAGCAGCTGGATGATGATGTAATCGCTCTTGTTTGAAGTGAAACTCACAACTACCCGCAGCTGAACTTCTTACAGAACAACTAGTTGTGGTATTTCTGCGTTTAGGTTTGAGTAACAGAGCGTCACATTCGCCATTAACTGAGGCACCAGTTGTAGTTTTGTTGGGTGTAGTTACACTGTCTTGATATCATACACTAAAGTTAGCAAATGTGCAGCAATGACCTTTGTGTTTGGACCTATTTTCTCGCTATTTAAATATCGTTTACGTAATAAACGTGATATTGAAAACAGTCTTACACCTTCTTCCATTCGTTTCGTGAAAGATTTGAAGAAAATACTCAACCAGGGAAAAAGTTATTAGGTAATCAAACCTGGAGTACTTTGGTTCTGATTCAGTGAATAGTTTTGAAAAAAAAATCGATTTTTAAGAAGGTACGCCATCTCACCCGGATTTACCCTATCTTTGGAATTTTTTTTTCATAAAAAACTGTTTAGCTTCAGATTAAAAAAACTAAAAACAATGATGGTGTTTTCGGTAAACATTCACAGTAACAAAACATGATAACATCTCCCTTCTAAATACCTGTAAAAATGCCTGCATTGAATGCTATCTGTCTAGACGCTGGAATCGCTGACAAACCTTCCCTTAAATACGCACTTGATTGACATCCGTTTGACGCCCCGAACTGAAGTGATAAATGGTTCATAAATTATACGTCCACTCGCCGGCTGGTGGTGGGCAACAAACTCCGAAAACCGAAACTAACCCCCAACTAGTCGGCCCTGTAACGACTCTGTCCCGGTTGCTTCTACACCATCGAACCGACAAGGACTCTTGAAAAGGTTGCCTAATTTTCAATGGAACCGCCTCTTCCGCAAATGGGATATGGAACGGGTAACCGATATGTATGGCAGGAGAATGGACGATTGCCTTAAAAGTACTGCACTCAATGGTGGATTCCGAAGTAAAACAGTATCACCATCGAAGTAGGAAATTTTCCGAAAACAACCTTTCATTGAACGGTGCCACACTTCTATCTGGTCTTTGATTGATGGATTTATTGTGGACGCGACTAGGTGTGTGTGTGTGTGTGTGTTTACCGGCCGTTGCTGTTTTTGATGGTCCCGTGTGACGATTTTCGGCGATTATTTCCCCATGTGAAATAAACGAAAGGAATAGGAATAATGCTTTCCGATGAGCGATTAGATTTACTCATCGATTATCAAGTCGGTTCCACCGTTTATAGCGTCAGAAAAGGTGATGGAATATACACACAACTAGGACTTCAAGTCCTTGCCGAGAACCGGTCCTATTGCTGCTTCTGTCCATGATTGATAGAGAGTCGGCTTCGGAATCACAAACAATACACACATCAATGGGATAAACGGCCGAGGGCACGTCACGTACGTCCTGATTGTGAGAAATGTTTGCTGTTCTTGTTTTTGAGTGTTCGAGTGTCAGATGCGAATAGTTGTAGGCATTTCAGACAAGGACATTTCTTGTATGAATTAAACCGTTGGTTTTCTTTATCGAATCGAACAAGATAGAATGAATTCCAAAACATGCCTAATATTTATCACTTTACAAGTTTTGATCCCCCTTTTGATACCATTCTTATAAATATTAACATTTTCGATTTAATTTAAGTTTGGTTCGTTCTGACGTGCAAGCCATTATGAACTATTTTTTTAAATGAATTCAACGAAAAACAAACAGGATAAAGACTGTTGAATGGAAACATCGAAATAAAAATTTGCGAAAAACATTACCTCAAAGCCTTCGGGTCTCGACTCCTGTCACGCAGCTTTCTAGGAATGTTAGACCGGGTTGGCGGTTTCTATGCATAAGGCGCTGGTCTTTCATGTCGGTTGTCGCATGTTCGAGCCCCGATCTGGAAGAGTTCTTAGTGTCAGTAGGATCAGTCCATTTCAATGGTTCGAATTGAATGCAATGCCAAAACTTTGCTTTTACTTCTCGGATTGTGTAATCCACAGTCTCAGACTTTGCACAACCTACAGTCCAGTTCGTGATGGCTTCATATGTCATAACGAACCGAATTTAGAATGAATCGATAAGTTACGCAATGTTGAATGCAATCGACATCGGAAGAATTCATGTTCCGGATTTAGATGCAACCCTACCAACATACAGGGTTGCGTAAAGGAACCTGACACATTTATTGGCAAAAGCTCCGAAGTGCCAGCAATAGAAAGTATAGAAATTAAGGTAAACAGCAATAAAAAAAACCTGTATTAATGCACCTAGTGGTGTAATGATGCTTTTCGTATATCAATCATTCTATCATATAACACATGGATCAATAAGTCCCGAGACTAACAATGGAAACAACATTTTTTTTGCAAAATGTTTTTTTATTCATCAACATAATCACCTTTTAGGGTGATACAATGGTTCCAACGCTTTTTTTTGCTTTCTGAATCATCGACTCGTTGCTGTTTTTGTTCTATCGAAAGCAATCGCGGCGCCCACTTGGAAAAAACCTTTATCATGCTCAATTTTTCATGAAGGATAGTAAATACACTTCCATATGATATCTGTGTCATCTCAGCAATCTCACGGAGCTTCACTTTACGATCTTTCAGTATAATTTTTGTCACTTCACTCACATTTTCCGGTGTAACGGCTTCCACAGGTCTCGGGTTCCGCGTCATTTGTGTCGGTACGACCAAGGATGGCTTTTATCGTATCAAAGAATGCTCACTCGCAACTCTTCCACGATTAAATCGGTACCATCAAAGAGAATCGGAAATCATCGCAACAACAAAAAAACCGGCATGGTACATTTAACATAGAATAGACACTAGTGCGAGAGCGAATTTCTCTCGGTGAACCGTCTGAGAATCAACGGCTAGCACGCTGCTGCGGGGATTCTCTCTGAAGCAACAAACGGTCGCTTATTCTCGTTTCGCGATCCGATTCTGTATGGGCAGTGGATAATTGTGATAGAATCATTTTACTATTGCCGCTTATTCTAACTATGTGCTTATAACCTTTGTATAATTTGTGTCTATGAAAATGTATGTGAATGCTCCACACAAGGGTTTTTAAATATTGCAACCTAGTATGAAAATCATCAAGTCGAATCATCGATTCGATTTTCTGCGATAATTGTCAACTTGCGATTCTCTCTTGGTAAATTCCACACAGCAACGATCATTTTCAGACTGAAACATTTTTTAAGGGCCATGAAATACTCAGAGTATGAAGTGGAGCGAAGAAATGTAGAAAAATTTTCTCGAGGTTCATGCATTGAGAGACTCGAATTCTTGTAGCATCTTCTACCGGATAGAAAATGTTGTATACAATATAGATAAGAATCGAGCAGGTTCTGTCAAATTTTCAGCAATCACCAACACTGGGTACGACCACGCTTAAACTCGGCGAACCACCGACAAATCGTTGCTTTTGATGGACAAGAGTCCGGATAACATTTTTCAATCTATTGTTTCTCTTGCACGGTGTTTGTACCCATTAAAAAACAATGTTTTATCAGAACACGAAACTCGGGTTTTTCCATTTTTTAAACAAACTACAAAACGACTTTACTCCAACCTCGATAACTCAGCTGTTTCTGGTCGGATCGATTTAAAATTTTGACCCGTTTCAAGCAAAGGTTAGTACTCTAGAAAGACGTGGTTACTGGTTTACTACGAGCGCCATCTCTGCTTTAGTCTCGGGACTTATTGATCCATGTATTATAAGACTATATAATATAATATATCCTTCAAAATAATTTTCTTCGATTCTTGAAGGAATAACCGGGGTCGCTTTGTTTGGCCGTCTACTGATAATCACTACCGATTGGAGCAGTTTTGATGTCGATTTGGAATTTTTTTCAAGTGTTTTGTTTCACCCCTTTAAGTAATGGTATAAAATTTTTAACACACTTTACCCTATAATCCAGAAACCGGAAGTCGGATCCGGATGAAATTCAGAAGTTTTGTATAGAATCATAAGACCATCCATTCAAAATTTAGTTCGTGAAAATCGGTCACGCCATGTTTGAGAAAAATTATTACGCTTCTTTCCATATTTTGCACATTTTATCCCATAACTCCGGAACCGGAAGTCTTATCAAAACAAAATTTTGTATGGAATCACCAGACCTTTCATTTGAATCTGAGCTTGTGAAAATCGGTTCAGTCATCTCTGAGAAAAGTGCACTTATTTTAATAACTTTTGGAAATTTTACCCCATATTTCCGGAACCGGATGCCGGATCCAAATAATATTCTAGAATTTGGTACCTTTCATTTCAATCTGAGTTTGTGAAAATTGATTCATCGGCTTCTAAGAAACTGGAACGATTTCCGGTTTAGAGTACACGATCACTTTTTTTCGATACTTCCGGAATCTGAATCCACTATACTCAAAATCTAACCAAATCTGTCCAATTCAAGAATTATATGGCTGTTTGAATGTATTTGATTGATTTTTTCCGTGTCATGTATAAAAACACGCCCCTGAAAATGAAATTTGTATACCTACCAGTTTGTAATTCCGGAACCGGAAGTCGTATCCGGATGTATTTTGGTAGTATTGCATGGGATTGTGAGACCTTTCGTTCGAACTTACGCTAGTGAAAATTGAATCGGATCCAAATGAAATTCAACAGTAACAAATCTTTGTTGAAGACAATCGGTTGAACGGTCTCCGAGAAAATCGGGTGCACTTTTTTTGTTCCGAACAGTGCTTAACATCGTAGTGAGTTCCACAATTTGGTCCTTCTGAAAGGCAGGAATGAATCCCGTACAGCATTCTTGATAGTTTCTTTCAATGAAATGCAAATCCAAAATGAAACAATCGAAATTAAAATTCTCTATGCTTCTATTTTTATAGCCGCTAGGACCACCCATTAGTGAAAAAGCTACAAACGAAATCACTTAAAAAGAAACCTCTTAACAAAAATTGGATCAGTTTGGATTCTATCGCTACTGCGAGCAGATGTATTTTGTGTCGTTTGCAAAGCTAGTTTCGCTGCCGACAAGAGCGATTACGTCTCAGCTGCCAGTCGTTTGCATTGGTGAAAACGAAAAGAGGATAACGGTGAATAGCATTACACAAAATCAGCCGTTCTAATGGCTCTAAAAGTTTTCTAAATATCTATTAGGATATCTTCTTCGCAAATCGAAGGTAAATATCCTCAGTTTAGTGCAAATCTAGAACAGTTTGTTTAGATTTGTGCACTTTTTGCTGTGTGGAATTCACAGTAATCGAGATCAAATGGAGCCTTCTTTGTTTTTGCGAAAAATGTGAAAAATGAGAATGCTTGCATAATTCATACAATTGATCAACTAATTGATATTCGGAAGTGTTAAGGAACATATCAGTTGTTTTCGTATTCACGACATCCAGTTATGTCTCTGACATTACCCACCCGCCTTTTTCTATCTAAATTAGTCACCATCTTGGCCTCGTTAATAGTTAAAATAACAAAAATTATGACTCAATATAACCTTGATATGTAAATATCAATATTATATCTAAATTTGTTACATATTTAGTACGACTTTTCAGCTGTTATTACCCATTTTTGGGGGCAAAGGCTTGACCGTGCTAATCTAAAAAAAGATTTCGCGAAGATGAAATTGCATACCTTTAGGCGTTTTGATTTTCCATAAAAAAGTCATGCACAGTTAGTTAAATTAAGAGACTGGTTCCGAACCGGGAAGTTTTGAGTTGCCAACATACGCTACGATTGCATCGGAGCATGAGAACCAACTGAGGTCGGAAGGATATATTAGCATCATATAATAACTAGTTAAAGTCCACATTGCTACAAAAATAATCTATCCCTCTCCACCTCTTTCGTCCTTCCAACCGGCATATGAATGACAAAGAGGCTATTTTAGAACTATGAGCAAGCTTTTTTGGTACTGAAGAATAGTTGTAAATGAACGGAAATAACTAAATTCAGTGAAACAAAACTACCTTATAGAATCTGAGAAAATTAACTAATGAATGATAGTTTTTCAGTTTTTTCTTCTTTGTGCCAAGAGTGCCTACTTTCAAATAACATTTGAATCAGTTCGCTCGTTCAATTAAAATAGTGAATTGTCTGTACGTGTATGTGTGTCGATTTGCGGGTATATTTGATAAAATGCGCACTTGATTTTCTCGGAAATGGCTGAATCGATTTTTGTAAATTTAGGTTAGAATAAAAATTCGTTCGAAAGACAGTGGAAAATCAGAAGAATTGTTTTTAACATCGATTCGAATAGCATGATTTTATGATTGATGATCAACCATTTGCCTATTAGTCACATTAGTTTGCGATATCCGCAGCCAGAAGCCCTGCAAGTAATGTTCAAAAACCATCAAAATTGAAATTTCATTCCCGTTTGATTTGTTTGATATCTACCTAGATTGACTCACAGAAAAATGTTCCAAATGGAAAGTCTCATAATGCGGGTCGGTTGCTTCAAACTCTACATTGCAAATTTCGAGTCCCAGCTCATGGTTCCGGATTGGAAGTAATCAGAATACTACGAAATGAGACTATAATAAATTTATCAGATATGGATAGATTGAACTTTTCAAATCGAAGGTATTATGGTGCGATAAATCGTTTTTGTTCACTTCATGAATGTAAAAATGTTCATGCAATGCTATCTCCAATTTGTAGATCATATTAATTGATAACCTAACCAACTCATTACGATTTTGCTGATTTTAGAATTTGTGAAAGTGATTCGATATTACTTTAGTTTGCTTTAGGCCATGATGATATCATCAGCGCCACCAGTGAACATTTTTCGATGTAATATTAACAAAGTTTTTTATTTAGAACTACGTAAAATATCGTCAGTTCAACATAGTATAAAGTACAGCAAGAACTAAAGATAAATCGATACGAATTTTTTCAAGAACTTTTTTTCTCTATTTCCAGTATATCCTGGGTCCGGTAAAACTATAGTCGCTATTTTCAATCTGCAACTAAATGACCTATAAATCGAAAAAGTATTGAGCTGAGTTTAGATTTTGGTTTTGAGCCCTGTTTAGATTTTGTTTTTCGTTTATTGCAGCGTCACTTTTGAAGACATTTTGAAATTTTTTACACTTATCACTCTGTGTTTTCGGAAACAAAAATCGGTCACCGAAAAAATTGAAGAATTCAAGCATTCATTTGACTTCAAACTTGTGAAAATCATATCTGAGGAAACATTGCAGAATTCAGTGAACTGAGTCGAATGCTATATCACCTTTTCCAATATTTATTAGTCGAGTTTTGAAGCTTTTGCCTTACCTTTCTACGTTCGTAAGAGAAAAAACGCAAAATCATCTTGAAAAAATATTTATTTTCAATTTAACGTTAATATTTAAAAAAATACTTTACACAATTTAAATAGGAATTACTTCGGAACGTTCTCAAATTTAAAATTTAGGCCGTAATTTCTAAATCAAATACCAAATTATTGTTTTCAAAAGCATCTTCAGGTATGTGAAATTGGAAAATATGTTTGTTACTGCATTTTTCGGGTTGAAAGTCACAAACATGATCGACAAAAGTGTTTGAACTTTTTTTTTTTCTCAATTCTCTAGTATAGTTTTACCTGAAATGTAACGGCCCTTAAGGGCTGAGGACAGTACCGTAAAGTGGTAGGTTTTTTGCTATTTTTTTTTCTTGGAAACGGTGCAGAATATAGAAAAACCCATCTGCCAATGTCTTCGAAATTTAGTTGAGAATATTCTGTAAAATTTTCAGAATGATTCATTGAGTTGGCTGAATGATCTCGGCTTGTATCATAAATCTACCGTGACAAAGTCTAGATAATTTAGTTTAGATGCGATTAGTACATAAAAACATATATGTTATCGCGATAAAAATAAAGTCTTGTATTTCAATGTTCCGCCATTTTTTTCGTTTTGGTTCCCTGATAGCATTCTGAAAAAGGAGAGAGATATAAAATTGGCTCGACAAGGCTGCCAAACACACAGGCATTCAATCTTTATGAAAGTTGAATATTTTTTCATTGTTCATTGGAATCCATGTAATGTCCAACCCATGCGATAGATAGAGTTTGCTCATATACGAGAGAGTACAAGAGAAATACGATGCGCAAAGGGAATTGAGCGAGCCACGTGGTCGATTTAAAACTCAACACGCGACCCTCTGTCCTCAGACCTTAATATAATATCTGGACTTGATATAATCTTAATAAAATCTGAATGTTTGCTTCTGATTTGGAATCATATTTATAACATAATGAGATATAAATATTAAGTTCATATATAATTTTGATGGAATCCTGTTATGCTCTGTTGATCGGGACACCTTTAAAAATGTGCGTCACGATGTTGAACATTGAACGGCTTTAAAAGTGTGCCCAGGGGACAAATTTATTCTATCGGCAAAAGCCATCGGACAGCTGCTCAGGGATGTACGTGATGTCATTAATAAATCTAATTATTATTATCATTAGGATTGCAGTTCATCGTCGAATGGGTTTGAAAACCTGTTATAAATCAAATATTGGTGATGACTTTTTCAGTGAGTTGTAGACGTTGCGTTAGTAAAACAAAAACTAAATAGTCTTAGTGCGAAGCTCCCATTCGAAACTTATTTGTTTCCCGGAACCATTTCTGTAATGTATGAATCAGGAACACTACAAACTTCTAACGAATCGTAGCTTGCCATGCAAAGTAAAACTGCTTCAATCAAAATAAAACTATCCGAATTTCACTGCAGTTCATAACTCACCTAGAATGACTTGTTTACGCAGAATTTGGCCAATTCCGTTCACGGAAGTAAACTGAGCTGGGAAAGCACAAACAGCATGCCCCCGCACCTTCTTGCCAACCCAGGACTTCTCGACGTTTCTCGCTGAGGTGGTAGAGACGTAAGTAGGAAGGACAATCATAGAAAACTCGGCCGACAGCGTCGCGACGACAAGTTTTTTCCGCTGTGTCATTCGAGTCGTCACAGACTTCCCGTTCGGCGGCTCTGGCGACGGCGGCGGCGCCAGACAAACTCTCGTCGTTCCGTGTCCCGGGCGGTCTTTTGGCATTAGGTGTTGGAAGTCATTGATGGCCTACTTGTGTGTAGGAAGTCGCTAATGAATTGAAGGGTTGTTCGGGCAATTGCAACTTGTGAAGTGTTCCACGAGACATTACCTGGGCTGTTTATTGGCTAGTCATGAGCAGAAGTGCAGAAGAAGTTTGCTTTTGTTTCCGGTCTAAATTTGAATTTAATTTATACTGCTAATTGGTTGACTCTCAGATTTAGTTGCCACCGTTTCGAAGGGTTACAATAAATGCTATAGTGATATCTAAAACCTTGACGGTTACAAACAGTTCTGATTTCTGTTTTTGATTAGATTTCCATATGCCGCTTGGGAGAGAAAAGAAAAACGAGAACCCTCCATCCCAGCAACCCCAGCTTATCATACTTCCGTGGCAATTCCCATCTCACGTCCTGCCCTGCACAGACCCCCCCCCCCTCCCCTTCGACATTCGCGGTCGATTTCATTCGAAAGTGAAACAATGCAGTCATCATCGTAAGACCGGATAACAGACCATGAGTCCGGAAACAAACCCCCCCGGGGCGCTTAGAAATAGTTTGAGACGTGTTTCCCTTCTATCTCATGCCAAGGTTGAAAATAATCATAACATGTACGAGGACACGAGCAATCTGGGTCAACTGGGACAGAGGTCGGAAGGTCGGAAAAGATTGCCCTCGAGCGGAAATTGTTGCGTAAAAGCTTTCGTCAACGCAAGTGCAGCTCCGAGTACGTACTCTCGACTGTGAAGCCTGTTTCGTGGAATGATTCGAATTGAAAATTTCTGTTGAATTAGTTTAGTATGGAAAAACATTTGATTTAACATGAACGCTTGAAAATATGAAAAATATTTCGCACGAATTGAAGGCCTTATAATTTGAAAGATTTAAATAAAAAAAATCAAAAAATATCAATTCGCCATTCTCATTCAATTGAGCTTCCTCTGGAAACAGGATAATTGATTTTGGCTCAAGTGCGCTTAAATTTCCGGCAAACAAAATCAATGTCTTCCAAGTGAATAATTCGGGTGCATCGGTGCAAAATAAATTAATTTCAAACGGATCTAAATTCCGAAGTGCCTTTCAATGAATAAATAAATCATCATTTTTTTCGGGACTTCAAAGCTCACTCTACGAATCAAAGGGTACAAAATCGCAATTTGATTTCTTCTGGGTGATTTCGTAATTTCGTTTTCGTTTCGAACTGTGTAATTCAATTAAAGATTCTTCGGTGGCTAAGTATATATCTAAAACACATTTTAGGTATAGAATCTAAGACACATTTTAGGTATAGAATTAAGAACACTCAATATTATAGGTCTTGTATCCAGTGCCCTATTCATTACTAATCCACAGTGATCCGGATCCACAATTTAGGGGGACATAAATATTTATGGCATAGACTTAATTCCGAGGTTCAACTTTAGATGGCCCATGCGCAAGGTCCAATTTTGGCACACTCTCTCTCCAACAAATCGGCCGGTATTGCACAAATAAATGCTTCAATATTGGCTTCCAGTGCGTCAATCGTTGCAGGTTTATCCTTGTACACATGAGCCTTAACATGGTCCCACAAGAAATAGTCCAGAGGCGTGAAATCACACCATCTAGGCGGCCAATTAACGGGCTCAAAACGTGAGATAAACTGTTCACCGATGGCGGCTCTGAATTTGGTCTTTATTTCGTGAGCCGTGTGGGATGCGACACTGTCTTGTTGAAACCACATGTCAGGCATGTCCAATTTTTTCGCTTTGGACAAAAACAATGTCAATCATCACACGGTATCGCCCGCCATTCACAGTAACGTTTCGCCCATCGTCGCCTTTGATACCACCGGCCTATAATACCACCTAGGAAAAAACTAGTTCTACAACTGGTCATTCTGAAACTGTTAAGGAGTGTATCGAAAATGTGCTATTCACATACATTTGTGTTGTACGCATGTATTTGTGATGGTTTTTTATGCTCAGATCACAGCATGCTGTGCGTTTGGCTGTCAGCTTTCGTTTGTTTACTTGTTTGTGCGGTTGAAATTCTGCGTTTTCAAAATGTCGCGTATTGAAAAGGAAGTGAAAATTAAGGTTCTGGACACATGGCTAAGTGAGAAAGGTATTACTATGCGAAAATAGGCGAAGCGGTTTGGATGCCAGTGTTAAAACCATCATCAATAAGTTTGGGGAACACTATTCTTTGGATACCAGGAAGAGACAACAAAAAACCGGTTCTTTCAATCCGAAACTGGACCAGAAAGTGGTATCTCTAATCATGAAGAACAAATCAATGTCAGTTCGCTTTTACATCTCATCCAAGTCAGTGGATAAAACAAACCCGCTTACGTTCGGGACGGAAGAAACCAAGTACAGTATTGTGTAGTGAACAATAGAACGACCTCGAAATGAGTGAACTAAACGAACAAATGCTACCGCCGACACGAAAGAATACATTTGTTGACTTCAGGCAGTGCAAAATTCGACCTTCGATACGAGAACTTGAAGGTTTGCTTAAGGAGCAAATGCATCCTGACATTAAACGTGTGCATTTACTTCAATGCAATAAGAACAATAATGTTGTTTATATCCAGTTCTATAAAGAGTTGGATGCAATTCAATTCGCTAAAGAAAACAATAATGTGCACTATGTGGAGCATGAAAATATCAAGTACAACATTCCAGTATATATGGAAGATAGTTCTATAGAAATGCGTGTGCATGATCTTCCCTCAAGCGTCATCGATCCTTATATTCGCAAAACTATGTCCCAATACGGAGAGATTCGCTCTATCGAAAAAGAAAAGTGGAAGAATTTTTTCCCCGGTATTCTGAATGGCGTACCTTTGTTACGCATGCGCTTGAGGAGGCCTATACCTTCTTATGTGACATTCGGTCAGGATACAAGAATCCCGTGCAAATCACTTGTTACCTATGACAATCAGATGGCCACATGTCAATATTGCCAAAAAGCTGTTCACTACTGGCTTACCATGTGATAAACTGGACAAGGAGACAACTACACCAAAGGACAACGGTGCTTCCTTCACACCAGCCCCAAGCAACCCCAGTACATCTGTGACAGGCACCAACAACAGTGGAGCATCCTCTTCAACGAAACCATCCAACGTATCCCCTATAGAACAAAGTACACCAGCTGCAGTTAACAACTCACCATCCAACCAACCAGCAACTGCAAACAATGTACAACAAGACGCATCTACAGCAACTAGCAACGAAATCAACAACAATACCACCGATGCGGCGATGAATGACGACACGAACCGCGAACAAACTGACCCTCAATCCTCGCAGGAGGAAAATGGAAGCTCCTCTCCCCTTAGAAAAAGGGTGACAACGAGATCCAATACAAAAAAAAATTATCTAAAAACTCGGCTAAATCCGCCACGTAAAGCTTGTACGCAAATAGGCCTGAATAAAATATCTTTTAAATAAAAACAAGTAGCTTTTAGCACTTCTATTCTCTAAATCTGCATGATTTTGAATCACAGAAATTTAGTATATTTGACTGTACTTCAGCGCCACCGAGTGAGAAAATTTTTTACAAATGCTTTCATTATCTGATCAGATTTGCGCTCCCGAACATTATTTCAAAAATCGTCGACGTTCTAAATCATAAGTCTGCATGATTTTGAGTCACAGAAAGCAAGATATATATCGTAATCTGTCTTTTATTAGGAAGCTTTCGAGCTCTCTGGCACCGCTTGGTGAATGAGTTCTTTACTAACATATTTCCCATGATTGGCGTCCCAAATAATTTTCCACAAAAAATTTCTTTGAAGATTTCAGGTTTTGAGCAAAAATTATATTTGAGTACGCTAGCTCCATGAATTACAGCGGTTTTGCATTAATATCTGAAATACATGAAAACTTGTTCGAAAACCCTATTCATTTAAATAATTAGATTTCGAATTAATTCTTCATTGAATGATCCTAAATTTTAGGTCCACATAAGAACTAAAAACGTTGCTAAAGACAGTAATTTGCTATCAGCGAACAGAAGATACTCGTTCATTGTTCCAATGAGTTGAAATAACTTATGATCTGAATCTTCTTATTGCCAGATTCCTAATTCACGTCCTCTGTGAGCCGTGTTATAGAACACTTCCCTTTAAAGCGCTCGGTCTTCTGAGTCTCGAAATTCGTATTTCAAAGTGATTACATATTTGTGTAGAGTGTGATCAACTAGACAACTGGGGACGGGTGTAGCGTGATGACATCGACTTACCGCCTTTCACGCAGCCTACCTGGGTTCGATTCCCAATCCCGCACATAGGGTCAGAAAGTTTTTCTGGCTCGAAGAGGCGAATGACATTATGGTTAAAACCTCTATAATCAATAGCCACACTGTTATTCACGGTGGGTGAGGGACGGATGCGACAAAACGAGTGTACATTCGAAAAGAGTTTGGAATCCGAATCACCTAGGTTCGAAACCCAGTCGCTCGCTCTGTACACCCCCATAGCGCTTTCTATTGTTGCAAGTAATTATCCCAAGCTTTTTTTATCAGTCTATTTATAACTTATGCTGAAGACTTGTTTGTTTTCAGTGATGCCTTTTTAAAGCAAATTAATAACTGATTATGCATTCCAGTTTTTTTCGTTGTTCGATAATAATTTCAAATTGAGAACAAGTTTTGTTATCAAGCCGAGAAATTCTATATCTTATGTACATTTCAGTTTGCATTTGCTGATAGCAGAAATAATTATCTGTTTGATATCCTCGGAATATTTTTTTACTTTCAATTTTGATATTTCAACACGACCAAAACAACAGCAAATTGAGTAATCGATAAATGCGAACATCACATCAAAATAAGTTTTCTATTTGATCACACACTCTGCTCGGGTTTGTACTACATTTGAAGTCGCTTGGACTCTAAGAAATTTTCCCAGTTTGACGGAGCTTTGGAAGTTCTATGCATTGTCCGGAGATATAATTTATCACACTAACGAATCTGTTACAATTTAAGACTTTTTAGTATTACACCAACAATTAAATGTGCTTTGGTTACTATTTTTTTTTGTATTGTGGTTGAAATTAAATTTTCTACAAAAAAATAACCATTGAAGCTATATTTGAAGGAAACGTATGGTGCTTAGTTGTAGTAGTTGTGCACCCTTCTAATCTAACTTTAATGGAGGTGCATGGTGGGTTGGTTATTGTTTTAGAAAAACTCAAATACTGAACTTTTCCGCATTTAAAAAAAAGTGAAATATTTTGAATGAGAAAATAAAAAAAATAGTCGAAATTTTGTTTTCTACGCATCTTGCCATCTTTCGGGCAATTTGTGGATACCTCACCAATCAGACATCCAATTTTCGACTTCTTCATAGGAATTGAAATGGTGCTACGTCAATGCGTGGCTATTCGATCAGAACAAATGGTAGTTTTTTCTGACTTTTTTTATAGTATCATAAATTGAATAGCATCAATTGGATTGAATATTTATGAGGTGAAATCGATCTATTTCGTGATGCTATCAAAATTTTCGCAACCAGAGATTTGTTTTGTCACTTTCAAAATGTCTATCGATTTCGGTAACCGGCACCTCGTTTTTTTCGACAAATCGTGAAAAATTGTTAGCGATATGCAGTCTGCTGTCGAGACAAAGCAAGCCAAAGTTTCGGTAGCTGGTCATACAGCTGATGCTTCGGCTAAGAAAAAACGAGAAAAATCGGCCAAATCATGGACCAAGAGAGCCAAGGTGAAGTCATCATCGGACAATGAATACTTTTGTCCAAAACGCTTCCAAAAAGAAAAAAATATGTTATTTTTAATAACTGCAGTCTTTACATATATATTTTTATTGTTAGTGAAATTTCTTGGGGTGCCGGTAACCGAACACCTTTTTTGAAATGGCCGAAATTCATCACTTTTAAAACGGCCGAAATTCATCACTTTACTAAAAGTTATAAGCTTAAAAGAAAAGGCTGCCGGTAACCGAACACTCTCCCTTACGTTGATTGTTTTGTTTCTTATTTTCTATCTATATCTTGGTTTTCACTGATTTAGTGTCGTCCAATACAAATTGTAGTCGGTGAATACGACGGTGGGGGTGAAGCTCCCAGTCAAGTGCTTTGATTGTATCGTGAACCGGTTTTGCATTGGGTTCAGGGGCATTGTCATGTAACAAAATTACTTTGCATTTCTGATTGTTTTTCGATTAAGTTAAGGTTCAAATTGGCTGTGTTTCTTTTGATAGAGCATGATCACCATATGCCTCAATAATTGATTATATAAAATATAATCTTATAAAATTGACTAAAAACTAATAAAGTTTGTAAGTCATGTTAATTTACGGTCATACGAAGCGACTTCATTTGCACCGGTTGCAGAAGTACCTGCAAATGGAAAAACTGTTTCATTCTGTTGGTTGTACTAATCGATTCACAAACAATTATTTTTGTTTTCTTTAAAAATGCAATGGAAATTATTTTCTATGAAAATGGCTACCAAAAACAAGGTCTCCTTAACGTTTAACTTTACCGCATAACAACTAATGCACAGCTGCACTAAATCCGTCATAATGCATACAGATGAATAAATAACATTCGAAGACTGTCAATGGGAAGAAAGGCAGAACCGTACGAAGCAACATTTGCCATTGTTTCTAGCAGAACGATATAGTTATCTCATGTACAAAGAAGATTATCTGTGGGTAAGATTTTATGACGCTCCGTGCACGCTATTTACATTTTACCTTTTTTTTCATCACAGTACAACAACTGCACATGCCAAGGATGCACTGCATGCAAATGTTTCATTTATCAAATCCAAACAAAAAAAGAATAATACATTTCTTCCACAAGATGCTCATCGCATTGAGCATCGAGCTTCTGTTGTGCAGTTTGTGTTCTTCTTATGAGGAAGAAATGGTTGCAGAATATTTCTGAACAAGCATCAGCAACTCCGAACAATGTTTCTTGTCCGAATGCTTCGGTACACAAAATTACTGCTCATATCTATACTGGAAGATCTGCACACGGTAAGCGAATGCATATTTTAGTGAGTTTTATCCGAACTAGCTGCAGGGCCCAATGTGCATTAGGACATTGGTTTTTCTTTAGCAGAATGACATCCAACTCGTTAATCCGACATATCAAATTGAGCTCGCCTCAGAGAATCCATCCCCGTTACTAATCGAACTAACCCAAAATACCCAACTGTTTTCGTTGTTTCGTTCTCGGTCCGTCGTCGGGTTTTCGCCGGGATCGGTTCAACTAACAAACCCACTAACAACAACTAACATCGAACATCGAACATCGAACGTCGATGAGCAGCCGGGCGTCTCCATGCTATGGCGGCATACGGCGACCCTTCGATGATCTCTCCTTCGTCTTCCATCTCGAACGGCCCAGAGCCCCAGTTACCGCCGTTACCGCCACCGTTACGTTCGACACAAGTACTACAACCGCTGTCAGTGTTCCCAGGTTGGTGATCAACAAAAAACTAAACGCTCGGATCTTTTGACTCTTGCAGTAGTGGTTCAACAACTTTCGTTTCGAAATATGATACTCAAGCATGTTCGGTGTGATTTTTCTTTCCCATTTTCTGCGAGCGATAGTGACTTTTGATTTGGTATAATTTCGTTCAGTGTGTTTGCTTCAAGTATGAATCCATGTAAGTACTTTATTTTCGTTTTGATTTGTTCATTTTATTCATTTCGAAGCATCGAGAAAAAAAATCTGCTTATCATGTTGGAATCATTTGCGAGACGACGAGAAGCGAATTGGCATTACATTTTTCATCACGATTTTAACTATTTTAACCGTAGCAGGTGAAACCGATTCAGAACTATGACAGTCTATTTTTGCTTTCATCTTCCCTTCAACAGTATCAACATTGAGACACGAAGCTACGTATGATTATGTTTTTGGAGGGCCACTGGACTCGCAGGCCCTGTCATCAACGCTTAAGCTGACCTCACCTCCAATACGACTGCGCCCAGACGGTGAGTTTTGTATCTGTAATTTAATAATTTACATGAAATTTTCCCCTGTGAATAGTTATTATTGTGTCAAAATTTCTGTTGGGATGTGTTCCAATACGAAAATGTAAATTGATGAGAACTGTACCATTTTCCGATTAGCATACTTGTGTTTTCACTCAACATTGCATATTTGCGTGAGACGTTCAGTGCAATTATTGCGTGTTTTGTTTTTCTCATAAAAAACGGTTATGCTATCACTGTGTGGAACCCGGTTTTTTATACGAGGCTCATTTTTTCAGAGATGACTGAATCGATTTTTGCAAACTTAGACTCAACTAGAAGATCTCATAGGCTGCTATTTCGTTTTGTCCGGATCCGGTTTCGGAACTAGCGGATGCAGTGTATTTACAATTGAAAACCGTCATTCAGTGCGACGACACAAAATACGGAAAAATTATTCTAAAATTGGCTCAAAACTTGTAGGTTATGTTAGAAGCTGGCCAAACGAACTGATTCCCAGTTCTCGGTTCTAGATGTACCGAAAATAGTAGCATTAGCATTAAAGAGCAAGGATGGCTTTTATCGTATCAAAGAACGCTCACCAGCAACTCTTCACACGATGGAATCAGTGCCATCAAAGAGAGACGGATATCATCGCAACAACAAAAACCCGGCATGGCTCATTTAACATAGAGTAGACACCAGTGCGAGAGCGAATTTCTCTCGATGACATTTCTGAGAATCAAAGGTTAGCACGCTGCACTGCGGATCCTCTCAGAAGCAACAAACGGTCACTTATTCTCGTTTCGCGATCCGATTCTACACAGGCAGTTGATAATTCTCGGTTGATTTTTCAGAAGGCCGTGAGAGCAAGTGACAGTTTCTCTTTGTTCACTCTCTCTTCCGATTATTGTGATGTGATTTAAAAAGATTTTCTTGGATTTCACAGTTCTGTTTGAAAGTCGAACGCTTCGAGCATCATTCTATGTAAAGAGTTCAGTGATAAACGTGTAAACCACATGGTAATTAATAGAAGAGAAAGTAAACAAAGAGAAACTGTCACTTGCTCTTACGGCCTTCTGGAAAATCAACTGAGAATTACGATAGAATCATTTTAATATTGCCGCTTATTCTAACTATGTGCATATAACCTTTGTATAAGTTGTGTCTATGAAAATGTATGTGAATGTTCCACAAAAAGGTTTTAAAATATTGCCACCTAGTATGAGAATCATCAAGTTGAACCATCGATTCGATTTTCTGCGATAATCCTCGGTTAATTTTTCAAAAGGGCGTATAAGCAAGTGACAGTTTCTCTTTGTTTACTTTCTCTTCTATTAATTACCAAGCGGTTTCCCCGTTTATCACTCAACTCTTTGCATGAAATGATACCCGAAACTTTCGACTTTCAAATAGAATAGTGATATCGAAGAAATTCTTTTTAATCACATCACAATAATCGAAAGAGAGAGTGATTAAATAGAAACTGTCACTTGCTTATACGCCCTTTTGAAAAATTAACCGAGAATTGTCAACTTGCGATGCTCTCTTGGGAAATTCCACACAGCAACGATCATTATCAGACTGTACATTTTTTAAGGGCCGTGAAATACTCAGAGTATGAAGTGGAGCGAAGAAATGTAGGAAAATTCTCTCGCGGTTCATGCATTGAGAGACTCGAGTTCTTGTAGCATCTTCTACCGGATTGAGAATGTTGTATACAATATAGATAGCAATATAGCAGCTTCTGTCAAAGTTTCGGCAATCACCAACACTGTTAGAGAGTGTATTGTTACTCCGTTATTGACCAGGACCAATTAAGCATGCAAAATATTATTCTGGAAGAAGGCACAGCGGTAAAAAAAGGTTAAAAAACGCGACTTTACTCTATAGTTTCATCATCGAAATCTATGTAAATATTTTCAAAGTATGTGATTTATGTGGATAAACCAGCAAAGATTGATGCTTTGAAAACCAATATCCAACGCATCATTTCTGAACTACGCCCTCAAATGACCTTTGTGAAAAAAAGTGGCAGCCATATACCCGAAATCATATTTAAATGTTATTTTCTGTTATTCTAATAACAAAAAATGACATTTCTTAATTCGGCACGTGTTTTATTTATTAATTTTTAAATAACTATTTATTGGAATATGAGTTAAAATTGAATTAATAAGATTTAAATTGGGTGTGGTGACTTTTCAGCCCTATTATACACAGTTCGAAAAATTCTTTTGATTTTACATCTTATCAGATGCACATAAATGGAGCGTCATATTTCACACAAATTTATATTCAAGAACATGTAAAATTGTGTGAAGAAATAAAAATCAAAAGATCGACATCAACAACACGATTTGAACCGAAAAACATTAGATCACAAAGCACACCAGCTAGTCGACTGAGCCACAGAAGCACATATCTGCTTGGTTGGTAAATCGTGCAAATAAATTCATACAGTCTCACTTGCTAGCCGAGTGCAAATTACACTCGGAGCCAGTAAATTTCTGTACGAATGAAATACTGTGGCATTTGAAAAGTTCAATAGTTATGAATTGTATCGTTTGAAGAATTATGCCACCTGTAAAATTCATAATTTCTTTCTGTGTATACATGATTTGGTTCATGGTAATGAAGACTTCATTTGCTTCCGCAATTTTGAGATTTTTGTGTAGGAAAAATTCTAAACCTACTTGTATTGTGTAATGGAGAAAAGGAACTTATATACTAACTTACTAACTAATACAGAGAGCGAATCGATTCAATTGAAGATTGCATCGATTTTCGTCGAAATTTGCTTATAATATTATGTGACATTACATCTAATGGCTCTATATTTGTGAGTCTGTGTAACTCACGTGTTTTATTTAAATTTCAATTCAGCAAGCTCTTATAAGAACACCCTTTACCTATTGCTGTATTTTCTGTGTTTGTTCCTGTACTTTTTGTTTTCGGTCCTCTACTTTCTGCACGTGTATCTGAATTTTCTATATCAGTTCCCATACTTTCTGTATCTGTTCCAGTACTCTTCTTGATTCTGTACTTTTCCTGTGCTATCTGTGCTTTATGTACCAATTTCTACTTTTCTACCATTGTACCAGTACTTTATGTACTTGTTTATCTCATTTCTCGGTTAATTTTTCAAAAGGGCGTATAAGCAAGTGACAGTTTCTCTTTGTTTACTTTCTCTTCCTTTAATTACCAAGTGGTTTCCACGTTTATCACTCAACTCTTTGCATGAACAGTGGTCTAAAAGATACCAGCAAAAATGTACCCTTTAGTTTCGAAACGAGCCTAACTTTGGTAAAATCGGTTCAACCATCTACGAGAATTCTAAGCGCCAAAAAAATCGATGAAAAGTGGACACACATGCTAACACATACAGAGACATTTTCCGATCTCGTCAAGCTGAGTCGAATGGTATGTAACAAGATGAGTCACCGATGCTCCGTTCGAAAGACGGTTTTCCAGCAATTCTATTACCTTTCTAAAGGGAAAGGCAAAGATCGATTTTAGAAATTTAAATTTAATTTACAAAAACATTTTTTAATCCAGCTAGCTGTGCTTTGATGCCTTTCTCATATTTCTCAAAATCATCACTAGAAGATTCTGACAAGATTTTTTTTCTAACTTGAATAAAATCAAAAATTTTCTCTGGTATAAACTACCATCGCCTTTTCAATTTGTAAAAAGCTGTTGCAAGTTAATATAGATTCAAAAGTGGCAACCCTGCACGCTATACAAAATTGAACTAAGCACGCTGTGTGCTAGGCAGAGCTAATAAAAGTCATTTTCATTGACTGAAAAATGATAAGAAATTACTGTCACTCTCAGCTTCGCTTGCAAACTATGAGAACGAAATTCATGTCCAGTCAATAACATAAGAGGGACAGTAGTTTCAAAATTGTGTTTTTTCTTTCATTTGCTTTTTCAGTCATTTGCAGTTTTCAGTGAAAATCCCATAGTATGCAGTGTCGATATTCAACCAAAGCTGTGAGAATTGAAAACGTCAGAAAAAGGTTTCACAATCAGTTTTAACTGTTGGTGCTCGAATTTGTAGTAGTTTTGGTTTCCAAATAAGTTCTGGGATGCAATTACTTCGATTTGCCATATTTCAGTCACTTTTTATAGCCAAGCGTCACAGATTTTCAATACATCGATGAAAGCATGTGAATTGAAATTCTACTGTTGCTACCTGAAGACGTTAGTTTGGTTTCGCCTTGTCACAGAGGAAAGAGTGACGTTGGCAATTATGCTCTCTCATTTTAATTTCGGAGCCGGCAGTCGGATCAGGATGAAATTGCACAGTATTTTTCAAGACACTGAGAGCTTTAATGTGAATTATGTTCAACCGTTGCTGAGAAATCCAAGTGAGTTCCAGTTTTTGAGTCTTCACTATTATCGGTGCTTTCGGAAGCGGAAACCAGGGACAAGTTGTCCCAAAGTAGGTTTATATTCCCACTAACTAACAACATGTGCCAACTAGATGAATTTAGCAGAAAGGTTTATGAAAATGTGCACCTCGTTTCGCCATCGCTTGAGAAAAAATATTCAAGATATTGAAAATGTTCACTAATCCCACTGTAAAACCGGAACCGGAAGTCGAACCTGGATCAACTTATCAAGGACTTTTTTGAAGAATTCAAGACCTTGTATGTGCATCTTAGTTTGTAAAAATCGGTTAAAAAATTTACGAGAAAATCGTATGCGTATTTTCTCATAGATTTGCACATATTGCCTTGTAATTTCGGAACCGGAAGTCAGAAAAAGATAAAATTTAATAGCGAGCATTTGGACCATAAGACCTTCCATTTGCGGCTAATTTTGTGAAAATCATTTACGCCATCTCTGAGAAAAGTGGGTGACAATTTTTTTCATTTTTTTTTTGTTCATATCTCCCTGTAATTCCGGAACCGGAGGTCGGATCGGGATAAAATTCAATAGCGATCTATTGACCTTTCATTTGAATCTGAGTTTGTGAAAATCGGTTCAGCCATCTCTGAGAAAATCGAGTGATATTATTTGTCACATTCACACATACTGATTTTGCTGTGTCTGATTTATGACATTTGGCTTTTCGGGCCTCCGTTCCAAAGTCGGTTTTCACAGTGATTTTATAGCCTTTCTATATATGAAAAGCAAAAACATTTTTGATTTGAATAAAACTTCTACCAAGTTATGTGATCCTCAAAAACTTATACATAAATATCTTTTTTAATTTTCTTTTATTTTACGTTTCATATTCGACTTATCAGTGCGTTTTTATGTTTTATGTTGCAGTTTATGTTGAACTACTAGCGTGATCTAACCGCTCAACATAAACTGCTAGACAGACGGGTGTGCACCTGGTGTAAATTTGGGGGTAGCAAAAAAAATTCTTCCTCTTCAATTACCATATAAATATTGTTAGCTTCGTTCACGAACTAACTATACCAATTAACAACAATACCTGAAAATTTGGAATTATTCGATTCATTAGTTTTTCAGATATTCTGCTCACCGCAAAATCAAAGCATTTTGCGGCAAGGACAGCACAATCTTCAATCTTCCACATATAACGATAAAAAGAAATTCACAAACATCGTACTATTCTATACCTATTATTCTATGCTTACTAATTCATCAAGGTACAATCCATTTCTACGCTTCCTAGAGTAATCAAATAATTGGGCTTCTTTTCTTGAGCCGGAAGGTATGTAACCCCTTAAGGGCTGAGGCCAGTGTGTTTTGGGGTGATTTATTTTCACGCTTCAAATTTGATTTTCTCAGAAACGGTGACGAATATCAAAAAACCCAACTGACAATCTCTTAGAAAATTAGTTTAGATTATTCTGTGAAAATTTCAGAATGATTCATTGACATTAGCGGTCGGGAATGTCTTTTTTCTAAAGGAAGAACTGCATTGCTGAAAACGCCATCTTTCAACTTGTTCATTGAATTTCTCGCCTTCAAAAGCATGGATCAAAAATCTATCCTAACAATGCCCAAATAATTTCATTTAGCGCACGATTAGTGCATAAAAACATATATGTTGTCGCGATAAAAATGAAGTGAATGTTATTTTTGTGAAGGCAAGTCGATTTCTATGGCGGCACCACTGTTTTCTGCTCCAGTTCCCTGGTAACGTAACGAAACATGAAAGAGGAATAAAATCGGCTCAAAAAGGCTGCCAAACGAGTAGTAGATTTATTGGATTTTATGTGATGTAGTCATACTTGTAACCGAAAATATCAAAACTTTCTTGGTCACTCGGCCACATCAGGAGTCATTTTTCACATTTTCTAGAGAGAGCATGGAGAGAAATGTAATACGCAGAGAGAGCCACGTGGGTATACGCGACCTACTGGCCTCAGCCCTTAAGGTGAAATGTAGCCGAATGCGAAAATCGCGTTTTTGATCAATTATTCAAAAACTAGACCGATTTTCGAAAATCCAAAAACACTTAAGTTTTCGAAATCAAATTTATCATAACTAAGTATTCTTAGAATTTTGAAATTTTGCTTTGCCGAGCCGTAATTCGTTTTTGAAATGTATAAACGGTAACTGTTCCGTTCCACGGGAATGATTTTAGAACTGAAAAGTAGTGTTTGTAGCAGAATTTCACAAAGAATCTTTTTTTTTGTTTCAATTATAGAGGCTTTAACATCTTAGATCATTCGCCTCTTCGGACCAGAAAATCTTTCTGACCCTATGTGCGGGGTTGGGAATCGAACCCAGGCGGGCTGCGCGAAAGGCATCGACTATCCCATCACGCTATACCCGTCCCCTACAAAGCATCTGAAAATGCAACTCAAAATTATAAAAACTTTTCCGCATTTTTTTTATTGCTTGCGCGCTGCTGTTTCGTATTGAGGTGGTGTGAGAAATGCACGGTGGGCACGGTGGCATAATATCGTGAGCAAAAATTACATATCAAATAATGACGCGAATTTATGCAGTATTGGGTTTTGTGTTGAAATAAAAACGAGTTGAATACAATAAAATGGGTATTGTAAGAAATTGTTTATTTTCTAAGTAACTGTCATTTATAATGCTAATAATGTCCAATTTTGTTGAGTTCAATGTATTGATGTTGCTGAAGCAATAAAGCCTGGCTGTGTGATATCGTATAACTATTATTATTTCAGATTGTAGCAATTTTTATAGCAAAACTATAACTTCATCATTGACAAGCTACTGAATAAAATACAACCAAGTATTATCGTGATACAAACAATGTGATAAACATTGATAAACAACAGGTATATACATGGTTAGCAAGTTGGTCAATACATATACATATAACCTCATGTTAGTCATTCATAATTACTCATGATTTATAGCTCTAGTGTAAGAGTAATCACTAACAATAACGATTGAATTAGCATATATTCAAAGTGTGAAGGATTCAAAAATCCATTACGTCCAGTCTTTTTTACAAGCCAAAATAACGAGAGGTAAGCCCACTGCGCTCAATTATTGAAAAAAGTTCTTATTTCTATGTGTCCGTTTTTCTTGGTATGCTTTGTGCGACGGTTCGTTCAACTGAAACGGATAAAATTTTGCGCGCATTTTATGACGCTACATTTCACCTTAAGGTGAAATGTAGCGGAGTGTGCGTGTCGCGTTTTTGATCAATTGTTCAAACACTAGACGGAATTTCGAGTTTTCGCAATTAAATTTAGTACAACTAAGAATTCTGAGAAATTTGAAACTACGCTTTACCAAGCCGTAACTGGGTTTTGAAATGTATTAACGATTACCACCATTAGCACCATTCCACGAAAACCTAGAAACCTCCATAAAATAAATACATTACCTACATGAAGGCAACTGAAATATCAACACTTGCACTTTCTGGTGACCCAGAGAAAGAAACACCGTGGTCATAAAATTCGACTGCAGAAACAAGGGAGCATCAAGTTTGAAATCGTTATGTCATCAAAAAGGCAGAACACACAAAATAAACATAACCGACTGTGTCACTTCCCTCTTCTTGACATCCCTCATGTCCACAATTGAATACCAGCCAGCACGACCTAGAATAACAGTAACTCAGGAGCATACACTAACTCAAACCGACACTCGTGAGAATAACCCAACATGCCCTCTCCTCTCCGTATCACACCCGCTCACTCTCATCAAAAAGCTTATTTCCTCTCTTACTCACAAAATATACAATGGCCGACACGATAGTCCCATTGGTTAAACCCGATTTACACTGCGCGTTCTAACTCCTCCTCCCAGATTCTCAGTAATCCCAATTGTAAAAACTAATTAGCTAGGCTAGGAGAGCATAGGATATATAAGTTAACGAACTGATAGAAATAAAGCAATCTTAATTACAACTTTAATCAGTTTACATGAAAAATAGTGTTTGAAGCAAAATTTCACAAATAATCTGAAAAAGCAAATCAAGCTCATAAAACTTTAGCCGACATAACTGAAATTTGTGAAAACTTTCAAGCGAGTTTCATAAACTTTTCATCATTTTCTATATTGCTTGCGCGCTACAAATAAAAACTTTAAAACCTAGACAGACTTCTGAATGAAATGAAATGAATCGAAAATGTATTTTTTGGCACATTTTCGTTGTCTAGTGAATGTCCAGTGATTTCTTATTTCAACAGTTCTTCAATCGATTTTGAAATTCGATCGCGCTCTCTCATGCGGTGAATTACTTTTTGGGACTGGCCGAAAATACTTGAATGTGTTACTGTTTTCTATCGTTCTATTGAATGAGAATTTATGCATGCTGCTACACTCAGACATATATATTGTTAGCATGTTAGTCATGTGATGTGAAGTGAAGCCACCATCAGTTCAAGGACTTGCAAGGGAATACGAGTGGACTTACACAGTAGCCCTGGTATGACTCATCCATTCACCTTTTTACTATAGCGGATACCGGAAAGCGAACAAAATGGGCTGGGCGTCTGGTCGGTAATGTAGGCAGAGTCACTTACTTGTATTCCAACGGAATAAAAGGTGTTCTCCCAACCATAATATCCAGTGCATGGATGAACCATATCGCTATACATGCTTGAACCTCATTTCGAAGGTTACTTTAAGTGACTTGGGCTCCACAATACCTCGTTCAGTCATCAATTCGTCCGATGCCCAGATGATCAAATTACAACACAATTTGAATTGGCAATGATACCTTATGATCAAAAAAGAACCGGAATTTTCATTTTAAAATTCCCGCGCTTGTCCAATCGGTAAATTTTTATTCTTTCAACGTTGGCAACACTTTTATACACATTCTGTCAAATTTTGACGCATATCGTACGATTAGTTTTTGTTTGGCGTCTATACAAAGAAATTGAAAATTTTTCGTGTGGCGATTTTTATAATGGATGAAAATTTAGAACAACGTGCATCAAATTTTGTGTTGCAAATGGATTTAAGTGTTCCGAAAATATTAGAAAAAGCTTTTGGTGAATCGTGTCTAGGAAAAACACAGGCATACGAGTGGTATAAACGCTTCAAAGGTGGTCGTGCAAGCTTGGATCATGATGAGATCCCTGGCCGCCCAACAACATCTGTTACTGAAGAAAACATTGAATCGGCGAAGCAAATCGTGTTGCAAAATCGTTCTGTACCGATTAGAGAGATTGCTGTGTTGTTTGGGGTTGTTTGGGCATCTCTTATGAATCAGCCGAACACATTTTCACTGATGTTTTGGGTTTGAAACGCGTCGCTTCTCGGCTGGACCACCAACACGATAATGCGTTGGTTGTGTCGCAGTTTTTGGCCAAAAATTCAACCAATATCATCAACCAAGCACCGTGCTCTCCAGATATGGCCCCATGTGACTTTTTCCTTTTCCCCAGACTCAAATTGCCATTGCGGGGAACGCGTTTTGAGACCATAGAGACCATAAAAGAGAATTCGCTGCGTGAACTAAAGGCCATACCTTGTATGGAAAATTGGATCAAGCATGTATTGCCACAGGAGGAGAGTACTTTGAAGGCGATAATAAAGAAATTTATTAAAAATTGAAATTTTGCGTTTTTTAATAAAATTCCGGTTCTTTTTTGATCATAAGATACATGAACTGGTGAAAAAATAATAGCATTGCTATCGAATCGCTATTCGAAAAAAAATAGCGACAAGGGACGCGGACAAAGTGAGCTCACCACCAGCACATTGTTAGTATGTTAGTCAATACATATACATATAACTTCATGTTAGTCAATTATAAATACTTAAATGGCTCTTAGTTCTAGTGTAATAGTAATCAATAACAATAGAGATTTAATTGAGATATATTCAAATTGTGAAATATACACAAAACCATTACGAATCAATAAGAGTCTTTTTTACAACTCAACAAAGCGAGTAGGAAAGCCCACTCCGTTCAATCACTGAAAGTATTCCTGGTTTCTATGTGTCGGTTTTGCCTGTTATGCTCTGTGAGACAAATCGTTCAACTCATTTTGCGCGCATATTTTGGGACTACATTTCACTTTAAGTTCAGATATGAATTTTAAAAACCAACACTTGAAATAATAAATACTCAACGAACTAATGCAAATAATCAAACTAAGTATTCAATGGAAACAAATAAAATTACCTTAGCTGGCATCGTCCGGTCCACTAACTTCTTGCTTTTTAAATTTCACACACCATTCTCCCACAAACAAAAAAATCGAGTCTATCAAAGTTTTCGCTATATGTAATATCCGTATTGAGTTTTATTTCCATCGACCTAATGACCGTTTCCTAATACAACTCGAACTACCCAAAAGCCATGCCAAAAAATCACGCAACCAATGGACTGTGTTCTCATTCTCATTCGACTAACTGCCACGGTCTGTCTAATGGCTGCTCCATCAACGATTCCCCCTCCGTAGCGACTCTTATCAGCAAGAAACTAACAAATTCCCGGTTGATCAATATTTATTGATCAATTTCAATGTTATCAACATTACTGGTCTACGAGCCGGAACATTCCATCCCATCCCAGGATGGTAGTCTTGTCTTTTCGATCCACTACCGGCAGTCCAGTACGACCAAGAGCACGGACGTGACTAGGACAACACCGACACCGGCAGGCTCCCAGCATCGGTAACGTGAATAATCGATGATCTTCCCCCATCCGGTTCCCGGGGTTTCCGAGCGATGGCGCCGGTCGGCCTGCAATATTTAGCAGGCAATTCTTTATTACTTCTCTCCCTTCAATTTCATCCGAGTCGACAGCTGCCTGAGTGATATCTTTGCCGGAACAAGTCCACCAGAGAGATCAGTGAATCGGCCTCCTCCAATCCAGTGAAGGTCAATCTAATCGGGAGAGATCCCGAACCGAACAGTTGGATGAAGAGTTTTAATTTAAATTAGTAGTCGTTCGTACCTGGAGCGGAAAATTCGGCAATCTAAAATTTATAACTTTTCCTGCCTTCGGGCGTGGTGAGTGAATTTCATTCGCAGTCTCTTCTATGGCTGTCATCCGTAGCCTTCAACTTTATCGCCCCATTCTTCCATTCTACGGTTCAGTTTATTTCGTAAAGTCTATATTAATCTATATTTTTTGTTGCTTTATTTTGACCATTCCGATTCAAAGCGAAGCTGCTGAAGTAGGATTAAATTGGGTTCTCGACAGAACTGTTCATAGGTTCAAAATATATTTACGCGTTTTTAGAAAAAAAAATCCTTACACTCATTATCGTGATGTCTGATTTGAGCATAACGAATTTGATAGTCCAATCGATTCAGCATCGTTCGCACTGTGAAAATATTATTGCCCACAGTTTGATTATTTCTGAGTTCGAGCGTTGCTGAGTATAGTTCATTAGTTTTGAGGTGTTAATTATGCACAGTTCGACCAAATAATTTACATTCATCAGAATAAATGCATAATAGTAAACAAGTTCAATGCAAGCTGTACTCACAAACAGCGGGTCGTGTTGTGCTAGCCATTTAATAATTGATTAGAATGTGTTTTCAAATCCAATTCTGTCACTAAAATTTGTGGTAAATTGCTTTGTAGTAGTTTGTAGTAAATTGCTAGGCCACAATATAAGGAAAGTGTGAAAATTGCATCGCGTTTTCTTTGCTTTCGGCTACAAAAATTAAACACTACTTGCATGAAGTTGACACTCATGCTATGCGATGTGATTCTTAGAAAGAGTTGTTCCTAAAAATCACATGTCGCAAAACGCTTGCATGGAAACGCCTGGTAGCTTTGATTGATACGCAGTGACCAGCAAACAACCATGCGTTCACAGAAAGTTGCCATATACTGGAAACGCCAGGTAGTTTGTTAACTGTCAAGTACGATAGATTTTTGTTCAAGAGTTCTGTTAGGTAAATCATTTCCCTTCAAGAATTGACTTCCACCTCCACTATGCGGTATTAACGTTTGCGAAGCGAAAAAAAGTGGCTTTAACATCCCTTTCTCACTGATTGTCAGCCACAGAAGCACCTTCTTGGGGAACTTGGTGTGTGAAATCAATCTCACATCGGAACTCATTTCCTTCGAGGGGGAAGTGAAATACGAAGTTCCCTGCCAGCCGTTGCCATGCAGGGTGAGATAGGTCTCCCCTGCTGCTGCGTCATTGCTTCAGTGTTGCCGCTCAATTTATTTCAGAGATGGCCGAACCGATTTTAACAAACTAAGGCTCGTTTGAAAGCTGCTATTGGACCATTGATCAAGTTCAAAGATCAAATGGCTGGGACTTCTGGTTCCGGAGATATAACCCAAGTAACAATTTTTGTTACGCTAGTTTGTTTGTGACTAGTTTGCAACCAGATATTTGAGTGATTGTTACTAACATCTAACCACTTGCATGACTCAAAAAGCGCTGTTTCTACTAGTTGTTAAGTCGGCTAAAAATAAGTTGTCGTTACGTTGTAATGCCATACTGCAATAACTTATCTTTTCATAACGTGAAAATAACTTGTTTTCAAGTAAACTAGTTGAATCCTAATCACCATCGACATTATAAACATTGAATGAATCCAGTATATTTTCTATCATCAATAAAAAAGCAGAAGAGTACTTTAAATCACAAACTTGATACAAGGTACAAATTTCACAACGATTTTAAAACTGGCGCCTTCAATCAAAATCTGTTTATAAAGATATAAAAAATAAATAACAAAATAACGCTATGTTCAGAATGCTCAAAATTATTCCAAGTAGAAAAGTTTACATCATTTTAAATTCATATATCAGGAGAATTATAGAATTATCACAATCGATGTTCAGTCACTATATTATTGTCTTCGTGTTTATGACAGTGCATAGAACAAAAATGACTATTCTGCCTTTCACTATTTTCGGCGAAAAGTGCGGATTGCTACTTGGGAATGGTATATCACGTAAACGACAAAACTTATTACCGTTCAATTTTCTCCGATGTATCGATTTCACTGTTTTAGGATCGTTCGAAACTAATATTGGGTTATGGATCGAGTTAGAAGATCACATGGCTGACACTTCATGGTTCGGAGATATAATCGTACAAGTGGCATAACCGACAAAGCAAGATTTTTTCATATCTGCACAATTATTTCACTATCAAGTTGAAATGTATTATTGCTGATAACTTTGATTTAAGGAATTTTGCCGAATAAATGATAAGCACTGAAGCAGGCTTTTGTGAACTACCCGAATCAATCTGAATGAAATTGTATAAAAAATGAGCCCAAATTTGTGTCAGAAATTGTCAATAAAAACCCTTCCTGATCCATCTAGTGGTAAGGCATTTCTCTTGCCATCTAAACAGTCTCATTAAAACATTTCTAAAATGTTATCCTCGGCCATTAGCATTGTGAGCTTATCAAATAATCTAAGAGCAGCTTCCAAACGAGCCTAAGTCCTTCGAAATCTATTCTTTTATCTCCGAGAAATTTGGTTGCATTGAAAAACATTGAGATTACGTCACTTATACCAATATATCTCCGGAACCAGAGAATGCCAACCATTTGTTCTTCAAATTTGATCCACAATTCAATATTAGCTTTCAATCGAGCCTAGCCTTGTTAAAATCGACGCGGAAGTGCCAGTCATTTGATCTTAGAACTCGATCCACAATTCAAAAGTGGCTTTCAAATTCAATAGTGAGCATTAAATTTTTATTTGAAAAGTGCGCAGACATTTTCCTATCTTGTCGAGCTGAGTCGAATGGTACATAACACTATGGATTTCCGAGGTTCCGTTCGGATGTCGGTTTTTCTAGTAAATCTAATACCTTTCTAAAGAGAAAGACAAAAAGGCATGACATTTTTCTATGAGACCGTGTCAATGGCAGGTTTTTCCTTAATTTGGCTTAAAACTATTTCCGGTACTTCTGGAATCGGTATAGCTTAAATTGGTTCGTTTGGCCAGTCACGGGTACAACCTACAATTTTGAGCCAAATTTAGAACTTTTCCGTATTTTGCATTATCGCTCTAAATGACGGGTAGCAATTTCGGCATCTTAGAGCTTAAGCAGTGTGCCTTTAAACTTATATTAATAAAATAAAAAAAAGTCTCTTCGCCCTGTATTCCCCAAACCGGAAGCCGGATCTCGATAAAATTCTACATAAATTCAAGGGGACCGAAACACTTTTCATGTTAATCTAAGCTGCTAATGGTCGTCGTTTAGCAGTGAAAATCGACGATCACGTTTCCAATGAGTTTATCGCTTCGACCGGAACTCTTCATGATACGTCAAGATTCACTGTCACCTCAAAAAAACATTTATTTTAATGTCCCAGAAAATCGATTTTTCGAAAAGAATTTTTTTTTCAAGATGACACTGAATCTCAATATTTCATGCAATTCTAAAACTTTTGGCATCAAATATTTGTTTTCGATTTCAGAAATTTCATGAATCGTCTCCCCCCCTCTCCCCCCTATGATGATTTTTCGAGATCTATGAAATTTTTTTTTTTTGTTTCAATTATAGAGGCTTTAACATCTTAGGTCATTCGCCTCTTCGGTCCAGAAAATCTTTCTGACCCTATGTGCGGGGATGGAAATCGAACCCAGGCGGGCTGCGTGTAAGGCATCGACTATCCCATCACGCTATACCCGTCCCAACTATGAAAATTCTACTAAGTGGACTAAGAAAGGTTTGTTTAGATTAACATCACTCTTCTCAAAGTCAAAAATCAAAATCAAAAATTTGATGCTCAAATTAGTGTCAGAATTTTTTTTATGAAAAGTTAAGGAAATCGTGAGACTAGTTTGAAGAAAGAGAAAGGCATTGTCACACCACTAAGTGGATTAGGAAGGGTTTTTTTTGTGTAGTACAAAACAATTTTTATTTTTTTTCAATAACTATTTGTTGGAATATGAGTTAAAATTAAATTATTAAGATTTGAATTGGGTGTTCATCCACAAGTGGTGACTTCTCAGCCCTATTATATATATGATTTGGTTTTTACCATGAGGACATCATTTGCTTCCGCAATTCTCAGATTTTTATGTACGGAAAATTCTAAACCTACTTGTATTGTGTAATGGGGAAGAGAAACTTATATACTAACTTACTAATTAATACAGAGACCGAATCGATTCAATTGAAGATTGCATCGATTTTTGTTGGAATTTGCTTATAGTATTATGTGACATTACATCCAATGGTTCTATATTTGTGAGTCTGTGTAACTCATTTGTACTAAACCAGGGAGGACGCTTCAGAATCATTTTCAGAATTTTATTCTGAATCCTTTGAAGCGTTTTCTTCCTGGTGGAATAACAGCTTGACCAAATTGGTACCGCATAAAGCATGGCTGGTCTGAAAATTTGTTTATAAATTAACAATTTGTTTTTTAGACAGAGCTTAGAATTTCTGTTTATAAGAGGATATAAACATTTAATATATTTATTACACTTTGCCTGGATTCCTTCAGTGTGATCCTTGAAAGTGAGTTTTTTGCCATACTTTAAACCTAAGTATTTAGCTTGATCAGACCATGTCAATTCCAAGCCATTCAATTTGAGAATGTGATTATTGTTTGGTTTGAGAAAAGAAGCTCTTGGCTTATGAGGAAAGATAATTAATACCTGTGGCTAACAGACTTGTGTCGTCACAGAATAGCGATTTCTGACAACCAACGGGTAGATTTGGAAGATCAGAAGTGAAAATATTATACAAGATTGGAGCTACGCTCGAACACCGGCTCGTACGGGTAGCAATTCAAATTTACAATTCTGATAGCTAACCTGAAGAGTACGATCAGTTAAATAATTTTGAATCATTTTGATCAAATAAATAGGAAACTGGAAATCAGACATTTTTGCTATGAAACCTTTGTGCCAAACACTGTCGAATGCTTTTTCTATGTCTAGAAGAGCATCTCCAGTGGATAACCCGGAAGATTTATTTGCCTTTATCATGTTCGTTACTCTGACAAGTTGATGAGTAGTTGAATGTTCATGACAAAATCCAAACTGCTCTGGTAAAAAAATTGAATTCTCATTTATATGAGACATCATTCTTAACAAGATAATGTTTTCAAAAAGATTACTGATAGAAGAAAGTAAGCTAATTGGTCGATAACTTGATGTTTCTGCTGGATTTTTATCAGGTTTCAGGATAGGAATTACTTTAGCGTTTTTCGATCTTTTTGGGAAGTAAGCTAATGAAAAACACTTGTTGAAAATTTTAACCAGGAGTCTCAAGGCAACATCGGGAAGATTTTTCATAAGAATATTAAAAATTCCATCATTACCAGGAGCCTTCATGTTTTTAAGTTTCCTAATAATTGATTTAATTTCCTCAAAATTCGTCTCAATAATGTCATCTTGTGATAACACTTGAGTTGAAATATTACCATATTTCAGTGAGACTTCATTTTCAATAGGACTCACAACGTTCAAATTGAAATTGTGTACACTTTCGAACTGCTGAGCAAGTTTTTGAGCTTATTCGCCATTTGTAAGAAGTATTTGATTTCCTTCCTTGAGAGCTGGAATTGGTTTCTGAGGTTTCTTAAGAACCTTAGAAAGTTTAATTATTTTTACGTTTCGTCTTTGACTCATCAGTGCAGAGCAGTTCAAATTGAACTGCTTAGTGCTAAACTCGGCAGTTCAATTTCAACCGCTAGGCAGACGTAGCACTAGCCGAGTTTAGTACTAAGCAGTTCAATTTGAACTGCTCTGCACTGATGAGTCAAAGACGAAACGTAAATATAATTAAAAACGGTTATGTGCTCTAGCACAAAATTAGGCTAGCCCCTAAATGATTTAGAAAGTTTCCAGAAAGGTTTAGAGTATGGTTTAATTTGTTCAACTTCATTAGCGAAATTTTCATTTCGCAAAAGAGTAAATCTATGTTTAATTTCTTTTTGTAAATCCTTAACTATGGTTTTCATAGCAGGATCACGAGAACGTTGATATTGTCGTCGACGAACATTCTTCAACCGAATGAGCAGTTGAAGATTGTCATCGATGATAGGAGAATTAAATTTAGTTTGAGCTTTGGGAACTGAATGATTTCTAGCTTCGATAATATAATGATTCAAATTATCAATTGCTGTGTCGATGTCCGCAGAATTTTCTAAAATAGTTTCATGATCCACATGATTTTCAATGTGAGATCTGTAATCCAACCAATCAGCTCTATGATAGTTGAAAATAGAACTAATTGGATTAATTATAGCTTCGTTGGAAAGTCTGAATGTTACTGGAAGATGATCTGAGTCAAAGTCAGCATGTGTAATCGGTTCACTACAAATGTGACTTTGATCTGTTAGAACCAGATCAATTGTAGACGGGTTTTTCACTGAAGAGAAACAAGTCTGATAACTGGGATGAAGAACTGTGAAGTAACCAGCTGAGAGTTGATTATGAAGTATTTTACCATTACTGTTATTTTACCTACAATTCTACTGGACATGCTTAGCATTTAAGTCCCCTATTACGAAAAATTTCGGTCGATATCTTGTGAGTTTTTGCAAATCGCCTTTACAGAAATTTAATTGTTCGCCAGTGAAATGGAATGGCAAATACGCTCCAGTGATGAAATAAATTCCATGAATGGTTTCAACTTCGATTCCCAAGCTTTCAATTACTTTAGTATTGAAAGAAGGTAAAATTTGATGTTTAATTTGCCGTTGGACAAAAATGGCAACTCCACCATCCATTGCAGTAAACCTGTCAAATCGATGAATCACATAATGTGGATTACTTTTCAATTTGACATTTGGTTTAAGAAAAGTTTCTGTCACAATGGCAATATGAATTTTGTGAACTTTGAGAAAATTATAAAATTCATCTTCACTCGATTTTAAAGATCGAGCATTCCAATTTAAAATATTCAAATAATTATTTAACATCACTGTTAAATTTTAAATTCATTGTAATATTATTTGCAAATTGCCATCCGATTTGAAAAGCTTCAAAAAGTGATGAAGTCGAATTCATTCGGATGATCATTTGAAAAAGTTGATCTTGTTGGTAGATCATTTTATTTTCAGTTATATCGCCTAAATCAACTTCATTTAAGGAAGCGAATGGCATTGAAGGAACATTTGTAGGTGGACTGCCATTAGAAGAAGATGATTTGGCCGATCTACCTATTATTAAATTGTTTTCGTTAGAAAATAAACTGCAAGGCGGTCCTGTGTTTTGATTATTTAATTTTACTTTTATTATTATTTATTGATTTAGAATTAAGTGGTAGATTTCTTCCTGTTATACTAGCATAACTGACATCAGAAGAAGATGATAACGAGGTCGATCTACCTGTCAATAAATTGTTTTCGTTAGAAGACGAATTGGAAGGCGTACCTGTTTTTTATTTTAAATTCGAAGAAATAAGTGCCTTAGAAGAATTAGGCGTGGGACTTGTAACGGTTTTTGTCGTGAATACGGCTTACTTTACTATGGGGTGCCTCTTCAAAATTTAGCCTCTGAGAGAGTGATAAGTTTTTGATCGTGAATATCTCTTGTTGTATCTAACGAATCAACATAATTTTTGCTACATCCCATCGGAAATATGATCACAATTTTATGATAAAATTTTCAGTTGTGTGGCATAATCTCAAATAATTCAAAATTAAACTTTTCTGAAATGTTTGATATAAACGAGTAAGGCGCGTTTGCCTTGGTCGTATTTTTAAAGCTCATAGATCATGATCTGTGAAAGGATTTATATAATCTAACTACCAATAGAATCGAAAATTTTCAACTTAAACGTGTATAGCAAAAGCATTGATGTATTTCAATAGTACACTATTGAAAAACCTGTCTCATTTGACCCATGTCAACACCAACCAATCAGAACGCGTTCTGAGAAAGAGAACAAAATATCTGCTGCTGTACAACAAATCGTTCGAGCAAAATGTTCCGAAAAGTGTCGAATATCGTAGTGAGTTCCTCAATTTGGTCCTTCTGAATGCTAGAAACGAATTCCTACAGCATATTAATAGTTTCTTTCATTAAATTATGCAAATCCGAAATGAAATAATCGACATTAAAATTCTGTATGCGGCTATTTTCATAGCCCATTAGTGAAAGAGCTACAAACGAATTCACGTAAAAAGAAAGCTCCTAACAAAAATTGAATCAGTTTGGATTCTATCGCCAATGCGGGCAGATGTATTTTGTGCCGTTTGCAAAGCTAGTTTCGCTTCCGACAAGAGCGATTACGTCACAGCTGCCAGTCATTTGCATTGGTGAAAAAGCAACAGTGGAGAGCATCACACAAAATCAGCCGTTCTAATGGCTCTAAAAGTTTTCTAAAAAACTATTAGGATTTCTTGCTCGCAAATCAAAGGGAAATATCCCCAGTTTAGTGCAAATCTAGAACTGTTTGATTTGATTTTTGCACTTTTCGCTGTGTGAAATTCACAGTAATCTAGATCAAGTGAAGCCTTCTTTGTTTTTGCGAAAAATGTGGTAAAGGGGAATGCTTGCATAATTCATACAATTCAACTAATCAACTAATCAACTAATTGATATTCGGAAGTGTTAAGGAACATGTCAGTTGTTTTCGTATTCACGACATCCAGTTATGTCTCTGACATTACCCACCCGCCTTTTTTGATTTTCAGGTATGTTCTGTAAATTTAAGGTCGTTGATTTGACTTGTTGTCCATCGCAATTTGAACATGAAACTTTATCAATGGTTTCATTCATTGCACAAACGTCTTTCGAATGCGATTTACCACAATTCAAACACCGTATATCCATATGACAATTTTTGGTTCCATGACCGAAGCCTTGGCAACGACGACATTGCGTTAAGTTTGCAATACGATTATGCCGTTTATAATGTTCCCAATGAATTTCAATGTGGGAAATGAAACGTACTTTTTCTAAAATTTTCAAATTGTTTACATCACTTCGATTGAAGTGTATTAGGTAAAGTTCATGGAAAATTTCAGAACGTGGTTTAGAAGTACCATTCGCTCTTGTTTTCATAAGTATTTCTTGGGAAGGGGCAAAACCAAGCAATTCTTTTAGTTCATTTTTAATTTCATCAGTACTTTGATCATTTGATAAGCCTTTCAAGACAGCCTTGAAGGGTCTGTCTGATTTTATATCATATGAATAGAATTTATGAAGTTTCTCGGACAAATATTGAATAAGACGTTCGAAATCTTTCAATCCATCAACCAA
Organism: Malaya genurostris; assembly: GCF_030247185.1. Taxonomy (NCBI): domain Eukaryota; kingdom Metazoa; phylum Arthropoda; class Insecta; order Diptera; family Culicidae; genus Malaya; species Malaya genurostris. The sequence continues at coordinate 230,670,076 of NC_080572.1, read as the reverse complement.
GACTCGACATTCTCCTCTTTGTCCGATTTGAAATGAGACTTTTACTTCCAGGAGAAAAGTAGAAAGCTAAATCCGGAATACTTTGAAGTCGGAAATCATCACCGTCACTGGTGGCATAGATTGATGTTTCTTCCCAGAACGACAAGCGTCCATTTTGGGAATTTTTGAAGAATTTTCTTCTATGTCGCTACAATCGGATTCAGGAAGAATTTCGTAAATATAGTTAGACGGCATAGAATCAACGAAAGGGAAATCCATCCGTTGTCTTTTATTTTTACATTCATATTCTATAAGATCGTGAATGTTATTCGAAAAATGTTGAATAACGGATTGTGATTTATTCCGTATTGAATTATTTTTAGCCTTAGGCTTGTTGCCTTTCCGGTTGGACGCAGGCATTTTTGAAATGAATGAAATTTTAATTTAAATTAACTAGGCTAAATTAGGAAAAGTCTTGATAAAGACTGATTTTGTGGTAGTCATAACAAAGACTGATTAGTTCGAGGAATAGTACTTTGAATAAAAAAAGGCTTACCCGTGTTGGCGGTTCAATGCATAGGACGCTGGTCTTACAAGCCAGTTGTCGTATGTTCGAGCCCCGACCTGGAAGGATTCTTAGTGTCAGTAGGATCCATAGTACTAGCCATGTAATGATTCTGTACACTAAGAATCGGCTGCGAAGTCTGTTGAAACAGAAAGGCCAAATTCCACAAAAGGAATGTAATGCCAATACTTTGCTAACAAAAGCTGATTAATTTCTTAGTCTTGAAAAAGACTGATTATATCAGAATATCACTCTTTATATAACCTCGAGAAAGGCTGACTAATTGTTAGTCTTTAAAAAGACTGTTAGTGATTCGGGTAGCCTTGAAAAAGACTGAAGCCTTGAATAAATGAAACTCTAGGTAGTCAGAAAAAATTTCCAGGAGCCAAGAGCTATACGCGTGCGGTGCGAACGACTGTTCAACACCGACTGACAATTTTTATTTTATACAAACCAGTTGTATAACATATATGAGCTCAATAACTTTTATACAGTTATTAGTTTTTTAGAAAATCAAGCAACATTCTTTTTTTAGTTCACAATATAATGTTCCATATTATTAATTACAATCATCGTGATAATCGCTTTAAAATAGTACCAAAACGTGGATGAGAAACAAAAATGTTAATTCCTAAGAATATACTTTTCAACCGACACGTTTTTTTTCAAACCCCAACGTCTGTTTAGTAAAACTGGACTGTCGGAAAAGCCCTCGCATGAATAAATGAACGAAGCTACTCCTAATTTGCGCAACCCAAAGGTTCTATTTTGATTATATAGAGGCATAGGATTCTCGAATGTTCATTAATTTTCTATAAAACACGAGCGCCGTCTTATCCTTAGCCAGCACACCGGAAAAAAAACACGGGATCAGATCGGGAGCCTTCTGATAACAGAATAAAGTAAAACGGTTTCTCATTGGTATGCGTATTGCAGCCGTTTTTCGTGATAGATAAAAGACTGCCTTCCAAAACAGAAAGTACAGAAAGTAGGAACAAAAAAAAACTAAGACACAAAAAATGGCACAAGGCATTATCTTTCGCTCCCAAGACGAAAAAAAAATCAACCTTTTCCTGCTCTGCACCTGTTGGCGGCAAAGGCCAAGAGTTCTGGGTTAGTCAAGGTAAGACAAACTTTGGACATTTGTCTTACCACCGGCAGGGATCAGTAGTTTGGGTTGGGCTATAGTATGTATCTTCGTGATTTGGGATTAAAATTTGCTTGAGTTGGGTAGAGGGAAGATAATTATTTTCGATATAGTCGGGTTCACCTTCCCCATCAATCTATTGAATCGTTGAATCTGGGGAGGATCCCTTTCAGTATCTGATGTCTTTTCATGTATGTGATGGTGAGTAATTTTGATTTCCGTTTCTTTTTCCGCCCGTTTCAGTGTACCGTTCCCAATCGATCGATTCACAGCGCAGCAGTGGCGTAGACGATGGGCGTTCCTCGTCCGCACAGCACTCACAGCATCATCGGTCGTCCCGTGCTAGTTCACTTAAGCGATCAAGATACGTAGGAAACGACGGAACCGCTTCCATTGGCTCCCGCAAGAGCGATCGTAGCAATGGGGAGGATGAGGATTCATTGCGTCAGATGCTTATCGAGTAAGTAACCTTGCAAGCCGCCAATCCTAGTCTAGTCTACCAAGGAAACAATCTCATTTTACATGCATCTCATCAGCAGCCAAACTTTCATCAAATTGATTAACTTTCTTCCACCTTCTGCCCCGTTCTAATTCTCGTCTATCACTTTCTCGCTCTGTTGTCTACGTTCGGCGTAGATGCGTTACACAAAATTGGAAGAAAATGAAGAGAAAAAACAAATCGCCTCACCCCCAAAATATGATGATTCCCGATTGCCTGTGTATATTGCTTTCCTACCATCAGAGCAATAACCGATAATAAAGTTTTATGTGTATCACCCATCGCAGTAGAGCACACAAAACTGAGCAACAACAAAAAAAGCAGCAATTTGCTACAAAAACAGAATCATGCATCCCGAACATCGCTTGTACCGTTCTATGAAGTTTGCCCGAAGCATCATATTTTCCTATTAGATATTAATTTTCACCATCCGTGCCTTGCTCTGTCATCACTACTTACTTTCATCTCTATGCTTCGTTCTGTGTTACTATTTGCTGTCTGTTTGATGTTTAACATAGGTTCTATGTATAGGAAAGTGTTTCCCATGTTACTACGATGTTTGGATGTAGCCTGCTGTTGATAGTTTCACTCATTTAACGACAATCGTGCGATTACTTGCTGCGATCGAAGCAATAATAATTATCAGTGTTACCAAAGGCGATTTAAGTACGATTCAGACGATCCATCTCCGTCCGTCAAAATTAGCTTAATACTTTCTTAACCCGAACACTCACATGTGCCGGCCGTTCAACACGTTCCGTGACGGTGACGTTGTGTGTGAATGGTGACGTTGTGTGTGAATGTGTGAATGTTTGTTGTGTGTGTGAATCATAAGAATGTATTCAACTAATTTTGGCGGTGATGGAGGTTGACTGGGACGGAAAGCTATGGACCGCCTGAATCGTACTTTAGTCTTTCCGATACGACATTCGGGGTGTAAGGGAGATGTTCGAAAAATACTCGAATAGTTCGGTGATGGAGGATTTCTATTTATTCATTTTATCCTCTCAAATCAGGAAAATTTTCAATCCTTCCGATGAGGTGCTCACCATGGAAACTCGATCTTCCGGCACCTTCTTCGTGCGGTACCGAATCGATGTAGCAAAACATCACGAGACTTTCACCAAATATATTATATATCAACATGGATTACTCTTGCGATTCACGTGGGACATCACAGTAACAATGCGGTGTCAAAAAAGCCTACTAATATACTACAATTTTTTTTTGTATACATATGACAGCTTTTCCAATCAGCACACTGAATCGAAAAACTCCAAATATCAAAAACATTGCTGCATATACGAGGTCTGTTCAAAAAGTACCCGGAATTCTCATTTTTCTAAAAAAATATTTATTTATTCGTCTACATCTATATGGTCCTCTTCAAAGTAATCCCCCCTAGATATAATACACTTATGCCAGCGTTTTTTCCAGTCTTCGAAACACCCCTGATAGTCACTTTTTGTAATGCTCTGTAGCACTCTCAGCGATTCTGCCTTTATCTCTTCAATCGATGAAAAACGCTGTCCTTTCATGGGTCTCTTCAACTTTGGGAACAGGAAAAAATCACACGGAGCGATATCTGGTGAATAAGGAGGTTGGGGCATGAGTAAAGTCTTGTTTTTAGCCAAAAAAAAATGATCAAAATTCAGCAGTTTTGGAACGAATTTTGCTGCCACTCGTTTCATGCCCAAAACATTTGAAAAAATATGATGGCATGAGCCAACTGATATGCCAACTTCATCAGCAACTTCTCTAATAGTGATTCGGCGATCATCCATAATCATTTTTTCCACTTTTCCCACATTTTCATCGATTATTGACGTGCTGGGTCGACCGGAGCGTTCGTCGTCTTCAACGTCTTCGCGGCCATCTTGGAAACGCTTATACCACTCGTAAACACTTGTTTTTTCATAGCAGACTCACCGTAGGCTCTCTGTAACATTTCGCACACTTGGTTACACTTTATTTCATTTTTCACGCAAAATTTAATGCAAATTCTTTGACTCTTCAATTCTTCCATTGTTTAAACCAGGGGTTCCCAAAGTGGTCGATATAGACCCCTTGGGTCGATATCCTTTTTCCGGGGGTCGACGTAAACGAAAACTGACTATGGGGGTCGACGAGGTCTAGAAATAGATCCCATATTGTTTGATATAAGTTGTTATTTTAAATATTTACGCTGTGTTTATTTGACCATCCGCAGAAGTTGGTAAGTATTTTACAGCAATATTAAAAAAGCAAGAAATTGAATTTTCAAAGGAATTTGTTGATGGGCGTCTAAGGCCTAAGTTAATTTTAGTAAAGGGGTCCATGACCAAAAATAGTTTGGGAACCCCTGGTTTAACAAAAATCGCCGAGCTCAAAAAAACACGTCTACACCAGCCGCTACAAGACAGAATGTAAACAATGAATACAACTGAAAATTTCACCATACATTAGGGACATATGTACCAACACAATAAAAAAAAATTTTGACCACCGGACTCTCCAGACGCGCGCAATTAAAAAATTCCGGGAACTTTTTGAACAGACCTCGTATGCATTGTACAAAGAAAATAAGCTGCCAATACTTTAAGCTGTATTTTTCACTAATTCGTGATAGAATACATTGTTATATAAAAAATTTCTTTTGATACAAGTGTATGTGAAGTTTAATTCAATCTTTGTAAAACTCTAAATTTAAACGCAGAACGAAACTAATTGCTGGTTCCAGAATTTCGCCAACATTTCCGAATCAGATATTACAATATCTTGATTTTACAAATCAATCCAGTTGTATTCAGGTTTCCATATGATGATGATATCCAATTCCAATGGGCGTCGTTGGTCAGGTCGTTTAATTTCAGGAAAGTTGAACACCACTTCATAACTTTTGAATGTGAACATGATAAGTTCAATTTTAACTCTGCACAGAACTCTAAACGGTTTGTTATTTCGAGGGTCGTATTGTTTATTGGTAATATTTTTTTCATCAGAAAAAAACAACCTATATAATATAGGAAAATTCCCACCTCTAAGCGGATTCAGATTTCAGTTATTTGTTTTTGAATTCATGATTTTTTTTATACAAATGTAGCGTTTTCTTCATACTTTTAAGAAAAAATACGGATAAATTATTCGTCACGGTTTCGAAGGAATTCTTGATTTTTTCCTGTAACACGGCTCATTAGGCACACCTTCTTCGTCCATCGTTTTAGCTATCTTATTCCACCAGGTCGTCATCTGATTGATGTCTTTGACAACCTTTCCCTTTGCCATGAGTCTCCTCTTCATGATTGCCCAGAATTTTTCAATAGGGCGGAACGGAGGGCAGTTGGGTGGGTTAAGGTTTTTCGGAACAAACTGGACCCCTTTCTCTGCATACCATTCTTGAACGACTTTGCTGTAATGACAACTTGCCAAATCTAGCCAAAACATTACGGGATGGTCGTGGGATCGAATGAACAGCAAAATTCGTTTTTGGAGACACTCTTTTTGGTATAGCTCCGATGTCATTGTCTTATTTGTATCGAAAACTTTCGTTTTTATGGCCACAGCTGCAAATGCCCTGCCAAATCATAAATTTTTTTCCAAATTTGTCGGCAAAAACAATTTAAATTTGGCTGGAACATCTCCCCGAGCCGTTGCCAAGTAAAATTTTTGACCTGGGATTTGCAAGAAGTTAGCCTTGACATAAGTTTCATCGTCCATCAGAAGACACCCGTCGAACTTGGTCAGCTCCTGGTCATATAGTTTCCGAGCACGAATTTTGACCACATTATTCTGTTTTATGGTCCGATTTGGCTGTTTGCTAGCTCTATACGACTTGATTCCTTCCCTGAGTCGAGTTCTCCTCACGGTACTATGGGCAGTACCGAATTTTCTGGCCAAATCACGGTCCGACAGATTAGGATTCCTCTTAATCGTCTTTAAAATCTTACCACGCAGTTTCCGGTCGACAGTTCCACTCCGACGATTGGCTTAAGGCTTCCGAATCGTCGTCAGTGTTTCCTTATACCGTTTTATAACGCGCCATACGGTATTTCTAGGCAATTTCTGCTGTTTAGCTAACCTAGATGCAGAAAACAATGGATTTTCCAAATAACTGTGCAAAATTTTTTCCCTTCCTTTGGCTTCCATGTTGATTGTTTACAAAGTACAGTCGATTTGCGGAATGTCAAAAATCATACGTGAGGCTGACAAAATTACCGATACGTGGGCGCCAAGAACTTCCAAATCCGTCCACCACAAGCGCCACAATATGAGCAAAAGTTTGTTCCAATTCAAAATGAAGCAAGCTTTATTAGCTCTATTAATTGAAACAATAGTTAATGATACCCCGGTAACCAATAAGCACATACTAATGCCGTATTACGACGGCAAATAATCGCTAATTGGCATTCCAATCGCACGTGAGACTGAATTAAGGCCGACTTTGGCAAAATATACGACTATTCATAGATAATGCTTATTTATGACTGGTGTGCATTCTGAAAGCTGAATACTGATTGATTTACAACAGATGAGCTTTCAGATTGCAAATATAGAGCTTTAAGCATTTTTGTTGCTCATAGAAGGTCAATTTAATGCTATTATTAGTGCTTACTGGTTACCTGGGTAGCCAAATATCAACCAATTTTCAAGTTCAATTTTTACTAGTGAAAATTAAGAAAGCTAGAGCAAAAAATCTGATTTTTTTAGGAACACCCTAAGTTGCTCTATTAAAATAGCTGTAACACTAAAACCGTTAAAGATACTACAATAGTGTTTTCGGCAAAGTTGCTTGATTTAAGTTTTCCTACAATTTTGACGAAGGATGCAGTCCTCTATCTCAACACATACGGAAAATAATTTTTGGATCACCCTAATAATTAGAACCACCCTTATACCATATGCTTCAAAATATGGCTTATCTTTCACTGATCATTTGTTCTGAAGACATCATAGCTCTAAAGTATAAGGCTAAGCCACAAATGTTTTTGTCCCCCTAAATTGTTGATCCGGACCACTGTGCACTGGTGTGGTGCACTTTCACCCGTTTTGCAATTTCGTTGTACGTGACACCACTTTCTGAGCACCAAGTGTGCAGAATTTTCTTTCGCGTTTCCGGATCTATTCGACTCATCATTGAAACGATAAACCGTACCGAAACCAATCGATTGCGCAGCTGTTATTGATATGTAAACAAACATGTCACCGCAAAACACGCTGCAAAAAAATTAAACTATTTCAGAGTAATAACTGTTTGAATGTTGCTAACTACTTATCGATACACTCCTTAGTTTGATCAAAATCGGTCCAGCCATCTCTGAGATCTCGACCTCTTAGTTGACAACACAGTGACCGGGGCCTCAGGTTGATGAGTTTTCTCTTCGCTCATTTCTTATTATAATATAGTCTCTAAGCTAACCTACAATGTGTAGAAGTCAAAGTCCTGGCAAAATCCGTCGATTATTCGGAGAATTTTTTATTAATGGATCTTTTTTTCCTCCAGTTAAATGATAAATTTAAGACACGCGCGTGAAGTTCATAACCTTTCTGATATTTCTTGTGACTGCAAGTTGGATCCATTTGGTATTTTATTATTTTGGTTAGGGAGTAGATATCGACGTTAATTCGTATCGCGTAAGGTGTTGTTGTTCGATTGATGATGATCAAGTGATATTTTGCCAGTATTACGGCTGTCTATTGAAAAAAAACAGAACACAATGAATTAAATGTAACGGGTGGTAACTAAAATTTTGGAATTTCATTCTCAAGCTGTCAAAAAAGACAAACATACTTGGAGAAAATCTGATTTATTGAAATTAAAGATACATTGTTTATTGTTGAAAAAAAATTAGTGAACATTTGAAAACGGCCCGTAATCGGATGTTCGGCGTAGCTTCCGTTTGATGTCGGAACAGGAGCGTTGTACGGCCTTCAAGTCAACTTTGCGAATGCATCTCTTGATTCTACCAATCAACTGTTAGCAATTTGTGACTCTCCAGTTATTTTTGTGCATCAAGGAGCTTAAAACCCCGAAGAAATCTTCGATTAGGCGACACTGAGGTAGATTTATCAGGTTGTGTTTTTTGGGTACAAATAGGATCGAATGGGTATTCAGGAACGATTGTGTTTTTTGGCGCAATGCGATGACGCTTTATCCGGCCAAAACACGTATTGTCCATCAGCATGATGTTTTTGAAAAAACGGGATCAAAACTTTCTACAAACATTCGTGAACCGTGAACTTTTTTGCGGCATCCCTTTGACTCAGTGAATCCTTGTTGTTGAAGGCACGAGAAAGAGAACGAAGTCCTTTTGCGTCCATAATTTTGGCTGGTCTTCCACTACCTTCCTTACGAGCAGTTGTTGGGCATCTTAGGATATTGTAAACTGTCGAAGCCGCAACACTTTTGCTTTTAAAATGTTGTACCGTATACTATTTGCCGAGATTTCTGTGCAGTTCGTAGAACTGTACAATGCGCTCGTGAAATACTTCTTGTTTCGACGGCATTTTGAGCAAAACTGAGCAAGCATGAACAGAACAGAAAATACTAGAAGAAAGAGGAGATAGAGAGCTAACACATACACACTCTTAGTTTTTTCTGAGCTCGTTTGTTGTTGAGCATACAGGCCTCGAAAAAATTCCAAAATTTTAGTTGCCACCCGTTATGAATTGATAGCGAAGCTCCCGACAGCCTGCTGTCTAAAGTTTCACGAGTTTCGAAAGAAACACTTTAGTAGGAAGCACATATTAAAACAAAACGCGATAAAATTGCAACGTATTCTCGGTAGTCGGCTACCCAGAGCAATAAACACATAATAATATTATTCGAAAATTTACTAACAAACAACCGCTTCTTGTGGAAATGCAGAGAAATCCTCGGTTTCTAGTGGCAACATGCATTTAACTAGCAATTAGGGGCTGGAGTCCACTAGGAGATTGATAGTACCTATTAGCTCTCTTCGGACTGTACCAGCCTAGATGCCGTGTGGAATCCGGCGGAAAAAAATGAACCAAGAATAGATCCACTGGGTTCCTGCTTCCATGTCGTAAAAGGCGACAATTGCAGGAGTTTTTTTTCCTTTCAGTTATCAGATATTTTCAATGTTTCACTTCTGATTACTCTATTTTACTAAATAATCTCTTCATTCAACCTATCAATTTCCGTCTAGCTTAGGAGAAAAGTTTTATTGGGAATGTTTTCTTCTTCCATGTTATTGATTGTCTTTCAGGATTATAAATTGAAGGATAAAAATCAACTATTGCGCAAATCCGTTGATATTACAAAGTTAATAACAGAGGTAACATATATCGATATATTGAATACATAGTAAAAAACACTTGATATTAATATTTCAAACAATAAATTAATATTTTTCTCAGTAGCCGACTGCCCAGATCAACCAATATAACCAATTAATAATTTCAATAAATAATTAAAATAATATAGCGGAAATAATAAAGAATCAAGACGCGCGTGAAATCTGTTGACCTTTATTTGGTGATTTAAAATGATTTTATAACAACTGTTTAGAATATGTCAATGCAATGAATCAACTACTTTGTCTAAATCCTATTCACTCGTTTATTTTGTATCATGTAATTTCATTTACAAAAATTAGGGATGTTTTTATTCTTTTCGCGATAGTATTGAAAATTCTTCTTCCGTTTCTTCGAATAAGAGCTGTGAATTAGGACTTCCCGGGACTTCAATTTTGGATATTGTTGAAACGTTCACTCGGGAAGTCTGTGAGTTTAGTGGTGCATCCGAGCATCTTGAAACCAGAACATACTAGATCGCACGCGAATACTAAAATTACTGAAATTTATACTAACAAATATCCTTCTCCCGTGACACTTGTGGAGTGCGCAGTAGTATATACGGCCTCTAGTAACAACAAGTGTTGGACTTACATCCCTTCCCATTCCTTAGACGATCTACGTTCGGGCCTGGCCGGCGCCGGTACTGATCAATGATTTCTGGGATTACCAGAAGATGTACATTGAAGGATGATTTACCAGTCCCAGGTCGGATCATCTAAAAACTCCCTGTACAATTTCAGCGAATTCCGATCAGTAACGGAGTAGCAACCAGGGGTGGTCGCTCAAGCTCAAACTCAAGCTCAAGCAACATGCATTGAACTAGCAATCCTTCCTTCCCAAGTAAATCTTCCGATTTTTACAATTTTAACACTCTTTTCGAACTGCTTTTCATAATCCGGACTTGCTGTACAGAGAAAAAACGCCGAAAAAATACACGATAACAAGTGAAACTAATGCTAATATTAGCATGTTCAGATAGCGTTCAGGTTAATCTTTATTCAGAATATTAAAGTTCATCGGAAAACCTATGCATTTGGATGACACTTTCTCAGCCTAGTTGACGTACGGATTTTAGAGAAGGAAGGATGTTCCGGTACCTGGTTACAGGTGCCACCGAACGATGTTGAGGAGCTAGACGATTTGGTAGTTAGTCTCTGCCAGCTGCTTATGAATAGCAATTGGTTCCCTATGCAAAAGGTTCATGAATTTTTATTTTATTTTTTGTCTTAGAAAGGAACATCGTAGAACAAAACCGAATCGACAGAAAACCATTCCCGTCCAGCGAGGCCGGGGAGTGTCGACAGGAAAGTAAGTTTTTCCCGTATGCTGGCTTCCAGAAACTTCCAGAACAGTAGACCGAACAGAAATATCATTTTCAGTTTCATTAAAACCGAAAATTGGAAGCCATCTAGCTGCTGTCTATCGCGACTGGTGTCGAGTTGCATCAGCAGATCCATTTGCACTTCGCTGTCGTTTTGATCGGCGGCCGGTCGGCCGGAAGGCCATGGAATCCAGGAAGAGATTTCTGGTAAATGGAAAAATCAGCATAACGGACCGACTACTAGAATTCCATTCTCTAGTGGCCACAGAATGACTGGAGTATATGCAATATCGTAAAAATCTGAGCTTGGGCAAATGTTGATAACAAGTTTAGCAGTATGTCTGTCTGGCTTTGGGCATTGGGCTCCGGATGGTGGGACATGTGTATGCCGGATGGTGCCAACATCTACAAATGGACGAAAGCCAATACTTTCCTTAGCCATGTCAATTCCAATCGGCGCACTGAGGCTGCTTCGGCTCTGGCAATGCAAAAATCTAAAGTCAATATTGAAATACACATTGGCAAACAGACACTTCGGTGCTTCTGCGGTACTGGTGCTGGTCAGCCCACCGGGGACCCAGACCGTAGACAGCGGAATCAAACCCGGGACCATGGCGGAGATGGACTAGGATAATTTAATTTTTGGGTTAAACTATTTTCTCTGCCATTTTGCTCCATTCGGTTGACTGGGAATCGTCCCATGGGAGGGGGAAAGAAGCAACGCCTCGCTTGTTCCGGTGGTGGAAGCTGTCCGATTTAATCGTAATGCCATGTTTGGTCATTCAATTGATGTACGTACCAGAGACGATGTATTTTTCTGGCTTTAGATTCGATCGTTATCTAAATGCAAATACGGAGGCGTTTCCCACTGCCGAAGGGAATTGATTTGATTACGTTCGGTCGTCGGGACAGGGTGGACGTCGGCAGGAACATGTTGTTTGATACAGCTGTATGTAATCTACCTACCGATGGTTTTTTTTTTGTTTGTTCGAAAAATAATCACGATGGGCACTTTTGGAGCCAGCTATCCTGTATCCAGGGTTTCGCCGCACGAGCCAAACCAACTTTATGGGTTCAAACTTGTATGCATAACGACTTTTGCGAATTACTCGTCATCAAGTTAGGAAACTTTAGCCGGGTGGAAAGTGAGTTATATTAGTTTGCTCTAGCAGCGTCTCGGTGTGCTCAAAACAGAGTCATAAAACTTAGCCAGCAGTTAATTGCAGTAAGAAGCAAGCACCAACTGAATTAGCTAATTGAGCTACTTTCAATTAGCCGTAGCTTCGCCAGATGGGTATGACGTCGGGTCAGGGTAGTGAAATAAATATTCACCTTTCAAGCCGGTATCACAAGTTTATTGGATTGTTATAGCGTAAATTTGTTGCGACAATGTAATCACGTCAGGAACGAAAACAATAGATTACTTGATCTTTGTTTTTCGAGTATTTCCGACAAGGCTCCCAAGATTGTACTAGCTCCTTCGCCTCTAGTAAAATCTGTTAGGCACCATCCACCGCTGCATATCGTGCTTGATTCAGAAAATAAAACGTACTGCGACGTTTCGAACACCGTCAGCTATAATTTTTATAAAGCTGATTATGATAGCATGAATAATTTTCTTTTTACTATTAATTGGACTGAAGTTCTTAACAATGACGATGTCAATGCTGCAGTACAGACATTTTCTAACATTATGAGCTATGTTATCGATCGCTTTGTGCCTAAGCGATCCAGTCGGAAATCAACTAAACCGAATTGGCAATCCACAGAACTAAGACGTTTAAAAACAGTAAAACGGGCAGCATTGAAGCAATATTCTAAGCATGGAGGATTTGTCATACGGCAAAATTATGTGCAGATAAACCGAACGTACAAGAGGGCCGTGAAGCGTTGCCACAATAATTATTTGCGGAACGTACAACGTAAACTAAAGTCGGATCCCAAAAAATTCTGGAGCTATGTCAACGAGCAAAGGAAAGAATCTGAGCTACCTTCGTCAATGCGTTACGGAGCATTCACAGGTTCAAGTCCGCAGGAGATTTGTCAGCTATTTTCTCAGAAGTTTGCTAGTGTTTTTTCTGATGAAAAATTGTTACCGCATCAAGTATCCCTTGCGGTGCAAAATGTGCCATTTCTTTATCAGTCCTTAAATGCGATCAATTTGGATGAAAACACTGTTCTGTTGGCAATCCGTAAAACAAAGGCTAGCGCCTCTTTAGGGCCAGATGGTATACCGGCGATTGTTCTGCGAAAATGCTCTGCTAGTTTAGCAGCACCTCTTACGTCTTTGTTCCTCAAATCGCTAACTGCCGGAATATTTCCCGATCTGTGGAAGTCCTCTTTTATGTTTCCAGTTCATAAAAAAGGAAATAAAAAACTAGTTGACAACTACCGTGGGATTGCATTTCTCAGCGCCATTCCAAAGCTTTTTGAAAAGATCGTTCTTGAGCCAATTTTCAACCATTGTAAGCAGTATATTGTACACACTCAGCATGGATTTATGCCAAAACGTTCTACTGCTACAAATCTGCTTTCGCTTACGAATTATGTTACAAATTCTATGTCCGCTGGTTATCAAACAGACGTCATTTACACGGATCTGTCGGCAGCCTTCGATAAAATAAATCACGCTATCGCCATTGCTAAACTAGACAAACTCGGTTTTGGCTCGAACGTACTTCGCTGGATTAATTCATACCTAAGCGATCGACGTCTTGCCGTAAGAATCGGTGACTGTGTATCTGATGAGTTTTGCGCTTCCTCCGGAATTCCACAAGGCAGTCATCTAGGACCACTGATATTCTTGCTGTACTTTAACGATGTGAATTTTGTCCTGGAAGGTCCGCGGCTTTCATTTGCTGATGATCTAAAAATGTATAACATAATCCGGAAAATAGATGATGCTGTATTCCTGCAACGCCAACTGTTAATTTTTGCTGACTGGTGTGAGATCAATCGAATGATTCTAAATCCCCAGAAATGTTCGATCATAACATTCACACGAACGAAAAATCCAGTTCGATTTGAATATTGCATTGGTGACACTCCAATTGAAAGGACGACATGTGTGAAAGATCTTGGCATCTTCCTCGATGAGCAACTGACGTTTAAGCAACATGTTAGCTACATAGTTGCAAAAGCTTCCCGATGCTTGGGATTTGTAATACGGATAACCAAAAATTTCAATGATATTTACTGCCTGAAAACTGTTTACTGTTCGCTGGTACGCTCTATTCTTGAATATTGCTCAGTGGTATGGAACCCTTACTACCTCAACGGTGTCAATCGGATCGAATCGATACAACGCAGATTTATTCGCTTTGCACTGCGCCGGATGCCTTGGAATAATCCACAACAGCTCCCGAGTTATGAAAGTCGAGCGATGTTAATTGGAATTGACACACTGCATGTTCGACGTGATTTATCACGAGCAATGACAATATCTGATATTTTAACTGATAGGATCGATTGCCCCGCACTTCTTAGCGAAATCAACCTCAACGTTCGATCACGTGTTCTTCGTAACAGTTTGTTCCTTCGCTTACCATTTCGTCGCACTAATTATGGAATTAACGGTGCTATTACAGGAATGCAGCGGTTCTTCAACAGAGTTTCATCAGGATTTGATTTCCATCTGCCACGCCGTGCCATACGATCTAATTTTTTATATATACTAAGAAATAATCATTTGGACTAAATTATGTCTGTTGATTCAAATAAATAAATAAATATAATTCGTTGCATCACTCTGTCACTCACAAGGAGATGTTTTTTTTTTCTGTTCATTCCTATTAAAATTAACGCATACAAATTGTTTACGATGTTAATTTCGAATAAAACAAAGATGGATATTTAATTTAGGTTTTATTTAGGGGCCGGGGTGAAAGGATCAACCCGGGTTGGCGGTTCAATGCATAGGACGCTGGTCTTACAAGCCAGTTGTCGTATGTTCGAGCCCCGACCTGGAAGGATTCTTAGTGTCAGTAGGATCCATAGTACTAGCCATGCAATGATTCTGTACACTAAGAATCGGCTGCGAAGTCTGTTGAAACAGAAAGGCCAAATTCCACAAAAGGAATATATTGCCAAGACTTTGTGAAAGGATAAAAAATAACACGATTTTTTCCATTTTGTTTAGTGCTATCGTTGAAAAATAATGGGTGGGTAATATCAGAGACATAACTCGATGACGTGAATACTAATAAAACTGACATGCTTTTCTACACCTTGGGAAACCTTTTTTCTAGTCTCAGCGAATTCTATAGAATAAAACAAAATTTCTTAGAATCCGTTCGGTTTTGGCTGTTTGAATTAGGAAACTCGAAATTTATAAAAAAATTATTAAAAAATGCATTTTATGAGATTTATAATAACTGATCGCATTCGTCAACTTTATGTATATCCAAATTTTTACTACTTGTTTTATTTATGGGAACTACCATGTATCTGAGAATGAAAGAGTTATTAAAAAAATTATATAGATGTATAGGTGATTAGTCGAACACATACGGAAAGAAATCCGTTACTGCTGTTATGATTAGAAAATCATGAAACCAATCATTTTAACTTATCATGAAATCATGAGCAATAACTCTTCTCCCATGAAAATTAATCCTGATTCGAAACTGCGTTACTTGAGGAATGCATTTCTTTCAAAGCTCGTAACTCTAATTTTCTACCCAGATATCACTTTGAACCCTCTGCCTCAAGTGATGTGACAGATTGATAGATTTATGGTAAAGCAAAAAGCAGACATTGAAAAGCAAGACCTACCGAAAATGTTTACTTGATCCTGAAGCATGTTATTTAATAATCGAGTTGTTTTACCAACTTAACATAAAAATAAAGGTAATGAACCGAAAATTGACATAATAAGAGACACTTTTCATTTGAACAAATATCAATGTTACATTTTGTTCGAATGTATTCTTACATATTTGATGTGATCGTTGTTGGTAGAATAATATTCCGAGAGCTAACATTTAATTCGATTGTGAATTTGGAACACCATCTAACGAAAATCAGAAAAATATTTTGTTCAACCACTTTGATTAATTTGTTTCATAGATATAACAAAACAAGCTGTGTTGATGCGCCTAAATATTATGAATAAGACGATTTTTTTTGCAAGAATTAGACATAGAGTTTCTTTTTAAGAGGCTTTATTCACTCGTGTTTTTTCATGCAGTTCGTTTAAGTGTTTAAATTCTGAAACACAAAATCAACACTGAAGTAATGAACGCAAGTGAACACGTTATCTCTTGCGTCGTCGTTTCTCAAAAACAGAATATTTTCATTTTAAAAGAAGTTCGTGATGCTTTTCACTGAATTTATATTGCAAAAATCGCACATAACGCCTGATTTTATGTTGCAAAAATTACCATTGTAGCAGAAACACGCCTGAAGTTATACCCAACAACTTCAAGCGTGTCGTTTAAATTTCATCGAAATCCGAATGTATCATGATCCGAGATATTTTAATCATGATGTATTATCATAACATGAAAATATATTATTTTCCCCAAATCATGACTCGTTTTGCTCCTTTCTAGAATCGGAATTTTGCCCGTGCAGCAACTATCACACTCAGCGTTCACATCTTTCGCTTTTTAACCGAATAAACAAAGTAACAACGTATGAACAATTTCGCTATAGTCGAGAAAATCAATTATAAGAGCATTTTGGTTATAAATTGAATGGCTAAATTAACCGTCTTAAACAACATTTTCCCTTGTATCAGTCAATTAAAAATACTCATGGTTTATAACCATCCATAGTAGTTAGTGTTTGTTTTACTAGCAAATAAAACGTGTCGTGAGAAAACAGCACTCAACCACTGAAAATATTCAGTAGTTTTATGTGTTAGTTCAGCGCGATACGCTTTGTGCGATAATTCGTTCAATTCATGTGTTTGGAGTTTTGCGCGTCTTATTTTGGTACTGAATTTCACCTTAATGCTCGTTCATAAGAAACATTTTATAAAATTTCAATCTAAATATAATTTATGGTAAAATTGTATGAAATAAATAGTTATTTATGGTTGGCTCATAGTATTGAAACATTTTATCATAAATTTATGATCATATTTTCGATGGTATGGAGAAGAAATTAGATTGCTGCGTTAACAACAATCAGAGATATTTACTATTGTGTTCTACCCATTCTTGTACAAGGTAAATTTTGAAAAAGTGCCCCTTAAGAGCTGAGGACAGTACCGTAAAGTGGTAGGTTTTTTGCTATTTTTCCGTTTCAAATTAAATTCTCTTGGAAACGGTGCAGAATATAGAAAAACCCAGATGACAATGTCTTCGAAATTTAGTTGAGAATATTCTGTGAAATTTTCAGAATGATTCATTGAATTTAGCGGTTGTGTTGTATTTTTTTCTGACTGAAGGACTGCTGAAAATTGGAACGCTCGGAAATGCATACCTTCATCGAATATCTCGGCTTTGAAGGCTTGTATCATAAATCTACCGTGACAAAGTCTAGAAAATTAGTACATAAAAACATATATGTTATCGCGATAAAAATAAAGTCTTGTATTTTTCTGTGAAACAAAGTCAGTTTTAATGCATGCGCCATTTTTTTCGCTTTGATTTCCTGATAGCATTCGGAAAAAGGAGAGAGAAATATAATTGGCTCGACAAGGCTGCCAAACACACAGACATTCAATCTTTGTGAAAGTTGAATATTTTTGCATTGTTCATTGGAATCCATGTAATGTCCAACCCATACGATAGATTAATGTGATAAAACTTCTCATCAAAATAATAAAATATATGCTGGCAACCCGGTACAGTTTGCTCATATACGAGAGAGTACAAGAGAAATACGATGCGCAAAAGGAATTGAGCGAGCCACGTGGTCGATTTAAAACTGAGCACGCGACCCTCTGTCCTCAGATGCTCCTTTCAAATTGTGATGAAAAACGATGTTGTAAAACGTACGAGGTTAAACTTGAGCATAATGAAACCGGATGAAATTTATGTTATTCCTTCACGAATTTTCGAACTTTTGATCGAACGTTCTTCATCGAGTTCCGGACAAGTGTTGCATCGCATTTTTCAACGCTTGAGTCTAAATTTTTTTGAACTCCTGCATGTTCCCAGCTGCCTTACCAGTCTTCTTGAAGACCCTCTTCACGATTGCCCAGTAATGTTCGATGGAGCTGAGGGCAATTTGGTGGATTGATATTTTTCTCAACGAAATTTATACCCTTTTCCGCAAGCCAATTGAGAGTGGTTTTGGCATAGTGAGCCGACACTAAATCCGGCCAAAACAGTGGAGGTGTACTATGCTTCTTATATGAAGGCAGCAATCTCTTCTGGAGATACTCAGGTAGTGTGGTAGTGTAAAAAGGGTTGACTTTAAACCACAGGAACATATTGCTTGCCAAACCAGTACCTTTCGACCGGATTTCTCCACTTGAATCGACCTGTCCGCATCGCTCACATCCTTCCCACAGACGACAGTAAAGTATTGTGGACCTGGAAGGGTTTTTGAGTCTTCTTTTACATAAGTTTCATCGTCCATCAAAACGCATGCATCCGGACACTGCAAAAGACGCGAATACAATTTCCGGGCCCTTGTTGCTGCTCGCTTCTTCTGTTCTACACTTTGTTTAGAGATTTTCGGCTTATTTTAGGTCTTCAGGTGATTGCGTCTCTTGATACGCTGGATCATTCCGACACGTAATACCCTACTCACTTAGCCACTTGTCCAGAACCTTAATTATCAGTTCCTTTTCAATACGCGACATTTTGAAAACGCAGAATTTCAACCGCACAAACAAGTAAACAAACGAAAGCTGGCAGCCAAACCCACAGCATGCTGTGATCTGACCATAAAAAACCACACAAATATATGTGGATAGCTTATTTTTGATACACTCCTTATTACAACATATTGAAATGTTTTGCATAATACAAAGCATTCTTCGAACAACATGTAGTATTCTTTCGTGGAGAAATATTGAGAAATAAGCCGGTGAAGAAGTATTTTCGAGGACGCTTTTCAGAAATCATGTATTGCTGTTTCCCCTGTATATCTGCGCAAAATTATCAAATGTCAAAAAATCAAAGTCAGATAGCTATAGTCAGTTACGTACCCAGAGGAGAAAGAGCAAGAAACCCTGGCCCTATTCGAAACCGGACGCTTGCACACACTATTTATATATTCGTTTTTCATACATATTATAAAACTTTATTAAAACCTGTTCTGATCAACCTACTGGTGTAATGAAACCTTTTCCACTAATGGTAATATTGCTACTATTGCTAGTGTTGGAATAGCACAGTGAAGACACAGTGAGGCTTTAAACCAACAAGGCTTATATTTTGGAGCAGCCTTGAGCAGCCTTGCCATAAATTATGGTTTGAAATTTTACAACACTCGCAACCCTAGAAATGCGGATCCAAATGACGGATGCGAATAAAATATTATAGCAAGCGTTGAGACCATAGGACATTTCATTTGAGCAGAAGTATGTGATAATCGGTTTAACTTTTCTTTGAAAAAATTGAAATGTTCCTTTTTTTTCCTCGGAGTTTTGACAACTGTTTCCCGGAATTTCCGGAACCGGAAAGTATGGTACCGGTATAGTCAAAGCCAGTTCATTTTACTAATCAAGTAACCAAATCTACCTTGTGATATCGAATGATACTGCATTTGAATATAAATTTGTAAAAATCGGTTTAGCCATCTCTGAAAAATCGATGTGAGTTCAATTCCAAAATATGCGGAGCTTCCGGAAACGCTATAACAGTTCGGCTGAAAAATTCGTATCGTTTAATAGAAACACACATTTTTTGCCAAAATTCGTTTTTATTATTCAACATAATTGCCATCAGAGGCGCTACAGCGATTATAGCGATCTTCCAACTTTTCGATACCATTTTTGTAGTACGATTTGTCCTTTGCCTCAAAATAGGCCTCAGTTTCAGCGATTACCTCTTCATTGCTTCTAAATTTTTTACCAGTGAGCATTATCTTGAGGTCTGAGAACAGGAAAAAGTCACTGGGGGCCAAATCTGGAGAATACGGTGGACGAGGGAGCAATTCGAAGCCCAATTCGTTCAATTTCAGCATGGTTTTACGTTGTTGTTTTCGATCGATTGTGAGCTCACGAGGCACCCATTTTGCACAAAGCTTTCTCATATCCAAATATTCCTGAATAATATGTTCAACACGTTCCTTTGATATCTTTAGGGTGTCAGCTATCTCGATCAACTTCACTTTACGGTCATTGAAAATCATTTTGTGGATTTTTTTCACGTTTTCATCGGTAACAGCCTCTTTTGGACGTCCACTGCGTTCATCGTCTTCGGTGCTCATATGACCAGTACGAAATTTTGCAAACCACTTACGAATTGTTGCTTCGCCCGGTGCAGAGTCTGGATAACACTCATCAAGCCATTTTTTGGTATCGGCGGCACTTTTTTCATCAAAAAGTAGTGTTTCATCAACACACGAAATTCCTTTTTTTCCATTTTTTTCACAATAACAAAAGTAGCTTCACTCAAAATGCAATATCTCACAAAATAATAATCAGACAGCTGTCAAATTTATGCACATATCTTTTGAAGGTTGGTACTAACTGAAAATGGTATGGATTCAATTCTAGTGGCGCCCTATCATAGGAACGATACGAACTTTTCAGACAATCTGTCAATTGAATTGAATCGACAAATAACAAAATTTGTAAATTAACACATGGACTAAAAAGTAAAATTTACTTTATTCATCAACGTAATCTACATCAAGAGCGTTATTCCAGCGCCGCTCTAACATTTCAATACCACTTTTGTCAACGATTAATCTTTTGCCTCAAAATAGGCCTCAGTTTCAGCGATAACCTCTTCATTCGTGCGAAATTTCTTACCGCCGAGCATTTTTTTCCAGATCTGCGAACAGCCAGTAGTCGCTGGGAGCCAGATCTGGCGAGTACGGTGGATGGGGAAGCAATTCGAAGTTCAATTCATGTACTTTTGTCATTGTTTTGATCGACTTGTGACACGGTGCGTTGTCTTGATGGAACAAATTTTTGTCTTTGCCATATACGGTCGTTTCTTTGCAACTTCAGCCTTCAAATGTTCCAATAACGCTAGATAATATTCACTGTTAATGGTATTTTCTTTCTCAAGATAGTCGATAAATATTACACCACGCACATTCCAAAATACTGAGGTCATAACCTTTCCAGTCGATTGTTGTGCTTTTGACGAGGTTCACCAGTTGTTGTCCACTCAGATGACGATCGTTTTGATTCCGGAGTGAAATGATGAATTCATGTTTCATTCAAACACTGCTCAGTATCATCAACACGTTCTTATTTTTTGGTCAATAATGAGCAAACGCGGCACCCACTTTGAACAGAGCTCTAGTCAAATGCTCATGCAATATAAAGTAATAACGTTCTTTCGATATCTTCACGATGTCAGCTAACTCACGCAACGATCTTGTAGATTTTTTAAATGTTTTCTGCTGTTGCCGCCTCATTTGAACGTTCTCTGCGTTCTTCTTCTTGAGTTTTATTTTTTTTTGTGTTTTTTTTTTTTCTTATTTTTCGAATTTTTGGTGATTGTTTTAAATGAAAACGGGATTTATGATTCTGCATGTGTTTTTTGCGTGAATATTCTTTGATATTTTCATGAAATTATTTTAATGACCGCAGTTTTAAATGTCGCTTCGAAATTTCAATCACTCATTACTTTGTAGTTTTGGAACTGCAAGACGAATCGAAGATAGAAATTGTATGAAACCTTAAAATTATTCCTTTTAATCTGAACGTGTGACAATCGATTAAGCATTCCAGAAGATGTAGAACTGAGTTCCTCTTTAAAGTTTTTGACATTATTAATGGTACTTCCTATGGTACAACATTTTTGATATCGTCATCAACCTATGTCGGTTTGAATTTTAAAAACTCATAACCTTGTAATTGGAAGTCAGAATCGAATTAAATCCACTAAATTTGGCTGGGACCAAAAATTTATTTTAATTTGAATTTTCGTTTATTAAATTCGTTTTAGCCTTCTTTTAATTTCTCTGTTCTCGATACTTCCGGAAATGGAATTTGGATATCGTGGTACGCTCCACATACAGTTTTTGGGTACCTTCCAGGATCGAAAACCAAAAACCGGTAAAACTGAAATGAGTTTATTTGATTATCGCCATTAAAAATCTGTGAACCCGATAAAATGATGTGAAATTTTAACACAATGTATCAAGTAGTTTTTATGGGACCAGACTTTTGAGTATTAGATGGACGAAATCGGTTCGGCCATCCACGAGCAAAAACTTTATTTTAATTTCATTACGTATATCATTACAGGGTCCGGCACTCGAAGTGTAACCAATCAAAAAGGCCATAAATTCAGTTTGGAAAATTACTTCTACTTAATTCAAAGTACAAAACGTGATGAAGTTCGGAACGTTGTTTTTCAGCCATTCTTGGTTCACTCGAGCTTTGTGAGACGGTGCCGAGTCCTGCTGAAACGTCCATGGTCTGCCACCGAAATGTTTGTCTGCCCACGGCTTCAAAGCAACCTCCAGAATACTTTCCCGATAATATGTCGCATTTACCTTGACGCCAGGCTCGAAGGTGTGAAGTTGGTTACACTTCGAGTGCCGGACCCTGTATGTAGTTCCGGAACCAGAAGTCGGATCAAAATGAAATTCAGAAACCTTATATGTTTATATGAGTCTAAATTTTTAGAAATCAGTTCTATTTCAAGAAAAAAAAAGGAAATAATTTTTCACAAACAAATCTGTTTATCTCGACGAACTGCTTCGAATGGTATTAGGGTGTAAAAAATTGTGTTCTTCGAGCAATTATTGCTGCCAGCAGGATAAATCAATATAAATATGAAATTGTTTTGAATTTGAGAATACTGCCATCTTTCTAATACATATGTCATGTTCGAGCGATTATGTTGCCAAAAACGAACCGTGCTAAAATCGAAACGTCACGAAGAAGGGTGCTGTGTATAGTCTCTTGGGTGCTAAGAAACAGTTGCATAAAACAGTATTGAAAATCGTGTTTCATTTTGATACCTTACATCGCTTTACAATCAAGCGCTTAAAACTTCTACTAAAAATGAATGAATTTTAACAATCTAAAACCGTGCGGAATCAGTCTAAAAACGTATTCTGTTTTCAAGGTCAATTCTGTCTGATATTGTCAAAAACTGATAATTTGGACATAAAACCAAATAGAAATTATAATACGGAATACTTCGACAAATTTTCAAGGACACATTTTGCATCGTGCGGTACACTGTCATGATACTGTCATGAGTGACAATGTACTTAAACGAGTTTTCTATAAAACTAGCAACACTGAAGGGTAAGAACAAATTCACCATAGTTACTGTTTATTATAGTGAAAAATAAATAAACAAACAGTTTTTATCTGATAATCAAGACCACAAGCAAAATGTAAGTTAAACAATAGTCTAGAATGGTTAAGCCACCATGAATATACTACTAGCTGTATTGATATTTGTAGATTCGTGGGTGTTTGTGTTCATTTTTCATCTTTTGTGCTAGTGCCGGTGATATTTAGACTGATTATTGCAGTTTAATACATGTTTGTTTTGCACCGTAGCAACTAGCATAAAGCGTTGCCAGAAACGATCTCCTTCCACATTTTCAAACTATCGCAATGAAAGGGAGTAATTTGCTAGGCTTACTTGTTCAGGCTGTGAACCAAACATTGGCGATTCGTTTGTATGGGACTTAGGGGTATTATTATTTGTATTTGATAAAACTTCGAATAACTCAAAAAGTACACATATGATCTCAAAAACATTCGATAGCGTTCAGAGCGACGGGAAAACGTTGTATTTGCTTTGTTTGATCTGACATCTCCACCTCTTTGTTGACAACACACACAAACACACGGACATTTGCTCAGTTCGTCGAACTGAATCGATTGCTATATAGCACTCGGCCCTCCGAATTCTATACTTATTTTTTAAATTTATTAAAAGAGGTAACACGTTCTTAATCCACCGTGCAGTAAGATGATAATTTCTTTTGTTAATCGGCATGTGTTTTGCATGAATATTCGTTTGTGTTGTTAGTTTTGAAATTAATTTCAATGATTTATACAAGCATTCCGTTTGATTATAAATTATTAAAATTTCCGGTTTCTTTTATATATCTGGAAAATTTTGTCATTTAAAAATTGTGGTTATGAAAAATGACAATGTTTGTATCGAAGAATTTGTAGACATATTATTTTAAATTGAAGTATTTTAAACTACACTATAACAATTCACGTCACTACGAGTCTATATACAGGCTCGTATCGCGGTCACTACCTATGACCCTCATCAGTTTTCGAGTAGCCTCTTTTAATCTCATACTAAAACAATCACTCACGACCAACAAGATCGATTGCAATGAGTGCATGATTTTAAAATTTTGAATATTTTCTGATATGTCTGACCGATTCAACATTTTTTCTGGTCGGAAACCGATCAAAACACTTTCCTGTGTCACAGCTCGAGCAATAAGGATAACGACAAAGGAGGCCACTTCAACGTTCGCACAGGAACAAAGAGAAAAAAACACAAAAAATCAACATTGCTTGAATTTCAAACGTACAATCTGCTAAATCCAGTGATGTTTTCGCGTTAGACGTACATAAAGCGAAATTAGCACATTAGAGCGGTTCGTGAAAATGGTGTTCTTGTTTTTTTTTTCTTGTTCTTACTTCTACGTAGTACAGATTTTCGTACCGCTCCTAACACGGCCGGGTAATGAATTTTTGATGAATATCTGCAAAGAAGCAGAAATTTAATTACTGCCTAAGCTCAGGCCTGGCGGCGTATGGCAGGAAACGACGGCGGCGATGGTGATGATGGCGTTTCATTTACGGTCGCTTCGGCTTCGGGCCGCTTCCCTCGGCAGACAGACGGTGGTTGGCAGTCCGGTGGCAGTTCCTGGGTTCCGACCAACTTTTCGAAATTGAAATGCTGATTATACTTTAAGGGAGCTACCGGCAAAGTGACGCAGCTCGGTGGAAAGTGAATGAAATTTTGATAAAGTTTCGCTCTTTGTTTACTGGCTGAAATTATATCCTGTCTGAAATTTGATGATCTCTTCCGTGACTCGTTAGTATTCAGGTTTTTTTTCGGCGGGATTCGGTGGTCGATATGACACTTTTGGTTCATACTTCTCGGGAACTGCTGGGTGGAGCTGTTCGTGTGAGATGGAAGAGCTCATTTGAGCTTTTGAAACTTGAACGATTAATTTCCTTCTAAGCTCAAAATTGGTTCCTACCATAGTGTACGACAGCAATAACCAAATGTAATACTGTGAACATTACTAACAGCTCGATTGTCATCAAGATAGCATTTGAAACAAGTTTTAAGACCATAGTATGAATCAAGTAAACTAAATTTCTTACTGTACGGACAACACAGGCAGTGCGAAAGTAGAAATGGGTGTATTTTTTCCCATACAAACTGCGGTTTTGCGAAATTCTGTAATGTGCAGTGTCGCAATTTGGCAGAGGGTGTCAACCACCAGGCCGTTTGAAGCTACCCCGCGCAGATTATGAAAAAATATTCGAAAAACGAAATGAAGTGCTAGAATTGTAACTGTGAGCCCACTGACAAAAACTACTAAGGGGCGCCTTTTCAAAATTTACCCCGTACAAGAATGAGTAGAACTTGATCGTGAATATCTTTTGTTGAACTTAACTCAACAACATAATTTTTTCTGCAAGCTAACATATAATAAATATGAACAGGAATTTGGGATTAAATTTTCAACAGAATAAGAAAACAAAAATATGTCCATTATTAAATATTAGTTTTTTTTGTAGTTGGTGTCTTCACAAAAATTGTTTGTAATGAAATGGCGCGCCTTTTCATGTAAAAAGTTTCTATGGTTGTCCTTATTTAGATTAGAATCTACAACCTAACTTTCTTAATTGAACTCAAACAAGATTTTAATGTACAATAAAGTTATAGGAAATTTTATTCTGAGCAACTTTTCTGAACAAAGCACCTTTCTAGCTTTTCATTTGACCAATTTGTTTGAATGGTTGTCGAGATGATGAAAATTTCTGTTCATAGATTTATCATGGGCAACTAGTTCGGAATAACCATATTACACAGTATCGCTAATCCTCAGATGCTCAAACTCAATTGAAGGAGTTATTTTGGTAATAATTAAAATTGTACAACAAACAATCTATTTTCGGCTGTAGTTTTTGTGCGTCTCATTTCTCGAATGGACAATGGATGGAACACTTGTAGGACTAATTTGAAACTATTATTTTGCTAAAGGAAGTATGTTGATACGTTAAGGCGTTTAAGAGTTATGCAATGTTTTTGAGTTTTTTGGAGGTATTTTTAAGACTAATTTAAATGAGTTAGAAAAATAACACCCTTTCAATTCTCTCTCAAAGTTTTACTTATATTATGATCTTTCAGGAACTACATCGGATAATTTTTTTATCGATCTGGCATCTAATGAATTTTGATATTTGAAGGTTGACTAGTTCTTCATGAAAAAACATTCATAACTTTTTACTGGTAGCTCATATGAAAAAGCTTTATTCAGCCAAATTGTTCGCAATAATTAGTTCAATAACTTTTCTGAGAACAACTCCTCCATAGAATATTTCACAAAAAAAGTTATAACAAAATAAGTGATTTTTCAGGAGCCACCCTACTTTTACTCGGAAAAATTGATATAACTCGATCAAATGAAAAGTTAGAAAGATGCTTTGTTCAGCAAAGTTGCTCAAAATTAAATTTCCTACAACTTAATTGCACGATGAAATCGTGTTCGAGTTCAATTAAAAAAGTTAGATTTAAGATTTTATTCTAAATAAGGAACACTCTGGTATTTTTTTTACATCAAAGGGAGCGCCATTTGATTACAAAAAAAATTTGTGAATACACCAACCATAAAAAAAAACTAGTATTTAATAGTGGAAATATTTTTGTCACGCTAATTTCCCGTTTCGAACCACAGAGCAGTGTTATATAAGGCTTCAAACGGGGAGTGGGTTATTTCACCGAAAGCCATTTCGCCGAAAGTCGTTTGTGTTATTATGTCTGCTGTATAACTGATGTGGCGCAGCCACATGACCGAAGCCAAGATGGCTCGGCGGCATAAAGCCGCCGAGGCGACGCCGGCTAAGTTGGCCGCCGATCCGCCGTCGGAAGCGGCGACCTATTGCATGCAAACCTGTAACCGCCTCGATTGCCTGGTCTACTCAAAGCTAGGTTTCTTTGCTTTAGTTAGGTTCGAACGAGCGGTAGCGAGGAGCTTTGGAATATAGATTCTGGAGCTTTCTTGATTTTTGGAACTGGTTCCTTGACTAGATTTGGAACTAAAATTAGTGCTAAATTTGAGTTAAGAATTCGTATCTAGAATTCTCATTCTGCAACCAAAATTCAAAATTCCGAAACAAAATTCATGACATGAATACTAGATCTGGATTATGAAACAAAGCTTTTGACCTGAACCAGAATTTCTAAACTGAGAATTTAAGTCCGTATTCCAGTTTCTGAGTTCATTATCCTTATTCAGATAAAGCATACTGGAATTGAATTCAGGAACTTGGGTTCTGGAACATGATTTTGGAACTGAATTCTGTGCTTCAAACCAGGTTAGGAATTCAAGTTCAGTATTCATTTCTAGAATAAATTTTGGATCCTGAATTGGGAAAATAAGTTCAGCTCCAGAATTCTAAAACTAAAGTAATGAACTGAATTCTTGATCCATATTCCGAACCGGAGTTTTGCATCTGAATTAGAAGCTAATCAAGCAACTAATAAAAACGAATATTGATATTCGGATGTGTGGAAAAGGCATGTTTGTTTTGTTCGTATTCACGTCCTCCAGTTATGTCTCTGGCATTACCCACCCGTCTTTTTTTAATTATGCAATCACCCGTTCGTGGGTATATGATTATCAGATGAGGAACGATAAGATAGTGAGTTAACACACAGTATTAATATTGTGTAAAATGAATAACAATTCTGATTTGATTCAACCAAATTTTAAACTATGCATTTCATAGCAGGATCACGAGAACATTGACAAATTGGGAACTGACAAATATCTTCAAATATGTAATGATTCAAGTAATTTATTGCTATAACGATGTCAGCGGAATTTTTCAGAACAATTTCTTGATTGTTTTCCATGCGAGACTTATATTCTAAGCAAAAAGCTCTGTGATAAAGACTGTCCCAGAAAGTATGGACGCACTTTGATTTCGCTGTAAATAATTCACAAGTCATTTAGGGGTTAGCCAAATTTTGTGCTAGGGCACATAACCGTTTTCATTATTTTTACGTTTCGTCTTTGACTCATCAGTGCAGAGCAGTTCAAATTGAACTGCTTAGTGCTAAACTCGGCAGTTCAATTTGAACCGCTAAGCAGACGTAAAGTTTCTGCTACTTACAGAACATTTTTTGTTTTGCAACGAAGTGCAATGTCCTTTCTGACGTGCCGAACGAAAACGTGTTTCGACAAAAATAGCACAAAATTTGGCTAACCCCTAAATAACCATACCTGCTTCGACCAGAAATAGTCGAAAACACGTTTTCGTTCGGCACGTCAGAAAAGACATTGCACTTCGTTGCAAAACAAAAAATGTTCTGTAAGTAGCAGAAACTTTACGTCTGCTTAGCGGTTCAAATTGAACTGCCGAGTTTAGCACTAAGCAGTTCAATTTGAACTGCTCTGCACTGATGAGTCAAAGACGAAACGTAAAAATAATGAATTCACAAGTGTTGGATATTCAAATTTTATTCGATATACTGATAATATTAGACTACAACAACATAATATTATTGTCAACATTTGCTACTTAGCCATTGTAGACTAACTGGCGCACCTTCTTGCAAACGTTCCTCGTTAAATTCCGTACAGACTTCTTGGCGACAAGTTTTAACACTTTTTTTCCAATCTTTTTTTAGAATTTTTAGAACTGTTGAATGGTTTCGGCTGCCGAGACATGTTTCCTAATATGTGCCTTCGTTAATGCCCAAAATTCCTTAATTGGTCGAAGTTGTGGGCAATTTGGTGGATTCATGTCTTTGGTAGTATACCATTCTACCGTTGATTTCGAGTAGTGGCAAGAAGCAAGATCTCACCAGAAGACAACAGGATCCTTGTGGCTTCGAATCATGGGTAGAATTCGTTTTGGAAAACATTCCTTGATGTATATTTCGCTGTTCATTGAAGCAGTGGTGATGAAGGGTTTCGAAACCTAACCGCAACTACAAATTTCTTACCAGACCATAGCTTTCTTACCAAATTTTTCGACTTCAATCGATGTCTCGGACTGGTTTAACCCTTGCTCTTCTCGCACCGTATAATATTGTGGTCCCGGCAAGGATTTGTAATCGAGTTTCACGTAGGTTTCGTCATCCATGATTATGCAGTTCAAATTTTCAGCAAGAATCGTACAGCTTTCGAACCCTTGGCCTGATCGATGCTTCTTGTTTCGGACTACGTTTTGGTTGTTTCTGCTTCTTATAGGTTCGAAGATTCAAACGTTCTTTAGCACGAAAAACATTTGGCTTCGAAGTGCCCACTTTTTTGCCACATCCCGAACTGAAACCTCCTTCTTTTGCTAGAACGCCTTCAGTATGCGTTTATCCAACTGAGGGTTAGCAGGACCTTTTTTTCGACCCGTTTTCGGTTTATTCTCAAAGGTGTTATCCACACCGAACTTCCTGATTGCATTTCGCACGGCTTTTTCACTTACTCCTTCCATTTTTCCTACCTTTCTCAGTGACAGTCCGCGTTCTGTGCACCATTTGTACACAATTTTTCGACGTTGTTCTGCTGAAAGTCCACGCATTTCGAAACAAACGAATGAAAACGAATAAACAACTGCACAAGTGGTTAGAGAAGAGTGTAAACAACATGACGCAGCCATAAAAATTGACAGATTCTGAACCATTGCGAAATGGTAGCGGTTTTTGGTTGCGTCCATACTTTCTGGGACAGTCTTCAGTTGAATTTAGAAATAGTTAGATTAATCATTGCTTCAATGGAAATTCTGAATGTTACAGGAAGATAAGTTTCCAAGTCAAAGTCAGCATGAATAATCAAGTTTACTACAAATGTGACTTTTATTTGCCCACAAAACCAGTTATGGAATGGTTTGACACAGAAAAGAAACACGTTGGACTTTTTGGAGATAAAACTGAAAAATAACCAACGGAAAGTTGGTTATGATCTATTTTGCTATTCCGCTTATTTTACCACAATTCCATCGAACTTGCTCTACATTTAGGAATCCTATTACCAAAAATTTAGATCGACATCTTGTGAGATTTTACAAAACGCCTTTGAAGAAATTTATTTGTTCATCAACGCATTGGAATGGCAAATGAATATATAATACCATGAATGGTTTTTAATTTTATTCCTAAACCTTCGATAGCTTCAATATTGAAAAAGATAAAATTCGACGTTCGATTTGCCGTTGGACAAAAACGGTTACTCCATCAACCATTTCAGTAAGTCTAAGATCACATAATTTAGATTGCTTTTAAATTTGACATTTGGCTTGACGAACGTTTCTGTTACAATATCAATACGAATTTTTAAAACTGAGAGAAAATTAATAAATTCACCTTCACTCGATTTTAAGGATCGAGCATACCAAATTAATAATCATATGATTATCTCACATCATTGTTGAATTTTGAATCCATTATACTATTATCAGCAAATTGCCACCCAACTTGAAATGCTTCGAAAAGTGTTGAAGTCGAATTCATTCGGATGATCATTTGAAAAAGCTAATCTTGTAGATAGATTATTTATTTTCCGTTATATTAACTAAGTCGATTTCGGTTAAAGAAGCGAATGGCAGTAGTTGTCTACCTGTTACGCTAGCGTAACTGTCACCAGATAAAGAAGATGACCGGGTGATCCTGCTGTTTGTTTGCTTACATTAGATGAAATAAGCGCCTCAGAATCTCAGATATACTCTGTTCCGTTAATGTCATTGAATTGACTAGTTGTTGTCTAATCGGAAGAGCGATTCAGATTTTTTTTCCCCTAACAGGACTTTTTAAATAATTGGACTTATGATTTCCATCACAATTAGAGCAAGAAAATATCTCAAAGATTTCATTAATTGGATAGACGTCTTTCGAATGCGAATTACCACAGTTCAAACAGCGTATGTCCATATGGCATTTTTTGTACCACATCCGACGACATTGCGCTAGATGACATTATGTCGTTTATAATGTTCCCAACGAACTTTAACGTGGAACTTACTTCTACTTCTTTTTTCCAAAAATTTCAAATTGCTTACCTTACATCGATTTACTAAAAGCATTCGCTCTTTTATCATAAGTATTACTTGGGAAGGGCCAAATGCAAGCAATTCCTTCAGTTCTTTTTTAATTTCATCACTTCTTTGATCATTTCAATAAAACTTTCAAGACAGCCTTACGTCATACGAATTAAACTTTATGAAGCTTTTCAGACTAATCCTAAAGAAGATGTTTTTCAATCTATCTACCAAGACTAAATATTCTCCTCTTCGTCCAATTTGGTATGAGAGTTCTACTTCCGGAAGGAAAGTAGAAAGTTCAGTGCCGAATTTATCGTGTTTTGTTTCCATTTTTTGTACAGTAGTTAGAATGCTTCAGTGATACAGTTTATTAACTTTACCTCTAACATATGGTGTTATTTTGTTACCTTATAGTTGGTTTCATAGTTCATTGGTTCAATACTATGTTGTTAGTTACTTTTTGTTGCGTGTTTGGATTCATATGCGTGAAATAAGACACGCTAAACCGTGAACCGTGTTTCGATGGCGGCGCTTTGTTTTACCTTCTTCCAAACATAAGCCATGAGGCTCCTCCGCCTCCTCCTTGAGTAGACTCCGAAGGGGTTATTTTCTTCAGATAGATGACACTGAAGTGATGGTCTTCCGGACAGTGTTTCTATGAAAGGTTGGTTTTTGTAGCTGTTTTGGCAAAAAAATGGGGACACCGGTAATAACAATGGATGTACTCAATAAGAACCGAGAGCGAGACACCGGGATTGTTGTGTACATTTCGGAGCATTCTGCTTTGCTCGATGTTGATTATTATTTTTTCCGAGTGAGTTTCTCATAAAGGACATTCTTTTGTGAATGTGCGTCCCTCTCCAGCCCCGGCAGCTTGAGAAGGATGGACAGGCGCCAAACGGACAAAGGTCGCTCAGGTACATCACTGCAAGGTTGAGTTGACGGATGGAACGGACTCCGTTTCGACTGACGCTGTCTGGAAAACCAATTCCGAATGTGAACACCGGTCGGTCTTATCTGTCCGTTTTCCAGGCCGATGGAGAAAAAAAAATCGCGTTACCACGGGTACCTTTCGTTGGGCAGTTCAATTTTGCTAATGACTTTGCTGGCTATATTTTCCATTGTTTCGAGAAAATCATTTTCTTTTGTGATGATGGCTCCATTTAGATTACCGCGAGGGACAAGAAAGGGTTCTGCACACTTCGGTCCAGTGTCATTCAAATGAATGAGAGCTCTGGGCGGATTTTCAAGATACCGCGAGTTTGAACTGTTTAATTTATTTAAAAGTTGCACAAAATTCACGAAATCTCGCAATTATTTTAAAAACTCCCGAAGAAATTAGCTAACCGCCACGATTTTCGGGAGTAGTACTTCATGCTCAACGTGCAACTTTAACTGACTTAGAACAAGAAATGATTAATAGGGTAAAGTGGAGTTATTTATATAAAAAATCTGTGCAACTTTCTAACCATAGCATTTCATTCATTCATTTGAAAAATTTTGAGATGCAAGCGTCTCATGGAAAGTGGGATAAACCCGACCGTGTATGGTTTTGGTTGATTTAGTACAAATATTACCTTAATTTACTGGCTGTGCAATGATAAATAAATTACTGTTATGATATAGAATGATAATGGTAAGATAAAGGAATTCAAAAATTGAAAAACAGCAAAATAATTAATCACAGTCATTCGTCATGACGTAATACGTAATGACATTCTCATTTGCATCGCAGTGGCGGCTCAACGAATAAAATTTACATCTCGTTTTAGTAAACGTAAGATTTGTAATTACGAATTATTGTACTAAAAATAACAAAAATTCATTTTAATTTGATAAATAAACTATTTAATGCTACCTAACTATTTAAAGGTCGGATTTGCCCCACCGTGTTCTTTAGTATGCCGCAAATAAAAAATAGTAATCAAATTTACATGCACTTTAATCAAAGAACCTAAGTCGACTTAATTTTTTATGCGACCCTTCTACGAACAAAAAAATTCCTGTAGTCAATCATGAATTAAAATGAAATGAGAATGAAAGTGAGAATGAAAAAAAAACACACACTTTGCGTTTGAGCACTAACACCATGTTCACATTAGCGCTGATATCACTTGACATACCGAGATGATATGCATATCAGGTCGAAATGTTCACTTTTGAATGAACTCATATTACCGATTTGTGACGAAAGTTAATTATGTGATATTTTCATTTATTTGTTATTACATTTCCATTTAGAAGTAATATGGTAAAGAGAGAATAGAGATGGCATTTTACTAGAGTGATACACCAGCGTGTAGGTTTCATGCTTACACTGATGATGCACCCGGCGAACAACACACAAAAGGAAAGCGCACTTATTGTCGAATAGACAAACTTTCCATTTGTTCTTGTGGTTAAAGAAGCTGGTGCGAGTGAACCACATTCTCTTCGCATGAACCAGAGTGGCATGTACACTTCGGTGAAAATAAATGCGTCTACCTCCTAGAATATGAGAGCTCTGCTCTAGCACTTTGGTGTGATCCAGTGCTAAAGGCGAAAGAAAATAAAAACGCACTCT
This sequence comes from Malaya genurostris, assembly GCF_030247185.1. Taxonomy (NCBI): domain Eukaryota; kingdom Metazoa; phylum Arthropoda; class Insecta; order Diptera; family Culicidae; genus Malaya; species Malaya genurostris. The sequence continues at coordinate 230,636,407 of NC_080572.1, read as the reverse complement.
CATGATGCGTTTACATTTTATATAACAGTGGTATATATGTGTCTACATGAGCTCTCGTTGGTATTGTCAGTGCGAGGGGAGAAATTGCACTTGCTCTTCGTCACACACGTCAAATGTTCAGATTGTTGGCGATCAATCGATTTAATTCGAGTCCCCAATTGTTCTTTATGCAAATGTCAATAGGAATATTTTTTTAAAAACGTGCTCAACCCAGTGAAATTATACCATAAGCAACATCACATATGTTTGGTGCATGAATACTTTTCGGTATATATACCGGTGCACTTTATAGACGATTTTAAATTTTAATGTGGAACACATTTTTGTTTTCTATATAGTGGTGCAAACTAGAAACTCAAGAAAAATACACGTAGAAATGTGGTCAGGTTTTAAACAATTACAGCTCAGTCAATTTTGTATAAATTATTAATATCATGTCATCATTTGATTGGAAATATTTCTACGTATTGATTTGAATGTTCATAGCCATGTATTTTTAATTGCATATCATTAAAATGTTGACTATTAGCTAGCAGTGTCCTATTTTGTCTGCAAAAAATCTCCGGCACATCGGATTTCCCTGCCATAGTCGACGGTTTTGAAGGAGTAAGCGATGTATGAAAGAGAGAGCATCGCTCTGATAGGTCAATCGATGCAAAAGCGAAGCTGTTGGAAGCACGCGAATCTATAAATAGAAGCGAAATTAAAGCTAACGTTTCAGTCCTATTCCTAGCATGCTAGAGGTAGGTTGTTGCTAGACAGCAAGACAAAAACGTGCCATAAAGCGATTTGAAGCTTTAAGAGCTGATGCCAGTTGTTAGCGTAAAACCGTGTCGCTCGCTGTGCGTATTACATTTCTCTTCATGCTCTCTCGTAAATGTGTAAAATGACTCTCGATGTGGCCGGGTGGCCAAGAAAGTTTTGATATTTTCGGTTACAAGTTTGACTACATCACATAAAATCCAATAAAGCTACCGCTTGTTTGGCAGCCTTGATTAGCCGATTTTATTTCTCTCTCATGTTTCGTTACGTTACCAGGAAACTGGAGCAGAAACAAATGGCGCTGCCATAGAAATTGACTCACCTTCATAAAAATAACATTCACTTCATTTTTATCGCGAGAACACCTATGTGTTTATGCACTAATCGTCTCTAAATTAAATTATCTAGACATTGTCAGGATAGATTTTTGATCCATGCTTTTGAAGGCGAGATATTCAATGAACAAATTGAAAGTTTCCGTTTTCATCTATGCAACTCTTCCTTCAGAAAAAAAGAATTTCCCGACCGCTAAAGTCAAACAATCATTCTGAAATTTTCACAGAATAATCTAAACTAAATTTCTAAGAAATTGTCTGTTGTTTTTTGTCGTGAATACGACTTACTTTACTATGGGGTGCCTTTTCAAAATTAGCCATATGGAAGAATGGGCAGAACTTAATCGTGAATATCTCGACTTGTATTGATGGTAGCAACATAATTCTTTCACCATTTCATCAAAAATATGATCAGGAATTTAGGATAATATTTTGAACAGTGTGAGATAACAACAAACAACTCAAAAATTAAGTTTTCTCAAAATTTCAAAATAATGCGGAAAACTCTTTACTTTCGCTTGGGTTTTTCGCGCAAGGACGACGATTTTGAGGTAGTCAGGCACATATCTTCAACTGAATGCGTATATAAAGGGAACCGTGGTGAAAATCGATCATTTCTTTTCGTGCGTTCGATGAAAGCAGACGTCGTGGGAGTTAAATCATCAACCAGCAGCGACGGAAAGAGCGCCTTCTCCGTGGTTAAAACCTCAAACGCTCAGGTAGCAACTTTCATTTGCTTGCTGGCCTTCAAGGCGAGCAGACTGCCATCGCGTCAGTTAAACCAGCAGCGACGGAAAGAGCACCTTCTGCGTGGTTAAAACCTCAAACGCTCAGGTAGCAACTTTCATTCGCTTGCTGGCCATCAAGGCGAGAAGACTGCCATCGCTAGAGTTAAACCAGCAGCGACGGAAAGAGCGCCTTCTGCGTGGTTAAAACCTCAAACGCTCAGGTCGCAACTTTCATTCGCTTGCTGGCCTTCAAGGCGAGCAGACTGCCATCGCGAGAGTTAAACCAGCAGCGACAGAGATAGCACTGCCATCATTTGGTTTTCGGTAGTCGTAACGAGAAGTTCAATTTTCAGATTTTAGTTCCGCAATATAGGTTTAGAATTCAGAGTCTGCGTGCTGAACTAACTCAAATCGTCACTCTTCATCACGAACGCTTTCATAAAAATTTCTTTTCAGAGCCACCATTTTTTTATTATAAAGAACTATACTGCTTATTTCATAATATTTAATTGCGTTTCAGAATGTTTAATGTAACTAATCTGTAATTTAGTCTAGGCGAATCGTTTAAATTTCTAGTAATGAAAGAGGGGAAAGTTGCACAATTCAAACAATCGATGAACTACCAATTCGAACTCGGAAGCATAAATAAAGCGTGTCATATTCGTATTCACGACATCCAGTTATGTCTCTGACATAACACACCCGTACTTTTTTTTATATTCGTCACCGTTTCTGAGAAAATCAGATTTGAAGCGTAAAAATAGCCCTTTAAAACGCCCTAAAACACACTGGCCTAAGCCTTTAATTGGTATACTCTGATCTTGTGTCATGCAAGCTCGGAATTCCATGTTATGTCGTATCCCCATGAGTCGAAAGTTTCGGGTATCATTCCATGCAAAGAGTGATAAACGTGGAAACCGCTTGGTAATTAATAGAAGAGAAAGTAAACAAAGAGAAACTGTCGCTTGCTTATACGCCCTTTTGAAAAATTAACCAAGAATTATCGAAATCGCAAGTATGTACAAAGATATAATTGCTTATATTTGGGATAATAGTGTAATTTCGTCGGTCACAAAACAAATGGAAATCAAGACAAATGATGTTCGGTGTTGGTTCGGATTAATTGAACTGTTTTAATTGTAGATCATTAGAAATTTTGATTGCCTTGTTCCACATCAATGACTCGAACAACCCCATGGGGCTGATCCTTGTAGTTTTTTACACTCATCACCTTGTAATTCTGAGACCGGAAAACAGATCCGAATGAAATTCGTGAGTTCCATATAAAATCATAAGACATTTCATTTGTGCTTAAGTTTGTTAAAATCAGTCAAGCCATCGCTGAGAAGACTGTTCGAGCCCAACATTTTTCAGACGCGTATCAGCAAGAAAAAAACAATTAACTTGTACGATTATATCTCTGAAACTTTAAATGTCAGTCATATGACCTTCCAGATCGACCCTTAGCTCTATTTTAGTCTCGAACGAGCCTAAAATTATTGATATCGGGTAGTCCATACACAAGAAAACTGAGCGGTGAGACTTTTTTTTGCCAACCCAACTGTCGGTTCAGACCCCGACCTGTGAACCATAGTGTTGATAGGATCGTAGAACCAGCCATGCAATGTCTGTTGAAACAGAAGGTCAAAATCAACAGATGAAATGCTTTGCTTACGAGAGCAGAGAAACATTGAGGGGTAGCGATGAGGTCCTAACCTACCTTTTTATTATCACAAGGAGTGTATGGAAAAGTAGTTAGGAACATTGATTATTCAATAAAAAAGCGAAAAAAAAAACATATTTTGACATCAGTTTTCGATATATTGTAGAAAAATTATATTTTTATGCATTTCACTGATTATATTGAAGAAAATCCTAATTTCTGTGAAACGCTCGCACTTTGGACTTGACATTCTTCATTAAATTCTGCACAGTTACTTTTGTGACCTTCCTGGTGGCAGCTGTCCAGTTTTTTTTAATTCCTGCATGTTTTGGGACACTGTACCTTCCTTCCGAAAGTGCCGCTTGACAATTGCCCAATACCTTTCAATTGGCCGAAGATCCGGGCAGTTCGGTGGGTTGATGTCCTTTCCACGAATTGTACATTATTTTTTGACAACCACTGTAGAACGGAGTTGGCGTACTGGGCTGAAGCCAAATCCTGCCAGAAGAGAGGAGGAGCCTTATGCTTTCTGTACAGTGGCAGCATTCTCTTCTTCCAACATTCTTCCTCGTACACCTTGGCGTTAATTGTGCCCTTCGTGAGAAAATCGACGACCGCAAACCACAGGTACAAATTGCTTGCCAGACCAACACCTTCTGCCCAAACTTTTCCATCGCCACCGTGGTGTCAGCGTCGTCCAGGTCCTGGTACACCGATTTCGTATAATATTGCGGTCCGGGCAGCGCTCGAGAGTCTTCATTGGCGTAGGTTTCATCGTCGAAACCATGCATCCGTCTTTATTCTGTAGAATCCGGTTATACAGTTTTCGCGCTTTTGTTTTGGCCTGAACTTGCTGTACCAGAGACTTTTTCGGTACCTTCTGTTTCTTGTACGTTTTCAGGCAGTTCCGAACTTTGATCCGTTGAATCCTCCCGATGCTGGTGTTGAACTGCTTAGCCAAATCCCGCGTCGACGCCGATGGGTTTTTCCTGATGTACTCAACCAGTCCCGGCCGGGCTGGTGGGACCCGTTTTCCCACGGGATCGGGGCAAATCCTTCATGAAAAGGGTCTTACCGAACTTCTCGATAGTATTTTTGACACTGGTGTGGTGCACTTTCACCAGTTTTGCAAAATCATTGAAACGATAAACCGTACCGAAACCAATCGATTGCGCAGCTGTTATTGGCATTTAAACAAACATGTCACCGCAAAACACGCTGCAAAAAATTAAGCCATTTCTGAGTAATAACTGTTTGAATGTTGCTAAGGGGCTGTCCATAAAAGACGTCACGCTTTTTTTGACGATTTTTGACTCCCCATCCCCCCTTTGTCACAAATTGTCACAAAGCAATTCAAAATAAATAAAATTCATCTTAATACATTCTCAATATGTATGACAAACCATACAAATATGAGGGAAAAATCGATTTATTACATGCTGTCATTAGATTAAAAAATATGCCTAAAACTACAAAATTATCGGAATTATTTTATCAATATCAATTATATAAATTAACAAAAGTATTTGTTTGGAATTGATGAAACATTTAAATCATCTGTTTTGTTCCTCCTAGGGGTACACAGATATATGATTGTTTTAGGTAAAGAATAATATTTCCTTAGTGTAGGCTGAGAAAATAAAGACCAAAACCTCATCAAAACGAGATCACTGCCGGAGAATCTTTTCATGATCAGTTGATCAGTGAATTTTAAATCACATCAATCAATATCGGTACTGATCTTCCGTCACACAATGGGTAGTGATTTTGAGCTAAAATGATTCTTGATTTATGTAAGTTCAATCATTGGATGATTCGATACGCTTTGATGTTGGTGGAGGAAAATCACATATGATCAAGAAAAAACATGACATGATCTACGTTTGAAATCGTTGATCTCCCGCTCTTTTTCAAATGGAGTACAATTGAATAAACTTCATCAGAATCAGATAAGAGAAATTCTTATGATATACTATTATCAATGCTAGAAAATCAAATTACTGAAAAAATTGTCAGTGTATAACTTAAGTTAAACCGTTTGAAGGCATCTTTTTCTTTTTTACTCATATTAGGCAAAATTTGTTAATTCCGCTAATTTACTCGCTCCTCCGTGCACTTTTGCTGATCACAACAGAAATGATTTCCTGCATCATTCATTTCCGAATTTACAAGAAAAAGCTTTTACATCAACAAATACACGTTTTCCTATAGAATGTAAACGTGTATTGTGGAGATTTTTTCAGAAAATAGGGCAAAGCAGTAATATAATTAGGTATTTCAAAAATGCGTTCATTGAAAATATTGGACGTCACATTTCAAAAACCTCCCCCCCCCCCCTTCCCCCTGTCACAAAAGGTCACGTTTTATGAAACACTCCCCTCCCCCTTGCGGCGTGACGTCTTTTATGGACAGCCCCTAACTACTTATCGATACACTCCTTAATATGGCGAATTATATGCATAGATCAAACGGAAATGCAACAAAGATTTGAAAGGATGTTTGGGAAACTGTTGCTTATTGAAGCATATACGAGTTCTGCTTATATGAGATTATTTATTGAACAGCTAAATGAAAAACATTACATAAGTGCTACTTAGTTTAGTAACCCCGTTTAAGTATTTTAGAATGCAGAAATCGGGCAACAGTATTGAGTGCAAAAACATCTTTTTTCTGCTAGATTCGCACGGAACCACCCGCGATCCCATTTCAACCAGAATATTAGTTGATTTTCTGAATTCGATTGGTTAAAATTTGGTACAACTAATCGATTGTTGTTTTAACTAAACTGTCATTTTTGTTTTTCGATTAGCAGAAACGATGGTTGAAACAACTAATTGGACTGTTTGAAAAAATATGCCGTCAATTAGTGAACCGGAGAAAAACTTAACCGATTCTGTCGAAACAAAAGATTTCATTCGATTTTTGCATTTAAAAATACTCAACCGGCTTTTCAAAACAGATAACACTTATCCGATTTTTGTACTAAGCCGTTCAAGTCCATATCTCCATCATACACAGAAATAAATACGTAAAATTCCATTTTTTATACGATTTGAAATCTACATGACTAGAAAACCAACAGAAAAAAAAGTGAAAAACAAATATAATTCGGGGTTTGAACCGAGAATCATTGGATCACAAAGAGCGTCCGTGTATCGTCCGATACACATAAACTCGTACACTACCGGTCAAAAGTTTGGGTTCACTTTACGTTCAAAAATTCAAGTTGCAATTTAGATTGAAATTTTTTGCGATGAATAATCTACTTCATGTAGGGCCACAATGACAACTCGTGTCTCTACACTTCACTCTGCCTTTTGACTCATTTCACTACCAATGAATTATGAAATTTAGAGTTTTGCTTACATTTTTATAATGAGATGATATTTTTCGAATTACGTCGATTTACGTAAAAAATGTTGTCGAACACTTATCTTAACACACAAAAATTATGTACTTAACATAACAAACCGCAATAAGTGATGACGGGGAATACAGTCGAAAGACAGACAGATCATTTTCGGAAATTTATGGTAGGAGAGACCGGGGCTAATCCGGACACGAGGTTGAACCGGACAACTTAAATATCTTCTAAACCAACAATTATTTCGATCCACGGATTGATTTTGTAAACGCACTTTCATGTGACAGACAGACGTCAGTTAGTTGGATTACGCTGAGTCAATTCATTTTGGGCGTCAAAGTATGTTTTTTACTAATATTTTTCAAATTTTTCGATTTTTTGGGTATGTTTGATTTCTGTGGACGGTCGGCTTTCAAATGTTTATTGCGTGCTGAATCCAGTGATTATTGAGTACTTCCAATTGCGTGTAAAATAAAATTATTATTGATTCTCGATGCATTATCTGTGCTTAACCGGGCAAAAAAGTGGAGCTCAATCGGACACATACTTTTCGACCTGAAATTCTTAACGGACTCTTGAAATATACCTAAATATTGATACCTATATTTAAATTCTACTTCATAAAACTTGTTAAAATTAGGTTTACTATAAATTGAATCAAAGCGTTCATTATATGTAGCGAAACAATCGAAAAGTCTTCAATAAAAACTCTAAAGTCAGTTTCAACATCAATTATTTGGTACTGCAGGGCGTGAAGTTACAAGACAATACCTATATTATGTTTCACGAAAGGTTGTAACCAACAGACAATCCACTCGAACACGATATCATTTCTTCTGCACGCAAAAAGTTATCTTAAGATGTGGCACCCTACTGTATTCGTTCTTCATTTTTGTATGGAGCTTTATAGTTCGGTTTAGCCTTATAGGGAGTCAGATATATTACCTCGGTTCCTGAATATGGGATTTTGAGTTGGTTACTTCACGGTGGACTTGGCACAAAAACTAATAAATTTTTTTCCATGTCACAAATTAGAAAAAAATACCTTGAAGTAATAAAGTTTTTTTTTATTTCCAAGAAATGTTCGGTTTCTCCCCGAAAAATGTCCGGTTTAGTCCCGCAGTTTCTAAAATTTTTGGGTTTTGAGTTGGTAACTTAATTGGGACTTTTTACGGAAACTAATGTATATTTTTCCACAAGTTGTGAAATGGAATTGAAGGTTTAAGCTACACAACGGTATAAATAACTTGTATAAAAACCTAGTTGAAATAATTGCATTTTTCAATTTCCCAAAAAGTGTCCGATTTAGCCCCGGTCTCTCTAAATTTCCGTTTTCTTTTTAAGTCAGCAGTACTTTTAAAAATTCTAATTGTTCTGAATCCAGTGATTATTGGGTCATTTTATAAATGTGCAAATTTGTATTATAATTGCATCTCGAAAATTAATTGTCAGTGCGGGGTTAAGCCGGACAAAAAGGCGGGCTAAGCCGGAGACATAATTTTCGACTTGAAATTCTTCACGGATGCTTGAAATATACCTACATATTGAAATCTTTATTTCACATCTATTCTATTTTCATTTGTTAAATCTAGATTTACATTTAATTCAAACAAAACTTTCACTATATGTACCGAAACAATCAAATAGTTTCCAATAAATACTCTAAAATCAGTTTAAACACAAATTATTTGGTAGAGCAGGGCGTCTCGTTTCTAGACAGTACCTATTTTTTTAGGTAAGCAGGATTATTTCTCACGTAAGGTTGAAACCAAGAAACAATCCATTCGAACATGATTTCATTTTTTCGCACTTTTTAAGATATATTGAGATTTCGCACCCTACTGTATTCTTTCTTAATTTTAGTGCTTAACTTATTACCCCATATGGTATTCCAGCCCCACGGTTTCTGAAATCTTGGTTTGTTAGTTGGTCACTTCATCACGACTTGGTACGAGAACTAATGCAAATTTTTCCAAATCACAAATTGGGAATTGTGACTGGTCCGGTTTAGAAATAGCAAAAATAAATCGGAAATTACAATTCGGTGATGCTTTTCTTATCTGATTTCTAATTTTCAAACCTGTCCCAAGAAAATTCGTGGATTTCACAAAAAATCCCTCCATAAAACCGTTCCAATTATAGTCCATTGAAGATGCAGAGTGATAACTTTCAAGGGAACTGACTTTAATGTTTTATTTTCGGTTCTCTAAAGGTGCTACGGTTTTCTCTTGGGCTTCTGTCGCGGCTATCGATCCCGTCCGTTGAAAATCTTCTCAGTTAGAATCCTACAACCTATACCTTTAAAAAAAGTTGACCCCAACCGTGCTGTCCATCGTACTGATTGGAACTTTCTCTCTCTTATAGCTTCGTATTCACCCATAATAGTGCAACGAGAAGGAAAATTGATTTTCTAATTTAGTGCGAATCAAACACAGCACGGATAACCGACATCCGACCGCACAGTGTAAAACCAAAAGTCCCCTTTAAGTAGCGTTCCAAAAAAATAAAATCAAACTAAAAAATTATTCAGGAGAGAGACAGAGACAAACCAGATACAGATAAAAAAAATCGAAACATTCAAACACACAAAACAAAACCCGGCTCGAAGCTAATCGGAAGTAGAATAATTCTATTTACTCTCACGCATGTCCCTGACTGCTCTGGCGAAGGAACGAAAATCTAATCTAGCAAACAAAACAAAAAAAAATTGACGAAAAATAAGTCCCGGAAATTAGCCATTGATCAGATTTTCTCCCATCCGCAAAGATCCAAATTCTGAGAACCCATTTCCGGAAGAGCCAAACAAAAATAAAAATAAAGATACACACATACTCCGAAAAAAAAGAGAAGGGATCCACTTCACACTCTTACTGTTAGAAGAAGGAAGAAGGAATAAAGTAGTAGGAAAAAAAAGCATTTTCAAAATGTCTTACGGCGATATTTCTTACGGGTAAGTAGCTAAGCGTGTAAAATGTAGCCTCTATACCAACGCTAACCAAAGCACACGGCTGGTACCGCCTCCGAATCCCCAAACAAGAAAGCCTTCCCCCATCTTCCCATATAGTTTGTATACTTTCTGCATTTATTTTCGACTTCGATTGTTTTTTTTTTCTCCGTGAATCTCTCACCACACCCCCCTCCCCCCCCCTACCAGAGCAGAGTGCCTAACAGTAAACAAACAAACAACGCTACAAATTATCAACTGATCGAAGCAAATGGCTCAAACGATTTTGCTCCCAGACCCCAGCGTACATTTGCGGATGCTGCGGAGTAAAAAGCAACACCCCACCCCATTTTTCGGGGTAAGCCTCTTTTACATCGCAATACATGGCAGTGGGATATCGTGGGATTTACCGGGGGTTGAAACTTTTACTCGCAAACGCCAAATTAATGACTTGGAAGATTTTCCAGTTTCGGTCACTACACCCACCCACACACTAGTTTATCGGAACCACATCGGAGAGCACTATTCGGGTGATCCAATTGATTTTGGCTGTTTGGTTGTTCGGTTTTCCAGTTGGGAAACGAAACACGGAAAATGCTATCCTCGGTGAGTAGCTGCACCGTCCATTTAATTTGACGCATTTTCCTTAATTTTGTGTCGAAGGCGCACAATTCTGCGAGGTCTGCTTGTGTTTAAAGTTTGTCAGCAAAAAGTGTCAATAAAGTAGGTTCTGCTATCAACACTTACTGCCAAACTAAACTCGAGTATAGTAGCACTGAAGGATTACAAAAGTTTTGTGACATCGCCTATTATAATAAACCGGCCGAAATACCTCAGCCCGCAAAAGTTGGTGGGAAGTTTTTCGGTTTAATTATTCACCTACGACACAGAATCCTCTGCCACGGAAAATAAGCATGACCTCTCATGCGTATCAGAAGCCAGAGCCAGAGCCAGGGTGGAAAAGTTTGTCGGACGAATTAAGACACGAAAGAAAATTATCCCGCACCCGAATTTCCGTCCACTGCTATATGGATGTGTTAAGAAAAGACTCTTTCGTTTTCGTTCGTTGTCTTTCAACTCTTTTCCACTTCTTTTATCACTCGCTGTTTCCCCCCACCTCCCTTTCACAGAATCCCACAGACACACACCAGTTTCCTTCCATTAGTTACGGAACTCAAACGAACGCAAAAATAACCAGCAAAGTTTCATTGGCATACAAAGTGAGCGATCCTTCTTCCTTCTTTTCCACCGAAACGACCTGCGACAAACAGAGCGTTTTGCCCCAATTTAGACGTCAAATCATGGAAACCCACCCCCCTCCGTCAGGAGACCTACATAAAGACACACACACACACGCACGCACGCACACACACACATGAGAACCTCATTAGTGCAGCTATTCCGCAAACTTAGCGAGTGAAGCCGTGAATGAATAACAGGAATCTTACCGTCGTCAGCCGGGTATCCAATTTTCTTTTCTTTTCAGCAGCATATAAAAATCCATCTCACACGTACATCTTAGACTAGCTTAGTTACTGTATCGATCGTTATGCTTACATTTCCACCCAATTCACGTTCATCAATATCGTATGAAGAAATAATTAAAATTTTACACATAAGTACTATTAGTAATGACTGTAGAGTGTACAGAGTGGAACAACATTCTTCAAGACGGAAGTTTTCCACTGCTAGCTAGCTGATACCCTCTGTTCTTTGCATAATTTTTTCAGAGAATCCTTTCGTTTACATTCCATTGCTTCTCATCGCCTGCGACTGGTACCGAATATACTACATCGTAGAACACTCACCAATCAACAGAATCAACATTCGCATCGTAACGCATCTCTGGCTCAGTTCAAATCCGCGTGCCTCCCACACTATTAGTCCCTATCACCGATTCATTAGCGTGCACTCCCTCTCTCTATATCTATCTCTTTCTTCAATGCCTTTCAAGTGTTTCGGAAGATCAATTGGAATAGCATCTTCGGTTCGTTCTTCCATTCAGTTCAAAATTCCTTGAAGCAAACGGTACCATCCCTCATCCCAGAGTTAACACCCACCACCACCACCACGAATGCCATATAAATCACCGAAACCGAAAGCAAACTCTAATTAAATCTTGTCTTTCTGGTTACTTTCTTCTTCCCGTTTGAAAACATCATTTCACTAAACTTTGGATTGGACGCTCCCCGGTGACGACACAGGTTGCAGAAGCAGGTCAGCGTGATGAGCATGAATCTGTCGGCGAAGTTAGACGATCTGCAGCGGGGTGACCGGCATCTCGAGACCACGGTCGCCCTCTGCGAGATTCGTACGCAACTGCAGGAGCTCACCAAGTCGGTGGAAAGCTGCCAGACCGAGGTCTCGGAGGTAAGTGATTTTGTGCATATTTCTGTTTTGTCAGGTTTTTGGTTTGTGTTGAACTGCTAATGTCATCTCGCAGTTCAACCTAAATCGCTAAGCAGACATTAACACATGGATCAATAAGTCCCGAGACTAAAGCAGAGATGGCGCTCGTAGTAAACCAGTAACCACGTCTTTCTAGAGTACTAACCTTCGCTTGAAACGGGTCAAAATTTTAAGTCGATCCGACCAGAAACAGCTGAGTTATCGAGGTTGGAGTAAAGTCGTTTTGTAGTTTGTTTAAAAAATGGAAAAAACCGAGTTTCGTGTTTTGATAAAACATTGTTTTTTAATGGGTAAAAACACCGTGCAAGCGAAACAATGGATTGAAAAATGTTATCCGGACTCTTGTCCATCAAAAGCAATGATTTGTCGGTGGTTCGCCGAGTTTAAACGTGGTCGTACCGACACAAATGACGCGGAACGCTCGGGTAGATTTGTGGAAGCCGTTACACCGGAAAATGTGAATGAAGTGACAAAAATTATAATGAAAGATCGTAAAGTGAAGTTCCGTGAGATTGCTGAGATGACACAGATATCATATGGAAGTGTATTTACTATCCTTCATGAAAAATTGAGCATGAAAAAGGTTTTTTTCCAACAGGGTGCCGCGATTGCTGCAATGCACCCTGCCACAAGTCAATGAAAACAATGGCGAAATTGAACGAATTGGGCTTTGATCTGCTTCCCCACGCCCCATACTCGCCAGATTCAGCCCCCAGTGACTACTGGCTCTTTGTTGATCTTAAAAAAATGCTCCAGGGTAAAAGATTTGGCTCAAATGAGGAGGTCATCGCTGAAACTGAAGCTTATTTTGAAGTGAAAGATAATTTTTTTTATAAACATGGTATTGAAAAATTGGAAAAACGTTGGAACCATTGTATCACCCTAAAAGGTGATTATGTTGATGAATACAAAAAAATTTTGCAAAAAAAATGTTATTTCCATTGTTAGTCTCGGGACTTATTGATCCATGTGTTAAGTTGTTGCTATTTACAAAACACATATTGCACCGAAGTGCAATGTTCTTTGTGATGTGCTGAACGAATGTAAATTTGTCTTTTTAGGTTTGACCGTTCATAGTCAAACAGTGTTCCCGATCTTATTTAGTGGATTTCTCACTTTTAAAATGTTATTATTGTTACTGTCTTCTAATTTCAAAATTCAGCATTGTTTAACCTTTTTGCAATGATTTAACGTGATTTTTATATGCAATATAGAGCGATATAAAAAAAATTAAACCAAAATTTCCTTCAATATAAGGAGTGTATCGAAAATAAGCTATCCGCATACATTTGTGTTGTACGCATGTATTTGTGGTTGTTATGGTTATGGTCAGATCACAGCATGCTGTGCGTTTGGCAGTCAGCTTATGTTCATTTACTTGATCGTGCGGTTGAAACTCTGCGTTTTCAAAATGTCGCGTATTGAAAAGGAAGTGGAAATTAAGGTTCTGGACACATGGCAAAGTGAGAAGGGTATTACTATGCGAAAATTGGCGAAGCGGTTTGGAATTCATCATGTCAGTGTTGAACCATCATCAATAAGTTTGGGGAACACTATTCTTTGCATGAGCTACCAGGAAGAGGCAGAAATCTCGGTTCTTCCAACCCGAAACTGGACCACAAAGTGGTACCTCTAATCATGAAGAACAAATCCATGTCAATACGTGATTTGACCAAAAAAGCAGGAACGAGTGTCGGAATGATCCAGCGTACCAAGAGGTGAAATCACCTGAAGACCTACAAGAAGCAGAAAATATCGAAACAAAGTGTAGATCAGAAGAAGCGAGCAGAAACAAAGGCCCGGAAGTTGTATTCGCATCTTTTGAAGTGTCCGGATGCATGCGTTTTGATGGACGATGGGACTTATGTAAAGAAGGACTCAAAAATCCTTTCAGGTCCACAATGCTTAACTGTCGTTGTTGGGGAGGATGTGAGCGATGCGGAGAGGTCGATTCAAGTGAAGAAATTTAATCGAATGGTACTGGTATGGCAAGCAATATGTTCCTGTGGTTTGAAGTCAACCATTTTTTTACACTACCGGAACTATGAATGCAGAAATCTATCGATCTGTGTGTCTCCAGAGGAGATTGCTGCCTTTATATAAGAAGCATAGTACACCTCCACTGTTTTGGCCGGATTTAGCGTCGGCTCACTATGCCAAAACCACTCTCATTTGGCTTGCGGAAAAGGGTATAAATTTCGTTGAGAAAAATATCAATCCACCAAATGGCCCTTAGCTTCGACCCATTGAACGTTACTGGGAGATCGAGAAGAAGGTCTTCAAGAAGACTGGTAAGGCAGCTGAGCAATTCCAGGAATGCTTAGCATATCATCAGACTAGTCCTTCTCCGATTGGGATGAAACTTTGCACATCGTTTCAGTATGACAGTATCAGCACATGGCAGTCAATCCGATTCACGGCTGATTTTTAAAAAGGGCGTATGTATTTTTGCATATCACGAAAATTGCCTTTTTCAAATCGTTGTAATTCGGAAACCGTTAATTGTACACAAATGGCATTCAGGAAGGAGTTGTAGGGAATCGATAGGGCACTCTAAAAAAACACACACTGAAAAAAAAATTGTTTGATTTTTTTCTCAATAATTACAAAATAATCCGAAAAAGTTAAATAAAAAAAAGCATGGTTATATATTTTTTTAAGCTGTTATTTTTATTATTTTTTATTTTAAAACTGTTAATAAAACCTACAGATTTATGGCTATCCAATCCGTGCCTTTTGAAAAATGAAGAAGTTAAAGCTAAAACAGTTTACGGATCTCGTTGTAATTCGGAAACCGTTCATCGTACAAAAATGGCGACCAGGAAGAAGTTGTAGGGAATCAATAGGGCACTCTAAAAAAATATACACTGAAAAAAAATTTTGATTTTTTTTCTCAATAATTTCAAAATGAACCAAAAAAATTATATTAACAAAAAAATCAGGATTTCGGTTTTTTTTTTGATAATTTTTATTTTGAAGCTCTTGCCAAAACCTACATGGCATCCCATCCGTGCCTATTGAAAAATGAAGAAGTTACAGCTAAAACAATTCACAGATATATTCGAAATTTCAAATTCTCGTTGAAAGATAATCATTTAAACAGTAGAATATTATTCTACAGGTTAAAGGCAATAGATTTGTTCATGATATCCTTTCTTGTAAAAGTAGTTGTTCTTGAGATACTTGGACATTTAATTTTAGCACCATTTTTTGTAGTTCCATGAATTGTTTATTTGCTTGCTATATCTACAATTATTACATATACATGAATAATTTTTAATTATATTTAAGGTTTTAAGTTTTTGAAAATTGTATGAGTACTACGTGCATCGTCATTCGAATCAGTGTTGGTGATTGCTGAAAATTTGACAGAAGCTGCTCGATTTTTATCTATATTGTATACAACTTTTTCAATCCGGTAGAAGGTGCTACAAGAATTCGAGTCTCTCAATGCACGAACCTCGAGAGAATTTTTCTACATTTCTTCGCTCCACTTCATACTCTGAGTATTTCATGGCCCTTAAAAAAAATTCAGTCTGATAATGATCGTCGCTGTGTGTAATTTACCAAGAGAGAATCGCAAGTTGACAATTATCGCAGGAAATCGAATCGATGATTCGACTTGATGATTCTCATACTAGGTTGCAATATTTAAAAACCCTTGTGTGGAGCATTCACATATATTTTCATAGACACAAATTATACAAAGGTTATAAGCACATAGTTAGAAAAAGCGGCAATAGTAAAATGATTCTATCGCAATTATCCACTGCCCATACAGAATCGGATCGCGAAACGAGAATAAGCGACCGTTTGTTGCTTCAGAGAGGATCCTCACAGCAGCGTGCTAACCTTTGATTCTCAGAAATGTCATCGAGAGAAATTCGCTCTCGCACTGGTGTCTATTCTATGTTAAAAAATGCCGGTTTTTTGTTGTTGCGATGATTTCCGATTCTCTTTGATGGCACTGATTCAATCGTGGAAGAGTTGCGAGTGAGCTTTCTTTGATACGATAAAAGCCATCCTTGATTCGAATACAGTCTTGTGACGATTGTGGTTTCTGAAATCGGAACGAAAGAATGGTATTTTTGTGTGCCTGGAATCATTTTGTTATCCTTATAAACACTACTTCACTCGGTCACACCCCTTTCATATTCTTCTTGTGACACGTAACAAAAAGACATTGCCGTGACTGCATCTCGACGTCTCTGATCTACCCATTCATATAATTGATTTGCCGATGTGATTGGGTGTTCACGTCGTGCCATTCGCTTTAAATTACCCCCAAGTGCATCACATGGTCCTTTACCATGAGAAGTTGCAAAAAAATGCCACTCAGCTTCAATGTTATACATTGATTTAAACTTACAGAGATTTTTTCTGTTTTTGTACTGCGAGGCAGCTCCGTCAGACATAAATAAAACCTTAAATATAATTAAGAATTATTCATGTACATGTTATAATTGTAGATATAGCAAGCAAATAAACGATTCATGGAAATATAAAAAATGGTGTTATAATTAAATATCCAAGTATCTCAAGAACAGCTACTTTTACAAGAAAGGATATCATGAACAAATCTATTGCCTTTAACCTGTAGAATAATATTCTACTGTTTAAATGATTATCTTTCAACGAGAACTTGAAATTTCGAATATATCTGTAAATTGTTTTAGCTGTAACTTCTTCATTTTTCAAAAGGCACGGATGGGATAGCCATCAATCTGTAGGTTTTAATAAGAGCTTAAAAACAAAAATTATCAAAAAAAATCGAAACCCAGATTTTTTTTTAATTTCATTTTTTTAGTTCATTTTGAAATTATTAAGAAAAAAAATAATAATTTTTTAAGTGTATATTTTTTTAGAGTGCCCTATTGATTCCCTACAACTTCTTCCTGGACACCATTTTTGTACAATTAACGGTTTCCGAGTTACAACGATTTGAAAAAGGCATTTTTTGTGAAATGCAAAAATACATACGCCCTTTTTAAAAATCAGTCGTGAGTCGGATTGACCTCTCAATCGGTTCAAAACTTATGGTTTGCCATACTGAAGCCATGTGCAAAGTTCATCCAAATCGGAGATGGTCGATTCTGATTTTGTCACTTTTTCGTCTACTCATTCCTGGATTTACTCAGCTGGGAACATGCAGGAGTTCAAAAAAATTTGGACTCAAGCGTCCAAAAATACGATGCAACACTTGTCCAGAAGTTGATGAAGAGCGTTCAATCAAAAGTTCGAAAATTCGTGAAGGAATAACTTAAATTTTATCTGGTTTTCATTATGCTCAAGATTAACGTCGTACAATAAAGGATCAATTTTTAGTTTGAATAAAATATCGTTTTTATCATAATTTTGCAGAAGAAAAACATCCGAACAACCGTTAAACATGGGGGCTCGTCAGTGATGGTGCGGGGTTGTATGTCTGCATGTCTTCGGCTCATCACTAAATGAAGTGAAATTCAATTTCAATTAAATCACTAATTGTAACTGGAACTGTTATTGGAATGTGAAATGAGCAGTGCGGTAAAATTTCATTTTCAATCGAATAATATAAGATCAAAATGAAATTTATGGCCATTGACCGTCAGCATATCCCTTCTAATTCATTTCACTTTTGCGGCCATTTTCAAGTGAAGCTCCCAGAATTCATCGTCAGTTGAATAATCGTATCTAGTCATTTGAAGTTTTGCTTGCTCAGTTTCAAGTGCCAAGTACTATAGCTGCTTCATTGTCTTCGCTCTTGGTAGTAAGCAGATTCGAACGAATAGAATTATAAATGGAGTAAAGTATTAAAAATGAAAACTAAAGGAGGAAACAATTAATTTATGTGTATTCTGTGATTGATATTTCAGCTATCTGATTAGTCTTTCATCTATTATCTTGAACCAATTCGAATGTTTACATGAACCTCATTTGAAGGCCGCTCTCACACTAGAGATCAACTGACGGTGGTTAAACTGAGCCTCGATTGAAGAGAAACGAGTGATGAACTGAATGCTGCTCGTTCGGGCCGTCAGCAAACTTTGTGTGTGTCAGCGAGTGAAGTTTACTGCAGTGGAAAGATCGTCAATGTGTTCCACATTCAGTTTCAATTGAGTTGAATGAAGTTTTACTGCATTGGAAATGAGAGTACTACTTCGATTTTCGATGCGCCTTCAATCCAAATCTGATTATAAATATATGAAAAACAAACAATGTACCACGAAAAAAAAACCTGTTTTAACCCACTAATGGGGTAATGATGCCTTTGTCATATCTCTCATAGTCTCATATATAAATGTGTGGACTCAACTAGTATAACCTACAGACTTGCAGGTACTCCCGAAATCGGAATTCGGGAACCGGTACAATCGAAGTCGGTTCGAGAAAAGTGACTGGGATCCATTTTTGGGTCAATAGTCACAATATCCGGTAGTTGATCGAAAACCGGGAATCAAAAAAGCCGACATCAATTTGTTTGGCCACTTTAAATGAGGGTATCAAATTTTTAACACACTTTACCCTATAATTCCGGAACCGGAAGTCGCATTCGGATGAAACTTTAGAGTTTTGTAAAGGATTATGAGACCTTTCATTTGAACTTAATAGGTTACGCCATCTCTGAGAAAAGTGATGAAATAATTTGAAATCGTGATTTTTACACTAGTCACCCTGTAATTCCGGAACCGGAAATCGGATCAAAATGAAATTCAGCTCTGAGAAAAGTGCGTGCAAAAAAAATGTTATATACATACATACATACATACATACATATACACATACAGACAATTTGCGTACTCTAGGAACTGAGTCGAATGGTATATGACACTCGGCCCTCCGCGCCTCGGTTCAAAAGTCAGTTTTCACAGTGATTGCATAACCTTTCTATACGAGAAAGGCAAAAACGTGCAAAAACTGCATGAAACGTCCAGTCGTGTCGTGTCAACTTGTTTTCATAAAAACTGTATGTAAAATTCTTTGCAATATTTATAGATTAGCATGTTTCATCTCATCCTTAAAAAGTTCGACGTATGAAACAAAATGCCTCTTAAAACGACAAGAACGTTTTTCGATCTCTCATGAAACATTATTTTCTAAGAAGAGGAATGTAAAATGTAGGATTGAAATATTGGTTGGCGATGAAGAGTTCACAGCGGCAGGCAAGGCATCGAAAGTATTTATGTAATGTTTGAATCCATTTGATGTAAACATTGCATTGAGGTGGGGCTGGTCGATGGAACGGTGACCTCTGAGCACGATTAGCTCTGTATGCGAAATGGGACTGTATTTTTTCTGTACACCGCTTATATTTTTTCCTATATACCGCTTCCAGACAGTGGGACTTGGAGTAGGATAAACATACTGATTTCAGTGACAGTAATTTCTAGTTCCGAAATTTGGATGAAAATTTGTTCAGTGGATTTTGATGCGTTATTACCAAATCTTCAAACAAAGTGTTTCAAGAGTATTCTTCGAAATATTTAGAAGGGGCTGGGGTTCACTAGGAGATTAATAGTACCTATTTGCTTTCTTTGGACAAATCCAGCCAAGATGTCGACAATTGCAGGAGTTTTTAGTTTTTTATTAAATTTTTTAATTGAATGATAAAAATTAACTATTGCGCCAATCCTTTAATATAACAAGGTTAATAACATACATCGGTATATTGAATAAGTAGTAAAAAATACTTGTTTGATAAATTAATAATTTTTTCTCGGTATAATTAATAAATTTAATGAATAATTAAAATAATAAACAATCAAAACGCGCGTGAAATCTGTTGACCTTTGTTTGGTGATTTAAAATGATGTTATAAAATTTTTTAGAATATGTCCCTACAATGAATCAACTATTTTGTCTAGGTCGTCAAATGGTGAGATAACTAAGTCCTCACAAGTCCCTATCTCATGCCTCCCCGAGCGTCTATGATGACATTTGGTCAATAGAACGGCGTCGACTGGGTGCTATCGCCTTCTGCGTTAGTAGCAGAATGAGAGGGTGCGAAATGGCTTGTAGGTTGAAGCCCATCCTAAAGTGCAATGTTTATCATAGTATATTACAACATATAGTTCTGTTGTTTATTACATCATGTATAATTATTATTATTATTATTATTATTGTTATTGCTATTATTATAATTATTATTATTATTATTATTATTATTATTATTATTATTATTATTATTATTATTATTATTATTATTATTATTATTATTATTATTATTATTATTATTATTATTATTATTATTATTATTATTATTATTATTATTATTATTATTTCGTATACTATCGTCTTACACTATTTTATGTTATTATATACTATGTTGTATTGTATTACTCTGCATTGCATTATATCATATTATATTGTATTATATTATATTATATTTTATTATGTTATATTATATTATATTATATTATATTATATTGTATTCTATTATATTATGTTATGTTATATTGTATTGCATTATGTTGTATTATATTATATTATATTATAGGGTTTATTATGAGTAGTACTACGTACCACTGCGCATAATATAAATTTGATTTCCTTATAAGTTATCATTTTTAAAGTAATCTTTTAACTAAATATCAAGGTCGTCACAAGGTGAACTTGGCCCTCACTGGTTCCTGTTTCATGCTTACACGTGTGTCTGTGGTGACAATTGGTCGATGGAATGCGTTGATGGCAGAATGAGAGGATGAGAAATGACATATAAATTGAAGTAATATAATATCATAGCATATCGCAACATATCTTTTTATTCATATTATTATTTATTATATAATTCATTGTACTATATTATGTTGTTTTTTATTATTATTTTCATTATTATATTTTTTGTTATTGTTATTAGTTTGTCATCAATAATAATAACATATATTATTTTTATAGATGTGGATATTATTATTGTTATTAGAAGAGAAATATTCTACTTCCTGCAGTATTGCGAAGATAGAAGAGCATAACTGACACTCTACATTAACTGTTATTTTATATATTGATTTATAATATATTATATTGTATGACATTGTATTATATTATATTAAATTAAAATATATTATACTATATTATGTTATATTATATAATTTTGTAGTATTTAAGTATTATTATTATTATTATTAGTATTTCTATTGTTTCTATTAGTATTATTTTTATGATTATTATTATTATTATTACTATCGTTACCATTATTATAATCTTTATCATTATCAGCTACATTTTCATTTCCATACTACACATTTCACTTTACACATATATTATTAAATTGTATCATATTATATTACGTCATATTTTGTGGTATTATATTATATTACATTGTACTATATTATACTATATTATGGTACAATGTTTGGTATTGTTTTATATAGTATTGTAATGCATTTTTTTTAATACACAATTATAAGTGTATTATATTGCATTGTGATGTATTACATTTTTATATTTTATGCATAATAATATTTTATTATATTCAGTGTCGTATAGTGACCAAACTATATTATAATATATTATGGTATATTTTACTATATTATGTCACATAACATTATGATACTATTATATTCATCATAAAATATTATAGTAGACTATAATACACTGTACCGTACGATTTTTCATCGTTTTATACTATATTATGTTTTATTGTATTATACTACCGGAAATTATATTAAAGTGTATTATGTTACATTATATAATACTATGCTCAAGTACATTGTAAGGGAAGAGGGATGGGAGTGCATCAGGGTATCTTACAAGTGAATGACTGGATGAAGGAGTGAAATGTCAACCCGATTCACAGGGGAAAGCTGTGTGTTTTCCCCAGAAGGTCTGAAATGAGTAAGACGCACCCTTCTAACAAACAAACCATCAGGCAGGTTTAAGCTGGTACAGCGAATTCTTTTATTGTATGGCCGGATGTTCTTACTGGAAGGCGCCGGGTCCTCAAAGCCCATTTTGGCCTTCTTAACAGCGGTAATATGAAAGTTATCTGATAATCAAATTCGGATCTACTGTAAGTCTACCTGCATCCACTGGTAATGCCTTGAACTGATGGTGGCTTCACACATACATACATACATACATACATACAATGAATCAACTATTTTGTCTAAATACTATTCACTCATTTATTTTGTAGCAGATAATTCCATTTAGAAAAATAAGGAAGTTTTTGTTCGTTACGCGATAGTACCTCAAATTTTCTTTCAGTTTTCACAAATAAGAACAAGGAATCAAGACTTCCTGGGATTTCAGTATCGGATATTGTTGAAACGTTCACTCGGGAATACTACAATTACTGAAATTTTTACTATCAAATATCCTTCTCCCGTGACACTTGTGGAGTGCGCAGCAGTATATACGGCCTCTAGTAATAGCAAGTGTTGGACTAACATCCCTTCCCATTCCTTAGACGATCTACGTTCGGGCCTGGCCGGCGCCCGTACTGATCAATAATTGATATACATTGAAGGATGATTTAACAGTCCCAGGTTGGATCATCTAGAAATTCCCTGTACAATTTCAGCTAATCCCGATCAGTAACGGAGTAGCAACCAGGGGTGGCCGCTAGAGCTCAAGTATTTTTCGAAATAGTTAGAAACGTCTAAGCAGAGCATTCTGGTGTAATCTCAAAAAAAAAATTCTGAAAAAAATCGTCTTAGGGACTTGGAAATATTTTGAGATGTCCGAAATTGATAAACAAAGTGTATGCCAAATGTTTTAGAAATGCATGAAACGTTGAGATATGGTGTAATCTCACAGAAAATTGAGAAAACTCGACTTTGAGACAGAGAATTTGAGACCGAAGAAAAATAAATCGCAAAATTAGATAACTTTTTTTTGATGTCATGAAACGTCGAGATCGAGACTTGAAATTTTTTTTTTTTTTTTGCAAACCATGGAAAATTTTCTACGTGTTAGAGAGTTGACTAAAAAAAACTTCGGGATAATACCAGATCTCGACGTTTCATGTATTTCTAAGACAAAACAGAAAAACCGGATAAATATGAAAATTTGCGTAAGAAACGCGTTCAAAAGCCGTGTAAAAAACACACATAAAAAAGGTAATAAGACCTCAGTGTATAATTTTATCGCGACCGGTCAATAATCCACGATCTAATCGATTTAGTATCTCATGCAATGTTTTTGGTAATTATAAGATCTATGAGAAACAAAATTAGTACCAACGATTTATTAATTTTAGTTGGTATGACATGAAGCCGCCATAGCTAAGTTAAGTTTTTGCAATGACTGAGTGGAAACATATATTAGAGAAATCAAATGAATGAAAAACTTTACAGAAAAGATGATTATTGGAAAAAGATACGCTCAGAGACTGGACTCGAACCTGCGTTCTTATGCATTATGCAATGCGCTACCATTTCGTCACTCTGTACCTTGGCACTCTAATGCTTATGACAGACATGTGATTTCGGAATCACTGTACACTATGAAATCACATGTCTGTCACCCTGAATCACGGTGGTATCACGCGAGCATCATGATACAACGGTGATTTCCGTACTACGGTCATTGATCGTTGTACTGTGCAAAATCACATCACTGTTTACTGCTACCAGCGCCATTAGCGGGCAATGGTGAACTCATGAAACAATATTTACTTCTTTTAAGCATCAAATAATAAACAACCATCGCTTTATTTTGCAAAAAATCTCGGTTAAATGCTAATAAGCAGCATAAAACTTATATACTTTATCAACGTTATAGCATATTTTCAAAATGCAGTCTACAAATAAATTTGATGAAGTTTTGAAATACAAATAAGGAAAACAATATATTCATATTGGTTCATAAAACCAGTACACGGAAAGACCGAAATCAGCATTTTGGCGAAAAAATTAGTTGATTTTCTGATTTCAGTTAGTTATTTTTTGAGACAACTAAAAAAATCTTACTTTTGCTGATTTAGGTTTTCTAATTCTAGTTCCATTAATAATAATAAAATATTTGTTGAAATGGCTATTTCTTTAGTTGAATTCACCAATTAAACGTGCTGTCATTTCTTAGCTAAGGCACACTTCATATCCATTCAACTAATTTTTTAGTTGAATTAGAGAAATAAAACGTTGTTTTCAACCAACATAAATGGTTGAATTGGTTTCTGCAATTCGCAGCTATATGGCGGTCTGTCACCGAAAAAACGTTAACACCGTAATGACTACTAGCCACTAGATGGCACACTACTATCGAAAAAAATTGCAGTCGCGGTTGTCTTTTCTTTATTGGCCGGTATAAATACGATGTTGTATTGGAGAAAAAGACATAAACGAAACATCAACTTCTTTTGGAAAATTTTTCTTTTAAGTCGCTGTTTTCTTCATTCAACTCGCGAAATCGACTCTCACTGAAAACTTTAAGCACTCGGAAAACATAAACCGAATACATATATAATTAGAGTGCAACATTTGAGACTCATTTCAATGTTCCGCGTAAAAACATTATTACGCACATTCGCTTCAAATGCGCACAAATTCTGAATAAATCCACTTTCCACTAAGAGTTTACGTCATTTTTACATATCGGTTTAGAAACTTATATATGGATATATCGTAACACATTCGAAAAACATGTAAACAATTTGCAAGCAGTTTCAACAAGACTGTTCCGTTTAGCTTTTTAATGGATTGTTTTGCTTTGACACTTCTCATGAGTTTTTGACTAATAAACTTGTTAAAAAAACCAATTTCATTTTTGTTTTTTTTTGTGTTGTCCTTCAGTAATGACGGTGATAGATAAATAGAAACAAATTTTCTGATTTTGATAACGAAATTAGTTGTCAATGAGAATTTCGTGTTGGATTGAAATATTGCTGGTTTGTGTCCAGAATATTCGCCAACTAAACACATTCTCTAAAAATAAGAGTTTTTTCAGCAAAGTAAATTCCCAATTTTAACTAATTTTATAGTTATTTTGGAAATTTTGTTGTTAAAATCAACTAATTCAAAAACAGTAATACGAATTAGGCGCAGAGCTAATTTCGATCGTTCCGTGTACTATTGAGTAATTGTTTTCCATTCAATAACAAGTAAATTTATTGTTGAAATGGATTTAAAAACATAATGATTCATATTTTGAATGCACATGTGGTAAATAAATAATGAACGATAAATATCCAATAGCAAACATAAACCAATTGAGTGATCATCCTGTTTATTGATGACCTATATTGAATTCCATTTATCACATTGATCCCCTATATTCACTTCTGGAAACTCTAAATCTTCTAATTACTTTGTCTTTTATAATCACGTTGAATGCCGTTGGATAGAAAGAAAACTTGTTTCTAAATTGTTTAGAAAGAGTGTTATTTTGGGTATGAATAGAGAACAGCGAATCATGTCTTTCAGTGTGAGTAAATTGAAGCAGAACACGTACCAAGTTACATATTCAATTTAAAAATTACTTGTAGTAATTTTCAGTGTTACTTAATAAATATAGCATAACAACTTTAAACACCTCAAAATTCTAATAAAACAATTGTGAGATTATATTCCAGTCTAGTAGACTATTTTTCATAACATTTATGAAGCAAAATGAAGCATCAAACCTATGTCATATCTATTTCGGAATGATTTAAAATTCAAGAAGGTTTTAAAGTCAGCTTTATGTTGAAAATCCTTTTTATGAAAATTTCGTAACGAATAAACCGTTACGTTGATAGAATTTTTCTTAAATATGTGTGTGCCATGCGCTTTCTGATGGTTACATACTAATAATATCTTAGATGTATTTACTATTTTGAGGCTCAATGTTAAAAGTTTATGCGCTCTTATTTTTATCGTGAATATGCGGGTGAAAAAAGAATTATGACCACCTTGAAATTTATGCTGATTTTGCAAAAGTCGGCATGATTTATAAACAAAATTTGGCTATTCATCACCTTTCATATTTCCTCCGTTTTCCATTCTTATTTGATGTTAGAAATGTTACATCATGTTATGGACATCAAATTTTCCCTAATGCTAATTACATTTAAACAATGAAGGAAAAATTCTGTATCCCAAAACAAATGTGTCATAAATGTACCCTAAACCCACAAAAATTAGATATGAGTGAAACAGTCATCCGATGAACACTCACACACAAAACTAATTCAATAATTCAGAGAGGCATTGGTTATATCTGTCATAAGCCAGCTACTGGAAATACATTTCAAACCGCAAAAACTTTTGCACTTTTGCACTTATTCTACTGAAAACGACCTCCAAATTCCGTTAATTCAGCGAAAAAAAACTGCTCCAAATCGTGTGGTCGGTTTTTCCCAAGTTTCATCTTCATTTGAGCCCAAACGTTCTCAATTGGATTGGCATCGGGCGACTTGGGGCTTGGGTCATTTTGGGACCTTTCGGGTGCGAGTACAAAAAAACTGCCTCGAAGCGTACGCGGTACTCATTTTGGAAAAAATGCTGAAATCGAATTAGAAACAATAGTCAGCTAATTTATTCTCGCACTGCATGAAGGACACTACTACCCTCTGTTTTTAAAAAAATCACACCATTCCACTTTACCGATCGCGAATAATCGTGACGACGCTCTGTAACAGATTGTAACTTATAATGGAATAGATTTCTACTAGGTTCTTAAGACCTGTAATTAGAGCAAATAAAAGTAGTTTTCATTGTCCCAAAATAGACAAAACTGACAAAATAAATGCCACTCTCCGCTCAGCTTGCAAATTTTCAGAACGCCATCCTTGTACAGAAATTTCGAGAATCGATTATGACAGAAAACGATTTCATATAATTTCCATCTGTTGGTACTCGTATCTACAGTTGTTTTTATTTCCAGAGAAATTCTGGGGTGTAATTATGTGTAAGAATGTGAATTGAAATTCGACTGATTCTCCCTCCAGGTGTTATTTTCGTTTCGTCTTGTCATAGGCGAACGAGTGAAGTTGGCATTGCTACTCTCTTTTGTTTCAGTGAGAGACGAAAATGCTTGGTCTCTCTTCGTTCGTTTGAAATACGATCATTTACGAATGAAATAGTAAAAAAAAAAACAATATGAGGCTCATTTAGGGGTTTTCCCGTTAGGGCACATAACTGTTTTGAAATTTCGTTACGTTTCGTTTTTAACTCATCAGTGCAGAGCAGTTCGAATTGAACTGCCGAATGCAAAACTCGGCAGCTCAATTTGAACCGCTAAGCAGACGTAAATTTTCTGCTTTTCACAGAACACTTTTCATTTGGCACCGATGCCGAGTTTTGCATTAGGCAGTTCAATTTTAACTGCTCTGCACTGATTAGTCAAAGACGAAACGGAAAAAAATTTCAATATGAGGCTGTTGGATTGGATTCTATCATTAAAAATGCGTGTTAATGTTAACCTCTGATTTAAATTATTTGCTAATATTTATCATTCTGTTTATCGTGCAAAACAAATCCAAATAACTTCCCATCTGTCAAATTTTGAAATGTACCGCATTTGAACCTTTTTTTTCTCGTTATTAAATTTCAAACGAACATTGCACAACTTTAACCCTCAAGCAAGCTATAACCGTCTGAAATCCTAGTTTTAAATGCTACAGAACACACAGGGGAACTAAGCGACTGTTCCGGAAATCTGAAAAAAAAATACCCGATTCAATTTTCACACCGAAAAATTCGAATCATGCTGGCGTACTACTTTTTTTTCTCACCCGCACCTTTCTTCCCTCTGTCATCCCACAGGTGAAACGTGATATGGTACAAATCAAGCATGAACTGGATACCGTGCAACAGGTGAAGGAGGAAATCGAGGAACTGCGGGAGTACGTGGATCGGCTGGAGGAACACACACACCGGCGGAAGCTACGGTTATTGGAGCAAGTCAGTACCAATTGAAATATTTATTCAAATGTGGAAAACGTAAAAAAATCAACGTGGTTTTGATTTTTTTATTTCATTTTTTTCCTCTTTTATCGGACACGCTTTTATCGGTTTCATTTTCCGTGCATGCCCCAAATTGCCACAGGGGAAGCGATGCCAAAGCCATTGGCAGTCGGTGGGTGCAAATGTTTTGATTTCGGCCAAACTGTTTGTACATATTGATTTACGCTTGATGATTTTAAGCAATTCTCCAGCTCGTTTATATATTTTCTGTTTTTTTTCAGCTCGAATTCGAAGTTTTCGTGAATATTTTGTTTTAGTTGCTTGTTATACTGTCAATAAAAACTGTTTAGTTTCAACACAAAGTGGTTTTATTTTTCAAAGTATTTACATACATTCTGAAAGGATTTACTACATGAGCATGTTTTTTTGTTCCGTCCGTTTCCTTCCGCAGGGTCTCACGTTCTTCCTGACGTACGCGATTTTCGCGGCCGTCCTCGGAATGTTGCAGTTCGGTTACAATACCGGCGTCATCAACGCGCCCGAAGTCAACATTGAAAACTTCATGAAGGACGTGTACAAGGACCGTTACGGCGAGGACATCAGCGAAGAATTCATCCAGCAGCTGTACTCGGTGGCAGTGTCAATATTTGCCATCGGTGGTATGCTGGGAGGATTCAGCGGCGGATGGATGGCCAACCGATTCGGAAGGTAAGTGCAGAGCAGCTATAAGGCGATGGTTTTTCCGATTATCATCACACATGGTTAAGCTATAAACGTGTTTGGTAAGCCACCGATGCGCCTGTCTATGTTTAATGGATAGTGTTAACCGCGGATGCTAACCTAAAAAACAAAGCGGATAGCTTCTGTTTGCTTTAAAATTGAAAACCAACAAGACAACACAAAATAGTAAATCTTCCGGTCATTTAAGGTATGAGCACATCAACATCTTCCCAAGAAAAACTTACAGCTGTAGGAATTTATTTCTAAATTCGCAAAAAAAATTTTCGTAGCAAAGGAGTGATTGACGATTCACTTGCATCAAAATATTACTACTCGGACTCATTCTATCCGAATGCTCCAACTTTACGATTGGTTTCACCCATTAAGCTCTGCAGAGTGTCCTCTGCCTAACTGTAAGTCTTTTCCCACTTCTCAGCTCAATCTTCCTCATTGTTTGTCTCTTGTTTCGATTTCCCAAAATTTCGCCGCCTTACAATCACCCAATATCTTTCCATTGGACGAAGTTCCTGAATATTCGGAGGATTGCAATCCTCCGATACAATGTTGATGTTGTTTCCTGCATACCTCTTCTGAGTCGCTCTACCATAATGGCAAAAACGGCAAATCAGACCTAAAGCATCACAGAATTCGAGTGCTTTTGGTTAAATGGTAGTAGATTTGGCTCTTCAAACCACAACTACAAATAATCAACCAAACCGTGTACTTTTAGAGACATAATGTACATAAAAGTCATAACTAGAAAACTGTTTGAAGTTTGCTTTGATATCTCTTTTTTCATCTGTTATGTTTCTGAATTTTATGCGCCTGTTTCTGTACTTATACTTATAAATATGTTCCTTCATCTTTTGTACCTGTTCGTGTACTTTTTCTAGTTGTATCTGTGTTTTTTCTCACAGTGAGAAGTATTGCCATTTATGTTTCGTCAAACTGAGCTAATTTATGAAAAAGACGTATGTCTTTTTAGTCACAATAATTTCAATCAATTATAACTACAAATCTATAGCTTCTACAAATAATATGTCTAAGAAGATGTTGTAGGTAACTGAACTTCCCAGAAAAACATCCACTTTAAAAAAATGTCCGAACGCTGTTATTTTACTGCACATTTTTTTCAAATTTTATATCACAAAAAAACTCAAGTTACAAGGAAACTAATAAATGTTTTAGAAAGTTGGAGAGATGATAAATAAAAAAGTTTCCCGAAGAAAAACTTTTTAACAGTTTTCGAAAAACGATATTTCTATAGGAATAAATATATTTGAGTAATTAAATATTATTCTCCAAGCTACGTTCAATGAAAAAGCTCATAGAAAATTACTTCCTAAATGCAGTAATTTTCGAGATATATGAGAAACTAAATCGAGAAAATTGATATTTCCTGAGAATACGCCATTTTTGCCTTTCTCTATAGCAAGGTATTAGAATGGCTGGGAAAAACCGACTTTCGAACGGAGCCTCGGAGACCCATAGTGTTATATACCATTCGATTCAGTTCGACGAGACCGGAAAATGTCTGTGTGTGTATGTGTGTGCACTTTTCGAAGATATTTGAACGCGCTCAATTTTCTCAGAGATGGCTGATCCGATTTTAACAAGCTTAGGCTCGTTTGAAAGCTACTGTCGGGCCATTGATCAAGTTCAAAGATCAAACGGCTGTGACTTTTGGTTCCGGAGATATGATGGTATAAATGACGTAAACGGCAAAACACGTTGTTTTTTATCGCTCTAATGTATATAAGGGTGCCAATATTTCGGGATCACCCCTAATTTAGTTAAGCGCTATTTTTCAAAAGTTTAAGTACCTCGAAAAAAGTCCGCATGCAAAATTTGAGCTAAATCGGACATAGGTAAGAGTTAAGGTTTGATAATTTTCGATATTGACAAATTACCATGAGATTTCCGAAATTAAATTTTTTTTTAAGTCAAACGTCTTGGAATTGTACGAATCGTAGAGATTTAGTGTCATCTTAAAAGGATTTTTTTTAAATCGACTTTCTTGGACTTTAAAAACAATTTTTTTTTTTTCAAGATGACACTAAATCTCGACGTTTCATGCAATTCGAAGACTTTTGGTATCAAAAAAAAATTTTCGGTTTCGGAAATACCATGTACCACCCTTCTCCTATGGTGATTTTTCAAGATCTAGGAAAATTCCACTAAGTGGACTAAGAAGGGTTTTTTTAGATTAGCATCACTTTTCTCAAAGTTAAAAATCAATATTAAAAATGAGCCCAAATTAGTGTCAGAAATTATTTTATGAAAAGATAAAAAAATCATGAGACTATTTTGAAGAAAGTGAAAGGCATTATCACACCACTAGGTGGATTAAGAAGGGTTTTTGAAAATTAGTCTGGGTCACCAAATTTGTTATTTTTGTAATCCTCATAAAATTCTGAATAAATTATTTTTTGACATCAAGACGATGCGAGTAGCTGTTTTCCAGATATGTTGAAAACAAAATCGAAAAATAATCGCTGGTTTATAAAAATGCACATTTTTTATAACTTAGATGCGATTTTTCGTAAGCAATACCAAGGCGAACTGTGTTCAAGTTGCAAAGTACAATATTGAATATCTAATTTGCGAAAACCAATAAGGCAATTGTCGTTTTGCAAACCAACTTTATTATTTCCCGACGGCACCAATATTCATTACAGTTTTCATGTTTTGAATATCTTAATAATAATAGATTTTAACTTCAACTAACCATTGAGTTTTATTTTCTGTAGATTTATATATAAAATGATAGCAATGTTGCAAATATTCTTCGTGTAACTAATTCATTCATCGATCTTCGCCGCGAAAATGCTTCTATTACTTACGAGACGGGCGAACAACGTTGAACTATTCACTGCACGAAAGAGAGAAGGGTGAAAATGAATAAGCAATAATCGTAGAGAACCCGAATATACTAATACATTCTTCGCTGCTGGTATACATCGTGCATGATCGTTTTATACGTTCGTTTGTCATTCGTTCATTTACTTTACTCTTCGAGTTGGTTTAAATAGCGTCACTGCGATGATCGTTGGTTTCCATTCTTCGCTAAGCATTCTTCGTCTAATCAATTCATCATATTTCGTGAGGTAGCAGCTATGAGAGAGTGCTGGGATATGGTTCATACCATACACATAAGATTATGGTAGTAGTGCAGGAGGAAACGTCTTAATTTGCTTGTTTCTTGATCGCTGTATGAATATTCGTCCCATATTCGCGTTAAGTCATTCGGGTGTATGTTCAATGCGAATAACAACTGCAAGGAATAGATCTTCGTGCGAGCAACGAAGCAGCGTCGGCTTCCTTCGCACCCGAATATACGGACAAGTCCGAATACCTGAACGATTATCGAACAAAGGCGAAGGGAAACGAAAGATGATCATTGGCGTTCGTTGCATTTTTGATATTCGAGCAACATTGTATGATAGCTCGTTTCTGTGTCTGTTAAAATTACTTTGCAGCAGTGATATTTTCTATTACTGGAATGAAGCAATGATATTTTTGTGTACGTTGAATCATTTTCCTATGTTGATAAATATCTTCCCATTCTACAGCACCATCGTCAAATTTCTCTTGTGACATAAAACAAGACGAGATTGTAGTGGAATTATCTTGAATCTTTCCTACCTCCTTCAGTTAATGAAAATTTTGTGTCATTCCAAAATTGAGATTGCTTTTTTATATAGTCATGAGTTACAACTCTTTTTCTAGTTTTTCTTTTAAATATGCTACAAAATCATCAACTGGTTTTGTTAAGATTTCTAGATTGCATCTCTCAGTAGTTATCCATTATTGAAAAGAGATCTCATTTACAATCTTCTGCTCAAGTTCACCTAACAAATTTTCCTCAAGAATTGAAGAGGTGGGGTATTTCTTGTATTCGCGTAGATAACAATCCTTTGTTCTTACCGGTGAATTACACAAAAAAATGTGCAAAGGCGCTTTACAATCAATTTGAAAGGAATGTTTTTTTGAGGCTGTGAAGCATTAAGTCAATATTTTCATGAATTATACAAACATATATATAATGACAACCTGAAGTATTGAGAAGTTTACAATGGTTAGGTCTTAACGCCGCAAATGTACTGAAGGAAATTTAATGTTTACTGACCTATTCGAATTATTGAAAAAATTTATCTAAGATTTAAAAGCAAAAACCATTTCTGAACTAGATCACGCCCACTATTAGTTCTGATAGAAACGTAATCTGGTTGTCCTTGCATAGTTCTACTTATACCATCGTCGTTGAAGAACTGCAGTACTTCACGGCTACATTTTTCTTCTACCAGATCTCTTGAACAATCTGGTTCGGTAAATTTCTTCTTTAATTTACCAATGATTTCGTTGAATGCTGCAGCCTTAGCTTTCACTGTCTGAAATTCTTCCGATTCATTTTGTGGTGGATGGTCGAATAATTGTTTCCTGGTGCCTCCAACGATTTTGGAATACTTTTCTTGACGATAGTTGTCAGATCTGAGGTTTCTAACTGCTGTAAGAGATACACTAATTCCAGAAATAATTTTATTAAATATCTCAACATTTTGATACCTCAAATCATCTGCTAGATCACTGTGTTGGGAGAATGCTGAGACGAGTGAAGCTGCTGATGGTATTTCTTCTAAATTATTTCCCGATGTTGCTGGCGAAGCTGTCGTATAATCTGGCATCTCGTTGTCGCTGGAAGCTAGTTGCTGTGTACTTTCAACAGACACAGGTCGATATGAATATACTCGACATGAATCGCAAATATTCATTGCAGTATTCACAGTAATTGTGCACCGCTTGAAAGCAAAATGTTAATTCATATTATCTGTTGCTTTACGACGCTTAGACGAACAAGGTTTTCCATTATCACGAAAAGGTTCACAACAATATTTTTTTGTTTCAATTATAGAGGCTTTAACTTTAAGTTCATTCGCCTCTTCGGCCCAGCAAAGCTTTCTGATCCTATGTGCGGGGTTGGGGATCAAAGTCAGGTGGGCTGCGTGAAAGGCATCGGCTAACCCATCACATGACGTCCCCCGCCTACAACAATCATATTTTCCCTTCGTTAAAACACACTCACTGCATACTACAGTTTATTGACACTGGTTTTCACACTGACGTCTGGTATTTCAAAAATGGGCTTGTATAGTTGGGTGTAAATAACTGAGAATTTTGAAAAATAAATTTTATTTTCGATTTCACGATTTTTAGAAAGTTCATTTGATTACCTACAACTTCTTCTTAGACATATTTTTGTAGAAGCTATAGATTTCTAGTTATAATTGATTGAAAATAATGCTGTTAAAAACACATTATATTTGCATTTTTTTGTCGTGAATACGACTTACTTTACTATGGGGCGCCTTTTCAAAATTTACCCTCTGAGAGAGTGATAAGTTTTTGATCGTGAATATCTCCTGTTGTATCTAATGAATCGACATAATTCTTGCTACATGCCATCAGAAATATGAACACAATTTTATGATAAAATTTTCAGTTCTGTGACATAATCTCAAATAGATCAAAATTAAACTTTTCTTAAATGTTTGGTATAAACGAGTATCAAAGAGGATAATTCATAAGGCGCGTTTGTCTTTCTCCTATTTTGAAAGCTCATAGCTCAATGATCTATAGAAGGATTAATATAATCTAACTACCAATAGAATCGAAAATTTTCAACTTGAACGTGTATTGCAACAACATTGAAGTTTTTCAATAATACACTATTGAAAAACCTGTTTGATTTAACCCATGACAGCACCAGCCAATCAGAACGCGAGATGTCTGCTTCTGTACAAGAGCATCCATATAAAAGTTAAGTGGTTCATTTTTCCTACCATTTGCTGAGCAACTGTTCCCGAAACAAGACACACACGAGAGCAACATCGAGGACCTGTCGTCTCACTGTTTCCCGTTCTGCGATCAAGAAAAGGAATTTTGGCAACGGGGCTGTCCGTACACCGCTGCCAGTAGCAGGTATAAAATGAAATGTGATGTGAGAAATAGCGTCACTTAAGTTAAAGCAGCTACTCTGAACGTACGAGACACCGTCAGCACGATGGCACCGAAAAACGGTAGAAAGGCAGCCAAAAAGTCCAGCAAGGCTCATTCAAAGCACTTTTATTGCTAAAGATAATCATAAAGAACTAGTTGAATTTTGTCGCTTTCCTATCAGTTTCCGAGCAACTGTTGCCAAGAAGTTTAAATAATTTGCACCGTCACTAACACATTCGATTACGAACGAAAATGCGAAAGCAAAAGTGATGATGTTGAACACATCTCTATACTAGTATACAAATATGCCGTGCGAAACAGAGTTGCCACGTATACAGATCAATAAGTATTTTTATCGTGAATTCTTTAGTATGCGGCCGAAAACAAAAATGAACAAATTGTTAGAACAAAGGTTTCCACTTGATTTGTGCATTCTACTTTCCAGGCGTATCAGCAGTGTTGCATCCAGTATCCGTAAACAGAGAATATTCACTGACGGACACAAGCGTTCCAACAGGCATCGTTTCTCTTGCAAGCTCTCTCACTGAGAAGCTGCATGTACTGTCATTACTAATGTATGAGTTTCACTGAGAGAGATATTCCGTCAGTTCAGTCTGATGCTCACTTGGAGACGAATCAACATGACTGAAATCTTAGAATGACGATCAATTTTTAAAATTTCCATCGTGATCATCAATTGCAAGGCAAACGTTTTCTCGGTATGACTTAGTTCTTAGAAGGAAAATAAAAGTGCATTCGCAATGATGTGATGTCAGAAAATGATAATGAAGATCAAAGTATTATCATTTTCAATTTACTATAAAACTATAAACAGACCGTTTTAAAAACAAACAGAGAATGACCGATCTGTTCTCTCATTCGAAATATTTTACTCTCTGCGTGTAGCCACTCTCGCGTCACTGTTGTTCGTGTTCGCAGTACGCTACCCATGGCATGAATTCGATCAACGTTGAATGACGATCACTTTGGTTCGTGACGGAACTACTTCGTATGTTTTGACGTGTGGATGATGATCACGACTCAGTGCAACTCTGCGTATCAGAACTGGCTAAACTTAAAGCAATCTTAAATATTTCTTTATCACAATGATCTGGTCGTCCCTAAAAGGACGGGGTTTTTGTTCAACTCTTCGCCGTTACGGATTGCCAGCTGCAAATGGCGAGGAAAGATTTTCGTTTTCTTGTTGTCACGGGCAGCGTTACCGGCCAATTCCAACACTTCGGCAGCCAAGTACTCCATCACTGCTGCCAGATAGACTGGCGCACCGGCACCGACACGCTCGGCGTAGTTTCCCTTCGCGGAGCAGACGATGGATTCTGCCAACTGGAAACTGCAGACCAGCACGGTTCAAGCGGGACTTTGCCTTGCCCTTAACTGTTCCTCCTGTGTGCGTGTTTCTGCGTAAAAATTTCACAAGATGCTTTTAACAGCTAGACAGTCAATTCAGTTTTACTGGCTGCCGCTCTACTAACTCTCTCTTTTATATCGTTTCACTGTTTCCCGTTCTGCGAACAGGAAAGGAATTTTAGCAAAGGGGCTGTCTGTACACCGCTGCCAGTAGCAGGTATAAAATGAAATGTGATGTGAGAAATAGCGTTATTTAAGTTAAAGCAGCTACTCTGAACGTACGATACACCGTCAGCACGATGGCACCGAAAACCGGTAGAAAGGCAGATTTTCATCAAGATGGAGATTAAAATAATTTGTACCGTCACTAACACATTCAATTACGAACGGCAATGCGAAAGCGAAAGTGATGATGTTGAACACATCTTTATACCAGTATGGGGTCGTGTGAAAATATGCCATGCGAAACAGGGTTGCCATATATACAGGTTAATCTGTATTTTATTTATACATAGATATATGAACAGATTAATCTGTATTATAATTATCATTATTATTATTATTTTTATTATTATTATCATTATTATTATTATTATTATCATTATTATTATTATTATTATCATTATTATTATTATTATTATCATTATTATTGTTATTATCATTATTATTGTTATTATCATTATTATTATTATTATCATTATTATTATTACTATCATTATTATTATTAAAATAACTCTTGCATACCAAAGTTCGTCGATACATTTCAGACCAGGCCATTGCAATTGTCTCGTACTGAAATTTCGAGAAGAATCAGATATCTTCGAACTTCATAGCTTCAATAAAAATACACTACAAAATGTAGAATAGTAGCTGTTTAAAGTAACTAATCTGTACTTTAATGTAGGTGCATCGCTTCAAACTCTATTAGTGAAAAAGAGGAAAGCTTGCACAATGCATACTCAACTCACTGATACTCGGAAAAGTGATGGGAGCGTGTCAGTTTTGTCGTATTCACGACATCCAGTTATGTCTCTGACATTACCCACCCGCCTTTTTTTTTACTTTTTACTTTTTTATTTATAACTTCTGGCCAGTCAGTAATTTTTACTTTTTTCGGTTTCTATTACGATATCAAACTAACTAGAGATTATAAGAAGGAAGAGCAAGGATGTGAAGAATAAAGTGCGGAAAAGTGAGACGTGACAAGGATCATTTAAGTAAGCAGAAGGCTTCTCGTATCTAAACTTTTACCTTCTACCAGAGGAGTCGAACTTAGGCATCTTAGCAATACGAGTCATCCGAGTCTCTGATATGTCACAAAGTAAAGGCAAAGGTCGTTTGCCATTTACTATCCGAACCGGCAAAAGTAAAGTTACGAGAAGTTGTCACATTCTGCCCACGACGGCTTCTCACACAATGCGTTTCATTGTGTTGATATTTTCTCATCTCTATATAGTTAGTTATAACACCGGAATGGAAGATGCGTCCCAGGGTGCAAGCGGCGCACGGACAGCGCTCCATTCATCGCTGTGTGTGATGGAATCCCATCAAATTTTTTACTTTTTACTTTTTTATTTATAACTTCTGGTCAGTCAGTTATTTTTACTTTTTTCGGTTTCTTTAACGATATCAAACTAACTAGAGATTATAAGAAGATAAAGAATATGAAATTATAGAGCCATAGTACTCAAGGAAGAGCAAGTTTAGATACGAGAAGCCTTCTGCTTGCTTAAATGACCCTTGTCACGTCTCACTTTTCCGCACTTTATTCTTCACATCCTTGCTCTTCCTTGAGTACTATGGCTCTATAATTTCATATTCTTTCTCTTCTTATAATCTCTAGTTAGTTTGATATCGTTAAAGGAACCGAAAAAATTATATTTGCAGTTACAGCTTGACTGAGCTGGAAGCAAAACGAGTGCATTATTCCGCTTGGTTCCGGTCCAAAGCTCAGTTCCAGTACCAAGAATTCCGTTCAGTATTGAATCAATTGCGGGACGTTCGCAGAGCTAGTTCCCCTTCAAAGAAGACCAATTGCGTCATTCTGCTGCTGGTCGTTTACATTGTAGCAAAATACAACGAAAAGTGGACAACGATGGGGAACATTATTTAAAATGTTATCTAAAGCACTATAACTATTGTTTCTTTGCAAATTGGAGATAAAAACCGTCAATTTAGTGTAAATCTAGAACAAATTGATAAGCTTTGTGCAGTTCAAAATTCACTTTTAGTCGTACAAGACTAAAATGTGAGGATCGGAGTTTTTTACGCTCCTCCGTAATATAAAATGGTGCACACTAACTTTTTTTTTCCTCACTAATAACTCTAACACCGCGCAAAAAGTTTATCAAAAAATCTAACCAGACTGAATGCAGAAAATTCGAAGGCAAAACTTGCCCAATCAACTCCGGTCGCCCCTATAGATGAAGCCTGCTGATTGCAAGGCATCTCGATTATGATAGTTTTA
Organism: Malaya genurostris; assembly: GCF_030247185.1. Taxonomy (NCBI): domain Eukaryota; kingdom Metazoa; phylum Arthropoda; class Insecta; order Diptera; family Culicidae; genus Malaya; species Malaya genurostris. Next base: position 230,597,844 of record NC_080572.1, on the reverse strand, counting down.
ACAGATTGAATTCCAGGTCCAGGTCCAAGTTTTGCTTATAACATCGATTTTATTCAGTTTAATTGGGGCTCATGAGCTCATGTTCCCGAAATCATGAGCCGTTTTGCTCATTAGTGTAATTTGAATTATACCAAAATAGTTCATAAATCATTCGAAGCCAGGATGAGATTAAATTTGGTAAATGGGCTCAAATGCAAAAGTTGGTGATGTTAAACTATGTTAGTTAATGCACAATTTCCCTTCATTACAATGTAACAACAGACCTCAATAGATTCCTTTTTTTTGGTGCAATATCCCTCCCACACATTATCGAACACCAAACTCGTATGGTGGAACAGGTTCAACGCCTCTGGGGTGTAAATTGTAACCTTGCAGCTCGTAACTCGTCATTATCACCTAATATACAACGGGAAACTCTAGCTCGAGGTCCAGGCGCGTTGAGGCGCAGCCAGTGCCACTCTCTGTCCATCCGTTGCCGTTCGTCGGTCTGACTCGGGACTCGGGACCAGGAACCGATCATTGGTCGCATATGCGTAAATCAAATATTAGCTAATAATGATCCGGAAAATTTGCATAATTTGCAGACACGGCTGCTTCGGCTGTGGACACACAAACGTCATCACAATGGAATAATGAATTCCTGACTCATCAACTATGCCATATCGGGACATTTCGTGCAAGCAATTCGATCGAAATGGGAATTACTAATGAAACATGTGACCCGGAGAAGGAGTTGTTGCAAGCTCCAAACCGGTTCGGAAATTGTTTGGACAACGTAAATTACCCCGTGTTCCGCCAGGACGTGGTGTGTAACTCTAATTGGTGGAATTCGGGACATGTGTCAGGACTGTCACAATTTTCCGTTGTTTGCGTTATGATTAGATGATAGCATTCTGCAGTAATATTTGAATAATTTGTTATCTGCGTACGAACGAAATTAGAATTAATATGCATGATCCGGACTGACAATGTATAAGCAATTGTGCATTGTGGAAAACCTGCTGCAAAGCACCGAACAGTTTGTGGAACTGAGAGGGCCATGGGCAGGCTCATTTTTAACTAGTTTTCGAATTAGATGTTCAGTTATTTTCATTTGTTTTCATCTTTCGGATATTTTGAACAATATATTTTCCACTTACGAGGTCTGTTCAAAAAATACCCGGAATTCTCATTTTTCTAAAAAAAATATTTATTTATTCGTCTACATCTATATGGTCCCCTTCAAAGTAATCCCCCCTAGATATAATACACTTATGCCAGCGTTTTTTCCAGTCTTCGAAACACCACTGATAGTCACTTTTTGTAATGCTCTGTAGCACTCTCAGCGATTCTGCCTTTATCTCTTCAATCGATGAAAAACGCTGTCCTTTCATGGGTCTTTTCAACTTTGGGAACAGGAAAAAATCACACGGAGCGATATCTGGTGAATAAGGAGGTTGGGGCATGAGTAAAGTCTTGTTTTTAGCCAAAAAAAAATGATCAAAATTCAGCAGTTTTGGAACGAATTTTGCTGCCACTCGTTTCATGCCCAAAACATTTGAAAAAATATGATGGCATGAGCCAACTGATATGCCAACTTCATCAGCAACTTCTCTAATAGTGATTCGGCGATCATCCATAATCATTTTTTCCACTTTTCCCACATTTTCATCGATTATTGACGTGCTGGGTCGACCGGAGCGTTCGTCGTCTTCAACGTCATCGCGGCCATCTTGGAAACTCGTAAACACTTGTTTTTTCATAGCAGACTCACCGTAGGCTCTCTGTAACATTTCGCACACTTGGTTACACTTTATTTCATTTTTCACGCAAAATTTAATGCAAATTCTTTGACTCTTCAATTCTTCCATTGCTTAAACTAACAAAAATCGCCGAGCTCAAAAAAACACGTCTACACCAGCCGCTACAAGACAGAATGTAAACAATGAATACAGCTGAAAATTTCACCATACATTAGGGACATATATATGTACCAACACAATAAAAAAATTTTTTTGACCACCGGACTCTCCAGACGCGCGCAATTAAAAAATTCCGGGAACTTTTAGAACAGACCTCGTACATTAAGAATTGATAGCGCAGATAGATAAAAGGTGTTTATGGTTCAAGTTATTTCTTCTTCGAAAAGTAGAACAATTATCATCTTCTACTGTCCTTTCAGATTAGAAATTCTCTTTATGTTAGAAAATTGTTAAAAATATTAGAGAAGGGTTTCGTGCGTAAGAATGAAATGTTCAACGCATTTCCATGAGTCGTCAACTTTTTTACTGTTTCATGACAGGTAAGTTCGATTTTATTCATCATTGTATTCTGCTTGAAGTCGGAAAACACAAAATAATCGCTGGGAGCTAAATCTAGCGAAAATGGTGGGTGTCGTAGAAATTCCAATTTTAATTAAGGAAATTTAGTCATCGTAACGATAAGTTGTTTTTGATCAACTGTGAGAAAACGGTGCCGATCCCCTATTTCAGAACCAGTTTTTTTTTTCAAATTCAGATGTTCATGCAAAATTATAAATACACTTTCTTTTCAAATTTTTACGATGTCAGGTATCTTCTGCAGCCTCACATTTCGGTTTCCCATAACGATGGATTGATCCTTTAAGACGCTCCAGAACAACAATGGTTGATTTGCTTAGAACAGAGTCCGGATGGCGTTTTTTAAGTCATTTTGTTTGTTTGCACAGTATTTTTTGTTGTCATCAAAAGCACTGTTCGATCCACACACGAAATTCTTTTTACTGCATTGTTTCTAATTTTCCAAACGTAGTGTCACTCAACGCACAAAAACTAACACACTGATGAACCGAATGTCATGAAATTTTGACAGATGACAATCTGAAGGATGACTCTATTGACCGATAGAGGGTTATTTTTTAATTACTAACGCTATCTGTCTGTCAGACCGGGGACTTAGTAACCAACGTGTTACAGGCTGCATCATAATTCATAATAAAGTCTGTCTACGTTAAATGTCGGAACCCAAAATAAAATATGTTAGTTCCTTCCAGAAAATTTCTCGAACTTTTTTTTTCATATAGTCGCCATTAGGTGCAGTGCAGAACAGTTCGAATTTAGATGATTTCTAAAAACTAAAACAGTGCAATTTGAACCGTGCGTTTGATTTCCAACCCCGCACATAGGGCCAGAAAGTTTTTCTGGTACAAAGAAGCGAATGACCTTAAGGTTAAAACCTATATAATCGAAACAAAAAAAAATAACGTTTTTAACCAAACCCCTAGATAATCCTAATTTTCTGAGGTCGCTAATCCGATTTTCTGAGATGAAAGAGACAGTAATCCAATAGCCTACCATTACATTTTATCCAGATCCGACATCCGATTACGAAGTAACGGGGTAAAATGAGCCAAAAAAGTGATCTCGATTTTCTTAGAGACCGTTCGACTATTTTCACAATTTTCACAATTTTCACAATTTTCACAATTTTCACAATTTTCGCAATTTTCACAATTTTTACAATTTTCACAATTTTTACAATTTTCACAATTTTCACAATTTTCACTATTTTCACTATTTTCACTATTTTCACTATTTTCACTATTTTCACTATTTTCACTATTTTCACTATTTTCACTATTTTCACTATTTTCACTATTTTCACTATTTTCACTATTTTCACTATTTTCACTATTTTCACTATTTTCACTATTTTCACTATATTCACAATTTTCACAATTTTCACTATTTTCACTATTTTTACTATTTTCACTATTTTCACTATTTTCACTATTTTCACTATTTTCACTATTTTCACTATTTTCACTATTTTCACTATTTTCATTATTTTCACTATTTTCACTATTTTCACTATTTTCACTATTTTCACTATTTTCACTATTTTCACTATTTTCACTATTTTCACTATTTTCACTATTTTCACTATTTTCACTATTTTCACTATTTTCACTATTTTCACTATTTTCACTATTTTCACTATTTTCACTATTTTCACTATTTTCACTATTTTCACTATTTTCACTATTTTCACTATTTTCACTATTTTCACTATTTTCACTATTTTCACTATTTTCACTATTTTCACTATTTTCACTATTTTCACTATTTTCACTATTTTCACTATTTTCACTATTTTCACTATTTTCACTATTTTCACTATTTTCACTATTTTCACTATTTTCACTATTTTCACTATTTTCACTATTTTCACTATTTTCACTATTTTCACTATTTTCACTATTTTCACTATTTTCACTATTTTCACTATTTTCACTATTTTCACTATTTTCACTATTTTCACTATTTTCACTATTTTCACTATTTTCACTATTTTCACTATTTTCACTATTTTCACTATTTTCACTATTTTCACTATTTTCACTATTTTCACTATTTTCACTATTTTCACTATTTTCACTATTTTCACTATTTTCACTATTTTCACTATTTTCACTATTTTCACTATTTTCACTATTTTCACTATTTTCACTATTTTCACTATTTTCACTATTTTCACTATTTTCACTATTTTCACTATTTTCACTATTTTCACTATTTTCACTATTTTCACTATTTTCACTATTTTCACTATTTCCACTATTTTCATTATTTTCACTATTTTCACTATTTTCACATTTTTTTATTGCTATTTTTGCTATTGTTGCTATTTTTGCTATTTTTGCTATTTTCACTATTTTCACTATTTTCACTATATTCACTATATTCACAATTTTCACAATTTTCACAATTTTCACAATTTTCACAATTTTCACAATTTTCACTATTTTTACTATTTTCACTATTTTCACTATTTTCACTATTTTCACTATTTTCACTATTTTCACTATTTTCACTATTTTCACTATTTTCACTATTTTCACTATTTTCACTATTTTCACTATTTTCACTATTTTCACTATTTTCACTATTTTCACTATTTTCACTATTTTCACTATTTTCACTGTTTTCACTATTTTCACTATTTTCACTATTTTCACTATTTTCACTATTTTCACTATTTTCACTATTTTCACTATTTTCCCTATTTTCACTATTTTCACTATTTTCACTATTTTCACTATTTTCACTATTTTCACTATTTTCACTATTTTCACTATTTTCACTATATTCACAATTTTCACAATTTTCACAATTTTCACAATTTTCACTATTTTCACTATTTTTACTATTTTCATTATTTTCATTATTTTCACTATTTTCACTATTTTCACTATTTTCACTATTTTCACTATTTTCACTATTTTCACTATTTTCACTATTTTCACTATTTTCACTATTTTCACTATTTTCACTATTTTCACTATTTTCACTATTTTCACTATTTTCACTATTTTCACTATTTTCACTATTTTCACTATTTTCACTATTTTCACTATTTTCACTATTTTCACTATTTTCACTATTTTCACTATTTTCACTATTTTCACTATTTTCACTATTTTCACTATTTTCACTATTTTCACTATTTTCACTATTTTCACTATTTTCACTATTTTCACTATTTTCACTATTTTCACTATTTTCACTATTTTCACTATTTTCACTATTTTCACTATTTTCACTATTTTCACTATTTTCACTATTTTCACTATTTTCACTATTTTCACTATTTTCACTATTTTCACTATTTTCACTATTTTCACTATTTTCACTATTTTCACTATTTTCACTATTTTCACTATTTCCACTATTTTCATTATTTTCACTATTTTCACTATTTTCACATTTTTTTATTGCTATTTTTGCTATTGTTGCTATTTTTGCTATTTTCACTATTTTCACTATTTTCACTATATTCACTATATTCACAATTTTCACAATTTTCACAATTTTCACAATTTTCACAATTTTTACTATTTTCACTATTTTCACTATTTTCACTATTTTCACTATTTTCACTATTTTCACTATTTTCACTATTTTCACTATTTTCACTATTTTCACTATTTTCACTATTTTCACTATTTTCACTATTTTCACTATTTTCACTATTTTCACTATTTTCACTATTTTCACTATTTTCACTATTTTCACTATTTTCACTATTTTCACTATTTTCACTATTTTCACTATTTTCACTATTTTCACTATTTTCACTATTTTCACTATTTTCACTATTTTCACTATTTTCACTATTTTCACTATTTTCACTATTTTCACTATTTTCACTATTTTCACTATTTTCACTATTTTCACTATTTTCACTATTTTCACTATTTTCACTATTTTCATTATTTTCACTATTTTCACTATTTTCACTATTTTCACTATTTTCACTATTTTCACTATTTTCACTATTTTCACTATTTTCACTATTTTCACTATTTTCACTATTTTCACTATTTTCACTATTTTCACTATTTTCACTATTTTCACTATTTTCACTATTTTCACTATTTTCACTATTTTCACTATTTTCACTATTTTCACTATTTTCACTATTTTCACTATTTTCACTTTCTTGCTTTTGCTATTTTTTGCTAGTTTTGCTATTTTTGCTATTTTTGCTATTTTTGCTATTTTTGCTATTTTTGCTATTTTTGCTATTTTTGCTATTTTTGCTATTTTTGCTATTTTTGCTATTTTTGCTATTTTTGTTATTTTTGCTATTTTTGCTATTTTTGCTATTTTTGCTATTTTTGCTATTTTTGCTATTTTTGCTATTTTTGCTATTTTTGCTATTTTTGCTATTTTTGCTATTTTTGCTATTTTTGCTATTTTTGCTATTTTTGCTATTTTTGCTATTTTTGCTATTTTTGCTATTTTTGCTATTTTTGCTATTTTTGCTATTTTTGCTATTTTTGCTATTTTTGCTATTTTTGCTATTTTTGCTATTTTTGCTATTTTTGCTATTTTTGCTATTTTTGCTATTTTTGCTATTTTTGCTATTTTTGCTATTTTTGCTATTTTTGCTATTTTTGCTATTTTTGCTATTTTTGCTATTTTTGCTATTTTTGCTATTTTTGCTATTTTTGCTATTTTTGCTATTTTTGCTATTTTTGCTATTTTTGCTATTTTTGCTATTTTTGCTATTTTTGCTATTTTTGCTATTTTTGCTATTTTTGCTATTTTTGCTATTTTTGCTATTTTTGCTATTTTTGCTATTTTTGCTATTTTTGCTATTTTTGCTATTTTTGCTATTTTTGCTATTTTTGCTATTTTTGCTATTTTTGCTATTTTTGCTATTTTTGCTATTTTTGCTATTTTTGCTATTTTCACTATTTTCACTATTTTCACTATTTTCACTATTTTCACTATTTTCACTATTTTCACTATTTTCACTATTTTCACTATTTTCACTATTTTCACTATTTTCACTATTTTCACTATTTTCACTATTTTCACTATTTTCACTATTTTCACTATTTTCACTATTTTCACTATTTTCACTATTTTCACTATTTTCACTATTTCCACTATTTTCATTATTTTCACTATTTTCACTATTTTCACATTTTTTTATTGCTATTTTTGCTATTGTTGCTATTTTTGCTATTTTCACTATTTTCACTATTTTCACTATATTCACTATATTCACAATTTTCACAATTTTCACAATTTTCACAATTTTCACAATTTTTACTATTTTCACTATTTTCACTATTTTCACTATTTTCACTATTTTCACTATTTTCACTATTTTCACTATTTTCACTATTTTCACTATTTTCACTATTTTCACTATTTTCACTATTTTCACTATTTTCACTATTTTCACTATTTTCACTATTTTCACTATTTTCACTATTTTCACTATTTTCACTATTTTCACTATTTTCACTATTTTCACTATTTTCACTATTTTCACTATTTTCACTATTTTCACTATTTTCACTATTTTCACTATTTTCACTATTTTCACTATTTTCACTATTTTCACTATTTTCACTATTTTCACTATTTTCACTATTTTCACTATTTTCACTATTTTCACTATTTTCACTATTTTCACTATTTTCACTATTTTCACTATTTTCACTATTTTCACTATTTTCACTATTTTCACTATTTTCACTATTTTCACTATTTTCACTATTTTCACTATTTTCACTATTTTCACTATTTTCACTATTTTCACTATTTTCACTATTTTCACTATTTTCACTATTTTCACTTTCTTGCTTTTGCTATTTTTTGCTAGTTTTGCTATTTTTGCTATTTTTGCTATTTTTGCTATTTTTGCTATTTTTGCTATTTTTGCTATTTTTGTTATTTTTGCTATTTTTGCTATTTTTGCTATTTTTGCTATTTTTGCTATTTTTGCTATTTTTGCTATTTTTGCTATTTTTGCTATTTTTGCTATTTTTGCTATTTTTGTTATTTTTGCTATTTTTGCTATTTTTGCTATTTTTGCTATTTTTGCTATTTTTGCTATTTTTGCTATTTTTGCTATTTTTGCTATTTTTGCTATTTTTGCTATTTTTGCTATTTTTGCTATTTTTGCTATTTTTGCTATTTTTGCTATTTTTGCTATTTTTGCTATTTTTGCTATTTTTGCTATTTTTGCTATTTTTGCTATTTTTGCTATTTTTGCTATTTTTGCTATTTTTGCTATTTTTGCTATTTTTGCTATTTTTGCTATTTTTGCTATTTTTGCTATTTTTGCTATTTTTGCTATTTTTGCTATTTTTGCTATTTTTGCTATTTTTGCTATTTTTGCTATTTTTGCTATTTTTGCTATTTTTGCTATTTTTGCTATTTTTGCTATTTTTGCTATTTTTGCTATTTTTGCTATTTTTGCTATTTTTGCTATTTTTGCTATTTTTGCTATTTTTGCTATTTTTGCTATTTTTGCTATTTTTGCTATTTTTGCTATTTTTGCTATTTTTGCTATTTTTGCTATTTTTGCTATTTTTGCTATTTTTGCTATTTTTGCTATTTTTGCTATTTTTGCTATTTTTGCTATTTTTGCTATTTTTGCTATTTTTGCTATTTTTGCTATTTTTGCTATTTTCACTATTTTCACTATATTCACTATATTCACAATTTTCACAATTTTCACAATTTTCACAATTTTCACAATTTTTACTATTTTCACTATTTTCACTATTTTCACTATTTTCACTATTTTCACTATTTTCACTATTTTCACTATTTTCACTATTTTCACTATTTTCACTATTTTCACTATTTTCACTATTTTCACTATTTTCACTATTTTCACTATTTTCACTATTTTCACTATTTTCACTATTTTCACTATTTTCACTATTTTCACTATTTTCACTATTTTCACTATTTTCACTATTTTCACTATTTTCACTATTTTCACTATTTTCACTATTTTCACTATTTTCACTATTTTCACTATTTTCACTATTTTCACTATTTTCACTATTTTCACTATTTTCACTATTTTCACTATTTTCACTATTTTCACTATTTTCACTATTTTCACTATTTTCACTATTTTCACTATTTTCACTATTTTCATTATTTTCACTATTTTCACTATTTTCACTATTTTCACTATTTTCACTATTTTCACTATTTTCACTATTTTCACTATTTTCACTATTTTCACTATTTTCACTATTTTCACTATTTTCACTATTTTCACTATTTTCACTATTTTCACTATTTTCACTATTTTCACTATTTTCACTATTTTCACTATTTTCACTATTTTCACTATTTTCACTATTTTCACTATTTTCACTATTTTCACTATTTTCACTATTTTCACTATTTTCACTTTCTTGCTTTTGCTATTTTTTGCTAGTTTTGCTATTTTTGCTATTTTTGCTATTTTTGCTATTGTTGCTATTTTTGCTATTATTGCTATTTTTGTTATTTTTGCTATTTTTGCTATTTTTGCTATTTTTGCTATTTTTGCTATTTTTGCTATTTTTGCTATTTTTGCTATTTTTGCTATTTTTGCTATTTTTGCTATTTTTGCTATTTTTGCTATTTTTGCTATTTTTGCTATTTTTGCTATTTTTGCTATTTTTGCTATTTTTGCTATTTTTGCTATTTTTGCTATTTTTGCTATTTTTGCTATTTTTGCTATTTTTGCTATTTTTGCTATTTTTGCTATTTTTGCTATTTTTGCTATTTTTGCTATTTTTGCTATTTTTGCTATTTTTGCTATTTTTGCTATTTTTGCTATTTTTGCTATTTTTGCTATTTTTGCTATTTTTGCTATTTTTGCTATTTTTGCTATTTTTGCTATTTTTGCTATTTTTGCTATTTTTGCTATTTTTGCTATTTTTGCTATTTTTGCTATTTTTGCTATTTTTGCTATTTTTGCTATTTTTGCTATTTTTGCTATTTTTGCTATTTTTGCTATTTTTGCTATTTTTGCTATTTTTGCTATTTTTGCTATTTTTGCTATTTTTGCTATTTTTGCTATTTTTGCTATTTTTGCTATTTTTGCTATTTTTGCTATTTTTGCTATTTTTGCTATTTTTGCTATTTTTGCTATTTTTGCTATTTTTGCTATTTTTGCTATTTTTGCTATTTTTGCTATTTTTGCTATTTTTGCTATTTTTGCTATTTTTGCTATTTTTGCTATTTTCACTATTTTCACTATTTTCACTATTTTCACTATTTTCACTATTTTCACTATTTTCACTATTTTCACTATTTTCACTATTTTCACTATTTTCACTATTTTCACTATTTTCACTATTTTCACTATTTTCACTATTTTCACTATTTTCACTATTTTCACTATTTTCACTATTTTCACTATTTTCACTATTTTCACTATTTTCACTATTTTCACTATTTTCACTATTTTCACTATTTTCACTATTTTCACTATTTTCACTATTTTCACTATTTTCACTATTTTCACTATTTTCACTATTTTCACTATTTTCACTATTTTCACTATTTTCACTATTTTCACTATTTTCACTATTTTCACTATTTTCACTATTTTCACTATTTTCACTATTTTCACTATTTTCACTATTTTCACTATTTTCACTATTTTCACTATTTTCACTATTTTCACTATTTTCACTATTTTCACTATTTTCACTATTTTCACTATTTTCACTATTTCCACTATTTTCATTATTTTCACTATTTTCACTATTTTCACATTTTTTTATTGCTATTTTTGCTATTGTTGCTATTTTTGCTATTTTTGCTATTTTCACTATTTTCACTATTTTCACTATATTCACTATATTCACAATTTTCACAATTTTCACAATTTTCACAATTTTCACAATTTTCACAATTTTCACTATTTTTACTATTTTCACTATTTTCACTATTTTCACTATTTTCACTATTTTCACTATTTTCACTATTTTCACTATTTTCACTATTTTCACTATTTTCACTATTTTCACTATTTTCACTATTTTCACTATTTTCACTATTTTCACTATTTTCACTATTTTCACTATTTTCACTATTTTCACTATTTTCACTATTTTCACTATTTTCACTGTTTTCACTATTTTCACTATTTTCACTATTTTCACTATTTTCACTATTTTCACTATTTTCACTATTTTCCCTATTTTCACTATTTTCACTATTTTCACTATTTTCACTATTTTCACTATTTTCACTATTTTCACTATTTTCACTATATTCACAATTTTCACAATTTTCACAATTTTCACAATTTTCACTATTTTCACTATTTTTACTATTTTCACTATTTTCATTATTTTCACTATTTTCACTATTTTCACTATTTTCACTATTTTCACTATTTTCACTATTTTCACTATTTTCACTATTTTCACTATTTTCACTATTTTCACTATTTTCACTATTTTCACTATTTTCACTATTTTCACTATTTTCACTATTTTCACTATTTTCACTATTTTCACTATTTTCACTATTTTCACTATTTTCACTATTTTCACTATTTTCACTATTTTCACTATTTTCACTATTTTCACTATTTTCACTATTTTCACTATTTTCACTATTTTCACTATTTTCACTATTTTCACTATTTTCACTATTTTCACTATTTTCACTATTTTCACTATTTTCACTATTTTCACTATTTTCACTATTTTCACTATTTTCACTATTTTCACTATTTTCACTATTTTCACTATTTTCACTATTTTCACTATTTTCACTATTTTCACTATTTTCACTATTTTCACTATTTTCACTATTTCCACTATTTTCATTATTTTCACTATTTTCACTATTTTCACATTTTTTTATTGCTATTTTTGCTATTGTTGCTATTTTTGCTATTTTCACTATTTTCACTATTTTCACTATATTCACAATTTTCACAATTTTCACAATTTTCACAATTTTCACAATTTTTACTATTTTCACTATTTTCACTATTTTCACTATTTTCACTATTTTCACTATTTTCACTATTTTCACTATTTTCACTATTTTCACTATTTTCACTATTTTCACTATTTTCACTATTTTCACTATTTTCACTATTTTCACTATTTTCACTATTTTCACTATTTTCACTATTTTCACTATTTTCACTATTTTCACTATTTTCACTATTTTCACTATTTTCACTATTTTCACTATTTTCACTATTTTCACTATTTTCACTATTTTCACTATTTTCACTATTTTCACTATTTTCACTATTTTCACTATTTTCACTATTTTCACTATTTTCACTATTTTCACTATTTTCACTATTTTCACTATTTTCACTATTTTCACTATTTTCACTATTTTCATTATTTTCACTATTTTCACTATTTTCACTATTTTCACTATTTTCACTATTTTCACTATTTTCACTATTTTCACTATTTTCACTATTTTCACTATTTTCACTATTTTCACTATTTTCACTATTTTCACTATTTTCACTATTTTCACTATTTTCACTATTTTCACTATTTTCACTATTTTCACTATTTTCACTATTTTCACTATTTTCACTATTTTCACTATTTTCACTATTTTCACTATTTTCACTATTTTCACTTTCTTGCTTTTGCTATTTTTTGCTAGTTTTGCTATTTTTGCTATTTTTGCTATTTTTGCTATTTTTGCTATTTTTGCTATTTTTGCTATTTTTGCTATTTTTGCTATTTTTGCTATTTTTGCTATTTTTGCTATTTTTGCTATTTTTGCTATTTTTGTTATTTTTGCTATTTTTGCTATTTTTGCTATTTTTGCTATTTTTGCTATTTTTGCTATTTTTGCTATTTTTGCTATTTTTGCTATTTTTGCTATTTTTGCTAATTTTGCTATTTTTGCTATTTTTGCTATTTTTGCTATTTTTGCTATTTTTGCTATTTTTGCTATTTTTGCTATTTTTGCTATTTTTGCTATTTTTGCTATTTTTGCTATTTTTGCTATTTTTGCTATTTTTGCTATTTTTGCTATTTTTGCTATTTTTGCTATTTTTGCTATTTTTGCTATTTTTGCTATTTTTGCTATTTTTGCTATTTTTGCTATTTTTGCTATTTTTGCTATTTTTGCTATTTTTGCTATTTTTGCTATTTTTGCTATTTTTGCTATTTTTGCTATTTTTGCTATTTTTGCTATTTTTGCTATTTTTGCTATTTTTGCTATTTTTGCTATTTTTGCTATTTTTGCTAAATTGCTATTTTTGCTATTTTTGCAATTTTTGCTATTTTTGCTATTTTTGCTATTTTTGCTATTTTTGCTATTTTTGCTATTTTTGCTATTTTTGCTATTTTTGCTATTTTTGCTATTTTTGCTATTTTTGCTATTTTTGCTATTTTTGCTATTTTTGCTATTTTTGCTATTTTTGCTATTTTTGCTATTTTTGCTATTTTTGCTATTTTTGCTATTTTTGCTATTTTTGCTATTTTTGCTATTTTTGCTATTTTTGCTATTTTTGCTATTTTTGCTATTTTTGCTATTTTTGCTATTTTTGCTATTTTTGCTATTTTTGCTATTTTTGCTATTTTTGCTATTTTTGCTATTTTTGCTATTTTTGCTATTTTTGCTATTTTTGCTATTTTTGCTATTTTTGCTATTTTTGCTATTTTTGCTATTTTTGCTATTTTTGCTGTTTTTGCTATTTTTGCTATTTTTGCTATTTTTGCTATTTTTGCTATTTTTGCTATTTTTGCTATTTTTGCTATTTTTGCTATTTTTGCTATTTTTGCTATTTTTGCTATTTTTGCTATTTTTGCTATATTTGCTATTTTTGCTATTTTTGAAAATTTTGCTAATTTTGCTAATTTTGCTGTTTTTGCTATTTTTGCTATTTTTTTACTATGTTTGCCTATGTTTGCTATTTTGTTATTTTGGAAAATTTTGTTATTCTTAAAATTTTTAGTTTCTGGCAACTTTCGCAATTTTTGTTAAAATTGGTATTTCTATTATTGTTGTTATTTTTACTATTTTTTTGCTTTTGGCACATTTTGTTATTCTTGGTATTATTTAGTATTTCTGCTATTTTTCTATTTGGTCTGTTTATGCTAAAGTTGCAATTTTTGTCATTTTCGTTTTATTTTTATTTCTGCTATTTTCGATGTTTTCACTATTTTTGTTATTTTGTTGACTTTGCATTTTTTTTTTCTTATTGTGCTATTTTCACTATTTTTGTTGTTTTGCAAGTTTTGCAAATTTTCCTTTTTTGCTACTTTTGCTATTTTTACTATGTTTGCTATTTTTTCTATGTTTGATACTTTTGCTATGTTTGCAATTTTTGCTATTTTCCATGACACTGGAAAATATCGAGCCGCATAATTTTATATTTATTAGTTAACGAATTATTACCGGATTGTTTTTCCACGTTTTGGAAGTACCAGAAAAAGTGATTGTATAGTTCAAATTGGGAATCACTCCAGTTCTCAGAAACGGCAGGACCGATTTCTACAAACTTAGATCCAACTGGAAGATATTATAGTTGACATAGAATTTTGTACGACTTCGGCTTCCGGAACTAAAGAGTGATGTGTGATCGAACTCGCACCCCATCATTTAGAGCAAGAATGCAAAAAAACGGAAAAATCCGTTTGCTGTTGCTGTTTATATTAGTTACTGGCCAAACGAACAGATTTCAGCTATGAAGGTTCTAAGTTCCCGGTTCCGGAAGCAGTGGTCACAAAATCAAAAATAAAACTTTCTCTATTTGTTCAGAGACAGCTGTGTCAATTTTTCTCAAACTTAGAACTTAAATGAAAAGTTTTATGGCCTCATAGACTGCCATTCACTTTTGTTCGGATCCGACTTCCGGTTCCGGAACAATAGGGTGAAGCGAGCTTGAAATTTCAAACCGATAAAGCAAAAAACCAAAGGATTTTTCCAAACTTGACTCAAAACTGTTTACAAATTGAAAGAGTTACGCTAGTTTATGCCCAAATAAACCGTCTGGTTCTGATTCAATAAATAAATTTTTTAATGATTTTTTAGTAATATTTATGAAAATGTGAGTTGTATGAGAAAGGCATCATTACACCATTAGGTGGATTAGTACAGGCTTTTAATAAAGTCGTTACAATTACTTCAGTGATTTTGATCCCGTCCGTATAGTTATTTTCCCGAAGGTCTATTCCTGTGCGGCAATGACGATCTCGTTGCTCAAATTGTTTGTGTTTTATCGATGGGGCAATCTTTTGGAGGTCTTAATCGTTGATTTCAGCCACTGTTGCGATGCTCTCGTTTGGCGACGTATTGTCTTGTATAAACAGTTTTTTTCACTTCATGTTAGGACGCTTTGCAGCGATTTGGACATTCAATAATAACCAATCGGCGCCGAAGGTCATCCCAAATCCGTATCAGTATGACCAAACACGCATCCAAAGTGTACTCACGTTCGTGTTCTTGGTTTTGTTTCGGACTCAACATACGTGGCATCCAGCTTCTTCGATCAGTGCCAAAGATGTGACATGTGTACTCAGTACTAAACTTTGTGGCATCTGCTAGTTGCAGCGCATTATTGTAGCAATGAAGGTTACTTTTCATCCCACCTAGCAAATCTAAAATAAATCAAATCAATAAGATTTCCGAAGTGGGGACGGGTATAGCGTAATGGGTAAGTCGATACCTTTCACGCAGCCCACCTGGTTTGATTCCCAACCCCGCACATATGGTCAGAAAGTTTTTCTTCCCCGAAGAGGCAAATGACCTTAAGGTTAAAACCTCTGTTGAAGTTGTGTTGCCATAGAAATGCTTCGGATTATTAACTAATTTGAACATAAAAAAATTAACTTTAAGCACTGAATACGAAACAATTTTCAAAATCTTATTATTACTTACATATCAAAATTTGAAACTAAACAGAATCTTTAATACTGTGGAAAAGTGTTAAATTTCATTATTTACTACCGGTGATCTTCTTATTCAGCTTCAAAACAATGCAAATTTTATAATACTCGTTTCAAATCGATTTTTTTACATTTTCAGAAAAGGCGGCCTGCTGCTAAACAACGTGCTCGGTATCTCGGGTGCTTGCCTGATGGGATTCACAAAGATGAGTCATTCCTATGAAATTCTATTCCTCGGACGATTTATAATTGGTGTCAATTGTGGTGAGTATCTTTGACTTGTTTCTTTTTTTCTTTTACCGTTCAATTGATTTCTATTTCTAACTACGGACTACTGTGATTTTTCCAACAGGCTTAAACACATCATTAGTACCAATGTATATATCTGAAATTGCTCCATTAAATTTAAGAGGTGGTTTAGGTACCGTTAACCAATTGGCTGTGACCGTAGGATTATTATTATCACAAGTACTGGGTATAGAACAAATTTTAGGAACTAATGATGGCTGGCCCGTGCTGTTAGGGCTCGCCATCTGTCCAGCTGTATTACAATTACTACTCTTGCC
Source organism: Malaya genurostris (assembly GCF_030247185.1). Classification (NCBI taxonomy): domain Eukaryota; kingdom Metazoa; phylum Arthropoda; class Insecta; order Diptera; family Culicidae; genus Malaya; species Malaya genurostris. The sequence continues at coordinate 230,581,113 of NC_080572.1, read as the reverse complement.
TATCTGTCCCGAGTCACCTAGATATTTACTTATTACGAAACAGTGGGAGGAGGAAGCCCGGAAAGGTGAGTGGGAGTCGTCCAAAAACAAAATAAAAAAAGAACATTGCATCAACTTAGAAATAATGTTTTATCCCATTTTAATCCTACAGCTCTCCGGCGGCTGAGGGCATCCAATCAGGTAGAGGAAGACATCGAAGAAATGCGTGCCGAAGAGCGTGCACAGCAGTCGGAAAGCAGCATATCGACGCTCGAGCTGATATGCTCTCCGACGCTGCGAGCGCCCCTCATCATCGGAATTGTGATGCAGCTGAGTCAGCAGTTTAGTGGAATTAATGCCGTAAGTATTACTGGAACTTACCTGTGGCAACAGGTTGTGCAATGAACTGATCAGATGTCTCCATCAATTACACAGAATGAGAAAAATGTTTGAAAAATAACACGATCCTTGCTTGAGTGATATTATTTCTACTTCAGCAAAAAATATTCGAAGTTCTTGTAGTGAACTTTTATTTTTGAGTTACATAAAAAGAATCTCGGAAGCAGAATCCAAACCTTTTTCGAACTGTTAAATGGTTTCGGCTGCCGAGACATGTTTCCTAAGATGTGCTTTCGTTAATGCCCAAAATTCCTCAATTGGTCGAAGTTGTGGGCAATTTGGTGGATTCATGTCTTTTGGGACGAAAGTGACATTTTTGGTAGTATACCATTCTACCGTTGATTTCGAGTAGTGGCAAGAAGTAAGATCCAGCCAGAAGACAACAGGATCCTTCAATCATGGGTAGAAGTCGTTTTTGTAAACATTCCTTGATATATATTTCGCTGTTCATTGAAGCAGTTGTTGATGAAGGGTTTCGAAATCTTACCGCAGCTACAAATTGCTTGCCAGACCATAGCTTTCTTACCAAATTTTTCGACTTCAATCGATGTCTCGGACTGGTTTAACACTTGCCCTTCTCGCATCGTATAATATTGTGGTCCCGGCAAGAATTTGTAATCGAGTTTCACGTAGGTTTCGTCGTCCACGATTATGCAGTTCAAATTTCCAGCAAGAATCGTATTGTACACCTTTCGAAGCCTCGGCCTGATCGATGCTTCTTGTTTCGGACTACGTTTTGGTTATTTCTGCTTCTTATAGGTTCGAAGATTCAAACGTTCTTTAGCACGAAGAACTTTTGACTTCGAAGTGCCCACATTTTTGGCCACATCCCGAACTGAAACATCCTTCTTTTGCTCGAACGCCTTCAGTATACGTTTATCCAACTGAGGTCTAAACAGAGTCGATTTATAATATAACATTGGTATATATAAAATGAAATCAAGATTAACATTTTCTAATGGATTTTGTTGTAACCCTTTTTCTCGGGGGAGAGTTACTCTCGTTCCTATCCACCATAGGTTGAGGGGCCACTGGCTCGCGAGTCGCATTTTCAGCCATTTTACCGTGGTGCGTCTCTTGAACATCCGTAGTATTGGCCGAACCAGTTCCAGTTGATACTTTAGCTGGGGAAGTTTGTTTGGTATTTGCAATATTTATGTTTGTTGAACCAATAGTACTGGACTCGCTAAATATCTGTGCTGAACGGTTGCCGGTTGGTTAAAGATGTCTTTTTCGCAGTTTCAGTGCAGAGCGTGCCTTATTGAGCAGGTTGTTTACAAAACTGACATGTATTCAGCTGATTCTCATAGGTAACCAGCGATTTACAAGGATGCCTTTCGCCCTGACCACAAATTACATAAAATGGAGTCGCCTTATGCAGTCGCATACGTAACACTCCGGATAACGAGGACAAAATTTCACCATACCTACCTTTCGATGGAAAGAATTTCTCCGCACTGCGACATATTTCCTCGAGCGAAATGATCACTGGCCTACGGGAGAAGGTCATGTACACGTACTTCTATGGCATCGTCCACCACGTACACAGGAATTTTGTATTTAACATTGTCATACTCAACACTGTGCACCACGTTGTTAACTGAAGCGAATGCAATTCCATCACTTTCACGTAAACACACAATCACACACAATTGGACACCTTGTTGAATTGAATCTCAGGTACATTATTAGAGTCTCGATGCATTCGTTCTTTAAGTAAAATTTCAATTTCGTTTGCTGCTGGTCTAACTTTGCAGCGCTTGGAATCAATACAAATAAAATTTGGTCTTGTAGGTCAAGTTTCAGGCGTTTGTAAATCGTATTTGCCTAATTCGTATACTCTATTGTTCACTGTACTATATTGTCTTTTTTCTATCGTCTCGACCGTGAGCAATTTTCGACTGTGTCGGATGAGATGCGAACACAAACTGTCGTTAAGTAATTGTTCAAAACGATACAAAAAAAATTATTTGCACATGGGGCAAAGCGTGGTACTTTATAAAATCTCACGATAATGCCGTTTACATTAACAAATATTTATGAATATTTGAAATACCAATATTCCGTAACTATTAATGGATAGAAAATAATTTATTTCATTTTTACAAAAACTAATCAATTTTCTCAAATTTCTTCGAAAATCGAATCCAATAGCTTTACAAAATTTCCACAAAGAGAAACTGGTATCTAAAATTTCCAAACAGTAATAATTAGCAGTGATTTTTACAATAGTTGTGTAATCCTACGGCAACTTTTCGAAAAACTCCAAAAGACCTCATCTCTAGTAGTTTTCTACTCTATTTATGCGCTTAAGCATTGCATATAAACTGACGTTAGTTATGGCGGCTTTACGTCAAAATAGCAAAACATATCAATCAACTCATAACAGATAACCTAACCAAATGCATAGCATCATTTTGAAACAGTGGAAATGGGGCTTCGATATTGATGGTGAAACTTTTCATCCTTAGTAACAATACGATGTAAAACTGCGAATATGTCTTTCCTTTAATGCGTACGGTACCCAATAACTTCGTTTATGAAATGGCTTTACGATGTGAGAAAACAGTTTACTGAGCCCATTTTAACGATTTCACAAGCATTATAAATCTCCAATAACCAGGGGGATGTGCCACTTGAGAGCGATTCGTGAAATTAACAGCAGAAAAAGTGGCAAAATCAGAATCGATTTTTTTTTCAATTTAATTGATAGTTGGCACACGGTTTTAGAATGGGAAAATATTTGTTTTGCGCAGATCGATTCAACTCAAGTCTGCTTTAAAAAAAGGGTGTATATTTCGTAGGCAATATACATAAGTTTTTCTTCGCCGTGGCATCCACAATACATAGTACTTTAAACCTAATACATTTCGAATATCATATTAATATGTTGGTATTCATTAGTTAATCTAAACAATGTTTTTATCAAGCAATTTGCTATTATATATTACATTAAATAAAATACATTTATTTTGTACATGATCTTATAACAATTTAGGTTTGTTTGTATCAGTTCATCGCTTTTATTCATTTAATATAGCTGGCTATTGGTTGAACTCATGGAAGAGAAAGGGGTCTAACATAAAATAAAATTTAAATTTCCTACGTTACGATTCCTTATTCGTCTCGCCGTATTCCAAAGAGTGCTCATTGAGGTTTTTCTTGACAAACCTTCGACAAAAGTCTCCAATAGCTACATTTCTTGGCCCGAAGTATTCTCTTCCTCATTTTAAAAACACTCTTTGTCCCACCAAGGGTTTGGAGGCCTCCTGTTAGACGATGGACCAGGAAATCGTTTGGTTTGGGCTTGTTCTGCGGCCTCCAGAATCGAACAAACGAGGAAGTCATGTTCTTCAAGTGGGGGGAGCTCTTCCATTGAGTTAAAAGTACTTGAGATACTATACTTTGGTATTTAATCCAGTCAACAATTTTTGTCAAATCATATTGAATATTAACTGAATTAGCAATGCCCTTGTTACTGCTAATTGAGATGATGATTGGTAAATGATCGCTACCGTGTAAATCAGGAAATACTTTCCAGGTGCAATCTAGTCGAATTGCAGTCGAGCAAAAACATAAATCTAATGCACTTGGAATCCGTGTAATGCTACCCATATTTAATACCGTCTTGCTAAAATTGTCGCAAATATTATATATTAAAGATGATCTGCCATCATTGTAAACGGAACCCCACGTCATTCCGTGCGAATTGAAATCTCCTAAAATCAAACGTGGTGCAGGAAGGGCTTCGACCACTCCATTAAGCTGTCGCTGTTAAACTTGTGCTCTTGGAGGATTATACACTGAAACAATGCAAATGTCCTTTCCTTTAATGTTTATTTGACAAGCAACAACTTCTATGCTAGAAGTCGAAGGAATATTTAATCTATAAAACGAATAGCTTTTCTTAATTCCTAAAAGTACTCCTATCGAGACGTAGAATGTCATTAAAATTCAAAGCTTTGTTTGAAGTAAGCCATGTTTCACACAAAGCAAATACATCACATTTTTGACTATGCAACAAAACTTTAAATGAATCAAGTTCGACAATTACACTGCAGGACAGTATTGAATCATTTGCGGCGGATGATAAATTATCCATCAAATGATACAAAACCTGAGAGAACTGATCATTGAGTTGAGTTTCAAAAAAGGTCTAGCTATTGGAAGGAATGCCGTTGTGATGTTCTTTAGAGGTTCAGAAATACTGAATGCTGCGAAAATCCATTCTACAATTTCCGAAAACTTCAATAATCCAGTTGGTGAATGTAAAACGGAGCCCACTGGATTTTTGTCTTTCCTGGTTTTAGTTCCTGGATTGGTTTGTGAATTTGACAAACCAGAAGGTACAGTTTCTGCTTTTAAATTTCGCTTTTTAGATTTAACACGGTGATCTTTTTTTGAAAGTGTAAGTTTAGGTGTCTCTTTGGTAATTTGGATGGGGGGGGGGGACTTCTTCCTCTTAACAGAACAAATTTGGAAAATCCTTTTTTGCTTCGAGTCGGAGGACTTCAATAACTGTTTTGAGCATTTCTGCATATGTGTGCTTAGACCGTGCTTTTAAAGAAAGCTTGTTTTGTCTTTACGCAACTTAAATGCACACAGATAAAAATATTTTGTGATTTTACATTTATTTTCATGCACATATTTGGAGCAGTCAATTGAATGGAAATTTACTTTACAAAACGAAGCGGTTTGTAAATTTACAGTCTTGTTCAATGGAAAACTAAATGATTTTTAATGTCATTTTACATCAATCATGGTTTTAAATCAGATTTTCGTTTCAACTGATGTCTAATTCATAGTACTATCGGTTTACATGTCGTGTAAGTTTCATCTTTTCTTTCCGTGCAGCGCATACTGAAAGATAATCATGAGAACTCTCCCCACAATAAACACATTTTTCAATATCTTTATCGCAAAGATTATCCTTATGAGGCCCTTGACATTTGATACATTTGGACTTATTACTACAGTAAGTAGCTATATGCCCAAATTTTTTACAGTTCGTGCAATTCATAACATGCGGTACGAAAAGCCGAACAGGAAGACGAATTTTATCGATATAGACATGGCTAGGCAACGCAGATCCGGCAAATGTTACACGAAACGAATCTGAGGGACGATACGACTTTTTTCCATCGACAATAGATGCTGAGTACAATTGCTTGCACTCGAGTATCTTCACTCCCTCAAGCATGGAGTTTTTAAAACGATCAACTCAATTTTTAAGTAAATCATCGGCTGTCAGACTTGCTTCAGTCACAACACCGTCAATTTCCACCTCCTTCGATGGAATGGAAACTCTTTATTCAACAGCAAATAATTTACAGGTTACAATATTGTTTGCCTTGAAACAATTCGTCAACAACAACTCGAATTTTATCTCTATTAATTTTAGAGATATCTACAACTTCGGAAAAATTTGATGTCAAATCCTTTGTAATTCGCGTCAAATTTAATATAATATTTAGCCCTTGGAGTATTTAAGATCTTACTAGTATCCGGAATCGGAATCGGATGATTTTCCATGAGATCATCCAATACATTAACAGTCTTTACCTTTTATATATATATAAAACGTGTTTAATCAACCTAGCAGTGAGATGATACCTTTTTTTATCAATCCGCATGTGTTTTTTGCATGAATATTCTTCGGTGTTTAAGTTTTCATGACATTATTTTAATGACCCTCGTTTTAAGCGACAATTTGAGATTTTAATCACTCATTACTCTGTAATGTCGAAACTGCAAATCGGATCGAATTTGAATCTAGAAGTGTGATAATCGATTAAACATGCCATGATATGTAAGTTCCACTCTAGAGTTTACGGTAATTTAAGGTACTTCCAGAGCCGGTATTCAGGAACCAGCATAACCCAAACCGATTCGTATGGCCATATGACGAATAAATTACAACAGTTTTGAGTCCAACTCTGTAGCTTTTCGGAATTGTCATCTTCTATATCGGTTTGAATTTTAAAAAATCATCATCATGTAATTCGAGAACCGGAAGTCATAATTGGATAAAATTGATTAATTTTGTATATAAGTTTGTTTTAATTTGAATTTTTGTTTCTGAAATTTGATTAGGCTTTTTTTGAGAAAACGATTGAGTTTTGAGAAACGATTTTATACTGGAACCGGAATTCTAAAATCGGTATGGCCGAAGTCAGATAAATTCACCTGAGTAGCTGTATAACAGTTCGGCTGAAATGTTTGTATCGTTTAATAGAAACACACATTTTTTTGCCAAAATTCGTTTTTATTATTCAACATAATTGCCATCAGAGGCGATACAGCGATTATAGCGATCTTCCAACTTTTCGATACCATTTTTGTAGTACGATTTGTCCTTTGCCTCAAAATAGGCCTCAGTTTCAGCGATTACCTCTTCATTGCTTCTAAATTTTTTACCAGCGAGCATTCTCTTGAGGTCTGAGAACAGGAAAAAGTCACTGGGGGCCAAATCTGGAGAATACGGTGCATGAGGGAGCAATTCGAAGCCCAATACGTTCAATTTCAGCATGGTTTTCATCGACTTGTGACACGGTGCATTGTCTTGATAAAACAAAACTTTTTTCTTCTTCAAATGAGGCCGTTTTTTTAAATTTCGTCCTTCAAACGCTCTAATAACGCTATATAATAGTCACTGTTGATGGGTTTTCCCTTTTCAAGGTAGTCGATGAAAATTATGCCATGCAAATCCCAAAATACAGACGCCATAACCTTACTGGCCGATTATTGAGTCTTTCCACGCTTTGGGTTCGGTTCATCGCGTGCAGTCCACTCAGCTGACTGTCGATTGGACTCCGGAGTGAAGTGATGGAGCCATGTTTCGTCCATTGTTATATATCGACGAAAAAATCGGTTTTATTTCGATATAACAGCTCCAAACACTGCTCAGAATCATCAAATCGTTGTTGTTTTTGATCGATTGTGAGCTCACGCGGCACCCATTTTGCACAAAGCTTTCTCATATCCAAATATTCGTGAATAATATGTCCAACACGTTCCTTTGATATCTTTAGGGTGTCAGCTATCTCGATCAACTTCACTTTACGGTCATTGAAAATCATTTTGTGGATTTTTTTCACGTTTTCATCGGTAACAGCCTCTTTTGGACGTCCACTGCGTTCATCATCTTCGGTGCTCATATGACCAGCACGAAATTTTGCAAACCACTTACGAATTGTTGCTTCGCCCGGTGCAGAGTCTGGATAACACTCATCAAGCCATTTTTTGGTATCGGCGGCACTTTTTTTCATCAAAAAGTAGTGTTTCATCAACACACGAAATTCCTTTTTTTTCATTTTTTTCACAATAACAAAAGTAGCTTCACTCAAAATGCAATATTTCACAAACTAATAATCAGACAGCTGTCAAACTTATACACGTATCTTTTGAAGGTTGGTACTAACTGAAAATGGTATGGATTTAATTCTAGTGGCGCCCTCTCATAGAAACGATACGAACTTTTCAGCCGATCTGTTAGTGTACATTTGTTTCAAAATATTTGAAAATCAGTAAAGACATCTAGGTGCCTTCTGAATCGACAACTGAATACCACTAAAACTAAAAAAAGTTAATTTTTTTTATCGACTATCCAAATCTGCTAACCCGATAAACCTGATTAATTTATGTGGAATAGACATTTTTATACCAACCACCCTGTATCCCCGAAACCGGAAGTTGGATCTGACTGAAGAGCAAGATGTTTTATAGAATCTTGAAACTTTTCATTTGAATCTTAGATGATTCTTAGATTTCATTTGAATCTTAGATCGATTCAGCCATCTACGAGAAAAATGAGTTTTACAATTTTGATTTCGTTTCACATATCATCCTGTATTTCCGGAACCAGAGGTCGGAACCAAACATAATTCTGAAAATTTGTTTGGGAGCATACGACTTTTCGTATGAATCTGAATTTGTAGAAAAGAAATTTTCCGAGAAAATTGAGTGAAATTATTTATCACACACTCATTTGCTGATCTCGACGAACTGATTCGAATGGTATATGAATGTTATGTTCTTCCAGCATTTATTACTGTAAGTAGTTTAAAACAATATAATTTTTAAAAAATCTGCCATCATCTGGTTTATATATATCATATTCGAACGATTATGTTGCCAAAAACGAGCCGTGCTAAAATCGGTCCGAGGCAAATTGTCATGAAAAAGGATGCTGTACACAGTCTTTTCGGTACTTAGAAACAATTGTATGTAACAGTATAAAAAATCGTATTTTCCGTTGCTCCCAAGCATTTCTTTGTCACACAGCGCTCAAAACTCCTACTGCTGGAATAGGGGGAAAAGTCGTTTACACAAAAAAATTGATATCTCCGTTAGAAATAGACGGATTTTAACAATCTATTGCTTGTTGGATAGTTATAACCGTGCGGAATCTAAGTCTGAAAACATATTCTGTTTTCAAGGTCAATTGTGACAGATGCTGTCGAAAAACTGAAAATTTTGACATTAAACTTCGTATAACTCAAAAAGTAAACATCCTATCTCAAAACAATTCAATAGCGTTTTGGGTGACGGGGAGACCTTTCATTTGCGACTAGTTTGGTCAAAATCGGTCCAGCCATCTCTGAGATCTCGACCTGTTAGTTGACAACACACATACAGACACACACACATACACACACACACGGACATTTGCTCAGTTCGTCGAGTTGAATCGATTGGTATATAACATTCGGCCCTCCGAATATTTTACAGTGACGGTCACAATTGATCTTAAAAACAGGATATGGTTTTAGACTTAAATTTCGCTCGAAAATAGCTATCCAACAAGCCATAGATTGTTAAAATTGATCCAGTTTTAACGAAGATATCGACATTTTTGTGTAAGCGAATTTTCCCCCTATTCCAGCAGTAGGAGTTTTGTGCATCGTATGACAAAGCAATGCTTGGGAGCTACGTGAAACATGGTTTTTTTTATACTGTTACATCCAATTGTTTCTAAGTACCGAAAAGACTGTGTACAGCATCCTTTTTCCTGACATTTAGCCTCTGACCGATTTTAGCACGGCTTGTTTTTGGCAACATAATCGTTCGAATATGCCATATGAAAACCAGATGATGGCAGCATTTTTGAGTTAAAAGCAATTCCATAATTATATTGATTTAAACTACTTACAGCAATAAATGCTGGAAGATCAAAACACCCATATACCATTCGAATCGGTTCGTTGAGATCAGCAAATGCATGTGTGACAAATAATTTCGGTCAATTTTCTCGGAGATGACTCAGTTCTTTTCTACAAACTTAGATTCATATGAAAAGTCGTATGATCAGATTCATATGAAAAGTCGTATGCTCCCAAACAGGGTTGCTGAATTATGTTTGGATCCGACTTCTGGGTCCGGAACTACAGGATGATATGGAAATCTAAGAATCATCTAAGATTCAAAGGAAAAGTTCTATGATCCTATCACACATCTTGCTTTTCAGTCAGATTTTCCGGTTTAGGGTACTCGAGGTGATTAACATAAAAATGATTTTTCATATAAATTAATCAGGTTTATCGGGTTTGCAGATTTGGATAGTTCAGTTTTAGTGGTATTCAATTTTCGATTCGGATTTAATTCGCACTACGATTTTTCAAAGATGTCTACACTGATTTTCAAACAGCTGTTTAGTTTACATTAAACAGTTACTCAGTTGAATTTATCTGACTTCGACTACACCGGTTTTCGAATTCTGGTTCCAGTATCGAATCGTTTCTCAAAGCTCAATCGTTTTCTCAAAAAAGCCAAATCGACAAAGACAAAATTATTAACTGTAGCTTCATACGCTCAACTCTAGAGTATGCATCGTTTTTACCTTCGAGACACTCAACGCCTTGAATCAATCCAACACAAATTCGTCCGTTTTGAACTTCGTCGTCTTTCGTGGACCTTCCGAGCTACGAAGATCGTTGCAAGCTGATTGACCTAGATTTGCTCTCTGTTCGACGTGACGTCTGTAAGGTCATTTTTGTCACTGATTTGGTATAGACTGTTCAGATCTTCTACAATTTTTACACTTAGATAGTCATCGCCGTACTCTTCGTTTCCAACCATTTCTTAGAATACTCTCATCTAGAACTAACAACGGTTATTACGAACCTTCAACCTTTGACCTTCAACATTGTCGTAATGCTCTAAAAAAGCTGTTTCTCAGTTATCTGTCTCCATAGGTGCTAGTAACTACAGGGTGATTTTTTAAGAGCTTGAGAACTTTTTTAAACAATTAAACGCATAAAATTTGCAAAATCTCATCGGTTCTTTATTTTAAACGTTAGATTGGTACATGACATTTACTTTTTGAAGATAATTTCATTTAAATGTTGACCGCGGCTGCGTCTTAGGTGGTCCATTCGGAAAGTCCAATTTTGGGCAACTTTTTCGAGCATTTCGGCCGGAATAGCCCGAATTTCTTCGGAAATGTTGTCTTCCAAAGCTGGAATAGTTACTGGCTTATTTCTGTAGACTTTAGACTTGACGTAGCCCCACAAAAAATAGTCTAAAGGCGTCAAATCGCATGATCTTGGTGGCCAACTTACCGGTCCATTTCTTGAGATGAATTGTTCTCCGAAGTTTTCCCTCAAAATGGCCATAAAATCGCGAGCTGTGTGGCATGTAGCGCCATCTTGTTGAAACCACATGTCAACCAAGTTCAGTTCTTCCATTTTTGGCAACAAAAAGTTTGTTAGCATCGAACGATAGCGATCGCCATTCACTGTAACGTTGCGTCCAACAGCATCTTTGAAAAAATACGGTCCAATGATTCCACCAGCGTACAAACCACACCAAACAGTGCATTTTTCGGGATGCATGGGCAGTTCTTGAACGGCTTCTGGTTGCTCTTCACTCCAAATGCGGCAATTTTGCTTATTTACGTAGCCATTCAACCAGAATTATGTAGACCATAAATCGGGCGTAAAGCGCGAAACACATTTCGAACCGAACACTGATTTTGGTAATAAAATTCAATGATTTGCAAGCGTTGCTCGTTAGTAAGTCTATTCATGATGAAATGTCAGAGCATACTGAGCAAATAATAATGCATGAAAATCATAACCTCAAAAAATCTGAGCAAATACTAATGCATGAAAATTCTAACCTCAAAAAAATCACCTTTCAGAATACTATATTTAGTATTAGTTTTCTCTCATCATTGTATAATTTCTAAGTTTTAGTTTTAAGCTATTATGTATTATGTATTATTTGGATCATTCTAATCTGTTGATGCAAAACATGAGGAGGTTTCATGCCTGTTGGAAAGAAAGTTTTAACTAAACTAGCTCCACTGGACTTTGCCCTGCTTCACAATTACAGCATGATTAATTTTTAAAATTCAAACGGATATAGAAGATGACAATCCGGGAAAGCTTTAAAGTTGGACTCAAAACTATTGCAATTTATTCGTCATATGACCATACGAATCGGTTTGGGTTATGCTGGTTCCTGAATACCGGCTCTGGAAGTACCTTAAATAATCGTAATCTCATTGTACCGTAAACCGATTGTCCAACTTTTAGATTCAAATTCGATCCGATTTACAGTTTCGCCATTACAGAGCAATGAGTGATTAAAATCTCAAATTGCCGCTTAAAACGACGGTCATGAAATGATAACTAAAACACCGAAGAATATTCATGCAAAAACACATGCGGTTTGATAAAAAAAAGGTATCATCTCACTGCTAGGTGGATTAAGCACGTTTTTTTCTTGTATAGTCCCGGTCACGAGATGGCTAGGATGTAAACTATGTTCGATGTACGCTTTATCATACCCAGTCGTGTTTTAGAGCTGTGTCTATCCCAAGGCTTAGGGTGGCGAAATGGTAGCCCGTATGCACGGAATGCATAAGAACGCAGCTTCGAGTAATGTCTCTGAGCGTATCTTTTTCCAGAATAGAAAAATCCAATATACCAAAAATACATTAAATTGTAATGGATAAACGGACAAATTCTGCAGATGAGAAAGATATCCTGCCGCTGGATCCCGCTGATACTTATTTGGGACTAAAAAGACGAACGCAAGCGCATTTCAAATTCATGTTTGGCTGGATCCATTATAATTGGCTTCGAAAAAGTTCGGACTGGACCCATCTGCCAGGCTAAGGAAGTTTTATGCTTCACAGATCTCAGTACTCCGATTTCGTGTTCTGTTAAATTTAGCAATAAGTTGGTACATTGGATATAAGATAAAGGTTTGAAGCATTTAAAAAAACACATTTTACTAATTCGGTGGTTTTGGTACCTCATGAGTAGCGGCTAAAATGTGCATGGCATCATTTATGCATTATTTATTTTACGGTGCGATTAGCAGTGACGAAACAGTAAAGATTTTTTTTATATTGAGAATTTAAATAGTTTTTTTTCTTTACGTTTGAGATAAAGCAGATTTTTTTAGGGTTAGGGTTGCTACTCTGTACATACAAAGTGAACGAGACACCTGATCATCATTACATTGCCAAACATGCGTGTTTTTTTTCCTTTATCAGTAGCTATTTGAAACATCCTGAATCAAAATGTATAACCTTTCCTCTCTCGAAAACAGGTTTTCTACTATTCAACGTCGCTCTTCATGAGCTCCGGTCTAACGGAGGAAAGTGCTAAATTTGCCACAATAGGAATCGGTGCAATAATGGTAAATAATCGATTGAAAGTACCAAAATAAATCCCGACACTGACCCACACACATGATGAACACTTTGAATTGAAAGAACGGAACAAACACCAACCACCCACAAAACACATACTCATACGTCAGGCTAATCCAACTGTTGGTTTGCGGCTTTACGACATCAAATCCACACCGCCACACAGGTGCAAAACCAATAAGAGGATATTCGGGCTTGTTGTAGCTTGTCACCCTCCGGATAGCCCCGTCGGTCGCATCTAAATTGTTACATCTAACCTGACATAACCCCAGACAACCAGTCGGACACATTTCAATTAAAACCCAACATTTATTAATTGATTTTTTCTCCTTTTTTCCCGTCTCTTTCCATCCAGGTTGTGATGACACTCGTATCAATACCACTAATGGATAGAACCGGTCGACGAACACTGCATTTATACGGATTAGGAGGAATGTTTATATTTTCAATATTCATAACGATATCATTTTTAATAAAGGCAAGTTTTCTCATTTTTATACCCAATAAGTTACGAAACCGATGCCGTTTCCACGAGTCCTCACGGGGACTCCCGTGGTTTGGACTCCGAAGCATTGATCACTCGCCCGGACACTGCATCCTGGCGTTTGTTTTATTTTTTCTGCCCCCCGACGACAAGGGCTTGTTTATCGGGTTTGGAAATATTAATTAAAAATAGTGACTTGGTGAAGAAAAAATCAACCATTAAAAACGCGAAGAATTACAATTACCGATTGGCTGGGGGCCAGGCTGGCGGCTATCAGTGCTAAACAGGGCGAGTGATACTGCTAAATAATAAACTTTTGGTGCCCGATCAGTCGAGGTAAATTTTACCGGCTATTGAAAGGAAAGGAAAAAGCGCGTTTTTTGATTGATGTTCTATTTTTTGCAATCTGATCGGTCGGAAATGAGATTTTTGAAATTAAACTTCACCCGTGCAGCACAGATTCTTTGTGCTGCTGGTAAATTGCTTTCAATTTTGTTTTTTTTTTTTGGACAAGTGATCCGGTGAAAAGCAGTGAATCAAACCTGTAAAAGTACAAATTTCATTATCCTGAACACCTGCTGTCGGCTGCATACAAGCTATTGTTTTACGGATACTCTGTGTCAGGATTTTATTTTTCATGCTGCTAACGTTCCAAAACAATTCAACTCTAATAAAAAAAAACGCGCATACAAAAACTTGTCCACCCATTTTTGTCAGTTGAGATCACTTGACCGACAGAACCGACTGCCGAAAACGGATAAATTTTGCCTCGATGATTCGGCGAGCACCATTTGTTATAGTATCATATATTGAATTACTAGTGTTTTTTTAGTGTCTGTATTTCTATATCTGTACATCTATACATACAACTAACCGATATTTATACATGTTCGTGTTGTTATATTTATGAATATTAGGTATCGTTTTGAATGGTGAAGTGATTTTTGTTACCCCACGTAGCTTCGGTTGTTGTTTTTCGTTTTTCTTTCTGCTCCCATGTGCTATTTTCCTCTGCTCAGCACTGCCGATTGATTGCACATTTTATATGCCTGTAGCATTTTCAAGCTCACAACCACGCCCCAATTCCAGTTTTCTCCCCCGCCACCCCACCAAATTATTCAACTATTCGATTCGACCGACGATTTTCATTTTGATTTCATTTTATTATTTTTTTTTTCAATGAACATATTTCGCTTAATGCTTTCCATGTTATCTTCAATTTCCCACTTCCGAGACTGGCTGGCTGGAAAATTCTTCACGATGGTGCTGCTGCTGCTGCTGTTGTCAACTGTGTTCTTCTGTCAAGGAGTTTTGACTACATAATCAAAGTGTTTTCTATTTTTTTGTGTGAAACTGTTTGTGTGTTTGTATATGAAGACGTGTAGAAGGAAAATACGCAGTGTTTTCTAAATCATTTCTAATTATGTCGACATGAAAACTATAAGGAAGTTTTCCATGCGAAAATGTTTTTATGGAAACAAGTATTCGCAGATCAAATAATCGAAGCAACATTGCGACATAAAAACTTCCATTGGATTCGTCGAAATTCAGACCATGTTCAGACGTATGCTCGAGACCCGAGCTGCAATGATTCTTAGTGTCAAAAGAATCATAGCACTAGTCATGTAATGATTCTACGGTAAAAATCGGCTTGCGAATTCTGTTGAAACAGAAGGTCCAGTTTCCCAAAAAGACTGCTATTTCAAGATTCAATCAAAAGTAATTAGTATTTTCCTGTCTTAAATCTCCAAGTTTATTGTTCATCAGGCGCGTATACAAGGGGCAGTTTTAGGGGTGAACTTAAAAAAAATTATTCCCTATAAATATAAAAAATTCCCTATAAATATAACGAACTTACTGGACTCGTAGATTTGTCCCAAGAAGTCACTTTGCATACTTGTTTTGATGTGGAACACTTATTTTCTATATAGGGGTGCAAATCAGAAATTCAAGAAAAACTACACGTAGAAATGTGGTCAGGTTTTAAACACTTACAGCTCAGTCTATTTTATATCAATTAATAATATTATTTCCAGGGCTTGTATTGTGAATCCTCAAACGAACGAAGCAACAAAAAATATCTGCTGTGAACACTTTGCTTTACATAGCTGAATGAGAGACCTATATTAGAGAGAAACTGGATGCGTGAGAGTATATGCTACTGAGCAGACCAATTCCCCTTGCCGAGTAAACTGTCTGTGCTCTCAGTCTCAGTTAACACATGAACTAAGCAATCCATGACAATGCAATGAAATGAAGGGTTCGCTCTCGTTAGTATTGTACGAGAAAGAAGACCTTGCCTCACGGTGTGCTACAAGACGCGAAGCAAAGTCATATAGGCAATGTTTACGGTTTATTTTTAAAAAGTAGGTTTACAGAAATCATTTTTAACATAATGTTCGCATTCCAAGACCAAATTTGATCACATTTCGAACATACTTTAAACATTTTATAGCAGAAGTTTTGCATTTGAGCCCATTTTCAAAACGATCAATTTGTTTCTTGGCAGTTTACACTGTGTATATATCCTAGAAACACTAAAAGCAATGTTCTTTAAATTAATATTCATCGGAACTAAAAGTTATGAAACTAGTTTCCTCATAGGCATCTACAATATGAGAACCATTCATCAAATGCTAACCTCATGAAGCATAGGTCTCAGCAAGCGGGCATATTCATGAACTAATGAACGAACGAAGCAGCTCTCCTGGCTTGGGTTGCGCTGTGAATTCTACCTGACATACGAATGTGTGTGAATAGCACAGATGGTGAAACCCTTTCGTTCATATTCGTTGCTTCAATTTGCAAGCCCTGATTATTTCTTGATTTGATTGGAAATATTTCTAAGTTTCGATTTGAATGTATCAAGCAACGTATTTTCAATTATATATAATTGAAATTTTGATTAGTAGCGAGCAGTGTCCTATTTTGTCTGCTAAAAATCTTTGGCATACCGGATTTCCCTGCCATAGACGACGGTTTTGAAGGAGTAAGCGATATATCAAAGGGAAAGCATCGCTCTGATTGGTCAATCGACGCAAAAGCGAAGCTGTTGGAAGCACGCGAATCTATAAATAGAAGCGAAATTATAGCTAACGTTTCAGTCCTACGCGTAGCATGCTAGAGGTAGGTTGTTGCTAGCCAGCAAGACAAAAACGTGCCATAAAACGATTTGAAGCTTTAATTGGTATGCTGTGATCTTGTGCCATGCAAGCTCGGATGAAATTCCATGTTATGTCGTTTCCCCATGAGAAATTGACAACTACCCCTGGATAAATTTTGAGTGCTTAAGATTAATTTCTAATTTATATTAGATGATCTCGATTGATAATGAGAAAAAGTTTATCGCTTACGCTAAAAAAACTGCTTGCATACAAAACCTGAACAAAAGCTTGGCGAAGAGAAGCTTAATTATCGAAATCGCAAGTATGTACAAAGATATAATTGCATACATTTGGGATATTGGTGTCATTTCGTCGGCTATAAAACAAATGCAAATCAAGACAAATAGAGTCTATATTTTGGGTTCGCGTGTTTGGTGTTGGTTTCTAATCAAGATCAATCTAAGCAGCCTCTCGAGCAAATGGGGATTCAAAAGTGTGACGATTGATTGAACTGTTTGATTGTAGATCATTAGATCATTAGACATCAAATGGCTCGAAAAACCCCATGGGGCTGATCCTTGTAGTTTCTCCAAAATTTATTTTCTTGCAAAAAAAATTTCTAACTAAAACTACTTGTTCTTGTTCAAACTAAAATTGTTATCCAGTGTCTTTTTATCAAAACCAAAACTAAATCCTAAAGTTATAATCATCCAAGATTCCAAAGAATCTTAATTCGCGAGTAAATTTTACCGAATACCCTATCGCTAGTTGCCCGATATTAGCTGAAAGTATCAGTGCTGGATAAGAAAAAAAATTATTTTTCCATAAATACGTTTATTTCATAGGCAATATACATAAGTTTTTCTTCGCCGTGGCATCCACAATACATAATACTTTAAAACTAATAGATTTTGAATATCATATTAATATTTTGGTATGCATTAGTTAATCTAAACATTGTTTTTATCAAGCGCTTTGCTATTATAAATTACATAAAATAAAATACATTCAATTTGAACATGATCTTATAACTATTTCAAGTTTGTTTGTATCAGTTCATCACTTTTATTTAATATAAGATAGCTGGCTATTGGTTGAACTCATGGAAGAGAAAACAGTCTAGCATAAAATAAAATTTAAATTGGAACTCCAATGGACTTAATGAAATGATAAAAAAGTTTCATGAAAGGAAGGTCACGACACGAAGAATGTCGCGAACTGGGACATTGGATAGTGTACCTTGGATACGCAAAGAATTTATTAGTTGACATCTGACATCACGACACTCCACGCATGTCCAAACGACATGATCAATATCGCGATAACCTTCGCCACAAGCACAATGATTAGTCTCGGAAAGTCCAATTCGAAGGAGATGTGCATCTAACGTGTAGTGATTGGACATGACTCTGGACATCACACGAATGAAATCTCTACTCACATCAAGTCCCTTGAACCATGTCTTTATCGATATTTTAGGAATATTTGAGTGCATCCACCGACCCAGATCATCTTTATCCCAAGTAGCTTGCCAGCTGGCAAGTGTTCTTTGGCGAGAAGCGCTATAGAATTCGTTGAAAGCAATCGGTCTCTCATAAATTTCACCCTCAATAGCACCACCTTTGGCTAAAATATCGGCTCTTTCATTGCCTGGAATGGAGCAATGAGCCGGGACCCAAACTATTGTGATTTGATAATTATTCTTCAATATGTCGTTCAGACACTTTTTGATTTTGCCCAAGAAAAACGGTTCATTTTTGCCAGCAGCGTTTGAGCGAATGGCTTCAATAGCACTCAGACTATCTGTGAAGAGAAATTAATGGTTTGGAGATAATGTGACGATTACACTCAAACTGTAATGAACTGCTGCTAACTCTGCTATATAAACAGATGCAGGTTCTTGAAGCCTAAATGAGACCGAAACATTATTGTTGAATATACCAAACCCAGCAGCCTTTTCAATTCGTGATCCGTCCGTGTAAAATATTTTCTCAGAGTCAATATGCCTGAACTTACTGGTAAATATTTTTGGGATTTCCAAAGAGCGTAGATGTTCCGGGATTCCACGCACTTCGCGCTGCATGGATATGTCGAAAAATAAAGTTGAGTCAGGGACATTTAGGATGCTGACACGGATAGGAATATATCTTGAAGGGTTGATTTCCTGTGACATATGGTTAAAATATACTGTCATGAATCTTGTTTGAGATTGAAGCTCAACTAGCCTTTCGAAGTTATTAATAACCAGAGGATTCAGTACCTCACATCTTATTAGCAGTCGCGATGAAAGCTCCCAAAAACGATCTTTCAATGGAAGAACTCCCGCCAGAACTTCAAGACTCATTGTATGTGTCGAATGCATGCACCCTAAAGCAATTCGCAAACAACGATACTGAATTCGCTCCAGTTTGATAATATGAGAGTTTGCAGCGGAACGAAAGCAAACGCATCCATATTCCATTACTGAAAGTATCCTGTTATTGTTCGAAGAAAATTTACTCTTTGTTGGCATTTTGTTATCAGAAACCTAATGTGTCCTCCCCACGTGCATTTGGAATCAAACCACACCCCAAGGTATTTGAAAGTCAAAACCTATTGGATCATTCTTCCCATCATATGAAGCTGAAGCTGCGCGGGATCATGCTTTCTTGAAAAGACGACCAGCTCTGTTTTCTCCGCAGTGAATTCGATACCCAGATGAACAGCCCAAACTGGCAAGTTATCTAATAAATAGCTCAATCAATAGCTGTGGGTCCAGTAACTGAAACCACGCCATCATCTGACAATTGTCTTAGTGTACATGGGGTTACGAGACAGCTGTCAATGTCGTTTACATAAAAATTATACAGGAGCGGACTGAGGCATGAGCTTTGCGGGAGACCCATGTAGCTAATTCTGAATGTTGCCAAATCGCTATGTGAAAAATACGTGCATTTCTCTGACAAAAGGTTGTGCAAATAATTATTTATAATCGCTGGAAGTCCATGTTGGTGGAGCTTGTCTGAAAGAACATCAATGGAAAGTGAATCAAATGCTCCTTTAATGTCTATAAATACAGAGGCCATTTGTTGTTTTTGAGCGAAGGCAATTTGGATGTCAGACGAATGTAATGCAACGCAATCATTCGTCCCATGATTTCTACGGAAGCCAAACTGAGTATCTGAAAACAAACCGTTCGTCTCGACCCAAGTGTCGAGACGTCGAAGAATAATTTTTTCGAACAACTTTCTGATGCAGGACAACATTGCAGTTGTGATTGGAGGCTGGTTTCCCCGGCTTTTGAATGGCGATAACTTTCACTTGCCTCCAGGTCAGGTGGGACAATATTTTGCTCAAGAAATTTGTGAAACAATTCCAACAAACGTCTTTTTGCAAGGTCGGGCAGATTCTTCACCAAGTTGAATTTAATTCTGTCCAACCTAGGAGCGTTATTGTTACAAGACATGAGTGCTATGGAAAATGCCATCATTGAAAAGAGGCTATCAATGGAACCATTATTTGGCGAAGACTCCCAAATAATGCTCTGCGTAGGAACAGAATCTCGACAAACTTTCCTCGCAAAATCAAACATCCATCGGTTCGAGTATTCCTCACTCTCGTTTCCTACGTTACGATTCCTCATTCGTCTGGCCATAAGAGTGCTCATTGAGGTTTCTCTTGACAAACCTTCCACAAAATGTCTCCAATAGCTGCATTTCTTGACCCGAAGTATGTTCTTGTACTTGGTTTCTAAAACCAAGAATTTTTCAAAATTCTGAGGAGTTCCTCCTCCTCGTTTTAAAAACGTCTTGAAAGCATTTTGTTTCGAGTGTTTAGCATCTGAGCACTCTTTGTCCCACCAACGGTTTGGAGGTCTTCTGTTAGACGATGGACCAAGAAATCGTTTGGTTTGTGCTTCTTCAGCGGCCTCCAGAATCGAACAAACGAGGAAGTTATATTCTTCAAGTGGGGGGAGCTCTTACATTGAGTTCAAACTACTTGAGATACTATACTTTGGTATTTAATCCAGTCAATATTTTTTGTCAAATCATATGGAATATTAACTGATTTAGCAATGCCTTTGTTACTGCTAATTGAGATGATGATTGGTAAACGATCGCTACCGTGTAAATCAGGCAATACTTTCCAGGTGCAATCTAGTCGAATTGAAGTCGAGCAAAGAGATAAATCTAATGCACTTGGACAAGCAGGAGGTCTTGGAATCCGTGTCATGCTACCCATATTCAATACTGTCATGTTAAAATTGTTGCAAATATTTTATATTAAAGATGATCTGCTATCATTGTAAACGGAACGTCATTCCGTGCGAATTGAAATCTCCTAAAATCAAACGTGGAGCAGGAAGAGCTTCGACCATTCCATTATGCTGTCGCTGTCCAACTTGTGCTCTTGGAGGATTATACACCGAATCAATGCAAATGCCCTTTCCTTTAATGTTTATTTGACAAGCAACAAATTCTGTACTAAAAGTCGAAGGAATGTATAATCTATAAAAGGAATAACATTTCTTAATTCCCAAAAGCACTCCACCAAACGACGTATAATGTTAAAGTCATTAAAATTTAAGGCTATGTTTCACACAAAGCAAATACATCACATTTTTGACTATGCAACAAAACTTTAAATGAATCAAGTTTTAGCATGACGCTTCGACAATTCCACTGCAGGACAGTGATTGGATCATTTGCGGCGAAAGAAAAATTATCCATCAAAAGATACAAAACCTGAAAGAACTGGCCATTGAGCTGATAACTGTTTCAAAAAAGTTCTAGCTATTGGAAGGAATGCTGTTATGATGGTCTTTAGAGGTTCAGAAATATTGAATGCTGCGAAAATCCATTCTACAATTTCTGAAATCTTCACTGGATTATTGTCTTTTCTGGTGCTAGTTCCTGGATTGGTTTGTGAATTTGACAAACCAGGAGGCACATTTTAAATTTGACTTTTCAGATTTGACACTGGGATCTTTTTTTGAAAGTGTATGTTTAGGTGTCTTTTTTTATAATTTGGGGGTGGACTTCCTCTTCTTAACCTTGAGGAGTGACTTCACTATTTTCATCAGAGTCAGATTCCTTTTGCTCTAGATTTGAAAAACCATTTTCTATTTCGAGTGGGGTGACATGAATAATTGTTTTAAGCATTTCTGCATATGTGCGCTTAGACCGTTTCGAAAATACAAATTGTGAAAAATCGAATTTAAGAATAGTAGAATATAAATGATTGATTTCAACTCACCAAGCGTGGACAAAAAGTATTTCTAATTCCTTCAAAAATTCATGAAATTTGGTAAAGTATTGTTCACTTATTGAATAAAAAAGCGGAAAAAAAAATTTTATGACATCAGTTTTCGATATATTGTAGAAAAATTACATTTTCATGCATTTCATTGATTATATTGAAAAAAATTCTAGTTTCTGTGAAACGCTCGCACTTTGGACATGACATTCTTCATTAAATTCAGCACAGTTACTTTTGTGACTTTTTTGGTGGCAGCTGTCCAGTTTTTTTTAACTCCTGGATGTTTTGGAACACTGTACCTTCCTTCCGAAAGTGCGGCTTGACAATTGCCCAATATCTTTCAATTGGCCGAAGATCCGGGCAGTTCGGTGGGTTGATGTTCGTTTCCACGAATTGTACAATATTTTTGACCACCACTGTAGAACGGTGTTGGCATAGTGGGCTGAAGCCAAATTCGGCCAGAAGAGAGGAGGAGCCTTATGCTTTCTGTACAGTGGCAGCATTCTCTTCTTCAAACAGTCTTCCTCGTACACCTTGGCGTTAATTGTGCCCTTCGTAAAGAAAATCGACGACCGCAAACCACAGGTACAAATTGCTTGCCAGACCAACACATTCTGCCCAAACTTTTCCATCGCCACCGTGGTGTCAGCGTCGTCCAGGTCCTGGTACACCGATTTCGTATAATATTGCGGTCCGGGCAGCGCTCGAGAATCTTCCTTGGCGTAGGTTTCGTCGTTGATCAGGTTGCATCCGTCGTTATACTGTAGAGTCCGGTTATACAATTTTCGCGCTCTTGTTTTGGCCTTAACTGGTATAGACCAGGGACTTTTTCGGCACCTTCTGTTTCTTGTACGTTTTCAGGGAGTTCCGAACTTTGATCCGTTAAACCAACCCGATGCTGGCGTTGAACTGCTTGGCCAAATCCCGCGTCGACGCCGATGGGTTTTTCCTGATGCACTCAACCACTTTTAAGTCCCGGCCGGGCTGGCTGGGACCCGTTTTCCTACCGGATCGGGGCAAATCCTTCATGGAAAAGGTCTTACCGAACTTCTCGATAATATTTTTGACATTGGTGTGGTGCACTTTCACCCGTTTTGAAATTTCGTTGTACGTGACACCACTTTCTGAGCACCAAGTGTGCAGAATTTTCTTTCGCGTTTCCGGAACAATTCGACTCATCATTGAAACGATAAACCGTATCGAAACCAATCGATTGCGCAGCTGTTATTGACATGTAAACAAACATGTCACCGCAAAACACGATGCAAAAAATTAAGCCATTTCAGAGTAATAACTGTTTGAATGTTGCTAACTACTTATCGATACACTCCTTATACTAATCTGATACGCACTTCAAATTAAATGATTATGTTGACCGTCTATACAACATGCACAAATGTGTATATCTCGTATTAGCAAATGGAAAATACTAATGGTTTACAACCATACATAGTTATAGCCTGTTTTTGCTAGCACACAATCACTGAAAATATTTCGTTTTTCGACGTGTTTGGAAGTTTGCGCTTAATTACACCTTAATGCTCGTCCATATCAAACATTCTAGAAAAGTTCAATTTTTACTAATTTGTGGTTATCTTATTCCACTGGAATTTTCTACCACAAATTGTTGAGCACATTTTCGATGGTATGAAGAAAATATTATGTTACTGCGTTAAATACAGCAAAAGATATTCGCGATTAAGTTCTAGCCATTCTTGCAGAGGGTAAGGTAAGTCTTATTCACGACAAAAGAGCAAAAAAGGGTTTCATAAGCTCCGTTTATTTACTTTTTACCAGCGCAGTTCTGTTCGACAAAAACTTGCCTTGCCGGATTCCGACTTTACCGTTAGTAGAAAGTGGCCGCGCCACGAGAACTTTCCCCGGTACAAAGCGTAACCAGAGCCAGCAGTAATTCATATTGAAAAAGTTAGTACCGTTGCTTTTTAATTAAAGCAACTGTAGTAAAAATGCTGCAATGTCACGCAATGTTCGGTACCGGCTGGTGGCTTTTATTTTAAATATCTGGCCCCAAACCACCGGACCAGCAAATGTTGTCACATCAAATTAAAACAGTCCATTTTTCGATAGGTTCGTTAGATGAATTTGAGTACCAACAGAGAGAGAGAGACAGGTTTTGTTTTTAATTCCATTAAAAAGTTATGGCCGTTTCCGCTGTTTCTGATGTATGCTTCCCAATCATCTATCAATTAGAAATTTTTGTAATCATAATAGTTGTTTTTAATTACCAACTGTACCGCGCTCGTGTGTACACGGCATCCGGCTGGTGAAAAATTACGAATACGCCATTGACCTCCGACGACCAAGAGCAAGACCAAACCAAAACGCTCCAATCAAACGACAACCAATTACCATCGTCGCTAGTTACTTCCGTTCTATTTGTGCCCAGAAAAAAAATCACAACATTCATTTCGAAGTAGGAAGTCCGGGTTGAAGCAACCTTACCTTACCTCACATCGGCAGGACTAGGTTTCCCCCGGGCTGTATTGTCCAGAGGGCTTTTTTTTTGTTCTCCTTCGGTTGGCGTGGCGCTAATGACTGTGTCATTATTCGGTGCCAGGTTAAGGAAAGGCCAAGTGCGCGAGGCAAATAAAGCTCCCTCTCGGAACGGTTATGGCTCCTTCAAAGGAGGTCCAGTCCAGTCAACGGACTACTTTTGGGGGGTGGGAGGAACAATCATCGAAAATTCGGCCCCAAGAAATAAAAAACCCCTTATTGTTGGCGGTGCCTGCCTGCCTGCCCGAGAATCGAAAGGGCTTCTACGAGCAAACAATAGCAGAATGGCCGACTGGAGACGGAGTTTTCTTGGTCGCGAGGCGACATTAATGTGCCAAATACAGCCCACCCCCGCCATTGAACCATTGAACGGCGCACAATTTGGTGGAAAATTTAGCTTTTACATTTTCGTGTTTTTTTTTCCTTTCTTTCTTTCATTTGTCGTTGTGTGGACATAACGGACACGCTGCTTCCCCTGTTTTTCAATGGTCGGAACGGAATGGGTTCGGGATGCGTTGCAGGTAGAAGTGTTCGATTGTTACACGCGCGGTCGAAGTATTTCTGCTGACAGAACAACAAAACAAGTGAAAAGGGTGCAGTTTATGTACCGCAGCTGAAGGAAAGGGGAAGGCAATGGGGTAGCAAAACGAAAACGAGGAAAATGTTTTAATGTTCACTGAATAAAATCGTGTGCAAATTACTGTACCAAAGCTAACAAATAATTCGTGAACCTCGGGATACTCGGGACTTGTTCCGTTTTGAAGGCTACCATTAGCAGCGTTTTGTGGAAAATAGAAGCATTTCCAGCAAACTAGTTGGTATGGAAGTTGACAAAAAGTCACGGCCCGTACGGCGAAACGACAATGTAATTAGATAGTTTGGCACGCTAATCGGCACATCGCCCGGGCAATTGGCTTGAGTTGGTTTGGAGCGAACTCGGAATGTTACGCAATGGTTGTGTAGTTGCTATTCGGGTGACATTTTGTCTCGAACACGACTCGTAGCAGCATATGGGGTTCACAATTTCTGCGAAATGGCATCAGTCATGTAAAACAGTTTTTAACGCATACTTTGCAAAACTATTTTTCATTACTCAGGGTGTTATTGGAAGCTTTAGCATAAATCAAGCTGAGAATGATAACGGATAGCTGAGTGACCATTTTGTTCCACCATCTCTTCATCTTTGTCACATCCAGAGTCAGCATTCTACTCTTCTTAGACTTTTATTTCAATAAATGCCCAATACTTCGCAATTGAGGGCAGTTGGGTGGATTGAATCCACCCCGTAGTCTCAATAGAACAAAACTTGACAAGTTCATTGTGAACTTTCATGTACGAACAGATACACTTTTTCAGGCAAACCTACTTGTACATGTGAGAATGTTTAATTTTTGGCCTGCAGCTGCAAATATCTCGCCAGATCATAAGCTTTCTTGTCAATTGGCAAAAATTATCTTGACCACAGTCATTGGTAGAAATTTTGTCCGGAAAGCTAAAAATAATCCATCTTCTTGTACATTTCTTCGTCTATGAGAATGCATTGCACTATGGTTCGAAACGGGAAATTAGTGGGAAATAAAATATTTTCACTATTAAATATTAGTTTTTTTGTAGTTGGCGTCTTCACAAAAGTTATTTGTAATAAATTTGATAAAATTGTTCAGCAAAAAAAATCTCTTTTCGGCTGTAGTTTCTGTCTGTCTCATATCTCAAATGAACAGTGTATAGAACACTTGTAGAACTGATTTGATACTATTATTTTGCTGAAGAAAGTTTGTTGATACGTTGAGGCGTTTATGAGCTATGCAATGCTTTTGAGTTTTTTGAAGGTAGTTTTAAGACTAATTTCAATAAGTTAAAAAAATAACACCTTTCCAATTATCTCTTAAATTTTTACTTATATTATGACCTTTCATAAACCGCATAGGATATATTAGTATCGATCTGACATCTAATGAATATTGATATTTGAAGCTTGACTATTTTTGATGAAAAAACAGTCATAACTTTTTACTGGTAGCCAGTGGTAGAGATGGGCAATTCGCTCCTGAGCTGTTCCAGTGAATCGAATCATTGAAGTGAGCTCACAGCTCTTTTCAAAAGAACCGCAGCTCATCAGCTCACTCATTTGCTACCCAGTTCACTGCATTATGACGAAGGGAACACGCTACGAGCTGGTCGGATCTTCGGCTCTTTAAGAGATTCAATTTAGTCGACATCAATTAAAGATAAACTAATTCGCATTGCATTCCTTGCATCATTGCAAATCAATGATTCAATTTCGATCATGCATATGAAAGAAAACCGGTGCATAAGAAAAACGGCGCACAAAATGAACCTTAAGTTCAAACTAAAAGAGCTGATGAGCTGATACATCGAATCGATTCACTTTGGTGAGCTGATCGGTTCGGAGCTGTTCACCAAAATGAGCTGTTTTGCACGCCTCTAGCCAGTGCACAGTGGTCCGAAACGGGAAATTAGCGTGACAAAAATATTTTCACTATTAAATATTAGTTTTTTGTAGTTGGTGTCTTCACAAAAGTTGTTTGTTATCAAATGGCGCTCCTTTTGATATAAAATATTACTAGGGTGGTCCTTATTTAGATTGAAATATGAAATCTAACTTTCTTAATTGAGCTCAAAAATGATTTTATTGTACAATAAAGTCGCAGGAAATTTTATTTTGAGTAACTTTGCTGAAAAAAACACCTCTCTAGCTTTTCATTTGACCGAGTTACATCAATTGTCCCGGGTAAGAGTAGGGTGGCCCGAAAAGTCGATTTTTTTGTTCTAACTTTTTTGTGAAACGTTCTATGGAAAAGTTGTCTTCAGAAGAGTTGTTGAAATAAATACTGCGCATAATTTTGCTGAGTAAAGCTTTTTCATATGAGCTACCAGTAAAAAGTTATGATTGTTTTTTCATCAAAAACTAGTCAACCTTCAAATATCAAAATTCATTAGATGCCAGATCGATAAAAATGTATCCTATGCGGCTATTGAAAGTTCATAATATAAGTAAACATTTGAGAGAAAATTGGGAGGGTGTTTTTCTTTTAACTCATTTAAATTAGTCTTAAAAATACCTTGAAAAAACTCAAAAACATTGCATAACTCTTAAACGCCTTAACGTATCAACATACTTCCTTCAGCAAAATAATAGTATCAAGTTAGCCCTACAAGTGTTCCATACATTGTCCATTCGAGAAATGAGACACACAGAAACTACAGCCGAAAATAGATTTTTTGCTGAACAATTTTAATTAATTTATTACCAAAATAACTGATTCAATTGATTTTGATTCCGTTATCGTAATGATCGTATCGCTAACATTCAAAATAAAACATAAGACAACAGTTGATTACGGTTTGGTATGTATTGAATAAATTAAGCAATGAATTATTCTAATTATTATCTAAAACTAAACATTTTGCTTGTTCGGGTAAATCTTCTGAACTTCTCCTATTTTGTTTGTTCGACAATGCCAAGATAGGGTCTGAAGATAACAGCAGCCTTTTAAAAACATCTTCAATGTTCGCGATTCTGCTGAATTTTTTAGCATGGTGCTCTCTGAAGTTCCGGATACTTTTATTTCGAGTCTCCTGAGCTTCTTCACTAAGCATACCAATAGGCAAAATTGCGTGTCGAATTATCGTGGCTCCATGTATCAACAATTTATGAGCAGTTGGTGATAGTGGATACCAGTCATAAAACGATACATACAACGCTCGTATTTTCTCAGTGTAACTTTGGAATTCGTCGACGTTCATCTTATCGGCTATTGATTACACTGAGAATAACGTGAAATACTTCCAACAGTGTTTCATCAAGGCCTGTTAAATCTGTTGTTTTTTCCACTTCTTGAAAAATTTCCGGGCCGTGTTTCCGTCGTTGAAATTACCTCCTGATGGCAATGGCTCACCGATACGTAGGCCCAAATGTTCTCTAAACGCAGTTTTTATATTTGTATCCCTTCCCTTCACGGTCTTGTTCAGTTTGCTAACACGCCAGGTGGGGGTTTTCATACGCAATTCTTGAATGATATACTGTAAAATGTCCTTATTACTTCTACCAGCAATCATTAAATCCGTTAGCTTTTTGTAAGACAAAGCACTTCCTGAAACCCAAGTAAATCATTAGTTTGTTAAAATGAGTAGATTGTATTTATTCTAACCAAAACTCATTGTGCGTCGCTTTCCGGTTGTCACAGGCTATTCGGTACACAAGTGGATGAGAAAAAAGGCTTCTCGGTACGATTTGGATAAAAATATTTGCGTTTCACTAACTTGCACCAGCTTGTTTGAGCTCTGGTTGTCAAGATAATGAAAATTTCTGTTGATATATTTATCATGGCCTCTACTTCAGAATAACCATATTACACAGTGTCTCTGTTGCTTAAGCTCAACTGAATCAGTAATTTTGGTACTAAATTAATTGAAATTGATCAGCAAAAAATCTATTTTCGGCTATAGTTTTTGTGTGTCTCATTTCTCGAATAGACAATGTATGGAACACTTGTAGGGCTAACTTGATACTATTATTTTGCTGAAGGAAGTATGTTGATACGTTAAGGCGTTTAAGAGTTATGCAATGTTTTTGAGTGTTTTCAAGGTATTTTTAAGACTAATTTAAATGAGTTAAAAGAAAAACACCCTCCCAATTTTCTCTTAAATGTTTACTTATATTATGAACGTTCAGTAGCCGCATAGGATACATTTTTATCGATCTGGCATCTAATGAATTTTGATATTTGAAGGTTGACTAGTTTTTGATGAAAAAACAATCACAACTTTTTACTGGTAGCTCATATGAAAAAGCTTTACTCAGCAAAATTATGCGCAATATTTATTTCAACAACTCTTCTGAAGACAACTTTTCCATAGAACGTTTCACAAAAAAGTTAGAACAAAAAAATCGATTTTTCGGGAGCCACCCTACTCTTACCCGGGACAATTGATGTAACTCGGTCAAATGAAAAGCTAGAGAGGTGCTTTTTTCAGCAAAGTTGCTCAAAATAAAATTTCCTACAACTTTATTGTACAATAAAATCATTTTTGAGCTCAATTAAGAAAGTTAGATTTCATATTTCAATCTAAATAAGGACCACCCTAGTAATATTTTATATCAAAAGGAGCGCCATTTGATAACAAACAAATTTTGTGAAGACACCAACTACAAAAAACTAATATTTAATAGTGAAAATATTTTTGTCACGCTAATTTCCCGTTTCAAACCATAGTGCAGTGGTGGTAAACCATCGATTCCGAACACGCAAAACGGGTTTCGTTCCGAACCAAAAAGCGAACCACCATCGCGAGTATAAATTTGCCGATACCATCGTTCGAGTAAGCATCGCCGAACCAAGAACCGATGCTGATGGGAAGGGAACCGATGTTCTAGTTTGTGAGCCTATCGTTACTAGTATGTTCATGAATATTCGATTCGAGTACTATAGGCTGTTGCTTCGGATGAACCGAACTTTGTCAGCTGCGGCTGCGGACGTTCCAGTTTTTGGGTAGCTTAGCAGAGTATGGTAATTTTGAACATTTCCAGCGAGCATAGGGTGGCTCAATATGATAAATTGAAAATGTTTTAACATTTGCAAATTCGATATTGAATAAATTGGTGAGTCAATAGCAATTAAAATTGAGTAATTTTGGGCATTTACAACGAGCGTAGGCGCCTGTATATGGGAAATAGAAATTTTTTTTGACAAATCTCATTTCGATGCTCTATTGATTAGTGAATAAATAGCAGTTCGAATTGGATGATTTTTTACATTTTCAGCGAGCAGGGGTGGCACAATATGAAAATTTTTAAATTGTTTGATTTTTACTAATTTGATGTTTTATTAAATATTGATTCAAAAGCAATTAAAATTTAACAATTTTGGACATTCTCAGCGACCGTAGGGTGGTTCTATTTGAAAAGTCGACAAAAATTGAATCTTAGACTAATTCGATGGTCTGTTAATTCTGGAAACAATAGCAGTTCGAATTGGATAATTTTTTACTTTTTTATCGAGCGTAGGGTGGTGCAATATGAAAATTTGCATATATTTAGACTTTTGCTGATTTCAAGTTCCAGTTAATAGTGAATCAAGAGCAATAAAAATTTGATAATTTATGACATTTTCGACAAGCGTAGAGTGGTGCTATTTGGAAAATTTTAAAATTTTTCGACTAATGTCGATTCAATGTCCTATTAATTGGTGAATCAATGGCAGTTCTAATAGGATTTCCAATATACAGCAAGCGTAGTGTGGTCCTATTTGAAAAATGTTAGTATTTGAATTAGCAGATCCACTGCTTTATTGATTGGAGAATGGATTAAATTCGAATAGGATAATTTTTGACATTTTCAGTGGGCGTAGAGTGGCTTAATATAAAAATATGGGAATATTTTGCTAATTCAATGTTTAAATGATAGCAATTTGAATATTAGAACAGCAAGCGAACTTTACCATAAACCGAATGAACAGCTTTTGCAATGTATTGGTGTTCGGTTCCCGCTTTACCGCTGGCATGGAATTGTAAATAGTTTAAAAATTACAATTTCTATATTAAGCCATCCAGCGCTCGCTGAGAATAACTAAAATTAACAAACGTCGCTCGCTCGCTAGAAACGTCCAAAATCATCCAATTCTACCTGCTACTGATTCGCTCATCAATTGAACATTAAAATAGCAAAAATCAAATATTTTCAAATTATTTATTAATCCCCCCTACGATCGCTGAAAATGTTCTTATCATCATCAAGAAAATCATCTTATTTGAACTGCTATTAATTCATCAATCAATAGAGCATCGAATTGACATTAGTCAAAAACTTTACAATTATACAGATAGAACCATCCTATGGTCCCTGAAAATCTCAAAAATGAGCAATTTGTAATTGTTATTAGTTCACTATTAAATGAAACTTTTATCAGCAAAAGTCAAAATATTCACAAATTTTCATATTGCGCCATCCTACACTCACCGAAAATGTCCAAAATTATTCAATTCGAACTGCTATTGATCCAACAATCAACAAACCATCGAATTAGTATAAGTCAAAAATTTTACAATTTTTCAAAATCTCTACGGTGGCAGATAATTTCCAAAGATTTTTTACTATTTAATAAATCATCGAATAAGTAAACAAAAATCCAAATTTTCGAATTGCGCCAATCTACGCTCTCTATGAATGTCTAAAATTATCCAAGTTGAACTGCTATTGATTCACCAATCAATAGAACATCAAATTTAAATACGCTCGTTGAAAATACCTGAAATTACTCAAATTTCTTTGCTGTTGACCCACACAGTTTATTAAACATCGAATTTGCAAGAGTAGAAAAATCCCTTTTCATATTGAGCCACTCTACGATTGCTGAAATGTTCTAAAATATTCAATTCTTATTGTTATAGATTCTATAACCAAAACCATAAAATTGGCAAACGATTCAAAACTTACTATTTTCCATATCGATTCACCTTACGCACACTGATAATGTCCAAAATAATACCATTTGAATTGCCATTGATTACAGCTTAGGCTGTGAACCATTTCACGGTTAATTTTAACTTTTGGTTAAAATCTGACACTTGAGTGGTTATTTGGTGTCGAGTAGTTAAATTTGACTAAAACTGTGGCCCATTTCAAAATTTGACGGACGGAAAGTTATTTGGGTTTATTTTCTACTGGAAATAATTTCAACTAAAGAATTAGTATTAGAATTTTCATTGCGAGATTTTTTTCAGTGTTGGAAAAAAAACTATCGATCTGTCAAAAACAACCATACTCTCGAGCAGGGTTATTTTTGACAACATCAAATTAACCACTCGAGTGTCAGATTTTAACCAAAAGTTAAAATTAACCGCGAAATGGTTCACAGCCTTAGTCGTTGAAATAATGCGTAGTATCTAAGTAAACATTGTAAACCATTTATATGTAGTCTACATTTGCTTGACGAAATTAATAAATAAATAGATCGATTTATCAATCGAACAAAACAATTTTTTGTGCTGATCACGTGTGCATTGATAATTTCAAAACCAGGATGCGAGAGCTGAAATCAACAAACCACCGCACAGTGATGCCTCTCCATACAAAAGTTGGCAAAAACCATAAATACGTCGATAAACGTCAGCTGGATGATTTTTTATTAATAATTTGAGGTCTCGGATTATATTGACATCTTGATAATGTATGAAAAAAAATATTCGATCCACCTAAAAGTGACATGATGCACCGTTCGCTACGGACCGGAAAATGACGACTTTTTTATAAATTCACTAATGTTTCAAATAATGATTAAACCTGTGTGGAAAATGTATACACTGAAAAAACGAACTTTTTCCTTATATCTTGAAAAATTGTCTCCTTATCTTATTATTTTTATTTTCTGATACGTTGTAACTTACAACTGATGAAGTTTATTGCACTATGAGTAAAGATGGGAGAGTGACAATAAAAAAAGGTGATTTTGTTTTTTTACAAAAATCTTAATTTTTGGAAAATGCTCTGCATTTTGCATTTTTTAAGTCTTTCGACTTTATGAAAGAACATAAACACAAGTACAAATTAAAATTTGGTTGAATACTACCGTTTTACTAATAAAAGTGGATTTTTATTACGTTAAAGTATCTTATTAAACTATGTAAAATGAAAAAATGACGAAAAAAATGTAAAGTGGTTTTCGTGGTTCAAATTTGGGATTTTTTTATATGGACTACAAGAAAGTTCCGGGCAACAGAAAAAGTGCAGGTGATGGGTTCAACTGAGCGCTATTTATTATGAGTTACTCAAATTAGGTGACAGAGCATTGCATGAAAAGCGGACGCAATATGAAGATCTCCATGGCGTAGTATTTTTGCTTCATGACAATGCAAGACTCCATGTTTCGAAAGTTGTAAAAGCTTTTTTTTGTAATGAAATGTTCTGCCCAGCCGCCATGTTTTTATCATACATTGTCAAATACGGTTGCCATTTGCTCCAATCCATGGCGCATAACTTGTCAGGACAGTTTTAAAAACTACGACACCACCAAAAAATTGTATCGATTCATTCGTCGAATCTGAGCAGAAAAGGAATTTTTCAAACGTGGTGTCCGAGTCTCACCAGAAAGATGACAGAAAGTGGTACATAACGATGGACTATACTTTGAAAACGGTGCTGCAATGATACCCTCACTAAAAATCATGAAACTTAGCAGAAAAAACGCTACTAATTTATTCCAACGCCTATGAATAGATTTATATACCGACATTTATTAAGGTGTTTTATGTTATGTATGTTATGAATATTCTGATTTTATTTATCATAACAGTTCGGCTGAAAAGTTCGTATCGTTTAATAGAAACACACATTTTTTGCCAAAATTCGTTTTTATTATTCAACATAATTGCCATCAAAGGCGATACAGCGATTATAGCGATCTTCCAACGTTTTTACCAGCGAACATTCTCTTGAGCTCTGAGAACAGGAAAAAGTCACTGGAGGCCAAATCTGGAGAATACGGTGGATGAGGGAGCAATTCGAAGCCCAATTCGTTCATTTTCAGTATGGTTTTCATCGACTTGTGACACGGTGCATTGTCTTGATGAAACAAAACTCTTTTCTTCTTCAAATGAGGCCGTTTTCTTGAATTTCGTCCTTTAAACGCTCTAATAACGCTATATAATAGTCACTGTTGATGGTTTTTCCCTTTTCAAGGTAGTCGATGAAAATTCTACCATGCGAATCCCAAAATACAGACGCCATAACCTTACCGGCCGATTGTTGAGTCTTTCCACGCTTTGGGTTCGGTCCATCGCGTGCAGTCCACTCAGCTGACTGTCAATTGGACTCCGGAGTGAAGTGATGGAGCCATGTTTCGTCCATTGTTATATATCGACGAAAAAATCGGTTTTATTTCGATATAACAGCTCCAAACACTGCTCAGAATCATCAATTCGTTGTTGTTTTTGATCGATTGTGAGCTCACGCGGCCCCCATTTTGCACAAAGCTTTCTCATACCCAAATATTCGTGAATAATATGTCCAACACGTTCCTTTGATGTCAGCTATCTCGATCAACTTCACTTTACGGTCATTGAAAATCATTTTGTGGATTTTTTTTCACGTTTTCATCGGTAACAGCCTCTTTTGGACGTCCACTGCGTTCATAGTCTTCGGTGCTCATATGACCAGTACGAAATTTTGCAAATCACTTGCTTCGCCCGGTGCAGAGTCTGGATAACACTCATCAAGCCATTTTTTGGTATCGGCGGCACTTTTTTTCATCAAAAAGTAGTGTTTCATCAACACACGAAATTTCTTTTTTTCCATTTTTTTTCACAATAACAAAAGTAGCTTCACTCAAAATGCAATATCTCACAAACTAATAATCAGACAGCTGTCAAATTTATACACGTATCTTTTGAAGGTTGGTACTAACTGAAAATGGTATGGATTTAATTCTAGTGACGCCCTCTCATAGAAACAATACGAACTTTTCAGCCGGTCTGTTATAGCCGTTTATTTAAATTTTACTCCCACCGACTTCATTTACCAAAGAATCGCCTTTGTCATTGTGATTTATATTGTCGACTCCGCAAATAATTGAAAATAACCTTTAAGGTGTAGAGCTGTGCAGGATCGCATAGTGGTTTTTGGAAAGTAGAGAAAAAATTCTATAAAATCAAATACTATTGAACATTGGCAGCCCTTTCCTACCTATATAGAACTCTAATCGTAAAACATCGTCATTGCGCCATATATTTTGTATGGAAGGATGAAAAGAAAGTTTAATATACCCTATCTTTGAAAGGATATGGAGAGATTATTTCTTATTCAAAAAATTGTATACTTCAAACTATAATCCTTCACTTATCGTAGAATTCAAAAAAAAAATACAGTGCAGGAAAAAAATAAATTTATTTTTTGGATTTCTGCCACCTTGGTATCACTGTGCATCGTATCGAACGCAGTTTACTCGGCCCTCGCCGATGGTCCGCCAACCGAACGGTTCGAATCAGATTGCTTCGCCGAACACCGAGCACTGATCACCTTCGCATTAACCGAGGGAATAGTTTTCGAACCTATCGCATGCTTACGCTCGGTGAACATTTTGGAGTAAGTTTGCAGAAGCATCGGCGTTCGGTTCGCAATTTACCACCACTGGATATAGCAGATAATCTTGGCATCTCTTATGGATCGACTCTGCACATTTTTGAAGGTTATAATAAAGAAATGTACTAAAATCTAAAAAGCAAAACAAAATACATTTCAATTCAATAATAATTATCTACTTGCCCTTCAATACCAGAACGACTGTTGAACTACAATTTGCCTTAGATGCAGAATCGATTTTCAAATTGCAGTTTATCTGGAAAACAATGGCGTCGTGTAAAAAATTCTACTACATTAAAAAAAAGTTCAATGAACATTCCGTGATCCATTTCGTCCGACATTTGATTAAACGTCTTGAAGGACCAACATTCGGACAGAGTGCCTGAATCAAAGACGCTATCTTCAAGCATATTAATCTTTGCTAGTCACACCGCTTTGTCGCGTAAACTCCCCGGGACCGACGTTTCGTATTTTGCGAACTTTCTAAGTCCTGACATTGCCACCACTGCCGCCGCCGTCCCCGTCGCTACCGGATCCCACGACTTCCGTCCATTCCTTTTAATTTTGCCCGTTTCTTATCGAGCACTAAACACACTTTTATAGGCAGTTCATATCCGGTTTCTCCGGGCAGGTTCCTGTTGTCCCGGAGCTCCCGAGGGCTTTATGCCGGTAATGGTTGTTTATAAATGTATTTCAGTACACAAGTTTACGAGCAGCGGTTGCTGGTCCTAACTTTTTTTGTTTGTGGTTAGAGTTATTTATCAGAATTTATATTAATTAGTACAGCTGAGGTTTTGCTCGGTAGTCCAGCAAAAAAAACATTCCTGTATTAATATTACTCTTACCAATGTGAATTGTGGATTTCCTTTTCCGGTTTTTTCGTTGGAAAGATCATTAGGGAATGACCTTTCTCTCTCTCTCTCTCTCTCTCTCTCTCTAAAAAGATAAGACTTAATGTCTGCCCACTTCAATAAAAACAAGTACATAAAGAGTTGAGTGTAAGAAAATAGACAATAGTCTGTTGCTGTTTTGGAAGCAACACACAATCTAGACATTAGAGCGGGGTACTCTTTAATTATCCTTTTTAATAACCTAACCACTAGAAATTTCACTGAGCTGTTCGAACGACAAATAAAGTGAATTATTATAACCCCATTAAAGAAGGGTGAAGCGTACTCTAGCTCCACTTCTTTTGTACTTAAATACTTGGCACAGCCGATCAACTATCTTCGGGGGAAATTCCAGCTGTCACAATCGAGGGAGACCATAAAGTATGAAACTCTTGGGCTGCTTCCTACCGTAGTCGGTATTGTGAAGGATAATAGACTGAACACAATGGGATTATCCAATTGTGGAAATCGTGTAACGAAACCCGTAAAGTCTTTGCTCAACCAGTTTAGTCGAGGCCACTAACCACCACCACCACCACCACCACCATCTCTCCAGTCCGTCACCAGGGGATAGTGTTGTACCGGTTTGCCCTCACACCGGTCGAAGATGGTGGAACCGGGGCCGAGCTCTGGTGACGGTGCGATGGCTGGTCCTGGGAATCGCTGGAAATTAATCGTTTTTAGCCATGCAAGACTAATTCCTACCGGCGTGCGCCGGGAGTTGTTGAATATTTGAACAAGTTTTACAACGCAAAAGAAATGAGATTTTTTCTTCTTTGTGGAATTAAATCCCGTGCGGTACACGATTTCATTTTTAACGTTGGCTGGATTTTCATTCACTGGTACATGTTTGAATATCATTGAGTGCACCGAGTCCCATTAAAAAAACCGGAGGAAAAATCTGCATACCGTCATGCAGAAGCTTTCTTTGGGGAATGTTTATGAAGCAGTACAATTTTTCAAATATTTATCATTCTCGATTTCGCTACTTGCCTTTAGCGTTTTCATAAGTAGGATAAAAGCTAGAAAGTATTATTTATGTTCGATTTCGAAACTAAATTTGAACACAAGTTTTGACAAAATGGTATATTTCAAGTTGGAGTTACATCGATAGCACTATTTGCAAATATGCATGCTCGAGGTATTTCACGTGAATTAGTCGTACCAGTCTTGTTGAAAGCGGCAAAGGCTGAGCTAATGGGGTTATAAACAAAAAGTTGGGACTCGTAGAATCAAACAAATGTACGATGCATATTTTGAAAGAACATACTTTTCAAAATACCTTTGTAAAATTTCATCCAAATCAGAGCACTCTATTTTAAGTGACATTTAAACCATTTGCAGTGAACGTAATATCTCAAAAACTTTTATTCGTATTAAAAAACTTTTCGATTGTTCGCAAGTAACTTATGTTGAGAATTTCGATTTTGCAACAGAACTTACTCCATTTCTTCTGTTCAGTTAGGCTGTTTCTCCGTGTGTTTCGCCTTTAAAGTGACTTAATTAGCTCCGCAATTTTGAAACCGACAAGGACACCCGGGGGGAAGTGATTGGCAAACTAATAGCAAGCGTTATTATTAAAACCAAATAACTTAACATTATTTTGTTTGAAATGAGAGTAAAAATGTCAATGATAATAATTAAATCTGCATGAAAAAATAACAACAAAGTAGCAAAATTTGTCATTGCAATATCAAACAAAGAGTAAAATATGTATAGAAGACAATCTTCTCAGAGAATTGTCGCTTTAACATTAAGAATGTAATAATATTGTAAACATTTCTTTCATCTAATTCTGGAGGTGTTTATTAAATTGTTTTTTATTCAAAGATGGAAGTATTAGATCAGTTGTAATTATTACAATTGAAATATTTCATCGATAGCCAAATGAGATGGAATAACTAATATTGATGTTACACAGTTATTGAACTCTTCCTTAATTCCTTCAATAAAATGTCATGAAAATTTCAAGTATTGTAATGACAGCTAAAAAATAACAAATCTTGATATGATGGTAAAATTTACTGTTTCTTCGGGTTTTGTTTGCTATTTACATCTACCCCCAACTAGAATTTGTTTTATCTAAAACCATGTTCGCTTTCCTATATTGTCGTGAATACGACCTACTTTACTATGGGGTGCCTTTTCAAAATTTATTCTCTGAGAGAGTGATAAGTTTTTGATAGTGAATATCTCTTGTTGTATCTAACGAATCAACATAATTTTTTCTAAATGCCATCGGAAATATGATCACAATTTTATGATAACATTTTCAGTTGTGTGATATAATCTAAAATAATTCAAAATTAAACTTTTCTGAAATGTTTGGTATAAACGAGTATCAAAGAGGATAATTCATAAGGCGCGTTTGCCTTTCTCGTATTTTTAAAGATCATAGCGCAGTGATCTGTAAAAGGATTTATATAATCTAACTACCAATAGAATCGAAATATTTCAACTTAAAAGTGTATAGCAATAGCATTGTAGTATTTCAATAGTACACTGTTGAAAAACCTGTCTCATTTGACCCATGTCAACACCAGCCAATCAGAACGCGTTCTGAGGAAAAGAACAAAATATCTGCTGCTGTACAACAAATCGTTCGAGAAAAATGTTCCGAACAGTTCTTAATATCGTAGTGAGTTGCACAATTTGGTCCTTCTGAAAGGCAGAAATGAATCCCGTACAGCATCCTGATAGTTGCGAAGCTAGTTTCGCTTCCGACAAGAGCGATTACGTCACAGCTGCTAGTCGTTTGCATTGATGAAAAAATAACGAAAAGGGGACAACGGTGGAGAGCATCACACAAAATCAGCCGTTCTAATGGCTCTAAAAATTTTCTAAAGAACTATTAGGATTTCTTCTTCGCAAATCGAAGGTAAACATCCTCAATTTAGAGCAAATCTAGAACTGTTTGATTAGATTTGTGCACTTTTCGCAGTGTGAAATTCACAGTAATCGAGATCAAGTGAAGCCTTGTTTGTTTCTGCGAAAAATGTTCCCTTCTGAATGATAGAAACGGATCCCTACAGCATTTTGATAGTTTCTTTCAATGAATTATGCAAATCCAAAATGAAATAATCGACATTAAAATTCTATATGCTGCTTATTTTATAGCCGTTAGGACCACCCATTAGTGCAAAAGCTATAAACGAAATCACGTAAAAAGAAACCTCTTAGCAAAAATTGGATCAGTTTGGATTCTATCGCCACTGCGAGAAGATGTATTGTGTGTCGTTTGCAAAGCTAGTTTCGCTTCCGACAAGAGCGATTACGTCACAGCTGCTAGTCGTTTGCATTGATGAAAAAATAACGAAAAGGGGACAACGGTGGAGAGCATCACACAAAATCAG
The DNA here is from genome assembly GCF_030247185.1 of Malaya genurostris. Taxonomy (NCBI): domain Eukaryota; kingdom Metazoa; phylum Arthropoda; class Insecta; order Diptera; family Culicidae; genus Malaya; species Malaya genurostris. The sequence continues at coordinate 230,541,393 of NC_080572.1, read as the reverse complement.
CCGTTCTAATGGCTCTAAAAGTTTTCTAAAGAACTATTAGGATTTCTTCTTTGCAAATCGAAGGTAAATATCCTCAGTTTAGTGCAAATCTAGAACACTTTGATTAGATTTGTGCACTTTTCGCTGTGTGAAATTCACAGTAATCGAGATCAAGTGAAAAATTCTTTGTTTTTGCGAAAAATGTGAAAAAGGGGAATGCTTGCATAATTCATACAATTGATCAACTAACTGATATTCGGAAGTGTTAAGGAACATGTCAGTTGATTTCGTATTCACGACATCCAGTTATGTCTCTGACATTACCCACCCGCCTTTTTTTCTGAAATATTATTTTCAATTCAAGTTTCCCTTGAAAAAGACTGTCAAAAACGGTCCAAATGTCGGGCAATTTGTGAAACAATTCGTCCGACTAAGAAGTTCAGACTGAGTTAATCGCAATAAATATGTTTTATGTTCAGTCGTTGAAGCACTTATACGAATCTTGTAGGGGAATATGGGGTAAAAAGGAATCCCCTCTTTGCTTTGCTCAGAAGTTATCAAATTTTTTCGAAGAAATTTTCATGAAACTGAAAGTGTAACACGATAAGGCATATTACTAAAAACACGTATCTATGGATGACCAATTCTGGAAAAACAAATAAAAATAAATATTTCGTTATAATATGTAATTTTTGGTGTTCATTGCCATATTATTTTCTAGATTTATGAAGACGATTTTAATTATGTAGCTAGTGAACTTTTGTGCCAATCCTTCGATATTTATAATTTCATTCGAATACTAATGATGTATTTGCAATTACATTCGATAATCGTCGAAGGTATTGCCTCCTCTTTATGGTAGCAAAATGACGCGAATTGTGTGCTTGGGAATTAGCTCACAACAGTTTTGTATGAAATGTCATTTTAATGAATAATAGTGAACAATCTTCCAAGTGAAAAACATTTCTTCAGCGGTAAGACCTAATTTTTCAATTTAATTAGAAGAAGAAGCTTTTTTAAGGGTGCATTTTGCCCGAAACATTGCAGAAATTGTCGCCTTTTACGACATGGAAGCTTGAACTCAGTGAATCTGGTCTTCGATTCCACGTAGCCTCTTGGCTGAATTTATTCGGAGAAGGATATAAGGTACCAGACAGCAGATTTTTGCTTTGAGTGCCATGTGCTAGATGTGCGTGCCATTAGTGACTGTTTTGAACGCGATACTGTTCAAAGGTTATATCATTGCTGTAGAAGTGATCGAAATTCACAGTTTTAAGCTACTTTGGTGCGCTTTTACGAACGAAAATACAATTTTGAATAAAAGGTGGGTGGTTAATGTCAGTGACATAACCGGATTAACGTGAATACAAATAATTTCCTCTACTTTAATGCAGATCTAATGAACAATAAAATAACAATTTTTTCTTGAATGCAAAGCAGCTGATTGTTAGTTTTATTTGCACTCGTCTAGCGCGTTCGTACTGCGAACAGTTAACCAAACTGATTTTTACACATCAAATTTCAACAGTTAAATAATGAAGTTGCCCTTATTTGCAGCGAAACTCACACTGTGAATGGTGCACAAAATAAATCGCACTGCGTGAACTGTAATCGGAGTTCGAAAACCGATTTGCTAATTTAAAAAGAAGAAAATATCTTAGTAATTCTTTGTGGAACATGGTGAAGGCTCTGAAATGAACCGAATTATTAAGTCACTACATTGATATCATTTCCCTCGAATGCAGGAAAGCAGAATATTTCTCATTAATATAAATCAACAATATGTATCTGGAACTGAATTCTGAACCTGAAACTGTTACTATATTCAGGATCTGAATTCTTGAAACTGGATTCTGGAGCTGAGCTCTGGACATGAACCAATCGAAATGAGGTGCTAAGATTTACTTCCTGTTCAATCAAATATTGAACGAAATATGTCAAATTTTAATCTACTATATCTACCCAGTCGGTAATACAGGTATGAAATGTCTCTTACTATCTCAAAACGGTCGTCGCAGATACGGGAAAGGCGAACACGCGTCATGAGTTTTCCTCTTTGATACTCGTTGGTACCATACATTTTAGAAAGATTTAATTTTATCATAAATTGCTGCTCATATTTACGATGGCATCACATTCACAGAGGGTAAATTTTGAAAATGTGACTCATAGTAAAGTAAGACGTACTCACGTCAACATTGTTAGCCAATAGTGATAAAAAATCATTAGATAGATCAATTTTCAGGTGCATAGGGTTGACAACCAAAAAAAAAATTCAAAGTTTTGGAAAAAATTTCAAACATGAATTGCATGCAAGGACGTTGATATTGATTAAAAAAAATACTAGATTGAAGCATTTCCAAGATGCACAGAATTACCAACCAGTGTAAATCGACTATAATTGGAAAAATATCGAAAAGTCAAACGAATGAAAAACTCACAGAAAAATGACTTTTTGGAAAATGATACGCTTAGAGGCAGGACTCGAACCTGCATTCTTATGCATTCCGTGCATAAGCGTTTCACGTATTCAATCTTCCGCACTGGAATGGTTAGCACGTAAACTAATAGTGCTTTTACGATCTTACACGAAAATCTGGGCATGAAAAAGATCATTTTCAAAAAGGCGTTACGTTCGATAAAATCGAACGAAAACAACAACATATGGTATTTTCTCCGGAGTCGTATCAACATTCATATGGGAAAAGCCGGTAGAAAACGCATCATGTAGCTAATCACTGCATCCATTTTTAGATGCTCGAAGTGTACTTAACGTAGACTAACTTGGAAAGAAGAGAACCATCGAAAGTTATTTAGGCGTTTGAAGGGCTCATATCAAGAAAAAAATCTTTAACCAAGACAATGCATCGTGCCACAAACAATGCATCGTGCCATAAACAATTGCCAAATTTAACAAATTGGGCTCCGATCTGTTTCTTTACCTTTACCATATACTCAAGAACCTTGCCCCAGTGACTTAAAGACTGTCCCAGAAAGTATGGACGCACTTTGATTTCGCTGTAAATAATTCACAAGTGTCAGATATTCAAATTTTATTCGATATACTAATAATATTAGACAACAACAGCAGAATATTATTCTCAACATTTGCTACTTAGCCATTGTAGACTAGCTGGCGCACCTTCTTGCAAACGTTCCTCATTAAATTCCGTACAGACTTCTTGGCGACAAGTTTTGACACTTTTTTCCAATCTTTTTCGAACTGTTGAATGGTTTCGGCTGCCGAGACATGTTTACTAAGATGTGCCTTCGTTAATGCCCAAAATTCCTCAATTGGTCGAAGTTGTGGGCAATTTAGTGGATTCATGTCTATTGGGACGAAAGTCCGTTGACCGTTGATTTCGAGTAGTGGCAAGAAGCCAGATCTGGCCAGAAGACAAGAGGATTCTTACGGCTTCAAATCATGGGTAGAAGTCGTTTTTGTAAACATTCCTTAATGTATATTTCGCTGTTCATTGATGCATTGGTGATGAAGGGTTTCGAAATCTTACCGCAGCTACAAATTGCTTGCCAGACCATAGCTTTCTTACCGAATTTTTCGACTTCAATCGATGTCTCGGACTGGTTTTACACTTGCCCTTCTCGCACCATATAATATTGTGGTCTCGGCAAGGATTTGTAATCGAGTTTCACGTAGGTTTCGTCGTCCATGATTATGCAGTTCAAATTTCCAGCAAGAATCGTACAGCTTTCCAACCCTCGGCCTGATCGATGCTTATTGTTTCGGACTACGTTTTGACTGTTTCTGCTTCTTATAGGTTCGAAGATTCAAACGTTCTTTAGCACGAAGAACATTTGACTTCGAAGTGCCCACTTCTTTTGCTCGAACGCCTTCAGTATACGTTTATCCAACTGAGGGTTAGCAGGACCTCTTTTCCGACCTGTTTTCGGTTTATCCTCAAAGGTGTTATCCTCACCGAACTTCCTGATTGCATTTCGTACGGCTTTTTCACTTACTTCTTCCATTTTTGCTATCTTTCTCAGTGACAGTCCGCGTTCTGTGCACCATTTGTACACAAATTTTCGACGTTGTTCTGCTGAAAGTCCACGCATTTCGAAACAAATTAATGAAAACGAATAAACAACTGCACAAGTGGTTAGAGAAGAGTGTAAACAACAAGACGCAGTCATAAAAACTGACAGATTCTGAACCATTGCGAAATGGCAGCGGTTTTTGGTTGCGTTCATACTTTCTGGGACAGTCTTTAGTAGGGTGGCTCTCAAAAAATCACCTTTTTTGTTTTAGCTTTTTTTGTGAACAGTTTTACGAGAAAAATTATTGCGCACAATTTTGCTCAACTAAGCTTTTTATTATAGCTATTCCAAAGTTATGATTGTTTTTTCGTCAAAAACTAGTCAAACTCCTAATATAACTATTCAACAGATGCCATATCGATACTAAGACTAATCTCATACGGTTTCTGAAAGGTTATAAAATGAGGAAAGCTTGAAAAGAAATCTAGGAGGGTGTATTTTTTTTTAACTCATTTAAATTAGTGTTCAAATTGCCTTACAAAAAATCGAAAAAGTCATATAACTCTTAAGCGCCAAAACGTAGCAACATACTCCCTTAAGAAAACGATGGTTTCTATTGTGCCCTTCTCATACATATTTTTTTCGAAAAATGATTTAAAAATAAAATTTTCTACGACTTTGCTGTAAAGTGCAATAAATAAGAAAGTTAGAATTCAGATTTAAATCCAAGCATGGGCCACCCTAATGATCTTTTACATCAAAAGATGCGCCAGTCAAAACAAAAAACTTTTGTGAAGACACCAACTACAAAAAAATAGTATACAATAAAAATATTTCTGTTTCACTAATTTCCCGTTTCGGACCACTATGCACTGTTTGTACAGTTCTATATTCTGGATTTTGAATTTGCACCCCGGTATAGAAAACAAAAACGTAGTCCTACGTGAAAAATTTTTGAACGATTTTATTTTTGTGAAGATATAAAACGAAAAGATGAAATATGACAAGGTTCATTTGATCAAGCAGAAATCGTTTAGTAGCCTAACTATTACCTTCTCGAATCTGTAGTCTGCCGGAATGTACCGACAAGGGTCTTTTACCATTTACTATCCGTACAGGCGAAAGAAAAGTTACCAGAAGTGGTCACATAGCAGACCACGTGCAAGTTTCCATGCACAAGGCATACAAAAAATTGTCAGCAGTATCCAGCACTCATAGGTATCACTAAGGGCTGAGGCCAGTAGGTCGCGTAAAACCACGTGGCTTGCTGTACGTATTACATTTCTCTCCATGCTCTCTTGCAAATTTGCAAAATGACTCTCGATGTGGTCGGGTGGCCAAGAAAGTTTTGATATTTTCGGTTACAAGTTCGACTAAATCACATAAAATCCAATAAAGCTACCGCTTGTTTGGCAGCCTTTTTGAGCCGATTTTATTTCTCCCTCATGTTTTGTTACGTTACCAGGGAACTAAAATGGCGCCGACATAGAAATCGAATTACCTCCACAAAAATAACTTATATTTCATTTTCATCGCGATAGCATATATGTTTTTATGCACTAATCGCATCTAAATTAAATTATCTAGACATTGTCAGGATAGATTTTTGATCCATGCTTTTGAAGGCGAGATATTCAATTAACAAGTTGAAAGACGGCGTTTTCAGCTATGCAATTCTTCCTTCAGAAAAAAAACTGGCCCGACCGCTACTGTCAATGAATCATTCTGAAATCTTCACAGAATAATCTAAACTAATTTTCTAAGAGATTGTCAGTTGTGTTTTTTGATATTCGTCGCCGTTTCTAGGAAAGTCAAAGAGTGTAGCCGCTTTTCCATATAAAAACTGCCCCCAAACAGAACAAAAATTGATATACGCCGTTTGAAAGGTTTTTCCCAAAAATTTAACCCTTTCACTGTCATATTGGTGGAGTTAGGGTGGTTCCGACGACACGACCTGCCACTCGTCTATCAAAACTGTATCGTAAATTTAACTACCCCTCAGTAACTGCTAACGTCAAACCGGAATCGTTTGAACAATTATTGAAACTGGCAGCACAAATTGATAAGTTATTGATTTTGAACAACAGTGACCATAACCTTGGTTACTACATATTGAAGACTTGAGAAATGTAAACAAACCCAATTGCAAATGGATATTTCATAACGAAAAATTAAAATGGATCAACGGCTGTCTCGAATGGATCGTTTGTGCAGTAAGTTGCAAGTACAGCCTTGAACAACTTGGACTCACTAAGGAAAGTCGTTTTGTTTTATTCGTCATCATATTTATCATTCTCCTGAGATTAATTCATGTATTTGTATGAACTAAATTTAGTGAATGAATTACGAGTTCTTGCCTTCAACTCTTATTTCTTCATTGTATTAAAATATGTTTATTTTAGAAATTATTCCCTCCTAAGAAATGATTTTCTGATGGTTGGCTTGTTCTGGCAGGTATTTATCTGGCGGGAGATCTGTCAGGGAAAAGTTATATCTGAGCCAAACTGGCAAACAATTGGTCAGTAAATAGTATACCGCTCTTGCATCTCGGACAGTTTCCGTTGAACTGCAAAGAATAGAATCTGAGTTGGCTAAATGAAAATAGATGCAATACGTTATGATGGTAGCTCACGAATAAAATTTAAGCACTTACCATTGTTATTGCACTGATGAAGGCTGTAGAATTTGTCTGTTCCATTTTCTTAAGTCGCTCTTAGAAAGTGGCGCTGGAAGCATAAAATTTTAATTATTTGAACTATACCACAACTTCCTTAAAATGTTTATTTATGTGGGGCTCCTTGGTAACTTGTTTATAGCAACTTAAACAGTGTTGCTCGAGAACAACATTTTTATCATTATCAAGGGGTCGCTATATTTGTGGTAACTGGCGGTAAATCGCTCATAGACACTTTTTAGTTCGATTTTTCTTCGAAGTGCCTGGTCGTGTCGTCGGTGGTTCCTCTGATTTTCATTTTATTTAAATTTTTCAAAAATATAGCAAAAAAATTGAAAATATCAGGAAAATTTTAGGAATTATGGGAAACTTTTCTGATTTTTTCAGAATTTTTTAAAATGTATTTCATGTGAAAAAAAATGTTTAAAATTTTCGATTTTTTTTCATCGCACTTACAATTTTGGTACCACTCTAAATTTTACATCCACAATAAATCATTTATGAGTACATTACGCTGTATTTTTTTTTCAGATTTTTAAAAAATGTGGACGGGTATAATTGATTTGAATACAATAAATGTAAAATAAATGTAATTATCAGTTCATGAATAAAAACTTTAAACCGTATATTAAAACCTAAATATTTGTCAATTCATTAGGTCTGATGCATGTTTCTCTCACTGGTCCTTCCTTATGAAAATTCCTTCTTAAGCCCTGAACTCAAGTTGTCGATGGAAACGCATGGTATTTAGTTCTAAAGGCATGTGATATATGATTTTAGAACTAATTACCATGCGCCTTCATGTTTTTCCGAATGATTTATTTCTATAAAGTCGGATATTATACCCGTCCACATTTTTTTTAAATCTGAAAAAAATACTGCGTAATGTACTCATAAATGATTTATTTTTGATGTAAAATCTAGAGTGGTAACAAAATTGTAAGTGCGAAAAAAAAAATTCGAAAATTTTGAACATATTTTTTCACATGAAATACATTTTGAAAAGTTCTGAAAAAAAAACAGAAAGGTTTCCCAAAACTCCTAAAATATTCCTGATTTTTTTTTCAATTTTTTTGCTAAAGAGGGTTTTGAAAAATTTAAATAAAATGAAAATCAGAAGAACCACCCTAACTCCACCAATATGACAGTTAAAGGGTTAAAATTTTGAGAAAATCATCTCCAATATAAACCCTTTCAAACGGCGTATATCAATTTTTGTTCTGTTTGGGGACAGTTTTTATATGTTAACCCGGATACACCCTTTGAAGCGTGAAAATAGTCCTCTAAAACGGCCTAAAACACACTGGCCTCAGCCCTTAATCTTCTAGGGAGCTCCCGTCCTATTCGTTGCTTATAATTAGGAAATTCCATATCAACTACGAGATTTTAGTTAAAGTAAATGTAAAGTCTTGATACTAAATTCCATTTGCGGAATTTGATCGGTCTATTTTAACAGACTTCGAAGCCGATTCTTAGCGTATTAAATCAATTGATAATAAGAATCCTTCCTGGTTGGAGCTCGAACATAAGACAGCTGATTTTATCGACAACTGGTAAACCTGTTTGAATTCGATTGATATTCATAAGGGAGACAAAAGTTAGTAAAAATCAAATCTCAACGTTGGTATTGATAAGCCGAAAAAAAATTCACAAACTGCACAAAGAGATTAAACCCTAGTTACTTTTAACGTACTTCATCGTAGCCCGTTTCATGATCGTCGTAAAAACTGAACCCGAAAGTTCTTGATGGCTGAACTCTGCCAAGTGTCAGAACCTTCGCATAAAAGTGAAAGAAAATAGACTCAATTCCTAGTTGCAACAACAACAACAACAGCAGCAGCAGCGTAAGAGTATCAACAGCCAACCAGTCAACCGATCCTTCCCCGTCCTGAACGCGCATCACTGCTCCAGTAAAAACGTTTGATGGAGGGAAAACACAAAATTTGCATGTCTAGCATATTGTAGTTTGCTAATACCGAGAGCACTACTTACTCTGCTTGTTACATACTTTGCTCTTCTGGCAAAATTACACGGCTTTAGTAGCTGAGACAGTTCATACACATACACACACAATGTTTGATAGAACAAACCACCAACAAAAATCATGCTTCTATTCTTTGGCCCGAACGAAAGCTGCTCTCGCAAAGCTCACCCTGCTGCTTTCAGTAGTTTCGCAACCCTAACGCCCCGTAATGGTGGAATCCCGTCCCCCGTCATCCCCTAGAGCTAGTCCCCCGCCATTCCACACCGACAAACACACACACACATAGCACCATCCATTACGAATAGTTTCCATTTGCCCCTGTTTTAGATCTCGAAAAGGCCCCGGCAGAAGTAATATTTCTTTTTAATAATGTTCCTGCCATGTTCGGTTTGGCTCGCTCAGCGTTCAGTTTTTCACTCCACAAATATTTCCCATCGTCTTGTTCCAATCTAAGTCTCGATTTCCTCATATGCATGCCCCCCCTTAGGATGTTAAGGTTTTTTTTTCTCCTCTATCTATTTCAGTAGAACTTTTACTCAGTCGGTTACATTTATATTCGTGTGCATGTTGCTTCTCTGCTTGTTTCTAAATATTTGTACATAAAATTATTACTTAAATAAACGAATCATTTGCACAGCGTGTGCAGCACTCAGCGGGACAGATCTCACCATCCGAACCAGCCGAAACAAGTGTCGGTATATGACAAAATAGAAGAAAATACCTCACGGTGACTCCATTCTGTATTTATATCAGCATATGAGCAAAAAAATACGAAAGAAAGCTGTTTTACACCCGGCCCAGTGCAGATCGCGGCCTGTCAGCCGTCAAAGATATCGTGTCCTTAAGCGCCACAAGCCATCGACAACGGTAGCAGCAGCAATGCGGGGCGGGTGGAGATGGGAATGGGGAAAAAGTGCCTTTGATATTCGCACTTCGCAAACAGAGAGCAGCGCAGCCAACGAAGAATCCCGGTGATCCTGAAGAGATGGTGAAACTGACGAGAGCATATTTGATGTTGGCACCAGTTATCATCGCCGGTGCTAAAAAAAAATCGCACCTTTCTTTCGGCGTCGGTTACTTCGGATGCTGTTGCTGCTGCTGCTACCGTTGTACTGGATTTGGTGGCTCCGGTCGTGTTTCGCGTCGCCTTTTTCCCCAGTGTCAATATTGCAGCAAACACACACAGTGGCAAAAAAAACGGAAAAGCAAACGGAGAAAGAAAAGCAAATTCGTGCCAACGCGATGACAGCTGTTTGAGAAAGTAACCCGCATGCAGGTAAATGTGGAAATACAAATGTTTGAAATTTATTGCAACTGTTAAGGTGACGTCATTTCCAGGGAAATTTGAATTGAAATAGAACAAAAATTGTGGACTCTTCTGCATGCACAGAGATGCACTATTTATTGTGAAAAGTTGAAACAGACTTCCGGGTAAAAGTAAAGGATGACGACATTCCACTGTTTCGGCTTTTAGGAACTGTGACGATTAGCGAGTTGTTTCACTCGGTACTTGTTCTGTGGGAATTTTGTAATGTCGTGGATCCTCGTGGATCCGACCCAGTTTCAAACGTAACTCATAACAATCGTTTGGTTGTCAGTTTAGATCTCTTATGAATTCAATTAATTTATTTGACTTAGAAATTTTAATCTTTATCTTTGATCTTCTAATTGGTTTAGTAGAAAACAGCATTTATGGAAACAGGGAAACTAGAAGGAAACTTAAGTGTATTGATGAGTATACTAGATGTAAGGATGTAAGGATGTTACCTCAAAAACCTGATTTAGCCACTAAAATCACTATACATATTTCATATTTCTAATTAATTCGCCTTGCTCCACATCGAGAGAAGATTCACATTTCTCGGAAATTAAACTCGTGTTCAAAAAACATTTGAAAACAAATCTGATATGTTCACTACTCTCTTCCGAATTTCATCTATAGCAATCGAAACAAAATATTGCACTATTACACTCTCAGGTTAGAAATGTCACAATTGTTCTTGCCAACTGTGAGACAACACACAATATTTTTAGAACCAGTTTGGAATCAACACGACTTTTAAAAATTATTGGATCGCTTTTGTTTTCTTTCGTTTTACATTTAAAATTTTACTGTAATGTCAATCTGTATTGTAAAAATATGAATAGATCAGATGCACAACCGATGAAACGGATGAAACACACACACATATTTAACACCGTTATGTTGACATATATCGGAATGAAACCAGTGCTACTAGATGTGCCATAATGATTATTTCATTAATATTTAACAGGCACTTTCCAGCAATATTCGAAGCTGAAAAAGTTTGATCGAAATATAAATTGCTATAACATAATGAAACTAAGGTCACGGATGACTTGTTGATGGTAATTTAGAAAAGAAAAACCTGTTTTCATCCACCTAGTGGTGTAATGATGCCTTTCTCATCTACATATAATATTGTGACATTCTATTCAAAATTTTTCTTCTCGATTTTTGAAAGAAACCAAGAGATTGTTTGCGCATAAAATACAGAATAAAACAGTGCTTTGATTGCGTAAGTCATCCTTAAGAAAACGAAGTGGGTTCACTATTATATGCACTTCCGGCACCGGAACCAGAGAACCGGTATAATTAAAGTCGGTTCGTACGGGCACCAACTAACATGACACACAAACTCTACTAGTACGCACTCTAAATTACGATTTAAATGTTTGTTGCATCCGAAAATATTTTAAGTGACGGTGTACAATATTGAAGACACTTTACCTATAACTCCGGAACCGGAAGTCTGATCCGGATGAAATTCTGGAATTCCGTATGGGACCGGAAGACCTTTCATTTGAATCTAAGTTTGTGGAAATCGGTCAAACCATCGCTGAGAAAAGTGAGTGAGATCCATTTTTGTATATATGACCACTATTTCTGGTACTTCCGGAACCGGATACCGGGAACCAGGATAGCCGGAATCGGTTTGTTTAGTTGCCTACTGATAATGACTATCGATTTGTGTAGTTTTGAGACCAGTTTAGAAAAATTTTCACGTTTTTTGTTTCGCCGGTTTAAGTGACGGTGTACAATATTAAACACACTTTACCCTATAATTCCGGAACCGGCAGTCGGATCCGGATGAAATTCAGGAATTCCGTATGGGACAACGAGACCTTTCATTTGAATCTAAATTTGTCAAAATCGGTTCAGACATCTCCGAGGAAACCTACTGAGATTATTTGACACATACACACACAGACATTGCTCAGCTCGATGAACTGAGTCGAATGGTTTATGAAACTTGGACCTCCGGGCCAGTTTTCACTAGTCGGTTTTTCAAGTGATTGCATAACCTTTCTATATGAGAAAGGCAATATGCAAATCCAAAATGAAGAAATCGACATCAAAATTCTGTAGGTTACTATTACTCTACTCTCATTTTTTCCGCGTTATTTTACTTGTGTAGAAAATATTTGTCACCAATATATCAATCTTTAGTATGAATGCACCGTTACAATTTTGAAAGTGTAGCAGTAAAAGTTACGAGATTCTCACAATGAACTAATACGAACGATTATCAGTTTAACTCGTATTCACGTCCTCCAGTTATGTCTGTGGCATTACTCACCCGCCCTTTATTATTAATCTAGTGTACATATTTTGCATTGTACAACTCGATACGCGAAAAACAATCATCAAAGATCTAGCATACATTGAGTGGAAAATTTCCAATTTCATACCAAAAAGTTTTTCTAGATTTTCTTCACTTTCCCGATGGATTTTCCTTGTTGTCACCTTTCAAATAAAAGAAAATCATTTGCAAATCATTTTGATCAAATAAATAGGAAACTGGAAATCGGACTTTTTTGCTATTAAACCTTTGTGCCAAACACTGTCGAATACTTTTCTATGTCTAGAAGAGCAACTCCAGTGGATAACCCGGAAGATTTATTTGCTTTTATCATGTTCGTAACTCTTACAAGTTGATGAGTAGTTGAATGTTCATGACGAAATCCAAACTTCTCTGGTAAAAAAATTGAATTCTCATTTATATGAGACATCATTCTCAACAAGATAATTTTTTCAAAAAGTTTACTGATAGAAGAAAGTAAGCTAAATGGTCGATAACTTGATGTTTCTACTGGGTTTTTATCAGGTTTCAGAATAGGAATATCCATCTTTTTGGGAAGTGAGCTAATGAAAAACACTTGTTGAAAATTTTAACCAGGAGTCTCAAGGTAACATCGGGAAGATTTTTAATAAAAATATAAAAAATTCCGTCATTATCAGAAGCAGGGGTGCGAAAATTTGACATTTTTTTATACTGTTGCCAAGCATAAGACAGTCACTGCCAACGATATGCGCAGCTGCTACGTTCAGCAGTAGCCAACACGTAATGGCACAAGAGCTTGGCGCAATCATGAGAGCCACGACACACGACAGCAACATTGAGAGCAGTTAATTTCGTCGCACTTTCTCACAGCAGTCAAAGCCACAGCGTTCGCTTTGTAGTAGTGTAGGTACATACTAGATAAGTAGCTGCTTTGTTCATTTTTGGTCACGGGTTTAGAGAATGTCACGAGATCAAAATGTCATGACATTTTCATAACGAGACTGTTATATCCGCTGTGATTGATCTGTGGCGATAAATTTAATGCGAACGGCGGTGCTTTTACTATCGGTTCAATTTCAGTTTTGAAAAAATTCAATCACAAAGCTTGTTCTTGCAGATGTTTCAAAAATATCACAATTATTTACATAAATTTCATACACGAAGTATCAGGAGCGCAGCTTTTGCCTTTCTAATATGACACAAAGGCAAGAAATCTTACAGCAGAGATAATAAGTTTTGCGCTCCTATTACTTCTACAATTCTGGTTCATGCTAAACGGGGTTTAATTGTTTGATCGAAAAAGTGGATCCAAATTCTGGAAGTCAGAGCACTTTGCTTTTTTCACTGAACCGCTTCCTTCCAACGGAAGTGCAGAGGAACAAAACACGTAAGGATACACAAAAAAATCGTTTGCATTGGGAAGCAAGACTTTCTTGTGCATGTCCCCCTACACCTCATGAGAATCGACATAAAACGAATTTCAAAGTTAAGCCTTGTTGTCTCTCGAAAGTTGTTGAAATTGGAAGGAGCTACTGTTTTTTGTGGCTAGCCATTCTCAGATTGAAAAGATTAGAACAGCTATCGATGAGAGCAAACGGCGACATTCACGAGAAAAAATGTCTTGAGATCTATGACATTTTTCATCTCCTGCAGTCGTGGCGAAGTACAATCGGCGACTGCTGTCATTTGCGCGGTTTGAATGTCTGCTGTTTCGTGTCATTCTCCAGTACCGTTCGCAACCCTGATCAGGAGCCTTCATGTTTTTAAGTTTCCTAATAACTGATTTAATTTCATCAAAATTCGTATCAATAATGTCATCTTGTGATAACACTTGGGTTGAAATATGATCATATTTCAGTGAGATTTCATTTTCAATAGGACTCACAACGTTCAAAGTAAAATTGTGGACACTCTCGAACTGCTGAGCAAGTTTTTGAGCTTTTTCGCCATTTGTAAGAAGTATTTGATTTCCTTCCTTGAGAGTATGGTTTCTGAGGTTTCTTAAGAACCTAGTTTCCAGAATGGTTTAGAATATGGTTTAATTTATTCGACTTCTTTAGCGAAATTTTCATTTCGCAAAAGAGTAAATCTATGTTTAATTTCTTTTTGTAAATCCTTAACCATGTTTTTCATAGCAGGATCACGAGAACGTTGATATTGTCGTCGACGAACATTCTTCAACCGAATGAGCAGTTGAAGATTGTCATCGATGATAGGAGAATTTAATTTAGTTTGAGTTTTGGGAACTGAAAGATTTCTAGCTTCGATAATGTAATGATTCAAATTATCAATTGCTGTGTCGATATCCGCACAATTTTCTAAAATAGTTTTATGATCCATATGGTTTTCAATGTGAGATCTGTAATCCAACCAATTAGCTCTATGATAGTTAAATATAGAACTAATTGGATTATTTATAGCTTCGTTGGAAAGTCTGAATGTTACAGGAAGATGATCTGAGTCAAAGACAGCATGTGTAATCGGTTCACTACAAATGTGACTTTGATCCGTTAGAACCAGATCAATTGTAGACGGGGTTTTCCCGGAAGAGAAACAAGTCGGATTACTGAAATGAAGAACTGTGAAGTAACCAGCTGAGAGTTTATTATGAAGTATTTTACCATTACTGTTATTTTGCCTACAATTCCACTGGACATGCTTAGCATTTAAGTCCCCTATTACAAAAAATTTCGGTCGATATCTTGTGAGTTTTTGCAAATCGCCTTTAAAGAAATTTAATTGTCCGCCGGTGCATTGGAATGGCAAATATGCTCCAGCGATGAAATAAATTCCATGAATGGTTTCAACGTCGATTCCCAAGCTTTCAATAACTTTAGTATAGAAAGAAGGTAAAATTCGATGTTTAATTTACCGTTGGACAAAAGTGGCAACTCTACCACCCATTCCAGTAAACCTGTCAAATCGATGAACCACATAATGTGGATTACTTTTCAATTTGACATTTGGTTTAAGAAAAGTTTCTGTCACAATGGCAATATGAATTTTGTGAACTTTGAGAAAATTATAAAATTCATCTTCACTCGATTTCAAATATCGAGCTTTCCAATTAAATATATTCAAATAATTATTTAACATCACTGTTAAATTTTAAATTCATTATAATATTATTTGCAAATTGCCATCCGATTTGAAATGCTGCAAAAAGTGATGAAGTCGAATTCATTCGGATGATCATTTAAAAAAGTTGATCTTGTAGGTAGATCATTTTATTTTCAGTTATATCGCCTAAATCAACTTCATTTAAAGAAGCGAATGGCATTGAAGGAATATTTGTAGGTAGACTGCCATTAGAAGAAGATGATATGACCGATCTACCTATTAATAAATTGTTTTCGTAGAAAATTACTGCTATTTTATGATCAGTACGACCGAAAAAATAAATAAATGTCAATGAATTCAAATTTATTTGAAAAAAAATATGAAATTTTCTCATCCGGTAGCGCAGTAATACCGTGTCGATGGTGTAATGATGTCAATAATAATAATAAAAGTAATAGTCATACTACATGTTTTATGCTGCTTAGCTTGACTTACATATGCAGAAGTTTGTTAGATTTCCCGATTTATTAATTTTAGTTGTTTGACGTAAAGCCGCCATAACTAAGTTCAGTTTTTGCAATGACTGAGCGGAAACATATAATTGGAGAAGCCAAATGAAAGAAAAACTAACAGAAAAGATGATTTTTTGGAAAAGATACGCTCAGAGACAGGACTCGAACCTGCGTTCTTATGCATACGCGCTACCCTTTCGCCACTCTGAATCTTGTTTTAGTCACGCTAAATTTTCTGTTAGTTTTTCATTCATTTGGCTTCTCCAATATATGTTTCCGCTCAGTCATTGCAAAAACTGTTAGATTTCGTTTAATTGAGTTAATGGAAATAGAGCATTAGATAGTAAGTCTAGGTTTAACTAAGTTCAAAACTGTTTCAATTTTTAGGTCACCACAAACCAACTTCGTCTATACCGGAGATCTGAATCCGGTTTCGGAAGAATTGAAAATGGTGATTAAAACTTCAAAAGGGTCCCACTCACTTTCCTTAAAGATGGCCAAATCGATTTTCACAAACTTATAGGTTCAAAGGAAAAGTCTTACGGTTCCATACGGAATTCCTAATTTTGTTATGGATACTATTTCCGATTCCGGAACTACAGGGTTAGCAGGATTTGTAGAGTTTGTTAAATTAAGTCCGAACGAACTTTCCTATTTCTATTCAATGAACAGTTGTTTTTGCGAATTCCACAGTAATATGAGAAAGGCATTACACCACTGCGTGGATTAAAACTTTTTTTTCCTTATACAACCTTGTTTCACCCCATTTGGGAATGGTTTGTGATATAAGACTTATCGAACTGGGTCCGCTGTGCGTTCGTAGAAACGTTTACAAGGCTGTTTTCATCGCTGATTTATTACAATCACATATTGATTGCCCTGACCTCCTACGATTGTCACAATCTTCTTTCTCATCCACTTTTACAAATCCCTCGTGCTAGAACCAGAGCTGCAAATTGTCTGTCATGTCAAATGACCTTGACAGACTGACTTAAATCATCGTCAACTGTAATCGGTACGGTCAAAGTGTCTGTCAAATGAGATACTCGATAGTTCAATGACCAAGTAGAAGAATACTCAGTCAAAGACAGGTGACGCATTTTGTTCTCTCTCTCATTCTCCGATTCCCTGTTGAAATGAAAAAAATCCACGAGAGTACTAACATAAACATAAATTGATAAAGTTCATTGTTCTTTGTAAAAAGTCATTGGATTTCGGAATTTATTGGTGTACATGAATTTAATTCAATGTTTATGCTGCTTGATTAATATTTAGTCACATCGTAATCAAGCAGTGACAGGAGAAATGAAGATAATATCAATCGCATCGGCAATCAATGAGCGTCCTGGTGAGTATAATATCAAGAGAATTTAAGTTATGGCAGATCGGCTCTCAGACACTCAATATATGATGATTGGTATAGCCTGGTTGGCAGCAGTCCAGTGACATAAACTTTCCAATCTTCGTCGAGCAAAGTTGCTCGTTGATAGTGACATTTAGCAGCTCTGGCTAGAACTAACTACGGTTATAATGAGCCGTTTCTCAGTATGTGTCGTTTAATTAACAATTTCTCGCAGGTCTTTGATTTTCATTTCTCGCATAATGCGATAAAACGCTTTTTTAATGATTCCTTAACTATTCAGTAAATAAATGTTCCCCATCTTCATTGGAAACTAATCAGATTCGCCGAAACTAACCCTTTCGTCCCTCGTCTCATTTTCTCCGTCTTCCATCGTCTTTTTGATCACTTATTAGATCTGCATACCGGTTCTAACCCCCGTCGTTCGCCCACGCTCACTCACTGCTCCCTCAACCAACTTTCTTCTTCCATCTTCCTATCCACTTTTCTCTTCTATTTCGCCTTTTAAGGAATCTGCTCTGTAATGCTTGATGTCATCAACTAGTTACAGGGTTAATGGTTTGGCATTAATTGTTAGTTTTAAATCTGACTGTATCTGTTGGATCACTGTAATCTATTGATACAAAAGATGAAGAGGTTTTATGCCTGCTGGAGAGAGAGATTGCTATATTTCATCTCCATCGGGCTTTTTCCTGCTACCCAAACAAATAAATGAATAAATAATCACATGCACTGATTCTTAGAGTTTATAGGGTAATCTCCAGCCGATTTTTTTTTATAAAAAGTTACCCCATACAAACTTTGAACCTCGGGTGCGAAAATATAGTTTCGCCAAGCGAGCTAAAATTTTGACTAGTTTTTAAGGAATCCAAAAGAAACACAGAAAGTTTGGTGAAGCAAGAAAATAAACTTTTTCATTCTTTGCCCATACAACGTTGTCTCACCCTATTGAAAATGGTTTGTAGATGCATGCACGGTAAGACCGAAATCAGCATTTTTGCGAAAATATTAGTTGATTTTCTGATTTTAGTTAAATCTTACTTTTGCTAATTTAGATTTGTTAATTCTCATTCTCTTAATAATGATAAAATGCGAGTTGAAATGATTATTTTTTTTAGTTGAATTCACCAATTGAACGTGCTGTCATTTCTTAGCTAAGGCACACTCCATTTCCATTCAAGTAATTTTCTAGTTGAATTAATAAAATAATAGTCGGTCGGGTGACGGCCAGGATGTAGACCATGTTCGATGTACGCGCTATTGTGTCTGTTTGGCGTTTTAGAGTGACTAAAACAAGATTCAGAGTGGCGAAATGGTAGCGCGTATGCACGGAATGCATAAGAACGCAGGTTCGAGTCCTGTCTCTGAGCGTATCTTTTTCCAAAAATTCATCTTTTCTGGTAGTTTTTCATTCATTTGGCTTCTCCAATATATGTTTCCGCTCAGTCATTGCAAAAACTGAATAAAATGTTGTTTTCAACCAACATGAATGGTTAAATTGGCTTCTGCAATCTGCAGCAATATGACGCACTGTCACGTTAACATTGTAATGACTACTAGCCACTAGATGGCACGCCCCTACCAAAAGAATTTTACCATCGCGGTTGTCTTTTCGATGTTGGCTGGTATAAATACGATAGCGACTTTCCGTGTTGTATTTACGAAACATAAACTTCTTTTTCATAAAATTTTTCTTCTAATATACTGTTTTCTTAATTCGATTCAGCGAAATCGACTGCGAAAACTTTGAGCACTCGAAAAGCAAAACTGAATACATTCGGACGGCGTAGCCCGAGCGAAACATGTCATGAAATAACAAGAAGCCTCAGAGAAGAACAACGGCCTACTACGAATATTCTACACAAACTGTGAAGAATCTTATTTTCTTGATCCAAAACAATGCACTAAGGTCCGAAACGGGAATAGCGTGACAAAAATATTTTCACTATTAAATATTAGTTTTTTTTTTGTAGTTGGTGTCTTCACAAAAGTTGTTTGTAATCAAATGGCGCTCCTTTTGATGAAAAATGTTGCTAGGGTGGTTCTCATTTAGATTGAAATCTGAAATCTAACTTTCTTAATTGAACTCAAAAACGCAACTTTGCTGAAAAAAAGCACATCTCTAGCTTTTCATTTGGTCGAGTTACATCAATTTTCCCGAATAAAAGTAGGGTGGCTCCTCTAAAATTCACTTTTTTTGTTCTAACTTTTTTGTGAAACGTTCTACGGAAAAGTTGTCTTCAAAAAAGTTATTGTACTAATCATTGCACACAATTTTGCTCAACCAAGCTTTTTCATATGAGCTACCAGTAAAAAGTTTTGATTATTTTCTCATCAAAAACTAGTCAAGCTTCAAATATCAATATTCATTAGATGCCAGATTGATAAAAATGTATCCTATGCGGTTCCTTAGAAGTCATAATATAAGTAAAAGTGTAAAAGAAAATTGGAAGGGTGTTATTTTTTAACTTATTTCAACTAGTTTTAAAAATACCTTTAAAAAACTCAAAAACATTGCATAACTCTTAAACGCCTTAACGTATCAACATGGTTCCTTCGGCAAAATAATAGTATCAAATAAGTTCTACAAGTGATCCATACATTGTACATTCGAGAAAGTAGATACACAAAAACCACAGCCGAAAATATATTTGTTGTAAGTCAAAGCACTTCCTGAAACCCAAAAAAATCATTAGTTTGTTAAAATGAGTAGAATGTACTTATTCGTACCAAAACTCATTGTGCGTCGTTTTCCGGTTTTTACAGGCTATTCGGTACACATGTGGATGAACAAAAAGGGCCAGTGTCATAGGCGTCTCGGCACGATGTGGATAAAAATATTTGCATTTTACTAACTTTCACCAACTTGTTGGAATGGTTGTCGAGAGTATGAAAATTTCTGTTCATAGATTTATCATGGCCAACTAGTTCGAAATAACCATATTACACAGTATTTCTAATCCTCAGTTGCTCAAGTTGAAGTATTTATTTTGGTAATAAATAATTAAAATTGTTCTGCAATCTATTTTCGGCTGTAGTTTTTGTGTGTCTCATTTCTCGGAAGGACAATGTATGGAACACTTGTAGAACTAATTTGATACTATTATTCTGCTGAAGGAAGTATGTTGATACGTTATGGCGTTTAGGAGTTATGCAATGTTTTTGAGTTTTTTGAAAGTATTTTTAAAACTAATTTAAATAAGTTAAAAGAATAACACCCTTCCAATTTTCTCTTAAACTTTTACTTATATTATGACCTTTAAGGAATCGCATAGGATACATTTTCATCGATCTGGCATCTAATGACTATTGATATTTGAAACTTGACTAGTTTTTGATGAAAAAATAATCATAACTTTTTACTGGTAGCTCATATGAAAAAGCTTGGTTGAGCAAAATTGTGCGCAATGATTAGTACAATAACTTTTTTGAAGACAACTTTTCCGTAAAACGTTTCACAAAAAAGTTAGAACAAAAAAGTGAATTTTCAGGAGCCACCCTACTTTTATTCGCGCAAAATAAAATTTCCTACAACTTTATTGTACAACAAAATCGTTTTTGAGTTCAATTAAGAAAGTTAGATTTCAGATTGCAATCTAAATGAGGACCACCCTAGCAACATTTTTCATCAAAAGGAGCGCCATTTGATTACAAACGACTTTTGTGAAGACACCAACTACAAAAAACTAATATTTATTAGTGAAAATATTTTTGTCACGCTAATTTCCCGTTTCGGACCACGGTGCAATGCTTTGAACAAATATAAACCTACCTTTCTATTTGTTTCGATATAGCCATCAGCTGAAAAAACTACAACCAGTTGATATATAGGTTGGAAGATATTACAGATTGCTTTCAAAGCTGAACTTTTGACACAGTTTCTTAGCCACAATTTTCTTTGCTCAATCATGGTTGCCGAAAAAAAGTTGAGAAAATCAACGAAAAAAATAGTTTTTCTATGGAGCTTTCTTTAATATCTGCATAACTGGTAACCCTGCTTACGAGTTTGACAACGAGCAAAAACAAACCGAACCACATGATTGTGTTGTCGTTATTGACGGCAGTGTTCTGTCAGTACAGAGCAGTTACAGTTATGATCACACTTCTGATCTAGCACATTTTCATACTGTGCAGTTCGATTTGGTGTGAACTGTGCAATATAACGAACTTCGTTTGACAGATACAATAAGAGTGCAACATTCGAAACTCACTTCACTGTTCCACGCAAAAACATTATTACGTTCAATTGCATCAAATGCGCACCAATTCTGAATAAATACGCTTTCCACTAAGAGTTTACGGCATTTTTACATATCATTTAGGAAATTGAAATATGGATATATCGTAACACATGCCAAAAAAACATCAAAACAATTTGTAAGCAGTTTTTCAATAAGACTATCTTTTCAGCTTTTTAAGGGTTGTTTTTCTTTGACACTTCTCATCAGTAATAAACCTGTTAATAAAACCAATTTCATTTTTGTTTTGTTTGTGCTATCTTTCAGCAGTGATGGTGACAGATAGATAGAGTCAATTTTTCCGAATTTAATCACAAAATTAGTTGCCAATGAGAATTTCGTGTTGGATTGAAATTTTGCTGGTTTGTGTCCAGGATATTTGCCTACTAAACACATTCTCTAAAAGAAGAATTTTTTTCAGCAAAATAAGAATTTTGAATTTCAACTAATCTAATAGTTATTTTGGAAATTTTGTTGTTAAAATCAACTAATTCAAAAACAGTAATATGAATTAGGCGCGGAGCTAATTTCGGTCGTTCCGTGCATGCATGTGATATAAGACCATAAGGGCAAGACTGAAATCAGAGTGTACAAAGTGCACATGTACAGTGCATCTCTCCATGAATCTGCGGAATCGATGAACAGTTTCTGGTGAACTTTGACAATAGAATTCAGGATTCATCGTGTCGTATCCAACTGCACAATTTTAATAAATTGGGTTATACAAGATTTGACAATTATCAACTAATTTGTCGATAAACATATCAAAATTAATGTCACCATAATGTTTAAAAGATATTTCATCTCTTAATTTATCTTTCCCTAGTACCGCTCCAATCCGGATGTACCGCAATATCTAGATAAAACGATGGCAAACTCGTCGATCCCGGTTCCTGACTCACGTCCCGTTATCTGCGGAAAGCAGATTGTGCAATGTCAATTTGGTCGCCATTGGAAATAATGTACAGAAAATGACCCTACTTTGTGCGGTTAGGATCGGATGATATCTTTTCCGTTCAAGCAGCAGTTTCCTTCCGGGCGATTAGCACACACACACATCTAGAAGCTGGTAGCTCAGAAAATTATAGTTGCATCCATTTAGAACACATAATCCGGCTGGTTTTCGGGACAGTTGTGTCCTCGATAGCGGCATAATGCCCCTAGGGTGGCTCGTTCGTCTGAGCTTACATTCCTAATCTGATCACATGAGCGTGGCCCTATTTTTGTGTGACCCCGGCCTACCCTGGGAATGTCCGAAAAATGCAGTAACGAGAATAGATGCAGCAGTAGCAACCGCAACTACGGAAAGGGCAGCAAATTAGACCGAAAAAAGTTGACCTCAACTTCCGCTTGCCGATAGTGTGACATGTGGGCTTTCGTGCTATTCGAATTATAATCCTTGCGGTTTAGTTTAGCCGAAAGTTGTTAAATTCGATAGTCACGAAACTCTTACAAACAGAGCAATTCTAATAACTGCACAGCAATTGAAACATTCTGAGCTGGCGGCAGCTGGAATTGAGACGTGAAGAGTTTGGTACCAATCTGACTATTTGCATTTTCGTCAAACCGCAACTAACAGACGAAAACAATACTGAAATGAAAGATTAGATTACGTGAAAGTTCAGTATGTGTTTGCCAGTTGTTGACGAACAAAATCGACGACAAAGAAGGTGACAACATGCATCGTATAAAAAATGTACCGGACCTTCAGCACAGCATCCGAATGAATCTGAATATACAACAGCGGGTCACATACCGGCGCACGGTGTTTTAATATTTTATAAAACTGCAACTTGGTGCTCTTTCTCACCCGATACAGTTTCTACAGGCACCTTCTACCTTGTATCGCACTGCAGAACTGCTTTTGCTGGCCGGGCGGTCGGTCGGTCGGTCGCCAGTCTGTGAAAGTACCCGGTGTGCCAAGATTTAAAGATTCCCCGCCCACAACCCCCACGGAACTCGTTCACTTGGTGCTGGTTGAGAGGGGAAAGGATTGCGCGGGGCATAACACGTTTTCCGAATATTTTCACGCTGCGGGGCTATATAGTTTTTGGTAGCCCACTGGATTGGTGAAATAACTATAAAGAGAAGGATGAGCCGAGTTTCCGGAAAACAGCGTTTGATATATCTTCTTTTTTTCTTTCTTTCTTTTTTTCGTTGGTAACATTTTTTTTCTGCTCCCGTTCGGACGGAAGATAAATCTGCCGTTTCCCATCGGCTGGCTTTCAGCGTTGGATTCCGGTTTCTTGTGGGAAAATAAAGTACGGGGAGATTTAAACCGGCTACCGAAAGCAGTTGGCCGAAGTGGAAAGATGTGTTTACGTGGTGATTTTTATTACGCTAAGCACAGTCCTTCGTGCCAGATTGACGGTGCAATAGATTTAGTCACTGGGAAGTCGGATATAAATTGGCAGTAAATAATTGACGAGCTCCAAGATAAAATGATTTTTCAATCAAGTAAACTCATCCGGCGAGAGAGGCGCTTTTCATGAAGTGTGATTATTATCGAACATACACTATTTTGTTGGAATACAAAATTACCTTCCTTACCCATCTGAATGTTCGACACATCACAGCTTTGCAAAAAGCGAGAGAGATTTAAAACATTTTGCTCAACATTCTGTTAATCTATTTACCAATAGATCAAACACACAAATTTTCTGTGTAAGCTCAAACAGAAACTTTTGTTTTTGCTTCGGAATGATTATCGACGATTTCACATTCTCCTCATAGATTGTCGATAAAACAGTGCCAATGTACAAATTATTGGCACACAGACCCGCACCCACGGTTTCGTTTCGGGAAGGGCCAGTTGGCTTCACCAGTTCCGAAAGCACCGGAAAAAGTGGTCGTAAACGTCGGAATGGAACTCCAACCGGTTTCTCAGATATTTTTGAGCCTATTTCAAAACTTTTATGCAAATGAAAGGTGTTTTGCCTTTCTCATCCAGAAAGGTTATGCAATCACTGTGAAAACCGACTTTTAAACCGCGGCCCGGAGGGCCGAGTGTCATATACCATTCGACTCAGTTCGTCGAGTACGCAAAATGTCTGTGTGTGTGTGTGTGTGTGTGTGTGTGTGTGTGTGTGTGTGTGTGTGTGTGTGTGTGTGTGTGTGTGTGTGTGTGTGTGTGTGTGTGTGTATGTAACGTTTTTTTGCACTAACTTTTCTCGGAGATGGCTGAACCGATTATCACAAACTAAGATTCAAATGAAAGGTCTCGTGGTCCCATACAAAATTCCTGAATATTATTTGGATCCGACTTCCGGTTCCGGAATTATGGGGTCAAATGTGCAAAAAATTGTGAAAATAAGTGCACTAACTTTTCTCAGAGATGGCTGATCCGATTTTAACAAACTTAGATTCAAATGAAAGGTCTTGAGGTCCCATACAAAATTCCTGAATATTATTTGGATCCGACTTCCGGTTCGAGAGTTATGGGGTAAAATGTGCAAAAAAATGAAAATATGTGTTTTTACTTTTCTCATAGATGGCGCAACTGATTTTCACAAACTTAGGTTCAAATGAAAGGTCCTGTAGTCCCATGCGTTATTCCTGAATTTCATGCAGATCCGACTTCCGGATCCGGAAATATAGGGTAAAGTGTGTTAAAAATGGTACACTTTCACTGAAAATGGGGAAAAACCTTAATAAAATTTCTAAATCGACCTCAAATCTTTTCCAATTTGATGGTTTTTATCAGTAGACGGTCAAACAAACCAATATCGGTTATTCCTTTAAGAATCGAAGAAAAAAATTTTTTTTGCCTTTCTCATATAGAAAGGTTATGCAATCACTGTGAAAACTGACTTTTGAACCGAGGCCCGGAGGGCCGAGTGTCATATACCATTCGACTCAGTTCGTCGAGTACGCAAAATGTCTGTGTGTGTGTATGTGTGTGTGTGTATGTGTGTGTGTGTGTATGTGTGTGTGTATGTGCGTATGTGTGTATGTAACGTTTTTTTGTACTAACTTTTCTCGGAGATGGCTGAACCGATTTTCACAAACTTAGATTCAAATGAAAGGTCTTGTGGTCCCATACAAAATTCCTAAATATTATTTGGATCTGACTTCCGGTTCCGGAATTATGGGGTAAAATGTGCAAAAAATTGTGAAAATAAGTGCACTAACTTTTCTCAGAGATGGCTGAACCGATTTTCACAAACTTAGATTCAAATGAAAGGTCTTGTGGTCTCATACAAAATTTCTGAATATTATTTGGATCCGACTTCCGGTTCGGGATTTATGGGGTAAAATGTGCAAAAAAAAGAAAATATGTGTTCTAATTTTCCTCATAGATGGTGCGACCGATTTTCACAAACTTTGATTCAAATGAAAGGTCCTGTGGTCCCATGCGTAATTCCTGAATTTCATGCGAATCCGACTTCCGGATCCGGAATTATGGGGTAAAATGTGCAAAAAATTGTGAAAATTAGTGCATTATTTTTTTCTCAGAGATGGCTGAACCGATTTTCACAAACGCAGATTCAAATGAAAGGTCTTGAGTTCCCATACAAAATTCTTGAATATTATTTGGATCCGACTTCCGGTTCGAGAGTTATGGGGTAAAATGTGCAGAAAAATGAAAATATGTGTTTTTACTTTTCTCATAGATGGCGCGACCGATTTTTACAAACTTAGGTTCAAATGAAAGGTCCTGTGGTAACATGCGTAATTCCTGAATTTCATGCGGATCCGACTTCCGGATCCGGAAATATAGAGTAAAGTGGGTTAAAATTGTATACCATCTCTGAAAATGGGGAAAAATCTTAAACAATTTTCTAAATCGACCTCAAATCTTTTCCAATTGATAGTTTTTATCAGTAGACGGTCAAACAAACCGATTTCGGTTATTCTTTTAAGAATCGAAGAAAATAATTGTGAAGAATACTACAGTATTATATACGATAGTATGATTGATATGAGAAAGGCATCATTACACCACTAGGTGGATTAAAACAGCTTTTGCACTAACTTTTCTCGGAGATGGCTGAACCGATTTTCACAAACTTAAATTCAAATGAAAGGTCTCGTGGTCCCATACAAAATTCCTGAATATTATTTGGATCCGACTTCCGGTTCCGGAATTATGGGGTCAAATGTGCAAAAAATTGTGAAAATAAGTGCACTAACTTTTCTCAGAGATGGCTGATCCGATTTTAACAAACTTAGATTCAAATGAAAGGTCTTGAGGTCCCATACAAACTTCCTGAATATTATTTGGATCCGACTTCCGGTTCGAGAGTTATGGGGTAAAATGTGCAAAAAAATGAAAATATGTGTTTTTACTTTTCTCATAGATGGCGCGACCGATTTTCACAAACTTAGGTTCAAATGAAAGGTCCTGTAGTCCCATGCGTTATTCCTGAATTTCATGCAGATCCGACTTCCGGATCCGGAAATATAGGGTAAAGTGTGTTAAAAATTGTACACTTTCACTGAAAATGGGGAAAAACCTTAATAAAATTTCTAAATCGACCTCAAATCTTTTCCAATTTGATGGTTTTTATCAGTAGACGGTCAAACAAACCAATATCGGTTATTCCTTTAAGAATCGAAGAAAAAATTTTTTTTTGCCTTTCTCATATAGAAAGGTTATGCAATCACTGTGAAAACCGACGATTGAACCGAGGCCCGGAGGGCCGAGTGTCATATACCATTCGACTCAGTTCGTCGAGTACGCAAAATGTGTGCGTGTATGTGCGTATTTGTGTATGTAACGTTTATTGCACTAACTTTATGGGGTAAAATGTGCAAAAAAATGAAAATATTTTTTCTAACTTTTCTCATAGATGGCGCGACCGATTTTCACAAACTTAGGTTCAAATGAAAGGTCTTGTGGTCCCATACGTAATTCCTGAATTTTATCCGGATCCGACTTCAGGATAGGGGTAAAGTGTGTTAAAAATTGTACACTATCACTGAAAATGGGGAAAAACCTAAAAAAAAATTCTAAATCGACCTCAAATCTTTTCCAATTGATAGTTTTTATCAGTAGACGGTCAAACAAATCTATTGCGATTATTCTTTTAAGAATCGAAGAAAAATAATTTTGAAGAATACCACAGTATTATATATGATAGTTTGATTGATATGAGAAAGGCATCATTACACCACTAGGTGGATTAAAACAGGTTTTTTATATCATTTATTTTACCCCGGCTTCAGAATATGGAAGGTGTTAATATCTCGAATGACATTTAATTTAATCCAGATCCAGCCGAAAATACAGGGTGATGAGTATTGAAAACTTCAAATCGTCATCAAAAGTTCACGATGCAACAATAGCGGAAAAATCCTCTCCACTTGATTCAAAATTGAAGCTTATGAAAGTAATTTTCATTGACTCAAAATAAACCGAAATGACGAAAAATAAACGTCACTCTCAACTTCGCTTGCAAATTATAAGAACGAGATCCATTTCCAGTCGACGACATAAGCGGAACAGTAGTTTCAAAATGATGTTCTTTCTTTCATTTACCCTTTCAGTCATTTTCGGTTTTCAGTGTAAATCGGATACTGTGCAGTGTCGATATTCACCGAAGCTTTGAGAATCGAGAATGACAGAAAACGATTCACAATTACCTATTGGTGTTCGAATTTGTAGTAGTTATGGTTTCCAAAGAGCTTTTGGGGTGTATTAAACTTCGATTATCATATTTTAGACACTCTTGATATCCAAACGTCACTAATTTTCAATATGTCGATGAAAGAATGAGAATTAGTTTGGTTTCGTCTTGTCATTGAGGAACGAGTGACGTTGTCAATCATTCTCTCTTTTGTTTCAATGAGAGATGAAAAGGCTTCGCCTTCCTTCGTTTGTGTTGGATGCGGTCATTTACGAATGAGATAGTGAAAAAACGAATATGAAGCTGTTTTTCACAAGTGAATTTGAGGTGCAAATTTAAAAAAAAAATTAACTAGCAAACTGATCTTGTTAGTTGGAGGATATATAAACCTACTTTGGAATATTAAGACAGGCGAAAGTGTGAAGCGAACCACGCCTTCACAGAACGAATATTGTTTTACTTATATCATTTAAATATCATGAAATAATACCGAATCACTTTTAAGTTAAATACTGAAGACCAGTAAGTAATTATCCCTAATAATCCCTAAACCTATTCCTATTATTTACCTATGAAACTTACTTTGAATTAGATAACCTAACAGAGATAAGTAGAAACTGAATTCAGGCAATATCATTAGAAAATTCATTAATTCTAAAAGGTAACATAAGGAGTGTATGGAAAAGTAGTTAGCAACATTGATTATTGAATAAAAGGGACTTAAAAGTGGTTGAGTACATCAGGAAAGACCCATCGGCGTCGACGCGGGATTTAGCCAAGCAGTTCAACAACAGCATCGGGATGATTCAACGGATCAAAGTTCGGAACTCCCTGAAAACGTACAAGAAACAGAAGGTATAACCGGATTCTACACAATAAAGACGGATGCATCCTGATCGACGACGAAACCTACGCCAAGGAAGACTCTCGAGCGCTGCCCGGATCGCAATATCATACGAAATCGGTGTACCAGGACCTGGACGACGCTGACACCACGGTGGCGATGGAAAAGTTTGGGCAGAAGGTGTTGTTCTGGCAAGCATTTTGTACCTGTGATTTGCGGTCGTCGATTTTCTTCACGAAGGGCACAATTAACGTGTACGAGGAAGAATGTTTGAATAAGAGAATGCTGCCACTGTACAGACAGCATAAGGCTCCTCCTCTCTTCTGGCCGGATTTGGCTTCAGCCCACTACGTCAACTCCGTTCTACAGTTGTTGTCAAAAAATAATGTACAATTCGTGGAAAAGGACATCAACCCACCGAACTGCCCGGATCTTTGGTCAATTGAAAGGTATTGGACAATTGTCAAGCGGCACTTTCGGATGGAAGGTACAGTGTCCCAAAACATGCAGGAGTTAAAAAAAACTGGACAGCTGCCACCAGGAAAGTCACAAAAGTAACTGTGCAGAATTTAATGAAGAATGTCAAGTCCAAAGTAGGAGCGATTCACAGAAACTAGGATTTTTTTCAATATAATCAGTGAAATGCATAAAAATGTAATTTTTCTACAATACATCGAAAACTGATGTCAAAATAGTTTTTTTTTGCTTTTTTATTCAATAATCAATGTTGTTAACTACTTTTCGATACACTCCTTAATATTATTTGTTGTGCTATTATGCCTCCTGTATAACTTATGTGGCGCTGCCACATAACCGAAGCTATGATGGCTCGGTGGCATAAAGCCGCCGAGGCGACGCCGGCTGAGTTGGCCGCCGACCCGCCAGCGGAAGCGGCGGCCTCTTGCATACAAACCTGTAATCGCCTCGATTGCCCGGTCTACTCAAAGCTAGGTTTCCTTGCTTTAGTTAAGTCCGAACGAGCGGTAGCGAGGTCGGACAGCACACGAATCAAATCGATGTGGCGTAGCCGCATTAGATATTTTCATTCACTTAATAAACGGAAAATACCACATACATTTGTCTGATAGATACACCTATGCAATTGCTTTGATGCTTAGTGGCTAGTAGTCAAGAAGTTTCCTTGGGAACTCCGCTCTAAAGTTCATGAATCAATCTTTATTCAAATGTACAAGAATCAATATTTATTCAAGAAGTACAATTGTAGGTCAACAAAACGGGCGTTAACGTACTATCATTCATTTGTGTTTATTTTAAATCAATTCCAATTATAATAATAGGACAATTGCAGTAATCGGCGAAATGACCCTTCCGGCGAAATGACTTTCGGCGAAACGGCTTTCGGCGAAATGACCCTGATTCGTCCCATACAGAGATCCTGAATTTTGAAGTAGAATATTCCAAAATGAATCTCACTCACCTTTCTCAGCGATCGGTTTAACTAATTTCCACAAATGAAAGGTCCCATATTAAATTTCTGAATTTCATTCGGATCCGAAATCTGGTTCCGGAGTTACATGGTGAAGATTGTTAACATATTTATAACCGTCACTAGAAACGGCGAAGTGAGAAACGTTAAATAAATTATAAACCTACCTCAAAATCGTTCCAATCGGTAAGCGTTGTCATTAGACGTTCAAACAAATTAATTTCTGCTTTCTTGGTTCCTGGTTTGCCAATAACAATCGAAGATTGTAGCCATAGACTCAAAAATGGATTCCAGTCCATTTCCTCGAACCGACTTCGACTTTACTGATTCCCGAATTCCGGATTCGTAAGTACCTACAATTGTGGAACTCACTTCGTTTTCTCAAAGATGGCCTAACCGTTCTGAGTACTGATTCACTCTGTAGGTTATACTAGTTTATGGACAGTTATTTATGTTTTTCAAGAATTAAAAGAAATTATTTTGAAGAATACCTCACATTTATATATGAAAATATGAAGAATACCTCACATTTATATATGAAATTGCATAGAAAGGCGTCATTAAACCACTAGGTGAATAAAAACAGGATTTTTAGTCTTGTTGAGATGTAGAGCCGTCTTGAGCTTGTCTTAAATTTGATCAATATCTAACAAGAAAAACAGAGTGCATAAATGACATGCGAATGCAACTATGTAATGCAAAAACCGCAAAAATTTTATCGCAGAGATGGGACTCGAACCCGTAGCTAATCGGAGAAATTGATTTGAAAACGATGTAATTTTTCGTTCTCTTTTCGTTCTCCCGCACACGCTGTACGAAATTAAACAAAGCACGCTGAGTACTTTGTTCGAAAGAACGGTGGTGTCTTTTTTTTTGTTTTCCTTCCGCACCAGGTCGTACCGATGGGTACCGCTTTTGCATCGTTATTTTGTATGATGGTTTGAAAGTCTTGAAACTCATCGCCCTATAATTCCGGAACCGGAAATCGGATCTGGATGAAATTGCACAGTATCTTTTAAGACAATGAGAGCTTCAATTTGAATTAAGGTTTGCATGGTGGTGCATGATGCCAAAAGACTTAGAATTGCATGAAACGGGACTTAGAATTGCATAAAAAAACACAACTTTCTGGAACTTTTAAATTTCCAAAATCGAAAAAAATGTTTGATGCCAAAAGTCTTAGAATTGCATGAAACGTGGAGATCTGGTGTTATGTCGAAAAAATATTCATGTAATTTTAAGACATTCGACAAACAAACATAAATTCAATTTCAAAAATCTAAGTCCCAGAATCGAAATTAAAAAAAAAATCTCGACATTCCTTGCAGTTCTAAGGCTTTTGACATCGGAAAAAATTTTCTATTTCGGAAATTTCATTAATCACCCATCCCCCCTTTCCCCCTGCGGTGATTTTTCAAGATCGAATATGTTCAAACTTTGACGGGCGAACGACACCCCGATTATCCATACCCGATTTAGCTCAAATTCTGAGCTTTGTGATCTCGACGAACTGAGTCGAATGGTATATGACACTCGACCCTCCGGGCTCTGGTTGTAAAGTCGGGTGTCACAGCAATTGCATAGCATTTCTATACGAGAAAGGCGAAAACCCCCCGGTGAACGACTAAAATGGGTAAAGCCGGGGTAAAATAAATGATATAAAAAAGAAAGGCAAAAACTTATTAGAGGTGATTATAGAAAAATTCTAAAATCAACTCCTTCTTGCCTTGTATGCAACATTAAGTTCAAAGGCCTCACAGGTGATTCATCATTCAGGTCTCATGCTCTGAACAACCAATCCAGATTCCAATTGGTTGATTTTAGAAACCGCTAAAATACCTCAACAGCCCCTTTCTGTTGTGTTTAGGTCAGTCCGGATGTGTCTCTGACATAACCCATCCGCATTTTTCTGCAAACTTCTTCAAGAAACCATGAAGAGGACGGGTATAGAGTGTTGTGTAAGTCGATCCCTTTCACGCAGCCCATCTGGGTTCGATTCCCAACCCCGCACATAGGGTCAGAAAGATTTTCTGGCCTTAAGGTTAAAACCTCTGTAATAAAAAAATACCATAAAAACTATGACATTCTTTAGCATTGGACATAAATTGAGCACAAACTTGAGAATTAATATATTTTTACTAAGCATGTAAAAAAGAATTTCAGATATTATTAACTGAGCACATTTCAGAAAATTGTAACGATCGAATATCTAAGAATTTAATATACTCTGAGGAATATGAATGAAGTTATCGTACTGATCCAAACTTAACCCAGAACTTGTGCATGGAAATAACGTCACCTCATAGCATATTTTTTTTCAGCACGGAATACTTTCTCAAACGCTCTGCAGATCAAAGCAAATGTAGCCCGGCGAACGCGAAAAAAACCCAACCCGGATAGAATGAAATGATTCGTTCATTTAAGCGTCTTGCCCCTCTAGGTTAGGAAAAATGACGTATCTCGATTTTTTAGGCTTTTTACCCCACCCCAGTTTAACAACATAAAAGAAAACGTTTCAACAAAAAAAACGAGACGAGAAGAAATGAACACAACCTACATTTTTCTCACGCAAACTACAAATACCACAAAACACTGTTGCTTTTGTTTTCTTATTGTTTATCCGTATTTACGATGTAAAATTCTACAAATTTGGTTTTAATTTAACTCGATTCGTTGACCTGATCTGAATACCGCGGATTGAATCAAATTGTTTGTTTCAAAATCACCGCCGACGAGAAGCGCCGCACGCATTTTTTTCTTTCCTCTCTTTGTTACCTTCAGTTCCGTTTGGTTCAATTAAAATCGCAAATCGATTGCGATTGAAAGGTGGGAGTCTGTTTCCTCCCAAATACTGCAAATTTCCACCGAAGAGAATCCGGCAATCAGCGGAGTCACCAAAAACCTCCCGACCGCCATCAATCAAACCCGACCGACCGACCGACCAACCAGTCGGGATTTCCTTTGATCCGAGCACGCGCGCGTCATAATCCGTCTGATATTCGATCGTTTACGTTTTTCGGCTGCTCGACTGTCCCCTTCCTACACCTCCCCAGTCCGAATCCGTTCGGCCCGTCCGGCAAATCCTTTCGTCAACGGCACACCACAAACCACCAGAACCGATCTCGTTCATCAAGCCATTGTTATTATCCTTTAATTCTATCAAATTAAGTTTCGAACTTGATCACCTCCAACCGCATTCCACAAATCGGCCCACTAGCCTGCGAAACTCGATAAATAATTGTCGAAATCAGCATCTGTGGCTGCAGCAAATACCATTCGGTGGAATGAGGCTGGGAAGGCTCCCCGAATCAGAGAAGGAAAATATTTTAATGAGATCCTCCCTCGCGAAACGCGTTTACCAAGCAATCCGTAATAACCGAAGCAGCACCCATCGTGACACCAACACACTCACAAATGCGCCTCCCGACTCTGGCTCTGCAATTCTGTACATAGTAATCATAAATAATGCGCTGTCCGATGGTATGTGTGTGCGCGTGGTTGTGTGCGTGCAAGGTTGTATGTATGACAGTCAGAGACAATCAGACGGAAATGCGAATGCACTCATCAACACGGGCACAGGCGTTGCTGGGAAATATTGTTTTGTACAAAACTGTAAAAAGTCCCTTTTGTTTTCACACGCAGCTGCGACTTTCCAATTCAACACCTCAACACACGGAATCAAGAAAACACACACCCATTTTGATGTTTCTTTTGTAATCCGCTTAGAACAAGATAAACATTTGCCAGCTTTTTTTTACCATACAGTAATCTCCTCCCGGCGGAAGTCGGTGCCCTTTTTGTTAGGTTAGGTTCTTTGTTAGAACCAGTTCGAAAGATGAACACCAATCAAACTGTCAGTGAGTTAACTGGTAAAAATCGAGTACTAAGCAATCGACAGCAAGCTCTACGTAAGTTGGAATCGTGCAGTGTGAAACTTTGCAAAGCAGCCATTTTTTGAGAAAAATGATTTATTTTTTTCGTATAGCCGTCGGATGTATCTTCATGAAAAATAATATTGTTTGTAGCCCGATTTATCACTGAACGGTGGCAGTTTTTTTTTTGGATTCCAAGTAAAATGCAACGAGTTTTAATTAGCTCACCGTAAGTTACAGCTACATCTACAGTCCCACGACAAAAGGGCCTAACTGCAAATGTTTTTTTCTCTTCGTTTACTTTTTCTTTCGCGCTTTGTTGCACTGAATTTATATTTGACACCTTACTCTTCGCAGATCTTTCAAGGTAAAACCACAAGCGTTCGATATATATTGGAAACTTTCGAGAAATTGCAGTAATGGCTTAGGAACAATCAAAAGAGAAAGTAACCAAAGAGAGGCTCTCATTTGCAGTTAAGCCCTTTTATCGTAGGACTATGATCATTCTACTTGTGACAGCAGAAGCAGCCGACTAAGCAAAACAAAACGAGACAAAACGACCGAACGTCAAACAGATATGAAAGAAAGACGAGTGATATAGTGATTTTCACTGTCGGCAAGAAAAGATTGCGATGCGATAAGATAGCGACAAAATGCCGCCAAACAGAGATGCCAGGTAAAAATTTCAAATATCTTCGAGCAAAAAAAAAAGGTCGTGGAAATTACAAAAGTCGGTAAATATAGACAAAAGTCTGCGAGAATTTCAAAAGTCTGTAAAAGTCTGCGGGAATTTCAAAAGTCTGCACAACAAAAAATGTCTGCAGCACTATACCCTAAATCTGCAGATTTACAGACAAATCTGCAGACCTGGCATCTCTGCCGCAAAGATAGCGAAACTGTCATTCGCATCGATTCAACCCCTTCGAGACAACAAACCACAAAAAAAATATTTTTTAAATTGACCGTTACAATGACTAATTTTTTATTTATTATTAAGAAAACTTCAGTCGTAATGAATTCATATTGATAATGCGTATGTGGCAGATTACGGCTACAACTTGCACGGATTTTTTAAGCGTTTGCTATTTATTTGACATAATGTACGATTCAGACGATCCGCCTCCTTCCGTCACCGCCACCGGAACGTCAGCTTCCGTCAAAATTAGTTTAAAGGACTATTCACACATATCCGGTTCGGTTCAGTGCCGACACGACACCGTGCACGGATACTGACATTATTTTTTTCGTTTTCTATGCGCGCATTCACACCTATCCGGAACTGTGCCGTTTCAGTGCAGCTCGCCGTCAGTGTAGCGTCCGTCCGGCAAACTCAAATTCGTCGTCACCGATATTTATTATTTTCACTGAAGTCGGTATGTCATTGCATTGGCTGTGCCGGATCGGAAACAGTACGGAAACGGAACGGAAGGGTTCCGATAAGAAAAGAACACTGACGGCGCACTGAAGGCACTTTCACTGAACCGTCACGGAACTGAAATGTGTGAATAGTCCTTAATACTTTCTTTACCGGAACGTTCACACGCTCCGTCCGTCAAGACGTTCCGTGACGGTGACGTTACGTGTGAATAGCTCCATAAGAATGCATGTAATTAATGTTGACGGTGCCGGTGACGGAGATTGACTGTGACAAAAGAAGACGGATCGTCTGAATCGTACATAATGGTTATTTTGTGCTTAGTATGTTTCCTTTTCATTCATATTT
Organism: Malaya genurostris; assembly: GCF_030247185.1. Lineage (NCBI taxonomy): Eukaryota > Metazoa > Arthropoda > Insecta > Diptera > Culicidae > Malaya > Malaya genurostris. Next base: position 230,505,548 of record NC_080572.1, on the reverse strand, counting down.
TGTATTAATCGACGCCTTGGTTTTCAAAACCTTGTGCTTTATTCGATTGTGCTATTTGTCTACTCTAAAAAGTTGGTCGTCTTTGACAGATATACATTTGTTGATGCTTTCGATGAACAATGAAATAACAATTGTCGCTAAGGAATTTTACCAGTTGAAAATGCAATTGGCCTCAATCCAACAGCCGATTAATTTTTCTTTTGGCTCTACACTCAAGCAAATTGAGTAGTAAAAATCATAAGGCAAATCTTATGATGCATCAAAAATCACCAAAATCATAATTTCATAAGATTAATATGAACAATATACCTCTGCAACATACATCTCATCTATCACTATAATAGTTTTCATACGAACAACATATGAACTCCACAATATATGAGAGAAGTTATGTTTGTTATAGAAATTTCGCACAATATTCCTAAAAAGTTCGTATGAATTTCATAAGGCGTTTTATTGGAATTCCAATTTTCGTGATTTCATAAGGCGGCCTTATGATTCGCTTACGATATTCTTGTGGCTAAAAACCATACGAAATCATTATGAAATTCCATATATTTTTTGCCTGAGTGTAATGCTAGTTAATTCCAATACGACAGACAGCGAAGGGGTTAAAACAACTGTCCAATTTTCTGGCAGCGATGCCAGGTGAAATTTTAGGCGCCTGCGTATTAGAAATGGTCCTATGCGACCTCAATATTTAGAAGTATGACGAAAAAACCAAACGAAAACCCTACAGTAATAGCAAAAGTCATTAAAATGGACGATTGTTTATAAAAATTTCCAAAATCTGCACAAAAGTCGGCTTAATTGCAAAGTCTGCTAACAAACGAAATTGCAAATTTTCATACCAATCTGCAAACCTGGCATCAGTGGTTCTGACGCTCATTATTTCGCTATCCTGCGACGATTCCGTCGCATTCTATGTCCACCTAAAAACCACTATAGATACTTGGCAAAGATAATCAGGCACAGCAACTGACACGGAACCGCAAAACACCCTAATTTTAAATACATTCCAGCCAATTCGGGGGTTCCGTTCAATAACCTAATTTTAGGACTCTAGGTAGTTTCCGAAAGGCAGGCGCAAAAAAGTACTTAAAGATCAGTTATATTTAATCTACAGTTTAGTCGTATTGATTCAATTTCAGATTGATAAGGTTCACTTAATTTTAGCTTATTTAACGAAACTCTCGCTGTTGGGTGGTTTTGCTTTTTGTATTCAGACAACAATGGAAGCAGTGAATGAAAGAAAAAAAACAAAAGAACTCAAAATCAAGTAAAACAAGTCAAATAATAGGTAGTTTGTATTTTCCGTGTAGGCTACATTGCCAGTTAATTTTCGCTTAATAGTCCATTGGACTTTCTTTTCACTGGACTACAAGTGAAAACCTCGCTACGTGACAACGTGGAGTCGCCGAAGTACGGATGAAAATCCTTTCTTTCTCGCGAAATACTCAAATTTTCACCGATACAACGTGTTCACTCGTTGAGGGTTTTAGTGAGTAAAATTGATTGCATATTAAACGAATTTCGCAACAAATCGTATTCGGAGATGGCAGCAGAGTTGCCAGGTACTTTTGACCAAAAATCGGTATTAGACTCAAAAATCTTATCTGTACTTGAATCAAAACAACATTTGTATCAGAAAATGAAGTTTGGGGTTCATTTTAGTGAACAAAAAAAGGTCCCACAACCACAATTCGTCGTTCCTAAACAAAGCGAAGCAAAGTCCTGGCATTACATTCCTTTTGTGGAATTTGGCCTTTCTGTTTCAACAGACTTCGCAGCCGATTCTTATACCGTTTTCGTTTATTGATCAGAGCAGCCCGAAAGCTGACCCAGAGTCGCCCAAACAACGTTTAATATGTTTGTTTTAGCAACCTGAGGTCGCTCTAGAGCGGACTCCAATCGCGTAGTTTCGCTCTGAAAATTTTTTCGGGTCGCACCACGCATCCAGCCGAGTTTGTTTATTTTATCTTTTTTTCATGAGTTGTTGTTTAGGGCGCGTAAAACGTGTTCGTTTTACTCGGAGTCAGAGTAGCCCGCGTCTAGGTTCAAAAACGAAAACGGTATTAGTGTACAGAATCATTGCATGGCTAGTACTATGGATCCTACTGACACTAAGAATCCTTCCAGGTCGGGGCACGAACATACGACAACTGGCTTGTAAGACCAGCGTCCTATGCATTGAACCGCCAACCCGGGACAACCTAACCCTAAACGTTCCTAAACAAACCAATGCCGAAAATCGGTAGTTATCAGTATCAGTAGTCAGTTGCGTACCAAGAAAATTTGGCAACCGACCCTCCCCTCCCCTTGATACGCCACTGTGAATAGTGAATTATCTGTGATACTGCATTGAGGTCAAAAATCGCTATCAAAACCGATAAATTTGTATATCTGGCAACGTTGGTTGGCAGCATTCTTCCCCTGCACACGTCGACTTTCTCACAAAAAGCCACGTTGCATACAATGCTTTTCCAAAATTGTCTTTTGAGAAGGGACAATTTTTTTTCAAATGGCTCTAGTCGAAAAATAAAACAAAAAAACGTTCTGCATGAGTGATTTTTACAAAATAAGTAAAATTTTCGAATCAAAATATTACTAAAATACCTATCGACCTTTACACTGAAAAAAAATCAATTTGAAAAATTTAAAGTTGATTAATAAAAAATACCAATAAAAATGAAAATTGTTTATAGTTTATAGTGGCAGCACTGTGTAATTAAAATCAGCATCAAACCTTTTTAGTGAATTAAAGTGTAACCATAAAAGATTTGTTAAATTAGTGTAAACTCGGAAGTGTGTTTAGCTTTACCAGAAGAATGAGCTGTTGTGTTCCACACTGGTGTCGCACTAAGCATTTCTATCCAAACTTGACTTTTTTCGGTTTCCAAACGATCCAGTAATACGTCAACAATGGAATCGATTTTGAGTTTAATATGAGATATTTCGATTTTGCCATCAATTAATTGTTTGTAAGTATTAATATATAATAAAAAAATGCATCCACCAAAACATTTTTCATGTTTATTTCAAATCAACATCCAAACAGTCTAAAGATTTAAATCCAAAAAATATTTTTTTCTTAGCATAAAATTATTCAAACATCTTTAAATATGGCTACACTGTAGCCGATACGTTGGTATTTATTCCACAGGGCGAAAATGACGAGAAGAATGATTCGAAAGGAAGAATAAGAAGCCAGTTGTCAGGTCTTGTCAGATAATTTCATAGATCTGTATAAATCTGTTTTAAATTGAGAAAATCTGTATAAAATCTGTACTCTGTATTAAATCTGTATGAGCATGTAAAAATCTGTATAATACAGATAAATCTGTATAAATGGCATCTCTGCTTAGAGCGCCACTAATCTTCTAAGACAAGACCTGACAACTGGCTTCTTATTCTTATTTCCGAATCATCTTTCTCGTCATTTTCGCCCTGTGGAATAAATACCAACGTATCGGCTACAGTGTAGCCATACTTTCAGATTTTTTAATAACTTTATGCTAAGAAAAAAAAATTTATTAAATTTAAATTTTTAGACCGGTTTTTAGTTTGAAATGGACATGAAAATTGTTAATGCTTAAAAACAATTAATTGAGCTTTGATGACAAAACACGAAATATCTCATGTTGAATGCAAAATCGAATCCATTGTTGACGTATTACCGGATCTTTGGAAACCGGAAAAATTCAAGTTTGGATAGAAATGCGACCACAATGTGGAACACAACAGTTCATTCTTCTCGTAAACTTGTAAACACTTCAATTCACTAAGAAGAAAAACGGCTTGATGCTGATTTTAATTACACAGTACTGCCACTATAAACATTTATTATAAATAAGATTGAAAAAAGTGAAACATTCTCTGAAAATTTTCATTTTCATTGGTGAGCTAAAATTATACATTTTTTCAAACTTGTTTTCTGATTTTCTTTATACTTGGCATCATTGCTCGCGTGCCCTGTAAAAGTTTTTTCTTTTCACAATGTGCGGGTAGCAACATCAGAATAAGCCAATCAGAAACTGGTCAATTTTGGAACAAAAGCAGCCCCCCCATCTGTCAGGTCTTGTCTCATGTCGTTTTCGCTTGAGAAAACTGAGACTGACCCAGGGTTGTTTCATCAAACAAACACTTTTCACGAAACTGTGTTGATTTCGCACTTAGCAACGGGGGTTTGAGCAAACCTGATATAAAAATCAGGTTTGAAACTGTCTCGATTTTCAGTTCAACAACGTTAAAACTAGGTTCGAAACTAGCTTACATACTGCCACGATTAACACTGGTGGCGAGATAGGGCGGTTTTGGCTGTGTTTGGAATTTTCTCACGAAATTATGCATGGTGCAAGTAAACATCGGAACAAAACATGGCTAAAAATTCTATTCCAAAGCTTGGTAAATATAAAATAAAACTTTGTTCTCGGTGGATGTGATTCGATAGATGATCCTGAATCGCTCGATGCTTATACTTTTCTTTCCCATATCTTCTTGTTTTCCCAAATAATGATAACCACACTCACACGTAGAAAAATCTCGCCACCTGTCCTCGGTTTCATATACAATCGTCAAATTTACAGTCTTTCAAAATTTCGCCAGGCTTCTTGTTTGTTTTTTCTCGTCAAACTCATAAAATGCAACACTTCCATTGGAGGATTTCTAGTAATCAAACTTGAAAATTCGACTTGACATCTCTGCCAGGAGTTGGACAGTTGTTTTAACCTCTTCGCTGTCTGTTGTACTGAAGTGTGCAGCATTTTTATATCAAACATTAAAGCGAATAGAAAAATAAATCGTCTGGTGGATTAAAGGCAATTACAGATTTAAAAGGTAATATTCTCTAGCGACAAGAATTATTTGTTCGTTCACTAAAAGCATCGACAAGTATGTAACTGTCAAAGACGACTGAATTTTTAGAGCAAACAATTCACAATTTTTTTATGGTAGTTTATTTTTATTGACATGTTTCGGGTGAAGCACGTGGTTTTGAAGACAAAGACGTCGATTAATACAGAGTATCATTGTTTAATTATTCTGGTTTTCGTTGACCACCAGTGAAAATTACAATAATAAAAGCCTTAATCAATGAACGCCTATTTGAATTACTAAGTTACGAACTTAAAACATTGCGCTAAATTTCATGTGATTAGAATTTGTCTAACTTCTGGAAACATTTTTTTTTAAATCGAGATTAACAGACGCGGGTTCATCGCTAATCTTGGAATCCCCTATCTGTATTTGGAAATGAAAAAAGTTTCCCAAAAACAGTAAGACTAGACAAAGCTGTAAACGACAAAGTTAATACTTAATACTGAAAACGTTCGAAATCTCCGACAAATTCAAAACAATAAATCAACGCAAATGGTTTTTTTTTGTTCGTCTTTGCCGAACAGCGACAAACGACCGACTTCAATCATAGACAACCTGAACCGTGGAAGTTCTGCACAAATAATTCCCTACAAAACCGTTATTAAGAGCCTTGCCGTCGAATGCCACTCGTCGAGCGCACTGATTGTCATTTATCATTTTCCATTGTCGAATTTGTTTTCCTTTTCCAACGAGCTCGGAGTGTACCGGCTGGCACCAAGGTGTCCCACCTCCTGGAGGCAGATTATGATCATCATCATTATCATCATTATTATTCTGCATTATTTTTTTTCTTTCTCTCTCTCTCTTGTGCCATTACACCGTACACAGGTCCGTTCGTAATAATCTCATTTTGGTGTGCCACTTCGATTAAATTAATTTAATCAATCGGATGACCACCAAACCGTACCAGCTGGCCCAGAGCCTCCAGATTATTCAGTTACATAAACAGCGAGTCATCAGCTCTTCGAGGAAAAGCTATAAATTAACCCGATAATCCGAGTGGCTTTGTGAAATACGACAGACAAAAAAAAACTCGTTGCACTCAGTTTGCGGATTCAATTTATGTTCCTTTGTGTTCAATAGCCATCCCACCATTTTTCCGTTCGGGTTTCAGTTTCGACAACATTGATTCACAATCACCACTACAGACACCCAAACAATCAAATTAGTCTGCTCTCTTTGCTATCTCTCTCTCTCAAAATACCATTAATCACCGCCCTTCGCAAAAAAATACAAAAAAAAACAATCAATTCAGCAATCCAGAAACAGTACTTCACATTTTTCGAAGCGTTCGGTTCGCCAGGGGCCATCAATCAATGCGACGATCCTCTCAACTGTTTCGCCTTCCTGGCGTCGGCAGTTGCAGAACACTGGCAACACTGTATGTCCCACGCTGCTAGTTTATGCGATTCCATTATACAGACTTCAATCCACCACGAAACAGCCTTCGACCCCACATTAAAACGTGTAAATAACATTCGCTTTTTGGTTTAAATTGCGGTAGTCGCTGCTTTCGCTGCAGCCTACTACGATCACCAAACAATCACAATCACAACGCTCGAAGCTGACAGCAGTGTTGCCAACCGACACGATCCATTCGATTGATGGTACCTGCATACAAATGGCTGCCCAACGTCAGCGAGCCAGAATGTTTCGATATCCTTATGAACGAAACTCTAGCCTTAGCAGTCAAGTTGAGTATTTTGAAAGTATGCTTCTAATTTTACCCATAAGTCACCTCTTTTTCAATCGAAAACAATTGAATCTCAGTACTTCCTCTAAAGTCAAGTCACGACTGATGCAATGAAATTGAAGCATCCCACCAGCAGTTAGAATTCTCTGTAGTATTAGGTAATTTGTTTATTTTTCATTTATTTTATTTCCTAAAAGTCCTAAATTTTCATAAAATCATTACCTTATTGGAATGGGATCGGAACGGACCGAAGACATGATCCGCGCTACCAAATCGATTACCAGCCAACAAATTTTATTTACATTAATCGCCTATCAGTTCTGTCTGTCTGGGTTTTGGTATATCCTTGTTTATTAATTTTAACCAACGGTTCTTTTCCGTTTTTGGTTTTGTTTTTGTTTACTAACAAGAAATAAACCACTAACTGTCATGAGAAAAAAAACAAGGAAACGAACAATATATCCCACCCCTCAGAAAAAGCCTTTAAAATGCGGGAACGCAACGGACTATTACACGCATAGTTTAGGAGTTTTTTGGTTACGTGCAGGAAATGATCGACTGGATGTCCTACCTGTCGGTGGTGTCAACGCTGGGGTTCGTGGTGTTCTTCGCCGTCGGGCCGGGCTCGATCCCGTGGATGATCACTGCCGAGCTGTTCAGCCAGGGGCCGCGACCGAGCGCGATGGCCATCGCAGTGCTGGTCAACTGGATGGCAAACTTCGTTGTTGGAATTGGTTTCCCAAGTTTAAAGGTGAGTAGCCATTTCGTGTTCTATTTCTAACGTTGAAGTTGATTGTTGTATTGACGGTTTTATCGCAGTCTCTTGAGCAAACAATATGTTTCGGCCGATTTTGATGCTTCCGTAGCAAAATTCGAGTTCGGTTGTTGCTCCTAATATTTTTATCCGGTTTTTGCATTCAAAAACTGTTGCGGTTTGAGATTTTCTTATTTGACACTAGAACGGAATAATGCTTTTAAAACAAAAGTTGTTACCAGGAAACATATTCTATGTACTTTTGACTGACAAAACCCCGTGCTACAACAATCAACTTTACGTCCTATTTTGGTTGGTTAAATCAAATAAAATGTTCAATGTTTATAGTTAAATATATGAGAAAGTCAGAGTATTGTGAGTGGGTCATGCTTAAATTAACAATCCGTTAGTACAGGTCTAACAAAATTTTCTTTTATCGGTCATGTCTTGCGAATTAGACATTCCATTTGTATCTGTTTTGCTTAGTTTCGTCAAGTTTTTTCGGATGGAGATCTCATCATCTATGTGTGTATAAACATTCTCATGAAAGAACTCCAGAAAACAGATCCACTTTTCATATTTTATCTGCATATTAACAACTCGCACCATTCAAGTTGATGGGAACTCTAGAATTTTTTGTTCAGCCACTTTCAAATGGTTTAATTTTGAAACGGTTCTACATTCAATAGCGCATATGCAGTGAAAGTGCGAAAGCAGTGCAATCGCCTTTCATGAAGGATTTTTAATGAAAAGCACAATTAAAAAAATCTATCTATCTCTTTCAGTCGTAGACCACGCGGGTCTCTGCTGTATACAGGAGGCGTCTCCATTCAACTCGGTTCATTGCTGTTCGCCGCCAGCCTCGGTAGCTGCGAAGGGTCCGCAGGTCGTCCTCAATTTGATCGATCCATCTTGCCCGCTGTGCGCCTCTTCTTCTTATACCGGTCGGATCATTGTCGAGGATCATTTTAACCGGGTTGTTCTCCGACATTCTAACAACATGCCCGGCCCACCGTAACCGCCCGACTTTGGCCGTTTGGACGAGGGTTGGTCCTCCCAGCAACTGGTGCAGTTCATGGTTCATTCGCCTTCTCCACGTACCGTCTTCCATCCGCACTCCGCCGAAGATGGTTCGCAACACCTTCCGTTCAAAAACACCTAGTGCGCGTTGATCCTCCGCAAGCATTGTCCAGGACTCGTGCCCGTAGAGGATAACCGGTCTAATCAGCGTTTTGTAGATAGTTAACTTCGTACGACGGCGAATTTTTCTCGATCGAAGCGTCCTGCGCAGTCCAAAGTAAGCACGATTTCCTGACAATATGCGTCTCTGAATTTCTCTGCTGGTGTCATTATCGGCAGTCACCAGTGAGCCCAAGTACACGAACTCGTAGACCATTTCGATTTCATCACCACCAATCAGAACTCATAATGGGTGGCTGACGTTATCTTCTCTCGAGCCCCTGCCTTTCATGTACTTTGTCTTTGACACATTGATGTCTAGTCCGATCCGCTTGGCCTCTGCTTTTAGTCCGATGTACGTATCTTCCATCTTCTCAAAGTTGCGTGCTATAATATCAATATCATCAGCGAAACCAAGTAGCTGGACGGACTTTCTGAAAATCGTGCCACTCGTGTCTATCCTCGCTCTTCTTATCACACCCTCCAAAGCAATGTTGAATAGCAGACACGAAAGGCCATCACCTTGCCGTAGCCCTCTGCGAGTTTCGAAGGGACTCGAGTTTATCCCCGATACTCGAACAACGCACATCACTCGATCCATCGTAGCCTTGACCAATCGTATCAGTTTGTCCGGGAATCCGTAGTCGTGCATGATTTTCCATAGCTGTTCTCGATCGATTGTGTCGTAGGCTGATTTGAAATCGATGAATAAGTGATGTGTGGGCACATTGTATTCGCGGCACTTTTGCAACACCTGGCGGATGGCGAACACTTGGTCCGTGGTAGCGCGTTCGCCCATAAATCCTGCCTGATATTGTCCCACGAATTCGTTTGCAATCGGTGAAAGTCGACGGCATAAGATTTGGGAGAGTACCTTGTAGGCGGCGTTCAGCAGAGTTATCGCGCGGTAATTGCAGCAATCCAGCTTATCGCCCTTTTTGTAGATGGGACACACGATTCCTTCCATCCATTCCTCCGGTAAAATCTCGTCCTCCCAGATCTTGGTAACGACCCAGTGCAGTGCTTTCACTAGTGCATTACCACCGTGTTTTAGTAGCTCGCTTGGTAGTTGGTCAACGCCAGCGGCCTTATTATTTTTCAACCGGCTTACCACCTCCTCCACTTCTTGGAGGTCTGGGACCGGCAGTCTATCGTCCTCCGCACGCGTTCCCAAGTTCGTTACCGCGCTGCTACTTTCGTATTCCGCCACATCGCCATTGAGGTGCTCGTCGTAATACTGCCGCCACATCTCGATCACCTCACAGTCGTTCGTGAGAAGATCCCCGTTGGTGTCCTTGCACATATCGGCCTGTGGCACATGGCCTCTGCGCGAACGGTTCACCTTCTCGTAGAACTTCCTTGTGTCATTAGCACGGAACAGCTGTTCTATCGCTTCGCGATCTCAGTCTTCCTGTTGGCGCTTTTTTCTACGGGATACCGAGTTTAGTCTGTTCCGCGCCTGTCTGTATCGCTCCTCGTTTGCTCTCGTCCGGTGTTGCAGCTTGCTCGCCCAAGCTGCATTCTTCTCGGCCACTAACTGTTCACATTCGTCGTCGAACCAGTCGTTCGTCACGTTCGGAGCCGCCGTACCTAGCATTGCTGATGCAGTGCTACCTATGGCAGAACGGATGTCTCTCCAGCCATCTTCAAGAGTAGCTGCACCAAGCTGCTCTTCCGTTGGTAGTGCCACTGCCAACTGCTGCGCGTAATCTTGGGCTACTCCAGCATCCCGGAGCCGCGCGATGTTAAACCGCGACGTTCGGTTTCGACGTTTGGTAGCCACCGTCGAAAGTTTTGAGCGCATGCATACAGCAACCAAGTAGTGGTCCGAATCTATATTCGCACTGCGGTAGGTGCGAACATTGTTGTTGTCCGAGAAAAATTTTCCGTCGATCAAAACGTGGTCGATTTGGTTTTCGGTCTGTTGGTCAGGTGATCTCCAGGTAGCTTTGTGGATATCCTTGCGGGGAAAGAAGGTGCTTCTGACTACCATTCCTCGGGAGGCCGCAAAGTTGACACACCGTTGTTATTCGATGCGGCATGCAGGCTGTTCGGCCCGATTACCGGTCGGTACATTGCCTCCCTTCCTACCTGGGCATTCATGTCACCGATGACAATTTTTACGTCTGTGCGTGGGCAGCCGTCATAGGCTTGTTCCAGCTGCGCGTAGAATGCTTCTTTCTCGTCATCGGGTCTCCCTTCATGTGGGCAGTGCACGTTGATGATGCTGTAATTGAAAAAACGGCCTTTAATTCTCAACTTACACATCCTAGCGTTGATCGGCTGCCACCCAATCACTCGCTGACGCATCTTGCCCAGCACTATAAAGCCTGTTCCCAGCTCGTTCGTTGTGCCACAGCTTTGGTAGAAGGTAGCCGCTCGATGTCCGCTTTTCCACACCTTCTGTGCCATCCAACAAAGCTACTGCAGCGCTACGACGTCGAAGCTGCGAGGATTTAGTTCATCGTATATTATCCTGTCGCGGCCTGCGAAACCTAGCGACTTGCAGTTCCATGTTCCAAGTTTCCAATCGTAGTCCTTATTTCGTTGCGTGGGTCTATGCCGATTGTTCCGAATCGTATTCTCTCCTGTATCATTCGTAATAGGTGTTTTACGGGCGGCTTATTAGGCCTACGCCAACCCCCTGTCTCGTGCTTGCTCTGTTTAACGTCCCAACTAGCACTAGGACGATCCCGTTGGTGGGGTTGCCACCTTGGATTTAGCTGGACGGGATGCAGCATTTCATACTCAGCCGCTGGATACCAGAACAGACGCTGTTTGAAGCCGCTCCTTACATGGAGTACAGACGCTCCGACATCCTCTAAAGAGGACCCCCTTCCCTGTCAGCATACGACCAAGGTCCCACCGGGGTTGGTTACCCGATCGCTCCTATGGTTGCCCGTACCCCAGCCGGCACCGCGGAGAGGTAGGGATAGGAGTTACTGGACAAGAGGCTAAGAACCACATTGGGGCCTGAATTGCGCATTGTCCAGTCGTTTACCAACCAATTGAAAAAAAAAATGGGCGGCAAATGTAGAACCGATTAAAAATGAATTTCTGTGAAAATATAACCTTCTATATACCTTCCACAGACTGAAAACTTATACACTGACGAAGGTTGCAAAAAGCACACCGAAATACCGGTATCCTCTGGTACACACAAACCTCCGTTTACGAACACTTTTTATACGTTACCTCTTTTTAAGTAACTCTTTTTACGAGCCAAATCCCAAATAACGTAAACTTTTTTTACGTACCTACTTCGTAAAAACAGGTTATGGCATACATCGAAAGCGATTTCCGACTCCATGGAAACTACTACAATATGGGTATTTTTAGAACGGGTTTAAAGAGTAGATTCCGGAAAATGATGTTTGAGGTATTTTGGAAATCCAAGATGGCGACTTCCGGTTGATCGATATTCCTCGAAAACTCTTACAATATGGGTATTTTCGGAACGGAATTGATGAGTAGATGTCGGAAAATGATGTTTGAGGTGGTTCTGAAATCCAAGATGGCGGCTTCCGGTTTGTTGATATTCCTTGAAAACCCTTGCAATATGGGTATTTTCGGAACGGAATTAATGAGTAGATGTCTGAAACGATATTTGAGGTGGTTATTAAATCCAATATGGCGACTTCCGGTTAATTGACATTCCCTGAAAACCCTTACAATATGGGTATTTTCGGAACGGGGTTGATGAGTAGATGTCAAAACACGATGTTTGAGGTAGTTCTAAAATACAAGATGGCGACTTCCGGTTTATCGATATACCTTGAAAACCTTAACAATATGGGTATTTTTGGAAAGTATTTAATAAACAGATGTCGCAAAACTATGTTTGGTGTCGTCTCGAATTTCAATATAACATACTCCGGTTTATCGATATGCCGTATAAACCCTTAAAACAAAGAAATCCGAAACATATTGGATACCAATAAACGATGTTTGAGCTCGTTTCAAAATTCAATGAGGTGACTTCCGGTATAGTGTTTTAAAGGAATACCAAGTTCAAGGAAAATGGCTGAACTTTCAAAAAATACTAATAAACCGGAAGCCACTGTTTCGTATTGTTTCAAAACCACCTCAAATAACATTTTTCGACGTCTACTTTTCAATCTCTTTCCGAAAGTACCCATATTGTAAGGTGTTTCAAGGAATATCAACAAACCGGAAGTTGCCATCTTGGATTTAAGAACCACTTCAAACATCGTTTTCTGACATCTACTCATCAATCCCGTTCCAAAAATATCCATATTGAAAGGGGTTTCAAGGAATATCGACAAACCGGAAGTCGCCATCTTGGATTTAAGAACCACTTCAAACATCGTTTTCTGACATCTACTCATCAATCCCGTTCCGAAAATACCCGTTGTGTAAGGGATTTCAAGGAATATCAAGAAACCGGAAGTCGCCATATTTAATTTTAGAACCACCTCAAACATCGTTTCTGACATTACTCATAAATCACGTTCCGAAAATATCCATATTGTAAGGGTTTTCAATGGATATCAATCAACCGAAAGTCGCCATCTTGGATTTAAGAACCACCTCAAACATTGTTTTCTGCTCATCAATCCCGTTCCGAAAATATCAATATTGTAAGGGTTTTCAAGCAACATCAACAAACCGGAAGTCGCCGTCTTGAATTTCAAAACTACCTCAAACATCGTTTTCCGACATCTACTCATCAATTCCATTTCGAAGATACCCATATTGTTTGGGGTGTTAAGCAATCTCAATAAACCGGAAGCCGCCATCTTGCATTCTGAAACGAGCCCAAACATCATTTTCTTGCACTTACTCTTCACATCCATATGATGCACGGTTTCTACAATAATTACACAAACCTTTTTTTACGAACAAAATCCCAAATAACGTAAACTTTTTTACGAGCTACCTCTTTAACGAACCCCCGTTTAGTTCGTAAATGGAGGTTTCGGTGTACTATCTCGTGACATTAGTGGCGAAATAGTGAAGATATTTTTAAATCTAATGCACGGAACGACCGAAATTAGCCCTGCGCCTAATTCGTATTACTGTTTTTGAATTAATCGATTTTAAGAACAAAATTTCCAAAATAACTATTAAATTAGTTGGCCCTCAGAACTTACATTGCTAAAAAAAAACTCTTTTTTTTAGAGAATGTAAAATCAAAATTTCAATCCAACATGAAATTCTCATTAGCAACTAATTTTGTGATTAGAAGCAGAAAATTTGACTCTATCTATCTGTCGCCATCACTGCTGAGAGATAGCACAAAAAAAAAACAAAAATGAAATTGATTTTAAAGCTTGCTTCATTTAGAATTGGAACAAATTTTTGCTCATATTGTGGCGCTCCTGGTGGACGGATTTGGAAGTTCTTGGCGCCCACGTGTCGGTGACAGTGCACCATATAGCTGCAGAGTGAAGAAGTCAATTCAACCTTTCATGTTGGTTAAAAACATTTTATGTTTCTAATTCAACTAGAAAATTAGTTGAATGGAAATGGAGTACGCCTTAGCTGAGAAATGACAGCACGTTTAATTGGAGAATTCAACTAAAAAAATAGTCATTTCAACTCATATTTTAGCATTATAAATTGAATGAGAATTCAAAAATAACTAACTAAAATCAGAAAATCAACAATTTTTTTCGGTCTTTCCGTGCATAATAGGGGTGTAGTCCTACGTAAACAGTTCGAACAGCCTCATGAAATGTAGTTCTTCAAATTCACAACTTTTGAATTACAATAGCCAACCTCTACTTCCTCAATATGCTATAAAACAAAATTTTAGAGCGCATAGTTGTCTAGAAAAAATAGAAACATAAAAGGAAGAATGGAATTTGCTGTCAAAAATCACAGACTGATGGTCGATGATCGGACTTACAAATTCCTGAACCCGAAACCAATCTTTGGGATAGTTTTCGGATCGAGTGTAGTCTATATTTTGAACGGGTCATTTCGCCAAATACCATTTTGCCGAACGTCGTTTTGCCGAATGCCTTTTCGCCGAATAGGTTATTCCGCCGATATTTTTTCATTTTCACTAAATAAACGGAAAATACCTCAGACATTTGCCTGGTAGATACACCTATGCGAATGCTTTGATGCTCTGTAGCTAATAAAGTCAACAAATTTTCATGGGAGCTTCGTTCTGTGATTCATGAATCAATCTTTATTTAAGAGTATAAGAATCAAAACTTCAAGAAGTACAATTATAGGTCAACAAAACGGGAGTTAAGACTATTATCTTTCGTTTTTTATTTCAAATCAATTCCAACTACGATATTAAGGTAATTGCAGGATTCGGCTAAAATACTTTCGGCGAAGCGGCATTCGGCGAAATTACCCTTTCGGCGAAATGATTCTTTCGGCAAAATGCTCCTAACCGCTCTATTGATTGATAATCATCAAAATATAAGCGATGAATTCCAATCATTTTGTTCGAAGAATTCCTAAAATGGGTAACTAATCGTCAGACTTCTCATACTCGGATTTGAATGAAACTTTGCACACGTCTTCGGTATGACAAACCAATTAACTTATTTTTTAATTGTACAAAATGATTTCCATGAAATAAGCAGTAGGAAATCGATTCGGCATATTATTACTTCCTAAGAAATACACCGAAAAAAAATTCTATGCTATTTCAAGAATTAGAAAACTAACCGAAATAGTCATTGGGAAAGCTGTATCGATAGATTAAGTCTACCAGTTATTCTACAGGGCGAATTTAGGAACGGCACCCAATTATAATGTAAGACGTATTCACGTTTAAAATCTAGGAATTGGTTCTTTGAGTTAGGTTAGGTCTGAAGAATTAGTTCATATTGTAAAAGATGCCGCTTGCCTAAGGGTGTTTTTTTAAAACTTGCTGATTTGAAATTTAAATAAAACGCAGTCCAAATTATAAAATGAAGAAAACCTTTTTCGGTAGATAATTTTTTATGGCATTTAACATTTAAATATGGGTTTTTGCAATGACTGAGTAGAAACAAATATTGGAGAAGCCAAATGAATGAAAAACTTACAGAAAAGATGATTTTTTGGAAAAAGATACGCCTGGGGACAGGACTCGAACCTGTGTTCTTATGCATTCCGTGCATACGCGCTACCCTTTTCGTCATCCTAAGCGGCAGCGCGTATACACGGAATGCATAAGAACGCAAGTTCGAGTCGTGTCTTTGAGCGTATTTTTTTCCAAAAAATCATCTTTTCTGTAAGTTTTTCATTCATTTTGCTTCTCCAATATATGTTTCCACTTAGTCATTGCGAAAACTGCACTTAGTTATAACGACTTTACGTCAAACCAACTAAGAAATTATAAACCATTTAAATATGATTTCGGATATATGACCGCCACGACTATTTTTCACGAAGGTCATTCTGGAGGTCCATTTTTCCACCACTTTATCAAGCATTTGAGGGTGTTTTTCAGCAATGACACGTTGAATATTGGTTCCCAAAGCGTCAATCGCTGCTGCTTTAGAGTAATTCCAGAAATGCTTAACAGATCATCAGACTCGACCTTCTCCGACTTGGATGAAACTTTGCAAATGGCTTCAGTATGGCAAACCATAAGTTTTGAACCGATTGAGAGGTCAATCCGACTCATGACTGATTTTTAAAAAGGGCGTATGTACTTTTGCATATCACGAAAATTGCCTTTTTCAAATCGTTGTAACTCGGAAATCGTTAACCAAAGCGTCAATAGTTGCTGGTTTATCCACCTAAATCAATGACTTGACGTATGGCCACAAAAAAATAATCGAGTGAAGGTCAATTCACCGGACCATTTCTCGAAATAATGTTGTCGTTGAAATGTTCTTTCAATAAGTCGATTGTTTCGGCCGCAGTATGACAAGTGACACCATCCTGTTTGAAACCACATTTCGTCCACATCCATATTTTGAAGATTTGGCAACAAAAATTTATTGGTCATGGTTCTGTAGGGTATTCCCTTCACGTGTGTTCCCTTCACGATAACGCGTCGTCCTTCCTCATTTTTAAAGAAATAAGGACCGATGAATGGTGTGTCGTTTCCATTCAACCAAAAATTCGCCTCATCACTGAAGAAAATTTTGCGGCGATAAAAAAGCGGATCTTCGACCAAATGATTAGGCGACCAATTACTGAACTCGCGGCGCATGCGATGGACGTGTGGCTTCAATGTTTGCACCAATTGATTTTGTATGACACCAAACCCAGATCTTTTCGTAAAATTTTCCATCAAATCGATGGACAAAGTCCAACTTCTTGCACTTCTTCGACAATGTCATGAACGACAGCAATATTTTCTTCTGTACGCACTCTTCTCATTCTTGTCGATGGCTTGGCATCAAAAAGACTGAATGTAGATCGAAATGTGGTAATTACTTTCTTTATGGTGGTCTTAGACAGATGATTATTTGTACCATAAAATTCACGAAGTTCTCTGTAAATATTTTTAATTGTGCCCTGATTTTGAAAATAAATTTCCACGATTTTGAGCCGTTGTTCTGAAGTTAACCTATTCATGATGATTTGCCAAACAATACTGAGTAGAGACGTCACTTTGCACTGTCAAAAAAAAATTAGAGGGTTGTATGCAAGACACGACCGATCACGATTACATTAAAAAAGAAATAATTCAATTTACCCATAATGAATACAAAAATAAAGATGATGGTGGATTCGCTAAACAGTGACAAATTACAAACTTACTCTACTTTTAGTGTTTGGATTTTTTGCGAATTATGAAATTGACAATTAGATTCTTTCAGAACAATTGACGTTGGCGGTGACCCGAGTTTAGTAGGGATTCAAATGATACATGAAAAATCGCAGATCAGCTTATCTTGAGTTTATCTCTAATACTATATTCTATTGCACAACTTTATACCGAATCTATTTGCGCGCCACCGTGTTGTATGTAAATAAAGATTTCAGTATGCACACTGCCCGTTGTTGAATGTTGAATGAGTTGAATGAGGAAAATCCGTCAACAAATCACAGAACTACAAGCGCTTCAAATTAGGTTCGAAAAATCTATCGCCGACAGTTCTAAATTGGCCTGCTAGCTACCGGAGAATCAAGATAAACAGCTAACTTGTATTCAACACCAGTGAATACGGTTCCAATACACCGCACACATACAAAAGCAACTATCCAGCGAGCTAATGAATGAATGTAAGTTTCAGCTTTGTCGTCCACTCACCTTCGCTGGCAGCAATGACCAAACTAAAGCAGAAATGCGTTCGGGCATATATTTATAGATACGCTTTTATGCTACAGTTCATACTGCGCAAATCGGACGAAATTATGACATCATTCACTGCGACTGTCATTGGCTCATGAAAACATAGGTTAATTCAAATCAATTTTTCAATGGTATGCAACTAAAATACTTAAACGACGTTACCGCATAAGTTTACTGAAGAGTAAGCAAAAAAGACAATCAAAAGTTTGAAATAGGCCAAGAAATATTTTGCAGCATGTATTTGTAGATTCCTCTTCATACTACGCAAAACGATACGGTGTTTTTTATGCATGACGCAAAGCCTTCTATGCCGAACAAGAAATTTTGTACAACTGGGATTGGTGGATGAAAACATAGGTCGATTCTAACCATTTTTTTTCAAAAGTATGCTATTGAAATACTACAACAACGTTGCCATACATGTTTAAGTTTAAAGTTTCCGAATCGATTGGTTGTTAAATTATATCAGTCCATCAACAAATGATTGAGTTATTAAATTATGACAGAAAAAAAGTTACGCGGCTATTTTTGAAACTTTCAATTGACACCCGGCCCCGTATAGCGAAGAGTAAGGCATTTTTAATGTCAAAAACTTTCAGACAATGGAGTAATCACTACTGAAGAAACAAACACCCGTTAGACTCGTAAGTAACGGAAACTTGTTTTTTTGCCTTTCTCATATAGAAAGGTTATGCAATCACTGTGAAAACCGACTTTTGAACCGAGGCCCGGAGGGCCGTATGTCATATACCATTCTTGTGGTCCCATACAAAATTTCTGAATATTATTTGGATCCGACTTCCGGTTCGAGAGTTATGGGGTAAAATGTGCCAAAAAAGGAAAATATGTGTTCTAACTTTTCCCATAGATGGCGCGACCGATTTTCACAAACTTAGATTCAAATGAAAGGTCCTGTGGTCCCATACGTAATTCCTGAATTTTATGCGGATCCGACTTCCGGATCCGGAAATATAGGGTAAAGTGGGTTAAAAATCGTATACCATCACTGAAAATGGGGAAAAACCTTAAAAAAATTTCTAAATCGACCTCAAATCTTTTCCAATTGATAGTTTTTATCAGTAGACGGTCAAACAAACCGATTTCGGTTGTTCTTTCAAGAATCGAAGAAAATTGATTGATATGAGAAAGGCATCATTACACCACTAGGTGGATTAAAACAGGTTTTCGTTAGCAGCATCAAATCACTGGTCAGATCAAATATTTTCTATCAAACCTATCAACTGTTGAAACCTCTTTGAACGATGATCCTATCTTGATTGCGTTTTCAATTTCCTTTGTTTGGCTTCCATATGTCATTTGTGCTAATAAATGGTAACAAAACATTTTCGCACTGAATGAGAAGATCTATCTTCCCAAGCGATCTCCAGTCAAAATACAAACAGATGAACACAAATAATCATTTACGCAATTGAACATTCGAATATTAGTAGAATAAATTAAAATCAATAATTCTTTCGATAACGCATATTTATTCTCTTTTCAGACTGCCTTGGAAAATTATACATTCCTACCGTTTAGTGTATTTTTAGCAATATTTTGGATATTTACATATAAAAAGGTTCCTGAGACCAAAAACAAAACGTTCGAA
Organism: Malaya genurostris; assembly: GCF_030247185.1. Lineage (NCBI taxonomy): Eukaryota > Metazoa > Arthropoda > Insecta > Diptera > Culicidae > Malaya > Malaya genurostris. Next base: position 230,486,215 of record NC_080572.1, on the reverse strand, counting down.
GAAATTTTAGCACTATTTAGGCACGGGAATGGAAGGTAAGATTTTTTCTCAAACCGACCGTCACGAACCACTAAAACTAGTTCACCACCAGTAAGATAATTATCAAAAAAAAATAATAACAGCAACCTATCCTATAACCTTATAAGCTCATACCGAAACAAAAACCATTAGAGCTACCACGGCCATCACTAACCAAAAAAAAAAACTACTGTAAAATTTTCAACTTGCACCATTCACATCGGAAAATATTGCCATCCAATTTCCCTTCCTAACGTATCGGTATAAAAAAAAATAATCCTTCAATAACATCATTGGCATCGATAATGCAATGTTGGCTTTGCCTATCGGTTCTTTCTGACAAGATCTGAAAACGTAAAGTCAACTTTTGTCTAAAAAACAACCCAAGCTTAACCAAATTGCACAACAACAACAACCCAAAAAAACAACTAACTCTAACTAACTATCATAATAAACGGTTCAGAATCGTCCCAGTAGCAGAAATCCGAGCAGCACCGAAGATGCCACAAGCAAAAATCAAGCGGTATAGGGTCAGACAGGAGCAAACTTTTCAGACTAAATTTATCGATACCCAGGAGCTGGAGCAAACAAAAAATCCACTCAACTGGAAAGTTTTACCTGAATGCAATAAAAATGAGGAAAAAATAATCAACCCAGCACTGATATCCTAACCCTTCCGTTTTCCCGCAGGTATTCCCAGTCAGTCCCATTTCAGTTCCCTCACGAAAGGTCGAATTACTAGATAGAGAGAGAGAGAGAGAGAGAGAAATATCATTCACCATTATTTGAAAACTTCCAACGATCCCTAAATTACTTCTCTTGTCTTTTTGGAATCGTTGGTGCACCGTCTACTTTTTACCGAACACACAGAACATTGCCAATCTTTCATTGTTTGAATCTTACTCAATTTCACTTCACCATTGTTCCACGCTATCGCAAACAAAAAAGAAGAAGAAGAAGATGATGAAACAAAAACACTAGACTCCCACACAGATCGGCCATCGTCAACTTTTCAGCACCGAAACAGTTTCCGATGCAAACTTTATCGGCGATAGTTCTAGGGTAGCTTTTTTCCGGATTTGCGAAAAAACGCGCCAAACAATAGAACTTCATTTACTGGACAGCCGCGTGTCCGTTTCATTCCGTCCTTTCCCCCCTCTCCGACCAACCGGTCTTCCGTCGGTCGCATATATCTGCAATGGAAAGTAATTCGATATTGATGAAAAGTTCGGTCCGCCGAACGCCCCGAAGGACAACGAACGACACAAACTGTTGTCGCCACCAATCATGGCATTGTGGGAAAAAAAAAACTCATCCCGAAACCCGTCCCCCTCCCCACGACCGTCGTCGCGACCAACATCGGACCGTGGTGAGAATGGAAAATTGTGTAAACAAGGGTTTCCCAAGGAACATAAGCTTAATCTTGATTGGTTTTCCCGGCTAGGCATGTATAGCAAGCAATCCATGGAGTATGGACAAATTTCACTTCAAACAAAATCCAACCGGATGTTTTGAAGAATTTTCAAACGTTTCAAGCTGTTATTTTAATAGAATAGATATTAAGACGGTTGGGAAACCATTTTAAGACGATTTCACAACTTGAGGCAATTTTTAGTTTGGACAATTTCGAAAGCATGTAATCTTGAGACGATTAAGAGACAATCTAGAAAAAAATATTGTGTCAATTTTAGAACCAAGCAAGAATTTTGAGTGACTTTTGAAACATTTCGCAGCAGGCCTATAGTTCTGAAACATTTTTGTAACATGTTGGAAACTATTATGAAACGATATTGTGGCTTTTTTTGGAAATTTCAGAGCATTCTGGGCTGAGATATTTTAAGATAATTTTGAGTCAACTTTGAACAACTGTGAGATGAAGTTTTAGAATTTTTAATTTGAAGAAAAATTTTAAATTCCAATTTCGGAACCATTTTGAGACAACTTTGAAACGTTTTTACCCGTTTTGGGTGAGTTTTCAATCAATCAATCAATAAAGCTAGTCTTCATACAAAATCTGAAACAATTCAATAAGATAATTTCGAATTATTTTACAAGACTTTATGAAATTTTTTGTTCTGTTCTTAAAAATATCTAAGATCAGTTCGGCAATGACTGAGTAGAAACATATATTGAAGAGGCCGAATGAATGAGAAACTCACAGAAAAGATGATTTTTTTTAAAGATGCGCTCAGAGACAGGACTTGAACCTACGTTTCTAGGCAATCCGTGCATACGCGTTTACCATTCCCGCCACCCAATATCTAAAAGTTTTCAAGACCAGATCCAAGACGATATAAGCCTGCTACAAGACGACGTAGAGACAATTTAGAAACAGTTTTGTGAGAGTTTCGAAATAATTTTGAAACAATTTTGTGACTATTTCGACAAATTTTCTAAATAATTTTGTAACAAATAACCACATAACAATTCCATGATCGTTTTGAATTAAATTTAAATGACTAAAAGCAATTGGGGTAAAAAACTGTAAATTGAGTGACTTCAAAACAATTTTGAGCTACTGTGGAAACAGTCTTGGAATAAGTTTTAAATACCATGGAGACGATTTTGAAACAGTTTTGTGGTAGTTCTCCGACAGTTTGATACAATTCTTTAATAATTTCATAACAATTCAAAGGCAAATTTAACACAATTTCCAAACAATTTTGAGATTACTTTGAGTTTGTTTTGAAATGATTATGAATTTGATTTGGAACAATTTTGAGACATTTTTTAGATAACTTTGAAACCGGTTTGACACAATTTTGAGTCCATTTTGAAACAATTTTGAATCGATTTCACAACCATTTTGAGACAGCTTTCTCACGATTTTGAGATTGTTTTTAGCCCATTAAGAATCTATTTAGCGAAGAACTTGAAATAATGTTGAGACCACTTTGAAAAAAATTTGATTTTTATTTATTTTTAGACAATTTTGAGCTCAGTTTTAGACAACACTAAAACAATTTCGAGATAATTTTAAGACCATTTGAAGACCATTTAAAAAAGATTTGAGAGCCTATTTTAGGGTTTGTGTTAAGACCTAAAGCAATCTTGAACTCAATTTTATACATAAAACTGCTAACGAGCAATAAACGGAGAGAAAATGTGAGAATGAAAGAATCAGTGTTGGTTTGAAAAACTTTGAAACACTTTGAACGATTTTGATTGAGTTTTGAGTCAATATCTAAAAATGTTCAAAACCAGATCCGAAGTTTTAAACCTGTCTCGATACAACATAGAGACAATTTTCGAAACAATTTTGTAATATTTGTGAAGCGGCAATTTTGACGCAACTTTCAAATAATATTAGAACAAATAACCTTAGAACTGGGGTGAAAATATTCTTAATTTTGTAACCCTAAGAAAATTTTGAATTTTTTTTATACTGTTGAAACAGCATTAGGATAAGTTTTAATCACTTTGAAGACTATTTTGAAACAATTTTGCGACAGTTCTCAGACAGTTTGAGACAATTCTAACGCATTAACTACCATATTTGTGGAGTGGGGTTGTTATTCTGATTATCATTTTATTTAAATTTTTCAAAAACCACTTTAGCCAAAAAAAAATTTAAAAAATCAAGAATATTTTAGGCATTATGGGAAACCTTTTCGTTTTTCTAAGAATTTTTAAAAATGTATTTCATGCAAAAAAATTCAAAATTTTCGAATATTTTTTATTTACACTTACAATTTTCGTGCCACTCTAGATCTTACATCAAAAATATATCATTTATGAATACATTACGCTGTATAATATTTTCAGATTGTTAAAAAAATGTGGACGGGTATAATATCAGACTTTTAAAATAATGAATCAATCGAAAAACCATGCGTTTCCATCAAATTATCATCAGATGGAGACGAATGATATTTAGTACTACAATCATATATCGAATGCCCTTAGAACTAAATACCATGCGTTTCCACCCACAACTTGAGTTCAGGGCTCGAGTTTTCACGTAATTACTAATGACACAATTTTCAGTCAATTTTTAAACAATTTTGAAATCACTTTGTTTTGTGATAATTATGAATCTGTTTCGAGACAATTTTATGTTATTTTGGAGACAGTTTTGAAACTGTTTTGGGACAGTTTTAAGATATTTTAAGACAAACTTGAAACAGTTTGCTAACAATTATTGTACAATTTTGAGTCTTTTTTTTTGTCAATTAAAAATCAGACAGACAATTTTCAGACAGTTTGAAAAAATTCTTTAACAATTTTAAGACAATTTCGGATCTATTCAAATATAATTTTTCAACAATTTTCTGATAACTTTGCGTTGATTTAGATACAATTATGCATATATTTTGAGACAATTTTATCATACTTTTGAAACCATTTTTGAACAATTTGTGCACAATTTCAGTTAATTTTGAAACAATTGTAATACAACTTTAATAAATTGTTTTAGAAATATTCTTTGAAATTATCTTCAGCCCATTAAGAATCTCTTTAGAGTCGATTTCGAGACTAATTTTGAAATAATTTTGAGACAATCTTGAGACAATAATAGGTCTATTTTAAAGCAATTATGGGCCCCTTTATCGACAATACAAAAACCATTTTAAAACTATTTAATACATTTAATATTATTGAAGGCCTAACCGGGACATAACTAAAACAATTTTATCATTACAATTTTAAGACAATTTGAGGTGGTTTATTTTAAAGACATTTTTGATACAACTTTGAAACCAATTGGCGTTAATTGCCATTTAGTTTTGAGACAATTTAAAAACACATTTAAAACAATTTTAAGACAAATTTAAAACAATTTTTAGACAGTTTAGCTAGTCTTCATACAAAATCTGAAACAATTTAATAAGATAATTTCGAAACAATTTATATGACTTTATTTTTTATTTTTTGTAATGTTCTAGATAATATCTAAGATCAGTTCGGCATTGACTGAGTAGAAACATATATTGTAGAAGCCGAAGGAATGAGAAACTCACAGAAAAGATGATTTTTTTGAAAAAAGATACCCTGAGAGACAGGACTTGAACCTACGTTCTTATGCAATCCGTGCATACGCGTTTACCATTTCCGCCACCCAAAATCTAAGAGTTTTCAAGACCAGATCCAAGACAATTTAAGTTTGCTACAAGACGGCGTAGAGACAATTTTGAAACAGTTTAGTGGGAGTTTCGAAGTAATTTTGAAACATTTTCGTGACAATTTCGACAATTTTTTAAAATAATTTTATAACAAATAACCACATAACAATTCCATGATCATATTGAATTAAATTTAAATGAATAAAAGCATTTGGGGTAAAAATCTGTAAATTGTGTGACTTCAAAACAATGTTGAGGTACTGTGGAAACAGTCTTGGGATAAGTTTTAAATACCTTGAAGACGATTTTGGAACAGTTTTGTGGCAGTTCTCCGACAGTTCGATATAATTCTTTAAAAATTTCATAACAATTTTAGATCAATTCAAAGGCAAATTTGACACAATTTTTCAAACAATTTGAGACTACTTTGAGTTTGTTTTGAGATAATTATGAATCTGTTTGGAGACAATTTCAAGTAATTTTTGAGACTACTGAGAAACTGTTACGGGATAATTTGGACACAATTTTGACTCAATTTTGAAAAAAATGTTGAATTAATTTCACAACCAATTTGAGACAGCTTTCTCACAAGTTTGAGATTGTTTTGAGCCCATTAAGAATCTATTTAGCGAAGAGCTTGAAATAATGTTGAGACCACTTTGAAACAATTTTGAAATCATTTTGAGACGATCTTGAGACAATAATAAATATATTTTGAGAAAATTTTGAGTTTAATTTTAGGTATTACTAAAACAATTTTAGGACCATTTAAAACAATATAATGACAATTTAAGAGCCTATTTTGGTTTTTATGTTAAGACATAAAGAAAATTTTGTAAGATTTTTGAAGCGGCAATTTTGACGCAATTTTCAAATAATTTTAGAACAAATAACCTTAGAACTATTTGGATTAAATTTGAATAACTAAAAGAAATTCTGTTGAAAAATTCTAAACTTTGCGACCTTAAGAAAATGTTGTAATTTTCAGATACTGTTGAAACAGCATCGGGATAAACATTAAACTCCTTGGAGACTATTTGGAAACAATTTTGCGTCAGTTCTCAGACAGTTTGAGACAATTAAAATTTTTCGAAATTTTGGATCAATTTAAATGCTAAGGCTGCCCTCAAACAGAAATTACCTTGATATGTGCTGTTTGAAAGGGTTTATATTGGAAATGATTTCCCCCAAATGTTAACCCTTTAACTGTAATATTTGTGGAGTTGGGATTGTTTTTCTGATTTTCATTTTATTTAAATTTTTCAAAAACCTCTTAGCAAAAAATCTGAAAAAATAAGGAATTTTTTAGGCATTATGGAAAACCTTTTTTTCAGTATTTTTCAAAATGTATGTCATGCAAAAAAAACTTTGGTACCACTCTAGATGTTACATCAAAAATATAATATTTATGGGTACATTACGTTGTATTATTTTTTTGGACGGGTTTAATATCAGACTTAAAAAAAGGATTCAATCGAAAAACCATGCGTTTCCATCAATTTATCGTCAGATGGAGACGAATGGTATTTAGTTCTAGAATCATATATCAAATGCCATTCGAACTAAATACCATGCGTTTACACCTACAACTTGAGTTCAGGGCTCGAGTATTCACGTAATTACTAATGACACAATTTTCAGTCAATTTTTAAACAATTTGTGATAATTATGAATCTGTTTCGAGACAATTTTATGCTATTTTGAAGACAGTTTTGAAACTGTTTTGGGACAGTTTTGAGATAATTTTAAGACAAACTTTAAACAGTTTGCTCACAATTATTGTACACTTTTGAGTCTTTTTTCATTTTTAGACAATACTGCAAAAAATTTGAAACAAAACTATTTATAACAATTTTGAGAAAATTTCGAAACAATTTTGAGACACATTTGAGACAATTTTGAGTATACTTTGAAACAATTTTAAAATCATTTTGAGACAATAAGTCTATTTCGATACAATTTGTGTACATTTTCAGACAATACTAAAACAATTTTGAGACAATTTAAAAACAGGTTAGATAATTTAATTTTATTTCAAGTCAAAACAGACAACTTCGATACCACTTTTTGACAATCTAGAGTAAGTTTTAAAACAATTTAGTGGCAATTTTGAAACAATTTTAAAACAATTTTAAGACCAATATAAAATAATCTAGAGACAATTTCAAGACAATTCAGGATCAATTCAATGGCAAATTGGAGATAGTTTCTAACATTATTTAAATAATTTAAGATTCTTTAAAGTTGTTTTCATCCCAATAAGAATGTTTAGAGACGAATTTGAGACAATTTTGAGATGGAAAAGACTTCTAGACCCTTTTGAAACAATTTTGAAATCATTCTGAGACAATCTTGAAACAATAATAATTCTATTTTGAAATAATTTGGGTTTATTTTGAGACAATACTAGAACAATTTTGAGACGATTTCAAGACTATTCTTGAACCATTTTGAGACCATTTGTACACAATTTGAATTAATTTTGAAACAATTTTTAGACAACCTTAAAATCAAATATGAAGTACATATTCATACCTAATATGAAAAAGAATGGAATAATCTTTAAAATTCTTAGACACCATGCACTTCATTTTGATTACATCCAGAAATATGTACGCTGGACCGAAATATATTCGAGTGGCTAAAATACCTCCGTTGCCCTATTCAAAGACAATTCTGAGATCACATTGAATTGATTTTTAAATCATTTTCAGACAATCTTTAGAGAATAGCAAGTTTGTTTCGAGATAATTTGGGTTTATTTTCAGACACTACTAAAACAATTTTTAGGCTATTTTGGGACAATGTTGAGACAATTTTGAAAAAAAAATCAAAACAATTTTTCAGCAATTTGAGTCAATTTAAAGACAAATTCGAGACAATTTTGAGGCTATTTTGAATAAGTTTTTAGACAATTATGAATCTATTTTCAGACAAATTTAAGACCCTTTGGAGACCATTTTGAAATAACTATGAAACTATGTTGACACAGTCAATTTGAGACAGTTTTGAAACAAGTTTGAAACTATTTTGATAAAATATGATGTGATAATTTTGAGACAATATCGTATCAATTTTGAGACATTTTGAAAACAAACTGACAGTTTTGAAAAAAAAAATTCAATGATATGAGATGACAATATGAGAATTTGTCAAATTAACAACCCAATTTTGGGTTTTTGAAACCATTTAGGGTACTTATGGTCCGGCATGCCAATTCTTGCACACAAACACGGCTAGAAATGTCGGAGGTTTCGAATAACTCGATTATTAATTAATCGATAGTAATTTTAAACTATTCGAATAAAGTTTAATCGATGTCAGGGCTATTAATCGGTTATTCGATTATTCATTCAACAATTATCATAGGACTTTGCAAATTTTTCGATTATTTCAATGATCGAACCCGAACCCGATAAAAAATGTTTGGGTCTGGTTTCGAGTAGTTGAACCCGAATCTTTGTACGCAAATTCTTTAACTCGATGCGTGTTCTGCCCCAATCTCGCCGCGGCTCCTTTCTATTATGGATAAAACTATCTAACTATGGTGAATCACCTCAGTGGCTTGGCGACAATTTGGACAATTTTGAAAATTGTAAGAGTTCTAACAAATTTTAATCACTTCGGAACCATAGGAAATATTTGATACTATTTTAAAATACTTCTAGAACAGCACTACGACAATCTTTGGAACATTTTGGTAATTTCGAACTTATCATTTTAATTTTTTTTTAAGCCGCATAAGAATTGTCCAACATTAAAAAAAGTCCAAATCAAGTGATTCTCAAAAAAAAAACTACACAATTTAGCTACTATAATATCTTAAAACAGAAAGTATCTTTCGATCCCAGTCCTATTGCAATCACTTAGAATAAAACATTCCATATTTCATGAAACAAACTAACAACAAATCTAATTTTACTCCTACTTTAATTTTTAGACATATTCGTGATAGTAGACTGTACGGGTAAGTTTTGCTCACCAACAGACGCACAATGAACCCGATCCTTTCCAAACCCAACCACCATTCACAGTCCTGTTCCAACTTCAAAAGATGTTTAAGGATCCCTCCCAGCCCTCACTCGCCTCGCCTTTGATTTATCAAATCCGATTTTAAACCCGTCATCAACACGCACTCGTTTGATTATGTTTCTTTCGCAATTCGATTGTTGGGTTTCTTTATGAACACTGCATGAATGAATTACGGTAAATGTTCTGTTTCCGTCGATTGTCAACGTACCTGGTATATTTTGAGTTGTTTTGATTTCCTAACCAGAAGGTTTAATACTTTATTTTTTATTTTTCTCCTTTCGTGTTTCCAAGCAATCGAAGTTTACTATTTTTCATGACTATTCCAACAATGGCCCAATGTTTATGAGCTTGCTCAGTTTTCATCCAACCATCCCCAACGTTTCGTTTATTTTTTTTTTCACCCGATCCCATGACAACCATAAAAATAAAAATAACGAGCACGGTTCGAGTGAGAAACGTGATTCGATTTTCTTCCATATGTCATCATCAAAAAAAGAAAAAGCAAAGGATGAATTTGTAACGGTTAAAGTAAGCAGCTAGTTCAAGACATCAGCTTTGATGAAATAACTAACTTTCCGAAACAGCATCCAACTATGATTTACATAAACTCTCTTGTTGACAGCTTTTGCTAGAATTCTCAATTCTTTGATCGCTTATAAATTCACTGCACAGGAAATGCTAATTCAGTTAGAAGTTCACCGTGTTAAGAAAGAAAACACTAACAAAATAGTGCTCTATCTGTGGAATGATAGGCATGTTATATTCAGCGAAATGAAGTTTTGCAGAGCACATTGATATGCTATTTTAATTTTTCATGCTATGCTTACGGAACAAAAATAACACTATGCAAGATTCGACACTACTTCGTTGTACATACTTGCTTACAAGGTTTCTGTATTTGTTGTTTTTATGAATTTACAACCGAGTTACTTTGATCTAAACTGAACCCACCCAAAAAAAGCTAAAAATAACTGTACCGATACCAAGCTACTCGATTTTGAGTATGGAACGACTACAGTCAAAATTAACGGCTTGGTTTTCATCAACTAGGTTGGTCGCAAAATTAAACTATTGTTCACGAAAACGTATCAAAAATTTCATTATAATTGTTATAGAATCGTTAATTTCTGAATGTAAGCGATCCAATACATGTGCTTTTCGAAGCACGTGCTTCAACCGTGTACAAATAATAATACGGTTGAAGCACGTGCTTCGAAAAGCACATGTATTGGATCGCTTACATTCAGATCCAATACATGTGCTTTTCGAAGCACGTGCTTCAACCGTGTACAAATAATAATACTCATTGCCGTTTCAACCTTCCGAGTGAACGGACGTGCTTTGTGTTTACTGCGAAAGCGTTGAAAACCAGTGCCGTGTGTGATAAAGTGACCGGACGATCAAAACTAGATCGCTATTGTGTAATAGACAATAGTGCTTTTTCCTGTGAGAGGTTTTATGCACATTATATACTGAAGCAGTGTATTGTTGTGAGCGGACGATCGAAACAGTACCGTTAGCCGGTGATTGTTCGATCGATCAAAACAGGCCCAGCGGTGTACGTGATATCACTGTGCGGATTAAAAAAGAGTGTGCTTTTTCCTCTCGGAGGTTTTTTGCACACCATCGCAGCGGCGATACGCCGATCGACGAGGGCTAGGCCTTGGTGGCCCACGTTGGATTTAAGTTAAGTATCATTATTTAGTTTTTTTTTCCTTCCTGCATTCGACTGTTCTATTTCTCCCCGATTCACTTAATTCTGTGCGGAGGTAGCTCCGCAACATGTCTAGTCTAAATTCTGACCCCCCCGTTCCCGATGATCAAATGGAGACTTCCCTTGACTATAAAAAGTCTCGCATAAAGAGCTATCCGGATGGGCTCGCACTACCGGCCGGTCCTTATGCGGTTTATTTCCGGACCAAATCGAAAGAAAAAAAATTAAATATTTTAAAAATATCGCGGGACCTGTCCTCGCGATACAATACTATAAAAAGTTTTGATAAGATACGTCCAGACAAGCTCAGGGTCCTGTTTACCAGTTCAAAACAGGCTAATGAGCTCGTTCAAAATGATCCTTTTACGCGGGAGTACCGCGTCTACGTGCCAGCTCGTGAAGTCGAAATCGACGGTGTGGTCACCGATTCGAGTTTGACTTGCGAGGACGTTCTTAAGTACGGGGCGGGTTGTTTTAAAGACCCCTCACTTAAGAATGTCAAGATAATGGATTGCAAGCGATTGCATTCAGTATCGATCGCCGGGGATGGAACAAAGTCCTATCCCCAATCAGACTCTTATCGTGTGACCTTCGCCGGTTCTGCTTTGCCCAACTACATCCTCTTGGACCGGGTTCGTTTGCCTGTTCGCCTATTCGTACCCCGAGTAATGAACTGTACTAATTGCAAACAACTGGGGCATACAGCTACCCATTGCAGCAATAAGCCACGTTGTGCTAACTGTGGGGAAGCTCATGCGGACGGCTATTGCGGTAAGGATGCTGAAAAGTGTCTCTACTGTAAGGAGGGTCCGCATGACCTCTCTGATTGTCCCGCTTACAAACTGCGAGGTGATCGAATGAAGCGTTCCCTAAAGGAGCACTCCAAGCGTTCTTTCGCAGAGATGCTTAAAAGTGCCACCCCTCCTAAACAGACAACGAACCCATATGCCTGCTTGTCAACTGACGAGAGCGATTCTGACGACCCTTTGGAAGGTCCATCTTCGGCGGTCCCTCATAGCTGTAGGAAAAGAATAAATAAATCCTCTCATAAGCTACCTAGTAAGGGTTCGAAGGTGTCTTCCGAAGGGCTTCGAAAAGTTACAGCTAACGGGAATCGGGACACAACACCGAAGCAAAAAGCTCCTGGTCTCGGAAAACTCAATTCCGAGATGGAATTCCCACGACTTCCCGGGACTACAAAATCCCCAAGCGTCCCAGAAAATCTACCAGAGAACCAACTAGGTGCTGGACTTATCAAGTTCTCTGATGTTGTGGACTGGATTTTTACAACTTTCAATATTTCAGACCCTCTTAGAAGCATTTTAATTGCTTTCATGCCAACAGTAAAAACATATTTGAAGCAGTTGACTGCAAATTGGCCCCTTCTCTCAGCGATTGTATCCTTCGATGGCTAAATCATCCACCGAGGTCACGGATCTAATCACTGTTTTACAGTGGAATTGCAGAAGTATCATCCCAAAAATAGATTCTTTTAAATTTCTAGTAAATAATCTGAAATGTGACGCATTTGCATTGTGCGAAACTTGGCTAACTTCTGAAATATCCTTAAACTTCCACGATTTTAACATTATTCGCCTTGGATCAAAAAGTGCTATTCTTTTTATCGAATTAACCTCCCCTCGATACCAGGTATTGAAGTTGTCGCATGTCATGTTACAATCAAAGGTAAGGACCTTTGTATTGCTTCCATCTACATTCCCCCTAGAGCCTTGGTTGGGCATCGGTGGCTCAGTAATATCATAGAGCTCCTTCCCGCACCGACGTTGGTTTTAGGAGACTTTAACTCACACGGTACGGGATGGGGCTGTCTTCACGACGATAACAGATCAGCTATGATCCATGATATTTGCGACAACTTCAATATGACAATCTTGAATACGGGAGAAATGACACGGATTCCTGCACCACCAGCAAGACCAAGTGCGCTGGATTTATCCCTTTGCTCGACATCGCTACGGTTGGATTGCACGTGGGAGGTAATTCCTGATCCCCACGGTAGTGATCATCTACCGATCGTAATATCAATCACCAGCGGCTCAAAACCATCGAAGACAATCAATGTTTCGTATGACCTCACACGAAATATTGATTGGAATAGCTATGCGACCTCGATATCTGAGAAACTTGAAAGAACTCAACAACTTCCTCCGGAGGAAGAGTATACGTTTTTGGCTGGCTTGATTCTCGATACTGCGATTCAAGCTCAGACGAAACGTGTACCCGGCGCAAAAACTAACATCCGTCCTCCCAACCCGTGGTGGGACAAAGAGTGCACAAATTTAAACGCGGAGAGAGCCTCCGCGTATAAAAAATTCAGAAAAAATGGAACACCTGATAATTACCGGAATTACGCGGCGTTAGACGTTAAAACTAAGAACTTGATTAGAGCCAAGAAACGCGGTTACTGGCGTCGGTTTATAGACGGCTTAACGAAAGAAACATCTATGAGCACTCTTTGGAACACAGCCCGACGAATGCGCAATCATAACACCACGAATGAAAGCGAGGAATACTCCAACCGCTGGATATTCGATTTCGCTAAAAAAGTATGCCCAGACTCTGTTCCGGAACAGAAGATCACCCGCGCCGCGACACCAAATACAAACGAATCACCGTTTTCGATGGTAGAGCTCTCACTTGCACTTTTGTCATGTAACAATAAAGCCCCGGGATTAGACAGAATAAAATTCAACTTGTTGAAAAATCTGCCTGACCCCGCCAAAAGGCGCTTGCTGAATTTATTCAACAAGTTCCTCACGGGTAATATTGTCCCACACGACTGGAGACAAGTCAGAGTTATCGCCATTCAAAAACCAGGGAAACCAGCCTCCGATCACAATTCGTATCGGCCGATTGCTATGCTTTCCTGTATCCGGAAATTGTTCGAAAAAATGATTCTGTTTCGTCTAGACAATTGGGTCGAAACTAATGGTTTACTTTCAGATACACAATTTGGTTTCCGCAGGGGCAAAGGAACGAACGATTGTCTTGCGTTGCTCTCAACAGAAATTCAAATGGCATTTGCTCGTAAAGAACAAATGGCATCAGTTTTCCTAGACATTAAGGGGGCTTTTGACTCAGTTTCTATAAATATCCTATCTGAGAAGTTGCATCAGCATGGTCTTTCGCCAGTTTTGAACAACTTTTTACATAATCTATTGTCTGAGAAACACATGTACTTTGCGCATGGTGATTTGTCGACAATACGATTCAGCTACATGGGTCTTCCTCAGGGCTCATGCTTAAGCCCCCTTTTATACAATTTTTACGTAAGTAATATCGATGAATGTATCAACACATCTTGCACGCTAAGACAACTTGCCGACGACAGCGTTGTGTCTATTATAGGACCCAAAGCTGCCGATCTCCAAGGACCATTACAAGATACTCTCGACAACTTATCATCATGGGCTCTTCAAATGGGTATCGAGTTCTCTACGGAGAAAACTGAGCTGGTTGTATTTTCGAGGAAGCGAGAACCAGCACAATTACAGCTTCAACTAGGGGGTGAAACCATAGCTCAGGCCTTCACATTTAAATATCTCGGGGTCTGGTTCGACTCCAAAGGCACCTGGGGATGTCACATTAGGTATCTGAAACAAAAATGCCAGCAGAGAATCAACTTTCTTCGTACAATAACCGGAACTTGGTGGGGTGCTCACCCAGGAGACCTGATCAGGTTGTACCAAACAACGATATTGTCCGTTATGGAATATGGATGCCTCTGCTTCCGATCAGTGGCGAACACTCATTTCATCAAGCTGGAAAGAATTCAGTATCGTTGTTTGCGTATTGCCTTGGGTTGCATGCAATCGACTCATACGATGAGCCTCGAAGTGCTGGCGGGCGTTCTTCCACTGAAAAACCGGTTCTGGGATCTCTCATATCGTTTGCTCATTCGATGCGACATTTTGAATCCTCTGGTGATTGAAAACTTCGAAAGGTTAGTTGAGCTTAACTCTCAAACCCGTTTTATGTCCTTGTATTTTGATTACATGGCTCAGAATATTAATCCTTCTTCGTTTGTTTCCAACCGTGCTCATTTCTTGGATACTTCTGATTCTACTGTGTTTTTCGACACATCCATGAGAGAAGAAATTCGTGGAATTCCGGATCACGTGCGCCCTCAAGTGGCCCCAAATATTTTTTAATAAATTTAGAACAGTCAACTGTGAAAAGGTGTTTTACACTGACGGATCAAACATCAACGAGTCCACAGGCTTCGGCATCTTCAATCAAAACATCACCGCTTCTTACAAACTCAGTGATCCGGCTTCAGTTTACGTCGCAGAATTAGCTGCTATTCAGTACACCCTCGAGATCATTGAAACCATGCCCAAAGACCATTACTTCATTGTCACGGACAGTCTAAGTTCAATAGAAGCTCTCCGGGCAATGAAGCCAGGAAAGTATCCCCCATATTTCCTGGGGAAAATACGGGAACATTTGAGAACTTTATCTGAACGGTCTTATTTAATATCGTTAGTCTGGGTCCCTTCGCATTGTTCCATTCCGGGCAATGAAAAGGCAGACTTATTGGCTAAAGTGGGCGCATTGGAAGGTGATATTTATGAAAGACCAATCTGCTTCAATGAATTTTTCAGTATTTCTCGTCAGAAAACTCTCGAAAGTTGGCAAACTTCATGGACGAATGACGAACTGGGACGATGGCTACACTCCATTATCCCTAAGGTATCGACGAAACCTTGGTTCAAGGGGATGAACATGAGTCGTGATTTCATTCGCGTTATGTCACGGCTCATGTCCAATCACTATACATTCAACGCACATCTCCGGCGTATCGGGATCGTGGAGAACGGGCTCTGCACCTGTGGCGACGGTTATCAGGACATCGAGCATGTCGTGTGGTCGTGCGTAGAGTATCGTGACGCCAGGTCGAAGCTACTGGAATTCCTCAGGGCCCGAGGTAGACCGCCTGAGGTGCCGGTTCGGGATGTGTTGGCGAGTCGGGATAGTTCATATATGCTTCTCATATACCAGTACCTTAAACACATTGATATACAAGTGTAATGTGTTATTCCTCGCTCAGAAAATATAATCTCCACCTACAGGTTCGACACTAACATCCGCCCGATTCTCTCGATCCCCGTCCCTGTCCACCATCTTCATTGGAATTAACAAGATCTTTTTTTTTGTCACTAACTTTTTCGTTCCCCTTTCCCTGTTTTTTCACCATCTCGATGGCAACTAATTAGATCTCTGTCGTTTTCAAACATTTTGTTCCCACACCCCTTTTTTACCCCGTTTCCCACAATATTTACTTCTTTTTTTCATTCTCTTCCGTAACATCACCATCACCGGAAGACCGCTCCAGTCAATGACCAGCATGCGGGCCACCCGCCGGGCCTTCGTAGCCTGGGGGTGTTTCCCGCGGACCCTCACGGACCGAAGAATGCGGCCAACATAGAAAATTACCATCGCCATCTGGAATCATCTCATCCTAAATTCAATTCACCGGCCACTACCGATCGCCAGATACTATATTACATAATGATACTACTCTAGTTTTAAGTTAGACGATAATTAAGATTAGTAAATACCCTTGGCATCTTAGAGCTTAAGCAGTGTGCCTTAATATTATATTATATTATTGAATAAAAAAAAAAATAATAATAATACGGAATTGAACAATCCAATCAGCGTGGTCACCACGAGATAGCGTTATGGTGATTGTTTTGATCTAAGACAAGACCTGACAACTGGGGGGCAACTTTTGTTAAAAAATGGACCAGTTTCTGATTGGTTGATTCTAGTGTTGCTACCCGCACATTGTGAGAAGAAAAAACGTTTGCAGGATACGCGAGCAATTATGCCAAGTATAAAGAAAATAAAAAAAAACAAGTTTATTAAAATGTATAATTTTAGCTCACCATGACAATTTTCAGAGAATGTTACACTTTTTTTCATTCTCATTTGTAATAAATGTTTATAGTGGCAGTACTGTGTAATTAAAATCAGCATCAAGCCGTTTTTCTTTTTAGTGAATTAAAGTATAACGAAAAAAGATTTGTTAAATAAGTGTAAACTTGAAAGTGTGTTTAGTTCTACGATAAGAATGAACTGTTGTGTTCCACACTTTGGTCGCACTAAGCATTTCTATCCAAACTTGACTTTTTCCGGTTTCAAAAAGATCCAGTAATACGTCAACAATGGAATCGATTTTGAGTTCAACATGAGATATTTTGTGTTTTGTTATCGAAGCTCAATTAAATTTAAGCATTAATATAAAATTAAAAATCCATTCACCAAAACATTTTTTATGTTTATTGCAAATCAAAAACCGAGTATAAAAATTTGAATTAAATGTTTTTTTCTTAGCATAAAATTATTAAAAAATCTGTAAATCTGGCGAAAATGACGAGAAGGATGATACGAAAGGAAGAATAAGAAGCCAGTTGTCAGGTCTTGTCTTAGGTTTTGACATATCCCATGTATTTAGAAAAATTGTTGACGAATTTTTCAATTTACTTGAGTTTGAAAGAATGCAGATGGCAAAACCTTACAAATATGGGTAAGAAAAACGATTATTCACGTGTTGTCATCAAACATATGATTTCAAATTGTCCTATACTCTTGACAATCTAGGATGAAATTTGAAATTTTCAGTTCACATACAGATTTGATTTAGATGATAAAACATGAGTAAATAGACTAGTCATAAAACTTTTGATCATAATTTATCAATTAATCTCAAAATCCAACCCAAAAAACAAACATCACTTCTTCGAATTTGGTATTTCATGTTACGATTTCTCCATAAATATCAATCAAACAAACCACGGAAAGTTACTGAATCGATTTTTTTACCAAATTTTCACACGTTTTTGTATGTTAGTATTCGTTTCATAAGAAAAATAAATAAAAACCCTGCATTTTGTTCGAATCTTCAAGCAAAATATGAAAATTATCACCATCGCTTAGTTCAAAGCTCGCCACTCGAGCGGCGCAGCGATCGCAAAAGAGTTGGTTGGATTCTTCAATACTCCGACAAATTTTCGAGTACACGTTTCACGATATGCAATACACTGTCAAGGTATACACTGTCAATGAGATTGTAAACTACGGAAAAGTAACTAGATAACTGGCAGCACTTATTCGGTTCAACTAACAAATCTCGGTTGATTTTTCATTTGGGCGTATAAGCAAGTGACAGTTTCTCTTTGTTTACTTTCTCTTCTATTAATTACCAAGCGGTTTCCACGTTTATCACTCAACTCTTTGCATAAAATGATACCCGAAACTTTCGACTTTCAAACAGCGTAGTGAAATCAAAGAAAATCTTTTAAATCACATCACAATAATCAAAAGAGAGCGTGATTAAAGAGAAACTGTCACTTGCTTATACGACCTAATTAAAAATCAACCGAGAAATGTACACTTAGTGCTTATTTTTTTGGATGGGTTCAGTTTATCCTCGATGAAAAAAAATAAATAGAGTTCTACTCACTTTGAAGCAAAGGTGAGTTACTGTATATGTGTGTGTTTGAAGTTAAACGAAAAAAAGAACACACACACAGGATGCTAACACGACCAATTTGTTTTCTATTTTCACTGCTACCGCAAACAACACCACTAAATCACTATTAATCAATCCAACTAAAATAACGGCACCTCTCAACGAACAGGACAATCCGGCTTTTGCTTGCCGCCCCCAGCAAACTCCTCGCACAATGTCTAGGTAAAGGTAAAACAAACGAAAACATCCTCATGAACGTGCTTTCGTCCTTTTTTTCGGGACATTTTCACCTTCTACCGCCATGACTTCAGCTGCTACACATTAATTAGTCAATATTTTGCTCGTTGCTAGATTCACATCACATTCGCACTATGTTCTGCACCACGTTGCGATTCGTTCGTTCGCTTTATCTAGGTTCTATTCAATCCAAAATGCCAAACTTCCCCAATCGTTTCATATGTTAAAACGAAACCGTTATGTAACGTGCTATGCACAAAAGATTACTTCTAGGGTTATTTCAGCAACAGTAAAGTAAAGTAAAGTCGGCACATTATTTTGCGAATTACTCGACTTTCAATCAACGAATTGGTAATAAAAACTTTACGGGTAGAAAACAAAAATTTCTAAATTCAATTTGTTTTTTAAAGTAACTAGTCCTGTACTGAAGAAGCTCTCTGCATGTCGGACCTGGTAACCACACCACCGTCTATTTTGACACGATGAGTCAGCTCTAATGTCACGTGAAGTGCTTACAGAGAAAAAAATTCAGTATCATGTTTCGAAGTGGTTAACGGAGCCCCAATCAATGTCGAACATTCAGGTCTCTGAAAGTTTCCTTCAGATTTGACAGTTTTGCTTCTGTTTTGAAGCGAAAGTATATCGGAAACAGATCGGAAAAAAAATTCTGAATGTTATAATTTTATTCTCGGAATCCGGAAGCAGTCATGATTTCATGACGAACAGAGTAAATAAATAGCATATCACAAACTAAGAAAAAATCGATTTTGTTCATCAATGTGATCTCCTTCAAGAGCAATGCAATCGTTCTAACACTTCTCTTGCTTCTCGATACCGTGCTTGAAGAAGAATTTGCTCTTTTGCCTCAAAATAGGCTTCTTCATTTGAGTTGTTTTTCTTACCGGTGAGCTTTTTTTTAGATCAGCGAATAGCCAGTTGTCACTGGGGGCTAGATCAGGACTATACGGGGGATGAGGAATCGATTTGTAAATCCTAACGACCTAACAACGGTATTTAGTGTTCTTCTATTGGCTATTGTGATTCATTGTAGATTTGTTCCGGTACCTTATACAATAACAGCACTCACCACTAGGCTGTGCGCAAGAAAGATTGCATTGACATCATTCCGGTTGGGAGTGTACCGTGAGTGAAATTAAACAAACGTTAACGTTGTCACTTACGGTGTTTATTGTTTATTTTTATAGCTGGGGAAGCTCTGCATGTTGGAATAAAATTGTAGAAAATCCTCAAATTTTCTTTCTTTTCTTCAATTTTAAAATGAAACCGAATTGGAAATAAATGGTATTAAAGTATTATATATTTAAAGATCTGCTAAAGATATTGTAATTATATTGACTTTCTTTGCAGAACACTATTGTGAACATTGCGCTTATTCTTATTCATTAACGATTATTCAAATTTGCTGTTTAATTGTTATTTGAATAATGATTGTTTATTAAGTATTGTTCACCGATTTACTGCTACCGCGCACTCATCGTACATGTTATGTTCGACAGACTAACAGACAGGACACTCAAATTAGATTCTTTAATCATTTTAACGGTCATTTCGAATATTCCTTTAGTTTGGACAGTACTCGCATATGGCATGGTGGCGCCAAGTTGCCCTATCAAAAACATCCTGTCTGTCATCTAGACTGTGTTCATTTTTTATCATTTACCAACAGAGTTGCCATTCATACAGAATTATCTCTAATGTATTGATTTGTATACGTCCATGCGAATTTCATGCAGGATGCAGATTTGATACATATTGCCAAAACTATATACAGAATTGTGCCTACTTCTCATCCTTCAACGCAATACAAAATATTCACTTACTTCCGGTCTGCCGTCACTTAATTTCGGGTGAAAATTACCAACACAATCAAAAATAGTCTAGATGAACAACGGTGAGAAAAATAAATGGTTACCTTCCAACATCACTAAAAAAGGGTATTATCAATGTAATCCAATAATTTATTGTGACGATTCCTTTTCAAATATTATGATTAAATCAGGGATCCCTGCAAGCAGCTGATCGGTGTTGACAAACGAGGGGGAACCAACTAGTAAAAAAACTTTTACATAACACAAGGGGTATACCGATAGTAAATAGTTCGCGCAGTACAATATAGGTGGAACTAGTGCATCACGAAAAATTATTTTTATAAAAATTTACTCATACTGTCATGTCTGTTAGTCTGTGCTTAGCTCTCCTCGTTCAGTTGGGCAGCTGCCAGTATGATATTCGCATTGTCAGGCGTAATCACCACCTGGTCCTAGTCGCGTGCACATTTTATGAAAAAGTTAAAAGTGATTTCGAATGTGCAAAACAGACAGTTTATATAAAATAAAATACGATATAAACCGTACCCGGTGAATCGGTGGTTTTTTGGTTTCATTAAACGAGCTGGCTTCCCCGTTTCGCTGCTGTTAGTTTCATCACTAAAAATAGCATCTACGTAAAGGTAACAACCGTTCAGATAAAACTGCGGGTCTTAATAGAAACTGTTTTCGATACAATGTAACTTATTTCATTGTCAGGTATTTGTAGACATTATAAATGCAACTTGAAAGAGTTCAATTACTTTGACATCTGAGTTGTAAATATGGGAACTCAGCAGCGCTGCCAGTTCAGCATCTTTGTTGCCAGTTTAACATCCAACTGTCCCATATGCATAGGAAATCCCACAGGATATGGGACAATTATGCGTAGAATGGTAGTATTGATTTTCAAAAACAAAAAAAATCAAACATTATGAAATCGGTAGAACGATCAATATAATTTAATGTTTGAAGATGATTTCATGCAAATGTTGGCCGCGGTTCCGCTTTAGATGGCCCATGCGCAAAGTCCAATTTTGGCACACTCTATCCATCATATCGGTCGACATTTCACAAATAACTACTTCAATATTCGCTTCCTGTGCGTCAATCGTTGCTGGTTTATCCTTGTAGACATGGGCTTTAACTTGGCTTCACAAGAAATAGTCCAAAGGCGTTAAATTACACGGTTATTTAAATCAGGTCTTAATGAATATAATGTAGTCAAGTTATACAATTATGGATCGTAACATTTTCTGGGCAAATTTATGTGTAGGTTCGCCGAAATCAAATAGGACAACATGTTCAACAGTTCCAAATGTTCTGATGCATCCTGTTATCAGTTCATAGAGTCGTAGAACGTAGCGATCGTTGTGATGCACGGAAGTCGAGACTAGATAAAAGCTTCGGCGAATCAATATCGCCGTTTAATATTTTTGCAACAAAAAATGCATGTTCAAGTTTTCTGCGTCGTTCCAGTGTGTCCATACCAAACAAACAATAGCGATCGTGATCGTTAAAATCACGTCCGATTTTAACAATGAAACCCAAATGTCGAGTCGCTTTTGTAATTAATGAAGAACGATGCATATTAAAATGAATTCAGAATCCAACAAAACACCAAGGTCTTTAACACGATCCACTCTTTGAAGCGTTTGTCCGTCACTTTTCTAGTCAAAATGTAATGGATTCAATATTCGGTGGAATGTGTTTGAAGTCGGACGCAGTCGTCAATAGAGCGTACCTCAAGGTATAGTTGCAAATCGGCGGCGTAAACTAATTTACAGCCACTACCGATCAGCAAAGTAGCTTCAATAAAAAACGGGAGAACAGAAGTGGACCCATGTTGCTGCCTTGAGGTACACCCGATATGTTCGTGAGCGAAGATGACGCACAGGAATATTCAGTCTTGTTGAAGCCACATTTCAGACATGTCCAATTCTTCCATTTTTGATAGAAAAAAATCGTCAATCATCACACGATAGCGCTCGCCATTCACAGTAACGTCGTCACCTTTGCAAAAGTACGGCCCGAATGCCACCGGCCCATAATCCACACCAAACAGTGACTTTTTTTGGGATGCATTGGTAGCTCTTGCAATGCTTCTGGTTGGTATTCACTCCAGATGCGGCAATTTTGCTTATTGACTTATCTATTCAACCAGAAATGAACTATATCGTTGAGTACAGTTTTTCGATAAAAAAGTAGAGCTCCCTTTCTCTTTGCCAGCTCCCATTCACCAAATGTTAGACGTTGTTAGTCGATTTGGGATTAAATTAAAGACCAAACTGAACAAGTTTAGATACAAACACAAGACATGATTCACGCGTAATCTGTCAAAAACAGTGTTGCCAAAGAATACCAGAAAAAAATCATCCGTTTCTTATCTAGTTTCAAACTGTGGACTTGTAGTGTTATGCCATAACAAAGCACGCTACCTATTTTTTACGATCAAGTCAAAATTTGAGTGGATAACGACCTAATCTTAGGTAGCTTATAGAAGAGCTCAACAATGAGTGATTTCTCCTAAAAAAAAATAGGTAAAATGATTTTCAGTGAACACAGCTGTTGCCCGCTTGTGAGAAATTCTCTCGCCACGTCACGTCTTGAAAGATCGCTCTTCCTTCTTTTTTTCTGTTCGACTTTATTTGATACTAGTCAATCCTGCATGTAAGGCACAAATCTCCAAATATCAAGGGGAACGTTAATAACGGTTAGGAAAAATTCTCTGCCGGAAACAGTTGTTACATTGTTGCTGGACTATTTCTGGAGTACTGCCACCATTCCAGAAAAATCTTCTGGCAGACTGGGAAATCTGCCAGACACATGCAAGCGGGTGTTGGCATGTCAAAACACATATGGAAAAACACGCAAAATCAAATTAAGCGATTTTAACGTTATTACTGTTTGACTGTTCCTGACTGCTTTTTGATACATTCTTTAATAAGATTTTAATGTGCAAATTTCATCAGGAGTTATTCAGTTTGTAATTTCTTTAATACTAGTAACTTGTAATGACAACATATTTTCTCTAATATGTCACAAGGTACTAGTCAAAACTGCGTTTTTGGAGTGGTTAGATTTTAGTAAAAACCACTCAAATTGTTTGTTGCAAACTAGTCACAAATAAGCTATCAACTAACAAAAATGGTTGCTTGAAAATGGCAAGCAACTTAAGAACCTCGATGAGAACTGGTCAACACGCAAGCGGAGAGCTTCTTTGCAGAGAGTTCAATCATGCTGGTTTAGCGATTCACAAAACATTCACCCCGATTCTGTATTTCGTTCGAATCGGATTGTTTCGATCGAATACGAAATTTGGCATTCTGTAGCCCGATCGAGCTTTTCATATAAAAGCATCACTCGATCGAATTACAGAATGCAAATTTTTACATTCGTTTGACAAAATCCGATTCGATCGATTATCTAAGTGTTTATCTACGCTTATGGGAAACATTTAAATATATTCGTAGGAAACTAAATATGTGTAATAAAAACTATTTCATTTGATCGTGTTGTTTCATGACAAAACTATAAAATTACTCTTCGAATATACCGCATATGTTCCAACCTAAAAACTTAAAAGAATACAGAAATACAATTGGAATGATTTTATGTAAAGTTGCTCAATAACTGTCAAAACTATTCACTGAAATAATCAATATGCTAAAATCTGCTACGGAAAGGGATTAATTATAGAGATCTTATCGACTGCAATCTTATCTAACGACGATCAAACTGTAACGATCACTAACTCTTCACTAATAACTGCAAATCATCCTACGATTTCGTTCAACTAGGTGCACCCATATTATCGTTTCAAACAACCATATATCCTATATTTTATTTCCTATTATAATCCTTCCAAAATTTCCAGCGATGATACCGTAAGCCGAGACACAGTAGACACTGATACAGTCCCCATGCATGGAACAAGTACAAGGTCAATTTCAGCAATCAACGGCAAACAAAAATAACCGAGACGTCCAACACCTCCATAAGTCCAGTTACTTTTTCAGACAACTCGATGAGAAGAAGCACTCATTATTTTGTAGTTTCTATTTTAGTATTATCCTATTGTTTTAGTTTTCCATTGAAATCTGTATATGATTGTAGTCACCGTCAAATAAAGACGTTACAGCTCTTCTGTTTATTCGGTTTCATTTATTCACACACCCATCACCGGTGTGCTCCTTCCGCGAACCAGGAGCACTAATTTCCGAAACACCTGCTAGCGAGAAAAGTTTACCAAGTGCTAGTACTTTCCCAGGTCTTCGATTTGCACCGCACCTAAATCGAAGAAGCAGACCAACCTACCAGCAAACTTCGACTTTCCACAATTCTACACACACATAATTTTATGCCTAGCCAGAAGCCTCATCATAACCGGGTACAGGTCGTGCCAAAATGTTGTGAAAGAACACAACTCATTATAATTTATTTTCACTTCTTAAAAATAATTTACCGTTCGGTTTACTATCGCATAGTAATACGAGCGAAAACCCTAAAAGTGGAAGAACGGAAAACGTTTATTTGTACAAGACTAACTTATCCAATATTTGTACAAGTCTGCCACCATAATTGCGTTGGTTGGCGTTAACGGAAAGGTGTACTGTCGTATGTAGTTACCTAACGATTCGCTCTCACGAACAGTTCATTTGTCCGTTGTATCAAAACATGTCCTGATGTCCTGAGTAAAAACCTGAACACTACTAAGCATGTGTCATTTTTATCTTTATCTTGTCCTGCCCAGCGTTATCGTGATTATTACACGTCAACTAAATGAACCTGGACATGGACCCTTATCCAATATCACACTTCAATCTGTAAAAACATTATACTGTTATCGAAAACAATATCTCTCATTTCTTCCACCCTTACCTAAGCTTTGCATCGACCATTTCCTGAAATCCTCTGCTGAGTAGATACAATAACTCAAACAAAAGTACCATGACTGCTGCTTATAAACCTTAACCAACACGCAAATGTTATACCTTACGCGTTTTGCCAAGCCTGCTCGTAGCTGTAAATATAGAAACGATAAAAAAAAGGCTCACCGCTTAAAATAACTCACCCAACGCTCTCAGGTTCGTAACATCTCACTTTCTCTCACGTGCTTTCACCGCCCGAACACGATAAATGGTCACCGTACACGCACAGCCTATTATAATTCTGTCCACTCTACACACACATACATACACACGAACACGTCAAAACACTGAACACCTTTTTCATGTAAAATACCGATAAACACACACTTTGATCTACTATAAACGTCACAATTATTATGTACAAATTGCAAGGCAAACTATGATTAAACAATACCACACTAGAACAGAACTCAACACTTATGCAAATATTCTCACATGCTCAAGCAAATTTCACGCGTCTACTATTGTTCTATTTCGAAACTCGAGCAATGTGAATTACGAATAGATTAACTCAAACCAGGTCCGGTGCAGTAGTGTAGAATGTAAATACAAATATTTTTATTTCACACCTGCAAACAATTACGTGTTCTCACCAAACAAATGAACAAAAAGAACAAAAGCACTGTATCGTGTGTACAATTGTATATATCAAAGCTGTACAAAAAAAGGTTCAACTAAGAGAGCGATAGTGTGTGAATCAAAAACCAACAAAAGCTAAAAGACTGCAAATGGCTGTCAAACAAAAAAAACCACATCCAAAACAAATAAGCTCAAACAAAGCAAAAGATGACGAGTAACCAAAAAAAAAAACAACATAAACCAAAATCCCAAACTCCAAAACCACAACTCCTATCCGTAATCTGATAATATTCACTTATTACATAATCGTAGAGTGTGCGAATTTCAGGAGTATGCTAAACTGCGTAAATAATCTGGAGCCGCAGAGTATGAACTCGGGTATCGAACGTGCCGCGCTGATGATCTCCGAGGAAAAGACCCAGCACGATTCACGTAAGACCAAATCTGAGCAATACTATTACACCACTGCTACTACTACCACTACTTCTACTACTACTACCGCTAGTAATATGCAACCACCAATCTGTCCACCCGTTGTTGTACCACTAATAATGTCACACTCTCAAGCGCACGATAGTAATTCAAATGCCGTCTCGTTCAGTGTGTCTTTGTGTCGGTCTATCTTCCTACAAAACATTAGCCTATCGCTACTTTCTACCCCTTGATATTGCGATGTGTTTGTAAAACTAATAACCATTGTGTGCCTTTGTTTCTGAATGTATGTGTGTAAATACCATTAGTTTTAGTAAAAAAACAACTATAGTTTTGATAAAAGCAAAAGTATTTAATGTTTTCTGGTTGATGTTGTTAACAAAAAATATAAAGCCTTGTGAACTTGGCCAACACAAACACTAAAAAAACCTAACAAATCGCTTTTCATATAAATAAATCATTCACGCTTGTATCTGCTTTAAATTCATCTGTAGTTTGTGTGTTATTAGGCATGCGGTAGTTGGAAACGAAAATCAAGAATAAGAAAAATTTTAATTATCGATTTTCGATGGGTTTATTGCCAGCGTGCATATTCTATGTTTTAGTGAAGTAGTGTTGTCATGGAAAAACGATCATTTTAACTCTTATTACTAGATTTCCGTTCACAATCATGACTACACGTTGCTAAAAAATAGTTGGGTACAGTGTCATTCGTGTAAGTAATTTAAAACAAAAATTGCTGGGTCATTCCGATCACCCTCATTGAACATAACTTAAAATTGAGTGGTACACCTCTCAAATTCGTAAAAAGTGCACGTAGTCTCAACTAGAGTTACCATCTATCTAATCATATTTGAGTTAAGAGACAGCTGACAGCTTTTGTAAGAGTTTGAGTATTTTTTATTCATGACCATTCCGAATCATTGAGCCTCCCAAGGCCACTTCGGAGCACTTGTTTAATTGTGGATTTAGGTTTCAACAATAGTGGCCAACCGATGTCACAAGTTTTACCGAATTTCACTCAGCAGAGCCAAACACTCTTCCGAAGTGCGCTGGCGTCGTCCGTGTTTTTGGTTGGTTTGGTGTCAGCAGGATAGTTTTCTCATCTGCTATACCCCATCCGAAATATGACGTATGAGCTCAGTACTAAGTCTAGTTGAATCTGGCAACTCGCGTCACTTCCTTTCGGCCAAAACTATTTCATGAACTGTTTTGACATTGTCCGATATCACCGCAACGAGTCCCGATCTGCGAGCAATAACAAGTTCATAACAAAAACAATTTTCGTAATCAATTCTAATAGAAATACTTAAAATATTAAAAAATTATAGAAAATATCATAAAGGGATAAAGTATTTATAAAACTCGGTTATGATCTGATGATCGGGATGGCCTACCACTGCGGAATTCATCGGAAGTGGAGTTTTGGACAGAACAACACTCACGAAACCAATATTTTACGGTGTAATCTGCCCATACTATTTCCCTCTATTTTTCTTTGGTTTCCTTCACTGTTTGGTCACCGAAAAAAAAATTTATTAGAGAACGAAAATCATACCTTTCTTACTCAACATGACGCCAAACACGTAAATAAAAATCGGCTGTTGAAACAAAACAAATGGTTCTATATCTAGCAGAAATCCAACATGTTTGCTGAAATATGAATGGACTATAATTTCGTTTGTCAATTGAGCAAACTGAAACTGATTCAGGGTAGCTGCGCCAAACAAACACTTTTCACGGAACTGTATTGGGTTCGCACTTAGCAACGGAGGTGTGAGCAAACCCGAAATAAGAAGAAGATTCGAAACTGACTCGAATTCCAGCTCAATGGCGTTGAAATTAGGTTCGAAACTGACGTCAAACAAACGGTTTGGCACAGTAGTTATGGTGGAAACTGGGTTAGACTTGACATCAAGCGAAAATGACATAAGTTACCATAGTTGATCGAAGCTGCCCTTCTAATGGTTCTAATATCCAATAGCTGGTAGAAAAATTCTTCTGGTTACAGCCATATCCATCCACCCAAGGCCGTTATCGATAATAGAACCTCCTTTTCAAAAACACAGTGAAAAACTCCTTTGGCTACTATGAGATTCATCATTGTTGTTGATAAGAGTATCCTGTCCTCCTCAATAACTATGGACTCTTAACTTAGGGTCTAACACTCATTCATTATTTTCTTTATTGTTTCTTATAGTAAAACATTTGAAGAGTTTTCTGTGAAATTTTCAAGCCTATTGCAACGAAACTCTGGAAGTTATGGACCTTTATCTATGGCTATCTCATTCTACGAAGAAGCAAGAGCTCGATGCACAGACCCAAGATTTCTACTTCGATTCACTTCAAAACTTGACAAAACATTCTTGAAATGTTTCGTTATGATAAATTATAAAAGAATCCTGCGGGCTCCTTGGAGTAATTAATGATTTCCATTGATTTTATAGACAAAAACCATTAAACGCGTTTTCCTTGAAAGCACGTTTTGAAAGTCCGTGTCCATCGTCATTCAAAAACTACTGCACCAATTTTTTTCAAATTTTGCACACACTTTCCACTTGTAAAATGCTAGACCCCAACGTTTTCCTTTTTGTTATTTGTTACTTTGTGGAGGTTCTATAGCTACAAAATGGCGGATTTTTTTCGTTAAAAATCGTAGTTTTCACTTTGAACAACCACCAAAAATTTAAAAAATTGAAAAAAATCAAACAGAAACGTTGGGGTCTAGAAAAACTTCTACTCTAACTATGCTGCGGTTGTTTGTTAACTTGTTGATCGATAATTCTGGAAAAAAATTCGCAAAATGATGATTTTTTTCATTGAAAAAATGACCTGGCATCATTTTCTTCAACTTTAAATTGTAGTCGTTGGTATTGTTCTGCACCCAATGCACCCCGACGATCTTCGCTTAACGTTTTGAGCACTCTCTGTAGGTCTTACCCAGAAGCACATAGAATTCATTATCGTGATTTTTTCTCGATAGTTGATGCATATGCGTTGATCAAGCCATAGATTTGAAACATAAACTTCGTGCTGAGCTCACAGATATGATTCGGTACCGACCTCCATCTGATGAATTGTAGTGATGGGTGAGCGCTCACGAGCAGTTCATTTGAACCGACTCGTAGCAATGAACTCTCCAAAATTGATCCGCGACTCTCAAGAAGAGCCTTGGCTCTCGACATTAAACGATAGCCAAGCTACGAACCGTGGCTCATCCGTGCTTCCGCCCAAATTTGACAACCGTGACCTTCTAGTGACAGTTCGACATGTAGATTGCGTTGTTGTTCAAACGTGATGTTTTCTAATGAAGCTTTCAAGAATAATTAGGAACATTTATTCTCCAATAAATTTTCGAAGACTATTTTGTTGGAGTAGAAGAAGGAACATAAACTTTTTCCACTTGGAATTCCAACTAATTTATTTCAATATCTCACTCCCTCGAACATGTACACCTCCAATTATGTATTTCCGTCGCTTTCACACTCACTCTCTCGAACCGCTTCTTCTCTTTGAGGTTTATTGAGAAAGAGCCAATGAGCCGTTCAATTGAACCGGCTCTTACTAAAGAGCGTTCGGTTCAGAGCCGTTCATTAAAATGAGTCGTAATGCCCATCCACGATGTAAAATACCCTGGTGATCACGTTTTTCTATGTGTTAGTGCGGTTGTCAGTTTATTTTGGAATAACAGAGGGACGTGAAGAAGAAAAAACATAAACAAATGACGTTCCGGGAGTTGCTTTTATGAAAATATCTAGAGTTGGTTCTGTTTGCGAAAATATTGACAGTGAAATGCGGTGTTTTGTTCCGGGATGTTCCAATCGTTTTCATCATCTGCATTTGAAATGCCACCCACAGCACAATCACTCCATTAGGGGCTGTCCATAAAAGACGTCATGCCGCAATGGGGAGGGGGGTGTTTCATAAAACGTGACCTTTTGTGACAGGGGGAAGGGGGGGGGGGGAGGTTTTTGGAAAGTGACGTTCAATATTTTCAAAGAGCGCATTTTTGAAATACCTAATTATATTACTGCTTTGCCCTATTTCCTGAAAGAATCTCCACAATAAACGTTTACATTCTATAGGAAAACGTGTATTTGTTGATGTAAAAGCTTCTTCTTGTAAATTCGGAAATGAATGATGCAGGAAATCATTTCTGTTGTGATCAGCAAAAGTGCACGGAGGAGCGAGTAAATTAGTGAAATTAATAAATTTTGCCTAATGTGAGTAAAAAAGAAAAAGATGCCTTCAAACGGTTTAACTTAAGTTATACACTGACAATTTTTTCAGTAGTTTGATTTTCTACCATTGATAATAGGATATCATAAGAATTTCTCTTATCTGATTCTGATGAAGTTTATTCAATTGTACTCCATTTGAAAAAGAGCGGGAGATCAACGATTTCAAACGTAGATCATGTCATGTTTTATCTTGATCATATGTGATTTTCCTCCACCAACATCAAAGCGTATCGAATCATCCAATGATTGAACTTACATAAATCAAGAATCATTTTAGCTCAAAATCACTACCCATTGTGTGACGGAAGATCAGTACCGATATTGATTGATGTGATTTAAAATTCACTGATCAACTGATCATGAAAAGATTCTCCGGCAGTGATCTCGTTTTGATGAGGTTTTGGTCTTTATTTTCTCAGCCCTGTATGCTACACTAAGGAAATATTATTCTTTACCTAAAACAATAATATATCTGTGTACCCTCAGGAGGAATAAAACAGATGATTTTAATGTTTAATCAATTCCAACCAAATCCTTTTGTTAATTTATATAATTGATATTAATAAAATAATTTAGATAATTTTGTAGTTTTAGGGATATTTTTTAATCTAATGACAGCATGTAATAAATCGATTTTCCCCTCATATTTGTATGTTTTGGCATACATATTGAGTATGTATTGAGATGAATTTTATTTTTTTTAATTCGTGACATGTGACATAGGGGGGATGGGGGGTCTTTGATGCTGTGACAATTTGTGACAAAGGGGGGGTGGGGAGTCAAAAATAATCAAAAAAAGCGTGACGTCTTTTATGGACAGCCCCTTATCCATAATAACTGTAATAGATACCACAGTGCGATCCGCCAAATCCTTCCTCCAACGAAATGAACAAAATCGGATATGCGTAAAATTTTCTATATTTCGACGTTACCTTGCAAGCCCTTGAAGAAAAAATGTCCAGATTTTCAATTAGTGCCAAAGATTCGCCAGGCTGCGCGACAACTGGAGTAACTTAGAAGTGAAATTCTGATCTGAAATGGTCGTTTGTTTATGTTTACATGCTTGAATTCCGGCGCGCCATACTTAATTTCGTGAGAAAATTACCAACACAACCAAAACTGTCTCATCACGCCACCAGTGTATTTTACGTCGAGATACCACTCACTAATGAATTGTCATTATTACGTAAGCCCCGTTTACACTTCTGATGGCTGCCAGCACTCTGGGCCCTCCAGCCAGCCCGGTGGCAACAATAAGGCGCTCCAGCTAGTGCTATCGTAACCAACATATCAGTCCTTCGGGGCCATCAAAGCTAGCAAGTCAGTGAGTGCAAAGTAAACAAAATGAAGTAAAATACAACACTTCATTGATTGTGAAAGTCAGTATTACAATTTGGCAGCGCACGTTTCATAACGATATCACATTTATAATCAAACATAAAAAATCAACTTTCACAGCTTAATATCACAGATATTTAGCAACAACGAACTTATATACTTCTTCGTTGTTTTCGTCTTTGCGGAAAAGATGATGGTCACGAAAACATGGCGGCCTAGCAGGGACTTGCCTCCAGCACACTACCACCATAATGTAAATGCTTGCCATCTGCTGGTTGTTGCCAGCATAGAAATTTCTGATCGCTCTGAATTTCATGCTGACGGAATAAAAATATTGTACTTCTCGAACGTATTTCATGTTTTTCTCAGTTGAAAACATTCGTTCGCGTTCGATATAAAAAATGTGATTGATGATTTAAGGGTTGATGATGATTAGGATGATTTAGAGGGTTATTTTCACGCTTCAAATCATATTTTCTCAGAAACGGTGACGAATATCAAAAAGCCCAACTGACAAACTCTTAGAAAATTAGTTTAGATTATTCTGTGAAAATTTTAGAATCATTCATTGACTTTAGCGGTCGGGAGTTTTTTTACTGAAGGAAGAATTGCATAGCTGAAAACGCCGTCTTTTAACTTGTTCATTGAATATCTCGCCTTCAAAAGCAGGGATCAAAAATCTATCCTGGCAATGTCTAGATAATTTAATTTAGATGCGATTAGTGCATAAATACATATAGGTTGTCACGATAAAAATGAAGTGAATGTTATTTTTGTGAAGGTAAATCGATTTCTATGGCGGCGCCATTTTTTCTGCTTCAGTTTTCTGGTAACGTAACGAAACATGAGAGAAATAAAATCAGCTCAGAAAGGCTGTCAAACAAGCGGTAGCTTTATAGGATTTTATGTGATGTAGTCATTTTGCACATTTGCGAGAGAGCATGGACTCTCGATGTAGCCGGGTGGCCAAGAATGTTTTGATATTTTCAGTTACAAATTTGACTACATCACATAAAATACAATAAAGCTACCGCTTGTTTGGCAGCCTTACTGAGCTGATTTTGTTTCTTTCTCATGTTTCGTTACGTTACCAGGAAACTGGAGCATAAAAAATGGCGTTTTTTTATGCACTAATCGCATCTAAATTAAATTATGTAGACATTGTCAGGATAGATTATTGATCCATGCTTTTGAAGACGAGATGTTCAATGAACAAGTTGAAAGACGGCGTTTTCAGCTATGCAACTCTTTCTTCAGAAAAAAGACTTTTCCGATCACTGAAGTCAATGAATCATTCTGAAATTTTCACAGAATAATCTAAACTGGTTTTCTAAGAGATTGTCAGTGGGGTTTTTTTGATATTCGTCACCGTTTTTGAGAAAAACAGATTTGAAGCGTGAAAATAGCCCTCTAAAACACACTGGCCTCAGCCCTTAAGTATTTAAGGGATATATTTCATTGTTGTTTATAATTTTTACAAATTTTACCAGCAAGAAATGGCCAGCAATAGTGTAAACATTGCCAGCTGCTGGCGTGCCAGTATACTGACACCAGCATGCTGGCAACCAGCAATAATGTAAACACCACATTAATCAAACACCTAATTAACATGTTTCGCAATGACAGTAACACAAATACAAATGCCCACAGGAAATTTGTTAAGCCGCAACCTCATACACTCTCCGGGTTTTCCTTTGTCTTCTTTTCCCGGTTGGACACAGGCATTAATTTCATTTCATTTTATTTCCTTTTCGTTTGATTGCCCATTAAGCGAAAAAATGTCTTCGAAAACTGTTTGTCAGTCCGTCCGGTTTTTTTTAATCACTCCTTCCCGACCTCAGCTCTTTTTCCGGTATTATCTTAATTATTTCGACTTTTGGTTTTATTTTAACGATCAAACCAAACGAAAACTCAACTCCGTCACCGCATAAAAGCTCATTCGCTCAGTTGGGCGGTGATTTGGTTGTCGTCGCTTTGAATCGCATTGCCTCCGGATGGTGACGGGTTTCGACTCGTCACGTGTGCTGTTCGTGCGATGCTTTTCAACACGTCCCGGTAGTTACCAGGCTTAAACAAATGAGCGCTGACTGCGGGTTACGTTCTTGGAAGGAGGGAATCTAAGAAGGCTGCGGTTTTAGATTCCACCACTGATTCGTCGATGTGTCGCCCCTTCATATCTACCAACCCGTGGCGTAGGTCCGCCATTGCATGTTAACAAATTTTCTGGAAATATCATTATAAAATTCTAGCTGATTAGTGTAGCACTGAATTCCTCTTTCATATGCAAATACGAGCTACCGAATAAGCAAACCCCACCGAAAACATCAATAGAAGTTTTTGGAACTCATTGCTTTCGCACCACATCCAGCTGCTAACCTAACATCCGCTATTCATAATCCCCGTTTATTGTAGCAGTAGAAACACACACTGAATATTAACTAGCTGGCACATCACCATCACATTTTTTTTGTGGCAAAGTAAATTAACACCGAAACATAACCTTTAGCAGTGTTGCCATCGTAGGTGAACTGTCATAACACTTTTCGTCTGTTGTGAAGCTTTTCGTTAAAGTTATTTAATCTTAGTTTACGAAACTATTAGCACACAGAAAAAAAACTGTAAAATACTATTCTATGTTAGGAAAACACACAAATAGACAAAATGCTTGAACACCAGGCGACGAACCCCGAACGTGTCAAGCAGCGTAGAACTTTGTGAATAAAAAAATTACATCAATTGAACAAGTACAACCAAGACCAGCCAGTACTTGTCGAAAGTTAAATTTCTACCGTCTTCATATAAACAAATAAAAAGAAAAAGTTGAAATGACCAACCCGAAGCTTTGTACAAATCTTACGCAACGAAACACAGAAAAAAAAACTGCCTCAGCACCAGTCCCAGTCCAGGGAAATCGCACATAAAAGTTCACAGGACAAGCGCGCCTCTGTATCAAACACACGCTGCAGTTGCAGCCACTCCCAATATCGCTAGAGTGTTAGTATTCGTTTTTGTGTGGAAGTATCTTGCACCGAAAAAAAACTCCAAAAGCATCTTCAACCTTTCACTGTATCTTTCCGCCCCCACTCCGGAACGGCTCAACGAAAATCAACTCGAAATATCAAAAAAAAAATTACACAACCCACAAGTGTTCGGAACCACCGGTACCATGGACGGTGAAATGGGTCCCTATCCGGTAGGGGACGGTGCCAACCTGCTGGGGCCGAACTATACGCTGTCCTTCGGTACGGTCGATCTGATGGGCTACGGAAGCGAAAGCTTGACAATCACCGGTGGTGGAGGAGGCGGCGGCGGAGTCGGTGGCAGCAGCCGGCTCAACTACGGAACGACGGGACCAACCGTTAGTACAACTTGCTCACCGATGCCAAATAGACGTACGCGGGATGTAGCCGGTCGTAGCGGACGAGGAACCGGTGGCGATAGGAGTGGTTGTTCCGGTGGCAGCAATGGCATTGCCGCCCGGGACAGTTTCCGGCGGCACTCGGCCCACGGTCGGATACTGTGCTCAGGTACTATTAAATATTACTCGGTTACGGTTCAATTTTGGTTTTGCTATGTGACAGCAGAATGTAGGTTCTTCGAATTGAAATCGGTACATTTTACTCCCTTTCAAAAACAAAAAAAAACTAGAGGCAACCAAAATTCATTTACCCTGGAATACCATGTGTTACCATCATTTGACACTTGAAGGAAACGCATGATATTTCATTGAATGAAATCAAGTGCTCCCATATGAAATTTTTATTTTTGGAAAGTCAAACGTTCAACTACACTTTTGAAGATGAATTTTTGCGGTGTCTGCCAAATTTGGCTTTTCGGCTCCAAAAAAATTGGTAGAATTGATACAAAAAAAAATGTTGAAACAACGAGTTTGCGATACAAGTTAGAAAAATAAGCCAAGAACTGTAGTAATTTTAGCCGAAGATTTCAAAATGTTTCCTCTTTTTCTTCAACCCAAACTCACGCATTTTTATTCCTAGCCACTTCCTGACATTCGTGACTTAACCTTTGACTTTGCTCATCAATTCTTGTTTTTTCTTTCTTCCATGCATTCTCACCGCTTCCATCCGCTGCAGATCCTTGAAGGGTCCTCTTCAGTTCCTGCTCGAAAAACCTCTATGCCAAGGTCACCATCAAACCAACTTTGCCCCCCTCTCTATCAACAGAACCGAGTTCTAGAGTTTACCAGAATAAAAAAAATAAGAAAAACCAAAAGTTCAAGCTATCAAGTTGCTTCAGCAGGACCATTGCCATCCTTGTGTGCAACGGGGGACAACTTGACCAACAAACGCACAGCGGTGGAAATGTGAGAAAACTGAACTGTTGAGAAAGCGAGCAATTTTTTTCCCTGTATCGTAAACCATACATTTACGGGCCTCATTGTTTGTCGGTAATCGCAGTAAGCCTCAGTTTTGGTTGGTTTTATTTGTCACATAGTCGGGAAATTTTGAATCGAAATGTGAATAGAACGACTCAATTGGATGCGGTTAGCTATAAACAATGTTATGAATTTTTAGACTCTCGCGCAAAAAAATCACACATTAAGAGAAAATTCAGCAGCAGCAAGATTAATATGGGTGGTCTATAATATAACTGAATGAAACTGAAACAAATGTAAACCCAGCAAGTCGTTTTAGTTTTATTTATTCGAAAAGTTCTACTGTCAAATTCAAAACTGGTAAACGCTGCCGTTCTATTTTTTCTACATTTGAAACACAGATAAAACGCTCCTGGGGCTGCCAGTTTATTTTGTTATAATTTCTAGATTTAAATTTTAAAACTGACATAAATTATGCACCTAGAACTAGGACACTCCTGAATATGCCCTAATATTAGTACAAATGCCGTATGCCGTGCACCTCAGGGATGCCAGGTTAAATTTTTGAGCAGGTTTTAAATAGTTTGTGCAATTAAATTGTTGCAGTGACAGTGGAAAAATTATCGCATTTTCTCGTGCAAAAGTGAAAGTTAAATACTCTAAAGATATAAAATTCTAAAATGCCCATTTAACATTTGATCATAAGTACTATCCTTAAATATCTGCGGCGTTAATCAGAAATCTGTAAATTCAAGTATAAATCTGCATAGGTGGCATCACTAGTTTTCATATACTGGAGTTCAATCTAAAAAGAGAAGTACCCAGCACGGTGGCAACAATAAGGCGCTCCAGCTAGTGCTATCGTAACCAACATCTCAGTCCTTCGGGGCCATCAAAGCTAGCAAGTCAGTGAGAGCAAAGTAAACAAAATGAAGTAAAATACAACATTTCATCGATTGTGAAAGTCAGTATTACAATTGGCACCGCACGTTTCATAGCGATATCACATTTATAATCAAACATAAAAAAATCAACTTTCACAGCTAAATATCACAGATATTTAGCAACAACGAACTTATATACTTCTTCGTTGTTTTCGTCTTTGCGGAAAAGATGATGGTCACAAAAACATGGCGGCCTAGCAGGGACTTGGAAGTACCCGTCAATTGGATTTGATTGTCATAGATTTGAGTCAATTTTATAAAATCCAGTAATTTAACGAATTGTGTTCAACCAGACTCTGTCAGTTTGAAGCGAGATCAATCTTCAGTACAGCAACGTCATCGCACGAAATCACATTCAACATATCATGTCAATTGTATGGGTGCATAGTGCTGCTATTTCTTGTTAATATGATGATCATAAGCATCATACTTTACTACAAGAATGAAATTTCTATTACATATTAATAAACAGATATCAGTTGAATCAAAAGTTTGATTGAAAACCATCGTCAATGTGAAACATCATTGGAATATATTGATTTTTCTATGAATAAAACTGTATCTTTCAAATAACTATTATACAGAATTGTAAAGTAACTTTTTGTTCAATTTTCTGCTCCAAATATGAGCATGAAAATGAATGTAAATACACAAAATATTTTTATCGGTGTACAAACCAGTATTAGGCTCTCTGACAGCTCACTTACGATCACAAACGCAAATTAGATTGGTTTGTTTGCATCAGGAAACGCATGCATTAAACACGATTCAGACGATCAATCAACTTCGGCCGCTGTCAGAAAGCCTAATTGAGGCTTCTATGCCCGTTGAAAAATAAACGGCGACCCTAGTAAAAAATGGGTGGCCAATACGTTTCCTGATGAAAACAAAACAATATGTAAGAACGATTCACACGTGGCATCAGGCGACTATCACCGACATGGAACGGTTACGGAACAACAACATCAATCGTAGCTTCTTATGGAGGCATGATGAACATTTCAAAAAATTTACAAGTATTTCGTAAATATAACACCGTCCTGATCTGTCCTTTTTCGACAAATTTTACTTGAAAAATAAAACAATGGAATAAGAAATAGATCAACTCATTTTCTTCTTTTCGCTACCGTAAATTTGTCTGCTAAGCTTTTTATCGAAACTTTCAGTAATCTTTGGTGAAATACTTCAAATGATTCACTGAAAATTCACCTCATCTTTTTCATCATCCAAAAGATACATTTAATTTAAACTTTCACTTTTACTGAACACCAAAAGAGAAATTTGGTGTATAAGGTTATTACATCTGTATTAACCATCACTGTACTCTGAGAAAAAATATGAATACAAACCATTTCTTTTCGTATCTAATGAAAATTTGCACTTTCCTCTTGATTTCTCCCATAAAACGCTAAACACCTCCGGAGTCAACTTCCTTGGCACGTTAGTTCCACATTTTGGTCATCTGAGTCGCGTCCCGAGCCATTTTATCACTTTTCTTAAACGCCCGCTTCATTATTGCCCAAAATCTCTCGATGGGCCGGAACGGCGGACAGTTGGTGGGATTTATGTTTTTATCGATGAAATCTACTTTATTATCGCGGTACCACTGGGTGACTTCTCGGCTGTAGTGGCAACTCGCAAAATTTCACTAAAACTTCGCGGGACCTTTATGGGCTTTACTGCAAGGTATTACGCGGTGTTTGAGGCATTCTTGCTTGTATAGCATCGAGCCCTTCGTCTTATTCGTGAATAATACTTTGGTCTTTGCTCCGCGGCTGCATATCCCTTGCCAAATCATCAGCTTTTTTTGTCAAATTTATCAAAAAAAAGCAAACCCAAAACTTCTCCTCGTACCGTCACCGTATAGAATTTTTGACCAGGAAGCTGTCCGAAATTTATTTTGACGTAGATTTTATCGTCGATGAGCAGACTTCCTTGGTACTTCGTCAAATCCTGCTGGAATAATTTTCGAACTCGAAAATGAAAGTAACGAAGCTGTGCTTCAGCGTTCTGTTTGATTACTCACTGGTTTGATAAGAACGATATCCTGCTCGCAAACGAATTCTTCGAACGGTACTGCGAGTAGCAGAGTAAAATCGCTACCGACCACAAATTGTTATTTGAATAATTCGTTTGTCAAAAAAAATGGTGCGACATTCAGACTCAGAATCAGGGTCCAGCATTCAAGTCTGGAATTCAGATACAGAAATAAGTGACCAATACTAGAACTAAATAAATTGTTTTTTTTCTTAATCAAACATTCTTCGAAGCCACCCAACAATTATAGTCTAACACGTGGGCTGGAAAGGGCCTAACAAAGAGAACACGATTTATTTTAGTTCAAAATTAACTTTATTCATCAACGCAATCTTCATCAAGAGCAACGCAATCATTACAGCGCCGCTCTAACATTTCAATACCACTTTTTTGAGCGATTCATCTTTTGCCTCAGTTTTAGCGATAACCTCTTCATTCGCACGAAATTTCCTACCGGCGTGCATTTTTTGCAGGTCTGCAAACAGCCAGTAGTCGCTGGGAGCCAAATCTGACGAATATGGTGGATGTGGGAGCAGTTTGTTACGTTTAAACATAGTCCGGGACTTTTCAGTCCATGTGTTATAGTGAATAGATTTTAGATCAGTTTTGAAATTGACTACATCATGACGGATCATCAATTTGTAAACGCTTCTTGATCTAAAAATATCACTTCAGTTACCTTTCGGAGAATAAAAAAAACATCTCGATTAATACTCCTATTGATCGGATTCAAAGTTGTTTCAGAATATCCTAATCCCCGCGACAAATTTCTCCGAAATAGTAACATATTGACAGATTTTCTTCTAGAATTTCAGTTGCTTTAGAAAGAATATCAATTGGAATTTTAGTAACACCAAATGTAGACATTAGAATTTCTTACCGGCGAGCATTTTTTTCGAGATCAACGAATAGCCAGTAGTAACCGGGGACCAGATTCGGACTACACGGTGGAAGTACGGAGGAAGCAATTCGAAATAATTTTTTTTCAATTTAACCATCACTGCCATCGACTTGCGAATCGGTGCATTGTACGGTGTTTTTTTTTAAACATATGAGATCGTTTCTCCTTGATTTTTGCATTCAAACGATTGGAACGCTGTGTAATATTCACTACTCATTGTTTTCCTTTCTTGAAATAATCGATGACGATTATACCATGTGCATCACAATATGCGGAAGCCGAACGTGGTTTACCGGCTGCGATCCACTCAGATGATGCTTGTTTTGATTCCGGAATGAAGTGGTGGATTCATGTTTCATCCATTGTCGCATATCGACGCATAAAATCGGATTTATTACTTGTGAACATGGACAAACAATTCTCTGAATTATCAACTCGTTAATGTTTTGGATTGGCTGTGAGTAAACTTTCAAAAGTGCATTCTTATGATCAAATGTTCATGCATAATTGTAAACAAACTGCCTTCTGATATCTTCACGACTATCAGCTATCTCACGCAATTTCAATTTACGATTAGATATAACCTCATTCGTAAGTTTTTTTTATGGACTC
Organism: Malaya genurostris; assembly: GCF_030247185.1. NCBI lineage: Eukaryota > Metazoa > Arthropoda > Insecta > Diptera > Culicidae > Malaya > Malaya genurostris. The sequence goes on along the minus strand of NC_080572.1, from coordinate 230,445,476 downwards.
ATCACCTCATCAACATGGACGAACGTCGGTGTCTGTACGACTATGTTAAAATTCAGTAAACAGCAAATGGTTCTTTTCGATGGAGCAGAGTCCGGATAACATTTTTGAACCCATTGCTGAGCTTGAACAGTATTTTTTCATCAGGAAGCAATGACAAATTAACTCACGAATCTGTTTGAATCCATTGTTTTGCAAATGGCAAAAGAATCGTCACTTAGATGGCTATCACTTTTTCCTGACTAATCGAAATGTCATGAAATTTCTCACATAGTATTTTGAAAGTTGGTCTTCATAAACGTCATATGGATTTGTTCATGACAGTGCCATCTTTGGGTCAGTCGTACGACTCATTGAGTGATGTGTTATAATGTTGATTGTTTCAAGTTGACAGATGAAATCATTTAGATATAATTCAACCGTACTGATCTAGGCCGGAATCAATGAAAATTTTCAATATCAAACGCTACAGCCCGAAAGAATTGTGAAAATTGTAAATATATTTTTTATGAACAATTTTGTGATAAAAAAAATGCGGTTTTATTTTCAAAGGGCAGCCGCCATTTTGTTTTTCAATTTTTAAAACTGATCATTTTTTTGTACTTAAATATACATATTAAAAAGTGCTTTATGCAAAATTCGGATTACTCCATTTTTTTTGGATCCCAAAATAACTCCCCAAGAAAGTCCTTCTCATTTTTTTCTACAGTGATGTAATTCCTCAAGAAAAATAGTTCTGTACATTCTAAATTCGATGAAATGCAGTTTCAGGGTTGGGGGGCTTCAAAATCTATTATGGTTCAAGGCAAATAGTTTAACCAATCGAATCAACTCGTTCTATTCATCTAGTCTTTTTTTTAAATAGTTTGAAAGGGAGTAAAAGCTATCAGAGCTATTGAAAGGGAGTAAAAGCTATCAGAACATCTCGAAGTAACCGTGTTTGGTATAAATTTTTATTTTTCACCAACAAAATCAATCGATAGTATGTAATTTTATGAGTACTCCATTAGTGAATAATAATTTCGAACCGAATTAGTCCTTCAACATTTTATGGCTGTTGAAGAGCAACAACAACAACTCTGAATCTATATATTCAACAACAGAAAAAATAAAATTGAATTTCCTATGACTTCAAACTGCTGTATGTAATCCCTCCTGGAAGAGGAACTGTGTTGAATATTGTTACAAGTAATCAAGACAGAAATTTACATTATTAAAACATTCCACTACGTCGGAGACGAAAGAGAAACGGTAGAGGGAACACAGAAACACACACACACATACATACAGAAAAAACGCTTAACACACCGGCTACAGAACAAACTATGTTTAAAACATCAAAAACAACATAAATAACATGCATGATGAAAAAATTAATTGTAAAAGGTGGTTGCTTTCAACGAATTCAACTTGGTTTCGAGTTGTAAATATATGTCATCCACGGTAACCCACGCACCATATCCGCCCTTTTACTGTTGTTTCCCGGGATGATATTTTTTTTATAATTCGCGAAAAAATGCATAATTATCGTTGACAAACTGAGGGGTTAACCGGTGCGTACTGTGGTATGTCGACATTGTAAAAACAACAAACAAAGAACAGTAAAAAACGTCAACTGATACTGGGTGGGAAACGATTGTGAAAGTTTAAGTATTCTGTTGCGGATGAGCGTTTACCAACCAATGAAAATAATCCAAAATAAGTTGGGTTTCAAACAAAACGACAAACATTTTTTATGTTGAATGACAATCAAAGCAGAAATTAACAAACTAAATTGATTAAATAGAGACAATTAGGTTTTCGTCGTCACTGATAACCTCAATGTTTTCGACAATTCAGTAAGACAGTAGGTGAAGACCATGTAAATAGTCCTACGGAGCTGCCGTGGATGAACCTGAAGTCATTAGTAGTGACGAAACGATAGAAAATAAGACTTTGGATTCTAATTAAATTTTACACGAACATGACTTAATCTCACAAAATTCGTTGAATTAACATCATTTCATAGCGAACGGTGGTTTGTTTTTATATAGGTTTACCTGGAATGCATCCCTTGGCCGGTAGTAGTTTTGGAAAAAAAAGATCCTGCAGTTGAAGATAGTTGCTTTATTCAACTTTTCCTGTAACTGGAGACGTACCTGAGTGTTCATAACATTATATTATTCGCACTTTATTATGGGTGTACGTTTTATACTGGAGAATCGAATTACCTGAAGATCTACGATGCTTAGGAGATGCGCATGATTTTGTCTGAGTGGGCTAATTATGGTCTCGGTAACAATTTTTAATCCGATGGGTAATCGGACAGATAGTGGAGGCACTTAGCTCTCGAATCATGAGCACTGATTTTTCATCAGATCAGTAGTGTTATATCGATCACTCATTGTAACATTGACCGAATATTCCAATTCATTCGAGAAAAAATGAATAACCCAATTAAGAAACAAGTTTAATAATATTTTAATAAATCAACTCAAAACCAATCATTTTTTTTTCAACAGGTCTTGGAAAACCATAATATTTGGATCAGACTTAAATACAAACAAAGACGTCACCATTTTAGAAGCGACTAGCTGTAGTAAACGCCGTAGTTTTTATTGTTTTCTGAGAGAACAATTCCAATTATTGGAGAATATTAGCATGCTCGAGTCCTGTCCCTGTTAAGAATGTTTTTTTCCAATCTCATTTTAGCATCTAGAGATTCGAAATCTATCTTTCGTTGGGTATTGATTATAATGATTACTTTACTATATAACGTACCAAAGAACATGGATCTTGAGGAGTCATCGGTCGCTCTGCGGCCCGTTTGATTTTTTTTGGTCTGGTGAGGCCCGTGCAAATGACAACCAAATGCAAATGTATATTTATTTTAGTTTAAATATGTGTTATTCGAAATGTGTAACAAACCACCAGTACACGTCAGACATGAACTTTATTCATCACGAGTTCATTTGTTATGCCATCTTATAAAACCTAATTAGGTTTTTATAGTGTCATAAAAAATTGCACAAGAGTTTATCCTTGACAGTTCAGCAGTATTGCCTCCATGAGTTTTGCCTTATGTCTGACTTATGATAAACCAAAGCCTTGCAATCATATAAACAGTACTGTTAAATAAATTGTGACTAACAGTGACGGTACAAAACCTAATTAGGTTATTCACGATAACGACCCAAATGAAATGCCGATGGAAGAAATTCAACTTTGACAGCTATCAATAATTTTTTTCTCTTGGCATAATAAAAAACACAAAGGTCTACCCGAATAAAAAATATTGTAGAAAAACCATACGATTTGTTGTTACAAAACCTTCCACAATTTTGCTTAGACCATTAAAATTTTTTTTATGTTTTGTTATACACTATTCAATTAATTGTGAATATGCTTTTAGGTTTTTAAGTATCGTAACAATTCAAATCATAAAATTTTCTCATACATGTTTTCTTGGAAAACAATCAAATGTACAGTTTGCATATTGTTTGAAACTCCACGTGTACAATCAATTCAATTGTAGAATCGTAGAAACAATATATTGAATTGTTGAAAATGAAAAAAATATTATCAAGATACAATAAAATGTATTGTTACCCAGAGATCTAATTGTGAATCAATTGTTTATGCTGTAAAATCAATAGTTTATTTTTTTTACGGGCAATCCAAGGGCGAATGTGTTGGAGCTTAGACAAGATGAGACTAGTGACCCTGCAACCAGAAATCAGCAGAGGGAAGAACCGTAGATCTGGCAACGCGATAAACATGACGAAAAATCTGGCACCACTTGCGGTTGTATTTGTGTGCGAGTGGCTTTCCGAAAATTCGTATTTGTTTGGTTGTAATGTATCATTCTTGTAGCAAAAAATGAAGTGCTACCAATTCAGTAAAAAAACATCTTTATTTGATATCAACACTTCTCACTGATGGTTATTAAGAAGCAACGAGGCAATTGTAAACAAACATCGCTTTTGCCAGTGAAAATGAATTCTTCTCTTATTGTAGGGTAATTGGATGAGACAATAGGCGTCTTATTTTTGAATAGAAGTTCCGCGTGAACTTTATCGCGTGGTACTTTCGGCAACTTGAAAGTACTTTTTCGCTGCCCAGAAGCTGCACAATGTACTCTAGAAGCTGTTGAGATGTTTGTTCGGTTGCGTCGCACGATCTTTCAAGTGTTGATAATTACTTAAGAAACCTGCGGCTTAAAATTCTTTTCATGCACGGAACGAACGAAATTAGCTCTGCGCCTAATTCGAATTATTTATTTTAACAACAAAATTTCCAAAAATAACTATGAAATTAGTTAAAATTGAGAATTTACTTTGCTGAAAAAAAACTCTTATTTTTAGAGAATGTGTCTAGTTGGCAAATATCCTTAACACAAACTAGCAATATTTCAATCCAACACGAAATTCTCTTTGACAACTAATTTTGTTATTAAAATCAGAAAATTTGTTTCTATTTATCTATCCCCATCATTGGTGAAGGACAGCACAAAGAAAACCAAAATGAAATTGGTTTTAGTAACATGTTTATTAACCAAAAAACTAATGAGAAGTGTAAAAGCAAAACAAACCATTAAAAATCTAAAAAGGACAGTCTTTTTGAAACTGCTTTCAAATTGTTTTGATGTTTTTCGCATGCATCGTTGCCAGATTTGTCTGACAAATGCCAGATTATTCTCGCTTCGCCAGACACCCAAACTAACCAGATCTTTTGCCAGATTTTCAAATTTTCTCAGATTTTCCAAATTTTCCTAGATTTTGTCAGATCTTGCTAGGTCTTTACAGTTTTGGCCTCTATACGATAGGAGGGAGAATTTTTTTGCTCACTGAAAATGACGCCCGGCCTAAATTTCATTGTATATATGATAAATTTCTGAGTTAGAGAAAGATTTTTGAAAAAATAACCTGGCAACTCTGTTCGCATGTGTTACGATATATATCAATTTCTAAACCGATATGTAAAAATGACGTAAACTCTTAGTAGAAAGGGTATTTATTTAGAATTTGTGCGCATTTGAAGTGATTGTGCGTAGGGATGTCGGAATTTTCGAATTACTCGATTGGCATATTGTCGCAAAACTGAAATGTAGAGGCGCTGCTTGTCTAGAGATGATACTTTTAGCAAGAGCTGTCAAATCGGTAGGAAATTTTCTAAATTCTTCACCTTTTTAACGATTTCTTATGAAAACGGGCAAGTTCATTTGAAAAATCATAGTAGAAGTTCAAGAAAAAGTTTTTACTCTGAGGTGGTAATGTTGATCTTAGTTTATTGTGCGAAATCTACCGTTTATTCAGAGTAGAGTATTAAACTTGATACCACTTTTCAACTGCCTGGAAATAACAAATAAAGTATCCAAAATAAATAGTACTCGATCGCTATACATTCTAGTACTCGAGAAATTAACATTACACTGGTTTTTGTTTAAAAAAATGTTGATCCGAAAAAACCTAACCTTACCCAATTTCACACATTTCTGAAGATTTTCCATGTTTAATCATAGTTTACACTAAAAACAGTAGTAGTAATCACTTTGAAATCGGTTTTCTTCTACTCCGAGTGTACTTTTATTGCTGATATCTATTTGTACTATTGAATAAACGTTAAAAATGTTGCAAATCACTACTGCCGATATGAAAATTTCCGAAAGAATCCTCCTTTTCTTGGTTCCATTTTTCATTGGCAGGTGTCGCTACCGGTAAATCAGCTTAGCGACAATGTGCCAATCATTTAATAATCGAATATAATTTTGAAACTAATCGATTAAAATTTATTCGATTATCTGGGTTATTAATCGATTACTCGATTATTTTTTCGATTATAACTACGGGATTTTTTGAATTATTCGATTAGCTCAATAATCGAATATTAGTTTTGGGCTAATCGATAAAATACAACTCGATTATCTGGGTTATTATTCGATTACTCGATTAATCGATCAATATTACGACATCTCTAATTGTGCGTAATAATGTTTTAACGCGGAACAGTGATGTGAGTTTCGAATATTGCACTCTAATTGTATGTGTCAAATGATGTTTTTTGTATCATCTAACCTTCTGGGCTACGCCGTCCGGTGTGTTGCTAACTGTAACTCGGAAACCGTTAATTCTCGGTTGATTTTCCAGAAGGCCGTGACAGGCCGTGAAATTAATTTTTTTTCAGTGTATATTTTTTTAGAGTGCCCAATCGGTTCCCTACAACTTCTTCCTGAACGCCATTTTTGTACAATTCTCGGTTGATTTTCCAGAAGGCCGTAACAGCAAGTGACAGTTTCTCTTTGTTTCCTTTCTCTTCTATTAATTACCAAGCGGTTTACACGTTTATCACTTAACTCTTTGCATAGAATGATGCTCGAAACGTTCGACTTCCAAACAGAACTGTGAAATCCAAGAAAATCTTTTTAGATCACATCACAATAATCGAAAGAGAGAGTGAACAAAGAGAAACTGTCGCTTGCTGTTACGGCCTTCTGGAAAATCAACCGAGAATTGTACAAAAATGGCGTTCAGGAAGAAGTTGTAGGGAATCGATTGGGCACTCTAAAAAAATATACACTGAAAAAAATTAAATTTCTATAATTACAAAATAATCCGAAAAAGTTAAAAAAAATAATCAGGGATTTAATTTTTTTTGATAATTTTTATTTTAAAGCTGTTATTAAAACCTACAGATTGATGGCTATCCCATCCGTGCCTTTTGAAAAATTAAGAAGTTACCAGTTGTCGTATGTTCGAGCCCGACCTGGAAGGATGCGTAGTGTCAATAGGATCGTAGCACCAGCCATGTAATGGTTCTGTACACTATGAATCGGCTGCGAAGTCTGTTGAAACAGAAGGTCAAATTCCACTACAGGAATGTAATACCAAAGCTTTGCTTTGAGTATAAAGACCTTTATCCTGGTTTTATTATTCTATCTGAAGAAAACGGTAAATTGCATAGCCAGCAATACCTGGAGTTCACAGACACTAATATATGTACATGCTTATCACACACAACACGTCAGAACAGTAAAAACCAACTTAAGTGCTGTGTGATGGGCCTGTACATTGTTGCCGTAGTTTTGTACTTCGGCTCAGATCACGTTTTAAAACTTGGGGTTCAAAATTCACAAAAATAAATCATTTCTTCTCTATTTCCGCTTGATTGCCTCTTACTGCTTATGACAAACGCAAAATCTAGTTCGATTATTTCATTTGTTTTAACGCGGAAAAATCGTAAACAGACCACTGATAGTCGTCAAACGATGATTATTCAGTTTGTTTTGTGAGGTTATGTCATGTTGGTGTAAAACCTTATACAAACTCTAATGTCATCATTTTTTGAGATTGTTTTTATGAAATTAACCAGTAGCCAGAAAATTTGGTTTGCCCTAATCTGGGTCTAAGGAAAGCGGCTATTTTCAATGTTGTTTTGATATAGGTTTTTTAGTTCCGGTAAGTATCATATTCTTCGCATATAAATGCCAAAGCAACGTAGCTGATGAGTCTTGTTGGATAATGAATCAGGAAGCATCCACGGGAAACGCAAATGTAGGAAATAAAATCGTAAAGCAAATACTAGTCTCAGAAAAATATTACAATAAGGTGTTAGATAACCAGGTAAACACAAGTGACACATCTGAACAAAACACGCAACACAAAAACATCCTGCCATAGGCATCAATACACACACGCCCACTTACATCAACAATTCCATACAAAACCCAATCTCAACTTGGCAAAACATATCACGTTCCACAGCCAATTGCGATAAGTTTAGCCTTGATGAATGTAGTGTTTTAACAATTTCCATTTATTGTAGACTGCATGAAGACTCAATTTCTATGAAATGGTTCGCTCTTAATACATGATTAAATCTATAGTTGCATGTTAAATTTTTGCATTTTTCGAATTTTACCTACTTTATAGTCGAAACATTGCCCGAGCATATCAACATACCAGGATTATGAGATGTTCCAGTAAAAAGCACTAATGTCACTTTTCTTTCTCTTCCCCCCCCCCCCTGAAATCGAAATCCCGACCAACAGCTGCTTCCGAACGTTGTGCCGAGAACGCAAGAAATACTCAAATGCGAACTGCTACCTGTGCGCCTCATCACCATCATCAGCAAGTACCTGTCTGCCAGAACACAGGACCTTGACTGAAGAGCACCGCCTCGACTCCTCTTCACTCGTTTGTCAATTCACAGTACGCCAGCGTTGAGCATGACGAAGAGGACAACGACGGCAACGCGGACGACCGTCAGCGTCAGCCGCCGAAGTATCTTCATCATCATCATCATTGCAGCAGCCGGAACACGACCCCGGGCATGAGCCGGAAGTGCGACAGCCTCAGCAGAAGTAGAATGAGTCTGCGCAGTGAAACGGCCAGCAGTTCCGGTGGTGGCCACGGTCATCACCATCATCATCACTATCACCGTCGGCAGGCGAGCAGCACCAGCTTCCAGGCAAGGCAAACGAGAACCGATGATGAGGAAACACCGGAAGAGGAAGTCGCTGGTACCACGGCAACTTGTACCGAAGATGAACGCCATCGAGGCAGTGCTTCGACGATGTACGCCGAGAATTGTCATTGTTCGCGGGGTAACCTGACCACGACGGATGACGACGAAGAGATCCAGCAATACTTCATCGTGAACCGGAGTGTATCCCGAAGACCGTCCAACGTGAGTTGTACGTCACGGGTCAGTCACCGCAGCAATCGAAGCACTCCTCGTAGTGGCGGGAGTCGTTCCAAGCGGGCTACTCCGCTCAGTGGTGTCAGCTGCTGTTCCCATCATTCTCATCATTCACAGCAAACTTACAGGAGTCGAGGAGGTCTCGAATCACCATCCGGTCTACACGACAGTGGATCCAACGCTACCATCTCTAACTTCAACATAAACCCAGCGCGATTTCAGTGCAGTTACTACACCGGAGACGAAAGTGAAAACTCTTACTGTTCGATCAGTGGAGAAAACATACGGCAAATTCAGACGCAAACCCAAATTCAAACCGCACTGGAGATGAAACAAATCGAGTCCGATCAAAGACGACACTTCTTGGATCAGAAACGTGAACAGTTACCTCGGCTGCAGCCGCTACCGTTGCCACCAACCGACGGTAGCGACTACAACGACAGTCAGCAGGAGAACAGCATCACTGGATCGAACCTATCGATTATCGAGAGTACATCCAGCGATCAACCGGGAGGATCGATAACCACAAGCTCTACGACATCTACCACGCAACGTCAGCTGCAGCATGTCGGTGAACGGGGTGCCAAGAAGGGAAGCGCTGGCAGTCAAATGATTCTGACACCGTCCAAAATAACGATCGAAAATATTGGTCAACTGTCGGAACTAACGACGAACGATTACGACTTCGATGACATTGATATCAACATTCCGGAGTTATTTCATTCCCCGTCAAAAATCAAGTGGAACTTTCTTGCCGGGTTAGACGAAAGCAAATCAAACAAGTCCAGAATCAGCTCGATATCTAGCCTGGTGGACGCCGGGAGTAGTGGACGTGGTAGAAGCGGAACCGAATCCGGCGGTGCTGACGTAAGCGAAACGGCTAGCGAACGGAGACGGTACGATAGCAGTGACAACGACTACAGCCCGAATCGAATCCAGCATCAACCGCTACCTCCGATACCGATACCAATACCGACACCACCTCTGCAGAGTTCATCCAACTGTAAGATCGAAGAACTGCTCAAGAAATCATCGCCGTCAGCATCTTCCGAGTTCAAGACCGTCTCGATTTGGCGCGCGGAAAATGGTGACGAAGCGAACGCAATCATTTTTCACCATGAAAGCGAAATTGTGGAAAACTGTTGTACGAACCATTTTTTAGACCACAGTAACTACGACATCTGCACGGTCGATAACTGTGACTATCTGATCAAGAGCAGTGACACACCGAAGAGCGAACGGAAGGGAAGCTTCAGCGAAGAGCGGTTGAACAATTCAGTTGCAATGTCATGTTCTTCCGGGAACAAGCTGGAACTGAAGCAGCGAAACGTTTTTACCTCGACGCTGTCCACGACAACTAACACTCCAGCGGCAAACATGTACAGTATAATATCGCCCGACCTGCGACGTTTCGAGAAGCAAACCAACTTAACCAGGAACTCAGTGAATCTCAGCCAGAATCTGTCGTCGGCATCTTCGACCTCGTCGTCGTCAATTTTTCTGGGCAGCTACAATCAAACCTATCGTAATATCAATCAAAACACGAACGATGACAAACTTCTGAACACGTCCACCACCACCATCACCTCCAGGCCACGTTTGAACACGACCAGATCGACGACCAGCATCAACAACGCCAACGCCATCAACAACGCTGTCGATGCCAGCAGCGACAATCGACAGCGGCTGGGAAGCTCGGTATCCCTAAACCAGCAGCCTCCGTTCAGTATCACCTCATCGACGGCGAATGTGGCCGCCGCCTCTCAGTTCTTCAACAAATCCTATCACATCAACCTAACCGCCCAGAACCGCCTGTACTTCCATGCGTATTCCAACCTCACCCGAGAACAGGAACAATGTCAGCACCATTCATCATCACCGGCTCAGTCGGATCAATCGAGTGGACAACTTCCGCCACCTCCTTGTGCCCAGTGCCAAGAGCTATACGGTTGTCCACTGTACTACAGTGGCAACGCCACTAACGAGGAAAGTACCGGTGGTGGGACCTTCAACGACATCGCCAACACAAGCAGCAGCGCAAGTTTAACCGGATCCGGCACCGGACGGCGCGGTCTGGGTGCCCGATCCGGAACGGCTCGCTGGCGACGGAACGTTAGCCATTCGCTCCGAATCAACGGTCTGGTACGGGTCGTACGAACCCGGGCTCGCAAATGTGCCGACTACATTCGCCAAACGGAGCATCTCAGCAACAGTCGCTTTCATCGACGAAAATGAGTGGGCTGACAGCGCAGCGTGAGTGCGCGTGAGTAAGTGACGCCATCGATGACAGCTGCTTTCGTTGAAACATCGTTTAGTGCTTTTCGTTAAACGTTCGTCAAATTGATGTTTGATTTTCTTCGGATACTAATGAATATTGATGGTTGTTTTTTTTTTTGTAAACGGAAACTGTATAGCTGTTGTCAAACCTATGTAACAAGATTGTTGAACGTGGAACGATCATTCAAGCTAGCTTCTATCCTGAGTTCGCCGTCAGACACGCGTACTCCATTGCGGTTAATCTGGTTTCCCGAGCCAAATGGAAAAAAAAACAAACACTTTGAATCGGATCGAAGGTGACTAGCAGACTAGTAGCTTACCCAAATCAATTGGATTAATACGATGACTACATAGGATAGCGTTCACCGCATAGAGTATCTAGCCGATAAGTGACAGAACTAGAAAATTAAATTTAGACTAATCTTTAACAAAAAATAAACGTGTAATCGGATGATCTCGGGACACCGTTCGGCCAGTATTTCCAAACATTTTGGGAAACGTGAACTAAGGTTGACCCAAAACTAACAAAACAATGTAAAAGAGTATGAGTAGAATGAGACGCGTGCGATTGATCAGTGCGAGTAGATATTAATAAGTAGTCAATATCGTAATTAAGATACTAATTATATATATATAACAAGAAGTAAATTGATCGAAATTACGTTTTTTGTACACTTTTTGATATTTTATTTTACAAAACCAAATATTAACTAAGTAGCTTTGTCTTTGCACAAATTAATTAAAAATTTAGGCGCAGACAAGAGCTCGACAGGCTGGATTAAATTCAGTGCTCTTGGTCTCGCAAAACAGAAAAAAAAGTAATTGCCCTAAAACTGAAGGAGACGTATGTAAAAAGTGATAATTCAGTTTAATACTAGTGAAACCATAGATAATCTTAAAGAAATATAACTAACCTAAATGTTTTTTAAACGAAACCCCCGGAAAAGGAAATCTTTATAGAAGAGAGAGAAGTCTCCAGCAATTTTTAAAACAGAGTACGGATCGCAAAACAAAAACTACTCCAACTCCCCAACTAATCACTATCCCCGATCGATTTTTTTAAAAGAATAAGCTCCTAACCGAGGATGCCCGACGTAAAATCGACAGACTAAAAGTATTACGTTGAAATGCTAAAGGAATTTGTAGTGAAGAAAAAAAAAAGAATGATATTCCTATGAGTCACAATGACGTCTGGAAGAAAGCTGAGTTTTTACAGCACATTATACGCCAAAAACATTTAGACGTACGGCAATCGAGAATTTAACACACAAAAAAAAAGACCGGATTTGTGCTTTCGTTTCACATCGATACGTTTTCGTCTAATGGAGTAAAAAAAAAGTTTGCACTGGTTTAAACCGCAGGAAAAGGAAACAATGTTCAGTTTTACTATTTGGGTTGTGATATTAATTCTAAGAATGCATATTAGATTAACGATAGTTTGAAAAGAAAATGTTAGTTTGTCTCGATAACGAAGCGTAACGGAATTGTTCTTCTTTTTCATTTCACAGTTTGAAAAAAAAACATGGCGCGAAGCAAATCGTCGAAACGCAAAAATTCTAAACATTTTTTCACGGACGATAGACTAGGTATTGATATCGTGAAAAGTTTATAATTTGTTACAAATTCGAACTGGTTGTGGATACAAGTGATAGTGGAATCGTTTCGTGCGCAGAATACTCGTACCACGTAGCATTAGCGTTATAGTTTGGAACCAGAATTTTCTCATGAGGCTCATTTTCTACTATTCATCAGTTCACCTCATAATTTAAGATGCATTCCGTAAAATGATGGTAAAGATGAAACTCATCGCTGATCTAAACAATCACACTCACCTATAAAGAGCATCACTGACACCAAATTGTAATGGCATTGATGGTTTTCAGTTTTGATTCTATAGTACCTAATTCTCATTCCGAGTTTAAAAAAGTGAGTATTAAGTTTGGCATCACCGTACTAGCGGCCCTTGCACGAGCATTAAAAACGTCATTTTAAATGATGACTAAGTAATGATGTATTTCAAATTTGTTAGAAATTTCGTCATTAGTGCACCATTACACGTTCATTAAAATGATATTTTTTTTTAGTAATGACATTTTTAATGACTCGTGTAAGGGCCGCTACTGAGCTACGCTGGTGAGTGTACCCACTTGTACTCGGCGGGCAGATTTCGCCCCAGACGGTTGGCTATGTCTGCCAGCCATTTTTGCCGGAATTCTGCCAGAATTCCGGCAAAAGTCCGGAACAACAACCGTTTCCGGCAGAGAATTTCGCCTAGCGGTTATTACCGGTTCTGTTTCTGCCAGATTCTTGCCATACAAGATTGGCAGAACCGTTTTGAATCGGTTCTACATTTTTAGCGTCTTGGTTTCATTTTTTCATTAAAAAGTACATATGAAAGGCAATAAATTATTGCCCTTCATACATACTAATTATGAAAATGTTATTGCCAATAACAGTGCTTTCTCACTACCAAACATACACATATTTCAATCTCGTTTAACTCGTCTCAAGATTCGTTTTTTGTATGTACTTGCGGGATTGACAAATATCAAATGAAGTCGTAAAAAAAAGAAAAAAGAAGGAAGAGAGAAATAAACAAGGCACATACGGCGAGATAATGAAGCAATTTAGCCTGAACAATTTTGACAGCAGCCGGAATGCAGCCAGTCTTCTGACGGTTGCCAGAATTCCTCACAAGCGGGTATGTTTACACTACAGAGCTGCCAACACGACCAGAATTTGAGATTTGATTTTTGAAGGTACTCAAAACGAGCACGAGCATTGTGGTACGAAAACAAAAATCGAACCCAATCGTGATGTATACATCTACTGAGCAGATTTGTTATGTGCTGTCTGGAACAGGAGGAGAAAATATATTAACGAGTTGCGCTCTTTGTTTACAATCCGCGAGTTTATCCTCAAATGAAATCAACTTTATTCAGTATTCATACATGATAATTGCACATGATTTATTATTTATCAGCATATTCCTTTTCTGCCGTTCTGGACATGAAAACCTTAGCAGTTCGGAAGTCGGAACTCTGAGAAACAGTGCTGTAAAACTTCATTCAATTCAATTGAAACCAAATGTGGCCCATATTGACGTCAGTTGATCTCTTGAAATAAAATATCTCTTGCAATTTAATGAGTGAACGGCCTTCAAATAAGGTTCGTGTAAACATTCAAATTGGTTCAAGCTAATGGATGAAAGGTAAAGCAGTCATGATAACTGAAATATCAATTACAAAATAAATATAAATTAATTTAGCCCCTTTTTCAGTTTTCATTTTTAATACTTTGAAACACATCTCAATACATTTCAAACAGTCGAAAATTATCGATTCAAACTTGCTGGTGATAGTCGAAAACTCTAATGTGAACCGCCACCCTCTGTTTATAATTCTGGCCGGAGAGAGTTTTGGTTGTCGAGTTGATGTCCGTGCCTATTCATTCCAACTTGCTCACTACCAAACATGAAAACAATGAAGCAGGTAGACTACTTGGTACTTGAAACTGAGTAAACAAAACTTCAAGTGACTAGATACCGTTATTTAATCGACGATGGATTCTGGGAGCTTCATTTCAGTTTGGCAACAAAAGTAAAATGGATATGCTGGCCATAAATTACATTTTCATCTAATAATATTCGATTGAAATGAAGTTTTACCGCACTACTGCGATACTTTGTTTCACATATACACGAAAAACCCCGCGATCACAAAACAATAAGTTGAATTTAGTCGGTTAAAATTTCGTACAACTACACAGAAAGAAATTATGAATTTTACAGGTGACATAATTCTACAAACGATACAATCCATAACTACTTAACTTGTCAAATGACGTAAAAATTCCATTCGCACTGAATTCTACAGGCTCCGAATGTAATCTGCACTCGACTACCATGTGCCGCTGTTTGGATTTATATGTATCAATTATTCATTAGACAGATATGTGCATCTATGGCTCAGTAGATTAACTGATGTGCTTTGTGGCCTAATGTTTCTCGGTTCGAGTCGTGCACTGTTGCTATCGATCTTTTGTTTTTATTTTGTTCGATTTCAAGCCATGTAATTTTCAAATCACACAATTGTACATGTTCATGAATATAAAATTGAGTGAAATACGACGTTCCATTCATGTGCATCTTATAAGATGTAAAATCACAAGATTTTTTCGAACTGTGTAATTGATCATTGTTTTTTCTGAACTGTCATTTTCAATATGTATCACACTCAAAATAATAATCATATTATAGTTACGTGAAAAGTTATGTGAATATTTTCCACCCTACTTTTCACGTAGGTTTTAATGGACTGGCATTTAAAAGCTGTTTAATGCTTAATCCAGTAAAAGTTACGTGTTTCATAGGTAAAATGTAATGTACTGTTCATATCACATTTATCTATCACTTCATATCAAATTTAGATACCAGAAAACTACTATTTTTTATATTGGTTGAAGTCAAAAGGGAGATTCCAGATTTTAATATAAATCTATGAAATGAAAAATGCCATGAAATATAAAATATTTATTTCAGAAAATTGTCATATAATTCCAATGGCTTAAAAAGCAACTAATAACGTCGTGGTATCTCAAATCGACAAGCCTCCAGAAATCGTTTATGTTGTCACTGCCATCCAACCGAAGCCGAAGTCGAGATCCAAGAACTCCCACAACACTACCGATGCAGGTTGAAGTCGCATTACATGGTTCCAGTGTCTCTAGCTTCATACCGACGGCCTGTTTGAAGCATTCGGCAGGATCGGGTAAACTTCCGGACTCACGCAGGCACTCGGTCCAGTTGAACACATGGAAACTTTCATACTGGAATGGTCCGGTCGATGGAGTAAAAAATTGTAATTAAATAACTTTTCTCGCAAATATTTACACTACTTACACTTCGAGGGCCACTGCTCGCCATTTTCAAAATCGAGTTTTTCACACTGGAAATTCACGTAGATTGTTTGACGTTTGGTCAATTCACGTAAACCTTATGTGATGAATCTATTCATTTTAGGGGATGTTCGTATAACATTCATTTTAGTCACGTAAAATATCCAATTTGACATTTGAAACCATTCTACGTGATTTTTCAAGTGAATCGAACGTGAATTTTTTTTGAGTGCATGCTGACAGCCTAGCAATGAAATAAACTCGAACAATGACACACGCCCCAAACGGAAATCGTTACAATGAGGTGCGATTTCTATTACTGAGCAATACACTTCTCGTAAAACTTTCAACGAGTGAAAATTCAAGTTCACGAGAAAGGAGAATTTGTATCCGTACTTTGGCGATATGATCTTGCAACACAGCGAGATGTTTACTGATAATCCAGTGAAAAGAAAGTTTATCGGACTATAAACGAAAATTATCTGACAATAGAACATAACCCGATCAGATGCGCATAACAAAATCATAACACAAGTATAACAACAGTTGATATGTATAACAATTTGTGTTATTTTGAGATATTCAACGAATGAAAACAGTTGAAAGTTAAAACTTATAATATAACAATATAAGAACAAAATCAATTATGTTTTATTTTCATTTGCAAAACTCATGATGAAGTTAATTAATTGAAAAAATGAGTTCTTCTGTTGCTTCATATCGAAATATAATGCTCAGAATTTCAAAAAACCAAAGCAAGAAACCAGATTATTAAATAAATTATTCATTTAATAAAAAAATCATTCAACAATTTTGGATTGAAACGATGCTTAAAGTTGACTGTGATATAGTGTTTCTGTGTTAAATTTGTTATCTAATTTATTACAACTATTGTTATCAATTTCTGTTTTCGGACTTCTGTAGTTATATCAAATTCAATAATAATTGTTATACAAACGTTTCAAAATCTGTTACGATTTTGTTCCCGCTAGAGTCTTTTTTGTTATGATTTTTTGTTATTTTAACAGCTTACCAGCCAAAAATATTTCAAAATTTGTTACAAAATATTTTTGAAATAAATTACTTCAGTTGTTATAATTCTGTTATTACCATCTGATCGGGAAGTTGCTGTGCCGTCATTCGGAATCATCTAATGTGAGGTGACATAAACCTTAACAAATTGCTGGATATTGAAATAAATTAATTGAAGTTCCAATTAGAAGAAATCTACGTTTTTCTCTCCTTTCCTAACAGAATAATTTTCGTAAATTCACTGGAGAATAAATATTCCTATGTATTTTGACAGTTTCATTAGAAAACATCGTCGCTTGAACAACAACGCATCTACTACATGTCGAATTGTAGTTAGAAGGCCAATATTTTAATGCTGAGTGACATGGCTCCAGCCATCTACCACCGGTATGTGAGCACCAGCCATTTGAAAGTACACCGATAATGTTGAGCCCCTCGCGTTTTGAGCCCCAAACACTGCGATGTTTTGATACTCATCGCGACTCTGAAGTTGTGAAAATTACCTGCACTTGATATACCAAAACACTGTCTGCTGTATTTTAGCTAAACCGACAAGTTATTGTGAGAGTCAACTCAAAATTCACTAATTTTGATTGTTTGTTTACGTTGCAATCAGCTGATTTTGAAGTTCCGATTTTGATCTTATCAAGATGGCGTCGAGACATAGGGTCGCATGGTTCTTTTGGAAAGCCGCGATTCTATTGAAGGGTACGTGAGCGATCTCCCATCACTAGCTCGGCTAGTTTAGACTGCACGGTTGTCAAATTTGGGTGGCAGCCAGCGTTGCCATTATTTCAGATTTATCTGTCAAATACCAGATTTTTCTCGTTTTGACAGACACTCTAACAAACCAGATCTTTTGTCAGATTTTACAAATTTTATCAGGTTTTATCATCTCACCAGATCTCCGCGATTTTGGCCTGTAGACGATAGAAGGTGAAACTTTTTTTTTTGTTCGCTGAAAATGAAGCCCGGTCAAAATTTTCTTGTACATAGTTAGACACAGACAAATCCAGATAAATTTCGGATCCAGAGACGGATTTTTGAAAAAATAACATAAAACTCTGGAGCCAAGGCTCTTCTTGAAGGCAGCGTTTCAATTTTGAAGAGCCGTGATTCGTTCGCTCATTGCTACGAGTCGGTTCAAATGAACATCTCGTGAACGCTCGCCCATCACTAATTCAAACGCTTGAAATTGTCACGCTTTCTCAATGAAAGAAATCAATCCAACGGCCTCATATTAACTTTCACTGTCTCATTCGTAAATCAGGGTGGCAAGCGGAATGCTGATTTCAATTTCCCGGTGTGCGAGATAAAAGTTCCCGGTTTTTAGAACAGGTACAAATCACCCATATTCAGTATATTTCCAAATATTTCTCTCGTTCAAGCTTTGAGTAGAAATCCCAATTCCAAAAGAACATCGAGAGTTGATAAATGAAGTTTTTTTCTTGTATCTCGATTTGAAAATAGGAAAAATTCATTATGACAAGTGCACATAACAATGGTAAAAAGTCTTTCTTGCCTTTCTCATTTAGAGAGGTTATGCAATCACTGTGAAAACCGATTTTCGAATCAAGGCCCGGAGGACTGAGTGTCATATACCATTCGAATCAGTTCGTCAAGATCAGAAAATGTCTGTATGTGTGTATGTATGTATGGAACATTCCTGAGCACTCAATTTTCTCATAGATGGCTGAACCGATTTTCTTGTGGCCCTTACTAATTTCATCCGGATCTGTCTTCCAGTTGTTAACAGGGTGAGAAGAGTGGAGATCTTCAGAGTAAAAATATCAGCTCTAATCTTGATTAGAAACTGTTTCTTCGGTTCGACAGCCTCGTATCGATTATATGATTTTGAGTACTGTTTTGTTAATTACGCTCCCAGCATTTAATAGCATTTAATTAGCATTATCAACAATACGTTGAGCCACAAGATTTTCAATACGTTTTTGTTCGAGATAATGAGGATTTGCTTGATAGAAGATTTAAGATTTCAATGATCCTTGGAACTACGTTTAAAAATTGCTTCGACAATTTATCACCCAGCTCAATGTATTCCATCTTTATTTTGTCTGTTACTGCGCTACTAATGTTATTCGTATCCACTATCTCTTCAAGAAAAAATGCTCAGCCTTTTTGACTATTTCAAATTGATTCGAGGTAACAGTAGGATTAAAATAAGAAACCTATCTGGCCAACGGGTATGATAAAAGTATTCAGTATTGCATTTCACAAAGGAATACAGCATTAAAATTCTTGCAATTTTATCCATTTATTAAAATTCTTGCAATCACTTTCACACCAAATTCGATTATCGTTGGTATTTTCTAGGCTCCCAGAAACACCATCAGTCATTTGAAAACCAAATAATTGAAAATTAAACTTAAAGTCTGATAATTAAAATTAAATACTTATTTTCAATAGAGGACTATAATTTTCCAATACAGAACTCCAGTTCACCCACTCTTCGCGTTCATCCACTAGTTCTTTGCAACTGTTCGCGAACGGATTGTCCATCTCTAGTGTATTCCAATAATATTTAAATCTGATGTAGTCTAGAAAAAAGTATACCTGCGGTTAAAAATGAATAAACAAAGTACAATTCTCCTCCCGTATAGCCGATTCCATCTAACAGCATATACGATATTCTTTCAAAATTGAATTTTGGCGACACAGAACAAAAAGAAAATT
Organism: Malaya genurostris; assembly: GCF_030247185.1. NCBI lineage: Eukaryota > Metazoa > Arthropoda > Insecta > Diptera > Culicidae > Malaya > Malaya genurostris. Next base: position 230,425,907 of record NC_080572.1, on the reverse strand, counting down.
TGAAATGGACGCTTGTTGCTCTGAAAAAAACAACAACAATCCATGCCTCTAGTAACTGAGATGATCTAAATTTTGTTCTTCGTCGACATCAACACCCGCATTCTTGTGAATCCTACTATGAAATTCATAGTTGATGATCTTCAAAAAGAAACTAAACATAGATTCTCTGAATAAATAAAACCATCTTTTAAACCTTTCTAAGGTTTTTTATTAACTCTCAGAAACCAATTTTAGCCTACAAAGAAGGAAATCAAATACTCCATGCAAACGGTGGAATCCTATTGAAACCAATACCAAGATTACAATACAAGTACTGTCTCAAGATGATATTACTGACACAAGTTATGATGCAATTAGGGTAAGCATTAGCCCAATAAGGCTCCTTAGTTACTATGATTAGGGCTAATAATTTTTTCCCCGATCTTACACTAAAATTCCCGACTTTTCCCGGTCACTTGCCACCCTGGTAGAAATCGCATGCATAACAAACGAAGAGAAACCAAACATTTTCGTCTCTTGTTGAAACAAAAGAGAGTATCAATGCCAACTTCACTCGTTCCCATATGACAAGACAAAACCGAAATAACGTCTGCAGAGAGAGTCAGTAGAATTTCAATTCTGATTCTTTCATCGATATATTGAAAATCTGTGACGTTTGACTATAAAGAATGTCTAAAATATGATTAATGGAACCTCATTGGAAACCAAAACTACTATAGATACAAGCATCAATAGGAAATATCATTGTGTATTATTTTCTGTCATTATCGATTCTCGAAGTATCGGTAGCATATCGACACTGCACAGTGTAAGACTTTCACTGAAAATCGAAAATGACTGAAGGGGTAAATGAAAGAAAGAACACCATTTTGAAACTACTGTTCCGCTTATGTCTGAACATGGATCTCGCTCTCAAAATTTGCAAGCGGAGCTGAGAGCGACACTTATTTCTCGTCATTTTTGTTTATTTTGAATTTTATTATCTCTGATGCTAGACCCTTCGAAACGCCTCTGTAGGTGATTAGTCACTTGATTTACTAAACGTTTCGCCACTCGCAGTCCTGCACGAATCACCGCTGCATTTTTCGGAATGGTTTTGTATAGAGTCCTGATACGACCACTAACGATGAAATTCACTTGTAGCCACAACCAGCTCTCCTGCTACCGATAGTTCGAATAACTGTCCAGTCCATACAAGTGGAACAACATGCCAATAGTTTTGTTGACTGTTGGTGTCTAGACAATTCACGGAAACTCAAAAATAACACTGTAACAATATAGCGCGTACCGCATTAAAGGAAACCTTTAGAGTAAAAGTAATGTAATTTTTGATGCACTGCCAAAATGGTTTTTAAACGATACAAACGTATAGAGGTAAACATAACTAAACAAAAAGGAATCAATACATTATACATTGAATAAAATTCAAACAACTTGCAAACATGCCAGTAAATCATTACACGAAAACAAAACAATGTAAAATCTTTGACTAATTGCAAAAATGAGAGATGAAGGTAACTCCACTAACAAAATATAACTGTGAAACGAGAGCGAGAGAAATATAAAGTATGTATATCGCAAATGTTAGAACCCCTTTATTTCCATACATTCACCAACACACCTAAATCGTATCCAGAAACTGCAATCGAAACCGAATTTGTTGATGGGCTCTCATCATCGCTAAACACAATAACCCAGCAGACTTTCAGAACATAATGGTAGAGGTGACGTCATCATATCCGCTCACCACTGCCAAAGGATAGGCTCGTGCAGAGAAAGAGAGAGAAAGACAGAAAAAAGTCAATCGAAGCAGCCAATGGCGAACTGAAATGTCATCAGGTAATCAAATAACCCATATAAACTTGTTGTGAATGAGACGTCATCTCAAAAATTCAGCAACCCGCAACTTTTCATAGCCAACTGAGCGAGGTCTACGAACAAATAGAACACGGAATCGAATCGAACTCTTCCCATGCAGTTTCTGGACCAATTGGCGCACTGAATTTAGTCGAACTGAACGTTCACAGTACACGAAAGTACATTTGTAAACATTTTCGTTATGTTATCTAAAATTTGAGACTTCCTGTCCCCGAAGAGGGGAGCATAGTGAAGCTCATACGAGTTCGAACAATACGAGTGTCAGTAATCAACAAAATAAAAAAAAGACAACAAAATCAGATTGAGATTAGTAAGCGAAATTTAAGCAAATACTCAGAACCGACACAAGGTTATGTACAATTCGTAAGGAAATTTATGAACAACTTTACTCATTAGTTAAAAGTCGAAACACAATGAAAACTACATCACACAAGTAAAGTATTGCAAGAAAATAACCAGTCAACAACTAAGATAAACAAACACACGTTCACTCACACGTTAATCAAATCGATATACAGTTTTTTTACTTTGTTAAAATTGAAACCGTAAAACAATAACTAAACAAAACGATTGAATGAGAGAAGGAACACAACCAAGCCAGAGTATTCCTACCTCGTTTAGACCGAATGTTCACTGCACTCACGCGAAGATGACGTTCGGGGTCTATTCGGCTTCGAGTTCGGTCACCTTCGGGGAGGGTTAAGCTACCGGAGATATTCAGCTAACAAAATAACCGATGTACGCGCTTTCAAACGAAACACGGATCATAGAAGTAACTCATCACCCAGTAAACATTCTTGAAAAACACTCAACCCAACCATACATGCAAGCCAGAACACAGCTATTTGAAGTACATAGATTAGTGCATTGTAAACAAAGAGAAAAAAACACACACACACACAAATATACTCAAAATTGACACTCATCCGGGCAGGCGATGAGTGTTGGACAGAATTCTAAATGTAAATAGACGCGAGTTGAGGCGAGCGCCGGACGGAAACCGAATTAGTACCGTCAGCAGTGGAATACGGCGACAGTCGGAGAGAAAATTACAATTACCAAACTATGATTAACGAACAGCAAAAACAAATATTACTTACCAATTATTAACGAAGCAAAACTCCTGTATTCGTATGCAAAGCGGTGATTGAAAGAGAGAGGGGAAAGTACATCCACTACTGAGAATTAAATAGTAGATCAAGAGAGAAGCGAAAAATAACTATTATTATTATTATTATTATTATTACGATTATTGATTATTAAGTAAAAATTACATAACGGAAAAAATCGAAAAAAAAATCGAAACCCGAAAGGAGATGTTTATTACCTAATTTAATATAACAAGGTGAAGAATGAATAAAACAGTGAAAATTTTGTCTTTGTTTAATTTTTTTCCCTGTGGTAATACACAATGTTCAAAATACATCCTAAATCGAAATAAAACAACCCGGCGATACATACCATACATCTAATCTCATATTACAAGGCTGTTCATAAGTAAAGGTAGTTCACTTATACCTTATGATCAAAAAAGAACCGGAATTTTCATTTTAAAAATCCTGCGCTTGTCCAATCGGTAAACTTTTATTCTTTCAACGTTGGCAACACTTTTATACACATTCTGTCAAATTTTGACGCATATCGTACGATTAGTTTTTGTTTGGCGTCTATACAAAGAAGTTGAAAAATGTTCGTGTGGCGATTTTTTATTATGGATGAAAATTTAGAACAACGTGTGTGCATCAAATTTTGTGTTGCAAATGGATTCAAGTGTTCCTAAACGTTGAAAATGTTATAAAAGGCATACGAGTGGTATAAACGCTTCAAAGGTGGTCGAACAGGTTTGGATCATGATGAGATCCCTGTGTTGTTGGGCATCTCTTATGGATCAGCCGAACACATTTTAACTGATGTTTTGGGTTTGAAACGCGTCGCTTCTCGGCTGGTGCCAAAGAAGCTGAATTTCATGTTAATGCGCCGGCTCACATAGCGTTGGTTGTGTCGCAGTTTTTGTCCAAAAACTCAACCAATATCATCAACCAAGCACAGTACTCTCCAGATATGGCCCCGTGTAACTTTTTTATCTTCCCCAGACTCAAATTGCCATTACGGGGAACGCGTTTTGAGACCGTAGAGACCATGACAGAGAATTCGCAGCGTGAACTAAGGGCCATACCTTTGGCGGCCTATAAAACTTGTAAGGAAAATTGGATCAAGCGTTGGCATGCATGTATTGCCGCAGGAGGAGAGAATTATTTTGAAGAATACCACACTATTATATATGATAGTATGATTGATATGAGAAAGGCATCATTACACCACTAGGTGGATTAAAACAGGTTTCTTTTTTGATCATAAGGTATCACAAAATCGACAAGTCGTAACACATTTAAGCTAGTGCATTATACATGGAATGAGAAGCCCAGGGCCTAACAAAGAAAAAGTCGATTTTCAGCCGTGAAAACTTTTTTATTCTTCAGTATTATCTCCATCTAGAGCAAGCACTCAAAAAAAAAGATTTGTCAAGGCCTTCAAAGTAGGCTACCATTTCTGCACTGACCTCAGCATTCGACGAAAATTCCTTTCCCTGGAGAAACCCTTTCAGGTTTGGAAATAGCCTATAGTCGCTGGGGGCCAGATCTGGAGAATACAGAGGATAATGGACCAATCCGTACCGCAAATCATCCAATTTCACAGTTGCTTCTATGCATGAATGCGAAACTCGTCTGACACAATCAGTTGTTATTCAAGTGGATAGATTGTCATGAAATTTGGTATTGGGTCATCTAGGGGCTTGTTCGCAACAAAAATATACACGGTTCGAAACTATTCACGTCTTTTCTGTGAGAGGCCCGCATTCCATGTAGTATGTGTACGAGCACTACTCGAGATACTATGTCCTGTGTTGTTACGAATCATTTGTCTATCTGTGTGTGCAGTAAACAATGTCGGCTAAAATCATTGTTTGAATTTATGTGGGCCCAGCGAAACCTACTAAAGGGTGTTTAAGAGTATAACAACTTTTTTTTTAAATAAATCATACAAATATGTACAAATACAAAATTTGATCTTATTCGAAAGACCAATTCATGGTAATTAGTTTTTGAATATTATTTTGGACATATGGCCAAATCTTCTGTACGAACGGCATACGGTCGGTCCAATTTTTGACCACTTTCTCGCACAAATCGGACTGCATTTGTGGACTGGTAACACGCTCAATATTGTCCTCCAAATTATTCAAAACTTCATGAGGAAACCTCTCGCTTCAGAAACTGCAATTTCGTTCGTTCACAAAATCTATTGAGCCAAAAAATGCGTCTCGCGAATACAAAAACCGGATAAAAAAACATGGAGTGTAAAAAACGGAAACGAATTATTCATTGCAAAAATCGTTAATAGTCATCTCTTTTGTCGGAACCGGAAACAATTTCGCGGTAAAAACCTGTTGTAATCCACCTAGTGGTGGAATGATGCCTTTCTCATATTACTCTTAACATCATAAATGTTACTGTGGAATTCGCTAGTTCGCTCGTTCATTGAATAGGAATAGGAAAGTTTTTTCGACCCTAATCTAACAAACTCTATAAATTTTGTTTACCCTGTAGTTCCGGAACCGGAAGTAGTATCCACAACTGGTTCAGGAATTCCGTATGAAACTGTAAGATTTTTCTTTTGAACCTATAAGTTTGTGAGAATCGATTTGGCCATCTTCAAGAAAAGTGAGTAAGGATCTCACAGTGCAGTTTTTAATCACCATTTCCAATTCTTCCGAAAGCAGATTCAGATAACCGGAATAGCCGAAGTTGGTTCGTTTGCCAGCAACATATATGACCTAGAAATAAAGACTGTCCCAGAACGTATGGACGCAACCAAAAGCCGCTGCCATTTGAAATGGTTCAGAATCTGTCATTTTTTATGGCTGCGTCCTGTTGTTTACACTCTTCTCTAACCACTTGTACAGTTGTTTATTCGTTTTCATTCGTTTGTTTTAAAATGCGTGGACTTTCAGCTGAACAACGTCGAAAAATTGTGTACAAATGGTGCACAGAACGCGGACTGTCACTGAGAAAGATAGCAAAAATGGAAGAAGTAAGTGAAAAAGCCGTGCGAAATGCAATCAGGAAGTTCGGTGAGGAAAACACCTTTTAGGATCAACCGAAAACGGGTCAAAAAAAAGGTCCTGCTAACCCTCAGTTGGATAAACGTAAACTGAAGGCGTTCGAGCAAAAGAATGAGGTTTCAGTTCAGGATGTGGCCAAAAAAGTGAACACTTCGAAGTCAAATGTTCTTCGTGATAAAGAATGTTTTAATCTTCGAACCTATAAGAAGCAGAAACAACCAAAACGTAGTCCGAAACAAGAGGCATCGATCAGGCCGAGGGTTCGAAAGCTGTACAATACGATTCTTGCTGGAAATTTGAACTGCATGATCATGGACGACGAAACCTACGTGAAACTCGATTACAAATCCTTGCCGGGACCACAATATAATACGGTGCGAGAAGTCGAAAATTCGGTAAGAAAGCTATGGTCTGGCAAGCAATTTGTAGCTGCGGTAGGATTTCGAAACCCTTCATCACCACTGCTTCAATGAACAGCGAAATATACATCAAGGAATGTTTACAAAAACGACTTCTACCCATGATTCGAAGCCACAAGGTTCCTTTTGTCTTTTAGCCAGATCTTGCTTCTTGCCACTACTCGAAATCAACGGTAGAATGGTACACTACCAAACATGTCATTTTCGTCCCAAAAGACATGAATCCACCAAATTGCCCACAACTTCTACCAATTGTAGAATTTTGGGCATCGACAAAGGCACATCTTAGGAAACATGTCTCGGCAGCCAAAACCATTCAACAGTTCGAAAAGATTGGAAAAAAGTGTCAAAACTTGTCGCCATGAAGTCTGTACGGAATTTAATGAGGAACGTTCGCAAGAAGGTGCGCCAGCTAGTCTACAATAGCTAAGCAGCAAATGTTAAGAATAATATTCTGTTGTTGTAGTCTAATATTATCAGTATATCGAATAAAATTTCAATATCTAACACTTGTGAATTTTTTACAGCGAAATCAAAGTGCATCCATACTTTCAGGGACAGTCTTTATCAATCATACTATCATATATAATATTGTGGTATTCTTCGAAATAATTTTCTTCGATTCTCAAAAGCATAACCGAAACCGGTTTGTTTGACCGTCTACTGATAAAAACTATAAATTGGAAAATATTTGAGGTCGATTTAGAATTTTTTTAAAGGTTTTTCGCCATTTTCAGTGATGGTATACAATTTTTAACACACTTTACCCTATATTTCCGGATCCGGAAGTCGGATCCTGATGAAATTCAGGAATTACGTATGGGACCACAAGACCTTTCATTTGAACCTAAGTTTGTGAAAATCGATTCAGCCATCTATGAGAAAAGTTAGAACACATATTTTCTTTTTTTTGCACATTTTACCCCATAACTCCCGAGCCGGAAGTCGGATCCAAATAATATTCAGAATTTTTTTATGGGATCTCAAGACCTATCATTTGAATCTAAGTTTGTGAAAATCGGTTTAGCCATCTCCGAGAAAAGTTAGTGCAAAAAAACGTTACACACACATTCGCACATACACACAGACATTTTGCGTACTCGACGAACTGAGTCGAATGGTATATGACACCTTTCTATATGAGAAAGGCAAAAACAAACACAGTATATATGACAGACTGGATGTTTTTAATAGGGTAACGTGGCGTCATCATGACATATGCGAGAATTGTCCCAACTAAAGGAATATTCGAAATAACCGTTAAAATAATTAAAGAATCCAATTTGAGTGTCTTGTCTGTTAGTCTGTGGTAAAACATTCATATGAATCTGCACTGGAAATAATTTTCAAGCTAACATCATGTGTAAAGAATTTGAACTGTCACTACATGTAGAACACATGCAATTCATAAAAATATACACTTAACTCATATTTATTGGAAATCATGCAACATTTATCTGAAATGCATATCAAAACGATAAGATATATCGTTACCTCTAGATTCTATATGAATTTCATACGAATGTGACATGGTTTTCTACATAGTTTTCAATTGAAACACAGTTGACCGAATCAAGTGTTTTGCACATACATTTGTGCTGCACTCATTTCCACTAGAAAATGAAGTGTTTAAACATGTAGTTCGATTCAATAGCAAAACACTTCACATCCAGCTGAGCTGAGCTGAGCTGAAGTAGATCGCCCGTAGTTGCACTTCGTGACTGACCGAATAAGTGAAAATGTATAATGAACCCAGATAATGAAGCTTGGGACAAGCAAATCATTTTCACTGTACATACCCACTCACTCCTATTTTTTTTATAAAATAATCAATAACGACGCTGGCTACGACGAAAGGCTGTGCTACTGAGGGAAAGGAAGGAATGTTAGTCCGATACTCGTTGTTTCTAGAGACCGCGGGTACCACTGTATCTCCACGAGCATCATGGGATAGGAGATTTGTTAGTAGGGAGCGAAAGAGATCCGGATATGTTTTGATAAACTATATGATCTCAACAAAACCTGATTTTCGATACTCAGGAGAAAAATAATAAGTAAGAAAAATATAAAATATCTCCAAGGAACGATCTCACCAGTATCCCTTTTCTCCCATTCGCTCTGCTATCAACCACCCGAGATGAAACACGACCACTGAAAATATAAAATAAAAACCTGTTTTAATCCACCTAGTGGTGTAATGATGCCTTCCTCATATCAATCATACTATCATATATAATACTGTGGTATTCTTCAAACTTATTTTTCTTCGATTCTTAAAAGAATAACTGAAATAGATTTGTTCGACCGTCTACTGATAAAAACTATCAATTGAAAAAGATTTGAGGTCGATTTAGAAAACTTTTTACGGTTTTAATTTTAATTCAATATTATTCAATAAATAGCACTCTCACTGCAAACACACACTTGCCACACCTGCACTGTCACTCAAGATAACTATTTCAACCAAATTTTTAACTATACGTATCAAACAACACATTGAAATTATACTTTTTTTAAGAGCAGCACCAGGACACCGCATCGCACTCCCAGTGATGCAAACTTTCTCCTCAGTTAGTTAGTTCGGCTGAAAAGTTCGTATCGTTTAATAGAAACACACATTTTTTTTGCCAAAATTCGTTTTTATTATTCAACATAATTGCCATCAGAGGCGATACAGCGATTATAGCGATCTTCCAACTTTTCGATACCATTTTTGTAGTACGATTTGTCCTTTGCCTCAAAATAGACCTCAGTTTCAGCGATTACCTCTTCATTGCTTCTAAATTTTTTACCAGCGAGCATTCTCTTGAGGTCTGAGAACAGGAAAAAGTCACTGGGGGCCAAATCTGGAGAATACGGTGGATGAGGGAGCAATTCGCAGCCCAATTCGTTCAATTTCAGCATGGTTTTCATCGACATGTGACACGGTGCATTGTCTTGATGAAACAAAACTTTTTACCTTTTTTTATACATATAAAAAATAGGTATAGAATTCGCTCAAACTTTAGAAAATTTTTCCAAGGGCCGGAAGGGCCGAATGACATATACCAATCGATTCAGCTCGACGAACTGAGCAAATGTCCGTGTGTGTGTATCTGTGTGTGTCTGTATGTGTGTTGTCAACTAAGAGGTCGAGATCTCAGAGATGGCTGGACCGATTTTGATCAAACTAGTCGCAAATGAAAGGTCTCCCCGTCACCCAGAACGCTAATGAATGGTTTTGAGATAGGATGTTTACTTTTTGAGTTATACGAAGTTTTATGTCGAAATTTTCAGTTTTTTGACAGTATCTGTCACAATTGACCTTGAAAACAGAATATGTTTCCGCACGGTAATAGCTATCCAACAAGCCATAGATTGGTAAAATCCGTCCATTTTTAACGGAGATATCGAAATTTTTGTGTAAACGACTTTTCCCTTCATTCCAGCAGTAGAAGTTTTGAGTGCTGTCTGGCAAAGAAATGCTTGGGAGCAACGGAAAACACGATTTTTTATACTGTGACATACAATTGTTTCCAAGTAACAAAGAGACTGTGTTCAGCATCCTTTTTCATGACAATTTGCCTTGGACCGATTTTAGCACGGTTCGTTTTTGGCAACATAATCGTTCGAATACGGCATATGTAAACCAGATAGTATCAGCATTTTCGAGTTAAAAGTAATTCCATAATTATATTGATTTAAACTACTTATAGCAATAAATGCTGGAAGAACATGACTTCCATACACCATACGACTCAGTTCGTCGAGATCATCAAATGCGTGTGTGACAAATAATTTCACTCCATTTTCTCGGAGATTCATATGAAAAGTAGTATACTCCCAAACAAGATTCCTGAATTAAGTTTGGATCCGACTTCTGATTGCGGAACCACAGGATGATATATGAAACGAAATTAAAATAATGCAATTCATTTTTCTCGTAGATGGCTGAACCGATCTAAGATTCAAAATAAATCTATGATCATCTATGATTCAAAAGAGAGGTCTTAAAATCCTATAAAATTTAGTCAGATCCAACTTCCGGTTTCGGGGATACAGGGTGATTAAAATAAAAATGTCCATTTCACATAAATTAATCAGGTTGATCGGGTTTGCTGATTTAGATAGTCGATAACGAAATAAATTAATTTCAGTTTAAGCGGTATTCAGTTTTTGATTCGGAATGTACCCCCAAATTTTAATTCGCACTACAATTTCTTAAAGATTTCTCTTACTCAGGTGAATTTAACTGATTTCGGCTACACCGATTTTAGAAGTTCGGTTCCAGTATCGAATCGTTTCTCAAAGCTTAATCATTTTTTCAAAAAGGCCAAATCGAACTTCAAAAACAAAAATTCAAATAAAAGGATTTAAGGTCCCATCCAAAATTGGTGAATTTTATCCGATTCTGGAGTTACAGATGATGAGTTTTTAAAATGCATACCGATATAGAAGATGTAAATTGTTTGGCGTATTAATTTATGGCCATTCGAATCATTTTGGGATATGCTAGTTCCTGAATACCGGCTCTGGAAGTACCATAAATAATGACGAAAAACTCTAAAGTGGAACTTACTTCGACATCTCATGGAATGTTCAATCGATTGTCACACGTTAAGATTGAAATTCGATACGATTTGCAGTTTTGACATTACAGGGTAATGAGTGATTAAAATCTCAATTTGCCGTTTAAAACGACGATATTTAAAATAATGTCATGAGAACTAAAACTCCTAAGAATATCCATGCAAAAAAAACACATGCGGATTGATAAAAAAAGATATCATCTCACTGCTAGGTGGATTAAACGCGTTTTTCTTCTTCAAATGAGGCCGTTTTATTTTTTAATTTCGTCCTTCAAACGCTCTAATAACGCTATACAATAGTCACTGTTGATGGTTTTTCCCTTTTCAAGGTAGTCGATGAAAATTATACCATGCGAATCCCAAAATACAGACGCCATAACCTTACAGGCCGATTGTTGAGTCTTTCCACGCTTTGGGTTCGGTTCATCGCGTGCAGTCCACTCAGCTGATTGTCGATTGGACTCCGGAGTGAAGTGATGGAGCCATGTTTCGTCCATTGTTATATATCGACGAAAAAAATCGGTTTTATTTCGATATAGCAGCTCCAAACACTGCTCAGAATCATCAATTCGTTGTTGTTTTTGATCGATTGTGAGCTCACGCGGCACCCATTTTGCACAAAGCTTTCTCATATCCAAATATTCGTGAATAATATGTCCAACACGTTCCTTTGATATGTCCAACACGTTCCTTTGATATGTCCAACACGTTCCTTTGATAGGGTGTCAGCTATCTCGATCAACTTAACTTTACGGTCAATGAAAATCATTTTGTGGATTTTTTTCACGTTTTCATCGGTAACAGCCTCTTTTGGACGTCCACTGTGTTCATCGTCTTCGGTGCTCATATGACCAGTACGAAATTTTGCAAACCACTTACGAATTGTTGCTTCGCCCGGTGCAGAGTCTGGATAACACTCATCAAGCCATTTTTTGGTATCGACGGCACTTTTTTTCATCAAAAAGTAGCGTTTCATCAACACACGAAATTCCTTTTTTTCCATTTATTTCACAATAACAAAAGTAGCTTCACTCAAAATGTAATATCTCACAAACTAATAATCAGACAGCTGTCAAATTTATACACGTATCTTTTGAAGGTTGGTACTAACTGAAAATGGTATGGATTTAATTCTAGTGGCCCCCTCTCATAGAAACGATACGAACTTTTCAGCCGATCTGTTAGCAAAACACTTCACATCCAAAAGGAAAAATACATTGAAGCTAAGTGAAAAATAATCTGATCTTGCATTTTAATGAATTTGCACATGAAATCATAAAACAAATCGCTTTGGTTATGTATTGAATTGAAAAAGCACATTAAATTGAAATGCAATTTACTTATGAACGAATGCCAATTTGGTTTCATTTCATAACCACAGATGACACCCTTTATGTCTACTTTATTTAGCAATAATACTTACACTGAGACTAACGGCACTCATACTAACGTAGTAGGCCAAAAGAGAAAAACTATAAAAGCACTTGTCATCGGAACTAATTCAACTTCAATCGGTTTGCATTGCTGTAATATTGTTGTTTTTATTTTGGTTTTGTTTTCTAATATTTTTTTTCTGTATCAGTTATCATTTTTTTTGTCATGTTGTTTGTTGATTCTTTTTTTTTACATTCAAAAATATACAATTCTTAATTACACCAGCTTTGTGTCGTTACTTTAGTACAAATTGTGGTTGTTTTATGAATAGAATAGTAATTACAATGGCTGCTTAGCTACAACTGGTGAATACAATTAGAGTACAAATGCGTATGTGTTCGGTTGTTTCCCATATTTATTACAGTAATAGTAGTTGTCCGCTAGTAGTGGAGACACTAGTGTGTGTATGTGAGTGAGTGAGTGATTGAGTGTGTGAGAGAGCGCATGGGCTAGCTAAAATCGTCAAATTTGTATCAAACTCTCGCCAATCCTGGCACGATTCGTGTCGTATAAAAAGTTTCACTTTGATGCAAAAAAGAAACTAGCAATTCTAGTGTGTTGATGTGTATGTGTGTTAGTAAACCGATTGGCTGCCTACTTAGAGAGGGTTGCATTGGATGTTTTTTTTTCTTTTCAGAGGTGCGAGTATGTAAACAATTTAGTGATATAAGTTGCGTCGGACTACTAGATGGCTCTATGCTTTCTCTAATCTTAACGTTTAGAAAAACTAGACGAGGGGTCCACAAAGACAAAGCTGTAGCGTTTGTAACATTTTTTTTTGCTGTATTCTTCCGTTAGCACTAAATTAACACCCTGTGAGTATGATAGATACAGCGATATATTTCTAAGTAAGAGTGAAAGTTTACAACCCAGTGGCGATGTTTGATAATATGTTTGGTAGCACGAGAAAAAACAGTCATTGGTGCCAGGTCATTTGCTGGGGAACATAGTTTGAAGACCACCAGTAAAAAAACTAAGAGCAGCGAATTGATTTTCGCTTAAAATTTCTGTCGTTCCGATATCTAAACTTTGATCTGACAGTTCGACTTTCCGGTCGGACTTTTCTACATGTTCCCGTGCTTTGGTTTGCTAGTTTCGGGGACAGGTTTCCGGTCGGTTCAGGTCAGTGCGCGGTGGTGATCGGTTCGGTTTGCACGGGGTACCGAAAAGTGGGGAGAACGTTTTTTTCTTCTTCTTCTTCTGCGATTTACTACGATAATTTAACGCGGATTCAAAACTTTTAATTTGATTTAGGTATATTTTTTAAACCGTATGTTTGATGTAACGTGATATTTTTGGTTTTATTTAGCAAACTGCAAACTCTGAATGGGACTGTGGTTGTATAAGTGGATTGCCTATGGTGTAAGTGTTCGTGTGTTTGTTACAGTATAACCCTAAAGTTGCGTTCTTATGTTAAAATTAATCAGACTTTCCTGTTGTAGGTTCATTTTAATCATATGTTCATCATATGATCGCCTCATTTTGAATTTTTACTATTTCCTCTGTATTTTTTTTTCTTCTTCAATTACTTGTTCAGCGGGAGATCTACTTGGGTTTTCTTTTAACTTATAAATTTGATTCTCTCTGCATTTGTTCTATATGTAGTTTGCTTAAAAAGTGTTTCTTACTGAGTGTGTCTGTGTGTTTCAATTGTTTAAGTTACTTCATTATTCGATGGGATGAGATTCTTTTATACCGTCGGGTGAAACAGTTTGTTTTTTTTTGTTCATACTGCTACCATTGACTAGTTAATAAGTTGGACCAGCAAAGTTCTTCGGTTTTTATTTTTCTCTTATCATACTTTGTTCGAAATGCAAAAATACGCTAAACACTACAAATGTTTACAGTTTAACCTTTGCATTATAAAAGCTTTTATTCCCTTTACTTAAGTACCTTATCCGTTGTATATAAACTCTATCTTGTATTTGTATTTGAAACGACGAGATTTTATCTCGAAAACTACTGGTTTAAGTTTACTTCGTCTACTATTGTTATTTTCCATCTGCTGCAAATATCTACTAATAGGTATTGTATCTCATTGTTTTACTAAAGTTATTATCACAAACACGTTTTCATATAATGTGTGCATATATTTTATCATAAATGTTTTACTTTTCACTTTTGCAGTATGATACTATTAATTCTGTCTGCTCGAACTGGCAACAAGAAAAAACGTTATGAAAGAGACAAGAAAAAATCAGGTGTGTAACGCTTTTGAGTGTTTGCTAAAAAACACGCGCGTCAGCCTTCTCTTCGCTCGCATTTAGTATGTGATTGTAGTTTAGTGGCTTTCTTGTTTTGTTTTGTTTTGTTTCTTTTTCCAATAGACACCCAGTAATATTGTTGTTCTGCTTTTTGTATGAAAAATGTTAAAAAGCTTAACGTTTCCGTTATGCACTCTCCTTCCGTTTACCGCTCGTATCTATGTATGAGGGCGAGAAATCTACTGTATATATATATATTTAGAGAGAAAAAGAAATCTTGAATACGATTAGTGGACTGGTTGCTTTGTTTCGTTTTGGTTTCTTAGACATTTAGACAGCATTTATTTTGTTGTTTTTTTTTTCATTTGTTCATATAAACTTACTAATTTGTGCCTTTTGAACGATGTACCTTTTTTTTGTCCATTAGATATAATCACATATGCATTAATGTTTTGTATCAATTGTATTTTCTCACAGAAAAACTAGTTATTTGAATTTTGTTTCTTTTAACACTACAACAGCCATAAAGTTCTTTGTTGTAACTATTTACACCCACACACATATGCTCGTCTTTCTCCAATGTTGGAATTTATTTAATTACTTTTGTTTTTGTTTTTTGTTCATAGTAACTGAAACACACTGATATAAATATCTAATTATATAAAACACGCTTGCTAGAAATTGTTGTTTTTGGTTTACGTTTATTGATCTGGCTTTGCTATCTATCAGCCCTTTGATTAACGTTTATATAGTGTCCAATTAGTTACGATCAGTACAATTTTTAGAACTCGACAGAACGTACGCATGCAGAGTCTCTCGTTGATATAATCCATGCTGGTTGGTTATTATTTTTTTAAATGCTTTGCTGCTACAGATTTGTAGTAAATTGTTACGACCAATTTTGCTATACAGCATTTAGTAAATTTCATAAACTCATTTAACTACGATGACGCTACATTTGCAAAAAGGTACAAGAATATTGTTTATGATTTCATACGATCTTCTGCTTCGATTTCCATGGTACAATGGATCTAGTGGGTCAAAAACTGGAACATTGAAGAAACAAACTGAAAAAAATAATAATTTATTAACCAACGAAAACTCGAACCTGTGTAGGCAAATAAAAGAAAGCACTTTACGTGTCTGGGAACTTCGGAATTTGCGGTGTATTCAAGCTTCAAAAAGAAGTCCGTTGAATTAAACTCAAACAAACTCAAATGAAGGATTATTACTAATTTATAACCGAGAAAGCGAGTCGATTTACAGAATCGTTTCGTCTTGACAACAGCACAGAGGAAAATGATTTTTTTTTCAGGGATATACAACATGACAAAGCTATTAATTGAACAGCATCTCGGTTTTGCTATTTCAACTAACTCTTTTTCACCATCTGTGATTCGATCCAGAAGAAATGCTTTGTTATAAAGCTTGTCCCCAGAAAATTTGTATCCATATGCAAGGATGGGTTTTATCGTATCAAAGAACGTTCAATCTTCACTCTTCACACGATTGAATCAGTACCATCAAAGAGAAATGGAAAACATCGCAACAACAAACACCCGGCATGGCTCATTTAACATAGAATAGACACCAGTGCGAGAGTGAATTTCTCTCGATGACATTTCTGAGAATCAAAGGTTAGCACGCTGCTGTAGGGATCCTCTCTGAAGCAACAAACGGTCGCTTATTCTCGTTTCGCGATCCGATTCTGTATGGGCAGTGGATAATTGCGATAGAATCATTTTACTATTGCCGCTTATTCTAACTATGTGCATATAACCTTTGTATAAGTTGTGTCTATGAAAATGTATGTGAATGCTCCACACAAGGGTTTTGAAATATTGCAACCTAGTATGAGAAACATCAAGATGAACCATCGATTCGATTTTCTGCGATAATTGTCAACTTGCGATTCTCTCTTGGGAAATTCCACACAGCAACGATCATTATCAGACTGTATATTTTTTCATGGGCCGTGAAATACTCAGAGTATGAAGTGGAGCGAAGAAATGTAGAAAAATTTCCTCGCGGTTCATGCATTGAGAGACTCGAGTTCTTTTAGCATCTTCTACCGGATTGAAAATGTTGTATACAATATAGATAGCAATATAGCAGCTTCTGTCAAATTTTCGGCAATCACCAACACTGTCCATAAGCACTACCTTGGTCAAAAAGTTCCCGAAATCAGCACCATGTGGCGCTTTCAGTCACCCGATTAGATTTTTTTAGGTTTCCACATCTGCCATTGACAGAGCTAATAAAAGTCATTTTCATTGACTCAAAATTGACGCACGGAACGACCGAAATCAGCATTTTCGCGAAAAATTTAGTTGATTTGCTGATTTTAGTTAGTTATTTTTTGAGACAACTAAAAAAATCTTACTTTTGCTAATTTAGATTTTTTATTCTCATTCCCCTAATAATAATAAAATATTTGTTGAAATGACTATTTTTTTTAGTTGAATTCACAAATTGAACGTGCTGTCATTTCTTAGCTTAGGCACAATTAATTTCCATTCAACTAATATTTTAGTTGAATTAAAGAAATAAAATGTTGTTTTCAACCAATATGAATGGATGAATTGGCTTCTGCAATCTGCAGCTATATGGCGCCTTGTCACCGAAACGGTAACACCGTAATGACTACTAACCACTAGATGGCACACTACTGCCGAAAAAATTTCAGACGCGGTTGTCTTTTCTATATTGGCAGGTATAAATACGATGTTGTATTTAAGAAAAAGACATAAACGAAACATAAACATCTTTTTGAATTTTTTTCTTCTAAATCACTGTTGTCTTCATTCTCACTGAAAACTTTTAGCACTCGGAAAACAAAAACCGAATACAAGTAGTACACCGGACGGCGCAGCTCGGAAGGTTTGAAGATACAAAAAAACTTCATCACAATTAGAGTGAAACATTCGAAATTCACTTCACTGTTCCGCGTAAAAACATTATTACGCACAATCGCTTCAAGTGCGCACAAATTCTGAATAAATACGATTTCCACTAACAGTTTACGACATTTTTACATATTGGTTTAGAAATTTAAATAAAGATATATCGAACACATGCGAAAAACATCAAAACAATTTTCAAGCAGTTTCAATAAGACTGTCCTTTTTAGCTTTTTAATGGATTGTTTTGCTTTGACACTTCTCATGAGTTTTTGGCTAATAAACTTGTTAATAATACACATTTCAGTTTTGTTTTCTTTGTGCTGTCCTTCAGTAATGATGGTGATAGATAAATAGAAACAAATTTTCTGATTTTAATAACAAAATTAGTTGTCAATGAGAATTTCGTGTTGGATTGAAATATTGCTGGTTTGTGTCCAGGATATTCACCAACTAAACACATTCTCTAAAAATAAGAGTTTTTTCAGCAAAGTAAATTCTCAATTTTAACTAATTTTATAGTTATTTTGGAAATTTTGTAGTTAAAATCAACTAATTCAAAAACAGTAATACGAATTAGGCGCAGAGCTAATTTCGGTCGTTCCGTGCGAAAATGACGAGAAATTACTGTCACTCTCAGCTTCGCTTGCAAACTATGAAAACGAAATCCATGTCCAGTCAATAACATAAGCGGGAGAGTGTTTTAAAATGGTGTTTTTTCTTTCATTTGCCCTTTCAGTCATTTGCAGTTTCCAGTGAAAATTCCAATAGTATGCAGTGTCGATATTCAACCGAAGCTTTGAGAATCGAAAATTATAGAAATAGGTTTCACAATAACTTTTACCTGTTGGTGCTCGAATTTGTAATAGTTTTGGTTTCCAAAGAGGTTATGGGATGTAATTACTTCGATTTGTTATATTCTAGTCACTATTTATAGCCAAGCGTCACAGATTTTCAATACATCGATGAAAGAATGAGAATTGAAATTCTGCTGATGCTCCCTGAAGACGTTAGTTTGGTTTCGTCTTGTCATAGAGGAAAGGGTGACGTTGGCAATTATTCTCTCTCATTCTTTATCAATGAGAAACGAAAATGCTTCGTCTCTCTTCGTTTGTTCTGGTGTCGGTCATTCACGAATGAGACACTAAAATATTAAAAATGAGGCTGTTGGATTGGATTCTTTCATTGAGAATGCGTGACATTTTTGAGCTCTGGTCATTGATATTCTATCAAATTTTCATCTTGATACCTGGACATTTGTAAATGTTACGCTGTATTGAGTACATTGCGTTAAAAACGGTTTCAACGGTGGCCGTGAGTGTGTGAATGATGATGAGAGAAGCGGTAGGCCATCGACATCGGAAAGCGACGAAAACATCAACAAAATCAAAGAATGGATGACCATTGACCGAAAATTGACTATTAGAGAGATGGCAGAGAAGTAATGAGACGTTTGCGTGAAGTAATTCGCTGAAAAAGACCAGATTTGTGGGCAAATCACTCGTGGATCTTGCACCACGATAACGCAACGTCACACAATGCCATCGTTATCCATCAACAATTGACCGTGAAACTAAACAAATACCATTCAGCATCCACCGAATTCACCTGATTTGGCACCCTGCGACTTTTTCCTATTCGGTCGACTATAAAAAACGCTCAGTGGAATGCGTTTCAGCACCCGGTATGCGATTATGGCAAAATCCCAGATGGCTCTGAAGGCCATACCGAGAACTGAATATAAAAAATGTTTTGAGGATTTGATCAAGCGCTGGTAACAGTGTGTTGCAGTGGGATGGTGAGTATTATGAAGAGGACAATATCAAATTTGATGGATAATCTTGTATTTTTCAATTTCTGAATAAATTCCGGAAGCTTTTTGATCAAGGTAGTATGCTTCAAAATGCAGAAACAGCCAAAATGCAGCTCGAAACAAGAAGCATAGATAAGAACCGAAGTTCGAACGATGTACTACGCGACACATTCTGGAAATTCGAACCGTAAAATCGTGGACAACGATAGCTACATAAAATTCGAGTAAAAAATCCATTCTGAAGTCACATTATTATACGGTGTGAGGAGGATAAGTGAAGCGAAGTCAGGTTACTATTACATTCCGATGCGAAATTTGACCATCTGTTTCAACAAACTTCGCAGCCGACGGGACTATTCCCTGACCAGTACCACGATGCAATGGACACTAATGTCATTTTCGCTTGAGAAAACTGAAACTGACCCAGGGTAGTTTCATCAAACAAACACTTTTCACGAAACTGTGTTGATTTCGCACTTAGCAACGGGGGTTTGAGCAAACCTGATATAACAACCAGGTTCGAAGCTGACTCGATTTTCAGTTCAACAACGTTAAAACTAGGTTCGAAACTAGCTTCAAACAAACGGTTTGACAGCAGTTAGGGTGGAAACTGGGTTAGGTTTGGCATCAAGCAAAAACGACATAAGATTCCTTTCAAGTCAGGGCTCGAGTACATAACATCTGGCCTTGGATCCGCTGAAAGGTAAGTATTGCAGTCCAAAACATCGATTCAAAGCGAAAAATTTGATAAGTTATGGTCTGGCAAGCAAATTGAGTCTACGATACGATTTTTCGAACTGTTATCACAACTGCTGCGACAAACAACTAAATGTACATAAATGGATGTTTGCAAAAACTTCCACCGATGAATCGAAGCCACAAGGATCCTACTGTCTTTTGGCAAACAAAATCTTGCGCCTTACCATGACGCGAAATCAACGAAAGATTGCTACCTTCGTTCCAAAAGACATGAACGTACTCTGTAAAATAACTTTTTACTGAACGAAACGTTAACTTTACCCAAAAAAAAACTTTTGAATATCGGAAAATCCTCTGTAAAAGTCACGTAACATTTTCTGACACGGTCTTTAAACTATATTTGTGTTGTACGCATGTATTTGTGATGGTTCTTATTGCTCAGATCACAGCATGCTGTGCGTTTGGCTGTCAGCTTTCGTTTGTTTACTGGTTTGTGCGGTTGAAATTCTGCGTTTTCAAAATGTCGCGTATTGAGAAGGCAGTGAAAATTAAGGTTTCGGACACATGGCGCAGTGAGAAGGATATTACTAGGCGAAAATTGGCGAAGCGGTTTGAAATTCATCATATCAGTGTGAAAACCATCATTAATAAGTTTGGGGAACACTATTATTTGGATGAGCTACCAGGAAGAGACAGAAAATCCAGTTCTTCCAACCCGAAGCTGGACCAGAAAGTGGTATCTCTAATCATGAAGAACAAATCAATGTCAATACGTGGTTTGGCCAGGAACGAGTGTCGGAATGATCCAACGTGTCAAGAGGCGAAATCACCTGAAGACCTACAAGAAGCAGCAAATCTCGAACAAAAATGTGTAGAACAGAAGAAGTGAACAGTAACAAGGGCCCGGGAATTGTATTCGCGTTTTTTGCAGTGTCCGGATGCATGCGTTTTGATGAACGATGAGACTTATGTAAAGGAGGACTCAAAACCCCTTCCAGGTCCACAATACTTTACTGTCGTCGTTGGGGAGGATGTGAGCGATGCGGACAGGTCGATTCAAGTGGAGAAATTCGGTCGAAAAGTACTGGTATAGCAAGAAATATGTTTCTGTGGTTTGAAGTAAACCATTTTTTACACTACTGGAACTATAAAGGCAGAAATCTATACATCTGAGTGTCTTCAGAAGAGATTGCTGCCTTTACATAAAAAGCATAGCACACCTTCACTGTTTTGGCCGGATTTAGCGTCGGCTCACTATGCCAAAACCACTCTTAATTGACTTGTGGAAAAGGGTATGAATTTCGTTGAGAAAAATATCAATTCACCAAATTGCCCTCAGCTTCGACCCATCGAACGTTACTGGACAATCGTGAAGAGGGTCTTCAAGAAGACTGGTAAGGCAACTGAGAACATGCAGGAGATCAAAAAAATTTGGGCTCAAGCGTCCAAAAAATGCGATGCAACACTTGTCCGGAACTTGATGAAGAGCGTTCGATCAAAAGTTTGAAAATTCGTCAAGGAATTAAATTTCATCCGATTTTATTAAGCTCAAGTTTAACCTCGTACAATAAAGGATCAATTTTTAGTTTGAATAAAATATCGTTTTTACCCACTACCTCATCACTAGAGATGGAATACAAACTCGACGGGTATCGGTCAGGTTCGGGTACAGAAAACAGATGTGTTTGTCGGGTTCGGGTCGGGTACGGATTCCGATTTTTTTCATTTTCAACTGGTACGAGTCGGGTTCGGGTCGTGTACGGGTAGATTTTTTTATCGGTACGGGTCGAGTTCGAATTTTGAAAAAAAAATTATCTTGGGTACGGGTAAACATTTTTTATTTTTGTTCGGGTACGGGTCTGGTTCTGGTTTGAAACAATGCTTATCTGACCATCTGTACTCACCACCTTGATGACTACTGGCGTCCTTGCCAAACGCGACCGCCCGGATTTCACACAGTTCTTGCACGAGCTCGTCTCTCGGTACCAAAAGATGAAGGTACAGATGCAACTCAGCTGCACCCCGTGATCTTGTGAAGTTTGTGCAGTGAATGTTTTGAAACCTAATCATATAAATATTTTCGGAATTGATTTGATGAGTAGGGGCCGGAAAACAATGTTTGGGGTCGTTCCGACATCCGAAATGGCGACTTCCGGTTTATTGATATTCCTTGAAAATAGTTACAATATGGGTATTTTCGAAACGGTTTTGATTTGTAGGTACCGAGAGGTACCAAGATGATGACTTGACGATTCCTTCATCGTGAGCGGTACACAAACAAATGTCAGCAAGTCGACACCGTGCGCGTCGGCTAGCCTATATATGAAGCTAAAGCTAACACTAATACCAATACACAGAATGCACACAAATTTCATCCAGACCGGAGCACTACATTTCAAATGACAGCCGTTCGCAGTGCGTGTGCAATGTAATAAATAGGTGATGCAAACCACATGGCTTGCTTGCTTAATCAAAACTTTGTAAATAGTTCTGTATGACGACATACATGAAAAATAAACAAGCTTTGCTTCAATGCCCACTAGTTCGAACGGTGTGACGAAAGCAAGACGTGGTTTTTAGTTTTACTTGGCTTGCTGAAGCAAAATTAATTTCACTAGCACAAAAGAGTTGTGTCTGCCCCACCTGTTTCTACCTCATTGGTGCGCGTGTTCCATCTGCACTCGGTATGCGTCGTCCAATGTGCGATTTCGGAGCAATTGTTTCCGCTAGACGGCATGGCACCCAAGCAAAAATGAACATGTCATGAATATGTTCGGTTCTTCTGTATAAATTGGGCTAATTTCTGTATTTCACCAGAACGAGCAACTTTGCTGCGTTTTATACTCCAAATTTAGAGTGAAATAAATCAAAAGAGTACCATTAATTTCTTACAAGTATTTAACGGAATGCAAAGTTTGTGTAACAGTGACAGTGAAATTTCAACCTATAGAAACACGTAGCTTTGGTTTCAAAATAGCTGTGACATGTGATAACTGTTTCGCAACGCAAAATTAGTTCCAACCCTCATAATCAATTATGCTTACGAAAGTAATTAGCGTTTTATATTTACGATGAGAATATTTCGCTTGGGAGCGGCAGATTGTTTCAAATGTTGCGGTCTCATGAACATGCTACCATGCTTGAAACAAGCATCGTACATCCAGATTATGACAAAAAACACTTGACAACCGAAATAATGGATACGCCTCAAAACGATATCGTATATTTGCTTTAAATACATATATAGAATTGCTATTAAAAACGCATCAGTCCTACATGCTACTATAGAGCTGCCATAAAACCACAAAAGGCGAAATATTGATCTGTAATAATGCAAAGATTGGTTGCTTGATTTATACACCAGTATTTGCTGTCAAAAAATTCTTCTCATTCCATTTCATTTTTCTTGTTTATCATTAACAAAACAGAAATGTTTGGTCAAGAAAATGAAAAAATAACTGCTCAGAACTGTAATTATTACCCTCCGAAGGTCTTTGTTGTGTAAATCTAACATTGATCTCCTATGATTGATGTTCTACCTTTGATGCGTCTCAAACCAGGAAACCTTCCCTTATCATAATTTGTTGAAATGCTGTTTCTAAGTGAAATATGCTCAATCTAAATCTCTAGATAAACAAGCGAAATGAAAACATCGTTTACCAACTTTCATATTAAACATTCGAGGAGCTTTGTTGCTTAAAGTTGTGCTTTTCTCCATTCCGTTCTAATCTAAGGTACAATTAGAGATTGATAAATGGAAAGCTTCATTTTTTCCATTCCACTTCGAAGAAATTATTCCATCCTGCTGCTGGTAGTTTGCATTGGAGAAAATTACAACGAAAAGTGGACAAAATGGAGTTTAGTGCAAATCTAGGATAATTTGATTAACTTTTTGTATTTTTCATAGTACGAAATTTGCACCAAATGATCACAAATAAGGCTAGCATTTGGGTGGTTTGTGTTCGAGAAAACTGCTCCGAACAGTGTTCAAATATCGTGAAGAATTCCATTATTTGGCCCTACTGAAAGTCAGAAAAGAATCCCGCATTTTGATAGTTCTTATTAGTTCACCATTTTGTAGCTGTAAAACCTCCCCAAGGAAAACGATGGGATCTGGTATTTTACATGTAGAGTGTGTGCAGAATCAGAAAAAAAATTGGTCAAGTAGTTTTCAAATGACGATGGACACGGACTTTCAAAGCTTGCTTTCGAGAAAAACGCACTTAATGTTTATTGTCCATAAACTCGAAGGAAACAATTTATTTTTCTGGGGAACGCGAGGGTCTAACACTTTCGAAAAATCATGTTTTGTCGAATTTTCAAGTCAATCGAAGCCGAACTCTTGGGCTTGCGAGCCGAGTTTTTGCTTCTTTGCAGTATGAGATAAGCAAAGATAAAGGCCCATAACTTCCAGAGTTTTGTTTCGAAAGGCTTGAAAATTTCGCAGAATATTCTTGAAATGTTGAAAATAAATGGTTTTTCCCAAAGGCCCCTCAAAACGTATCTAGGAAAAAGCCAAATGGGCAGTCGCACACCGTATCCATCGTATTGTCTAGGTACGGCTCCTTCGGATTGTCATTGTTTCCAATCCATGCGACACAAGCTGTCTCCTCACAAGAAAATTTTTTCTATTGATTTGGAGATTACTTCCAAGGAATAGGAGTATTTTCGACGCGACGCTTGCAGAGCATGCTAGACGATTGATATTATTTCTGTTCAAAGAAAGTTCTTTATAGAAATTTCTTATTGTTACAGTTTCCCAATGCAATCCCGAATCGATGTTTAAGAGACAATAATAATTAAAGCAAGAAATAAATCCCAGTACTCAAAAGGTCGCAGTGCGAAAATATGAAAACAGAGGCTCACAACTGATAAAAGATAACGCACGCAAACGGAACGAAATGAACCAAGGAATGTGATAATCAACAGAATCTCTAAATAAATGAACAAAAAATCATTTTGCAATGTTTAATTGTATTACTGTTTTGTTCAGTTTTTGTATTTTTGTAACTATTTTTTCTCCCCGTTTTTTTTCATATAAAATGTATGCATAGAATCCATATACTCATAATAAGGCATTATTAGTACTTAAAAATGAACCATGAATAAGAAGAAGTAATAACACATACACAAGGCTCAGTGAATTACTAATATTGACCCGCACGTTAGTGCCGCCTATTTAGTCGAATAATAACCCGAATCAAATAAAACAAAAATCTAATGTAATCCCACCCACTTGCCATGTGATTTTCAGGCGATGGTTCAGTGACTGCTAGTAAAAATTATGATAGGAAAAAAAGTCAATCCTACTCGCTACGCATATTTCAAATGATTGAACGAACAAAACGAATACATAAAAGTGCCAACCTGACAGTCTATGCCCTACCCTCTCTAGAACCCCATCAGTCAAAACCCATCAGTAAAACAAAAATCTAATGTAATCCCACCCACTTGCCATGTGATTTTCAGGCGATGGTTCAGTGACTGCTAGTAAAAATTATGATAGGAAAAAAAGTCAATCCTACTCGCTACGCATATTTCAAATGATTGAACGAACAAAACGAATACATAAAAGTGCCAACCTGACAGTCTATGCCCTACCCTCTCTAGAACCCCATCAGTCAGTGGCTAGCAGGGTTTCCTCCTAGCCTCTCCATCAACAGCAGGAATGCACCTTTATATTTTTTTTTTGGAGCGCTTCCTTAGAGCTGGTGCCTAACTAAAACAAAAGCAAACACCCATCAATCGAAGTCGGTGGCCTAGTGGTCTGATATTTCTGATTATTTATTGTTATACGTAACCATCGGCGCAAAGTATTGCGATCTGCTTAGAAACGGCCAAAATATATAGTCTCGACAATCGGCGACAATCAAGAAACCACTAAAGATAAACGCTAAATATACTACTAAAAGTTACTGACTTGCAAATTTGTTTGTTTACTTGGGTGAAACAAATAGTAATTGTATGTATTTGTTGTTTTAATAATAGTACAGAAACGATCACTACTAATCTCTTGCAGTTTGCTTGCATGTATGTATATTTGTATGTGTTTTTTTTTGTTTGTTTAGTGAAAAGTAAACGTGACGCGCACTAAAGTTAATGTTGACCAACTGATTATAACTGATTAATAATATTAATAGCATTTGTTTGTTGTTACCAGTATTTGCCGTACAAAATAGTTACATAAAACCTAATAGTGTATTAATATATAGAAATTTCCAGTCTCTCTAAATTGATTGAATTAGTTAGTAAAAGTGTTTCTGTGTGTATTTCTATTTTCTTATACTTGTTGTTGGTTATTATTCTCGCGCTTATGCAACCATACATTATTTTATAAAAACAAGTTCCAATAACTAATTATTTGAGATAAGCAAAGCAGTAAAAATGTTTATTATTGTGTAATAATCTTCACCCAAAATAAGTTAAAAAAAACTCATAGCTTATTATATAACCTAGTAATTATGTGTCCATAATTGTTTCAGCCCCATAAATCACATGAAAACTTATGAAGGAAGGATACTTTTTTTTATACAACTATACTCTAAACAGAAGAAAAATCAATTCGATACCAGAACGAAAGCAAGATTACCTACAAAGCTGGTTGGTTGGTTTGTCTACTACCACTGCACACAGCTTATTGTTGTGTTTCACTTCGATTATTATACATACACTCATATTGTGTTTAGTTATAATTGTTTTCATTGTTTCAATAACTAAGAGCTAATATATATATACGATAATTTGTTATGTCTGTATAAGGCAATTTGTATTTTCGCGTTTTTTCTTTATTTTGTCTTATCTGATTTAACCAGCAATATACACATTTTGTTGTATTGAAAATGAAGTGTTGTTTTCAAAGGATACTCCCGATCAGAAGATAATTAATGAATAATTCTTTTCGAGCAAATTTCTATACAATTCAGCTCAAAGAAGAAACATAGACAAACAGACGTATGACTTCAACCAGTTTGGGGGGGGGGGTCTCATTCCTTTATTTCCGTGCAATTTCGACAGTCCGTTGGAATTTGAAAACACACAACAAAAAAGATTTAAGGTCTCATTGACAGATCATGTGTCACGTAGCCCATTACATTACAATGTACGTAATTTTGATTAGAAATAAGGGCGTGTTAAATCTTTGTCCTGTATTAACTGCATTATGCTGTTTCTTTTTTTAATTTAACGACATTGATTATAAATTGAAAATAACGATTATTCAAAAACTATTTTCCTTTTTTTACTAAAACTAAGTTAGGAGAAAGCTTCGAATGTATTTTGAAGATGACGTATGTAAATCTCGGTATGCTGGCGAATGGATTCAGGTTTCCGATAATTATGATCATTCGTCGGATCGTCATTCCAACGACACGTCATGTTCAATATAAAGCTTGAATAGTTGTCAACATATCGGATGACATTTTTTTTTTTAGTTGTTTTCTACATTACGGATTCAATGTCATCACTGTTCTTACGTCAACTATTAACCTTTCTTTGGAAAACAACGTCGAGGACTGGTCTTGTTTGACATTTTCGCACAAAAGTGCCATTTTTTTGATAGTGCCTCATTCTTACTCTTTTGCTTGAGCAATCCAAGATCCCTGACTTTTTTGTCAAAAAAAATATTACAGTGACTCAGGTTTGGGTAATACGAGAAAGATGGCATGCTTGGATTTGCTACACCAATGGTACAATCCAAGTGTGAAGATGTTGGAGTAGTTGCGGGCATCAACTGATGAACAGATTTTTAGCGGGAAAATGTTGGAAACCAGGGTTGGCGGCATGCAGAACGTTCGATTTTTGTACACGTTTTCTACGTAGAATACATACGGTATAATACCTAATCTGAGACAAGTAATATACGCGAATTTGTAGAAAACTCTGAAATAATGATTTCGGGTAAATACATTAAGAATCAAAACGAAATCTAATCGATTTTATTATTTCAAAAACACAAAACGTTTGGATTTATTTATGAATAAAATTGATGTTTGTCATGTACCGGTGGTTTGTTTGTATGTCTGATTAAGTTTTGCAAGAACACGACATAACCTCACAAAATTTACTAAATGAACATCATTTGATAGCTGAAGGTGATTTGTTCATTCATGTTCACTCTAATTTGAATACGAGATATTAGAAATGTAACACAAACCACCAGTATTAGGTTTTTTACCGTCACTGCTAACTTCAATCCGATGAACGCATTTTGACAGTTCGGCAGTATTGTTTGTAAAAAGAGTTTTTTTTTGTTTGTCTGTTGACACACGGTTGAAACCGATCACGGTTCATCTGGCCTGAATAGAGTTTGAAAACATTTGTTGCCGATTAGATTTGATTTGTTTTGAAGATTAATTAAATAAAAGGGCTAGCTGCGAAGTGTAAAGATGATTGTTTGCGATAAGTTAAATGAATATTTTTCAGCTTACTTGTAAACAGTACCGCTGGACTGTCAAGGAAGAATGCTTGTTCATTTGTGACGTCACGATAAAAAATTTGATTAGAACATGACATAACCTCTCCAAATGAGCTGGATGAACACCGTTTTACAGCTATCAGTGTTCAGTGTTTGTTTACATGTTCATCCCATATCATTCCATGCTGTTCCATGTTATTTTGGTATCATTCCATTGTGTTCCTTGTCATTCCAGTGAAAACAAACCACCGATAGCTGTCAAAGATGAAATTGATTCATCGACAGTTCATTTGTGTCGTCACCGGGCAAAACCTAATTGACCATGTAACTAAACAACTGATGACTGTCAAGAATGAACTTTATTCATCACGTGTTCATTCGTGACGTCATCTTTTAATTGGGTTTGACACGAACATGACATAACCTCACAAAAATAAACAAAAATGAATCAATTTTGACAGCTTTCAGTGGTTTGTTTGTGTGTTCATTGCGATCATTCTAGTTTAAATACGTGCTAATGAACTAATTTAAACAGTTATCAGTGGTTTGTTTATGTGTTCATTCTAATTTGAATGTGTTAATTAGGTTTTACACGATGACGACACAAATGAACTACCGATGAGTCAAGTTCATCTTTGACAGCTGCCGTGTGTTTGTTTTGTTTTGCAACTGCAAATTAAATATTGAAAAATGACGAAAAAGTGTTCCACACTGAAAAGAACTAATAAGATTGCCCTGTATGCGTTACCAGCATCAAGGTTTTACACGAACATGACATACCCTCAAAAAATGAACAGAATGAACTTTTTTTGACAGCCACCGGTGGTTTGTTCACAGTTTAAAAGTTCATCAAAAGTTCATCGTCTGAATTTAAAAATTGCAACTCGCCTCACACTATCTTTTTATACAAATATCACTCCCTGATACTGGAAATGCATGCAGGGCAATCGTTTTAGTTCTTTTCACTGGGAAACACGTTTTTAACAGGCACTTTTTCGTCATTTTCCAATTCTTAGTTTGCAGTCGCAAAACGAAACAAACACACGGTAACTGTCAAAAATAAATTTGGTTCAACGACAGTTCATTTGTGTCGTCATCGTGCAAAACCTATCTAGATTTTACACAATGACGACACAATTGAACTGCTGATGAATCAAGTTCATCTTTGACAGCTGCCGGTGGTTTGTTTCTTTTTCTTTGGCGACTGAATTATGAATTAATTCAAAAATGACGAAAAAGTACCTGTTAAAAACGTGTTCCATAGTACAAAGAACTAAAAAGATTGCCCTGTATACGTTTCCAGCATTAAGGAGCGACTTGCAATTTTTAAACTCAAATGATGAACCTTTGATCAACTTTTAAACTGTAAACAAATACACGGCGGCACCACAATAATTAGGAGAGTAAATAATAATCCAAATTTACCCTTTAACCGCGTTATTAACACATTTACGGGCCTCACTGAATCGGAAATGTTTCAAAGAAAAATACTTCTTTCGATTTTTTTTTCTGTTTGACAAGCAATTTGTGGATGTGGCAAAATAAATAAGCTTTTTGTCCCTAATGCTACAATCAACGGATAAATTTATAAAGAGTTTTCCGATATCCGTATGCATATGGGACAGACAGGAGTTGACTTTTTTTCACGTTTTACTATTGTTATTGCAATTTCTAAAAGTTTATAAAGGATAGCTAACTCAAAAATGGCGAAAATCGAATTGAGACTGATATGCGAGCAGGGACTATTGCGTTTATTTTTTGGTAGAAAATTCCAAATTGAAAAGCAAATATTTTAAATTTTACTCCAGTATTCAACTAAAAAAAGAATAAAAAAAGGCGGGAGGGTAATGTCAGGGAATACATGCTTCATTTCCAAATATTCGAACATCGATAATCGCATGTACTAGTTGATTGGATGTGAGAATTTTGCAAACTTTCTATGCATTACGTACACAATTGTAACGGTACAATTATAAGGCGGAGCACATAAAAGCAAAATAATGAGTGGTTGTGTAGGGCACAAAGCCACTCAAATCAAAATTACAATGTTCAAATTCATTCATAAATTGAAAAATCCACAACAAATCGATTTTTGCCATCTTTTAAATTTAAATTGGGAATTAATATGACATAAATTTTAATAACTTACTTGTCAAACCCTTGTCTAAGTATGTCGTAAGCTCACTGCACTCAACAAATGAAAATATTCGGTTTTTCTATGTGTCGGTTTTTCTCGATACGCTTTGTGCGACGAATCGTTCAATTCATGTGGTGGAAATTTTGCGCGCCTTATTTTGGCACTAAATTTCTCCCTAAAGCTCGTTCATACCAAACATTTTTGAAAACTTTAATTCTGAGTTTTTTGTGATTATCTCATATCATTGGAAATTTTGACATAAATTGCAGATCATATTTCCGATGTTATAAAACAAAATTATGTTGCTCCGTTAAACTCAATTCTACCCATTCTTGTTCAGGGTAAATTTTGAAAAGGCGCCCAATAGTAAAGTAAGTCGTATTCACGACAAAAAGCTGACGAATGAAAGAGAGAAAAGAGAATTGGCGAAAAAGGTACCGTAAAAGTGGAAATCGAGCCCGAAACTTTTCCTAATCCGGGGAATTTGTTTTGCCAATTAAACCACATTGGATGTTAAAAACAAGAAGAAACAATTTAATTTAACAGAAGAAACCAATCATGTTCAGCTGAACTCGGGCGCCACTCAGGTCGGTTCATAGTCATGTTTCTATGGCATCCTTACGTATTTGCTAATTACGATACCATCGAATGTCTTTAGTAACAATAAAAATACGAAATTTACAAGTAAGGTTAAAATCAGGGCTAAGTAACGGTTTTGAAACAAAAGATAAGATTTTAGTTTTGGATAAAATCTGATATGTCAAAGTATGGAAAATATTTTATCAACAAATACTAGCCGAAAATGAGCAAATCTCAATCTCAATTTACCCGTGTTTTGACTAATCATTGTACAAACAGAAATACTATTTCTATGAAACATATGCAGCATATTAGTTCCACTTGTAAGGCTGTCCTCCGAATTAAAAAAAAACTCAATTATCTCACGGAAAAAATTTGACAAAAAATATACCATATACTTGAAACAAAAAACACTGCAAATAGGCCACTATTCAAAACCAATTGAAATTAAACAAAAAACTCATGTAGCGAATTCATTTTTGCCTAAGGTTTCGCAGCAATGTTAAACCCAACCTTCCAACTTTCTGAGCCGAAATCGCAGTCAAAAAATTGAAACGAACGAAACCATGTGCCGAAACGTTTTGTCCTCACTGCATCCTAACTTAATTCATGGTCCATAAAATTAGAAGCATTCACAACCTAATCACGGAGTGATTTCACCTAACCCCAGACCCCCCTCACAACTCCAAAAACCAGTCTATTTGTCTGTTTGTTTTCCTTTTGCAATTATCTAATTCATGCGACATCATAACGCCGTCTTTCATATTTTCAAAACAATGATTTCCTTTATTATATGCGTCCGACTTTTTCCGACTTTCTTGTTTTGTATGCTTTTTTCTTGCTACAGATATATATAAATATAAAATATGCACAAAAATATATTATTGTTTCAGTATTTTCCTTCTGCTCGTTCCCACGAATTCCCCAAAAACTACGAACTATATTTACAAAGAGTTGACTTCTAAACGTGTGTTTGAGTGTTTGTTGGTGTGGGTATGTTTACGTGTGTGTGTGTGTTTACGTGGGCTGACCTAACCCCTACTGATTTGCTTTAGTCGCACAATAAAGCCATAGGATTATGTTTAAAACAAAACAAAAGTATAAATCATAATTCAACCCGAATTTGCAAACAGTTTAGCCTAAAATCAGCTGTTGGAGGCATTCCTGGAACGAATTGACCGAACGAGTCTCTCCGGGTTAACGGATAGCCGAGCTAATTTTTCCCTCATTTCGGTGAACAGTTCAGAAATGCAGGAATAATATGAGATCTATGTAGGTTCGATTTCAAACTCATGCTAATTTTCCCTTTCCTGATTGATTAATACACACTCGTTTTGCTCTGTTTCCATTCTCGTTTGCTCGATTTGCCCACACATTCGCGGATTAGCTTGCATTAACAGAGCCACAAAATTCAAACAATTTCGAACTATATCTAAGTATTAGATAAAAAAAATCACATTCAGCACGTTTCAGTTCCCGTTCGCCCTTCAACCTGGTTTCGTTCCAAGTCTACGCCGCCGAATCAGTGGCTAAGAGTGAAGCCAAGGATGAAAGGGCGGGGTTGCAACCGGCTCCTAAATACTAGACACTACACATTTCCTTTTTCTATCACTATTTAGTAGTTGCTCACACACATATGTATTTATAATGTTTAAAGGTTTAGAACTGTGAATCGTTTGTGTACGTGTGTGTGTGTGTGTTTATATCTCGAACTATACAAGAGGAGGGAAAGGTGATTTTAAAATGACAATCTTTGTCCCTATATCCTAGAGTTTTGTTTAGCATAGCAAAAGTGAATTGATTAAACAAACGAAAAAAAAATCTCCTAAATTAATAGTTTTTGTGTGTTTGTGATCCATCGCCAACCAATTTCTCTCACGAGTGCAGTCTGCGTTTTCTGCTGCGAGAGAACAACAAACAGGCGCAAATTTCAACAACAAAATATACTTGTTTACAGTATTATAACCTGATGGACCTCCGAAGAAAGACGCTTAAAAATATATCATTCCGCTGAAAAATTGCTCTCAAAAAAAAAAAAAAAATACTAATGAAAGCCTACTCTCCTAACGAGGCGGTATTCAAGCAGCGACGATCAGCCGCCAATCGCAGCCTATTACGTAGCCAATATTTTCTCCAGTGTTACCAACTTCATTCTGATTTTTAAAAAAAAAACAAAACAGTACTGCCGCTACAAAAATGTACCTCCAACTCGTTGCGGTATTGTGAGTTGTTTGTAGAGAGGTAACGTTGCGAAGTTTGTTTTTTTTTTACTCGCCGAACCACGCATAGTGTTTGTTAGCAATCTGGGCTGGGCTCAGCGGCGCAAACTGGCTGTACTGTGTCGGGAACTGTATGTGTGCCGGAAGAGGATGCGTAGGAAGAACCTGTTGGAAAGAAAACAGCAGTTCAAGGGACACGTAAATCCGACGATTCCGGTTCTACTAACCTGTCTGCTGGATGCGTTGTGAGCTGGTGGAGGCACAACGCGGTTGTACGTTTGGTACGGTGCCTGCGACACAAACACTGCCGACCGTCGATAGATGTCACCCTGGGCGTAGATATCCTGCTGCTGAAGAATCGCTCCCGGCGAACTTCCCAACGGAGTGTTGGAGCTCTGCTGATGTTGCCGGTACACGGGAGCACCCCAAGACGAGCCGCTTCCGGTGGGAGTGTTCTTCGCGTGCGCATGGGGAGGGGCTGCCACAATAGTCGATCCTCCCATGCTGCTGCCACCCATCATGTTTCCACCGTTTCCACCACCCTGATTGATAGACGACGACGAGGATGACGATGGTAGATAGTTGGACGATTCGCGCTTGTGGCCACTGCCGCTACTGTTACCACCGTAGTGGGACGAGGAACCCGGTGGAGCCCACGAAGAACGCTTGTCCATCTGAGGGTATTCGTACGCTACAAACTCGGTAGGTTCTTGTTTTGGTACGTGCAACTGATTGGTGGACGAAAGGAGACATTCATTCTGAGCCATCGCCAGTAGTCTCTTCTTCTGCGATTGTCCCACGTGCTGTTCGTACTTTATGGCTAGAATAGAAACCCGGTATATGTTAGAATTGTAACGTCAAATGTCCAACGAACGAAAAGGATACACTTACTTTGATGTTTAGGCGTATTACGACGATCATTCTCCCCGTCGCTGTCGCCTACGGTGACGCATGCTGTCGAAGTGGAAGCAACCGCCGTGCTCTTCCTCTGTCGACTGGACAAAGTTCCTGTATTGCTGCTGCTGCTGCCACCCCCACATATACTGGCCTGACTACCACTGCTGATCACGCTGGTGTGATGTTGCGGTGGTGGTTGTTGCTGCTGCTGCTGCTGTTGTGGATGTAAGTGAGGCTGCGGAGCATGATGCATGTGGTACTGCGAATGATGGTGCGAGCTGGGTGGTGGTGGTTGCTGACTTGATGCAACCAGCGACGACGAAGAAGATGAGTGATGAATATTCGACGAAGAGGAAGATGGTTTGATACCGCAGCTGATCGTGCTGCTGCTACTTCCTCCCACATTGCCACTCATGCCCATGTTCGCTCGACATTGATTCGAGGAGGAAGAGCTGCCACTGTTTGACGAGGGATGCCCTCGGAGATGTAGGCCACTGCTAGAACCCGGTCCACCTCCGCACATACTGGTCGATTGATGTTGCTGTGACTTTGAGCTGCTAGAAGACTGAAGCTGCTGTTGATGCTGTTGCTTCACCTCCGGTGTTTCATCTTCGCTGTCCGAAATAGTGATAACAGCCGTCGGCGATGGAGTATCGTGAATCGTAATCGTCTGCTGTTTGCTACTGCTGCTTGCCAATCCACCACTATGACTGTGACTGTGGTGTATGTGACTGTTGTTGCTTCCACCGTGATGATGACCATTTCCGGATCCATGATAAATACTTCCACTGCCCATCATCATATTGCTGCCATTGCCGCCGCCACCGCCGTAAGACGAGGACGACGAATGGTGCATTTGTACATTGCTCGATCCACCGCCCAGTCCACCGCTGCTGCTCATCTGATTCGGTTCCATCGATTGGTAGTGATGGTGATGATGATGACTACTTCCGCTACCGCTGACCTGCTGCATTGGAGGCGGTGGCGCTGGTTGTTGCTGCTGTTGCGACTGCTGGTGCGATTGATGGTGATGATGGGATGGTTGCTGGCTTTGTTGTTGTTGCTGCTGCTGTTGTTGTTGTTGCTGTTGCTGCTGCTGCTGTTGGACCTGCTGCTGTAGCTGGTTGCTGTTGCTACCACCATGATAGAAGGATGACGACGATGACGAACCGCCCACATCGTGATACTGCTGGCACATGTGAGTCCGATTGTTGTACCTTTGCTGGTGCGGTGGTGTGTTCTCCTTCACGCGTTTCTTCACCGGCGACAGCTGATTGTTCTCCTTCTTGTCGTGACGCGAGACACTGTAAAAACGAAATAATAGAAAAAGAGAGCATTGATTAAATGATGCAACAAAATTAATCCAATAGCTTGAACAGAGTATAAAATTCTATTTCTTTGTTACATTCCAAACAATAAAACTTCACAGTTTATCGATTGTATGGAAGAAATTCTTGCTTATTGCGTCGGAAAACGAAATTAGGAACATTAAAGACTGTACTCGAAAAAAATGCAACACTGTCTTTTGTGTATAACTTTTTATTAGATGGGTAAAACTTGATAACATAGTGGGAAAACTAGTTTAGAGTGTAATATTTACATGTGCCCAATTTCGTTGCAATCTTTAGTAATCGAGGTTGTGGAAAATCCAGACCACTTCCACAGGTAGATCGTGAAACAATTTGGAATCGACGATTCGACCGTGACCCGTGTGGTAAAATCGTTCAAGAAGACTCAGGAAGCTCCGCTTTTGGGCAATGATATGGAAGATACAATGGCTTTCATTTCTGGTTCTGTAATGGCATGAGAGTCAGGTAAACACCCAATCCTTTTCTCTTCGCTCAATTTTCTCGGAGATGGCAGAACCGATTGTAATAAGCTTAAGCTCATTTGTAAGATACTTTTTTTTTACTGTGAATCGAGTTCAAATATCAATTCACTGTCACTTCCGAAGATATAACGGTACAAGTGACATAACCGAAAAACGCATTTTTTTCTCTTCGTTCAATTTTCTCAGAGATTTTAACTTAGGCCTGTTTGAAAGTTACTTTTGGGAATCAAGTTTGAAAATCATTTTGCTTTTAATTCTAGTTCCAGAGATATAGATAGAAATGGCGTAAGCTACTAAACGCAATTGTTGAATACTTTCTACAATCCTAGCCTCGTTTAAAAACTACTATTAAATAGGTGATCAACTTCGCATCTAAAATGGCAGATACTTCCGAAGATATAATCGTATATGTGACGTAACCGACAAATCGATCGAATATGTCCGGCCAATTATAATTTCCAAATGGTAGTTTTTTTTAACTCAGTTGATTACTGATTTGACGTGTGCCTTCGCTTAACTGCCAGCGTGGAAAATTCAATTAGATCATTAGTTTTTTTTATATCTACTTTTTTAATCCCGGCTTTAACATAATTATAATCGTTCATCGGGGAGATCGATAGTCGTTTCGATTACCATTTCAGTCCCTTCGAAAACAAAAATGACAGTTTAGAAAAATCAACAATCGATTAGTTGTACCAAATTGGAACCAATCGAGTTCAGCAAAATAATTAGTCAAAGTATCGCCCATCGTTAGTTCCTACTTTTGCCATATCTCAGGCAATTTGCGAACTCCATATCGAAAAAATGTCTTGTCTTTTGAGGTAATCCAAGTTCGAAGCCAACCGTTGACCTGCCAGATCGTACTGCATCCGTTGGAGCAACCAGCAATCAAAAAGAGCAATGTCAGGAATATAAGGCGGGTGCGACAAATTGTCCAACTTGAGCGTTTCCAAATATTTTTTCACGACTTTTGAGACATGAGACCGAGCGTTGTCATGCAGGAGAATAACCTTATCATGTATTTACTTGTATTCTGGCCGTTCTTCTCGTAATGTACGGCTCAAACGTATCAACACCCTTTCGGTCTCACCAGATGCACAACATGACCTTCGAACCATGAATGTTCGGTTTAAGTTTTGATATTGAGGTCGACGACAACAATTGACCGGGTATGGCATAGTATTTTTCTTCTAGGGATTATCATAGAATATCCATTTTTCATCCCGAGTAACAATTCGATGAAAATGGAATCAGCTGCTCGGAAGTGAACAATCGCCATTCAATATCTCTCGGTTTCAATTCATAAGGCACCCAACTGCATTGCTTTCGAATCATTCACAAAGATTTTAATCGTGCAGAAACTGCTTGTTGAGTCACTTCCAATGATTCTGCAAGTTCCTCTTGCGTTTGACTCGGATCTTCATTGAGTAATGCCTCCAATTGTTCAATTTTTTTTGGTTGTCCAGTGCGATGACTGTTTTCAATTCTGAAAATTTCCATTCTTGAAACGTCGAAACCATTCCCTACATGATTTATCAGTTACAGCATTATCACCATACACATCCACAAGCTTTTGATGCGTTACAGCTGCACTTTTCTTCTTATTAAAACAGGAAACTAAATCTTCCCTTAAATGCTGCTTGGTAAACAGAAAAGTGCTCATGATTACCACAGCGAAAAACAATTTTTTTAGAAAATCTCGCAGCAATATGAACTGAATATTAATGACAGGTGTCTAACCTCTTGAAACTATCGACATCAGCTGTTACTGTTCAATATTCATAACAGCCAGAGCCATCTTTTGAAAACGGACCGAACTAATTTGTACTCCCA
This sequence comes from Malaya genurostris, assembly GCF_030247185.1. NCBI lineage: Eukaryota > Metazoa > Arthropoda > Insecta > Diptera > Culicidae > Malaya > Malaya genurostris. The sequence continues at coordinate 230,387,960 of NC_080572.1, read as the reverse complement.
ATAGTTGAATTAGGATCACCGATGGTTCCGTGCATTACCCAAGTAGCAATCCGCAACTAGTTCTGATGCGACTAAGTCCAAACTATGTTGCAACAAGAGTACGAATATGTTTTTTATGTTATACTGGTTGAAACAAGGTGACATCAATGTTTCTTCATAACACAACTAGTTACGAAATAGTTATTTATGCTCCAAATCACCACATCTTTTTGTCGTATTGAATTAATAACTAGTTCTGATACCGTTTAGCCCAACTATGTTGAAACAAGAGCACAAACATGTTTTTTCATGTAATGCTGGTTAAAACAAGGTGACGGCAGTGTTTCTTTATAACATAAACATTGAACTAGGTATCATTTGTAAGTTATCGTTACTTGATTCTAACATATCTTTAATCACAGCTTTGGTTTTAGCTACTAGTTGAAAAAAGGTTAAACCATTATAAATACGTAAGCGTATATGTAAATCGTTACGGTTAATTGATGTAGGAATAACTTAGATATTATAAGATTATAACACACAATTTCTGCATTGATTCAGATAGCTATTGGTAGGTTTTCCCAATGTAATGATAACGAAAATGCAACCTAAAAAACCTAAAAAAAAACAATATAGGGATTAAACATCGATTGTGACGTTATAATTATCATGATATATATATATATATATATATATATATATATATATATATATATATATATATATATATATATATATATATATATATATATATATATATATATATATATATATATATATATGAATTTAAAATAATGAGAAATCACTCTACTTGGATTAATTTTGAGCATTCTGAACATAAGGTTTTTTCGTTGTTTATTGTTCATATCTTCATAAACAGATTTTGATTGAAGGCGCATAAAAAACAGTGAATTATAATTTAATTCCGCTCGACAGTTTTAAAATCGTTGTGAAATTTGTACTTTGCATAAAAATTGGTAATTTCAAGTACTATACTGTCTTTTTATTGTTGATAGGAAAACATTACGGATTCATTCAATGTTTATAATGTCGATGGCAACAAAGTTTCAACAAGTTTACTTGAAAATAAGTTATTTTCAAGTAATGGAAAATAAGTTATTTCAGTATAGCATTACAACGTAACGACAACTTATTTTTAACCGATATTGAAACTAGTAGAAACTGCGCTTTTCGAGTCATGCAAGTGGTTAGATGTTAGTAACAATAACTCAAACTTCTGGTTGCAAACTAGTCACAAATAAGCTAGCATAACAAAAATTGTTACTTGGGTAGTGTACAGTTAAACGATGCCAACACTTGCTCGTAAAATATGCCGTGCACGCCGATTGGCCATTGAATTATCGTTTTTTCACGTTTCGCCTTCGGTTCTTCAGTGCTTCAGCAGTTCAAATCGAACGACCATGTCCGCCTAACAGTTCAATTTAAACCGCTAAGCAAACTAGGCAAACTTTACACTATTTATATAACACTTTTAATGATATTGCACCGAGGTTCAATATTCTTTCTGATGTCCCGGGCGTAAACAAGTGGTGACAGACTAGTCAAAAATGAACTGCAAGAGCGGTACCACGAAGAAAACGAAATTAAATAAGTGCTTTTCGTACAAACCGAGAACGTTCTGGATGTTCATTAAATTCTATTTTCGATTTGCATTCGATTACTGGCAGCGTAAGGGTTGGAGCCTGGTGAGGACCAGAGCCGTGAATTTTCATATCATTTCAATGAATGGATTCCTGCAACACTTTCGCGGCGTTTGTTAGCTTTTTTTGTGAAAGTAAATCAATGCAAATGTATTTGAATCAAACCTACATCTAGTGGTGTAATGTTGCCTTTCTCATATCAATTATACTGTCATATATAATGCTGTAGTATTCTTCAAAACAATTTCTTCGATTCTTGAAAGAATAACCGGAATCAGATTGTCTGGTCGTCTACTAATAATGACTATCGAATGGAGTAGTTTTGAGGCCGATTTAGAAAACTGTTTGCCACTTTAAGCAATGGTATAAAATTTGTAACACACTCTACCCTATAGTTCAGTGAAATTCAGAAGTTTTGTAAGACTCTTGGACCATTTCATTGAATCTAATTTTGTAAGTATCGGTCACGTCATCTTTGAAAAAGGATAGTAATACCATATTTTCATTTTTTGCGCATTTTACTCAATAACTCCGGAGCCAGGCGTCAAATCTAAACAAAATTCAGGAATGTTCTTATTGATTCGAATCTAAGTTCATGAAAATCGGCCAAACCATCACTGAGAAAACAGTCTGAATTTCATTTCGGAATATTTTTCATACTATTTTCGGTGCTTCGGGAATCGGAAATCGGGAAACAGCATAGTTGGATTTAGTTTGATAGGCCGTCTACTAACAATGACTAACGGTTGGAACAGTCGAGCCCAGTTTAGAATTTTTTCCACGTTTTTGGCTTCGCCGCTTAAAGTGACAATATAATATTGTTAACATTCTTCACCCTGTAATTCCGGAACCGAAAGCTACTCTAAAGATTTGTAAAGGACCATAAGGCCTTTGGTTTGAACCTAAGTTTGTGAAAATCGATCAAGCTATATCTGAGAAACGTGAGTGAGTAATCAGCTTCGGTGTTGGTTTTCGTTTTCTTTATAGCATGTACGAAATTGAACACAATTGAAACTGTGTGCATTGTTTGTTGTTTTCTTCTTCCATGCCAGCACGTACCGGTGCCTACTGGTTTTGTATCGTCATTTTATATGGTGGTTTGAAAGCTTTGAAACTCATCGTCCTGTAATTGCGGAACCGGAAGTACGTTCCGGATGAAATTTCACAGTAGCTGTTTAGAGAATATAAGTTTCAATTTCAAAATCGGTTTAAACATCGCTGAGAAATCGAAGTATGTTCTACTTTTGGAGTTTTTCTTCACTACCTACGGTGCTTCCGGAACAGGAACTGGATAACTATTAGTGCTGCATCCAGTTTATATGCCCACAAACTGTAAAATAGAAGAATTTATCAGTCAGCTTTACGGAGTTTGTACTTGTTTTTGCCATCGTATGTGCAAAAATGAAGAAGAAATTAAATAGAAAATTTTCCATTTATTGCACTCTAGTTCCAAAACCGGAAGTCGAATCCGGATATTTATTCAAGAAAATTTGAATTAATTTTAAGATCTTTCATTTGAATCTCAGTTTGTGAAAATAGCCTAAGAAACTTCCGAGAAAATTGAGTGCACATTTTATACTTGATTTTTACATATTACCCTATAACTCCGGAACCGGAAATCGGATCCAAATGAAATCCAATAGCAGGCTATGGGACCATAGGACCTCTCATCTGAATCTAATTGTGCAAATCGGTTCAGCCATCGCCGAGAAAAGTGAGTGCATATTTTTGTTACATACATACACACAAACATGTGCTTCATTTGTCGAGCTGAAACGAATAGTATAAGACATGCGACCCGCTGGACCTCAGTTCAAAAGTCGATTTTCATAACCTGTCTATATGAGAAAGGCTAGAACGTGAAAGACTACACACGTACAAAGTTCAAAAGTCACCGAATCGGAATGAACGGCAGAAAACGGGGGTTAAATAACGTTCACGGAAGCTCTACACATAGATGTTGACAAAATCGCATTGTCTCATCATGGATTATGAGACGTACGTGATAGCAGACTTACGGCAATTTCCGGGTATCCTGTTTTTCATTTACCATTAAAACTTTGATGTTAGAAAGCGGAAGATTTCAAAGTTTACCAATAAAATACATGATTTGGCAATTAATTTGTTTCTGATCGGATGTTGTCTCGTGCCATTACTCGGAGTAGTTCAAGGCTAATGATGCCAACTTCGTGTCGAAGTACTTCAATCCTCCGAATGCATCGATTTTCACAAATCATGATTCAAATTAAAGCTCTCAGTGTTTTAAAAGATTCGGTGCAACTTCATCCTGATTCGACTTAAGGTTCCGAAATTACAGGGCGATGGGTGTAAACACTTTCAAACTGTCATACAAAATGATCAAAAATCGGTACATGCTGGTACGGAAGAAGAAAACACCACCGCTTAGCATATAGCGTGTTTTGTTCGATTTTGTATAGCGTGCAGGGTTGCCACATTCAAATCTATATTAACTTGACATAACTTTTTACAAATTGAAATTGTTATGGTAGTTTATACCGAGAGAAAGTTTTTGATTTTACTCAAGGGAGCCATCTCGGACCACTTTCTTCTCGTGTTTTTTGAAGTGAATTGTCATCATTTAAAGTTATGTATGCTGACGATATAAACATTTATCGCATCATTACAAGCCTTGAGGATTGCTGTGCTCTACAAATGGATATTGCCAGAATCCTGGATTGGTGTGACAGAAACGGCATGACAGTAAACGTTAAGAAATGTAATGTGATATCAGGTGTACAACTTTGCTTCCGCCTTTTTTTCCAAAGTTAAAAGCTTCCAACTCTTCGAAGGATTGAAAATGTTGATCTGCCAGGCCGTGTGCCATCGAACGGAATAGGTGGAAGTCAGAAGGGGCGACATCTAGGGAATACGGCGGTTGGGGCAAGACTTCCCATTTCAGCGTTTCCAGGTACTTTTTGACCACTTTTGCGACGTGAGGCCGAGCATTGTCGTGTTGGAGGATGGCTTTGTCATGTCGCTCTTGATATTGTGGCCGCTTTTCTTTTAGCGCGCGACTAAGGCGCATCAGTTGCGTTCGGTAGCGGTCTCATGTGATGGTTTCACCCGGTTTTAAGAGCTCGTAGTAAATCACACCGAGCTGATCCCACCAAAATACAAATCAACACTTTAGCGCCGTGAATATTCGGTTTTGCCTTCGACGAAGTAGCATGCCCGGGCTTTCCCCATGATTTTCTGCGTTTAGGATTATCGTATCGAACCACCGGTTACGATTCGATGTAAAAACCCCTTACAATTTTGTCTTTGAAGCAGTTGCTCACATACAAATAGACGGCGCTCGATGTCCCTCGGTTTCAACAACTGGTGCCGTACACCCAGTTTCCTTCTTTCTGAATTATACCCAGGGCCTTGAGACGTTTTGAAATGGCTTGCTGACTCACTCCCAACGATTCGGCAAGCTCTTCTTGGGTTTTGCACGAATCCTCATCAAGCAATGCTTCTAGTTGTTCATCTTTGAAGGTTTTTTCTCTTCCACCACCATGTTTGTCTTCGACATCGAAATCACCATTTTTAAAACGTTGAAACCACTCCCAACACGTTCTTTTACTCAGAGCAGCATCACCGAAAGTTTCTGAGAGCATTCGATGCGCTTCACCTGCATTTTTTTTTGAATTGTAACAGAAAAGTAAAACTTCCCGCAAATGGCGAGAATTGGGCACATAAACAGACATTTTCGAGCGTGAATAATACGAAAAAAAGTACAACTATCACTGAAAAGGCGATGACAATTCGTTAGGCACTGTACACACTCACTTTAAAGGCATTATCATCTATGTATTTTGATCAGCCTCAGCCGGTACAGCCACCTATCGGAAAACGGCGGAAGCAAAGTTGTACACCTGATAACTTTCTCACAGGCACAGTCTCCAATTATTTTCGAATACTCAATGATGATGGCTTCAGTTAAGCGAGTTTCGTCTATTAAAGACTTGAGTATTATTCTCGATTGCAAGCTTCGTGCAATTGTTTTCATTCGTTACTGTGAAGGCTTATGCAGTAGTTTTGGGACTAATCAAACGAAACACTTAAAACTTCACCGACGTGTATTGCCTCAAGACAGTTCACATCGCACTAGTACGCAGTACTCTGAAGTATGGAGTTACAATTTGGGCTCCGCATCACAGTGTTGTTTTAACTTTCAGTTACCGAATTTCTTCAATGTTTCTAATCTGGTTTATCATTTTTACTAAACTATCTCTTAGCTCAAGAGTTTCTTATCTTTTTTCGTCGTCTTCTAAGAATAGCTTTTTAGGGCATTTTTTCGTATTTTTTGTTGTTTTTTTTTCGTCTTGAAAGACTTAAATTTGAAGAATAAAAATCCAATTGGCTCAACTTGCAAATTCTTCAACAATGATTTGTGCGTAAGACTAATCTAAATTGTCTGCGCATTCAACTTCGTATTCGATCCATTCGAGCCGAGTCAACTGGAGGACATTGAACTTGCTCATAGACAAAACAGCGAGGTCTTTTCGGAGCAAATCGGTCCTCTAACATTTTGATGCATTTCAAAAAAATGTTTGTCAAGGCCTTCAAAATAGACTTCCGTTTTTGCAATGACCTCCGCATTTAACGAAAATTTCTTTCCCTGGAGAAATATTCTCAGGTTTGGAAAAGGATAATAGTTACTGGGGACCAGGTCTGGAGAATACGGAGGTTGGTGGACCAATCCGTACCGCAAATCATTTAATTTCACCGTTGCTTTAATGCATGAATGCGCTGCTGCGTCTTTTTCAGCTGTTATTCAAACACTAGGGGATAGATTGTCATGAAATTTGGTATTGGGCCATTTAGAAGATTGTTCTCAACAAAAATATATACGGCTCGAAACTATCACGTCTTTTCTGTGAGAGGCCCGGGACTTTTTACTCCATGTAGTACTGCCACCATAAAAAATTAACATATTTTTCAATCGCTCTCTCGGTAATCGGCTGTACAGAGGTGAAATAACTCAAATTTTAAAATGACATTAGAGTTCTCGTTTACTCGAAATGTTACAGAAAATTTTAGTTAAAAATGACTACTTACACCAAATGATGCACCGGTGATTCCTTCTTCGGTTCGTGTCTAGTCTGGATGTTCAGGTGCGGTTTCGGATAGATTTCCTCCACGTTGAGAAACGGTGCCGAGTCCACGATCAGCGAGTGCGGTCCGGTCTGTTGCGGCCACGATGGCACAATCGCTACCTGGCGACCACTTTGGGGCCAGGCGACATTCGGTTGAACCGCGTTGGTCAGCAGCATGCGCTGACCGGATGACGGTTCTACCATCGACACGGGAACAGGAACATTGACGTACTGCTGCGGGGGAACCTGCAGCGGAGGCTGCATCGAGGTACCACCGACGACGACGTGCTTCGTCGGACTTGGCATCGTCTGATAGCCCGGCGGGCAGAGGATACTCGACACTAGCTGATGCTGGAACGCGTCCGGCCGAGCGTTGCTGTACTGACTGCCACGTCCCCGATAGATCTGATACAGGTGGTTATCGTACGTGGGACCCCGCTCACGCACAATTCGCTGTACCTGATTGTTGAACGTAATGGTCATGTTCTCGGTAGCGTTCGGGACGAAATTCGTTACCAACGTGGCTGTCGTTGGTTGAACGCTAAGATTGTAACTGGAAAAAAGAGGAAAAAAAATCGAATAATGAAAATGGGTCCCGCTGTGCGTTGGAACTAATTTAAATACATACGTGTGGATCATTGAGTCCGTCCTTCGGCACACCTCCATCATCTGGACGGACGCTTTGACGTTGTTGCAGTGGGCGTAATCCACCAGATGCGCCAGGGTCGTGAACGGATGGTTCAACGCTTCACCCGGAGTTATCCGTCGTTCCTGATCGATCGTAAGCATTCGCTTCAATAAATCGATAAACTCTCGCCGGTCGGTTTTCTCTGCGAGCAGCTGCCCACCTTCGATGTCGGTAGGCACATTTACCTGTCCGATATCGTCCAGGCAGTTGAAAATGTACTTGCGTGCCTCTTTGCTTTTGTTGTTTGTTTCTGCCTCGTGTTCTTCGGGTGTTTTCAGTCGCCAGAATGGATACGTAGAATCGACATCCCGATAGAAGAACTTGGCCGTTTTACTGGCACTATTCAGCATGTGTTCGGTTGGGAGACCCTGTGTCTGCGATATGTACCTAGACGAGAATTAACGAACGCATTAGATCTTACTCCCCAACGACTGCTTTTTATAGGTGGCTCATGTTTTACCTGATTTGATCGTACTCAGAGGATCCCGGGTATAGTGGCCACCCGAGAAATAGTTCCGCCACGACACAACCCAGGGACCACATGTCGATGGCCTCGCAGAATGGCAAACCGAGGATGATCTCCGGGGCGCGATAGTAGCGCGATTGCAGGTACGTATTGCACACCGTTTTGCTAACATGCGACGCCGAACCAAAATCGATTACTTTCACCCTGTAATTATGGAAGCGATGCACAGTGATTAATGAGCAATCAAGATATGTTTATATATAACGCATCCTGTGCGGAACTCACCTGTACGGTTGCCTAACTGGGTCGACCAGCATGATGTTTTCGGGTTTCAGATCAGCGTGAATCAAACCGAGCTGTTTTAGCTTCAACAACGCCGTTAGAACCTGTAATGAATGAGAGAGAACATAGAACCGATGAGAATGAGTTGCGTGAATCATTTATGAGCTTACTGAATGACAATGCAGCAAACCTATTTGGATCAGAGTTTCACGACTTTTGATATTCAAATGAGTTTGGTGTTAGCCGCAACAATGCGTGGGTTTAGTTTCAGTGCGTGTGCACCAGGAAATCGTAATTCTATTCCAGTCCATTGTGTCTGTGGGATTCGTCCGCATGAGCCCCTCATTGTTATTACCATTCCGGATCAAAATAAGTAATTATGAACTATTAACTGGACCGAATTTAAATATTAGCAATCACATACATTACCGGTTCGGCACCGTTTGTTTTGTTTCTATTTTTTGCCCTCGTCATCCCAAGTGTGTACATACTTTACCGTTCGTGCCACAGCCGCATTATCGACGGTGGCACGAATTCGGCAACAAACTGTAGCCCATATAAATGAGCGTGTGTGACATCTAATCAGTTGTAGCTAAATGTTATCGGGTTGAAATCGCTTTATTGTGCATTTACATAGTCGCGCGAACGTTGTTCCGTTTGAATGTCAAATGCGGTGCGCGGTATCGAAAGTGTTGCAAATTAGAACCGAACACGAAAGTTATTTGATAATCTACCAGAAGGAGCCGTTACGGCACATTATCAAAACTACACAAGATCCAATTTTTCAAATTACACGATTCATCATATGTTACCCTTTTTTACAAGCTTACAACTAATCAAACCAGTGTGATAAAATTCGCACAGTCCAGCTGGCGCCACAAGTTTTACTGGCCCAATAATCTCAACCAACGCCGAGTGGTTTTACGAAGGGTTCAGTGAACTGTACTGAGCCAGGCAGTAGAACGAAATAAGTAAACTTTCCTTACCCAGCAGGACCGCCAGTGTGCACAGCGCGATAACTACGCCGGAGTGCTATGCGGTTTTCGCTATTGATGCACATTTTTCCTCCATTTCTCGATTACTCTCTCTCTCTCTCTGTCCTAATGCCATAGCGACCGGGAGGGACTCGACGGAAGGATTATTAAACTGTTAAATGGATTGGCAATGTTCACCGAGAATTCAGTAATCATACTGGCTGACGGCCATGATGGCGCGGCGACGCACAGTTATAGCAGCTAAATGGAAATCCAATCCAACGAAGGAAGCCAAGTACTTATCTCTTCTCCGTATACGAGCGAGAAAATCGATTTGGCTTTGGACCAATTTTAATATTAAGGTAATTGCCGACAAGCAGACAAAAAAAAAACAACTACGAAGAGAAACCGTCGCACAATGGAGCAATTTAGGTTGGTTTGCTGGCAAACCAAATAAACTACGCGAATAACAAAGGAATAGCTCATTATGGACAGTGGCTCGTTTATTTTTCGGAAGTAGAAAACTGCAGAACCTCTTTCATTGACCACTAAGAGTTATTTGCATTTCAATATAACTTTTTCAAGACTGTACACACTGAATTCTTATTTTGATGTTCGGTAATTTTTTTTACAGTTTTAATCTGTAAAAAGAAATTTTAGCAGAAAAAAATCGTTAAATAATTCCATTTTACCGACATCAGTAAAATATGCACGAGTTGTCAGTAATTCCATGATAATTTTGCTGAAAAATTGTATTTTGTTTTACTGACGCATGTTGTAAACATTGAAATGTCATCACGTCTAAGTCATTCCGTAAAAAAAATCACCGATTCTCAGTGGTTAATGAAAAAACACTGAAAAAATATGTAAACAGTGCTGAGCTTCAGTAATTTTCACTGAACGCTTTCGGAGAAAATAAAGCCTGTCAAATCCGCCATTTTAAAGTTCAAATAATACTAACAGTGGTAAAAATTAGTGCTTTTTTTTCGAAAAAGTGCAGACTGCAGCTAAAATGGACAATATTTTGGACTTACTTGCGGATGAAGAAGTAAAGAAGCTGTTCAGTAAGTATATTTATAATATTTTCAAAGTTTTCTCATTTTTAGCAAAGTACGAAAATGTCTGACGAGTGTATCACTTGCTTTTTTTGTCGTAAACCTGTTCCGGGATACGTGGAAGGGCTCGTACGGCACATTACGTGGCACATAAAACGTAACCATTTTTTACCGGATGCCTCATTTTATGATTGTACTTTCCCTCGCTGTCGAATGCGTTATCAGCATATGGGATCCTTGAAAAGACATATAAAAGGAACACATCCTCTCTTGGCAAAAAATCAAAAAAGTCAACTAGTATTACTAGCGTTGATATTAATCAGTTGGATAATAGTGTGCGAGATTTTAATCCAATCATTGAAAGCAAAAATGAGCTTGCCTCCCGTACTTTAGTTGAAATTAAGAAGATCATTGCCATAAGTGTTTGTCGAATGACGGCAAATGTTGAAATACCCCACAACAAAGTACAAGAGACTGTACTGATCTGCGAAAATATTGTCAATCTTGTTACAAGCTATCTTGAAGAACAAACTATTTCGTTTTTAAAAAGATGCAAAATTGATACTTATTCAGAATCTACAGTCGAATTTCTGAATGAATTTAAAATGCCTGACCTATTTGAAAATGTTCGTTCGTATAAGAGACAACAGTTATTCCTAAAATCGTTGGCTATAAATGTTCCTCAACCATCTGCTAAGTGTGTAGGAAGTCGAGATGTTATTCGTTGTGTTGACGGTGTCAATAAAACTGTTCGCGTCAACGAGACATTCATGTATATGCCCATAATCCAAACATTGAAACTTTTATTTAGAAATCCGGTAACCAGATCTCTTCTATCAAAAGAGGCTAGTTTTAACCAATCCACACCATGTGTTAGAGAATACAGTTCATCGTGCACGGGCCGTTTTTACGAACAGAACGAATATTCCAAAAAATATCCGCATTCCATTCGACTATCTTTGTATCAAGACGTAGAAATTGGAAATGCGCTTAGCTCAAGGGCAGGAAAGAACAAAATTTAAAACTTTTGCATAAAAATTCAAAATTTTCCTCCGCAATGGAACTCATCTCCAAAAACTATTTTCCCGACTATTTATGCTCTGTCAAGTCAAGTTAAAAAATATGGTTACAGCAAAATATTACAACCATTGATTACGGATCTTAAAATGCTTGAAAAGGGAGTAAAAATATATTACGGAGCAGAAGAATTCGAGTTGCGAGCATCAGTTACTGTGTTTTGTGGAGATACATTAGCAGCACATGACGTGTTCGGTCTTCTTGGTCCTGGAGCAAAATATTTCTGTAGAATCTGCACGGTTCCTCGTCAAGTATTTCAAGAAAACCCATTTGCGGAATTTCCTTATCGAACAGTGGAATGGTACAATGAAAAATTACAAGCCGTTAGACATGGTGATATAAAACCATCAGATTGCGGACTGAAAACTACTGGGTGTATCCTAAACGATCTAGAAAACTTCCATATTACACAAAATTATGCCTTGGATACAATGCATGATTTGGCTGAAGGAGTAATTCCTCTTACTATTCAATTAACTTTGAGTTATTTGTACAAACAAAAAGATTTACAGTTTACTAAAGAAACTATCAATAATCGCATTGCATACTTTCATTACGGATACGCTGATGGTAAAAATCGGCCTTCACCAAATATTTCAGATGACATGCTTTCTAATGTTCATAAACACAAATTGAGACAAACTGCCTCTCAAAATTTTTTACTACTGCGAGCATTCCCGTTTTTATTTGGAGATATGATACCTAAAGACTGCAAACACATAATTATGATAGGTCACCTTATAAATATTACCCGTATATTATTATCGCCAGTTGTATCCGAAAACATGCTGATTTGGCTTAATGAACATATCCGTTTATTCCAAAATATTTTCTTTTCAATGTTTGATAAACGCATCAACAAATTGCATCATATGAATCACTACGAGGAATGCATTCGCCAGTGCGGTAGCATGAAACAATTCTGCTTTTTGAACAAAAAAATAAACCATTAAAAAAACAAGCAGGCACGTATCGTAATTATAAAAACATTTGCAAAAGCTTAGCAGAACGACAAAGTTTTCGGACAGTGTTGGACATTCTTGATAATCCTCTTAAAAACAACATTGTTTATAAATCTGGACCGATTATGCACAAGGACAAAACACTTTCAGGTTCTCATTTAGGAGAAAATGCACAACTGATTTACACACCTTCTTCAATAATGCTAAACGGTGTGGAGTTTCGCATGAACTTAGTGGTTGCATTAAAGAGTCACAGAAATGAGCCGTTCCCAACGTATGGTGTAATCAAAGAACTTGTTAATTCGAACGATGGTCATTTCTTCCTGTTGAGATTATGCGACACGATTTTATACGACGATTTTTTCCAATCATATGAAGTCCACGTAACTACGGCAGATACATTAGTTAATATAAATGCAGTTTTTCAACATACTACCTTTGCAATTTGGAAACCTTTTGGACAATCTAATAAATATATATCACGGCGCTACTACAACAGAGATTATTGAAATCATAACAATTTTCAATGTTTACCCATAACAATTTCAAAAAATATTTTAATGTGACATATCGATTTTACATAATTTGCAGCGCAGGAATTCCTAGAATACGATTATGTTAGATTACTCAGTTACAGGTAAAATACCTAGTGTTTTATATAAAAAGGTCGTACCCACAACGTCACGACATGACTTGTTAGTTTATTTCTTGGGTGTTAAATAAAAGGTGCATCTTATTGAAACTTATTTTTCGTTATAGTTGATGAAGGAATCACTGATTTCGATACGTTCATGGAATTGAATTAGGCAGATTTTGTCCGACTACGTTTAAAAACAAAAATTATTAAAAATATTCAGCTCATTCAAAAGGAATTAAAAAGTAATTCGATAGTAGAGGAGTTGGAGATAAATAAACAAATATCCGATTTTGAAGAAAAAAAACAAACCGGAAATACTGAAAGTGACGGAGACAATGGAACAAATTCGATTGACGAACCATATCGAGACATTTTTTTCAGAAGAGGTGAGTTAGTTTTAAAAATGAAATTAATGATTTAATATGTGTGCACTTATTATTTCACGAGCATTACTCTGTTGCATTAATAAATCGATCTAAATCTTAATCAGTACATGTGCATAGAATACAGGCAATTGTGTAGGAGCTACACGTTTTGAGTAAAGAAACAAATTGTTTTATTGGATAATATTTTTAGAGTATGTAGCGTGTTGAAATTATTTTCATTCACGATGTAGAATGTACTGGTGACTACCTATGTCTTTTTTGATTGTGCTTGTAATTTTCTCACAATATTAAATATGGTTCAGTGTCGTCATATGTTTATGTTTTTCTTTTTCGTATTTTATCTCACTTCCGAAAAAAACGCCCACAATAACACATAGACAAATGTGGTTGCCTGATTATCAGTACATCGTGATCTTCACAGTCAATCCATTACATACAACCGATAATGTATAATCCGCATTCTGGTTGCAGGAAATAAATATCGACAAAATATTCAAACGAACTCGAGCAGGCAAAGATATTATAGAGATTTTAAAAGAAGGTGCGAAGCCTTCCGACGGCTGTTTGAAGTCCATAAACAATATTCTTTGCGAATTTCTAAAATCAACATATGGCCTGTAAGTACTCACAAAATATATCTAGTATATTAGTAATGGCTTTCATTGACATAGGCGTCCATCTTCATACCACAAAAATATGTTGGCAATGTCCCTGGTGAAATCGTATCCTGTATTAGCATCTTCTAATGATTCTGTCCCACAAGCACTGTGGTTTCAGCCCCATGCAAGAGGACTAAATAAACATTCAGGCAGGCTGCATTATCATATGGTACCTGGTACGTAAATCTAATGAACGACTCATCCATCGGAAGAAAAATGTATCTACTTCAGAAAACGTTGACTCAACATGTATGATAAATACAGCATCCGAAGATCAAATAGAGCAAATGGTTTGTATACATAATGTTTTAAAATTTAAAATATTGTTTTTACATAGTATGACAATTTTAGAGAAGCGAATTAAAATTCATCTGTCCAGAACCAGCAACAAAAGAACGAGTTGAGGAACTTTGGATGGCTACGTTCCAAGATCGGCAGAATATACGTAAGACCGATAACCTGTTATCTTATTTAAAAGACTATCCGGCTGCATCAGCATTTAATGGAAAGTTGGTAATATACTTCGTACCGATTAACTAAATAACGTTGAGCCTGTACCACAGACAAACACTAATATTAAGGACTATGAGTGTGTTTGTTCATGAATAGTTTACAATAACAATCGCGGTATTTTATCGAAATATGAGAAATGTTCTTATTGAAATATGAGAAATGTTCAATGTTGGTGTTCAGAGTATAAGGTGCTGGTCTCACCAACTAGTATGAATTTTCTGTCAATTTGTCTGTGGTAGTTTTAATCGTTTAGGTGGCTGTAATAATTTGTAAATGGATTTTCTCCGTTTCAGATCACCACAGAGTTCGGTCTTCTCAATCCAGGATGTTTAAATTTTGGGGAAAAGTTTCAGTCTGTTCAGTGCCAAATTGTCACAGAATTTAATGAATGTTTCCGACACATCACTAACGGTAAATAAATTGTATCGATATAATCGCTATATAATATTCACTGTAAATGGTATTTCCTTTTTCAAGATACACTAAGGTTTCTTTATGCGGTTTTTAATTCGACTTTTTTATGCGAATTTTCAGAGTTATGTGGTTTTTTTATGCGAAGTTTCAGAGTTGTGCGGTTTTTTATGCGAAGTTTCGGAGTTATGCGGTTTTACCTTATTTTATAAATATAAAAAATAGGTATAGAATTCGCTCAAACTTTAGAAAATTTTTCCGAGGCCCGGAGGGCCGAATGTTATATACCAATCGATTCAACTCGACGAAATGTCCGTGTGTGTGTGTGTGTGTGTGTGTGTGTGTGTGTGTGTGTGTGTGTGTGTGTGTGTGTGTGTGTGTGTGTGTGTGTGTGTGTGTGTGTGTGTGTGTGTGTGTGTGTGTGTGTGTGTGTGTGTGTGTGTGTGTGTGTGTGTGTGTGTGTCTGGATGTGTGTTGGCAACTAAGAGGTCGAGATATCAGAGATGGCTGGACCGATTTCGATCAAACTAGTCGCAAATGATGAAAAAAATGATGCAAAAAATGAAGGTCTCCCCGTCACCCAGAACGCTATTGAATGGTTTTGAGATAGGATGTTTACATTTTGAGTTATACGTAGTTTAATGTCAAAACTTATAGTTTTTTTTTACAATATCTGTCACAATTGACCTTGAAAACAGAATATATTTTCAGACTTAGATTCCGCACAGTAATACCTATCCAACAAGCCATAGATTGTTAAAATCCATCCATTTTTAACGGAGATATCGAAATTTTTGTGTAAGCGACTGTTTTCCCTATTCCAGCAGTAGAAGTTTTGAGCGCTGTCTGGCAAAGAAATGCTTGGGAGCAACATAAAACACAATTTTTTATACTGTCACATACATTTGTTACTAAGTACCAAAAAGACTGTGTACAGCATAATATTTTGCCTCGGACCGATTTTAGCACGGCTCGTTTTTGGCAACATAATTGTTCGAATATGACATAAATAAACTAGATGATGGCAGCATTTTCGAGTTGATAACAATTCCATAATTATATTGATTTAAACTACCTACAACAATAAATGCTGGAAGAACATAACACCCATATACCATTCGAATCAGTTCGCCGAGATCATCAAATGCATGTGTGACAAATAATTTCACTCAATTTTCTCGGAGATGACTCAACCGTTTTCTACAAACTCAGATTTATGTGAAAAGTCGTATGCTCGAAAACATGGTTCCTGAATTACGTTTGGTTCCGACCTCTTGTTCCGGAGCTACATGTAAATCGACCTCTTGTTCCGAAGCTACATGTAAATACAGGAGGACATGTAAATCGAAACTAAAACTGTGTAACTCATTTTTCTCGTAGATGACTGAACCGATCTAAGATTCAAATGAAGTCTAAGAATTATCTAAAATTCAAATGAAAAGTTTTAAGATTCTATAAAACATCTTGTTTGTCAGTTAGATCCAACTTTCGGTTTCGGAGATACAGGGTGATTAGTATAAAAATGTCTATTTCACATAAATTAATCAGGTTTATCGGGTTTACAGATTTGGATAGTTGATAACCAAATAAACTTATTTCATTTTTGGATGTATTCAGTTTTCGTTTCGGAAGGCACCCAAAAATTTAATTCGCACTACGATTCCTCAAAGATGTCTACATTGATTTTTAAACATTTTGAAACAAATACTACTCAGATGAATTTGTCTGACTTCGGCTACACCGAGTTTCGAATTCCGGTTCCAGTATCGAATCGCTTCTCAAAGCTCAATCGTTTTCTCAAAAAAAACCAAATCGAATTTCAAAAACAAAAATTCAAATTAAAATAAATCCAATTTTATCCAATTCTGACTTCCGATTCTGGAATTGTAGGAGGATGAATTTTTAAAATTCTAAGCGATATAGATGATGACAATCCCGAAAAGCTTTAAAGTTGGACTCAAAAATATTGCAATTTATTCGTCATATGGCCATACGAATCGGTTTGGATTATACTGGCTCCTGAATACCGGCACTGGAAGTACCTTAAATTACCGTAAACTCTAAAGTGGAAATTACTTCGACATATCATTGAATGTTTAATCGATTGTAACACTTTTAGATTCAAAGTCGATCCGATTTGCAGCTTCGACATTACAGAGTAAAAAGTGATTAAAATCGCAAATTGCCACTTAAAACGACGGACATTAGAATAATGTCATGAAAACTGAAACACCGAAGAATATTAATGCAAAAACACATGCGGATTGATAAAAAAAGGTATCATCTCACTGTTAGGTGGATTAAGCACGTTTTTTATGCGAATTTTCAGAGTTATGTGGTTTTCTTTTATGCGTTTTTTTTATGCGAAGTTTCAGAGCTATGCGGTTTTTTTTATGCGAAGTTTCAGAGTTATGCGGTTTTTTATGCGAATTTTCAGAGTTATGTGGTTTTCTTTTATGCGGTTTTTTATGCGAATTTTCAAAGTTATGCGGTTTTTTTATGCGAATTCTCAGAGTTATGCGGGTTTTTTATGCGGTACGTAAACTCGCATAAAAAAGACAGTGTAGTCGATAATTATAACACCACGCACATCCCGAAAAACCGAGGCCATAATCTTTCCAGCCGATTATTGTGCTTTGGACAAGGTTCACCAGTTGCTGCCCACTCAGATGACGATCGTTTTGATTCCAGAGTGAAGTGATGAATCCATGTTTCATCCATTGTCACATATCGACGCAGAAATTTCGGTTTGTTACGTTTAAACATGGTCAAACACTGCTCGGAATCATCAACACGCCGCGGAGCGCTTGAACGATATCTTAATCCTATCAAGAAACAGTGTAAAATTAAAACACGAAATCGTTTTCGATCCACTGTTTTGAAAATTACAAAAGTAGCGTCACTCTTAGCACAATAATTCACAAACTAATTCTATTCGTGAAATTTTAAGGTCATCGTCCAAGTTTTAGGAAATTTTCGATGGAAATTGCCAAAACCAATAACATACAGACCTTTGAAATACTTCTATCTATCTGCAGGGTGAAAATGGCTGGAAAATTCGGAGGATTTTCTGAGTCTTATCAAAAATAGGTAGGAAAAATGAGTGTTTTTGTGATCTTTCACAATTATTTGGGAAAATAATGCGATGACATGATTTTTTTTTCAAATAAACCTTATGCTGGCTACAAGGATGACATTCAGACACATTTTTGGAAAAGATTTTCACGCTTTTCATGGAAAATCAATGAATTTCATATAACCGATTTCGAAGTACTAAATGAAATACAAATTATTTTGCAACGATGCTGATTCAATTTATAAACGGAATAATTCGCTTTAGTTTAAATGCGTATGTGTGATATCGGTAGCAAAATCGAGAAGAATGCTAAATCTATGCAAGTCGTGAATTCAATATTGCTTTGTTGGTTGCATCGCTCCAGGCTGCAAGTATATTGAAGTCAAAATGTTTTCTCGCATTGTAATTATATTGATGTAAATCTACAATGTCATGTTAGTTGTTCATATGTTGCTCATTAACTATAGAAATCTTCGAAAGTTATATTTATTATATTTTTACTATCTCACATATGAAATTATACACGCTAGAAAAACATGTGCTGTTTAAATACTATTAGTTGAATAATATAGCAGTATTGTAAACCAGCGGTCGTGAGTTCGATTCTCACAAGAGGCAGCGAATATTTTGCTGTTTGTTTTGCGTCCCTTCAAGTGTTTTTAAAAGCTGTTTGTTATATCATCATTAATTCCGTCTATTTAAAACCAATTTTTGTAAAGAATGGAGTCATGCATATTTCTTTATTATAATAGCGAAAGGAGAGGGGGGAGGTGTGATTGTTTTGATAATTATAGCGAGAAGTGATGACACTATCGTAACCCTAAAAAGATCCTTTCCATTTGAATTCAAAAGTTATTTTTTGTATTTCTTGATTTGGTTTAAATATTGCATAAGCATTTCCATAATCAGAAAGAACAATTCGCAAATTTAGCTCAATTACTCAAATTTAGCTAGACTTACTTTTAAGAATATTCTACGCAAAACCAAAAAGTGATAGCCTAATTGGTTTGTTATAACTATTGACATATATTGTTTTGTACTATGATGACATTTGGTCAATAGAACGGCGTCGACTGGGTGCTATCGCCTTCTGCGTTAGTAGCAGAATGAGAGGGTGCGAAAAGGCTTGTAGTTTGAAGCACATCCTGAAGTGCAATATTTATCATAATATATTGCAACATGTGGTTCTAATGTTTGTTGCATTATTTGTTATATATTGAATTGAATTATATAACGTTATATTATATATTGTTGTTATTATTATTATTACTATTACTATTATTATAATTATTATTATTTAAAATGAAATATTATATTTCCTGCAGTACTGCGACGAAAGAAGAGCATAACTTACACTGCGACATCAACTGTTATACATTGTATCATAGCATATTATATTGTATTATGTTATAGTATATTGTGAGAATATATTGTGTAATGGTATATTATATTGTGCTATATTATATTATATTATACTGTGTTATGTGACCAGGCCCATCAGTCAGACCGAAGGTATAAAAATATCTATCAGACGGAGGGTTAATTTAAAAATGAAGACCGTTCCGGTTAGTCAGACTGTTCGACAGACTTTCCGTGGTCGGAGTTGTTGCAAGACTAATATTTTTCAGTAATTTTAGAGCATAAAAATTGTTCTACACCAAGTGCCCATCACCGTATTTATTTGATTTTTCGTCTTCGACTTACCAGTGCGTAGACAGTTTATGTTAAACAAGTAACGAGATTCATCAGTTCAATAAAAACTGCTCACGCACTGATGAATCGAAGACGAACCGTTAAAACAAGTAATATTTCACTGTTGGTCTAGCGACCGCTTATCCGCATGTTACGGTTTATTTCTAAGATCTGAACACATATAAACATGCACCGCCGATAATCGATACACTGAGCTGTAGCTAATCTAATTAGATGGCTCTTTTCTTGTCACATTCAGGCGCGTCGAACATGGCCGGAATTTTCTATGAGTTATGTATTTATGCTTTTTTCTATGTTGTTATGTATTTATGCTTCCCACCAGTCCGTTTGAGATGCGGATGAGAAATGGAGATAATAAAATTTGAATGAAAATTCTGTTGGCCACTTATTTTCGTTAGCAGTTGGCAAAATCACTGGAAATTCGACTTGGAAAACATGTGATGAATTAGAAACCACAATATAGTCCAGTAATCACAATGTACGCAATAAACTTGTGTCATTTAGCATTTTAATCATGCTGTTTATCAACATTCGAACATTTCATATTGATACGCAATCGGTATTGACAACTGCAGCAGCGCAAATTGAGGATTCACGATCGAGCAGCTGGAGCCAATGCTTAATTTTGTGCTTGCCACACATCAATTAATCAAGCATAGCACACATTCTCCCAGTGATTCGACCATCGTCGCGCCGATCGGTCACCGCACAGATAAAGAGAAAGGAGTTGCTGTGTTTCCTATCTAAAGGAAAGAGAGAGAGAAAAAAAATACGGACAAAACCACAGTCAAACAAACCAGAAGAGAGTTGCTTTCACATTTGCTGACCTCATTTGAAGTACATATTGCAAAAAATAAAAAAAAATCTACCAAACGGCGGCGCGACAATCTCGAACGGAAAAAGGGCCGCGCTTCCACACGACGCACAACGGCACAAGTTCAACCGGAATAAGACAGCCGGCAAAGAAACGAACTGAGCTGCTCTCGGGCTATCATCGACAGCATCGAGTCCGGCAGGGTTAGCCTTCGTGCGGTAGCTTTCACTACGGTCGTGTTTTGCACTTCACCTTCTACCCCTCGCAAGAAAACAAAAACCCGTAGCTTCTCGGATGTGGCAAATGAAAAAAAAAAATAACCGGCAACCCACCGCAGTGGGTACACAAATGGTGTTCAACAGCAAAAATTACTAATCATTTGCCGGTTTCTGATTCCCTTCAGAAGTAAGCCATTTTCAATGTACTTTTAATAAGTAGAAGCTAGGGTTAATAATTCTCACTGGTTTTTTATTTCTCAAGGCCTCCGGCATAAAGCTTGTGGTGTTGTTACTGGTTTTATGTTATCTCAAAATCGTTCCCCTAAAGAACAGTTATACTCGCAGTCGATAATTTTTTTCAATTTTCGAGGCAAATAGCATTCAAAACAATTCCGAAGTGCGCTCGCGTTCATGTTTTGCAGTGACGCAGAGATCTTTTCTATACTGTGGTGTGTGTGAAACGGTGCAAAATGTAGAAAAACCCACCTGACAATGTCTTCGAAATTTAGTTGAGAATATTTTGTGAAATTTTCAGAATGATTCATTGAGTTTAGCGGTCGTGTTGTATTTTTTTCTGACTGAAGAAAAATGGAACGCTCGGAAATGCATACCTCTACTTGTTCATCGAATATCTCGGCTTTGAAGGCTTGTATCTTAAATCTACCGTGACAAAGTCTAGATAATTTAGTTTAGATGCGATTAGTACATAAAAACATATATGTTATCGCGGTAAAAATAAAGTCTTGTATTTTTCTGTGAAACAAAGTCAGTTTCATGCATCCACCATTTTTTGTTTTGCTTTGGTTTCCTGATAGCATTCTGAAAAAGGAGAGAGAAACAAAATTGGCTCCACAAGGCTGCCAAACACACAGACATTCTATCTTTGTGAAAGTTGAATATTTTTTGATTGTTCATTGGAATCTATATAATGTCCAACCCATACGATAGATTAATGTGATAAAACTTCTCATCAAAATAATAAAATGTATGCTGGCAACCCGGTAGAGTTTGCTCATATACGAGAGAGTACAAGAAAAATACGATGCCCAAAGGGAATTGAGCGAGCCACGTGGTCGATTTAAAACTCAACACGTGGCCCTCTGTCCTCAGACCTTAAACTTCCCTTCGCCAAGCTTGTGCTCAAGTTTTGTATGCAAGCAGTTATTTTTATAGCGGTTAGTTTCTCTAATATTCTGCGATTTCGGTTGAAGCAATAAACTTTTTCTCATTATCAATCGAGTTCATCTTATACAAATTAGAAATTAATTTTAAGCACTCAAAAACCCTAGGGTAGGGTGAGAATTTCAAACGAAACGACAAAACATGGAATTTCATCCGAGCTTGCATGACACAAGATCAGAGCATACCAATTAAAGCTTCAAATCGTTTTGCGGGACTTTTCGTCTTGCTGTCTAGCAACAACCTACCTCTAGCATGCTACGCGTAGGACTGAAACGTTAGCTATAATTTTTCTTCTATTTATAGATTCGCGTGCTTCCAAGAGTTTCGCTTTTGCATTGACCAATCAGAGCGATGCTTTCCCTTTGATATATCGCTTACTCCTTCAAAACCGTCGTCTATGGCAGGGAAATCCGATATGCCGGAGATTTTAGCAGACAAAATAGGACACTGCTCGCTACTAATCAAAATTTCAATAATTGATCATTGAAAATACGTGGATTGATACAATCTAATCGTAACTTAAAAATATATCCTATCAAATGATGAAATAATATTAATAATTGATACAAAATAGACTGAGCTGTAAGTGTTTAAAACCTGACCACATTTCTACATGTATTTTTCCTTGAGTTTCTGATTTGTAACCTTATATAGAAAATAAAGATGTGTTCCACATCAAAAATCATGGTACCAAAGTGTCTAAAGGATTGTAGTACTAGCAATGCAATGAATCTTAACGCTGTTGAAAGTCGTTTGCAGAAAAATTATTCATTTTATAATTGACTTTCAAAGAGTAGTGTTCATAATACAAATATTTTGGCATTAAAAATGCCAAAACAAGTGCAAAACTAACCGCGTAACCTTTTCTGTCATAATTTTGAACGCTCAAAACGCAGACATTTGTTGATGGAATCATATAATTTAACTACCAATCGATTCGGAAACATTCAACTTAAACATTTGAGCCAACGTTGTTTAAGTATTTCAATGGTACACACTCCAAAAAAAAACTCTGTGATTTTACATCTTAATAGATGCACATAAATAGAGCGTTGCAGTTAACGCAAATTTACGTGCGAGAACATTAAATATTGTGTCTAAAATCTCGTGACTTGAACCGAGAATCCTTGGATCGTAAAGTACGTCCGGTAATCGACTAACAGCAACACAAATCAGCTGGTCGGCTGGCAAAAGATGCATTTAAATTCCTACAGTTGCACCCACTAGCAGAATAGAATGCATATTACAGTCGATATCAGTAACATTCATGCTAATCCAATATTGTCATTGCAAATGAAATTTCCCGTCATTTGACAAATAACGTCTTTAAGAATTACATCGAGATTGAGTTACCAGTAATATTCAAAATTTTTTAGTGTGTATACCATTGAAATACTTGACCTATGTTTTCAAGAGCCAATCACAACTTACGATAATGCTGTCGGCCTGTTACCCGTTTTGCGCAATATGAGCTATCGCACAAAACGGAATCTATCAATATATGGTCCAAAACATATTTGCTCAGTCAACCCCTGACTGTAAGCGAAGAAAGTAGTTTGATTAGTGAGTAGATGACGAAACTGAAAGCTTACGCTCGTTAGATAGTCACTTTTGACTGGGTGCAGTGTGTTAATGGCTTGAGTATATTGAATTAGCTATTGATTTTGCTTCTCCGGTAAATAGCACTGCGCCACATCAATACCCAAGTGACAATTCGAATGCCTTATGGTTCTGATTATAATTTAAAGGAGTTTTGTAATTGATTCTGCAATCACTACGAGTTTTATGACAACTATAATAATTGCCTATGTTAATAAGTAATATAACAGATTTTAAAGCTTCTCTAAAACCTTCTACCCGAACTACTTACTGAACTATAAACAAAACAACTTGAACTAGAATAAAACCATGCGTACGCCCGTTATATTGCTTTCAAATATTTTCTTTAAAACCTTATTGCAAGTTCATTTTTTTCATAAATATAGTTTGGTGTGTGCGAGTTCATTGAATGACAGTTTCACTCAGAGCCAATTTGATCATTCTAAAGTACACTTATAACTATTTGATTTATTAATTGTTAGGTTAAGTGTACTTCGTATTACGGAAAATTTCATGGCCGCCATTTTGATGTTCTGTATCGTAGCATTAATTGATATCAAATAAGCTCCGAATTACAAAACCGATGAAATATGATGGACTTTTCTGATTCATTTTCAGAACGTATGCACAAGTTTTGACGCAACTGTACATATTTATACAAAAATGACGGATCACAAAAAATAATTTTTATCGATTATGAAGACTTTCGCAAAAACCGCATTTATTACAAGGCGATTAGCTATAAATCTTATTTTTATTCATACATTCGCGATAAAAATAAGAGCGCATGAAGTTTTTACGTTCAGAAAAGGCCTCAAACTCGTCATAAAAAATTAGGATATTCTTACTGATTGCCTTCAAGACCGACATGACACACACACATATTCTAGGAAAATATTAATCAGCTACACGGAAAGAATTCTGTTGCTGCTGTTATGATTAGAAAATCATGAAACCAATCATTTCAACTTCTCAAGAAACCATGAGTAATAAGCCTTCTCCCATGAAAATTCAGCATGGTCTGAAAATGCGTTACTTGAGGAATGCATTTCTTTCAAAGCTCGTAACTCCAATTTTCTACCCGGATATCACTTTGAACCCTGGTGCTACGATGCATTACCCACTGGCGTCTGTCAAATTGACAACATTATGATAATGAACCGAAAAAGACAAAGCACGGCAACGCTTTCCATTTGGCAAATATCAACGTTACATTTTATATAAAAGGGCATTCCACGCAAAATCAGCCACCCAAAATTTTTTTTTATCTATTTTTTTCGGGAAAGAACTCGAAAATATTCGACACGTATTTTTTTATTTCAATGTGGTACGTGGAATTTTCGAGATATGATTTTTTGAAATTTCGCGTTTTCAAAAAAGAGCCTTTTTTCAACAGCCTATACTGTAAAATCTAATAAAGATACAAAAATTCGTCCAAGACATGAAATGTGCGACTTTTCCGCACCTTTCACATAAGCGATTTCATAAAACAACCTTTAAAGTTAATTTAATAAAAAAAAAAATTAAAAATTAATAAATAAATAAAAAAATCAAACTAATTTTTTTTGTCGAAAAAGGAGGCCTAATTTTTTTTGTCGAAAAAGGAAGCCTTAGGGGTTTAATCGTATCCGAGATGTATTGATTCACCTAAATATTTAAAAAAGACGATTTTTCAAACAATGTTTTGAAAACAAAAATAAGGAAAAATCATTCCGCGGTATTTGCAAGAATACGACATAGAGTTTGTTTTTAAGAGGCTTGATGCAAATGTGTTTTTACATGCAATTTGTTCAAGTGTTTAAATTCTGAAACACAAAACAAAAAATGCAGCAATGAAAGCAAGTAAACGCATTATTTTAGGCGTCGTCGTTCTTCAAAAACATAATATTTTAATAGGTAATTATTCAGATTATAAGAAATTCCCCGTGTTTCTCGCTGATTTGCTATTCAAATGTATATAATTTGAAACATTAGTTAAAATCACGTAAAATATACGTCCATCACACCATTTCATTCAATTCCTATTCGCCTGAATTTATGTTGCAAAAATGACCATCGTAGCAGAAACACGCCTGAAGCTATACCCAACAACGTCAAGTGCGTTACGCTTAAATTTCAACGAAATCAGTCTAAATGGATCATGATCCGAGAATTTTTGTTCATGGTGTATTATCGCAACATGAAAATATACTATCTTCCCCAAATCATGACTCGTTTTGCTCATTTCAAGAATCGGAATTTGGCCCGTGAAAAACTACTGAAAATATTTACTTGATACTGAGCCATTTTCATTTCCTAATTGTGTTGGTTTACCCACCGGCGTCTGTCAAATTGACAACATAAATATAATGAACCGAAAATTGACATCATAAGACATCATCACATTTTGTATGAATATATCTGAATGTATTCTTATGTTACATATTTGATGTGACTGTTGTTAGAATAACATTCCGAGAGCTAGCGTAAGCCGAAAAATTTGGTACACATTTCATTAACATCCTATTCGAAATTTTCATATTTGTAAACATATCGCCTGAATTTATGCTGCAAAAATAACCGTCGTAGCAGAAACACGCCTGAAGTTATACCCAACAACATCAAGTGCGTTACGCTTAAATTTCAGCGAAATAAGTCCAAATGGATCATGACCCGCGAACTTTAAATCATAGTGTTTTATCATAACATGAAAATATACTATTTTCCCCAAATCATGACATGTTTGACTCATTTATAGAATCGAAAGTTTGCCCGTGTACAACTATTTATTAATATTTAAAATGTTACTTGGATTATCCATGAGGCATAAAAAACAGAAAAAAATTAACAATGTGATGTATTCGATATTACATTTTCGGCTAAATGTCCCTATCGGTGAAACGACGTTCGGTGAAATGACCCACTTCCATGGTTTGTCATACTGAAAACGAGTTCAAAGTTTCACCTAGATCAGAGCATGTGAAGTTCGATGACTTACTACCCATTTCTGGAATAGTTCTAATGTAATTGGCTTATGGTGATGTTAACAGTGACGATTACTTATGTCTGCAATAAGTGATTCTCCCTACCCAACGTTGGAAACAAATGTATGTTAGAAAATTAAATCTCAAATACTAGATATGGTAACTAATTTCCGGAGTTTCGCGACACATTCGTCATCAAGATAGTCTGCGAATGTGCTTCCACACGGTGCTGTGAACGTGGCCGATTATTTTTAACTATCTTCTTCGCCGTCTAGCCAAACAACAGATAAGTATAATCATCATTATCATCATCATCAATCTAGTCGCACTGGGCGTCTGACCACACCGGAGACAAATATGTTCGCAAAGAAGCAAAGTAAATACATAAATTATTATCAGCCGACCAAGCTCTAGAGGTTGCCCAGTTCGCACCGACCGACCGACCGACTATTGTTGTTGTGCTACTGATATAACTGCTAAGTGGTTAACCAAATCGAACATTGTACTTAACAGTATTCTTAGTACCGAAATAGAACAAGGGTTTCCGGAGGGTCTCTCTGCGCGTGAGAATATGAACGTTGTGCTTTACCCAACGGAGACTAACTTTTATCGGAGAAACATGCGTCCTTGCTCGGTCAGAAAACAACAACAACAAGAACAGTAGCAAATATGAACATGCGGTTAGTTGTCTATTACGGTAAAAAGGTGGTTGTGGGTGTTGATTAAAAAGCACATATATTCAGCTTTGACCGCTATTATAACAGTACCTTCTCTTCGACAGAACTCGGACTCGAAGTAGCCAAGGCTAATTTGCAATTTCCAACCCAGATGATATTTATCACCCACGTGTCGGTGTTTTCGTACTCCGACGAGGAATGGTCGTTCTGCTTTATCGAAAAATATGCAAGTGTACGTGCTGTTTGTCACCGAGTGACTCAGTAACGGCATATTTGAAGCCGTATTTCGAAACACTTGCTTTGTGTGGTCTTGAGCAGAACGAACGGAACGAAATCTTGAGTTTTCGTACAAAGTCCTTCATTAACGGGGGACCTCGAATGATGTGAAAACTTTTTAAATTATGCCAGAAAAAAATGGCAGAAACAAGTCACCGGAGACGCTGGTGTTTAAACAAAAAAAAACGAATATTACTTTTCCACTTCCGTCCTGCAACTTCGCTCGTTTCCGGTCTCCGCATTCAGTGCCAACATCGTACCCTAGGGTGGTACGTTTCTTTCCCGGCAACACCAGATCAAATTTTGGTCCAAAACGAGCCTAAGCTGTGCACAGTGCCGTGCTTGTTTGCATATCGGACGGGGGTGTTCGGGTGGACCCGCCTTTTTTTTTCTTTCTTCTGAGAATGGTTTTTCGTTAGAATGATGAGATACTTTTCGGAACGAAAAAATCGATTCGTTGACTGCCGACCGACCGAGTCACGTGCTGTTGCCATGTAGATGGTGAATTTTCCTTCTCAACGACATTATAATATCTACTTCACTTCAACTACTTTTTTTGGTTGTTGAATGAAACAGTTCTCTCTTACAGGAACCGCGGTAGTCACGTTTCGTGGAGTCATTGAACAAGTCGGGAGAATGTTCTCCAACGAACAGTGTTGGTTGATGATTTTAACCTGTCTTTATGCAGCCTTTGAAAAAATGATTACACCTTCAGAAAATTACATTTCCGGAATATTTGGCATTTTCCGCAGACTGCTGCAGGTCAGGTAGAAAATAGGGAAATTTTACATCCCCACTTGAAGTCGTGAAACCCCCATTGCCCAATAGAGTGAAATCAGACGCAAAAACACCTACCTGCTGCAGAATCGGCCGAATGTACTTCAGGGGCAGTGGCGAAAATTTATTCTGCTTCAGAAAGTCGTACAGATTCTGCTCGAGCATTTCGAACACCAGACAGGTGTGATTCTTGTGCTGGAAACACTCGAGCGCCCGTACAAAGTTGAACTCGTCCGCATTCTCCTGACTGAGCCGGGACAGTATCGACACCTCGATCTGGCCCTGGCGCGCATACGACGGATGGTTCTTGAGGATCTTGATGGCCACAATGTCGCTGGTGCCCTTTTTCCAGCATTTCACCACCTGACCGAAGGTACCCCGACCGAGGAACTCCAACACCTGAAAGAGACGAGAGAGAAAAAAAATGATTTAGAGTTTTGCGTCACATTAAACTGAATGTATAATCACATTGCAAATGAGTTCCGTAATTCCATGGTAGTACTATTGAGTCAATCACATTAAAAAATCGAATCGGATCGATTAGCTGCTGTGGGTGGCACGATAGTTAAACCGGTCGATATTTAGAATGAACAACATCTATTTATGGTTGAACAGGATTTGAACTAGATCAATAACTGGTGCAATTCATGGTATTTTTGTTTAGTGTATTTACTGAAACAGGATTCCTGTTCAGAAATGTAAACTTTTAATTTAAATTAATAAAATTTCGATTGTTCAATACATTTAAAAGTGCGTATGAATTCTAAAAGGTTCAAACTTTACACCAGTAGCATGAATTAACCTGCCTTACACTGACTAATGGAAGACGAAAAAAAATCGTTCTCTACAAATACTCAAGATTAAATTTGAAAACCGTGAGAAAAAACTACAAGGATCAGCCCCATGGAGTTGCTCGAGCAATTGATGTGGAACAAGGCAACCAAAAATTCTAATGATCGACATTTTCAATTAATCGTCACACTTTTAAATTCGCAAATGCACGGGAGTCTTCTTTTAATGATCTTTATTAGGAACCAACACCGAACAAGCGAACCAAGAATATAGACTCTATTTGTCGTGATTTGTATTTGTTTTGTAGCCGATGAAATTACATCAATAGCCCAACTGTATGCAATTATATGTTTGTATATACTTGCGATACGGATATCGATCGAACTTCTCTTCGGAAAGCTTGTGTTCAAGTTTTGTATGCAAGCAGTTAGCGGATATTTTTTGCAGACAAAATGAGACACTGCTAGCTATTAATCAACATTTCAATGATATACAATTAAAAATACATGGCTATGAACATTAAAATCAATACGTAGAATTATTTCCAATCAAATGGTGACATAATATTAATAATTGATACAAAATTGACTGAGCTGTAATTGTTCAAAACCTGACCACATTTCTACGTGTATTTTTCTTGAGTTTCTAATTTGCACGCCTATATAGAAAACAAAAATGTGTTCCACATTAAAAGCACTTTTTCGGACCCGAAAAGTTTTCTGACCTTATTTTCGGGGTTGGGAATCGAACCCAGTTGGGCTGCATGAAAGACCCATCGACATACCCATCACGCTATCACCTGCCCCCAACGCAAATTTCAGAGTAACAGTGCACTATTAATATCAGACTTACAACTTTGCTTCTGCCGTTTTTTTCCAAAAGTACAAGCTTTATTGCGAAAAAGTGCTTATGTGTTATTCAAATTTTGTCCGTCGCTAGCGACAACTTTCTCCCAAAAAGGAAAAGGAGTCCTCTTTTGACGCTATCCATGAAGCAATCCATTTTTCCAATTCTTCGAAGGATTGAAAATATTGATCTGCCAGGCTGTCTGCCATCGAACGGAATAGGTGGCAGTCAGAAGGGGCGACATCTGGGGAATACGGCGTGTGGGGTAAGACATCATTTCAGCGTTTCCAGGTACTTTTTGACCACTTTTGCGACGTGAGGCCGAGCATTGTCGTGTTGGAGGATGACTTTGTCATGTCGCTCTTGATATTGTGACCGCTTTTCTTTTAGCGCGCGACTAAGGCCCATCAGCTGCATTCGGTAGCGATCTCCTGTGATGGTTTTAAGAGCTCGTAGTAAATTACATCGAGCTGATCCCACCAAATGCAAATCATAACCTTAGCGCCGTGTATATTCGGTTTTGCCTTCAACGAAGTAGCATACCCGGGCTTTCCTCATGATTTTCTGTGTTTAAGATTATCGTATCGATTCCACTTTTCATCACCGGTAACGCTTCGATGTAAAAACCCCTTACGATTTTGTCTATGAAGCAGTTGCTCACATACAAATAGACTGCGCTCGATGTTCCTCGATTTCAACTCATACGGCACCCAGTTTCCTTCTTCCTGAATCATGCCCAGGGCTTTGAGACGTTTTGAAATGACTCACACCCAACGATTCGGCAAGCTCTTCTTAGGCTTAGCACGAATCTTCAACAAGCAATGCTTCTAGTTGTTCATCTTTGAAGGTTTTTTCTCTTCCACCATCATGTTTGTCTTCGACATCGAAATCACCATTTTTCAAACGTTGAAACCACTCCCGACACGTTCTTTTACTCAGAGCAGCATCACCGTAAGTTTCTGAGAGCATTCGATGCGCTTCAGCTGCATTTTTTTTTTCGAATTTTAAAAGAAAAGTAAAACTGGCGAGAATTGGGCACATAAATAGACATTTTCGAGCGTGAACAATACGAAAACATACGATGACAATTCGTTAGGCACTGTACACACTCACTTTAAAGACATTATCATATATGTATTTTGACCAGCCTCAGCCACCTATCGGAAAACGGTGGAAGCAAAGTTGTACAGCTGATATTTGTGATGTGATAAGTCTCTTCCGACCTTAAGGTTTAGACCGGGATAAAATTAATACATAATAATAATAATAATAATAATAATAATAATAATAATAATAATAATAATAATAATAATAATAATAACAATAATAATAATAATAATAGTCTACACAGTTAGAAAAATTTACATCTTAACAGATGCACATAAATGGAGTGTCGTGAGTCACTTACATTCACAATTCAAAATATGTAAAGAGAAGTCATATCACAGCTGATGCTTACATCGATACAGACGTAGAATTTATTTTTACATGTTAGTAGATATAATATTGTGGCAACACCGAAGAAATTACGGCATACTTGAATTTACGTCAAGCGTAAATTTCATTTTTTCTAGCAGTGTACACTCCAAAAAAATTTGAATTTTATAGGTCACTTAATCCCTTATACGATGTAATTCATAAAGACCTAATTTGTCAAATGATGGAAAATTTTATTTGTAATAACTTAATGTTAGATGAGCTTGAATTTTACTGGTTTCGACTGTAACTTGCGTCCTGCTAGCAGGTGCGCCTCTATGAATTTAAATGCACCTTTTACCAGCCAAGCAGATGCATGCTTCTATGGCTCAGTCGATTAACAGACGTACTTGCGATCCAATGATTCTCGGTTCAAGTCGTGACGGTTGCGCTCAGTATTCTTTTTTTATTTCAATGAATTTCATGTATGGAGTTTTAGACACAATATTAAATGTTCTTCCACGTAAATTTGCGTGAGCTTCGACGTTCCATTTATGTGCATCTAATAAGATGTAAAATCACAGGGTTTTTTTAAAGTGTGTATGTACTTGGATATTATGACCTACGTTTAAAACTTTCGTGAACAACAGAGGAGTAATTGTTTTTTTTTTCTGACGTGAATGCATACCATTCTATTTTGGGCTGCCGTTCAAAAGTTTTGTCATAAAATACATTTCAAACATATCAATCACGTCGTTCCACAGTGGTCCGAGTTAAATTAAAAAACGCATTTTCGTGCTTCAAGGGTTGATTTTGGAGCTTCTAAGTGTTCAGAAGAATTTCTACTTGCAACAGTCCGCTTCCTTTGATATAATCAAAGCTGTCAATTATTCACTTAGAAGTAAGTTTAAAAAAACATATTTAAGCTTAGCGGTTCAAATTGAACTGACGAGTTTTGCATAAAGCAGTTCAATTATAACTGCTATGCACTGATGGGTCTAGGACGAAACGTAAAAGAAATTCAATGCGGTTATGTGCCCTAAGCACAAAATTAGGCTACCCCTAAATGATATTTAATGTATTATTAGAAGGAAAACTCATGTCTTCAACAAAAAATCAGATCATATTAAAAAACCTTCTTTAATCCACCTAGTGGTGTAATGATCCCTTTCTCGTTTTACTTTTGTTTCCAAAAATATCAGTAGAAGATTCTGTCAAGGATTTTTTTTTACAATCTAGAATAAAATAAGAAAACTTTCTTTGGGTATGAACTAACATAACCTTTTCAATTTGAAAACAATTATGTCAGATTAATAGGAATTTTTCTTTATTTT
The DNA here is from genome assembly GCF_030247185.1 of Malaya genurostris. NCBI lineage: Eukaryota > Metazoa > Arthropoda > Insecta > Diptera > Culicidae > Malaya > Malaya genurostris. The sequence continues at coordinate 230,355,425 of NC_080572.1, read as the reverse complement.
GTATCGTCGCACTAATTGATTAAACACACTTTACCGTAGAGATCTGCAATGTTACTCTAATGTGAGTACAATTTCACTCATTTTCGTTAAAAGGGAACTGCTCTATACTGAGTAACGCTTGTTTGCTCACTTTTGAGTAAATATGGTAGTTGTCAAATTCTGATTAACATTTACTCAGTGCTACGAATGGGAAAATTAGCTCGAGTGAGTAAATAATACCCAATATCATTCGAATTATCTAAGGAATTCTTTGCTTTGAACAAAACTGCGTGTACATTGAAAACAATGCAACCTTTTTAAAATATTTTCTCAGAAGTTCTCTTTTTTTGCATTTTGTAGTTTTTCCATAGAAAGTAATTAGAGAAACATGTCAAAATAAAAGAAAATTAAGAATATAACACTTAAGGCTAATAGAGATCGAATAGAACTATAATCGAATAGATCGAATAGAATAGAGTATAACTACGAATAGAATAGAGTATAACTACGATTAAACTAATTGTATGTCTTCTGCGGTGGAAGCTTCTTTAAACGCTTGCACTAAACTGTTTCCAGTGGCTCTCGTGCTGTGCGTTAGAATTTTATAAAGCACACCTTCTAAAAAAGTTCACCATCATGGAGTGGGCACGCGTATTCCGAACAGAATTCGACACTGAGCTTTTAACTCCCTCTCGTATCCCGCAACGAAGGTTCCACAAATGTGGCAGCGAAAATCTTCAATCATGAAAACAGCTGCGTAAATTTTTCTTATTATAAGCTATAACAATATTACCTTTTAATTTTCGATAGACTTCTTCATCTACCGCGGATCCAACTGCTCTATTTTCCTTCAATAGATATACAAAAATCAGTCAACGTAAATTTCCACACAACGTTTTCAAAGCACTGTGAGAAGTTTTACTCAAGTTGTGAATTTAGAAACTGAGTAGAAGTTACTCAGTCTTCTAAATCAATATTACTCACTTTTTGACATTTGAACTAAATAAGCAAAAGTGAGTACAAATTACTCACTTGAGAGTAACATGGAATAAGCGTGTAATAAAACGACAAAAATATTTTAATGAGACCGCTTAAAGGAAGAGAAAGGCTTTATCCACATCACTAGATGGATTTAGAATAGGGTTTATTTTTTGGTTCAGTTCATTTGATACCGATTTTCACACTTTTTGACTTTTTCCATAGCTTTCAAGCGACCATAAATTGTTTGTTATGCAACATTTAACATTGCTGCGTTTGATTATGATGTGATTTGCATCCAATATTTCGCCTGCAATTCGGCATCCTCAAACTTTTTTGTATGATTTTCTACGTTCTGAGTTTCTCACATCTAAATAAATATCTTATACTATATATCTGCGGAACCAGAAGTGACAGTCATTTGATCTTCGAACTTGATCAATGGCCCAATAGTATTATACAAACGAGTTTAAACTTGTTGAAATTGGTTCTACCATCTCCGAGAAAATTGAGCAGGAAGAAATATCTTAAAGGTGCAAACATTTTCCGATCTCGTCGAGTGGTATTTAACACTAAGGATCCCCGAGGATCCGTTCTAGAGTCGGTTATCCTGATTTTCACATTATAACGCAAATTCACAATGAATCGTCAAAAATATATTAGAAGATTATTACACCTTTGGTAGTAGAAATCTGTGATTTCGTCTTTACTTCCCACGTTGTGCTGGGCACTTAATTTGCAATCAAAAGGTTCTCTTTTCAGTTTATAAAACCCAACAGTATCTTCATTAGCATCGTTTTCGAACGAAACAATTTGATCATCCGATTTTACTACTATTGGGATTTGATACTTTATATTCCACTATGCAGATCATCGTTTCATCTGAAGCATACTTGTCTGTAATTGTTTGACCAACTTTTAGCTCTTATGTTGGCTCCAGCAATCTCGATTGTGTAAATACCGCACACAATAGCAACTGAACAAATTTATTCCGCCATGAATATTTGTTCATTATTTCACCGCTTTGAAGCGAAATCGTTCCGTGGACTCCTTATTGCGGACTCTCCATACTGGGTGCAAAAATCGCACCTCTTCCCTTGCACTGACCGCCGCGCGTGATTGAAATTATTTATTCATACATTTAAAATTTTATTATCAGACGTTCGTTATTGTTCAGGCTACATACGAACGAAAAAAAAGTGTATCGCAAAAGCAGCAAAGCAAAGAATGCCAACATTGTGTACAATATTGCTATCGCACTCGGTAATAGTCCGGTAGCAACTCGCCGAGAAACTTGGCCCGGGAACCAAACAGGGCGATAAGTGATAATCTCTTCGCTTCACCAGAGTAAACTGCTTTTCATCACTTTCGTACATTCACGGTGACTGACGCCAAGGAGTTTGGAGTTGGGGTTTTTTTTTTTGGAGGATGACGAGGAGGAGCAGGAGGGTCCGTCGCCATCGTCGTCCTCGCCGTCGCCATCATTTGCGCAATTGAACATACGCTAACGGATCCAATTTATGGCTTCCCAGATCTTGCAGCTCGGGTTCGCCTTGTAGACGGCGGTACCTCGGAGAAATTTAATTAAATTTGCATCGCTCCAAACGAACCGTACGATGATGAGTTTCATTAGCAGTGATTGAGAAAAAAAATGAGAGTGTTCCCTCGTTGGATAAGGTGAAAACTTTCCCCATGTTTATTGGAAAAACAGTTTAGTCAACAGCTTGAGACATTCTTATCAGTGCAATTGATGCACTCATTAATAGTTAATCATTCAGTTGGAGCTAAGCCGGGGGTCACTGACCGGCGAACAAGCTGTCGCCCAGTGACACCCTTGACTTGACAATGCACGGAAAGAAATTTACGGACTATCAGTCATGATCGAACAATGCTTACAACAGCAATTATCAATTGGTTTAGAATAAATATGAAAATCAATTTATAGGGCTTAACCGAATTTTCTAAAATAATTTTCAAATAATTACGGTTTTCTTCCGGTGCATCATAGATAACGTATGTGCATGCAATTGTTCGACCGTGAGTACTTTTGAAGCTGCCTGTTGGGTAATATCCTCACTAGTAAATACGCAATTTGGTAACACTGATATAGTAACAAAAGAGCACTATTTTCGATGGCGAAGATTCATTTGGCTTTACGATTGTACACTTTTTATCAACGTTAACCTTTCAAATCTAATCTAAAATATACGTTTGGTCGGAAATTTAGAAATAAATTCAGTAGCCGTAAAGATGTTTGTGAGATATTTAACAAATTCAAATTCAAACTATTTATTATTCTGACTGCCTATTTCTACCCTGTCCGCGTTCATCAATAAAAACTCCTGTTCTCTACACAGCGTCAATATGGCTTCAGACAAGTATCTAACACATGGATCAATAAGTCCCGAGACTAACAATGGAAACAACACTTTTTTTGCAAATTTTTTTTTATTCATCAACATAATCACATTTTAGAGTGATATAATGGTTCGAACGTTTTTCCAATTTTTCAATACCATGTTTATAAAAAAAATTATCTTTCGCTTGAAAATAAGCTTCAGTTTCAGCGATGACCTCCTCATTTGAGCCAAATCTTTTTCCCTGGAGCATTTTTTTAAGATCATCAAAGAGCCAGTAGTCACTGGGGGCTAAATCTGGCGAGTATGGGGGGTGGGGAAGCAGATCAAAGCCCAATTCGTTCAATTTCGCCATTGTTTTCATCGACTTGTGGCAGGGTGCATTGTCTTGATGAATACTGTGAATATACTTCCATATGATTTCTGTGTCATCTCAGCAATCTCACGGAGCTTCACTTTACGATCTTTCATTATAATTTTTGTCACTTCACTCACATTTTCCGATGTAACGGCTTCCACAGGTCTACCCGAGCGTTCCGCGTCATTTGTGTCGGTACGACCACGTTTAAACTCGGCGAACCACCGACAAATCGTTGCTTTTGATGGACAAGAGTCCGGATAACAATTTTCAATCCATTGTTTCGCTTACACGGTGTTTTTACCCATTAAAAAACAATGTTTTATCGAAACACGAAACTCGGCTTTTACATTTTTTAAACGAACTACAAAACGACTTTACTCCAACCTCGATAACTCAGCTGTTTCTGGTCGGATCTACTTAAAATTTTGACCCGTTTCAAGCAAAGGTTAGTACTCTAGGAAGACGTGGTTACTGGTTTACTACGAGCGCCATCTCTGCTTTAGTCTCGGGACTTATTGATCCATGTGTTAGCATACAGACTGCAATCATTGAGTTAACAGATCGGCTGAAAAGTTCGTATCGTTTCTATGAGAGGGCGCCACTAGAATTAAATCCATACCATTTTCAGTTAGTACCAACCTTCAAAAGATACGTGTATAAATTTGACAGCTGTCTGATTATTAGTTTGTGAGATATTGCATTTTGAGTGAAGCTACTTTGGAAAAAAAGGAATTTCGTGTGTTGATGAAACACTACTTTTTGATGAAAAAAAGTGCCGCCGATACCAAAAAAGGCTTGATGAGTGTTATCCAGACTCTGCACCGGGCGAAGCCACAATTCGTAAGTGGTTTACAAAATTTCGTACTGGTCATATGAGCACCGAAGACGATGAACGCAGTGGACGTCCAAAAGAGGCTGTTACCGATGAAAACGTGAAAAAAATCCACAAAATGATTTTCAATGACCGTAAAGTGAAGTTGATCGAGATAGCTGACACCCTAAAGATATCAAAGGAACGTGTTGAACATATTATTCAGGAATATTTGGATATGAGAAAGCTTTGTGCAAAATGGGTGCCTCGTGAGCTCACAATCGATCAAAAACAACAACGAATTGATGATTCTGAGCAGTGTTTGGAGCTGTTATATCGAAATAAAACCGATTTTTCTCGTCGATATATAACAATGGACGAAACATGGCTCCATCACTTCACTCCGGAGTCCAATCGACAGTCAGCTGAGTGGACTGCACGCGATGAACCGAACCCAAAGCGTGGAAAGACTCAACAATCGGCCGGTATTTTGGGATTCGCATGGTATAATTTTTATCGACTACCTTGAAAAGGGAAAAACCATCAACAGTGACTATTATATAGCGTTATTAGAGCGTTTGAAGGACGAAATTTCAAAAAAACGGCCTCATCTGAAGAAGGAAAAAGTTTTGTTTCATCAAGACAATGCACCGTGTCACAAGTCGATGAAAACCATGCTGAAATTGAACGAATTGGGCTTCGAATTGCTCCCTCATCCACCGTATTCTCCAGATTTGGCCCCCAGTGACTTTTTCCTGAGTGCTCGCTGGTAAAAAATTTAGAAGCAATGAAGAGGTAATCGCTGAAACTGAGGCCTATTTTGAGGCAAAGGACAAATCGTACTACAAAAATGGTATCGAAAAGTTGGAAGATCGCTATAATCGCTGTATCGCCTCTGATGGCAATTATGTTGAATAATAAAAAGAATTTTGGCAAAAAAATGTGTGTTTCTATTAAACGATACGAACTTTTCAGCCGAACTGTTAGTTGACGAAATATTGTGCGAAATTGATAAACAAAGTACGGTTGGTATTTTGAAGACTGTCCCAGAAAGTTTTGACACTTTTTTCCAATCTTTTTCGAACTGTTAAATAGTTTCGGCTGCCGAGGCATGTTTCCTAAGATGTGCCTTCGTTAATGTACAAAATTCCTCAATTGGTCGAAGTTGTGGGCAATCTGGTGGATTCATGTCTTTTGGGACGAAAGTGACATTTTAGGTTCTACAGTTGATTTCGAGTAGTGGCAAGAAGCAAGATCTAGCCAGAAGACAACAGGATTCTTGTGGCTTCGAATCATGGGTAGAAGTCGTTTTTGTAAACATTCCTTGATGTATATTTCGCTGTTCATTGAAGCAGTTGTGATGAAGGGTCGAAATCTTAGCGCAGCTACAAACTGCTTGCCAGACCATAGCTTTCTTACCAAATTTTTCGACTTGAATCGATGTCTCGGACTGGTCTAACACTTACCCTTCTCGCACCGTATAATATTGTGGTCCCGGCAAGGATTTGTAATCGAGTTTCACGTAGGTTTCGTCGTCCATGATTAGGCAGTTCAAATTTCCAGCAAGAATTGTATTGTACAGCTTCCGAACCCTCGGCCTGATCGATGCTTCTTGTTTCGGACTACGGACTTGTTTGGTTGTTTCTGCTTCTTATAGGTTCGAAGATTCAAAAGTTCTTTAGCACGAAGAACATTTGACTTCGAAGTGCCCACTTTGTTGGCCACATCCCGAACTGAAACCTCCTTCTTTTGTTCGAACGCCTTCAGTATACGTTTATCCAACTGAGGGTTAGCAGGACCTTTTTTAGAACCGTTTTCGCTTTATCCTCAAAGGTGTTATCCTCACCGAACTTCCTGATTGCATTTCGCACGGCTTTCTTTACTTACTCCTTCCATTTTTGCTATCTTTCTCAGTGACAGTCCGCGTTCTGTGCACCATTTGTACACAATTTTTCGACGTTGTTCTGCTGAAAGTCAACGCATTTCGAAACAAACTAATGAAAATGAATAAACAACTGCACAAGTGGTTAGAGAAGAGTGTAAACAACAGGACGCAGTCATAAAAATTGACATATTCTGAACCATTGCGAAATGGCAGCGGTTTTTGGTTGCGTCCGTACTTTCTGAGCTAGTCTCTATCCTTAGATTTCAAAGAGGCAACTCCTCTATTGTTAGCCTATGTGTTCCACAAGGTAGCAATTTAGGGCCACTGCTGTTGCTTTTATATATAAATGATTTAGAAACATTACATCCGACAGAAACTCCACGTTTATTTGTTGACGACACAGTGCTTTTCTATCCCATGAATACTATTATTACCTCAATTGAAACCGATTTAAAAATTCTACACCAGTATTTTAAAGTGAATCAAAAAACTAAATATATGATCTTCTGTTGTACATACAAGGAAAATAATACTATTACATCATCACCCCATAATTGGGCATTACATAATTAGGAAGAGGACTGTTTGTTTTTCCAAATATTTGGGTATACACTTAGACCTGTAATCATCATGTCAGAGTGGTTGAAAAACAGATGGCGTCCTACTGCGGTATGTTGTGGAGAGTTAAATCGTTTGTCTTTTATTTTGTCTACACACATTCACAGCTCAACTATTTGGTACCGGTATGGGGGCGAACCGCTAGCTTTTATAAAGTGTTTACAATCGGAAACTACTTGTTTCGTATTCGAACAATCACAAATTTCAGTTTGAAACGGATGTTGAACAACCGTGACGTTTTTAAAGAAGGCTTAGACTGAAGAACTACTGCAAGCACAAATTGAACGAAATATCACTGATACTACATGGAATGAGAAGTCCCGGACCTAACAAAGAAAAAGTCGATTTTTTACCGTGAAAACTTTTTTATTCTTCACTATAATCTCCACCTAGAGCGGTACACTTGACCCATCGGTCTTTCAAAATAGAATTCCGTTTCTGCAATTACATCAGCAAATTTCTTCCGTCTGAAGTTTGGAAATAGATAATAGTCGCTGGGGGCCAAGTCTGGAGAGTAGTGTGCAGCCTGTCTTGACTGACTTACACTTCTCCAAATACTTTACTTTCAATGGGTATTATCATGGAAACGATTCGAAACTTTTGTCAACAGTTCTTGGTACCGAAAGCTATTTATAATAGAAATTTCACGTCGGTAACTGTTATCAATCGAGAGATAATAAAGGAAAGTCCTGGCATTACATTCCTTTTGTGGAATTTGGCGTTTCTGTTTCAACCCGGGTTGGCGGTTCAATGCATAGGGTGCTGGTCTTACAAATTAGTTGTCGTATGTTCGAGCCTCGACCTGGAAGGATTCATAGTGTCAGTAGGATCCATAGTACTAGCCATGCAATGATTCTGTACACTAAGAATCGGCTGCGAAGTCTGTTGAAACAGAAGGTCAAATTCCACTACAGGAATGTAATACCAAGGCTTTGCTTTTTATCGAGAGATAATGCAGATTATTAATTTCGACAATTTTGCCACAGTCTCCCTTACCAAGTATAATGATTTTAGTTTAGCTTTATTTTTTGCGTATTCCACGTTTATTGTTTATAAACAATATTAATTGTACGATCCATAACCAGTAATAAAAACTTAATAAGTACAAACAACAGTGATTCAAATTTGTAATATTGTTACGTGAGATTTGCTCAGAATAAAGTCCTGATACTGCCATCCATAAATGTGTTCAGCTCGCATAGAGACCACTTCGCACACTTCTCACGCACATTGTGTCATATTTAGGCCAATTGCCTTTCACAGTAAAGTATCATAAAAACAAACAGATTATTAACGAGCGAGATATGCTGGCGAGTTATTGGTACAGAAGAACGGACAAACAAACAGCCGGTAAATTTCGCCTAAAGGAGAGACGTAATTCATCACCATTCTGCTGCCGACTGATAGCCGATGGGTTCACACACAAAAAAAATGGTTGTTAGTTTTGGAAGCAAGCCACGTTCGAATGACAAACGGCAAAAGACCATCAAAGACAAACTAAACTGTAAAATCGATTGAATGAAGACAGCAAAACTGCCGAGTAGTTGTTGTTGTTGAAATGGAACCGAACCGGTTGGGTGTGACTTAATTTTTATACAAACGCTATCGTACAGTATTTATTAAAGCGTCAGTCCGGCTACGTGAATCTGAAGTTACAAAATTCATGAACTTTTGGGGTGCCCCTTTTGTCGAACTCATTATTCTCACCTCTATCGCGAGTTCATCGGACGCTGTTCTGAGATTCTTCGGAAACGATAGCCTTGTTTGTGAGCAAAGATGACGTATGGCTCCGAGATCTTCGACTAAATGTTACCAGCGGTGTCGTCGTGTTCAACCGAAGAGCTGCTATTACCAAACATGTAAAGTTCCAGTGATTACACATCCCGAAGTCGCCGAACGAACAGCGAGAGGAGATGCATTAATCTATTCGCACATTGCCAGTTGCCCATTGATGGAAACCGTTTTGCGTTTCCACCGGAGATTCTCGCATTCGGCAGAAGAACCGAACGGGCTACGCTTTCCATCACCTCGTCGTTTCTCATTGTGTTCAGTGTTGCATTTCAATTGCAAAATAATCGGCTTTGAATTTTAATTCGCGACATTGGATGTCACGCTTTTGTGTGTTATCTTGATGGGCTCTCAAATGTGAACTCAAATGTGTTGCACTGATCTCAACGTTGGATGTCGACTTCAATGATTTTTAGCAGATTAGACGGCTTCAGAACTGTTCGAAACGACCGTCGTCTGCGTTTTGAAAGGGTGTGCGCAAACATAAGCCGATCTTTCGGACTGTTTCCATGGACTTGTTTTCTATTGGCTTGTTTCCTATTATTCATACTAATTGACCAACAAGTGAAAATGAATCTAAATACAATTTATGTTTTTTTTTTCGGTGACAAGAAAGGAAAAAATTGACGGATTAAAAACATTTAAAGTTGTTGGTTTTTTCAGTGATTCAATCTCAATGATGAAATTTAAAATCAGACAGAATAAAAAATAACGACTGTGTAATGTCAGAGACATAACTGGATGTCGTGAATACGAATAAAACTGACACTCTTTCTTTATACTTCCGAATATCAATTAGTTGATCGATTGTTTGAATTGTGCAAGCTTTACACTTTTTCACAACTAGAGTTTGATACACCTAAACTAAAGTACAGATTAGTTACATTAAACATTCTAACACACAATTAAATATTGCGAAATAACCAGTATAGTTATTTATGATAAAATAATGGTGGTTCTGAAAAGAACCTTTTATAAATTGCTTCTGTGTCGGTTCTATGCACTTTATATAGCAAATCAGCAGAAAATTCTACTACACACTACAACTGGTTGAAAAATGGGCCGTATACAGTGAAGTAGAATTTCGCATAATTCTTTGGGTATACAATAATTGTTCTACACAGAAAAAAATTATGAATTTTACAGGTGACGTAATTCTACAAACGACACAATTCATAACAATTTAACTTGTCAAAAGATTGAATATTCCATTCCCATAGAATTTTACAAGCTACGAGTGTAATTTTCATTCGGCTACTATTAGTCGCTATGTGGATTTATATGCATCAATAGTTCATCGAGCAGATATGTGCTTCTATGGCACTGTCAATAACTGCCGTGCTTTGCGAGCTAATGTTTCTCGGTTCAAGTCGCGCTGTTTCTATCGATCTTTTATTTTTTATTTTATTCGATTTCAAGCCATGTGATTTTCAAATCACATAATTTTACATGTTCTTGAATATAAATTTGAGTGAAATACGACGCTCCATTTATGTGCATGTTATAAGATGTAAAATCACTAGATTTTTTCGAACTGTGTAAATAGCAAATTTTGATGTCGATACAGAATTTTTAAGTCGATTATTTCATTTCGGACTTGAATATCAGTGAAAAACATTATCAAAATGCCGTACTGGATTTATTCCTGCCATTCAAAAGGGCCACTGCGAAAATTGCACTAAGCTAATCAAAATAAATTTCGAATATTAGCACTACCGTTATGGTTTTAATTTCCGACATGCAAAGAAGCAATCTTTACAGATCATTGAATAACATTTGGAGCCATAAGAAGGGCTGATTTGGCATAATGTTCCTCATTGTTCATTTTTCGTTGTATTTTGCTCCAATGCAAACGACCAGTAGCAGGATGGCGCGATCGATCTTCTATGAAGGGAAACTGACTCGGTAACCTGAGCATTGGAGGCTTTACAACACTCAGAAGGTCTGCTTTCATTGCCGACTGCTCCTCCTGACGACCGAATTAAAAATGAGAGAGCGACCTGAGCGTTTCACGCTTTATATCTGGTTTGTTCTTGCTGATGTTGGTGGGAGAATCTCACCTTGACATCCAGTTCCGTCTGTAGCAATAGAAGAAATGACCGATTTTCAATCAAAGTTTACCTTTTATACTCGTCCAGTAGATAATCGAATCTGACTATCTCAAAACCGGGTGCGAAAAAAGCAAGCAAGAGTTATGAATTTTCCTCATTATTTCTAAAAGTTTCAGAAAACTGAGTTTTTCAGTTATTTATAGTTATCTTACACTGTTGAAAATTTAATCACAAATTCCTGATCATATTTCCGATAACTTCTAGAAAAAAAATTATGTTGTTGGGTTAAGTACATCAAGAGATATTCGCGATGAAGTTCTGCCCATTCTTGTACAGAGTAAATTTTAAAAAGCCGTCGCATTGTAAAGTAAGTCGTATTGATGACAGAAACACGTTATAATAATCAAAAAACCAATTATCAAATTTGACACTACAGCATTTCTTTCAATAATTGGTCGTCAAAAGGTGAGATAACAAAGTGCTCACAAGTTCCTATCCCATGCCTCCCCGTGTGTCTATGATGACATTTGGTAAATAGAACGGCGTCAACTGGGTGCTATCGTCTTCTGCGTCAGTAGCAGAAAGAGAGGGATCGAATTGGTTTGTATGTAGTTATTCATTTGAAACTCGAAAATATTTAAAAATCCTTCAAATAGGTCAAGCATTGCGCCTTGTAGTCTTATTGCTGCAGTGTGCTAAACCTCTTAACCCTTTCACGGCCATAAGATGTCCAGGACGAATTTGTTAGCTATTGTGGATGTAAAGTGAGAGAATATCACCAGAAAAACATAGCAGGGTGCATAAGTTTCCTATAATTTCAAGGGAATATTTTTTCCTATGATCCTCAGAAATAAATAAACGAAGAGTTAGGTTTATTATATCGTAATTTAATTTATTGCTTCAATTACTTTAATTATCAGAATAGTAAAATAAATAGCTAGTTATGGTATTCTACGGAACGATTTCGTGTACTATTTTAGCACAAGTGGACGTTGCACATAACACATTTGTTATGTGTTCTATTTTCTATACGACGTTTTGCACAAACTTTTTTAGTGCAAACAACATTAACAGTTTTTTTTTATTCGTTCAGAAACATATTTGTCGTCTTAGAAATAAGTTTTTCTAACATTCAGTAAAAAAACATCGATTTAATAATAATTGAAGAATCGATAACATTTTTTATAGAACGGAAAAATATTTCCCTTGAGCGCTAAGGTATTAATGTAACTTTCATTTGTCAACTTGTTTTCATAAAAACCGTCTACAGCATTCCTTTTATTTCATAAATTAGCCTTCTGCATACAATCCTTATATAATTTGACGCATAAAGCAAAATTAAGACATAAGAATAACTTTTCGTGTATAAATAATAATTCTATTCTTACTATTAGTGTTTTATGCAAGAGCGTCTACAGAAAAAAAATTCAGAGTCGTACAATATCATATGTATACTATGTTCCAAGGGTTAAATTGGCTGGTTCATAAGACTGAAGGTTTGGCAACTTGAGTATTCGTATAATTGAAGAACATAAACTAATTACGCGTCGATTAATTGCCAAATGCAAGGAATCGAAAGTCTTTCTGTAATGTTTGAATCCATTTGATGCAAACATTTCATTTAGGCGGGGCTGCTCGATGGAACGGTGACCTCGGAACATGATGTGCTCTTACGAAATGACTTATCGGAATTCGATTGAGTTAACACCTCTCTGAGTCCTGGTCCAGAGTTATTTGCATGTGTAAACAGAACACAAGGAATTATATTTTTTCTAAACGTTTAGGGTTTTTATTTGATTTGTACAATATGTACATATTTTGTTTTGTTTCCTTCGCGTTTTACTTCCGGCTTGTCAGTGCTTAAAGCAGTTCAAATTGAACTGCCATCTCCACCTAGCAGTTCACGCCCGAGAGATCAGATAGGAAAATACACTTTGTGAAATATCATTAAAGGGTCACATAAATTATGTGAACTGCTTAATGGTTCAATTTGAACTGTTTTAAGCACTGACGAGCCGAAGGTTAAAAGCGAAGGAAAAAAATCTTTTTTTCGTAAACCGCTGCCAGACAGTAGAGCTTGGGATAGGTTAACCACACACACACACCAGCATTCACTTCAATACGATTCTATTTAGGCACAGAAAAAATATGAATTTAACAGATGACGTAATCTCTCATGCGATGGAAATAAAAAAACCTAACTCGTCAAACGGAAAAATCCATTTGTAATGACTTTATGTCGGATTGGAATGAATTTTAAATGCATTTTAATTTTTTTTTGCATTCGGCTAGCAAGTACGACTGAATGAATTTATTTATGCCCAACAAATATGTGCTCCAGTGGATTAGTCGAATAACGGACGTACTTTGTGATCCGATCGTTCTCGGTTCAAGTAGCGCAGTTGCTTAGTTATTTTGTTGCTTTTTGTTTCATTAAATTTAAAGCCATGTAACTGTAAAATAACATAATTTTACATAACCTTGCGCATAAATTTCCGTAAAGTGTAACGCTCCATTTATGTGCATTTCATAAAATGTAAAATCATGGTCGTCAAATGGTGAGATAACTAAGTCCTCACAAGTCCCTATCTCATGCCTCCCCGAGCGTCTATGATGACATTTGGTCAATAGAACGGCGTCGACTGGGTGCTATCGCCTTCTGCGTTAGTAGCAGAATGAGAGGGTGCGAAATGGCTTGTAGGTTGAAGCCCATCCTAAAGTGCAGTGTTTATCATAGTATATTACAACATATAATTGTGTTGTTTATTACATCATGTATTATTATTATTATTTTTATTAGAAGAGCGTAACTTACACTGCGATATTACCTGTTATATTGTATCATAGCATATTATTTCATATATTATCGTCTTACACTATTTTATGTTATTATATACTATGTTGTATGGTATTATACTGCATTGCATTATATCATATTATATTGTATTATATTGTATTATATTTTATTATATTATAGAATATTATATTATATTGTATTCTATTGTATTGTGTTATATTGTATTGCATTATGTTGTATTATATTATATTATATTATAGGGTTTATTATTAGTAGTACTACGTACCTCTGCGCAAAATATAAATTTGTTTTCCTTATAATTTATCATTTTTAAAGTAACTTTCAACTAAATGTCAAGGTCGTCACAAGCTGAGCTTCATGCCTACACGTGTGTCTGTGGTGACAAATGGTCGATGGAATGCGTTGATGGCAGAATGAGAGGATGAGAAATGACATATAAATTCAAGTAATATAATATCATAGCATATCGCAACATATCATTTTATTTATTCTATTATTTATTATATAATTCATTGTACTATATTATATTGTTTTTTATTGTTATTTTCATTATTATATTTATTGTTATTATTATTAATTTGTCATCAATAATAATAACATATATTATTTTTATAGATGTGGATATTATTATTATTATTAGAAGAGAAATATTCTACTTCCTGCAGTATTGCCAAGATAAGAGCATAACTTACACTACATTAACTGTTATTTTATATCATTGTATTATATTATATTAAATTAAAATATATTATATTATGTTATGTTATATTATATTATTTTGTAATCTATTATATCATTTTATGTTATATTAATTTCATTACACTATGTTTCATTGTATTTATCAATATAAAACATTTTGCACGGAGGCGTAAAGGGGAGGGAGCATCAGGGCATCGGACGAATTGATGACTGGACGAGGGATTGTGGATAGCCAGCCCAAGTCACTTGAAGGAAACTTGTTTCCTTCTGAAGGTTTGAAATGAGTCTGACGCGCCCTTCTCAAACAAACCATCAGGCGGGTTCAAGCATGTATAGCGATATGCTTCATCCATGCACTGGATATTATGGTTGGAAGAGCATCTTTTATTCCCGCGGAATACGAGTAAGTGACTCTACTTACGTATCCGCCCAACCCTTTTTGTTCGCTTTTCGGTAACAGCTATAGTAAGAAGGTGAGTGGATGAGTCATATCGGGGCTACTGTAAGTCTACCCGCATCCACTGGCAAGTCCTTGAACTGATGGTGGCTTCACTTCACATCACATCACATCACATCATTTCATAAAATGTAAAATCACAAGATATTTTCGAACTGTGTGTTTTTGTGAGTGATCGCTCTTTCTTTATTTTCTCTTACTCTCATTACATTTTTTCTCGCACTACATTTGAACATATGCAGAAACTGATTGTGGAGAATTCTTATGCATATATTTTTCAATGCTCAGGACATTATTCAGACTGTGTATTTGTGAAGTTTGTGAATTTTCTACATGCTCGAGGTTTTCTACGTAGAAAACATTTAATTCAGTATTCTACACAGAATACATAAAAGATAAAGAAAATTGTGTAACTTGCCATCACTGTTTTCAATACTTGCAAAGCAAAGTCTTAGTTTATTTGTGAAGTTTGACCTTTCTGTTTTAACAGAATTCGCAACCGATTCCCAGCGTGCAGAATCATTGCATGGCTAGTACACTGAGGTCTCTTTTTATGCGAGAGATACGTACCGCGTAAAAAAACCCGTGCCACAAAAACCGCGTAAAAAACCCTCAAAACTAAAGAAAAATTTTTTTTTGTCGCCGAATATCTTAAAAATTCATGAAACGTCCAGATCTGATGTAATCTGAACATTTTTTTTAAAGAATCGAAAATTTTCCAATTGTCAGAGAATCGACATAAAAAAATTTGCGGTAACACCAGATCTTGAAGTTTCATGCATTTCTACACGGAACCACCCGCGATCCCATTCCAACCAGAATATTAGTTGATTTTCTGAATTCGATTGGTTAAAATTTGGTACAACTAATCGATTGTTGTTTTAACTAAACTGTCACTTTTGTTTTTCGATTAGCAGAAACGATGGTTGAAACAACTAATTTAAATGCTTGAAAAAAAAAAGCTGTCAATTAGTGAGGACACATACCTTTCAATTTCAACAAATATTTTAGTAGAAATAACTGGTGTTGTTATTGAAACAAAATTCTGTTAGTTGAAAAATAAATCGGTTTTATATGTTTTAGCTAAAGTTATGCACTGATAATTTTAGTCAATTTATAAGAGCTTGGGTGCATCAACCGCTGGGAATTGAAATTTTGCGACGGCAATTCAAACGCTCCATTCAAACGCAGCGCGTTCTGTGTGTTTGATATCCTTCGCTCCTGTTACTTTTATAAATTAAATTCATGTCAAAAAGCGTTTTATTGCTAATGCATGAACATCATCATCGCTATCAAACAGCTGGAAGTAAAACAGTCTGCTGGAAGTAAATAATGATCGAATTTGAAGCATAAAATTTTGCGCATACCTGAAAGATTACGAGATGATTATTCATAAACATTTTCTAATTTGTCACCAAATCTTTTTCATCTTAAACAAGGTTAACTTTATCACAACACCGCTGTTAGATAAACACTTGTTATCATAAAATTCTCTAAATCGAATGAACACAATTTCACCAAACGCTTTAACCATCGATATTGTTTTTATTGACAGTTTGAAGCGACGCGAACAGAGTTCAACTAAAAAGTTGTTGATTTTGCATTGCGATTATTGTTTTGCTTTCAACTGTCTCCGACATTTGACAGCATTCAAAACAACATATTTTTCAACTACTTGAATATATGCAAATCAAAAACCATATTGGTTGAATCAAAAAGAAATTAGTTAAATCAACTATCGCAAAAATCAAAAATTGCGATATCGCAATTTTATGATAGAAGGGTTCTCCGTGTAAGACAAAACAAGAACACAACGTAATTTGGGAAATCCGCCTAACATCGGAATTCCGCGTAAAAAAGCTGCGTAAGAAAAAACCGCATAAAAAAACACATAAAAAAAGACCCCAGTGTACTACGATCCTACTGATACTGAGTTGCCTTCCAGGTCAAGGCTCGAACATACAACAACTGGCTTGTAAAACCAGCGTCCTATGCATTGAACCGCCAACCCGGGTTTTCGATACTTCCGGAACCTAAAACCGGAGACCGACCACCAACTGACAAGATCTGTATGTTGGAACAGATTTTATCACCATTTCTTAGATTTCGTAGCTCTTTGCATCGTCACTGTTTGAACCGGGAGTCGGATTTGGATAAAATTTCATAGCAGACTATGCGACCGTAAGACCTTACATTTTAATCAATGTTTGCAAAAATCGGTTCAGCGGTGGCTGAAAAAATCAAGTGTACGTTTTTCACTCTTTTTCACATTTTACTCCGTCTATCCGGAGCCGACCATCAGATCTTTCATTTGAATTTTAGTATGCGAATATTTTCCCAACAGCTTCTCCGTTACCGTTACTCCGAAACCCGAAGTCGGATCTGGATAAAATTTCATAGCAAACCACAGATCAAAATATTTTGTTAATTTACTTAAATTTTTGTGCATTTTTTGGAGCAGGCAATTGAATGGAAAGTTACTTTACAATTCTTCTTTTTTCAATCTAATTTGAAAGCAAAACTATGCGTTTTTTTTTTCAAACATGCAGTCTTGTTTATTGGAAAATCAATGCATTCCAATTTAATTTTACATCAATCATGGTTTTAAATCAGGTTCTCGATTAAACTGATGTATATTTCATAGTACTATTGGATTACGTGTCGTTTAAATTTCATTTTTTTCTGTGTATGGGACCTTTTATACGAATCTAAGTTTGTGAAAATCCATCCAGTCGTTTCTCGAGGAACAACAAACGCACTTTCTTATGAACATTTTAATTCGTTATTCCGTAACCGAAAGTCGGATCCGAATGAAAGTTGATAGTTGACTATGAAGCTACGGGGCTTTTCATGTGAATTTAAAATCATGAAAAATTGATTTTGCGGTCACTGAGAACGAGGTATTCGAGTGCACTTTATTCAAATTTTATTGCCCATTTTATCTCGATACTCCGCAGCACAAAATTTAATAACCGATAATGGAACTACGAGAACTTTCATTTATAGAAAAATTTCGCGCCAAATCGTATTTAGAGTTAGCAACAACCTCTCCGATTTTAATGAAACTTTCTGGACATGTAGACTTTGTCACGAAAAGCTAATTTGCATACTTTAATTTTTCCAAAATTGAACTAGACTGTCTTTTGAAAAGGGTCAAACTTATGTTATCACTTTTTTTTTTTCAAAGGCCCTAGCCGAAAAATGACAAATTCCACAAGAAAGTATTGTTGTTGTTCTAGTCAAAGTCGAGCAAAGTCCAGACATTACATTCCTTTTGTGGAATTTGGCCTTTCTGTTTCAACAGACATCGCAGCCGATTCTTAACGTACAGAGTCATTGCATGGCTAGTACTACGATCCTATTGACACTAAGAATCCTTCCAGGTCGGGACTCGAACATACGACAGCTTTCTTGTAGGACCAGCGCCCTATGACCTAAACCGCCAACCCAGGTTGTTGTTCTAATGATTTTTACAAAATTTTTAAATACAATTTTATAAAATGATTGTGTGTGTAATAAGCAATTATGTCTTCGACTTCGGCGTTGCGTTCGTGGGTATACGATTTTCAGACGAGGAACGCTAATATAGTGAGTTAACACAAAGTTTACAAATGTTTTTCATAAGAATTTTGTTTAAAATATGATAAAACGGTCGTTTGTAATAGGCAATAATTATGTATTCGGTTTTAGAGGTCTATTCAATAAGAAAGGCTGTTTTTGGCAGAGTATATTTTATCATGTAAACAATCGTTCGGGGGCATAAGATTCTCTGAGAAGGATGTTAAAACAACGAGTTAACACAAAGTTTTAAAATCTCATACAATCTCATATCATCAAAAAATTTACAGTTTCCCTTCATAAATACCATGCCCAGTGGTCGAAACGTCGGGCAGTATAAAATTGCCGTTCTTCTAAATTAGACCGCTAGCGCCGAATGCTTTATTGCAAAATTACTATTTAAATAAAAAAAACTGAATCGAATTCTACACTAAAAAATCAATTTTAAAAATTTCAATTCAATTTAAAAAAGAACCCTATTTTTTATTTCAAAGAAATTTTGTCTCTAGATAGGTTTTCTACCAACCGTTCATACATTGCAATATGGAAACTTTGAAGGGAAATAAGTTTTTCTAACAAAAACTTTTTCCTGTCCAAACTGAAGTGTCTTTTTCATCGAAAACCAAACTAAACTGAAAGTCATAATCATCCAAGAATCCAATGAAACCCAATCTGTGAGAAGATTCTACAGAATACACTATCGCTAGGTGCCTGATATTTGCCACAAAGTATCAGTACTGGACCAGATAAAGTTTTAGTTAGGAAACATGTTTTTCCTCAATAGCTACCATATTGCAATATATGGATGATTGATAGTGTATAAGTATAAGTGACGTAACCGACAGAACGAACTTTTTTCTCTCCGCTCAATTTTTCCGGAGAGAACTAAACTGATTTCTACAAGCTTAGACTCGTTTGCAAGATACTTTTGGGTTGTGGATTAAGTTCGAATATGAATTTGCTGTCACTTCAGGTGATATAATCGTATAAATGACGTAACCGACAAATCGAACCTTTTTTTTTTGTTTTTATTTCAGAAAGTGACCTACGATCAAGTTGAAATGTATTATTGCTGATAGATTTGGACCAATCCAACGGATTAAATTTTTTTTTCATAAACCTGAATGAGAATTCCGTTCAATTAGACACATCCATTATTAAACTGTCACACACTCCCAGTTATTCCACAAAAAGAGAACAAAAACGAAGTGCAACTATATACAGGAAAAGTGCGATTCCATTGGTGACCTCATTTTGTGATTGAGTGTGACATCCCGCCGCTCAAGGACGTATTGGCGAGCCCGCATAGGCAACAGACAACGAAAGATCCCGTACCGAAAATTCCTCACGTTATCAAAGTATGACTTGTTGACGGAATACCATAGTGCCAAACAACACAAACAGCACGTAGTTCTCGCACACCAACTCGGCTGGTTAACTATTGGCATTTGGTTACATCGAAAAATTGACTCTCCTGGTCGGCACCGAAACCGAGCTCAACAGTTGGAAATATTGGTAGTGACCGGTGAAATGAGTGACAAAATTTGCTGTATTTTTTTTTAACTTGGTGTGTCACGGTTTGGGAAAAATAAATTTTCCACATTCTAATGTTTGCCATGCGCACCGCGTCAGAGCTTCGAGAGTGAGACAGGTAGGCATGCAGAGGCGGAACTGCGGTTATGCTCCGGTTCTGACTAAGCCGCCGGCTAAAGGTGAACGAAATTATTACCATGACAGTGTAAACTGGATGGCACGGCACGGCAATCCGCCGAACTGGCGCCTCTGCTGTTCGTGCGATGATAAATTTAGTTAATTGAAATCGGAAAATGAGGACAAATCTGCGGAATTTTCTTTGCAGCCAGGTTGAAGTCAGTTCGGTTATACATTGAATGTTGAAATTGATTTCATTCCTGTGAGGTTGAAAAATTTCACTGATGAATGAAATTCTACATTAATATTTACTACAAGGTCACGTATAAACGAAATATTCTCAAGCAAAAAAATTCCATAAATTCTATAGATATCTCTAAAGTTATTCTGATTCATTTTTATTTATGAAAGAAGCGAGATTATAGCAAAAACATCATAGTTGTTATCTAACATGAAATTATAAAAAAAAGTTCCTCTTTTAGAAGGATTATTCACTGAACACCAGGTCACTATTCAAGACTTGCTACCGAAAATAAATCAAAATTTCGAAAATCGCGACTGATATTTTTCAGAAGTGATTTTCAGACCAAAAAATCATCGATCAGAAAACTCACAGCAGGTAAGTTCAGTACTGATTTTTTACAAACGCGATTTTCAATGAAACTGATTTCACATGGCAATAAATCAACTGTGGAAAGTTTACTAGCGAACGTTATGCTCGATGATATTTAAGAAAAAAGTTCGCACATTGAATATATCTGATATGATTCTTGAACAAAAGATTTAGCCGTTATATCTTAGCCTTTCATAGCCGTTATATCTCAGCCCTTTGCAGAAAATACAATGAATAAATTCGGAGATGAACAATAACTTTACCTTTCTGAAAATGTTCAGTGCGCGAAGGGCGCTCAAGGGATCAATAGTGGTGATGTATTTCAAATTAATTCGGCACTACCGTGGTGATGGAGTAATATCATCAATAAAAGCGGCAAGTGCTGTGGTTAATAATAGTTATAATAATAGTAAAAACATTATTAAAAAAACCAATCACAAAGCAGGTTATGCTGTTGATTAAAAATATCATCTAATTTAACTTGAATATCGTACGTAGAAGTAACAGGAGCGCAGGTTATCGCTTCGCCAATTCAAATGCGCCAGGCGCAGGCGCAACGTTTGAGTGTTTCAGAAATGCTGACAATGCTGCGCTCCTGTTACTTCTATGAATAAAATTCATGCTAAACAGGGTTTTGTTGGGTTTTATCTAAATAGTGCAGTGTGAACAAGCAGGTGGTATAAAAAGAGCCGTTCGTCGCTATAATCACTATTTGGAATATAGAAAAAAATTGTAGTTGGTGCATCGAAAATATTGCATTTTTTGTTTTCAGTTGCAAATTTATTCAGTAGAGATTCTTTTATCGATGAAAATATAATAATTATTCCTTTCACGAGAATCACTTCGGTATCGTGAAGGAAATTATGCATCGAAATATCATCGAAGACTCTTCTCCCTTCCGATTATGTCTTTAGCGATATTTCTGTGGGTGAAAATTCCTTATTAAGATTTTTTGACACAAAAAATCACTTGTGAACTTACCGGTTCAGAGTTTTGTGGATGCTTGTTTCATGAATTAGCATCTCGGAAATGATTTTTTCAGTCATCGAGTTTTTTTTAAATCTCTTGAGTTAATTTTTTCACGAGTGATACTAAAATGAACTTTTTCTGATCATGATTTTCCCAACACTGCTTACTACATTCATGAAGTCTTCAAATCACAGCAATGAACAAAATTTATTCGTTAAGAACTGAAAAATTATTCACTCAATGTTAAGGTGGGTAGATACAAAAAATGGTCAAACAAGTATGTATATGAGTACTTTTTATTGACAAAATCAAATCACTTTTTTCAATTGAAATTATGCCTTCAAGTCATGTAAATCAAAACTACTATGGAACAGACAACAGTTGAATCGAAAGTTTTATTGGAAACCATCATCGATGTAGAACTGAATTGGAATGCATTGTTTTTTTGAATTAATACATAAACTTCGCGGACTCGGCTGGCTTTTGGCACGACCCCCTTTGATTTGCATGAAACTTTGTATGTATGATGGCAAATAAAGTATGTTTTACTAGTCTAGAGATTTTTTGTCGCTCAAGATTATTTTTTGGAAAAGGGGTATGTGTTTTAAGTCGCCATATTTTTAAACAAATAAAACTCGAAATCTATAGCTTCTACAGAAATTGTGTCTAAGAAGAAGTTCCAGGTAATCAATTCAACTTTCTAAAAAATACGATTAATTAATTTTTAGTTGGTTTGACATAAAGTTGCCACAACTAAGGTTAGTTTTGAAATCACTGAGCGGAAACTTACATTGGAAAAGCCAAAGGAATGATAAACTCACAGAAAAGATGATTTTTTGAAAAAAAGATACGCTCAGAGACAAGATTCGAACCTGCGTTCTTATGCAAACCGTGCATACCGATGAACAAAGATTGTTTGGATATATGGTACCGGTAGTGAGGCGGCTAGGATTTAGACCGTAGTTTGACATACGTTACCAACCCAGTTTTGCCGGAGAACTGTGTCTACCACAGCACAGGTTGGCGGATGGTAAACGCGTACGCACGGTTTGCATAAGAACGCAGGTTCGAGTCCTGTCTCTGTGCGAATCTTTTTCCAAAAAATTATCTTTTCTGCGAGCTTCTCCAATATATGTTTCTACTCGGTCGTTGCAAAACATTCTAAAATAAATATACGAGTCTGTTCAAAAAGTTCCCGGAATTTTTTAATTGCGCGCGTCTGGAGAGTCCGGTGGTTAATTTTTTTTTTATTGTGTTGGTACATATGTCCCAAATGTATGGTGAAATTTTCAGCTGTATTCATTGTTTACATTCTGTCTTGTAGCGGCTGATGTAGACGTGTTTTTTCGAGCTCGGCGATTTTTGTTAGTTTAAACAATGGAAGAATTGAAGAATTTGTATTAAATTTTGCGTGAAAAATTAAATATAGTGTAACCAAGTATGCGAAATGTTACAGAGAGCCTACGGTGAGTCTGCTATGAAAAAAAACAAGTGTTTACGAGTGGTATAAGCGTTTCCAAGATGGCCGCGAAGACGTTGAAGACGACGAACGCTCCGGTCGACCCAGCACGTCAATAATCGATGAAAATATGGGAAAAGTGGAAAAAATGATTATGGATGATCGCCGAATCACTATTATAGAAGTTGCTGATGTAGTTGGCATATCAGTTGGCTCATGCCATCATATTTTTTCAAATGTTTTGGCCATGAAACGAGTGGCAGCAAAACTCGTTCCAAAACTGCTGAATTTTGATCAAAAAACAAACGCATTACCATCGCTCAGGAGCTGTTAAACGACTTCAACGACGATCCAAATTTACTTGAAAGGGTCATAACTGGTGATGAAACATGGGTGTACGGTTATGATGTCGAAACAAAAGCACAATCGTCCACGTGGAAGCACCCAACGTCACCAAGAGTGAAAAAAGCATGTCACCAAGAGTGAAAAAAGCATGATCAAATGTCAAGGTTTTGCTTACTGTTTTCTACGATTATAATGGCATAGTGCATAAAGAATTCTTGCCAAAAGGTCAAACCGTCAATAAGGAGTATTACCTTGAAGTAATGCGACGTTTGCGTGAAGCAATTCGAAAAAAACGTCCCGATTTATGGAAAAACAATTCATGGGTTTTGCACCACGATAACGCACCTGCTCATTAATCGTTGCTTATTCGTGATTTTTTGGCTAAAAACAAGACTTTAATCATGCCCCAACCTCCTTATTCACCAGATATCGCTCCGTGTGATTTTTTCCTGTTCCCAAAGTTGAAGAGACCCATGAAAGGACAGCGTTTTTCATCGATTGAAGAGATAAAGGCAGAATCGCTGAGAGTGCTACAGAGCATTACAAAAAGTGACTATCAGGGGTGTTTCGAAGACTGGAAAAAACGCTGGCATAAGTGTATTATATCTAGGGGGGATTACTTTGAAGGGGACCATATAGATGTAGACGAATAAATAAATATTTTTTTAGAAAAATGAGAATTCCGGATACTTTTTGAACAGACCTCGTACACTGAAACTTTTGTTTTCTGATTTTTCAAAACGTTAAAGAATATTTTTCAAAATTCTTAGCTTTTCTAGCATGTCATTCATTTTTATTTTCTACCACAAAAAACGTTACGAGGAAACTGATGAATGATTTAAAAAGTTGGAGTGGTGATTGATAAAAAAGATTCCCGAAAAAGCTTTTCAACGATTTTCGAAAGATGATGGAATACAATCGTGTCAGAGCAATAAACTATTATTTTCCCAGCTACGCTCAATGAAATCAATGCAATGGATGAAGGCAACCGTGTAGAAATATTATACACTGATTTCAGTTAAGCATTTGACCGCATTGACATACCGTTGCTGCTACTAAAACTTCAAAAAATGGTGTCGATCCAAACTTTCCAAAAGGGCTCAAATCGTAGCTCTCGCGAATCGCAAGCAAGTTGTTCGCTTTCAAAATAAATTTTCTGAACTGAATCCATATCACTTGTGGTGCCCCACAAGGTTCCAACTTAGGCCCTCTCCTTTTCATTTTGTATGTTAATGACATTTTCTTCTTACTTAAACATGTCAAAATACTTATTCATGCAGACGACATGAAGCTTTATATGGAAATAAGAAACGGCATCGATACAGAAATATTCCGTATTTGTGATTCATTTAGCACATAATGAAGCAAAGGAAATAATTTTCAAGACCCCTACACTATTAAATCGTTATATATCACGTACGTTAGGCCAATACTGAAATATTGTAGTGAATCCATACAACGTCACGCAAGAAGAGCGCATAGAATCAGTCCAAAAACAAAACCCTCTTCTTAGACTGAATTGGACCACATTCCCACTTCCGCCATGTAAAATTCGTTGCATGCTTATCAATATAGAAACGCCGAGAATTAGCAATGCTTTACTTCATTATCTACATTATTTCGCAACGTATGCAATTTGCAACATTACTTTCACAAATAAAGTTTTTTGCACCTACCTATTCGTTACTTAAAAAATTGTAACATATTTTTCGAAAAAAACTTATAGAACAAATTATGCAAAAAATGGAATAATTCACCGAATGATGCGTTGTTACAATCAAAATTGTGATATAACTGAATTCAGTACGTTAAAAAATCAGTTAAAATTACTGCTAAACATTAGAAATAATGCCTAGTATATAAGTATTACTATTGTGAACTATTATGTGTATTGTACTTATGTTTGACGAATAAATATATAAATAAAAAAAAGTTGTTTTCGAGGTG
The DNA here is from genome assembly GCF_030247185.1 of Malaya genurostris. NCBI lineage: Eukaryota > Metazoa > Arthropoda > Insecta > Diptera > Culicidae > Malaya > Malaya genurostris. The sequence goes on along the minus strand of NC_080572.1, from coordinate 230,330,082 downwards.
GCATCAGCAGTGTTTCAACATAAACTGCTACTGCACTGATCAGTCGAAGACAAAGTATAAAACAAGTATTTGTCAACGTTCAAAAGCAATGGGAACGATCCGGGAACGGTAGGCAATCGGGTACCGAATGAATTGAAGCCAAGGGACGTCGATTTTGCAACATGATAATGCTTGTCCCTTATGTTACACAGCCAATAAAAGCATAGGTTTTTTATGCGTTTTTTTTTTACGCGACTCTCGGAAGTTTTTTTACGCGGATTTTCAAAATTACCCGTTTTTTTACGCGAATTTCCGAAGTTACGCGGTTTTTCTTAAGCGGATTTCCCAAGTTACGCGGTTTTCTTGTTTGGTCTTAGAAATGCATGAAACGTAGAGGTCTGGTGTTGTCCCGATTTTTTTTTTCAAGTCAACTCTCTCGATCTCTCGACGTTTCAGGCATTTTTAAAACATTTGGCTTTAAAAAAAAATTAATTTCGGAAATCTGAAAAATCTTAAGTTCCTACATTTATACATTCGGCATCAACAAAAAATATCTTACATTTTGTGGTTTTCTTTACGCGAATTTCCGAAGTTCCAAAGTCGATTTTTTCTTACTTTTTTAGATATCACCAGATCTGGATGTTTCATGCATTTCTAAGATATTCGACATAACAACATTATTCTATTTTGCGGATTTTTTTACTACGCGGATTTCCAAAGTGACGCGGTCTCAAATTTTCTAAAGTCCAAAGTCGATTTTTTTTAGATTACACCAGATCTGGACGTTTAATGCATTTCTAAAACATTTGGCATTAAAAAAAATTCCCGTTTTGGTTAATTATTGAAATTACTAATTAGATTATCTCGACTCGAGTTCGAGCTTTGTATGATGCGTCTAATATTGAAATGACACATTTATTTCATATCTTCTTGATAACCATCGTACTGTTCATATTCTAAGTCAACTAGTTTCAGGTATGGAAAGAATCGCTAAACTGAACGTCAACGGTGGATGTTCGACATCTACTCGTCAAGCAGGTCTCACGATTCATGTAATGCTAGATCCTGGAAAATTTTGCTAATTGATCTTTGACTTCGACATCTACTCATCAAACTTGTCTCAACATATCATTTGTAAGCATAAAAAACAAGCATTTATTTTCTGACAAATTATTCAATTCCTGGTAACCAACAATTGCCAACTTTCTTCGAAACGATTGAAACATAATTTTATGGTTGAACCCAACTTCGACGCTGTTTCGACAAACTTTGAAATCGCTTCTCGGTGTAAAGTTTTAATGCCAATGCATCAAGCGTACAGCCTCCAAGAATCTAAACAACAAACACTCGAACATTCAATAAACTGGTTTTTTTTATGTAAGAACCATATTTTCGAATCAGCAACCTTGGTGTGAGTGACGATTTATTTTTCCATAATATGACAATTTGGATAAGACTGCAGCTATTCCAATCAATTTAGAATAATTAATCAGTTTGCCTTCACCGAGGTTGGTATGGAGATATGAAACTGAAGATAAGCTTCTTTCGGCACCTCAACCGTAGGTTCAATCTCGTTTCGGTTATCGATTTTACATTCAACTCACATTCATGGTTGTGCTAAGTAGTGATTTGCTTGCATGGTTTCATGGTTTCATTGTTTAATTTCACCGTATTTTTTTTCCAACGACTCGAACCAGCTACAGCCGTATCGGCGGCTCTGACCATATTCTACTTTCAGTGCTACTAATTCGGGCATCAGAAGCCGCTCTTCCCATAAATCCGTTCACTTTGTGCTGTTGTTGGTGGCATGCGAAAACCTGTTCTCGTGGAGGTGAACCTCACTTTTGTGGTGCATTCGGAGAGGTGGGTGATTGTTGAAATTCGCTGACAAACAAGGCATTTGTGATTTGTGGGATGGAGTTTTTTTTTGTTTCGGTCACCTACTATATACGGAAGCATTTTTCGTATCGAGAGTAGGTTAATTACCACTATTCATGTTTTTTTTTTTAAATTAGGTTCACTGCTGGAATCAGCGACATACTTTAACCGAGCATTTTCAGTAAATGGCGGCAGTCAGTTAAACGTGCTAAGTACTTGTTATTGGTGGCTGCATTAAAACGCACCGCTAATGCGCTAGAATTCCAAAACTTAACTACGATGGAAATTTAGCTTCCATAAAAAGGTACGGCTTCTGAATGTAACGCCTTTCTGTCTTTCTCATAGAGAAAAACTAGGCATCTACTGCGAAGCCCGGGGGTTGAAGTGATATATGCCACTCAACTCAGTTCGCCGAGATCACAAAATGCCGGTGTGTGGTGCATGTGTAGCGAAAATATGATCCCGATTTTCTCGAAGAAAATAACTGCAAAATTTTATCCGGATCGACCATCCGATTCGGGAGTAACGGGATAATATGTGCAAAAACATGAAAAATCAATTCTCTCAAAACCCATCAATCGATGACGGGATGGATTTAAATGAGTGTCCCAACAGTGCCGTAGCCAGCTTTTGAATTTTATTTGGATCCGACTTTCGATTCCGAAATAACGGGGTAAAACGTTTTGAAAAATGAAAACAATGTGCACACGATTTTCTTGAAAACTGCTGAACCGAATTCCACAATCCTAGGCTAAACTTAGAGATTTGCTTATTTATTTTGACCGGTTTTGCCCATCTCTAGTTCAAATGAACACTTTTACGATCCCACATAATGGTATAAAATTATATCTAGATGCGACTTCCAGTTCCAGAATTACAGGCTAATAAATATACAAAATTCAATTTCAACAGCGCGTTCCGACTTTAAAGAAACGACCAAAAATTCGTTCAACTCTTGAATTGTGCAGATCGTGTTAGTTGAAGGCCAAAAAGACGAATTTCAGGTGTACCGGAATTCCCTGTTCCGAAAGGAACCAAAAATAGTGATCGAAAGCTTTCGAAAAGAAACTTGTACTCAAATGAAGGTTATTGAACTTCATTACGATCCTATTCCGGCTCCAGATGAAGAGTGTTTGAAATGTCAAACCCTTATTTAGAGCGACAATGCAAGACACATCTTTTTTGCCATTTTCTATAGAAAAGTAGTAGATTTGCCGGAAAAAACGACTTTTGATTGGAGCACCGGAGACCTCTTGTTATATACCATTCGACTTAGCTCGATGAAATCGGAAAATGTTTGTTCGTGTGTATGTATGTGTGTGCACCTTTCAAAGATTTTTCTCTCCGCTAAATTTTCTCGGGGACACTTCATGGTTCGGATATATAATCGTACAAGTGGCATAACCGACAAAGCAAGATTTTTTCATATCTGCACAATTATTTCCATATCAAGTTGAAATGTATTATTGCTGATAATGTTGCCGAATAAATGATAAGCGCTGAAGCAGGCTTTTGTGAACTACCCGAAACCACCTGAATGAAATTGCATAAAAAATGAGCCCAAATTTGTGTCAGAAATTGACAATAAAAACCCTTCCTGATCCATCTAGTGGTGTGGTAATGCATTTCTCTCGCCAGCTAAATATTCTCATTAAAACACTTGCAAAAAAAGCCATTTCGCCGAAAGTCGTTTCGCCGAAAGTCGTTTCGCCGAATAGGTCATTTCGCCGAAAGGGTCATTTAGCCGAAAGGGTCATGTCTCCTGTATGTTATGTCTCCTGTATAACTGATGTGGCGTAGCTACATAACCGAAGCCAAGATGGAATCGGCGGCCTCTTGCATGCAAACCTGTAACCGCCTCGTTTGCCCGGTCTACTCAAAGCTAGGTTTTTTTGCTTTAGTTTGAACCAAAACGATGAGGCGTAGCCCCATTCGATATTTTTTCATTTTCACTTAATAACAGGAAAATACCACATACATTTGCTTGGTAGATACACCTATGCAATTGCTTTGTTGCTTAGTAGCTAATAGTCAACAAGTTTTCTTGGGAAATCCGTTCTGAGGTTCATGAATCAATCTTTATTCAAGAAGTACAATTCTAGGTCAACAAAACGGGTGTTAACGCTATCATCTTTCATTGTCTTTTTTTTTTAAATCAATTCTAATTACGATTTTGGACGATTTCAGGATTCGGCCAAAATGGCTTTCGGCGAAATGGCATTCGGTGAAGTGGTCCATTCGGCGAAACGACTTTCGGCGAAATGGCTTTCGGCAAAATGACCCTGATCCGATTTCATCCTCGGCCATTGGCTTTGTGAGCTTATCAAATAACCTAAAAGTAGCGAGTTGAAGACTTTCGAAATCGATTCTTCTATTTCCGAGAAATTTTGTTGCATTGAAAAACACTGGGATTTGTCGGTTACGTCATATTCAACATTGCATCTCTCGAACCGGAAATGTTCGCCATTACCCTTTTAAATTTGATTGATTGAGCTTTCAATTAAGCCTAAGTTTATCGAAATTTTTTGAGTCATCATCGAGAAAATTACACCGAAGAAAAATGTGCGAATATTCCTTTGCTACACTTATATCATTACATGACCGGAACCAGAAGTGAAAGTCATTTGATCTTTGATTTTGGCCCACAACTCAATAGTCGCTTTCAAATGAGCATAGACTTATTACAATCGGCTGAGCCATCTCTGAGGAAATTGAGCGATAAAAAACAGTGCGTTTTGTCGGTTGCGTCACTTATACCATTATATCTCCGGAGCCGGAAGTGCCAGTCATTTGATCGTAGAATTTGATTCACAATTCAAACAGTACCTTTCAAACGAGCCTGGGGTTTAAATTCGCTTTATCCATCTCTGAGAAAATTGAGCTATTTAAAACCAACGCTTCGCTCTACGGCGCTTACCGTGGAACAATCCTCACCAACTACCAAGCAACGAAAGTCGTGGGTTACTAATCGGTCTCGATACACTACAAGTTCGTCGAGATGTTGCACGTGCTTTCTTGATAGCATATCAACGTCCAACTAATCGCTCTTCGCAATCTTGCTCAGATCAAACCTGCGGTTCCGGAGTTACAGGGTGAAGTGTGTTAGAAGTTTCAAATCGTCACTTAGAGTAACGACTCTGAAATACGTAAAAATTCTTCTAAATTTGGCTCAACACTGTTTTATATCGTAGGTTATATTATTTGTTGGCCAAACAAACTTTATTCGTTTTATTCAAGAGTCAATGAAAAGTGTTTTGAAAAATTCCACAGTAATATGAGAAAGACAACACCAGGTGTGTTGAAAAAGGTTTCCATATTCCGCCCGGATTGACGCAAGCCGTGGTTGACTATTTTTACTGGATAATGAATCAGGTTATAAATACAAATTAATTGAACTGGGATCGAAATAGAATAGAATAGCGGAGGGACGGGCAACACGAGTAACAAAGTTTCCAATGGAAATTGGGAATTGTCCAGCCGTTTATCCCATTCTTGCTAGAGCAGAAGGTCATTGAACTGTGTTAAACTCAAGTCCGCGCCGATTTCGCTCAGAAACGGAATTTAAAACACTATCGGTTGTTCGTCCTTTTCAGCAATCCTGCCAATAACTAGACCTCAACCGGCAGGCAAACCGGTAGAACTAATAACTTACCTCATACTGTGCGGAAAGCGAGTACAGCACCTCGTGCTGCACCAGCTGGTAGTCCCCATCGGCGCCACTGCTGGAGCGTTTGCTGGAGGTCTGCGTGTTGGCATGACCTCCTCCCGTAGCCACCTTAGAATGTGCCGTTTTGGTACCGTTGGATGGGGCACCCATAGCCCCCGAGGAAGCCGCAACTATGGTGTCGCTGCCGCCGCTGTCTTTGCGCGTGGTGTTGGTGCAGCTATTGTTATTACTATTGGTGTTGATGGTGGTACTGGTGAGAGTGGCACTGGCCAAAACAACCGTAGCACTTTCTACACAACCACAATCGCACTCAGCTGGAAAGAGAATGAAAGAAAAAAGAATACAAATGAATATCGACCCGATTCGAGAAATGATTGATATTATTTATTTGTAATATACAAATTCATACACACAGCCAAACAGAGCTTCGCAGTTTTATTACGACCGAACCATTTTATTGTCCCTTATCATAATAAAATCGATTAAGGGCCTTCAGTAGGACAGTTCATGCAGAGTTAACTTGCCGAGTTGTTGCTGAATAAATAGTGCTGAGAGATTTCAAAACACAAATTATTTGTACAGCACGCGAAATATTGCAACACTTGAGCCCGACAGATTAAAGGCGAAGCCAACTGTTAGACCTTCACTAGCAATTATCAGTATTCTCCTGAATATATGCAAAACCATTCAAATTTGACTGAATGTTAACGCATCGAAATGAAATTATGTAACTTTTTTTCCAGCTCCAGAGTGAGGGAAAAACTCCGCATTAGCTTCTGTTGGAATGAGGCAATTTGTTCTATTCATGGCTCCAGCCAATAAATCATTATGTTTACAAAGCAAAACCGTTGTACGCTTTTATGATAAATCGGAAAGCGTCGACTGCTCAGCGGCTAAAAATAGACGCCAGCGGAGAAAAGCTCCACAACCTCGACAACCATTTAAAGGAAAACTTGTCGTCAGCCCTCTTCGGGACACCGACCGACCCGAGCGCACCTACGCACTTATAATTCGAGCTTTTTCAATGAAATCCAGAACCTGCAAAATTGCGGATTAAAATTTGTATCTAACTAATGAGGGTGTGGTACTGTGGAAATAAAGTTGAACATCAAATATTAATATCAGTTAGATGTTTTCGTCGTTTTGGGTATGACCTTTTTTCCAAGAAATGATGGGTATTAATGGGAGCTTCTCTTTCTTTTCGAGCGTGGATGGGTTATTTAATATTCTATTTTTATGGCACTATAGAATTTATGTGAAATTATCGAATTGTTCCTGAGATATGGTTGCTCAAAGTGGGATAAATTGTCAAACGATCAGAGCTAATAAAAATCATTTTCAATGACTTAAAACAGATAAAAATGACGAGAAAAAAATGTCACTATCAGCTCCCATTTGCAAATTATGAGAACGAGATCCATGCGCAGCGAACGTTATAAGCAGAACAGTAGTTTCAAAATGGTGTTCTTCCATTCGTTTACTCTTTTAGTCATTTTCGGTTTTCAGTGAAAATCGTATACTGCGCAGTGTCGATATTCAACCGAAGCTTCGAGAATCGATAATGATAGAAAACGATTCACAATTTCTATAAAAGTTTGGTTTCCAATGAATTTCTGGGGTGTAATTATTTCGAATTATCTTATTTTAGACACTTTTTTATAGCCAAACGTCAAAGATTTTCAATGTATCGATGAAAGAATCAGAATTGAGATTCGACTGATTTTCCCTACAGGCGTTATTGTGGTTTCTTTTTGTCGTAGGGAAACGAGTGACGTAGACATTGATACTCTTTTTTGATTCATAAGATACGAAATCGCTTCGTCTCTCTTCGATTGTTTTGAAGGCGATCATTTACGAATGAGTTGGTGAAAAAACAAATACGAGGATGTTGGATTTGATTCTTACATTGAGAATGCGTGACAATTTGAAGCTCGGTGAACGATATCTAACGAACATTTCGAACGATTTTAAAAGAAATGTAAGCTTAGCTCGCGACAAAATCTAGGTACTCTTAAATACCCAACCCAACAGCCTCATTTTCGTTATTTTCACTGTCTCATTCGTAAATGACCGACACCAGAACAAACTAAGAGAGATGAAGCATTTTCGTTTCTCGTTAAAAAAAAATGAGAGAAAATAATTCCCAATGTCACTCTTTCCTCTATGGCAAGACGAAACATAATTAACGTGTTCAGGAAGAGTCAGTAGAATTACAATTCCCATTCTTTCATCGATGTATTAAAAATCTGTGACGCTTGGCTATAAAGAGTGACTAAAAATGATAAATTAAAGCGAAATAATTACACCCCAGAACCTCTTTGGAAACCAAAACAACTACACAGTCGAGCTCCAACAGGTAAAAGTCATTGTGAGACCATTTTCGATTGTCAAAGCTTCGGTTGAATATCGACACTGCATATTATAGGAATTTCACTGAAAACCGCAAATGACTGAAAGGAAAGAACATAATTTTGAAACTACTGTTCCGCTTATGTCAATGACTGGACATGAATCTCGTTCTCATAATTTGCAAGAGCAGCTGAGAGTGACATTTATATCTCGCCATTTTCGTATATTTTGTGTCAATGAAAAAGGACATTTATTAGCCCTGATACGTATATCTTTGGAAACACTTTATCAAAGTGTGAAATATTTCGCAGATGTATATTCATCTAAATAAATGTAAAATCAACTACAAGCTTTTAGATCGAAGATGGCGTCACAAGAAGAACAAGTGCGAAAAGCAATTCTGTGCCGTCTCAATAAAAATCCAGATCTGTCAGTAAGAAAACTTGTAGAAAAAAAATTGATTTTCTTGCATGCACTGTCCATAACGATATTAAATCTTTCGATGCATGTTTGACAACAACCATGAATGCCGGAATGGGAAAAAACGGATCTCAGGAACCACCAGAAGGACGCGAAGGTAAGACAAACTTTCTTGCATACTTCCCAGAACGGGTAAGGTATGCAGTCGTCAAAGTGAAAAATGAACCGAAACGTTATGATAATCAGATTGTGACGGTTAAGACCAGGGCTCGCATGTTGCATCCCGAATATTTGACGAAGTTTACCTGCGTTATAAAGGACGATGAAACTTATGTGCTGGAAGATTTCACGCAGCTTCGCGAGATGTCCTTTTATACTGCTATGCTACGGAACGGCTTAGAGGAACATGTCAGGGTAAAGAAAAACACCAAGTTTCCCTAAAAAATATTTGGTTTGGCAAGCAATATGTGGTCGAGCAAGCCAAAGTTTCATCACTACCGGAACGCTTAACAAAGAACCGTCAGACGCGTACCCCCTATTTAGGCTGTCCGGTTTAACCATGTGTCCGGTCCAGCCACTGTCTCCCCTAAACATTTCTTGAGTTTCAGGGATGGGCCCGAAACCCTCCGTCCCTGTATACGCGCCTGATTACTATTCCTACGTAACCATGACGCTCCCCCGCTATTGTGGCCTGATTTGGCATCTTGTCACTACGCCAAAGATGTTTGGGAATGGTATAAAGCGAATAGAGTCCATGTTGTCAGAAAAAGGCGAGTCCACCTAGCTGCTCGGAGTCCTCCTAACATACCTTATGAATTTTCACCAAAGGCCTTTTCTAACATTTTCAACGTTTCGGAACACTTAAATCCATTTGCAACACAAAATTTGATGCACGCACGTTGTTCTAAATTTTCATTCATTATAAAAATCGCCACACGAAAATTTTTCAACTTCTTTGTATAGACGCCAAACAAAAACTAATCGTACGATATGCGTCAAAATTTGACAGATTGTGTATAAAAGTGTTGCCAACGTTGAGAGAATAAAAGTTTATCGATTGGACAAGCGCGGGAATTTTAAAATGAAAATTCCGGTTCTTTTTTGATCATGAGGTATCGAGCGTTATTGGGCTCTCCTGAAGAGAGAACTCTTTCAATATGAACAAGCTTCAACTGTAGAAAAATTTCGAAAATTTTGGACAAAAGCAGCTAAATTGGTTGCAGAAAAGTCTGCATAGACTCGAATGGCCGGAGTTAACACAAAAATTCGTTGTTTCTTCATGCAGCCTGCGACTGTAATTTATTTTAAGAAGCCTAATAGTGCACCATTAAATGAATAAAATCTGTTTTAATCCACCTAGTGGTGTAATGATACCTTTCTCATATTACTCATACCAACATACATATTGTTGTAGAAGTCTAAAAATAACTGTTCATTGAATATAGCAAGATAACAAATTCTGTTTACCCTGTAGTTACACAACCAGAAGTAGTACCCACAACAAATTCAAGTATGAAACTGTAAGACTTATCTTTCGAATCTATAAGTTTGTGAAAATAGATTTGGCCATCTTGATAAAAAACTGAGAGAGATCCATTTTACAGTTTTTGTCCACTATTTACAATACGTCCGAAACCGGATTCCGAGGGCCGGAATAACCGAAGTTGGTGCGTATGGTAAGTAACAATGAAGATCTACACATCGGAACAGTTTTGAACGTAATTAAAAAAAAATTTATTTAACTATAAGACTTGAACCTAAATTCGTAAAAATCAGTCAAACCATCTTTGAGAAAATAAACTGAATTTCATTTTTGCGAATTAGTACATTATTTTCGGTTCCTCTGAATCGGAAATCGGGTACCAGGATAGCCTGAATTAATAGGCCGTTACTAACGATTAGAATAATTTCGCTTAGTAAATTTTTTACGCTTTTTGCTTTGCCGCTGAGGATATAAAATTTGTAACACTCTTCACCCTGTAATTCCGGTACCGAAAGTCGTATCTGGATGAAATTCTAAAGTTTTGTATGAGATCATAAGGCTTAAGCTTGCGGAAATCGGTCACGCTTCATCTGAAGATCGTAAGTATGTAATCAGAAATTCAAATGTTTAGCCATCTCAGAGAAAAGTTAGTACACAAAAATGTTACATACACACCGACATTTTGTGAACTCAACGAAATGATTTAATTGTTATATGTAACTCGGCCTAGTTTTATGGGATTTTTACCAGTTTTTGACCATTTTTCAAAATTTTCACATATTACCCTGTAACTCCGGAACCGAAAGTCGGATCCAAATGAAATTTAATAGGAGGCTATGGGACCTTAAGACCTTTCATTTGAATCCAAGCTCGGGAAAACCGGTTTAGCCATTTTTAAGAAAAGTGAGTGACTTTTTTTTTCCTTTCTTCGTGCATATAAATACATTCTGTAATTTCGGAACCGGAAGTAGGTTTGGGATAAAATTCAATAGCAGCTTATGGAACCAGAAGACGATTCATTTGAATCTAAAGTTGTGAAAATCGGCTCAGCCATCTCCGAGAAAATTGAGTGAAATTATTTGTTATATACAAAAAAAACATACACACACAGACATTTGCTTAGTTTGTCGAGCTGAATCGAATTGTATATGATGTTCGGCCCTACGGGCTTCGGATAAATGGTCGATTTTCACAGCGATTACATAGCCTTCTACATGAGAAAGGCAAAAATGCATCTTGAATTGAGCTAATAGCAAATTTGTTTATTCCCAATTTTATATGTCCAGATTTTATTGCGAACAAGCCTTATATCGGATTAAAACGTATTAAATTTCAAATGGAACATCGAAATTCATCCCACTATTTTCAACAAATTGGACAAAATAAATGGAAATTTGGTAAATTTTGTAGCAGTTTTTGCAAAAATGGATTTTCCAGAACAAGCAAAATATTTAGTTGTTGATAATAATTAAGATGCTTCAGACTTACTATATTTTAAACTGTCAACCATAACCAAAATGTGTCATATTCATTCTGATTACTAATGGTGCGAAATTTGTAATAATGAATTCAACATCAATCGAATCAATCTTCAGTTCGTACCGAACACTCGACCCGATCGGTTTGTTTCTTTTAGGCTCTCCGCGTGTGGATTGTTTCCAAAGCTCCAAACGGAAGGTCTCTCGCCGATAGGTCATCTTTCCGTGAATTAGTGGCATTTTCACGCAAATTTTAGTGTCAACACCCGAAAAAGTGTAAAAAGTGGCCGCGTTCCATCCCCGAAAACCACTTCAAAGTTCGCGATTAGTGAAACAGCAGTAACACGTGCTCCGGGCAGCCATTGCGCTATTGCTCCGGGGCACGTTCTCAGCCACCCAGAGTGGCCATATTAGAAGTGAAAAGTGACAGGTGGTGTAATAGTGCTGGTGCAACCGCTTAGACGGTATAGTGTCAACCAAACAATACTCGACCAAAGTGGATACGGTCGTGCAATCGTGGTAGTGACGCCGATCAGTAGGCATAGTGAGTGAAAACCCCATACCCGACCACGTGGATGTGGTTAGTGGTGTTGGTGAGCTGCCATCCCTTCTATCGGATACCAGTTGCCATTGTTCCTGTCTCCCCGGCACATGCTGAGTCAACGCCGGGACTGAAAATTAGGAATTCCTAGGCAAGTCCCTATTTTTTATTCCCTCTATAATTTATATTATTATTATTATTATTCTTTTCTCAACATATATTTCCATTGTATTTTGATCCCGAACCCACCTCCTCCCCTTTTTTACACCCTTTCCCACCCCCAACCAACCCATGCCGGGGCCTGACCCCCCCGGTGGAGGCCCGTCCTCCAGGGTTCTACCGCCAAGTCGCTCACTCCCTGGGTTTTTACAATCCGGGGATGAGATCGACAGGCAGACCCTGCTTATGCGAGCCATTGCGCAGGAGGGAGTCCCTGACCCCCGACTGCCGAGCGATCCTTTTATGATCATGCGGAGCGTCCAACGTGCCCTCGGCACAGACCCCCGTAAGGTCCTAACCGCCACCAAAGAAGCTAGAGGAACGAGATACGTCCTCCGTACCACTTCGAGAGCCGCTTATCAAGCCCTACTCCGTATGGAAACACTCGAGAGTGGGCAAGCGGTCGAAATTGTTCCCCACCCAACCCTCAACGTAACCAAGGGCCTTGTCCGAGATCTGGACACGGTGAATGTCGATACGGAGAAACTCCGCGCAGACCTGGCAGAACAGGGAGTCTGCGAAGTCCGGAGGATCACCTCCAGAAGAGACGGCATAGTCGTGAACACCCCTTTACTCGTGCTATCCTTCTCCGGTTCTTACCGACCGGAGCATGTGTATATCGGATTGGTTCGGACCCGGGTAGAGGCCTACTACCCGTCTCCAATGTTATGCTACCAATGTGGAAGGTTTGGGCATGGAAGCAAATTCTGCCCGAACCGGAAGATCTGCTTGACCTGTACCCAAGAGCACGAACTCCCGGAGGGCAGCCCATGCCCAAACCAACCCAAGTGCATTAACTGCGGAGGTGACCACAGCGCGCGCTTCAGGAAATGTGTAAAATATATAGAAGAAACGGAAATCGTAAAAATTAAAACTGACAAAGGAATATCATTTCCTGAAGCGCGCGCCCTCAGGAAGGCCTGCCAGCTCGGGGATTCCTACGCCAGCAAGGTGAGGGAGCGGCTGTCCGGCCAGAACGACGAAAAAGACCGGACCATCTTCCTCCTTCGTGCAGAAATTAGACAACTCCGAGCTGAGCGAGGCAACCCTCCTGATGGTCAGAGCAGCACCCCCAACAACACCCAAGCCCAAGAGATCCAAGATCTAAAAGACGCGCTCCAAAACGCCGCTTTCGAGATGGAGAAGTTGCGGAAAGAAGTCGCTGAACTGCAGGCTAAACAATCAACCCCTCGTTCAACTCGAAGCAAAACCCCACTGGCTAAAAAGATTAGCGACGGCCCCACCCCCGCGAAGGTGGCAGCCGTACTAATCGACAACTTACCCCAAACGCAAACCACAGTTATCGAGCTCCCACACAAAAATAAAAACAAAACTAAAAACAACCCCCAGCAATCCGCAACTTCTCCATCGGTCCAGCCGGCGGAAGAACAAAGAAAGAGCCGAAAAGGCAAAAAATCTAAAAGTAAAAGCCCACCCGGCGTCCGAACCCAAACTTCGAACAACGACACTGAACAGCCCCTATACTCATCTTCCTCTTCTATCGACATGTTCAGCATCTCCAGTGACGAACTCCCCACCCGAGAAGGGATGACGATGGAAATGTCTGAATAAAGCCCCCCTTAAAAAGCGACACACTCCCCCCCTTTCTCACATTATTAAAGCCAACATGCATTACACACTAAAACCCCTTTTCAACCAACCTAAAAGCACAGAACTAGATCTTAGGAACCCCTTACCCAGATCTTTACCAATAACCAGTCTCTTAAGTCCACCATTAAATCCCCCTAACCCCATCCCTACACCACCGGATGACCAGCGGAGCTCCCCCGAGCCCTCCCCTGAGAGCCGGTCGGAGACGAGAGCGGGCCGTCCGCCCAGACAATCACAATCCCCCAACGGACTCGAGCCAGGCACAAAGAAAACTCAATGCGGCCGTTCTCCTGTACCTGCCTCCCCACCAGTTTCGGTGGGCAGTGTGGTCCAGGACGGGAGTTCGGATCACCCCGTCTCCGGGGACACCCAGAGACGACGAATGCGAGAAAAGCGCGGCAGTCCCATCCCCGGTTGCTCTTGGCAGGCGACAGCCTGTTGTAAGAAACACCGGCCCCACTCCTTCGACAGCGGCAACCGCCGAAAGACAAACCCACCCACGGACAGACCCCCTCGCTCGTCCCCACGTCATCTTCTCAACCCAGTCAACAACACAACAGCCGACGGCATGCAGGACCATCTCCCCTCATGCCCCTTTTTAACACCCAGCCCAAACCTTTCTACCCCTCTACCCTTCACCACCTCTTCAATTGATCCATCGTACATCTCTTCCAGGTCCAATGACTGTTCTACTTCGATTGACCCTCAGAACCGATCAACGCAGATTACGCTCGCCCTTCAATGGAACGTAAATGGTCTCTCGAACGCCCTGAGTGATCTCCAACTCCTTGTTTCCACCCTCAACCCAGCCGTGATCGCACTCCAGGAGACCCACATTAGGCAAACCAGAGACGTTGGTCCTTGGCTTTCAAACTGTTACTCCTGGAATGCAGCCACTGGCGATAACATCTATCAGACCATTGGAATTGCCGTGAGAAACGACATTCCATTCAAGGTCTGTAAAATTGATTCCAGTCTCCTCTCGCTGGCCGTAACTATACAGCTTCCAACCCCTTGCACCGTGGTGTCGGTGTACATCCCGAATCAAGTGAAGGGAGTGGGCGGAAAACTGAAGGACCTCCTTCAGAAACTCCCCCCTCCCTTCCTTGTTCTGGGAGATTTTAACGCCCACCACAGCGCATGGGGTTCGGCACGCTGTAGTAAACGTGGAGCGGAAATCTTGCGCGCAGTCGAAGACTGCAACGCCGTTATCCTCAACGACGGGAGTAAGACATTCTTCAGAGGCACTTATACATCGGCACTAGACCTGTCTCTGGCGTCTCGGTCGTTGGTCAGCTCTTGCAGCTGGTCAACATGGACGGACACCGGAAACAGTGACCACCTACCGATATATATTTCCCTGAACAAACGTCCCCCACCCGCGTCGCGGAGGAAAAGATGGATCACCCACAGAGCCAACTGGAAAGACTACGAAGACAACATCGAGGCCCTAGTCCCCCCGGACCGGGAAGCCTCTGTAGAGGTGTTGGAAGACATTATCCTCAGGGCGGCAAAGGCTAACATTCCGAGAACCAGTGGGCACCCACCCAAAAGGGCAGTCCACTGGTGGTCTCCGGATGTGGCAGCTGCAGTGAGTTCCCGTAGGAAGGCACTTAGAGCCTTAAAGAAAACCCCACTAGACCACGTCACACGAGATGCAAAGGCGCAAGAATTTCGCCGCCAACGAAACTCCTCCCGAGAAATCATAGCCAAGGCGAAAGCCGACAGCTGGAAAAGATTTCTCGAGGGCATCTCAGCGGACTCCTCCACAACGGAGTTGTGGAGAAGGGTCAACGCCCTACGCGGTAAGCGAAGGCAAAAAGGATTTTCTCTCGAAGTTAACGGGCTACATACTTCAGACCCGAACGAGATTGCAGAACACCTCGGGCGATACTTTCAATCGCTCTCTGCCGACACTTCACTTCCCAAATCATTCCTTCATATGCGCAGACTTCGAAAATTCCCACCCATAACCATCCAACCCGACCAGAACGAAGTGTGGAACAGACCTTTTTCCGCAGAGGAGCTTAACTTCGCTCTCAATTCCGCAAAAGGAAAATCGACGGGCCCGGACACTATCAATTACGATATGCTCCGGCATCTTCCGCCCTCAGGTCGCATTACACTTCTGAACCTCTTCAACAAGGTATGGTCCTCAGGTAAAATTCCTAACAATTGGAAAACAGCTATCACTGTTCCAATCCCCAAAGGCTGTGCGGGGTCCTTTTCTACCAGCAATTTCCGCCCAATTAGCCTTCTCTCCTGCGTAGGTAAAACAATGGAGAGACTAGTAAACAGACGCCTCGTCAATTTTCTCGAAGAGCGTAATTTACTAGATCAAAGGCAATTTGGATTTCGTCAAGGTAAAGGCACAGGTGCCCACCTCGGGTCACTCTGCGATACTATACTAGACAAAATAAACCAGGGCCTTCACGTCGATGCCCTCTGTATCGACATCGCAAAGGCGTATAACACAGTCAACCGGGATGGAATCCTTCGCCAACTGGTTGACTGGGGTATAAATGGACGAATGGGCACCTTCTTACAAGACTTCCTCCAAGGGAGGAACTTCCAAGTCTGCATCGGTGGATCTCTATCCCAAACATTCGTCGAGAGCAACGGCGTTCCCCAGGGTTCGGTTCTAGCCGTAACCCTCTTCCTAGTGGGAATGAACTCCGTGTTCAGTCGCTTACCAGCTAAAATATATATCTTCGTTTATGCTGACGACATTGTTATTATCAGTGCCGAAAACTCCTCTATAGCAACCAGGAAAGTTACCCAACAAGCAGCCGATGCTATTTTGCGTTGGGCAAACCGGGTGGGATTCAACATTGCCCCAAACAAATGCACCCTCTCACACTTCTGTCGAGGGGGTCATAGGAAAACCGACTCCACAATCAGAATAGGAACAGTCCAAGTACCATTCGTGAAGCACCCCAGAATTCTCGGCATCAACTTCGACCAGAAACTGAACTTCACGCACCACTTTGGTCTAGTCAAAAAAGATTGTGAATCACGTCTTAGACTGATCCGTACTATAAGCACTGGGCACCCGAGATGGAATCGACACCAAGGGCTACTTCTAGCCCAGTCACTGGTATGGAGCCGCTTAACCTACGGGATAGAGGCGACGGCGGTGGGCAGAGAGAATCTAATCAAGATACTCTCACCCACCTACAATAGGGCTGTCAGGATTGCCTCAAACCTACTTCCTAGCACCCCAGCAGTGGCCGCATGCGTCGAAGCTGGTGTATACCCATTCCGCTGGTACTCCGCTTGGATTACATTCCGTCGAGCACTGGGGTGGCTAGAAAGAGCTCACGGAGAGGAAGATTGCCTATTACAGAAACTAGCTGAAAGGTTGTTCAAAAGTTTCACCGGAAGCAACCTACCAAAACTGGCTCGCCTACATCGGGTTTGGAAAAGGCCCTGGTACCAACCAGACCTTCCCAAGACCGACACTTCCCTGGCACTCTCTCTCGGAGCCAAACCCCCTCCAGCAAAAGCTAGAAGCAATTTCCTCCAAATCTGCGCTGACCGGTTTACAGGTATCCCTGCATACTTCACAGACGGGTCTCGAACAGTTTATGGTACCGGAATCGGGGTGTGGGGACCAAACTTCACCCTGCACCGGAGCCTACCCCCGGAAAGCTCGGTATTCTCTGCGGAGGCCGCAGCCATCTTCGCTTGTATTGAGGCTATCCCCACGGGATCCGAAGCCGTGATCTTTTCGGACTCCCTGTCAGTTATCACTGCCTTGGAGGCAGAAAGATGCCGGCACCCGTTCGTCCAGGCGATTCAGGAATACACCAATGACCAAACCACTGTGTGCTGGATCCCTGGGCATTGCGGGATCCCGGGGAACGAAAGAGCTGATGAGCTAGCGGCCATGGGCAGACAGTCACCACGATATATATCGGAGGTCCCAGCCGCAGATCTGATCACCTACTTCCGGGAGAGACTCCAGAAACATCTTGTAAGTCACTGGAGATCTTCTGGAGGATACCTCCCCAAAATCAAGGGGGAGGTGATCCGATGGACTGATCGACCAGATCGGACGGAACAGAGAGCCTTGTCCCGCCTTAGGGTGGGCCACACCCGCCTTACACATGCCCATTGCATCGCTCGTGGCAGCCCTCCCTCCTGCCAACACTGTGGAGTCAGGCTCTCGGTAGAGCACATCCTCACCTACTGTCCCGAATTCCAAAACCTTAGATCCCAATACAACATTAGCTCCTCTATCCGCAACGCTCTCTCCAACGATCCCGTCTCCGAAACTACACTAATCCTTTTCCTTAAAGACGCCCGCCTCCTAAACCAAATTTAGTATCTTCCCCTCCCAACTAAATCCCCCTCAACTACCCCATCCCTCCTCCTCCTCCTTCTCTTTCAGAATCTCGGCGAAGACTCAGCATCCACTGCCCGGACCACCCGGCCGCTGCCGCACACCCAGTCGAGAAACTACACTGCTCCATGGGCCATCCGCGGGGGGGGGGGCGGAATGTCGACCAAGGCCCCCTTATCTTTCAACCACTACACGGACCCCACCTAGATTCAACCTCTACCACCACCGACCACCAGAGCACTGTTTCACTACTATCCGAGGCACGACTCCGCCTTATATCTCCCAGCCACCCCCAAACCCCTACCCCAATCTGATACATACCCGGTGAACGACCATTATTAGGTTAAAACCGGGGGTAAATAAACGATATAATAATAATAATAAGAATCAATCTTTAATACAAAAATATTCAAATTGTAAAACGAAGAACCTATTTTCGGTTGTATTTTTTTGTTTACCTTTTTTGAAAACATGATGTTTGAGACATTTATGGAGCTTATTTGAATTCATCATTTTGTTGAAAGTGACATGGTTTAGTGTTTAAGAGTTATTCGACTTTTTCGATTTTTTGTAAGATAATTGAAACACTAATTTCAATGACTTAAAAAAAATAACACCCTCTAAGATTTCTCTTCAATCTTTCATTATCTTATAACTTTTCAGAAACCGTGTAAGATTCAATTATATCGATCTGGCATCTGATGCCTATTGATATTAGAAGATTGACTAGTTTTTGGTAGCTCATATTAACCCCTTAACGCTCATGGGGAAACATTTTTCCCTTCATGAAAATCGTTATCGATTCTTCAATTATTATTAAATTGATGTTTTTTTACTGAATGTTAAAAAACTTATTTCCAAGGCTTTCTGAACGAATAAAAAAAACTATCAATCTTTATTGCACAATAAAAGTTTGTGCAAGACGACGTATAGAAAATAGAATACATAATAAATGTGTTATGTGCAACTTCCACTTGTGCTAACCAAGTACAAGAAATCGTTCCGTAGAATACCATAAATAACTATTTATTTTACTATTCTGATAATGAAAGGCAATCAAAGCAAAAAGACTCGACTCGACGTTTATATATTTCTGCGGATCATAGGAAAAAATATTTTCCCTGAAATTATAGGAAATTTATGCACCCTGCTAAGTTTTTTTTTTTGGTGATATTCTCTTACTTCATACCCACAGTAGCTAAAATATTGTTGTGTACTGATAATAATAAGCTTGATAACTCCTCGGAAAACAGTTTTCTCGTAAAACTACTCACAAAAATGGTTGAAAAGTGATATTTTAAGATTTTGTGAAAAGTGGTATTTTAAGATCTACGGCAAAGTTGCTTAAAATAAAATTTCTTGTTTCAATTATAGAGGTTTTAACCTTGAGGTCATTCACCTCTTCGGGCCAGAAAAAGCTTCTAACCGTATGTGCGTGGTTGGGAATCAAACCCAGGTGGGCTGCGAGAAAGGCATCGACTTATCCATCACGCTATACCCGTCCCCAAAACAACTGTACTGTGAAGTGCAGTAATTTTTAAATTCTATTACAGAAGTTAGATTTTTGATCCAAATCTAAATTCGAACCACCCTAATGAGCTTTCGCATCAAAAGATGCGTCGGTTGATTGCAAAAAAATTTTGTGAAAAACTTATATTCAATAGCGAAAATATGTTTGTCTCGCTAATTTTTCGTTACGGACCACTGTGCACTGGTAGAAATAGGTACGCATTTCGACCACCACTTATGATCTTATCAAAAGTTATTAAACACGTCTGAATATTTAGGCACTGAAAAAGTTGAAATCGAAATAAGTAACTGCTTGTACAAGTATTGTGAATGATTCATACTGACAAGTGCAGCGAAAAAACTTAGAACTGATACACCGACGGAGGTTACTATTTCATGACATTAGTGGAAAAATAGTAAAGTTTGTTTTCTTTTAATATAGTGGAATTGAATGGAATTTTTCTTTTAAAGCGAAGTGCGGTGAATTTTTCTTTAACTCTTTCCGTTAGAAATGATAAAAGTTTGTGTCACCTAATATATTCTATATTTATTATTTAGGACGTAAGACATTAAGAAGCTCGTGTAGGGAAGATTATGACGAACCTGAGTGTTTCGAATTGGAACGTCGAGAGCTTCGTTCCACTAGATGAAAAGTTACATCAAGATATGTCTGAATCCATAACTGGGCACATAGACATCTTTGGTTTTTACTTCACAGGTTAGAGAAATTATACATTTCATCATTTTTTCAAGTAGAAAATGTGTTAAAATCGACGCAAAAACTCAGTTTCCCTGCAAATTGAAATGGAATCAAATTAAAAAATTCTTTTCGGACACTTCGTGAAAACTAAGAACAAAAAAGACAAAGAATACTACAACAGAAACGGTCGAAGCCGTATCTACAAAACAATTGCTCAAAGAATAACAAAAACGATTGTTGCCATCATTCGCACCCGTTTTCAAGCTATCAATGCACCACCACTGCTTCGCCGAAGATGCCAGTCTCGAACGCACACTGACGTTTGTATATTACGGAACGTTTGCAATCTAAACGGGACGAAGCACGAATCCTTAGCTGCATGCATGAGGAATGCATGCGGTCTCTAACAGACTGCCTCCTGATGCTTGAAATAACTACTGCCGTATGTTGTGTACGCTGGAAATTTCACTTCACTCTTCAAGACGCACGTTCCACATGAAAACATGTGCAAAAATCAAGCGAAGGTGACCATGCAGCTGCCGCAAACCGGTTCCGCCTGGCAACGAAATTTTAAGAGGCCAATTTCGAAAATTTCACCCGAATTCCATCAATCGGCAGATGGAATTCTACACTCTCGTCAGACATGATGTAGTTTGTTGCAGGAACCTCGATTCCTTCACAGTAGCACACAAAATAAACGCTATATACTTCAATGGCTCAAGGATTGAGAAATTTTCCTACGGTATTATTCATCAAACAACAGCAACCTCCAAAGACACCGAAGCAGATAGACGGTTCTAATTTGTCGGAACTTACTATCAGATGAACCACAACCAGTTGGCAGCAGAGCAAACGCAGTTTATATTTAGCTGAAAACCTACGCTGCAAGTAATCACGGACAGAGAGTGCACCAGCAACAAAAACATGCACTCGAAACGTTTTGTCCAGCATAAGCATAAGAACTTGCTTGGTCAGTACACAAACTGACCAAGCGCGTGTAAGTTGAAAATTTGCGACCAAAAATATGAGTCTCGATGAACTTTCCTGTTCACATTTTCACTAATTTAGCTACCACAAGTGATATCAACGAAGGACTAGGGCACACCGGAGGAATCATAACACATTAGACAATATTGTGCTTTGTCCAGTCATCATGCGATTCTGACTGTTTCGCACTGAGAGGAAAAAAATGGTATATAAATTGTACTGTTGAATTTATGCAGTAGAATTTCATACACTTTCTATACATTAGGCTACATTTGCATTGTAGAAGAAAATTAATTTTACTATATCGATTTTAATTGGTTCTTTTCGGCAAGCATTAACTGAGAGAGACGAAAGATATGAAATGAAAAAACGGATAGGTATTCTAGATTGAATCAGTTATAAATTTAGAACGGAAAAGCTAGCCTAGGCAGGCTCTTATAGGCATGATCAGAAGAAAGAAATGAATTCCATTTTACCTTCTACTTGAGGGGGTCGAACACTAAATTCGAGTCCCCAAGTATGGTCGTGTAACAAGTGTAGTTCTTCACCACACTATGCTACTGACACTGCCACTTCGCGCGTCAACATAATCCGCTGAGCAGACGTTAAGATAATACTTTTTAAAACACACTTATTTACACCGAAGAACAATGTCTTTCCTGACATGTCGAAAGAATTGGCACTTTCCCAAAATCCTAGAGCGACTACACTCTATTAGCGGTCAGTACGCTGACAAATTGTTTGGTTCTTTTGGCACATCAGAAAAGACATTGCACTTTGGTGTGCAAATAAGTGTTTTACAAAAAGCATCAACTTTGCGTCTGCTTAGCAAATTATACCCAAACCTCCATTTACGTACTAATCGGGACTTCGTAAATCGAATTATGACGTAAAAAAAGTATGCGTTATTTGGAATTTTCAACTTAAATAAAGTTTTCCCTATGTATGTTCATTATTAGATATGTATAATATAATGGATAACTATGGAACAAAAATTATTAGTATTTGTAGGAAAAGGATGTTCTAGAACGCATCAATTTCCAAGATGGCGATTTCCGGTTTATTAATATTCCTTGAAAACCTTCACAATATGGGTCTTTTTGGAACGGGTTGGATGAGTAGATGTCGGAAAACGATGTTTGAGATGGTTCTGAGTTCCAAGATGGCGACTTTCGGTTTATTGATATTTCCCTAAAAAACCCTTACAATATGGATATTTTCGGAACGGGTTTGATAAGTACATGTTGGAAAACGATATTTGAGGTGGTTCTGAATTCCAAGATGGCGACTTCCGGTTTATTGATATTCCTTGAAAACCTTTACAATATGTGTCGATATTACTCGAACTGTTCGAATACCTTCACAATATGCATATTTTTGAAACGGTTTTCATGAGTAGGCATTTACATTTTTGAGTCTTTAGTGTAATATCTGCGGCAGATTTAAATTATAGCCGGGTTTAGCAAAAAAAAAATACCAGTCAAATAAGATTAACAAGACTGTTGAAACTGCTGAACAAGTACCCTAAATAAAGCGAAATTCTACATTTAAGGAACTAAAGCAGAATTCAGAACCGCCTTAAACATCGTTTCCGACATCTACTCATCGAACCCGTTATTGTAGGGGTTTTGAGGAATATTGTAAGGGGTTTTGAGGAATGCCAATATATTGTAGGTCGCCATCTTGGGATTCAGAAACACCTCAAACATCGTTTTTCAACATGTACTCATCAAACCCGTTCCGAAAATACGACTGTTGTAGTAGTTTCATTGGAATGTAAACGAGCCGGAAATGATTTTCCTTGTACGCAAAAACCTCTTTTTACGAAGTTGGTTCGTAAAAAGAGTTTACGTTATTTGGGATTTGGTTCGTAGAAAAAGATTACGTTATTTGAGATTTTGTTCGTAAAAAGAGTTACGTAAAAAGAAGAACGTAACGTGAAAAAAGTTAACGTAAATGAAAGTTTCAATGTATGTTGCATTAACTAAAACAAAAATATGACGGCAAGTTCAACGTAAACGTACAAATTAGTGAAGAAAGTCATGCACACTAAGCACAAACCGTGATAATGTTATTTAATACACTAATAATTATGTTAGGAGTACAAATTAGTTCGTTCCGTTTTCAAAAGATGGCTCTGACTGTTATGAATATTGATCAGTAACAGCTGATATCGATAGTTTCAAGAAGTTGGACATCTGTCATTAATATTCAGTTCATATTGCATCGAGTTATTTTTCACTGGTTTAATTATAAGCAGTTTTGTGTTAACTAAGCAGCATATGCGGGAAGTTTTAATTTTCTGTTTTAATTGGAAGAAAAGTGCAACTGAAGTGTACCATATGCTTGTGGATCTTTATGGTGATAATGCTCCAACTAAAAGGATTTTTTGCATTAAATTGTTACTAGGGATGAAATATTAATATTTTATGATGACCCTAAGAAGAAGAAATATTACGTTATTCCCGGTCAATTGTTGTCATTGACCTCAACATCCACACCAAAGCCGAATATTTATGGTTCGATGGTCATGTTATGCATCTAGTGAAACAAAAAGGGTGTTGTGTACTGTGAGCTGCTAAAACCAGGCGATACTAAAAAAGGCGATCGGTTTTAGCTGCAATTAATGCGACTGAGCCTTACATTACAAGAAAAACAGCCGGAATACAAGCAAAGACATGATAGAGTTATTTTTCTGCATGACAACGCTCGGCCTCATGAGACAAAAGTCGTGAAAAAATATTTGGAAACGTTTAAAAGAGACATTTTGCCGCACCTGCCGTATTCTCCTGACATTGCTCCTTCTGATTACTGGTTGCTACGACAGATGCAGCACGATCTGGCAGGTCATCAGTTTACTTCATTCGCAAAAATCGAAAATTGGCTTCAAACTAGGATCACCTCGAAAGACGAGATATGTTTTCGAGATGGAATTTGCCTGCAAGGTTTTCGAGATGGAATACATTTTTCACCCCAAAAAAACGGACCAAATTAATTTGTACTCCCAATAGTTCTATTCACGTCTCGCCTTCGGCTCATCAGCACATTAGCAGTTCAAATTGAGCAACGATAGCCACCTAACAGTTCAATTTAAACCGCTTTCGTATGTCTCGAACGCAATCAATTAATGACTGACTGATTGTCGCAGAATGTGAACATTTTGAGTTCTTTTTTGTGTTTACAATTCAAATCGTATATCTTGCATATTCAAGTAAAAAACAAAGAAAAACGATTTCATCGAATTATACTCCAGCCCAATGAACATTATTTGTGTTCATGCTAATCGATCGATCTATATTCCCCGAGTCATACTCAGCGGGAACCACCAGAAGATGTTGCGGCGGTGGTGGTTCCAGAGAAAACATCCAATTTCAATGCTACCGATTCCAACCGACGCTGCTAATTGTCTTCACTGCAACGAATTCATTGAGCAGGAAGAAGCACAAATTGCGCAGAAACTTTCGTCAATGGCAAATGAAACAAAGACAAGAAAAAAGTTGATGACAAAAACACTTCCCAGAACATGGCACCAGTGATGACCGGTGACAGGCGTGATAATTAGTAACTGCTGCTGCTGCTGCTAAGTTTTTGGACGAGCGCGTCAATCAAACTACATACATAAATTAATCTCAATATCACGATCCAAGAAAGTGGACCGGATGACCGACCGGTGGTGTCGGTGGAGCGGTGATTGTGGTCGGAAAGGAGCGAAAATAAAAAGCTATAGGCAAAATAACAACAGGTAAAATAAATAAAAACTACAACCGAAGGTAAAAATGTTCCACCGTCGGAGATAGCCAACTTCAGGAGCGCCCTACATACGCACGGACTTCTACCAGAGACAGTTTATTCGCACAGACCCGCATATGGAGTGTGTGGTTATTTTATGATAAAATCGTAAAAAATATACGAAAGATGGGTTGGGTTCCAGGCGTCACCTGCTGCTTTCTAGATAATTGCAGGGTACCGAAATGATCAATCGCAAAATAGAAGGAAGAGGAAGTAAAATTTTACCACGATCGAAAAAGGGGAAAATATCATTCAGAAACCGGAATATGGATGGTTCGAGTTATTTGTGCTATAAAACCGCCATCGAGTAGAATAAGAAAGAAAACCTCTTCGTAAACCACCTAGTGCTAACTTTCTCTTGCCATTCAATTAGTCTCATAATAACATTTTTTATCATAGTGCTAATTTTGACACAAATTTTACTACACAGATAAAGTTTATGAAATTTGCAAGTTCACGAATCAAATCAATCGTAAAAATGTATGATTTTAAATGCTTGAAAATTTTGGTCTCAGAAGACATGAATTTACACGACCTTATATAAGTTAAAACTTATTCGTGTCCATTCAGAATGTTTCTAGTAATTCACAAGAGCGCATTTTAACGTTTCCATCACTTATTTGGTAACATTCGAAGAGTCGAAAGTATCAGCAATTCGAGTTTGAGAACCTATTCTCAGAGAAAATTAAATGCAGATAGGAAAAAATGGGACATGTCGGTTACGTCACTTATACGATTATATCGTCGAAACCAAAAGAGTTCGCCATGAAAATTATGTAGGTTCCTGACAGCAGCTTCCAGAAACCATCATAAGATTTTCAATTCAGGTATCTCTGAGAAAATATAAAGTTTTGAAAAAAAAACTGGGATTAATCGGTTACGTCATTTATAAAATTACATTCTCCGAACCGGAAATGGTCGCCAAAACACTTCCGAACTTGATCGAAGTAGTTTTTGAATTAGGCTCATAGTAGTTTCTGAACAAGCCTAACGTTATCGAAATATGTTGTGCCATCTCCGACAAAATTTAGCTGATAGAAAAAAATGTGTTTTGTCTTTTAACCCACTTTTACCATTATTTCTCCGCCATTTGATCTCGAAACTTGATTAACGATTTTTTCTCCCCCAGATGAACAAAACAAGTATGAACGCGTTTTGAAAGAAAAAAAATGATCTGCTTCTTTCGTTTCCTTGAAGCTCCTCAGCAATTCAAGAGTAAGTATTGATAATTTACATTATTATTGAAAACTGCATAACATTAGGTTTTCTATACAAAACGCAAGGTTGTTAGGACAGAACTGATGGAGCACCGAATCATTGGATAATATTAAAATTACTATACCACCAGGGTTATTCATATCATTTATTCATACCCGCCTTCAACCTTCTGGTCGTTCGTCGGATGTACCAGGGTGAATATTTCGATCGTCCCACGACAAAATTACCTAACTAAAATTGAGAGCCTCGGTTTGTTCACGTTCTCTTTCGATTATTACGGAGCCACTGTAGAAAAAAGAAGAGAAGGACTCTTTTGGTGAATTATTTTGGGATCCAAACTATGGAGTAACCCGAATTTTGTATAAAGCTCTTTTTAATATGTATATTTAAGTACAAAAAAAATGAATTATGTTGCCAAAAGAATTATGTTGCTTAAAACTACAAAACAATATAATTAAGTGCCTTTAGGGGTTACACCACTGTAGAACAAAAGAGAAGGACTTTTTTTCGGAATTATTTCGGGATCCAAAAAAATGGAGTAATCCGAATTTTGTATAAAGCACTTTTTAATATGTATATTTAAGTACAAAAAAATGATCAGTTCTAAAAATTGAAAAACAAAATGGCGGCTTGGCGGCATTTCCGCGAAAGTGCTGCATTTTGACGGCCGGAAACATAAGTCAAGTAAATCTTGACCAATCGATTCAAAAATTTTACAGAATATTCTCGATAGTTATCTTGATTTTCTGTAAAATGGCAGCCCTTTGAAAATAAAACCGCATTTTTTCATCACAAAATTGTTCAAAAACGAATATTCACAATTTTCTAAAACTTTACGTACCTCTGTGGACATAACCATTGAGAATATTCTGTAAAATTTTTGAATCGATTGGTCAAGATTTACTTGACTTATGTTTCCGGCCGTCAAAATGCAGCACTTTCGCGGAAATGCCGCCAAGCCGCCATTTTGTTTTTCAATTTTTAAAACTGATCATTTTTTTGTACTTAAATATACATATTAAAAAGTGCTTTATACAAAATTCGGATTACTCCATTTTTTTAGATCCCGAAATAATTCTGAAAAAAAGTCTTTCTCTGTTTTTTCTGCAGTGGTGTAACCCCTTAAGGCATTTAATTATATTGTTTTGTAGTTTTAAGCAACATAATTCATTTGGCACTATTTCAATAAAATGTTGTGTTGTGTTTCATTGTGTGGAACCCAAAGTTAGCTATTA
This sequence comes from Malaya genurostris, assembly GCF_030247185.1. NCBI lineage: Eukaryota > Metazoa > Arthropoda > Insecta > Diptera > Culicidae > Malaya > Malaya genurostris. The sequence goes on along the minus strand of NC_080572.1, from coordinate 230,302,674 downwards.
CTTAGTTATTACTGATTCTTCAAAAATGAGCCATAAATGAAAACGCGGTGAGCGACACTTAAGTGTTCCATGATAGAAAATTACTAAACGAAAATAAACCTTCATTCTTCTACTTTCCGATTCCGTATTCGGTTTCTCCCTCCCTTGTTTGGTTCCAGTGTAACATGAGAACAAAATGTGTCAGGTTCCTTTGCGCAACCCTGAACCACTTCACACCAGCAGCAATTTTTGAACGTTGAAAGGCAGGGAGGAGAAATAATGATATAAGGTAACCGACAAAATGCTTTTCTTTCTCTCCGCTCAATTTTACCGGAGATGCTTGAACCGGTTTTAACCAGCTAGAAGGATTAAGAAGAGGTTTTTAAGATTGTTTTACCTTAATTCTTGATATATCACATATCACCGACTGATGTGTATCGAGTGTACACTGAGGTCTAAAGAAAGGTAAGTAAAGAATACGTACCGAAAAAACGCTCAAAAAAACAAACTGCGTAACTTCGGAAATCCGCGTAAAAAAACTGCATAACTTCGGAAATTCGCGGAAAAAAACGCAAAGCTGTAGAAAAATTTTGTTGTTGCCAATTACCTTCAAAAATTCATGAAATATCGAGATCTGATGTAATCCCGAAATTTTCTCACTGACTTTTCAAAAAAAAAATCGAAATTACCCCGGATCTCGACTTGTTACATTTTTAAGACATTTGGCATCAAAAACACAATTTTCAATTGCGGAAATCTCAAAACTAAGTCTGAAAGTCGATTCTTTTCTAAGTCTGAAAGTTCTTTCAAAAAATTATTCGTAAGTCTGCCTAAAAAACACTTATCTTCGGAAATCCGTGTGTGTAGTTTCAAGCAACATAATTGGCATTATCAAACCAGATTCTCTTGGGACTATTTCAATAAAATGGTGTGTTGTGTGAAACCCAAATTTAGTCTTAACTGACAAATGAGTCATAAATGAAAACGCGGTGAGCGAAACTCAAGTGTTCCATGATGGAAAACTACTAAACGAAAATAATCTTTCATTCTTCCACTTTCAGATTCCGTGTTCGGTTTTTTACGCGGTACGTTTCGCTCCCTTATTTGATTCCAGTGTAACCTTAGAACAAAATGTGTCAGGTGAAAAAACACCTTAAAAAACCGCGTAGGAAAAGACCTCTCAATGAATTATAATTTCGTACACACAAAACTTGTTTTAATCGCCAACGTCACAGCTGGTAATTAACATTGTTTCCTGTACCCACATTTAAGCAAATGACTGCCGGATCAAAGGAATACCTTGAACAATAGTAGAAGTAGTGTACGTATAAATCATTTTTGACATGATTTGTCGATTTTGAAATTTGAACTAGCTTTCTTTTCTAACATGCTCCGGAAACCAATCAACTTCAAATGTTTTTTTCCAAATACTAAAATGAAACAAGTTGTCCACTATTATATGTAATACTGATAAGATTATGTAGACTTTTTGTGAAGGAAAGGAGGCGGTAATTAATTAGTCTCCGAAAGCTTACAAACAGGGACGGGAGGATACGAAAGTGCCAAGTTTCGGTCCCTTCGGTTTACGAACGATTCATAAACTGTCCCCAAATACACTTTTTGCAGTACACTGGGGTCTCTTTTTACGCGGTTTTTTTGTAATGCAGTTTCTTTTTACGCGGATTTCCGAAGTTACGCGGTATTTTTTACGCGGATTTCCGAAGTTACGCAGTTTTTTTTTACGTGGATTTCCAAAGTTATGCGGTTTTTTTTGGCATCAAAAAAAATTTCGTTTTTGGAAGTCTCAAAATTTTTCCTGTTCCAAAGTCAATTTTCTTAAAAAATTTTTTTTTGAGATTATACCCGATCTGGACGTTTCATGCATTTCTAAGATATTTAGCATCAAAATTTTTTTTCTTTAGTTTGGAGGTTTTTTTTACGAGGATTTCCGAAGTTACGCGTTTTTTTACGCGAATTTCCAAAGTTACGCGAATTTCCAAAGTTACGCGATTTTTGCGCGGTTTTTTTACGCGGTACGTACGTATCCCCCGCGTAAAAAGGAACCTCAGTGTATGAGTTCAAAACAGCTGGTTACATTGCTCGATTATTCAAGCAGCGCTATGAACTTATTTTACAATCGATTCTTATGTTGTTTTGTACACATTCACATACATGAAATGGTAAGTACGTCATTTACATAAAAAAAAAGTTTACTTGCAATTTGACTTTTTAATAGGAAATGTTTCTGGTGAATTGTTACCTCACTGGTTAAAAGAAAACAACATCAGAGTTCAGCTAAACCATTAATATTTTAGTTAAAACAGAAAAAGAAACCCTAATGTTTATAGTGCAATTTTGATTTTAAGGTTCGCCCTGTAGTTTAGCCATGTATGTAGATTGAAACCTGCATTTTCTTCGACTTATGGGAATTTTGATATAAAGACTGTCCCAGAAAGTATGGAAGCAACCAAAAACCGCTGCCATTTCGCAATGGGGCAATAGTCTATCAATTTTTATGGCTGCGTCCTGTTGTTTACACTCTTCTCTAACCACTTGTGCAGTTGTTTATTCGTTTTCATTAGTTTGTTTCGAAATGCGTGGACTTTCAGCAGAACAACGTCGAAAAATTGTGTACAAATGGTGCACAGAACGCGGACTTTCACTGAGAAAGATAGCAAAAATGGAAGGAGTAAGTGAAAAAGCAGTGCGAAATGCAATCAGGAAGTTCGATGAGGATAACACCTTTGAGGATAAACCGAAAACGGGTCGAAAAAAAGGTCCTGCTAACCCTCAGTTGGATAAACGTATACTGAAGGCGTTCGAACAAAAGAAGGAGGTTTCAGTTCGGGATGTGACCAAAAAAGTGCCCACTTCGAAGTCAAATGTTCTTCGTGCTAAAGAACGTTTGAATCTTTGAACCTATAAGAAGCAAAAATAACCAAAACGTAGTCCGAAACAAGAAGCATCGATCAGGCCGAGGGTTCAAAAAGCTGTACAATACGATTCTTGCTGGAAATTTGAACTGTATAATCAAGGACGACGAAACCTACGTGAAACTCGATTACAAATCCTTGCCGGGACCACCATATTATACGGTGCGAGAAGTCGAAAATTCGGTAAGAAAGCTATGGTCTGGCAAGCAATTTGTAGCTGCGCTAAGATTTCGAAACCCTTCATCACCACTGCTTCAATGAACAGCGAAATATACATCAAGGAATGTTTACAAAAACGACTTCTACCCATGATTCGAAGCCACAAGGTTCCTGTGGTCTTCTGGCCAGATCTTGCTTCTTGCCACTACTCGAAATCAACGGTAGAATGGTATACTACCAAAAATGTCACTTTCGTCCCAAAAGACATGAATCCACCAAATTGCCCACAACTTCGACCAATTGAAGAATTTTGGGCATTAACGAAGGCACATCTTAGAAAACATCTCGGCAGCCGAAACCATTCAACAGTTCGAAAAAGATTGGAAAAAAGTGTCAAAACTCGTCGCCAAGAAGTCTGTACGGAATTTAATGAGGAGCAGGGAATTTAATGAGCAATAAGGTGCACCAGCTAGTCTACAATGGCTAAGTAGCAAATGTTGAGAATAATATTCTGTTGTTGTAGGCTAATATTATCAGCATATCGAATAAAATTTGAATATCTAACACTTGTGAATTATTTACAGCGAAATCAAAGTACGTCCATACTTTCTGGGACAGTCTTTAAATAGATCTTTGAAAGTGGCGTTATTATTGGGTACACAATTTTCAGACAAGGAACGATATTTCCCTTGAAAAAGACCACAACCAGTGATCGAAACGTAGCGCATCATAAAACAACCGTTCTTGTTTAACAGACCGCTAGAGCCAAAGACATAATTGTTGCTGATATGAATATAAATTCCAATATTCGAATGCGGAAAAGTACTCACTCAAACTGAGTTCGTGCCAGCAAACCTTCTCTAATTTATAAAACTTCAATGTCAATTGAGCCACTCTGAAGATGCAAAGAAACCGCACAACAGAAGTCTACTTGGGCTCGATTCCTAGCCCCGCACATACGGTCAGGAAGTTTACCATAAGATGGTAACCTATGTAAATGATTTTTTTTAAATAGGTATCGAATCAGAACAAGTTGACTTAGGTAGCACGTTCCCCTGATTATACGAAGATTTGTACCTTTTAATCCATTACTAAACATTAATAAACTTTAAATCCATTACTAAGCCATTTTTTGCAAAAGACAGCAGCGAACTCTCAATATTGAATATGTACCTTCCCACATAATTTCAGCATCAAAGAAGCAAATTTGAACGGGACAACCCCGAGTCAATCCTTAAATACACAATTAGAATTCGAATCTTCCATTCCAAGACAATTAACAAAATAACAACAAAGCAAATTAGAAACAGCTTATCAGTTGATGTGTTTTTTTTTTGTTGTTTCTAACTGTGGCTAACTCATCCCGCAACATGACTCCACCTGACGTCAATAGCCTAGCGCCGCAACGTGACTCACATACACACACACACACAATGCGAGTTGTTTTGATTCCGACAAACCGGCAAGCCTTCTTCCAATTGTGTGCTGCCTCCGGAATCGAGTGACAGGCGAGATAGGCCGGAGCGGCTGCAGCGGTCGTTTTGGCACAGCTCGAACAAACAGTCCATATTACTATTGCGCAGCAGAATCCGTACATATGTATTGGAGTACACGTCGGACAGTCAATGTTTTTCGGTTCTCCAATTACCATATATAAAATTACATATTATAGATCCTGTTCTAGTCGGGCCATTAGAAGTAAACCGGGCGAGGTCACACGCGAACTTGGCGTGCTGCGAGTGCCGACAGGCGGCTCGTGGGCTTCTTTACCGGTCTCTTCCAAAACAACACATCAGCCCGCACCCGCCACCGAACCCCGTCAGGTCGTCAGGCTTGTGGATGTGGTGGAGGGTGGGGGTACGGTTATTTTTAGTTTCTTGTTATAGGCTAAGCTCAACGTCTACCAGCAGGACCAAAAAAGGCGAAGAACGAATCCAAATTTGGCGTACGTGACAAAGTTGCTATCAGATGTACCGGCAACTATTTCACCTTGGAAAGCAAACACACTCTTGTTGTTATTGTCGATCGTCAGTCCGGTTGATGTGTTGCGAAATAATGACAGCCTGTCCGGCGATGGTGATGCGAATGTCGAGGATAAATCATGTTATCATATGACAAAGCAAATAAGTGTATCTTGCAGGTGTGTTCCACCTTTCTAGTTGGTGATTGTAATGACTGATGACTGGGCGACCGTCACCTAAAAATGCCGCATGGAAAAATCTACGTCTGTGGCTACATGTGTGTGTGTGTATCACGTTCACATGGTTAGCACATGCGAAAGGTTGCTCTCAACGAAATGAATCATTTTAACTAATGTCAAACAAAATGCAAGGCAAATACTGCCGGTAACAACAGTTTTTTATGAAACAAGATAAATTGGCTCAAGTGACACGTTCCACTGCTTATTTGAAAAAATTTCTGCCTTTTTTCTATAGGACTGCAAAAACACAATAAATAACAGAGCTTCTAGCGAGCTCAAATTCAATTTTAGAATATTTTTTATTTGGAAAATGACAATTTGCATCATCAGTTTACCATTTCAAATCTAACCTCACTTTTGAGACGGGCATACGCAAAAAGTTTTTGGAATATTTCAAAAATCTATTGTAAGATTGATTTGGTGTTTACGGCAATGTTTTAGGTAATTGTTTAGACTATTTGGAGAATGCATACACTGTGAAAAATATGTAAATATTTTTTTGTTCTAAAAATTAAACTAAAAAATATTTTTGATTTTTTTCTTCTTCTTGATATGTTATAACTCAGTTTTTGCAATGACTTAGTGAAAACATATATTGGAGAAGCCAAATGAATGAAAAACTTACAGAAAAGATGATTTTTTGGAAAAAGATACGCTCACAGACCGGACTCGAACCTGCGTTCTTATGCATTCTGTGCATACGCGCTACCATTCCGCTACCCTAAACCTTGGGATAGACACAGCTCTGAAATACGGTGGTTAGGCATGACAGAACATACATCGAACATGGTCTACATCCTGGCCGTCTTCCGACCGGTACCATACATCCAAACATCTTCTCTGTTCATCAAACACTAGTCTTCTCGCTTTATACCTATTTTCCGCTCAAGCACTGAGTAGGAGAGTGTATTTATAATCGCTTGTCACCTTCTGGTGACTGGTGCCAGTCGCTGGCTGGATATCGTCAGCGAGAGACCCTATGAAGGTTGTATCAATACCCTTAGCCCTTTCCTACCAGAAGCAGATTGTTACGGAAAATCATCATGTTATAACTGACAACTGATAAAGTTTACTGCACTGCAGTTCAAGATGAAGAAATAATGAACCAAAAACTAGTGCAGTGTTTTAAATGTAACTAAATTTTTGAAACTTGTTCAAATATTTTTTAAATGTTTTCCGACACAATTTTGTGAGAGATCGCAAAATCTCCAATCGAAAGGGTGTTAAACAAAGTTTTGCTAAATTTTCTAAAGATATAGCGAATTTAAATTACAGATTACTGGAAATCCATTACCTTCGCTCGTTCTCGAATGTTTCTCGAGTTTAGTAAACTTAGAAGCAATTTTGCTCTGAAAGAATAGATAATCTTTTACTTCTATGCTTATAGTAATTTTATAAGGTATTAGGTTGTGTAAAATAGTATCCCTTGTAAGTAATTTGATAAGTATTTTAACTTTTCGAAAAGAGTCTTCTCATGATTCATAAATATGTCACATTTTGTTTGTTATTAATTCGTGATTTTATAATTTTGTAAGCAAGAATTTCTTGTTAATCATGTTTGCTTCTAGGCCCACTATGCAAAAGGTAATACACTAAGGTCTTTTTATGCGGTTTTTATTGCGACTTTTTTATGCAAATTTTCATATTTGCGTATTTTTAATGCGAATTTTCAGATTTATGCGGTTTTTTATGCGAATTTTCAGAGTTATGCGGTTTGTTTTATGCGGTTTTTTAGGCTAAGTTTCAGAGTTTTGCGGTTTTTTTATACGAATTTTCAGAGTTATGCGTTTTTTTGTTTTTTTTTATGCGGTACGTAAACTCGCATAAAAAATACTTCAGTGTACTACAGTGTCATGAGCTACTTTATTTTTATCATCGATGTAATTTTTTTTGAGGAAAATTTAATAACTGATGAAATTGAATATTATTTTATAAAGGGTGATTTTTTAAGAGCTTGAGAACTTTTTTAAACAATAAAACGCATAAAATTTGCAAAATCTCATCGGTTCTTTATTTTAAACGTTAGATTGGTACATGACATTTACTTTTTGAAGATAATTTCATTTAAATGTTGACCGCGGCTGCGTCTTAGGTGGTCCATTCGGAAAGTCCAATTTTGGGCAACTTTTTCGAGCATTTCGGCCGGAATAGCCCGAATTTCTTCGGAAATGTTGTCTTCCAAAGCTGGAATAGTTACTGGCTTATTTCTGTAGACTTTAGACTTGACGTAGCCCCACAAAAAATAGTCTAAAGGCGTCAAATCGCATGATCTTGGTGGCCAACTTACCGGTCCATTTCTTGAGATGAATTGTTCTCCGAAGTTTTCCCTCAAAATGGCCATAGAATCGCGAGCTGTGTGGCATGTAGCGCCATCTTGTTGAAACCACATGTCAACCAAGTTCAGTTCTTCCATTTTTGGCAACAAAAAGTTTGTTAGCATCGAACGATAGCGATCGCCATTCACTGTAACGTTGCGTCCAACAGCATCTTTGAAAAAATACGGTCCAATGATTCCACCAGCGTACAAACCACACCAAACAGTGCATTTTTCGGGATGCATGGGCAGTTCTTGAACGGCTTCTGGTTGCTCTTCACTCCAAATGCGGCAATTTTGCTTATTTACGTAGCCATTCAACCAGAAATGAGCCTCATCGCTGAACAAAATTTGTCGATAAAAAAGCGGATTTTCCGAATGGACCACCTAAGACGCAGCCGCGGTCAACATTTAAATGAAATTATCTTCAAAAAGTAAATGTCATGTACCAATCTAACGTTTAAAATAAAGAACCGATGAGATTTTGCAAATTTTATGCGTTTTATTGTTTAAAAAAGTTCTCAAGCTCTTAAAAAATCACCCTTTATAACCTAATACCATAAATCAAATAAACATTGATCTTCCGTTGTACGGAGACATTAACAGCTCTCCTAGTGAGAAACGGTTGTACTTTTTTCCACTAGCTACTGTGGTTGTGTTAAATGTGCAGGCTACTTTGTATATGCATTTTAAGAGCATTTACGCACCCATTTTACACCAGACAGCGCTTTTGGTGTCACGGGTTGCTCAACTACATTACTATTACACTGGGGAATCTAATACCATATAAAATTGCTAATTACAGAATTACTACAAGCCTAGAAGTGACCAAGTATCTATTCCTAAAAAAATTGATCCTAAGTTAACAGGACTTGAGAAACACTCGAAAACGGTCGGAAGCTATAAATTTCCAGAAATCATGATTTTAAATTTCACTGAATCCAGAGAACGGTAACATAATTTTGTTTAATACCATTTCGGTGAAAAACATTTTGCGTTCCTTCATAAAATCGTATCGGAAAACATAGAAAAATATTTAAACAATTTTCAACAATTTTATAACATTTCAAAAATTATTCCTTATTGATCGATTTTTTCACCATCTGGAGCTATAGTGCAATAAGCTTCATCAGCTACAACATATAAAAAAATTAAAGAACATATTTTTTGAGAAAATTGTTTTTAGGTTTTATTTTAACCACAGAAAAACCCTGCATTTTTTCCACAGCGTATGCTTTCTCCGTATAGTCCCAATAATTAGCTAAAACATTGCTGCAAACACCAAATCAATAGAACAAAACGGTTATGAGATATAGCTTTTCGAAAAAAATTCTAGAAATTTTGGCTCAGGCACTTCTCAAAAGTAACACTAGAGTTAAAACGACAAATTGATTGATTTCTGATCATATCAAATCCTATACCCCTTAAAAATCACAATTTATAAGCATTTATGCTGCAACTGCAAATCGCTCGCTAGATCAAACATCTACTTGAGCCGTGACTTCGTAGAACTTGCGTTCGAGATGCCCGGGAAGTCATTTTGCAGAATGCCATTTCGTCGAAAGCTGTTTCGCCGAATGGGTTACTACTATCAGAACTGAAAATATCCCACAAAGCATACATTATTGAAACGCAAATGCAATGTAATATTGTGATGTATTCTACTTTAGTGGTGTTTTAAATCAAAAAACTTCGACTGCTGGTTTTGTTATTTATCAAGAGCAATATCTAAATGTTCATCGTCTGAAATTCGTATAGCGAAAGTTGGGGTAAAAATGGTCGCTTACAAAACGCATACGGTGTGAAGGTCATATCCCCTCTTATACGGACACAATCTTCAAGATGGAAAACATTAAAATGGGTGAGGCGAAAACGACTAGTCACATCTCAGTGCAAGAAAAAATCAGACAGGACCAAATGCTGTCTGAAATTGAAATTTTAATGTTTCATTCATGAAAAATCTTATTTCATCTTGAAATTTTTGATTTTATTAGAGAAATATGAAAAATGACGTAAACAAAATATTTGAAATAAAACAGAATTAAAATTAAGAGCAAAATTCCCGGCGAACGACCGCAACTAGGTTAAAGCCGGGTATAAATAAACGATATAAAAAAGGACAAAATTTCACCAAAACGATCCACTCTTAACCTGAATCGCTGTCTGCCTTAGGTTAGCAATTCACTCAGACCGGGTCTAGTGGCCATTTTTGTTCCAAGAAATGGTTGCCATTGTCACCCCACCGCGTTGGTTCGGTTTTGCGAAGTCATAAAATAAATAAAAAATATTTTATCATAAAAACCACTAGTGCCATTCGTTTTATAGCATCTTGATTAGGTGAAAATACTCACCGAATATGAGGAAATATCTTCTACAACCCAATAATTTCTGAACAAAAAAAAAACAAGACGAAACGTAAAAAATAGTAAAAAAAAATTGATTTTTGTCAAAAAACGGCACATTCGTACTAGCCGACGACAAATGAACACATGACATGCCATTTGCCCACAACTTTCCCTACCCCAAAATCTCACTATGAAGGTCAATTTAGGTAAAGCAAACAGCTAAAATACACTGCAATCATTCTTCATGCGCGGAATACGAAAAGCATAGAGAAAAATCGCATAACCTTGAAATTGCGCATTAAAAAACGCGAAACTAAGGGAAAAAATGTTGTTGCCAAAATTCATGAAACGACGGCATTTGATGTTACCTCGAAAAAATGTGCTTGAAAAATATCGACTTTGGGATTTATTAAAAAGTTGAAATTTTCGAAATCAAAAATAAATCTATGCGAAACGTTTCAGAAATGCATGAAAAGTAGGGACAATTTTTCTTTTCAGTCTTATAGTCGATTGAAAAAACAATCGAGATCAAACCAAATTCGCTTGAATAAATCCACAACACATCCAATAGAAAAACAACACACACCGCATCACAAGTCTATCTTACACTTCCTGCATTGCCATATCCTATAGACAGCATAAGAGACAGAAATGAAATCTCAAATTAGCATCTGACGGCAAAGCAGAAGTAAAGATAGACTTGTGATGCGGGGTGTGTTGTTTTTCCGTCGGATGTGTTTCCATAGAGATAGAACTATAATTGAATGTTGTAGCGGTCGAGTAAAGTTAAGCGTGCTTGGCTCTTCTTATCAATTGGGCTGTCTCTTCATGTGTGTCCATATGCAGGATAGTTTAATTGGTAAAACAATTTCCCCGGTTAGGAGCTAGCTACGGGTTCGAGTATCGAATCTGCGGTAACACTTTCGCAGTTTTCATAACATAGTTGCATTCGCATGTCATTTTTCAATCTGTTTTCCCCGTTAGATACTGATCAGAATAAAAAAAATTCATGAATAGTTAATATGTCATATGAAAAACAAGCCTATAAATTTCCATTATTTATCATCTAAAAACTCATTTTAGTGCTTCGTCTTCACTCGAGTACTGTTTACACTACACTAGCGTTCGACTCTCGCTACCTCGATGACTTTTTACCTTTTTTTATTAATATAACAAATAGGTATAGAATTCGCTTAAACTTTATAAAAAATTTCCAAAGCCCGAAGGGCCGAATGTCATATACCAATCGATTCAGCTCGACGAACTGAGCAAATGTCCGTGTGTGTATGTGTGTGTGTCTGTATGTGTGTTGTCAACAAAGAAATCGAGATCTCAGAGATGGCTGGATCGATTTTGATCAAACTAGTCGCAAATGAAAGGTCTCTCCGTCACCCAAAACGCTATTGAATAGTTTTGAGATCGGATGTTTACTTTTTGAGTTATACAAAGTTTTATGTCAAAATTATTAGTTTTTTGACAATATCATTCACAACTGACCTTGAAAAAAGAATATGTTTCCAGACTTAAATTTCGCACGGTAATAGTTATCCAACAAGCCATATATTGGTAAAATCCGTCCATTTTTAACGGAGATGTCGATATTTTTGTATAAGCTACTTTTCCCCCTATTCCAGCAAAAGGAATTTTGAGCGCTGTATGACAAAGCAATGCTGGGAGCAACGTAAAACACGATTTTTTATACTGTTACATAGAATTGTTTCGAAGTACCAAAGAGATTGTGTACAGCATCTTTTTTCATGGCATTTTCCTCGGACCGATTTTAGCACGGTTCGTTTTTGGCAACATAATCGTTCGAGTATGACATGTAAACTAAATGATGGCAGCATTTTCAAGTTGAAAGTAATTCCATAATTATTTTGATTTAAACTTTTTACAGCAATAAATTCTGGAAGAACATAACTCCCATATACCATTCGACTCAGTTCGTCGAGATCAACAAATGCGTGTGTGACAAATAATTTCACTTAATTTTCTCGGAGATGGCTAAACCGTTGTCTACAAACTCATATTCATATGAAAAGTCGTCCAAACAAGTTTCCTGAATTACGTTTGGATCCGACTTCTGATTGCGGAGCCACAGGATGATATGTGAAACAAAATTAATATAATGCAACTCATTTTTCTCGTTGATGGCTGAACCAATCAAAGATTCAAATGAAATCTAAGAACCATCTATGATTCAAATGAGAGGTCTTAAAATCCTATAAAACATTTTACTTTTTAGTCAGATCCGACTTCCGGTTTAAGAGATACAGGGTGATTAGTATAAAAATGTTCATTTCACATAAATTAATCAGGTTTATCTTGTTGGCAACTACGCTCCAGTCGATGACCAGCATGCGGGCCACCCGCCGGGCCTTCGTAGCCTGGGGGTGTTTCCCGCGGACCCACACGAACCGAAAGGAAACGGCCATAGATAGCGCCATCTGGAAGACCCATGCAACATACAATTCACCGACCACTTCCGAACGCCAGCTGAAAGCTGGATTCTAGAAAATCAAAGACGACATAATCTAATGATACTATTCTAGTTTTAAGTTAGTCGTTAATTAAGATTAGAAAATATACTTGGCATCTTGAAGCTTAAGCAGTGTGCCTAAAAATATATTATATTATTGAATAAAAAAAATCATGTTGGTAGATTTGGATAGTCGATTACAAAATAAATTTATTACAGTTTAAGCGGTATTCAGTTTTCGATTCGGAAGGTACCCATAAATTTAATGCGTACTACAATTTCTCAAAGATGTCTACACACTCCTCAGGTGAATTTAACTGATTTCTCGTTTCTCAAAGCTCAATCATTTTCTCAAAAAGGCCAAATCGAACTTCAAAAACAAAAATTCAAATTAAAGGACTTATGGTCCCATACAAAATTGGTGAATTTTAATCGATTCTGGAATTACAGGATGATGAATTTTTAAAATTCATACAGATATAGAAGATGTAAATTGTTTGGCGTTTTAACTTATGGCCATACGAATCATTTTGGGTTATGCTAGTTCCTGAATACCGACTCTGAAAGTACCATACATAATGACGAAAAACTCTAAAGTGGAACTTACTTCGACATCTCATGGAATGTTCAATGGTCACGTTAAGATTGAAATTCGATACGATTTGCAGTTTCGACATTACAGGGAAATAATGTCATGAGAATTAAAACATCGAAGAATATCCATGCAAAAAACACATGCGAATTGATAAAAACAAAAGGTATCATCTCACTGCTAGGTGGATTAATCACGTTTTTTCTTTTAAATAAGAAGAAAAAGTTCTCCAAACGCACCAAAGTAGTTATGAATTGCCTCGGAATTGCAGTGATTGGTAAGTCACCATAATTATAGAAATTCTGTGTGTCAAAACTTCGAACACGTTTTCTCCAAACTAGATTCAGATTTTTCAGATTGGCGAGCGTGGTAGCTCAAAAATCCTCACCCGATATTATTTAAATTTGCTACCGATCTTCTCTAGTTAAACTTAAAAAAGCCAAAAAATTCACAATAATTTCCATTTATAACCAAAAAACATGAAAAAATAGATAAAAATTTGTAATTTTTTTCGAAGGCTTTTTTTTATTTTACGAAATTCAATAGACACATGTTTTATAAATATGCTCTAACCAAAGTTTTGGATATCAGATTACTGTAGTGGAAGCCGAAAAATCCAACCAGCAGGTTATTTTCCCCGCGAGGGTCTCAGAGTATCAGTAGAGGCAACTAGCTTTCTCGTAAATTCCAATCTAGTGCTTTTTTGGGAAGAAGCGTGAGAAAATTATTCGGTATAAAATAGTCAATGTTCCAGATGTACGACATTTTGGGCCAACAAAACCGGCGGGAATACTAACATCTTTCTATTTTCTTCATTTGAAATCAATTTCAATACAATATTATGATTCGGTGAAATATTGTTTCACGAAAGGATGGCGAACTATCTACAGGCGCCAAAAATTCACATTTAACAACTCCAACCCCCAAACGAATTTTGCAAAACCGACACCACTCTGCCAAACAATCTGCTAATACCATTTTAGGTAAATACAGACAGGATTCGTTCATTCCAGGACTAACGATGAACCCCTCCGACTATAACTCCTTACCACATTGGATGAGAAAAAATAAAATAACCTTCAATTTTAGCTCCCCATACACAGATTCAGTCATGTGTGGAGAACCAAAAACCCGGATACGTAGTTGCGTCAAAGCGGGACAGTTACATATCAGATGATATGAAGTACCCAATCGCATTTACACAAATCACAAAAATAATACACTGTGATCTTTTTCACGCGTAACATTTCTTTATACGCGGATTTCCGAAGTTACGCGGTTTTTCTTGTTATGTCTTAGAAATGCATGAAACTCCGATGCATGAAATTTTTACAAAAAAAACGTTTTTTAGATTACACCTGATTTGAACGTTCCTTGCAATTCTAAGATGTTTGGCATCAAAACATTCTTTTTTCTTTAGTTTTTAGGTTTTTTTACGCGGTAAAGCTCCGAAGCTAGGCGATTTTTCTACGCGGATTTCCAAAGTTACGCTTTTTTTTTGCGCGGTACGTACCCCCCGCATAAAAAGAGACCTCAATGTACTCAGCGCACTGAATAGTAGCTTTGTGATAGTTGAGTTTGCAATGTTCAGTCAAAGCTCTGACAAGAATCCTGCAACGATGCTTGGAAAAATGCAGTAGACATTTTGACATTTTCATATTAAAATGTGGTAAAAAATTCTGTTGTTTGAGTGCAAGTTTCCAAGCTGCGCCAGTAGCAGGCATGTTTGGATGCAACCCAAGGACGAATCTTGTACTTTATCCAACTAGTTGACAGTGATAAAGCTTGTTATAAATCTTGACTTGCGAGCTCCCATTTTAGTGGCCTTTTACGACATGGAACAGGAAAATAGTGGATCAATTCTTGATTGAAATTATTCCTCCGAATGCCACACGCTCATGCTCATCTTTTTGGTGGACTTATGCCATTCGGACAGGTAAGCCGACACTACACGGCTATCTAGGCCGCTCAGAAAGAGAATTTGTCATTGAAGATCAATTTTCATTGGTGGCCGATAAGTCGGTTAACACTTAGGACATGTTTCCTAGGAAATTTGCAGCAACACTATATAGTTGATTAAGACTGAAATCCAAGTTTTATAATCGGTTTTACAGTTCGAACACAAAAAAAAACAGTGACGTCGATATTGCTCGCGTTGATCATAGAGTTGCGGGAGAGGTTTCCCTGTTACTCAAGAACTTACTTAGAATGAAATTCAAAATGAAAATCCGCCAAGGTAAAGTTTACTGATTACTGATAGAAAATACCCATGGCAATTAAAAAATTGATCAGTTTGATTGAGAATTGTAGAATTGATATTTTAAAATTCTTGCAGTAACGATTTCAAAGTTTTTACAAGTAGAAACGATTACGATCTATGTAATGTGCTTTAACTGTAGGCGTCTATTGAATGACAATTTTTCTGAAAACATCCAGACGAATCACATAGATGTATGCTTCGGTAAAAATTTTTTAATTATGTTAATTTAAAAAACAAAGTACTATTCACGATTTCTAGCTTAATATGCGAGTTTAATCCACTGGGCATGAGTTGCATTTCGTCAAACTAACTGCAGACTTAGACTTAGAACCATGTTGGTCGCCGAAGTGTACACCTGAGCAACATTGTAACCATATTCTCCCCCCACCGAACGAAACGTCATTATTCATCATAGTTCGTGGGTTCCATAAATAAAATAAACAAACGAATCCAATTGCCCCCATCCAATGTTGCTGACTAGTTTACCGGGTACGACAGTGAACGAGGAAAATCTATCGCCTTCGTGTTTCTCGGAACCAGCAAATCCCTCAACGGAACTCTCTCCTGGCAATGCAATTTATAACCTCTTTTTTTTCTGTCTCGCTCTCGCTTCCTCTCTGCAGTGGGGGAAATCATTGCGGCCGCCGTTCGCCCCCATCCCGATGGCAAATATAAAAAGTTTAGCACACTGGGGGAAACAGATTCGATGCGAAAATTTCTATCATTGCTTGTTGCGACTGCCAGAGTGCACAAATTTATTAGAAACGCCTACGCCGCGCATCTCCCCGGTGTTCGGTGTGGTGCACTGGCCTAAGTGGGTAAGGCTAACTCAATAAACTAGCGCCCACCTACCACAGAGTGGCTGCTGGCAGTACCTAAACCGGTTGCCAATCAATTAAGGGTGCCTGCACACAGAATCATGTCCAACTGGGCCAGCCCAACAGCAGCAGTGGTAGCAGCAGCAACAACAACCAACCGCAGACACTAATGAAACGACCGGCTTGGCTGGCCCTATTATTGCTAAACATCGTATTTGTGGTATAATCTGGTTTTGCAGCGCAGAAAAAAAACTTTTGCGACACCTTCGATTGTGTGTGGTGTAAACGAAAAAAAAAACAAAAAACTCAGCGCACCATGATGCCGCTAAAAGTTGGCAAATACACGACAGTCGGTAAGCTAATCACAGAACAATGTCGAGACAACAGTATTGCCTTAATAAAACTCATCATTAGAAGCGTGTTTTTGTTTCGTTTTATTACGAACCTGACTATCATTTGTGTTTTCGGCTAAATTAGTTGCTCTTATCATGGAACAAGTTAGCTTATCCTAACCAAATAACCAACCTAAGCTAATTGATATAAAACAAGCCCGACGAAACAGAAACTCCATTTCGCAAACAAACAAAAAAAGCTAACGAACACGAGGAAACTTATAGAACGAAATTACTGTTCGTGAAAATGGTTACCGTTTTCCCCTAGGGCATTGTGGGCCTATTTTAAGGGAGCGTACTGAAGTTTGAGTTAAATTTTCTGTTTAGGAAGTTCAAATTCCAAGAGTTTACTCAATAAGCATATTTACTCAAGAAGAGTAAACTTCGCGTCTGCTTAGCAGTTCGAGCTGAAATGCTAAGTAGCAAAAGTAGTTAAAGTGGAACTGCTTGGCACTGATGAGTCGAAACACGAAAGAAAACTGTACAGAATTATGTACCCAAAACTACTAAATATACTAAATACCCTTACTCTGTTTCCGATCTGTATTTAATATTTTTTTATATATACACTCAAGCCCTGTGATAAGTACCACATACGAAAATTGGCACAACTTTGAAAATTCGTATAAAAAACTGCAAGACATTGAAAAACGCAAAAGAGTCAGAGTTCGTAAAATCGCGCAGGAAAAAAACAACTATTTTTATTTTATGTTAAATTGTTGCTAATTTGGTTCATTTGACATTAAAAGTATTTGCCAAAACAAACATTGAAAAAAGTTTTTTCAAGTTGTAACACGAAATTTTTGGTTACTTTCACAACAAAATCATATCAGCTTTAAAACAAACATATTTGAATGAAACTTTCACAGGCTACAGACAATGCAATAATTATAAACGTATTGGATATAAATTCAAAAAAATTTACATTATTATTTAATAACTTTTATACAGTTTTTGAAAACTTTTTTTTTTCAATGTGCCGGACCTTTGCAAAATCGGACAAAATACTATAATAAAATGAAACATCGTAGAACCTAAGTCCGATGAGAATTTGCATTTAAAATACCGTTTAACTTTGAAAATTTGCATAAAAAACCACATAACTTTAAAAACTCGCATAAAAAACCAAAAAACTTAAAAAAAAAAAAGGATAAAAAAAGTTGGAACACTTTTTTTGACTGACTATATCTTAATAATTTTTCTACCGATTTATAAAAATGTCATTACGATTAGAAAGGTAAATTTGCTGAGAATAAAATGTACTTAGAGCAATGGATAATGAAGTCTATCAAAACTTATCTTTAAAAATGGAAACCAGATTTTTGAAAAAAAAAGTGAAGGGTGATTTTTTACTGGTATCTTTTTGGCAATACTGTTTATAACAGATAACGCGTGAATCGTGTCTTGTGTCATTGTCAAGCTATCAAAGTCTATTTATACTTATCTTGAAAAATGTAAACCAGACTTTTGAAAAAAGGTAAATGGTGATTTTTGTACTAGTATCTTTTTGGCAACACTGTTTTTGACAGATCACGCGTGAATCGTGTCTTGTGTCATTGTCAAACTATCAAAATCTATTGAAACTTATCTTGAAAAATGTACACCAGACTTTTGAAAAAAAGTAAAGGGAGACTGTTTTTGACAGATCACGCGTGCATCGTGCCTTGTGTCATTGTCAAACTATCAAAGTCTATTGAAACTTATCTTGAAAAATGTACACCAGACTTTTGAAACGAGGTAAAGGGTGATTTTTGTACTTGTATCTCTTTGGCAACACTGTTTTTGACAGATCACGCGTGAGTCGTGTTTTGTGTCATTGTCAAACTATCAAAGTCTATAAAAACTTATCTTAAAAAATGTAAACCAGACTTTTGAAAAATAGTAAAGGGTGATTTTTGTACTGGTATCTTTTTGGCAACACTGCTTTTGACAGATCAGTCGTGAATCGTGCCTTGTGTCATTGTCAAACTATCAAAGTCTATTTAAACTTATCTTGAAAAATGCAAACCAGACTTTTGAAGAAAAAAAAAGTAAAGGGTGATTTTTGTACTGGTATCTTTTTGGCAACACTATTTTTGACACATCACGCGTGAATCGTTGTCATTGTCAAACTATCAAAGTCTATTAAAACTTATCTTGAAAAATGTAAACCAGACTTGAAGAAAAAAAAAAGTAAAGGGTAATTTTTGTACCGGTATCTTTTTAACAACACTATTTTTGGCATATCACGCGTGAATCGTTGTCATTGTCGAACTATCAAAGTCTATTAAAACTTATCTTAAAAAATGTAAACCAGACGTTTGAAAGAAAGTAAAGGGTGATTTTTGTACTGGTATCTTTTTAACAACACTATTTTTGACACATCACGCGTGAATCGTTGTCATTGTCAAACTATTCAAAGTCTATTAAAACTTATCTTGAAAAATGCAAACCATACTTTTGAAGAAAAAAAAAGTAAAAGGTGATTTTTGTACTGGTATCTTTTTGGCAACACTATTTTTGACACATCACGCGTGAATCGTTGTCATTGTCAAACAATCAAAGTCTATTTAAACTTATCTTGAAAAATGTAAACCAGACTTTTGAAGAAAAAAAAAGTAAAGGATGATTTTTGTACTGGTATCTTTTTGGCAACACTATTTTTGACACATCACGCGTGAACCGTGTCTTGTGTCATTGTCAAACTTGTTAAGTTTGGTCTACAATTTAATCATGAATCGTCGTTTGGTCTATAATTTATTGATAAAGGGGCGCTGGCAAAGTTGGACGAAGATCCACTTTTTTATCGAAAAATTGTGTTTAGCGACAAAGCCCATTTCTGTTCCAATGGATACGTCAACAAGCAAAATTGGCCCATTGGCTTTATTCGTGAAATACCGACCGATATGTTTTTGCAATGACTGAGTGGAAATATATATTGGAGAAGTCAAATGAATGGTTCTATCATGCCTAGTCGTGTTTCAGAGCCGTGTCTATCACAAGGGGGCTTAGGGTGGCGAAATGGTAGCGCGTATGCATGGAATGCATAAGAACGCAGGTTTGAGTCCAGTCTCTGAGCGTCTTCCATTCATTTGACTTCTCCAATATATGTTTCCACTCAGTCATTGCAAAAAAACGGAACTTAGTGATGGCAACTTTACGTCAAACCAACTGAAAATTAATAAATCGCTAAAAATCGCTTTCAAACGATTCTAAGCCTTTAATCGATTCTGTCATCTCCGAGATAATTTATTGCATTGAAAAACACTGTGATTTGTCGGTTACGTCACATATAACATTGCATCTCACGAACCGGAAAAGTTCGCCGAACCCGTCAAATTTTTATTGACATTGTTAGCCTTAAAATAAAATAAAATTTATTAAAAATTCGTTGAGTCATCTCCAAGAAAATGCAACCGATTGAAAATATGCGGTTAGTCGTTTATGTCACTTCTACCATTATATGTCGGGAACCAGAAGAGACAGTCATTTGATCTTCGAACTTAGTCCATAATTCAATGGTAGCTTTGAAATGAGTCTAGGCTTGTTAAAGTCGGCTTATCCGTTTCAGAAAAAATGAGCGCTAGAAAAAAAGCGTGGTGTCGGTTACGTCACTTATACCATTATATCTCCGGAACCAGAAGTGAAACAGCCATTTAATCTTCGAAATTGATTAATGGTCCCATAACAGCTTTCAAACGAGTCTAAGCTTGTTGAAATCTGTTCAACCATCTCCGAGAAAATTGAGCGGTAAACAAACATCACATTTAGTCGGTTGCGTTAATTATACCATCATATCTCCGGAACCAGTAATGACACCCATTTGATTTTCATGTTTGATCCACAAATCAATAGTAGCTTTCAACCGGGCCTAGGCGTGTGAAAATCAGCTCGGCCATCTCTAAGAAAATTGAGCTATAAAAATGCGTTTTGTCGGTTACGCAACTTATTTTAATATTCTCGGAGCCAGAAGTGACAACCATTTGATCTTCCAACTTGATCAATGTTTTAATAGTGGCTTTCAAACGTGCCTAAGCTTGTTGAAATCGGTTCAGCCACTCCCCGGTGAACGACCAAAACGTTAATGCCGGGGTTAAAATAAATGATATTAATAATAATAACAATCGGTTAAGCCATCTCCGAGAAAATCGATCGATAAAAAAAAAACATTTTAAAAGTGCACACATCCAAACATTTTCCGATCTCGTCGAGATGAGTCGAATGATTTATAACGCAACTCCGAGGCTCCGTTCGAAAGTCGGTTTTTTTTCAGCAATTCTATTGCTTTTCCAAAAGGCAAAACAAAAATTTTGATTAAAAAAGTAACCGAAAGTTCAAGAACAAATCATCGGACACTGCATTTTTACATATCATTAAGTTCAAAGCGATGACATATATTTTTAATTTTTATATACTAGATTACATTTGACACCAGCTACAATTTCACGAAAAACAAAATTTCATATATACAAAAAAAATATTTATTTTAAAGGAAATTTTAAAATCTTAGAAATATCTTATCGGCACTTATCGAGGAATTATGCTTCACAACTACGCATTTGTGAGAGACAAAAAATTGACTTTGGAACCGGTTTTCAAAAGGTAAGAAAACTAAGTGCTCACAAGTTCCTAAGTCATGCCTCCCCGTGAGTTTATGATGACATTTGGTCAGTGGACTGGTGTCGACTTCTGCTACTATCGCCTTCTGCGTTAGTAGCAGAATGAGAGGGTGCGAATTGGTATGTAATCACTCATTTGAAACGCAACAATATTAAAAATCATTCGAATAGTTCAAGTCTAGTCGTCCTATTGCTGAAGTGTATTTCAACCCTTTAATGTGGATTTAAATTGCCTTCAATTTATCCATACTTGGTTTGATCAACCGTCTGTAATATTCTGTCTATTATTCATAGAATTGCATTTTTCTTCTCATCCCTAAAAATTTCTACGTATAAAGCAAAATACGTTTTATAAGTAAGAGTAAATGTTTGGGAATAAATAATTTTCCTATTCTCATTATTAGTGTCTTACATAGGAGCGTCTATAGGAAAAATATTCAAATATGTGCAATATCACTCTATATCCTGATTTTGTAATTGCCTGGTTCCAAAGAAGGAAGTTATTTGGATACGATTGTTAAGAAATACGAACTTGGATACATCGATTGCTTATTGCAAGGAATCGAAACTCTTCATGTCGTGTTTGAATCCATTTCATGCAAACATCACATTGGGGCGGGGCTGATCGATGGAACAGTTACTTGGAACACGATTTACTCTGTATACGAAATGGATCATCAGAACTCGATTGATTTAACATCTCCCTGTACCAGAACAAATTGGCTCGGGTGGTACGGTCCCCCAATTTTCTGGAGATTTGTGCCTTGACCCTAGCTAAAATTTGTAGCAGTAAATATCTACATATTTTCTAAAACATCTAAAAAAAACTTGGAATCTTAGGTTACACGGTATTTATCAAGGAATGTATAGCAAAAATGTAAAGAATTCCATCCTGACTACAAAAATCGTTTTTTTTTTAATTTCATCTGAAATCAGCAATCTGCAAATTTTACCATACAAAATCTGCACACTATAATTTCATTACACCTTTTTGGTGCCACCGTAAGCTTCCCCTAGACCGGAACAAATCCGTTCATCGAGGCTCCAACGACTGTGTGCGCATGATTCCCGGTAAGATGTCTGCCAAAAATCGTGTTATTCGTCGGGAATTCTTTTCACGGAATGCAACCCACGCTCTTCTCGGTAGGTCTTTTCAAGATGGAATTTTTATGACCGTCACCTTCCCCCCACCGTTCGTCCTGGACTAATCCTCCGTCTGGGCGCGACTCAGAGATAATCAAATTATGATTCTATCAAGTTCTGCCCTAGGATCAAATCAGAGCTACGAAGCAAACGAAAGGGATGCAAAAGCTTACGGGACCAACCGGCAGGAAAAGAAACTTTTTCCTGACGGAATAATATGATTCGGTGCCGCTGTCGCCAGCGTCGTCTACCCGATAGTAAATGATTGATAGCGAAGTGCTAACCGTTAGATTAGATTTCCAGTCCATCTTCAAGCATCCGTCCGATTTGTTGTTGTTGTTGGTCGTTTGAGTTTGGTTTTGCAGATTGAATTTAAAACTAGACAGATAGAAATGATCTTCAACTGATTTTTCAACATAGTTTTTAAGTGTATAATATGATGTAAAATGGAACGAAATAATTTTGAATGAATCGCACAAGCCTCTTGAACGACATTAATATTTTTAATGTTGATCGCAGAGTCGTGGAAGAGGTCTTTGAGCAATATTTTTCCCCGAAAACTTTGGTATGTTATCATTCGTTTGTTTTTATCGGTTTGATTTACTGCTTTGGTAGTTTTAAAATCAAGAATGGTGACTTCACACCAAACTACTGAATATATAAGAAGAAAAAAATAATTACGGATTGATTTCCCGTAAACATCTGCCTACGGTAGTGAAAACAAAGACAGCCACTTTTTAGGAGTGGGTTCGAGTGAAGCGTTCCTAGTTGGGAAACAGAAACAGATTTCGTATAACGCACTACACATCATTCAATCAAAGTGAAAATTCTTCTTAATTTGGCTTAAGCTTTTCAATATATCTATGATTGATTTCTCATGAACAAAAATACTTCATATGGCAAGCAATGTGTAGTTAAAGTAGACTTTTTCATAATAGTTATGAACATGTCAAACAAGAGATTTCCCCAATCAGGATACTTTTAGGTAGAATAATGTAGATTAAAATTCAAATTCAATCAAACAGTGACACAGTATCGATCGTTTCGTAGTGTTTCCCTAGAACGGGAAACTGAAGTTTGATTGCAAAATATACTGAGGTCTCTTTTTCTCTGGGGAATACGTACCGCATAACAAAAATCCCACAAAATAAACGAGCATCTTCGGTAATTCGCATAAAAAACCGCGTAGCTTCGGAAATCCGCGAAAAAACCGCACAACTAAAGAATTTTTTTTCTAAGAAATCGACTTAGAGAATTTGAGAACGCGTAACTTCGAAAATCCGCGTAGAAAAAAATCGCAAAAATGAATTTTTTTTTTGATTCCAACTTTCTAGAAACGCATGAAACGTACAAATCTGGTATAATCTCAAAAAAAAAAATTTAAATAATTCGACTTTGGAACTTAAATTTTTTTTGAGATTTCCGAAATCGAAAATTTTGGATCTGGTGTAATTTCGTATCAGGAGTTGATTTCGGAATAACACCAGATCTCGACGTTTCATGCATTTCTAAGACAAAACAAGAAAACCGCGTAACTTCGGAGATCCGCATAGAAAAAAATCGCGTAGCTTCGGAAGTCCGCGTTAGAAAAAGCCACGTAAAAACCGCATAAAAAAGACCTTAGAGTAGGTGGTTAAAGATCCGGTGGGAAAAATGCCGGACAGTTCAAGCTATTGGACTGACTGATTAGTCTGGGTCTCTATACATGTACGTGTATTTCTAAGCATTTTGGTGTAAAGTATAGGTGTATTCAAGCTCATATCTTACAAACCAGGAATATATTTTTTGCATAGATCCATAGCCAATAATATTTTATAAAAACGGTATGGAACCTCAACTCAATATATATATTGATAATATGTTAAATTAACGATAAAAACGGAAAAGATCTGTCTTAGTCCATCTGTCAAACAGAGGGTGAGTAAAAAAAAATTGACATATATTTTATACGTTCTTGCAATCCACAATTTTTTCGTTAATACTTTCCGAGTTAAGCGAACTTTTATGTAAAAAATGTACAGTTTATTGACAATATCTGTCACAGAAACAAACTGAAAATTGTTCCCAATTTCGATACCTCTTCGTAATACCAATCAAACGAATCATAAATTGTTCGAATCCGTCAAAAATTCACGAAGATATCGATTTTTTCGCCATATCCCAATAGTTGGGGTTTTGAACGAAGCATGATTAAATGACACTTGAAATCAAAATCAGACACAATTTCTAATACAATCACAAGGTGATTGAAAGTTCGAATACAGTTGTTTTTACCAAAGTATTTTGGCTCGATTTGTTTTTAGCACGGGTCCTTTCTGGCAACATAATTGCTCGACTGGGACGTGTCATTCCTTATATTGGAAATTGTGAATTATCTTCGAATTCGAAGTGATAATCTACACATTTTTATAATTTTAAAGTTTGTAACTGTCTTCAACTACAATCGCTGAAAAACGAGATTTTCATATCACTCAAATTTATTCGAAAAATATGTGCATTTTGTTAAATTGTTTTGATTGTTTTAATAAATATATTTTTTAATTTTTATTTTAGTAAAGCAATCGATGACCAGTCTTTTTAGTCATAATTTTTGAGAGAAAAACGATTATTGATGCGGAAAACATGTGTATCGATAAAAAGGTATCATCTCACTGCCAGGTGGATAAAGTGCGCTTATTTTGTTGAAATGAAACAATAATTTTGAATGGTAGTCGGAACGGGCCAAGTCAGGTGAATGAGGCGAATGGGGTAACCCATTCCAGTCAAGTGCTTTGTTTGTAACCTGAACCGGTTCTGCTTTGTACGCAGGTGGATTGTCTTGTAACAAAATTAATCTTCTGACCCATTGTGGTCGTATATTGATCAATTCATAATTTAAATTGATCATTTGTTGTCTGTATCGATTAGTATTAACCCGGTTTTAGTAGCTCATAATACACTACATCTTTCCGATTTCGCCAAACACAGAGCATTGCCTTCCTGACGAATTGATCTGGTTTTGCAGTCGATGTTGATGGTTGTCCCGGATTAACCCATTACTTTTTCCGTTAGGGATTCTTAAAATACAATTATTTTTTATCACCAGTAACAATTCGATGCAAAAACTTATTTTCTTCCGTGTCGCCGAAGCAAATTTTCACAAGAGTTTTTGCGGTTTTCTATTTACCTTTTATTCAATTCATGTGGTACCCAATTTCCACACTTTTGAACTTTTTCCATAGCTTTAAAACGGTCAAAAATTGTTTGTTCTGCAAAATTTAACATTGTTGTCATGTGCTTTTGACTAGATGTAATATTGTTATCCCAAATTACTTGCAGTTTGTCGTCTTCAAACTTTTTTACGGTCTTAAACGTTCTTAATTTCTCACATCTGATACAGCATGATCACCATATGCATCAATAAGCATTCGATGCGACTAAGCAGAACTTTTCTTCAAAATTAATCAATGCTTTCCGTAAATCATCACTTTCTGGTACAAATTTCGGAATATCAGGTGTACAACTTTGCTTCCGCGTTTTCCGATAGGTGGCTGTACTGACTGAGGCTGGTCAAAATACATAGATGATAATGCTTTTAAAGTGAGTGTGTACAGTGCCTAACGAGTTGTCATCGCCGTTTCAGTGACAGTTGTTCTTGTTATCGTATTATTCACGCTCGAAAATGTCTGTTTATGTGCCCAATTCTCGCCATTTGCGGGAAGTTTTACTTTTCTGTTACAATTCGAAAAAAATGCAGCTGAAGCGCATCGAATGCTCTCATAAACTTACGGTGATGCTGCTCTGAGTAAAAGAACGTGTCGGGAGTGGTTTCAACGTTTTAAAAATTGTGATTTCGATGTCGAAGACAAAGATGGTGGTGTAAGAAAAAAAACCTTCAAAGATGAACAACTAGAAGCATTGCTTAATGAAGATTCGTGCCAAACCCAAAAAGAGCTTGCTGAATCATTGGGAGTGAGTCAGCAAGCCATTTCAAAACGTCTCAAGACCCTGGGCATGACTCAGAAAGAAGGAAACTGGGTGCCGTACGAGTTGAACCCGAGGGACATCGATCGTCGTCTATTTGTATGTGAGCAACTGCTTCAATGGCAAAATCGTAAGGGGTTTTCACATCGAATCGTAACGGGTGATGAAAAGTGGGTTCGATACGATAATCCTAAACGCAGAAAATCATGCGGAAAGCCCGGACATGCTACTTTGTCGAAGGCAAAACCGAATATTCACGGCGCCAAGGTTATGATTTGTATTTGGTGGGATCAGCTCGGTGTGATTTACTACGAGCTCTTAAAACCGGGTGAAACCATCACATGAGATCGCTACCGAACGCAACTGATGCGCCTTAGTTGCGCTCTAAAAAAATGCGGCCACAATATCAAGAGAGACATGACAAAGTCATCCTCTAACACGACAATGCTCGGCCTCACGTCGCGAAAGTGGTCAAAAAGTACCTGGAAACGCTGAAATGGGAAGTCTTGCCCCAGCCGCCGTATTCCCCAGATGTCGTCCCTTGGTACACGGCCTGGCAAATCAACATTTTCAATCCTTCGAAGTGTTGGAAAAATGGATTGCTTCATGGATAGCGTCAAAAGAGGACTCCTATTTTCGAGCCGGGATCCGAAAATTGCCGGAAAGACGAGAGAAAGTTGTCGCTAGCGACGGACAATACTTTGAATAATCTGTAAGCACTTTTTCGCAATAAAGCTTTTAGTTTTGGAAAAAAAAACGGCTGAAGCAAAGTTGTACACCTGATAGGAAGCTCAAAAAGGTCACAAAATTAGTAATTAATCACATTTGGAGTACAGTATTTGCAAACGTAGGTGAGTTTTTCATATGCGGAGCCGAATTCAACGAGATAAATACTCCTAGATTACATTTCACGCATTTCATTATTCAGTTAGAGACAACAGTGCATGCTCAAACTTGAAATAATTACACTCCGTAAAATTTCCATACAACGATTCGTAATCAACTCACAATTGCCAAGTAATGTTCATGTCGTTAGCACGGTTCACAGCACGGCACTTCGTTTCACGTGTACCGACCGTAGCCGTTTGCTCCGGACATGTCTGTGGCAGATGAGTCGAAACGGAGCAGAAATAGAAATGGTGTGTCTTTGACAGGTCTGGCAACTTGGTTCGGATCTAGAGCTCTACAAAACCCCGCGCAATGTCTGGGGTGTCGGGTGCTATGCCTGCAACCAAAACCATCACATCACCATCACCACAACGAAGGATTGGAAGAAAGGCGAAATATTTTCAAATGAGCATGCATTATATTATACCGGAGAGATATAGCTTCCATTGTTTGTCGAGCTTGAGCTAATTCAGCATCAATATCTGTCATTTGGCAGTACACTACTTCGCACCGTGAAGGAAAACTTTTGTTTTGTTTCCCTCCCCTCCGCCATGTCTGAGCTGACAAACCGTGGCCACGAGGTCGGCGTTTTGTCTCGAGCGGCAACTCTCGAAGGGAGAAAGGCAGCGCTAGCTATGCGGAATATTTTGCTTTTACTTCTTCTGCAACGCTTGCCAAACACGGCAGAGTACGCAAAAAAAACGTTCCACCACAGGCAACTAATATGCGGAGAAAGCGATCCCGCCCGCGTTTCGCGCGAAACAACACCACGAAACGAAAAAAAAACCTTCGTAGACCAACCAACAAACATCTCTCGCGAAATGCGGTGATGAGCTGCTCGACTGCAGGGACAAAGATGGTGTGTGAATAAACTATGTCGGAAAGTTGAGGCACAAGCAGCGTACTGTCAGAGGTCACAATGTGGGTCCAAAGCGGCAGCAGCGATTTAAATAGGTTTTTACTAAGGTAACACAAAGCAATGATCAAACCATGGATCGAGTTTGAAAAATTAAGGAAGATTCACAATGCACTGGCAGTTAATTACCTTTTTCAGAATGTTCATTCTTGGACGGATTCGTTGAATATGGAAAAATTCAGCGATCCAATTTGGATTGCATTGAGAGCCATGGTTTACCTGCAAATAGAAAGAAGAGAGAAATGAAATTTAAATATATATATATATACATCACAATTATTTCGCGGTAAAATTAAAGTGATTAAATTAAACATTGTATAAATTGTTGGCAGCATGTCAAAGCATCAGTTTCTGTCCCTGATACATGTCAAATATTCTAAAAATGCAATTGAATTGAAATTCGACAAGTAAACACACTTTAAAGTAAACTACACTTGGAAGAGATAGTTAATATAGAAGCGTGACTTGATCATTTTACCAAATTATATTTCGAGCGAAAGTCATTCGGCTGAAAGCCTAAAGATTAGTGTACTTTGTAACTTATTAAGTCAACAAATTTTGGGCATAAAATGACATAACCACTTCAATTTGCAAACAGTGTTGAGTCTACTTAAGAATATTTTTTTTTTTTTTTTTCCCTTTATGGGCTGCTCTGGCCGAGGGGGGTGGTTACAACGATCCACACTTTCCATACCAGACGAACTAGGCTATGGTGCCCAAATGAACACTAGTAACGAAGGAGGAAATCCTCCAGCATGTAACCCAAGCGACAGATTCCTTTGCGGCTATCAATTTGCAACGAAAGATACGAGTATCTTCTATTGCAAGTTCGCCAGAGAATTTGTCACTTGAGCAGGAAGTGTGTGCTTCACCCTGTAACCAGTCAATCATTGAGTCGTGCGTCTCTGTCGTATTCGTATTTTGTCATCCTACCAGCTGCTTCTGTGTCTTAAATGTCCTCGTCGATGAAACTTTGCAAATTTCGCATTGTATCCGCTTCGGTCTTGTCCCTGCTTTCCTAAATAGTCTTATATGTCTGAAGCGGTACAAACGATTATTACTTTAAAGTTTCTAAACAGATGTAGATACTTTTTTTTTTATTCAATAATATAATATAATATTAAGGCACACTGCTTAAGCTCTAAGATGCCAAGGGTATTTACTAATCTTAATTATCGTCTAACTTAAAACTAGAGTAGTATCATTATGTAATATAGTATCTGGCGATCGGTAGTGGCCGGTGAATTGAATTTAGGATGAGATGATTCCAGATGGCGATGGTAATTTTCTATGTTGGCCGCATTCTTCGGTCCGTGAGGGTCCGCGGGAAACACCCCCAGGCTACGAAGGCCCGGCGGGTGGCCCGCATGCTGGTCATTGACTGGAGCGGTCTTCCGGTGATGGTGATGTTACGGAAGAGAATGAAAAAAAGAAGTAAATATTGTGGGAAACGGGGTAAAAAAGGGGTGTGGGAACAAAATGTTTGAAAACGACAGAGATCTAATTAGTTGCCATCGAGATGGTGAAAAAACAGGGAAAGGGGAACGAAAAAGTTAGTGACAAAAAAAAAGATCTTGTTAATTCCAATGAAGATGGTGAACAGGGACGGGGATCGAGAGAATCGGGCGGATGTTAGTGTCGAACCTGTAGGTGGAGATTATATTTTCTGAGCGAGGAATAACACATTACACTTGTATATCAATGTGTTTGAGGTACTGGTATATGAGAAGCATATATGAACTATCCCGACTCGCCAACACATCCCGAACCGGCACCTCAGGCGGTCTACCTTGGGCCCTGAGGGATTCCAGTAGCTTCGACCTGGCGTCACGATACTCTACGCACGACCACACGACATGCTCGATGTCCTGATAACCGTCGCCACAGGTGCAGAGCCCGTTCTCCACGATCCCGATACGCCGGAGATGTGCGTTGAATGTATAGTGATTTGACATGAGCCGTGACATAACGCGAATGAAATCACGACTCATGTTCATCCCCTTGAACCAAGGTTTCGTCGATACCTTAGGGATAATGGAGTGTAGCCATCGTCCCAGTTCGTCATTCGTCCATGAAGTTTGCCAACTTTCGAGAGTTTTCTGACGAGAAATACTGAAAAATTCATTGAAGCAGATTGGTCTTTCATAAATATCACCTTCCAATGCGCCCACTTTAGCCAATAAGTCTGCCTTTTCATTGCCCGGAATGGAACAATGCGAAGGGACCCAGACTAACGATATTAAATAAGACCGTTCAGATAAAGTTCTCAAATGTTCCCGTATTTTCCCCAGGAAATATGGGGGATACTTTCCTGGCTTCATTGCCCGGAGAGCTTCTATTGAACTTAGACTGTCCGTGACAATGAAGTAATGGTCTTTGGGCATGGTTTCAATGATCTCGAGGGTGTACTGAATAGCAGCTAATTCTGCGACGTAAACTGAAGCCGGATCACTGAGTTTGTAAGAAGCGGTGATGTTTTGATTGAAGATGCCGAAGCCTGTGGACTCGTTGATGTTTGATCCGTCAGTGTAAAACACCTTTTCACAGTTGACTGTTCTAAATTTATTATAAAAAATATTTGGGGCCACTTGAGGGCGCACGTGATCCGGAATTCCACGAATTTCTTCTCTCATGGATGTGTCGAAAAACACAGTAGAATCAGAAGTATCCAAGAAATGAGCACGGTTGGAAACAAACGAAGAAGGATTAATATTCTGAGCCATGTAATCAAAATACAAGGACATAAAACGGGTTTGAGAGTTAAGCTCAACTAACCTTTCGAAGTTTTCAATCACCAGAGGATTCAAAATGTCGCATCGAATGAGCAAACGATATGAGAGATCCCAGAACCGGTTTTTCAGTGGAAGAACGCCTGCCAGCACTTCGAGGCTCATCGTATGAGTCGATTGCATGCAACCCAAGGCAATACGCAAACAACGATACTGAATTCTTTCCAGCTTGATGAAATGAGTGTTCGCCACTGATCGGAAGCAGAAGCATCCGTATTCCATCACGGACAATATCGTTGTTTGATACAACCTGATCAGGTCTCCTGGGTGGGCACCCCACCATGATCCGGTTATTGTACGAAGAAAGTTGATTCTCTGCTGGCATTTTTGTTTCAGATACCTAATGTGACATCCCCAGGTGCCTTTGGAGTCGAACCAGACCCCGAGATATTTAAATGTGAAGGCCTGAGCTATGGTTTCACCCCCTAGTTGAAGCTGTAATTGTGCTGGTTCTCGCTTCCTCGAAAATACAACCAGCTCAGTTTTCTCCGTAGAGAACTCGATACCCATTTGAAGAGCCCATGATGATAAGTTGTCGAGAGTATCTTGTAATGGTCCTTGGAGATCGGCAGCTTTGGGTCCTATAATAGACACAACGCTGTCGTCGGCAAGTTGTCTTAGCGTGCAAGATGTGTTGATACATTCATCGATATTACTTACGTAAAAATTGTATAAAAGGGGGCTTAAGCATGAGCCCTGAGGAAGACCCATGTAGCTGAATCGTATTGTCGACAAATCACCATGCGCAAAGTACATGTGTTTCTCAGACAATAGATTATGTAAAAAGTTGTTCAAAACTGGCGAAAGACCATGCTGATGCAACTTCTCAGATAGGATATTTATAGAAACTGAGTCAAAAGCCCCCTTAATGTCTAGGAAAACTGACGCCATTTGTTCTTTACGAGCAAATGCCATTTGAATTTCTGTTGAGAGCAACGCAAGACAATCGTTCGTTCCTTTGCCCCTGCGGAAACCAAATTGTGTATCTGAAAGTAAACCATTAGTTTCGACCCAATTGTCTAGACGAAACAGAATCATTTTTTCGAACAATTTCCGGATACAGGAAAGCATAGCAATCGGCCGATACGAATTGTGATCGGAGGCTGGTTTCCCTGGTTTTTGGATGGCGATAACTCTGACTTGTCTCCAGTCGTGTGGGACAATATTACCCGTGAGGAACTTGTTGAATAAATTCAGCAAGCGCCTTTTGGCGGGGTCAGGCAGATTTTTCAACAAGTTGAATTTTATTCTGTCTAATCCCGGGGCTTTATTGTTACATGACAAAAGTGCAAGTGAAAGCTCTACCATCGAAAACGGTGATTCGTTTGTATTTGGTGTCGCGGCGCGGGTGATCTTCTGTTCCGGAACAGAGTCTGGGCATACTTTTTTAGCGAAATCGAATATCCAGCGGTTGGAGTATTCCTCGCTTTCATTCGTGGTGTTATGGTTGCGCATTCGTCGGGCTGTGTTCCAAAGAGTGCTCATAGATGTTTCTTTCGTTAAGCCGTCTATAAACCGACGCCAGTAACCGCGTTTCTTGGCTCTAATCAAGTTCTTAGTTTTAACGTCTAACGCCGCGTAATTCCGGTAATTATCAGGTGTTCCATTTTTTCTGAATTTTTTATACGCGGAGGCTCTCTCCGCGTTTAAATTTGTGCACTCATTGTCCCACCACGGGTTGGGAGGACGGATGTTAGTTTTTGCGCCGGGTACACGTTTCGTCTGAGCTTGAATCGCAGTATCGAGAATCAAGCCAGCCAAAAACGTGTACTCTTCCTCCGGAGGAAGTTGTAGAGTTCTTTCAAGTTTCTCAGATATCGAGGTCGCATAGCTATTCCAATCAATATTTCGTGTGAGGTCATACGAAACATTGATTGTCTTCGATGGTTTTAAGCCGCTGGTGATTGATATTACGATCGGTAGATGATCACTACCGTGGGGATCAGGAATTACCTCCCACGTGCAATCCAACCGTAGCGATGTCGAGCAAAGGGATAAATCCAGCGCACTTGGTCTTGCTGGTGGTGCAGGAATCCGTGTCATTTCTCCCGTATTCAAGATTGTCATATTGAAGTTGTCGCAAATATCATGGATCATAGCTGATCTGTTATCGTCGTGAAGACAGCCCCATCCCGTACCGTGTGAGTTAAAGTCTCCTAAAACCAACGTCGGTGCGGGAAGGAGCTCTATGATATTACTGAGCCGCCGATGCCCAACCAAGGCTCTAGGGGGAATGTAGATGGAAGCAATACAAAGGTCCTTACCTTTGATTGTAACATGACATGCGACAACTTCAATACCTGGTATCGAGGGGAGGTTAATTCGATAAAAAGAATAGCACTTTTTGATCCCTAAAAGTACTCCTCCATAGGGAACATCTCGATCCAGGCGAATAATGTTAAAATCGTGGAAGTTTAAGGATATTTCAGAAGTTAGCCAAGTTTCGCACAATGCAAATGCGTCACATTTCAGATCATTTACTAGAAACTTAAAAGAATCTATTTTTGGGATGATACTTCTGCAATTCCACTGTAAAACAGTGATTAGATCCGTGACCTCGGTGGATGATTTAGCCATCGAAGGATACAATCGCTAAGAGAAGGGGCCAATTTGCAGTCAACTGCTTCAAATATGTTTTTACTGTTGGCATGAAAGCAATTAAAATGCTTCTAAGAGGGTCTGAAATATTGAAAGTTGTAAAAATCCAGTCCACAACATCAGAGAACTTGATAAGTCCAGCACCTAGTTGGTTCTCTGGTAGATTTTCTGGGACGCTTGGGGATTTTGTAGTCCCGGGAAGTCGTGGGAATTCCATCTCGGAATTGAGTTTTCCGAGACCAGGAGCTTTTTGCTTCGGTGTTGTGTCCCGATTCCCGTTAGCTGTAACTTTTCGAAGCCCTTCGGAAGACACCTTCGAACCCTTACTAGGTAGCTTATGAGAGGATTTATTTATTCTTTTCCTACAGCTATGAGGGACCGCCGAAGATGGACCTTCCAAAGGGTCGTCAGAATCGCTCTCGTCAGTTGACAAGCAGGCATATGGGTTCGTTGTCTGTTTAGGAGGGGTGGCACTTTTAAGCATCTCTGCGAAAGAACGCTTGGAGTGCTCCTTTAGGGAACGCTTCATTCGATCACCTCGCAGTTTGTAAGCGGGACAATCAGAGAGGTCATGCGGACCCTCCTTACAGTAGAGACACTTTTCAGCATCCTTACCGCAAGAGCCGTCCGCATGAGCTTCCCCACAGTTAGCACAACGTGGCTTATTGCTGCAATGGGTAGCTGTATGCCCCAGTTGTTTGCAATTAGTACAGTTCATTACTCGGGGTACGAATAGGCGAACAGGCAAACGAACCCGGTCCAAGAGGATGTAGTTGGGCAAAGCAGAACCGGCGAAGGTCACACGATAAGAGTCTGATTGGGGATAGGACTTTGTTCCATCCCCGGCGATCGATACTGAATGCAATCGCTTGCAATCCAGTATCTTGACATTCTTAAGTGAGGGGTCTTTAAAACAACCCGCCCCGTACTTAAGAACGTCCTCGCAAGTCAAACTCGAATCGGTGACCACACCGTCGATTTCGACTTCACGAGCTGGCACGTAGACGCGGTACTCCCGCGTAAAAGGATCATTTTGAACGAGCTCATTAGCCTGTTTTGAACTGGTAAACAGGACCCTGAGCTTGTCTGGACGTATCTTATCAAAACTTTTTATAGTATTGTATCGCGAGGACAGGTCCCGCGATATTTTTAAAATATTTAATTTTTTTTCTTTCGATTTGGTCCGGAAATAGACCGCATAAGGACCGGCCGGTAGTGCGAGCCCATCCGGATAGCTCTTTATGCGAGACTTTTTATAGTCAAGGGAAGTCTCCATTTGATCATCGGGAACGGGGGGGTCAGAATTTACACTAGACATGTTGCGGAGCTACCTCCGCACAGAAATAAGTGAATCGGGGAGAAATAGAACAGTCGAATGCAGGAAGGAAAAAAAAAAAAAACTAAATAATGATACTTAACTTAAATCCAACGGGGGCCACCAAGGCCTAGCACTCGTCGATCGGCGTATCGCCGCTGCGATGGTGTGCAAAAAACCTCCGAGAGGAAAAAGCACACTCTTTTTTAATCCGCACAGTGATATCACGTACACCGCTGGGCCTGTTTTGATCGATCGAACAATCACCGGCTAACGGTACTGTTTCGATCGTCCGCTCACAACAATACACTGCTTCAGTATATAATGTGCATAAAACCTCTCACAGGAAAAAGCACTATTGTCTATTACACAATAGCAATCTAGTTTTGATCGTCCGGTCACTTTATCACACACGGCACTGGTTTTCAACGCTTTCGCAGTAAACACAAAGCACGTCCGTTCACTCGGAAGGTTGAAACGGCAATGTGATGTAGATATGTTTGATCTACTAACACTATCCATTCTAATCTGCTCTGATTAATTCTATCTTTGTCGAAGTTACGTTACATTTCCTTTTCCCCATTGCATCGCTTTTTTATTATGCCGGAGAAACCTGTTAATATCTCAATGTGATAATTTATCAAGAATAAAGAAATAAATATTTATAATATTACAATAACAACAACAATAATAATAATGATAATAATAAAAGTAATAATAAAAATAGAAATATTGTGACTTACCAAAAGTTAATATGTCATCAAAAGATTTATTACAATAACATACCAATGTTTCGTCGTTTCACTGGGGCTCTTGATTTGTTTTCAATTTCCTTTTGGTATTCCTGTAGCATCCTAGTATATCCATATCGTTTTTGTCTATAATCTTTTATTTTGATATTTTCTCGTGATAAGAATAAAAGAAAATTAGGTGTTAGTAAGCTTGTTAAATTATATAATGTAAGGATGCGCATTTAACACTAGATTGCCCAGGAAAGTCACAATATGTAAACAATGGAAGGACCGCGTGAAATTCTGTGAACTTTTTTAATTCTTTATTTACCGATATATGCACTTAGGAATACTGCACTAGCTTTTATTTATTCTGTCACAGTTTATATTATTGACTTTCTCTCTTTCCATCATTCTGACTGCCTTTGAGCAGTCTAGGTCTAAACTAAGTGTTGGGCCTTCTAGTGTTGAGCACGCATCCAGGAAACAAGAACTACATGTATTTCGTGAAGAAATACTAGGTGTGATTGGATGAAATGGTCCACGTGAACCGCTCTCTTCCAGAAACACACATCTCACACTCTTAGTTAGAAGGTGACATCTGTGTCCAAGTTTGAGAAATCTAAGTACATTCAAACCTTTCCCGATATGAGAGTGTATTCACACTTGATTAATCAGTTTCGTCATCATTGCAATTTGTAAACATTACCGATACCGAGCCGGATCGGAAAAGTTTGAAAGTTCTTAAACGGTTCATAGGATATCAATTTACTCCTATTCCTGATAACAATAGTCCTCCTTTTAGAATTAAATTCACCAAGCTCAGGACGAATATGATATATTAATATTCATCCCAACTGGATCAAAATAATTCAAATTGGTGACCAATTCCAGGCATAAGAATGCTCGAAACCACCTAATGACCTATTGTCAATTTCAAGCATTATTAGTCCTGTCCACTCCGTGATCGATTCAGACAACACAATAATTAATAATAATTTATAAGCTAACGATCGATCTCGGTATGGTCAGACTTTGTAAATACGCGAAGTGTAAATTGACTCCCACCCCCATCCACCAAGCGGGGGTACGCACCCTGTAGCTCATCATCCAAAGCCTAGGGTAAAATGACATAACCACTTCAATTTGCAAACAGTGTTGAGTCTACTTAAGAATATTGATCATAAACTAACAAGGCCCACACACTGCACTATGGTACGAAACGGGAAATTAGCGTGACAAAAATATTTTCACTATTAAATATTAGTTTTTTGTAGTTGGTGTCTTCACAAAAGTTGTTTGTAATCCAATTGTTTGTTAGTTTATGAGATATTGTGCGAAGAGTGACGCTACTTTTGTTATCCTCAGAACAATGGATCAAAAACAATTTCGTGTTTTAATTTTACACTGCTTCTTGATGGGATAAAAATATCGTTCAAACGAAGCAATGTCTTGAAAAGTGTTATGGAGAGTCCGCTCAATCAAAAACAACAATAAAACGTTGCTTTGCTGACTTCAAACGTGGTCGCAGAGACATCGATGATGCAGAGCGCAGTGGATGTTCAAATGAGTCGGTAACACCAGAAAACATTTTGAAAAATCACAAAATCGTTTTGAATGATCGAAAAGTGAAGTTGTGTGAGTTAGCTGACATCGTAAAGATTTCAAAAGAACGTGTTGGCTTTATATTGCATGAGCATTTGACTATGCGAAAGCTCTGTTCAAAGTGGGTGCCGCGTTTGGTCACTGTTGACCCAAAAAACGAGAACGTATTGATGATTCTGAGCAGTGTTTGGCCATGTTTAAACGTAACAAACCGGAATTTTTGCGTCGATATGTGACAATGGATGAAACATGGATTCATCATTCCACATCGGAATCAAAGCGATCGTCATTTGAGTGGACAGCAACTGGTAAACCTCGTTAAAAGCACAACAATTGGCTGGAAAGGTTATGGCCTCGGTGTTTTGAGATGTAATATTTATCGACTATCTTGAGAAAGGAAATACCATTACCAGTGAATATTATACAGCGTTATTGGAGCGTTTGAAAGCTGAAATTGTAAAGAAACGACCGTATATGGCAAAGAAAAAAATATTGTTTCATCAAGACAACGCACCGTGTCACAAGTCTATCAAAACAATGGCAAAACTACATGAATTGAACATCACAATCAGCAAGCTTTTGTTAAAAACGTGATTAATCCACCTAGCAGTGAAATGATACCCTTTTAATCAATCGGCATGTGGTTTTTGCGTTAATATTCTTCGTTGTGTTTAGTTTTCATGAAACTAATGAATTGTAATAAAAATTTTTGAACTGTAAGACAAATCAAAGATAGAAATTGTATGAAACCTTAAAATTATTCATTGCCATCTAAACGTGTGACAATCGATTAAGCATTCCATGAGATGTAGAAGTGAGTTCCTCTTTAAAGTTTTGGTCATTACATATGGTACTTCCAGGAACGGTATTCAGAGACCAGCATAAATCAAAATCGTATGTCCATGAATTAGTATGACGAATGAATTGAAAATTGAACTGCTCTGCACTGATGAGTCAAAGACGGAACGTAAAAGTAATAAAAACGGTTATGTGCCCTAGCACAAATTTGGCTAACCCCAGAATAAAATTGAAATAGTTTTGAGCCCAACTTTGAAGAGTGTTTGGTATCGTCATTTTCTATGACGGTTTGAATTATAAAAACTCATTACCCTGTAATTTCAAAATTGGAAGTCGGAGTCGGATAAAATTCACAAATTTTGTATGGAACCATACGTTAATTTTAATTTAAAATTTTGTTTATTGAATTCGTTTTGGCCGTTTCAGAAATCGACGCAGTCGAAATCAGTTAAATTCGCCTAATTAATCATTAGATTCGAAATTTTTGAAACTCAGCCATTTTAGAGAAATCGTACTGCATTCCACATCAAATTTTTTGGGTACCTTCCGGGATCGAAAACCAGTAAAACGGAAATAAGTTTATTTGATCGTCGACCCCCTCCTAGTCCAACCCTTACCATTTCCTTTCAATCCTTCCCTCTTATATATCGGGAAAATGATGCTAAAAACAAATTGATGGCAAGGCACAAATCTCCAAATATCAAGGGGAACGTGCCATTTGAGCCAATTTGTTCTGATTCTGATTCCTGAAAAGAGATGACGGAGCATTTAGTGGCATTTAAATCATTTTGAAATATGAAATATGAAAATCATCGGCGAACGATAGTTTCATGCAATTGATCGAAAATTTAGATCGTTGAGATACAATAAAATTATGAACGGTCCAAGGTGACTTCCTTGAGGAACTCCAGATGTAACAGCACATGGTGAGGTTGTACAGGCTCCTATTTTCACTATCATTTCATTACCAGTTAGATATGATCGAAGCCAATTAAAAATGATCCGTTTAATCCCAGTCTACTTAACTTGGAGATCCTTATGTGATGATTGATTTCGTCGAACGCAGCACGGGAAGTTGAAAGCTTTGGCATGGATCCAAGCTGAGTCTCTGATATGTCGTCAGAGCAACTATGTGTTATAAAATCCAGAACTATAATTTCAAACAGCTTCGATACAGCGCACAAAGCAACAATTCCACGGTAGTTGGATACTATGTCCTTGTTCACATAGGATTTCTTCCATATTTCAGGAAAAATTCCAGAACGCAAAGAACAATTGAAAATGTTGGATAGTG
The DNA here is from genome assembly GCF_030247185.1 of Malaya genurostris. Classification (NCBI taxonomy): domain Eukaryota; kingdom Metazoa; phylum Arthropoda; class Insecta; order Diptera; family Culicidae; genus Malaya; species Malaya genurostris. Next base: position 230,263,565 of record NC_080572.1, on the reverse strand, counting down.
GAACCAACAAACTATTAGAACACTTCCTTATCACCACGGATGGAATCCCAGAACTTCTTCGTATCTTTTATTGTCAGACTTCGCTTCGTAAGCATGTCGAGTAAATTTTGCTTTAAGAATGCGATTTTTATCATACACAAAATTTGTTACCATATTATTGAAGAATCGCATTCCATTTATTACGTTCTTTGCATTATTGAATGTATTTTCACTGAGACGATATCTTCCATCAGACATCAATATCCTTGAGTGCGAAAATCTTCTTACGATATCCGCATTGGAATGGAAAAACGCAATCACATATATCGAAAAGTTTTTTAATTCCTGGTAACAGCTCTGTTGAAATAGCAGCTTGTATCACTCGAAATCGAAATTTTGTCCACTGCAGAAAACATTTGCTAGAACCGCCTTCTAGTAATTTTTAGTTTTATCAAGGTGAAAATTCGGCCATCTCGACCAATTGCTGAAACGTTCGCCCATCTTTAATTTTTAGGCTTTCATAAAACTCACAAGCTTCAAAAATTTGCAAAGAATTTTGTGGAATGATGTTTTTTGAAATTCGCGCGAAATCCGCGCCGTAGCATCAAAATCTTAACAGAAACCGCGTCAAATCCGCGAAAATCGCGAAATCCGCGAAAACCGCAAAATCCGCGCAACCGTAACAACCCTGTATTTTTCACACACAAATTTGCTCATCTCGACGAACATCCTCGAATGGTATATGGGTGCAGTGGCGTATTTAGAGGGGGACGAAGGAGACACTCGCCCCGGGCGCAACGTTTAAAAAGGGACGGCAAAATAATCCTTGGGACCGGAGATGGACTTTAGCTAAACCAACGAGGAGGCGGCAAATTTCCTCGGTACGCCATTGTATGGGTTTGAGAAGTTGTGTTCTTCGAGCAATTATTGTTGCAAGCAGTATAAATCAATAAAAAGAAATGGTTTTGAATTTGAAAATACTGCCATCTTCGAACGTTTATGTTGCCAAAAACGAACCGTGCTAAAATCGGAACGTCATGAAAAACGGTACTGTGCAAAGTCTTTAAGGTGCTAAGAAACAATTGCATAAAAAAGTATTGAAAAAATTGCTACGAAACATCGCTTCATCATCAAGCGCGTAAAACTCCTACTACTGAAATAAGGCGAAAAATCGCTTACACAAAAATATCGATATCTCCATTAAAAATGGACGGATTTTAACAATCTATGGCTTGTTGGATAGCTATAACCGTATGGAATTTAAGTCAAAAAACATATTCTGTTTTCAAGGTCAATTGTGACAGATATTGTCAAAAAAACTGAAAATTTTGACATGAAACTTCGTATAATTCAAAAAGTAAACATCCGATCTCAAAGCCATTCAATAGCGTTCAGGGTGACACACACATACACACACAGACATTTACTCAGTTCGTCGAGCTGAATCGATTGGTATATGACAAAAAAAAATTTTCTAATGTTTTAGCGAATTCTAACCTATTTTTTTTATTTATATAAAAAAGGTAAAAAAAAAACAATCATAAATTTACTACTCAGAACGAGTCTAGTGATCATTTGCGGCTCATAAAAATTTCTTAATTTTCTTAACTAGCTAAAAACACTCACATAATACCAGGGAATATATTCTACAACCCAAAAAAAACTAGAACAAGAAACTTTTGGCGAAAAAATCGACACTTTCGCACTCATCGACTACTGAAGCTCAAATGAGTGAACGACATGTTGAAAAAACATAAGCGGGTGCTTCAACGAACTTCCATCTCTTTCTGAAATACTCTTAAGGTAGCGCTTCGCCGTGGTCAGGTCGAAGCGAGACAACTCACTGCTTCCTCTTGCTTTGTCGCCGAAATTTCACGCAAAATTGCAAATTTCTCCAATACTAGCCCGATTCACGAAAAATCAAAAACATACGATTGTAGGTAAATGATCTTACTATGCATTTGGCGAAAAATACCAGCTAGAAAGCTTTTTTTTCGCGAGATTTCGTGCGAGTTTTGTTAAACATTTTGTTTTCTTTTTTCCTTTTCTCGCTATAAACAACTCGCATATGTAGGGATGTGCTACGTTTTCAACAAAGCGTCAAAGCTAGTAGCGATGAAAATCATTACTGATTTCTGGTTCTACTGAAACATGAATAGAAATTATTTTAGAAAGTAGTAACACTTAGTTACATTGTCTACTCATCTATATTCAACGTTTACGCAGAGAGAACGGACAACGAAAACAAAAGAAATGTTCTTAGCGTCTACCGCATGTGGCATTTTACACACCCCAATGCATGCGTTGACATTGTGTGCGTGCGAAAGAATAAGGAAAAACTCATTGAATTTTTAAAACTCGCACGAAATCTTTCGTTAAAAACGTTTATCAGGCACAATTTATATACGAATCGATAGAAAAATTAATTATCTAGAATCGTATGTTCTTGGAATTTCTGTTTTCTTCTCCGTTTTCTCACAATTTTGGGTAAAGTGCGTGAAACCCCGGGATAGGCAGCGAACTCCCGTGACCACGGCGAAGCGCTATTTTAAGACCAACACTTGAAATGCATCTGTCAATTTTGATGGTATTTTAACTCAAGATATTTGAATTTAGGTCTTCAGGATTTATCGATATTTAGTACTAATTTCAAATGCTAAATTCTCAGTCCGTTATTAGGGCAACAATGTTTGTTATTCAAGTAAAGACCATCCGCTACTGTGTGATTTTTGTTGCTTGAAATACTAGCAAACTTACATAACAAGTGTCCGAAAAGTGAAGAATTTTTTAATTATGAGACGAGCAAATCGTTGCAATTGAATATTTTAGCGGATATTCTCTCACAATGTCAACCATACATTCAGCTGAAGAATTGGAACTAAGTCAAATGTAGATGAATGACCGAACATTTTCCCCCTCGGTATGCACCGACAGAGTAGGTGACAAGTGAACATGAATTATTGCCATCTTTCATAAGTACTTGCAAAACGATATGTGCTAGTACCGTACAATTTACGGAGAAGTCAACCGAAGAAGCGTAGCAATTCATCTTTCCACCCGCTTGTAACGCTTGCATGCTAGAGCTAGGCTTGGCTAGCTAGCTGGCAAGAACATGAAGAATGAGAGTTTGCCCCCTTTTTAGTTAGGAAATTGCAATGAAGCAATTTATCGGTAATGGCTTGAAGTTCACCGGAACCACCTGTGCTCCGGGGGTTCAAGTGGATGGAATTTCAGAAAGGTGGCCTGACAGCCGAACCCGTTAACGGGCTTACTCATTGACAGTGCACGTAACCAAGCAAGCAACCAATCTGTGCTAGAAGTGATCCACAAAAAAAACATGATGCGATCTAGAGCAAAAAATATGCTTTGCTATAACTCGGAAAACCGCTCACAGACGAATCGATGGAAAGCAAACTTTTGAAAAGTCATCGCACCGCACGAACCCGCCCGGAAAGAGCAATGGTGTGCTCTTCTTTCGCTATAAAATGTTGAATAGATCTTCTCTAGTGCGTAGTTTGAAATCTTAGAACTTCGATGCTGATGCCTTTTGATGTTTTCTTCTATGCTCGAACCGAAGCAAAAGTACCATACCAAACATAGACACAAACGATTTCATTGTAGCTCAAGTATGGACGAATGAAATGTACGGATCGGGAAGGAGCAGCAGCAGCAGCAGTAAAGGAAAATGTGCTAAATAATACAATGATTTCCAGCAAGATTTTGTTTCGCAGAAAAAGTCTATAACCTTTGAAAGATGATTCTGTTGCTTGCGTTTTCGGTTGCCGCTGCTGTTCTGAGCTCTGATGTAACACGAAAAGTGCTCTCATATGTCAGGGAGGTGTTTTCACAGAACGCTTCCAAATACCTTTGGAAATGGGTTTCTTGCAGTTAGCGATCATATTTCTGACAATCAACGTAAGATGGATAGTTCAAATTACATTAAAGTGAAACACACTGTTAGATTTAGTAGATCTAAATCTTGAGCCTAAACGAAAAATCATAGACTTCTGGTGGTACCAAAAATCATATTTTAAAGGTAAGCCCATGCAAAATAGCGTAGTTCGTAGTTCACGATGAGGAATGTAAAGTAAGCGATTTTGCTCACACCTTCGACTAACAAGAAGCAATGTTTAGACAAGTGAAGGGGTGAAGATCACAAAGAAAAAAGCGTGACACCAATAAACTGCTCCGAAGTATCAGTTGTACTAGTATTTCGGCCGTGCATGGTCGGTAAATGAAGCAAACACGAGCGAACTATGGCGAATGCAGTCAACAATTATGTGAGACGCAAAAACGAAGTATAAACAACAAAAATATACATCGATTTGGAATGACGTCAATAGACACAACCGGAGCGAGAGTAGCAAATTGAACTTTCTGCGTGGCAAGTCGACAGGTTTGTGTTTAACTTTGGTTTCATTAAATTAGGTTCCACAGTAAAAGTTAAAAAAAGCTGTAAAAACTGTAAAAAATTATCGTGAAGTGATAATTCGCAGATCATTCAAGAAACAGGAAAACTAAGCTTGTAATCTTGAATCGATCAAAAATGAAACTAAACGAAGTCACTTCTTCAAACCCATTTAGCATTTGTTTCCGAACAAAATATGAAGACTGTCCCAGAAAGTATGGACGCAACCAAAAACCGCTGCCATTTCGCAATGGTTCAGAATCTGTCAATTTTTATGGCTGTGCTTTGTTGTTTACACTCTTCTCTTACCACTTGTGCAGTTGTTTATTCGTTTTCATTAGTTTGTTTCGAAATGCGACTTTCAGCAGAACAACGTCGAAAAACGCGGACTGTCACTGAGAAAGATAGCAAAAATGGAAGAAGTAAGTGAAAAAGCCGTGCGAAATGCAATCAGGTAGTTCGGTGAGGATAACACCTTTGAGGATGAACCGAAAACGGGTCAAAAAAAGGTCCTGCTAACCCTCAGGTGGATAAACGTATACTGAAGGCGTTCGAGCAAAAGATGGAGGTTTCAGTTCGGGATGTGGCCAAAAAAGTGCCCACTTCGAAGTCAAATGTTCTTCGTGCTAAAGAACGTTTGTATCTTCGAACCTATAAGAAGCTGAAACAACCAAAACGTAGTCCGAAACAAGAAGCATCGATCAGGCCGAGGGTTCGAAAGCTGTACAATACGGTTCTTGCTGGAAAATTGAACTGCATAATCATGGACGACGAAACCTACGTGAAACTCGATTACAAATCCTTGCCGGGACCACAATATTATACGGTGCGAGAAGGGCAAGTGTGAAACCAGTTCGAGACATCGATTGAAGTCGAAAAATTTGGTAAGAAAGCTATGGTCTGGCAAGCAATTTGTAGCTGCGGTAAGATTTCGAAACCCTGCTTCAATGAACAGCGAAATATACATCAAGGAATGTTTACAAAAACGACTTCTACCCATGATTCGAAGCCACAAGGATCCTGTTGTCTTCTAGCCAGATCTTGCTTCTTGCCACTACTCGAAATCAACGGTAGAATGGTATACTACTAAAAATGTCACTTTCGTCCCAAAAGACATGAATCCACCAAATTGCCCACAACTTCGAGCAAATGAGGAATTTTGGGAATTAACGAAGGCACATCTTAGGAAACATGTCTCGGTAGCCGAAACCATTCAACAGTTAAAAAAAGATTGGAAAAAAAATGTCAAAACTTGTCGCCAAGAAGTCTGTACGGAATTTAATGAGGAACGTTCGCAAGAAGGTGCGCCAGCTGGTCTACAATGGCTAAGTAGCAAATGTTGAGAATAATATTCTGTTGTTGTAGTCTAATATTATCAGTATATCGAATAAAATTTGAATATCTAACACTTGTGAAATATTTACAGCGAAATCAAAGTGCGTCCATACTTTCTGGAACAATCTTTATAAAAAAAAAATTTTTACTTATTTTCATTTCGATTATAATTTATTTTGATTCAAGATGATATGACTTTTGAACCGAGGCCCGGAGGGCCGAAGGTCATATACCATTCGACTCAGCTCGATGAACTGAGCAAATGTCTCTGTGTGTAGAGAGATGACTGAACCGCTTTTCACAAACTCAGATTCAAATGAAAGGTCTTATGGTCCCATAGATCGCTATTGGATTTTATCCCGATCCGACTTCCGGTTCCGAAATTACAAGGCAATATTTGCAAATCTATTAGAAAATGTGCATTCAATTTTCTCGGAAATTTCTCAACCGATTTTTACAAACTAAGATGCAAAAGAAAGGTCTTGAGATTCTTCAAAAAGTTCTCGAAAAGTTGATCCACAACCGCCTTCCAGTTTCGGTATCACAGTGAGATTAGTAAAAAAAATTCAATTTCATGAGGATGGCTATGGTGAAACGAGGTGCACATTTTTATAAAATTTAATAGTAAATTCATCTAGTTGACAGACCTTGTTAGTTTGTGGATATATAAATCTACTTTGGGACTATTAGTGCCCGGTTTCCGCATCCAAATGCACCGGTAGAAGTGAAGAAAAGCTCTAAAAACGGAACTCACTTCGATTTCTTAGAAACGGTTAAACCGATTTTCACAATATAATTCAAATTAAATCTCCATTGTCCTAAAAGATACTGTGCAATTTCATCCAGATCCGACTTCCGGTTCCGAAATTATAGGGCAATAAGTATCAAAACTTTCAAACTGTTATACAAAATGATGCAAAATCGCCCGCCTAGCACACAGCAAGCTTTGTTCATTTTTGTTTAGCGTGCAGGGCTGCCACATTTAAATCTTTATTAACTTGAAATAACTGTTTACAAATTGAAAAGGTGATGGTAATTTATACCGAAAAGTTTTTGGTTTTATTCAAGTTTCAAAATTAAATTAAATTATTCTAAAACGCAATCTAAGAGAGAGCTACAGTTAATATGCAATCAAATTACTAGGTGTGCAGGCGATGTTGTCCACACTGTTTGCGGCTCCCAGGGGTAACAAACAGGACATGATTACTTTCTAAGACAAAAGGAAAGGGAAAATCAAAATATTAAGTTAAAACACATAACTTCGGAAATCCGCTTAAAGCTTGCTTCAAATAGAATTGGAACAAAGACAATTGCCTGTATTTCAGTTATTTATTATTGTATTCAAGATCTTTTTTTATACAAATGTAGCGTTTTCTTCATACTTTTAAGAAAAAATACGGATAAAATTATTCGTCACGGTTTTGAAGGAATTCTCGAATTTTTCCTGTAACACGGCTCAGTAGGCGGCGCACACCTTTTTCGTCCATCGTTTTAGCTATCTTATTCCACCAGGTCGTCATCTGATTGATGTCTTTGACAACCTTTCCCTTTGCCTTGAGTCTCCTCGTCATGATTGCCCAGTATTTCTCAATAGGGCGGAACTGGGGGCAGTTGAGTGGGTTAAAGTTTTTCGGAACAAACTGGACCACTTTCTCTGCATACCATTCTTAAACGGCTTTGCTGTAATGATAGCTTGCCAAATCTGGCCAAAACATTACAGGATGGTCGTGGGATCGAATGAACGGCAAAATTCGCAGCTGCAAATGCCCGGCCAAATCATAAATTTTCTTGCAAATTTGTCGGCAAAAACAAATTTAAATTTGGCTGGAACATCCCCCCGAGCCGTTGCCAAGTAAAATTTTTGACCTGGGATTTGACCGAAGTCAGCCTTGACACAGGTTTCATCGTCCATCAGAAGACACCCGTTGAACTTGGTCAGCACCTGGTCATATAGTTTCCGAGCACGAATTTAGACCACACTATTCTGTTTCATGGTTCCAACGGCTGCTCGGCCATCCATGGAAGTTGACCATCAATGTTAACTTCCCTCTCTGAGCAGCCTAGATAGCCGTGTAGTGTCGGTAGCGGTTTCCCAACTGCTAAGAATAACGCTACGGTCCACCTGTACCGGTGGTATAAGTCCACCAAACAGGTAAGCCGTGTGGCATCCGGCGGAATTATTTTTTACCAAGAATTGATCCACTGGTTTCCTATTCCATGTCGTAAAAGGCCACAAAAATAGGAACTCCTAAGTCAAGGTGTATTTCCGTGCCGATGGCTGAATGGCTGCAGGAGGTTAAACATTGCAGTCGTGAACGGAATATCTTGGGTTTTTCCCTTACTGGATACACGCAATGCTTAGCAATCAACTTCTTTGATCATCGCTTCGGTAGGCCAGAGATTAGAAAGCTGAGTGTCTGTGGGTGTCCTCAAGGTGGTGTACTATCCCCACTTTTATGGAACCTAGTCGCTGATGGTTTGTTAAGGAAACTTTATAACCTTGGATTTCCGACTTATGGTTTTGCCGACGATTATCATATATTGATGACCGGTATAAGCATTAACACTCTCTTTGATTTAATGCAGCAAGCCCTGCGATCTGTTGAACAATGGTGTTGTCAGGTTTGGATTATTTGTAAATCCGGGCAAAACATCAATGGTGCTTTTCACTCATCGTAGGATAATTACAGGAGCTCGTCCGTTGCAGTTCTTTGGTTCAGGGGTCACTGTGGTCGATCAAGTTAAATACGTCGGGGTTATTCTTGACTCAAAACTGAATTGGTCTGCTCACATTGATTTCAGGATTAAAAGAGCTTGCATGGCTTTCGGCCAATGCAGACGAGCTTTTGGAAAATCATGGGGACTCAAACCCAGATATATTCATTGGATCTACACAACTATCGTTAGACCAATTTTAGCATATGGATGTCTTGTATGGTGGCAGAAAGGAGAAGTCGCGACAGTTCAGTCAAAGCTAAATCATCTCCAAAGGATGGTCCTAATGGCGATGACAGGAGCATTCACGACAACTCCTTCTGCTGCTCTAGAGGCGCTACTGTGCATTAAACCACTACATGTGTTCCTAAAACAAGAAGCATTATCTTGTGCATACCGTCTTAGGGTTACAGGGCTTTGGAACAGTAACCCATTAGAATATGCTACCAGTCACACTCGCTTGTGGTCTCAAATGTTTCCGTGGGATGAGTATTTACTCGCTCCTAGTGACCTAACTCTCACAAGCAGTTTTCCTTTTAAAACATTCAATGTGAGCTATCCTCTTCGTTAGGAATGATTGTCTGGTTGTCTGGAACGACAACTTGATGAACACATAGTTTGTTTTACGGACGGTTCTCTGTTGAATGGTCGTGCTGGTGCTGGTATCTACTGTCGTGAAATAGGCTGGAGCAGTCTCATTCACTTGGTAGATGCTGTACTGTGTTCCAAGCAGAAATCTACGCAATTCTGTGTGGAGTACAATCGGCACTTCAGCAGAGGATCTGTGGTAAACGTATTTATTTTTGTTCCGACAGTCAGGCAGCCTTAAAAGCACTCAGTTCGAATGACTCACGGTCGAATCAAGTGATCGCATGTCGAACTCAAATTGAAGACCTCAGCATTTCAAATGCTGTTTACTTCATATGGGTACCCGGCCATTCTGGTATTACTGGAAATGAATGGGCTGATGAGTTGGCTAGAGCTGGTGCAACGAATGATTTCGTTGGTCCTGAACCAGCTTTACCACTTTCAACTAGTTGGATAAAGCACAAGATACGTTCTTGGGCTGCATCCAAACATGCCAGCTACTGGCGCAGCTTGCAAACTTGCGCTCAGACAAAAGCATTTCTACCAGATTTAAATCTGAAAATGTCAAAGTGTCTACTGCATTTCTCCAAGTATCATTGAAGTATTCTGGTCAGAGCTCTGACTGGACATTGCAAACTCAATTATCACATGGCTACTATTCAACGTGCTGAGTATTATTCGTGTGATTTGTGTGAATGCGATTATGGTACTTCATATCATCTGATATGTAACTGTCCCGCATTGACGCAGCTACGTATCCGGGTTTTTGGTTCTCCATACATGGTTGAGTCTGTGTATGCGGAGCTAAAATTGAAGGATATTCTCTCGTTTCTCACCCAATGTGGTAAGGAGCTATAGTCAGAAGGGTTCATCGTTCTTCCTGGAGTGAATGAATCCCTTCTGTATTCACCTTAAATAGGGTTTGGCAGATTGTTTGGCATCCTCTGAGGGGTACCGAATTTACTTCTTCTCGTACATACTGCGAGTCGTTCTGCATTCTTCCGGGAGTGCAGAATGGTGTCGCTTTTGTAAGATCTCTAAATCCTCTCGGGGGTTGGAGGTTTTATTAACAGCAGACTGTTCGGGACCTCGTAGAGGTTCAGAATTTCCTTCTACTTCCACTAAATGTGATCCTCAGCAGATTGTTCAGCATCCCTTAGGGGTGCAGAATTTACTTCTGCTTTTATGTGTTTTTGTGTCGTCAATTTTTCCCATCCTCCTAGTCCAACCCTTACCATTTCCTTTCAATCCTTCCCTCTTATATATCGGGAAAATGATGCTAAAAACAAATTGATGGCAAGGCACAAATCTCCAAATATCAAGGGGAACGTGCCATTTGAGCCAATTTGTTCTGATTCCGGATTCCAGTAGGCGGCGCACACCTTTTTCGTCCATCGTTTTAGCTATCTTATTCCACCAGGTCGTCATCTGATTGATGTCTTTGACAACCTTTCCCTTTGCCTTGAGTCTCCTCGTCATGATTGCCCAGTATTTCTCAATAGGGCGGAACTGGGGGCAGTTGAGTGGGTTAAAGTTTTTCGGAACAAACTGGACCACTTTCTCTGCATACCATTCTTAAACGGCTTTGCTGTAATGATAGCTTGCCAAATCTGGCCAAAACATTACAGGATGGTCGTGGGATCGAATGAACGGCAAAATTCGCAGCTGCAAATGCCCGGCCAAATCATAAATTTTCTTGCAAATTTGTCGGCAAAAACAAATTTAAATTTGGCTGGAACATCCCCCCGAGCCGTTGCCAAGTAAAATTTTTGACCTGGGATTTGACCGAAGTCAGCCTTGACACAGGTTTCATCGTCCATCAGAAGACACCCGTTGAACTTGGTCAGCACCTGGTCATATAGTTTCCGAGCACGAATTTTGACCACACTATTCTGTTTCATGGTCCGATTTGGCTGTTTGCTAGCTCGATACGACTTGATTCCTTCCCGGAGTCGAGTTCTCCTCACGGTACTATGGGCAGCACCGAATTTTCTGACCAAATCACGGTCCGACAGATTAGGATTCCTCTTAATCGTCTTCAAAATCTTACCACGCAATTTCCGGTCGTCAGTTCGACTCCGACGATCGGCTTGAGGCTTCCGAATCGTCGTCAATGTTCTCTTATACCGTTTGATAACGCGTCATACGGTATTTCTGGGCAATTTCAGCTGTTTAGCTAGCCTAGATGCAGACCACAATGGATTTTCCAAATAACTGTGCACAATTTTTTTTCCTTCTTTCGGCTTCCATGTTGATTGTTTACAAAGTACAGTCGATTTTCGGAATGTCAAAAATCATACGTGAAGCTGACAAAATTCCCGACACGTGGGCGCCAAGAGCTTCCAAATCCGTCCACCAGGAGCGCCACAATATGAGCAAAAGTTTGTTCCAATTCTAAATGAAGCAAGCTTTAGAAAAGACGTCAGTGTATTGAGATTTCGCCATATTCGGTGTCACATCATCACCACACCTTCTAGCTTAGTAATATCCGTTTTGTGGTGTTGAAATATATCGTCCGTCTGCACGTAACCTTTGTGGTGTGTATATCGAATTATAATGTCACAACAAAACGTAACAATTCCGTCCCCTAGCATCGTATCGTCTAGTAATCTTGACAAATCCGATACACGTGTCAAAGGTTTATAGCTGCCAAAAAAAAACCCCAACACTCACCAAATTACGCAATCTTTCACCAATCATTTACGACGATGGGTTGATGTATCATCCGGTCGCTGCCTACTACGCTGTCGTTGACCCAGAAAGGACATTCGTTGCGTAAGCAGGTGATGAAAACTGAACCGTTCTTTGTGTAACGTGGACGTCCGCATGAATGGGGGAAAAAGGGTTTCTCCGGAAAGGATCGTGCTTCGTTTCATCACATAATCACGGGCGAAGGAAATTTCTCACGAGGCAAGAGTTTTCGTCGTTGTTGCCAAGCCAGGTCCAGGTCAGGTCCGGCAAGGAGTATCGTGGAACGAAACACGTCACTCGGTACAGTAAGTTTTTACCAGTAAAAAGTTTTTCTCTGTTGTGAACCACAAACAAACTGCTTCCGTCAATGATTAATAGGCATAATTACGGGTCGCGGTACTGCACAAATACCCACGCCCTAGCACTTGTCTTTTTTTTCTTGCAGAGGGCGGTCGACATCTAAGGAAAAAGAGCGATTTTCCAAATAGTCACTCGTAAAGAACTTTACGAAAAAAAATGACAGACGAAGCAATGGGAAAGCGGAAGAAACGATAATATTCACGATAAAAGATGGTCTTTTAAAGTGCGTTTGAGCTCGGTTTGTGGCTTTTTCTCTTGAAAAGATGATGCACTCTTCTAGGGCTGCAAAGAACTATTACTGTGTGTGTGTTCTTTTTTTATTTGCTTCCTTTCGCGACTCCCGTTAGATGGCTGCGGTGGCATTGAATGGTACTCGATAGAGGTACTTCTGTGTAAAGTTCACCAGATGCCTGACGTCATCAATCATGCCATCCACAAATGGGATTATTCCGATGATGTATTTCAACCGATAAAACTGATGCTTCTGCCAGCAGGAGATGGGTAATATACTGCCGCTGGTTGCAGCCTTCAGGGGGTCAAAATAAGACATTGAGACAGCACAGTCACGCTTTGAACTGAAAGTAATCGATCCAGTGAAAATTCTTAACACATGGACTGAAAAGTCCCGGACATAACAAAGAGAACATGATTTTTTTTGGTTAAAAATTAACTCTATTCATCAACGTAATCTTCATCAAGAGCAACGCAATCATTTCAGCACGACTTTAACATTTCAATACCACTTTTGTAAAACGATTTATCTTTTGCCTCAAAATAGACCTCAGTTAAAGCGATAACCTTTTTATTCGTGCGAAATTTCTTACCGGCGAGCACTTTTTTCAGGTCTGTGAACAGCCAGTAGTCGCTGGGAGCCAAACCTGGCGAATACGGTGTATGTGGGAGCAATTCGAAGTTGAATTCATGTAGTTTTGCCATTATTTTGATAGACTTGTGACACGGTGCGTTGTCTTGATGAAATAATATTTTTCCTATGCCATATGCGGTCGTTTTTTTTGCAATTTCAGCCTTCAAACGCTCCAATAATGCTATATAATATTTACGTTAATGGTATTTTCTTTCTCAAGACAGTCGATAAATATTACATCACGCACATCCCAAAATGCCGAGGCCATAACCTTTCCAGTTGATTGTTGTGCTTTGGACGAGATTCACCAGTTGCTGCTCACTGACGATGACGATCATTTCGATTCCGGAGTGAAGTGATGAATCCATGTTTCATCCATTGTCACATATCGACACAAAATTTCCGGTTTGTTACGTTTAAACGTGGCCAAACACTGCTCAGAATCATCAACACGTTCTCGTTTTTGGTCAACAGTGAGCAAATTCGGCACCCACTTTGAACAGAGCATTGTCAAAGTCAAATGCTCATGCAATATAAAGCCAACACGTTCTTTTATTATCTCTACGATGTCAACTAACTCACGCAACTCTACTTCCCGATAATTCAATACGATTTTGTGGATTATTTTTTCGTTTTGTGGTGTTACCGTCTCATTTGGACGTTTACTGTCTCTACGACCACGTTTGAAGTCAGCAAACCCACGTTTTATTGTGCTTTCTGATGGAGTGGAGTCTCCATAACACTTTTCAAGCCATTGCTTTGCTTGAACGGTCTATTTTCCATCAAGAAGCAGTGTAAAATTAAAGTATAAAATTAAACACAATTTTTTTTATCCATTGTTCTGAAAATAATAAAAAAAAAAGCATCACTCTTAGCACAATAACTCACAAACTAATGAATAGAATATCATGAAATCTCAACAGCTGTCTTTTTAAAGTTTGGTATTAACAGACTAAAAGGTTATTTAAAAAAGTTACTAACAATCAAAAGTGCACAATAAGGGTCTAAAACGGAAAAATGGCCGCATTTTGTTTTTTCTCGGTGAAAATTTTTCATTCTAATTCCGATCATAGCTGATTCGATACAGAATATTTCCAAGAAATCATGACACCTACCAACAAATCGAACAAGTTTGAGCAGCTGTTTGCAGAGTCGCCATGTTGAAAAAAAAAAATAAACAGAAAAACAGTAAAATGTATGATTTTAAAACATTGTATAGGTAATAAATAGATTTAAAAAAACACCTTTTTTGGAGGAGCCTGGCCTCAAGTTGGAAAGTTAAACAGAAAAAGTGGCTGACTCACAATCGATTTGCTCCGATTTCGATGAAATATTGTGCATGGCTAAAGTAGGGCAAGCAATTAATTTTGCAGGGATAAAGAGGCAGATTCGAGTCACGACTTATTTGCAAAACCGTTATTTGTACACGAGTGGTGTGCAACAAAAAGTGGTAGAAATCCGATTAAACACTCTAAACAAATTGTACACTAGAAAACTTGAATGCTTTTTTTGACCGGAAAAATAAAATAAAAACCCCTTCCCTCTTTTTGCATTATTTTCATTTCAAACTTGTTGTAATAAACATTTGGCGATAATTTAATTAATGCCTTTTTACAGCTAAATTCAAATTTAAAATTCGCATAAAAAATAAAAAAATAGGAAAAAGTCCCAGAAAGTTAACTTAAATTTATTTTTCGAAATAACACATTTCGTAAAAATTTCGTTAATTTTCATGACGAAACAAGGAAACCGCATAGCTTCGAAAATCGCACACTGGAAAAAAAATCAAGAATTAGAAATGTAATCTAACAAATTCAATTTAGGAAAGTCACCCCTTCACTTTTAGTCTTTCTCATCTAGAAAGGTTTTGCAATCACTGTGAAAACCGACTTTTGAACCGAGGCTCGGAGGACCGAGTGTCATATACCATTCTACTCCGTTCGTCGAGTACGCAAAATGTGTGTATGTAGCGTTTTTTTGCACTAATTTTTCTCGGAGATAGCTGGACCGATTTCCACAAACTTAGATTCAAACAAAAGGTCATCTGGTCTTATACAAAATTCCTGAATATTATTTGGATCCGACTTTCGGTTCCGGAATGATGGATTCGTTGTAAGTGAAAATAAGTGCATCAACTTTTCTCGGAGATAGCGCAACTGATTTTCACAAATCTAGATTCAAATGAAAGCAGTGGCGTCTCGTGACAAAAATGACTAGTTGGTTATGTGGTATGATAGCAGATGTAACAGTTCGTTGTAAGTGAAAACTAAAGATTGAGGAATCGGGATTCGCTTGTGTTTTTCAATACAATGAGATAACGATATAGTTTCGGATGGGATTTTTTGTTAAACAAACAAATCTCAGAGCTGAGCTGAGTAATTCTTTCTCTTCTTGAATCTGTGCAGTAACTCATGTGCACGGAAAAGACACTAACACAGCGACAACAGATACTTGAAATTTTTTAAATCTGATGCATATGAGATGCGTGTAAATAAAAATTAAAAAAAATGAATTTGGATGGGGTTGGGGACGCAGATCATTCCTTCAATTCGGCCGGTTGTGCAGTGCACGAGGTGCACATGAGGACGAGACGACACTGAATGAAAGCTCTTATGGTCCAATACAAAATTCCTGAACTTAATTTGGATCTGACTCCCGGTTCCGGAGCTATGGGGTTAAATGCGCCAAAAAATGAAAATATGTGTACTAACCATTCTCAAATTTGATGTGACCGATTTTTACAAACTTAGATTCAAATTAATGTTTCAAGAGCCCTTTACAAAACTTCTGAAACTTCACTTGGATCCGATTCGCGGTTACGGAACTATAGGGTGATTAGTGAAAAAATACCATTTCCATAATTCCAAATTCTTACACACTTTTCTCAGAGATGGCGTGACTGATTTTTACAAATTTAGATTCAAATAAATGGTCTTATGATATACATACAAATACAAATCTTCTTCTGTCTATACAAATCTTTTGAATTTCATTTGGATCCGACATCCGGTTCCGAAATTCTAGGGTAAAGTGTGTTAAAATTTTTTATAATCACTAAGAGGGACGAAACATAAAACGTAAAAATTTCTTCTAAACTGGTCTCAAAACTATTCCATTCAATAGTCATTATCAGTAGACGGCCACAAAAACTAATTTCGGCTATCCTGGTTCCTAGTTTCCAATTCCAGAAGGGCACCGGAAATAGTTATCATATTTTCCCAAACGATTGAATCGATCTCTCCATTCGTGCAAAACAAATGCTTTGCTATACTGAAAACGTATGCAAATTATGTCAAAATCGAAGTATGTGGAATTCCGTTGAATTGTTATGCATTTGTGGAGTAGCACTCACTGATTAATTGGCGCTTAGAGAAATTTCGACATCTTCGGTGCTTCCAAGGAATTAAAATAGAAACGAAAGATTTTGTACCTGCCTCATATACAAAGAATGTGCGACATTTGCATGTAAAAATCGACATTTGCCCCGAGGCCCGGAGGGCCCAATGTCATACATTGAGAGTACAAAATGAATTCGGTCCATTTTTTCGAATGCATTTACACTGAGGTCTTTTTTTATGCGGTTTTTTACGCGACTTTCAGAGTTATGCGGTTTTTTTATGCGAATTTTCAGAGTTATGCGGTTTTTTTATGCGGTACGTAAATTCGCATAAAAAAGACTTCAGTGTATTTCAAACCAAAATAGAATTTAAAGATTAACCGAAGTATCGTCCATCGCAAGTTACAATTTTTTTTTCACCTCTCTGCAGTGTTGGTGATTGCCGAAAATTTGACAGAAGCTGCTATATTGCTCTCTATATTGTATACAACATTTTCAATCCGGTAGAAGATGCTACAAGAACTCGAGTCTCTCAATGCATGAACCGCAAGAGAATTTTTCTACATTTCTTCGCTCCACTTTCTACTCTGAGTATTTCACGGCCCTTGAAAAAAAAATACAGTCTGATAATGATCGTTGCTGTGTGGAATTTACCAAGAGAGAATCGCAAGTTGACAATTATCGCAGAAAATCGAATCGATGATTCAACTTGATGATTCTCATACTAGGTTGCAATATTTCAAAACCCTTGTGTGGAGCATTCACATACATTTTCATAGACACAACTTATACAAAGGTTATATGCACATAGTTAGAATAAGCGGCAATAGTTGCTTCAGAGAGGATCCCACAGCAGCGTGCTAACCTTTGATTCTCAGAAATGTCATCGAAAAAAATTCGCTCTCGCACTGGTGTCTATTCTATGTTAAATGAGCCATGCCGGGTGTTTGTTGTTGCGATGATATTAGTCTCTCTTTGATGGCACTGATTCAATCGTGTGAAGAGTGAAGAGTGAGCATTCTTTGATACGATAAAAGCCATCCTTGCCTCTCTGACAATTTCCGAATTCCATCTCGAAAATATATCTCATCTCTTGAGGTGATCCAAGTTTGAAGCCAATTTTCGATTTCTGCGAAAGATCTTGCCAGATCGTGCAGCATCCGTCGGAAAACCAGTAATCAGAAGGTGCAATATCAGGAGAATACGGCGGGTGCGGAAAAATGTCACACTTGAGCGTTTCTTGATATTTTTTCACGATTTTTGCGACATAAGACCGAGCGTTGTCATGGGAGAAAATAACTCTATCAAGGAAACTAAAGACTTGTATTCCAGCCGACTCAAACGCATCAATGGCAACCTATACCGAATGCTCGTTATAGTATCGCTTGGTCGTAGCAGCTCATAGTACGCGACACTCTTTTGATCCCACCAGATGCACAACATGACCTTCGAACCATGATTATTCGGCTTTGGTGTTGATGTTGAGGTCGATAACAACAATTGACCGGGCATAGCGTAATTTTTCTTCGTGGGGTTATCATAGAATATTCATTTTTCATCCCCAGTAACAATTCGATGTAAAAATCCCTTTCTATGTTGCCTTTGAACTAGCTGTTCGCTAGTGAAAAATCGCCTTTCAATGTTTCTCGGTTTCAACTCATAAGACACTCAATTGCATTGCTTCTGTATCATTTCCATGGATTTTAAATGTACAGAAACTTCAAATGATTCTGCAAGCTCCACTCGCGTTTGACTCGATTCTTCTTCGAGTAATGCCTCCAACTGTTTGTTTCAGTATTTTTTGTTCAGAGCGAGGTCTGACTTCAACGATGAAATCTCCATTCTTGGAACGTCGAAACCATTCCCTAACTAATTTATCAGTTGGAGCATTACCACCATAAATATCCTCCAGCATTTGATGCGCTTAAGCTGCACTTTGCTTCCAATTAAAACAGAAAACTGTTCCCGCAAATGCTGCTTATTAAACACAAAATTGCTCATTAACCTAACATAGATATTTTAATTTCAAATGTGTCTTTGCTCCTTGTTAAATCGAATATATGATAAACACTATTGAAACGATGACAACAAACATTATTTTGACCGTACTGTGTACGATGAACTGATTGACGACGGAAGTTTAAAAAAACTCGAGGCAATATGAACTGCATATTAATGACAGATGTCTAACCTCTTGAAGCTATCGACATCAGCTGTTACTGTTCAATATTCATAACAACCAGAGCCATCTTTTGAAAACGGACCGGACTAATTTGTACTCCCAATACCAGTTTGTCGTGATATCAAGTTTTCTCTCGCTCTGTGTGTGTATAAAAAAATAAACGCTTGATTATCTAGGAGATGGCTGAACCGATTATTACAAACATAAATTTTTATGAAAGGGTTACATTCCCATATGACGCTACCGAAATTTATCTGGATCCGATTGCCGGTTCCGGAGTTACATGATATGTAAAAATATACAAAAAATATTCCCTCAATTTACTCAGGCGAAAAAAGGCATTGTAATCCTACAGATTGTTATCCATCTCAATCTTGATACGACTTCTGACTCTGAAATTACAGGGTGATAATTTTAAAAAAAATCAATTGCTCGACTATTTTATATATATGGTGATGTAACAAATTGGCTCAAATGGCACGTTCCCCTTGAACTGACAAAACTGACTTCCTTTTTTCAGTGCTGCCTAAACCGATTTTCACAAATTTGGACTGAAATGAAAGGCCTCATGGCCTCATTGCTGTTGAATTTCATCCGAATCTGACTTCCGGTTCCTGAGTTACAGGGTGAAGTGTCTCAAACCGTCTGTTGGACGCAAAACATATTCTATATTTGCCTCTAAATTGTTTTAATTTATAGTTTACCGAATGAATGCTCCTATTTTAATTAGTGAGGGGCACCGAAATTCTACTTTTTTCCGAGATCCGAATAATTATTTCGAACGAATTAACCTCTCCTTCTCCCTTCTTAACCTGGTTCTGGATTCCAGCAATTTTCAAAATTTCGTTTTTTTGTGTACTATCGGGTTACCTACTATTCTACACAAGCTCTGAGTATAATTCATTTCGATAGCAGTATCTCTTCCTGAATCCAGTCAGAACTCGAAGCATGCTCTGCCGAGCTAGAAATCCAAAAACTGGCCCGGATAAATACATAGAACAATCAACATGGTCCGGCAAGCAAAGGGCTATGACCACGCACGCTATTCATCGGTGCTGCCGCTGTATGAGTACTTAAAAGTTTATTCGCCTTGCAGCTAAACCGGTGCAGCTGTTCAAACAATCTCCACCATTGCCGGTTCTCGCCAATCCTCTTCGGACAGACACTCACACATACGCCCGTACACAACTACACATCATACACAAGCACTGGCAGCAATGCTGGCAACAGCGAAAACACGTAAATATCGCGAAAATGCGAAAGACCACATAAATAGTAACGATGCACAATCCAGTCCTCTAGAGAGAAGTCAGGTTCGGGAACCGACCGACCGACCGAGGAAGAAAACATGAGAGCCAAACCAGTACGGAATGTGGTGTTATTGTGGGGACCCGGAAAAGAGATAAATAAATTTTCATTATTTTTCACAAATGTCACTTTATCCGTTCGTTCGTTCGTTCGTCTGTTCCCTGGTTCTAGCGCACGGCGAGACGCCGGGCCCTGGATTCGCGTTATTGTAGAAATTAACCCAGTCGTGTAACCATATGCAAGAGGACCGATAGACGTATTAGTAGTTACAGCAAAACCTCGATCTGTCAAGCTCGACTCAGAGCCCGACCCGACCCGCACCCACTCACCCGCGCACCAAGCGCGATAGGGCATTCCGTTCGTCTATGCCCATGATGTAAACTCACCGGGCTGTCCCACTATCTTAATATAAGCTACGAGATGTGCTTTCTTCTTTTGTGTGTGAAAACCATAATAATACATATATTGAAATGGAAAATGCTCCGACATACTCTAGATGGTATGTTAAGTAAATTTTTGCCGCCGAAGGCTTCAAGTTGGAAGGTTTGTGCTACGGAGCGGATCAGATTTTCTCAGGGTTTCACGTTGTGGCACCGTTCCGGTATTTAGGAAACATTTCGTTTGATCCCAAAAACTAGGGTAAACTATGTCATAAACCAACCGGAAACATTGGCACGTGACACTACAGAAGCAGTTTTGAGTCGATTGACTTGTACCATGCACAGATACACAGATAAACGTCAGCTGGAATGTCAGAGTTTGCTGCTGTTCGTTTGCACGGTATCATAAAATATAAGATTGAATATTGACGGTACGGGAGGCGTTGTTTACTAGAGAAGTTCAACATTTGAAATGATAAGTAGATAAGCGTCCACTACGATGCTGATAACACTATTATCATTCTTTAGAGACAATGTGGCATGCGAAGGCGGAAATTTTTTAGCTAATATTCATCTTACGTTCATGCTCTCATGTCGTAACAACAACAAAATATTGTAGCTTATAACTAGAATTCTAATTCTTGTGTATTCAATATGTGGAAAGAGTGAACAATTTAGTTATCTTGAAATTATTGTTCGAATTTGGCCAGAACGTTTATTCTGTTCGAAATGATCAGTAACGGAAATAATGTTGTAAAATTTTGAAATAACTAAAATTATAGGTGGCAATATGTGACACCATTCATGTGTTTCGAGAATGTTTTTTGCTGTAACGCGTTCTCTCAAAAGTATTGGAGTTGTTAGGGGCTAGTGTAGAAGATGTACCGTTATCCCTTGGTGTAAATGACTGTTTGTACAGTTTTCGTCAATATTGGCATCCGACCAGTTGATGGATGTAGGTGACAATCGATGTACATGGAATCCTTGTATCCTAACTGAAAGTCACATAAGAAGGTATAGCTTCTCTCGAGCATAAAACATGGGCTGAAAAATCCCGGGCCTAACACATAGATGGCGCTAGTTTTATTGAAGTCAACTTTTTTTTTCAGTTAATACTAACCTTTAAAATACAGCTGTTAAAATTTCATGATATTCTATTCATCAGTTTGTGAGTCATTGTGCGAAGTAGAGCTAATAAAAGTTATTTTCATTGACTCAAAATAGACGAAAATGATGAGAAATCAATGTCACTTTTAGCTTCGCTTGCAAACTATCAGAACGAAATCCATCCATGTCAATGACATAAGCGGAACAGTAGTTTCAAAATTGTGATCTTTCTTTCATTTGCTGTTTTCAGTGCAAATCCCATAGTATGCAGTGTCTGTATTCAACTGAAGCTTTGAGTTTTGATTTCCAAAGAGGTTCTGGGGTGTAACTACTTCGATTTGTCATATTTTAGTCACTCTTTATAGCCAAACGTAACAGATTTTCAATACATCGATGAAAGAATGAGAATTGAAATTCTGCTGATGCTCCCTGCAGACGTTAGTTTGGTTTCGTATTGTCGTAGAGGAAAGATTGACGTTGGCAATTCTACTCTCTCATTTTTTTCAATGAGAAACGAAAATGCTTCGTATCTCTTCGTTTGTTCTGGTGTCGGTCATTTACGAATGAGACAGTAAAATGTTGAAAATAAGGTTGTTGGAATGGTTTCTTTCATTGAGATTGCGTGACAATTTTAAGCTCTGGTGCTAAGAGTAGACTCCGCTCCATCAGAAACAACAATAAAACGTGGGATTACTGACTTCAAACGAGGTCGTAGAGACACCGATGATGCATCACGCTGTGGACGTCCAAATGAGGCGGTAACATCAGAAAACAAGAAAAAATCCAAAAAATCGTTTTGAACTATCGAAAAGTGAAGTTGCGTATCCTAACTTTATATTGCATAAGCATTTGAATATGAGAAAACTCTGTTCAAAGTGGGTGTCGCGTGATCAAAAACGAGAACGTGCTGATGATTCTGAGCAGTGTTTGGCCATGTTTAAACGCAACAAACCGGAATTTTTGTATCGATATGTGACAATGGATGAAATATGGATTCATCACTCCACTCCGGAATCCAAACGATCGTCATCTGAGTGGACAGCAACTGGTAAATCTCGTCCCGAAAGCACAACAATCAACTGGAAAGGTTATGGCCTCGGTATTTTTGGATGTGCGTGGATGTAATATTTATCGACTATCTTGAGAAAGAAAATACCATTAAAAGTGAACATTATATACCGTTATTGGAACGTTTGAAGATTTGAAATTGCAAAGAAACGACGCATGTGAGAAAGAAGAATTTTTTATTTCATCAATACAACTCACGGTGTCACAAGTCAATAAAAACAATGACAAAACTACATGAATTGAACTTCGAATTGCTCCCACATCCACCGTATTCGCCAGATTTGGCTCCCAGCGACTACTGGCTGCTCGCAGACCTGAAAAACCGGTAAGAAATTTCGCACGAACGAAGAGGTTAACGCTGAAACTGAGGCCAATTTTGAGGCAAAAGATAAATCGTTCTATAAAGGTGCTATTGAAATGTTAGAGCGGCTCTTGATGGAGATTACGTTGATGAGTAAAGTTAATTTTGAACCAAAAAAATCGTGTCCTCTTTGTTATGTTCGGGACTTTTCAGCCCATGTGCTATGCGTAACAAAAACGCCACTAAGGATAGAACGGATAGAAAAATCTTCTACACTTTCTTTGTGATGTAAATCATTTCTTCGTACTGTGACATGATTTTTCAAATATATCCATCACGTGCAACTGAGAGCAGGTTATGCACCCGTACTTCTAAAGCACAATGCTTCACATACATTTTCAGACGAAGTGTGAAAGTAAACAGTTTTGACGTGAATACGTCTTACTATACTATGGGGTACCTTTTCAAAATTAACCCTGTGTAAGAATAAGTAACACTTAATCGTGAATATTTCGAATTGTACTAAACATAATGAAATTGGTTATGTTCCATAGCACAAACAAGGTGACCATCCTAAATGACCATCTGAATCGGTCAGTGTTAGCTGAAACTTGTTTTCATTTGACACGTCAGGGGGAATTTGGCATATTTATAAATAATAACTAATAATAACTTTACGTCTGCCTAGCGGTTCATGTTGAACTGCAGGTGGCATAACAGTTCAATATAAACTGTTATGCTCTGCCGAGTCTAAGACGAAACGTAAAGATAATAAAAAAATAGGTTTTCTCAAACTTTCTGAATTGGATTCTGGAATCAGAACCTGGATACTGGTCCACAGGAATTCTGAACTAAATTTCAGGTTTAGAACTTAGTTTCTGAATTCAGTTTCAGAGTTTAGTTCCAGAATACAATTTCAGATTGAAAAGTAAGGCTCTAGAACTGAACCCTTATTCTGGAACTAGATTTTTGTAACAGGTTAATTGACTAAATTTAGTAATTGAATTTAGTTACCTAATTTATAATCGGAATTTGAATTTAGAATGCTGATTCAGGAATTCAACTTCTGAATTCTGATACAAAATTCACGCTACGAATATTAGATCTGAATACTGCAAATAAATTTTAGATGTGAAATGCGTCAGTAGAATCGTTCATCAGTCATGCAATTCACCCTTTTTCATCAAACGTAATTTATTATTATATATTCGCAAAATTAAGCCGATGATAGTTGTGGGTCATATAAAAATAGATTCCATAAAAACAAGATAACAATAAATTCATTGATCAAGTTGGCACAGGCACATGTATTGATCTCGTGTTTGCTAAAACTGTCAAAGTAGATAATCGTAGACATATTTCGTAATAATTGTTTCCTTCGCTTGGAATATTATAATCGATTGTAAACGCTCTACACAGAAAAAATAATGATCTACACGACATGTGATTTCATGATACTTTGGACATCAAAAATAGTATTGAAAACCATAATTGATGTAAAAGTAAATTAGAACGACTTGATTTTTCAACATATTTCAAATTACGCTTAGTTTTGCTTTTAAAGTTTATTGAAAAGTAAAGATCTGATGAGTAACATTACATTCAATTTCCTGCTCCAAATATGTGCATGAAAATAGATGTAAATATTTTAATCTATGTATCTGTACCAACCATACCACTATCGCACCCACGAACAACAGGTCAGCCTGGAAATAGATGATGAATGCGGAATTTAAATTCAACTCGTCGCTATTTAAAACGAACGTCTCCGTAAAACGTTTTTTTTTTTCAGAAACACCCATCGTAATTCACACAATCGATCAACTAATTGATATTCGGAAATGTAAAGAAATCGTGCCAGATTAATTCAAATTAAAATCTCAGCTTTGTCGTAGAAAGAATGTGTAGCATGTAAGTAAACTAAATGCTGCACTCCTGTTACTTTTAAATCAAATTTATGCTAAATAGCGTTTTATTAGGTTTAATCTGAATAGTGCAGTGTAATCAACCAGCTGACATTAAAACAGCCCTTCGTCGCTATAATCACTATTTGAAATTTGGAAATATAATATTGTTGTTTATGGTGCATCGAACATATCGCAGTAATTATTTCTCAGCTGCGATTCAATTGCGAATTTATTCAGCATATTTTTTTATTGATGAAAATATAATAACTAAATCTTGCACGAATCACTTCGGTGTCGTAGTGCGTAGTGAAAATTCAACATCGAAAACTCATCGTAGACTCTTCACTCTTTCGATTATCTCTCTAGCGATAGTTCTGTGGGTGAAAATGCGTCATCAAATTTTGCCGACACAAAAAATCACTTCTGAGCTTTGAGTTTCAAACTTTTGTGTTTGCTTGTTTCATGAATGAGAATCTCGGAAGTGATTTTTTCAGTCACTGCGTTCTTTTTTAGAAAATGTCTTGAACTTATTTTTTCACAAGTGATAATGGAATGAACCTTTTCTGATCATTATTTTCCCAATACGGCAATCAATATCATGAAAAATTTTCAGATGGTACATAACAATTTTTGTTGAAATGTTTTACCTATCAACTCAACCTCGATCGTGAATGCAATGTTTTTTTTACCTAACATCAGTAGTTTGCCATCACAATAGCAGAAATGTACGATCACATTATGACGTAAAAGAACTATGATTCCTAATCGAATATACCTGAAAACAAAAAAATCTTAGTTATTTCGTGAAACTGAAATTTCGAATAAATCCTAAAATTATGTATATCTTCAATGTTATATACGGATATTTGTTTATTGATAAGGGACGAAGAACACCAAATTTCGACGTTTCATGCAATTCTATGACATTTTGCATCAACAACAAAAAATCGATATCTAGATGACATTAGCATTAAGTTCGAATATCAAAAGTTGAGTAACTTTGTAACGCACTATTTTTTTCTCCGCTCAATTTTCTCGGAGATATCTTATCAGATGTCAACAATCCTAAACTGCTTTTGAGTAGTAAATCAAGATTAAAGATGAGGAGACTATCATTTCCTGTTTCAGAAATAGAATAGTAAAAGTGACGTAATCGACGTAACGAAATTTTTGCTCTCCGCACAATTTTCTCGGAGATGACTCAACCAATTTTAAGTTGGAAAATCAATTGGCTCTCACTTTCGCTTCCGGAGATGTAAGGATATAAGTTCGAAGAACAATTGTCTGTTATTTCCGGTTCCGGAGATATAATGACATAACTGACAAAACGATTTTTTTCTCTCCTTTTTTCGCGATGTCTATACAGATTCTCAAGAAATTAAGGCCCGTTTGAAGCTAATCTTGAGATGTTAAGTAGGCAAGACAAGAGTGATGTAACCGACAAACCGGATTTTTTTTACCCTCGCTTGATTTGCTCCGAGATGGAGATTCCAACAATCGTAGGCTCGTTTGAAAACTACTATTGGATCATTGATCAACTTCGAAGATCAAATTGCAGTTATTCCTGCTTCGAAGATGAATTCGTATAAGTGACGTAACCGACAAATCGCGATTTTTTCTATCCGCACATTTTCTTCAGAACGTTATCAATGATCAAGTTCAAATGTATTATGACTAATACTTTCAGTGTGGATAATGTTGTCGGATATGCGACGTAAGAGCTGTAGCCCGAATCAATCTGAACTCGTGTCTAAAACTAGCATAATGAAAAAATATGTTAAAATGTTTAAATGAGATTGATTGAATGACTTTACCACACCACTTGGCAAATTAAAGAGTTTTTTTTATTGAGAGCAATGATTTTTTTCTATGCAAATTTTGCTAATTCCATTCGGGCTTTTGAAGTTTATTTTTCTACGGTTTTAATAAGTTATGTTTTTGATAGCACCTTCTAAGTTATGAGTTTTGTGTCATCCAGATTTCTGAAGCTATTTGGCACGTAATTTCCGTAAAGAACAAGCCGACTCTTAGCGTACAGTACTACATCGAATTAAAAGTCCCGGGCCTCTCTCAGAAAAGACGAGAAATTTCGAGCCGTGTATATTTTCGTTTGATAACAAGCCTCCAAATGGTTCAATACTAAATTTCATGACAATCTATCCACTAGCTTAATCGTGTCAAACGAGTTCAAGTTTTCATCAAGCTATGGAAAAAACATACCAGCGCATTCATGCACAAAAGCAACGGTGAAAAAATAAACAGAAATCTTCGAGTGTACAATCAAAACGCTTACGTAAAATAAATTAAAAGAAGAAAACTGAACGGTATAAAACAAATTTAAAGAATTCGATAAAAAATCCTATCGAAACGATTATGATTTTATATTGTGAAGTAAACTGAAAAAAACATAATTAAAGCGGTTCAATACATAGGGCACTGGTCTCACAAGCCAGTTGTCGTATGTTCGAGCCCCGACCTGGAAGGATTCTTAGTGTCAGCAGGATCGTAGCACCAGTAATGCAATGGTTCTGTAGGCAATGAATCTTCTGCGAAGACTGTTGAAATAGGCTTTGGTTTGCCAAAACAGACATGAGGAAACACTATTTGTCAGTTATGTCACTTGTATTATCATATCTCCGGAACCGAAAGTGACGCAAAATCGCAAAAACGTTGAAAATCACCAAATCAACCGTATATGATGAGCTCAAACGTTTCAGAGAGCGAAAGAGCGTGGATCGAGTGCCTTAAGATAAGCGTCGTAGTGGGGCATATGACCGCAAGCTGAACCAGAAGGTGTTGAGAACCGTCAAAGCAAACCCTGGATTATCAGATAATGAAATCGCACAAAAATACGCTGCTGTTCGCAGTACCGTTCGAAGTATTCGTTTGCGTGCAGGATACCGTTCCTGTTGAACCAGTAAACAACCAAACAAAACGTTGAAACAAAGTTTCGTCACCAAAATTCGAGCTCGGAAATTGTACCAACAGGTTTTGACGAAGTACCAAGGATGCCTGCTCATCGATGATGAAACCTACGTCAAAACGGATTTCCGATAGCTTCCTGGCCTAAAATTCTACATGACGACGGCACGAGGAGATGTTTCTGCTAAGTTTATGTATACTTTTAGGGACAAATTTTCCAAAAACAAACTGATGATTTGGCAAGGGATATACAACTGCGGAGTAAAGACCAAAGTGCTCGTGACGAATAAGACGATGGACGAATAAGATCGATGCTGATCTTTCATTAAAGCCCATGAAGGTCCCGTGAAGTTTTGGTTAGATTTGGTGAGTTGCCACTGTAGATCTGTGATCATAGATTTCATCGATAAAAACAAATATCCGCTCAAATTCCGACCCATAGAGAGAGAGAAACTTAAGAAAAGTGGAAAAACGGTTCGGGACGTGACTCAGAAGATCAAAATGTGGAACAAATGTGTCAAGGAAGTTGACTCCGGAGGTGTGCAGCGTTTGTTGGGAGGGATCAAGAAGAAAGTGCAAATTTTCATTAGAAACAAAGAGAACTGATTTGTATTGATATTCTTTTCCTAAAGTACAGTGAATTACCTTTGTTTTTACGTATAAACCGTACTTGTACGTCAATTCGTTACCGAGATACAGATGATATTTTTATTCCGGATTCTAAATGGACCTATCTTTAATAGGTAAAAAAGGGGAACCATAAAATACGTTGCACGATCATGTTAACAGATCTGTAATTTATTAACATCAAAACTGATTAATTATTCATGATTCTTCAGTTCCACTTTTTGTGTATTTTGAACTTTTAAAGAATATTCCTCGAATGAGAAGCTGCGTCGTAAGCAAATACTTTTCCATTTGAGAAACATAAAATTCATTTTCATTTGACTCGTTTCCGTTTCCGTTTAAGAACTATTAAAACACGTGAATAAACTATTTTCATTTAAAACCAAAATGAACTAGATAGATAGCTTGCCAGGGTTACGTTTGTCCATATCAAAATGTCTAGCTATTCGGATTTGAAACTGGTAACGTATTTCGAAAATCCACTTCATTATTCAACAGTTACAACGTTGAGTTTGCTATCGTTTATTCTACTACCACTACAACTGCTAGGAGTGCGGCAACCAACACAATCCAACTTTGAGTACCTCTAGTGCAATCGACACACATGGTCCTTTCTCTTCCCGATAGAATGAAAGCATCGCACTAACTCCCGAGGGGGCAGGGAGCAATAAAAGCCATGTCGTAAAAACTCACTACCATACTTTGTATGCCAAATCGTCTGAGAGGCTCAAAAACGCCGGCTCAGGTAGGTAGGCAAGTAGCATAACAATATGGAGTAAAACTGCGGCAGAAGCGTTTTCGTGTGCGCCCTCTCCCTGCGAGATTGCGAGTCTTCCACAGAAGGTTACCATTGTTAAGAAGTAACCGGGACACAACCGGGCCCATTTTATTAGTCATGATTTTTCTCATCGTTTTTGTGTGCACACTTCGCACCCAACAGCCCCCGGCCCTTAAACCGGCACGCCACGACAGTGGAAAATCCTACCTGCCTGGAGTTATTCAGCAATGATTGCGTCATTCTCGCCAGCTCGATCCTCGAGGACAGACAAAGGCGATGAGTAATCGGAAGGACCCAACTTTTCTCCCCCTCACTACTTCCATGATGGTCCCATCATTTTCCGTTTCACCAACGAGGCACAGTAGGCTGCGCTTTGTTATTCTATCTAGCGTCATGACCGGTTCATTCGGTTCGTGATGGCAAAGTGGAAAATTGCCTACTCGGGAAATTCCATCCACGTCGGAAATTTGCAACAACTACCAACAAGCTACTACTACTGGTGACGAGTGACATAATTCGTGCACCACTCTCCATAACTCGACAACAGTAGAACAATTGGAGCCGACTGTGTTCGTTGTCTGTTCGGGCTGATTAGGTTTCTTGTTTCGTTTCGAATATGCGGATTGAACTTCCGATGCGAGACGACTATAATTCAGTTTCTTGAAGTTGCAACAAATGCGTACAACTGAAAACATATTTGCATAAGCATTCTGAGTGCCGCGAAAGTCTTACTTAGAAAGTGTCTAATGAAGGGGGTTGTTTAATGATGAACGAGAATTTTAACATATTCAAGGAATGAAATGACATGAAATGGAATTCACGAAACCAAAATTGCCCACCAATAACACTGCTTTCCGAGCTGTCTGTCTGTTATGCTGATTAGCATAGACAGGAACTTCGATGATCAAAGGATGCATGGAGTCATTAGCATTTACATTCTCACACCTTGGAATTTAATGACCGAACGACGAACCGGGGTGGCAAGTGAATTGCCGACTTCAATTTCACGTTTTTTCCCGGTTTGAAAGATAAAACAACCCGATACAAATTTTCATATTCTGAACAAATAGGATAATAATTTGTTGCTAATTAATTACGGTAATTTCGAATTTGTGGCTTATTTTTTTAATTTTTCAAGTGCTTCGCTAAGTTCATATGAAGTTAACGAAGTATTTCTACTATATGAGCTTAAAAACAAATTGAAATCCAGTAGATAATTTGTTGCTAATTAGTAACTGTAATTTTGAATTTGTTGTTCAATGTTTTTTGAGTACTTCGCTAAGTGCATATGAATTTAACGAAGCACCCCTACTAAATAGGTTTAAAAACAAGTTGGAACCTAGTGGATAGTTTGTTGCTAATTAGTTACGGAAATTTTGAATTTGTTGCTCAATGTTTTTTGAGTACTTCGCTAAGTTCAAATGAAGTTAACGAAGCACCTCTACTAAATAAGCTTAAAAACAAGTTGAACCCCAGTGTATAATTTGTTGCTAATAAGTTGCTAATTAATTACAGTTACGATTTAGCATTTCTACTAAATAAGCTTAAAAACAAATCGAAGCCCAGTGTATACTTTGTTGCCAATTAGTTGCTAATTAGTTACGGTTATTTTAAATTTGTTCCTATAATTTGTTGCTAACAAGTTACTAATTAGTTACGGTTACGATTTAGCATTCTTACTCAATAAGCTTAAAAACAAATCGAAGCCCAGTGTATAATTTGTTGCTAATTAGTTACGGTAAATTTGAATTTGTTGCTCAATGTTTTGACATAGGACTACGTCATCTGAGTGCATTTTCAAAAATTCACAATACGAAAGTGTAACGAAACTACTCCAGAATAGTTTTCCTAATAACTTTTTCCTTGTTCGAGTATTTTCTCTAATTCCTTCACGAAACGAATGGAAAAAGGTGTAAAATTGTACTACGTTTATTACGTAAACAGTATTTAAATAGTGAAAAAATAGGTCCAAACACGAAACATCAAAATCAACCAAATCAATAAATAGATCACATTGCACGTTTGTTAGCTTCAGTCTATGATAATCCATGAACGGAAACACATCGAGTGCGCAGGCCTCCATCTACATCAAGACAATGGAACTACACCCGAAACTATTCAACTGATGCTTCAGTCAATGACGAATATGAGGCTCCGTTTCTAAAGCCTAAACACAGAAAAACAACAAATAGTTGTTCTGAGAGCATATCTGTTGTTAGACGTTCGCAGTGTGAGTTTCGTTTCAAACAAGAGCGATTGCGACATATAACTGCTGGTCGTTTGCAGTGGAGAAAAAGAAAACGAAAAGTGGACAACGATGGAGAACATTAATCAAAATCAGCCGTTCTTAAGGCTCTAAATTTTATCTGAAGAACTATTAAGATTACTTCTCTGCAAATCGGAGGTAAAACCATTTGTTTCATCATTTTAGTGCAAATCTAAAAAAGTTTGATTAACTTTGCGTACTTTTCGCAGTGCAAAATTCGCACCAAACTAGTGCAAGTAGAGCTAACATTTGGCTGCTTCGCGTTTGAGTAAAATTTTCGAAAAGTAATATATCGAACAGAATTCGAATATCGAAGTGAATTCCTTAATTTGGCTCTTCTGAAAGCCGTAAATGAAACTCGTACAGCATTTTGATAGTATCTTTCACTCAAACATTAAGATGCCGGAAATATTGACATATATGAGCGATTGTACGACTTTGTTACACTGAAGTCTTTTACCTTTTTTATGCGAATTTACCTACCGCATAAAAAAAACCGCATAACTCTGAAAATTCGCATAAAAAAAAACGCATAACTTTGAAACTTCGCATAAAAAAAACCGCATAACTCTGAAAATTCGCATAAAAAAAGTCGCGTAAAAAAACCGCATAAAAAAAGACCTCAGTGTATAATCATATTTATGTAACGCTTTCTTTCAGGACAAGGCACAAACCTACTGACCGACTTGAAATGGCGCCCTACTTCCTGGAATACAAACGTAATCATCCGTAGTCAAACAGTCATTTTCAAGACTCCCAAGCCATTAACGGTCCTTTTCAGGACACCGGAAGCAACGTAAAGAATTTATTTGGAAAACTGTCTTAAACTGCCGCTCTAGAATACAAGCGCAATATTCCGAAACCGACTGGGCCTTTTCAGGACTACAAAATCTTAAATGGTCAAAAAACGGTATCAAATCAGTTAACATCTATACACACCTCGAATGCAGCCCTACGTCAATCTCGCAGCTATGTCCATGACATTACATACTTCAAGTTTTTTAAGTACTGCACTAAGTTCATACTAAATTAACGAAGCATTCCTATTAAATGAGCTTAAAAACAAATCAAAACTCAGTGGATAACTTGTTGCCAATTAGTTGCTAATTAGTTACGATAATTTAAAATTTGTTACTCAATTTTTTTTAATTGTGTCAAGTACTTCTATAAGTTCAAATGAAGTTAACGAAGCATCCCTACTAAAAAACTTGAAAACAAATCGAAATCCAGTGGACAATTTGTTCCTAATTAGTTACGGTGGTTTTGAATTTGTTGTTATTTTTGTTTTAATTTTTGATGTACTTCGCTAAGTTCATATGAAGTAAACGAAGCACTCCTCCTACATAAGTTTGAATACAAATATCGAAACCCAGTGAATAATTTGTTGCTTATTAGTTACGATGGTTGTGAATTTGTTGCTCATTTTTTTAATTTTTTGGTATTCTTCGCTAAATTCATATGAAGTTAACGAAGCATTCCTACAAAATAAGCTTAAAAACAAATCGAAATCCAGCGGATAATTTGTTGCCAATGAGTTGCTAATTAGTTACAGTAATTTTTAATTTGTTGCTCAATTTCTTTTCATATTTTTCAATTACTTCTTTAAGTTCATATGAAGTTAACGAAGCATTCCTTCTAAATACGCTTAAAAACAAAATCGTAACCCAGTGGATAATTTGATGCCAATTAGTTGCTAATTAGTTACGGTAATTTTGAATTTGATACTCCATTTTTTTAATTTTGCAAGTACTTCGCTAAGTTCATATGAAGTTAACGAAGCACCCCTTCTGAATAAGCTTAAATACAAATCGACACCCAGTGGATAATTTGTTGCTAATTAGTTACGGTGATTTTGAATTTGTTGCTCAATGTTTTTTGACTACTTTGCTTATGTTACTCATATGAACAAGCTTAAATACAAATCGATTGAAAATCGTATTTCACTTTGCTCCTAAACATAATCATGCATTATCATACTGCACTCAATATAGCGATATCTTCATGAAAAATGAGCGTATTTTAATAATCTGTAGCTTGTTGGATAGCTATTATCGTGTAAAATCTAAGTCTCGAAACATATTTTGTTTACAAGGATTATTTGTGAGTGATATTGTTGAAAACGTGCTTAATCCACCTAGCAGTTTTTATTAATCAGCATGTGTTTTTCGCGTGAATATTCTTCGTTGTTTTTATTTTTCATGTAATTATTTCAATGATGAAATTATTAAAATTTTGGAACTGCAAGACGAATAGAAAATAGAAATTGACTGAAACCTTAAAATTATTCCTTTCAATCTAGACGTGTGACAATCGATTAAGCATACCATAAGATGTAGAAGTGAGTTCCTCTTGAAAGTTTTTATCATTATTTATGGTACTTCCAGAAGCGGTATCCAGAGATTTGCATTACCAACAATAGTTCGCGTTTCCATGAATTAGTATGACGAATAAATTGAAATAGTTTTGAGCCCAACTTTGAAGACATTTGGTAACAATTTACCAATTTAGTATGGGATCATAAGTTTATTTTAATTAATTTTTTGTTTAATAAATTCGTTTTGGCCTTCTTTTGGCTTCTCTATTCCCCCGATCATTTCGGAAACAGAGTTCGGAAATTAGTATAGTCGAAGTCAGTTAAATTCACCTAAAGGATTGTAATCCATTTCTTTCGATTCAAATATTTGAAAATCAGTGTAGCCATTTTTGAGAAATCGTAGTGCAATCCAAATAAAATTTTTGGGTACCTTCCGGAAAGGAAAACCGGTAAAACTGAAATAAGTTTATTTGGTCGTCGACTTTCACAATATGTGAGAACCCGATATACCTGATAAATTTATGTGAAATTTTTACACTAGTCACCCTTTATATCTTGAACCGGGGGTCGGATCTGATTAAAAAAACTAGCAGTTTTGATGGGACCTTAGAACCTTTTATTTGAATGTTAGATGGACGAAATCGGTTAAGCCAGCTACGAGCAAAATGAGTGACATTATTTTAATTTCATTACATATTTCCCATAGCTCCGGAACCAGAAGTCGGATCCAAATGAAATGGGAGCATAGGACTATGTAGCCATCTCCAAGAAAAATTAATGAAATAGTTTTTCACACACAAAATAGCTTATCTCGACGAACTTCTTCGACTGGTATAAGGGTGTAAGAAGTTGTGTTCTCCCAGGAATCATTGTTGCAAGCAGTATAAATCAATACAAATATGAAATTGTTTTGAAATAAAAAATACTTCCATCTTTCTAATACATATGACATGTTCGAACGATTATGTTGCCAAAAACGAACCGTGCTAAAATCGAAACGTCATGAAAAAGGGTGATGTGCCTAGTCTTTTAGGTGCTAAGAAACAATTGAAAATCGTGTTTCACTTTGTTCCGAAACATCGCTTTATCATCAAGGCGAATAAGACGAAAAGTCGCTTACACAAAAATATCTATATCTCCGTTAAAAATGGACGGATTTTAACAATCTATGACTTGTTGGATAGCTTTTACCGTGTAAAATCTAAGTCTCAAAACATACATTGTTAACAAGGATAATTTTGATAGATATTGTTGAAAAACTAAAAATTCAAGATATAAAACTTTGTATAACTCGAAAAGTAAATATCCGATCTCAATAACTGTCAGTAGCGTTCAGGATGACGAGGAGACCGTTCATTTGATACTAGTTTAGTTTAGTCATCTCTGATATCTCGACCTCTATGCTAACAACAATTACCCAGATCGGACTTCCGGCGTAGGTTCAAATGAAAGGCCTTACAACCCCATATAATCTTACCTAATTTCATCCGGATACGACTTCCAGATTCGGAATTACAAACTAATAAGTATAAAAATTTCATTTTCAGGGGCGTTTTTATACATGTCACGAAAAAAATCCATCAAATAGATTCAAATAGCCACCTAATTTCTCAATTGAACAGATTGGGTTATTTGATGACCAAATACAGAGATTTTGGGTATACCTAAGGCTCGGATCCGTACTGTATTTTACAGTATTGTACTGTATTTTGGACCCAAATACTTCGTACTGTTTTTCACTCTAAAATGTACTGTATTTTGCCTTTCAAAAGTACTGTTTTTTTAAACAGAAAAAAATAAATACACAATTTTATTCTTTTGACGCTACGAATTTTGGTATACCGAATCTAGTTTATGTTCTGTGGCAATAAAATAAAAATAATGCCTGATATCAAGTGATATGCGGATATACTTGATAGTTGAGAATATTCCATACAATTTGATGTCAACGCATATCACAATCGCATAGCGAATATAAATACATGCAAACAGCCAGGGATTAATCTGTGAATCTGGCATCTCTGCACACAGCAAACGGTAAATTTTATCGGTCCACGATAGAAGGGCATATCTGCAAATGAGAGCCTCTTTTTGTTGACGTTCTTTTTCAATTATTGCTGCGCTTTTATAGAAAATTTTCTCAGTTTCTAATAACATTCGAAAGATTAAAGATTTTGCTTGAGACTTATGCGAAGTGTTAATAATTTTTTTTTTCCATAAATACGTTTATTTCTTAAGGCAGTTTACATAAGTTTTTCTTCGCCGTAGCATCACTTTTACATAATATTCTTATCCTAATTTAATTCTAACATAGTCACAACGTTTTGAATTTATTAAAACATATTCTCTTATAGCTTAAATATCATCTTAGGTAACTCGTCATTAATTATGAAATCTACTCGGAAATATTATTTGAACCAAACGATTAACTTCTATAAATTATAAAATAAGCTGTTATTTTCAGACATTTTGTTGATAATTTCATAAACTGTTTCGAGTTTGTTTGTATCATTACATAATTTTTATTCTAATTTAGCTATTGGTTGAACTCATGGACGCAGCTGGGATCAGAACTAAGTCTTAAAAGGGGCCTTTATTAAATTGAAACTCCAATTTTCTTTATGAAATGATAAATAAGTTTCATGTATGAAAGGTCACGACAAGCAAGAATGTCTCGAACTGGGATATTGGATAGTCTACCTTGGGTACGCAAAGAATTTATTAGTTGAGATCTGACATCACGATACTCCACGCATGTCCAAACGACATGATCAATATCCCGATAACCTTCTCCGCAAGCACAATGATTAGTCTCGGAGAGCCCAATTCGAAGGAGATGTGCATCTAACGTGTAGTGATTGGACATGAGTCTGGACATCACACGAATGAAGTCCCTACTCACATCCAGTCCCCTGAACCATGCCTTTGTCGATATTTTCGGAATAATTGAGTGCATCCACCGACCCAGATCATCTCTATCCCAAGATGCTTGCCAGCTGGCAAGTGTTCTTTGGCGAGACGAGCTATAGAATTCGTTGAAAGCAATCGGTCGCTCATAAATTTCACCCTCAATAGCACCACGTTTGGCTAAAATATCGGCTCTTTCATTGCCAGGAATGGAGCAATGAGCCGGGACCCAGACTATAGTGATTAGATAATTATTGTTCAATATGTCGTTCAGGCACTGTTTTATTTTGCCCAGGAAAAACGGTTCATTTTTGCCAGCAGCGTTTGAGCGAATGGCTTCAATTGCACTCAGAAAGTGTTAATAATTATCAAATAATAAATCAATCAGGTATTTTACGAATCGTCAAATAAACAAAGACAATCTGTCATTTATAGCTCGGCCCTTTTTTGTGAGACGATAGTACAGAACGAATGGAAATGTCGAAAAATTTGTCGTTCTCCTTTTCGTCATGAAAATATCACAAAATTGAGAAATGGCAACGTTTCAATTGTGAATCGCTGGATGGAAATATTCAACCATCTTAAACGTGCAGATTGCGAGTATAAAGACATTGATATAATAGTTGAGTATATTTCATGCTTACCAGGAACATCAGCATCAGTGGAACGCATATTTTATGCAGTCAATAAAACTTGGATGATTTGTATATTTTGTTTTTTTTTTATTTAACTTAAATATTTATTTTATTTCAGCTGAGAAATGAAAAAAAAAATAATGAGAATATTAATTAATAGTATCTGATAATAGTTTTGTTTTAGTCATCATTTTTATATAAAATGTGTACTGTAAAACGTACTGTTTTTTTAAAGCCGATGTACTGTATTTTTTGTTTTTTTCTGTAAAATGTACTGTATTTCAAGAAAACAAATATCCGAGCGTTAGGTATACCGGATCTTCGTTTCAGATTCCGGAAGTATAAAAAACAGTGATCGTGTACTCCAAACCGATAATCACTCTAATTTCCTAGAAGCGGATGAACCGATTGTCACAAACTTTGATTGAAATCAAAGGTCTTGTAGTGCCATAAAAAAGTTCCTGAATATTATTTGGGTCCGACATCCGGTTCAGGAAGTACGGTGTAAAATGTGCAAAAAATTGTTCAAATAAGTGCACCGTTTTTTCTCAGAGATTGCTGAAATGATTTTCACAAGCTTAGGTTCAAATGAGAGATCTTATGATCCCATACAAAATTCCTGAATTTTGTTTGGATTGGACTTCCGGTTCCGGAGTTATAGGATAAAACGTGCAAAATATGAAAATAAGCGTTCTAATTTTTCTCAAAGATGGTGTGGTCGATTTTTATAAACTAAAATTCAAATAAAAGGTCTTATGATTCTATACAAAACTTCTAAATTTCATCTGGATTCGACTTCCGGGTCCGGAATTATAGGGTAAAGTGTGTTAAAAATTTTGTACCATCACTTAAAGGGGCGAAACAAATTACTTTAAAAAAAATTCTAAATCGACATCAAAACTGCTCCAATCGGTAGTCATTATCAGTAGACGGCCAAACATAGCGATTCCGGTTATTCCTTCAAGATTCGAAGAAAATTACTTTGAAGAATACTGTCTTTTTTATGCGAGTTTACGTACCGCATAACTCTGAAAATTCGCATGAAAAAACCGCAGAACTCTGAACATTCGCATAAAAAAAGTTTCATAAAAAACCGCATAAAAAAAGACCTTAGTGTATATGATAGAATGATTGATATGAGAAAGGTATCATTACACCACTAGGTGGATTAAAACAAGTTTTTTTGCATTGCGTTTCGTCTTCAACTTCTCAGTTCAAAGCAGTTCAAACTGAATTGCAAGAGCACCATAACAGTTCAACATGAATCTCGTAAAATTTGATTCTACTTCGAACAACACCGTTTTTTTCTGACGTCATTATTACTAAAGGTTAAAGACCTGTAGCTATATTGCGATTACCGTTGCGCCAATTTTTTTTTTATTCAATTACATCATATTTCAACTGGAGGTTTAATTCCTATCACTGAACGTCACCACGGAAGCCATAGTGAAAATCCAATAATTCATATTACAGCTCCCGGGGACGCCTACACCGTTTCCAAGGGGCCTCACACGCAACGAATATAACATCGGAGATATACATCCAAACCATTACAATATCCTTTACGCTCCGGGGGGAAATCTAGTACAGCAAAACCTACACGAGCCATACAGAGATTCGTAGACCCTGAAGCGATGTGATCCAAGATTACTTTGCTCTTAGTGTCAGTAACCGGCTCGTTCACTACTGGCAGGGCGAACGGTCTCTAATGTATGTACTTGTTGTTGTTGGTGTTGTTCTTGCCAGTAACAGTCGTTTTCTCATGTGAGTGAAAAAAAAATCCAGCCATCAGCACAACAAAATCTTCTGCCTATGAATCCAGCTGCTTGTCTCGAGTGGGTTGTAGAAGCGCAAGGAATGAAATCCCGCCTGCTAAACCCCGGTGGATGCAACGTGGAAAGTCAAGGAAGAGACGGAACAAGATAATGCCGCGGGGGTGTCGAAATTTTTCACTGCTACATTTCGGAATCACAACCAAATCCGAAAATTTTTCTCATTCTATATGCACGAGGAGCAGGTGAAAAGCGTGAATATTTATATTCTCAAATTTCCGATATAATGCTATTGCAAGCTTAAATCGAAAAAGAATCGAACCCTGGGGCGAAGGAAAATCGCTGATTCACGTATCATCAAAAATCAACAGTCGGTCTCTCTTGTTGTAGTGCCGAACCGGACAGAATGCCATTATCGTTTACGAGTTTTCTTATAACATATTCCACCACACTCACGATTCACTTTCCTTGTACACGCATCCATTAGCCACCACCACCACCACCACCACCAGCAGCAGCAGGTTGTGGTGCACTCGTCTCTCGCAAAAAAAAGACTACCACGATGGTATGCGACCATATAGAAATCGATTTTCTCGTTTTTCCATACATACGTGCGTCATAGAGCGAATTTTTCTTTGC
This sequence comes from Malaya genurostris, assembly GCF_030247185.1. Taxonomy (NCBI): domain Eukaryota; kingdom Metazoa; phylum Arthropoda; class Insecta; order Diptera; family Culicidae; genus Malaya; species Malaya genurostris. The sequence goes on along the minus strand of NC_080572.1, from coordinate 230,224,174 downwards.
GCTTTTTTTTATTGCTCTTGCATGATTCCGAATCGTTGTGGGATAAAATTATGTTGCTGGTGTTAGCCGCGGCTACGTCGTCGCGTCACAACTTGGATCGTCCGCGCTAATTTGGCTATTGAAGAAAAAAAAAACAACGTTGTTCGCTAAGCGCGCTTGTGTGAATATTTTCTGTTTTAATTGCAATCAACACGCTTTCTACACTCAAACAAAAGTATGCCTTCGGGTGCGGGGGTGAGCAGCAGTTGAGCCAGAGTAATTCGTCGTTGGTTCGCTCACACTCTGAATATTGGCGATTTACGGATGCTTTGGGCGCAACGACAAACCTATATTCGAACTTGAATTGTAGATGTGCCCTGATCAAATCCTCGGAAGAATTTTCCTAAAATAAACACTCATTTGTTGCGGGCGAGAGAGCGTTTTTAGGTTTACCCAAGTCAGGATCATTTTATCGAAAGTCATTTAACTGAACTTCATTCTTCGAAAAACAGCGGAATATAGAAATTGGACAACCCAGTAATTCTTTGTTCAAGTTTGTTCTGCCTTATTTAATTGTGTGGTAGAATATGTTTGTTTGTTGTTTGTAAACCGCATAACTCTGAAACTTCGCATATAAAAAAGACTGCATAACTTTGAAAATTCGCATAAAAAACGCATAACTCTGAAACTTTGCATAAAAAAACGCATAACTCTAAAAATTCGCATAAAAAAGACCATAGTTTATTCACGTCAACCAGTTATGTCTCTGACATTACCCACCCACCCTTTTTTTCTAAATTTTATGATTGAAAACTGCGATTGTTCACGAAAAAATGTACAACCTGCCCAAAGTTATAGGTATTAAGATATTTCATACACAGAAAATAATGCAAAAATTGTAAATAATTGGTGAAGTAGTTTTTAAACGACGATGGACAAGGACTTTTGAAACGTGCTTTCCAGAAAAACATGTTTAAAGTTTATTGTCTATGAAACCAAAGGAAACAATTTGGAGGGAGAATTGGCATCACTAGGAGGACGAAGCGGTGCTCAAGTGTTGCACTCAAAAAAGTCTAATTTCAATGAGCTTGAGCTTGAACGATCACCCCCGGTTGCTACTCCGTTACTGATCGGGATTAGCTGAAATTGTACAGGGAATTTCTAGATGACCCAATCTGGGACTGGTAAATCATCCTTCAATGTACAGCTTCTGGTAACCCCAGAATTCATTGATCAGTACCGGCGCCGGCCAGGCCCGAACGTAGATCGTCTAAGGAATGGGAAGGGATGTTAGTCCAACACTTGTTGTTACTAGAGGCCGTATATACTACTGCGCACTCCACAAGTGTCACGGGAGAAGGATATTTGTTAGTAAAAATTTCAGTAATTTTAGTATTCGCGTGCGATCTAGTATGTTCTGGTTTCAAGATGCTCGGATGCACCACTAAACTCACTGACTTCCCGAGTGAACGTTTCAACAATATCCCAAATTGAAGTCCCGGGAAGTCCTGATTCACAGCTCTTATTCGAGGAAACTGAAGAAAAATTTGCAATACTATCGCGTAAAGAATGAAAACTTCCCTAATTTTTGTAAATGAAATTACATGATACAAAATAAACGAGTGAATAGGATTTAGACAAAATAGTTGATTCATTGCATTGACATATTCTAAACAGTTGTTATAAAATCATTTTAAATCACCAAGTAAGGTCAACAGATTTCACGCGCGTCTTGATTCTTTATTATTTCCGCAAAATTATTTTAATTATTTCTTGAAATTATTAATTGGTTATATTGGTTAATCTGGGCAGTCGGCTACCGGGAAAAATATTAATTTATTGTTTGAAATATTAATATCAAGTGTTTTTTTACTATGTATTCACTATACCGATATATGTTATCTCTGTTATTAACCTTGTAATATCAACGGATTTGCGCAATAGTTGATTTGTATCATTCAATTTATAATCCTGAAAGACATTGAAAAACATAGAAGAAGAAAACATTCCAAATAAAACTTTTCTCCTAAGGTAGACGAAAATTGATAGGTTGAACGAAGAGATAATTTAGTAAAATAGAGTAATTAGAAGCGAAATATTGAAAATATCTGATAACTTAAAGGAAAAAGAAACTCCTGCAATTGTCGCCTTTTACGACATGGAAGCAGGAACCCAGTGGATCTATTCTTGGTTAATTTTTTTTTCGCCGGATTCCACACGGCATCTAGGCTGGTACTGTCCGGAGAGAGCTAATAGGTACTATCACTCTCCTAGTGGACCCCAGCCCCTTAAAAAAGTCTAATTTTAATGTGTATCAAACAACTTATAGTAAAGTAATTGGCGCAAAAAGTTATTTGTGATTGATAATGCAGCTGTCGCAAGCGTGTATTAATAAGTGAAAAGTTTTCAGTGTTATTCGTTAAATAATGTTGATTCGAGAAACTAAAAAATGTTCAAGCGACGGATACTGCTAATTTACCATCCAACATTAAACTATGTCAACCGATCGCAGCACCATCTGCATCATGTTGATCATGCTGTGTTATCCGATTTATATGAAATGTGTGAAAATTTATGAGTCAATCGTGTGATTCAGACTGAAAATCTAAAATTGGTCTGCAGCAAACTCATCCGCGAGTATTCATTTTATTTCATTTTTTCAGTAGAGGTGTGTCATCTCGCGATGCTTACAGCAATGCGAATAGGAGAAGCAGGATACTGGTGAGATCGTTCCTTAGACATAATGCACATTTCTCTTATTTGCAATATCCTATTCTTATTTGCAATATTCCTATTTCTCCTAACTGAAAATCGGGCTAGACTGAACTCCGTCGATTATTCGGGGAACGTTTGATCAATGGATCTATTTTCATTCGGGTTAAACGCTAAGTTTAAGGAGAGCGATAAGTTTAAGACGTGAAGTATATAATCGTGCAGATATTTCTTGCGTAAATATAGTTTAGACTGCGAAGAGGATCCATTAGATATTTTATTATTTTTGATAGAGAGTAGATATCGACATTATTTCGTATCGCGTAAGGCGTTGTTGTTCGATTGATTGATTGATTGCCAGTATTACAGCTGTTGTGTATTAAAAACAAAACACAACACAATGAATTATACGTATGATTTGATATAGAACCTCCCGACAGCCGGCTGTCCAGAGTTTTACTAGTTTCGGAACGAACACGATAAAACTGGAACGTATTCTCGGTAGCTGGCTACCTAGAGCAATAAACACATGATAATATTATTCGAAAACTTACTAACAAAAAACTCCCCTTTTTGTGATGCATGTGTAAATGCAGAGGATTCATCGGTTTTTAGTAGCAATATGAATTGAAGTAGCAATCCTTCCCTCCCAAGTATATCTGCATTCGGACGTATCCGGCAATTATGGAGTAGCAACACAGGGGCGAACTCTAATGCTATTGCTAATTCTATGATATCGAAAGAAACAATTATTTTTCTACGAGGTGGGTAGGGTCTAACATTTTCTAAAAATAATATTTTTTCTTTGTATTTTGTTGTTGTTTTGTTATTTTCGTGTCAACCGAAGCAGAGCTCTTGCCGCCTTGCAGTATGAGTATTTACTACATCAAAAAACAAGAAAAAGTGCCAGAGCCTACCCGCCCATCGAGATCCCATAAAAACTTATTGTGTTTTCATTAGAACCGACTTCCGGGAGATACAGAGTGATTAGTGTAAAGATGTTATTTTCATATAAATTAAGCGGGTTCATCGGGTTTGCAGATTTCGATAGTCAATGACCAAACAAACTTATTGACGAATTTCACACTAACTCGAACAAATGTTGGCAGCACTCTCTCCGATCTTGATGAAACTTGCTGTACATGAAGACTTCACAAAAAAAACACTTTGCATACTTTGATTATCTAACAATAATCTGTCTTTTGAAAAGGTCCAAAGTTTTTTCAGATGGCTGTAGTTAAAAAATGGCAAGTGTTGTATGAGTGGTTTTTACAAAATTAGTCAAGTTCTCGAAAAAAATCATGAGAAAATCCTAATCGATTCCTAGACCAAAAAAAAAAACGATTTTATAAATTTAAAGTCGATATGCAAAAAAAACCTCATTTTTGGTTTGGATGAAATTTGTTACAAGATTATGTTCCCTGTCTACAGTCAAAAATTCAAGTTGGGCACTTTAAGGGAAAATTAGATATTCGAAAGAAAAAACTTTTCCTTGTCCAAACTCATTTTTTCAGTATAATTGTATCGAAAACTAAACCAATGAAAGTCATAGTCATCTAAAAAAATTAATAAAAAAAAAGTTTGACCCTTTTCAAAAAACAGTCTAGAAAATTTTTGGAAAAACAATGTATTTGAATTGTTTTTTTTTGTGACAAAGTACAGCAAGTTTCATTAAAATCTGAAAGGGTGCTGTAAATACAATTTAACACGAAATTCGTCTATTCCAGTTTTACCGGTATTCGGTTTTCGATCCGGGAAGATATTCAAAAATTGTAGTTGGAACGCACTACGATTTCTCAAACTGATTTTCAAAAATTTTGAATTAATTGAAATGATTGACAATACCTCAGTTAATAAAATTACTGACTTCGGTTACACCGGTGTCCGAATTCCGGTTCTGACAGTATCGGGAATAAAGGAGCTCAATACTTTCCTCAAAGAATGTAAAAAATGTTTCCCCAAAGCGCATTTAATGAACAAAAATTCAAATCTAAAGATTTATAGTCCCATACAAAATTGATGAATTTTTTCCGATTCCGACTTCCGATTCTGGAATTACGAGGTGATGAGGTTTTTTTAAAATTCAAACCATCATAGAAGATTACTTAAAAAAATAAAATAAAACTCACTTCGACAATAAATTGTCACACGTTTAGCTTCAAAGTAATAATTTTATGATTACATACAATTTCTCTTTTTGATCCGGCTTGCAGTTCCGAAATTACAGGGTAATGAGTGATAGAAATTTCAATCCGTCAATCCGTAATTTCATGAAAACCGAAAAATGATATATGCAGAAAACACATGCGGATTGATAAAAAAAAGGTCTCACTGCTAGGTGGATTAAGCACGTTTTTCTACCAGATAACACTGCGATCCATGTAAGCGAGGTATGAGAACAGTTGTTTTCAAAACGAGACATCCTGCTTTTGGATTGGCTAGCGCAAAGCCCGGACCTGAATCCGATGGAGAATCTTTGAGGATTTTTGTCAGTTCGGAATCTTCAGGAGTTTTTGCGCTTCTAGGAATTTCTGGCACTGTATACAAAGATTTTCTCAATCTCGACGAACTGATTCGAATGGTTTATTGGACTCGGCTCTCTTAGCCTTGGCTCAAAACTCGGTTTCCAGTGGATTAAACTTTAAATGCTTTTTATACATAGTATTTATATTTATATATTACTCGTTATATAATGTTCCGCTTCTCTCCGACACAATTTATCTTTTTTTTCTAGTTGGATGTTAAATTTTCGAATTTTCCAAACGGCCTCGTTTTCGACATTCTGTACAATAAATGGAAATATTGATTGAAATGAAAATACACCAATGATCTAAAGCAATTGAATTAGCTTCAAGTGAATAAAACGATTAGTGATGTATAAGTTCGGTTATTTAATGATAGCGAAGCAATCGCCCAGGGTTAGCAGTTCAATGCATAGGGCGCTGGACTCGGAAGCGAATTGTCGTATGCTCAAGCCCCGTCCCGGAAGGATTCTTAGTGAGTAGAATCGAAGCACTAGCCATGCAATGGTTTTGTGCGCTACGAAATCGGCTGCGAAGTCTGTTGAAACAGGAAGTCAAGTTCCACAACGAAATTTAATATCAAGACTTTGACTGGGAAAGCAATTGAATTAGAGTCAAAGTTTGAAAAATTTCGATCTTAAAAAACCACCATACCATGGTACATGAGATTTCCGAAATCAATAATTTTTTTTATGCAAGTCTCAGAATTGCATAAAACGTCGAGATTTAGTACAACCTCCAACAAACATTTTTTGGAAAAGTTCGACGAAGGGGCTATTTTGCTGATTTTTTTAAAGTCTCGAGACTGCGACTTTTTCTATGACATTCGATGTCATTCGAAAAATTAATTTCGATCGAGATCAGGCTTCATTCCGTATTTTTTTTAGAAAAAAATTCACTCTGGGACTTTTTTTAAACATGTCTTAGAACTAACAAACGAAGCGAACCTGCGTTTCTGTTACTTCTGCATATGTAAGTCAAGCTAAACAGCATGAATTAGCAGCATAAACCATGTAGTAGGATTATTACTTTTATTATTACTATTGACATCATTACATCACCGGTACGGTATTACTGCACTACCGGATGTGAAAATTTCATAATTTTTCAAATAAATTTAAATTCGTTGATTCTTTCGATAGTACTGATCTTAAATAGCTATAATTTTTATCAACCGTCTTTTACCAATATTACACACTAGTAGCAGACACCCGTAACTGTTTTGATTTCTTCATAACGTGTACGAAATAGAACAAAACACGCATCGTTTGTTTTGTGTTTTCTTTTTCTTCCGGTGTGGTACATATTGCCATTCTATATGGCGATCTGAAAACTTTGACACTCGTCGCCCAGTAACTGCGGAACCGGAAGTCGGATCCGTATGAAATTTCACAGTAGCTTTAAATATAATATGAGCTTTACTTCAAATCAAGACGTGTGAAAATCGGCTCAAGCATCGCAGATAAATCGAAGTGAGTGCATTTTTTTATGTTTTTCTACACCACTTTCGGTGCTTCCGGAACAGGAAAAGGGGGGACCAGCAAGGCCGAATTAAGCTTTTATGCCCACAAACTAACAAGCTCTGCAAACTAGAAGAATTTTTCAGACAGTTTTATGAGATTTGTGCCTGTTTTTGACCATCGTTTGTGAAAAAATACTAATGAAATTCGTAATTTTCCACTTACCACGCTTTAGTTCCGGAACCGGAAGTTAGATCTGAATAAAATGTTCTAGAATTTTTTAGGAAATTATGACCTTTTGTTTGAATCTTAGTTTGTGAGAATCAGTTGAGCTGTTTCAGAGAAAATTGAATGAACACTTTTTCTCTAATTTTAATATATTAGCATGTAACTCTGGAACCGGAAGTCAGATCCAAATGGAATTCAATAGCAGGCTATGGGACCACGAGACTATTATTTGAATCTTAATTTGTAAAAAACGATCCAGCCATTTCTGAAAAAAGTGAGTGCATATTTTTTTCCATTTTTTGGTGCATATCATCCTATACCTCCGGAAACGGAAGTACGATCGGGATGAAATTCAATAGCAGGCTATGGGATTACGAGACCTTTCATTTGAATCTTAGTTTGTGAAAATTCAGTTCAACCATCTCCGAGAAAAGTGAGTGCATATTTTTGTTACATACATACACATACACACACACAAACACGCACACAGTCATTTGCTCAGTTCGTCGAGCTGAGTCGAATGGTATATGACATTCGGCCCTCCGGGTCTCGGTTAAAAAATCGGTTTTCACAGTGTTTGCACAGCCTTTCTATATGAGAAAGGCAATAAAAAATACTCATGGTTTATTACCAAACCATGTTAGTATCTGTTTGACTAGCGAACAAAACATGTCATAAACCCACTGCATTCATACACCAAAAATGTTCCGTATTTCTATGTGTCGGTTCTGCGCGATACGCTTTGTGCGATGATTCGTTCGATTCATGCGATTGGAACTTTGTGCGCTTTATATTGGCACTGAATTTCACCTTAATTCTCGTTCATACCAAACATTTTAGAAAACTTCAATTTTGATTCAGGATAGACATGGCACTTCGGTGCCAATAAGTGATTTGTAAGTAGCAAATACTTTACGTCTGCTCAGCGGTTTATGTTGAACTGTTAGGTGGCGTTAGCAGTTCAACATAAACTGCTGACGCACTGATGAGCTGAATGCGAAACGTAAAAAAATGGATTCAATTTTGAGTTAGTTGTGGTTGTCTCATACTACCGGAATATTCATGATACATTGCTGACCATATTTAAAAATATGTAATTATATAAAAATATAACAAGAGATATTCGCGATTAAGTTCTATCCATTCTTGTACAGGGAAAATTGTTAAAAGACGCCCCATAGTGAAGTAAGTCGTATTCACAACAAAAACTCTTTTAAGACACTTATATTCAATTTCTTTACCAAAACAGTTAAGTTGAGTAGAGCTGATAACATACTCTAGTAGACTTTCGAAGCAACACTTGTTCAGCTCATGCTCGATTCTCACTACAGCAACATTCTCATTCGTTGTCAGATTGACAACCATAAGTTGAATACCGAATCACGCTGGTTTTGAGTTCGAATTTTGACCAACCGGTAACCAGATGTCGATCGATGGATCGTTGCTGATATAAGACAATGTATGCCTGTTTGAATATGCCATGCAGTGATCGAACGAAAGTGTGCCGTAATCGAATGAAGATATTCGGTGTTCCGTGAAAGCATAAATCACCTCGAAAGTGCACGAATGAGGGAGGAGGCCGTGAGTTTGAATATCACTAGCATTTTTACTGCGAACGAAATCACGTATAAAATGTAAATTTGGTGTTGAATTGAATTTAACTTATCCATTCTTTTTTCGAATATCAGTATTGAAGCTCCTTACAATGTTTGGGCATTGGAAGATCAAACAAATTCACCATTTTATCGTTTCTCTCTTACTGTGTAGATATCATAAGCAAACACCTGATCATGAAAGGAACAAAAAAAAAAACACACGCATAATCAGAGTAAATTACACCGAAACGTTAATATTTATCCATTACTGTGCCCATGTGCATCACCGAATGTACATGCATATGTATGCGACGATACGTGCGTTAATTTGTTGTTTTCTGTAGACTCCAACACATTCACCGTCGAGTTCTTCTGCTGAATTCAAGTTTGCCTCAGGCCGTAGCAAAGTGTACCATGGGCCGTAGCCGCCCGCCGCTGCCGCCGCCATCACCGCCGACTCCAGCTCCAACACCGACAGAAACGCTCTGACTGGCCCTGGCTCGCAAACCAACCAACCAACCAACCAACAACCAACCAGCGCCAGTCAGCCAGCGCCCGCCTGGGCAAAGTAATGTCGATTTATATGTGCGCGGCCCCAAAATAAAGCCATTTGTAATCTCGCATCTTTTTCTCCCTCGCTCACAAGTCGTGCGAATCATGTGCCGCCCGACTGACAGACAAGCGAAATTCGCGTCGTCGATCCAGCACTATTGGCACATGTAGGGTGCCGGTACTTGTTTTGGTCTTGTAAGACAGGATTACCTTTGAATTGGTACCACCTCGATTTGATACTCAAACGAAAGCTAAAAATGAGTAGGATCAGTACGCAAACTGAGCTGCGATCAACATCGGTGCAGTTACGCTACGTAATTTTATAGCGAAGCGCGCAAGTGAAACATTGCGCCGAGCCGACCCAGGGGAGTTCATTTGCATCGAAAATTGCACAATATCTCGTTTTTCCCCTTCTCTATTTCAATGAAATTTATTATAAAATGTGAATATATGTACGTGACTTCTTCCAGTGATTTGGGTGGCGCGCTCTGCATTAAACGAAAATAAGTTTTGTAATTCCGTAGCTTATGGCAAGCAGCGCGGCAACTGAAATCATTATTATTCCGTTCCATCTTTCAGCAACTTTCAAAAAAACATGTACATCTCGGATCTATCAAGCCGGAGTTTGCAGCACATCTTTCGCAACACAGTCGACTGGCAGTGGATCAACCTCCTCCACCCCCCCACCAACCCCTTTGACAAAACAAGTAATAGATAATATGGCAAAAGTGACCGCAGACAGAGAGCAATATCGCAGATCTACAGTTTCGGATATCGGTTTACAAGCCAACATCGGTTGAGTTGAACTGAAAAATAATCTCAACCGTGGTTACAGTGGTCGCAATGTTACTCTTGCTGATTTGTAATGAACGTCGTTTTTTTTATTCATTCGTATCAATTGTCATACCTTCCGAAATGACTTTTGCTCTGAATCAACTCTGAGCTCTAGAGGGAATAAGAACATCGGAATAACAACAAATCGTAGCCGAATAGTGTCAAATCTGTGGTCATACGGCGGATGAGGTAGAATTTGTGTTCCACAAAAAAAATTATTGTTTTTTGCTTTCTTTCTTCCTTTCTCATTTCGCCGAAAGCCGTTTCACCGAATGCCATTTCACCGAAAGTCGTTTCGCTGAATGAGTCATTTCGCCGAAAGGATAATTTCGAATACATAACATAGTTTATATCAAAAAACTAAAAATTCTGGCTATTCATCAAAACTATCTATTTGTTGGGGGTCTAAAAAACATCATTTTTGCGATTTTTCTCCAGAACTATCGTTCTACAAAATAAAATCAAACGTTTTGCACAATACAAAGCATCATTTGATGAACATTTTGTTTTTTCTTGGAGAAAAAATATTGAGGAATAAGTCGGTGAAGTGCTATTTTTGCGGACGCTTCTTAAAAATCATGATTTGCGGTGTCCACTGTATCTTAGCGCAGACTAACCCGAAATCAACAAACCAAAACAGCATAGATTGAGTAGATGTTTTTCTAGACCCCAACGTTTCTTTTTGATTTTTTTAATTTTTTTTTAAAATTTTTGGTGGTTGTCCAAAGTTAAAAATACGATTTTTTACAACAAAAAAAACTCCGCCATTTCGTAACTGTAAAACCTCCGAAAAGTAATAAACAACGAAAAGGAAAACGTTGGAGTCTGGTATTTGACATGTAGAAAGTGTGTGCAAAATTTGAAATAAAAATTGGTGCAGTCGTTTTTGAATAACAATGGACACGGACTTTCAAAACCTGCTTTCAAGAAAAACGCGTTCAAAGTTCATTATCTAAAGATTCGAATCAAACAATTTATTGCTCTAGGGAGCTAGTAGGGTCTAACATTTTCAAAAAATCATATATTTTCTTTTGTAATTTGTTATAATGTTTAATTGAACTGAAAGATAATCTCAACCGTGGTTACGGTGGTCGCAATGTTACTCTTTTTTTTTTTTTTTTTTTTTTTTTTTTTTTTTAAATAACTATTTATTGGAATATGAGTTAAAATTAAATTATTAAGATTTAAATTGGGTGTTCAGCCACAAGTGGTGACTTTTCAGCCCTGTTATATATATATGATTTGGTTATTACCATGAAGACATCATTTGCTTCCGCAATTCTGAGATTTTTGTGTAGGGAAAATTCTAAACCTACTTGTATTGTGTAATGGGGAAAAGGAACTTATATACTAACTTACTAACTAATACAGAGAGCGAATCGATTCAATTGAAGATTGCATCGATTTTTGTCGGACAATGTTACTCTTGCTGATTTGTAATGAACGTCGTTTTTTTTTTATTCATTCGTATCAATTGTCATACCTTCCAAAATGACTCAATTGAGCTCTAGAAGAAATAAGAACATTATGTATCGATCAAAAAATAAATCGTAGTCGGATGGAGTCAATTATGTGGTCATACGGCGGATGAGGTAGAATTTCCCTTCTATTTTTGTGTTCCACAATAAATAATTATAGTTATTTATTTGCTTTCTTTCTTCCTTTCTCTATAAAGAAACGGGGCATTTCGCCGAAAGCCGTTTCGCCAAGTGCCATTTCGTCGAAAGGGTCCTTTCGCCGAAAGGCTAACTTCAAATACATCCAAGTATTAATTTAAAAAAAAAACAAATTCTGGTTATTCATCAAAAATATTTATTTGTTTTCATGTCTCCTAATTAATTAATCAGCCTATAGCATACATACCTGTAACCGCCTTGTTTGCCCGCTCTACTCAAAGCTAGGTTTCTTTGCTTCAGCTAGATAGTTAGGCCACATAAGATCATTGTAAGTCAATAAAACATTCATTGCATTCAGTGAACGGAAAATACCGCAAACATTTACCTGGTAGGGACACCAAAGCAAATGCTCTGATACTTAGTAGCTTATAAAGTCAACAATTTTGCTTGGAAAATCCGTTGTGAGGATCAGAGATCAATCGAATCAAAATTAATCAAGAGATTATCAGCTATATTAAACCAGATAATATATTTTAGAAGTACGATTGTAGGTAAATAAAACATACGTAAACGACATTTGTCTTTATTTTAAATCAATTCCAGTTACGATTTTAAGACAATTGCACAATTCGGCGAAATGACACTCGAAGAAACGGCTTTCGGCAAAATTACCTTTCCCTTTATAGAAAGGATATAGAATTGACGGAAACCCCAATTTCCGATCGAATTCCCGGAGACCTCTAAGCTTAAATTCAAATGAATGGTCTTATGGTTCCACGCAAAGTTCATGAATTAGAATTCCTAATTCTGGTTCCGGAATTACAGGATACTGAACCATTTTCACAACCTGAACCGATTTTCACAAATTTAAATACAAAGGGAAGCTTTTATAGTCCTGTATAAGACAACTGAATTTCATCTGGATTCGATCTCAAGCTCCGGATTTACAGGGTGATGTTTGTTAAGAAATGAAAGTAATGTAACTTACTTTTCTCGGAAATTGCTTCTTCGATGTTTACCCTCTTAGATTCAACTGCAAGTTCTTTAGATGTCATAAGAATAACCGGATTTTTATCCAGATCCAACTTCCGGTTCCGGAGATAGGGAGTTTAGAGTAAAAATGACAATTTCAAGAGTATTTTTTCCATAAGTTATCATGTGATGAATAACGATTTTTTTTAATTTAACTAATAAATTTCTTTAGTTTGCAGATCATGATAGGCTATGTCCAAATAATTTCAAATAAGATTTTCATAAGATCAAATGCAAATAAAACTATCCAAGTCCGACTTCCAGTTCTTAAATTACAAGGCGCTACGTTTTTAAATTTCAAGCCATCATGGAAAATCGTAAATCTACTAATTTGGATTCAAAACTGTTTAAATTTGTTGTTCATATTAGTTGATGTTTTAATGAATCGAATTTCACTACACCGGTATCCCGTTTTCGTTTCTGGAAGTACCGTCAAAATCGTCAAAACAGTGGTCAAAATCTTTAAAATGGAGCTCACTTAATTTTCGCATACATGACAGAATCGATTTAAATGTAGAAGTATTATGCAAAAAAAAAACTTCAAAGCTGTTTTCTGGACTTTTTTAATTTGTAGTATTTTGATAAATGCTGCTATAATAAATAGAATATCAGGAATAATATGAGAAAGGTATCATTACATCACCAGGTGGACTGAAACAGGTTTTTTGATGTTATTAAATGAAAAACTCATACAAAAATCAGTAAAATGGAACTGTTGGATTTAGTTCAACGGGAAATTTACAAAAACAAGACTCTTGTCCGAACAGGAACAGACGACCCTTGATACAGTGAACTTTTCGGTACTCACGCAAGGTGTAACATCAGTGAAGCCCAAATCATATCCTGCCAGCGGTATGATCTTAATATTTTTCCCTTTTCAATTGTTCTTCACGTTTCGTCTTCGTCTAGTCAGAGCATAACAGTTTATGATTGACTGTTATACGTCCTAACAATTCAACATAAACCGCTGAGCAGACGTCAAGTTATTTGCAACTTACAGTACACTTTTTTGTTTTGAATCGTAGTGCAACGTCATAACTGGCGTGCCGAACGTAACCTGTTTCACCTTATTGGACAATTTTTTTTGAAAAAAAATTGTTTGAAAAAATCGAAAATTTTCTGAGTGTAAGAGGAATTGTCTTAAAAAAAGTTTTCGGGATAACACCAGATCTCGACGTTTAATGCCAAAAATATGACCGCGTAACTTGGGAAATCCGCGTAAAAAACGCATAAAATACCGCGTAAAAAGACCTAGTGTATCGGATTTTTTAAAATTTGGCGCAAATTTAACTTTTGTTACTACATGAAAACTTCTTACTTTCGTTAATTATTGTTGCAATTTCACTGTGTTAGTGAAGAATAATTTTTTTTGCGAAAATGAAGAATGATTTAAAATGGTTATGTACCCTAGGTACAATATAAGGTTTTACTTTTGAATGATCAAACCTGAATCGGCCAGTAATAGTCGAAAACACGTTTTGTTCGGCAAATAAGTGAGAGCAAAAAAAGTGTTCCGCAAATAGCAGAAACGCCTGCTTAGCGGTTTATGTTAAACTGCTAGGTGGCTTAACATTTCAACATAAACTGTTATGCACTGATGAGTCGAACACGAGCCGTAAATGATTTTTTATTAATTCAACTAGATTATGACTTATCATTGTTACTGTTGAATTTTGCACTATTTGTGATTATTCTATAACGCATTACCACCAATCATTACCAGTTTTATTAGAATTAGTAATGGAAACTAGGTCAACTGTTTTTCCTCGCCTTTTATATTTTTGTTCCCTTTGTTTAGTCTAATTTTGGTAATATTTGTTAGTAATTCATCCAACTGACCTCACGATTTGTTTACATATCTCTTTATTCTTCTATTATTATTCATATTGATAGTTTCATTTTCGCATATTTTTTAACTTTCTGCAGATAATGCTTTTACTATTTCGATATTTTCAATTCTTCTTTTTCACTTTTTTTGAATGAATGCACTGTTTCAATAACAATTCGAATACTAAAAAGAAAAAAACCCTTCTTAATCTACCTAGTGGTCATGAATTTTTTTATTATTTTACGAAATAATTTCTGACACTAATTTTGGCCTATTTTTGACACCAATTAATTCAGATTGATTCGAGTGGTTCACAAAAGCATGCTTCAGTGTTTATGTCACATACTCGGTATCGTTTTTCTAATCAAGCGCTTGGCATTTACGTTGCCTATTTATATGAGAAGAGTGATGCTAATCTAAAAAACCCCTTCTTAGTCCACTTAGTGTATTTTTCATATCTCTTGAAAAATTGAAAATTCAAACAACAGTACATGAAATTTCCGAAATCAAAAAAAAAAATTTGATGCCAAAAGGCTTATAATTGTATGAAACGTCGTTATTTAGTATCATCTCAAAAAAAAATTTTTTTTGAAAAAATCGACTTTTTTAGACTTATGAGTAAATATCAAAATAGTTCCAGAAAGTTGATTCTTCCAAAAAAAATTTTTTTTGAGATGACACTAAATCTCGACTTTTGAAACTTTTGGCATTAAAAAAGTTATCAATTTTGGAAATTTCATGTGCTCCCCTACGGTGCTTTTTCAAGATTAAAAATTTTCAAAACTTTACCGCCGAGCAGCACCCCTTACGCATGTCCGATTTAGCTTAAATTTTGCATGAGGGCTTTTTTCGAGGTGCTTAAACTTTTGAGCACTAGAGCTTTACGAAAATAGAGGTGATCTCAAAATTTGGGCACCCTCATATATAAGATCGGCAAAAATCAACGTGTTTTGTCGGTTACGTCACTTATACCATTATATCTCCGGAACCAAAAGTCACAGCCATTTGATCTTCGAACTTGCTAAATGGCCCGACAGTAGCTTTCAAACAAGCCTAAGTTTGTTAAAATCGGTTCAGCCATCTCTGACAAAATTGAGCGGTAAAAATATCTTCCAAAAGTGCACACATATACACACACACACACAAACACAAACATTTTCGATCTCGTCGAACTGAGTCGAATGGTATATAACACTATGGTTCTCCGAGGCTCCGTTCGAAAGTCGGTTATTCCAGCAATTCTAATACCTTTCTATAGAGCAAGGCAATATTGGTAGATGGTGCAGTAATTTCAAAATCAAGCTTTCCGAATTTATTCTTTAATCACACTTCATCGATTTTAGAATTGAAACCGGAATGCCGGAATATTTCCCGATCTGTGGAAGTCCTCTTTTATGTTTCCAGTTCATAAAAAGGTAACGAAAACCTTGTCGACAACTACCGAGGGATTACATTTCTCAGCGCCATCCCCAAGCTTTTTGAAATGATCGTTCTTGAGCCATGTTTCAACCATTGTAAACAGTATATTGTACAGACTCAACGTGGATCTATGCTACAAATCTGCTATCGCTTACGAATTATGTAACAAATTCTATGTCCCTTGGTGTTTGATAACCGTCATTTACACGGATATCTTGGTACCCTTCGATGAAATATATCATGCTATCGCCATTGCTAAACTTGACTCGAACGTACTCCGCTGAATTAGGTCATACCTAAGCGACCGACGTCTTGCCGTAAAAATCAGTGACTGCGTATCTGATGAGTTTTGCGCTTGTTACGGAATCCCACAAGGCAGTCATCTAGAGCCACTGATACGTTTGCTTTACTTTAACGATGTGAATTTTGTCTTGGAAGGACAGTGGATTTCATTTGCTGATGATCTAAAAATGTATAACATAATTCGGAAAATAGATGATGTCGTATTCCTGGAACGCCAACTGTTCATTTTTGCTGACTGGCGTGAGATCAATCGAATGAATCTAAATCCCCAGAAATTTTCGATCATAACATTCACACGAATCCTGTTCGATTTGACTACTGCATTGGTGATACTTCAGTTGAAAGGACGACTTGTGCGTGAAAGATCTTGGCATTATCCTCGATGAGCAACTGACATTTAAGCAACATGTTAGCTACATAGCTGCAAAAACTTCCCAATGCTTGGGATTTGTAATACGGATAACCAAAAATTTCAATGATATTTACTGCCTGAAAACTGTGTACTGTTCGTTGGTTCGCTCTATTCTTGAATAATGCTCAGTGGTATGGAACCCTTACTACCTCAATGGGGTCAATCGGATCGAATCGATACAACGGAGATCTTTTCGTTATGCAGTGCGCTGGTTTCCTTGGAATAATCCACAATAGCTCCCGAATTATGAAAGTCGAGTGATGTTAATTGGAATTGAAACAACGCATGTTCGACGTGATTTATAACAAGCCATGACAATATCTTATATTTTAACTGATAGAATGGCACTTCTTAGTGAAATCAACTTAATCGTTCGATCAAGTGCTCTTCGTAACATTTTGTTCCTTCGCTTGCAATTTCGTCGCACTAATTGTGGAACTAACGGTGCTTATTACAGGACTGCAGCGGGTCTTCAACCAAGTTTCATCAGGATTTGATTTCCATCTTCCCCGGTTAATTATTTCAGATTGATTGAACAAAATACTAAGCATCAAAGCATTTGCTTTGGTTTTCGACATAAAAACAAAAATTTGATAAATGTTCCCTGGCCTTGGCCAGAGTTTTTAGTTTATCAATAAATAATGTGATACATTCGAAATTATCCTTCCGGCGAAATGTTCTATTCGGCTTTCGGCCTATCCGGTGTTCCAAAAAAAATGCGCTTTTTAAAAATATAAGCAAAGCAAAGCATTGGCTTAGATTTCTTTTGTAGAATTTGACCTTCTGTTTTAACAGACTGGCGCTGCGATCCTCCTGACACTAGGAATCCTTTTAAAAATATTCAATATATAATAAAATTAAATTAGAAATAGAAATCGAATAGAATTTGAGAGCAAATTTTATAATGAATTGATAAGAGTTGTGCCCATTTGAAGAGCACAAATACTCTAAACGAAATGAACATTTTAGCAAACTGCGTACCACTTGTTCGAGCGAGAAACTTTCCATTCAGAACCACTGCAGCGCGTCGAGAGCGTTTGGTGTTAGTTTGCAATGAAGCGGGAACAAAACCAAAATAATTAACGGCAACTGATGGTGGTGTGTTCACACACGAACGGACGGTGGTAGGGTAGGATAATCGACAGCACACCATCCAAAATCCTGTACTACCAATAAGAAGAAAACCTGCCAAATCGAGCGCGTGTAGCGCGTGTTTGTTATTGCTCCTGATATTGGTATTGGTTTGCGTGTGAGATAAGACCAGTATTGTTCACACCACAGTGTTTCGAGTATGAAAATGTCAAAATAATAAAATATCAAGGTTATCGATTCGAGTTTCGCTTGTCTGTTCTGTTGTTGTAGATCCCGTTTCCAAACCTGTCGTCTCCCCTCGAAGATCTGAAACGCGTGACGTTCATCGACAGTTGATGTCATTTTTGATCGAAACCGGGTGAGGGTACAGCTTAAAAACCAATAACGGTGGGTTTAAAATTTCGAAACGGACTGGAAGAGTTAAAAATAACACAACCACCACGAACAGAACAACGCTAATCAGCGGGATTTTCACACCAAAACTTTGAGCTTCTCAGACAAACAACAGTCGAGAAGACGCAGTTACCATTCGATAACAACAGTGTAAATACGGAGCCAAGAGAAATCAATTCTCACTTCCCACACGGTCTAATGATCGTTTGGAAGCGGTTAGTAACGTTCCAAGTTCGTACAGTTTTTAATCGTTGTTCTACGTTTGGAATGTTTCTCATACAAAAAAAAACCAGCGGTAAATTTCTAAAGAGCCACAATCGCCATGCACTGGGCGATAATTGCGGGACCTATGAGAAAAGTAAGGCTCTTAAAAAAAAATCCATTCCTCCATTTCTAGTTCCTTCAAACCCCGATAAAATGAATGATGCTTGAAAAGAATAATCTACATATCTGCGATCCAACAATCATTCGCATTTGTGTTCCAACTTCCAACGGCAGGTAGCCGGGTTCTAAAGTTGCTAAGCAGCACAGTTGCAATAGTGATCGAAACATCACATGATTTGAACACGGAGTGGGCGGGTTGCAACCATGATAAGCCCGATAGGCTGATCTAATCTAAAGGGAGTGAATGAACCCGTTCGCCGGGTTTGAATTCGCTACACTCTAATCATACAAGAAAAATGGATTCAAAATTTTTTCATCACATCCGCCGGTTAGGAATCTACAACATTGTAGCAAAATGCAACAAAAAGATACAACTGTTGGTAGCGAAAGTTTGCCGAGTAGATAAATAAAATAGCTGGTAAGGAAAAGATTTTGGTTTTTTATGACCGCCGGAAGTTCTGATGGCATAGATTAAGCTCCGGTTTGAATAGAATGCGATGATTTTTTGGGCTTGATCGGGACCCAGGCAAGTTATTGCATTTCTACAGCATCTTGTATTGTTTATCGAGTCGTCTTCTCCAATCTTCTTCAATTTATGTTTGCTGTCCAATATTTCTCAATATTGAAAGAATTGAGGGCAGCTGGGAAGATTGGTTCGTTGTCTCGATACCACTGTAGCACTTCTCGGCTGTAGTGGCAGCTAGCCAAATCAAGCCAAAATTTTACAGGTTCATTGTGAAGTTTGACGTACAGAAGAATACGCTTTTTCAGACGCTTATGTTTGTATACGGAAACTTGTTTTTTTTTGTTCGCAGCTGCAAAGGCTTTGCCAAATAAAAAGATTTCTAGCGAATTTATTGACAAATTGGAACATCTTCACGCACGTTTCGTCGTACATGAGAATGCATCCTTTGTATTTCGTAAACAATTCATTGTACAACTTCAAGACATGTCTTTTAACCGTTAGATTTGATGTCAGTGACCTGTTGGGGTGCTTACTAACCCGAAAAGATCGAAATCCATGACGCAGTTCTTAGCACTTTCAAAGTATGGACTCAAATTGCACCACCTTTAAATGGCTGTAACTGTTTTAACCAACGGGTTTTTTTCCAAAAAGAATTGTGGGTGAAACTAGTTCAATGTGTAATGCTTACATAATGCAAGTGACATTAATAGTTTTACAATCGTTGGGAGGATGTATTTGGATGAACAAGCGCGACGTAAAATAGCTTTGCGCCCACCCCTCAAAATTCGGATTTCTTGCATCGAGTCATCGGCAGGAATCTGGGGATTGCACAATCTACGGTATCTTGTTACAGTAATTTTGAATTTGTTTGCAAAATTTTTTAAAAATGTTTTTGAGTACTTCGCTAACTTCATATGAAGTTAGCGAAGCTCCTCTTTTCAAATATGCTTCAAAACAGATCGAAGCCCAGTGAATAATTTTTTGCTTTATAGTCACGGTAATTTTGAATTTGTTGCCCAGTTTTTGTTTTTATTTTTTTGAATACTTCGCTAAATTCATATGAAATTAGCGAAACCACACTTTCAAATATGCTTCAAAACAGATCGAAGTCCAGTGAATAATTTGTTATTAATTTGTTGCTAATTAGTTACAGTAATTTTGAATTTGTTGCTCAATTATTGTTTTAGTTTTTTGAGTACTTCGCTAAGTTCATATGAAATTAGCGAAGTCCCTCTTTCAAATATGCTTCAAAACAGATCGAAGCCCAGTGAATAGTTTTGAAAGGAGGTCTTCGCTAACTTCATATGAACTTAGCTAAGTACTCAAAAAAAATTTTAAAAAAATTTGCAACAAATTCAAAATTACTGTAACTAATTAGCAACAAATAAGAAACAAAATATTCGCCTATTTGCGTTATCATCGGCGATAGGTGCCTCGCTAAGTTCATGCTCATAACAGTTTTTAGAAAAATGTTCGCGCAAGTCGTGAAGGACTACACACGTACAAAGTTCAAGAGGCGCCGAATCGATACAATACGGTGGCAAAATCACTTGTACAGAAGCTCTCAACACAGATGTCGACGAAACTGCATTGTCTCATTATGGATACGTGAAAGCAGATTTCCGTTAGCTTTCAGGACTCCGATTTTCCACTGCCCATCATAAGTTTGATGTTCCATAGGACGTAAATACATGACTAGCCAAGCAATTTGCTCATGTGGACAGCGAGCACTTAGTTTGTGACAACTGGTGCGATCAATATACATAAAAAAGTGCCTTCAATTATTCACACTTCTAAGGTCGCACAAGGGTTCTACGGATTTCTGGCGGGATTTAGCTTCTTGTCATTAGTCATTATGTTTGAATTGGTACAAGACTGATGGGATCCACTTCGTTCCGAAAAATTTCTATTCCTAGCACGCACCGCAACTGCGGTCAAATGGAAAAGTACTGCGCCATCAAGAAACAGGCACTTCGGAAGCATCCTTAGGAAGTAAAATCGGAGGAAGATATAAGAACCTGCTTCAATCCGCCTAGTGGTGTGACGATGCCTTTCTCGTGTGGCTTGTATTCTCAGTAATATAACTTAGGTTTTCGTCCGCAGCTGCAAATACTTTGCCAGATCTTAAGTTTTCTTGCGAATTTATCGGCGAAAATGAATTTAAACTTGCTAGGGACATCACTTCGGCCAAAGGATGTATATAACTTTTATCCGAGAAGGTGTTCTGAATAGATCTTCACGCACGTTTTGTCGTCCTCGAGGATGCATCCTTCGTATTTCGTAAGCACCTTCCGGGCACGTCTTTCGACCACTAGATTCGATGTCACTGACCCTGGGTTGGGTTGCTTGGTATAACTGTGATATCAGTGAAAGAATTGCTCACTGGAATTGCTTAAGACATACCGCACTGGAAGCGTCATTTCAAGACAATTTTATCATAAAACTGTACAAGAACGAGCTGAAATTGTTCAGATTTACAATCCAAATAACTTCTAAATTATGTAAACCAAACATGCGTTTGGTTTAACGAAAACATAAATGCATTATTAAGTCAAATTTTACGACCAAAAGAGTTACAGTTTGGTGTGGTGTTCGAGCGGATATGGTGATTGGTCCCTATTTTTTCCAAGACAATGATGGAACAACGAAAACCGTTGATGGTGATCGTTATCGAGCCATGATAAATGATTTTGTGATGCCTATTGTTCGTGAAAATGGTTCTAATGGCTACTGGTTTCAACAGGACGGTGCAACATGCCATACAGCTCGACTAGCAGCTCGATTTGTTACAACACTTGTTCCCCGTATGAAACATATCGAAAAAACGGTAATTTTGACCCGAGATCACCCGACTTTTTTTTGTGGGGCTATTTGAAATCCAAGGTGATAAGCTAAGAACAACATGCACATTTTGTACTCAAGGCCAAAGGTGACCATTTTCGCGATATCATTTTGAAACCAAAGAAATTATAATCGAAATGGAAATGTTTCTCTCATATATTTTGTTCAGAAACAAATGCTTCCATTTTAAATGGCCCACCCGGTAGTACAGTCTAAAAAGTTAAAACAGGAAAATTTTTGTTCAGTTTTTTGCAGCAAAGGTCTCAATAACGGTTTGAAATTTTAAACAAATTTTCTCCTCTAGTTACGAATTACCTTTTATTCGTAAAAATGGGTTGAGCCATTTCGGAGAAAAGTGAGTTAGTTCCGTTTAGGAGATTTTTATTCCCATTTCCGGTACTTCTGGAACCGTTTTCCAGGGACCGAAATACAGCCGAAATCGGTTCGTATGACCAGCAACTTACATGAGTTGTAGTATTGTAATGGACGGCATTTCTCATTCTAAAACAGCGAGGCAGACGATTTGTTTTTAAATTTACCCGACGTTTCGGCCGTTTTTGATCGCCTTTTTCAAGGTAGAAACGTCGGGCAAATTTAAAAACAAATCGTCTGCCTTACTTTTTAGACTGACAAAAGCCATCCATTACAATACAGCAATCCAAAACCAGTCGTTATAGGACTTATACGTACATGAGTTATCATCGAAACAGTTTTGAGTTCAAATTTGTAGATTTTTTCCCTATTTTACATTGTCGCTCTATACGACGAATAGGCATTTCGACCAAACATCACCCTGTTATATATCCGGAAGTCATATGCGGACCAAATTCAGATACTTTGTAAGGCGTCATAAGAATGTTAATTTGAATTTAAGTTTAAAAAAATCGGTTGAGTCATCTCATAGAAAAGTGAGTGAACTCCGTTTTGGAAGTTTTTAACCACTATTTCCGGTAATACCGGAACCGGATTCTGAAACCCGTATATCCTAAGTGAATTTGTGTCATTGGTAACTTGCTAGACCTATTAAATACAGGATATTTTTTTATATTTTTGAGAAATTAGCTTAATTAATTTAACCATTCTTCTATAAAAACAAACTATTGAATTTTCGATTTTTTAACTCGTCACCCTGTAATTCCAGAACCGGAAGTCAGATCCATATGAAAATGAATTTTCCTTTTTTATCAATTTCATTTCATTTGTGCCTCAGTTTGTTAAAATCGGTTAGAATATGCTATTGAAATTGAATTGAGTAAACATGGAAAAAGTTATAATATCTTGGATTTGATTTCCTGAAAGCAGAGATGTCCATCTCCTCTATGCGACGAAGAGCAAGTATAATTTCTCCCCTCGAACTGACAACATCAGTTGAGCTCTTCTCTTTCACACATATACATCACACTGTTGTATAGAGTATGCACGCATCATGAGAGCGCGTGTTTATTCTCTTTCACCTCTAGCACTGGATCACACCAAAGTGCTAGTGCAGAGCTCTCAAATTCTCCAAGGTGGACGCAAATATTTTCACCGAAGTGTACATGCCGGTGTACGGTTTGCAAAAGAGAAGCGTGGGTTACGCATATTCAGCAATTTATCGTTAAAATTTCGCTTTTCCTTACTGCGAAAAAGATTTTCATAACAAGGCCAGCGTTATCTTGTATAAATTTTTTAAAAAATCACTATCACGCACAAGTGATCACCAGCTTCTTCAAACACAATCACACATTCAAAGTCTGTCTATTCGACAGTGAAAAGAAATGCGCTTTCCTTTTTGTGCGGTGTTCGTTTGCTGCATCCCCAGTGTAGACATAAATCTTACACCAGCGTGTATCATTCTAGTGAAATGCCATCACTGCCTGAAAGTTTGGAAATGGGTCAATTTTGCCGAATATTTTCTTGTGATGCAGTTTGAGTCCGTACACCCTTTGAATGTTCCGATTCTTACTTATTCGTATGCTTGCTATTATTCTGCCGGTCGATAGTATGTCGCCAACAGAAATGTTTAAGAACACTGCACACGGTCGATTCAGCAAATGTTTCAACCCGATCACGTAGAATTTACGAAATGAATATCCAACATTAATTTACGGGTCATGATTTCCGCCAAGTATAACTTCTTTCCAAAAAAAATTAGTCGTGACTAAGTTTTTAACACTGCAAGAGAAAACATTTTAATCTTTAAAACCAACATGAAATAAGCTATCGAGATATTCCAAATCCAACAACTAGGAGCGCTAAACAATGTTTCCAGATGATCCAAGATTTAATTAAAAGTTGGCCCAATTGTATCTATGAAAAAAACCTCACCTGATTGTGGAAAATTTAAACTTTAATTTCTAGTTCGTACCTGAAATAAGAAGATAAAAGTAAAATTAGTACTTTCGCCATTACTTATCGTACTAGAATTCAATTATCAGAACTCACGAATTGCAGTTTATACGCATACGTATTCATTTTAGAGACCGTTCATAGACTTAACATTGAAAGTTGTTCACCGGGTGGTGTCATCAATTCTCAGTTAGAGAAGATACACAAGCTGCAATGCGATACAACGATTCTCAAACGTCTTTACCGGATATACGATAGGAAAGAAAATGAGTTTTCTTCGTAAAGTGATTCAAATGAACAGTTTTATTGGAAAGACTTTAGTTCAGTTTAGCCTCTGAAGTGTATTGCTCGAAAATTTGCACTTTCACAATGCTAGACATTTACTTTTATTCGAATCTGTTTTGCCTCAGGTAAAGCTAAGTTGAGGAATAATTATTCTGGCTTGGTTGACTGATTTTCGTTATTTTTTTTCTTTTTGTGAATAAAAGAAACCAGAATTGATTTTGACGGTTGGATGACCAGAATGACAGTTATCCCTATCGGAAGATATGCAGCAAAAAAAAACACGCTTTAGTTGTCATCCTATTTTTCATTCCTTTACAGAAATATAAAAACGCTTCCGTGCTTTTTATGTCACAGTGCACATTGTTGTTTTCGGCAGCGAATCTCTTTCGTTCTGGGTAAGAAATCGTGTGTATATGGCACTATTAGATTTGTTCAATTGGATTTCTCACTCTTGCAAAAATTCGATTTCAAAACGTTTTTTTCCTGATAATAATCTACTAAAGAACTAAACGTCTTAGAAGTAGGCGAAACTAAAAAAAGAAGTTTAATCAGCTAACTTTTAGACGACCAGTCCTACCAGTTCGACGGATATACGTATAAAAATCTCATCGCCGTCTGTTGATTCATACACTCTATATTAATTTGTAATTTTGAACTGAACTCAAACTATTCGACTATACAATTCCTTGTCCCGAATGTTCCAATCAGCAGCCAAGGTGATTTATCAAACAGACTTGAGAATAATTCGAACGTCGTCGTCGTCGTCGTCTTCGATGGCTAGGTTATTCCGAACACAATTGCGTCGATCGGAAAATAACAATTCAACCGGTAACCGTTAAAACTATTGGCAGTGCTTTGTTCGAGTGCGCGCCTATTCTAAGCTCTGCCAAGCAATTAATTGCAGCTTTGGGCGTAATTGTAGGTACCCCTGTTCCGTTGCTTGTGGCATCGAAACAGAGCAACAACAAAAAAAAAACCCGACTTGTTTCGTTCATGTCTCGCGCCGGTAGCCGCCAACCTTCAACCCTATGCGAATTATCTGGACTTGGTTGCTGCTAGGCTAGCTATGAATCACTCCACAATTCGAGCACAGGCCTGTTGTGCGCGCTGCTACTGTTGGTGGTTTGCGAACAATAGCAAGGTCATATTTTTTGGCCCTCGTTTGGTTTCTGTTTTCGGACCGTCCAATTCTCCGTCATCAAAGCGGTGTTCTTCTGCTGTTGTTTCTAGCAGTCGTTCGTTTTCTTCTCGGTGGGGTAGTATGGGTTGGTTGGTTGGTTCCCTTCACTTTTCTGTACGCGTGAGAATTCGGGTGTACACCATTTTTTGTTGTTGTGTGTCTTATGCAGCAGGTATAAAAAGTGCCGATGGACCGGTTAGTTTTGTGAACGGATTAACCTAATTATGTTCTCAAATGCCGAATTGGGCTGTGCCGTTTGAGAGCAGTGGAATGGATGTGAAAAGCGATGATAGGAGACCCCGTGGAGTCAATCAACAATAGCGAACAGACGCTCTCTGGACGAACAACGATACTGAATTGGGAACATTTTATCTGATCGGAATCAAACGGATCGAGTTAACAAGCTTCTAAAAGTTAAACAGAATCGGTTTGTTATACGTTATATGCAAATAAAGTCTATTAAAAGCTGACTATTTGATCGAAAGTTACTTTACAAAATTTCTAGATTTTGTCCAGTTTCGAAGGAATATCTTTTCATCTTCAGGGTACATTTTTCCGAAACGTTGGCTAGTAAAGTAAAATTTATATTTTGTTAACAAAAATTTGCGGGTTTCCGAGGTTATAGGGTCTTAAATTTCTCACATGGCTCACCATATGAGAAAGGCTCTGGCAGTATTGACAAGTGGCCAGTTGATTTTCGTGGGTGACTAGCGATTAACATGGAAATCTAGAATCCTGACCGACAATCACTATTCCGACTGCTAGAAGAAAGTCTCCTCCACCCTTCCCGTTTAATGGAAAAACTCTCGCCGTACTAAATCCTTACAGGTGCTCGAGAGCTAGAACGAGAACACTAGAATTGCCTATGTATATTATTATTTTCTGCTGCCTATTCAGCTGCTCTTTTCGACTGTGTGAACAACTGTTAATCAACTCCGATCTTTTTTATGTGGGGAACCACAAAACTTTGAAAATTCGCAAAACAGAACTGCTAAACTACGGAAAGAAATCTGCTGTTGATGGATGTATTAAAAATTCTTGAAACATTGAGATCTGGTGTTATCTTAAAAAAAACTTTTTAATGTCGACTTTGGGACTCGAAATCGAAATTTTGTTGTGTCAAATGTCAACATTACGTTGAAAATGCATTAAAAAATTCGCATAAAAACTGTATGAAAAAATCGCAGAATAAGATATTTGAGTGTATACTAAATTGAAAGTTCTGTTCAGTTGAATTTATTGCACCTTCTTTACGACGAGATGCATTTTCTCTTCTAATAATGTTTTTTTGCTGATTGAAATCTAAAACGCTTGAAATCAACAAACATTTCCTGAACATTCGTGAACATGAGTATAAACTTAGCGAGGGACCTGTCACGTTAGCGAAGCTCTTATCAAGGAGGGGAGCTTCGTTAACTTCATAAGAACTTAGCGAAGCACTTGAAAAATTAACAAAACAAACCGTTCTTAATTCACGTAGTGCTGTGATAATGGCTTTCTATTACCATTTAAATAGTTTCATTAAAACAAACACTCAAACAGAGTCTATCCTCAGCCATTGGTATTGTGTGCTAAAATCTAAATCGATTCTTTCATATTCGGAAGGAGTTTAGTTGCATTGAAAAACTCTGGGATTTGTCGGTCACGTCACATATAAAATTACACTGAGGTCTACGGGGAATACGTACCGCATAAAAACAGCGCACAAAAAAAACGTGTTACTTCGGAAATCCGCGTAAAAAAACACAAAACTAAAACAAAATTTTTGTTGCCAAATATCTTATGAATTATGGTGTAATCTCACAAAAATTTTCCTTTGAAAAAAATCTACTTTTTGAAATTTCCAGAATGATTTTTTTTATTTCAAAATTTGCGTAAAAAAACCACAAAACTAAAAAAAAATTTGCCAAATATCTTATGAATTATGGTGTAATCCACAAAAATTTTCCTTTGAAAAAAATGTACTTTTTGAAATTTCCAGAATCAATTTTTTTTTATTTCGGAAATCTGCGTAAAAAAAATCACAAATCTAAAAAAAAATTTTGTTGTCGAATATCTTATGAATTATGGTGTAATCTCACAAAAATTTTCCTTTGAAAAAAATCTACTTTTTGAAATTTCCAGAATGAATTATTTTTATTTCAAAATCTGCGTACAAAAACCACAAAACTAAAAAAAAAAATTCGCCAAATATCTTATGAATTATGGGCTGCTTTTTGAAATTTCCAGAATCAATTTTTTATGCCAAAAATTTTCCTTTGAAAAAAATCTACTTTTTGAAATTTCCAGAATCATTTTTTTTATTTCGGAAATCTGCGTAAAAAAACCACAAAACTAAAACAAAAAATTTGTTGCCAAATATCTTATGAATTATGGTATAATCTCACAAAAATTTTCCTTTGAAAAAATGTACTTTTTGAAATTTCCAGAATGATTTTTTTTATTTCAAAATCTGCGTAAAAAAACACAAAACTAAAAAAAAAATTTTTACCAAATATCTGATGAATTATGGTGTAATCTCACAAAAATTTTCCTTTGAAAAACATCTACTTTTTGAAATTTCCAGAATCAATTTTTTTTATGCCAAGAATTTTCCTTTGAAAAAAGTCTACTTTTTGAAATTTCCAGAATTATTTTTTTTTATTTCGGAAATCTGCGTAAAAAAACCACAAAACTAAAACAAAAAATTTGTTGCCAAATATCTTATGAATTATGGTATAATCTCACAAAAATTTTCCTTTGAAAAAATGTACTTTTTGAAATTTCCAGAATGATTTTTTTTATTTCAAAATCTGCATAAAAAAAACACAAAACTAAAAAAAAAATTTTTACCAAATATCTCATGAATTATGGTGTAATCCCACAAAAATTTTCCTTTGAAAAAAATCTACTTTTTGAAATTTCCAGAATCAATTTTTTTATGTCAAATGTCTTAGAAATTCATAAAAACGTTCTAATCTGGTGTAATCTAAAAAAATGGGACCGAATTGAATTTGAGACCGCGTAATTTCGGAAATCCGCGTAAAATAAAAGAATGGAAGACATTTTTTTATGCCAAATGTCTTAGAAATACATGAAACGTTGACATCTCTGTAATCCAAAAAAAAATGTCTTGAAAAATTTTACTTTGGAACTTAGAGAATTTGAGACTGCGTAACTACGGAAATCCGCGTAGAAAAAAAAACGGAGGAACATTTGACCACGAAAAAGCTTTTTTCAAAGTGGGTACCGTGTTTATTCGCAATCGATAGAAAATAACAACGTATTGATGAACCAGAGCAGTGTTGTTCACAAGTAAAAAATCGTTTTTTTTTTCGTTTCGATATGTGACAATGGATGAAACATGGATCCATCACTTCACCCCGGATTCAAAACGACTATCATCTGAGTAGACTGCAGCCGATAAAGCGTCCAAATGCACATCAGTCAACTGGGAACATTAGGGCTTCAGTATTTTGGAATGCACATGATATAATCTTCATTGACTATCTTGAGAGAGTAAAAACAATCAATAGCGAAAACTACATACCGCAGATCATTTTAATGCAACAATCAAGGAAAAACGACCTCATATGTCGAAAATCACTGTTTCACCAACGCACCGATTCACAAGTCGATGACAACTAAGGTTAAATGGAACGAATTACACTGCAAATTGCTTCCTCGTCCATCGTATGATCCATATCTGGCCCACACTGACTACTGGCTATAAAAGTTCTGCCCAGTTAGAATCCGGAATCACTTATTGTGCTGCAGCAAGTGACAGACGGGAAGTGACCGCTGCAAGAATTCTTTTACAACGCTTTGTTTACCTAGGCACCCACTTTCTGTGGTTTAAATTTCACGGTGTTTCGTGCAGTGAGTCAAAAATTATTCCAGATGGAAGCTGAAAGGAGAGAAACAATTCTGCACATTCACTTTGATAATCCAACGTTGTCTGTAATAAAACAAGCAAAAACGTTTAAAAATCGCCAAATCAACCGTTGCTAAAACGTTTCAGGGAGCAAAAGAGGGTAGATCGAGAGCCTCAAGGTAAGCATCGTAGTGGGACGCTGCTACTCACAGTACCGTTCGAAGAATTCGTTTGCGAGCAGGATATCGTTCTTATCGAGACAGCAAAACGATCAGACGCACATAACAAAATCATAACACAGGTATATCAACAGTTGATATGTATAACAATTTGTGTTATTTTGAGATATCTAACGAATGAAACCAGTTGAAAGTTAAAACTTATAATAACAATATAATAACAAAATCAGTTATTATGTTCTATTTTCAAAGAACCAAAAGAAGTAACCAAATCACTAAATGAAGTATTCATTTAATAAAAAAAATTATTCAACAATTTTGGATTGAAACGATGTTAAAAGTTGGCTGTGATATAGTTTTTCTGTGTTAAATTTGCTATCTAATTTATTACAACTATTGTTATAAATTTCTGCTTTCGGACTTCTGTAGTTATATCAAATTCAATAATAATTGTGAAACAAACGTTTCAAAATCTGTTACGATTTTGTTCCCGCTAGGGTCTTTTTTGTTATGATTTATGTTATTTTATCAGCTTACCAGCCAAAAATATTTCAAAATTTGTTACAAAATATTTCTGAAATAAATTACTCCAGTTGTTAAAATTTTGTTATTACCATCTGATCGGGAAGCAATCAAACAGAACGTTGAAGCAAAGTTTCGTCACCAAAACTCGAGCTCGGAAATTGTACCAGCACGTTTTGACGAAGTACCAGAGATGCCTGCTAATTGACGATGAAACCTACGTCAAAATGGATTTCGGACAGCTTTCTGGATGAAAAATCTAAATGGCGACGGCACGAGAAGATGTACCTGAGAAGTTTAGAAGTTGAGGCTTTTATGGACCAATTCGCAAAAAAAACTGATGATTTGGCAAGGGATATGCAGCTGCGGAGTAAAGTGTTCGTGACGAATAAGACGATGGACTCAAAGCTGTACAAGGAAGAATGTCTCAAAAACCGCGTACTCACTGAAAGACCGAAATCAGCATTTTGGCGAAAAAATTAGTTGATTTTCTGATTTTAGTTAGTTGTTTTTTGAGACAACTAAAAATATCTTACTTTTCCTAATTTAAGTTTTTTAATTCTCATTATCTTAATAATAATAAAATATTTGTTGAAGTGGCTATTGTTTTAGCTGAATTCAGCAATTAAACGTGCTGTCATTTCTTAGCTAAGGCACACTCCATTTCCATTCCATAGTTGAATTAGAAAAATAAAATGTTGTTTTCAACCAACATGAATGGATGAATTGGCTTCTGCAATCTGCAGCTATATGGCGCACTTTCACCGAAAAAACGTTAACACCGCAATGACTACTAGCCACTAGATGGCACAATACTACCGAAAAGAATTTTTCAGTCGACGAAACATGAACTTCTTTTGAAATTTTTTTTCTTCTAAATCGCTGTATTCTTCATTGGACTTCGCGAAATCGACTCTCTCACTGAAAACTTTGAGCACTCGGAAAACAAAAACCGAATAGAAGTAGTACACCAGACGGCGCAGCCCGGAAGGTGGGAAAAAACAAAAAACTTCGTTTGACATATACAATTAGAGTGCAACTTTCGAGAACTCATGAGAAGTGTCAAAGCAAAACAATCCTTTAAAAAGCTCAAAAGGATAGTCTTGTTGAAACTGCTTACAAATTGTTTTGATGTTTTTCGCATTTGTTACGATATATCCATATTCAAATTTCTAAACCGATATGTAAAAATGTCGTAATCTCTTAGTGGAAAGTGTATTTATTCAGAATTTGTGCGCATTTGAAGCGATTGTGCGAAATAATGTTTTTTACGTGGAACAGTGAAGTGAGTTTCGAAAGTTGCACTCTAATTGTATATGTCAAACGAAGTTTTTTGTTTCTTCCCACCTTCCGGCTAATAAAGTTGTTAATAAAACCAATTTCATTTTTGTTTTCTTTATTGTGTCTTTCAGCAATGATGGTAACAGATAAATAGAGTCATTTTTTATTTCAATCACAAAATTAGTTGTCAATGTGAATTTCATGTTTGTGTCCAGCATATTCGCCAACTAAACACATTCTCTAAAAACAAGAGTTTTTTCAGCAAAGTAAATTCTGAATTTCAACTAATTCAATAGTTATATTGGAAATTTTGTTGTTAAAATGAACTAATTCAAAAACAGTAAAACGAATTAGGCGCAGAGCTAATTTCGGTCGTTCCAGGTACCTTCCATTAAAGGTTCCGTGAAGTTTTTGGCTAGATTTAGCGAGTTGCCACTGCAGCCGGGAAATCATCCAGTGATACCGCGATTATAACGTAGATTTCATCGATAAAAACATAAATCCACCTGCCCGCAGTCCCGAATCATCAGAAGCATAAGAAAAGTAGAAAAACGACTCAAGACGTGACTCAGATGACCAAAATGTGGAACAAATGTGACTCCGGAAGGGTTACGATTTTCAGATGGTGAAACGTTAAAATATTTCTTTTGATTAAGATCAAAACTAGTGATCGAAACGTCGCACAATGGGAAAAAATCTCTGAAAACCCGCAAAGAACTCTGTAACTCATGACGTAATTGAGATAGGTCAACAAACTAAAGCGTTTCTTATGTAAAAATGTCCAAGGAATTCAATGGGATGGTCTAGCTTATCCTATGTTTTTACATAAGTCTGGAGAATCGAATGGAAGAACCTACACTAGCCGCACGAAACGTATTGATGACTATTTTACTGAGATTTAAGGACGATTTACAACAAGATATCATGAAATAGAGAAATGGGGTAAAATAGTCACCAGAATGTTTCGTGCGGCCAGTATAAGCTCTGGCATTCGATTCTACAAACTTTTTTTACATAAGATAAGCTAGATTTAGTAAACTTCCAACAAGTTTTACCATAATTTAAGACCGATTTACAATAAAATATCATAAAATCGAGGAAATGGGGTAAAATAGTCATCAAAACGTTTCGTGCGGCTAGTGTAGGTTCTTCCATTCGATTCTCCAGACTTTTTTACATAAGATAAGCTAGATTTAGAAAAAATTGCAAGAAGTTTTACCAAGATTTAAGGACGATTTACAGTAAGGATCTCATGAAATGGAGGAATTGGGGTAAAATAGCCACCAAAACGTTTCGTGCGGCCAGTGTGGGTTCTTCTAATCGATTCTCGAGACTTTTTTACATGAAAGTAGGCTATTCCAGAATACCGCACACTCTTACATTCGATTCTCCAGACATTTTTACATAAAATCAAGCTATTTCAGTAGACCCCACCTGGTTTCCTTTCAAGTTACAGAACAAATACCTCGGCGAATGACCGTAAGGTTAAAACCGAGGGTAAATAAAGCAACATAATAATAATAATAAGAACAAATACTACAAAAAACCCAAAATCTGCTGGGCATTTGGGGTAAAACGAGCAGGATGGCAATTCGTGCGGCCATTAAATACCATTCCATTGAATATCTTGGATTTTTACCTTATTTTATAAATATAAAAAATAGGTATAGAATTTGCTCAAACTTTAGAAAAAATTTCCGAGATCCCCGAATGTCATATACCCATCGATTCAGCTCGACGAACTGAGCAAATGTCCGTGTGTGTGTGTATGTGTGTGTCTGTATGTGTGTTGTCAACTAAGAGATCGAGATCTCAGAGATGGCTGGACTGATTTTGATCAAACTAGTCGCAAATGAAAGGTCTTCACGTCACCCAGAACGCTATTGAATGGTTTTAAAATCGGATGTTTACTTTTTGAGTTATACGAAGTTTTATGTCAAAATTTTCAGTTTTCTGCCAATATCTGTCACAATTGACCTTGAAAACAGAATATGTTTTTAGACTTAGATTCGACACGGTAATAGCTATCCAACAAGCCATAGATTATTAAAATCCGTCCATTTTTAACGGAGATATCGATATTTTTGTGTAAGTGACTTTTCCCCTTATTCCAGTAGTAGGAATTTTGAGCGCTATATGATAATGCAATGCTTGGGAGCAACGTGAAACACGATTTTTTATACTGTTACACACGATTGTTTCTAAGTACCACTAAGACTGTGTACAACATCCTTTTTCATGACAGTTTGCCTCGGACCGATTTTAGCACGGTTCGTTTTTGGCAGCATAATCGTTCGAATACGGCATATGTAAATCAGATGATGGCCAAGATGGCAGCATTTTCGAGTTAAAAACAATTGCATAATTATATTGATTTAAACTACTGACAGTAATGAATGCTGGAAGAACATGACACCAATATACCATTCCAATCAGTTCGTCGAGATCAGCAAATGCTTGTGTGGAAAATAATTTCATTCAATTTTCTTGGAGATGACTCAACCATTTTCTACAAACTCAAATTCATACGAGAAGTGCTTCCAAACAAAGTTCTTGAGTTACATCTGGATCCGACTTCTGGTTCCTAAGCTAGAGAATGATATGTCAAACGAAATTAAAATAGTGTCTTTTTTCTCATAGCTGGCTGAACCGATCGAAGATTCAAATGAAATCTAAAAACCATCTAAGATTCAAATGAAGGGTCTTAAGATTCTATAAAACATCTTGCTTTTTAGTCAGTCTGCACTGATTTTCGAACATTTTGAATCAAATGTAAACTATACAACTCCTCAGGTGAATTTAACTGACTTCGGCTACACTGATTGTGAATTCCGGTTCCAGTATCCAATCGTTTTCTCAAAAAATTAAAAAAAAACTCAAAAACAAAAATTCAAATTAAAGAATTTATGGTCCCATGCGAAATTAATGAATTTTATCCGATTCTGATTTCCGATTCTGGAATTACAGGGTGATAAGTTTTTAAAATTCAAGCCGACATAGAAGATGACAATTCTAAAAATCTTCAAAGTTGGACTGAAAATTACGAATTGTTTTGGGTTATGCTGGTTCCTAAATACCGGCTCTGGAAGTACCGTAAATAACCGTAAACTCTAAACTGAAACTTTCTTCGACATCTCATGGAATGTTCAATCGATTGTCACTCGTTTAGATTCAAATTCGATCCGATTTGCAACTTCGACATTACAGGGTATTGAGTGATTAAAATCACAAATTGCCGCTAAAATGACGGTCATTAAAATAATGTCATGAGAACTAAAACACCGAAGAATATTCATGCAAAAAACTCATGCGGATTGATAAAAAAAAAGGTATCATCTCACTGCTAGGTGGATTAAACACGTTTTTTACATAAGAAACACTCTTATTTGTTGCCTTTTTCCATGGTTCCCGATTTCTTTGCGGGTGTCCTGTTTTTTCCCACTGTGCGTCGCTTTGATTTCTGATTTTGTGGTTTATGATTTTCAGATGGTGAAACGTTAAAATATTCCTTTTGATAAAGATCAAAACTAGTGATCGAAACGTCGGTTGCCTAGCAACTAGCGTACCTGGAAATTCAATTCTGAGAATCATAATTAAATCTGAAAAATTTAACCATAATTCATTTTTCTTTATTTCAAACCAATTCAGTACAATGTTGAGACAATTGTGCGATTTGGTGAACTAATGATAAAGCATATGTCCCTAAAATTACAATTTCAAACTTTTCACATAACTTAAACGAAACAGTTCCAATTACTCAGAGAAAAGAGTCCGATACTACTCCCGGTACGCAGGAGTACCTTGTTAATTTTGCTATTACTCTTCAAGTAATCTAATTTCAGCGCATTTAGAGAGACCGGAGTACCGGAGTTTCGTTATTACAGCGTCAAGACTGTTACCGGATTGTGTGCTTCTAATGCATAAATTGCACCAGGAACATCACAACATCATAACGATCCACTTACCCTTCGCCGGTCGACAACGGTGCAGCATGCCGGTGAAAATGAAAAGTTGATTATTATGCCAGATGAGACTATTTTTAGTCTCCCTTGGAAGCTGGGGGGACACTACGTGATCCGTAGTCAACCGTGTTGTGCATGAGCATAGTACAACAGTGACTGCTTTCTGGCATGCTGTGGAACTGTAAGAGCGCGCGATGGAAAAGAACAGGTCAAAGCAATTACCACCAACCCCTTCTAGGAGGAGTTGCGTTTCCATTTGTTGCCACCTTTTCGCCCCAAGACCCACCGCCCCAACGTTGATTGGTGGTGGTGAGTTCGTGAGCACGCCATCCACGTGTGAATCGTTTGCGTATAATGAAGGTCAAGAAGAGTTCACCGAGCGAGGAAACCTCGTTGGGCTCGCTTTGATTTCTCCTAAAACCAGATGTTGGGGTCACTATCACCATTTTATATTGTATGTTTCGACAAGAACATATTGCAATAAAACTGTGATTTTTTTTTTCTCGGACCACCCTAGACAGTATCAAAGAATTACACAAGTAATTATAGTCGTCGGCAGGCTGTCTATGCTACTGGAAGACAGGCGCTACGGTGAAGCAAGCCCGAATCATTCTCGAGAATCTAGATAAAATCTTGTTCAAATAAAACAGTTCGGAGACACTGACAGCTGTCAAAAATCAACCTAAATTCAATGAAGAAAGTCATACTAGAAAACATTCGTTGTGCAATACCAGGCCGTATAGCGAACTCGAACCTGAAGTAAGAAACACGTTCATTCAAAGGTTTAGCTGTTATTTAAAGTAGATTTCGACAAAACTTGTAAAAAAAATGGCCGTACAGCACCACAAACAAACACACAGCACCGACGTCGATGGAAGGAGGTTTAAAAATCGGGACCGAATCTGACGAAAGAAAAACAAAACAGAACCAACCGTCGTACAGCGAAGAAACCAAGTTTGGTACACTTTCGGGGAACGACAGTCGAGTCGGTTCACAATCGTGAGTGAAACCTGAATTAACAGACAACAATAACGAGTAAAGCCTGGCAGCGATAGTCCACTTTAGCGCTAATAGTTTGCTTTTTTTTTGCTGGTTAAAGCTTCGGGTACCTTTTTATTAACTCTTCACACTGCTGCAGTGGAATTGTTGTTCGCGAAATGAAAGCCGATTTGCATCAGCCGGAATGGTTCGGCGAAAAGTTGTGAAATTTCCACTCAGCTGTACACGTTAAGATACTAGGCGCCGTTTTACGTTGAAAGGGGAAATCTTATCTATATCAGTTTCTCTCGAACAAAAACTTTTCGCTATCATCGCTGACAAAATGATCCCACAAACCCGCAGCAACGAACTGGATTAGAGACCCAAATCAATCATCACCATTGACAGACACCCCCACATTCTGTTCGGAAACGAAACGAAAGGACCAAAACCCATAAGGATCGGTCTACGATGCATGCCTCAAGTTAATGAGCGTTGATAACTAGCTACAGTGAAACTAAAAGCTTTTTACAAAATAGCTCCAACGGAGATGGGATTCGTCGGAACAGCTCCAGTCCGACGATTCCTTTGGAGTTCGGTTCCTCGGCGGAATCTCGTGCCATACCATACCACCATTACCCCTAGTTGCCTTCCGAAGCCGAATAGGTCGAAGAAGCTAATAGAATCTATCAACAGCAGGAGATTGATTTGATTTTCCTTGCCGCTCAAACGAACCAAGTAATTATTTCGGAATTTGAAAAGGTCACCCGCCAGGCAGGCGCTCTCGCTCCTCGGTCGTGTCTTGTGTCAACCCACCGCACGGCACGACCAACCAAGAACCCCGGTGACGAGCGTCTTTGCACGTGTGACTGATGTGTCGATACTGCTTGTGCGATACAACGACCGAGCGGGCGGGAAATTTGCTCGGAGCTGATGGAAATGTTGAAATTGGCATTAATTCCTGTGAATTGCCGTACCATGCTTTCCGGGTGGAAAATATGTAACATGAAAATTGTCATAATTTCAATCTAGGTTCTCATCCAGAAAGCTATGAGTTTTTCTTCATCCGAGTTCCGGTTCTGGAGTTACAAGGTGATATGTGCAAATCTATGAGATAAAGCGCACTCAACTTACTCGGAAATTTCTTAACCGATTTTTACAAACTAAGATGCAAATGTTTTTTTTTTTTTCAAATTTTTTAAAAAGTCCCCGAAAATTCCGGTTTTCGGTTTCGGAATTACAGCGCGGAAAGGTTAAATTTTTCCATTTCATGAGTGTTTCCTTTTTCGGTACGAGGTGTAAATCTTCATAAAACTTATTGGTAAATTCATCTCGTTGGCAGATCATTTTATTATGTGTATATAAGGAGTGTATCGAAAAGTAGTTAGCATCATTGATTATTGAATAAAAAAGCGAAAAAAATAAATTTTGACATCAGTTTTCGATATATTGCAGAAAAATTACATTTTTATGCATTTCACTGATTATATTGAAGAAAATCCTAGTTTCTGTGAAACGCTCGCACTTTGGACTTGACATTCTTCTTTAAATTCTGCACAGTTACTTTTGTGACTTTCCTGGTGGCAGCTGTCTAGTTTTTTGAACTCCTACATGATTTGGGACACTGCACCTTCCTTCCGAAAGTGCCGCTTGACAATTGCCCAATACCTTTCAATTGGCCGAAGATCCGGGCAGTTCGGTGGGTTGATGTCCTTTTCCACGAATTGTACATTATTTTTTGACAACCACTGTAGAACGGAGTTGGTGTAGTGGGCTGAAGCCAAATCCAGCCAGCAGAGAGGAGGAGCCTTATGCTTTCTGTACAGTGGCAGCATTCTCTTCTTCAAACATTCTTCCTCGTACACCTTGGCGTTAAATGTGCCCTTCATGAAGAAAATCGACGACCGCAAACCACAGGTACGAATTGCTTGCCAGACCAACACCTTCTGCCCAAACTTTTCCATCGCCACCGTGGTGTCAGTGTCGTCCAGGTCCTGGTACACCGATTTCGTATAATATTGCGGTCCGGGCAGCACTCGAGAGTCTTCCTTGGCGTAAGTTTCGTCGTCGATTCTGTAGAATCCGGTTATACAGTTTTCGCGCTCTTATTTTGGCCTGAACTTGCTGTACCAGGGACTTTTTCGGCACCTTTTGTTTCTTGTACGTTTTCAGGGAGTTCCGAACTTTGATCCGTTGAATCATCCCGATGCTGGTGTTCAACTGCTTGGCCAAGGGGGACGGGTATAGCGTGATGGGTAAGTCAATGGCTTTCACGCAGTCCGCCTGGGTTCGATTCCCAACCCCGCACATAGGGTCAGAAAAAGTTTTTCTGGCCCGAAGGGGCGAATGACATTAATGTTAAAGCCTCTATTAAAAAAAAAAAAACTGCTTGGCCAAATCCCGCGTCGACGCCGATGGGTTTTTCCTGATGTACTCAACCACTTTTAAGTCCCGGCCGGACTGTCCAACCAATCGATTGCGCAGCTGTTATTGACATGTAAACAAACATGTCACCGCTAAACACACTGCAAAAAATTAAGCCATTTTAGAGTAATAACTGTTTGAATGTTGCTAACTACTTATCGATACACTCCTTACCATACAGAAGGTCTGTTGTTACTGATGTTGGTGGTAGATCCTCACCAGTTCCGTCTAACGCACAAGAAGAAATAAACTATCAAAGTTTACCTTTTATAGGGTAACAGAGGTATTTTAGCCACTTCATATATTGTGGCCCTCCTAACAAACTTTATGGATTTAATCGATATTAAATAACCCATGTTGCATCAATTTGAAGCTAATCACATTAAATTACCTATTGCGGAAGGGGTTTTCAAAGATATTACAACATTTGGTGAATATTTTTACAAAATGAGCCAAAATAAAATGAATCTTAAAGTGGGCCAAAATACCTCTGTTATCAGAACTGATATGGGCCTGACTATCTCAAAACCGTCGTCGTTGCGGGTACGAAAAGGCAAGCAAGCGTGATGAGTTTTGAGTTTAGTGAGTAGCAGTTTATGTTGAAGTGCTACTGCGACCTGACGGCTCAACATAAATGGGTATGTGCACCTAGCATAAACTTAGGGGTAAAGAATATTTTTTTCCTTTCCCTTCAAATTACCATTTAAACATGATTTCGGACATATGGCCGCCACGACTATGTTTCACAAAGGTCATTCGGGAGGTTCAATTTTCGAACACTTTTCAAGCAATTGAAGGCGTATTTCAGCACTGACACGTTGAATATTGGTTTCCAAGGCAACGATTGATGCAGGTTTACCCACATAAACCAATGACTTCACGTATCCCTACAAAAAATAATCGAGTGGCGTCAAATCACACGAACGCGGAGGCCAATTCACCGATTCATTTCTCGAAATAATTTCGTCCTTGAAATGTTCTTTCAATAAGTCGATTGTTTTGGGCGCAGTATGACAAGTGGCACCATCCTGTTTGAAACCACATTTCGTCAACATCCATATCTGGAAGATTTGGCAACGAATATGCATTGATCATGGTTCGGTATCGAGATGCATTCATTCATGATGATTTGCCAAACAATACTGAGTAGAGACGACACACTACACTAACAAAACAACTTTCCAATAGTAAAAAAAATTGTTGTTCTTATTTAAGATTCAAAGAAACGTGTTTTTAAGAATCTCTTAGTAATATTTATGAAAACATCAGTTATATGAGAAAGGCGAAACGACTGATGAAGCCATGTTCGAAATATTATGATTCTAGTCAACCTTCCAGAAGCACGCATTCAAAGTTCGAACGAAACTGCTCAGGGAGTTTACACAAATCAAATCAAGGAGATCCACAGCACGGCGTTAAGGTCTGATTGAAAAACAGGTTCGTTCGAAACAACCGACCGCGGCGTCACATGAACAGAGGTAATCCAAGCTTAAACGATTCACAATCGACAATGACCAGAAGAACAACTAATCAACGCGCAAAGGCCATTTCTTGCAGACCGAGGACGAACTACCCAAAAATGGTCGGCACCGTTGAAAATTTCCGTGTAGGAGTTCAATTAAAATCCCCTTTTACAACACACACACAAATCACTCGACCGAAAGACAAAAGAAGAGAGGCAGGCAGGGCACTAAACACCTCAGCTACTAACCCAATTTCAAGGTTCGACCAGTCCCGAGGTGTGCACAAGCAGGGAAATAATTTGAATAATAGAATCGAAATCTCGGAAACTGGAAGTCAACATCCACTGATACACACACACAGACTCAGCAAATAGTCTATAAATCACCAAACTTTGCCCATCAATGTCACTCTGGTGACTCGTTTCTCTCTCTTTCTCTCTCAACAACGTGAACAACGAGTGCTCGAATTCTGATCGTCGTTTGTCGTCGGTTCGGTTCCGAAGTTTGAAGTGCACAAAACTGTTTCTGGACATGTATCCGGCTTTGAAACCGAGCTAATCAACTGTATAGAACGGGAATAACAACGTTGGTCAAGTTTCGGTCAGTCAATTTATAAATATTCTGTTTTTTTACTTTGCCAACCTATTCACCATTCCATATCTGCTCACTCATTCACTCATCCCAGGGTTGTCTCAGTCGTCGTGCCAGTGCCAGCGACTCGTTTGAGGTTTTTTTTTTGTTCTGTTTTTTTTTTCACTTCTATTCTCTCTGTAGTCTGCTCAGTATGCAAAGTAAGGCCATCCGGAGAGCTGCAATCGGTGAAGAAAAATAGGCGCCTGGATGTGATGATTTGATATGACAAAATGAAGAATGAACATCTCGAATGGACTCGTCGTATGACCACAGCTCCGTGGCAACAAGAGTTGCGACTTTTTGCTTGAATTAACTTGTTGCAGTAATTTTCGATCGCATTGGAGCTTTTTCTCTGCAGGGCGATGGAACCTTCGGTTCGTTTTCATGTTAATAAATTGCGTGCATATAATCACTGATCGCTATAAAATATTAACTGCAAGCATTGCAGTGACATAAATAAGCGTATTTAAATACTCGCAACTTCGCACAAGACACGGCGGTAATTATGGTAGATTAAACATGAGAATCCAACGGATCCATAGCAAATGAAGATTTCATTCGATGGCACCCCGTGGTTAATGACACAAGGCAAATAAAAAAAAAGCTTAGAGTAGGTAATCCCAGCGACATAACCGCGAGATTGACGTAGGACTGCATTCGAGATGTATAGAAATAAACAATTGGTTTGATACCGTTTGACTGTTTAAGGCCATCGTCCAAGTACCATGCGCGCGGGTGGTTTTAGGAAATTTTCGATGGAAATTTCGAAAAATTTGCCAAAACCAAAAACATACAGACCTTTGAAATACATTTATCTATCTACAGGGTGAAAATGGCTGGAAAATTCGGAGGATTTTCCGAGTCTTATCAAAAATTGCTCTGAAAAATAAGTGTTTTTGTGATCTTTCACAATTATATGGAAAAATAAAGCGATGACATAAACTTTTTTTTTTTTCAAATAAACTTTATTATGGATACACAGATTACATTCGGACACATTTTTGGAAAACCTTTTCACGCTTTTCATAGAAAATCCACGAATTTCAAAAATTTCCACGAAATCGGTTATATGAAATTCGTTGATTTTCCATGAAAAGCGTGAAAAGGTTTTCCAAAAATGTTTTCGAATCTGATCCTTGTTACCAGCATGAGGTTTTTTTTGAAAAAAATATTTCATTCCATCGAATTATTTTTTCAAATAATTGTGAAAAATTACAAAAAAAGCTAATTTTTTCAGCGCTATTTTTGATAAGACTCGTAAAATCCTCCGAATTTTCCAGTCATTTTCACGCTGTAGATAGATAAAAGTATTTCAAAGGTCTGTATGTTTTTGGTTTTGTCAAATTTTTCGAAATTTCCATCGAAAATATCCTAAAACCACCCGCGCGCATGGTACTTGGACGATGGCCTTAAGATGTGTAAGGAGTGTATCGAAAATAAGCTATCCACATACATTTGTGTTGTTCGCATGTATTTCTGATGATTTTTTATGCTCAGATCACAGCATGCTGTGCGTTTGACTGTCAGCTTTCGTTTGTTTTTGTTAGTTTTTCAAAACTAAAACATTTGGAAAGTTGCTTCATAAAAGTTTTCCGATATGAAACTGTCATAATATTAAGGAGTGTATCGAAAATAAGCTACCCGCAAAATTTTCTTTCAAATTATGATAAAAAACGATATTTTATTCAAACTAAAAATTGATCCTTTATTGTAGGAGATTAAACCTGAGCATAATGAGAACCGGATGAAATTCAAGTTATTCCTTCACGAATTTTCGAACTTTTGATCGAACGCTCTTCATCAAGTTTCTGGCAAGTGTTGCATCGCATTTTTTGGACGCTTGAGCCCAAATTTTTTCGAAATCCTGCATGTTCCCAGCTGCCTTACCAGCCTTCTTGAAGACCCTCTTCACGATTGTCCAGTAAGTCTGAGTAACGCTTAGGGATATTTGGTGGATTGATATTTTTCTCAACGAAATTTATACCCTTTTCCGCAAGCCAATTAATAGTGGTTTTGGCATGGTGAGCCGACGCTAAATCCGGCCAAAACAAAACATTTATAGTTGCGGTAGTGTAAAAAATGGTTGACTTCAAACCACAGGAACATATTGCTTGCCATACCAGTACCTTTCGACCGAGCTACTTCACTTGAATCGATCTGTTCGCATCGTTCACATCCGCCCCAACGACGACAGTAAAGTATTGTGGACCTGGAAGGGTTTTTGAGTCCTCCTTCACATAAGTTTCATCGTCCATCAAAACGCATGCATCCGGACACTGCAAAAGACGCGAATACAATTTCCGGGCCCTTGTTGTTGCTCGCTTCGTTTGTTCTACACTTTGTTTCGAGATTTTCTGCTTTTTGTAGGTCTTCAGGTGATTTCGCCTCTTGATACGCTGGATCATTGCGACACTCGTTCCTGCTTTTTTGGCCAAATCACGTATTGGCATTGATTTGTTCTTCATGATTAGAGATACCGCTTTCTGGTCCAGTTTCGGGTTGAAAGAACCAGGTTTTCTGTCTCTTCCTGATAGCTCATCCAAAGAAAAGTGTTCCTTAAACTTATGATTGATGGTTTTAACACTGGCATGATGAATTCCAATCTGTTTCGCCAATTTTCGCATAGTAATACACTTCTTACTTAGGCATGTGTTTACGCGACATTTTGAAAACGCAGAATTTCCACCGCACAAACAAGTAAACAAACGAAAGCTGACTGCCAAACGCACAGCATGCTGTGATCTGAGCATAAGAAACCATCACAAATACATGCGTACAACACAAATGTATGTGGATAGCTTATTTTCGATACACTCCTTATTTGAGTTTCATTTCTATTGTGGAATTTTTTCCCACATTAAACACTGCTCGGTGCATTTTGCTTGAACTCAAAATAACAGAATGTTGTTTTTTATTTGCATTCGAATAATGCGCAGTCCGCACGGTTCACACTATACTGAGTATTTCATTAGATTTTTTCGAGCCGAATTATTTTTACTTCCGATTTGCATATTTCAAAGAAGAATAATTCTAATAGTTCTTTGGAACACCTTTAGAATGGCCGATTAATTGATTTTTCTACGTCGCTCGAATGCGAACGACCAGCAGCTGGATGATGACACAATCGCTCATATATTTCAATATTTCATTTATCTCAATATTTCAGTAAAAGAAACCATCAAAATGCTGTACGGGATTCATTTCTAGCAT
Source organism: Malaya genurostris (assembly GCF_030247185.1). NCBI lineage: Eukaryota > Metazoa > Arthropoda > Insecta > Diptera > Culicidae > Malaya > Malaya genurostris. Next base: position 230,180,208 of record NC_080572.1, on the reverse strand, counting down.
TCAGAAGGACCAAAATGTAGAATTATCCACGATATTAAACACTGTTCGGAATATTTTTCTCGAACGCGATGCAGCAAAACGATAGTTAACGTTCGTTTGGTGCAAATTTCGCACAGCGAAAAGTGCACAGAGCTAATCAAATTATCTTAGAAGTTCTTTAGATAACATTCAGAGCCATAAGAACGACTGCGTTTGCATAAGGTTCTCCATCGTTGTCCACTTTTCGTTTTCTTGGGCATACGACCACCAGCAAGATTATGCAATCGCTCTTGTTTGAAGTGAAACTGACTTTGCGAGCGAGTCGCACACGTCTACTCAGATTTCCGATCGATTTCAAACTGAACCAGTTTTGGTTAAGAGCTTTTTTAGAAAGTTTTTTTTTATTCGGCTTTTTTGCACTTAAGCTTAACGTGGCCGTTTTACAGTAAAAAAAATTATTTTTTTTTGCTGGATCTTGTAGAAATTGTTTTCCTTGGAGGAGAGGCGCTTTCGCTGTTATCTAGTGAATGAAGGGGGAGCAGTGGTTCGCTATTCACGCTCCCGTCCATTGGTTCGGCATCACTGTTATTGGCGAAACAATCGCTACTTATTTGACAGGCGTTGGGTAAGTTGGGTAAGTTGTTAACTGCAGCTGGTGGGTGTACTTTGTTCTATAGGGGATACTGATGGTTTCGTTGAGGGGGATGCTTCATTGTTGTTGGTGGCTGTCACAGGAGTTCTGCGGTTGCTTAAGGTTGGTGTGAAGGAAGCACCGTTGTCCTTTGGTGTAGTTGTCTCCTTGTCCAGTTTATCACATGGCTTACCGTAGTGAACAGCTTTTTGGCAATATTGGCATGTGGCCATCTGATTGTCATAGGTAACAAATTATTTGCACGGGATTCTTGTATCCTGACCGGAAGTCACATAAGAAGGTCTTCTTCAAGCGCATGCGTAACAAACGTACGCCATTTAGAATACCGGGGAAAAAGTTCTTCCACTTTTCTTTTTCGATAGAGAGAATCTCTCCGTATTGGGACATAGTTTTGCGAATATATGAATCGGTAACGCTTGAGGGAAGATCAAGTCGTCCTCTCATTTGGACTGCGGTCAACAGGAGGAGCAGTCGGCAATGGAAGTAGACCTTTTGCGTGTGCAAAGCGTTTAACGCTCAGGTCACAGAGCCAGTTTTTAGGATAATTTGATTAGCTTTGTGCAAAATTCGCAACAGTGTTTAATATCTTAGAGAATTACACAATTTAGCCCTTCTGAATGCCAGAAATTTATCTCGTACGGCATTTTGATAACTTTTTTCACTGAAATATGTAAATCCGAAATGAAATAATTGACATCAAAATTCTGTATGATGTTATTTAGATCGATAATTGTATACCAAAAGAATTATGCGAAATTTTCCACACTATACTGTATACGACCCATTTTTCAACCACTTGTAGTTTGTAGTAGAACTTCCTGCTGATTTGCTATATGAAATACATAGCACCGACCCAGAAGCCATTAATGAAAGGTTCCTTTCAGAACCGCCATTGTTTTATCATAAAGAACTATATTGGTTATTTCGTAATATTTAATTGTGTTTCAGAATGTTTAATGTAACTAATCTGTACTTTAGTTTAGGTGTATCGTTTAAAATTCTAGTAGTGAAAAAGAGGAAAATTTGCCCAATTCACACAATCGATCAACTAATTGATATTCGGAAGTAAAAGAAAGAGTGTCAGTTTTATTCGTATTCACGACATCCAGTTATATCTCTGACGATACACACCCGTACTTTTTTTCTCCAATGCAAACGACTAGCAGCTAGATGACTTAATCGCTCTTGTTTGACGTGAAAATCACACTGCGAACGTCCAACAGATATGCTCACAGAAAAACTAGTTGTTCTTTTTTTTTGCGTTTAGTTTTGAGTAACGGAACCTCATATTCGCCCTTGACTGAAGCATAATGTTGAATAATGTTGGGTGTAGTTCCACTTTCTTGGCGTAGATGGCAGCCTGCGCACACGACGTGGCTCCGTTTATGGATTATCATAGACGGAAGCTAGCAAACGCGCAACAGGGTCTATTTATAGATTCGGTTAATTTGAATGTTTCATGTTTGGACCTTTTTTTTCACTATTTAAACAATGTTTTCATAATAAATGTGGTATTAACAACAATATTACATCTTTTTCCATCCGTTTCGTGAAAAAATTAGAGAAAATACTCAATCAGGGTAACAATTATTAAGAAATCAAATCTGCAGTAATTTCGTTACACTTTCGTGTTGTGAAATTTTGAAGATGCACCCGGGTAAACATAGTAAAGAAAGACGTAGTCCTACGTCAAAATAAAGAGGCATAAGCTCCCCGAAGTCGCATACTGTGATGGTATCCCACGACGACCCGAAGGCAAATGTTAATAATAAGCCATTGCGACATGAAACGCCACTAATAAAGTACCATAGATTTGCATTAAAAATCATCTCCGGATCCCGTACCGGGGCCCCCCTTCTGGCTCAGTTTCAAACAACAGTTATTGCAATCCGTGAATGCTTCGTTGGCCGGATCGCTCGGGTAGAACCGGGCGGGCGCAACATTTCGCGGTATCATCTCCGATGCTAATTACCTGTATCACGTTTGCGTTTGGCTGCGACTGGAACCGCTGCTGCTGCTGCTCCGGAATACTTGATGTGTCCACCACTGGCACCGGTGGTTTCGATTTGTTGTTGCTGGCTGATCTCGCTTTGACAGTCTTCGTCTGCCAAAGAGTCAGCAGCTGGCCGATGGTCGTGATGGTGGTGGTGGTGGAGGTTTAGGTTTAGGTTACCGAGCAGGTTATTCGCGTTATTCGTTTGTTGATGGTGGTGGTGGTGCTGCTGCTGCTGCTGATTCTGACGATGAGAATTCAATCCACCATCGTACCGTGACGATGACGTTTCGTAAATGACCGATACCGGCACCGGATGCTGGTGCTGCTGCTGCTGTTGATGCCACAATTGGCTACCGTCGATTATAACCACATTCGGCACGGATGGTACTTCTTCCGAGGTATACTCGCCAGTGATGTTCTGACGTCGATAGCTGCTCGACGGCAGACTTTCCAACCAAGCCTCGTTTCTACGATGATGATGATGATGATGACGACGGTAACTACTGTTGCTACTGTTGTTACTTCCGGTTATGCCGGAAACGACCGGTTCGTCATTGCCACGTGTCGGCGAGTGTTTGTCGTACGGTGACAGTTGATGCCGCAAGATGGCGTTTCGTTCAACGGCGGTACACTGGAGATCTGCGGGTTCCGTGGTGGGACGAGCAAAAGAAAAGAAACAAAGAATGAATTAATTACGAAGGTAACCATGGTAGAGAAGGAATCGACAAAATATATTGGGAAAAAATTGAAGCCACAAATAAAGAACCAAATGTTTTGTACCGAAACCAGAAAAAATAACAGCAAACAAAATAACCTAAGGGTAAATCGTTTCCGGACCGTCCGAGCGCAGGTTTTTTTTTTTTTGGTGAGCGAAAATGGTAATTTCGAAAAGGAAAGCCAGCCAGTCGTCGTCGTCTTCAGCGAGAGGCAAAGTAAAATAAGCGAAGAAGACTGTTAATTAATTATTCTGGTGATCTCCTCTCCGTTCTCACCTCCGTTTGCAGGTGTTTATTAGGTTTACAAATTTGTATCCACTTTTAAAGAATAATTACATTTATTTTTTAATTATTGTGATAAACCTTCACTCGTCAAGTCTGGTCGGTTAGCGATTGAAATATACTGAAAACGTTCCAAATAATCTATGCTCAAGTGACAAAAGTTTTGCCTTCAAAATGTTCTCATTTGAACTTCGAGTCGATTCCAAGATTAATACGTTATGGAAAATATCTATTTTCCAGAACACCGTTATTTAAAGTCTCAAACCGGTCATTTCCATTCCAACAGTAACCTAAATTTACAACATTTCACAAAAAAATACTCAATACGAAGTCTGTCAGTTCATTCACGCTCTGGGCAGTCGGCTGCCCAGAGTTTAAATAGCAAAAATCACACCATTTATGTTTTTCTTCAACAACTCGTGTATTGACATAGCCAATTGAAGTCAAATCGCGTTAATTCAATGGGAAACATGATTTAAAAAACCAAATTTGAAGAATTGTTTTTAGCACAAAATTAGACTAAACCCTAAAGGACCACAATCGTGACGTTCGACATGTCACCCTGCTTATCCGAAACATAAAAACGCTTTATGCCTTTCTTTTGCCATTCAAATAGTCTGATTTATGAAAACTTACCCTTAGCCAATAGCACTCTTGCATTCCACGCATAACTGTCCCATATAGATAGGAAATCCCATAAAATATGGGACAGTTATGCGTGGAACGGTCGTGTTGTGAGCTTATCAAAAAGCCTAATAATGGCTCTCAAGCCAAGTCTAAGACTTTCGAGTTCGACTCAGGCATCGTCGAGAAATTTTGGTGCACTGAAAAAACATTACGTTTTGTCGGTTAAGTCATACATGTGATTACATCTTCCGATCCGGGAATGTTTTGACATAATTTAAATTTTTTTTGCAGCTTGGAAGTAACCATAAGTTTATCGAAATTCGTTGATCATCTTCGAGAAGTTTGAGCCAATGAGACAAGTACAATTAGTCGATTACGTCACTTGTGCCGTTATATCTTAGGAACTGAAAGCAATAGTAATTTGATCTTCAAACTTAATCCATGGCTTTAGCAATAGCTTTCAAACAAAGCTAAGATTGTTGAAATCGATTCAGCCATCGCTGACAAAAAAATTGAGGCGGTAAAAAACAACGCGTTTTGTCGGTTATGTCATATATACCATTATATCTCCGGAATCGGAAGTGAAAAATGCGCAACTAATTTTCTCGGAAATTTCCTAACTGATTTTCACAAACTAAGAAGCTTAAAGTTCTTAAAATTATTAGAAAAGTCTCCGAAAATTCGAAACCAGATCCGACTTCCGAGTCCGTTTTAACACCGCGATAAGTGAAAAATTTTCATGATTTCATGAGAATTTTTCCACAAGTAATAGCGAAACGAGGTGCAAATTTTTATAAAACTTATTGGCAAATTCATCTAATCTAGTTGGCAGATCTTGTTGTTAGTTGGATGGATATTTAAACCTACTTTGGGATTATTAGTCCCCTGTTTCCGGTTCCGAAAGCACCGATAATAGTGAAGAAATACTAAAAAACCTGTTTTAATCCACCTAGTGGTGTAATGATGCCTTTCTCATAATCAATCATACTATCATATATAATACTGTGGTATTCTTCAAAATAATTTAAAATTCTTAAAAGAATAACCGAAATCGGTTTGTTTGACCGTCTACTGATAAATACTATCAATTGGAGAAGATTTGAAGTCGATTTAGAAAACTTTTTACGGTTTTTCGTCCTTTTCAGAGATGGTATAAAATTTTTTACATACTTTACCCTATATTTCCGGATCCGGAAGTCGGATCTGGATGAAATTCAGGAATTACGTATGGGACCACAGGAGTTTGTAAAAGTCGGTCTAAGTTTGTAAAAATCGGTCGCGCCATCTATGAGAAAAGTTAGAAAACATATTTTCATTTTTTTGGCACATTTTACCCCATAGCTCCGGAACCGGAAGTCGGATCCATATAATATTCAGGAATTTTGTATGGGACCACAAAATTTGTGAAAATCGGTTTAGCCATCTCCGAGAAAAGTTAATGTGAAAAAACGTTACATACACACATACAAACACACACACACAGACATTTTGCGTACTCGACGAACTGAGTCGAATGGTATATGACACTCGGCCCTCCGAACCTCGGTTCAAAGTCGGTTTTCACGGTGATTGCATAACCTTTTTATATGAGAAAGGCAAAAAACGGGACTCACTCCGATTTCTCAACCGAACGGTTAAATCGATTTGCACAAATCATGATTCCAATTAAAGCTCTCATTATCTTAAAAGATACTGTGAAATTTCATCCAGATCCGAATCCCGGTTCCGAAATTATTCGTGTCAAAACATTCAAATCGTCATACAAAATGACGATGCAAAATCGGTACGCGTCGGTACGTGCTGGTATGGAAGAAGAAAACACCATCGGCTTTGATCCGTTCGCAGTGTGCTTTGTTCAATGCCATATAGTGTGCATGGTTGCCACATTTGAATCTATATTTTTCAGGTGAAAAATATGTAAATCTTTTATTCATTCTGTACCTATTTGTTAGTATTATCACAAAGTCATGATAACGATTCTTTTCTATAGGAGTCGTGCCTTTCTCGTATAGAAAGTTTATGCAATCAATTGAAAAATTGATGCAAAAAAAAATCTTATTAACTTGACGTACCTGTTTACAAATTGAAAAGATTATGTTAGTTCATACCCAAAGAAAGTTTCTTATTTTTTTCATATTTGAATATAAAATTCTTGACAAAATTTTCTAGTGATATTTTTGAAAATATAAGTAATATGAGAAAGGCATCATTACACAACTTGGTGGATTAAGAATGTTTTTTAATTCTATTTGATTTTTAAATTACACATATTTCGAGCATTTTTGCCGAAGAAATTATTTACGTAAAGTCGGTATTTTTTTAGATATATTGACTTTGCTTCAAAAGCAAAATTTGGTCGAGCTTCAGTACATCATTTTGTTCCTACCAAGCTAAAACATCTTCGGCGTAAGTCAGAAAAGCATCAAATCGTGAAACTTTAAAAATGACAAAACATATTTCTTTTACAAAAGAATTTAGCTTGTACTACAGTCTGAAAATAAGCCTCAAAATAATCGCATAACTCTCAGAATTCACATTCAAAATCCGCTGAAATCTTGCATCAAAAGCAAAATTCTGTTGCCAAATGTCTTAAAAATGCGTAAATCTAAAAAATATCGACTTTGGAAATTTTTTAGATTTCCGAAATCGAAACTTTTCGTTTTGATGCCACATGTTTTAAAACTGCATGAAATGCCGAGATCTGATGTTATCTAACTTTTAAATTTTTTAAAAAGAGTCCCAGAGAATCGACTTAATTTTTGTCGTGAATACGACTTACTTTACTATGCGGTGCCTTTTCAAAATTTACCCTCTGAGAGAGTGATAAGTTTTTGATCGTGAATATCTCTTGTTGTATCTAACGAATCAACATAATTTTTGCTACATGCCATCGGGAATATGTTCACAATTTTATGATAAAATTTTCAGTTGTGTGACATAATCCCAAATCATTTAAATTATCAAAATTATCGAGTATCAAAGAGGATAATTCATGAGGCGCGTTTCCCTTTGTCGTATTTGCAAAGCTCATAGCTCAGTGATCTGTGACAGGATTTATATAATCTAACTACCAATAGAATCGAAATTTTCAACTTAAACGTGTATAGCATTGAAGTATTTCACTATTGAAAAACCTGTCTCATTTGACACCAGCCAATCAGAACGCGTTCTGAGGAAGAGAACAAATTATCTGCTGCTGTACAACAAATCGTTCCAGAAAAATGTTCCGAACAGTGCTTTATATCGTAGTGAGTTCTCCAATTTGGTCCTTCTGAAAGGCAGGAATGAATCCCGTACAGCATCCTGATAGTTTCTTTCAATGAAATGCAAATCCAATGCAAATGCTATTTTTATAGCCGTTAGGACCGCCCATTAGTGAAAAAGCTACAGACGAAATCACGTAAAAAGAAACCTCTTAACAAAAATTGGATCAGTTTGGATTCTATCTCCACTGCGAGCAGATGTATTTTGTGTCGTTTGCAAAGCTAGTTTCGCTTCCGACAAGAGCGATTACGTCACAGCTGCCAGTCATTTGCATTGGTGAAAAAACAACGGTGGAGAGCATCACACAGAATCAGCCGTTCTCATGGCACTAAAAGTTTTCTAAAGAACTATTAGGATTTCTTGCTCGCAAATCGAAGGTAAACATCCTCAGTTTAGTGCAAATCTAGAACTGTTTGATTTGATTTGTGCACCTTTCGCTGTGTGAAATTCACAGTAATCGAGATCAAGTGAAGCCTTCTTGGTTTTTGCGAAAATTGTGAAAAAAGGGGGATGCTTGCATAATTCTTACAATTGATCAACTAATTGATATTCGGAAGTGTTAAGGAACATGTCAGTTGTTTTCATATTCACGACATCCAGTTATGTCTTTGACATTACCCACCCGCCTTTTTTTCGAGACAACACTAGATCAGAACGTTTCGTGCATTTCTAAAACGAAACAATAAAATCACAAAACTTTGAAAATTCGCAGAAAAAACATATAAAATAACGCATAAAAAGACTTGAGTGTATGTTCTTCTGTTCACATTTCCGATTGTAAGACACAATTGATTTTTTTCACCACAACTGCAAATGGCTTGCCACACTAAGTACATTCAATTTTTTTTAAGACGTGCGAATTTGCAAAGTTTTTGCGGATTTTTTTTTGTACGAATTTTCAAAGTTGTGCGTCTTTTTGATGAGAATTATCAAAACTATGTAATTTTTTTTTGATGTGGAACACATCTTTATTTTCTATATAGGGGTGCAAATCAGAAACTCAAGGAAAAATACACGTAGAAATGTGGTCAGGTTTTAAATACTCACAGCTCAGTATATTTTGTATCAATTATTAATATTATTTCATTATTTGATTGGAAATATTTCTAAGATGCGATTTGAATATATCAAGCAACGTATTTTCAACTATAAATGATTGAAATTTTGATTAGTAGCAAGCAGTGTCCTATTTTGTCTGCTAAAAATCTCCGGCATACCGGATTTCCCTGCCATAGGAAGTAAGCGATATATCAAAGGGAAAGCATCGCTCTGATTGGTCAATCGATGCAAAAGCGAAGCTGTTGGAAGCACGCGAATCTACGAATAGAAGCAAAATTATAGCTAACATTTCAGTCCTACGCGTAGCATGCTAGAGGCAGGTTGTTGCTAGACAGCAAGACAAAAAGTGCCATAAAACGATTTGGAGCTTTAATTGGTATGCTCTGATCTTGTGTTATGCAAGATCGAATAAAATTGCATGTTATGTCGTTTCGCCTGAGAAATTGACAACTACCCCTGGGTAAATTTTGAGTGCATACGATTAATTTCTAATTTATATAAGATGAACTCGATTGATAATGAGCAAAAGTTTATCGCTTCAACCGAAATCGCAGAATAGTAGTAATGGTAGAGAAACGCAATAAAAATAACTGCTTTCATACAGAACTTGAACACAAGCTTGGCGAAGAGAAGCTTAAATATCAAAATCGTATCGCAAGTATGCACAAAGATATAATTGCATACATTTGGGATATTGATGTAATTTGGTCGGTTATAAAACAAACAATGTTTGGTGATGGTTCCTAATCAAGATCAATCTAAGCAGACTCCCCTGAAATTGCGGATTGAAAAGTGTGACGATAGGTTGAGATGTTTGATAGTAGATCATTTGAAATTTTGGTTGCCTTGTTCCACATCAAATGGCTCGAACAACCCCATGGGGCTGATCCTTGTAGTTTTTCAATTTTATTTTTTTTCACGATTCAATCACCTTCGGCTCATCAGTTCAATTGCAGTGGCAAAGTTCACGCTATTTATGTAACACTTTAAGGAAATTTGCACCGAAATGCAATATTCTTCCTGATGTCTCGGACGTTAACGAGTAACGACTGACGACGGTTGCCGCAAAATGGGGGCATTTAGGGGTTTTGGTTAGAAAGAATGTTTCTCTTTGTATAGCATACAAGTATTTTTCATGCAGTTTTTTATGCGTGCACATTTTCAAAGATATACGGTTTTATGTGAAAAAAAAGTTTTTCAGGCAATTTTTCGAAGTTTTGCGTTTTGTCTTGCATTAGACAGGCACGAAACATCCAGATCTGGTGTAAACATAAAAAAATCGACTCTGCTTACTTAGAAAATTTTCGAGATTTCTGAAATAGAATTTTCTTTTGTATGTCAGATGTCTTAGGAATGCGTAATACGTCGCGATCTGATGTAAGTTCCAGGACCGATATTTTTCAAAATAATTTGTTTCAAGATAACAACGTCTCAGATCTCAACGTTTTATGAATTTTTAAGACAAAACAAAAAATATCAGTTCGTTTTAACATCTCATCCATGTTAGGGCCCGCAAAAATCAAATACGATTCCAAAAATGAGCAAACCAAATGAACAAAAGCTGCTACGACGAGAGAATACTATTGTTATTGACTTAAAGCGAAACCAAATTTTAGCCTTCGATACGAGAACTTGAAGGTTTGCAGAAGAAGCAAATGCATCTTGATCCTAAACGAGCAAATTGAATTGTTTTCAATTCCTAATAGAATTGAATGTAGATAATACTACTGGTTTTTTTCAGTTGAAGCAACTGCACCAAATAGTCCCCGATTTCTAGGTGGAGCATTGTTTGAGTCTGATTGTTTATTAATATTAATTAATTTATTATACTGGAGAGCTCTCTACAGAAATAATTTCGAGAATGACAAGTTAGGTAGTCAGCCTTTCAACGATATTACCTCAACTATTTCTTAATACTTGGGGAAAATGTTTGTACCATATATCTTCATGAGCCGATTCCATTACTTCGATTTGTGCATTTCCAATTGCGAAACATTTTCAAGCAAAGACAAAAATGTACAATTGCTCGAATCTATAAGTAGAAGCGCCATTTTTAGACACATCAGAATAAGGTTCGTACGTATCGGAATGAAATGTAAGCTTAGATGAACGAAACACCAATTGTTCCGAGACAAAAGAGCCTAACTGAAATTTCTTCAAAGTTTGTAATATCAATCGAAAACTTGTGGTTTTGACTTGAAAATTATGCGAAGAATCGAGGATCAAATATGTAATCCATCTGGTAATTTGAGAAAGAGAAAGGCCCTTTTGTCGTGGAACGGCAATGGATTTTTTTTGTGTAACATGCGTTTCCATTCTCCAGATATTAAGCCAAAAAATGTCATATGTCTTTACCGGGCGAAATATATAAAATAAAATAGATCGATGGTCAACACCAACGACGAATGCGAACGATGTTCATGTTTTTGGTTAACATGTTCGAAATTATATTTGGAAAATTTACACAAAAACTAATTGTGTTGTATTGTGAATAAAGAAATAATACGAAAATGCAATCAAAAACTATCCAAAATTTAGGTTGCCTCGATCCACATCAACAGTTCGACAACCACTGTGCTGGTGTTCTTCCTTGTGATCATGGCAAACCATTGTCGTGATGCAAAATTACGAACTCATGCGCACCATCATTTTTTCCACGTCTTTGATTCTTAAAGAACAACTAACGACAGAATTGAACAAATTTCAGTTGTCTTTCTTATCTGGAAAGGCTTTGCAATCATTGAGAACCTACTTTTGAACCGAATCCCGGGAGGGCCAAATGTCAACTACCACTCGAATCAGTTCGTCGAACAAGTTAAAAATGAAGAAGTTAAAAATCAAATTGATACTTGAGTCGATTCGGAAGAAGAGATTTTTTGTGTCTCAGTTTAGCGGGTTTTAAACGAATGCGGTTTTTTATACGATTTTTCGAAATTATCCGTTTTTTTATGTCAATATTGAAAGGTATGCGTTTTTTTAAATACGAGTTTTCAAAGCTATGCGATTTTTAAAAATGATGCAGTTTTTTATGCGATTTTTTATGCAAGTTTTCAAATTTCAGCGTTTTTTGGGCGAATTATAAAATTTATGCGAATTTTGAAAGTCATGCTTTTTATTAACTTTCCAAATTATGCGAATTTCTAGTCCTGCGGTTTTTGTTATGCAAATTTCCAAAGTAATGCGAATTTTTTATGCAAATTTCCAAAGTAATGCGAATAGAATTGAATGTAGATAATACTATTGGTTATATTCAGTTGAAGTAACTGCACCAAAAAGTCCCCGATTTCTAGGTTGTTGTTGGTTGGAGCATTGTTTGATTTCAGAACACCATAAAATTTTTTTTGAACACCGTAAGATTTGAAAAATTTACACAAAAACTAATTGCGTTGTATTGTGAATAAAGAAATACTACGAAAATGCAATCAAAAACTATCTAAAATCTAGGTTGCTTCGATCCACATCAACAGTTCGACAACCACTGTGCTGGTATTGTTACTTGTGATCATGGCAAACCATTGTCGTGATGCAAAATTACGAACTGTCTATTTTTTCCACGTCTTTGTTTCTTAAAGAACAACTAACGACAGAATTGAACAAATTCCAGTTGTCTTTCTTATCTGGAAAGGCTTTGCAATCATTGTGAGAACCTACTTTTGAACCGAATCCCGGGAGGGCCAAATGTCAACTCGAATCAGTTCGTCGAGATCTTCAATTCTAATGAAGAAGTTCAAAACCAAATTGATACTAGAGTCGATTCGAAAGATGAGTTTTTTTTGTCTCAGTTTAGCGGTTTCCAAACGAATGCGGTTTTTATACGATTTTTCGAAGTTATGCGTTTTTTTATGTCAATTTTGAAAGGTATGCGTTTTTTTTAAATACGAGTTTCCAAAGCTATGCGATTTTTTGAAATGATGCAGTTTTTTTCTATGCGAATTTTTAGAGTTATGCAGTTTTTTTATGAAAGTTTTCAAATTTATGCGTTTTTTTGGGCGAATTACAAAATTTATGCGAATTTTGAGTCAAACTTTTTTTTTAATTTTCCAAGTTATGCGAATCATTTTTATGTGAATTTCTACAGTCTTGCGGTTTTTGTTATGCAAATTTCCAAAGTTATGCGCTTTTTGCAGGCAAATTTCCAGATCTTCAACAAGTTTTTTTTCTTGAGAGTCTCGACATTTCATGCATTTTATAAACATTTGGCTTAGAAAAAATTCTTTTTTCAATGTCCCAAAGTCGATATTCTTTAAAAAAAAATTTCCGGAGATAACACCAGATCTCGATGTTTCATGAAAGTAAAAGTAACCCGTCAAAGAAAATTTTTGTTTTGTCCTTACTTTTGCGATTTTTATGACATGTTTTCAAAACTCCATGCGGACCTCATTCTCCGCTTAAAAAAACTAGAGTGCATTTTAAAAAAGATACGCAGTCGTTTTTACACCGTTTAAACATCAAATTTAAAATGAAATAAAAACGAATATAAGAAAATTAAAATCATTATTGAGCTTCCGTTCATTTTGATGGGATATATGTGAAAAAAATCGACACAAACATTATTTACTGTAACCGTTTTTGTTGAAGAAGATGTGCTCTCGCCACCGTTTAGTGACAGTCGAGCAACAATTAGTTCACCAAATGCGCATTCGGCGTTGGTGTTGATCATCGATCTATTTCATTTTCTATCACTCGCCCAGTAAAGACATTTGACATTTGTGACCTACTATCTGGAGAATGGAAACGCATGTTACACGGAAAAAAAATGTGTTGCCATTCCAGAATCCCAAATGTTAATCTACATATTAGAAAACCAACCTCCAAAACCAGGCTCAAGTGTTTTAATAAAGAAATACCAACGGAACATAAAAAATATTTTCAACGCGAATCCAAACCAAAATTTCATCAGAACAACGCAAAACGAAAACGAACAGTAAAATGAGGAAAACTCACGAGTTTTACCTTCGCAGTTTAGTGCTCGCTGCGGAGAGGCCAGCCGACTGACAGGTGACAACAAATGGAATCCCTCCCGGATAAAACGTTCTTCGGGACCGCTTCGGCTTCTACTTCTTCGACGCAGAAATCCTTCGCGAAACTCAACGTACTGATCGTGCCGATGTTGTTGTTGTTGTTGCTGTTGTCGATCGCAATGAGATAAACAACTATTCGCTGCTGTCGAACAGTGCTGATTCTCTTGATTAGAATACCGCAAGGACGGTGACGCAGATAGCAACCGCGACGAAGAAACTACTGTTGGGCGACCGGAAAAGTCGTAGTTTGAGCGGAAATGGGACGTTTTCATTTGCGGCCCCGCCTAGAAAGTTTTTCCTCTCGTTTTGGATAGATGAAATTTACCGATCATCAGGTGCAATTTGCCTTCATTTCATTGACTCGTTTTTTTTGTTACTCCAGAAGTCACTGGTTTACAGAAAGCACACATAGAATACGATAATTTGTTAAAAACTCTGTGCAGAATGTCGATTGCTTTCTCAAAGAAATAGCTTTCATTTCGGCCACCATGGCTTCAAATATTTACAACACTACAAGTTACATTTAAAATACACTGTACACTAAATACGTAAAACATTAGTATGGTGTATCACATTTTTTAAGCGAGAAATACGGAAGCGAAATCGAAGATCTGTTGATATCCAAAATTTATTCAAATTTCATCATTTCTGAAATGTTTCAATATGTTAATTTTATAAAACGAAAAAGGCTGTAATAATAACAGCAGTTCTTCGGTAATCTTTGAACAGATTGTTTCCAATTTCGCCGTTCATCTTTCTCGCAAAATTTATCCACGATCGTTACATTGTCTCAACTTTTACAACTAACTATTTCACAAGTTTTCTCTTACATGATCAACACTGCGCTTTCGAATCCCACTATTGGCGGCTGTTCTTGCTGTTTGGTGATGTGTTTCTACTCTCTCACGCGCGCTCTGCTATTGATGCTGGCTTCGGCCGCTGTTTTCACAATTTTTATTTATTATTATACTCTACTCAATGGCGAACATCGGCCATCACACAGAATGGTCACATTCACACCAACACTACAGTAGATTACCGACTGAATTCGCACACGCACACAGGCAATACAACCTAAATCGGAGGAAAAAATATTATTCACAAAACTTCGCCACCATTTTGGTCTGAAACACGAGCCGCCGACGGCTGACAATCGTCGGAGGCAGTAGAATGACGTTTGACGTCCAACGTCGATCCCCCCACACACACAAATCAACAAACGAGAGCGACGGTGGCAATAGTGCTTTCTCTTTCGTTTATGTTCCTGACTGACTTCAATCGCAGTGACTATCTCACTTGCACTACTCCTCAAAAATTAACAAGATGGAAATTTACAAATGAATATTCTATAATCATCTCAATTCTAATCACGAATAATTTCTCAAAAAAGCACGGGCTCGGCTAAAAATGTCACCGTTTCAATAAACGAATAAAAAACCTCAAAAAATGAGGTTTTTTCGTTCACATATGGCAACTAAATTCTCCACCTCACAACTTTCTCTGGCCCGAATCTTGATCTTCAGAATCAAATATTAATCTTCCGAAAATCCTGTGCACTGAATCGAAATCTTCCAAGATATTCGGTACTGTATGGGAAAACCAATACGATTTCGCCTACGTTCCGTTGTTTTCCTTTACCATTTATTCTTCGCACGCCCTTCTTTTCCAGAAACTAGGAATCATTTTCCCTTCAATTCAGCACTTTGTCCCCGGCACCATTTTTTTCACAACACCTCACACTCGATTCGTGATCCGCACGGGCAATCTGCCACAATCCGAAAAACACTTCATGCACAAAATTTTGCCAACATCTTCAATAAACTTCTTTACTAGACACTTGCTGGGCTGTGCTACCAGAAAAAAATTGCTGCACTTCAGAGTGACGAGCTGCAGAAAAGCTGTACTTTTTCAGTGCTCATTTTTTAACGTCGCACTTTTTCGTTTTTATTTTTTCGTACATTCGATGCACTGCATTATCACACGCGAAGCACAGTGACAAGATAAGACGACCACGAAGAGTTAACTTTTGCTCACAATTTTTGTATGAAAATTATATGTACCGAACGGACGACGACAAAACGCGACGCGTACGTGCTTGTGGAAAGTCGCCTGAAGAATGAATGAAAAGTGATCACGGACGAACTAACGCACTAATCCTAACGTGTATTGTCAGTGTGTGTGTGCGTGTGTGAGCTGTCTGGAGTTTCATGGTGTTGACGACCGCATCACTTATGCAGGGCGGCTAACTTTCAATATAATTGCAAAAACAAGTTCAGGGGTGGAACAGAATATAGCACGTTGGCAAAACCAAACTTTAGCCGCTTGTCAGACTGACAGCCAGAGATGCCAGGTATTTTCATAGAAATATGAACAAAATATCTGTACTTATCTGTATACACAATTCTCGCTTGATTTTTCAGGAGGCCGTAAGAACAAGTGACATTTTCGCTTTGTTTACTTTATCGTCTATTACCAAAAGGTTTTTACGTTTACCACTCGACTCTTTGCATAAAATGATACCCGAAACTTTCGACTTTCAAACAGAACTGTAAAATCCAAGACAATCTTCATAATCACAATAATCGAACCGTTAACCGCGAAATGGTTCACAGCCTTAGTAGATAACGTTTAGCCTTAGGCTGCAGTCATAGTGGGTGTGAGAAGCGAAGCCGAACTGGTGACTAGCATTGGCAAATTATAAGCGAGAATGATACTAGTAGCTAATCAAAAGGTCTCTTTTAGAGAACAAGTGAGAAATCGGCTCAGCTTTCACTCTGACAGGGTCCCTCTGTTTTGTACGTTTCCTGTTTTCGCTAGCACCAAACTCGGCTCAGCTTCTTGCGCTTACTCTTTCTGCAGCCTAAGGCTAAACGTTGCTATGATGAGAGTTGCAGTTTCATCTGTCATAATTCAAGGAAATATGAATTTAAATTTAAATAATGATTTTTGGTCCATTCTGCCCACGGTTACAATGTTTATACATTTTTCCATCCGTTTGATCATAGATTTTATTGAACTTTCTAGACATTTCAACCACATTTTCTCATATTTTGGCTTGCTGTATGATACACTAATGGTAAAGATTTGGTATTCAACTAGGACAGGATCTGACAATTGTTAATCCACTTTTAGGACCAATTTCGGACCAGCTCGTGATTGGTTGAAATTCACATAAGCAAGTACAAGTTGTTGAAATCAATATTACTGCAGGGTGGTAGAAAAAGTGTTGTCAGTATCGTCGATAACAATGTAGCTTGATATTGGATATTTTATTTTTCGGGTCATCTTTTCAAAATTATTAATTTCAATAGGATTTAAGTTCAATTTGTTTTTAAGTTCTATCAATGCGGAAAGTATACGAGTACATTTAACAATCACTGGAATTATGTTGTTTGAGAATAGCACCGAATCTTTGGATACTTCTGTATGTTATTATTTTTCTCAAATAGAATATGTTGAATACTTTAGTTAATAGCGGCCCTTACACGAGTAATTAAAAATGTCATTAGTTAAAAAAAATATCATTTTAATGAACGTGTAGTGGTGCACTAATGACGAAATTTCTAACAAATTTGAATTACATCATTAGTTAGTCATCATTTAAAATGACATTTTTAATGCTCGTGTAAGGGCCGCTAATAAAGCTGCAAAAATTAATTACCCATAATTGAGTGTTTTAGAAAATTTTTATTAAGCTGTTTCAACTAAACGTTTTCTTCAAAACAAACATCTGATCAAAATGAATCCAGAGATATATTTTTGACCGATATAACATTTGTCTAAGTGTTTTCAAATGATAAATACTTGCATGTTATAAGGGGAGAAAGTTTTCAGAATGAATAATTATCTCTACTGGCAACAGTAATCGCGAGGCATTTATTATTTACAGCAGGGAGCAACCGGAATAAGAAAAGAAATATTTTTCTGAAAAAGAAGCCAGTTGTCTGGTCCTGTCCTAGGTATTCAACGTAGATTTTCATTTGGCAGCTCTGATTCTGTTTAGAATAATTTGATCAATTAATTGCATTAATCGATTAATGCCTTATAGTAATCGATTACACTAATCGACTCCTCTTTTAATAATCGAATACCTAATAATCGATTAATACGAAAAATTAGACATCACTAAATGTTTGTAATTTTCGTCAACAATCGGAATCATCAAAAAATCATTTCAATTCTTTATACTTTCACTAGTGCACGCAGAGAAATGGAGCATGTTTAAAATAACAAAACAGTTAGTACTTTTTTTATTCGATTTAAAGCTAGAATATGATTTTTTGAATCAATTTCTCCCTTCAACATCAACAACGATCTCTGTTTGATTTGAATCAAAATTTCGGTCTAACCAAACCAAAAATATTTTTGTTAATACTGAGTTATTTTTTGTAGAAATAAGCTAACTATTTATTATGTATCAATCAGATTTGATTTGATTCTGATATATCTGTGTGTCAAGAAAAAAATAAATTCAATTTATCAAAGCCCATATTTATGTAATGATACAATTAAATTTACTGTTTAAATGAACCGTAATAGTTTCATTTCTTATAAACCAGAGCGATTGTTTTTCCGCGTGAATAAATTACAACATTTTTTGTACAGCGGAAAAGTTTTTACGCGTTTTTTAGTTAAAATTTTATATATTATTTTTTATATTTAAGAATATTTTTGAAAATTGCATAACATTACATAACAAATTTTCTTTAGAAACAATACCTGATGCAGGATCTCTATCTTGTCCGGACTGATGGAGCACCGCATCATGGGATGCTATAAAAATTTAAAAAAAAAACTAGATTTGATTGCGACATGGTATTATATCGATCATCTTGTAACAACGGAGGAATTTTAAAACAATTCTCAACTTAAAAAATACTTTTCAGAAATTTGAAAACGAATATAAATCAAAATAGAATGTTGTATCAAAAATTACCTTGTAAATATGCTTGAAAGAAATCATTTTATTATTAAAAACAAACAAAAATGAATGATTCCAAAATATAAAAGCGTTAGTTGAAATAACTTAATTCAAGAAAATTTATTTCAAATTAAAAGGTTTGTGAATTTTAAACGCAACAATGATTAACTTAATCTAAAGTTCGTTAATTTAAAATTAATTTTTTAAATTGAATTTAATGTGAAATTATTTATCAAGAAATTGACAGGAACGCTCTAGTAAAATATTTGTTATTTTTATCAAAATGTCGCTTGAAACAAACTAATCCGCTGAGAAAAATTTATTGTTCTGTTTTGCAGTTTCTAGAATCAATATTTGCTATATCAAATCAGATTTTCTATTGTCACTATTTAAAAAAAAAAACATTCGTTGTGTGAAACCCGAAATAAGTTATTTTTACAATTTTTTTCTCTGCGTGTGTGTTGGTTGTGAGATTTCAGCGTTAAACGTGCAACCCTAAGTCATATCGTTCAACTCCCAGCCAGAGCTGCTAAATGTCACTATCAACGAGTAAATTTGCACGACGAAGATTGGAAAGTTTATGTCACTGGACTGCTGCCAACCAGGCTCTACCAATTATCATATATTAAGTGTCTGAGAGCCGATCTGTCATAACTTAAATTCTCTTGATATTATACTCACCAGGACGCTCATTGATTGCCGACGCGATTGATATTATCTTCATTTTTCCTGTCACTGCTTGACTACGATGTGACTAAATATTAATCAAGCAGCATAAACATTGAATTAAATTCATGTACACCAATAAACTTCGAAATCCGATGACTTTTTACAAAGAACAATTAACTTTATCAATTTATGTTTATGTTAGTACTCTCATGGAATTTTTTTTACTTCAACAGGGAATAGGAGAATGAGAGAGAGAGAGAGAACAAAATGCGTCACCTGTCTTTGACTGAGTATACTTCTAATGTTACTTGGTCATTGAACCACAGACTAACAGACAGGACACACAAATTAGATTCTTCAATCATTTTAACGGCCATTTTGAATATTCCTTTATTTGGGACAGTACTCACATGTGTCATGATGGCGCCACGTTACCCTATCAAAAACATCCTGTCTGTCATCTAGACTGTGTTTATTTTTTTCAATTACCAACAGAGTTGCCATTCATACAGAATAACCTGTAATGTTTTGATTTGTATACGTCCATGCGAATTTCATGCAGGATACAGATTTAATACATATTGCCAAAACTATATACATAATTTTGCCTACTTCTCATCCTCCAACGCAATACAAAATTGAACCCGCTTTGTTACAATATTTACTTGCTTCTGATCCGCCGCCACTTAATTTCGGGTGAAAACTACCAACACAATAAAAAATAGTCTAGATGAACAACGTTGAGTCAAATAAATGGTTACCTTCCAACATCGCGAAAAAGTTAAATATATTATCAACATAATCCAATAATTTATTGACGATTTATTTTCAAATATTTTGATGAAATCAGGCATCCCTGCAAGCAGCTGATCGGTGTTGACAAACGAGGGGAAACCAACTAGTAAAAAAACTTTTTCATAACACTAGGGGTGTACAGATAGAAAATAGTTCGCGCAGTACAATATAGGTGGAACTAGTGCATCACGAAAAATTATTTTTATTGAAGAATCCAATCAGCGTGGTCACCACGAGATGGCGTTATGGTGATTGTTTTGACATATCCCATGCATTTAGAAAAATTTTTGACGAATTTTTCAATTTACTTGAGTTTGAAAGAATGCAGATGGCAAAACCTTACAAATATGGGTAAGAAAAACGATTATTCACGTGTTGTCATCAAACATATGATTTCAAATTGTCCTATAGTCTTGACAATCTCGGATGAAATTTGAAATTTTCAGTTCACATACAGATTTTATTTAAATGATAAAACATGAGTAAATAGACTAGTCATAAAACTTTTGATCATAATTTATCCATTAATCTCAAAATCCAACCCAAAAATCAAAGAATATCCCAGATATGAAAACAGTACCCAACCTCACTTCTTCGAATTTGATATTTCATCTTACGATTTCTCCATAAATATCAATCGAACATACCACGGAAAGTTACTGAATCATTAATGATCGATTTTTTTACCAAATTTTCACACGTTTTTGTATGTTAGTATTCGATTCATAAGAAAAAAAAATAAAAACCATGCATTTTGTTCGAATCTTCAAGCAAAATCTGAAAATTATCACCATCGCTTAGTTCAAAGCTCGCCACTCGGGCAGCGCATCGATCGCAAAAGAGTTGGTTGGATTCTTCAATAAGAAATTACTCATACTGTCATGTTTGTTAGTCTGTGATTGAACTATCGAATATCCCATTTGACAGACACTTTGACCGTACCGATCACAGTTGACGATGATTTTAGTCAGTCTGTCAAGGTCATTTGACATGACTGACAATTTGCAGCTCTGGTCTAGCACAGAGGAAATTCCGAGCGACGTGAGTGAAACTGTCATTTTAAATTCATTCATTGTACTACGTTACATCATCCGTATTTTGTTGCCTTGATTATGATCCACGTTCGTTTCTTGCTTCTACTATCGGGCTCATATTAAAAAGAAAAACTTTTTCTGGATACGTTTTAAGCTTATAGTGTAGAATAAATGGGTTTTAAAACGAATGTTATAAAAACAGTAAAATTTCCTATAATATCGGATTAAGTTCTACATAACATTGGTGCACTGTGAACTTCGCTAGAGCTGTGACCAGACGAGAGACCTTGTTCTTGATTTCTTCTGACAAGCACAATAACGTTTTTGATCCCCCGATACAGATTTACAGATTTTTCTCCTCAAAAATGCAGATTGAAATGCAGCAACCCTGATTTCGAAGTCGAGTACTTAAAGCAAAGCCTTGGTATTACATTCCTGTAGTGGAATTTGACCTTCTGTTTCAACAGACTTCGCAGCCGATTCAGAGTGTACAGAACCATTGCATGGCTGGTGCTACGATTCTACTGACACTACGAATCCTCGAGTACTCGAGTCGAGTACTTGCTTATGTTAATTTCAACCAATCATAAGCTGTCCCACGGAACTATTTCCTCTCCGTATGAAGCTAGATTTTAAAACACGTTTGTGAAATCTCTCATATTTAATTATTTGTTTTCAAATGCAAAACTCAAAACAACTCAACGCCTTCTATGTTTTATTTCATCATCACTTTTTATAATTTTCCTCAGAGAAACAGCTTAAGCAAATTTATTCAAACTTTTTTTACATTATAAAGCATCATTTTAAGAATATTTACTTGAATTTCCGTACATAATTTCGAAAAATAAGGCGGTAACAGAACATTTCTCAAACCTCTTTTAAGAATCACGTTGCGCGGTGAACACGATAACTTGGCGTAGAATGATCCGAAATCAAAAATGTTCTCCAATTTACTTAAAGTACGAGTTATTTATTTTGGTTTTTTCAACAATTCGTGGGACATTTAAGCCAAATAACGATCTTTCGCTGAATTTTCCGCCAATTTTGAAGTGAAAAATTACCATAATATGAAAATGGAAAAATTTCAAAAACGTAGGGGAGGCATTTTTTACCAAAAAAGTATGTTCAAAGTTTGAAAAGAATCGGTTCAGTAGATTTGGCAGGATCGTGTTCACGGACTTTGTAAAATTGGTTTTCAGAGAAACACGTTTTTCTGAAAAAATGAGAAAAAAATATTTTGGGTAACTTACACTGAATATTTTTACAATATTTTTGAAATGTTAAACTACAAGAAAATGTAAAAAAAAGGATTTTCCGAAACTGTTTATCCCTTACCCATAGGAGCTGTATGTAACAATTATTAACACGCTATGCCAACCTCACGGAACGTTTTTACGTACAGAACGTGTATACATTTCAAAAATGAAAGCCTTTAACTAATCTAACCTGCCCGTTAACGTTGACGGAAGTTGACTTGTCGTCTGAATCGTACTTAAAACTGTTTGAAGGTTAGGTGTTTCGTGATGAAAACAAACTAATTTCAAAATGACGAATGAGCATTTGTGGTTGTAAGTGAGCTATCAGAAAGGTTCATTGGCAATCGAACGCAAAACTAATTTTTACCTAACACGTCATCTAAGTTTTATTACTTGAACCTTTCTTTCTGATGATTAAATTTAATTTAATTTTAATCATTTTCTAGAATTTTAGGATCTGTTACAAGAACTATTCATTTGAAATTGCAAGAAAAGTTGTTATATTTTGTTTCGTATAAGCCATGTTTAATTAATTCATGTTTAATTTTATAAGATAACATGTGAACAAATATCGAGATCCGGATTTTGTTTCGATTCCATTGAGGTTATTTTGAACGCTAGAGGAATAAATCAAAAGGCAGTAAAAACCCATTTTTCATCATAATATCGCATATTTGGTTTGGTTTGCGCATCTGAGCGGTGCTTAAAGTTAATTTTTATGCGACGAAAATTACCACTTAAAAATGATCAACATTGGATCAACACAATATTTTCTCACATGCTGAAATCGAAACAAAGCAATTTTTTTTAAACAGAATCTTGGTTGCTGCAAAAACAACAGAAGTAAAAAATGATTTTTCTCAACCTAAAATTAATTTTTCGCTTGAAAAAATGACGTAAATAAATTATAAATAAAACAAATAAATGATTTTGCAAATGGAAATTTAATTCAACTTGAATTTTGACAGATAAATCTGTTTTACAAATGGAAATTCTCGGTTGATTTTTCAGAAGGCCGTAAGAGCAAGTGGCAGTCGAAAGTTTCAGGCATCATTCTATGCAAAGAGTTAAGTGATAGACGTGTAAATCGCTTGGTAATTAATAGAAGAGAAAGTAAACAAAGAGGAACTTCTACTTGCTTATACGCCCTAATGAAAAATCAACCGAGATTTTCTTTGAATGTTGACAGATAAACTCGCAATCATTATCCATTCAATGACCGCGAAAATCCCTTAGTGCTGTTTATGGCAACGAGACGTTGTCCACAATAGGTTCCACAACTGATTCGCTATAATATGTACAGTGTGGAACACTACACTGTGCGCAACACGCATCGAACGAGAACTGTCATACGCCAAAACAATATTTGATTTACACAAAAATGGCAGCTTTACGAAACAGTTCTTTTTGCTGTTATTTTGAGATTTTAAACCAGTGGTAAACATAGTAAGTGAACGGTAGATTCTGAAGTTAATACCGTATGTGCACGAGAAACAGGATATGTGCGTTGTGCAGTGGTAGATCCTACGGAAAGTGTAATCGGTTCCCAAACGAACTTCCGCAGACTCCACGGAAGAGTCAATCTTCAAAGCACAATATGAATCTGTAGGAAAAATCAATATTATGAATCTGAGAAAATATCCGTAATTTTCTTGGTAGTGCAGTGTATTTTGGCCTGAGATGTAAAATGCTAGTGCTAGTAGCGAGTGATCCCAGTGCCGAGTGTTAAGAAGAAAAATAGTCAGTCTAGCGGGGACAGTTGATACGGTTTTACAATGTCACAAAGTGCACCCAGAAGGCACCCACCAGCCGGTGGCAATTCAGAAGTCATGTCGGCAAAGTTCGGTGACACCGAGTGGGAGGCTCGGGAGGTTAGTGATTTGAAAATATGAAATCCTTTCTGTAGTCATTGTCAATAGATGTAAACCTTTTGTAATTGTTGAAGGAAATACTGAAACAATTATGAAATTATTTTCGCTTATCTGGTAGAATAGCAACATTTCTATTCGCACTTACATTTATGAACATCATCAACTCGATTGTTCGGGTTGAAATCAAAAACATGTTCCATTTTTTCTAGAGAATTTTTCGTATCTTGATTGAATACCGTTTCAAGTTTCTTTCTACCGCACCGTTCACTCGAGCACTGGCTGCCGTTATCTCGGTTTCGATTCGTATCTGCCGTTAGACAACTAAGTTGAATCAGTCTAAACACTTTTTTCCACATTCAGTAACATACGCACTATTACTTGATGTTCAGATGATCAGATCGGCTCGAGCAAACGAATAAAATGCCACACAATAATCACTTCAACTGTCGCGAATCGACACATTAAGCTGTCGAGAATAACATCCTATATACGTAGGGGACCAAATGAGCGAAATGTTCTTGAAAAAGAACCTACACCACGCTATTAGGTTTACTTTCTCCCATGTGTTCACTGACCACAGGACGGGCAACGCAAGAGTTATTCTATTTTTTATGTCTTGTTTTTATTTTTATTTTTCGCACTATAAAACCATCATGGATGCGAATTTCGTATGAGTAATAGTTATCTATATGTCGTTGAGTTCTACTAGTTCATCATAGTTTACACTTGGACAAATCGGGTAATGGTTTTCCGTCGCATTTGTTTAACCATCCGTACCACGCCCGGAAGCCATGTCGTTTGAAGATTTTCTTGGCACACGCCGAAGCTATCGTAATGTCATCCTTCAGAAGGGCTGTAAACATGACATTAAAAAATCACTCGTAATTCAAGAACCCAATAATGTAGCACCATTTACCTGAGCACGGAGTCTTACATTCGTTGGAGCTCTTCTTATTTTTATCCCGCGGATCACACCAATACCGATCGTTAATCTGGAAGAGACCCCAATCGCTGGACCCGTTGCGATTCTTGTTAGTTTTCGTTGTGTCCATGCCACTCTCGTTTTGCACCAAACAAACCCCTTGATATGAGCGAAAAGAAAAATAACACAAGTTTTTCAATTGCCAAAAACTCGGATTACGTTTAGTTTCTTACAATTCTTTAAATCTGCCTTGTTGAATCCGTGATTTAGCAGCGCCTTGGCTAGTGAACACTTATCGAACTTTTTTGTTTCGCCGAGACTTATCAGAACAGTCACCAGGACGCAAAGACTCGTTGCTGGTAGCAGCTTCATGCTCACGGGTACGCGTGATGAGGTTGAGCGAAAACAGCTCTCTTTGTGCACAAAAAAGCTTGACAGTTTGTTTTTATATGGACCCACATAAACTTCTCAAACATGATTACTGATACTCGTCCCAGTCTTATCTGTACCGGTGTTCCGCTTGTGTACCGAACAGGGGATTTTTTCTGGGTTGCATGGATGCTAGTCTTACTGGTGAATCCCCACCACGACGTTGACGGTTTTAGTATAAATTGTTTGAATCTCTCTCCGGTAGGATGTGGTGGCGCCCTTATTGAAATTTCTGTTACATATTTTTGTACAAAAAAAATCCTATTTTTTATGTTACGCAGAGTTAGAAGTCGATTGCAGATGTGACAGCGATGTGAAAAAGTAGAAATCGTAAGCTTTTTCCGATAAGTAATCAACATTTACTTTGAAGTACGATTCCGGATGACTCGGTGCTCGCAGAGAGTTAGTCTCTTACACTAGCCGAAAAGGTAGCGGACTTCCGGTGTGACTCTCAACGTATGAGCATATTGTATAGTTTCGCGACTAGTGCGGGAAAAGTTCGCCACCCAGAGACTGTTCTCGGCAGTCGCTGTGAAAACCATAACGCTCGAGAACAAAAACATATTTAGACATACTTCATTCGAAAAAAGTAACCTGTTGTTGGAGGAAACCTAGGAAAAAACAAATCAGTTAATATATAATAATAATACAAGATCGAACAAAAAAGGGCATTGACCTCACGATGTAGAATTAGCACTGGTGGAGAGATAGGGCGGTTTTGGCTGTGTTTGTAATTGTCTCACGAAATTGGGTATGGCGGACCAGAGATGCCAGATTTTTTCATTGAAAATCTGTATTTCTTTGCATAAAAAATCTGTATTTATCTGTATTCACAAATAAAATGAAATTCCTACAATAAAAAGATGTTACTCCTATAGATTAAAGTTATAGAATAACAGATTCAATGAGCATTCATTCTTCATATCCTCGTGAGCCCTTGTCGTGAATTCGCTAGTTGGTGCACCGATAGCGCAGACTAACAGACAGGACACTCAAATTGGATTCTTTAATCATTTTAACGGTCATTTAGAATGTTCCTTCAGTTTGGACAGTACTCGCATATGTCATGATGGTGCCACGTTACCTTATCAAAAACATCCAGTCTGTCATCTAGCCTGTGCTTTTTTTTATTCACCAACAGAGTTGCCATTCATACAGATGTCTGTAATGTACTGATTTATATACGTCCATGTAGATTTCATGCAGGATACAGATTTAATAAATATTGTCAAAACTAAATACAGAATTGTGCCTAGGGATGTCGTAATATCGATCGATTAATCGAGTAATCGATTAATAACCCTGATAATCGAGTAATATTTAATCGAATAGCTTAAAACTAATATTCGATTATTGAGCTAATCGAATAATTAAAAAAATCCCATCGAATGAATAATCGAGTAATCGAATAATAACCCAGATAATCGAATAAATTTCAATCGATTAGTTTCAAAATTATACTCGATTATCGAATAATCGAGTAATTCGAAATTTCCGACATCCCTAATTGTGCCTACTTAGCATCCTCTAACGCAATTGGCATATTATCGCAAAATTGAAATGTAGAGGCGCTGCTTGTGTTGAGATAATACTTTTAGCAAGAGCTGTCAAATCGGTAGGATAATTTCTAATTACTCCACCTTTTCAACGATTTTTTTTTATAAAACCGAGCAAATTCATTTGAAAAATCATAGTAGAAGTTGAAGAAAAAGTGTTTGCTCCGAGGTGGTAATGGTGATCTTAATTCATTATGCGAAAACTAACGTTTATTTAGAATTGAACTTGGTTTTAAATGACTGGATTTAACAGATAAAGTATCCAAAATAAATAGTACCCGATCGTTATACATTCTAGTACTCGAGAAATCAACATTACACTAGTTTCTGTTTAAAAAAATGTTGATCCGAAAAATCCTAACTTACCCAATTTTACACATTTCTGAATATTTTCCATGTTTAATCGTTTACACTAAAAAAAAGTTGTAGTAATCACTTTGAAATCGATTTTCTTCTAATCCGAGTGCACTTTTATTGCTGATATCTATTTGTACAATTGAATCAACAAAAAAAATGTTGCAAGTCACTACTGCCGATATGAAAATTCCTCCTTTCTTGGTTCCATTTTTCATTGGCAGGTGTCACTACCGGTAATTCAGTTTCCCGGCTTACAATGTGCCAATACAAAATCGAACCCATGTTTTGTTACGATATTTACTTACTTCTGTCCTGCTGCTATATAATTTCGGATGAAAATTACTAACACAATCAACAATAGCCTAGATTACTACAAGTTAATTTTACGTTGGGCCCGATAATGACCTTTTTAAACAGTCCGTACGAAAAACTAACGAAAAAGAATACATATGTCACCTATGTAAAAACCACAAACCAATAATCGGTTTCACGTACCCAAAAAAAATATTTTACTGAAAAACTTTAAGAAAAATAAATGATTGCTCTCAAACATCGCTAAAAAAGTTAAATATATTAACAACCTTATCCCATAACTGATTGCGACAATTCATTTTCAAATATTATACAAAGCCTGATGGCGTCAAGCATCCCTGCAAGCAGCTGATCTGTGTTGCCAAACGGGTAGGAACCAACTAGTAAAAAAAACATTTACATGACACAAGGGGTGTACCGATAGTAAACAGTTCGCGCAGTTCAACAAAGGTGGAGTCAGTGCCCCACGAAAATTTATTTTCAGAAGAAATTACTCATAGTGCCATGTTTGTTAGTCTGTGCCGTTAGTTAGAGTGTTCGTTAATTGGGTATTCGTTAGTTGGAACATGGTCCAATTAAAAAGCACTGCAATGTTAAAATTTATTTTCAAAAGTATATTGACGTTTGACATTCGAATGACATTATGATGAAGGGGTCAATAAATCTAAGTACAAAAGCTAAATTTTACGCTCTTAATTTTTAACACATTAAAAACGTGATTTTCGAGAGACAGTATCTTCAGTGAAGTTACTCAGAATGATAGTTGTATTGAAAATATTGTTCATGTAATAAATCCCCTTTAAAGTGAGATAAAAATATTATTCAAGCTCAGGGTCAACATAGGGGCAAAGTTACTTAAAAAAAATGGGCATAAAGCCATTTCAAACAAATTTGTAAAAGGTACTATTTCCGTAACTCAAGTAGAATTGTATATAGTATTTTCTAAAAAAGTGCCTCCTAAAACCAGATTTTGTAAAAAAAAACTTAAGGTATTGTAGTTTATATGGGGTTTTCACGTTATACCACTTACACATAAAACTACTTCACAAGAGACTTTGAAAAAGGCAATCATAAAATCGAATTAAGTTATTCAAAAGATATTTTTATTCAGGCCTATTTGCGTACAAGCTTTACGTGGCCGATTGAGCCGATTCTTTGAATAAATTTTTTTTAGTTGGATCTCGTCACCCTTTTTCTAGGGGAAGAGGAGCTTCCATTTCCCTCCTGCGAGGATTGAGGGGCGCTTCGTTCGTGGTTCGTCTCGTCATCCATTGCCGCATCGATGGTATTGTTGTCGATTTCCGTCTTTTTTTCGTTGCTAGTTGCTGTAGATGCACCTTGTTATACATTGGTTGCAGTTGCTGGTTGGTTGGAGAGTAAGTTGTTAACTGCAATTGGTGTACTTTGTTCTATAGGGGATAATGATGGATTCGTTGAAGGGGATGCTTCATTGTTGTTGGTGGCTGTCACAGGTGTACTGGGGTTGCTTGGGGTTGGTGTGAAGGAAGCACCGTTGTCCTTTGGTGTAGTTGTCTCCTTGTCCAGTTTATCACATGGCTTACCGTAGTGAGCAGTTTTTTGGCAATGTTGACATGTGGCCATCTGATTGTCTTAGGTAATAAGTGATTTGCACGGAATTCTTGTATCCTGACCGAATGTCACATAAGAATGTATAGGCCTCTTCTAACGCATGCGTAACAAACGTACGCCATTTAGAATACCGACGAAAAAGTTCTTCCACTTTTCTTTTCCGATAGATAGAATCTCTCCGTATTGGGACATAGTTTTGCGAATATAAGAATCGGTGACGCTTGAGGGAAGATCATGCACACGCAGTTCTATAGCACTATCTTCCATATATACTGGAATGTTGTACTTAATGTTCTCGTGCTCCACATAGTGCACATTGTTATTGTCTTTTGCAAATTGAATTGCATCCAACTCTTTATAAAACTGGATGTAAATAACATTATTTGTCTTATTGCATTGAAGTAAATGCACACATTTAATGTCAAGATGCATTTGCTCCTTAAGCAAACCTTCAAGTTCTCGTATCGAAGGTCGAAGTTTGCACTGCCTGAAGTCAACAATAATTGTATTCTTTCGTACCGGCAGTAGCTTTTGTTCGTTTGGTTCACTCATTTCGAGATCGTTCTATTGTTCACTACACAATACTATACTTGGATTCTTCCGTCCTGAACGTAAGCGGTTTTGTTATATCGACTGACTTGGATGAGATTAATTACTGAATTAAGTCAATCCGACTAACAAACACAATTCGTTAGATGGAATGCAAATATTCCATCTAACGAATTCCGGCTGTATTCAACGATGAATTTTAATAGGTCATATTTATCAACACCAACTAAATTGTAATTTCATATACTTATTTAGTTTGAAAATATTGACTTCATAAGTTGACATGGAATTCCAACGCCCAATAAGCAGTATCAAGTCAGTTCATACAATTCTCAGTCTGACACTAAAGTTTCATGATGACATGACTTGCTTGAATATTAGATCAAACTTGTTTTCAAATTGTAATATAAATGTATTTCAATGTTTATCATCAAATATCTGCCCAAAAGATTCTTATTTCACTTTGTTGTTTGAAGACAAAAACAAGAAAAGGTCCTTAGAGCAAATGACAGTTGCTTCTTGTTTACTTTCTCTTTCGATTATTATGGTCCCTCTCTCCAACACTTTACATATAATAATGACTTAAAGCATTAACTTTCGACTGTACATGAGAATTTGTTGGAAAATATAGGTATACGCCGTAATACAGGAAAGAGAAAGTAACAAAGAGAAACAGTCACTTCTTTATTTTAGATGGTTTCCGAACCTTTTTTTACTGGAAATAGTAAATGACACGTTAAAATTACGCGCAGATTTGGCTTAGTCATGGAAACCAGCCTATTTCACGAAAAATGCGCAAAGTCGTAGCTCACAGAAAGCATAGAAACAAACAAATCGAAAAAGAGCGAAACTCTTTTTATGTTGATTTATTCTGTGGAAAAATTTGCATGCCTTTTAAAGATAAACCAACCATTCATCGACTAATAAAAAATTGATCTGAGATAATTACTAAACAGATTTTGAAACCAAAGCCGAAACATTCATCGATGTTTTTCTCAATTGACTGTCAATGTTAGATTGGCCCTTCTTTGAAAAACAACTGAAATATCTACACTCAGAAAAATATTACAGTAGCTGCAACCTGTTCCTCATAGTCATTTCAACTATGCACTCAAATAATAGTAACAACCATGATATCAGATTATCTACCATCTGCATTGTAATAAGCACTAGAATAAAAAATCTACTACTTGACTATAGTATTTGTCTTTGTGACTTTTCTGGCGTGGTAATTCTGCCAATCATTAAAATAAGAACGAAAAAGTCCCAATGACAATTACAAGTAAGGTGAAATTGAGCTCTCGGTCATCATAAAGTTGAGAAGTGATATAGTTATGACTACCATGTGAGTAAGTTCTTCTTCAGAATATAATAATGTTACCATGAATAAACATATAATTGGATAGATATTTTCAAGTTTGAAAGCACTATACAGATTGTTCAAATCAACATAATTTATGTAGAAAGAACATCGTCGTATGGTGTTCTTCAATCGACTATGTATTTTCTTAGTGCGACTATACAAATTGTCAATTAACTCGTTTCCTTTTTTTAGTGTCACATAATGCTTCATTAGAGCCGCAGATTTCATATTCCAACGACGAAATTGCGACGTTAAGTTTCTGTGTAAATACTTCTATTAGAAATTTTTATATAACGTTATTATTCCCCAAGAAATTCGATGGTAAAAACTCGTCTGGTTTATTATATGATCAATTTCATAACAGAAACAAAAAGGAAACATCAAATTGTTAGAGAGACCAACGAGTTGGTGATCAAAAAATAAACTCTTAAGCCGAAGGCAGAGTGGGCGCGAGAAGCTGTTTTTATACAGGGTGATTTTTTAAGAGCTTGAGAACTTTTTTAAACAATAAAACGCATAAAATTTGCAAAATCTCATCGGTTCTTTATTTTAAACGTTAGATTGGTACATGACATTTACTTTTTGAAGATAATTTCATTTAAATGTTGACCGCGGCTGCGTCTTAGGTGGTCCATTCGGAAAGTCCAATTTTGGGCAACTTTTTCGAGCATTTCGGCCGGAATAGCCCGAATTTCTTCGGAAATGTTGTCTTCCAAAGCTGGAATAGTTACTGGCTTATTTCTGTAGACTTTAGACTTGACGTAGCCCCACAAAAAATAGTCTAAAGGCGTCAAATCGCATGATCTTGGTGGCCAACTTACCGGTCCATTTCTTGAGATGAATTGTTCTCCGAAGTTTTCCCTCAAAATGGCCATAGAATCGCGAGCTGTGTGGCATGTAGCGCCATCTTGTTGAAACCACATGTCAACCAAGTTCAGTTCTTCCATTTTTGGCAACAAAAAGTTTGTTAGCATCGAACGATAGCGATCGCCATTCACTGTAACGTTGCGTCCAACAGCATCTTTGAAAAAATACGGTCCAATGATTCCACCAGCGTACAAACCACACCAAACAGTGCATTTTTCGGGATGCATGGGCAGTTCTTGAACGGCTTCTGGTTGCTCTTCACTCCAAATGCGGCAATTTTGCTTATTTACGTAGCCATTCAACCAGAAATGAGCCTCATCGCTGAACAAAATTTGTCGATAAAAAAGTGGATTTTCTGCCAACTTTTCTAGGGCCCATTCACTGATTTGCAAGCGTTGCTCGTTAGTAAGTCTATTCATGATGAAATGTCAGAGCATACTGAGCAAATAATAATGCATGAAAATCATAACCTCAAAAAAATCACCTTTTATAATGTTAAATCAGTGTAAAAATGTATTAGGAAAATAAAGCAGGTTTTAATGTATTCTTTTTATTCTTGCATCGAAATTTCAATTAATATAACTTTTGAACATTTTCGCATGTTCGAATGATCTTCACCATTGCCAAAATAACCATAATTTTGTGTTTCGAACAAACCAGAAGTGAAATGTTAAAAATACCATAGCACTAGTTAAAACAATAAGTACAATGTAAAAATAAGATGCTTTCACGGTTATGCTAAACATTCCAATTGTAAAAAAAAAACAATTGTAGTTGTTATTCATACCATATACAGTTCAATATTACTATTCTAGAGCCAAAACTATTCATAGTAAAAATGAGCTTGCATATAGTCAACATCATCTGATTTTATTGTGTGCTGAAAACCACTATACTCGTATGGTTAAACTAACCTCCCATATAGTAGCTGTTACCACCTTATTTTTTTGAGTGTACAGGCAGGGTTGAAAAAGTCTGTAAATTCGAACAATGAAGTTTGCGGACCAGCGTCTGTTATTTTTGTAGTACCAAATATTCTGTTTTAATCGATGAAAATTTTTAGTTCTAATGGGGGAAAATGTTATGTTGATCATTTTCAAATGATTTTATTCTTCGTGTACATCATGAAATGTTACTTAAAAGACCGTAAAGATGCGCAAACAGAACCAAAACAGCGATACTATGATGAGAAATAGTGTTTTACCGCATTTTGATTTATTCCTCTAGCGTTCAAAAAAAAACCTCAACCGAACCGAAACCAATTCCGGATCTCAATCTTTGTCAACACATCTCCCAATAAAATCAAAAGTGATTACACGAAATAAAAGAAAATTTATTTTCTTACATTTTCAAATGAACAGTTCTTTTAACAGATCCTAAAATTCGACAATAGAAAATTCAATCGTCATCCTAAGAAAGGTTAGAAAAAACGAAACTTAGATGATTTAGGCGTTAGATTGCCAATTGGCACAATGACGCTAATATGAAATTTAGAGGCGATGCTTGTTTACAGATGATACTTCCAGTAAGAACTGTCAAATCGGTAGGAAAGTTTGTAACCACTTCGCCTTTTTAACGATTTCTTTCAAAAACGAGCAAATTCATTTGAAAAATCATAGTAGAGGCGAAAGAAAAAGTTTTTACTCTGAGGTGGTAATGTTGATCTCAATTTATTGTGCGAATTTTTCAAATATCCAGAAATAACTACGTATAGAACATAAATGGTGCTAGATCGCTAGACAATCTAGTACTAGAGAAATCAACACTACACTGGTTTCTATTTAAAAATATATTGGTCCGATAAAACCTATCCTTACTCGATTTCACACATTTCTAAAAATTTTCCGTGTTTAATCGTAGTTTACACTAAAAAAGTAGTAGTAATCACTTTGAAATCGATTTTCTTCTAATCCGAGTTTACTATTATTGCTGATATCTATTTGTACAATTCAATAAACGAAAAAATCGTTGCAAACCACTACTGCCGATATGAATATTTTTGGAAGAACCCTCCTTTTCTCGGTCTCGTAACATATCGGCTAGTTTTTCACGAATAATGCCACCGGCCCATTATCCACACCAAACAGTGACTTCTGGCTGGCCTTCACTCCAGATGCGGCAATTTTGCGTGTTGACGCATCCATTGAACCAAAAATGAGCTTCGTCGCTGAACACGATTATTCTTTGAAATCTTACTCCAACTTTCTTGATTGAATTATAGACCAAACGAAGATTCATGATTAAATTATGGACCAAACTGAATAAGTTTGACAGTGACACAAAACACGATTCACGCGTGATCTGTCAAAAACAGTGTTGCCAAAAAGATACCAACAAAAAAAATTACCCTTTATCATATACATTTTTAAAGCTGCTAAACATACAATTATTTTTCGG
Source organism: Malaya genurostris (assembly GCF_030247185.1). Classification (NCBI taxonomy): domain Eukaryota; kingdom Metazoa; phylum Arthropoda; class Insecta; order Diptera; family Culicidae; genus Malaya; species Malaya genurostris. The sequence goes on along the minus strand of NC_080572.1, from coordinate 230,145,724 downwards.
AAAATAACAGCATAATCATTGAGTGAATATTTGGATAGCTGCTACTATGACGCAGATTCCATCGAAAGCGTTAATTGTTTGTACACGGAACAAACAAACAGTTTTGAAAGTACCGCAGTTCATAGCGAAATTTCGATCCATTTGTTCAAACAATCAGCCAAAACTGTACCTTTAAAATCCGTCCAATCTCATCTTCGGTATCTCAGAACCGAATTCGCGAGACTAAGAAGCAGTCATGAAGCAATTTACCATTCTGATCGCTATCGTTGCCGCCTTGGCAGTATTGCAGGGTACTCAGGCCAAGACCTTCACCGAGTGCGAATTGGCTAGGCTGCTTCGTAGCCAGTTTGGTTTTGATAAGTCCAAAGTGAACAACTTCGTCTGTCTGGCGAAGGCCGAGAGTTCCCTATCGACGACCGCCACCCATAAGAACTCGAACGGATCCACCGATTACGGGTTGTTTCAGATCAACAACAAATACTGGTGCAGCACCCCCGGTTACAAGTCGGCCGGAAATGATTGCAACATCCAATGCTCTGGTAAGCCTTTCGGATATGTTCACTGACAGTGCCAAAAATTCTTGTTATTTCGTTGCACAGATTTACTATCGGACGACATTACTAAAGCAGTAAAATGCGCCAACTTAATCTACCGCCGACAGGGATACTCGGCCTGGTACGGATGGAAGGCGAAATGTCAGAGTGGTGTGAAGGATCTTTCATCTTGTTAAGTCCGGGTGGCAGGAATTAGTAGCATACATTCAGGCAATTTTTATTATTCAAGCACAGATCTGAGAACATATCGGATTTTAATATTATAACCAAAACCACCTGCCCAGAATTTTAACAAATTGCATTCGGAACAGATTGATTGGCAATAAATAAAATGTTGCTACTCTTAAAAGATTTCTCAACGCGTACAAAAGTACTTTGAATATTCTTTGAGTCTCGTCTTCGTATTGTCTGTGTATTGCAGTTCAAATGGAACTGCCAATGTAGCATAGCATTTCAACTTGAACCGAGCTAAGCTAAAGTTTGGCAGTCTGGCATGTCTACATTCTAGCATTCGAACATTAGCCGCTCGATATTCAAAAAATCGAAAATAATTTTACAAATTGGTGTAAATAATTTCAACAGAATGCTATTTGAATGCATCCGAATGCTACGTCATCATTTTCGGCCACAAAACAGTAGACAGTTATTTTTTATTACAATACTTCACAAACTACGCTCATCCTCTGTGAAGAACCTTATTTTAAAGAGCACATTGAGTTCACTATTTTTCAAATCTCTAAGATATTAGAAATCAATTTGCGTGTTGCTAAAGAATTCGTTGATGTTCATGATTACCGAAACGATATCCAACCCTTTTCTCCGAGTTTTCATCTCAACATCTCAAAACTATTTAAACAGAGCTGAATTTGATGAAAATTTTGGTGAAAACAAGAAAAAAACACTGGGATAATCGGTTGCACATTGTTGCGATCGTCCCTTTCAAAAATACGAAAATATCAAATGCATTTTTTATGTGTGAGTGCGGTTGTCATTTTTTTTCTGGAAAAACAAGAAGATGTGAGGAAAAAAAATGTAAACATCGGCCGTTGCAGAATCACCCAACGAATCACGTCCGGTTGCGAATACTGAGCACATTGTTCTATTTCAAATTTATCATGAGAGAAATGCTTGATAACTTGTAAATTTATGCTACATACACGAAAATACATAGTAGCTCTGCCTTAAAATTCCGTTTACTTGCATGGATCCCGGCGCCATACTTAATTTCGTAAATTCTATATCGTGATGTTGACATACACTCTTACCAGACGCTACCTAATTGTGGGTCAAAACCTATCCAAAATCAACTAAAATGCATTTCCCCAAATTTTGGTAACGAGTGATGATCTCAAAATTTAGGTAAATGTAATGTTTGCTCAAAGTGTTATGCCATAACAAAGCACGCTACCCTTTTTTTACGTTAAAGTCAAAGTTTGAGTAGATAATGACCTAATTTTAAGTACCTTATAGAAGAGCTCGACAGACTTCAGCAATTTCATCCTGATCCGACTTTCGGTTCCGAAATTATAGGGCGAGGAGTGTCAAAACATTGAAATTGTCATTTAAAATGACGATGCAAAACTAGTACGCGACGGTACATGCGGCCTTGCTCCGTTCGCAGCGTGCTTTGTTCAATTTCGTATAGCGTTCAGGGATGCCACATTAAAATTGATATTTTTCAGGTGAAAAAAAGTAAATTTCTAATTCTTTTATTCAATTTGTATTTACTTGTTAGTGTTATTACAAGATCATGATAACGATGCTTTTCTATGAAAGTACACTTATTACCTTTCTCATAAAGAAAGTTTATGCAATCACTTGAAAAATTGACTAGTGAAAATTGGCCCAGAGGGCTAAGTGTCCTGAATCATTCGAAACAGTTCATCGAGCTGAGCAATGTATATGTCTGTTTGTGTATGTGCGTGAGCATGTGTCAAATATTGTCACTCATAAAATAAGAAAACCCATAGTCCCACAGGTTGCTATTGAATTTCACACCGTCATTTAGGTTATATTAGTTACTTACTAACGAACCGACTTCGGCTATACTGGTTCCAAGTTCCCGGTTCCAGAAGTACCGGAAACAGTGCGGTCAAAAAGTTTAAATCATTAAATTTTCTTAGAGATGATTTGATCGATTTCCACAAACGGGCTCAAATAAAAGTTTCTATAGTATCATAGATTGCCTTTTAATTTCATCCGGGTCCGAACTATAGAGTAAAGTGTGTTTAATCATTTAGTGCGACGATTCGAAATAAAGAAAAATTCTTTTTGACTTGATACAACTGTTTACAAATTGAGACTGTTATATTAGTTTGTACCCAAAGAAAGTTCCTTATTTTATTCAAGATTGAAAAAAAATTCTTAATAGAATCTTCTAGTGATATTTTTGAAAATATAAGTAATAAATATTTGCCTTCCATCAATTTTAAACCAAAGTATTGGCATTACATTCCTTTTGTGGAATTTGACCTTTCTGTTTCAACAGACTTTGCAGCCGATTCATAGCGTACAGAGTCATTGCATGGCTAGTACTACGATCCTACGAACATTAAGAACCCTTCCAGGTTGGGGCTTGAACATACGGCATCTAGCTTGTAAGACCAGCGCCCTATGCATTGAACCACCAACCCGAGCTAAAATTTTAATTGGTGCTAATTTCAATCGATGGGTGAACAAAAATGCTTAAGATGTTAGCATTAAATAGCCCAGAAATTCCAAGTTCCAAATACACTCAACAACGTTTATTCTCAGTATTGCTATCTAAGTAATAGATATCTCTAAGATTCTAAGGGAACTGGTATAGCGTGATGAGTAAGTCGATGCCCTTCACGCTGTGCCCACCTGGGTTCGATTCCCATCCCCGCGCACCTAGGATCTGAAAGTTTTTCTGGTCCGAAGAGGCAAATGAACTTAAGGCGAAATTCCTGTAAAAATAAGATTTTTTTAATTTTTTTGTGAACAGAAAATAATTCTCTTTCACAAATTTTAGTTGGAGCTATTCAATGAGCAAAAATTCTTGGACTGTCGTTTGATTTCCTTGTACAGTGTCAAACATTTGATATTTTAAAATTTTTGTAGATATTAAACTTAAATTTTCATTTCTTGTAACGAGTATAAAATGCAATCTAAAAATACGTATGTCATCGCTTTGAATTTCATGATAACTTATACCTGGACTTTTTTTTTATTTATTGCAAACATTTATTCAGGCCTACTTGCGTACAAGCTTTACCTGGCCGAATGAGCCATTTGTTGTTAGTTAAGATTGTTTTTTTTTTGTTTGTTATTAAATCTCGTTGTCTCCCTTTTTCTTGGCTTCCATTTCCATCCAGCGAGGATTGAGGGGCACTTTGTTCGCGGTTCGTCTTATCATCCATTAGCTCATCGTCGGTGTTGTTGTTGTTGTTGTTGTCAAACGTACTGTTGTGGGTGGTTTCTGCTTCCTTTTCATTGTCATTGTTGTTCGCGGTCTCGGGATCATTGCTCACTTCCGGTGAAACTCTCAACGAGTAAACACGTTGTATCATGTTAGTGCAGTCAAAATTTGAGTATTTCGCAAGAAAGAAAGGATTTTTATCCGTACTTTGGCGACTTGACGTTGTCACGCAGTGAGGTTCTCATTTCTAGTCCAGTGAAAAGAAAGTCCATTGGACTATAAACGAAAATTACCTGCCAATATAGCCTAAGTTGCTGTGCCATCGTCCCGGGTTGGCGGTTCAATGCATAGGACGCTGGTCTTACAAGCCAGTTGTCGTATGTTCGAGCTCCGACCTGGATCTTAGTGTCAGTAGGATCCATAGTACTAGCCATGCAATGATTCTGTACACTAAGAATCGACTGCGAAGTCTGTTGAAACAGAAAGGCCAAATTCCACAAATTGCCAAGACTTTGCTTTGCTGTGCCATCATTCGGTGTCATCTCAACCAGAAGTAGAAGAAGAAAAAGAAGAAGGGTTCATTATCTATAGGTAATTGAAGAATATAGTTCTGAATAGTTCATTTATATTATTAGAAATTATCTTTCAAATGGTGAAAACAATTAAAATCGAACCACTAACTACTGAGATATGGTCAGCCAAAGTAAGTGTTCCCAAACGACTTTATTCATTTTGTATTATTGCATTTTCGGAATTATTCGATTAGTTGAAAAATCGAATATTACACCGTTTTCGTTTATTGATCAGAGCAGCCCGAGAGCTGACCCAGAGTTGCCAAAACAACGTTTGACGTGTTTGTTTTAGCAACCTGGAGTCGCTCTAGAACGGACTCCAATCGCGTAGTTTCGCTCGGGATATCGAAATTTCGGGTATCGATACAAGGTATCAAAAGGCAATAAAATATCGATACCTGTAAGTATCAATTGATACTTGCGCAGCAATCATTTCAAAATCAAATAAAATTGTCGACTGTGGCGTTATTTTATGATGTACAGAAAGGTGTTTCCACACAGCAAAACAAGAATTGGGAAAATCTCAACGTGATTATCAATCAAGGTGAAAAAAAATTAGACGTACTGAACATCAAATGCAACAATTTTCTGTTTTCAAGAAATATTGCAGATAAATCACATGATGAGAAATTATGCATCTTTTCGTGTAATATTACAACATTTGGATCGACACCAAGATTGTTGTGATATTATATCGTAAACGCTGTACATCAGTAGTGAGCATAATTTCCTACCAGAATCGTCTTAGTTTTCCGTCAAGCGGGTGTAATTTACTAAATACGTTGTTTCGATGTAATAAAGTGTGATTTTTCTGCAAAATTTGAATACTGAAAATTATTGCATTTGATAAGATTGTTACAATTCTTTTTTTTTTGCTGTGCATAAATTTGTTTTATCACCAGTACATATACGCATTTTCCTTGCCACATAGATTGTACTTCGCCATTCGCGACTTTTGGTCCACGTCAAAGGTTTTCCGCACGCCACTTTGGGTTGATTTCACATTTCACTTATTTTCTCAACAATTTACATGTCATAACCATTATGCCGATACACGAATACTACACTATAAGCCAATTCCTATTGCTATTATTCCATCGCTATTAGGCGCACTGAAAGAGAGTGCAATGAGTGAAAAAATTCAAATGATTGAATCCTCTGAGAGTATGACCCTTATGAGCGTGTTTCGCAAATTGCATTCTCTGTCAGCGCACCTGTTGTACAAAGCGAAATTATCGAGAACGAATTTCAACGACGGCTATTCCACGTCATACCAATACATGCGCGAGCTTGGCACTACGTCGAAGCCAAAGAAATAAAAATGTTCCATCCGGGACGGGAAAGAATTCAATCCAACAGCCTCATTTTCAATATTTTACTATCTCATTCGTAAATGTCCGACACCAGAACAAATGAAGAGAGACGAATCATTCTTCATTCTCATTGAAAAAAGAGAGAGTATAATTGCCAACGGCACTCTTTCCTCTATGACAAGACGAAACCAAACTAACGTCTTCAGGGAGCATCAGCAGAATTTCAATTCAATTTCATCGATGTATTGAAAATGTGTGATGTTTGGTTATAAAGAGAGACTAAAATATGACAAATCGAAGTAATTACATCCCAGAATCTCTTTAGAAACTAAAACTACTAAAAATTCGAGCAGTAACAAGTAAAAGTCATTGTGAAACCTTTTTCTTTCGTTTTCGATTCTCACAGCTTCGGTTGAATATCGACACTGCAAATGACATAAGAGCAAAGGAAAGAAAAAACACAATTTTGAAACTACTGTCTTGGTTATGTCATTGGCTGGATATGGATTTAGTTCTCATAGTTTGCAAGCAAAGCTGAGAGTGACAGTAATTTATTGACACTTTCGTCTATTGTGAGTCAATGAAAATGACTTTTATTAGCTCTGATAGCGTCGCTTTCACGCAGCCCACCTGGTTTCGATTCCCAACCCCGCACATTGGGTTAGAAAGTTCTTCTAGCCCGAAGAGGTGAATGACCTTAAGGTTAAAGCCTCAATAATTGAAACAAAAAAAAATGTTCCGTCGTAAAAGGAATTGACTTCAATTTGTTTCGATACTGTAAGTATCGAAACCAAAAGTATCGATACTAACAGTATCACTCTGATGCGATATTGATACCAAAAATACCCGATTTCTGAAAGAAAGTATCGATACCTCAAAGTATCGACTCGGTATCGGAAGAGTGTTCTCCATATATACAACTAATTTTATCTGTAACACAACTAATACTTCTACTAAAATATTCAAAACAAATTTTAGCAACAGACAATAATAGTATGTAATAATGCTTTCGAATATCGATTTACTTTGGATTTGATTAGAAGAAAAATTGCTTGAATTTTCATAGTTGCAGTATATTCATCGATAATATAGCTTGTAGCGAAGTAAATACATTCAATCATTTCACTCAATCCAAGCTTAACACGAGGAGAGATCCTTGACACCGCTCTTGCATTTGGCTGTCCATCCGTACCAGGCCGAGTATCCCTGTCGGCTGTAGATTAAGTTGGCACATTTTACTGCCTTAGTGATGTCGTCGGTTAGCAAGTCTGTGGAATAATAAGAATGTCAGTACCACCAGCGAAAATATCCGAAGGGTTTACCAGAACATGGAATGTTGCAATCATTTCCGGCCGATTTGAATCCGGGGGTGCTGCACCAGTAGTTGTTGTTGATTTGAAACAGTCCGTAATCGGTGGATCCGTTCGAGTTCTTATGGGTGGCGGTCGTAGATAGGGAACTCTCGGCTTTCGCCAGACAGACGAAGTTATTTGTTTTTGTCTGACTGAAACCATATTTGGATTTAAGCAAATTGGCTAGCCCACACTCGGTGAAGGTCTTAGCCTGGATTCCTTGGAGTACTGTCAAAGCCGTAAGAACGACAACCAAAACGGTGAACCTATGCATGACTGCTCACTAGACTTACAATTTCACTTGTGATTTCACCTCACACAGATTCAACTGCTTTTAAACACAAAATGTTTGTGTGTCGTTGATCAAATATTTCTAAACTTTGCAATGAGTTGCTGCATAAAAACGATACTTTATTTGCAAAATCTGCATAGCTTGCACAGCTATTAAAATATTTACGCAACGATAAGAAAGCAACCCAAAATTAGGTTTTTATTGCAAGCGCATCCAGCGAGTTGCAAAAATCTGTGTGTGTTCGAAAATATGAACATTACGTAAAAGATGCTGCAGATAATTGCAGTCAGTCATTCGCGTTATCCCGTTTTTTAATATCTAATCTTCTTTAGTGAAATTTTTGACGAAATGAAAACGAGAGAGTTTTGCTTTTGGTATTAATATAATATAGCAATAATTCTAACTTTATTAAAACAATGCTTTTCTAACACGATGTTACTACATGATTTTTCAATTAGCATTTTATCAAGCGTGTTTTGCCAAACATCGAGGTAGTAATTTTTTTTTAAATTTTGATTGTAAAAAATTATCAAGAAACAATTATTTCATGAATTTGTTACCATAATTCATGTTCTCATGATCGAAATGATGTATGTCATAAACAAACAACTTTTATCCCGTGAATATTGATCATGAATATATTTGAACTCGTATGTTCGTTTAAACATGTCCTATAGCTAGCGAGAGTTGACCATTATTGGTCAACTTTTTTTTATTTGGTAATATGTGATTGTAAATTCCGATATTCATGTTTCTCTCATTATCAAATCCTTTTTGCCTTTCTCATATAGAAAGGTTATGCAATCACTGTGACAACCGACTTTTGATCCGAGGCCGAGTGTTATATACCATCCGCCTCAGTTCGTCGAGTACGTAAAATCTCTGTGTGTGTGACGTTTTTTTTGCACTAACTTTTCTCGGAGATGGCTGAATCGATTTTCACAAACTTAGATTCAAATGAAAGCTCTCTAGGTCCCATACTAAATTCCTGAATTTCATTTTGATCTGACTTCCGGTTTCGAAGTTATGGGGTAAAGTGTGCAAAAAAATGAAAATATAGATGGCGCGACCGATTTTCACAAACTTGAAAAATGAAAGGTCCTGTGCACGGAGAACCCTTCGATCATAAAATTGCGATATCGCAGTTTTTGATTTTTGCGATAGTTGATTTAACTAATTTCTTTTTGATTCAACCAAAATGGTTTTTGATTTGCATATATTCAAGTAGTTGAAAAATATGTTATTTTGAATGCTGTCAAATGCCGGAGACAGTTGAAAGCAAAACAATTATTGCCATGCAAAATCAACAACTTTTTTAGTTGAAATCTGTTCGCGTCGCTTCAAAATGTCAATGAAAACAACATCGATGGTTAAAGCGTTTGGTGAAATTGTGTTCATTCGATTTGAGAATTTTATGATAACAAGTGTTTATCTAACAGCGGTGTTGTGATAAAGTTAACCTCGTTTGAGATGAAAAAGATTTGGTGACAAATTAGAAAATGTTAATGAATGATCATCTCGTAATCTTTCAGGTATGCGCAAAAATTTTATGCTTCAAATTCGATTATTATTTACTTACAGCAGACTGTTTTACTTCCAGCTGTTTGTTACCGATGATGATGTTCATGCATTAGCAATAAAACGCTGTTTTGACATGCATTTAATTTATAAAAGTAACAGGAGCGAAGGGTTTCAAACGCACAGAACGCGCTGCGATTGAATGGCGCGTTTGAATTGCCGTCGCAAAATTCCAATTCCCAGCGGTTGATACACACAAGCTCATATAAATTGACTAAAATTATTAGTGCATAACTTAAGTTCAATCGTTTGAAGGCATCATTTTAGGTAAATTTAATCATTTCGCTAATTTACTCGCCCCTCCGGGCACTTTTGCTGATTAAAAACGTTTTTCTACATCAATCATTTCCGATCGAATCAGAAGTATTTTTTTAGAATTTAGATCTTTACTGATCTCAAAACAAACAAACAAATAAAACCGATTTATTTTTCAACTAACAGAATTTTGTTTCAATAACAACACCAGTTATTTCAACTAAAATATTTGTTGAAATTGAAAGGTATGTGTCCTCACTAATTGACAGCATTTTTTTTTTTCAAACAGGTAAATTAGTTGTTTCAACCATCGTTTCTGCTAATCGAAAAACAAAAATGACAGTTTAGTTAAAACAACAATCGATTAGTTGTACCAAATTTTAACCAATCGAATTCAGAAAATGAACTAATATTCTGGTTGAAATGGGATCGCGGGTGGTTCCGTGTGGTCCCATACGGAATTCTTAAATTTCATCCGAATCCGACTTCCGGATCCGGCAATATAGGGTAAAGTGTGTGCAAAATTTTATACCATCACATCAAGGCGAAAAACCGTATTGGTACAGTATTGGTGACTTAGGATTACGGTACCAGGAAACTGAAGCAGGTAAAATGGCGGATGCATAGAAATCGAACCACTTCCGCAAAAATCACATTCACTTCATTTTTACAGCGACAACACCTATGTTCGTATCTAAACTAAGTTATCTAGACATTGTTAGGATGGATTTTTGATGCATACTTTTGAAGCCGAGATATTCAATGAACAAGTTGAAAGATGCCGTTTTTAGCTATGCAATTCTTCCTTCAGTAAAAAAGATTCCTAATTTTTTCCCGATCGCTAAACTAACTGGCTAAGACATTGTCAGTTGTTTATATTTGACATTAATTGAGAGAAAAGTAGATATGAAGCATAAAAATAGCATCCTGAAATACCCTGAAACATACTGGCCTCAGTCCTTAGTATAGTAATTTTAATGAACAATCAAATTGTAGTCCTAAAGATTTGGAATAATATGAAAAAAGAAACCAAATTTGGTCAGGTAAATCTAAAGACAGTCCCACTTTGATTTCGCTGTAAATAATTCACAAGTGTTAGATATTCAAATTTTATTCGATATACTGATAATATTAGACTACAACAACAGAATATTATTCTCAACATTTGCTACTTAGTCATTGTAGACTAGCTGGCACACCTTCTTGCGAATGTTCCTCATTAAATTCCTCACAGACTTCTTGACGACAAGTTTTGACACTTTCTTCCAAGCTTTTTCGAAATGTTGAAAGTAACATTTTTGGTAGAATACCATTCTACCGTTGATTTCGAGTAGTGGCAAGAAGCAAGATCTGGCCAGAAGACAATACTATCCTTGTGGCTTCGAATCATGGATAGAAGTCGTTTTTGTAAACATTCCTTGATGTATATTTCGCTGTTCATTGAAGTAGTGGTGATGAAGGATTTCGAAATCTTACCGCAGCTACAAATTGCTTGCTAGACCATAGCTTTCTTACCAAATTTTTTGACTTCAATCGATGTCTCGGACTGGTTTAACACTTGCCCTTCTCGCACTGTGTAATATTGTGGTCCCGGCAAGGATTTGTAATCGAGTTTCACGTAGGTTTCGTCGTCCATGATTATGCAGTTCAAATTTCCAGCAAGAATCGTATTGTACAGCTTTCGAACCCTCGGCCTGATCGATGCTTTTTGTTTCGAACTACGTTTTGGTTGTTTCTGCTTCTCACAGAACATTTGACTTCGAGGTGCCCACTTTTTTGGCCACATCCCGAACTGAAACCTCCTTTTTTAGCTCGAACGCCTCCAGTATACGTTTATCCAACTGAGGGTTAGCAGGACCTTTGTTTCGTCTCGTTTTCGGTTTATCCTCAAATGTGTTATCCTCACTAAACTTCCTGATTGCATTTCGAACGGCTTTTTCACTTACTCCTTCCATTTTTTGCTATCTTTCTCAGTGTCAGTCCGCGTTCTGTGCACCATTTGTACACAATTTTTCGACGTTGTTCTGCTGAAAACAAATAAACAACTGCTCAAATGATTAGAGAAGAGTATAAACAACAGGACGCAGCCATAAAAATTGACAGATTCTGAACCATTGCGAAATGGCAGCGGTTTTTGGTTGCGTCCATACTTTCTGGGACAGTCTTTACTACAAATTAAAGAAGTTTATAAAGTAAATTTTGAACATTTCTTATGCATAATATTCACGGAACTACCCGCGATCCCACTTTAACCAGAATATTAGTTTATTTTCTGAATTCGATTGGTTAAAATTTGGTACAACTAATCGGTTGTTGTTATAACTAAACTGTCATTTTTGTTTTTCGATTAGCAGAAACGATGGTTGAAACAACTAATTAAACTGTTTGAAAAAAAATGCTGTCAATTAGTGAGGACACATACCTTTCAATTTCAACAAATATTTTAGATTAAAGAACTGGTGTTGCTATTGAAACAAAATTCAGTTAGTTGAAAAATAAATCGGATTTATTTGTTTTAGACATTGCAAATAGTTGAATCAACTAGAACGATGTTATTGATTTGCGAAAATAATCAAAATATACTTACTGATATACGTCATGATCGATTTGAAATAAGTTCGGTATGCTGAGATTCATGAAATAAATATCGTTGTTAAAATATAAACGGTATTTTATATTGACATGTATGTAATAATTGGGAAAACCACCGATCACTGCTGATTTTAAGTGATCTTAACCAAGGAATAAATTATCATTACGAAATCAGAACTGATCTGATCTCTAAGTAATTTTTATTTTTGTATGATCATGATCATGTCAAGTCGTGATCAGTAAAGATCTATATTCTAAAAAAAAAATACTTCTGATTCGATCGGAAATTATTGATGTAGAAAAACGTTTTCAATCAGCAAAAGTTCCCAAAGGGGCGAGTAAATTTGCGAAATTTATTAAATTTACCTAAAATGAGTATTGGAAGATGATGCCTTCAAACGGTTGAACTAAAGTTATGCACTGATAATTTTAGTCAATTTATATGAGCTTGGGTGCATCAACCGCTGTGAATTGGAATTTTGCGACGGCAATTCAAACGCAGTGCGTTCTGTATGTTTGAAACCCTTCGTTCCTGTTACTTTTATAAATAAAATCCATGTCAAAAAGCGTTTTATTGCTAATGCATGAACATCATCATCGGTATCAAACAGCTGGAAGTAAAACAGTCTGCTGGAAGTAAATCAATGATCGAATTTGAGGCATAAATTTTTGCGCATACCTGAAAGATTACGAGATGATCATTCATTAACATTTTCCAATTTGTCACCAAATCTTTTTCATCTTAAACAAGGTTAACTTTATCACAACACCGCTGTTAGATAAACACTTGTTATGGAATCATAAATTTCTCAAATCAAATGAACACAATTTCACCAAACGCTTTAACCATCGATGTTGTTTTCATTGACATTTGGAAGCGACGCGAACAGATTTCAACTAAAAAAGTTGTTGATTTCGCATTGCGATTATTGTTTTGCTTTCAACTGTCTCCGGCATTTGACAGCATTCAAAACAACATATTTTTCAACTACTTGAATATATGCAAATCAAAAACCATATTGGTTGAATCAAAAAGAAATTAGTTAAATCAACTATCGTAAAAATCAAAAACTGCGATATCGCAATTTTATGATCGAAGGGTTCTCCGTGCTACTACATTTACATACTGCATTTGAATTTAAGCTCAATAAAAGTGAAAATCAATCCCATCATATATGAGAAAATGACATGAGTTTCATTTGAAAGATTTTGACCACTACTTCCGGAATTTTGCAATTACACTTTCACGAATGATAAAAGCAACGCAACACCCGGTGCGTATGAAAAAAACCATGCCGTGGGTCATATTTTTCATCACATGTTTCTAAAAACATTGCAGGCTCAAAAAATATTGAATGGATTTAGGTTGTACGATGCTTTGTTTCATTATAATATTTTCTTCGCTTTCTCTGTGGTACAGAACATTGAAGAAAAAAACAATTGTTTTCAAAAATTGCATAAAATAATCACGAAAAAAATTTGTGTGTTATTATTTTACAAGTAGCAAAAAATTTAATTTTACAACTTTTAGGCAAAAAGTTTTTTTTTAATTGCTTATTCTAGAAAGTCATTTTAATGACCAAATAAAACCAAACTATCAGGACTTGAACAAATAAAAATAGTCATTTTTACTAATTCTGATCCTATGATCCATTCAACCATCAACTACATGAACTACGAAATGAATCAGTTTTGTACCATTTGAAATAAATGACAGTTCGTATGTCCATAAACTAATATAATAAACAAATTGGATCAGTTTTGAGCCTAACTTGGATTTTTTCACAATTTTCTATGGCGGTTGGAAATTTTGAAAAAAATTATCACCTTGTAATTCTAGACTCAAAAGTCGAACTTGGATAAAATTCAGCACATTTTTAGGGGGCTATCGGTCCTTTTTATTTGAATTTGATTTGAAGAATTCGCTCTTCGTCGCATGATTACTTATGAAAAAATACTCTTGAATTTGACAATTTCATTCTAAGCACCCTACCGGATGTTGAATCTGAAAATCGGGATATTCTTATGGCATGTTAGATCTAAGATAGTATAAATTCGGTTGAGCCATCTTCGAGTAATGAGAGTGACATTATTTTCATTGTTTAACACGCATCACCATGTTTCCGGAAACGGAAATAAGATATTTTGAGAAACTTAAGTTCGAATGGAAGACATTGTTCTTAAAGTAATGTGATTGTTTGGGACGGTGTGGAGGAAGTATTATTGTCTTTGAGGGTAGATGATTTTGTGTCGCAGGAGGCCTTACCGCAGTGAGCAGCTTTCTAACTATATTTTACATATAGCCAGCTGATGGGCATAGGTGACAAGTGGTGTGCATGGAATTTTTGTTTCCTGACCGAAAGTCACATAAGAACTTATAGCCTTCTTTAAGCGCATACGTAATAAACGTATGCCTTTGAGGATATGGGAGAAAAAAATTTCGACTTTTCATTTTGGGTGGAAATAATCTCTTCATACTGCAACGTGGTTCTTCGGATGAATTCGTCGGTAGTGGCTGAAGCAAGGATCATACACATGCACATGTACATGTCGTGTACATCTATGACTTGATCAGAAAGTATAATCTCCACCCACAGATTCGACACTAACATCCCCCCGATTCTCTTCATCCCCGTCCCTGCCCAACATCTTCATTGGAACTAACAAGATCATTTTTTGTCACTAACTTTTTCGTTCCCCTTCCCTGTCTCTTCACCATCTCGATGCAACTAATTAGATTTCTGTCGTTTTCAGACATTTTGTTCCCACATCCTCTTTTTACCCCGTTTCCACAATATTTACTTTCTTTTTCATTCTCTTCCGTAACATCACCATCACCGCCCACGGAAGACCGCTCCAGTCGAAAACCAGTATGCCACCCGCCGGGCCTTCGTAGCCTGGGGGTGTTTCCCGCAGACCCACACGGATCGAAGGATGCGGCCAGCATAGGTATTTACCAACGCCATCTGGAAGACTCATGCAACACTCAATTCATCGACCACTGCCGATCGCCAGCTGAAAGCTGGATTTACGAGAACCCAAGATGACATAGTCTAATGATACTATTCTAGTTTTAAGTTAGTCGTTAATTAAGATTAGAAAATACCCTTGGCATCTTAGAGCTTAAGCAGTGTAGAGAACTGAATATAGATTACGCTATTCATTTTATTTAACTGTAGTAAACGTTTCTTTCTTTAATCGAGATACATTTGTTCCTTAAACAAAGGTTTTCAATTATTGTCTCACAGGTTGAAAGCGAGGCTGTTTGTAGTCAACATCGACGGAATTGTTCGTATTTGTATTTTATTTGTTGCGTTCACTCATTTCAAAATCGTCTTATTGTTCATACCCTGTGTTGTATTGTTTTATTTTGTTTCGATCATCACTGTCTTGGACGTGATATGAAAGCAAACTGTGCTGAAGCTTTGGTGCACTGCTCCTGTAGGAAATCAAAAGCTGCAATTTTGTTGGTACCATAATATACACTTTTCACTGTCAAAGGCCTCATATTAAGCACCCATTAACCATACCCAAACATAGACCTATTTTCTTTCCTACCATTCATTGGGTAAAGACATTTAAGATTCATTGTGCTTGGTGGTGCTTCGTTTGGAAAACTCTTCTCTTTCAGAAGTGAAAGTTTTGTTACGATTCATCAAATTTTGGCTAGATTCAACTAGCTGCCACTACAGTAGAGAGACACTTCTGTGGAACCGTGATGAAGGGTTTGGTTTGATAGACCAAGAACCTCAACCCATTTAATTAGTCTTCATGGATGTCGACAAACGTTCTCCGAACACTCGCATTACACAGGTGCCAGTTGATGTTACTAACTTGGTGTGCGAGTACTTTGATTTTTCGTGACGCGCAAGCAAAATTTTTCCGCGTTGCTCAACTTGCTTCGATGTCATTTTCACAACGGAAGAATAAATGTAAAAATCAAAGTGTAGTCGTAATGCTACTCACATCTTAAAAAAGGAAAAGCGTTCAAATGTGTTAAATGCATGATGGAAAAAGAATGTGTCAGGTTGACGTTGACCAATTTTGTATCAAACCACCCTGTCTATTTTAATTAAGAGGTATCCTGTCCTATTTTGAAAATATTTGAATAGCTGGACAAACAACACGTGCGACCATTATGCTCAATTTTATATATTCACAAATAAGTAAAAATTTCAATACTACAGTCCACAACAGAATTCTAAACCATTTGATTAAACACAACGGGCGAGTTGGAATATCATCTTAAAAGCCCAGTAGAACCTGTCTGTAGCAATTTAATATCGATCTTGCAATTCGAAGAAACAGTCATGCAGCCGTTATCCGTTCTGGTGGCCATTGTTGCTACCTTGGCAGTGTTCCAGGGATCCCAGGCCAAAACATTCGGCGAGTGTGAATTAGCTCGGCTACTCCGTACCAAATACGGTTTCGATAGGTCCAAAGTGAACAACTTCGTCTGTCTGGCGAAGGCCGAGAGTGGCTTGCGTACGACCGCCACCAATAAGAATAAGAACGGATCTACCGATTACGGATTGTTTCAAATCAACAATAACTACTGGTGCAGCACCCCCGGATTCCAATCGGCCGGAAATGATTGCCGTATCGCCTGTTCTGGTAAGCTTACAGATCTGTTTACTGTTACAACTGCGAACAAAAAAATTATGTTATATTTTTCGGTACAGCGTTCTTAACCGATGATATTAGTCAAGCAGTAACTTGCGCCAACAAAATCTATGCCCGACATGGTTACTCGGCATGGTACGGATGGAAAGCCAAATGCAAGAACGGCGTCAAAGATCTTTCGTCCTGTTAATCTAGAAGGATATCAATGGAATATATGTTGCCAAACAGACACGGATGAATATTAGACCGGAATGATAAATTACCCCAAATCGAGTTAAAATGCTTTGAAAAAATATAAACTTGAACTGGTTTTTGAGTTTTATTCCAATTACAGCGCACAGAACAACCCGCGATCGCCATACAACTAAAAAATTAGTTGTTTTGCTCTGGATTCGATTGATTAAAATTCAATACCACTAATTGATTTTTTTTCCTAAACTGTCATTTTTGTTTTCAAAACAACAGAACTTGTGGTTAAAACAAAAAAAAATCTAGTTGAATTTTTCATGCCGTCAGTTTAGCGTTTTTACGTGAGTCGAATATAAGAAGCGTTTTAGTTCTTTCAACTGATTTTATTGATTGAATGTCGAGCAATTAAAAAAAAAACAAAAATATTTTTGAAACAAATTCCGTTATTTTAAAACGATCAAATAGCTAATGAAATTGTTCTGCTTCGTTCTAGAAGTTGACTTGTAATAATCCCATCGATTTTGATAACGTAAATAATTCAAGTTGCTGCTAACGTGTCAGCTACTGATGTGTTCAACAAGTTGATTTTTTATAAACAGAATTCAAAGCATTGTTTTACTTCAACAGAAATCGAATATCATGTTACTTTAGTTTTAAATCATTCTAAAAAAATTTGGAACAGTATGAAAAAAAATTAATCTAATTCCAGACATGTACAAACCAAAACGTTACTTTCAACAGATTTTAAATAAATTAGGCTTAACAGGAGGACAGTTGGCATCACTAGGAGTACGATGCGGTGCCTAAGTGTTGCTCTCGAGAAAGTCTAATTTCAATGTGTATCGAACAATCTACAGTAAAGTAGGGTAAGGGCTCCCTATTTCATCTCATTAGTAAGGACGTTACCTTAAAAACCTGATTTAGCCACCAAAATCACAACGATTTTTTCATATTGCTGCTTAATTCGCCTTGCTCCACATTGGGAATTGATTCACATTCCTTGGAAATTAGAATAATAATTAAAAAATCAGCTAAAAACGCTTCTGATATGTTCGCTACTGTGCTCCTGATTCCATTGCAAAGGTTTTAGCCAACTATGACACAACACACGATATTTAAAAGAAACAGTTTGGAATCAATTCGACGTTTAAAATATTTTGGATCGTTTTTTATTACCTTTTAAACCAGTGCTACTAGATTTGCCACAATGGTTATTTGATTAGCATTTAACACGCTCTATTTGGTAATATTAGAATCCGAAACAGTTTTATTTATATATAAATATCAATGATATAGTTAAACTAATGTCAAGGATACCAAAAAATACTTGTTGATGATAATTTAAAGAAGAAAAAAATTTTTTTTTTATTTAACATTATGAGAAAACTTGGCAACCTTGCCGTACGAAATGAGATGAAAAAAAAGCGCAATCAAGTGAATTAAGTGCAAATTTTCATCTCATATTTTTCATTGCTTTTATTGCTTATCAGGTAATTTCAAAAGTCTTTAATTGTTGAATAAACAAGTGGAAAGTGAACATTACTAACTATAAAGTCATCCAACATTGAATAGTAGTGTAACTATGTGAAATAGTGATCATGTTTTGAGACGAATTGATTAGTAAATATTCAGAAACATGATGAATTGTAAAACTTCAGACGAAAGTGATTCCTAAATCAAAAAGTGAGTTTATTTTAAATGAAAAAAGCGATCGTTGAAGGTTTTTTAACTATTTTTTTTTCAATTGGAAAGTGTGGCAAAACTTAGAATAAATGTTTTAAAACGTTCCACAGTTTTGTTCAGATACGTTTAAAGATATGATTAATGTTCAAAGTTATGAGGTGAAGGAATGAGATGGAAATTGGAGCTGAGATGAAATAGGGAGCCCTTACCCTAATTAGTCGAAACAGATATTTTGAGTGATAGTGCAGCTGTAGCAAGTTGATTAGTGAAAAGTGTTATTTATTGAATAATGCTGATTCGCGAAACTAAAAAATGTTCAAGCGACCGGTACTGAGAATTTATCGTCCAAAATTAAACTATGTACGATCGAAGCGCCATCTGCATATCATTGTCGGTGTTATCATATTGAAATGGAATGTGTGAAAATTTACGAGCCAATCGTGTGATTTAAGCTGAGAGTGTAAAAATGACTACAAACCCATCTGCGGGTTATATTTTTTCTCAGTTGTGATATTTCATCTCGCGTAGATACTTCTTATTTTTCTCAACTGCAATGTCTTAATAAATTTCTTCTTACTGGAAATCGGGCTAAACTAAACTCCGTCGATTATTCGGGGAACGTTTGATCAATGGATCTATTTTCGTTCGGGTTAAACGCAAAGTTTAGGACGCGCTCGTGAAGTTTTTAACCGTGCAGATATTTCCTGCGACCGGGCTTAACTAGGACGTATGTAAATTAGACTGCGAAAAGAATCCATTTGGTATTCTATTATTTTGGTTAGGGAGTAGATTACTTCGTACCGCGTAAGGTGTTGTTGTTCTATTGATGATAATCTAGTGATATCTTGCCAGCATTACGACAGTCAATTAAAAAACATAACACAATGAATTAAATGTATGAATTCATAGCAAACCTTCCGACAGCCAGCTGTCCCGAGTTTTACGAGTTTCGGAATGAATTTTGTATTTTAGTAGGAAGCACACATTCATACAAAACGCGATAAAATCATTTTCAACGTTGTTCTGCTGAAAGTCCACGCATTTCGAAACAAACTAATGAAAACGAATAAACAATTGCACAAGTGGTTAGAGAAGAGTGTAAACAACAGGACGCAGCCATAAAAATTGACGGATTCTGAACCATTGCGAAATGGCAGCGGTTTTTGGTTGCGTCCATACTTTCTGGGACAGTCTTTATTCACGGTAGCCGGCTACCCAAAGCAATAAACAAATGATAATATTTTTCGAATATTTCTATCCGAGTAGATATGCATTCGGACGTGGCCAGCGTCGGTATAGCTCAGATAAGCGTGACTCAACGCTTACGTCGCATATTCGATAACATCCTCGACACCAACAGTATTAGCAAAAATACATTTGAGCTTGGTCATTGCTTACTTTCTGAAAAAAGTGTGGATAGAAAGAAACACGCGTTTTGTCGGTTACGTCACTTATACCAGTATATCTCCAGAACCGGAAGTGGCAGCCACTTGATCGTGATTATTGCTCATATTTCTCAAAAATAATTTTAAAACTAATAACTCTGATGAGGCAAAATTTCAAAATTGCCAAATTTTAGTGATTGTTTATTAGGGTGGCAATATTTTAGGATTATCTCTAATTTCGTAAAGCGGTGGTGCTCGAAAGTTTGAGCACCTCAAAAAAGTCCCTATGGTGCCGCCCGGTGGTTAAGGTTTGAAAATGTTCGATCTTGAACTTATTTTTGATACCAAATGTCTTAGAATTGCATGGAACATCGCGATTTAGTGTCATCTCGAAAATTTATTTTAGGAAAAAACGACTCCTGCAGCTGAGATTCCCAAAATCGAGATTTTTTCAATCAAATTATTTTTCAAAACAGCTCTGGGAATTTTCGAGATTTCCGAATTTATTTTCGATACCGAATATCTTACAATTGCCTGAAACGTCGAGATCTGGTGTTATCTCGTCATTTCAAGCAATTCTAAGAATTTTGGCATTGAAATAAATTTTTGATTTCGGAAATCTCAAATTTGTTCAGTCCCAGAGTCGATGTTGAAAAAAAAATTGCCCAAGATCACACTAGATCCCGACGTTTCAGACAATTCTAAGACATTTGGTATCAACAAAAAATTTCGGAAATCTCAAAAAGTCTCAGAGTCGATTAAAAAAAAAATTTTTCAAAATCTTTTATTTATATTTTTTATAGAAGTCGAGAGCTGAGTATAATCTAGAACTTTTAATGGTTATTTGTTGTTTTTCAAACCGCTGAAAACTTATCCTCCAACTACTTGGATATATCCTCCGAAGCCCTACAACGATAAAATTCCCTCCATGAGATTTTTCATTGCTTTGTTCAAATGAAATCTTATGAGTTAAATTGGAAAATAAAAAGGTGTATTTTTTATTTAAAAAATTGCACGAATTTTCAGTTTGAGGCTTTTTTTGAATGTAAACACTTCATGCGCTTTTATTTCTATTTTGAATGTATAGAAAACATAAGAATCGCCTTGAAATAAACTCAGTTTTTGCGAAAGACTCTATGATTTATAAAAGTTATTAAACTAAATTAAGTGATATTTATCATTTTATTTTATATTCATCGTTATTTTTGTATAAATCTGTTTCATTACATCAAAACTTATGCATACGTTCTGAAACTGAATGGATCAGGGTCATTTCGCCGAAAGCCGTTTTACCGAAAGCCATTTCGCCGAATGAGCCACTTCGCCGAATGCCATTTCGCCGAGTCCTGAAAGCGTCTTAAAATCTGTAATTGCAATTGATTTAAAATAAAGACAAATGAAAGATGATAGCGTTAATACCCGTTTTGTTGACCTACAATTGTACTTTTTGAATAAAGATTGATTCTTGCACTCTTGAATATAGATTGATTTATGAAACTCAGAACGTAGCTCCCAAGAAAACTTGTTGACTATTAGCTTCTAAGCATCAAAGCAATTGCATAGGTGTATCTACCATACAAATGTATGTGGTATTTTCCGTTTATTAAGTGAAAATGAAAAAAATATCTAATGCGCCTACGCCATATCGTTTTGGTTCATGTGCTGCCCGACCTCGTTACCGCTCGTTCGGACCTAAGTAAAGCAAAGAAACCTAGCTTTGAGTAGACCGGGCAAACGAGGCAGTTACAAGTTTGTATGCAAGAGGCCGCCGCTTCCGACGGTGGGACGGCGGCCGACTCAGCCGGCGTCGCCTCGGCGGCATTGTGCTTTGTGTGTAACATACAGGAGACATGATCGGTGAAATGACCCTTTCGGTGAAATGACCCTTTCGGTGAAACGACTTTCGGCGATATGACCCTTTCGACGAAATGACCCTTTCGGCGAAATGACCTATTCGGCAAAATGACCCGCTCTTAAACTGAATTATAAAAGTCCACATTTCTTCGTTTTTTGTGTATTGGAGTTTATTTGATTTCAATGAATGCTACGGTATAAAACATCAAAATGACGGCCATGAAATTTGCCTTAATTCCAATTTCACTAATACCAAGAAGTAATAAATTAAATAGCCCACAACAAATGTATAATAAATGTACTCTAGAACCATCGTATTTGCTCTGAGTGAAACTGTCAATCAATGAACATGCACACACAAAACTATAAATCATTGCAAATGTCAAGGACAAGGATATTTGAAAAGAACATATCTCGCCTGCAGACGATCGCAGACGAGTAATTCACGGTATGAAAGATCTTTTGAAGTACCTAGTTTTATATGTAAGTGGTCTCATCTGCACCTTTCTGCGGCTTTTGATGATAGACGAGTTAGAATTATGTAAAAAAAAAACATGACAAATGGGTCTATTTCGTTAAACTAAAATGATAGCGGCATAGTATATTCTAGAAAGTTGTGTAGTTTTTCATGATGAAAAACTTTGTATAACATGAAAAACTCATGGAATTTAAAAATATATGAGTTTTCTTACAAAAACTTATTTTAGGACACTCTTTTCAGAAAATACATTATATCATAAATTACACTCAAGTTACGGATGTAGTCCCTTCTACAAATTTGTTTAAAATGACTTTCTGCACAACTTTGTCGAAGTTACTTAGCCTTTATGTTGACCCTGAGCTAAAATAATATTTTTATTTCACTTTTAAGGGGGATTAATCATATTTATTTTTCAAAAGATGGTGCCTATCATTCTGAGCAACTTTGCTGAAGATATTGTACCTCAAAAACCACGTGTTTTCAATTAAGAGCGTAAAATTCAATTTTTGAACCACTGTGCAATTGGTGGATTACAGATTTGCTTGTGAGAGGCCGCCGCCTCCAACTCAACCGGCGTCACCACGTCATCTTGGCATCGGTTATGTGGCTACGTCACTTTTTATTATTTAAAGGATATTTTTATTTAGACCTATTTGCGTACATGCTTTACGTGGCCGATTGAGCTTCCATTTCCCTCCTGCGAGGATTGAGGGGCACTTCGTTCGTGGTTCGTCTCGTCATCCATTGCCGCATCGATGGTATTGTTGTTGGTTTCATTGCAAGTTGCTGTAGATGCACCTTGTTGTATATTGGTTGCAATTGCTAGTTGGTTGGAGGGTAAGTTGTTAACTGCAGCTGGTGTACTTTGTTCTACAGAGGATACTGATGGTTTCGTTGAAGGGGATGCTTCATTGTTGTTGGTGGCTGTCACAGGTGTACTGTGGTTGCTTGGGGTTGGTGTAAAGGAAGCACCGTTGTCGTTTGGTGTGGTTGTCCCCTTGTCCAGTTTATCACATGGCTTACCGTAGTGAACAGCTTTTTGGCAATATTGACATGTGGCCATCTGATTGTCATAGGTAACAAGTGATTTGCACGGGATTCTTGTATCCTGACCGAAAGTTACATAAGAAGGTATAGGCCTCTTCAAGCTAACAAACGTACGCCATTTAGAATACCGGGAAATGTTGTACTTAATGTTCTCGTGCTCCACATAATGCACATTATTATTGTGTTTTCCGAATTGAATTGCATCCAACTCTTTATAAAACTGGATGTAAACAGCATTATTTGTCTTATTGCATTGACGTAAATGCACACGTTTAATGTTAAGATGCATTTGCTTTTTAAGCAAACCTTCAAGTTCTCGTATCGAATGTCGAATTTTGCACTGCCTGAAGTCAATAACAATTGTATTCTTTCGTGTCGGCGGTAGCTTTTGTTCGTTTGGTTCACTCATTTCGAGGTCGTTCTATTGTTCACTGTAAAATACTGTACTTGGTTTCTTCTGTCCCGAACGTAAGCGGTTTTGTTTTATTGACATTGATATTTATGTGAAGGAACATTTATAAACCTGTAACCGCTTTGCTTGTCGGGTGTACTCAAAGTTAGGTGCATTTACCTTAATTAGGTACATTTACCGTAGTAAGTTACATTCAAATTAGTTAGAAAGATAGCGGCAGCAGGATTTGAGTTGTTCACGCATCAAAGCAAACCGTGGTGGGCATACTTTTTCTTGCGCCCGGCTAACGGAAAAGTACTTCATTTTCCACGATTTTTTTAGTTTTGTTAAGACGTAGAGCCATCTTGAGCTTGTTTTTTAATTTAATCAGCATAGCTGTAATGAAAACCGCGAAAATGTTACCACAGAGATGGGGCTCGAACCAAATAGGCAGCAAAAGAGACAAAAACAAAATCTCAACTCAGCAGAATAACGAAGAAAGCCTTCTCTTGACTGTTGTTCCATAGATATAGGACTAAAATTGAATGCTGTGGTGGCCAAGTAAAGCGAAACATGCTTGGTTCTTCTAATGAATGGGCCTTTTCTTCAAGTATTTCATATGCAGGACAGTTTAAATGGCAAAACAATTTCCCAAGTTAGGAGCTAGCTACGGGTTCGAGTCCCCGTCCTTTTTCAATCTGTTTTTCCTGCTAGATACTGATCAAATTTGAAAACTTCATTTTCTTTCTTTACTGCGTTGTTATTCAAGCTGTAACCTAAAGCCCCAAAATAATTACTTGCTACCGGCGATCAACAAGTCATCATCTCGTTTCGCTCGACATATCAGCAAAGATTTTAAATATTTTTACATTTGTTTAGTGGTTTCAGTTTAACGACTGAGTTGCCATAGCGATCCAATTTGGGCCGCTATGCACTGGATAGTCGAAGAAGAATCAAAAAACAAATAGATTGTCTGAGAGCTAGTATTGTTAGTTATGGGGAATTTTATATTCGTGTTTCCCTATGGCAATTTTTTTTGTGAATCCCTATTCCGAAATATAAAATTCTTTATGATCAATTACACACACAACTTATATTCCTTAAAATATACTCAATATAATATCAATATGTTTATTTTATCAATATGTTTGTTTTATCATTTCAGTCTCAACGTTTGCGTGAACTAGAAGAAGCTCGAGCTCGGGCAGCCCAGATGGAAAAGACCATGAAATGGTGGTCCGATTGCACCGCTAACTGGAGGGAAAAATGGAGTAAGGTGAGTACACACGGATGACCACCACACAGGAAGAGTACAAAATACAATTGGGGCACCTAAAACAGAATTTAAAAAACGAAATTTAGGAACGAAATATATTAAACTCAAATGTTTAGCTTGCGTGACGAGTGTCTATACAGGAGAATGATTGATAGTGCACTATTCGTTGGAAACATGGAATCTGTGTTCTTCTTTCCGATTTTTGCTATAAATGTTATACTTTCTGGTACTTTTATTTGAATAATGGAAAAAATTTCACCGTAGAAGAGGTTCACCCTCTCCAGTTAGCATTAAGGGTAGCAAGTTTTCCTACGGAACCTTCCATGTATTGTGGGTTGTAGGTGTATATGCAAATTTGTTTTCGTTGCTCCATCCTTCTGCTTGGACATTTTTTGCTTGTTTCATTTGATAAACAGTTTTTCTTCGAGTCAGTCGCTTTCACAATAAAAGTCTGCTCATTGCGGATATTGTCACCGTTTTATCGATCAAATAGCCATGCGTAGTTCCTTGGAGGAAGCTTTGATAGAGCTGGAGAAAGACACCGGTCAACTTTTGTCTACCATAGAGGTTAATTCCGTCACTAAAAAAGGAACAGAATATGAATAACATTCACTGAAATGATGAAATCCGTTTCCGCTACTGTTTTTTTCCTCAAACATTCAAAACTCCTCCATTACAGGTCCGCACGGAGCGTAACAAGGCCCGGGAGGAGGCCAAACAGCTGCGCAGCAGTCTCGAGTCCGCCATCAAAGAGTCCAATTCCTACAAGCGGGAAAAATGCGAACTTGAAATTCAAATCGGGCAGCTAAAAAAGGAGATGGAAAAAGTGCATATGCTGATGATGAAACATGCCGGGCAGTTCAACAAGGCCAGTCTGGACGCGGCAGACGAACCGGAACGGGATGGACGGGACAACAACGGTTCGCCGGACATTTCATCGGATGGACTGAAAAACGTCAACAGCGACGACGGACTGGTGACAAAGCTGAACAATCTGCCGGACGATAGCGGACAGGATGATTTGGATGTGGAGGAGTACATTCTGCAAGGGGGCGCCATGCCAAAACATTCCGTAGAATTCAAGGATAAAAGCGAGCAGGTTGCAGAGGAAAGAAGACTGATTCAGCAGCTGTCGAAGGATGATTACGATGAGGACTATCTGATGCAAAAGATCTCCATGTTGCAACTGCGACTCGAAGATGCCCAGAAGACCATCCAGATTGAGCGAGAGGAGAAAAATACTATTCATTTAAATTTCGAAAAGTTTCGGCAGGACATGCAAGAACTGAGGGACAAATGTGAAGAGTTGCGTGCCGCCAAACAGGATGCAGTTCGTGAGCTACTGACGCTTCAGGAGCAGCATCGAGTTGAAATGAGAATTACGAACAACTCCCTGCAGGAAGAAGTGGCTGCTAGAGAAACACTGGAGAGGAGATTGTGCGATTTGAGAACAGAAGTAAAGTTGAATTCCTGTGGGAGGGACCTATAGATAAATAAAATTTGTTTATTTTAGTTGGAGCGCATGCAGGCGGAAAATGCAGCCGAATGGGGAAAACGGGAGCGTCTCGAGACGGAAAAACTGAATCTCGAACGAGAGAACAAAAAACTCCGGGCAGAATGTCACGATCTTCAAGAGCGTCTGGAGCGTAAGGGGCGTCCACCGGGTAGCAGCAGTGAGTCTGAGTTCCGAGCAATGCAGCAGGAGCTAATGGACAAAAATAAGGTGATAAATCTGTGTATTACATTGTTTGAAAAATAATTTGTCGAATCTATAAATTGCAGGAAATTAGCGACATTCGTCATTCGCATAGCAAAATGAAGAAAATGCTGTCGGAGGCGAACACGGAGCTTGGGCATGCGGTACGACGTGCCGAACAGTACGAAACGGAGGTAAAACGGCTACGTTCCCGCGTCGAAGAACTGAAACGTGAGCTAGCGGGTGCAGAAGACGAGTTGGACTCTGCCTGCAATCATGTTCGTCGCTTACAGCGAACCAACGAAGAACTGTCCGGCCAGACGGAAGGTCTTCAGGTGCAGATCCAACATTTACAGACAAGGTAATTTCCTACCCTAAACTAGATAACCCCGTAGGCTTGATTCGTAGATGTGCGTTAAACATTTCCATAAACAATCACATCACTTTGTGGACGCTGCTGACGCTTTTGAAATTTCACATGCACCTAACCTAACCCCATGTAGCCCGAAAACGCTACAAGATCAAAATAATTATAAGGCCTCCAACAAAGCCAACTTTTCCTCCAACTCCAACTACAAGCCAAACATTAATGACTTGAAACAACTGTTCGATAACACCCGTCACTATAACGAACGCCAGCTGCAGTCGAAATACAGAGCCAACGAAACCCAACCATCCTTTCTGTCCGGTTCATACTATGATGCCAAACCAAGTTACATTAGCAATGACACACCGTTCGAGATGAAAGATAAATCACTTAACAATATGTTCGACTTCGAACGAGCCAAACAAAAATTTGATAACATTTCACGGCCGTCTGGACCGTCCGGTGGTACATCCAATGCGAACTTTCGGCGTTCTTCGGCCGGTCACAGCAGCGGGATCAATTTTCCCAAGCAGAACAATCCAACGAGTTCTTCCGTTTCGGGAATACCAAAGCGACAGTCCAGCTCGGCCAGTTCAACTTCCGTCACTGGCGGTGGTTTCTTTGATTGTAGTAATTTTAGTGCTGCCATTGAGTCGACGAGACGGGCCGAACCGGATGGTGTTCCCGTGCTCGCCAAGCAGTCCAGTATTGTTAACGAAACGATTCAATTCTTCGATGGCGATGTTGGAGCTGGAGGAGGGCTTGGGGGACCGGGCGGCGGTAAGCTGAACATTACCAAGGTGACTAACATCAATCTGGATGGGCTGAAGGTATCCGAGGATGACGAAGTAAGTTGGGTGTGGTTTTTGAAGGAATGTGTTTAGATAGCATGGATTGGGAGTCAGTTGTTCAAAATCGATTCAGTAACGGCCACTATCACTCATGACTTGCATTTGTATTAATGGAAAAAAGGAGAAAAGAAAGATTGTAGACTTTTAGTCCAGTTTATCTAAACACATTTCGATAATCGCTTCGTGGGCTTTTGTATGATTTAGTCATTAACATTTGTATGTAGCATTAAAAGTTTGAAAGTGTTCCTACTACCTATACTTTGGACGATTATAGTTATTACTTAACGGTACTAAAGATGCCTAAAATATCCATAAGATACCATGTTTTGTACTATCACAAGTTTTTTTCATTATATTTTGGATTCCTTTTGATTTGAAACAACTACACCCAATCCTTCAATAAGGAACACTTTTTATACGTTACCTCTTTTTACGTAACTCTTTTTACGAACTAAATCCCAAATAACGTAATATTGATATGGATATTTTTGGAACGGGTTTAAAAAGTAGATTCCGGAAAATGATGTTTGAGGTATTTTGGAAATCCAAGATGGCGACTTCCGGTTTAATGATATTCCTTGAAAACCCTTACAATATGGGTGTTTTCGGAACGGAACGACAATACCCACATTGAAACCGGAAGTCGCCATCTTGAATTTGAGAACCACCTCAAACATCGTTTACCGACATCTACTTATCAATCTCATTCTGAAAATACCCATATTATAAGGGGTTTCAAGGAATATTAAGAAACCGGAAGCCGCCATCTTGGATTTTTAAACGAGCTCAAACTTCATTTTCTTGCACTTACTCTTCACATCCGTTCCGAATATAGCCATAATAACGTAATTTAGCCAAATAACGTAATTTTTTTTTACGAAATACCCCCGTTTATGTCGTTTGTAGGGATGTCGGAAATTTCGAATTACTCGATTATTGAATAATCGAATATAATTTTGAAACTAATCGATTGAAATTTATTCGATTATCTGGGTTATTATTCGATTACTCGATTATTCATTCGATGGGATTTTTTTAATTATTCGATTAGCTCAATAATCGAATATTCATTTTAAGGTAATCAATTAAATATTACTCGATTATCTGGGTTATTAATAGATTACTCGATTAATCGATCGATATTACGACATCCCTAGTCGTTTGTTTAGTTTGGTATCATTTGACTTTCTTCGTGAATGGTTTATCGATCAAGCATGTGCGGAAAAAAAATCTCGGAATCAGGTAAAGAAAATACAACTAGAAAAAAGGCGGGTGGGTAATGTCACAAACATAACTGGATGACGTGAATACGAATAAAACTGACATGCTTCTTCTACATTTCCGTATTATATTGTGTGAAATTTGCAGCTTTTATTGCTTCCCTCCCAGAATTGTAACGATATATCTTTACTAAAGTACGACTTATTCACGACAAACATGTTCTACCATACAATTAAAATACATGGAATAAATACAGTAGAGTAGTAGAGGATAATTTCGCATAATCGTTTGGAAATATTTTAATGGTTCTAAAAAGAACCGATTTATTTAGCAACACTAGAACTAAAATTCTGGGCCAGAACTGAATTCCAAAACTAAATTTGAAACCTGGGACATGTTAAGAATTCAGTTGCAAAATTAAGGTTCGGAACCCCTATCAAGAAATCAGGTCATAAATTTAGCTCCAGAGTTATGGCCTTAATTAACAGTTCCAAAATCTATCTCCAGAATCCATGTTCCGGTTTAGGTCCAGCATACAGGCTCTGAAACTGAATTCAGGAATTGAATTCTGGTTCAGAAGTCAGTTCTAAAATTCATGTCCTGACTGTGTTCATGAATTCTAAATAATGAATGCAGAAATCCTGAATCAGAATTCTGTTTCAGTTTCAGAACCTAATCAAGAAAGCTGTTCCAGAATCCAGATTTAGGATTCAGTTTCAGAGTCATAGGTTTCAAAAGGACCCAAAAGACAATAGTTATAATTCCTACCCTTAATGA
Organism: Malaya genurostris; assembly: GCF_030247185.1. NCBI lineage: Eukaryota > Metazoa > Arthropoda > Insecta > Diptera > Culicidae > Malaya > Malaya genurostris. The sequence goes on along the minus strand of NC_080572.1, from coordinate 230,115,996 downwards.
AAAAAATAATTTTAAATTCTGAATTTAAATTTAAAATCTGGAACTAAATTCTGACCCTGAAATGAGGTTCAAAACTCAGATGGGCGAGAAACAAGGTTCTGAATTTAGCTCTGAAATTTAATTACTAATTCAGTTCCCTTCTGCTGCTGATTGAAGGCGACTGCTCGCCACGACGTTCGAAAAGCGAATAAGAGCCCAACCTGAGCATTTGAGGCTTAATAGCACACAGAAGGTTTGTTTTAACTAATGCACTCAAATAATGTTTCAACACCATTTGATTCTACTATATTCACGTCACTGGAAGGATAGGAAGAGTGTTCTGTGTGTTTGTTTGTCTCCTATGTGGGTAGTAACCGAAAAAGTCTTATATCCTTGGTCTCGGTTTAGTAAAGAAGTGGAATGAATCCTAATTTTCTAACTTGGAAATTGGTCTTAAGATTTTTATGTCATTAGAATTGAAATCATGATTTTCGGATAGGGAATTCCCATTCCTTGGATGCTTTTCCTATTTCTGTTATGTTTTACTTGGACCGGGTATCTAAAGTTCTCTTTGTTTGTCTAACGTATATTTTATCACAATGAGAGAGATTTTTTCGATTTATCAGTAGGGTCTTTACTGCCCATACTCGCATATCAGTCCCATATCGATTTTCGCCAATATTGAGTTAGCTTGAGGAACGCAATTTATTCTCAATATACTCTCAGAAATTGCAATAAAAGTTGAGGGTTTGTTGGGTAAAATGTGAAAAAATATCAACTCATGTCTGTCCCATATGCAAAGTACCCGCATATCAGTCCCATTCAGTGCAAATTTCAATAATTTCTTTTGTTGCAATATTGGAATAGCGAAGGTGTATTACCGATATTTCATGTAATAATACCGTGATTTAGCATTAGGTAAATAAAAAAATTCGAAAATAAAATTTTAATCGTCTTGTTCTTGACATGTCGATTTTCCATATGGGACTGATATTCAAGTATGAGCAGTTTAGTAGATCCTAGAAAAGTTTCCAATTGGTAATTAGTCCTAAAGAAAACTAAATCTAAGCCAAATGGTTTTAATTTCGATTTAAGTGGATGTGCCATGTTTGAATTGAAGTCCACCGATATTCTTTTCAAATTTTCCGATAAGGGGATCAAAGTTGTAAATGATTGTTTTTTCAACGTTTTTTTTTTAATTTTGTTAATGTTATTTGCCTCAAATGTGGATGTCCCGGGTTGGCGGTTCAGTGCATAGGACGTTGGTCTTACAAGCCAATTGTCGTATGTTCGAGCCCCGACCTGGAAGGATTCTTAGTGTCAGTAGGATCCATAGTACTAGCCATGCAATGATTCTGTACACTAAGAATCGGCTGCGAAATCTGTTGAAACAGAAAGGCCAAATTCCACAAAAGGAATGTAATGCCAAGACTTTGCTTTGCTCAAATGTGGATTTACTGGATGTGAATCCAGGAACTGAATTTATATTCTGAAATGACGTACTCTTGGTGCACTGACCAAAACTTTCTGTTCATTTAACTGCACAGGCTAGAATGTATGAAGTGGGTCATTTTTTTCCTTTTATACCTACTCAGTAGGTTACACTGGAATGATATATCGCTTAATTCATCATGATCGTTACTGATACTAGACATTTCAGAAACCTTCAATTCTGGGTTTTTTTTGGTTATCTCATACTACTGAAAATTCTACCATAAAGTGTTGATCATATTCCCGATGGCACGGAGCAAAAATCTTTCTCCCAGCTGGCAAATTTTGAAAAGGCGTCCCATAGTAAAGTAAAATATATTCACGCCAGAAAAACATTAAATATATCGTTTTGTTTATTTAATTTTTGCTCGAATCAGCCCCGCATTCTTGGTTGTGAATGAGAAGTGACGCGAATATTTAAATCTAGCCCTCTCATGCAACAAGCATTAAATGCGTTGAATTAATTCGCTTTATGTGTTGTTCATCGAAAGAGAGAGATTCCGCTAATTTGCTTAAAATTGCAAAGCATACTTATGTTAAAAACAGTTAGAGAATTATTTCACCTATTTGTTTTGTGCACCTTTCGCCTCAAACATTCCAGAAAAAACACTCGGAACTGTTTAATATCGAAAAAATGCTGAATGAAGCGTGTCAATTTATTTCGTATTCACGTCAATTCGATTGTCTGTAGTGTCACAGTCGGGGTTGAAGGGCTTAACACGCTGCATATATTTGCGCGTGCAACTTTTCAACCACATTCGATCGAATAATCAATACGTCGTTATTCAGAATAAGGGCGACTGTCTCGTATTCATATTCGTATTTTTACTGTCTCATTTGTAAATGATCGCATCCAAAACAAACGAAGAAAGACGACGCATTTCCGTCTCTCGTTGATCCAAAAGAGAGTATCAATACCAATTCACCAACGAGTGAATAAAATCTATAAAGAGTGAATAAAATATGATGCAATAGATTTTAGTCTCAACAGGAAAAATTCATTTCGCTGGAATCCGAAAAATGACTGAAAGGGTTAATGAAAGTAAAGTAAGAACACAATTTTGAAACTATTGTTCCGCTTATATCGTTTACAGGACATGTACCTCATTTGTATAATACCGGCCAGTTAGGTAGATTCGCCTAGATTCGGTACAACATGGATTCCATTCTTTTTGTACCATTCCAAATCATCTTTGGCGTAGTGACAAGATGCCAAAGCAGCCCAGAATTGCGAGGAAGCGTCATGGCTGCGTAGGAATGGCAACAATTGCTTCTTTACGCATTCTTCATGGTATATTCCCATGTTTACCGTTCCGGTAGTGGCGATTTTTTGGTTTGCTCGACCACAAGTGCATATTGCCTGCTAAACCATATATTTTTTGGAACAATTGGCCTTTTTCTTTGTCCTAAAAAGCTTGCCTATGCTGTTCCGTTGCATGGCAATTTAAAAAGCCATTCCGGGAAGCTGCTTAAAGCCTACCAGCGCATAAGTTGCATCGTCCATTATCACGCAGGAAAACGCAGGAAGTCAAATAATCGCGATACAAATGCGAGCCCGGATTTTAGCCGTAACATTTGGTTTATCATTTCAGTTCAGTACAGTTTTCACCTTGAACAACTTCATACATTGAACGAAAATTGGAGACATTTTTATTTTCAACCGACAGATTTAATCTCTTCTGCAATGTTTGCTTCATCTTTGCTTCCTTCTGGTTATTCCTGACATTCGTTATTGTTCCGCTCCCGGCGGATTATCTTCTTGATTATTGTCAAATGAGTGTCGAGAGATTTAAGAACGCTATGAGCAGTGCAAGTTTTCTTACTGACAAATCCGGATTTTCGACGCCATCTTCGATCTAAACAATTTGTAGTATCACCAGAAATTGATTTTATACAATGAACAGACATATATTCATTCATTAGCCTGCGAAAAAGTTCACGTGTTGATGAAATATTTCCAGAGATATGCGTATTTAGGGTCGCAAGCAAACCTTATCAGTGTTCAATATGTCAAAAGTTTATCTCAAAACCATCGTTACAACGAAAACAAAGAAATGTATCTAACAGTTCGGCTGAAAAGTTCGTATCGTTTAATAGAAACACACATTTTTTTGCCAAAATTCGTTTTTATTATTCAACATAATTGCCATCAGAGGCGATACAGCGATTATAGCGATCTTCCAACTTTTCGATACCATTTTTGTAGTACGATTTGTCCTTTGCCTCAAAATAGGCCTCAGTTTCAGCGATTACCTCTTCATTGCTTCTAAATTTTTTACCAGCGAGCATTCTCTTGAGGTCTGAGAACAGGAAAAAGTCACTGGGGGCCAAATCTGGAGAATACGGTGGATGAGGGAGCAATTCGAAGCCCAATTCGTTCAATTCCAGCATGGTTTTCATCGACTTGTGACACGGTGCATTGTCTTAATGAAACAAAACTTTTTTCTTCTTCAAATGAGGCCGTTTTTTTTTAATTTCGTCCTTCAATCGCTCTAATAACGCTATATAATAGTCACTGTTGATGGTTTTTCCCTTTTCAAGGTAGTCGATGAAAATTATACCATGCGAATCCCAAAATACAGACGCCATAACCGTACCGCCATAACCTTACCGGTCGCGTGCAGTCCACTCAGCTGACTGTCGATTGGACTCCGGAGTGAAGTGATGGAGCCATGTTTCGTCCATTGTTATATATCGACGAAAAATCGGTTTCATTTTTATATAACAGCTCCAAACACTGCTCAGAATCATCAATTCGTTGTTGTTTTTGATCGATTGTGAGCTCACGCGGCACCCATTTTGCACAAAGCTTTCTCATATCCAAATATTCGTGAATAATATGTCCAACACGTTCCTTTGCTATCTTTAGGGTGTCAGCTACTCGATCAACTTCACTTTACGGTCATTGAAAATCATTTTGTGGATTTTTTTCACGTTTTCATCGGTAACAGCCTCTTTTGGACGTCCACTGCGTTCATCGTCTTCGGTGCTCATATGACCAGTACGAAATTTTGCAAACCACTTACGAATTGTTGCTTCGCCCGGTGCAGAGTCTGGATAACACTCATCAAGCCTTTTTTGGTATCGGCGGCACTTTTTTTCATCAAAAAGTAGTGTTTCATCAACACACGAAATTCCTTTTTTTCCATTTTTTTCACAATAACAAAAGTAGCTTCACTCAAAATGCAAACTAATAATCAGACAGCTGTCAAATTTATACACGTATCTTTTGAAGGTTGGTACTAACTGAAAATGGTATGGATTTAATTCTAGTGGCGCCCTCTCATAGAAACGATACGAACTTTTCAGCCGATCTGTTAACTTCTTGAAGCTCATTTTCCGGATGATGATATGAAAACCAAACTAACAAATATTCTAATTGGGATTTCGTAATAATTTTATGCATGTTAAATTTGACTAATTAAATGTAGCTACTTTCCTAAATGGCTTCACAGTGTAATTAGCTTTAAGAATTAAACCCTCTACAGCCTTTGTTCAAATCTTTGAATTCTGCTCTCTTTCAATCCTCGTTCACAGACTCCGTAATTACGGCTCAACTAGTCTCCTGTCAGCTAACGATGACAACAGCGATGATTGAAGTGCATCATACTCTAGTTCTCACCAGATGAGTGGAAAATGCTGTTAGGACAAAACAAAATTTTCAACAAAACGAAAATCATCGATTCTCATTCGTATACTTACTATACGGTATACTTACTCAACTTACAATTTTATTTGTATTCGTGTAGCATTTATGCCTGTTTCACATTTGTGATATGTCATATATACATTTTTAAACGAAAGTTTTGCGTAGCCATCACGTACACTCGCATTGCCGGTTTGTTGATTGGTTGGGACTAAGTATTAGCAATTTCGCGACATAGTATTTATATCAAATCAATGCGAGAAGAGTAACACTAGTTCAAATGCACTACAAAACAAAACTCAAATTTAATCATTGGCATTGAAAAAAGTGACATGCTTCGCACCAGTTGCGCGGCGACTATCCGGTTGGGATCCCATTTGTCTTGATTTCTAGTGACCTGTTGATTTTCTCAAGAGTTTAGTGTGAAGCATTTAATTGGAACCGAAAGTTTAACTTTGATAAGCTCAGAACATTAAGTGTAAACGTAAATCAAAATATATAAACCAATTCGAACACTTCTTTTAAGTTGAAAATTGTTTTATTTCACTATCTTTGGATCACTAGGTTTGGTACAGAAACATTACAAACAAATCGTTGACTACAGCCTAACTGACGTGCACAGATGGGCACATTTTGGCGTTTATGTTGGCAGTTGTTAGAAATAAGATTTCCAGCTTATGTTAGTGTACTTTAAGAATATCTACTGAAATGGCAGTTATGTGAGTTGTTTGGTTTGCTTAGGCACTAGAACGATCTTATCTTTCACACTCTACTATTCTAACACTTCCCATTGGTCGGAGGTTTCGGTCGGCAGATTTTACTTCGGCCAGTCGCTCCGTAGACAATGTTACAGGAGAACGTAAAATAGCCGCACGTAGACGACTTAGTGTAGTACGTTGATTCGTAGTTTTTACCGGGGATCGCCGGTACCTTGCTGTTCTCATCGATTCCGGTGACTTGTTTGGTCACCGATATGTAGCTGTCTGGATTCTGTTGTTTGTTCTCCGTCGCAATACGATTTCCTGTCGAGTCCAAGTGCTTCGATGGAAGGTAACGGGTATGGTATTTAGGAGTAGAGCTTGTAACCTGAACAGTTGTTGTCGTTGGATCAGCACCGGTAGAACTCTGTCCACCGCTGATGCCAGTGAAACCTTCGGGGACTTTTTCACTCGATGTCTCGTGGACAGTAGTTTTTCCGTTTTGTGTTTGCACGAGTCGGTACTTTTCCAAATCTGATATGGAAGTTACTTGCTTCTGGCTAGACGTATTTTGTGAAAATGTTTTTCCATTTCCATTGTTTACATTGTAGTTCCGATTCGGACGGACGGTTGTAGTCACTGACGAAGACGGGACGGTAGGGGGAGGTAGCTCTACGATAGTGGTTTTCTTTTCTTCGTCGTCATTGGAAGTTCGTCGGGATTTAGCTTCGACTCCTATCGGGCCACGGTCTGTAGTTTCATAGTCCTCTTCTTCATATTCTTCGTCTTCTTCTTCATACTCGACTTCTTCTTCTGGTTTCGGAAGTATATTATGGAAGTCGGTAACTGTTAATGATATTTAGAGGTTATATGCGTTATTTATGGAGTACTAGAAACAAACCTTGACTTTGCTGGGAAGTTCGCAACCTTAATCCGTTCGGATCCACAACGTCTGACTCACGTCGAACTGCAACACTGGTGTATTTTGTGGTATGGTTGTGTGTGTTTGTGATTGTGTGCCAGAAAGAGAAAAAATATACGATTTTGTGAGTTTCGATGTGAGTGTACTGTTATGAATGAGCCATGCATGTTATGTATGTCATTTGTATTCTAATGGTTACAAAAATCGATGCAATCGTACCCGTTATTGGTTTTGCCGAACAATCCAATCGAATGGAATAGCTGTTTGCCCTTTTCCCGATATCGCGATACCTGTTCCTTTGTTCCAGAGGCAGCCTGGGCAGCTCCGTGATAGGAAATTCCAAACCTTCGGAGAAGATTTACCGTTAGTATATGTTTCATATTACAGTTATTGATACATACTTGAAGTTTCCGCTAATCTGAGACTGACTTTGCCCCGAATGGGCTCCAGATTGAGCGGATGCTTGACCTCCCCCATTGAAAATATTCTGTTGACTGTTTTCTTCCGCCTGTGGCCGAAAACCGATCTGTGCCTGAGAGGAGGTCTGACCAGGACCACTAGACTGGGCATCCGCTAGACCACCTTTCTCATTAGCCACAACCTGCAATTTAGTGATTTAGTATAATACTTTCTCTATTACTGATCGATTTCGTTCATTACCTCCGACTGACTTTCATGCCCTAATCCTCCACTCTGGGAAGTTGCCGAGGTTCCACCGGTTTTTGAATTAACCTGCACTTGAGACTGCGATTTACCGACCCCGCCGGTTCCCTGGGCAGAACTTAATGCACCTTCCTTTCCTCCGGATACTTGAGCCTGAGCGGCTCGGTCGGAATCGCTGGTTTGAGCACTGGCACTGAAGGAACCAGTTCCATCATACGTACCAGATACTTGAGTCTGTGCTGTACCGCCGTTCTTACGTCCCTGTGCACTAGCGATAACTTCACCATTTTTTACTGATGATTCGGCCTGTGAGAATGAATCATCATCATCATCAGCTACTTGAATGCTTGCTGGTTCTCCAACACCAGTTGATCCAGTTCCTGTTCCTGATCCACCTTGAGCTAATGTGCTTGGATACTGATCGATCGAAGCAGGAGACTGTCCAGATGGATATCCTCCCGTAACATGCCCCACGCCCGTTCCCGTTCCAGGATACTGACCCACACCTATTCCTCCACCAGTACTTGGATGTAGGCTTGCTCCACCGGGGTATTGCCCGGCACCTACTCCTTCAGGATATTGTCCAGCACCTGTTGAAGCTGTTGGATACCGTCCGCTATCACCTACTCCCGGATAATGTCCAGCTCCCGAAGCAACTGGGTATTGTCCCGCACCTGTACTAGCTGGATATTGGACAGCTCCACTACTACCGGGATATTGGCCACCACTTGGATACTGTGCGCCTACTGGATATTGTGTTCCCCCACCAACAGGATGTTGATCAGCCCCAGCCCTGCCTGGATATTGACTGACTCCTGTAGCATCTGGATATTGTGCTCCACTAACGGTACCTCCGGGTTGTTGACCAGCACCAACTCCTCCTGGATACTGTGCACCACTTGGATATTGCGGACCACTTGGATATTGTGCACCACCAGGATATTGTGCTCCACTCGTATATTGTGCACCACCTGGATATTGTGTTCCCCCACCACCTGGATGTTGGCCAGTTCCACTAATGCCTGGATATTGACTAACACCAACTGGTCCACCACTGCCTGGATGTTGACCGACACCGGCACCTCCTGGATATTGACTTACACCAGTTCCACTAGCTGGAAGCTGTCCAGTGGCGACTCCTCCTGGATATTGACCGACACCGGTACCTGACACTGGATATTGACCGACACCGGCACCTCCTGGATATTGACTTACACCAGTTCCACCAGCCGGAACCTGTCCGGTGGCGACTCCTCCTGGATATTGACCCGGATATTGGTCACCTCTGCCTACTGGATATTGGATTGATCCAACGCCTCCTGGATACTGACCGATACCACCTCCAGTAACTTGATGTTGTTGTCCGGTTGGGCCACTTCCCGGATATTGACTGGTATCTCCTGGATACTGTGCACTTCCTCCAGCCGGACGTTGGCCAGTACCGACACCTCCTGAATGGTAACCAGGGCCTAAGCGTGCGGGATGTTGTGTTCCCACATCTACTGGATATTGTCCACTGGTAGTTCCTGTACCTGTTCCGCCTACATGTTGGCCATGTGTTGTTCCGACGGGATACTTTCCTGCTTCAATAGGTGCTATCCCTACTCCTGTTTGTTGTACACCAGTTCCAGCTGTTAAACTTCCCGGATGTGGTCCAACTCCAGGTTGATATTGAGATGGTGCTGCAGATCCAGGATATTGACTAGAGCCCGTTCCAGTCGGATAATATCCAGGTACCTTGCCAGTTAAATCGGTATGCGGATACTGCCCTCCAGATACTCCCGGAAATGATGTTGTTGGATATCTTCCTGGTTGTCCTGGGTATATGCTTGGTCCACTAACTCCGGTAGGTACTGTGTCACCGGAAACGGTTGCTGGATACTTTCCGGGATATTGCCCTATCCCATTCGTAGTGCCTTGTACTCCAGGATATTGAATGGGTCCACCACCAACTGGATATTGTCCACTAATTATTCCAGGATAACCCGCTGGATACCATGCTGATCCAGGTCCACCAGTCCATTGACCTGCACTACTTGGTCCAGTTGGTTGCTGTCCTGTTGGAGATATTGCTGCTGGTATTTGTCCAGGAACAGGGTATTGTTGTTGTCCTGTTCCGGAGTGAGATCCTGCTGTGTGGATTTGTTGCGGACCTCCAGCTGATCCAGGGAGGTAGCCAGTGCCAGGAGCAGGTAAATGATGCACGGTTTGATGCGGTCCTCCCGTGCCCACTAATACTGTAACACCACCCGGGTGGGCATACACCGTTTGTTTAGGTGGTCCAAAACTGTCTGGTGGTCCAGGAATTATTTTTACTGGTCCTTGTCCATCCAAACGACTATCCGATCCGATAATAGTTTGTTTCGGACTTCCAGTACCTACTAGCACTGTAAGTCCTCCAGTTGGGTTGACAACAGTATGATCGTGTCCAGGTAAAGTAACAGAATGAGCACCACTATGATAGGTAGATGGCTGATCCCTTCTAGAGCTAATGTCTTGTAAAGGTGGTCCTACAATATGAGATTGTGGTCCACCAGTTACTTGCCCCGTTCCAGAATATCCAGGGCTCGTGCTTCCAGGTACAGCAGTTATTCCTGGTTGACCCCCAGGTTTTCCATTGATTATGTGTCCACCGAGAGCATCTGGACCTCTTGATTGACCGTTTCTTGCCGGGACTGTAGAACCTGGACTACCTATGTATCCTGGAGTACCTGGCGAGCTAGGTCCACCAGAACCTCCAGATACTCCGATTGTTCCAGGTCCTCCGATAGGTCGACCTCCTGGAAAACCAGGGCTAGCTCCCGGTGTTTGACTTACTGTCGTTCCAGGCAAGCCAACTCCAGGTGTTCCAATAACACCTGGGCCACCAGCTGTTCCTGTTCCTGTAGTAAACCCTGGAGCACCAGTTGGTAAGCCAGTAGTTCCTGCTCCACCATGACTGCCTATCGGACCAGGCCCTCCGCCTTGACTGCCTACTGAGCCAGGTCCTCCACCTAGCCCCGAGGGACCAGGTGTGTATCTGCCATCTTGTCCTGGTGATCCAGAGCCATAACGACCATCGTAACCAGGATGTCCGTCAGATCCAGTTGGTCTTCCAATTGAGTCACCATCACGTGAATGACTAGGGCCAAAATCTTGTCTTCCAGTTTGATCACCCGCGCCAGGTTGACCGTTGGTAGGTCTACCATACGAGTCAGTTGTTCTATCTATAGGTCGACCACCTGGGCCAATAGGTCTTCCAAATGAATCGGCACCTGATGTATAATCAACCAGTCGGCCATCCGTACCTATCGGTCTTCCAAATGAATCAACAGGGCCACCCGGCCTTTCTCCGCCACCTGAACCAGGTCTTCCTGTTCCAGGTCTTCCATTATAATCTTCTCCTGGTCGTCCACCAGGTGCTGGTCTTCCATAACTGTCTCCGCCAGCTGTTCCACCAAGATCAACTGGACGACCCACTATACCCGTTCCTGGCCTACCAAATGCATCCGTTCCTACTCCTGACCCGGATGCATCACCAGGCCTAAGGCCACCAGCAGGGCGTAAAATACCTGGTTGTCCAAAAGTTCCGAAACTATCTCCGCCGGGTCTGAACCCCGTGTCTCCGGTGCCATCATAAGCTTTTAGAGGATCTGGTCGTGAATCTTTAAATAAAATTCAATTGATATGCCGTCAGGATAGAAAATATCATACCAACATACCATACACATAGCTACCTCCATCTACACCGGTTCCTAAGCAGGAACTACAATCGCCTCCCATCGACTGACTTTGGGCTTGACCCATACCGTTAGAACCAACTGAAATAGTTCCCGTAACAAGATCAGATGACATATCCTTTTTCAAAAGGTACTCAATATTACCTACTACCGCTCGGGATCCATGCTGTGTCGCTTCGGCCTCCGCCTTACCGTCTTGACTATCTCCAAAATGTAAGTACTGCGATTGTGTTTGACCCCTAAAACTACAACAGGCGAAATATCGTGTCAGTGGGTAAGTTGGTCATAGGTAAGTTGTTTTACTTACGATCCCCTCAAACCATTGTTTCGTTTAACTCTACTCAGAGGACTATTTCTCGTGGCGTCAAAAGACGACCTTACGCCTGAGATTCCGGACACCTGTTCAATCTGAAACGAAATGAGAAATAATTAGATATATGAACCATGAAGTCATGTTTCGTTTCAGTCGGCTTCAAATATTATTCTATATTTGTACCCAACAAACAAGAAAATAGAAAAAGATTCATTAGTGAGATTACGAATTTGAATTCTTGTAACCCGTTTTATGTATCGCAATGTCTGACTACCTACATATATGAAAATTCTACGAAGGACTTTTCAGTAGCGTATATTGCCAATATTTCGAGTTCTCTGCCAAAATAGTTTCAGAGGTTAATTACCCGCAGTTCAATATAAACTGCTAGCGTACTGACGAGTCTAAGACGAAACGTAAACGCAATTCATCAATAATATAAAGAAGAGATTTTCAAGTTAATGTCAATTTCGATTACAAAGAAATAAATTCATTTTTTTAATAATTGATGGTAACATCCTTTTAAATTTCAAAATTTAATTGATTCATCATTCCGTTTTAAAATTGATATTACTAGTATTTTGCTGCGCAATATTGAATCACCACGGCTTAGCATTTAGCTGTAAAAAGTTGTTAGCTGATCCCATTGCACAGTGGTCTAAAACGGGAAATTAGCGTGACAAAAATATTTTCACTATTAAATATTAGTTGTTTGTAATCAAATGGTGCTCCTTTTGATGAAAAAAGTTACTAGGGTGGTCCTCATTTAGATTGAAATCTGAAATATAACTTTATTAATTGAATTCAAAAATGATTTTGTTGCACAATAAAGTTGTAGGAAATTTTATTTTGAGCAATTTTGTTGAAAAAAGCACCTCTCTAGCTCTTAATTTGATCGAGTTACATCAATTTTCCCGGGTAAAAGTAGGGTGGCTCCTGAAAAATCACTTTTTTGTGTGTCTCATTTCTCGAAAGGACAATGTATGGAACACTTGTAGAACTAATTTGATAGAATTATTTTGCCGAAGGGAGTATGTTGATACGTTAAGGCGTTTAGGAGTTATGCAATGTTTATGAGTTTTTTAAAGGTATTTTTAAAACTAATTTAAATAAGTTAATAAAAATAACACCCTTCCGAATTTCTCTAAAATTTTTACTTATATTATGATCTTTCAGGAACAGCATAGGATACATTTTTATCGATCTGGCATCTAATGAATATTGATATTTTAACCTTGACTAGTTTTCGGTCTGGGCTTGGTTGGGCAAAATTGTGCGCAATGATTAGTTCAACAACTCTTCTGAAGACAACTTTTCCGTAGAACGTTTCACAAAAAAGTGATTTTTCAGGAGCCACCCTACTTTTACTCGGGAAAATTTATGTAACTCGATCAAATGAAGAGCTAGAAAGGTGCTTTTTTCAACAAAGTTGCTCAAAATAAAATTTCCTATAACTGTATTGTACAACAAAATCATTTTTGAGTTCAATTAAGTAAGTTAGATCTCAGACTTCAGTCTAAATGAGGACCACCCTAGTAACTTTTCTCATCAAAAGGAGCGCCATTTGATTACAAACGACTTTTGTGAAGACACCAACTACAAAAAACTAATATTTAATAGTGAAAATATTTTTGTCACGCTAATTTCCCGTTTCAGACCATAGTGCATTGATGCTACGGAAATGGAGAAAGCCTTTTAATGACATTTTCAACGGATCAGGGTCATTTCGCCGAAAGCCGTTTCGTCGAAAGCCATTTCGCCGAATCAGTCATTTAAAGATGACAGCGTTAACGCCCGTTTTGTTGACCTACAATTGTACTTCTTGAATAAAGATTGATTCATGAACCTCAGAACGGAGTTCCCAAGAAAACTTATTGACTATTAGCTACTAAGCATCAAAGCAATTGCATAGGTGTATGTGGTATTTTCCGTTTATTAAGTGAAAATGAAAAATATCAAATGCGGCTACGCCACATCATTTTGGTTCGTTTGCTGCCCGACCTCGCTATCGCTCGTTCGGACCTAACTTAAGCAAAGAAACCCAGCTTTGAGTACACCGGGCAAACGAGGCGGTTACAGGTTTGTATGCAAGAGGCCGCCTCTTCCAACGGCGGGTCGGCGGCCGACTCAGCTGGCGTCGCCTCGACGGCTTTGTGCTGCCGAGCCATCTTGGCTTCAGTTATGTGGCTGCGCCACATCAGTTATACAGGAGACATGACACTTTCGGCGAAATGACTTTTTCGGCGAAATTACCCTTTCGGCGAAATGGCATTCGGCGAAATGACCCGCTCCCGTTTTTTCCAGTGGGTCCTAACGTTGTAATCAAATAACATTTTGACAAAATCAACTTGTTTAACTGATTTATTTAGAGTTTACACAGTCTACAATCAATAAATTGTGCACGGAACGACCGAAATTAGCTCTGCGCCTAATTCGTATTACTGTTTTTTAATTAGTTGATTTTAACAACAAAATTTCCAAAATAACTATAAAATTAGTTAAAATTGAGAATTTACCTCGCTGAAAAAAGTCTTATTTTTAGAGAATGTGTTTAGTTGGCGAATATCCTGGACACAAACCAGCAATATTTCAATCCAACACGAAATTCTCATTGACAACTAATTTTGTTATTAAAATCAGCAAATTTGTTTCTATTAATCTTTCACCATCATTACTGAAGGACAGGACAAAGAAAACAAAAAATTAAATTGGTTTTATGCCCAAGTTTATTAGACAAAAACTCATGAGACGTGTCAAAGCAAAACAATCCATTAAAAAGCTAAAAAAGACAGTCTTGTTGAAACTGCTTGCAAATTGTTTAGATGTTTTTCGCATGTATTACGATATATACATATATACATTTCTAAAACGATATGTAAAAATGACGTAAACTCTTATTGGAAAGTGTTTTTATTCAGAATATGTGCGCATTTGAAGCGATTGTGCTTAATAACGTTTTTACGCGGAACAGTGAAGTGAGTTTCGAATGTTGCACTCTAATTGTATATGTCAAATGATGGTTTTTGTATCATCCAACATTCTGGGCTACTTGTATTTGGTTTTTGTTTCCGAGTGCTTAAAGTTTTTAGTGAGAGGGTCGATTTCGCGAAGTCGAATGAAGAAAACAGCGATTTAGAAGAAAAATTTTCAAAAAGAAGTTTATGTTTCGCTTATGTCTTTTTCTCCAACATCGTATTTATACCTGCCAATATAGAAAAGACAGTCGCGACTGAAAGTTTTTTCGGTAGTAGTGTGCCATCTAGTGGCTAGTAGTCATTACGGTGTTAACGTTTTTTCGGTGACAGAGCGCCATATAGCTGCAAATTGCAGAAACCAATTCAACCCTTTATGTTGGTTGAAAACAGCGTTTTATTTCTCTAATTCAACTAAAAAATTAGTTGAATGGATATGAAGTGTGCCTTAGCTAAGAAATGACAGCACGTTTAATTGATGAATTCAACTAAAACAATAGCCATTTCAACAAATATTTTATTATTAATCATAGAATTAGAATTAAAAAATCTAAATTTGCAAAAGTAAGATTTTTTTAGTTGTCTCAAAAAATAACTAACTAAAATCAGAAAATCAACTAATTTTTTCGCCAAAAAGCTGATTTCGGTCTTTCCGTGTGATGAAATTAATTCCAATACACCAAAACCTCCATTTACGTTACTTATATATGTGTATATGTATTGATATACGTACGCATGTGTGCAAATATTTGTATTTCCTAATACATATAAATATTGGTGAAGTAAAAGCGATCATTTATATGTATAAATATATACACATATACGCAAACGAGTGAGTGTGTAAGCATACATACATACATATATAAGGTTCGTAAATGGAGGTTTGAGTGTATATTCGCCTTCATCCTAAGTAGCAATATCACAGCAAATGGCCTAAACGGGGGATTTTGAAGGCCTTCACAAAATTTTTTTTCAAATGGTATCAAAATGTTAGAGGACCGATGGGTCAAATGTATCGCTTTAGATGAAGATTATATTTAAGAATAAAAAAGTTTTCACGATAAAAATCGACTTTTTCTTCGTTCGATTAAACACAATTCGATCACTTTCGCTATCTGTGACGGAAGTCTGTGTCTATCTATTTGTGACAGAAGACGCTGTAGTTTAGATCTGAAAAACTCAACCGGCGATAATAAAGATACAAAAATTCGTCCAAGACACTTTTCTTTAGCTTTCTAATAAGCAATTCCATACAAAAACAACCTTTATAGTTTATTTAATGACAAAAGTTAAAAAATTATAAACAAATAAAAAAATTCAATCTTGAGCCTTATTTTTTATTTTTAGTTGAAAAAAGAAGCCTTTGAGGAGTTTAACTCAATCTTGGCAAAGCTTCAGAGTGGAAAGATTACGGTTGCTGTCAGAGTGCAAGCGTCACGCGAAGCGTCAAGACGCGCGTGCGACCTAGTTTTGTTTGATTAAAGCAAACATGTCAGAGTGAATGCGGTGCAAAAACAGTACATCGCATTGAATCGTTTCGCTTCGGTCCGCGTTCCGCGCTTACTCTGACATCAACCTAATACTTTCGGAGCAGTGAATTTTTCAATCACGACCGGCAAGCGCGGAGCGTACCGCAGCGCAACTCGCTCGAATACGGGCTTAACCAGGGATACCAGGCTGTGTTTCACAGATTTTCAATTTTCTGCACTGATTTTAAAAAAGACACAGATTTTCACAGAATTCTGAAATCGATCACAGATTTTCACAGGTTTCTGAAATTGATTATAAATATTCATTGGTTTCTGACATCGATCACAGATGAGTTCCAAAAAGTTTTCAATTTGCTAGGGATAAGTGGAATTTTCACGCGACAGCTCATGGAGAAGGACCATGCGATGGTACTGGAATGGCACGTCGAGCAAGTTTACAAATGAACAATGATTGTCAAATTTCGACCGCGAATGAATTATACGAGTGGGCTAGGAAAGCATCTTTTCTATCCAATATTTCAGTCATATGCAAATGTTCGGAAGATTATGCAAAAGCAGCGAAATTTCTTAAAAATCGTTTCGAAAAATGTAAAACTATTTCTGGAACACAATCGTTTCACTATGTTGTGCCACACGGAGACAAGGAATTAAAAATAAAAGGTTTGAGGTTTTGAGTTTTTCTTAACCAGAAAAGTCAAATTGCAACTGTTTAAAAACTGTATGTCATCACTCTTTTATTACTCACGTAAATCCTTTGTCCCGAATCGCACACAAAACATGGTGGGGGGGCTTAGTGAGGTTCGGAGAAGAGGAGGGGAGATTTTTACATTTGTGTCGTTCAAATTACATTGCATTTGTAGATAGTTACATTTCTTTTGATATCAGTGGGATGGGTCGAGAAAAAAAGGGGAGGGGGGGGGGGGGAGGGGAGTACTACATTTAACTGTTGACCGAAAGTATTCATCTTTCCACTGTGAAACTTTACCAAGATTGAGTTAAACTCCTAAGGCTTCTTTTTTCAACAAAAAAAAGCAAAAAAATAAGGCCCAAGTTTGAAATTTTTTTATTTGTTTTTTAATTTTTAATTTTTGTCATTGAATAAACAATAAAGGTTGTTTTATGAAAATGCTTATTTTAAAGCTAAGGATAAGACGCACATTTCATGTCTTGGACAAATTTTTGTATCTTTATTAGATTTTACACTATAGGCTGTTGAAAAAAGGCTCTTTTTTGTAAACACGAAACTCTAAGAAATCATATCTCGAAAATTCCACGTACCATACAATTGAACTAAAAAAAAAATACGTGTCGAATATTTTCGAGTTCTCTACCGAAAAAAGAAAGTTAGATTTTGCGTGGAATGTCCCTTATATATTGATAATGAACCTTAACCACAACTGGTATTTTTTATTGTGGAAATGGAAAAGTGTGTTGTTTTGTGAAACTCGAATATCAATTTAAATCCATAATTTCAAAATGGCAAGTGACCTAGAAACCGACCGACAAAAACCCGGGAATTTTAGTGCAAAACCGGACAAATATTACTAGCCCAAATATCAGTAACAATTTTCAGCGTCATGATTTTTTTTATTCATAAAGTGAAAAGTTGGAGGCAACACCAAATTTTGCGTTTGAGCAAGAAATTAAGCAAAAGTGTTTAAACAACTTATTGTCCCATACAGGTTCTATGTTGAACAATCCTTTGGAAATTAAGCCAACGCCCCATGCTCCATCCAACGATTTTTCAGGAAGCATCAGAGCTTTCTTAGTTGTTATCAAAAATAGCATAATGTAAGTTCATAATGGAAAATAAAAATAATTTGAATGCTTCTGCTGGATGTTGGAGTTTGAGAATAAGTATACAAAACACTTGCAGAATTGTTGGCAAAGTCTCAAGATAACATTGGTAAAATTTTTAATCACATTATCAAACATTCTTTGGAGCCTTCGTGTTCCTAGTTTTGCTAATGATTGCTCTAATTTCATCAGAATTCGTCTCAGTAATGTCATATTGAGACTATACTTATATTATGCTCATATATGTGTGAGATATAATACATCGCTTTCGGTATGATATCTGTACCCTAGACGATTAAGGTTGTAGAATATTGAACTAATTTAATTAATCATTACTTTATTTGAAATCCGGACACTACAAATGCTACATTGATCAGGTTCTACCAGGTCAATTGTAGAAGGATTCGCCAAAGAAGATAAACTAGTTGGAAACAAACTTGGTGAGAAACCTGCGGATAGTTCATTATGAAGAACTCGCACTTTCTGATCTTTTTTCTGGTTATTCCACGGGAGATGATGTTTTTCTGCTTTATATTGTATTCTGAAAAAAGTATTTAGTTTTGAACTTTAACCTCTAGTGTCAGCCCTAGTGTGATTTGCAGCTTCTAAGAAAAAAGCTTAAGTATTTTCATTTAGGACCACTCCCTGAATCGGTCAGGGTTTTTTTTTCAAATAACATTAGCTTTTCGTTTGCTTAACGCTTTATGTTGATCTGGTAAGTTGTTCTGCCACCAACATAAACTGTTATGCACTGTTATTTTTCTCAATTAATAATTTATTCTCAAAACAGAGCTTAGAAATTCTGTTTATATGAGGATAAAAACATTTCATATATTTATTACAGTCCAATCTTAATTTATTCAACTATATTCAAAGAAAAAACTCAACCGATTTCCAATTGATTTTTTCTATTTCGCTGATACACAATTTCCCAACACCGATGATCGTACGTAAACACAAATCGGACCAAGTCGCCCACCCGCATGGCTTTGAATGGATTGTTAATTTCAACAAACCGACCGAATTCAGCAGGTCAAGTTCAACGGATTTTGAAGCATAAACATGAAGTTCGACGGTTGATTACGCCTGTTTCCGATTAAATATAGACTTTCATGGTCATTTCGGAAAACTGGCTCACCTTCTTTTGCACATTCTAACTACCAAGCAAACATCCGTCGAGTGCTTGCCGTTCGTTCTTATGACCTATTTGTTCCAAATGATGGGTACAATTTCTAATTCACGCTTGCAAGCGCGTAATCGCCCGCCTTTCTTATCATGTGTCTATTCAAAATTTGTGATTTGCTGGTCAAAGGATGAGAGTCGCACACGCAGCGGTCTGTTTGCAACAACTCTCTTGTTTCGCATCACCGAAATGGGGCTACTGTTCGTCATCTTTACTGAGCAGCGCGATTATCAGGCATTAGAAAAGTTTGAAGCGGAAGGAGAGATAATCCGTTAAGCCAATAGCAGCGAAGAAAGCGGATCAGATTAGTTTAATTGTTCTGTAAATCGAAATGAAGAATCCTTGAGCGGTATTTCATGCAATAAATCAAGGATAAAAAAAAATTTAAAAAAATTATCTGTTTCCGCCCGGGATCGAACCGGGGGCCTTCCGCGTGTTAGGCGGATGTGATAACCACTACACCACGGAAACAGGGATGGCATACGTAATCGTTTTATCGTTCATGTTTTTCACATGCTGACATATACTACCTGTTCATCAGCTCACTCCTGGTTATTGAGAATGGAAACTTACGTTTTTGAATTCCACTCCTTCGACCGTTAAACATAGCGTAATGAATAGTGCCCATTCGAAGGGCTTCATTTTCACCGTCTGCTATCGAACGGAACGGCAATGGAAGAGTGTTTGAACAGTAGTTTCCTTTTGGTATAACAGTTTTTTCCTGCCAGCACTTGATGCAACTTCGTTTGCTTATATAAACTTATATAACACGCATGTTACTTAGCATTCTTCTAACTTTGTCACTACCATGACGACTGTTTTCGCTCTCGCGATGGAACTATCTTCCGAATACTGAATTTTAAATAAGTATCAATGCACTTCCTTCATTCATATGTAACACTTGAACTGCCTCGAACACTTGAACGCCAGGCTTTGAACTTCAGTATAAAGTGTGGTGCCAAAATAGGCGACTAAGATTAAAATACACTTTTTTTAAGTGGCAGATAATGGTCCAGCACTCTGTAGCCAATGTTTGTTCTGCTCAACCGAAGTTTCCCCTCGCGGAGCAGCAGATCACAACACTTGAATGACCGCGCACCGATCACTAGATCCGATCCGAGCTTGGGAAATAAACGCGACCGCTCCCGGGAACAGTCCGACGACAAGTGACTTGTGATCTCTGGCGGTTGCGAATAGTAATCCATCCCCCCAGGCCCAGCATAGCTCGCCATCTGTTTCGGAATCCACATTGGAGTGTGGAGCTACTTTTGAGCGGGGTAGAGAACTGATGAGAGTTCCAGAGCATGATAATTTTTTGATGTTTTAATTGACTGCTAACTTCTTATAATGCACGGCACAGTGGGCCAAAAGAATTGAAATAGCGGATTTATACAATATTTCGTTAGAAATCCATGCAGACATATCCGTTTATTTTCTTCACGGGCTCAGCTCAGTACTTTAAACAGTTAAAATTGAACTGCCATTGCCACCTGGTAGTTCAATTTAATCCGCTAAGTAGACGCAATTTTATGTCTTACACACTTAATATTTTTCGCTGGCGAGATTTGCACAGCCGAGTACTCGGTAATCATCTCGGTAAAAATTAAAATTAGAGAGTCTCGTCAACCTCAAGTTAGACAAACGTCAGTTATTACCGAAATTGTCAGCATAAAGTTTATTGTATATTCGGCAGAACTTTTACTGTATGGTTCAGTAAGTGGAATTTATGAATTAGCTATTGAAAGTAAACAAAAAAAAATCGGTTCTATTTTTTCGAAATCAAAAATATTCAATGTGTGGTCAAGGGTTTGTATAAACGTAAAAAAATACAAAAGATGCAAAAACAATAATTAAGATAAATGAATTTGTTACCAGTGGTACTCAATGTCTCTACTTCGAAGCAAGAGCGTTAAAAAACCGCAAAACACAGTGAAGGCCATGCAAAAAAACAGTAAATTCTGAACATTCGTCTGATATTACCACTAGTCGTGACGTCTCGTAATTCGGCATCCCTTAATAACTTCTTGACTGTAAATCCCGTAATAACTTCTTGACAATATAAGCAGGCTATATAGAAGGCGATTTTTAATAAAAAAAAACAATTTGTAGTTATTGTACTCACTAAAAAGATAGTAGATTCTCACATCTTCCACATCTTCACTATTTCCAAAATACACTCAGTTTTTTCGAGTGATCATCGGAAAACTCCTGCAAAATATTGCGTTATTTTCTAACTGCTTCCCTCCAAACGAAAATGTAAAGCATAAATGACAGTTGTCTTGCCGAATTTCGGCAAAAGCTAACTCATATTTCGGAATTTCGGCAAACGTATTTGCGGATTCCGACATAATCGTAATTCACACTGATGAGTTCAGCAAAAAGTTATGCCAAATTTTGGCAAAAAGATGCACTTTGCCAAAAAATCAGTAAATATTTTAAACGAATTTCGGAAAACATAATATTGATTACTGAACAATCAGCAAAATTGTGTGTTACCGATCTGTCTCGGCATTTTACTTTACTGAGCTCGAGAATTGGTTTCAAGTGTGTGCAACAGTGATTCTCAAGTTCTCGCTGACCTTTTTGGAACCATAATGATTATTCATGGACCCCACATTCAAAATAAATTCATACTATCAACGAAAAATTATACAAAAGTTTGAAAAACAACATTATTATATTGACAAAAACCATTCTTATAATATTTTGAAATTAGGACAATACATACTGCTAGAATCACATGCTCATGATCATGAAAACTGATCGGCGGCCCCCAAAAAATACTTACGGATTACAGTTTGGGAGTAACTGTCTTAGAAGATGTACACAAAACGAGCATCACAATTTTCTTAAACTTACATTACATTATGAATGTAGGTTTTGTAATCGAACTTGGTATCAAACAAACACAAAATTTTTATATACGTTTCATATGACATATGAAAACTATTTCAACAGTAAATGCAGTGTGATCTTGTTTACGTTGCTCCGTTTGCTCTGTATTGACATAGTTTCTTAAAGCTGATCGTGATACTTAGAAGTAAACAAGATGTGTCAAATCGAAATAAATTTCGCCTAGATACCACACTCAATTGAATCGATTGATGATAGTAAAAATAACAAAACTTACCACGCCATTTACTCCAATTTTTTATCTCAAATCTTCCTATAACTTGTGCGAAAAAAAATCCTATAACCAACTAGTAAAAAAACTTTTTCGTAACACAAGGAGTAAACCGATGATAAATAGTTCGCGAAGTTCAATATAGGGGAAATAAGTGCCCAACGAAAAATTATTTTTAGAAGAATTTACCGGCCTCCTGTCACGATGCCATCTTGAAGAGATCAAAATCGGAACTTCAAAATCAGCTGAATGTAACGTAAACAAACAAACAGTAAGGCATTTGTTTAACGCGTTTACCTTGTTTAGTGCTAAAAAATTAGTGAATTTTGTGTCGACTCTCTCACAATAACTTGTCGGTTTACCTAAAATACAGCAGACAGTGTTTTGGGACATCAAGTGGAGATAATTTTCACAATTTGAGAGTCGCGATGAGTATCAAAACATCGCAGTGTTTGGGGCTCGAAACGCGAGGGGCTCAACGTAATCGGTATACTTTCAAATGGCTGGTGCTCACATACCGGTGTCAGATGGCTGGAATTTACTTATAGTGTCATGTCTGTTAGTCTGTGTTATAACTCAATGTTGGTCTCCTTGAAAAACAATACCGACAAAGCATGGCAAAACGTAATTTAATCGAAATTTCGATAAAAGTTGCGCTTTCCGAAATATTCCGGTTTATTTATTTCGAGTTCTCAACAATTTAAAATTTTATGACGACCTTAAAACTTAAATAGTTTTCGTTCGAAAAAACTAAAACTCACTCAGGGTAGCTTCATCAAATAAACACTTTTCACGAAACTAATGTCGTTTTCGTTTTTAAATTGCACTACACTGGTGTAGCGAAAGCTGCACTGAAACCGTTCGTTTTTACCAATTGCACTACGCCAGTGCTACACTTTTTCTGCACCGATACCACTGGTGTAGCACTCATCAAAAGTTTGGTGTAGCTCTGTGCAATGGAATCATGTATTGTAGTCAATGGTTACTGTTTATGTTTTCGTCATTTTTGTTCGTTTATTCATGCCTCAGTGTAGCACTGCACCGGTGTAGTGCAATTTAAAAACGAAAACGCCATAAATGTACCTCGTAATTTTATCACAATAAAAAATCTACAAAGCCTACTATGATAAAAGTCCATTTCAACAACTTTTTCCCCTTAAGAGCAAATTCAGCAGCTGCAAGATTCATATGAGTGGTCTATAATGTAAATGAAACTGAAACAAACGTATCCCCAGCAATCCGTTTTAGTTTTATTTATTCGACCAGTTCTACTGTCAAATTTAAAACTGGTATACATTGCCGTTCTATTTTTTCTATATTTGAAACACAGATAAAACGCTGCTGGGACTGCCAGTATATTTAAATGTTTAAATTTAAGTGTTTCAAAAATTCAAAAAAATAGAACGTATACCAGTTTTAAATTTGACAGTAGAACTGTTCGAATAAATAAAACTAGAATGGCTGGCTGGGGATACGTTTGTTTCAGTTTTAGTTCCAGCTGCTGAATTTACTCTAAGAGATAGAAAAATCGATGTTTTCTACAAAGTTTTAGAACTTCTAACGTACTTTACCGAAGAAACTATAGGCCTAACACAAAAAGTTTCGGATATAAGAAGCTTTTTCGTTAAAACTGAAAAGTGAAATCACACATTTTTGTTGAAGACTGTGTACGATTTAGTCTTTTCCTTATAAATTTAACACGATTTGGACTTATTCTTACAAAGTTTACATTTATTTAACTTTTTAACTTTTATATACACTAACTTTAACTACTTCTAGGAAGCAGGGTCGCAAATCAAAATGTATGTAATAGGAAATTACGAACCCTGACCCTTTTAAATTGTGTAAATAAGATAACGAAGTAAACTTGCACATTTCAACAGTTAAAAATAAGTCTTAGAATACGCAAATTTAAACGATTTTTTAGCTGTGCTGGTAATGGTTTGGATGTTAGATATCGTTCATTAAACGAGTGATCAATGAAAAGGATTGAAATCAGTTTGAACTTATGCAAATTGGCTACTTGGATGATTCCCTGACGTCGTTTTCGCTTGATGCCAAACCTAACCCAATTTCTATCCTAACTGCAGTCAAACCGTTTGTTTGAAGTCAGTTTCGAACCTAGTTTCAACATAATTGAATTAAAAATCGAGTACGAACCCAAAACAGTTTCGTGATAAATGTTTGTTTGATGAAACTACCTTGGATAAGATTCAGTTTTATCAAACGAAAACGACATGAGTTACATCAATAAGTGCAGTTTCAATACTGTTTTTTTCTATTTCTCACTTTATACGATGTAAAAATTTGAGACCTGCTCAGTGAGCAATTGATTAATTGTGCTTTGTTATTTGATTGTACACACTTAAATTTTATTGCTGAATCTCGGCAAAAAATGCCGAGATTTGCACAGCCGATTGCGCGGTAATCGTCTCGGCAAAATATAAATATTCAACAAAGATTTTTCTATATTATTGTACGAAAAAATTATCTGAAAAGCTAAGGTTGTGGAAAGGGGATGTTTTGTTAATGTTGGTTTTAATTCACACACACAAAAAAGAAAAATAAATCACAAAAAAAAACCAACACCACGAACAATGGCGGCGTGGTTCTTTGCAAAACTGACAAGACACATTAGATGACAGATGTCTCACCGAGTTTCCGTAAAAGCTAACTCACTATTCGAAATCTCGGCAAACGGATTTGCAGATTTCGGTATATTTGTTATTTACTGATAAATTCAAAATTTTACAAAACTTTGGTAAAAAAATTGGATTACTGAACAATCAGTTAAATGTCGGGTTGCCGATCTAATTCGGTATTTCAATATGCCGAGCTCGTGAATCTGTTTTTAGTGTGTACGGCGAAAGGCCTCGATAGGTTCTTCGAGATATTCTGTCTTACTGCGTCAATTATTAAGTTGTATTGGGATTAAGTAAATACTTGTATCTTATATATATATATATATATATATATATATATATATATATATATATATATATATATATATATATATATATATATATATATATATATATATATATATATATATATATATATATATATATAAACTTGATCATGCAGATAAATTGATACTTGATACTGTGTTAATATGCTTCATTTATCAGTAGCATTCGCATTTGCGTCAGTCGAGTTATGTCTCTAACATCATCCACTCGTCTTTAGAAAGAAACAACAGCTTTGTTTCTCCTGTTTCAACAACATAGGTGACTGTTGCAAGTTTCATGTAAAAAATCAAAATAAAAGTATACCATTATTGACAAAATGGTTTTGTTGTTTGATATTTTGAGAAGATTCCTAATTGTGAGCATTATTTTGGGAAAATTGTTTTTGAAACGCCTCTCCTCTCTCTATCTTAGTATGTACAAATTCTTTACGAAACACTCAACATTACCATTCTCCATCGTCTCTCTGAGTAATCAAATCATCTCCGAGAATAATTCATTCTGTCGCTCGCTTTACCGCGAAGAAGCAATTCAATTCAGAGAGGCCTCACATAAGTAACTCTGAACACACACCTAATTGATTTTATCAGCGCATTTCAATTTATAACAATAACGTAAACGGTTTGTATCAAAATTTGTGATTGGTTTCGTCATAGTTGATGTTTGAAGATGAAACATATCAACAGTTGAATCCGAAACGATTTAATGTCAAAATTTTAATTATAGTGGTCACACACGCGATTTGGTTAGTGTTATCAACTTGCTCCACGAGCACTAGCTCGTATATTTTTTGCTTCTGAAGCGACAGACGACATTGACCTTTGATAGGTTTCATCTTCGCGTAATAGCGGAAGATTAATAGCCTAATATAAATTTTCTCCTGCTATTCAGATTCAAAAAAGTGTGGACGCGTTTATAGCATAATTTATGATTTTATTATTTAACCTTGTTAACTGTCATGTCAAAGCATGTTACTTCAGTCTATAAATAATATCGAAGAAAAGAATGCAATAGAATGTTCGATGGTTATAACGAGTCTATGAATTTAAGAGTATTTCTCGTCCAATTTTTTAAAAATAATTTTGACGAACTTAACTCTTTTTTCGTAACTAATTTATCACCACTGGGTGGAATGACGTTAACATCTGGCTAATAAAGTTTCGAAATAGCTTACTTCGATTGACAGCCGAGAACACTAAACTCAATCCTCAAACTCCCACACCACAGCTGGAAATCACAAGCGCTTCTCGTCGAAGGGCCAGCCGTTAATTTAATAATTGATATGAGCTAATTAGAATCCATCAATAAAACAAACAGTATTAATTTTCTCACTCTCCGCCAGAAAGTATCACAAATCCCTCCCTCGTACTGCACACTATCCGAGTACAATGGAAACCTATGTTCCCGCTATCGGGTGAAGTTGAACAGTGGGGAAGTGCAGATTGGGACGCAGAGGATTCATAAAGCAGCGATCATTTTTCACTACCATATTTAGAGCACTTTTTCCACCAATAAGCCGGACCGAGTTTGCACTTGCCGGGTGAATGGTAACACCCGATTAGGGCCATATCGAGTTGCGCGGCCATGGATTTTGAAACCAAACGGACTACGGCTTGACTTATGGATCTAATTCAATTAAGAAAACGGTCTTCGAGATCAAGATGTGATTAGGTTCATTTTTGTTTGTTGTTTTTTTTTTTACAGACCCTCGACTTATTTGCGCCGACCGGGGTGTTGATGATCAAATGGAAAATTACGACGCTATGATACGGAAAACCCGGCCAAAGGTTACCAATTTAGCAGCTGCACTATTTGACCTCATATCGTTATTGTAGAACACCATAATGAAGTTCTCTAGACTTTCTGGTTTCAATGAACAATGTTTTTCAGTCGTTTTTGACAAATTAGACAGATTTTTAAATGTCTGTCTTTGCCATTTTACTTATGGAATGATTTACGTCAAAAAAGAGGACAGATATCATAGCGATATATGTTGAAAACAATAGTTCAACTGTGAAAACTGTGCGTGCTTATCGTAAAAAATACACATTCGGGACATTCGGCGCCTTCCTTTTTACTACATATTTGAAGCTTAAGGTGTATGCCAGCCAATCGTATACTATTGGGAAAATAAAAGGTAATATCACAGTCAAAATTACTGCTATTGCGCCCGAAATGTTGTCATATACTGAAAATACTTTTACCCCATTTTTTGAGGTGAAATCACTCATTGTCGAGCCAAATACAAATAATAATACGCCTAAATCCCATACAAACATATCACCAATGTTTGGTTCACAAAACATTCTAGTCCATCCTTCTACTAACCCTCGACAAAGTGAAGTCACCTGGCAACTTCAATTAATGTTGCTATGGTTATATTTGCTTATTTATGATTTCATAACAAATAAAAAGATATCAAAAAAGTTTCCTCGAATCCGAATTTTAATTCAAATAAATAAATTTTTTTCTGGATTCGGAAAATGGTAAACAATTCAGATAGTTAGAATGAATGTACATATTAAATAGTTGTATGCAGGGCTTTTTTACCATTTCTCTCTAAGGCTAGTGCACAATTTCACGTCATCATCTAGATTGGTATCACGAATTGTTGGTATGGTTAAGTTGATAACCAAAAGTGTTTGCGAATTGATAAGCATGACAAGCTTAAAAATGTCCAGATGAGTCACGGTGTTATTTTCGAAATTTTCCTTGGGTGCCCCCACAAAAAGTTTTGGTTGTATGTTTCTTATTGCATACAAATTTTTAGAGAATCATTTGTTGATCACGGCTAGGTATCAAACCAGATTAAACAAAGTTGTTTGTATTCGATTTAGGAGCGTCATAAACAAGTGAATATTACGATAATGATAAAACCATCTAGAGATTAGACGATGATTTAAGGGGTCGTGCGAATTATCTTACGATTCCACACTGATTACTTGAGTCTGGATGTTTGATACATGATTATTGGTATCTGTTATCTGTCTCTACGATCGTGATTTAATTTTTTGAAAGTTTTGTTTGGGTGTATACACTTTCATAATTCAATTTTGTAACTTGGCTAGACATGAGTAAAGGCATATCTCTTTGACCGCGGATGAACTTTTAATTTCCTATATTAAACAGATAAGAATTGTATTTGTTCCGTCGTGTCCTGTGAATCCTACAATAA
This sequence comes from Malaya genurostris, assembly GCF_030247185.1. Taxonomy (NCBI): domain Eukaryota; kingdom Metazoa; phylum Arthropoda; class Insecta; order Diptera; family Culicidae; genus Malaya; species Malaya genurostris. The sequence goes on along the minus strand of NC_080572.1, from coordinate 230,087,858 downwards.
AAAGATTTAAAATTAATATCGTGATCAACAAACATACAAATATTTTCTTTTAGTCTCCAAGCGTGATTCATTTTTTCGTCATAATAAACAGTATCCATGGTGAATTGATTTTCAGCCCTCAGCGTTGCTAGTTATTTAAAAATATCATTTAAGTAGATTGTCACTCTGACATTGCACCTTCAGAGTGTACCGCGAAGTACAAAACGTGTCCACGAAAATTCATTAGAGCACTCCGTATTATAATTTGTATTTGGTCGAGCTCTTCTATAAGCTACAAGCTTTGACATGATCGTAGAAAATGGGTAGCGTGCTTTGTTATGGCATAACACTTTGGGCAAACTTACATTTACCTAAATTTTGAGGTCATCACTCGTTACCTAAAATTGGGGAGATGCACTTTAGTTGATTTTGGGTAGGTTTTGACCCAAAATGAGGTAGCAACTGGTAAGAGTGTATGCGATGCCAAATGCTCAAGAAAGGGTCGCTTTTGGTGTGGCCTAACGGGGGCGGTCAATTGATCGATGTTGTGTTCTGAGTGAATAGTCAATAAATGGCATTGTACACCCTAAAATTGGAAATTGAACCAACACCCCAGATTTCCAATAATTTTTAAGAGTTTAACAGCAGTTTTAAATCAATCAGGAAGCATCAGGGCTTTCTTAGTTATTCTCAATAACAGCACAATTAAAGCTCATTTTGAAAAATAAGGATAACTGGGATGCTTCAGTTGGATTTTTATCAAACTTTTAGAAAAAGTATTTAAGACACTTGCAAAATTGATGACAAAGTCTCAAGCTAACATCAAGAAAATTTTTATTAAAATTTCAATAAATTTCAGGGTTTACATTGCTTTCGATATGAGATCTGTGTCCTAGTCGATTAGTTCTAAAATAGGAAATATAACTAATTGAAGTAATCATTGCCTAATTTAAAACCCTGAATGTTACTCTGTTAGATGATCTAAATCAAAGTCAGTTCACTACAAATGTTACATTGATCTGCAAGAACCAGACCAATTGTAGAAGGATTTCTCATAGATTAGTTGGGCTATTGGAAATAAAACTGGCCAACAACCAGCGGAGAATTCATCATGAAGAACTCGTACTTTCTGATTACTTCACGAGAGATGCTATGTTAGGAAAAATAGATCGATATCTTGTGCGTTTTTACAGCTATCATTTGATTTATTTGTTCATCAACGCATTGGAAACGTAAACATGCTGCATTTCGTAAACATGCTTTCGTATGACATGACGGATGTACCTATTGTTTGTTTTAGAAGAACCAATCGGGGCAGCCGAATGGTTTTATTAAATCTTTGTTATATGTACATCTAATGATTTTAAATTGAATTGTATTACATAAGAATTTTTTTTTGTCTGATGAGACATTGTTAATAATTGGTTAGGTTCGCTGTGCCATCATGTTTATAATTTTACCGCCGTACTGAAATTTTCACTTCCGGAAGGAACGAAGAAAGCTCTGTACAAAATGCTTTGAAATTTCAGGCATAGATTGTTGTTGGAGTGGTAAGCGCCCATTTTAGGGATTGTTATTCTTTATTGATTTATTTTCTTTGTTGGTTTATCATATTCAGTTATCATATGTATACCGAAAAAGAATAAAAACAGTTATGTGTGCTCGAAAGAAATCGGTTAACGTGTAATCAAAACTTCTAGATGACTAGAAAAAGGCTTTATAATTTTCACTTCTGATCTTCTAAATCTACCCGTTGGTTGTCAGAAATCGCTATTCTGTGACGACACAAGTCTGTTAGCAAAAGGTAGAAATCTAAGAGTGATCTGCAGTCGCCTACAAAGAAGATTAAACATTTTCAGTGATTATCTGTCAAAATGGAAAATTAAACCAAATGCAGCAAAAACGCAAATAATTATCATTCCTCATAAGCCAAGAGCTTCTTTTCTTAAACCAAACAATAATCATTGTATATCCTCTTATAAACAGATATTCTAAGCTCTGTCTATAGAACAAATTATTAATTTATGAACAAATTTTCAGACCAGCCATGCTTTTTTTCATAAATACGTTTATTTCTTAAGGCAATTTACATAAGTTTTTCTTCGCCGTATCATCACTTTTACATAGAATTATTCACCTAATATAATACTACTATAGTCACAGCGATTTGAGTTTAATAAAACATATTCCTCTTAATTTTTAAATATCATATTAGCTATTTCGTTATTTATTATTAAATCTACTTAAGAACATTATTTGAACCAAGCGATTAACTGCTATAAATTATAAGATGAGTTTAAATTTTTATACATTTTGTTGTTGATTTCGTAACCTATTTTGAGTTTGTTCATTTTTATTAAAATTTTGCTATTGGATGAACTAATGGACGCAGTAGGAGTCAAAACTAACCCTCAAAAGGGTCAATTATTAAATTGAAACTTCAATTGTCTTTATGAAATGATAAAGAAGTTTCATGTAAGAAAGGTCACGACAAGCAAGAATGTCTCGAACTGGGACATTGGATAGTCTACCTTGGGTACGCAAGGAATTTATTAGTTGAGATCTGACATCACGATACTCCACGCATGTCCAAACGACATGATCAATATCGCGATAGCCTTTGCCACAAGCACAATGATTAGTTTCGGATAGTCCAATTCGAAGGAGATGTGCATCTAATGTGTAGTGATTGGACATGAGTCTGGACATCAAACGAATGAAGCCCCTACTCACATCCAGCCCCTTGAACCATGCCTTTGTCGATATTATAGGAATAATTGAGTGCATCCACCGACCTAGATCATCTCTATCCCAAGAAGCTTGCCAGCTGGCAAGTGTTCTTTGGCGAGTCGCGCTATAAAATTCGTTGAAAGCAATCGGTCGCTCATAAATTTCACCTTCAATAGCACCACGTTTGGCCAAACTATCGGCTCTTTCATTGCCTGGAATGGAGCAATGAGCCGGGACCCAAACTATTGTGATTTGATAATTATTATTCAATATGTCGTTCAGACACTGTTTTATTTTGCCCAAGAAAAACGGTTCATTTTTGCCAGCAGCGTTTGAGCGAATGGCTTCAATTGCACTCAGACTATCTGTGAAGAGGAAATAATGGTTTGGAGATAATGTGACGATTACATTCAAGCTATAATGAACTGCTGCTAACTCTGCTATATTAACAGATGCAGGTTCTTGAAGCTTGAATGAGGCGGAAACATTATTGTTGAACATACCAAACCCTGTCGCTTCTTCAATTCGCGATCCGTCAGTGTAAAACATTTTCTCAGAGTCAATATGCCTGAACTTACTTGAAAATATTTTTGGGATTTCCATAGAGCGTAGGTGATCCGGGATTCCACGCACTTCGCGCTGCATGGATGTGTCGAAAAATAAAGTTGAGTCAGGGACATTTAGGAGGCTGACATGGATAGGAATATATCTTGAAGGGTTGATTTTCTGTGACATATGGTTAAAATATACTGTCATGAATCTTGTTTGAGATTGAAGCTCAACTAGCCTTTCGATGTTATTAATAATTAGGGGATTCAGTACCTCGCATCTTATTAGCAGTCGCGACGAAAGCTCCCAAAAACGATCCTTCAATGGAAGAACTCCCGCCAGAACTTCAAGACTCATTGTATGTGTCGAATGCATGCAGCCTAAAGCAATTCGCAAACAACGATACTGAATTCGCTCCAGTTTGATAATATGAGAATTTGCAGCGGAACGAAAGCAAACGCATCCATATTCCATCACTGAAAGTATCGTTGTCTGATACAATTTTATTAGATCTTGCGGATGAGCACCCCACCAAGATCCTGTTATTGTTCGAAGAAAATTTACTCTTTGTTGGCATTTCGTTATCAGATACCTAATGTGTCCTCCCCACGTGCATTTGGAATCAAACCACACCCCGAGGTATTTGAAAGTCAAAACCTGTTCGATTATTCTTCCCATCATATGAAGCTGAAGCTGCGCGGGATCATGCTTTCTTGAAAAGACGACCAGCTCTGTTTTCTCCGCAGAGAATTCGATACCCAGATGAACAGCCCAAACGGACAATTTATCTAAGGTATCTTGCAATGGTTTTTGCAGATCAATAGCTTTGGATCCAGTAACTGAAACCACGCCATCATCTGCCAATTGTCTTAGTGTACATGGGGTGACTAGACAGCTGTCAATGTCGTTTACATAGAAATTATACAGGAGCGGACTGAGGCATGAGCCTTGCGGTAGACCCATGTAGCTAATTCTGAATGTTGCCAAATCGCCATGTGAAAAATGCATGCGTTTCTCTGACAAAAGGTTGTGCAAATAATTATTTATAACCGCTGGAAGTCCATGTTGGTGGAGCTTGTCTGAAAGAACATCAATGGAAACTGAATCAAATGCTCCTTTAATGTCTAAAAATACAGATGCCATTTGTTGCTTTTGAGCGAAGGCAATTTGGATGTCAGACGAAAGTAATGCAAGGCAATCATTCGTCCCTTTATTTCTACGGAAGCCAAACTGAGTATCTGACAACAAACCGTTCGTCTCGACCCAAGTGTCGAGACGTCGTAGAATAATCTTTTCGAACAATTTTCTGATGCAGGACAACATCGCAATGGGTCTGTATGAGTTGTGATTGGAAGCTGGTTTCCCCGGCTTTTGAATGGCGATAACTTTCACTTGTCTCCAGTCAGGTGGAACAATATTTTGCTCAAGAAACTTGTTGAACAATTTCAACAAACGTCTTTTTGCGAGGTCGGGCAGATTCTTCACCAAGTTGAATTTAATTCTGTCCAACCCAGGAGCGTTATTGTTACAAGACAAGAGTGCTATAGAAAATTCCATCATTGAAAATGGGTTATTAATAAAACCATTATTTGGAGGAGATTCCCGTATAATGCTTTGCGTAGGAACAGAATCTGGGCAAACTTTCCTAGCGAAGTCAAATATCCATCGGTTCGAGTATTCATCACTCTCATTGCCCACGTTACGATTCCTCATTCGTCTGGCCGTATTCCAAAGAGTGCTCATTGAGGTTTCTCTTGACAAACCTTCGACAAAATGTCTCCAATAGCTACATTTTTTGGCTCGAAGTATGCTCTTGTACTTGGTTTCTAAAACCAAGAATTTTTCAAAATTCTGAGGAGTTCCTCCTCCTCGTTTTAAAAATGTCTTGAAAGCATTTTGTTTCGCGTGTTTAGCATCTGAGCACTCTTTGTCCCACCAAGAATTTGGAGGTCTTCTGTTAGACGATGGGCCAAGAAATCGTTTGGTTTGTGCTTGTTCAGCGGCCTCCAGAATCGAACAAACGAGGAAGTCATATTCCTCCAGTGGGGGGAGCTCTTCCATGGAATTTAAGATACTTGACATATTACTTTGGAATTTAATCCAGTCAATATTTTTTGTCAAATCATATGGAATATTTACTGAATTAGCAATACATTTGTTACTGCTAATTGAGATGATGATTGGTAAATGATCGCTACCGTGTAAATCAGGAAATACTTTCCAGGTGCAATCTAGTCGAATTGAAGTCGAGCAAAGAGGTAAATCTAATGCACTTGAACGTGCAGGAGGTCTTGGAATCCGTGTCATGCTACCCATATTCAATACTGTCATGTTGAAATTGTCGCAAATATTATATATTAAAGATGATCTGCTATCATTGTAAACGGAACCCCACATCATTCCGTGCGAATTGAAATCTCCTAAAATCAAACGTGGAGCAGGACCCAGCCTTTATGCAGCACTAATTTGGTCAAGTTGTTGTTCCACCAGAAAAAAAACGCTTCAAAGGATTCAGAATAAAATTCTGAAAATAATTTTGAAACGTCCTCTTTGGTTTAGTACAAATGAGTTACACAGTCTCACAAATATAGAACCATTAGTTGTAATGTTACATAACATTATAAGCAAATTCCGACAAAAATCGATGAAATCTTCAATTGAATCGATCCGCTCTCTGTATTAGTTAGTAAGTTAGTATATAAGTTCTTTTTCCCCATTACACAATACAAGTAGGTTTACAATTTTCCCTACACAAAAATCACAGAATTGCGGAAGCAAATGATGACTTCATGGTAATAACCAAATCATATACATAATAAAGCTGCAAAGTCACCGCTTGTGGCTAAACATCCAATTTGAATCTTTTGAATATTTCGTATTTATGCATTTAGATATCCGCAATGTACTTCAATCCTCAATTAGCGGGTCTATTAAAATATTATTTTTTGGACATTGGATATCTGTTTAAAGCTTGAATTGAAGAAATATTCAAAACAAAACTAAACAGAGGTGATTTGAGCCTATTCCAAAAACCGGGAATTTTTATCTCGCAAACAGGGAAATTTAAATCGGCAATTCACTTACCTCCCTGTTAGTACCTATACATAAATGGATCCAGACCTGTTGTGAGTTCAGGAAGCTTTTGGAGGCCGTAATTGCAGCAAGTGGAAAGTCGATCGATGATTAACATAGTTTAAGTCTCCTAACGCATGAAAAATACAAATGAGCACGCAAATGAAACGTTAGTCATTTGATTTAGTGATTGTTTTAAATACATAAAAAACTATCTGCTCGTAGACTGCCTTGATTTATAATGCCTGCGAACTATTATTTCAAATCAACGCTTACTAATGTCGTTTTCGGTTGAGAATACTGAAATTTTCACGAAACTGAGTTAGGTTTGAACTTAGGATGGGGAGGGGGTGGGAGAGATGTTTTAGCCAACCCGATATGAGAATCAGGTTCGAAACTGACTCAATTAGCAGTTCAACGACTTTTGAAACTATAGGTTCGAGACTGGCTTCAAACAAACGGTTTGACAGCAGTTAGAGTGAAAACTGGGTTAGGTTTGGTATCAAGCGAAATCGAAATATTTTTTTTGAACAGATTGTTTGGAAAATATTGATACAACCGTACATTTTCCACTGTTTCATTTACCGTGCAGTTCCAAAACCTGACTGGCAAAATTAGGATCGACTTTCTTCGATTTGGATGAAATCACCTTTAGTATGAAAAACCATGTGTTTGGCATGTACGGAGAAACCAATTTAACCCAAGACTGATTATAAAATAACAAAAAAAATTCTTCAAATCGCGATATCTCAGAAACTTTTATTGGTAGAAACATGGCTCTGAAGAAGAAGCAAGGAACCGACAGAGGACTCTGAAAAATGTATACACAGAAAAAAAGTCCCACGCTTCTTCAAGAATTCAACAATCGACCGAATTGCCTTATTGCAACAGCCGCCTCATTCGCCCGATATGTCACCTGGTGACTATTTTTGTTCCCTAGAACAAAATCGGTGGTCAAAGCAACCCATTTTGAGTCGATTACAAACATCCAGGCGGCCGCGACTAGGTTAATCACTGACATTCCAGTCGAAGCGTTCCAAAAATGTTACGAAGCATGGAAAACGCGCTGGAACCGTTCATAGTGGCTCAAAGGGACTACTTCGAATGGTATGGTAGAGTTGCGAAAATTTTTTCAAAATATAGTTTTTATGGAAACATCAGACCTAGTATTTTGAAAGATGAGAATGGCAGTTATAAAATTAAGTTATCTGAAAAGAAAACAAGGCACTGAAGTCTGTCTAGTAATCCATTATTAGGAAATAATGTCGAAGAGTGTAGCCAGTGATAGGGGCAACTTATTCAAAGATGCCAATTTTCTCAAAACAATATCAATAGACCAAATCCACCTACATGGTAATTTAAACCACCGCCCAGCACACGGTTCCATAGTGTAGCGGTTATCACGTCTGCTTTACACGCAGAAGGTCTCCAGTTCGATCCTGGATGGAACCAAATTCGTTTTTGCATCTTCATGAAATACCCTACCCTTTTGTGTTACCAGATAAATCTTTAATATTCAAATTCAACTAACGGACTTCGGTATTTTTTTTGTTTTTGAAATAAAAAATAAATTTTAAAAGTTTTCGAATTTTCCTTTTCATTCATTGATTATGGTTTTCTATTTTGGAAATGTGTATTCCTTGATTTTGCACTTCAAAGTGTGATTAGCATAGCGCGTATTGTATTTCCAAAAAGTTAGATGCTGGGGAGTGTCCTTTTTTCATGTGGTTATTTACGTGTCGATGTAATTCAGACACATACCCGGAGATATGCTCCCAGCAGTAAAAAAATATTATTACTTGAAAAACTTCAAATTCCTCCTGTAACTCAATTTTTTGGGCATTTTCGGTGTGACTGCTAGAGCTTGAATGAGTATAACTAAGTTGCTCAGATTCGCAAACGTTGAATACATAGTTTTTGTCAAACAAATCTCGGCGAAGACTTTAGCAATATTCGTTTTCATGAGCTATTGTTTTTTCCAAGAATTACCTGATACCAAAAACGAATGATATAATGAGGATTATCGTCGAGTTATATGAATAATATTTAAGTGTAATGTAAGATTCAACACTTTCTGATAACCACGCAAGATAATCTACTAAAAAGCCGCACACTGTTCAATTATTATAATTTGTATATCATATATGTGTCGAACGTCTCTGACCTTTGCGTAGAACTTATTCTACACGCAGAAAAATCCCGGTTGTTAAGAACAACTAAACGATTGGTTGCCCATCAAACAAAATATGTTTGTTTTTAATATGGTTGTTTTAAACACATGTTGGTTGGTTAAAATAAAGAATTGTTATTGTCACTATATGAACTGAAAAAATGCTTCAGCATTACCCAGAATATATTTGTTTGTACAATTTTTTTCTGCGTGTATGTGTCGAAATTGATTCAATTATTTAATAAATCATTCATCAAAGGTTATCAATACCAAATGTCATTTTGCGGAAGCCCCGCAGTAAATACGCCGCACGAATCTCTCACACTATAAATATTACATTGTTGTATCGTTTTAATGATTCAACTAAAATTAGAAAGAAAAAAAAAGAACTGGGATATAAATTTCCATATAATAAAGTTTATGACGTGCGAAGGTTGCTCGTCAAGTTTTTCATCATGCGGAATCTGCGTCTCAAAGGTCATGAAAATCTTGTCGCATGACAAACCATCCCGTCCATCCATCTTGAGTCGTAGGTTGAACAAGATTTCGTCGCTGATAGAAGCCGCAAATAATTTAGCGCCAAGGAAAATTAACGCAAAAAGCATCAGATCGATTGTTTGTCATCCACGCCACGCGTCGTCCGTCGTCTGTCTGCCTCTCGGTTGATTGGTGACAAACGACTATGATGCTACCCTTGCATATCAACAGAAAAATAACGTCGTAAGCGATAATATTTATACTGACAACAGTCGCACGCTAGCTTGCCGTAGAGATAAAAAAAACTACATAGATTCGTATCATGTATTCATAAACGAAAGCAAAAAAGATTTGGTTCCATCCAGGATCGAACTGGAGACCTTCTGCGTGTAAAGCAGACGTGATAACCGCTACACTATGGAACCCATACTCCTGAGGGTGATTTTAGCACATTATGAAATTATGCTTTACTTCGAAGGCAACGCTAAAAATAACATAGGTAGGGTGAGCGAGTGACGCGCATGCGCTCTATGCATCCGTTTCGTCCGTTGTATAGTGAAAGCTTCGTTTTAATTTGCGCGCGTGTGTGTGAAGCATCAGGTAGTGCTGATCGCTGAGCTTAATTTTGTGACTTGTTTCATATTCAGCATGAAAGCTTAATAGTTCAGTGAATAGAGCTTCATAAATGCTGAATAAGCATGAGCTTTTGTGGATTAATGTCGGCATTTTTATTAGGAATAGCTGAACAGTTAACGTATACTCAGACACAATGATCTTCGAAAGTCATTATTATGACTTTCAGGCATAAGGATTATAAATTTATTCCAGAAGTTAGTCTTATGATAGAGAGGAGAAATTCTTCAAGACTTCCACTCTAGCCATTCATAAGAAAGTCTTATGAAATTCACAAAATTTTTTGAATGAAAACCCGGTGAACGATCGCAACAAGGTTAAAACCGGGTATAAATAAACGATATAATAATAATAATTTTTCAATGAATTTCTTTTGTTACTAATTTAGAAATTGATTTTTATACATTTCATGAACCAACTGTTCAAAACATTTTGAGGATATTTCAAACTGAAATCTAATTACATCACTTATATGTATTTGCGATTTTGATGACTTGGGGTTTCCATGGCTAGAGTATTCCAGTTAAAATTTTATGTTTTGTCGTGACCTTCCTTAAATGAAACTTTTTTATCATTTCATTAAGTCCATTAGAGTTCCAAATTAAATTTTATTTTATGTTATTTTCTCTTCCATGAGATCAACCAATCTTATATGAAATAAAAGTGATGAACTGATACAAACAAACCTGAAATAGTTATAAGATCATGTACAAAATGAATGTATTTTATTTAATGTAATTTATACTAGCAAATCGCTTCATAAAAACAGTGTTTAGATTAACTAATGAATACCAACATACTAATATGATATTCGAAATGTATTAGGTTTAAAGTACTATGTATTGTGATGCCACGGCGAAGAAAAACTTATGTATATTGCCTATGAAATATGAACGTATTTATGTAAAAAAGTCCACAAGTTGGTAATATCTAATCGTAAATTGAAATTTCGTGAGATAGCTGATACCGTAAAGATATCAGAAGGCAGTGAACATTTGACCATGAGAAAGGTTATTTCAAAGTGGGTGTCGCGTTTACTCACAGTCGATCACAGTCACAGTCACAGTCGTGTTGGTGTGTTTGCAGTGTTTGGACATGTTTACGATCAGATTTTTTGTTGTCAATATGTGACAATGGAAGAAACATGGATCCATCACATCACTCCGAAAGCAAAACGATCATCATCTGAGTGGACTGCAGCCGGTGAACCACGTCCGAAGCATCCAAATGCACTACAGTCAACTGAGAAGCTTAAGTCTTCAGTATTTTGGAATGCCCATGGTATAATCGACGACACGACCAGGCACTCCGAATAAAAATTTGCATTAAAATTGTCCGGCCAGCGACACCCTGATAAAGATAAAAATAATCTTCTCGAGCAACACTGCCTAAGTTGCTATGAACTAGTTACCAAGGATCCCCCGAATAAATAAATAAACATTTTAAGAAAGTTGTGGAATCGTTCCATAAGTTTTTAATTTGATGCCCTCCAGTTCAGTGAATCCCTGAGAACAACTTGAGGATGTAGATCAATGAATGCTACAACCATCATCAGTACGATTAAAACGACGAAATGTTTTTTTAAAGCATTAATTCTTTTGTTAGTAAACACACTATCATAACACTACAAACATTATCTTGAACAACCTGTTTATTGCATATTTTTTCATTCATATTCATTTCTATTCTTTGCAGTGTTCTTGAAGTGGGACATTAATAATCATTACAGAGGCAAAGTTCAAGAAACAAATTTATAAAATCAATATTTTTTTCAAAAAGAAAGCAAAATGAATAAAAAGGAAACAAAAGCAACTTTTAAATTCCACGTTACGTTTTTTCTATAAAAATCTTTCGTATTCAAAGTCTTCTTCTAATTCGTTGTGCCACAATCGATGCATGGCCAAAAAAACAAAATCAATACTTTTGATAACATTTTCAATCACAAGATGAAAGTTACGCAAGAAAATAGTATAATTAATATAATTCAAAACAGGCCCGTACCCAGGATTTCATTTTGGGAGGGGCCCAAAGATTAAAAAATAATGTTACTGAAGATTGCCTATGTACCTTATTCTCGGTGTGCCTTTTACTGCTGTTTTTAACATACACTTTAAACTTTTCTACTGGAGCTGATATTGTATTGCATTGTATTACGTTTACCGTCTTGTTATTTCTGTAGCACATGTCTGAGACATTCTAAATAATTATATGTTTTTGATTTCGGGAGCCCCCCCCCCCATCCGGGTACGTGACTGATTCGAAAAGTATTATATTGATTCGGTTGCACAAAAGAAAAAGATAGTTTTTTTAAAGTTACCAGATATTTTTTTGTTTTATGCATATTTTTGCTTGAAGAAAACGTTTCTCCCTCACTTGGTTTCTTCTGACAATAAATGCAATACACGGATTTTAGAAGAATAATGAATTATTCCTATAAGTATTAGAAGTATAATTAAGAAATTATTTTCGCTTCTCCATCAGCAATTGTTTAACTTTAAAGCTTACTAAAGTTCTTTGCGTTATCTTATGATCACTGATTATCGCTTGCAAATAGAAAGTACACTCACAGCTCACCAAATTTTTTTTCGATGGGCTGACTGTAAATGTTAATATCAAAGATTGACTCAAGATGGAATAGTCTATGATTTTTTATACACCATTTAAATATGACCCCTCGATGAGCTCGGATCACTATCAGTTTCAGTGTTTCGAAGCAAAAAAACAAGCGTCTGATCACTAGATGCGTTGTAACTATGACAATGATTGTTTATGTTTGGAAAAATATCAAGTTACAGTATGAACGATATTGAGCAATTTTGCCTTATATCCAGTGATTCTTACAATAAGAAAGAAAAAACTACGCAGAACCATTGTCTAGAATTTATTTAGTTTGTTCTTGTCTCATCCCATGAAGCATTAAAGTCAGTTGTGGCAAGAAATCATTATGTGCTAAATGTAAACATATGTTTGCTTCCTTTCTAACTCGTATTGTTTCCATGGCATTTCGTCGGAATTAGTCGACGCTTATTAACGGAGGGTCAATAAAATTACATTATTACTGAACCAACTGGTTCACGATTACCGGCCCAAAATTTTTCAATGAATCATATGGGACATTATAATCTTGAGTTTATCTTTGGTTCAATGATTAGTTGAACCGAAACAACAAACGCCCAGCCGCTCTATGCACTGTAACTATGATGATGTGTGTTTTCATATTAGTAACTAATCGTGTTCAAATATGCATCATATCGAACAATCTCACAACACTTTCTGTGGTTGTTTGTATTTGAATGTAGAAGTAAGTTATTATGTTCAACTAGGTTAATATTTAATTCGTTTAAGACGGTTTAATCTGCTTTAGAAGCAATCAGATCCAAAATTTTCTTTACGCAAAACCTGCCAACTTTTGATTATTTTCTTTTGGTTTTGCAGCGTAACCATGGTATTTTTTCGACGCTTTTCAACAAGGGGCTACTAAAAGTATACTATTACTGAGTTCTCGGATTCACGATTACCGAACAAGTTTTTTTCTTTAATTTATATGGGACTTCGTAATCTTGAGTTTATCTTTGTCAATTCAACTCATGAAAAAAATATTCCATAACTCTGACTTAAATCAAATAAATATAGATTTCCCATTGTACGGAGACGCTAACAGCGCTTCTGTGTAAAACGGTTGTACTTTTTTCCATTAGCTATTGTGGTTGTGTTAAGTGCGCAGGCAACTTTGTACATGCATTTCAGGAGCATTTACGCATCCATTTTACACCAGACGGCGCTTTTGGTGAATCTAGGTTTATTTTATTTATGCTTGAATGTAGGATTTTAAATCCGTAGAAAACTGTTTTCATTCAATCGCATTCTTTTAGCTATTCCAAACGACTAGTCGATCCACTGCTATGATGCTGAAGCAGTTCCCACGGGAAAAGGATCTCCCACTCGGAAAATCCATTTCAATTATTCGCTTTAAAATATCCGATTTGCAGTTTGTTTTGCAATGTCAATCAATATCAAAATCAAAATCAATAATTTATCTACCTGTGTTGCCAGTTTCAACATTTTTTCAAGGAATTACGTTTTGACATTACCAATTACTGAGGGGTTGTTGAATTTACGATACAGTTTGGATAGACGAGTGGCAGGTCGTTTCGTGGGTATAATCTTCATCGTCTATTTTGAGAAAGGAAAAACAATCAGTAACGATAGTTACTGATTCATTTTAATGCACAAATCAATGAAAAACGTGTATCGAAGAAAGTTTTATCAAGAATATGCGTCGATTGACAGGTCGATGGCAACGATGATTAAATTAAATGAATTACATACACTTCGAATTGCTTCCTCATCCTCCGTAATGTCCAGTTCTGGCTCCCAGTGACTACTGACTATTCGCTGGTTTCAAAAGGTGTTCGCCGGTAAGAAATCCAACTCAAATGAAGAAGCAGTTATTGAATGTGAAGCTTATTTTCAGGCCAAAGACAAATTCTTCTACAACTACGGCATCGAGTAGTTGGAGAAGAGAAACGTTGGAATGATTGTATTGCTCTTGAACGAGATTACATTGAATAATGAAATCGAACTTTTACAAATATTTTTTTTCAGGGCATATTCAGTAGTGTTCTAGTTCTAGATGCATAATTTATGTCAGTTTTAAAATTTAAATCTGGATTTTATAACAAGAAAAACTTGCATCCCCACTAGTGTTTTACTAGAGTTTCAAATATAGAGAAAATCGAACGTCATCGTATGCCAGTTTTAAATTTGACAGAAGAACTGTTCGAATAAACAAAACTAGAAAGGCTTGCTGGAGATACGTTTGTTCTAGTTTCAGTTCTATTATAGATTGACCATATAAAACTTCCAGCTGCTGAATTTGCTCTTATATAGTCACAGTGATCAGCATAATATTTACAAAAGTCGGCAGGAATCTGTCAATGATATATACAGGGTGCTCCATCTTTTATGTCGGTAAAGACTGCCCCAGAAATTATGGACGTAACCAAAAACCGCTGCCATTTCGCAATGGTTCAGAATCTGTCAATTTTTATGGCTGCATCCTGTTGTTTACACTCTTCTCTAACCACTTGTGCAGTTGTTTATTCGTTTTCATTAGTTTGTTTCGAAATGCGTGGACTTTCAGTAGAACAATGTCGAAAAATTGTGTACAAATGGTGCACAGAACGCGGACTGTCACTGAGAAAGATAGCAAAAATGAAAGGAGTAAGTGAAAAAGCCGTGCGAAATGTAATCAGGAAGTTTGGTGAGGATAACACCTGTGAGGATAAACCGAAAACGGGTCGAAAAAAAGGTCCTGCTAACCCTCAGTTGGATAAACGTATACTGAAGGTGTTCGAGCAAAAGAAGGAGGTTTCAGTTCGGGATGTTGTAAAAAAAGTGGGCACTTCAAAGTCAAATGTTTTTCGTGCTAAAGAACGTTTGAATCTTCGAACCTATATGAAGCAGAAACAACCTAAACGTAGTCCGAAACAAGAAGCATCGATCAGGTCGAGTGTTCGAAAGCTGTACAATACGATTCTTACTGGAAATTTGAACTGCATAATCATGGACGACGAAACCTACGTGAAACCCGATTACAAATCCTTGCCGGGACCACAATATTATACGGTGCGAGAAGGGCAAGTGTTAAACCAGTCCGAGACATCGATTGAAGTCGAAAAATTTGGTAAGAAAGCTATCTGGCAAGCAATTTGCAACTGCGGTAAGATCTCGAAACCCTTCATCACCACTGCTTTAATGAACAGCGAAATATACATCAAGGAATGTTTACAAAAACGACTTCTACCCATGATTCGAAGCCACAAGGATCTTGTTGTCTTCTGGCCAGATCTTGCTTCTTGCCACTACTCGAAATCAACGGTGGAATGGTATACTACCAAAAATGTCACTTTCATCCCAAAAGACATGAATCCACCAAATTACCCACAACTTCGACCAATTGAGGTATTTTGAGCTTTAACGAAGGCACATCTTAGGAAACATGTCTCGGTAGCCGAAACCATTAATTAGTTCGAAAAAGATTGGAAAAGAGTGTCAAAATTTGTAGCCAAGAAGCCTGTACGGAATTTAATGAGGAACGTTTGCAAGAAGGTGCGCCAGCTAGTCTACAATGGATAACAGGAATTAAATGGTAATATTAAAAAATTTATCCTTGTAAAATCATTCTGTTCAAACACTCAAACGAAAAGTTAATAATTAATAGTCTACAATTGCTAAGTAGCAAATGTTGAGAATAATATTCAGTTGTTGTAGTGTAATATTATCACTACATCGAATAAAAATTTAATATCTAACATTTATTTACAGCGAAATCACAGTGCGTCCATACTTTCTGGGATAGTCTTTATGTAAACTTCGAATAACTTTGAGAAAAAACAACTGTTTTCGATAAGTGATGTATTTGTTTCAGTTTGTATCGAAGATTTTCAGAAAATGTAACTTTCTCATCACAATTCAAAACAAAACATTTTGTTCCTTCTGCGATTGAAATCTTTATTTTAATAAGTCTTGTCAAGTTGTAATCTAGTCTAAAAGTTTACACACTACATTTAGTAGTCATAATACATACAAAGTCCCTATCACTACTACCGCGGCCATTTCTTCCGCTGTACTGCTCGATATTGCACAATGTCCGGCCGTTCGTTCGACTGACTGACGAAAAAAGAAGAGAAAAACTTAACCTGCTTTACTTTTACTACAAACCTATCACTACTACAGTTATGGCACCATTGTTATCAGCTTGAGAATCTCTTGTCGAGAAGTACACTAAAAAAAACTTAAATTGCTACCAAAATGCATACAAATGATTAGAATAACTCATTGGTTGATTTTTCAAAGCACGTTAATTACAAATTAAAACAAAATCAGATAGCTTACAATGAAAATTATAAACTAAAGATAAACTGTAAAAGACTAGAACGTTCTCGTCCTTTTTTTTTTAAATAAAAGTAAATGGGCAAAGTAAAATAGAATAACTATAACATATCCACTTTACAAGTGTGAACTCTAATTGTTACAAAAAGCACCGAAACTGTCAAATAAAATGTACAGAAAAATTGGCAATCGTTTCTAAATGCTTTTCGCTCGACAAAACTTGGCGAAATTATCAATTTTTTGGTACAACTAGCTGTAGTTTCTCGTCATTTTTGTTCTGGGATTGTTTTTTACAGTGTTGACAAATATATACAGCTAATACTAACTTCCAATACTACGTTTGATGATGAGTATGTACACTGTACGGTTAATACAAACTATTGCTAAAAAGGCACGATAGAATTCACAGTTCTTTTCGAGTATTTCTACAAACAGGACAAATACAAGCTCTGGCACTTGCCGTACATGGGGTGAAATCTTACAGATCTACAAAATGTGGATGACTAATTTTTTAGCTCCGGTCTTCACTTCAAATGTTAAATTCCAATTAAACAACAATGAACAATATGTTTGAGTATCAACGGTTGCTATGCCATAACGGCATAGTTTCTGGGATAGTCGTAGCTGCTACTGCTTCCCTCGCTCCCAAATCCTGATTGAACGCCTTCTAGCTGCTGGCGTTGATGCTCTTCTTGCCGACTGTAGTACACCTCGTGCGTACTGGCGGTCGTTCGAATGACACTGATCCGGTTATCGTTGGCAGCTTTCTGTTGGGCTGATTTTTTACAATTGTCTTCCAAAACCTCCCGTATTTTCGCTCTAACTGCGTCCTTCTTTAGCTGCAGTTCGGTTTGAAGGGCCAAATCCAGAGGGCTTGCAGGCGGTAGCTGATTCTGTACGATGCCGATCGAGTAAGGTCGATTCTCCAAACTACTCAACGATCGATCCTTTTCGACTTTTCTTCGAACTTTCGTGTGTCCTTGCTTTGGGTGTTTGCCGGATTTACTCTTCATACACGACGAATCCTCGTGCTTGTAGAGATAGGACTTAAGTGCGAATGCCTTCCCGCATCGAGAACAGCAGTGCGGTTTCGTATTCGAGTGAGTTTGGACGTGCGCCCGCAGATTTGACTTGTCGGCGAATGCTTTTTGACATACACTGCATTTGAAAGGTTTCTCACCTGTTGCGGACGTAAATCAGATGATGAGAGAAATTCAGACGGCAGCAGATCGAATGTTGAAAAGAGAAAGTAGAGGAAAGATAAAATTATTAACAGATCGTTTTTCATTTTTTTTGGCATTTAACACACATAATGTGTGTGTGTATGTGTACAGGGGATGGCGGCAATATTTTTAGAACACGACGAATGTTGACCAAAATGCTCGCGTCACCGTCTCCGGTCAACAACATTTTTCTACGCGACATCGAAACGGGAACCTACCTGTGTGAGTACGGATGTGACCTTGCAGAAGCCAAGGACGGGAAAAACACTTTCCGCACGTAGGACACTGGCATCCTTGGTTGTGCGTTCGAACGTGCATGGAATAGGCTGGCATTGAAACGTACACCTTGGAGCAATGAGGACAGCGGCGGGCTTTCTTATCCTGCAGCGATCTGAAACAATGAATGATGGATGGTTATTTTTTCTTCGAATATGACACCTTTAACATCACTTACCGATGCGTTTGTCGATGCCGGGCCAGGTTTGAAGATGTTGAATATTTTTTGCCACATTCCGGACAACTGTGTATATCATCTGAGGAACCGATTTCATCGCCACTGCTACCGCTGCGGCCACTGACTTCACCCAATTCCTTCAGATATTCTCGCTCATCTGTTCTGTACTCTACGGGATATTCTTTTCGGCACAAATCTCGTTCGCTCTTCGGAGGCTGTATTTCTTCACCGTGACTGTAACTGCTACCGCTATTCCATGAAAGCGTTCGTGATTTCTTCCTATCAAACACTTTGTGCGAGTACGAATAGCTGGAGTCTTCCGATTCCTCGGAAGCGCAAGAATTTCTTCTCACCAACTGTTGTTCCTCGGTCAGAGCATGGGCACAACTGCTGTTGCTACTGATACTGCTACCCGGTCTTGAAGGACTCGATCCGACACCCGCACCTACACCATCAACCGTCCTTATCGTCGAGGTGTAGTAAGTACGGCTGCCTGTTTCGTACGAATCGTCAAAATCCGTCCCATCATTTGCATCTTTTATCTTGTTAATCCGTTGTTGTTGTTGCTGCTGCAATTTCAAGCTCCGATTGATCTCCCAGTTTGTTTTCCACTTTTTCTTGGTAGCCGAGTACGATTGTGGTGGCTGATGAGCTGGAGATGGCGGCGACAGTGTTGGGCTATCTAGATTAGCATTCCGTCCGTCGCTATTTGCTCGCAGCTGATTGTGATAAGAAACTGCGTGATGATAGTATTCCACAGAAGGATGATAAGCCGCTGACTCATGCTGATGTTGTTGGTGCTGCTGAGTATAGTACTTGATGGCACCAAACTGAACCGGATAGGGATGGTGTTGATATTGGTGCGGCTGTTCGCCTGGTACGAGCGTCGTGGTGTTCAGCTTTCCAGCTGCGATTGACACCTCTGCCAGCTGAGTGAGATTATAGAGCTCCTCTGGAACGCCACTCGGCATTTCCTGAACCATCGTGACGCGAACCTACGGAAATCGAAGGGGGAGAAAGCAATTAAAATCTAGTAAAAACAGATCCACAAACGAACGTAAATAATCGTGTGCGCGCGCTTCTTCTCCTAAACCGTACTCCCGGAACTAGACGGGCGTGAAATAAACCGGTCCCCTCGCTGAAAACTGACGGCGATTGCTTTTAGAGGTGAACATCATCAAAGGAAATTTATGGTTTTCATATGGTGCGCGGTTCGGCACCGTCTTCTATTTCCCTCTTCCTGTTGGGATCTTCATTTTCCTTGTGATTATTAATAGACTCTCCTAAACAACCACTCGGTTTAAGGTGTGTACTTTTTCGAAGGTGAAAAGGTACTTGCTAGATTTAATTGGTTCCGAGAGAATCGTGATCGTTTGGAAATATTGAAGTATACAAATATATGCCTTTTTTTTTATTCGAAACGGGTGTCTTGGATCAACCACGAATGACGTTTATGAGTAGTTTTCGTTGAGGTTTCTGACAAAATATTCATACATTTCTCTACGGGATCAGTTAGACGGCCACCAGGACAATAATGATCGTATGAAAGTTTAACGTCGATGAATTTTGTTTGAAAACATCAAAAACCAATTAAATGAATAATATTGCTTGATGGATTATACTAGTTCTTAGATCAAAGCAAACATGTTAACCATTTTCCGACAAATTCGAAATGCTTCTTTTCATATCAATTTGTTTATAAATTTTCTGTACCATTCCTTTTTTTTTTTTAATTTTAGCATTGAATAATTGAAGACCGTTCCCAGGCAGATGATTTGATAGACCATTTTGTCAGTTAAAAAAATTGTCCTGAAGAAATTGTTACAGCCACGGAGATCGTTTTGTTTTAAGATAGTGACAAACTGCTACGTCGTTTCACATGGTGTGTTTTATGAATACATAGCATCAAATTGTGCTGAATGATTTTAACACAAGATCGCTCTCGTATAATTCATTTGTTTCTCAGCGCTACTTCAAATTTCCGTTATTCAATTACAGTTGACGGAACCTGTTTTACCAAAAAATAGGTATACTGCCTTGATCAAAAAGTTCCCGAAATTTGTTCAGAAAATTAAAAATACAAGATCGGGCCGTATGAATTGAACGTAGCATGCTTGAATTTCGGTAGTAAATGCTACATGTGGATCACGTTCCTGTCAAAAGAAGAGAGTTTACTACACAACAACCTTCGAACATGCTACAAACTGTAGTATTTAATACAAGTTTTCGGTAGGTAGCTCTAGAGGTTGCTACTCGTGTGTTTGCTGATAAAGTGAAGTACAAAAATTTAAAAAGTGGCATTTTTACAGATGTAAGTACGTTTCTGGCTTTGTGCATGCTTATGCCAGCTTTTCCGGCTCTGTGTCGATACGGTATGCAGTAAATGGTTAAATTCGGAAGTAGCATTAACAAGCATGTTCGAACTTGTTTTTTATTCATACCAACCCGCGTTATAGTCTGTGGACTTTGTTTTTGAAAAGATTCTACAAACAACAGACTTTACTGTATTTTATTCATACAATCCATTGTTCATCAAAAGCGATATTGTCCACTTCAAAGTACTCTCCATCGACTGCAACGCCAAGGGGGATGACAGTAGTAATTCATCTCGTTTCTGTTAATGACATATTTATTAGAGTTTTACTCTACTTTTTTAAAACTTGAATCTTATGTGCGTCATTTTTCCGTAATATAATAAGAATATGAAAAGTAAACCTCGATCTCTTTGGGTGTATCAACAATTTGTCTAGAATCAAACTAAACAACCTGTCATGTACAAGACAAACAACAACACACAAACGCATTATTGGATTGAGAGTTGGTGAGCAAAGCAAAGTTTTATCATTACATTCCTTTTGTGAAATTTGGCCTTTCTGTTTCAACAGACTTCGCAGCCGATTCTTAGCGTACAGAATGATTGCATGAGTACTACGATCGTATTCGTGAATATGATATTAAGTCCATTATTCGGAATATTTAAAATATCAATCTATGTCATAAGACATTCCAGAAAACATATCATTCTTAATTTGATTACATGCATGAAAATTTAAAGAGTTAGAAGTAATGGCCTAGATCTCTTCCGAATATGTAATGAAAATTTGAGCATTATAAATGTTCGTCAAAGAAAAAATGACACAAGAAGTTATGGATCTTGTTTTTTAAGTAAAAAAAACAATGTCAAACATTCCTAATAATTCTTCCATTTTAGGACAGTACATTTTGCGTAAGCTGTAATCTCTTAGTCTTGGTTTCAAGACCAACATGAATATTTCTTCGTCTGATTTGAATACAGTTGATAAAATGAAATTTCGTCTTACTCAAAATGTCAAATTTTGAATTTAATTGGGAATCAGTTCCATATAACTGAAGGAACATATCATTATTGTTCATCAAAAAAGGAACCCATATCATTATTGTTCATAAAAAAACCCGGAAAACGACCAAAAAGGTTAACACCTGGTATAAATAAATGACATTAGTATTTATTTATGTACAATCCATCGCCCATCATACTATATCAGTTTCTGGAGTGATAACATATTATTATTTGTATTAAAGACTGTCCCAGAAAGTATGGACGCACTTTGATTTCGGTGTAAATAATTCACAAGTGTTAGATATTCAAATTTTATTCGATATACTGATAATATTAGACTACAACAACAGAATATTATTCTCAACATTTGCTACTTAGCCATTGTAGACTACCCAAGTAGCACATGTAACTTGTTCATAAAAAATAAAAATAAAACAGATGCTGCATACTGGTCGCATGACAAACACGACAGAACAAGTCGTAATATGATAGTGACAATAAAGTCAAAATAATGTTACGAATTGACATCTCATCATACTAAGTTACAATAAGATCCAACGTAACTTTCCGGTAATCTAACTCTTACGACGTGCTCGCATTGACTGTTTTTACTCGCCAACTGGTTACCGTAACAAAATGTGACAATGAAAAAGTGACACACTATAAGACAAAATTAAGTAATGATTTCATATCGGTTACCGTATTCGTTGTGATGCAACAAAGAAATAAAATTACAGTGTCGGTAGAGAAGAGCAGCCATAAAAATTGACAGATTCTGAACCATTGCGAAATGGCAGCGGTTTTTGGTTGCGTCCATACTTTCTGGGACAGTCTTTAGCTAGAATACGTAATCGTCGATAAAACCAAAATGTATCAGTTTTTATTAATTTTGCGCCTGCAGATCGTATATAGTTCAGTTGTTTGTTATAACCCGTAGAATAAAGTAGCTTTCCTAAACTATTGGTGGAATTATTCCACCATCCAAAGCCTACATCACCATCGTCCGAGAAGATCACTTATCTCGGAACAATATGAATAATAAAACCACTTGATTCACTCCATAAGAAAAGGCCAATCGAATTTAAGGGTAATACAATCCGATGCGGAACTTTACTAAATGGCCAGTGTTACGATCCTACGAATACTAAGAATACTTTCAAATCACGACGCGAGCTTACGACATTGCTCGGGAACTCTGAACCTCTGACTCTGGCAGCCAAAATTTGAATAGTACATAATCTGAATATACTCCTTTCCCTAATTCCTTCTTAGTTACCAATTTTGTTTCACATTAAACTAGAGAGAGTTTGAACATAAAAACATCCAATTTGGCAGACAAAACCTTGTTGCAGACCTGTCAATTATTTCTTTCAATTAAGATATGTGCCGTTAATATAGAGATTCAAGTAGATATATCATTTCTAGTGTGCATTAATATAGAATAATTTGCATTTCGGAGAATTTCGACGTTGTGAACGTTCTTTGAAGGGAGTTTTCGTCATAACGTCCAAATAATACGCTTTGTTGACGGTGTTGCAAATTCAATTCCATTTTGAAAATTGTACAGAATCGAGGACACGCACAATCGCAGATGTACTTAATACAGCGTAACATTTACAAATGTCCAGGTATTAAGTTGAAAATTTGATAGAATATCAATGACAGACGTGGCAACAAAAAAGAAACCTGTTTTAATCCACCTAGTGGTGTAATGATGCCTTTCTCATATCAATCATACTATCATATATAATACTGTGGTATTCTTCAAAATAATTTTCTTCGATTCTTAAAAGAATAACCGAAATCGGTTTGTTTGACCGTCTACTGATGAAAACTATCAATTGGAAAAGAATTGAGGTCGATTTAGAAAACTTTTTACGGTTTTTCGCTCTTTTCAGTGATGGTATAAAATTTTTAACACACTTTACCCCCGGTCGCGCCATCTATGAGAAAAGTTAGAACACATATTTTGATTTTTTTACACATTTTACCCCATAGCTCCGGAACCGGAGATCGGATCCAAATAATATTTTTTGTATGGGACCACGAGACCTTTCATTTGAATTTAAGTTTGTGAAAATCGGTTCAGCCATCTCCGAGAAAAGTTAGTGCAAAAAAACGTTACATATACACATACACACATACACACACAGACATTTTGCGTACTCGACGAACTGAGTCGAATGGTATATGACACTCCGGGCCTCGGTTCAAAAGTCGGTTTTCACAGTGATTGCATAACTTTTCTATATGAGAAAGGCAAAACTAATCGGGTGACTGAGAGCGCCAGACGGTGGAAAATTGTTTGATTAAGGTGGTATTCCAAATCAATCTGTGCTACTTCAGGTGTTCCTCCGGGTACACTTCTTTCTATATAGTACAGACGCTGAATTCGTCCAGCACGAAATTACCGTGTTCAATGTTTGATGCAACAGAAGTTCTATCTATTTAAACGTTAAGAAAGGATCCAAATCATGACTCGACATATATTTAGGAAACCGACCAGTAGAAACATGAAAATTTGTAAAGGACGTAGTTTTAGACTCGAAACTTATTTCTGTGGCATATTGTTATGAAATTGCAAATAAAACAAATACGATGCAAGACTTAATGAAACGCTTCAGCCGTATTTTCTCAGACCCGAATATATTAAATGAATTATATACAACATTTGTCAGGCTGATTTCAGAATGCGGCAGCAAAGGATAGAACTGTCATACATGAAAAACGCATCGAGTCAGTCCACAAACAGTCTACTGTATGCGCTTCATGTGCAATGCATGTTCAATGTCCATCAACTTACAAACACTCGAAAACCACCGAAAACGCCGCAACGCCTCACAACTAAAATCTTATGATCTCAGTCATCATCTTACAAGTCGTCATTTAGCCTGGTAAACAAAAAATAAGGTATGTTCTGCCAAAAGTAATTCTGATAATTAAATGTTGCCTTGTTATAATAAAAACTGTCAATTGATCGATTCCAATGAGTCCGGAAATAAGTAAAACAAAAACTGAAAACCAAATCGTTGAAATAATGAAAAATGTTTAAGTAAACATTAAAATTGAATGCCGGTAGTTTACATTTGTGTGACGATTAAACAAATATTTATTCGGCATTATAAATTTTCCAAATAAATCGAAGTACTTCATATTAGCATTTAGCCAAGTAACTGAAGTTGTTTAATACTAATACAGATTAGACTATACTATGCTTTCGAAGCAGAAAATTGATTTTTAGTAAGAATAATTTGACAACTCGTCTCAAATTAACAGGATCTTATAGAGAACATAGTCTAAGTTGTTGATAAGACTTCTGAAAATATATTTCCTTCGATACTGATTTCGTTCCTATTCTTAGCTATGCACCGTCATGCGGTAAACATTTTCTTCCACGATTTTTTTTTCATTCGAAAGAATTATCTCAAGAGGCTTCCGTTTCTGTTTTTTCTCGGAAGTAAAGCTTCAAACCCATAAGTCATCGTACGATGAACCAAAACAAATGGCTTCTAAAAAATCATATCTATTTAGATTAAACCAATATTTCTCCTCCATTCCCGGTGTACACGTTCTCTAAATTTTTCTTTCTCTCTCTCTCCCTCGTATTGTTTTCCCCGCCGATTGGGTCAAAATCAAAATAAACACGTATCTCGCAGTAAAAGCTGCGTGCTAGATGCTCATCATTTTCCCCCGAGAATTGTGTTTTCCGCGCTGCGCATCCAGGAAGCGACGCAAATGCGCGGTAGGTATTCCTGTACGCATACCTAAGCTCATAAATTTCCACTTTATGTATTTTTCGTGCGGCCACGACGGGACGGCGCTTCGAGGCGCATTGCACTCCCGAAATTTTGAACGTTCCTCCTTCTGCCAAGCGTGGGTAACTTCTCCGCCTGCCGTCTTGTTCCAATCTTTGTTTTTATACACGCGCATCGAAGTATTTTGTGTACAACCGTACATATAGCCCGTAGCCGGGGTTTTCCTCGTCTGCTCACACTAAACAGATGGCTACAGGTTGCCGTCCGTCAGAGTCGAAGATGAGAGCGAAGGAGTGCCGAGTGGCTATCGAATGGTTTTTCTTCATTTCATTCGATACGATTATAATTTGAAAAATTCAATTGGAAACTTGGTACTTTGATTCCGAAGAGAACTTATCGGGTATGGATTAGGCATACAAACTAAAGTTTTGGAGACACTTCTCAGTTCTACCAGAATTGCATGAGTTGGTAAATTTATTCTTCCTTTTTTGCAGATGATAACAATACTGTTCTGGAAGTTTAGGAAATTCACCCCACTAAATGCATCAGTATCTGTGATTTATTGCTACAACAGAACAAAAACTGCAAATTGTATAAAAAACGATAGAAAAATGCGTTGTTCAAAATAGCGTGAAGCAAGTGAAATGAACCATTTCAAATCCCATCAAAAGCCGGAATAATCAAGGAAAGGTTAATTTTGAATTGATATCATGCAGTCCAGCCAACAACTTGTAGTTTCAACAAACTAAATCAGACAAAGAATGGGTTGTCGCACAGGTGTCGTTTTTCATCATGACAACGCTTGACATTTTTTATGAGGCGTTAGAAATCGTTGAAGCTAAAGCTATGGAAACTATGACACATCCACCGTATAGCGTTGACCTTACATTTTCAGATTATATTTCGAGGAATTCTATCTAAGGATAATATATCATTGACTTATTAGGGGGTCAACCAAGTTTTGTACCATTTTGATATACTTTATGTTTAGTCTTCCACTCGTCTGTGTATAACAGTTTAGGAGGACTACTACCTGAATCGACCAGTTTTACGTTCATTGCTCTTCGGAGCAAGCTAATGAAGTGTTCTCCAAGTAGCATAAATTTTATGGCTGTTTATGTTGAACTGCTGACAGGTACTACAGTTCAACATTATCTGTTATGCACTGACGAGTCAAAGAAGAAGCATGAAACAATGACCGATTTTTGATCGGGCTGTTAAAGAATTACTCTAAAATTTCATGCATGAATCCTTTTTGCAATATTAATAATGTGTAACGATATATAATAGATATAGAATTGAAGATATAGAAAATCGCTTGAGCCCTCTAAAATATACACTGGAACAAAAGTTTCCCAATAATTTAAAACTGACCGAAAAACAAAATAAAAAAAGCTGATTCATCCATACCCGAGGAAATTGAGCGGTAAATAGATTAGTAGTTTACGTCACTTATACCATTACACATCCGGATGGGACAGTCATTTGATCTAAAAACTTGATCAATGATCCAATAGGAGCTTTCAAACGAGCCTAAGCTTGTTAGTCAGCTTAGCTTATTTTGAATAACGACGTATTGATTTTTCGATCGTGTTTCATTCATATTTCCAATAAACCTAGCAATATCGAAGGTAGCTAGGATTCCATCGAACCACATTCGATATAATAATCAATATGTCGTTATTCAGAATAAGGGTGAGTATTGGATATGATCGAGAAAACTGAGTGCTAAAAAACGGGTTTTTTGTCGGTTACGTCGCTTATACCATTATATCTTCGAAACCAGAAGTGATAGCCTTTTGATCTTCAAACTTGATCAATGATACCCCATAGAACCTTTCAAACGAGCTTAAGCTGTTTCCGAGAAAATTGAGCGGAGAGAAAACATGCGTTTTGTTGGTTACGTCATTTATACCATTATATCTTCGGAACCGGAAGCGACAGCCATTTAATCTTCGAACTTTCACAATCCAACAGTAGCTTTCAAACGAATCTAAGTTTGTAGAGATCGGTTCAGCCATCTAGGACAAAATCGAGCGGAGAAAAAAATGCGTTTTGTCGGTTTATACCATTATATTTCATCGTCGAGCTGAGTCGAATGGTATATAATACTAGGAATCTCCGGAACTCCGATCAAAAGTCGGTTTCACCTTTCTATAGAAAAAATCAAAATGCACATGATGGAATATTTTTATTTCTAATCTTCTATTTATATAAAACAAAGTTGCAAAATTTATGTACGGGCATCGGCGAATGACCAGAAACGGTTAAAGTTTTTAATGAAATAAAACAAGCAGTGCGGTAAAAATTCATTTTCAATCGAATAATATAAGATGAAAAAGAAATTTATGGCCGATGACCGTCGGCATATTCCTACTAATTTATTTGACTTTTGCTGCTATTTTCAAGTGAAGCTCCCAGAATTCATCGTCAGTTGAATAATCGTACCTAGTCATTTGAAGTTTTGCTTGCTCAGCTTGCTGCTTCATTGTCTTCGCTCTTGGTAGTGAGCAAGTTCAAATGAATAGAATTATAAATGGAGAATAGTTTAAAAAATGAAAACTGAAGGAGGAAACTTATAATTTATGTATGTTCTGTAAATGATATTTCAGCTATCTAATTTGTCTTTTATCTATTATCTTGAATCAATTCGAAGGTTACATGAAGGCCGCACTCACACTATTGAAAGAGATATTTTTTGTTACTTCAAGAGATCAACTGACGGTGGGTCAACTGAGCCTCGATTTGAAGAGAAACGAGTGATGAAATGAATGCTGCCCGTTCGGGCCGTCAGCAAAAGTTTTGTTTGTCAGAGTGGGTAGTTTACTGCAGAAGGGCGATCCTCAATGTGTTCCACATTCAGTTTCAATTGAATTGAATGAAATTTTACTGCACTGAAAATAAGCAAACAAATATGTACGGGCATCAATCCAGAATGGTTGCACGGGAATGTGTAATTCTTTTTTATGTTTTCCGCCTAAGGAAAATCCATCGGAAAAGTGGAGATAATCTAAAAAATTGTTCTGTATAGAATTGGATAATTTCCACTCAATCCATGCTAGAGAATTTGAGTCATCGATTGGCCACCAGGAGGCAGCACCCGCAACAGATAATGGTTTGGGCCGCTGTAACCGCAGATGGGCGCTCTCCAATCGTTTTCATCGAGCCTGGCGTCAAGGTAAATGCGACATATTATCGGGAAAGTATTCTGGAGGTTGCTTTGAAGCCGTGGGCAGACAAACATTTCGGTGGCAGACCATGGACGTTTCAGCAGGACTCGGCACCGTCTCACAAAGCTCGAGTGAACCAAGAATGGCTGAAAAACAACGTTCCGAACTTCATCACGTCCACACAATGGCTCTCGAATTCACCAGATGCGAATCCAATGGATTATTCTCTTTGGGCCATTTTGGAGAGCAAAGTTCGAACTAAAAGATACACCAGTCTCGAGGCGCTGAAAAAAGTTATTGTCCGCGAGTGGGCCTAAATACCTGCAAGTCACATTCGGCAGCTTGCGATTCGTTTTATGACCGTCTCAAGGCCATAGTCAAGGCAAAAGGTGGTCATATCGAGCAAAAGTGAATTGATTCTGAATTTTGTATTATTTTTACACATTTTGTACTTTGAATTAAGTAAAAGTAATTTTCCAAACTGAATTTATGGCCTTTTTAATTGGTTACACTTCGAGTGCCGGACCCTGTATTGAATAGTCCTGTATAGACACACGAAAACAATATACGGAATTTGACAAACACATTAATATACATTATAACGGATATAACGTGGATCTTCATTAGTTCACAATTTGAAACTCAACTTTCAGACTGTCACAATGCGTTAAACTGTCATTTAAAAAAGAAAATGTGATTGAGGTGCAATATAAGTGGTAAAGTCAAATTATCACCGAAATCACAAACGTTAAATCTGCCCAACTCTAAACATAATAGTAATTCACGTTGAAACGATAAATCATCTTCTTGTGTTGACCTTTCGGTAGAATTTTGAATTGATTTCACGTTGTTTATCACAATTAAATTCTAATATCCGTTACCTCGCCCAATTTTTACTAAGGTGTAATAATTACAATACAAATACCTATTTTGAACTACTTTTTGCTGTATTCAAAGTGACCAAGAAAGTGAAATTGGTTTCTAATGATAATTTCCAAGCACAACGGTTGATTTAAAATTGCTCTAGAATAACGTGGTGAATTTTTGAAAAGTTGTTTGGACGTTTTTTGCGTGATTTTCGAAAGACAAAATTGCACCGATATAAAAACATTAAGAGCTCGATATGGAATAGAAGAACATATAGTTGTTGAACCGTAAAATATATTGTTACGATTTCGAAGTTTTTATTACTGCAATGTGCTCGAATGTCGCTCGGGACCACAAATATGTCAAACTCTTTTTGTTGACTCTACTGACAATAGTAGTTTGTTTTTTTTTTTCAAAGTGCAACACTAGAATTTGAGCACGTCCTTCAAAAATATAAAACTTAAAATAACGTAACTCGATTTAAATATTTCAGGAGAATGTAGATACAAAAATAGCATTTCTCTGAAGTTTTCGCATATCGTTTGAATTATTCCAACAACTTTTATGGCTATACGTGAGTAGAAATAAACAAGAGAGTACTTGAGCTTTATTAGATTATCTCAAACAAAGTACTGAGTTCAATTTATAAATGTACAAATTTGGAGTAAAATGCGAATAACTTAGATCCTTTGATAATTCTGCAGTCTAAATACGATTCGAACTCGAATGAATTAATGATAATGCCAAAAATAATTTGTGTTAAGATTTGAATTTTGGGAGTGACAAATTTCTCCAGAACAGCTTAAACAATTTGAACAATTTGGTGACATTTTTCCTAGCAGTAGCCATTCTCGAGATATTCAGATTTGAAAACTCAAAGAACTCAGATATCTGTTGCATTGCGCAGTGCTAACATGCTATAAGTCATTTTATATTTGATTTAGATCAATGTTGAAAAACGAAATTCAACAAAAACTAGGGTGCAGTGAATTCCATGTATAAATACGAGGTGTCTTGGAAAAATAAGCACCGTTTCATACTCGACAGATTAAAACAGCTGTGCATATTTGTACATGCACTACTCGTACTGCTAGTTCATGTGTTCGTTTGATTCAGCAGTCATGCGCTTATCTGTGCGTACAAGAAACAGTGTCCACGATAATCGTTACTTCCGCTAGCTGTGAATAATTTTTGTGTGCAAATGATTCTACTGTAATTAGTAAAGGAAAAGTTGGTGTAATGATTTGAAAAATGCATGAACAAATGTTTTTATCGGAAAGCGGAGTAGTACCGGAGTATAAAAACCTGTAGAAAAATTGTGATCTAATCATCAGTTGACAATTAGTGCCCTGACTAATAAGTTTCCTCACTTTGGATGCACTATAGCTCACTCACAGTTGAAATGTGGTTCAACTGGAAGGCGGTTCTATGCAAAGTGGTTAGGAAAATTCATAGAAGTAACTGGCGATTGTGTGAACAAGTGAAGTAGATTGGTTGGACATCAAATGTAATCAAACCTATTTCATATGATTATATTTTTTTATGACAAAACGACTTTCACTTTTCGAATATAGCTCTTATCTCATGGTTACTTCTAGGAATCACAAACTTTAAAAATCAGTCACGTTTCTTGAATAAAAAGCGAAATAAGGGTTCTACATTCCAAAACGAAACTTGATCTTCTATTTTAACAGACTTCACTGCCGACGCTCAAGTGTACAGGACTAATAAAATAAAGATTCAGATTTAAATCGGATTGCGAAGAATAATTTGAATTCATGTAATTTGATTCTTGTTCTGATTATCGATCATAAACTGAAAGTTTGATCGAATTATGTCATTCATGTGTCCACGCTGACTAACAACCTAATAAATTAGTTAGAACCGTCGACCTCCAGGGGCGTTCATTAAATCATGTCCGAGCAAGAGGAATTTCATGCTATTAGTGAAACATTATCAAAACAGCCAATTGTTACCACACACGCACACTTCACACATGGACGAATGCCGGACGTTGATTTTAAATTATGAGCCGCATCAATCAACGAAACCAAACAAAGTTCCCGGCACGGCTTGAATGTAATGCGAACATTGTAGTTTAGTTCCCGGGCGAGTGAGTGATGATACGTGTCACGGGTGTCGTTAGGCGAAAATGTGTGAAACAAGGTGATGAGTGACAGTGGAAAAATGTTAATTCAATCTACGGCAAGAAGAGAACAGCAGATAGAATTCGAAGAAAATGAACCAACTTTCCGAGGAAAGTTTGCATAATGTCCGGTTCTGCCATTCGATGTGTGGCCAGATGTTCCGATGGATTCGAAGGCAGCTTGACGGAAACTTCCTGGTCCACCACGTTGAAAGGAGCCCATCCTGACGGATAGCTTCCTAGATTGATGGATGAAATATTTTTGTAGAAACCATCCACATTGTACAAGCATTTCTGAAGATATTTCCAAAAAATTGCATCATTTGTTATTTCTCACAATTTTGTTCCGTAATAAATATAATAACCAACATTTTGCTGTCTCCGTTCGCGGAAAAGTAAACCAGCTGTAACCTTGCTCGATACCGAAAAAAAAACTTTCCGATGGATTCCCAGCTGAGTCTTCCACAGCCGAATGCTTCCGAAATATCAGCAAAACCACACAGTGGTTGAAAATCCCCAACCATCTACGTCACTTTACGTTCCGCTAGTTTTGGACTAACTCCAAGCTCTTGTAAACTATTTTTTTCCGGAATGTACCTCCAACCGTCGGTACCCCTTCTTCGGATTCGAGGCGTGCTCAATTTTTGAAAATTACCAAAATAAAAGCGCTTCTGACGCATTTCTGCCTTTTCACGGAGAACTCGTTAAAAAGTGACCCAGTGTTGCCGAATGGCCGTCGATTCGGTTGGCTATCGGCAGGAGAACATCCGACCGCACTGCACCGGCTGTACAGCGTTCTGCGGGAATCGGCTCATCAGCAAGTGTGCGAAAAACATCTTCAAACAGCTTGCTCTCTATTTTCCCCCAAAAATCAACAACCATCGGCATTAGCAGGTTGTATCACCTTTAGCGTTTTGCACGTCGCACTTTACTGCCCTGATTTTCCGCGTTCACAACCGTTTGACGTAGACCGTGGTGCCCTGGATGTCGGGTTGGTAAGGTGGTGGTGGAGGAGCAAAATTTTCCGCAATGATCTGCGCGCTTGATCTGCTTCAAACCGTGCGAGGTTTAGCCACCGGCTCATCGGATCATCATCCATCCACTTGTTGAAAAGAGGAAGGATTCGGGATTTTTTTTCGATTTCACCGGAGTGCGGCGGTTGTTCTTGTTTCTATCAAGTTTGCCTTTAAATTGGGTATTTTGATTTTTTCCATTAATGAGAGCAAAGCTATTTCATCTTGTTCAATGATCGAAAAAGTACTTATTGTTTTTCTTGTCTGAGAATAATCGATTATTGTGTTCAATATAGGTTATGTTTTGATTGAACACGGTACTCTAGTAAAGTTTTCTGTGTGCGTGTGTGTACGAAACTACTCTCACGTTGTTGGTAAGAGTGAATCAAGTTAACGATCCGATAATATTTAATTGAAAAGTTACGATATGCAATGCTCTTTGTGCTTCCTCAAGGCATTATCGGTCAACGTGGTTGGATAGAAGGGTGATTCTAAAAATAGCTTTTCCTACGATTGAAAACCAAACTTACTTACGGTAGTTCCGTTTGGAGAATGTTATTTACCTTATATCATTCAGCTTCCAACACTTCGGAATGTTGGCGCTGAAGGAATCGATCGGTTGTAAACAAATGGATTGAAAGTGTTCGACGATTTCGCAGCGAGCTCACTTTCATCGAACATCGAGTCCAGAAGATGGCCTTCTCAATTGACACGTACATATAATTATTGGCCAGCTCACAATTACTCGTGTTGAAACCGTTTTTCACGTACCCACCGAAGTATGGCAGACCGCCGTTTTCAAACGTCGAGTTAAGTGGATACGGTCGTGTTCCAAAATAACCAATAGCAAAGTTAATAGCGTCCGATTGAGAAAACCACTGGAAAGGTATAAATAACAGATTAATAATAAAACGCCCCCGTCAGGATAAAAATAGGACACTGTTCTGCCACTCGATAGATCGGTTCGTTTCGTTTCAGCTGGTTTCTCGTTTCTCGATGGCAAACGCGGTAAAGGCCCCGACGTGCGACGAGTGGCGCGAACCTCGAAATGTCGATATTTTTCGGACCGATGCGTAATATTTTAACGGCCACCGGCGCGCAACAGTTATTCACCAAGCCACTCCACCACCTGTGGCCTACTAAGCTACTGTGAGGGTGGTTTCGAACGCTGTTTGGTTCACTCAAATCAATCACCGCCACCGTTGATCGTTAACTGATGCTTTTGAGTACACTCTTCCTAGCTGCAGGCCGCATCGTTGATGAAGATTTCATGGTGGTTAGACAATACTACCTTATTAACAGCAAATCGACCACCGCACTGACCACCAGCCGCCGTCGCTGCCATCCAGGGTGGGAGGGGCCATTAGGGCAGACATTGATGGGAATGTTTTAGAACGAATTTATTCGGGAAAACAAAACAGGGAAAGATATTTTCGTCTTTCCGCATATCTGACGTGTGAAAATTTTCGTGCAACGTAAGCAACACCATTAGGAAAATAATAATGCTGTTTACAGTGTCAGACTGACATTTTTTGCTCACCAGAGTCGAAGCCAAATATATTAATTAGTAATTGAATTTTCCTGCACACGAATGGAAATTCCATTCGTATTGAATTCCAATGAAAAACCACTTTAATTTTAAATTATTTGTTTCAAATTCAATCTGAGATCTTAGAAGGTCATATAATGAAACTTTTCAGCATTTTAAACGTGAAGAATTTAGAAAGTTACAACCTTTATTGAAAATTACAGTCTGTTAAGTAAGAGCGTGTCCATCACAGCTTGCGATCGATAAGTTTTTTTTTATTGATAGAGGGAACCTTTGTCTGACGCATAAAAAAATCTGTCAAAGCCAATCTTCCGTCGAGAAAACACTAAAATCGCAATGAGTGCTCATGTGATGTGTTCCTCAATTCTGAATGCTGGTTGAATGGATACGTCAATAAGTAAAACTGTCGCATCTGAAGTGAAGACCTACCAGAAGCAGTGCAAGAGATACCAATGCATTTCAAAAAAATCATTGTTTGGTGTGGATTATGGGCCGGTGGCATGATTCGTGAAATACCGGCCGATTGTTGGAGAAAGTGTACCAAAGTTGGACCTTACGCTTGGGCCATCTAATGCGGGCTCCGCTTTGCATGAAATCATTTTCAAACATTAAATTATATTGATCATTCTATCGATTCCAATAAAGTTTTAATCAATTTTCTCGAATTTTGTTTAATCAAATTCTACAATACCTAAATATTATACTTTATTTCCACTTTCACTTTTTTTTAAATCTTGATCAGACATTTTCTGATACATTCTCATGCGTAACATCGACAAAGATAGAAACAATTAGAGTAGATCAGAAAAGTTAGTGTTAGTAGACCAAACGTTTCGATATCTTTACTAGATAATTAAAGTAATAAGGAGTGTATCGAAAATAAGTTATCCACATACATTTGTGTTGTACGCATGTATTTGTAATGGTTTTTTATGCTCAGATCACAGCATGCTGTGCGTGGTGGCTGTAAGCTTTCGTTTGTTTACTTGTGTGTGCGGTTGAAATTCTGCGTTTTCAAAATGTCGCGTATTGAAAAGGAAGTGAAATTAAAGGTTCTGGACACATGGCTAAGCGAGAAGGGTATTACTATGCGAAAATTTGCGAAGCGGTTTGGAATTCATCATGTCAGTGTTAAAACCATCATTAAAAAGTTTGGGGAACACTATTCTTTGGATGAGCTACCAGGAAGAGGCAGAAAACTCGGTTCTTCCAACCCGAAACTGGACCAGAAAGTGGTATCTCTAATCATGAAGAACAAATCAAATGTCAATGTGTGATTTGGCCAAAAGAACAGGAACGAGTGTCGGAATGGTATCGTATCAACAATCGAAATCACCTGAAGACCTACAAGAAGCCGAAAATCTCGAAACAAAGTGTGGAACAGAAGGCCCGGAAATTGTATTCGCATCTTTTGCAGTGTCCGGATGCATTCGTTTTGTTGGACGATGAGACTTTAGTAAAGGAGGACTCAAAAACCCTTCCAGGTCCACAAAACTTTACTGTCGTCGTTGGGGAAGATGTACGAGTAAGCGATGCAGACAGGTCGATTCAAGTGGAGAAATTCGGTCGAAAGGTACTGGTATGGTAAGCACTATGTTCCTGTGGTTTGAAGTCAACCATTGTTTACACTACCGGAACTATAAATGCAGAAATCTATCGATCTTAGTGTCTCCAGAAGCGATTGCTGTCTTTATATAAGAAGCATAGTACACCTCCACTGTTTTGGTCGTATTTAGCTTCGGCTCACTATGCCAAAACAACTCTCAATTGGCTTGAGGAAAGGGGTATAAATTTCGTTGAGAAAAATGTCAATCCACCAAATTGCCCTCAGTTTTACTCAGACCCATCGACCGTTACTGGACAATCGTGAAGAAGGCCTTCAAGAAGGCTGGTAAAGCAGTTGGGAACATGCAGGAGTTCAAAAAAATTTGTTCTCAAGCGTCCAGAAAATGCGATGCAACACTTGTCCGGAACTTGATGAAGAGCGTTCGATCAAAAGTTCGAAAATTCGTGAAGGAATAACTTAAATTTCATCCGGTTTTCATTATGCTCAAGTTTAACCTCGTACAATAAAAGATCAATTTTTAGTTTGAATAAAATATCGTTTTTTATCATAATTTGAAAGAAAAAATTGTGGATAGCTTATTTTCGATACACTCCTTACATGGAAGCTCACAACTAGACAGGAGGTGGTCGGGTTTCGGCTATTTGTACCCGAAACCCGACCCGAACCCGTACCCAACGGGTATTGGTCGGGTTCGGGTCCGGAAAACAATATGTTTGTCGGGTTCGCGTCGAATGCGGGTGCCATTTTTTTCATTTTCAACGGGTACGGGTCAGATTCGGGTTAAAAAATTTGGTCGGGTTTTGTTTTTTTTTTTGGGTTTCGGGATTTATTTAGGGTTCGGGTCGGGTACGTGTAAACATTTTCATTTTTTTACCGGGTACGGGTCGGGTTCGGATTTGGAAAAATAATCTTGGGTTCGGGTCGGGTGCGAGTTAATATTTTTTATTTTCGATCGGGTACGGGTCGGGTTCGGGCTTGAAAAATACCCGACCATCTCTACACTTAGACTAGCCTGATTTGGGAAGCAGAGAAGTGCTACAGTAGTATCGCGA
This sequence comes from Malaya genurostris, assembly GCF_030247185.1. Classification (NCBI taxonomy): domain Eukaryota; kingdom Metazoa; phylum Arthropoda; class Insecta; order Diptera; family Culicidae; genus Malaya; species Malaya genurostris. Next base: position 230,051,239 of record NC_080572.1, on the reverse strand, counting down.
CAATGATGAGGATTTCTTCGAAACATACTCAACTAGCCGCTCAGGTTAGTCAACAGAATATCCAAAATGTGATAATTGGTATTTGAAGAAAATCTCGGGATTTCATCAAAAGAAAATCGGAATAATATTTTTGTTATTTTTTAAATGTAATATATGACCTTCATTTTAAGTACTTAAAATTTCTATTGCATTAACGTGGTTCCGATATAAATCTGTTTTTATTTTACCCCGTTTCCACAATATTTACTTTTTTTTTCATTCTCTTCCGTAACATCACCATCATCGTCCAAGGAAGACCGCTCCAGTTGAAAACCAGCATGCGGGCCACCCGCCGGGCCTTCGTAGCCTGGGGGTGTTTCCCGCGGACCCACACGGACCGAAGGATGCGGCCAACATGGATATTCGCCAACGCCATATGGAAGACCCTCATGCAATATTCAATTCACCGGCCACTACCGATCGCCAGCTGAAAGCTGAATTCTCGAGAATCCGCTACCACTACATTACATAACGATACTATTCTAGTTTTAAGTTAGTCGTAATTAAGATTAGTAAATACCCTTGGCATCTAAGAGCTTGAGCAGTGTGCCTTAAAATTATATTATAATATTGAATAAAAAAAAATCGGTTTTTAAACTATCATGTTCTGCATAAGATAATGCCAAATCAGAGCGACAGAATGAGATTTTATTGAATATTCTGTAACAAATGTGATTTTCATCAAGTTTCGTTGAGAAGATTCTCTTAAGATTTGGTGAGATGCCATTTTTTTGTCGAAAAATCAAGAAACCTGCTTTAATAATAAAATAGTCATAATTTTTTAACTAGTAAGAAGAGGAGATGTAAGAACTCACGACATATTCAGTGAAAATTACATCAGTAAATTTCTTCTTTGATTAGCTATATATTATTTTTAATTGTTTGTTGATAAAAAATCCGACTGAATTCAAAACCATAATATGTTTGGTTATATTAGTATGTCTAATTTTTAATAAATTAAATCCCAACTTTGTTTTTTGTTTATATTTTCCATACGTTCATTTGCTGATAACTCGGCAATGGATTCTTCAAAAACTATTTTTGAGTGAAGATTTGGTTAGTGGAAAGAACTAGATCGACTTATAATGGAAATGAAATAATTTTCTGTTTGAATCGAATTGTTTCGCGTTTCGTCTTCGGCTCATGAGCAGAGTTACCATATTCACAGATTTTTCTGTAAAACCACAGATTTTTTGCCTATTTTGCCACACAGATTCTGAACACAGAACACAGATTTTTTCAAAATTCACAGATTTCTACAGATTTGTATGAATATTGCATATAAATGACAGATTTTCAAAATGTTTTTCACAGATTTTCACAGATTATGATCGAAAATGTGTAACACAGATGGTACACAGATTTTTCAAGTTGAAACACAGATTGACAACTCTGCTCATGAGTGCTCTAAAAAGTGCAAATTTCCACCTAGCAGTTCAATTTCCCACTATGCAGTTCAATTTCCCACTATGTCTGCATAGTGGGAAATTGAACTGCTAGGTGGCAATTTGCACTTTTTAGAGCACTCATGAGCAGAGTTGTCAATCTGTGTTTCAACTTGAAAAATCTGTGTACCATCTGTGTTACACATTTTCGATCATAATCTATTTAAGTAAAATTTTATGGATGTTGCACTGAGATGTCATATTTTTCCTGATGTCTCGGACGTAAAAGTATCATAATATACTTTTCGTCATTTTTTGTCGAGCAATCAGAAAATACTTTAACGAACAGACAGTCAAATTTACACTGGCGATTTAGGCAGTAACTAACAATTGGCAAATTTCGGAGAGCTTGAATTATCCGCGTTTTTATTTCTATTGCCGAAATAGTTACCGAGTACTTGACTGTGTACATCCGGAAACGAAATATTGACAGAGAGTTAACACTAAAGTGATGCCAAATAACATACCTGGAACAGTCGCCGGCTAGTCGATGTGCGCAATCTTCAAGGATTTGTATATGGCGGGAATGCAGAAGATCGTTTATTAAATTTTGTTTTCTCGTTGAGTACTGATACAAGTAGAACTAAATTTAAGACGGCTTATACGTTTTGGAAGGAAAATACAAAGTAAAACAATTCGATATTATTCGGATCGTCTCCGTAATTGGGCAACAAATCAGTAATGCTTAAGATATTGGGTTCTAAAAATCGACATCGGTGTGAAATATACACGTAGATAATGTAATGATAATGTCATACTACGAGCTACATCCGATTGATAATACCTAAGGCTCGTATCCGTACTGAAATTTACAGTATTGTACAGTATTTTTTACCTAAATATTGCGTACTGTTTTTTACCCTTAAATGCAAGGATGGCTTTTATCGTATCAAAGAACGCTCACTAGCAACTCTTCACACGATTCAATCAGTGCCATCAAAGAGAGACGGATATCATCGCAGCAACAAAAAACCGGCATGGTTCAATTAACATAGAATAGACACCAGTGCGAGAGCGAATATCTCTCGGTGACCTGTCTGAGAATCAAAGGCTAGCTCGCTGCAGTGGGGATTCTCTCTGAAGCAACAAACGGTCGCTTATTCTCGTTTCGCGATCCGATTTTATAGGGGCAGTGGATAATTGCGATTGAATCATTTTACTATTGCCGCTTATTTTAACTATGTGCATATAACCTTTGTATAAGTTGTGTCTATGAAAATGTATGTGAATGCTCGACGCAAGGGTTTTGAAATATTGTAACCTAGTATGATAATCATTAAGTTGGAAAACTGTATCTATTTTGGTAAGGGCCGTAAAATACTCCGAGTACGAGGTGGAGCGAAGAAATGAAGAAAAATTCTCTAGCGGTTCATGCATTAAGAGACACGAATTCTTTTGGGTACTTCTTCCGGATTGAAAATGTTGTATACAATATAGATAAATATCGAGCAACTTATGTGAAATTATCGGCAATCACCAACACTGCTTAAATATACTGTATTTTTATTTGGACTGTATTTTCCCATTAAAATATACTTTATTGTTGGTACCAGAAATTACTAAAGAGTTTTAAATCTTTAACGCATCGAATTTCGACTTGCCGCAATACAAAATGTCAGAATGAAAAGTGATAACACGTAGTGAGTATAAATGGGTCAGGATCACTTTGCCGACTAACGCTCGCTCGTTTTGGTTCGTGTACTGTCCGACCCCAACTCAAGCAAAGAAACCTAGCTTTGAGTAGACCGGGTAAACGAGGCGGTTACAGGATTGTATGCGAGAGACTGCCGCTTTCGACGGACCTTTTCGGCGAAACGACTTTCGACGAAATGACCCGCTCCCAATATAAATACATGCAAACAATAAATGGATTTTTCTCTTTCTTTCCTTTTCATCATGGTTTTTTTTTATAATTAGTTCTTGTTCAGAGCGCATCACAATAATTTTACTACATTCTGTAGATTAGAAACAGTAGAAAATTGCCTCCACCAAAAAGTTAAAAAAAAGTGATTTTTTGTGCAAATTGGTGATTAATTCGTGCATTTTTTTGGTTTATATTGAACTAAAAAATACCTTAAAAAAGAGAAATAAAAAAATTATTGAAATTATGGAAAGAAATCATCTGATAATCATATGTTTTTGTTTTTTATTCACTTTTGTGAGATTAAATGCATGCTGTCAAATGTACTTTTTTCCAAAGTTGATGTACTGCATTTTTTTTTTACGCAAAATGTACTGTTTTTTGTAAAAAAAAAAACATGCGATCGTTAGTCATACCAGCAATAAAATATTGTACGATAAAACTTATTCGCGAGATTTGAGTCACAAAATGAAGAAAAAAATCCAGGCATGGAGTCAGTCATTTAGGGGTTAGCCAAATTTTGTGCAAGGGCACATAAGCGATTTTATTTTATTTACGTTTCGTCTTTGACTCATCAGTGCTTAGCGGTTCAAATTGAACTGCCGAGTTTAGCACTAAGCAGTTCAATTTGAACTGCTCTGAACTGATGAGTCAAAGACGAAACGTAAAAATAATGGAGTCAGTATTTTTTCATCAAGACAACACACGGCCACAATCTCAAGTTAACGATGGAGGTTTTGATAACATATTTTTTTCTGTCACGTTGCTCAACTTCTGATTGAATCAGAATAAAATTCTACTGATCGCTCGAACAATGAGATCTTAGTATAAAATTAAATTCCTTCGATTTTTTATTTCAAAAAAATCTTAAAACCATTCTGAATTATCATTGTGTGTTTCACAAACTAGACTCAATTCCGCCATTAGGAAGAAATGCAGTAAAAAATTTACCACCAAAAATCCCATTGCCATTATTCAATACAACGATTGACCTGAACTTCATGTGAATTTATGGAATTTATCAAAATTCCCTAAATTATTGCCTTCAAATTATCATATAATTGCTCTTTATTGCCAATGCCCAGTTCTATCACAAGTGCCGAATACTTAATCATTTTTTCAAACGATCTAATTTCCCGCTTAAGTCATCGACGTATAAATAAATCACGCTGACCAAGTTCAAGTCCGATCTTGAATATACATCATATTGAAACTAATGCGTCACCCGCACAGTTGCCGTGTGTTGTATCAGCGGCAGCAGCAGCAGCTGATCCGTTAGTAAAAATATAAATTCATTTCAAGCATCTGCCTATCACTTTTGAATTCTTTTTCTCCCGAATTTCACAAGTAGAACACGCAAATGACGCATTCCGGAAATTGTCCATGATTACGAACTTTCCTTCGAATATATGTAAACTCAAAATTGCTCACCTGTAACGCCTGCGTCGCTCGATCAGAACCGATTCACACTACGCGTACCCCCGGTACCTTACCAATTAGTAGTACCTTTGTAAAGCGCAAAATGAAACACGAAAACAAATTGCCGGCTTTTCTTTCCTGTCGTAAAAATGTCACTCCTTCCACAGTTCAGCACTACGCTCGGAATAGTACATAAATTTTACACTTTTACTTTCTGCCACCCGAATCTGGGAGGTTCACCACCATCGACTTTGGCTTGGCAGCGATCGCGTCCAACTGTCCAAACAAGCATGTGAAAAATTACGATGACAACATTTCACCGCGAACTCTTCCGTGACATCCGCACGCCGTCGTTGCCACAGGTCACTACCGTACGTGCGATAGTCCTAGGCGCTGGGCCCGGCGGACTGAGATCTTCCGCGAAGAAACGCCGGCGGCGACACAAGGGAAATTTGTTCAACTTTTGAAGCTTCCGTCAAACGATCATAATCCAACCAGAAATGTGGAGAGCGGTCGTTGCCGTTGATGATTTTTTTTTTGCGGGGGAAAACGCACGTGCCGTTGATCGATTGTTCACGAATCGTGCCGTTGTTCGGCGACGTTCATCAAGCAGTTTCCTGGCGGTTTCCTTTCTGCGCGTACACAAAAACCACACAAACCCCTTTTGTTTATAAAAGATTGGAAAATCTAGCACAATCACGCCCGGATCGAGATCACCTTTGTTCGTTTGTGAAATGAAACGCGTGAACCAAAGTCACATCTAAACAGTTGATCGGTCTTGAAGCAGAGGAAAACTGCTCTGCGATGTTTACTCCTGGCAGCTCCGGCACGAACTAATCGTCAAGGAGCTGAATTTTCTTCTAAGAAGCACGAGGAAAATCGCTCCGTGATCATCACCAACAGCGGCACAGTGATCGCCGCACACGTACGTAAATTTCGAAGCGTATGAGCTACAAGTCGTCCTCTCGACGGGCGCAACGATCTTCGAGCGCGGTAGGCAGAGAGGCATACGGACAGACAGACAGACAGACAGACAGACAGTCGCTGTACCTCCACAGCGAACACTACTTGGATTTGTTTTCCGATTTTTTTCTCACTCCGATCGCGGAGAATTAGCTTACATGTGTTGTAGCAATTGCAGCGCTGGATATCGCACGAAAGAAGGATGAAAAAAACACCATCCCATGCTCTCCTTGATGAAGGCTCCTGCCGCGAAGATATTTTTTATATTGTAACAGAACGCATATAGGGGAACGGCGGTGAAAACGGGCACTTTAAAAATGAATGAAATACTTTAGTGTTTTTATGGTATCGATATTTTAATTATTTAGTAATCTAATCGGTTTCAGCTTTTGCTTTCAAATTGGTTTGTTTTTAAACACTGGTAAGATTTTATCCTGAAGCAGTGAATAAAAATTTTTCATTTCTCCTATGTTAAATACTAGAAAATTAAATAGGTTAGTGTACAAATTTGTTTTGACAGTTCAGAAACAGTTTCCATGCATTTTCAAAACATATTTTCTATGTTACCCAAAGAATAGATTTTAGAAATAGAATTTTATTTTTCGCGATGTCAGAATTTTTAGATTCTAATCAAACTAACTATTCTCTTGTTAGTATCGGAAAGAAACGAATTGTTCAGTTGAAGTAAGAGTGAAAACTTCAGAAAATGGTTTGAAGATGCGAGAACTTTTATGAAAATCGGATAGTCTAAGGAAATTTTCAAATTTATTTTAAAATGATGAAATTGTTGCTTCTAAACAAAAGCCTTCAGAAAATAAACCTTAAATTGTAGCACACTCTCTAAATTTTTGCGAGAGGTGAGGTGATGAGCATGATCACGCATACTGTGAATCAGATTGCATTATCAGGTGTACAACTTTGCTTCCGCCGTTTTTTTCCAAAATTTGAAGCTTTATTGCGAAAAAGTGCTTACAGATGTATTATTCAAAGTATTGTCCGTCGCTAGCGACAACTTTCTCCCATCTTTCCGGAAATTTTCGGATCCCGACTCGAAAAAAGGAGTCCTTTTTTGACGCTATCCATGAAGCAATCAATTTTTCCAACTCTTCGGTGATCTGCCAGGCCGTGTGCCATCGAACGGAATAGGTGCAAGTCAGAAGAAGCGACATCTGGGAAATACGGCGGGTGGGGCAAGACTTCCCATTTCAGCGTTTCTAGATACTTTTTGACCACTTTTGCGACGTGAGGCCGAGCATTTTCGTGTTGGAGAATGACTTTGCCATGTCGCTCTTGATACTGTGGCCGCTTTTCTTTTAGCGCGCGACTAAGGCGCATCAGTTGCGTTCGGTAGCGATCTCCTGTGATGGTTTCATCCGGTTTCAAGAGCTCTTCTTCAAGCAATGCTTCTAGTTGTTCATCTTTGAAGGTTTCTTCTCTTCCACCATCATGTTTGTCTTCGACATCGAAATCACCATTTTTGAAACATTGAAACCACTCCCGACACGTTTTTTTACTCAGAGCAACATCATCGTAAGTTTCTGAGAGCATTCGATGCGCTTCAGCTGCATTTTTTTTTTTCGAATTGTAACAGAAAAGTAAACCTCCCGCAAATGGCGAGAATTAGGCACATAAAAAGACATTAACTTTTTCAACATTCAGTTAAAAAATCGATTTAATAATAATTGAAGAATCGATAACGATTATCATAAAAAGGAGAAATATTTCCTTTTAGTGTTAAGTGGTTAAATTGATTAATTCCAAATTACCAGGTTTAGTTCTAAATTGCTATAGCTAGTTCAAGAACAAAAATTTTTTTGTGAGTTGGTAAAAATTCTACGGAAATTAACTAAGAGTGCAATGATTACAATGACAGTATTGCATCACAAAAGATTTGGCAAGCCTTTTGAAGTTGTGGTAAGATGAGCCAACAGATATCACGATTGGTACCATCAACGAAATAATCTTCCGAACTGAGTGTCATTAAACAATCTACAGCAGCGAGTGTTTTTTATTAATTATTTATTATAAAGGGTGATTTTTTAAGAGCTTGAGAACTTTTTTAAACAATAAAACGCATAAAATTTGCAAAATCTCATCGGTTCGTTATTTTAAACGTTAGATTGGTACATGACATTTACTTTTTGAAGATAATTTCATTTAAATGTTGACCGCGGCTGCGTCTTAGGTGGTCCATTCGGAAAATCCGCTTTTTTATCGACAAATTTTGTTCAGCGTTGAGGCTCATTTCTGGTTGAATGGCTACGTAAATAAGCAAAATTGCCGCATTTGGAGTGAAGAGCAACCAGAAGCCGTTCAAGAACTGCCCATGCATCCCGAAAAATGCACTGTTTGGTGTGGTTTGTACGCTGGTGGAATCATTGGACCGTATTTTTTCAAAGATGCTGTTGGACGCAACGTTACAGTGAATGGCGATCGCTATCGTTCGATGCTAACAAACTTTTTGTTGCCAAAAATGGAAGAACTGAACTTGGTTGACATGTGGTTTCAACAAGATGGCGCTACATGCCACACAGCTCGCGATTCTATGGCCATTTTGAGGGAAAACTTCGGAGAACAATTCATCTCAAGAAACGGACCGGTAAGTTGGCCACCAAGATCATGCGATTTGACGCCTTTAGACTATTTTTTGTGGGGCTACGTCAAGTCTAAAGTCTACAGAAATAAGCCAGTAACTATTCCAGCTTTGGAAGACAACATTTCCGAAGAAATTCGGGCTATTCCGGCCGAAATGCTCGAAAAAGTTGCCCAAAATTGGACTTTCCGAATGGACCACCTAAGACGCAGCCGCGGTCAACATTTAAATGAAATTATCTTCAAAAAGTAAATGTCATGTACCAATCTAACGTTTAAAATAAAGAACCGATGAGATTTTGCAAATTTTATGCGTTTTATTGTTTAAAAAAGTTCTCAAGCTCTTAAAAAATCACCCTTTATTATAATAGATTATCTGCTATCTTCATACTTGTCTTAAGAGGTTGGAGTCCAAAAGGAGATACATTTAGTAAAGAGAGGCTGTGAGGAATCCGACGGCAACCAAATGTAACCAACAGTAGATCAACTGGATTCCTGCTTCTATGTTGTAAAAGGCCACAATTGCAAGATTTTTTTTCAGTTACCAGAACACTTTTTCACTACACTATCGCTTCGTTCAACAAAGTGCTTTAACTTCTGTTTAAATTTGCAGTAATCAGTTCAATTTGAACTGCTCCGCACTGACGAGTCTAAGACGAAACGTAAAGAATTTTTTCTTATCTATTCTTTCGAGCTCCGGAAAAAATATTTTTTACTTTCATATTATTTCTCGTTCATCAACACTACAGGTTGAGGTGGTGAGCTCAAGTAATACGCATTTCTCATCGTTTATTCTGATGTGGTGATTCGTTAGCGGTGCTTTTATTGAAAGTGTTTCGCTTAGTTATTGTTTGTAGTTTTCTTGACTTCACAGGCTTTTATGAATTTTGTATTTGGTTTTCTAATGCAATATGTCGTCTGGAATGTGGTGAATTCAATTTGTCCGCATCCCTTATCTCGTTTTTCGAATATGGCGATTTGTAAGCAGTAAAATTGTTCCACTAGAACCATTTCCGCAATTTTATTGATCTAGCACACATATCTTCTTACTAAATATGTTGTTTTAATGTTTTTTCAGCGTTTTCAGATCAGGTTTCATTTTGAGACTCACTAAACTAGAGCAATACTTACTCGTAATAGTCCGTTCATACCATCATGCCACTCCCCGCAATCCCGATTGTATAAAACAACTAAACGATTAGTCTATGAAAAGTTCTCAATAATAGACTACAATCAAATATCTGTTATCGTAATGCATTATAATGAATGTGAATTATTACATAAGAATGATTTAAAACTTATGAAGTCGATTGCGCATTATTCACCACATAAAGTTTTTGTTGTGTAAATATTCGAAGAATCTATGAACCACGAATATTTTCGGAGACTGGCACAGTAATGCGAATGCTTTTATGTTCATAAGACAGATTTTTTCATTGTTTCACTTCTTCTTTGAACGGTGAATCGCTTTTAAATAATATTTCAATCCCTGATTGTTTAAAATATATATTTTTGTTTATTGTGATAAATTCTCTACTAGTAGTAGTGGTAGTAGTAGTAGTCGAATAATTAATATTCAGGGGTTTTTGGTGACGAAGTAAACGGTAAGTAAGCAAAAAGCACATATTTCATTTCATTTTCCATTGCGTTTCGGCTCACCAGTGCTTCAAGCCGTCACTCGTTTACGTCAGAGACATCAAAGGATATAACTCCTACGCGGATTTTTTTCCGGTATCCTTGAAAATCGTTGGTTACCTACGAGAATCAGCTAGTTACATGTCAGTTTTGTGAAAAAATTACTAACTATGGTGAACTGTGACCTGAAATGGCGAAAAGGACATCTTCAACCAGGCCCGTACCCAGCATTTCGTTCCGGGAGGGACCCTAAGATGAAAAAATAATGTTACTTAAAATTGCTTAAGTAGATAATTTATGGTGCGTCATTTACCGACGTTTTTAACATACACCTTATACTTTTACACTGGAACTATCATTATTAGGTATTTAAATAAAATTTGTGACTGTGATCGAGAGAAGGTTATTGTATTACATTTCTTAACGTTTACTGTCATGCCATTTCAATACCATATGTCTAAGACCTTTTCCATGTCCATTTCTAGAGATAGCTCCCTTACTTCGATTCGTGGAGAACGGAAAGTATCTTCTAAATGTGTAGGTCATATTAGTTGATGGCCATACAAACTTACTTTAGCTGTACAGATTGCGATATCAGGTGCCGGAAGTAGCGGTTTAAAATTCTGAAACGAAATTCACATCGATTTCTCAGAGATGACTCCAGGTCTGTGAATAGATAACAGCTCTAGGAGGCCAAAACAGGTGAACTAGGTGTACCCATCCACCAGTAATTGGAGCATTAAACCGTTGATTTTAACTATGATAATGATGCTCATGTGCTTCATATAAGGCCCTTTCACAGCGATTTCGCTTTACGTTTTTAATCACTTTAGTAATACAAAAGTATACTATGACAATCCCAGAAAACCGGCATCATGATCTTTCCGACCCGTTGAGCCTCCCTTCCAAGCAGTCGTGCCGCAACGACTTCAGTCCATTGTCGAGTAATCATTTATTTCTCTGGCGTATAATAATGAATTCAGTCAAACATGTACTCAAAGTACACTTGCGTTCATCTTTTTAGTTTAAATAAAGTATGTGCGAGATCCAGCGGCAGAATATTTTTCTCATTTGCAGAATCTTGCCCAACTATGGTTAGCTCGTGCACTTTCTCTTTCCAGCCATCCAGAACAATTAAGTGTCTTATTATTATTGTAGTTTATTTTACCCTGTATTTATTTTCATTTTAATTAGTTTTGACACTGTTCGCTTCGTATCAAACATTTTTTTTTTGTTTCTGTTTCTGACTTCGGGAGGGACCAGAGCCACTCGGACCCCCCCTCCCCCCCTCTGGGTACGTGCCTGTCTTCAACCAAAGACACGGACAACCGTTCAACAACGGTAACATTGTACAAAGAAATGCACCCACAGCAACTATCAACGAGCACAAAACTACGAGCAACAATGAGAATGGAAAGAAAATGTGAACCACTCACACTAATAGTTTTTGAAAAAATGACAAAAATAACACTGACGATGAAGCAATGGATGATAAGACGAACCGCGTACCAAGTACCCCTTAAACCTCGCTGGATGAAAATGGATGCTCTTCTCCCCAAACAGAAAGGATGACAACGAGATCCTATGAAATATTTTTTTCCAATAAAAAAATCGTTCAATCAGCCACATGAAGCTTGTACGCAAATAAAACTGAATTAACATTTAATTTTAAAAAAAATAAAAAGTATAACAAAAATTGTGTAAACTTTGCTGCTTTGTCTGCTTATCGATTTAAATTGAACTGCCAGGCTGAGATGGCAGTGAAATTTTAACTGCTCCATGCACTGATGATCCGAAGGTGAAACGCGAAGAAAAATAAAATGAAATAATAATATTTCTAATGAATACAGAATTGGCCGAGTTAGAGACCGTAATTAGCGTACCCTCATAGAGGAAACAAAAATGTGTTCCACTTCGAAATACTCATGAATAAATAATAACAACATAAATAAGTTCGAAGGAATACCTATGATGATAACAACAGCGACAATGAAAAATCGATATGTTACCCAATCGAGGCATAATCGTCGCTGGTTGAAAGTGAGACCGTCTATTTTCTCAAACAAAAAGTATATTAAAGTATATTATTAAGCGTTATTGAAACCTTTTCTGAAATATATTGAGATCTATTCGCAATCTAGTTCAAAAGAAATTAAGGGTAACTGTCATCTCAGCTCCACGATTTCTCTCATACTTTGGAACAATTGATGAGAGCGAAATCTGATATTTCTTCGATGCATTGGCTAAAAATGAGAAGAAATAAAAGAATTTACTCTGTGTCGTTGTAACGAAACTTCGCACTGGTTTTGTTGTGATATCGCATCTCAGAGCCTAAACGAAGACATTAGTTTCGATAAAATCCCAACCCGCTCTCTGTATGTAACCTTTCTGTCAAACAGATCTAACTAATCGAAACTGCTCGCCACGTATTCAACATTTTAACACACTATGCAACCAATAACAAAGAAGAAAAAAAACCTAAAAAATACTCACATGGTTACCCTAAAAACAGATGGTGGTGCGCTACCGGCATCGCAAGTAAAGGACATGCGCAGAGCCAAGCCCATCTCAGCAGTTGAGTTGTTTACTTACACCACATACACACAAACGTACTCATAACACCACCAAATACGCAAACAAAGCAAAACATGCTACACTTTCGTTTGTGCGCACGCGGATCAACGCGATCTTTTCCCGATCTAGCACGATCTCGCCTGATCGTCTTTTCTGTTGTTGCCTGTTGCGCAGTGTGGGTACGGTGGACCTGGACACTAAGGAATCCAGATATGCTCTCGTGCTGAGGATTATTTCTGCTTCGAACGTTCCTAGTGTGGGGACGCTCTCTTCGCCGTCGGAATCAGCAGATGTGTCCTAGTAATGGCGTCCGCGGGGTGGTCATGAAGTTTTAATTAAAATGATCTTGATTTTGAAATGATTAAGTTGGAATGGTACTTGAAAATTTCTGAAACCGTTTTCAGACAACTGCACAATGACACATCATTAAAACCAACTTTCTAGTCGAAGAATTTAAATGTGGAATCCCTAAATTCTAATGTTTTGTTATTTTTTTGCATCTTGCACTCCTGCATTGCCGTGGTGGTGGTACAGAGAGAGAGTGTGTGGCTTCGCTTTTGATCGCGGCCACGAACGATTGCGAACGGTGGAAAACAGACACGATTCAGCATCGTTGCCCGCATGTTGCACTTTGTGGGTGCATAGAGAAAATTCATGCTGGAGGCATTTTCCATGCGAAGGCGTTTTTGTGTAGGTTTTTTTTTCTGCCGCTCTACTCTAAATAGTGAAACAGGATGGCTTCGAGGTGGCATCCCACACACGCACGCGACTCAGACCAGACTCGAATAGTGGTAAGATGAATTTTGTTGACACTTTGCTCCGGTTCGTGAAAAATAACGCCGCACCTCGATGATGAATGTCTTTTCGGCACGCAGGGATCTGTCTACGCTCAGTAGGTGTCTCTAATTTGAGGACATATATCTTGGAACGGGCGGAATGGCTCACCTGTCAGTACGGATACCGTGGTGTCACCGAATCAAATGCAAAATTTGTTGATGTTCTTTGATGTTTGACGGATCGTGGTTGTAGTTCTGTGCTAACAAAACTAGTACAGTAAGAGTACTTAGAGCAGATTTGAAACAATTTGCATGAGATATCAGTTCCATTTTCTAAAACTTCTTTGCCATTTCTCATGACTCATGAGAATTATCTTTGAAATTTATTAACAAAATTTACAACAATTTCAGAACTAGCAAAGTTTTGGTGTTCCGATCATTCTCATCGAGTGCTTTAGTTTTGACTGGAAATCTCATCGCCTTGAAAAAATATCTGCAGGGGATTCTTACATCCTGATAACATTCAGTAGCACGCAAAGAGGCTATAAGCCATCATAAAGTTCCCGAAATCACCACCGTGTGACGCATTTAGTCACCCGATTATTTTTTTTTAGGTTGTCACATCTGTCATTGATATTCTGTAAAATTTTCAGCTTGATACCTGGACATTTGTAGAAGTTACGCTGTATTGAGTACATCTCCGATTGTTCGTGTCCTCGATTTTGTACAATTTTCAAAATGGAATTGAATTTGCAACAACGAGTATACATTAAATGTTGTGTTAAAACGGTTTCAATGACTCGACGATATTGCAAATGTTAAAAGAGTGTTCCGGTAACGATACTCTGAAGAAAACAGTCAGTGGCGTACACCGAATGATCCACGACCGAAAAAACCATGTCGTTTTCAGTCGATAAAGAATGCTCACAGTTTTTATTCATTACAAGAGTATGGTGTATCATGAATTCCTTCCACAAGGTCAGACGATTAACAAAGAGTATTATTTGGGCGTTATGAGACGTTTGCTTGAAGCAATTCACCGAAAAAGACCAGATTTGTGGGCAAACAACTCATGGATCTTGAACCACGATAACGCACCATCACACAATGCCATCGTTATCCGTGAACATTTGGCTACAAACGAAAAGAAAAACCATTTAGTAACCACCGAATTCTCCTGATTTGGCTCCCTGCGACTTTTTCCTATTCGGTCAACTCATGAAACCGCTCCTTGGAATGCAAAAAATCACTGATGGCTCTGATGGCAATACCGAAAACTGAATATAAAAAAAATGTTTCGAGGATTGGATCAAGCGCTGGCATAAGTGTGTTGCAGTCGATGGGGAGTACTTTGAAGGGGATAGTATCAATTTTGATGAGAAATCTTGTATTTTTATTTTCTGAATAAATTCCGGAAAGTTTTTGATCAAGGTTTTGAGATTTGTAGACTGTAAATTCTAAAATTCGGTTTTTTTACAATACCTGTCAAAGTTGACCTATTAAATATTGTACAACTAGAAATTTTGATTCATTATGGTTTCCAACAAACTATAGATTGTTAAACCCCGTTCACTATTTTAAACGAAATCGATAATTTTATGTAAGCGACTGCAAAATCAGATACCGTTTTCAATGAAATTGTATCTGAAGCTGGAAGAACAATAATTTCGCTCGTGCACCTTGAAAATCCCAATCTCTCCCATCGCGTCAACGACAGGAAGCTGGGAATCGCACAATGAATGGTATTTCGTGTTTTAAATCGGTGCAGTGAACGTTTTTGATCGGAAAAATGGATTTCCGTTTAGTAAAAAGGATCACAAGCGAACTACTACAAGCAAGTTCAAGCCTTCAAGAGGAATCCAAACATTTCTTTTGGAAAAAACTGCATTTCAGTAAAACTTTTGGGCAAAACAAGAAAAAACACACGTACAGATTTCCAAAGGCACCGAATCGTTATGAACGGCAGAATTCAGTGGGAAAATCACGTGCATGGAACCTGTACACATAGATATTGACAAAACCACATTGTCTCATTATGAATGACGAGACGTATGGCAGCATCATTAGTTTGATGTCCCAGAAGACGTTAGAAAACACAAGATGTCAATCATCAATAGGCACGTATGCAAAATATACACAACGGTCTTACGTTTCTTTGACCTGAATTAGCTTAGTGCCATTACACAATCTTAAACCCCCAAACGCATCGGAATCTTCGACACGCATGGTTAAAAAACGCATTTTTGTGAAAGTTTTGAGTATCTTAAGATTTAGTCCCTCAAAAATTGTGTTTGAGAAGAATTGCAATTGATTGTTTTAAACATATTTTTGCAAAATCCGCATTAATTTCAAGGCGATTAGTTATAATTCCTTTTTTATCCGCATATTCACGATAAATATGAGAACGCATAATCTTTTTACATTGAGCGAAAGCCTCAAAATAGTAAATAGTATGTTACCATCTAAAACGACATGACACACACATTTTCCATAAAAATGCTATCAACGTGATAGTTAATTCATTACGGAATTTTCATAAAAAAAATAAAGATAATCGCTCACCGCTAGAACAACGAAATTTTGCCTAAGTAGCTGCTTATAGCTTTATCACTAAACTCACAGATGATATAGAAATGCAAAAAAAGATTCAAGATTCCGTTTTCAAGAATGTAGCTGATAAGCCTAATGCTAGAGGTGGACTTTCATGAAAATAAGGAGTGTATCGAAAAGTAGTTAGCAACATTGATTATTGAATAAAAAAGCGAAAACAAACATATTTTGACATTCGTTTTCGATATGTTGTAGAAAAATTACATATTTATCCATTTAACTGATTGTATTGAAAAAAATCCTAGTTTCAGTGAAACACTCGCACTTTGGACTTGACATTCTTCATTAAATTCTGCACAGTTACTTTTGTGACTTTCCTGGTGGCAGCTGTCCAGTTTTTTAGAACTCCTGCATGTTTTGGGACACTGTACCTTCCTTCCGAAAGTCCCGCTTGACAATTGCCCAATACCTTTCAATTGGCCGAAGATCCGGGCAGCTCGGTAGGTTGATGTCCTTTTCCACGAATTGTACATTATCATTTGACAACCACTATAGAACGGAGTTGGCGTAGTGGGCTGAAGCCAAATCCGGCCAGAAGAGAGGAGGAGCCTTATGCTTTCTGTACAGTGGCAGCATCTTCTTAAAACATTCTTCCTCGTACACCTTGGCGTTAATTGTGCCCTTCGTGAAGAAAATCGACGACCGCAAACCACAGGTACAAATTGCTTGCCAGACCAACACCTTCTGCCCAAACTTTTCCATCGCCACCGTGGTGTCAGCGTCGTCCTGGTACACCGATTTCGTATAATATTGCGGTCCGGGCAGCGCTCGAGAGTCTTCCTTGGCGTATGTTTCGTCGTCGATCAGGATGCATCCGTCTTTATTCTGTAGAATCCGGTTATACAGTTTTCGCGCTCTTGTTTTGGCCTGAACTTGCTGTACCAGAGACTTTTTCGGCACCTTCTGTTTCTTGTACGTTTTCAGGGAGTTCCGAACTTTGATCCGTTGAATCATCCCGATGCTGGTGTTGAACTGCTTGGCCAAATCCCGCGTCGACGCCGATGGGTTTTTCCTGATGTACTCAACCACTCTTAAGTCCCGGCCGGGCTGGCTGGGACCCGTTTTCCTACCGGATCGGGGCAAATCCTTCATGGAAAGGGTCTTACCGAACTTCTCGGTAATATTTTTGACACTGATGTGGTGCACTTTTACCCGTTTTGCAATTTCATTGTACGTGACACCACTTTCTGAGCACCAAGTGTGCAGAATTTTCTTTCGCGTTTCCGGATCAATTCGACTCATCATTGAAACGATAAACCGTACCGAAACCAATCGATTGCGCAGCTGTTATTGACATGTAAACAAACATGTCACCGCAAAACACGCTGCAGAAAATTAGGCCATTTCAGAGTAATAACTGTTTGAATGTTGCTAACTACTTATCGATACACTCCTTATAAATACTATCGCTTTACTTCAGCAATTATTTTTAAGTGTGAAGCGTAGTTAATTGCATTGACATGAACTGTCCGAAAATACATAAATCGCAGATGAAATTAAAACATTTATACTGTAGGAATAACTATCGATCACATGGAACACTTATTTTATAATTAACTCGTTTTCAGCCAAGTGACAGCATTCGAATACATCAATTTCGTTTACCTGTATGGTTATGACAAAATCAACAGATATGTTAGTTTTCAGATTCTCACTTTACCTTTAAGCTACCTATCATATGCTGTAATATGTCACGAAGGTTTGGGATGACTACAAACAGTGGAATGGAAATAGTCGTTGTTTGAATAGCTAGAGTTTCTTTAGTTTTCTTCCATTTCAGAGATTCCACCAGCATGAGATAATGAATTTGATACACTTGCTTTAGTCCCCACGACGAATCGGACAAGTGATTCGCATCTTGCCAGAAAATTTTCCACACAAAATTAAACTGCCTAAGCACCAGCCAATCTCAACCGTTTGGGTGTTTGCAATTTCATACAGTCAATAAAACTCCCATGCCGCCCCTCTCATCATCATCGACAAAAATCTGGTGGCGTGCTTAAAATCTAACCTTACCTTCGAGGCCAAAATCTCCGCCAGCTTTTCACACGACCGTTTTACCACTCTATTGCCACGTAATTGAGCATTTTTACGAGCAGGTTATAAATCACAAACATTAACCCGACCATCATCGCGAAAACGATACTCGCATTCAAACGCACAACGATCACCGCCTGGTCAGATGCAATGTGAGAGTTGATTCGCACATGATCTGTTTTCAATCCGACCGGTCAGGTTTTTGCAGTACACGATTCGAACTTCTTCGGAACAGGTGTGTTTCCCTGACGGTTGCCAAAAATTGTGCAGTATGAAAGCTGGATCGCAAATGCTACCCTCTCAAATTGACGGTATTTATGTTTTTAAATTGGTCAAAGCGTACTGTGATCATTTTTTTTTCTTTCCTGCTGTTTGTCAACGCAAGTCAGGTGCTTACTGTTTACGAGCATGTGATGACATTCTGAATAAAATATCTGATGTTCGAAAAACTACATTCAAACCCCACGGTGTAGTAGAAAAAAAGTACTCTGATGGAGGTAAATATCATCGAATGTGAATATGCCTGAATTTTATTTATAAGCATGAATGAATATATACAGTGTATTTTCACCTACCTCTTGGCTCGTGTACAGCCGAACTACTACGAACGATGACGGTGTTCCGTGTTTTTTGCCAAGTGGTTTATTTTTTCTCTGTAGAGCCGTCATAGCCAAAACCCCACTTCTTGGAAAAGACCACTGACTAGTCGGTGTTTCGGGTAAATTTTGATTGGTCAGTGGTTTTTCTCGCGCAACAGCATGCAATTTTCAGATGAACCAAAGCAACATTATTAGGGAAATTTCGTCGAAGTCTAATATTGCTCTAATGTCACACACAATTCAAATAATCTTTTTAACGGAACGGTTCGAAGATAATAAAGAATCTATAAGAATAGCAATCTGATAATAATAAACATTCCATTCAAAATCCCCACCCATGGCTGGCTAGCTCTTTTCGCTTGTTGGGATAATAATAACATCTGTTAAGAATAATCATAAATCCTTAATTCTCCTACGCGAAAAATCGCTTAAACCTGAGTGAATGTTTCAACGAAATGCTCGTATCCTGCCTCAAAATCTGTCTGTTTCAGTTCACAATTGTGATCCATAATTGGAAGACTAATAAACCAGTCGGTGGCCGTCACCGCTGGCACCTTCCATGCCGGAGACGCCCGAAAAAAAAAATTGCCCTTGATTTTCTGCAGTCGAAAAAAAAAACGGACAGACTTGGCAAAATTAAACCGTCTCTCGGGATCTGGAGCGGACACATGATTCAGCTTTAGGTGTCCGCGGCCACAGACGGAGCACAATTTTCTTTTTCACGGATGTCAGCGCTTAAGATTGTCACAACATCCTCCCTCGGTTCGCTCGTGCTGTGTGCATATGCGTATGCAAGCGGAACGGCCAACATATCCAACCGGGCGGATCTTCTTTGTTGTATCGAAAGTGGGTTGATTTATAGCGACTTCGACAGCGACCGAGGTGGTGGCCCAAATTTTTCCCCAAACAGAAGCTGGCAACTAGCAAAAAGTGCACCAGATGGTGACGAGAATAATATTTAATTTTTTGTCTAAAGAATGTATCATCAATTTTTGGCGCATCAACAACCAACAACCACTTTCACTTTCTTGTTATGCTTTTCTCATTAGGAAGTGTTAAGTAATCATCCGAAACATCAACAATAGAATCAAGTCTCTGAGGATCCTTTATTGTTACTCATAAGTCTCAAAAACTGATAACAAAATCTCAAACAATTCTGGACGGTTCTCTGTTCTAACGTCCAAGTAATGAGTTGGTAAGCACAGCAACACATGAACCGCCAAATTATTAAAAATACTAATTTTTGAAAATTTGTCAAATTTGATTTTATTGGCTTTAGATCACAAGTCATCAATCACCATAATCACGTTATACGTGTATTAGAAAGGCTTCAATGCACTGGAAGGAGAATGGATACTTTTTTTTCTACATGAAATGGGATAACGTCAATATGAAACAACAGGCTGTCCCGGCCGTATTGCATCAATGACAAACGTTATACTCTACTGATGCATTTTTCCCTACTTCGATTTCAGGTCACAATGTATTATATATCGTAATGTGTTGACTGGCTGCCATTCACTTTTTATGAAAAACGGACTTAGTCTTCTGTAGGATTTTTTTAAATTTGTTTCTCGCTTATACTAAATATCAATTAGTACGATTTTTTTGAAGGTCTTATTATGAAAAATCTTTCATCCTACCTTCTACCTTTATCTACTAGTGACGTTGATCTATCACAGGCAATGGGCCGCATGAATAAAACGTAGCATGCTTGAATTTCGGTAGTAAATGCTACATGTGGATCACCTTCCTGTCAAAAGCAGAGACTTTACTACACAACAACGTTCGAACATGTAGTATTTACTACAATTTTTCGGTAGGTAGCTCCAGAGGTTGCTACTCGTGTGTTTGCTGATAAAGTGAAGTAGAAAAATTAAAACCAAACCAAACGTGTTTTACTCTGTGGACTTCGTTTTTGAGAAGATACTACAAACAACAAACTTTACTACATTTTATTCATACGGCCCAATGTTTTGGGTTTTAGAACATCGACATACAAAATAATGTTCATATTTTTATTCCCGTCATATGAAATTAAGATCTAAAAAGGCGAAATGTATTCAGGTAGAATTTTTTTTTGATTAATATTAGTTTTTTATATACCAAAGCTAAAACAGTTAATCAAACGCAATGAATAAAATTGCATGTTTTGTAATTTAATGAATATTTAAATCACTGGTTATAATGGTAGCTATTTGCATATGTTTTTCCACGCATACACTGCCGTGACAAAGTGTGGAATTATTCTCTCTGGTAGAGAGCGTATACTTCCCAAAACGAAACAAAATTGCATATAAGCGCAGACTTAACTATACCCAATGTTTTTAAACTGAAGCATTTTTTACTGATTCTACTTATTGATTTAATATTATTATCCGAGAAAATGTACGGAAGCGTTCGACCGACACTGTATTCGTATTTCTATGTTGAATCACAACGAATACGGTAACCAATATTAAATCATTACTTGACCTTATCTTGTAGTATGTTACGTAAAATTGCTATTCGTACCGGATAAAAATCACTGAAGTAATTGTAACGACCTAATTAAAAACCTAATTAACGATCTAATAAGAAATACATTTTTATAAATTTTCTTAAGGGATTCTTTATAAAACTATTCTTTGAATATTAACTGAGCACAAGAAAGTTTATTTGGACATAAACTAGCATAACCTTTCGAATTTGTAAGCAGTTTTAAGTCAAGTTTGGAAAAATCCTTTGGTAATTTGCATTATCGCTCTCAGCGACGGCTTGAAATTTTAAGCACGCTTCACCCTATTGTCCCGGAACTAGAAGTAGGTACGTACAAAAGTCAATAGTAGTCTATGAGACCAGTCACGTACCCAGAGGGGGGGCCCGAGGGGCCCGGGCCCCTCCCGAAATCAAAAACAGGTATATAATTATTTAGAAGGCCTGAGGCATGTGTTGCAGAAATAACAAGCCAGTAAACGTAAACGAATGTAATACAATAATAGATCCAGTGGAAAAGTTTAAAGTGTCTGTTAAAAACACCCGTAAGAGGCACACCAAAAATTAGGTACATAAGCAGTCTTCAGTAACATTATTTTTTTACCTTGGGCCCCTCCCGAAACGAAATCCTGGGTACGGGCCAGTATGAGACCATGAAACCTTTTATTTGAGTCTAATACTGTTTTCGTTTTAGAATCTACACGCGGGCGACTCTGACTCCGAATAAAACGAACACGTGGTACGCTCCCTAAACAACAACTCATATAAAAAAGAAAAAATAAACAAACTCGCATGGATGTGTAGTGCGACCTGAGAAAATTTGCAGAGCGAAACTACGCGATTTGAGTCCGATCTAGAGCGATCCCAGCTAAAACGAACTCATCAAAAGTTGTTTTGGCGACTCTGGGTCAGCTCTCGGGCTGCTCTGATCAATATACGAAAACGGTATAAGTTTGAGAAAATGGACTCAGCTGTCTCTAAGAAAATAGAGAGAGAGTTTTGTTTTTGATTTTTGGATCACTGCTTCCGGTTCTTCCGAAACCGGGAACTAAGAACCTTCATAGCTGAAATCTGTTCGTTTGGCTAGTAACTGATATAAGCAGTAAATTAAAATTATTTGGAGCCAAATTTAGAAGGATTTTTCCGTTTTCTGCAGAAATTTTGGGGGTTTTTCGTTTGTAAAATTGTTTTAGTTTAGTAAAATGCCCCTAACCTTTTGCGTATCACAGACCTTTTTGTAATCATTATAGATCTCAGCGGACCCCCACAAGTGAAATAAATTTCATATTCTGGATATAATATATTATATTTTTACTCTATCATGAAAATATCGACTACCTGATCGTTATAATAACAAACTACTTCATTATATTGAGCTTGAGATAAAAAACGAGTGAGTAATGTCAGAGTCATAACTGGATAACGTGAACACGAATAGCCCACGCTGCTGAAAATTTTTCATTAGTTTGAGCGCATTCTATACCTATTCATATTTTGAAATTATAATGCAATCCAATCCAATTTTTGTATTTTCAGGGGCACCTTTTGGGAAATGTCAAAACATATTTAATAAATTGTTGTATCTGGAACATATAGAGAAAAATTAGTATTTATTACTTATTATTTATTTATATTATAAATAAGAGGATACAATGAAACAAAATTTCTTAGAATCTGCTCGGTTTGTTTTTTTTTAGTTTGGTAGCTCGAAATTCTTACTTACTCTTATTCTTTCAGTCGTAGGCCACGCGGGTCTCTGCTGTATACAGGAGGCGTCTCCATTCAACTCGGTTCATGGCTGTTCGCCGCCAGCCTCGGTAGTTGCGAAGGGTCCGCAGGTCGTCCTCAATTTGATCGATCCACCTTGCCCGCTGCGCGCCTTTTCTTCTTATACCATTTCTTATCGGATCATTATCGAGAATCATTTTAACCGGGTTGTTCTCCGACATTCTAACAACATGCCCGACCTTGGCCGTTTGGACGAGGGTTGGTCCTCCCAGCAACTGGTGCAGTTCATGGTTCATTCGCCTTCTCCACGTACCGTCTTCCATCCAGGGCTCGTGCCCGTAGAGGATAACCGGTCTAATCAGCGTTTGTAGATAGTTAACTTCGTACGACGGCGAATTTTGCTCGATCGAAGCGTCCTGCGCAGTCCAAAGTAAGCACGATTTCCTGACAGTATGCGTCTCTGAATTTTTCTGCTGGTGTCATTGTCGGCAGTCACCAGTGAGCCCAAGTACACGAACTCGTCGACCATTTCGATTTCATCACCAATCAGAACTCATAATGAGTGGCTGACGTTATCTTCTCTCGAGCCCCTGCCTTTCATGTACTTTGTCTTTGACACATTGATGTCTAGTCCGATCCGCTTGGCCTCAGCTTTTAGTCCGATGTACGTATCTTCCATCTTCTCAAAGTTGCGTGCTATAATATCAATGTCATCAGCGAAACCAAGTAGCTGGACGGACTTTCTGAAAATCGTGCCACTCGTGTCTATCCTCGCTCTTCTTATCACACCCTCCAAAGCAATGTTGAATAGCAGACACGAAAGACCATCACCTCGAAATTCAGAAGAGTATTAAAAAAAGCATTTTATGAAGCATTCATAATAACTGATCGGATTTGTCTACTAATAAAGTTTTAATAGGGCAACGGCTCCCTATTTCATCTGAGCTCCTATTTCCATCTCATCCCTTCACCTCATAACTTTGAACATGAATAATATTTTACAACCTACCGGAAGCAAACTGTGAAATGTTTTAAAATGATTTGAAAAGCTATTGTCACACTTTCCTATTGAAAGAAATGGTTTTAAATTCTTCGGCGATCGTTTTTTTTCATATAAAATAAACTCACTTTTCAATTTAGGACACACTTTCGTCTCAAGATTTGCAGTTCGTCATGTTTCTGAATATCTACTAATCGATTCGTTTAAAAACATGATCACTATTTCGCACAATTACACTACCATTGAATGCTGGATGACTTCATAATTAATTATGTTCACTTGCCACTTGTTTAGTTAACGATTAAAAACTTCAAAATTTACCCGACAAGCAATAAAAGTCTTCAAAACTATGAGATGAAAGTTTTTCACTTCGTTCACTTGATTGCGCTTTGTTTTCATCTCATTTGGTTTCGCAAAGTTGCCAAGTTATCTCATAATGTTACAAAACAAAAATTGTTTATCTTCTTCAAATTATCATCAAAAAGTATGTTTTTGGTATCCGTGACATTAGTTTAATTATATTATTGATATTAATATTTCAATAAAACTGTTTCTGCTTCGAATATTACCAGAAAGAACGTGTTAAATACTAATGAAATAACCATTGTGGCAAATCTAGTACCACTGGTTTCATTTCGCTATACGCCAGAGATGCCATTTATACAGATTTATCTGTATTATACAGATTTTTACATGCGTATACAGATTTAATACAGAGTACAGATTTTATACAGATTTCTCAAATTAAATACAGATTTATACAGATACCACAAAAAGTAAGAAAGAAATAATGAAACTTTTCCGTCTGAGCGTGTTTGATTGCCCATATTAAAATGAAAATTTTTTCGTGCAGCGTCATGAAACTTTATTGTCAGACTGAAAAGTTGTATGACCTGACTTGACGTTGCGTATTGGGCGTTTGAATTCCAAGTCATCATTTTCAAACGAAAAAAGTATATGGATTTACAATTCAATTGTGGTTGATACCAAAAACAATTAAATTTCGTCGTTGAATGTTCTTGTCAGTGCGGCAAGGACTTACGATATAAAGGAATGCTCCTTGCATCTGCCATTCTATAACAATAATCTAATGGAACAACATCTTTAAACATCATTTTATTTCCGAAATTTCCTTCCTTTAGTGAATACAGATAGATACAGATTTTTTATATAAAGCAATACAGATTTTCTATGAAAATATCTGGCATCTCTGCTATACGCCAACATAACGCTGTGAAGTGTGTGTGTGTGTTTCATCGGCTGTGCACAGAGATGCCAAATATTTTCATAGAAAATATGTATTACTTTGCATAGAAAGTCTATATCTGTTCTATCTGTTTTCACTAATAAAATGATGTTAAAAGATAATTCTTTAGATCTCCGTAAGTCATTGCCCCATTAATTAGATAATTCAACGAGTAAATTTTTTACCAATAATAATAATGTGGAAAAATCCTGGTGGGTACGGTTGTATCGTTTGAGTTGTATATGTGGCAGCGGTAAGGAAGTCGGTCACCAGAATGTCTGCAAGCCATATTTTTCCAGCTGACAGCATTTAGTCAGCCATCTGGCAGCCATGCGAATGCGGGTGAGAGTGTAATAGTGGAATATTTTGTTTTGATTGCTGGCGCCATTGCTAATTTATAGGATGAATAAAAGATCAACGATAGGATGGATAAAAATCCATTGAGATGAAATTAGGAGCAGACTAGTGAAAACATCATTAGTGTTTTTAGCTGTTTTATAAATATTAGTTGAATTTTCAAGGAATGTGAATCAATTTTTAACGTGGAGCAAGGCGAATGAAGCAGTAATATGAAATAGTTACAGTGATTTTAGTGGCTAAATTGGGGTTTGAAGTCGACGTCCTTACAAATGAGATGAAATAGGGAGCCCTTACCCTATATCGTTATCAATAGCCAAATTATATTATATTTAAGAGTTTTTAATGAATTGCATATATGTATAGGTGATCAGTTGACCACAACAAGTATCACACCACTCAGATGAAATATGTCCCTCATATTAGTCAATTAAAAATACTCATGATTTATAAACATAATTAGTGTCTGTTTTACTAACGAGCAAAACGTGTCGTAAGCCCACAGCACTCAATCACTGAATATATTCTGTATTTCTATATGTCGGTTTTGCACGATACGCTTTGTGCGATGATTCGTCCATTTCATGTGTTTGGAATTCGGCGCACCTTATTTTACCACTGAATTACACCTTAATGCTTGGTCATACCATACATTTTAGAAAACTTCAACTTTGAGTAATTTTTTTTAGATATATCATACTACTGAAAATTTTATCATGAATTATTGAACATATTTTTGATGGTATGGTAAAAAAATTGTTACTGCCAACACAACAAGAGATATTTACGATTGAGCTTAACCCATAGTAAAGTAACTCGTATTCACGACCAAAGGGCCGCTCAAATATCAGTTAAAATGCAACATTGTTGTAGTTGTTTTTGTAGATTTACCTTGTAGTTAAACTTCATATAGTTCTTTGGGAATATCAATACTACAGAATATAATAATACAATACATATCAATTCTAAAACAGAATTTTGAAACTACATTTTGACGCTAAATTCTAAACCTGACATTAAGTTTAGAAGTCAGATGTACCAGAATAGATTCGCAATTTAGTTTAATAATTCATCTATCCAAAATTTAGTTCCCGAATACAGATCCAGTATTCAGTATCCAGCTGAATTGCGCAAAAGGTTGTTTTTGAGTTATTTATGATTATCTCATACTGTAGAATATTGAATTACAAATTCCTGATCATATTCCCGATAGCTTGTAGAAAAAAATATGTTTTTGGGTTAAGCACTGAAGTTGGACTGAAGATTGATTTCGTTCCAAGCTGACAGGGTCTAATTCGACTCAGCTTGTCGCAAAATGTCTGTGAGTATATAACTTTTTGTGCACTCACTTTTCTCGGAGATGGTTGGACCAATTTTTACAAACTTAAAATCAAATAAAAGGTCTTCTGATCCCATAAAAAATTCATCAAATCTAACCGGATCCGACTTCTGATGCGCCAAATGTGCAGAAAACTATTCCAATTGGTAGGATTTATATGTTTTTAGAAAGATCGACCGCAAATACCTCTATTCTGTTTTACCTCAAGTCATCTTCTTCCATGCATTTACAGAAATAAAAGTTCTACTGATCGGTGTTTGGACCAATTATAGTTGATCAAGACAGTTTTATGTTTCACAAACAATCTCACAAAAAAAATTTAAAGGATAGTTTCCATGCTCGCCTGAATCGTGCTACATCGTTTCACCGCAATTTTTTTACAAACATAATTTTATGTTGAATTCAGATTTACAATTCCGAAGCAGATCCAATATGACCTATCAATATTGGTCCATATTACGTAGAAAAAAAATTCACATAATGAGAATGACAGTACTAACCCCCTTTACCCCATTTCATTTTATAAGTTGTATCTCTGGATGAACTTTCTTTCGTATTCCGATAGGATACTAACTACGGTTGATTGATGTTAGGAAGAAAGACCTAAAAATAAGATTACAAATAGATTCAATGACCGCATGAGCATTGTTTACCGTTTTACCCCAATTGCTACTTTTTAGTGTTTTCTCTGTAATATCAAACGATAATAATTAACTGCAACCACCCAGTAAATCCGAACATCGGACGCATCGTGCAAGAAAGCTTTTGATTGCGTTTCGAGCTTGCATAGTGTATCGGTAGAACAAAAGAGTGAAGATATACCAAAGCAGAGAGCGGATGTCTGATTACTCAGGTGATGAGATATATCGGGGTTGTATTTCCAACCTCGAACATAGGGTCAGAGTTTTTCTGGCCCTAAGAGGCCAATGACCTAAAGGTTAAAACCTCTATGATCAAAACAAAAGAATGTTTAACACTCTTTCACACCCTATCGGGAAGATGTCGGCTCGAAAATGCCTTGTTTGATATTCCTTCGCTCTGTTTCTCTAGCGATGCATAATGTAAACATAAAGCTTTTTTTTATGTCGACGCGGTTGATGCAAATGGTGCAGAATTGTCCGATGACGGGCCGATTGAAGCGCTACGATCGGCCCTATATCGTGCTCAATCGGTCCGATAATCGGACCGATGATCGGACTTATGCGGGTCTACAAATTTCACTGGGCAGCCTCCTTTTGGTACGTGAAAAAAAGTTTAATCAGAAATACGACTTTTTTCAATTAACTGGGGTAAAACGGTATACCACGGTACGTGCGGTCATTGAATCCATTTGTAATGTTAGTTTTAGGTCTTTCTCCATAATAATAGAAAGAAAGAATGTTAGTTTTAGGTCTTTCTCCATAATAAAAGAAAGTGAAAGAAAATTAAACCAATTGATTGAATAAATTGGGGTAAAATGAGGTCAACAGGCTACTACTGTCACTCCCATTGTATTTAATTGGACCACAGATATTTTGTACGTAATAGGAACCAATAATGATAGATCGTACTGAATCTGCTTTTGTACTTACCTTACCTAACAGCTATAGGCCTGGGCTGTCCTTTACTGTATCAAGAATACGTCCCCACATAACTCGGTCCATGGCTGCTCGTCGCCAGCCACTCAAGGCACGGACGCTTCTGAGATCACCCTCCACTTGATCGATCCACCTTGCTCGCTGCGCTCCTCTTCTTCTTGTACCAGTCGGATTAGATTCAAGAACCATTTTCACTGGGCTGTCGTCCGACATTCTTATGACATGCCCAGCCCATCGTAGACGTCCGATTTTAGCTGTCCGTACGATGGGTGGTTCTCCTAGCAGCTGTTGCAATTCGTGATTCATACGCCGTCACCACGTTCCGTCGTCCATCTGCACTCCGCCATAGATGGTTCTCAGCACCTTTCTTTCAAAAACACTGAGGGCGCGATGGTCCTCTGCCAACAAAGTCCAGGTCTCGTGGCCATAGAGAACAACCGGTCTAATGAGCGTTTTGTAGATGATCAATTTCGTGCGTTGGCGTACTTTTCTCGATCGAAGGGTTTTCCTGAGTTCAAAGTACGCACGATTCCCTGCCAAAATACGTCTCTGTATTTCTCTGCTGGTGTCATTATCGGCGGTCACCAGTGAGCCCAAATACACAAACTCGTTAACCACCTCGATATTGTCACCGTCTATCAATATTCGTGGTGGGAGGCGTAGTGTTTCTTCTCTAGGGCCTCTTCTTATTTCTATTTTGTTTTTGATGCGTTTATGGCCAGTCCGATACGCCTAGCTTCAGCTTTCAGTCCGATGTAGGTTTCCGCCATCTTCTCAAGGTTACGTGTCACAATATCAATATCGTCAGCGAAGCCAAACAGTTGTACGGACTTTCGGAATATCGTGCCACTCGTGTCGATCCTCGCTCGACATACAAGAGAGTCCATCACCTTGCCGTAGCCCTCTCCGAGATTCGAAGGGACTCGAGAGCGTCCCAGATACTCGGACGTAGCACATCACTCTATCCATCGTTGCTTTGACCAATCGCGTCAGTTTATCCGGGAAATCGTATTCGTGCATTATCTGCCATAGCTGTTCTCGATCGATTGTGTCGTATGCCGCTTTGAAGTCAATGAATAGGTGATGCGTGGGTACGTTGTATTCACGACACTTCGGGAGTACTTGTCTTATCGCGAATATGGGATCCGTAGTGGCGCGGGCTCCAGTAAATCCCGCTTGATACGGCCCTACGAATTCCTTAGCTATTGGTGATAGACGACGGCATAGGATTTGGGCGAGTACCTTGTAAGCGGCGTTGAGCAATGTGATTGCGCGGTAATTGCAACAATCTAGTTTATCGCCCTTTTTGTAGACGGTTTTGTACCACTCCATCCATTCCTGTGGTAGAATCTCCTCCTCCCAAATCTTAGAAATAATCCAGTGCAGTGCTCTTGCCAGTGCCTCTCCTCCATGTTTGAGCAGCTCGTCTGGTAACTGGTCATTGCCCGCGGCTTTGTTGTTCCTCAGCTAGCCGATCTCCTCACTTATCTCCGACAGATCGGGGTCTGCGAATCTGTCGTCGGCTGAGCGTGCACCCAGATTGGTCCCTGTTCCGTTCTCTGTATCTTGTGCTTCGCCATTCAGATGTTCGTCATAATACTGCTTCCACCTGTCGATCACCTCACGTTCGTTCCTGAGAAGGTTACCACTGGTATCTCTGCACATTTCGTCCTGTGGCGTGAAGCCTCTACGTGAGCGGTTCACCTTCTCATAGAATTTCCGTGTGTCATTTGCGCGGTACAGCTGTTCCATCGCTTCGCGATCTTGATCTTCCTGGTGGCGCTTTTTCCTCCGGAAAACCGTGTTCTATCTATTCCGTGCCTGTTTGTATCGTTTCTCGTTCGCTCTAGTGCAATGTTGCAGCATTCTCGCCCTTGCTGCATTCTTCTCTTCGACCAACTGCCGTCAAACCAGTCATTTCCTCGATTCGATAACCTCGTACCTAGTAGGGTTGAAGCAGTGCTACTCACGGCGGACCTTATTTTCCTCCAGCCGTCTTCAAGAGTCGCCGCATCAAGCTGCTCTTCCGTTGGTAGCACTTGCTCCAGTTGTTGCGCGTATTCCTCTGCAGTACGAACGCTACGTAGCTGCTCGAGATTGAGTCCCGGCGTTCCTGTGCGACAAGGTAGTGGTCAGAATCAATGTTGGCACTGCGGTAGGTGCGGACATTGATGAAGTCGAAGAAGAATCGCCCGGCGATGAGAACGTGGTCGATTTGATTTTCCGTATGTTGATCAGGTGATCTCCAGGTGGCTTTGTGGATATCTTTGCGGGATGAATATCCCGCCGTGGACAGCTGTCGTAGGTTCGTTCCAGCTGTGCGTAAAATGCTTCCTTCTCATCATCGGGTCTCGTCTCATGTGGGCAGTGCACATTGATGATGCTGTAATTGAAGAAACGACCCTTGATCTTCAATACGCACATCCTAGCACTAATTGGCTGGCATCCAATCACGCGCTGGCGCATCTTGCCCAACACTACAAATCCCGTTCCTAGAACGCTGGTTTTCCCACAGCTCTGGTAGAAGGTAGCCGCTCGATGCCCACAATGTTCCTGCAGTGCTACGACATCGAAGCCGCGGATTTGAAGCTCATCATACAGCATTCGGTCGTATCCTGGGAAGCCAAGCGATTTGCAGTTCCATGTGCCAAGCTTCCAATCGTAGTCCTTATTTCGTCGCGTAGGTCTTTGCCAATTATTCCGAGTCGTATTTCTTCCTTGATTATACGTAACAAGTGTTTTCCGGGCAGCTTGTTAGGCCTGTACCAACCTCAGGTCTCGTCGGAGGGCCATCGTGTCAGCACTGTTTAGAATCCCACAACATGGGGAACAGACGCTCGGGTAGGCTTGCTCTCCCCCCCTTCCATGTCAGCATACGACCAAGGTCCCACCGGGGTTGGTTACCCGATCTTGCCTATGGGTACTCGTACCCCAGCCGGCACCGCGGGGAGGTAGGAATAGGAGTTACTGGACAAGAGGCTATGAATCACATTGGGACCTGAATTGCGCATTGTCCAGTCGTTTACCAATCATCTGCTTTTGTATTGTAGATCATATTTTAACTGAATATTATAGCTAGGAAAGAAATGGGGTAAAACGGTACGACGAGTTTGTTGCTGTCATAAAAACTATGTGCAATCGATTTGTTAGACTATTTTACATCAGAAACACTCTATTCGCTCTTCTGCAAGTACTTCGGTTTTATGTTATATAGTTAGGCTTGAACACAATACAGTACGGAAAGGGATCTTGGGGTGAAATGATGGCGTTTCGTGCAGCCATTCTAAATACATGGAATCGATTTTACACCAAAAAATTGCTTTGTGGTATCTGCATCATACCTCTAAAAAAATCGTCGCGTTTCTAGTCCATTTTTCCCCTTGGTGCAATGGTTGATTTGTCGCTCCCCTAAAACATTACGCCCGAGGTTCCCTTCGATACACTACTGGTTGGATTAAAACAGCTTTCATATAAAAGCGAAGTCATACAAGGACAGCTACTGACATTAACCACATTAACAGCTCATAATGGAAAATTTTTGTTAACATAATATCAAATGAACAAAATATACTGAAATCTTTTGACTCATAATAAATTGAACATCAAAAGAATCAACGAATTAAGTAGTAAATGGGCTGATGCAGTATTATGTGCTCTCAAAACTGTAGTAAAATATATCAGTATGCTAAAATTTGATACAAATTCTCAAATCCCCGTCTCTCTCTAGTAAAGGTAAAAATCAACCACTTCAATGATATTCAACAAACACTATGCGTTTGTATATCAGTTCAGTAACCTATAACAAATCACTCCGCGGAACAGATCCGAAACACATGCCTAAACCTGATTTCCTGCTGCGGCAAGGTTCAACAACCTAGCGATGTGTTTAAAATAAACACATGCAACAGTCACGTTTCCTGTTCAGCCAAACGGTAGTGTATACTACTAGTGTTCTCCCTCGCCATCATCATCATCATCATCGTCGTCGTCGTCGTCATCATTTTTCTTCGAACATCACCCACCAACTAGTGGCTGCACTCTGGCAATAACATAAAGTGATACCTGCTTCCATACATTTCAACAAGTGATTTCATCGAACCACACGGAACGGAGGAAAACGTCGTTTCCGCACTTTATCTGTTACAGTCGCATTTCTGCGTTTTCCTCTCTCTCTCGGTATCTCTCGCCCTTTTCCCGGTAAAACCCTTTTCTGTTGATCATCCTTTCACGCACGGTACTCATCCTCGGCGCTGGTGGCTGCTGAGCGGTGATGACGGTAGCAGACGGCGTTTTTATGCGCTTTTAATAACGCGTAAACTTTTATTGCCGAACAGAACAGAACGGTTTCGGTAGTCGATATTGTTGTTGTGTGGCACACGAATGCTGGTTGGTCGTTCGATTCCCCAAAGTTTCGTAAAAGGAGTAAAAAAAATAATGGGCCACCACAGTTTAGGGCTGCTTTGAACTAGAGCTGTATAATAATTTAGATTCAGATCCATATATATATATATTGCATACAATCAAACCAAAAAAAAAATTCTGTAATTATTCTTGTTTCGATGGATCGACGGAGATTTTGTGTGATGATTCCGGTTTCTTTATACATCCATTCTGGCGAAGGCAAGTAAACAGACATTAAATCGGTTAAACAGTGTGTGGTGGTACAACTTATTCACAGCTGTGGTAGTTTGAATTAGTTGATGCTAGAGCAGAATGAATTAGATATATAACAATACCGTACCCGATATCCTTTGTTTTGTTTTGTTTGTGTTGCACTGGTTGGCAGTAGTTACATGTTTTTTTTAAGAAGATATTCAAAATTACCGAACATTTTTCGTTACAGGCTAACAGTCCAGTTGGTCACATAAGCCTATTCCGAAGAAACTTATCGATGGACAAATAACCCTCCGTCTCCACTGACGCTCAGCCCAGTTCAGCCGTGCCAATGACGAAGACTACACCGACGGACGAATAACGTCTCGCCAGCTGATTATTGTCTTGTCTAACAAATTGAATTTCTTTGTGCTCCTTTCTGAATGAAGGCCTGCAGTATGTACGCACACAACCAACAGCAAACCGTAGCCGAAGGAAAATTACTTACAACAAATTGAATCAAAACAAAGTATTAATATATAGTACATCATTCATGGGCGGTCGGGGAATAATAATTTCTTTTTCACATGTCTGTCGCAATGGTGACAGTTGTAGTAATGGTATCGAATTAGGATACAACAGATAGACGGACCGATGAGCGGAAATGTCACTTACTGCCACTTAATGGTTGCGGAAATGCATTCATCTTCGTGATCAAAGGCTATGTGTTCTCACTGCTCTAGGGGCTATTGCGTTACACACGGCGATTCGGAGCTAGATTATGGTTTTGAAATTTTGTATTACAGTTTATATAATACCCGCCGAATAGGAATGGAGATTCCGGATCGTCTAGTGGTGTTTAGAAAAATGTTGATTCTCTAGTTTCATTCAGGGTGCACAAAAATAGTTGCAGAGAATTGTTATTACACTTGTTGGCGTAACGTTCTAAGTTGTTTGTGATCTTCATTCAGAGTAATTCCTGAAAAAGGTAGCACGTCTTCAGGCTTCACATACTCCGATTTGGATGAAACTCTTCGCACACGTTTTCGATATAGCAAACCATTTGTGTTACACGGATGCAGATACCAACTCAGCTTAAGGCGGAATTGTAGAAAGCGCAGATGTATTTTTACATTGAAATTTCTCCAAATCCTTGTAACTTTGTTACTTCTAGGAGAAACTTTACTGTGAGCAAATCAATTGCCTAAAATATTGCAAAAAATATTGCAAAGAAAATTGAGGATGCGATTTCTAGTAACTAACTACGTTTTCGCTTGATGCCAAACCCAACGCAGTTTCCACCCTAACTGCTGTCAAGCCGTTGTTGAACTGAAAATCGAATCAGTTTCGAACCTGGTTTTTATATCAGGGTTGCTCACATCCCCGTTGCTAAGTGCGAAACCAACACAGTTTCGTGAAAAGTGGTTGTTTGATGAAACTACCCTGCGTCAGTGTCAGTTTTCTCAAGAAAAAACCACATTAACACATCACGTAGTGCTTGACGTGAACAGGTAGATTAATAATTCTTTGAAGACCGACCAGTACACCGAAACTTCCATTTTCGAACTAAACGGGGGTTCGTAAAACGAGGTAGGCTGTGTAATTTGCACTCGGCTACTAAGTGACGCTGCATGGGTTTATATGTTTCAATTATTCATCAAGCAGAAATCTCAGTCGATTAACGGATGTGCTTTGTGATCTAATGTTTCGCGTTTCGAGTCGTGCTTTTGCAATCTATCTTTATTTTTTTTAATTCATTCGATTTCAACCCATGAAATTTTCAAATGTAACGAATGTAACATTTCGTAATGCTTGTAATTAACGAAAGAGTAACGCACGTAACGCCTACAACTCACACAACTTGTGACCTAAGGCATGTCACGTTTTGAAATACCTGTAACTTACAAAAAGTATCGCTTTATAACGCCTGTAACTTACCAAAGGTAACGCTTCGTAACGTCTTAAATCAACTAAAAAGTAACGCATGTAACGCTTATAACTTACAAATGAGTAACGCTTGTAATGCTTTGTAACATCATAACTCACAAAAACGTAACGCTTGTAACACTTCGTAACGTCTAAAACCCGTTTTAATCACCCTAGTGATGCCTTTCTTACAGTTCAGAAAAAGTTTTGAAGATTTCTGTTTCATAATACTACTACATTGATACACTACATTTGAATTTAAGTTAGTGAAAATCTATTCAATAATATGTGGGAAAGTAAAGTGAGCTCCATTTTATCATATTTGATTATTATTGCCGGTACTTTCGGAACCGAAAGCTGGATATCAGCATAGTGACATTCGGTTCATTCAACGGTATACTAACATTTACGGTTCTGTATGACGATATGAATGTGGGAAAAAATGTATCGCTAGTCGGACCAGGATAAAATTTTGCAAATCATTTATGGGACTATCAATAGTTTATTTGGTCTGCGGAGTCTCATGGTCTGCAATTTAAAGAAAATCACTAGCCAATGTAAAGAGGTAGCTTATGAACAAAGTAACACATGGACCATTAAGTCCCGAGACTAAAGCAGAGATGGCGCTCGTAGTAAACCAGTAACCACGTCTTTCTAGAGTACTAACCTTTGCTTGAAACGGGTCAAAATTTTAAATCGATCCGACCAGAAACAGCTGAGTTATCGAGGTTGGAGTAAAGTCGTTTTGTAGTTTGTTTAAAAAATGGAAAAAACCGGATTTCGTGTTTTGATAAAACATTGTTTTTTAATGGGTAAAAACACCGTGCAAGCGAAACAATGGATTGAAAAATGTTATCCGGACTCTTGTCCATCAAAAGCAACGATTTGTCGGTAGTTCGCCGAGTGTAAACGTGGTCGTACCGACACAAATGACGCGGAACGCTCGGGTAGACCTGTGGAAGCCGTTACACCGGAAAATGTGAGTGAAGTGACAAAAATTATAATGAGAGATCGTAAAGTGAAGCTCCGTGAGATTGCTGAGATGACACAGATATCATATGGAAGTGTATTTACTGTCCTTCATTAAAATTTGAGCATGAAAAAGGTTTTTTCCAAGTGGGTGCCGCTATTGCTTTCGATGGAACAAAAACAGCCTGCCACAAGTTGATGAAAACAATGGTGAAATTGAACGAATTGGGCTTTGATCTGCTTCCCCACCCCCCATACTCGCCAGATTTGACCCCAGTGACTACTGGCTCTTTGCTGATCTTAAAAAAATGCTCCAGGGAAAAAGATTTGGCTCAAATGAGGAGGTCATCGCTGAAACTGAAGCTTATTTTGAAGCGAAAGATAAATTTCTTTATAAACATGGTATTGAAAAATTGGAAAAACGTTGGAACCATTGTATCACCCTAGAAGGTGTTTATGTTGATGAATAAAAAGAAAATTTGCAAAAAAAATGTTGTTTCCATTGTTAGTCTCGGGACTTATTGATCCATGTGTTATTCCTGAAATTGACGTTTTCATACTGAGCACCCTATCCCCAAAACCAGGGGTTTGAACCGAACGAAAATTGGGACATCTTAAGAACTTCCATCTCCGCGAAAAGTGAGTGACATTATTTTCACATTTTTTTGTGCATTATTTTCACATTTTTATGCATATCACTCTGTAATTCCGGAAGTTGGATCCAAATGAAATTCCAGAACTTTGTCTGGAACCATTAGACATTTAATTTGAATCTAAGTTTGTGAAACTCGGATCTACCATCTTCGAGGAAATTAAGTGATATTAATTTCACATTTTTGATGCATATCATCCGGTAATTCTGGAACCAGAATTCGGATCTGGATGATATTCAGGAACCCATACAAAGTTTCTGAATATCATCCAGATCCGAATTCTGGACCAAGGATGGCTTTTATCGTATCAAAGAACGTTCAATCTTCACTCTTCACACGATTGAATCAGTGCCATCAAAGAGAAATGGAAAACATCGCAACAACAAACATCCGGCATGGCTCATGTAACATAGAATCGACACCAGTGCGAGAGCGAATTTCTCTCGATGACATTTCTGAGAATCAAAGGTTAGCACGCTGCTGTGGAGATCCTCTCTGAAGCAACAAACGGTCGCTTATTCTCGTTTCGCGATCCGATTCTGTATGGGCAGTGGATAATTGCGATAGAATCATTTTACTATTGCCGCTTATTCTAACTATGTGCATATAACCTTTGTATAAGTTGTGTCTATGAAAATGTATGTGAATGCTCCACACAAGGGTTTTGAAATATTGGAACCTAGTATGAGAAACATCAAGATGAACCATCGATTCGATTTTCTGCGATAATTGTTAACTTGCGATCCTCTCTTGGGAAATTCCACACAGCAACGATCATTATCAGACTGTATATTTTTTCATGGGCCGTGAAATACTCAGAGTATGAAGTGGAGCGAAGAAATGTAGAAAAATTCTCTCGCGGTTCATGCATTGAGAGACTCGAGTTCTTATAGCATCTTCTACCGCATTGAAAATGTTGTATACAATATAGATAGCAATATAGCAGCTTCTGTCAAATTTTCGGCAATCACCAACACTGTTCTGGACTACAAGACCTTTCATTTGATCTGGACTACAAGACCTTTCATTTGATTTCATTTTATTCTAAGTTTGTGTAAACCGGTTCAGTCATCTCTGAGAAGAGTAAGTGGCATTATTTTGTTATTTTGAATGCATTATTTTCACATTTTTCTGTGCATATCAGTACCATATCATACCCTGTAATTCCGGAACCGGAAGTCGGATACAAATGAAATTCAGGCATTTTATATAGGACCGTGAGACCTTTCATTTGAATCTAAGTTTGTGAAAATCGGCTTAGCCATCTCTGAGAAAAGTGAGTGACTTTATTTTCACATTTTCAATGCATTATTTTCACATTTTTGGTGCATATCATTCTGTAATTCCGGAAGCGGAAGTCGGATCTAAATGATATCCAAGAACATTGTATGGGACCGTGAGACCTTTCATTTGAATCTAAGTTTGTGAAAATCGGTTAAGCCATCTCCGATAAAAGCGAGTGACAATATTTGTAACATACACACACATACACATACAGACATTTGCTCAGCTCGTCGAGCTGAGTCGAATGGTATATGACATTCGGCCCTTCGGGCATCGGCTCAATAGTCGGTTTTTACAGTAATTGTATAGCCTTTCTATATGAGAAAGGAAAAAAGTAACGCCTTTAACTTATAAAAAAGTAATGAATGTAGCGCTTCGTAACACCTTAAACTTACAAAAACAATAACGCATGTAACGCTTCGTAACACCTATAACTTCCTTCAAAGTAACACATCGTAACACGTTTACCGCTAGAATCTAACCCTTATAACGGTATTTGACATTCATAATTTCAACAAACTAACTCATATGATTTTTTTTTTTCATAAATACGTTTATTTCTTAAGGCAGTTTACATAAGTTTTTCTTCGCCGTAGCATCACTTTTACATAATATTCTTATCCTAATTTAATTCTAACATAGTCACAACGTTTTGCATTTATTAAAACATATTCTCTTATTACTTAAATATCATCTTAGGTAACTCGTCATTAATTATGAAATCTACTCGGAAATATTATTTGAACCAAACGATTAACTTCTATAAATTATAAAATAAGCTGTTATTTTCAGACATTTTGTTGATAATTTCATAAACTGTTTCGAGTTTGTTTGTATCATTACATTATTTTTATTCTAATTTAGCTATTGGTTGAACTCATGGACGCAGCTGGGATCAGAACTAAGTCTTGAAAGGGGCCTTTATTAAATTGAAACTCCAGTTTTCTTTATGAAATGATAAATAAGTTTCATGTATGAAAGGTCACGACAAGCAAGAATGTCTCGAACTGGGATATTGGATAGTTTACCTTGGGTACGCAAAGAATTTATTAGTTGAGATCTGACATCACGATACTCCACGCATGTCCAAACGACATGATCAATATCCCGATAACCTTCTCCGCAAGCACAATGATTAGTCTCGGAGAGCCCAATTCGAAGGAGATGTGCATCTAACGTGTAGTGATTGGACATGCGTCTGGACATCACACGAATGAAATCCCTACTCACATCCAGTCCCCTGAACCATGCCTTTGTCGATATTTTCGGAATAATTGAGTGCATCCACCGACCCAGATCATCTCTATCCCAAGATGTTTGCCAGCTGGCAAGTGTTCTTTGGCGAGACGAACTATAGAATTCGTTGAAAGCAATCGGTCGCTCATAAATTTCACCCTCAATAGCACCACGTTTGGCTAAATTATCGGCTCTTTCATTGCCTGGAATGGAGCAATGAGCCGGGATCCAGACTATAGTGATTAGATAATTATTATTCAATATGTCGTTCAGACACTGTTTTATTTTACCCAAGAAAAACGGTTCATTTTTGCCAGCAGCGATTGAGCGAATGGCTTCAATTGCACTCAGACTATCTGTGAAGAGGAAATAATGGTTTGGAGATAATGTGACGATTACACTCAAACTATAATGAACTGCTGCTAGCTCTGCTATATAAACAGATGCAGGTTCTTGAAGCCTAAATGAGGCCGAAACATTATTGTTGAACATACCAAACCCTGTCGCTTCTTCAATTCGCGATCCGTCCGTGTAAAACATTTTCTCAGAGTCAATATGCCTGAACTTACTTGAAAATATTTTTGGGATTTCCGTCGAACGTAGATGATCCGGGATTCCACGCACTTCGCGCTGCATGGATGTATCGAAAAATAAAGTTGAGTCAGGGACATTTAGGAGGCTGACACGGATAGGAATATATCTTGAAGGGTTGATTTCCTGTGACATATGGTTAAAATATACTGTCATGAATTTTGTTTGAGATCGAAGCTCGACTAGTCGTTCGAAATTATTAATTACCATGGGATTCAGCACCTCACATCTTATTAGCAGGCGTGATGAAAGCTCCCAAAATCGATCTTTTAATGGAAGAACTCCCGCCAGAACTTCAAGACTCATTGTATGTGTCGAATGCATGCACCCTAAAGCAATTCGCAAACAACGATACTGAATTCGCTCCAGTTTGATAATATGAGAGTTTGCAGCGGAACGAAAGCAAACGCATCCATATTCCATCACTGAAAGTATCGTTGTTTGATACAATTTTATTAGATCTTCCGGATGAGCACCCCACCAAGATCCTGTTATTGTTCGAAGAAAATTTACTCTTTGTTGGCATTTTGTTATCAGAAACCTAATGTGTCCTCCCCACGTGCATTTGGAATCGAACCACACCCCGAGGTATTTAAAAGTTAAAACCTGTTGGATCATTCTTCCCATCATATGGAGCTGAAGCTGCGCGGGATCATGCTTTCTTGAAAAGACGACTAACTCTGTTTTCTCCGCAGAGAATTCGATACCAAGATGAACAGCCCAATCGGACAAGTTATCTAAGGTATCTTGCAATGGTTTATGCAGATCAATAGCTTTGGGTCCAGTAACTGAAACCACGCCATCATCTGCCAATTGTCTTAGTGTACATGGGGTTACTAGACAGCTGTCAATGTCATTCACGTAAAAATTATAGAGGAGCGGACTGAGGCATGAGCCTTGCGGGAGACCCATGTAGCTAATTCTGAATGTTGCCAAATCGCCATGTGAAAAATACATGCACTTCTCTGACAAAAGGTTGTGCAAATAATTATTTATAACCGCTGGAAGTCCATGTTGGTGGAGCTTGTCTGAAAGAACATCAATGGAAACTGAATCAAATGCTCCTTTAATGTCTAAAAATACAGATGCCATTTGTTGCTTTTGAGCGAAGGCAATTTGGATGTCAGACGAAAGTAATGCAAGGCAATCATTCGTCCCTTTATTTCTACGGAAGCCAAACTGAGTATCTGACAACAAACCGTTCGTCTCGACCCAAGTGTCGAGACGTCGTAGAATAATTTTTTCGAACAATTTTCTGATGCAGGACAACATCGCAATGGGTCTATATGAGTTGTGATTGGAAGCTGGTTTCCCCGGCTTTTGAATGGCGATAACTTTCACTTGTCTCCAGTCAGGCGGAACAATATTTTGCTCAAGAAACTTGTTGAACAATTCCAACAAACGTCTTTTTGCGAGGTCGGGCAGATTCTTCACCAAGTTGAATTTAATTCTGTCCAACCCAGGGGCGTTATTGTTACAAGACAAGAGTGCTATAGAAAATTCTATCATTGAAAATGGGTTATTAATAAAACCATTATTTGGAGGAGATTCCCGTATAATGCTTTGCGTAGGAACAGAATCTGGGCAAACTTTCCTAGCAAAGTCAAATATCCATCGGTTCGAGTATTCATCACTCTCATTGCCCACGTTACGATTCCTCATTCGTCTGGCCGTATTCCAAAGAGTGCTCATTGAGGTTTCTCTCGACAAACCTTCGACAAAATGTCTCCAATAGCTACATTTCTTGGCCCGAAGTATGCTCTTGTACTTGGTTTCTAAAGTCAAGAAATTTTCAAAATTCTGAGGAGTTCCTCCTCCTCGTTTTAAAAATGTCTTGAAAGCATTTTGTTTCGCGTGCTTAGCATCTGAACACTCTTTGTCCCACCAAGGGTTTGGAGGCCTTCTGTTAGACGATGGACCAAGAAATCGTTTGGTTTGGGCTTGTTCTGCGGCCTCCAGAATCGAACAAACGAGGAAGTCATATTCTTCAAGTGGGGGGAGCTCTTCCATTGAAGTTAAGACACTTGAAATATTACTTTGGTATTTAATCCAGTCAATATTTTTTGTCAAATCATATGGAATATTAACTGAATTAGCAATGCCTTTGTTACTGCTAATTGAGATGATGATTGGTAAATGATCGCTACCATGTAAATCAGGAAATACTTTCCAGGTGCAATCTAGTCGAATTGAAGTCGAACAAAGAGATAAATCTAATGCACTTGGACGTGCAGGAGGTCTTGGGATCCGTGTCATGCTACCCATATTTAGTACCGTCATGCTAAAATTGTCGCAAATATTATATATTAGAGATGATCTGCTATCATTGTAAACGGAACCCCACATCATTCCGTGCGAATTTAAATCCCCCAGAATCAATCGTGGAGCAGGAAGGGCTTCAACCATTTCATTAAGCTGTCGCTGTCCAACTTGTGCTTTTGGAGGA
Source organism: Malaya genurostris (assembly GCF_030247185.1). NCBI lineage: Eukaryota > Metazoa > Arthropoda > Insecta > Diptera > Culicidae > Malaya > Malaya genurostris. The sequence continues at coordinate 230,009,269 of NC_080572.1, read as the reverse complement.
ATATAAACCGAAGCTATGCAAATATCTTTGCCTTTAATGTTTATTTGGCAAGCAACAACTTCTATACTAGAAGTTGAAGGGATGTTTAATCTATAAAAGGAACAGCATTTCTTAATTCCCAAAAGCACTCCACCATACGGAGAGTCTCTATCGAGACGTATAATGTTAAAATCATTAAAATTTAAAGCTATGTTTGAAGTAAGCCATGTTTCGCATAAAGCAAATACATCACATTTTTGACTATGCAATAAAATTTTAAATGAATCAAGTTTTGGCATGATGCTTCGACAATTCCACTGCAGGACAGTGATTGTATCATTTGCGGCGGGTGATAAATTATCCATCAAAAGATACAAAACCTGAGACAATTGGCCATTGAGCTGATAACTGCTTCAAAAAATTTCTAGCTATTGGAAGGAATGCCATTATGAGGGTCTTTAAGGGTTCAGATATATTGAATGCTGAGAAAATCCATTCAACAATTTCCGAAAACTTCAGTAATCCTGTTGGTGGCTGTGAAATGGAGCCCACAGGATTATTACCTTTTTCTGTGCTAGATCCTGGATTGGTTTGTGAATTTGACAAACCAGGAGGCACAGTCTTTGGGTTTGACTTTTTTTGTTTAACACGGGGATCCTTTTTTGAAGATGAAACTTTAGGTGTCTTTTTTGGTAATTTGGAAGAAGACTTCTTTCTCTTAACTGACCCTTGGGTAGTGATAAACGAATTACCTTGACTATTTTCGTCAGAGTCAGAGTCCTCTGTTTCCTCTAGATTTGAAAACCCGTTTTCGGTTTCCAAAGGGGGGACATCAATGACCGTTTTAAGCATTTCTGCATATGTGCGCTTAGACCGTGCTTTTAAAGAAAGCTTAATTTTGTCTTTGTGCACTTTAAATGCAGTGCATACTGAAATATCCTCATGAGGACTTTCCCCACAATAAATACATTTTTCAATTTCCTTGTTGCAATCATTATCTTTATGAGGTCCTTCACACTTAATACATTTTGGTTTATTGCTACAGTAAGTAGCTGTGTGTCCGAATTTTTTGCAGTTCGTACAATTCACTACATTTGGAACAAAAAGCCGAACAGGGAGGCGAATTTTATCGACATAGACATGGGACGGCAACGCAGATCCGGCAAATGTCACTCGAAACGAGTCTGATGGGCGATAAACTTTTTTTCCCTCTTCATAAACTACTGAGTACAGTTGTTTGCACTCCAGTATTTTCACACCCTCAAGCATAGAGTTCTTGAAACGACCAACACCATGCTTGAGTAAATCATCTACCGAAAGACTCGCTTCGGTAACAACACCGTCAATTTCGACATCTTTGGAGGGTATGTAAACTTTATACTCTTTAATGAAATGTTCCGAAGAGACAATATCATTCGCGTGTTTCAAATTATTTACCACAACACGAATTTTATCGTTATTTACTTTTATGATCTCTTTGATTGAAGAGTATCGTGATGTCAAACCTTTAGAAATTTGGTAAATGTTTAATGGCTTTGATATACGTCTAAAAAAGACTATCCAAGGCCCAGAAGAGCTCTCCTGATATTTTTTCGTTCGTGGGGGTATCGGATTCATGCTAGGATTTACGTCCATGGATTCATCCATTACATTAAAATTTTTAACTAAACTTTAAAATAAAATTTGAAACCAACACTACACAGTACTCAATCAAAAGGAAAAGAAAAAACTTCTACCTTGAAATTGTTGTCTATCTCCGTTGCACTGCCGTGTAGATCCTCGTTGCTCTAGATGTTCTTGTTGGATGCTGATTGTTGGATGTGATGCTACTGCTACCTGACATCCAGCACCACTCGATTTCCGATTTACTTTTGTCTTCGCCAGCTGCAACCAGCGCAGGTCACCGGTGTATACCTGCGTGTTGTATGGCAGTGGAAAGACCGAGTTGTCTTGTCTCCTTCTTCCTTGTGCTCCGCACCGATATGCTTCTGCACCGAAGTGCCTTCGCACCGGTGTGCTTTTGCACTCTCCTGCTTCTGTGTGCCTTTGCACTCTTCTTCTTCAATGTGCCTTTGCACTCTCCTGCTCAGCACTTGTGGCTGTATATTGTGGCCTGGGTAGAGCTCGGGAAACGCCCTTTGTTGTTTCCTTCACCAGCACTAGGGCTCTCTTATGCAGCACGATTTTACGTTTTAACGGCTGCTGCCAACAGGTATCTACCTGTAGTTCAACCGTTGTCGTATTCAACGCGTGTAAACTAACCAGCGTTATTAAACTGTACGCTTCTATACACAACCTTCTCGGTTGAACGGCTATTACTGAATGAACTCATATGATTTGTAACCCTCAATTCAAGAAAATTATCATATATAACGCTTTCTAACTTTTTTAACTAAAAAAACGCGATAATATCGTGTGAAACGCTTCGTCAAATGGAACATTTTTCCAAATTGGGGACGGGTAAAGCGTGATGGGTAAGTCGATGCCTTTCACGCAACCCGCCGGGTTCGGTTCCCAACCCCGCACGTAGGGTCAGAAAGTCAGTCTAGCCCGGAAAGGCGAATGACCTCAAGGTTAAAACTTCTAGAATCGGAACAAAAAAAAATTTCCCGCAGTATCTTTACTCAGGTGTTGACTCAGATAGGTCTCAAAAAACTTCGTAATGTATATAGCTTCAAAAACTAAACTAGAAATCGAAACTAAATATGTACTTTACGTACAAACCAAAAACCCCTAAATGTTCAAATTCTGCGGCGGTCAGTAGTCAGTCGTCACTCGTTTTCGTCCGAGACGTCAGATAGGATATGGCACCTAGTGTCATATCCCTAAAGGGTCACATAAATAGTGTGGATTTTGCGTCTGCTTAGCGGTTCAAATTGAACTGTTAGGCGGAGATGGCGGTTCAATTTGAACTGCTTTAAGCACTGATGAGCCGAAGGCGACACGCGAAGAAAATTAAACTACTATTTTATGTATTTTATGTATTGCTATTATTGTCATTAATTTTACCAAAGTTTCATTTTCCATTTTATGTGGTTTTGACTTTGTTCAGCTTCGAAGAGCCTGCCGCTGCGTGCTTTATCGGCAGTGGAGTTTTGACCATCACGCAACTCACGGGGTAATCTTCAGGATCAATAGCCCTTCAATATTTCTCAAGCTTCTGTTTCTGATTTCGGGAGGGGCCAGTGTAACTCGGGTCTTGACTGACCCGACCCGATTCCGTTTAAAAATAAAAATGTTTGTCCGTAACCGAGCCAGAGAGAAAATTGTAAATGTCGCCCGATCGTGTTTTGAATGATATGAACTCCCTTTTTGGTAAGTTTAACCTCAGCTTATCGCAAGAGCACAATAGGGGTATTCTTGAACATTTGCTCGGAACATCTTTTTACCGTGTTTTCTGAACGTTGCTTTAGTCTTCTCCCGTTCAAGAAAGTCCTCAACATTTTTTATTCCATTGAATATTATCATATATTCTTCGACATTTTAATATTTCTCGTTGCTGTAGAATTTCGGTTCTTTTACATAAGTGAACAAAAACGCTAATCAGTGAACCAAGAGCTCCGTCTCAATCACCATTAACTGTAAACGTCTAAGTCGTTTATTTCCAACCAAACAGGGCAGACATAGTATTCCAGAGAAAACCACTCGATACGAGAAAAGTTCCCCAAGCCAATGTTAAGCCAACTTGGCATTCTCAAAAACACCAGCAGCATAAGAGCCGTCATCTGCTTGGCACGCGACAAAATCCTCTGTCTTCTCAAGAAGACAAAAACAAACATTCAAGAGCTATGATATGTGATCTATTGTGGAGAGTGGAAATCACTTGGGCTACTTTAAAAATTCGTCCCGAATATTTGGTTCGTCTGCGCAAAACGCGCCTTTGTGCGCGCGCCACTCGGATGGGATTTTTGTTAGAATATAATCCAAACGTTGCTACCAGGTTCTGGAAGGTTCCATGTGCGGATGCACAGTTTTTTGCCGTCTATGAATTTCTAGACATGATTCGCATCATTAGAGCAGCACTCGAGCTACAGCGAGTCGTGATTTTTTATATCAACTTAGTGGGGCGTGATTCAGTTCTGGCAACCGTTGCAGTTGAAGAAAGAATGCGCCATCTGTCTGCAGTCTCGAAAAACCGTGGCCTCCATGGTCGGTAGACCCGGGGGATTTTTGTTTCGACTATCAACTCCGGTGGCAGGAATGATTTTCTTTTTGGTTGCCACATTTTCCCGGGAAAATCTAAAAGTGTATAGATTTATCTCCAAGTTGGCCTTCACAGTCGGCGCAAGAATTGGATGAAACTGAATGCATTTTTTCGGTGTTTTGCTTGGTTGCCGACGGTGCATTCTTCCAAGGAGATGCGAGATTCAAGGTGATCTATTATTGTTGCGCCCAAACAGTCAGTTGCTATGTCTCGTTCCTAAAAAATGTTTTAACTTTCGATTCCCGTTGGTACGACGAGGCAAGCATTGATCTGCCACGTTCCAGGAAACCAACACCAAAGCACCAAACCAAACTCTTGGCTAAGTCTAATTTTAGTTCCTGTGACACTCGAACGCGCCGAGCATTTCCATCACCTAAAAGGCCATAAATAAAACTTTAATTGCTCCCTAAACTCGTACATGATTCAGCATAGCGGCTTCCAGAAATCCGCTGACTGAAGTGTGAAGTGTAATGAGGTCTCGCGAGAGGTCCTTCTTTGTTTCCCCGTTAGCTGGAATTGCTCTCACCCGGGGCGAATGATCCCGGCCAAGGAAAAGGGTTAAAGCGCATGGTTCCGTTCATGGGGAAAGTAAAACTGACAGCTAGAGATAGGCCTCGGGGGCCGAGGTTAACCGGGAAAATCCAAGCTATTATGACTGATGACAACTGGTTTCCGCTTCTGACGTCTGGTGCATGTACATACGCGCAAACGGGTTAAAATTCTGACAAATTACCTCTCGTGTCTTTTCAATCACGAGAGCTCTATCATCGTCAAGCATGAGTGCTGAAAAGTGATTGAAAGTTCAATATTTCCGATTCATTTACATTCGTGATGATGAGGGTATCACATTACCTTCCCTCGAAGAACGTGTTGTGGCAGTGGCAGTTGCTTCTGTAGAAAGTGTCATTTCCCGGTCGTGGAACAGAACATCTTGCATGAGGTCAAAAAAGTTTCAGAAATCTAATTCATGGAAATCGTGTTCTTTGAAATACGTCGTCTTATGCATATAACCGATAGTTTTCATCGCTACATTTCACCGGATGAAAATGACATGATTTTGATAATAAAGAAAAAGTGCAAAAAGATTGCAGAGAAAACTTAAGCTCCATTCTGATTATAAACCATCTTTTGCATTCCTTATTAGATGTGACAGGTACAAATTTCTCATTTCCCATCACCGAGTAGTATCTTTTCCGTTTTGCAATGATATTTCCTTATTTCCTGCATGGTAATTCCTTACAACACATGGCCATAAAATCACTGACGACATCCAAACGGTGCGCCCCATGAATTATCCAGTACTGAGTTGCTGGCTGTCGGCTGCTTTCCGTTTGCCATTTTTCTTCTTAGAACATCTGCTGGCAAGAAACCCGAGATTAGTTGCACTATACAGTCACCGTCAGTATATAGGAATAGTTGGGTACCAAAGTATAGAAAATCAGTCAGGTAATGAACTCATAAAATGCTAAATTCGCTTCGCAAGTTGTGACACGCGGTGACAACTTTCCCGAGCATTCCAAACTCTCACCGCTCTTCAGGGAAACATGCGTTCACTATAAATAGTGATGGGCATCACGTTGCCCTAAGTTCGATGTTCCAAGCAGATTACGTACAGGTTTTTGACCTTGCGACGCAAACGGCCATGTTTTCGAATTCGAGCTCGACCGCACCGAAGGAATGTTCATTGAACACACCGGCTATCCTGCAGGAGAGTATCCAGAAACGATCAACGAACTGATGCAGTGGAAAGCAGTGCGCATCGGCGGTTCGCCATAACTGTCCCGATTGAAACAAAGTATCACAATTTAATACCACAATATGACATCGGATTATTCTGGAACTCCACCATTCACGAATTATTTTGCTAACTCACCTTTTTGGTCGATTTCTCGAAAGGCCAGTTTTTGACAATATTCGCCTGCGGTTTGTTGTTTCGTCTAGCATTGAGTCCCGACCGAAATCAACATACAAAAACCTATTTTAATCAACCTAGTGCAGTTATGAAACCTTTCTCATTAACATTTCACGAGAAATCGATGCAACTTTCATATTAGACATTTTGAATAACTGATTCCGAAACCAGAATCGCGAGACTGCCGCAATTGCAGTAAGTTTTTTAGGCAATTAAAAAGCCAGACCTACAAGTTCGTATAGTTTTACAATCTGCTTCGAAAATTCGTAGCTTTTTGTGTCGTCAACTATATGAAGGATATTTTTATCTCACATTATCCTGGTAGTCGGATCCGGATAAAATTCAAACTCATTCTGTAGGATGTTAAGATATTTATTTGAATCGATGTTCGACCGGTTCAGTCTCGGTTAGTTTGTTTGGTTATAAGCTAATAAGATCTACATGCTGGAAGAATTTACTGGCTAGTTTTAAGTAATTTGTTTTATTTTCAATACCCTCTAAAAACCAATTCAATAAAAAATTATTTCATTCCAAATAATAATTAGAGAAAAAAATCTTTGTTTTAATTCCAGTTGTTTGACTTACCTCTCATGCTTTATTTCGATTAAACCAGTTATTCGAAAACAAACGAACCAAGCGAAATCCTGCACCTATGTTACTTTTATATATGAAATTCGAGCTAAAAATGGTATTATTTTTTAATCAGTTGCATAAACCAGCACGCGAATCTAGAAATAGAAGCGAAATTAAAGCTAACGTTTCAGTCCTACTCCTAGCATGCTAAAGGTAGGTTGTTGCTAGACAGCAAGACAAAAACGTGCCATAAAACGATTTGAAGCTTTAAGGGCTGATGCCAGTTGTTAGCGTAAAACCGTGTCGCTCGCTGTACGTGTTACATTTCTCTTCATGCTCTCTCTTAAATGTGTAAAGTGACTCTCGATGTGGCCGGGTGGCCAAGAAAGTTTTGATATTTTCGGTTACAAGTTTGATTACATCACATAAAATCCAATAAAGCTACCGCTTGTTTGGCAGCCTTGATGAACCGATTTTATTTCTCTCTCATGTTTCGTTACGTTACCAGGATACAAGAGCAGAAAAAAATGGTGCTGCCATAGAAACGTACTTACCATTACAAAAATAACATTCACTTAATTTTTATCGCGATAACATATATGTTTTTATGCACTAATCGCATCTAAACTAAATTATCTAGACATTGTTAGGATAGATTTTTGATCCATGCTTTTGAAGGCGAGATATTCAATGAACAAGTTGAAAGTTGCCGTTTTCAGTTATGCAACTCTTCCTTCAGAAAAAAGACTTTCCCGACCGCTAAAGTCAAACAATCATTCTGATATTTTCACAGAATAATCTAAACTAAATTTCTAAGAGATTGTCAGTTGGGTTTTTTTATATTCGTCACCGTTTCTGAGAAAATCAGATTCGATGCGTGAAAATAGCCCTTTAAAACGCCCTAAAACACACTGGCCTAAGCCTTTAATTGGTATACTCTGATCTTGTATCATGCAAGCTCGGAATTCCATGTTATTTCGTTTCCCCATGAGAAATTGACAACTACCTCTGGATAAATTTTGAGTGCTTAAGATTAATTTCTAATTTATATTAGATGAACTCGATTGATAATGAGAAATAGTTTATCGCTTCAACCGAAATCGCAGAATGGTAGAGGAACTTAACGCTAAAAAACTGCTTGCATAAAAAACTTGAACACAAGCTTGGCGAAAACAAGCTTAATTATCGAAATCGCAAGTATGTACAAAGATATAATTGCATATATTTGAGATAATGGTGTAATTTCGTCGGTCATAAAACATAAACGGTCATGGGGCTGATCCTTGTAGTTTTTTTTTTATCAATTTTGATCACAGCATACACCACATTCGTGTCTGTGTCGTGATTCTGTTTTCTTCAAAACGGTAGAGAACTTGGGCTCATGTGTTTTCTGAATCGAGCTTCGGTGTTGGTTTTCGTTTTCTTTTCCGCGCGTACGAAATTGCGGTGTTCGAACACAGCATGTTTCGTTCATTCAGGCGGTGTTGTGTTTTCTTTATCCGTACCACTGTATGTACTTACCGGTGCGCTTCATAAGACGGTTTGAACTTTTGGATACTCATCACCTTATTATTCCGAAACCAGAAGTCAGATCCGAATGAAAATCAGAAGTTATGCATGGGATCATAATTCATGTTTTCACCTAAGTTTGTAAAAATCGTTCACGCCATCTCTGAAAAAGTGAATAAGTGATTAGAAATAGGAATTTTTACCTTCCGAAACCAGAAGTCGGATCAAGAGGAAATTCAGGAATTTTGTAAGGGATCATAAGACCTTTCATTTGAATCTAATTTTGTGAAAATCGGTTCAGCCGAAAAAGTTAGTGTACAGATATTTTCATTTTTTTTTGTTCATTTTACCCCATAATTCCACAACCGGAAGTCAGATCTTAAAATTATTCAAGATTTTTTTATGGGACCACAAGACCTTTCAATTGAATCCAAGTTTGTGAAAATAGGTTCAGCCATTTCCGAGAAAAGTGGTGCACTTATTTTTATAATTTTTTGCACTTATTTCCCCACAACTAGTCGAATTCTCGAAAGTTCTGTATGGGACCGAAGTCGAATTCTCGGAAGTTCTGTATGGGACCACAGGACCTTTCATTTTAATATTAGTTTGCAAAAATCGCCATCTCCGAGAAAAGTTAGTGCAATACAGAATATACAGACTTTTATTGTGTGTGTTTGTTGTTAAAAAACTGGCGCGAGTGAACCACATTCTCTTCGCATGAGTCGCTCTCACGCGCTCTCGCCTAAATACACACAAGTGACCACTGGCGCGTGCTGGTGAGCGAACACTTCTAAGATTTAGTTTTTAAATTTACAGACTGATCTAGCTATGAAACTGGAAAGCATGGAAAAATATATGATTATGAATATGAACTATAAATTGTATTTTTGCTGAATATGCGTGCCCCAAGCTTCTCTTATGCGTACATTTCGGTGAAAATATCTACGTCTAACTAAGAAAATTTGAGAGCTCTTATCTACCAATTTGGTGTGATCCAGTGCTAGAGGTGAAAGAAAATAATCACGCGTTCTCATGATGCTTGCACACTTTATACAAAAGTGCTCTCGTTGATGTTGTCAGTGCGAGTCTTCTTGCTTGATTAAAATTTCAGATTAATTCGTGGTTTATTAAAAGCGATCATTTGTAAACATAAAAATTTAATTTAGCATCAATTTCGATGTCAAATTCAGCCAATTTAGCTGTGAAGTCAATCAGATGTTTTATTGTTACATGTTTTGGGTTGTAAACTATAGTGAATTTAGACGCCCCTTTAAAGTGCATTCATCGAGACGTCAATTTACAGAAATTTTCCAAATCAAAATCAATATCAAAACAAAAATTTCCCAATCAAAATCAATATCAAAAAAAAGATACATGAATACCGATCGAAATGTGAAGGTACACGAGCCAGCGTAGGCATTAGGATGAATACAGGGTGGAATGCCGCAGATGCCAAAGTGTATACTGACTCCTGACCAAAAACATAAACGCGAGCACACATCGGAAGCGTGCTTTGAGCGAAATCGGGTGGACTTTTGGCTTCGATTAATAACTGTTGGTGAAACCTGAATCCATTAATACATGGCAGAGAACAGAATGAGTACTCGACAATGGACTAAAGCGAACACGAGTGCTCCAAAGTGGTCTAGGGAGATTCACTGGATCGCCAACGGTTATGGTATCGGTTTTCTAACGCAATTGTTTCAATTGTTTTCCCATGGAAATTATTCGCCCGACCGAAACATGATTCATCAATAAAAATTCAGCACTCCCAAAGGTTTTGCACCCCTCTCGGAAATTTATTTTTTGGACGAAAATTGGAAAATTGCTGAAATAAATGAGTCAGGTTTCTTCCCCCTCCCCTTGTATTTCAATTATCCTTAAAGTACAGCAAATTCAACGAACTTGCAATCATCAATAATTTGAACGTATTGACAAGATATTAACCATTGTTTCTGCTGTTTAAAAATCAATGTCGAAAGTTCCAAAAAATCGTCTTTATTTCTGTTGTTTCAAAATCGTGGCGGTTCCAGTTTCCAAACAGAAGAGCTGTCTAACGTAGATTCTGATTTTGTAATCACGTTCCAGTCGGGTACGCTAGTTGCAGCTACCACTAAATAGATCGGCTGCTACCGGCGCACGTTACTGCCAAGAAGACTATTTTTGGGAAATCTTCAAGTTGTTAGAACGAGCTAGCTTTCCATGTGGTATTTTAGAACAGTTAGTTGAATTGGTTTGCAGAGAGAGAGAGAGAGAGAGAGAGAGAAAACTATTTTGGTGTAGATGCCGTTTTAAGTCTACGATTAGAGGGATAGAGTGGTTATTGTTATTAATCATTCACCAGATTACGCTTATTTTGAAGCGAGCTGTCAAGCAGAATAATCAGTCAATGAGTCATCACGTTTGGTGTTCGTTACAGCAACTCTTTTTTTCGAAATAACAATCTTTGATAGTATAGTCGATCCACGAAGGTATTGAAATCGATACTGAGCGATCATTTCTAACTATGTTAAATTTTTCATTATCATAACTTCATGTTGAGTCACAACTAATTTTTCTATACGCTTTAGGTAGAAGTAGTATTGATAAAAATGCAAAAAATGACGCAAAAAAGTCGGTCTCGATCAAAACACTGTGACAACTAATAACAACTCTCAAATTTTTATGTGTGTGACAATTTATGAGAATATAGTTGTAACGTATCCAGGCCCGTACCCAGGATTTCGTTTCGGGAGGGGCCCAAAGATAATAAAATAATGCTACTGGAGTGTGTTTTAACAGACACGTTAAAGTTTTCCACTAGAACTGTTATTGTATTACATTTTTTACGTTTACAGTCTTGTTATTTCTGTAACACATGTCTGAGACCTTCTAAAGAATTATATATCTGTTTTTGATTTCGGGAGGGGTCAGGGCCCCTCGGGCTCTCCCTCTAGGTACGTGACTGAACGTATCGTACTGTAAGTTGTTGGTAGGAAATATTCGGATCCCTAAATCTACGGAGATTTCCCTAGATCTTACATCGCTGGCCAAAACACGAGGAAGTATCTGGTTCTTTAAAGTACGGATATCCTGTTCGGTATTGATTTTACCCTAGTTTCTATATTTCTAATAGTTTGTTTTGTCCGCTCTGCAATCAAATCGCGTAAGCTCTGGAACTCTGAAGATTCTTGGCAACCTTCCGAATTGCTAGCAATCAATGATAATCTATTGCCATTTTTCATTGAAAAGCACAGGTGGCGTGGATTGCTCTGATTTTGCACTTTCGAGCAGAAATGCAATATATTGACGGTTTTTCATTGCCATTTCTGCTCGAAAGTGCAAAACCAGAGCAATTCACGCCACCAGTGTTTCTCAATGAATAACGCCATATGATAGGGCTATTAAAGTTTTCAACAAATATACTATATATCAATATGGATCACTCCTGCGATTCACATGTCCCTCGTGAAGTGTAAAGTGCGGTGGCAAAAAAGGTTACTAATACACTACAATTTTTTTAATGCTCATATGACAGTTTTCCCAATCAGTACACTGAACCAAACAATTCCAAATATATGGAATATTTCTCGATATACCCTGCACGAAAAAATAAGCTGTAAGTACAGTTTAGAAGAATATTTCTCGGCATAACTGATTGTTTTCAAGTAGAAAATTAATTATTATGGCTTATTCATTAAATCGTTAGCATATCAGCTTCCTTGCAGTAAAAACATATTAAATTGTCACAATTACACTTGTTTTGTGAATAAATTCTACTTAATCCACTAACTGAAAATTAAAAAGTAACTTATCGAATTTCCTTATTTGTTTCATTTTGAAAATGTCGTTTTCGTTTGATGGCAAACCTAACCTATTTTTCATACGGACTGCTGTCAAACCGTTTGTTTCAAGCCAGTTCCGATTCTAGTTTCAACGGCGTTGAACTGAAGTTCGACTTAGTTTCGAACAATGATCCTTATATTACAGTCTCGTTGCTAAGTGAAGAAACTACCCTTGTTTAAGTCCAGATTTATCATGCAAAAACGACATCAATTTTGAACTAAATAAAACTAGGACTACTTTGATGACTACCCGATTTTCGGTTGTCGGACTTACAAAAAATCTGAAGGGCCGCAGTAAAACCAACGACTCCTTGAGATTCATTTGATTTTATTCGTTGTAACGTAAAGTAATCAGCAAGAAAAGGTTCTCTTCAGAAACAGAAATCGAACTTGTAAACGTTTTCCGATCACTGAAGTTGCTCCACCTTTTCAACTATCCTGGACTGCGTTTAGACATTTCTCAGAAGATAGATCCATTGAATAGGTATTGAATTGATTACGTTTTTATTTCTGATGGTGAATATCGATCGATTTTCATTCTTACCCATATGCCCTTATTCACTTATGCACCCACATAAGATATATTTACTCCTATGTTACAATCGTACAAATGGCTAAGAATTTGGTTTGCTATGAACCAGGCGCCTTTCAACTTCGTCTAAAATTGTTCTTTAGTTTCATTTGCTTTTAGACAATGAACAAATAAAATAAATTTTGCACGGATTAAACAACGAGTTTTCTTGGAACAATCAGCCAAAACATGAATCCAATATTCCGATATATAATTTTGACATAAAAACTTTTATTTTTATTTTTCATTTAAATTCCCTCAAAATAAAGTACTGCTTTCATTGATATGATTAATTTTTCTATCTTTCTGTCCTATCTATTGGTACGGTAGATTCGCTAAGTTTTATATCATGTTGTCAAAATTATGTTACGTCAAAGTTCTTTTTGCCATTTTTCTAGTAGGCATATAAACATGAGCATAAATTTGGAATTGAAAAAAAAGAACAAAACGTTTCTGAGTTTCAGAAGCTGCCTTCAATTGTTATTGCTCTTGTAGTTAAGTCCGAAGTAACAAATATGACAACCACAGTTATGTTCCTCCATTCAAATTTGATCAGGTGGAAAAAGTTTCGAAATGGTGACCACATTTTGTAAGTATCACAATTGACGGTAACTCGCTTCTAAAAAGTTTTAGATTTTCGTCGATTTTCTAAAAATGTTCTTGTCAATAAAATTTTAGCGTAATTTAATTTCGATCAGGAAATATTGATTTACCGAGGCATTCTTAAAGAAAGATTTTTGTTTTTGAGAAATTGTATCGAAATAAAGTGCAGCATACTTGGTTCACATTTAGGTTACTCCTTCAATAGTTTGAAATATTCTGTAAATGATTCTATACATAACAAATTATCCGATCTGATGACAATACAGATCTCAAAATTCGAAGGCTAAATGTCTTCACTAAGCAGATTATTTATCGGATTGATTTTTATTTGCTGAGACCAGAATAAGTCCACTTAGGCAAAACCATGCGCATCTCCTACGCATCGCAGATTACTCGGCAATTAGATCACATACACCGCTTACAAAATGTAAGTAGTAAGTACTCTTTAATCGTGTTTTTTGGCATTAAAAATGCCTTACTCTTCACTATACGGGGCCGGGTGTCAATTAAAAGTTTCAAAAATAGCCGCGTAACCTTTTTGTGTCATAATTTTGAACGTTAATAACTCGGTCATTTGTGAATGGATTGTTATAATTTAACAACCAATCGATTCGGAAACTTTTAACTTAAACATGTATGACGACGTCGTTTCAGTATTTCAATAGCATACTATTGAAAAAATTGTTGGAATCGACCTATGTTTTCATCCACCAATCCCTGCTTTACAAAATGACGTCAACTTCTTGTTCGGCATAGGAGGCTTTGCGTCATGCATAAAAAACACCGCATCGTTCTACGTAGTATGAAGAGAAATCTATAAATATAGGCTGCACAATATTTCTTTGCCTAGTTGATGTTTGACTGCGAATGAAACAAGTAGCTCGTCCGGTGAGCTGATGACTGGATTGTATATGCGTTCACTTGCTGGATTGTCGCTTTTGCATTATGTATTGGTGAAATATCCTATTGTCTGCGCAACACCGTGTTCGCTTGAAGATATTATATATCATCTAGCTATTGAAGAACCGAATCAGCGTGGTTATCGGTTCTTTTGAAATATCTCATGTATTTAGCAAATTTTTGGTCGATTTTGCCATTAAAAATGCCTTACACTTCGCTTCACGAGGCTGGGTGTCAAATTAAAACATGCAAAACTAATCGCGTAACATTTTTCTGCCATAATTTAGAACGCTCATACCTCAGTCATTTGTTGATGGATTAATAAAATTCAACAACCAATCGATTCGGAAACATTTAACTTAAACTTATGAGAAAACGTCATTTGAATATTTAAATTGCATTCCATTGAAAAATTTATTTGAATTGAGTATTTTATGTTGGTTCTCTGGTAACTATCAGGCTAATTTAGTATTATCGGCAATAGATCTAATTCGGATCTAATTTGCAGCGCTTGTTCTTCGATAATTTGTTAATGGATTTTTCTCATTTAAATGATTCCAAAGCTTCAATATTGTAAGCTTAAAAATGTTTTAATTTGTCAACGGATCGGTTTGCATACTTAAATCTCCATTCCCATACGAACAAAACGTGACAATGTGACTGAACAAGTTGTTGTCCCACCAGGAATTAAACGCTTCAAAAGATTCAAAATTAAATTCTGAAACTTATCTAAAAGCGGCCTCCTTGGTTTGGTAGTATAAATGAGTTCCACAGGCTCACATATACAGTACAATTAGATGCAATATCATATAGTATCAAAGATAAACTAAAGGTAAGTTTACTTGCGATTTTACATGTATCGTTTGAATAGCAACCCTCGTAGAATTTGGTTAACCGCCAGTTTCAGTTCAATTATTATTCGCTTCAAAACACGTGTTGTAACTATGACAATGTTCATTCATGTATTAATAACATCAAGTTACAATATGAACAAAATTTCTGAATTTTGTTGCGTATCCATTTCGTATATTCCTAATATGCCAAAGCGAAAATCAATGTAACTAAATATTTTATGCGGACTCTTTCACATTTTTCTTCCTCGTATTGTTGCCATATTATTTACCGACACTTTCCGAAGATTATCGACGATTTTGAAGAAGACTTTAATAAAATTACACTATTACTGAGCTTACTGGTACAACATTTTTCGTTAAAATAAATAAAATCTTCTCTTGGATGGATTAACTGTTTATAAAATTAATAAGTTTGTACGTTTCTCGAAGATTATTGTCATAAAATAAAACAGTTTCATTTGTTCAGGATTAAATCTTTAGGTTGTTTGTATCTAAAATTGAGCTTACAAGTAACTTTGAATTCTAGTTAAAGGACGTTATTCAAAATCTTAACAATGTAAAAAATTGTGGAAAGGGATCAAAATTGAATATAATTAATTATCAAGAAAGAATCTAATTGTCAATTTTATCATTCGCCAACAATCTAAGCGCTTAAACTAGAGCAAGTTTGTAATTACTCAATTGAAAAAGTTTTTAGTTTAGTGTATCATCATCTCTTTATTTTTGTATATGTTATGAAGACCCTAGAAACGTTCCATTTTTAATGTTATTGTGCTCGGTCGTGTCTTGAATACAACCCTCTAATTTTTTAAACTAAATTACTGCGCGGCGAGGGATTACTCTAGATGTCAGATATGGTAACTTACAAAACCGTGTATCGGTATGATTTTCCGAATTTTTGCGAATTCAGGAATAATCAGTAAAATATTTCGGAAAATGCAATGGCTGCTGCCAAGGATGGCTTTTATCGTATCAAAGAACGCTCACTAGCAACTCTTCACACGATTCAATCAGTGCCATCAAAGGGAGACGGATATCATCGCAGCAACAAAAAACTGGCATGGTTCATTTAACATAGAATAGACACAAGTGCGAGAGCAATTTTCTCTCGATGACCTGACTGAGAATTAGCTCGCTTCTGTGGGGATTCTCTCTGAAGCAACAAACGGTCGCTTATTCTCGTTTCGCGATCCGATTCTATACGGGCAGTTGCTAATTGCGATAGAATTTTTTTACCATTGCCGCTGATTCTAATTATGCGCGTATAATCTTTGTATAAGTTGTGTCTATGAAAATGTCTGTGAATACTTCACACAAGGGTTTTGAAATATTGCACCTAACTAGTATGAGAATCATCAAGTTGAATCATCGATTCGATTTTCTGCGATAATTGTCAACTTGCGATTCTCTCTTGGTAAGTTCAGACTGTAAATTTTTTTAAGGGCCGTGAAACACCCAGAGTATGAAGTGGGGCGAAAAAATGTAGAAAAATTCTCTAGCGGTTCATGCATTGAGAGACTCGAGTTCTTGTAGCATCTTCTACCGGACTGAAAATGTTGTATATACAAATATCGAGCAGCTTCTGTCAAATTTTCGGCAATCACCAACACTGGCTGCTGCAATTTTGGTAGAATATCACTTTGACGTGGCTGAGGTGAGATTTAATTTAAATTTTTAGTTTTTGATTAGTTTACATGTAATGAAATTCTTCATCTACACTTTTTGAAAATATTTACAAAAATTGATTTGTTAACATGCAAGCAAAATTAACGCGATGGTCTCTGCACTTTTTCCTAATTCGAAGGTCATTTTCTGTTCTGGAAGAATTAAATTCCATAATACTTGAATTTTACAATATTTTGAGTAGTACTGCAGTTCGTATTCTGATTTTTGGACTGGTCTAAATAAGTTATTATTATTATTATTATTATTATTGTTATTATTATTATCATTATTATTATTATTATTATTATTATTATTATTATTATTATTATTATTATTATTATTATTATTATTATTATCATTATTATTATTATTATTATTATTATTATTATTATTATTATTATTATTATTATTATTATTATTATTATTATTATTATTATTATTATCATTATGTCGTATAAGAGACTATTTAAAAATGATTCTGCTCACACTACGGACATGAGATGCGTCAAATCGTTGTCACAATACCATTGAGTGTGTCACCAGAGCTAATTTGAAGAAATCACTAATTGACGCAGACTACAGGGGGCTAACCCCATTTTACGCTAATGTTTGTATAGATAATGGATTTCAATCCGATCACGAAAATATTGCCTTTTGATATCACTTTACCCGGCATCGATTCGTCAACCATTCTAATGGGCCTATCATTTTACAGTGTTTATTTTGTGAGTCTCCTCTTTTTTCTGGTTGTTGGTACATTGGCTTGGCACCCAAACAAAACCAAAACATCAGCCTGATTCTCCGAAAGATCCCAACCAACGAACTAGCGAACGAGTTGTTCACTTGCGCAATGAAATAGCATGGATCCTACATGGACAACAACAGAGCTTATGTGGAGTGTGGAATTTTTTCTCTCGCACCCCGCTATTTGTTTGCTTGTTTACGAAATCTGGTTGCAATCTACATACCGCATAGGGTCCCGGCAGGCAGATGGTGAAAAGTGCATTTTCCAATCGATGAAAATTTTCTACTTTTGCGGAGAAGTACTCCGTTCCAAGGCAAACCACTCTACACATCGAATAAGACCCCGCAATTGCCGTGTGCGGTTTACAGAAAAACTATGCAACAACCGTAACATGTAGTTTAGTATAGTGCATCGACTTTTGGAATTGGCGCTATAAATAGTCCAGAACTTCTACGTGGCCGACACGATGCTGTATAGGATGTGTTCGGAGAAAATAGGGCCACTGAACCGTGAAGCTGATGAACCTGTGCTGGCTTTTCTTACTGAGAGGTGAATGAACTTCTATCCCGGTTTCCTTGATTGCCTCTAGCTAGTAGCTATTCAGTTTCTAAAATTATTACCGGGCATAGATAAATGATCCGCACTAACGTATGAGTTTGTTGAATCAGAATAACATATATTCAGTACTATTAGTACTATTAGTTATTGAGCATCACTGTTCATCGGTACCTGCCGAACATGCACGAACTATAAACTGTAAAATGTTTACTTATTCTGCCATAAAATTAACACATTATTTTACTGTTTGGAAAGGAGTTTGCATGGCTCGCAAAATGAGTAACAACCGGGTGAACGTCCAACTGTTGTTTAGATGCACTATTCTCTGCGTGGTCCTTGGCAGAATAAGTTCTTTTTGTAAGAGAAAAAATATACCTCCAGTCCAACCAACAGTACTTTAACCCTTCCCATAAATAACCTTCACATTTCTATCGCCAGCCGAGACGTCATCTTGTTAATACAATCCTATGTATATGCTAGGTTCACGGTGTGTGGCAGCATTACGGCTCTTACACACCCAGAATTGCCGACAGATCTATGTGCGTCTCATCATAGCTGGTAGTCATAACCGTCGTCACCGGGACCATCACCCTGAACTAAGACGGCTTGCTATAGAAAAAGGTAGGTATGTGAATAGTAAAAAGTCAGTCCGTTACCCATGAGCATCCATCAGATCCAAATTGACCTTTAGTCGGAACGATTCTACGGTGACACTCGCTCAGACGGGCCAACGCATTTTCCGACAACATGTCCTCTAATTTTCCTCATGTCGCTAGAATGGCTATGTGTTTAAAAGTCTCATCATTAGTGGAAATTATCATTCTATAAAATGCAAAGATAAAGACAACTGACGAGCATTGGCTCGCTATACTGAAATGGTAGAATTGGAGACTTTGCTTCCTTAGCGAGAACTGTCACATATAAATCAAAATGTAGGGATGTTGCGGTATTTTATTGCGCCTACCTCTTTTAAATTATGACACCAATTTAGCACTCATCAGCGCATGTATTGTGGGTTGAACATGCGGTGATCAGCACACAAACTTGATCTTTGACTGAAGAAGATTTGTGTTTTTTTTTCTGCTAGTATTTCGGTTGTTTATTTTTCTCCATTCCATTTTTCTTTTCAAAACTTCTGGGAATAAAAACCATATGATTATTTTTCAATGTGATTACTTTATCAAACCCATTCTCTATATCCAAATGTTCGCCCCTTTGTCTTGTGACAACACATTAAATTTTGAAAAAATGACGTGACAAGCAGTTTCAAGTTTAAAGCAGTTTAACAATTCGTCAAAAGATGATTTTTATCTCCAAGCCTCCCCGTGTGTCTGTCATGACCAGGGATGCAAACGGTTGCGGTAGAATACATTTATCCTTGTACATTCTACACATTCAAAATTCTACAGCCTGCTACAACTGCTCGATGGTACATTTACCGCAGAGAAAGTACCAGCGACAATCAGAACGCTACAGGTAAAACTAAATTTTTTTCTACTTCAATCTACCGTTTCTTGATGGTACGGCCTTGTACTGCTGCTTGAAACTCTCGTAATTTTTTAAAATGTACTGTAGCTTCCTACCGCCAAGGAAAAAAATGTATTCTACTACGGGCGAAAAAATACTTTACAGCTGCGGACGAAAATGTATTCTACCGCTGTACTTTACTGTGTTTGCTCAGAAGGTGCGTAGTGAAATGTTGATTAAATTGATCTTTCACATGCATAAGTATTATTTTTGCGTATAAACGAATTATTTATCTATTTGAACAACTAATTATATTTTATTGAACTAGGAATTCGTTGATATTATTGATAATCTTTTTGAACGATGCAATTCGTTATCTGGTATCAAGACCACGTTATTTTGAGGATTACGCGACTACCAATCAACAAATTATGATAAAATCGGATGAAATATTTTTGTTTCGGTTCTGGAAAATCAGATTACGGCATAATTGTGCATAATAGTGGTGTTATTACCTTCGCGAATGCACTCAGAATGCATCGTATTTCAACTTATTGAGATACAGAGCTGAAATAAATGAAGGTACAGTTACCCTACTAAGAAAAAATCAAGTTTTCTGAAGCGAGCAATTTCATTTTTTCTTGCATTTTTATTTCAAGTTATATCTTTATTTCAAACGTATGCATTTCTAAGGGATTATTCAAAGAACTTTTTTAATTCTCTTCAACGGAAACACAGAAGCCTTTTCCTGTAATCTAGCCATGCATACAATATATTTAGGCTGTGTTTACAACCCAATAGAAGCTAGGTTTAATAAAAAAAGGACAAGAAGAAATTTGATTACCTTTTCGAACCTTTTGTCGATGTTACTATCTTTAAAAATGTATTTTTATTGAACGATCAGTATTGCTTGTACAACTCTCTCCCAACTAGAAAAATCAAACGTCAAGTTTAAAAAAATCGTTAAGTATTTCGCTACGTTTAGAATTTTAGTGGCTGGAAGTGGAAATCATTTTTCGTCAAAAAATTTTTTTTTCAGTAAATCCAAAGCAAAAGAATAATTCATCGTAAAATCTATAAAAGGTGGGTTGATTTTCAATTGATTCCGGTAAACATGAGGATAAAAAATACAAATGACAAACTTTTGTTTTACTAATATACTTAGGATGCTTTCTAGCGATCATCATCAGCACAAACTAAATTTCAGATAATTACATAATTTACCGAAATTGAAAAGCTAATAACAATTTCAGAAAGATATAGTCTTCGATATCTGAATATTTTCCATGTTTTGGGCAGTAAACCTAATGTTTTTTTCGAGCACATTTAAATAAATCGATTTTGTGGGACCAAAGATGATATTTTACCAGGTTTTCATCCAAACCGACCAACATAGCAGTAAGGCTCTACAGCTTACCAATCTCGTATATTTACAATTTTTATGTAAATGTCCCCAAACTTCAGTATGGAGTGATAAATAATTCAGTATAAAATTATGAAAAAACAGTCTTAGCTCAGCTCTACCGATCGATCGGTAAATGATACTATTTACTGATCTTATTGTTGAGTTATTTGAAAGTCAGCAATATTTTACCGATTTTTTCTTATTAGAGGAGGGTGGCCCAAACTTCGTGCTTGTTATCTCTACCTAACCTAACCTATCAATTATCATAAAGGTTTCCGTTTAACAGAGTCAGTGCAGTTGAAATTATTTGTGTATCAGAGATTTAATTTTCTTCGAGTTTACTGAAGTGGCTCTAGGTATGTAAATATACTAGATATTTTATAACACTAGGTTCGAGAAAAATACTTCACTAATACCTTCTGGCAAAACCAACCATTAATATCTCCTGGCAGCGATCAAAAGCTTAAAACCCGGGTTAAATAAATGATATTAACAATACTACTTTATAAACATTCTGAATAAGCGAAAATCATCTTTGAAATAGCGAAGAATATAGGCAATGTGCTGCGTTTACTGTTTGATATTGTTAACTACCGCGGTAAAGTACATTTTTCTACCGTAGCGAGTTACATTTTTTGTGCTACAGTAGCGCGAACAAGGAGGCAGTAAAATTTAGAAAGATAGAATTTCTACCTACTTCACGCAGCGGTAGTTTTCAACGCGACACTGCTTCGCAGGCCTACTGTAATAGAATTTTAGTTCGGATGCAGTACGAATAATAGAAAATGTAAATGTGGGTTAACATACTACAGTAATAAAAACGTGCTTAATCCACCTAGCAGTGAGATGATACCTTTTTTTATCAATCCGCATGTGTTTTTTTGCATGAATATTCTTCGGTGACATTATTTTAATGACCGTCGATTTAAGCGGCAATTTGAGATTTTAATTACTCATTACTCTGTAATATCAAAACTGCAAATCGGATAGAATTTATTATTATTATTATTATTATATCGTTTATTTATACCCGGATTTAACCTAAAAGAGATAGAATTTGAATCAAAAAGTGTGACAATCGATTGAACATTCCATGATATGTAGAAGTAAGTTCCACTTTAGAGTTTAAGGTAATTTAAGGTGCTTCCAGGGCCGGTTTGAATTTTAAAAATTCATCATTCTATAATTCCAGAATCGGAAGTCAGAATTGAAAAATATTAATTAATTTTGTCTTCGTAGAGCTGGCTTTTTTAGAAAACGATTGAGCTTCGAGAAACGATTCGATACTGAAACCGGAATTTGAAAATCGGTTTAGCCGAAGTCAGATAAATTCATCTGAGTAGCTGTTTAGTTTACATTTGTTTCAAAATGTTTGAAAATCAGTATAAACATCTTTGAGAAATCGTAGTGCGAATTAAATCCGAATCGTAAACTGAATACCACTAAAACTGAAATAAGTTTATTTGGTTATCGACTATCCAAATCTGCAAACCCGATAAACCTGATTATTTTTATGTGAAATAGACATTTTTATACTAATCATCCTGTATCCCCTAAACCGGAAGTTGGATCTGACTGAAAAGCAAGATGTTTTACAGGGTCGGTGTTGAACAGTCGTTCGCACCGCACGCGTATAGCTCTTGGCTCCTGGAATTTTTTTTTCTGGCTACCTAGAGTTTCATTGATTCAAGGCTTCAGTCTTTTTCAAGGCTACCTGAATCACTAACTAAGTGACTAAGTGATACAAAGAGTGATATTAGAGTGACTAAGTGATACAAAGAGTGATATTAGAGTGACTAAGAAATTAATCAGCCTTTTTTAAGGCTAGCTAGGAGTCTAATCGAAGACTAATTTAGCCTAGTTAATTTAATTTAAAATTTCATTAATTTCAAAAATGCCTGCGTCCAACCGGAAAGGCAACAAGCCTAAGGCTAAAAATAATTCAATACGGAATAAATCACAATCCGTTATTCAACATTTTTCTAATAACATTCACGATCTTATAGAATCTGAATGTAAAAATAAAAGACAACGGACGGATTTCCCTTCCGTTGATCCTATGCCGTCTAACAATATTTACGAGATTCTTCCTGAATCCGATTGTAGCGACATAGAAGAAAATTCTTCAAAAATTCCCAAAATGGACGCTTGTCGTTCTGGGAAGAAACATCAATCTATGCCACCAGTGACGGTGATGATTTCCGACTTCAAAGCATTCCGTACTGAGCTTTCTACTTTTCTCCCGGAAGTAAAAGTCTCATTTCAAATCGGACGAAGAGGAGAATGTCGAGTCTTGGTGGATGGATTGGAAGATTACGAACGTCTTATTCGATATTTGTCCGAAAAACTTCATAAATTTTATTCATATGATATAAAATCAGACAGACCCTTCAAGGCTGTCTTGAAAGGATTATCAAATGATCAAAGTATTGATGAAATTAAAAATGAACTAAAAGAATTGCTTGGTTTTGCCCCTTCCCAAGTAATACTTATGAAAAAAAGAGCGAATGGTACTTCTAAACCACGCTCTGAATTTCCCATGAACTTTACCTAATACACTTCAATCGAAGTGATGTAAACAATTTGAAAACTTTAGAAAAAGTACGTTACATTTCCCACATTAAAATTCATTGGGAACATTATAAACGGCATAATCGTATTGCAAACTTAACGCAATGTCGTCGTTGCCAAGGCTTCGGTCATGGAACCAAAAATTGTCATATGGATATACGGTGTTTGAATTGTGGTAAATCGCATTCGAAAGACGCTTGTCCAATGAATGAAACCACTGATAAATTTTCATGTTCAAATTGCAATGGAAATCATAAATCCAATTATTTGAAATGTCCTGTCAGGGAAAAAATTTTAAACGCTCGTTCGCTTAGACAACAAGTCAAATCAACGACCTTAAATTTACAGAACATACCTGAAAATTCTTCTAAGGCACCTGCCAATTCGTCTTCTAACGAAAACAATTTATTGACAGGTAGATCGACCTCGTCATCATCTTCTTCTAATGTCAGTTATGCTGGTATATTAGGTAGAAATCTATCTCCTATTTCTTCTAATGTAAATAATCAAAACACAGGACCGCCTTGCAGTTCTTCTTCTAACGAAAACAATTTATTAATAGGTAGACCGGCCAAATCATCTTCTTCTAATGGCAGTCTACCTACAAATATTCCTTCAATGCCATTCGCTTCTTTAAATGAAGTCGATTTAGGCGATATAACTGAAAATAAAATGATCTACCTACAAGATCAACTTTTTCAAATGATCATCCAAATGAATTCGACTTCATCACTTTTTGAAGCATTTCAAATCGGATGGAAATTTGCAAATAATATTATAATGAATTTAAAATTTAACAGTGATGTTAAATAATTATTTGAATATTTTAAATTGGAATGCTCGATCTTTGAAATCGAGTGAAGATGAATTTTATAATTTTCTCAAAGATCACAAAATTCATATTGCCATTGTGACAGAAACTTTTCTTAAACCAAATGTAAAATTGAAAAGTAATCCACATTATGTGGTTCATCGATTTGACAGGTTTACTGGAATTGGTGGTGGAGTTGCCATTTTTGTCCAACGGCAAATTAAACATCGAATTTTACCTTCTTTCAATACTAAAGTTATTGAAAGCTTGGGAATCGAAGTTGAAACCATTCATGGAATTTATTTCATCGCTGGAGCATATTTGCCATTCCAATGCACCGGCGAACAATTAAATTTCTTTAAAGGCGATTTGCAAAAACTTACAAGATATCGATCGAAATTTTTCGTAATAGGGGACTTAAATGCTAAGCATGTCCAGTGGAATTGTAGGCAAAATAACAGTAATGGTAAAATACTTCATAATCAACTCTCAGCTGGTTACTTTACAGTTCTTCATCCCAGTAATCCTACTTGTTTCTCTTCCGTGAAAAACCCGTCTACAATTGATCTGGTTCTAACAGATCAAAGTCACATTTGTAGTGAACCGATTACTCATGCTGATTTTGACTCAGATCATCTTCCTGTAACATTCAGACTTTCCAACGAAGCTATAATTAATCCAATTAGTTCTATTTTCAACTATCATAGAGCAAATTGGTTGGATTACAGATCTCACATTGAAAATCATGTGGATCATGAAACTATTTTAGAAAATTCTGCGGATATCGACACAGCAATTGATAATTTGAATCATTATATTATCGAAGCTAGAAATCTTTCAGTTCCCAAAGCTCAAACTAAATTAAATTCTCCTATCATCGATGACAATCTTCAACTGCTCATTCGGTTGAAGAATGTTCGTCGACGACAATATCAACGTTCTCGTGATCCTGCTATGAAAAACATAGTTAAGGATTTACAAAAAGAAATTAAACATAGATTTACTCTTTTGCGAAATGAAAATTTCGCTAAAGAAGTTGAACAAATTAAACCATATTCTAAACCTTTCTGGAAACTTTCTAAGGTTCTTAAGAAACCTCAGAAACCTATTCCTGCTCTCAAGGAAGGAAATCAAATACTTCTTACAAATGGCGAAAAAGCTCAAAAACTTGCTCAGCAGTTCGAGAGTGTCCACAATTTTAATTTGAACGTTGTGAGTCCTATTGAAAATGAAGTCTCACTGAAATATGATCATATTTCAACTCAAGTGTTATCACACGATGACATTATTGAGACGAATTTTGATGAAATTAAATCAATTATTAGAAAACTTAAAAACATGAAGGCTCCTGGTAATGATGGAATTTTTAATATTCTTATTAAAAATCTTCCCGATGTTGCCTTGAGACTCCTGGTTAAAATTTTCAACAAGTGTTTTTCATTAGCTTACTTCCCAAAAAGATGGAAAAACGCTAAAGTAATTCCTATCCTAAAACCTGATAAAAACCCAGCAGAAACATCAAGTTATCGCCCAATTAGCTTACTTTCTTCTATCAGTAAACTTTTTGAAAAAATTATCTTGTTAAGAATGATGACTCATATAAATGAGAATTCAATTTTTTTACCAGAGCAGTTTGGATTTCGTCATGAACATTCAACTACTCATCAACTTGTCAGAGTAACGAACATGATAAAATCAAATAAATCTTCTGGGTTATCCACTGGAGTTGCTCTTCTAGACATAGAAAAAGCATTCGACAGTGTTTGGCACAAAGGTTTAATAGCAAAAATGTCTGATTTCCAGTTTCCTATTTATTTGATCAAAATGATTCAAAATTATTTAACTGATCGTACTCTTCAGGTTAGCTATCAGAATTGTAAATCTGAATTGCTACCCGTACGAGCCGGTGTTCCGCAGGGTTCGAGTGTAGCTCCAATCTTGTATAATATTTTCACTTCTGATCTTCCAAATCTACCCGTTGGTTGTCAGAAATCGCTATTCTGTGACGACACAAGTCTGTTAGCCACAGGTAGAAATCTAAGAGTGATCTGCAGTCGCCTACAAAGAAGTTTAAATATTTTCAGTGATTATCTGTCAAAATGGAAAATTAAACCAAATGCAGCAAAAACGCAATTAATTATCTTTCCTCACAAGCCAAGAGCTTCTTTTCTTAAACCAAACAATAATCACATTCTCAAATTGAATGGCTTGGAATTGACATGGTCTGATCAAGCTAAATACTTAGGTTTAACGTATGACAAAAAACTCACTTTCAAGGATCACATTGAAGGAATCCAGGCAAAGTGTAATAAATATATTAAATGTTTATATCCTCTTATAAACAGAAATTCTAAGCTCTGTCTAAAAAACAAATTGTTAATTTATAAACAAATTTTCAGACCAGCCATGCTTTATGCGGTACCAATTTGGTCAAGCTGTTGTTCCACCAGGAAGAAAACGCTTCAAAGGATTCAGAATAAAATTCTGAAAATGATTCTGAAGCGTCCTCCCTGGTTTAGTACAAATGAGTTACACAGACTCACAAATATAGAACCATTAGATGTAATGTCACATAATATTATAAGCAAATTCCGACAAAAATCGATGCAATCTTCAATTGAATCGATTCGCTCTCTGTATTAGTTAGTAAGTTAGTATATAAGTTCCTTTTCCCCATTACACAATACAAGTAGGTTTAGAATTTTCCCTACACAAAAATCTCAGAATTGCGGAAGCAAATGATGTCTTCATGGTAATAACCAAATCATATATATATATATATATATATATATATATATATATATATATATATATATATATATATATATATATATATATATATATATATATATATATATATATATATATATATATATATATATATATATATAACAGGGCTGAAAAGTCACCACTTGTGGCTGAACACCCAATTTAAATCTTAATAATTTAATTTTAACTCATATTCCAATAAATAGTTATTTAAAAAAAAAAAAAAAAAAAAAAGATGTTTTACAGGATCTTAAAACTTTTCATTTGAATTTTAGATCGGTTCAGCCATCTACGAGAAAAATGGGTCCACAATTTTCATTTCGTTTCACATATCATCCTGTAGTTCCGGAACCAGAAATCGGATCCAAACATAATTCAGGAACCTTGTTTAGGAGCAAAAAAATTGAGTGAAATTATTTGTCACACACGCATTTGCCGATCTCGGCGAACTGATGCGAATGGTACATGGTTGTTATGTTATTCCAGCATTTATTGCTGTGAGTAGTTTAAATCAATATGAAAGTTTTGATTTAAACTTTGATTTAAATCAATATAATTATGGAATTGCTTTCAACTTGACCCGGGTTGGTGGTTCAATGCATAGGGCGCTGGTCTTACAAGCCAGTTGTCGTATGTTCGAGCCCCGACCTGGAAGGATTCTTAGTGTCAGTAGAATCCATAGTACTAGCCATGCAATGATTCTGTGTACACTAAGAATTGGCTGCGAAGTCGTTTGAAACAGAAAGGCCAAATTCCACAAAAGGAATGTAATGCCAGGGCTTTGCTTTGCTTGCTTTCAACTTGAAAATACTGCCATCATTTGGTTTACATATGTCATATTCGAACAATTATGTTGCCAAAAACGAACCGTGCTAAAATCGGTCCGAGGCAAAATGTCATGAAAAAGGATACTGTACACAGTCTTTTTGGTACTTAGAAACAATTGTATGTAACAGTATAAAAAATCGTGTTTTACGTTGCTCCCAAGTATTGCTTTGTCATACAGCGCTCAAAATTCCTACTACTGGAATAGGGGGAAAAGTCGCTTACACAAAAATATCGATATCCCCGTTAAAAACGAACGGATTTTAACAATCTATGGCTTGTTGGATAGCTTTTACCATGCGGAATCTAAGTCTGGAAACATATTCTGTTTTCAAGGTCAAATGTGACAGATACTGTCAAAAAACTGAAAATTTTGACATAAAACAAAACAAAACAAAGTAAACATCCGATCTCAAAACCATTCAATAGCGTTCTGGGTGACGGGAGATCTATCATTTGCGACTAGTTTGATCAAAATCGGTCCAGCCATCTCTGAGATCTCGACCTCTTAGTTGACAATACACATACAGACACACACACGGACATTTGCTCAGTTCGTCGAGCTGAATCGATTGGTATATGACATTCGGCCCTCCGGGCCTCGGAATTTTTTTTTTAAAGTTTGAGCGAATTCTATACCTATTTTTTATATTTATAAAAAAAAGGTAAAAAAGGGAGGCAGTTTGCATCCCTGGTCATGACATTTGGTTAATATTACGGCGTCGACTAGGTGCTAGCGCCACCTAGTTAGTAACAAGAGAGCGTTTAAGGATCAAGAGTAAACCAAGTTAACTTGTGTTGGTAATTTGTGTATTACGTACATTTTATTTGGTACGTATGCCATAGATCTGTGTATTCATATATGCAGTGCACCAAGTTTTTCAAAGTGGATTGCACGATTGAGTTTCAAACAATCTTTTTTAACAATAATTTATTATCAAATGTAACCTGACATCTTGAATGAAATATCACTTTTGATCAATTTTTCACCAACGTTTAATGGAAAATTACTTACATTTTATGAATGTAGATTTTAATTCCCTAATAAAAAAGTTAGCAACACTGCTTCAATGCATTCGTATTACATTGCGCTACACAAAATAAACAAAACTAAATATTTTCTGTAACAAAAGCAATTTTCCGGAAAAATAAATAGTTTTTCGACAACATTCCATATCCATTAACTTTCGCGTGTTAAATTAAAAGTTCCTTTTTTGCGGGTTTACTTATAGAAGATACGTAAATCTTTATATCGCAATAATTTCTGCAAGAGGAAATCCATATAGAAATGTGTTTGTTGCTTATCAAATGTGTCAGTGGAAGTAAGCTGAAACTGAAATAATTTTTCTCGAGCAGTTTTAAGGAAAACGGAAGAGTTTTAGACTAAGATTTTCGCTTTTCTTGAATTGCAATTTGAAGCAGTATGAACCGATTGGTTTATTTTTCAACCATACACACTAAGATTTAATTCCTTTGTTCGGTAATATTTTTGACGAGATCTTTCAGTAATCTATAGAAATAACCGATATTTGGTACATGGGTTTTATTTTACAACAATTATCCAAATTTTCACCGAACGATCAGTTTAACGTGAATTTTCATTACAGAATTCTGTATTAGATATACAATTGACACGGTAAACCTGAATAGTCGCCGAATACGGTAAAAATCGTACTGTCCGTTTGGTAGAGTTATCTTCCAATAACCGAACTTCTGTCAAAACTGATTGTCATGAAACTAACTGTCAAACAGTTATTAAAATATTCAGTGAGTGTATTTTTATTAACCAAACGAAAAAAATGTTGAAGGGTTCATCGAATGGATTGAGGTACATGTGATAAAAGTTTTTAAGACATTAGAGCCACTAACAGCTTTTTGTTTACTTGTAGGCAGAAAATAATTTTGTATCACTTGTTCACTTGCTGCCAACACAAATCGTTCAAGGGTAATTTTTGTTGAACTCGACGGATTGTGCAGTGTTTTGGAAGGCGCTCATAATTCCGGACAGTCGGAACATCTGACACTTTGTAAATTTCTCGTGAAATAAAACCATTTTCTCCATTCGTTTTTGTGAATATGTGTTGTTTTTTGAAATCCGAAAATCCAGAATTTTAACCAAAGGAAATCAAACAAACAAAAATTACCGAACAATCTGTTAGATCCATTTGGTTTACAGTCTACGGTAATTGTTTGACAGTTCAGCAATTACCGAACGATCGGTAATCAATTCAATTACCGAACTGATTACCGAACGTTCAGCTGTTGAAAGTTCGGTAAAAAATTACCGAATACTGCGAAATTTTCTAAGTGTGCATGGAAGATTTATTGAGTAAAATCAGGAAAAGAAGGGCCGGAATTTGTTTTTATGCACACATTGTTGGCATTACTCATACGCTTGCAAAGAGTCTTGCTCCTTAACCAGACAATAGTCTTTGATTACTCCACACGGAAAGACCAAAATTAGCATTTTGGGGAAAAAATTAGCTAATTTTATGATTTTGGTTGGTTTTTTGAGACAACTAAAAAATCTTACCTTTACTAATTTAGATAACTTAATTCTCATTCCTTTAATAATGATAGTAATATTAGTTGGAATGGCTATATTTTTAGTTGAATTAATCTATTAAACGTGTTGTCAGTTCTTAGCTAAGACACATTTCATTTGCATTCAAATATTTTTTTAGTTGAATTAGAAAAATAAAATGTTGTTTTCAACCAACATGAATGGTTAAATTGGCTTCTGCAATCTTCAGCTATATGGCGCACTGTCGCCGAAACAACGTTAACACTGTAATGACTATTAGTCACTAGATGGCACGCCACTACCGAATAGAATTTGACCGTCGCACAGTGGTCCCAATCATGTCAAAATATGCATTTTTTTTATTTGTGCTTCAGGGGTTGATTTTGGATCTTTTATGTCTTCAGAAGAATTTCTGTTTGATGTAGTCCGCTTCTTTAAGTATACTCGAAATTGTCATTAATCCACCTACAAGTGAGTTAAAAAAAATATTTTGCCACAATACGAAATAGAGCATTTACGATGACACGACCTGCCACTCGTGTTTGAAAACTGTATCACAAATTTAACTACCCCTCAGTAACTCGAAATGTCAAAATGATATTATTTGAAAAATGTTCGAAACTGGCAACACAAGTCGAAACAATGTTGTTTGTCGAAAAACAGTTACCATAACCTTGGTTACGCATTTGGTTCCATTTATCAATGTAAACAAGAAACATGTGATCTGATTTTTTTTTGGAATTTGTTTATAGGGAGAAATAAAAACATTTGATTCAAGTGTATACAGTGAAATGCATGAAAACAAGAAGATATCATACTTAGAGAAACAAAAATTTGTCTCACAGTTGTGTTTTAACTCATAAATTGTATGTATCTCCGAAAGATTTTAGGTGACTCTGGAGAAGTATGAAACTCAACTAATCGAAGTTCGAGAAACAACTGAAAGCTCTACTTGTTTTATACTTTCTGTACTTTGCACGCTTTCAAAAGATCCACATTAGTGCATTTGCGGAAATCCTTTCAGGGTGACTCTTCGTTAAATTTTCACTACCATCATTCAATAAACTAATACATAAGAAAAAAATTACATATATTCCTTCTGAAGCATTTATTAAGTTATTTTTCTATTGAAATCTTTAACCTTTATTTCAAAATTTACTCTGTCGACGGATTTTAAGAAATCGAAGAACAGAGCAGAAAAATGCGTTTTTTAGAGATATGCTAGGTTAAAAAATAATAAGCCCTGATCGGAAAAAATAAAACATATTTTCAATTTACTCCAAGCAGGGCAATTTCCGAACGCAGATCATTTTTTTCAGTTTGTTTGTTTATTTAAGCTCCTAGTGTTCCTTGGTAACGAGTTCGTAGCAACTTAAACAGTGTTGCTCAAAAAGATTATTTTTATCTACATCAAGGTTTCACTATAATCGTGGTAACACATGAACACTTTAAAATGCATTGGTGTCGAGATATGATGCATTGTTTATTAGAAACCCCCAGAATAAAGTTTTTCCATAATAAATTTTTTCAATGAATTTTTAGAATTTTCAAATGTTCTGCAATTATATTTTAATTATCAAAATACATATTTTTGTCAAAGGTTACATATTTTTAAGTTTACAAACAAAAAAGTTTTTGAACAATTTAATTTCAAAATATTACATAGTCAAGTGTCAATATCTCGAAAATGTGGAAATATGTGGAACCAATTTCAACAAAATTTGAAAATATGATCAAAACACTATTCGAAAAATTATTAGTCACAACTTACATTCGCTTAAATTTATATGAAACATACTTTAAAGAAAAGCATGTTCTTTCATTCTCCAATATATATTTAGCACCCTAACATACAGTATTCATTAAACCTGCAACTTAAATTCAATAATAATCAAAGTAAACGAGGAAATAGGAGCAGTTAAACATTTCAAACAGAGGTAAAAAGAATTTATTAAAGATAGACGAAGTTTTCAATGTTTTTTTTCAATTAAATATTGTTAATCTGTTAAGCGGTTTGTATTTCATTTTTGATTGGAGGGAACACTGTATCAGGAGAACTCTCCGTTCTTCATCTTCTACTACTTTGATCAATATTGAATTTAGGGTGCAAAGTTAATGAATATTGTATGTCAGGGTGCTAAGTATGAACTTCAACTACACCTGATAAAAGTGCAAAAATTTTGTTTGATCGGCGAATACAAGGAATGCTTTGAGCAAATGCCTCTAAACAAACGCCGACTTACTATAGAAATCGTGCAAATTTTCTGTTATTGTATAATTTCCCATTACGTGCCATCGTGACAATTATCAAACTCAAGCAAAGCAAACATAGCTGAATTCATTTTCAAGAACACCCAAGACTAGTCCACAACGCATTCCGGCCTAGTTTCTGGGCATAACTCTAAATCGGTCAACAGCGGGATTAAAATTAGCCTTCGAGAGATTAAATGTTGCACTTCGTTGTCCGAAAATGTCTAGCTAATTTTATGGTGAACTCGGATATTGTTCCGAAACTAAGCTGGCATCAAGGTTCTGCAATTAACATCATCCTGCCGGGTTTAGCTTTCGCATGCTACTATCTACGAACACATTCTCCTTCATCGGCAGCTGAAGCAGCGATTGAAAGACGGGTGTCTTTGAAAAGATCTCGGCATCCGCTGCAAATGCAAAAGAAAACTAAAAAGTGTTTGCAATTTCAACTTTCGCCATCACTTGGAGCGGCAAATGCAACAGTTAGCTGACATTTGCAATAATCATCCGCCGTTTTCTGTTTCGCGGCATAATGATGCTGTGGTTGTCGTTTTACCTCTTTGTTTCAAACATATTAGAGCAAATGTGCAAGCCCGGATTTTATTATTAAACACACTTTTAATGAGTTGTGGCTGCACGCGGCTGCTGCGTCTTTTGGTTTCGCCGTTTGCTCAGTTCCGTTCCGCTCCAGGTCCATGCACTGCCAGTCGGTGCAGCGGACATGCGATAATCAAGGACACGCGCATGGTGCGTATGTACACGAGTAAGCCATTATTGCTTCTCGACACCGGGCCCGTAACGAAAAACGGCATCTGAAAATCCGGTGGCGGTGGCGGCTGTCGAACCGGGGTGGTACATTTTTAGCACGTGTGGTGTGACAAAGTGCGCTTTCGGAGGCTGCAGTTGGCACAATTCGCTCAAAACTGGTATTCCTTATGCTATCCGTTCTGTGTACGGTGCAATCGCGGGCTGGATTCACGTCCATTGCGGGACCATGTCAGCCAACTACTAGAATTTACTCTCTCTTCGGAACAAATTTTTTCAAATTTCATTAGCATTAATGATTGTGAAAGAGCAAAACTATGCGTATGTTGTGTATTCGAGCAGATACATAAAATAAAAGATAAAATAAAGATAATCCGAAGGTTGATATTTTGTGACTTTTGATTTAATTCAAATTATGCATAAGTATTATTCATGACCAAAAAGTATACTTAACGATTTGAAACTTTCGGGACATGTAGACTTTGTCACAAAAAACCGCTTTGCATACTTTGTTTTTTTTTTAAATTGATCTAGACTGTCTTTTGAAAAGGACTTAACTTTTTTATCAGTTTTTTATCAAACAATTCTTGTCAAAAAATAACAAAACCCACAGGAAAATGTTATACTAGTGATTTCACTTTTCATACCTTATGATCAAAAAAGAACCGGAATTTTCATTTTAAAATTCCCGCGCTTGTCCAATCGGTAAACTTTTATTCTCTCTACGCCGGCAACACTTTTATACACATTCTGTCAAATTTTGACGCATATCGTACGATTATTTTTTGTTTGGCGTCTATACAAAGAAGTTGAAAAATTTTCGTGTGGCGATTTTTATAATGGATGAAAATTTAGAACAACGGCTCGCCTTCGAAGCGCCATTCGGTCGATTGTTGTGCGGTTTCGACGTCATATTCATAGATCCACACCTCATCACCAGTTATGATGCATTCCATGAATGTGGGGTCACTATCTGTGTTGGAAATCATCTCTTTGGCCACATCAACACGACGCTGTTTTTGAATGAAATTTTTGGCACCAGCCGAGAAGCGACGCAGTCCAGATCAATTTTGGAAGAACAAACCATGCAATGTGACATTTTGGGACAAAGTCTACATGTCCAGAAAGATTTTCAAATTTTATTTTAAAAATAACACTCAAAATCTATTTACTCTAAATTGTTTTGTTTTTATCTAACATGTTGTAGCTGACAACTGATGAAGTTTATTACACTGTAAACAAAGTCATCATACTATCAAGGTATCCAGCTCTCACAGCAACACACTTTATGACGAGTACGACACCTTCAGGTGAGTCCGCATCGAATCTCGTACGTAGAAGTAGGGGAGAGAAATGTCTACCTCTACCAATCATCATATATTGAGTGTCTGAGAGCCGATCTGTCATAACTTTAATTCTCTTGGTATTACACTCACCAGGACGCTCATTGATTGCCGATGCGATTGATATTATCTTCATTTCTCCTGTCACTGCTTGATTACGATGTGACTAAATATTAATCAAGCAGCATAAACATTGAATTAAATTCATTAATACCAATAAACTCCGAAGTCCGACGACTTTTTGCAAAGAACAATGAACTTTATCAATTTATGTTTATGTTAGTACTCTCATGGATTTTTTTTTTACTTCAACAGGGAATAGAAGAATGAGTGAAAAACAAAACAGTCGTCTGTCTTTGACTGAGTATACTTCTACTTAGTCATAGAACTATCGAATACCTCATTTGACAGACACTTTGACCGTAGCGATTACAATTAACGATGATTTTAGTCAGTCTGTCAAGGTCATTTGACATGACTGACAATGTGCCGCTCTGATTGAATGTGATGCCGTGCGATGACGTTGCTTAACTAAACATTGATTTCACTCCAAGCTGACATGTTCTGCTGTAAGTCAAGATGTAAAAATAATGCAAGGAAAGACAGAATTTTGAAGAGAGGCATGTACAACAAAAAATGTTCTAAACACTGGTTTTAGATACAACGATGTAAAATTAAAGTTTACTGACAATCTCCGACTTTTGATCGCTTCCGAATGTTTTTCGAGTTATTCGAGTTGTTGATCTGAAAAAAAATCTGAATGAATAGTTATATCTCATGGGGATTTTCAAACAAGCCTACGATTGCCTACGAGGGCGTTGGAGAACTTTTGTCCCAAATCAACGTAATCTCATAATTGTTTTGAAAAATTAAGAAAACAAAATCTTTGAAATTCAATCTATCCAGCTAAAAGTTCTTCACTTATTTGTTAGGTATGAAACCCTCATCAGCTTAGTTTTGCCTAACGAATGAGATGGTAAATAAACCTCTAAGCAAAAAACATATTTTATTTCCTACTGTTCAACCTGTAAAGACGTTCGAGATTACGTATTGTTTGTTTCAAATTGTTATAATAATCCTTTCTTTGATTTCTTATTGTTTTTACAATTTCAACAATATGTTGTTTGAATCCAAATATCAGGAATCTAGCTGTCACAAGCAAGTAACCCCTACCAACCGACACAAGCCGTTCTACCTAATTCATATTTAAAGAATGTGCACTGCCAGGCGAATTCATCCTGATTCAAACAATGATGACGTCTACATAGCAATTAAAAGCAGAAAAGATGTTAAAATCATGATCAACATTCTCCGATTTAGATGAAACTATGTATGCGACTTCCAGTATGACAAACCTCTAATTTTGCATGGACAGAGAAAACGGTTTGATCGACATGCACCTTCTTCAAATAGTCTCAACTCGATAAAGATGATGTCCAACAGTTGTTGAAAATCATTTGAGCACTCTTAAAAAGTTGTGCCTAGCGGTTTATGGTGAGCCGTAAACTGCTATGCACTGATGAGTCAAAGACGAAACGTGAAATCAAATCAAAAGGTAAATGTTTTTTTTAATAATTCGAAAGTGAATCGAAAAAATAAAATGAAAATATAATCACATCTTTCATTTTTTCGCAATATTTTTTATTTTAGCATAGTTAAAAAACCAACATTTGACGTTAATTTGAGTAAAATGTTTGTAAAAACAAAGAACAGTTAGAGAATTTAACAGTGGTAGCATAACCAAGAGCGACTTGCTTCGATTTGGCGAAACTCTGCACACATCCTCAGGATGACAAACCATTTGCTCTGCGCGGATAAAGGGATGAATTTGACTCAAGATTAATTTTTAAGAGGGGGGAATGTAATTTTGTTTGAAAAGTTCTTCAAATCGTTGTAACTCGGAGGCTGTTATTGGTAGCAAAATGTTTTCAAGAAAAAAATGTTAAAAATTCGATTGGGCACTTTAAAATATTTACACACTGAAAAAAAAGTAAAACACATTTCCAATAAATCAAAAACTAGGCTCAAAATAAATTCATGAAAAAAATTGAGGTTAATGTCTCTTGAAAAGTTTTTTTTTGTTTCAATTATAAACGTTTTAGCCTCGAGGTCATTCACCTCTTCGGGTCAGAAAAACTTTCTGGCCCTTTGTGCGGGATTGGGAATCGAACCCATGCGGGCTGCGTGAAAGGTATCGACTTACCTATCACGCTATACCCGCCCTCTCTGGAAAAGTTTTATAGTTATAACTGGAACAATTATTAGTTCTTGATAATGATTTTACAGGTCTAAAGCAATAATTGTTCTCATAATAACTTTTCTAATACAAACACAAAACATAAAATGTGTTTCTAAGAGTAGATAGTCGACTTTTTATTTAAAAGAATCGAAAAATTGAGTATCTGAAAGCGTATTGTTTGTATAAGAAAAATACTTTCAAGTTAAAAGTTTTTTATTTTAATGTCATGTTATTTTAAAAGTATGAACTTTTGAAAAAAAAATCCACAAGATAATCATACAGCCAGGCCTTGTAATCCCATACGATATTCATGAATATTATTTGGATTCAAGTTCCGATTCCGGAGTTATGGGGTAAAATGTGCAAAAAATAGTGGAAATAAGTACACAAACTTTTCTCGGAGATGGCTGAACCGATTTTCACAAACTAAGATTCAAATAAAAGGACTTACGATCCCAGACAAAATTCCTGAGTTTTGTTTGGATGTGACTTCCGGAATTATGGGGTGAAATGTGCAAAAAAAAGGAATATATGTGTACTTACTGAGCCGATTTTCACAAAATCAGATTCAAATGAAAGGTCTTATGGTCACATAAAAAGTTCCTGAATTTCATTTTGATCCGGCTTCCGGTTTCGGAATTGTGGTTGCGTATAAAATTCCAATTTCAAATTACTTTCTCACTTTTTTCTGAGATGGTATGATAGATTTTCACAAACTATGATTCAAATGAAACGTCCTGTGGTCCCATATGAAACTCTTGAACTTCATCCAGATCCGAATTCCTGTTTCTGAAATACGGTAAAGTGTGTTAAATATTTTATAGCATCAGTTAAAGGGGCGAAACAAAAAACGTAAAAAAATTCTAAATCGGCCTCAAAACAACTTCAATCGGTAGTCATTATCAGTAGACGGCCAAACAAACTGATTACGGTTATTCTTTCAGGAATCGAAGAAAATTATTTTTAAGAATACCACAGTATTATAAATGATACAGGGTCCGGCACTCGAAGTGTAACCAACTTCAGACCTTCGAGCCTGGCGTCAAGGTAAATGCGACATATTATCGGGAAAGTATTCTGGAGGTTGCTTTGAAGCCGTGGGCAGACAAACATTTCGGTGGCAGACCATGGACGTTTCAGCAGGACTCGGCACCGTCTCACAAAGCTCGAGTGAACCAATAATGGCTGAAAAAGAACGTTTCGAACTTCATCACGTCCACACAATGGCTCTCGAATTCACCAGATGCGAATCCAATGGATTATTCTCTTTGGGCCATTTTGGAGAGCAAAGTCCGAACTAAAAGATACACCAGTCTCGAGGCGCTGAAAAAAGTTATTGTCCGCGAGTGGGCCTAAATACCTGCAAGTCACATTCGGCAACTTGCGATTCGTTTTTTGACCGTCTCAAGGCCATAGTCAAGGCAAAAGGTGGTCATATCGAGCAAAAGTGAATTGATTCTGAATTTTGTATTATTTTTACACATTTTGTACTTTGAATTAAGTAAAAGTAATTTTCCAAACTGAATTTATGGCCTTTTTAATTGGTTACATTTCGAGTGCCGGACCCTGTATTATGATTGATATTAGAAAGGCACAATTACACCACTAGATGAATTAAAAAAGGTTTTTCCTTCCAGTCCCAGAAACGATTGTAAAAGTCTCCATTACACATCATTTGTTGTAGGGGACTAAATCGTTTAGATAAACTTCCTAGTCAATACGCAAAGTAAGTAAGCTTTGTGATGGGTTTTAAATACATGGAAAATGGAAAATCAATGAACATATGAAAAAACCTGTTTTAATCCATCTAGTAGTTTTAGATGCCTATTTAATATTACTCATATTTTCAGAAAGCCAAAAACTTTTTCATAGAATCTATCGAGTTTTGTATATGGCCAAAAATATTTTCATTTGAATCAATCAAAATATAACTGCTAATTCGTATGTCAATTGAAACATCCTATCACTCACACCAGTCTAATATGGACCAGTAGGTCTGAGCCATTCAAGAGAGAAAACAAAGTCGTATCAAGATGATATACCTTCCATTTGAATTTGAGTTTGTGAAAATCGGGTCAACCATATGACTGAGAGAAGTTAGTGCACATATTTTCATTTGTTGTACACATCACCCTGTATTTCCGAAACCGGAAGTCGGACTCAAATAAAATTAAAAAACTTTGTAGAATACCATAAGACCTTTCATTCGAATCTAAGTCTGTAAAAATCGGTTCAATCATCTCTGGAAATATTTAGGTCAAAAAAATTACATACTGACGTTTGCTGATCTCGACGAACTGATTCGAATGGTATATGACACTCGGCTTTTCGGGGCTCGGTCCAACAACCGATTTTCACAGTGATTGACATAACCTTTCTATATGAGGAAAACAAAAATATATGAAATTCCATCAAATACAATTTTACTTGTTATTGTTCAGCTTTTCGCATAACAAAACTTAGCTGTTGATAAAAAAAACATGTTATATTTTCATAACATGCAGTACATTTACGCAAAGATGGACAAATTTACCTTTTAACTTGAAAGGAATTACCTCTTTTTCAATTAAAGTCTTCCAACTTTTAAAGTTCTGCGAAAAAGAACCAACGAAAATTTTTATTATTTTTACGTTTGGTCTTTGAGTCATCAGTGCAGAGCAGTTCAAATTGAACTGCTTAGTGCTAAACTCTGCACTTCAATTTGAACCGCTAAGCAGACGTAAAGTTTCTGCTACTTACAGAACACTTGTTGTTTTGCAACGAAGTGCAATGTCTTTTCTGACGTGCCGAACGAAAACGTGTTTTCGACTTTTTATGGCCGATGCAGGTTTGGTCATTTAGGGGTTAGCCAAATTTTGTGCTAGGGCACATAACCGTTTTTATTAATACTAAGCAGTTCAATTTGAACTGCTCTGCACTGATGAGTCAAAGACGAAACGCAAAAATAATAAAAACGATTATGTGTCCTAGCACAAAATTTGGCTAACCCCTAAATGAAAATTTTTAAATTCACCATCGAACTTCTAAAGATAACCAGCGTTATATTTTTGTGTGTTCAAAAAATATTTTGGCTTTTTAAAAAAAAACAGATTCATTTTTTATTGCACCGTTTTTCTTATAATCGTTATACCTCGGAAATTGTTGATCGTTCAAAAATAGTGTCGATTAGACGCTGTTATGAAAATATACACTGATAAAAAAAAACTTCAATACTTTCAAAACTCTTAACAATTAAAAAAATTGAATTGAAAAAAAACGTCTCTTCTTTTTTGTCTTTGTCATATAGAAAGGCTATACAATCACACTGAAAACCGACTTTTGAATGTCATATACCATTCGACTCAGCTCGACGAACTGAGTAAATGTCCATGTGTATGTATGTATGTGTATATGTGACAAATAATGTCACTCGATTTTCTCAGAGATCGTTGAACCGATTTTCGCAAACTCAGATTCAAATGAAAGGTCTTACGGTCCCATAGATCGCTATTGAATCCGATCCGACTTCCGGTTCCGAAAGAAACAAGGCAATATGTGGAAATTTTTTAACCGTTTTTTATCAAACTAAGATTCAAGATGCAAATGAAAGGTCTTGAAACTCTTTGAAAAGTCTCCTAAAAGTTGATCCTTATCCGACTTCCGGTTCCGGTATTAAAGTGCGATTAGTAAAAATTTTCAATTTCGTGAGTATTTTTTCACAACCGATGGCGATACGAGGAGCACATTTATATAAAATTTCCTGGTAAATTCATCTAGTTGGCAGATCTTGTTAGTTGGTGAATATATAAATCTACTTTGGGACTACTAGTATCCGGTTTCCGCTTCCGAAAGCACCGGTAATAGTAAAGAAAAGCTCCAAAAACGGAACTCACTTCGATTTCTCAGCAACGATTAAATCATGATTGAAATTAAAGCTCTCACTGTCTTTAAAAACACTGTGCAATTTCATCTAGATCCGACTTCCGGTTCCGAAATTATAGGGCAGTTAGTATCAAAACTTTCAAACTTTCATACAAAATTATGAAAAATCGGTGCGCATTGGTACGTGCTGGTACGGAAGTAGAAGAAAACGCACCCACCTAACGTGCTTTGTTAAATTTTGTATAGCATGCAGGGTTGCCACATTTAAATCTATATTAACTTGACATATATTAACATTACACATTGAAATGATGATGGTAGTTTACACCAAAGATTTTTTTTTGATTTTATACAAGTTTGAAAAAGAAAATACCGAATCTTCTAGTGATTTAAAAACATAAGTAATATGAGAAAGGCATCATTACACCAGTAGGTGGATTAAAAAAAGGTTTTTTATTGATTATACATTTAACTTAAACCTAAAATGCACATTTGTTGTTTATTCGATTAGTATCAATTGAAGAAACTGTTCAAAATCGCAATATTATATAAAAACAATGGACAGGCCGATTCTCAACCTTGACTATGATGAATAACAATAAGGAAATTTTGTCTTCTATAAGAAGAGAAATCTTAACTTATGAATTCTTTAGTATTTTTTTTCTATATTAACACATGAAATGCTATTGATTGCCGTCTTTTCATAGCTTACGCCGAGTGTCATGCAAGCTAAATTCTTTGCAGTAAACTTGAACAATATAAATATAGTTTTTTTTAAATATGTCTGATATGTGATTTTGTGAGGAAACGAATGTTTTTTTTTTCAATAACATCTTTCATTTCGGTCATTGTTAGGAACCACCGGACTAAAGGTTTCTACTCTATTCAAATAAAATTGTTTAAATTACGATTTAAAATATGGTATGCTTCTCTTTTTTCCTATAACGTACAACCTGCGTGCAGTTACCTACCAAGATGCCGCCCGACCATGTAGATTTGTAATCCATAGCATCGTGCAGCACCGCCATTACATCGTGAACTTCGGAGAAATGCATCGGAACCAGATCTCCAAAGAGTGCAGCTTGTTTGTTTTTTAGCCGGGGCCAATCTGTATCGCCGCCCAAATGTTTACTTTAGAGCAGGTTTTCCCTTTGAAATAGAAGTTTTTCCTGTCGGTCGCCAGTCGGGCGGTTTATAGCCACCTTTTTTTCTTGCCTGTTGTTTTTCCGAACCCGTCCCTTAGAACGGAAAGTGCGCATAAATGGATAAAGTTAAATTTAGAACTGACTTGACTACCGGCGGGGCCAAGTGCAACGGCAGCCATCCGTGGAACCGCAATTTTGCAAGCATTGAAGATCAACCGCAAGTGCTTGATGTGCGTGCCACATCGTCATATCCGCTGCGTACGCAGTACCAGCACCAGCACTGCACTTGCCGCGGTTGAATGAAAACTGCACACATGCAATTGCCAGCCACCGGTGGAAGTTCCTTTCGCCGCCACCGGCGCAGGGTGGCCGCTTCAGCGGTGGCGGCGAATCCGATTCTCTTTCGTCTACAATGGCAATGGTTGGGTAAACCGGACGGTAATGAGCTGCGTATGTCCTAAGACTAGCTTTCACAGGCGTCTTGTTCCTACTCTCCGCAACATAATCATTTGCATAAGGCAGAAAGCAAGTCTAGAAAAGGGGTGGAACTGCAATAACATTAAAGAGTGCAATTGTGGCATAACACGAACGTGCCACATTCGTTATAATGAAATATATTTTTCATTTGATTGTAATGAATGCCGTCATATGTTCTTAGAAGAAATGCAAGATATAACAGTCTAGAGACAAGATATAAACAACAGCGCTGAGAATATCTGATGTCGAATTAGTCATTTGTTATACAAAATGGGACATCGTACTCAAATTCATCGTAAATTCATACCATTCATTGAAAACCATTGATTACAATTTTAATTACAAGATTTACTAAGCCTGTTTAATGCAATCAATTAGATGTAGAATGAAAATCGTTGCGTTAGTTATACTACAACGAAATATAAATAATAATATCCCCAGGTTTGTCAGTTCGACAATGAAGTGTATGCGAAAATGTTTGTAACTGGCAACTGTGCAATGGTTTGATTAGTTTCGTCACAGATAACAGATATACAGGCTCACATATGAACTGTATGTAAAATTTGCTCAACCAGCGTGGCGATCACTAGCAGATGTTACCACGATCGACACGAGGTACCACCTCGATTATTGTTGCACTTTCGCATGAGCCACAATTTTGGGTGCACCATTCACTTCACGTTAGATTTTTGTTTTGCTGTTGGTTGAATTGCAGAGAAGCCAGATCTGCAGATTTGTCTGTAAAGTTGCAGATTTCAGACATTTTTTGTCATGCAGACTTTTGCAGACTTTTGAAAATCGAGTTTTTCGCAGACTTTCGTCAAAATTTACAGACTTTTGTAATGCAGATTTTTGTAATGCAGATTTTTTTTCGGATGTACAGACTTTTCCAACCCTGTTTGAAGATATTTGAAATTTTTTACCTGGTATCTCTGTTAAAATGACAAGTTTGTTTTTGTTTTATTCCGATCGAATTCTCGTGTGATTTATGCGACATGGGAATAAAGTTGTCTTGAACACTTAAGGAGATCGTGTGATAAGTGTTAATATTGTTATAGTTGGAATATTTCTAGGCAGGAGAATTTTGTTATCGTTCCGGAACGTAGTGGAACGTTTTGAAAGATCGCGGCGAACAGTCGACTAGGTGGCAGACTACTAAAGATGCTACATTATTATTCGATAAGCACATTCCTGGATTAGCGAGAATTAATGCAGGTTGTTTGTGCGGTCTGTAGAAAACAACGTTTTATTAATTAATTCGTTATTTAATTAAGCTATTAGTGTACAAGTTATAAGAATTAAGCCCATATAATACTAACACCACGATTACTCGAAATAAACGAAAATGACGAAAATAAATGTCACTCTCAACTTTGCACACAAAATATAAGAACGAAACTCATGTCCAGCCAACGACATGAACGGAATAGTAGTTTCAAAATTGTGTTCTTTCACTCATTTCCCCTTCCAGTCATTTTTGGTTTTCATTGAAAATCGTATACTGTGCAATGTCGATAGTCAACCGAAGCTTTGAGAATCGATTATGACAGAAAACGATTCACAATGATTTTTAACTATTGGTGCTCGAATCTATGGTAGTTTTGGTTTCCAATGGTTCTGGGATGTAATTATTTCGATTTATCATATTTTA
The DNA here is from genome assembly GCF_030247185.1 of Malaya genurostris. NCBI lineage: Eukaryota > Metazoa > Arthropoda > Insecta > Diptera > Culicidae > Malaya > Malaya genurostris. Next base: position 229,965,269 of record NC_080572.1, on the reverse strand, counting down.
GACACTCTTAATAGCCAAACGTCACAGATTTTCAATATATCGATGAAAGAATGGGAGCTGAAATTCAACTGATTCTCCCTGTAGACGTTAATTTTGTTTCGTCTTGTCATAGAGGAATGAGTGACGGTGGCATTGATACACTCTTTTGTCGTGACTATGGCTACTTTACCACAGACTAACAGACAGGACACTCAAATTAGATTATTCAATCATTTTAACGGTCATCTCGAATATTCCTTTAGTTGGAACAGTACACGCATATGTCGTGATGTCGTCACGTTGCCCTATCAAAAACATCCTGTCTGTCATCTAGACTGTGTTTATTTTTTTCATTTACCAACAGAGTTGCCTTTCATACAGAATTATCTGTAATGTATGTAATGTATTTGTTAGAATATTTACTTGCTTCTGGTCTGCCACCACTTAATAAAAATTACCAAATTACCAACATAATAAAAAATAATCTAGATGAGCAACGTTGAGAAAAATAAATGATTACCTTCCAACATCGCTAAAAAAGTTAAATATATTATCAACGTAATCCAATAATTTATTGTGACGATTCATTTTCAAATATTATGATGAAATCAGGCATCCCTGCAAGCAGCTGATCGGTGTAGACAAACGAGGGGAAACCAACTAGTAAAAAAACTTTCACATAACACAAGGGGTGTACCGATAGTAAATAGTTCGCGCAGTACAATATAGGTGGAACTAGTGCATCACGAAAAATTATTTGTATATGAATTTACTCACACTGTGATATCTGTTAGTCTGTGACTTTACTATGGGGCCCTTTTCAATATTTAGAATATCTGTTGTTGTATCTAACAGATCGGCTGAAAAGTTCGTATCGTTTCTATGAGAGGGCGCCACTAGAATTAAATCCACACCATTTTCAGTTAGTACCAACCTTCAAAAGATACGTGTATAAATTTAAAAGCTGTCTGATTATTAGTTTGTTAGATATTGCATTTTGAGTGAAGCTACTTTTGTTATTGTGAAAAAAAAATGGAAAAAAAACTGGTACTGGTCATATGAGCACCGAAGACGATGAACGCAGTGGACGTCCAAAAGAGGCTGTTACCGATGAAAACGTGAAAAAAATCCACAAAATGATTTTCAATGATCGTAAAGTGAAGTTTATCGAGATAGCTGACACCCTAAAGATATCAAAGGAACGTGTTGGACATATTATTCACGAATATTTGGATACGAGAAAGCTTTGTGCAAAATGGGTGCCGCGTGAGCTCACAATCGATCAAAAACAACGAATTGATAATTCTGAGCAGTGTTTGGAGCTGTTATATCGAAATAAACCGATTTTTTTCGTCGATATATAACAATGGCCGAAACATGGCTCCATCACTTCACTCCGCAATCCATTCGACAGTCAGCTGAGTGGACTGCACGCGATGAACCGAACCCAAAGCTTGGAAAGACTCAACAATCGGCCGGTAAGGTTATGGCGTCTGTATTTTGGGATGGTATAATTTTCATCGACTACCTTGAAAAGGGAAAAACCATCAACAGTGACTATTATATAGCGTTATTAGAGCGTTTAAAGGACGAAATTTAAAAAAAAAAAACGGCCTCATTTGAAGAAGGAAAAAGTTTTGTTTCATCAAGACAATGCACCGTGTCACAAGTCGATGAAAACCATGCTGAAATTGAACGAATTGGGCTTCGAATTGCTCCCTCATCCACCGTATTCTCCAGATTTGGCCCCCAGTGACTTTTTCCTGTTCTCAGACCTCAAGAGAATGCTCGCTGGTAAAAAATTTAGAAGCATTGAAGAGGTAATCGCTGAAACTGAGGCCTATTTTGAGGCAAAGGACAAATCGTACTACAAAAATTGTATCGAAAAGTTGGAAGATCGCCATAATCGCTATATCGCCTCTGATGGCAATTATGTTGAATAATAAAAACGAATTTTGGCAAAAAATGTGTGTTTCTATTAAACGATACGAACTTTTCAGCCGAACTGTTAAGGTTGCAACATAATTTCTTCTACATACCATCGGAAATATGTTCAGTAGATTATGATCATTTTTGTAGTAGAATGAGATATCCTAAAATATCTCAAAGTTTCTAAAATGTTTATTATGAACGAGCATTAAAATGGAATGCAGGGCCAAAATAATGGGCGCAAAATTCCAAACACATGAATTGAACGAATCATCGCACAAAGCGTATCGTGCAAAACCGACACATAGATATACAGAATATTTTCAGTGATTTAGTGCTATGGGCTTACGATACGTTTTGTTTGCTAGTAAAACAGACACTAACTATGAATGGTTATGAAGCATGAGTATTGACTAATGTGAGGGAAACATGATTGTGCATGTTGTTTAAGACGGTTCATTTAGTCATTCAATTTATAACCAAAATGATCTTTTAATGGATTTTCTCGTCTGTAGTGAAATTATAGATCAAATTCTTTGGCATAAGCTGTGTACTGCTTATTCTGTTCATAAGCTCACGCTCTTAATGCCGAGTGTGACACTTGTTGTGGTCGACTGATCACATGTGCATCTATGTAATTCTTCAAAAACTCTTTAACTCGGTTACATGGTAATTTCCATAAGCGGCTCTTACACGAGAATTATTTTTGTCATTTTTAATGATGATTAAGTAATGATATTTCAAATTTGCATAGAAAACTCGCCTTTACTGCACAGGCCCGTACCCAGGATTTCATTTCGGGAGGGGCCCAAAGATTAAAAAATAATATTATGTAATGAAGAATGCTTATGTACCTAATTCTCGGTGTGTCTTTTACGGCTGTTTTTAACATACACTTTAAACTTTTCCACTGGAACTGATATTGTATTACATTTCATTACGTTTATTACTGTCTTGTTATTTCTGTAACACATGTCTGAGACATTCTTAATAATTATATGTTTTTTTATTTTGGGATGGGCCAGGGCCGCTCTGGGTACACGTTCATTGAAATTCATTAGTAATGACACTTTAATGATCGTGTAAGGTCCGCTATATACAATACAAGTAGTAAAAATATGGCTATTCACTACAACTTCATGAGTTGACAAATCCATTCAGTTATTATGAATCTCATAAAATGCCTTTTCGTATAGAAAGGTTATACAACCACTGTGAAAACTGACTTTTTAACCGAGGGTCGGGTGTCATATACCATTCGACTCAGTTCATTGTGTACTTTTCTCGGAGAAGGATGAACCGATTTTCACAAACTTAAATTCAAATGAAAGGTTCTGTAGCCCCATACAAAGTTCCTGAATTTCTTTTTGATCTTGACTTCCGGTTCCGGAATTACGGGATGATATATGCAAAAAAATGAAAATAAGTCCAATAACTTTTTTCAGAGATGGCTGAACCGATTCTAACATAATTAGAAAGTATAAAGGTATGAATGTCTTATACAATGTTCCTGAATTTCATTTTGATCCGACTTCCGGTTCCGGAATTACAGGATGATTAGTGTAAAATTCACAATTTCAAATTATTTCCTCACTTGAATTACTGAATTTCATCCGTCACTCAAAGCGGTGAATAAAACACGTAAACTAATTTTTAAGCTTCCCTCAAAACTATTTCAATCTATAGTTATTGTCAGTAGACAGCCGAACAAATTGATGTCCGCTTCCTGATTCTCGGTTTTCGATTAACGACCGGATATTGTGACTATTGACTCAAAAATGGATTCCAGTCAGTTTTCTCGAACCGACTTTGATTTTACCGGTTCCTGGATTCCGGTTCCGGAACTACCACCAATAGTGGAACTCACTTCGTGTTCTCAGAGATGGTCTTACCGATCTGAGAACTATTTCACTCTGTAGGTTATACTAGTTGATGGACAAACCTTTTTTTTCAAGAATCACAGAAAATTATTCTACAAAAAACCACACATTTATGTATGAAAACATGTTCATCATTAATATCATTACACCACTAGGTGGATTAAAGCAGATTTTTTGTTTATATTGTAGTTATCTTAAATGACTACAAAAAAACTACAGTGACTAGATGCTTTTCAACATAGTGAAAGAAAGTCAACTTCACATTTCCTCGATCCTCGAAATAACTGGGATTTCTTTTTTCGAAACGGGTAGCGTAGAATATTTCACCATATTTTTCGTATTACAGAGTACTAAAATTAGTAATTCACAGGTACCTACCAGTTCCTGCGAGACTTACAGTAGTGAACAGCTTCCTGACATTTAGCCAGCTTAGATTGTCGTAGGTGACCAGCGATTTAAATGGGAACATTGAGTCCAGATCATGAATCACAAAAGAATGAATAGTCTTCTTTAAGGGGCGGGTTGAAAAATCGTTAAATTTTTCTTTGTATTTTCTTACAGTAAAACTTTTTAAGAATATTTTATCAAATTTTCGAGCCTATCGGAACAAAACTCCGGAAATTATAGGCCTTTATCTTTGCTTATCTCATACTGCGAAGAAGCAAGAGCTCGACGCACAGGGTTTCGATTGAAATGAAGATATTTTTCATCGGTTAGACCTGTGCATGCTTTTAATTGTGCATATTATGGCTTTCGTTAGCGAATTCAATTTATTTGCGCTTAGAATATGATTAAACGTATATAACACTGTTGATTTTGTATAGTTGAAGAAAATTCATTTGCTTTTGATCGACGTCTATTTGCTCCTTAAGTAAAACATTTTTTTTACTAAAGAATAAAGTGCTGATGCCTTTTGTTAGTAAATTTTGTCCATTTCATAATTGTCTTTTGTTCACTGGATTACTTTTTGTTTTTATCGTTTTGGTCGTAAGCGGTTTATTATGTCAATTATTTCGGCCAAGATATAAAAGTACTCTTTCGTTGTGTTTGAAAAATGCTAATGATTTGATTAGTATGCATGAGGTTAAGTTTGATTACTTTTGCACTGAACAAAACCACAAGTTTTTTTATGAGAAACTTCAGAACAGATGAACCGTAGCTTTATTACTGAACGACGGATAATCCTTGGCAATCATCATGCAGCTGTAAAACAGTTTGTTGTGCAGATTTGCCTAGTTCTTTAACAGTTTGGTGAACGAAGAAGATAATTTAGGAAAATAACAGATTTTTTTATCTTTAGCTGAAAAAAGTTTATTTCCAAATGTTCAACATTTGTTCGAAATAGACTTTTTGAAACAGGATGAAAAAAAACTCTGGACAACCGGCAAAATATTCTTCATCCGGGTGCTTCCCTAGTCGGCAGTCCAGGATGCAATCGAAGAATATGCCTCCGTCGATTCTTGTGCACATTGAAGTGCTGTTCACAATAAAAGCATTTGAGCGGTTTTTCGTTCGTGTGCGAAGTCTTGTGTGTTTTCAGGCTGCTGTGGCACATGAAACTGCGATCGCACAGATCACAGCGATAGATCTTTTCCCCCGAGTGTGATCGCAGGTGTTTCCGATAGCCGTCGTTAGTTTTGAACCTCGCCTCACACTGGTCACACTTATACGGCCGCTCATTTGTGTGCACCCGCCGGTGACGCTGCAGGTCAGAACTAGTGGCAAAAGCTTTCGGGCAAAAGTCGCAGATATAGCGGAAATCCTTCGAATGACGGTATGTGATGTGTTGCTGCAGATAGGTCTTGGTCTTTAGTGAAGCTCCGCAAATATCACAAACGAACGGTGTGGTCGTGTGAGCTTTCATGTGCGACTCCAACGACTTTGGTAGGCGATATGAAGCATTACATTGATTGCAGTGGTATTTATACTCCAATTTGTTCAGTTCTTCTTTAGAGCGTTTCTTGATTATCACTTTGGGTCGACTCGCTGGATCATGTGTGGACATGTGCGCCTGTTTGTGTGCCTCCGTGATAAACTGTTTAGAGCATTGTAAGCACGTTGAAAGAGTTATCTTTTTGACGGTTAACAGTTCGTAACCGTTCTCTAAAGTATTCTCCACGGTTTCGGAGTGTTCTAACGTGTGACGATCAAACAAAGATTGGTTCAAAAATTTGCGCGAGCAATGTCTACAGCGAAGTAGTTGTTTAGGGTGATGTTTTGTAATGTGATAGAGTAACTTGTATGAAGTGTCGAAGTTTAATTGACAAACAGAACAGTTTTTAGGCAAATGATTCACTCGATGTGCATTTAGTAGTTTCCGACTAAAAAATCAAACGATTATTAAAAAATTACATTTAATATTCAATTTACGAATTAAACCTTTCGAATTTTTCCTCGCACTCTTCACATTCGTAATTATTTGGACGCTGCAGATGAACATCTATTGCATGACAGCGCATTTTGGCGACACTAGAAAACATGCGGTCACAGAAGGAACATTTTACTGATGGGGGTTTATTAACATGAAGCGTGACATGCTTCGCCATAGTATACTTTGATATTAACGCTAGACCACACTCCTTGCACCCGTAAATATGAGACTCCTTCAAATGATCTGCAAAACGCTGTTTACCAAGTAACTCCTTGCAGTCTGGAATAGCACAAGTATCAACTCGTTCAATAGATTTCACCTGTTTAGGCGCGCCAATTTTTCTATTCATCGTAACAAGAGGTTTGTCATCGCTTGAATCTGAAACATAACTTCCTGTAGGCTCGATGACGCTATCCTGAGATTTGAAATCTTTAACATCAGAATTGGATGCAGCATCATCCTGCTCATTGTATGTTTTCTCTTTGACAAACCCTATTTCCACCAATATCTCATCAATCGTAAGGTCCGATCTAGACACTATGCCTAATTGTTCTAAATGCCCAAGAAGACTGAAGTTATCTTTTTCTTCCAGTAGTTTCACTAAAGGTAATTCACTGGAAGATGATTTCGCTAGATCTACTGCAGTGTAAAATTGATACACTTCCGTGCACTGATTTCTAAAGTAATGAACATCTTCCAGTTTGAGGCAGCAGGATTGACAAATGCGGTAACTTGGCATCTCTTCAGACTTAACAAGCTAAATTTAAAAGTTGAATGAAATATTTTGAAATACACTGGTAAATTATTCTAATAATACCGAAAAAGGCTTCAAGAATACTTCAGTCAGAAGATCCCGAATTCGATTGGCAGTGGTGCAAAATTGATCAAACAATGTTACTTGGGACACATCGCTACTCTCTTTCAGACAAACCTGACAACACGAGTCTATTTTTGCAATGTTAAATAGTTCACTCATTGGAATTTTTTGTTTAAATCAAATTATTTGAAATTACAAACTCTGCATACAGACTCCAAATATTTTAATACACGATGATTTGACGGCAAATCAAAACAACCGAGGGGTAAGTCAATTGATTTTTCGTACAACGATAAAAAAGACACTGAGATAAAAACAAATATAAACTCAATAAAAAGTTGGTATGCGTTTTTCAATTTATCATTTCAGCAAAATAACAAGCGTTTGATTGCTACATGCGTCGTAAAAAGCAAAGTCCTGGCATTACATTCAATTTCTCCTTTCTATTCCAACAGACTTACCATGGCTAGTACTATGATCTTACTGACACTATGAATCTTTCCAGGTTGAGGCTCAAACATATGACAACTGGCTTGTAAGACCAGCGCCATGCAACGGCTCTGTACGCTAAGAATCGGCTGCGAAGTCTGTTGAAACAGAAAGGCCAAATTCCACTAAAGGAATGTAATGCCAAGACTTCCCGAATAAAAAAAATTATAGAAAAACAATACGATTTGTTGTTACAAAACATTCCACAAGTTTACTTTGACCATTGCAAAATATTTTAATGTATTGTCATACACTATTCAATTAATTGTGAACATGCTTTTCACAATAGAATGTAGAGGCTGTTAAGTATCGTAACAATTCGAATCATAAAATTTTCTCATACATGTTTTCTTGGAAAACAGTTTAATGGACAGTTTGCATATTGTTTGGAACACCGCGTGTACAATAAATTCAATTGTGAATCGTAGAAACAATATATTGAATCGTTAGAAATGAAAAAATCTTGTCAAGACACAATAAAATGTATTGTACTCCATAGATCTACATGTGAATCAATCGTTTATACTGTAAAATCAATGGTTTATTTTTTTACGGTTTTGCTACATGCGTCGTAACTGAAAGTATATAACTTAACTGCGTATTTCGGAACGGTCTCAGGTTTGAAGAATCTAGTAAACATTGCGTACATTTATTTATTTATTTAGGGGTAAGGGAAAAGCCCGCTGGGGATGAGCTTTTTGTTCTCCTTCTCCAGCAGGCATATAACCTTCTCATCTTTTGTATCAACATTTGTCCAATTGAAACATAACGAAATCTTAAATTACCCTTATTTAAACTACAAAGCTAACTAACAAATATTGATATCGTCTAATTATCTTAATAAAACTAGCGGGAAAAGATTCGGAGAAAACGGGTTTTAATGGTATTACGAGATAAATTGAAATCAAATTCATCAGAGCAAGTACTGAATACGCGGCACATACTCGAAAAAGGTTCATTAAAGCCATAGTTAGTTCTAGCACGAGAGATTCTGATAAAGGGATTAAACGGCAAATACGTTTGTAAACAACTTACCGCCATTGTTGCTGTGCCGTGAGCTCTAGTAAACTATTGTTTTTTTTTGGTTATTGAACGTTTATATTCTGTTCGTGGTGCGCTACTCGGTTGCTTATTTGGTTGGCTTCTGTCTGGTTCTGGAGTGCAGCGCTTGGAGAGTGTTTTTCGATCAGTTTTTTGCAGCCGTTGGTGATTCATTGAGTGCACAATATAACTGATCATAGTCAACACATCAGTAAGACATCCAGTTCCCAGAGCTTTTACGTGACTGCAGCGCCATCTGTGTTTCAATGTCATCTGTCTCAGATCATTGCGATATGACCAATGCATGTGATCGGTGTGCTAAAACCGTCACTTCTGATGAGGATTTCATTTCGTGCTCGGGTTTTTGTAATCATGTGGTCCACATGAAGTGTGCCGGATTCAACAAACCGTTCTTGAAGGTACTTTCTGAAAACCCCAATTTGTTTTGGATGTGTGATCAGTGCTGCAAATTGATGAAACTCGCTCGTTTCCGGGAGTCTATATCTTCTGTTGGATGTGCGATTTCGGCGATTTCCGAGAGAATGGAATCGGTGTGTGCTGAACTGAAGGTCGAAATTTCGAAAAATAGCCAGCAAATATCTCGTCTTACCCGCAAAGTATCTGTTTCCACGCCGGGACGAAAAAACGATAAGAGTGTTACAAACACTGATTTATCTCATCCCACTGCTAAGCGTCGTCGCGAAGACGGATACGAACCCGCCAATTCTTTATTTTCTGGGCGGAAACACGTTGATAACTGCAACATTCAAACGGTTTCATCATCTCCGTTAGTGTGGATTTATTTGTCCCGGTTTCATCCTAGCGTTACCAAAGAAATGGTAGAACAGATCACTAGAGACGGTCTCAATTGTAAAGACGAGATTGAGGTTGTACCGTTGGTAAAAAAAGGAATCGACGTCAATAGCCTGAATTTCGTTTCATTCAAAGTCGGGCTGCTTCCTAAATTTCGCGACGCTGCACTTGATCCAGATTCGTGGCCCCAAGGTGTACTTTTCCGCGAGTTTGAGGACAATCGCAACCAGAATATCTGGTGCCCGCCAATCAGTGTACTACCGCCATCTCCCGACGATGCTACAGACGCAGAAATGGTACCCGGTTCTTCGCCATCAATGTCGTTGTTGCGAACACCACCTAGAATAACAAATGATTTGTGATCGTACGATGAGGAGAGTTTACTGGGACGCGATGTAGTTGCTACTGTGGAAGTTCTCGAGCCCCTTGCCACAGTCGAGCTATTCCAGCCAGCGTACTCCAGTCGTCCCGGTCCTGTGTGCGAGTGTGGTGAGAGAATCTTCCGAACATCACTTCATGGCAAGTATAGTTACGATGAGCCGCTTTCCAGTGTTGACCTGCTTCGCATTTCCAGTTGTCATCCTCCGGTACCTAATCAGCTGCCGTCTTGCTCTAGTGTTGAGCGTACCGCACAAATAGATGTTGCACTGGGACGCACTGAAATCTGCTTCATGGAAGCCCCTGATACGCCCTCCACAGTCGAGCCTCTGCAGCCTGCGTTCACCAGTCGTCCCGGTCCTGTGCGTGAGAGCGTGGAAGGGGTCTTCCAAACCACTATTGACGGCAAGTATGAGCATGGTGTGAACGCTTCCAGCACTGACCCGCTTTCCGTTTTCAGTCGTTCTTTGTATGTTTACTACCAAAATGTAGGTGGCGTTAATACATGCATTGACGATTACCGATTGGCATGCGCGGATGATTGTTACGACATCACTGCTCTTTCGGAAACGTGGCTCAACGAAAATACGATATCCGTCCTGGGATATGGGTCAAATTATGAAATTTTCCGTACCGATCGCAGCTCCCATAACAGTTCGAAGAGCATAGGAGGCGGAGTGCTCATCGCGGTTCACCGTCGTTTAAAAGCTCAACTGGTTGAGAGCACACCGGGACGTTGTGTCGAGCAGGTGTGGGTTCATGTTCAACTGGCTGATTTCTCGCTTTTCATTTGCGTGATTTACATTCCTCCGGATCGATGTCGTGATGTGTCGCTGATTACGTCACATATCGAGTCATTGCATGATATTGCATCTAATCAAGCGCTGCCCATCGACGAAATCCTGGTTGTTGGAGACTTTAACTTCCCTAGTTTGAATTGGTGTGCCACTTCTGCTGGATTTTTATTTGCTGATCCCGCACTTTCAGCATTTCACGCTAGCATAACTACCTTGCTCGATGGTTATAATCTCAACTTGCTGCGGCAATTCAACCACATCGTTAATGAGAATGGCCGAATGCTCGACCTTTGCTTCTCCAGTAAAACCGATATCGCACCCAACATTTGCGTTGCGCCGTCTCCTCTAGTGAAATGTGTTCGACATCATCCTCCGCTACACATCGTACTCGAGACTAAACGTTTACCTCATGACAGCGCCCCCTCCAGCATCTTTCTCGATGAGCAGTTATCATTCAAACAGCACATTAACTACATTGTTGCGAAAGCTTCACGCTGTTTATGGCCCGTTTACACTTCTGCTGGCTGCCAGCATGCTGGTGTCAGTGTACTGCCCTCTCAGGAAAAAACGTTCAACGGTGGTCCAATGATTGAACGTATTGGACCAACGAAGGACCACCGTTGAACGTTTTTTTCCTAAGAGGGCAGTACACTGACACCAGCATGCTGGCAGCCAGCAGAAGTGTAATGCCCCGTTTACACTTCTGCTGGCTGCCAGCATGCTGGTGTCAGTGTACTGCCCTCTTAGGAAAAAAACGTTCAACGGTGGTCCTTCGTTGGTCTAATACTTTGGATCATTGGACCACAGTAGAACGTTTTTTCCTAAGAGGGCAGAACACTGACAGCAGCATGCTGGGAACCAGCAGAAGTGTAAACGAGGCATAAACGCTACATTAGGATTCATATTTAGAATGGCTAAGCACTTCAATGATATTTATTGCCTGAAGACTCTATACTGTACACTCGTTCGTTCTACTTTGGAATATTGCTCAGTAGTCTGGAACCCTCTTTACCTCAATGGAGCTCATAGAATAGAATCTATACAACGTAGATTCGTACGTTTTGTTCTTCGACGATTACCTTGGGATAATCCACATCAACTGCCGAGCTATGAAAGTCACGGATTGCTGATTGGTCTTGACACACTACAAGTACGACGAGAGCTGTCGCGTGCTTTGATGATAGCTGATATTTTGAGTGATAGGATTGACTGCCCCGCTTTGCTCCGTGAGGTTAATATTAATGTTCGTCCCCGTGCTCTCCGTAACAACGCCTTTCTTCGACTACCTCTACGTCGCACCAACTATGGAACAAACGGTGCCGTTATAGGCTTGCAAAGATCGTTCAATCGTGTATCATCTGGATTTGAATTCAACCTTTCACGGAAAACAATTCAAGCAAATTTTTTACTTAGTATTAGAAATTATCATTAGGACTACAATGTGTCTGTTGATTTTACAATAATAAACAATAAACAACTGGCAAAAGTGGTGCCTTGTCGCTCGTTGATCACCACCAGTGGGGAATATTGAGCCCGTGAAAAAGTTTCCCGATGTTTTATGCTTTATTCTCACTGAATTTGAGCAAAACTGATAGATATACGTTGTTTTGCGATTGGTAGGTAATAAGACACTGGAAGCAAGCTGGAGTGTCGGTAGGACCAAAAATATTTTTGATATATAAAACTAGAAGAATATAAACTAAATACACCGTACACGTGGATTGCTAGCCCTTCGAAAGTGATCGAAAGTCTCTCCATAATGTTTAAATCCATTTTATGTAAACAGTGTATTGGGGCGGGGTTGGCGGGAAACGGATTTAGTTCATGATTCACTTCCGGTGAAACCCTCAACGAAGGAACACGTGGTATCGTGTTAGTGCGGAGAAAATTTGAGTATTTTGCAAGAAAAACATTTCACCCGTACTGTAGCGTCTGGATGTTGTTTTTCATTTGTAACTCGGTGAAAAAAAGTCTATTGCACTATAAACCCAAATTAAATTGCAATATAGCGTAGTTACTGCACCATCCAGCGACGTATTTTCAAGAGAATTGACGCTTATAGCAATTTCGGTTTGAATCAAAATTTAATTTCGAATATGGTAAATATAGTTGATAGTGAAAAATATCTACTTAGTTTTATTTCAAAACTATACTTTTCATCAATATTTAGGCAGTATCTAATTTCTGTTCCGAGATGTCGAGATCACCATCTGTTTGTCCTTTTAGATCATCCCGCTGCTTTCGTTGTTTAGATCCCAGCCCCAGGTGCACTTTCGACCGATGCCAGCCGAGGTCACATTTACGCCGAAACGCTTCAGCACACTCTTCGCAACGAAAGGGCAACTCTTGACTGTGTACGCTGATGTGTCTCCGCAAATCTGCACTGCAAATGAATCCTTTGTCGCATTCTGGACAACGAATCGGCCGCTCTGAAGTATGCTTTCGAGTTATGTGTGTTTGAAGAACATGTGCCTGCCTCGCCCGGTAATCGCAATGATGGCACTTGAAACTTTTCTCCGGATCGTGAGATTTCATATGCTCCTTTAGGTAAGAAGCTTGCGAATATGCTTTTGAACAAAGATGACACCTAAATGGGAATTCTGTGGCGTGTATTTTGGCATGATGTGCCGTTAAATACGATTGGTGTTTATATCGGTTTCCACAAATATCGCAAATTGCTTTCTGTTCTGTTCCACGATGTTCTTTATTTTTGTGAGACCACAAAGAGTTCTTAAATCTGTACCGTTTACCGCAGATGTCGCAGCTATAACGGTAATCGAATTTTTCTCGCTCTTCCTTAGGTCTACGTTTTATGGTGTTGTCCTGTTTTTCAGCCTCCGTACGTTTATGAGCTTCTTCGTTGTGTTGCAACAGTAATGGTTCAGTTATGAACTGTGCATTGCACTGCGGACAGTTATGAAAGCATGCCCCGTTGATAGCAATGATGGTGAACCGTTTTGGTTGCTGTTCAATGATACTTTCTGCAGAATGTTTCATGCGTTTATGGCGATCCAGAAAAAACTGGCTCAAAGATGTCCGATCGCATTGATCACATGTAAATAATATATCTGGATGCTTTCTTCGTGTATGAGCAATCCAACTGGCCGTGTCTGAAAACTTTTTATTGCAGTGTTTACATTCACGATGTTCGACCATGTGCGCGAAATGATCTTTCTGTCTGAAAGAAACCAGAACAAACCTAAAATATGACATATTCTACAAAATTAGTACTCAACATACTCCATAAAACCCATTCCGCAGTAAAAACAAGTAAAGTTAACACCGGAAGTATTGTGATATTCTCGTACATGGGTCATCATGCTACCTTTCGTGGTAAAGGTCCGTTCACAGAACTCACATTTCGATTTTTCTCCATCGTGTAGCAATACGTGATTTCGAAACGAAGTCCTAGATGCCAACACGCGCCCACACAAATTACATGCCCACCGATGAAAGGTCCTTTCGTGTAACAAATATAAACCACGATCTCCAAGCTGATATTCTACGTTACAACCATTCAATCCACACATCTTGTAGCGACATCCGTCTCTCCTGATAACTTCTCGTTCCGATTTTGGTGCTGTTTGATCTCGTTTGCGTTTTCGTTTTTTCACATTTTCTGCTTCGGTTTCTGACATTCCATCTTCGAAAAATTCCGTGGGCGATGTGTATTCTTCATCCAATTCATTAACTTCAATTTCTTCAACCTCCATGGTCTCGGAAAATGATTGCTTTTCGTTCGATTGCTCCGTTTTTATAAGCAAATTATTGATTATTTGTTGGACTGAAAATTCTTCTTCTTTAATGTTATTCAGTGAACATAACCGTTGCTTTAGCAGTTCACTGTTTGTACGGAGTAGATCAATCAAAGGTTGAAAATCGTTGCTTCTTGTACCATTCAGCATAGCGACAGAAAAACGCAAAATAATTGTACTTTGCTGTTTTAATTTGACAAAATCGTTCAGCCTGAGAATACACTCACCACAGAGATTTGAAGGAAGTTCTTCTGCGAGTTCCTAAAAATATATATACAATATAGAATTTACGTATAAACATTAGACATTTGAAGGAGCTATTGATTATTTGTTCAAGCTTACTGCTCGTAGAGCCTTTCGTTCTCATTGTGAAACTAAATTAAGAAATGTTTTGATCATTGTGTTCATTGGATTAGATTCTATAGGGCTAGACGATGGATGATTTTTTTAGAACATTGTCATCTTTCTTATTTTAAACTAACTGAGCGGAAGGGCAAATATTTCTAATGTTAATAATAATTCGAAAATCATACCTGTGGCGGAATAAAACTAATTTCATTCAATAAATCTCCATACGTTGAATATAATCCTTCAGGTGCTCCCTCCACAGATATTGCAATGCTGTATTCACGGGCTGGCTTGAAACAAATACGACATAGGGTAGGTAACTTGGTTAAAATATCCATTGCATTTCAGGATAATTGAAACCCTAAGAACATTATTAAATAAAATTTGAAGTCTGATTTTTTTTGTTTACATATTTTTTATGATTATGAACGCTCTTCTGTCAGCTGTTTAAAATTTCAAAACAATTGATTTTGTTGCACTGAAAAAAAAAGTACACTATCTTTTTTATTTCTGACCCAGTTAACTCGACAGAAATATGAAGCTGTTGAAATTAATATTACTCGGATCGTTTCGGAGTCGGTTGTTGTATCTGATTCGGAATCCATTTGGAAATCATACTGAATTCCAAACGAGTTAAGTACCATTCAGTCGGCTCGTCACATTCCGTCATCGTCCGCACCTCGTCGACTGGTCTCCCGCACCGCGCCTCGTCTTCTATTCTTTAACACTACACGTGCACTTTCAAAATTTTAGTGTACGTTTGCGATTAATTCTTTAGTTAAAATTATTTCCAGTGGAAAATAAACCTAAATAAATTTCCGTTCGTCAAATTTTGAAATGGGCCGCAGTTTTTGTTAAATTTAACTACTCGACACAAAATTACCACTCAAGTGTCAGATTTCAACCAAAAGTTAAAATTAACCGCGAAATGGTTCACAGCCTTAGAACGCTTCGACTGGGATGTCATCGACTACCCTCGCCACGGCCGCCTGGATCTCCGTAATCAACCCAAAATGGGTTCCTTTGACCACAAATTTTGTTCTAGGGAACAAAAATAGTCACTGGGTGGGCGGATATTGCAATATGGTGATCCTTTTAGATACCAAATACCCACATTATCGGAATGACGGAATGAGCAATGAATTCTTACTCGACTGCATGATTTTTTAGTGCTCGATCGGTTCAGTGCTAGAATTTTCGCCTGAGCTGGCTGCTCGATCAACCTGGTTGACAGTGACATTATAAATGTCATTGAATATTCGCTCATTTTATGAATGTGTTAGTGTAAAATTTAGGCGACTCAAGCCATTTCACTACACTCCAGCTAGAGGAATGGATGATGCTGACTAAGGTAGGCCGTTTTGTTAATTTCCAGCGAATTTCAACAGTTTATGTTAGAATTCTAAGAAGAATTGGTTATTTACTAGTTCTCTATATCCGAAAAACATGAAGATTTATATTTTTATATTCAGTTATATAATGTTTTCGTTTAAAAACAAACTGAAAATAAGCACGAAAACGTGCAAAATCGGGAAAGAAGAAGAAGAAGAAGAAGACGAAATGACATTTGAGTCCGCATCTTCTCACTCAATTCCGAATGATTTCCGAATCAACCGGTTGTAGGCGAAATTCATTCGGAATCGGTTGTTGCACTGGAGTTGGAATTGATTCGGAATTCCACATGATTTCCACATGGAATTCCGAATGAAAATTTCTCGCCGATTCGGAATTGATTCGGAATCCATTCGGATCTGATAATGTGGGTACTGGGACACGCTTATGATCTTTCGAGTACTTGGTGATAGTAGACGTGATTTACGGTTGCCTCGATTTAACTTCGGTAACTCCGCACCTCGACTGGTCTCCCGCACCGCGCGTCGTCTTCTATGCTTTAACACTATTATCATGCACTTTAAAAATTTTAGTGTACGTTTGCGAAACTATTTCGCTCAATCTGGGGCCAAATTTTGTCGAGTCGCATTACTCTTGAGAAGAGTCGCTTATATTTTGTGACGAGCACCACTAACACACGTCTATTCAACACGACACAGCAGGCGAAACATGCTAGAGCGACGATAAATATATCAATGGAGAGGAGAAGGTTTGAAGGGAAGAGGAGATCACGGACTAACCACAAGCACGACAATAAAATCAGTATCATTATTTTATTGTCACACCTCGTAAAAGTGTGTAACTTTACGACATATATTTCAAATAAATTGTTGGTGATTAAAAACAACGTTTTAGACAGATACAGTTCCTTTTTGTTTACTTTCATTTCTATTAGTTTCTAAACCGTTCCCACGCTCATCTCGCAACTATCCTCGAATATCAATCGCAACACAATAATCGAAGCAAAAAGATGAACTATCACTTGCTATTACGAACTTTTGTGAAATTCACCAAGAAATAATTCATTTTTTAGTATACCTCATAAGATGTTTTTATTTTCAGATAACTACTTGTAGAACACATGAAATTCATGCACTTAACTTTATAAGTTATGATGGTAAAACCTGTTCATCCAGCTCGTGCTCGCATCTCACCCGACACAGTCGAAAATCGTTTACGGTCGAAACAACAGAAACAAAGACAATGCAGTGCAGTGAACAATAGAGTGTATAGAATGGTCAAATACGATTTAACGAAGCCTGAAACTTGGCCTACCAAATTCAATTTGTATAGATTTCAAGCGTTGCAAAGTTAGACCAGCAGCAAATGAAATTGAAATCTTACTTAAAGAACGAATGCATCTAGACGCTAATAACACAGACTAACAGACATGACAGTATGAGTAAATTCTTATAAAAATAATTTTTCGTGATGCACTAGTTCCACCTATATTGTACTGCGCGAACTATTTACTATCTGTACACCCCTTGTGTTATGTAAAAGTTTTTTTACTAGTTGGTTTCCCCTCGTTTGTCAACACCGATCAGCTGCTTGCAGGGATGTCTGATTTCATCAAAATATTTGAAAATGAATCGTCACAATAAATTATTGGATTACGTTGATAATATATTTAACTTTTTCGTGATGTTGGAAGGTAACCATTTATTTGACTCAACGTTGTTCATCTAGACTATTTTTTATTGTGTTGGTAGTTTTCACCCGAGTTTAAGTGGCGGCAGACCAGAAGCAAGTAAATATTGTAACAAAACGGGTTCGATTTTGTATTGCGTTGGAGGATGAGAAGTAGGCACAATTATGTATATAATTTTGGCAATATGTATTAAATCTGCATCCTGCATGAAATTACAGGTTATACAGATTTCACAAGAAGTTAGAAAAGATAAATCAAATTGTTTTTGTCTGAGCTATCTTTTAGTATTTGATTGCAGTGACGAGATGAAAGTTTATTAATCAACGGACAAATCACAAATTGAAGTAAAAATTGGTCTGCAGATATTTGATGATCAACACAAAAAAAAAACATTTAGACAGAGTGAGCACGATAAATCAGAGCCAAACTTGATTCTGACCAAAGCGAGTAATGCACTTACAGCACAGACTAACAGACATGACAGTATGAGTAAATTCTTTTAAAAATAATTTTTCGTGATGCACTAGTTCCACCTATATTGTACTGCGCGAACTATTTACTATCTGTACATCCCTTGTGTTATGTAAAAGTTTTTTTACTAGTTGGTTTCCCCTCGTTTGTCAACACCGATCAGCTGCTTGCAGGGATGCCTGATTTCATCAACATATTTGAGAATGAATCGACACAATAAATTATTGGATTACGTTGATAATACATTTAACTTTTTCGCGAAGATAACCATTTATTTGACTCAACGTTGTTCATAAAGACAATTTTTTATTGTGTTGGTAGTTTTCACCCGAAATTAAGTGGCGGCACACCAGAAGTAAGTAAATATTGTAACAAAACGGGTTCGATTTTGTATTCCGTTGGAGGATGAGAAGTAGGCACAATTATGTATATAGTTTTGGCAATATGTATTAAATCTGTATCCTGCATGAAATTCGCATGGACGTAAACAAATCAATACAATACAGGTAATTCTGTATGTATGGCAACTCTGTTGGTAAATGAAAAAATAAACACAGTCTAGATGACAGACAGGATGTTTTTGATAGGGTAGCGTGGCGCCATCATGACACATGTGAGTACTGTCCCAAATAAAGGAATATTCGAAATGACCGTTAAAATGATTGAAGAATCTAATTTGAGTGTCCTGTCTGTTAGTCTGTGCTTACAGTAAATTAAAGGATCTTGTCAGATGGAAAGCTGAGCAGATTTATCACTTGCACTTTAACAGGGCCCCTTTGGCTTGCTGAATTAGCAGGGCCCTTTGGCTTGCTGACATAAGCAGACCAAAAGAGGGAAGCATATCCTTCTTTTGGTCTGCTAATGCCATCCACCAGCTCGATTCAGTTGTATGACCTGACTTGAAGTTGCGTATTATGTCAAATTGTAAATCTAGAAATATATATGGAATTGAAATTTGATTGTGGTTGCAAAAAACATTCATATTAAATTTCGTCTTTACATATTTTTGTGAACTACGATGATATGAAAAATAAATGCTCATTGAAAATCTCATTCTTTAACTATAATCTGTTGAACTAGCGTTCAACATCATTTCATTGTAGAAATTTCATCACAGACTAACAGACAGGACACTTAAATTAGATTCTTCAATCATTTTAACGGTCATTTCGAATATTCCTTTATTTGGGACAGTACTCACATGTGTCATGATGGCGCCACGTTACCCTATCAAAAACATCCTGTCTGTCATCTAGACTGTGTTTATTTTTTCATTTACCAACAGAGTTGCCATTCATACAGAATTACCTGTAATGTATTGATTTGTATACGTTCATGCGAATTTCATGCAGGATACAGATTTAATACATATTGCCAAAACTATATACAGAATTATGCCTACTTCTCATCCTCCAACGCAGTACAAAATCGAACCCGTTTTGTTACAATATTCACTTGCTTCTGGTCTGCCGCCACTTAATTTCGTGTGAAAACTACCAACACAATAAAAAATAGCCTAGATGAGCAACGTTGACTCAAATAAATGGTTACCTTCCAACATCGCGAAAAAGTTAAATATATTATCAACGTAATCCAAAAATTTATTGTGACGATTCATTTTCAAAAATTTTGATGAAATCAGGCATCCCTGCAAGCAGCTGATCGGTGTTGACAAACGAGGGGAAACCAACTAGTAAAAAAACTTTTACGTAACACAAGGGGTGTACCGATAGTAAATAGTTCGCGCAGTACAATATAGGTGGAACTAGTGCATCACGAAAAATTATTTTTATAAGAATTTACTCATACTGTCATGTCTGTTAGTCTGTGATTTCATTTCAATAGTGAATACAGATAAATACAAATTTTTTATACAAGGTAATACAGATTTTCTCTGAAAATATCTGGCATCTCTGATCATGACACATGTGAGTACTGTCCCAAATAAGGGAATATTCGAAATGACCGTTAAAATGATTGAAGAATCTAATTTGAATGTCCTGTCTGTTAGTCTGTGCTAATAATGTAAGTGAGATTATTTTCAACAAGGCGTCTAACTGTGTGTACATTATGTTTAAACGTGAAAGCGATGCAATTGCATTCGCTTCGGTTAACAACGAGGTGCACAGCAACTACGTAAGGTAATTCCATCTTACATCATTTGTGGTCAAGGCGGGACACATCCGTGTAAAACGCTGATTACCTATGAAAATCAGCTGGTTACATGTCAGTTATGAGAACAACCTGCACACTACGGTAAACCTTGCACTGAAACTGCGAAAACGACATCTTCAACCAAAGACAAGGTCAACCGTTCAACAACGAAAACTAGTGAGCGTAGTACTCCTGTTTCACCATCAAACCAACCACCAACTGCAACCAATGTACAACAAGGCGCATCTACAGCAGCTATCAACGAGCTCAAGACTGCGAACAACAAGGAAAACGAAAAAGAAGACGGAATTCAACAACAAAACCACCGATGCAGCAATGGATGACGAGACGAGTCACGAACAATGTGTCCCTCAACCCACGCAGGAGGGAAATGGAAGCTCTTCTCATCCTAGAAAAAGAGTGACAACGAGATCCATTTCAAAAAAAGCTTTATTTAAAAAATCGGCTAATTCGGCCACGTAAAGCTTGAATAAAAAATATCTTTTAAAAAACCTGTTGATATTAAGTGAAAATCATGCTACATTTATCTGAAATGTACATCAAAACGATAAGATATATATTTACCTCTCGATTCTATATTAATTACATATGAATGTCACATTGTTTTTCACATAGATTTCAATTGAAACACAGTTGACCGAATCAAGAGTTTTGCACATACATTTGTGCTGTACTCATTTCCACTAGAAAATGAAGTGTTTGGCACATGTAGTTCGAATCAATAGCAAAACATATCACATTCAAAGGAAAAACATATCAAAGCTAAGTGAAAAATAATCTGTTCTTGCATCTTAGTGAATTTGCATATGACATCGTAAAAAATTGCTTTGGTTATGTATTGAATTTACATTTGTACATTTTAATACTAATTTTAGTAATAAAATGAGATTTAAAGTGGTTAACACTTATCCCCGCTTGTGAGGAATTCTGGCAACCGTCAGAAGGATGGCTGCATTCCGGTTGCTGTCAAAATTTTCCAGGCGAAATTGCGTCATTATCTCGCCGTACGTGTCTTGTTTATTTCCCTCCCCTTTCTTTTTTCTTTTTTTTTATTCGACTTCATTTGATATTCGTCACTCCCGCATGTACATACAAAAAACGAATCTTGAGACGAGGTAAATGAGATTGAAATATGGGTATGTTTGGTAGTGAGAAAGTAATGTTATTGGCAATAACATTTTACATGATTAGTATATATGAAGGGCAATAACTTATGGCCTTTCATATGTATCTTTTATTGAAAAAATATAACCAAGACGCTTAAAATGTAGAACCGATTCAAAACGGCTCTGCCAATCTTGTATGGCAAGAATCCGACAGAAAAGAACCGTTAATAACCGCTAGGCGAAATTCTCTGCCGGAAACGGTTGTTGCATTGTTGCCAGACTTTTGCACAACGTGTCGATTTTTATCAGTGTGTAATAAAACTATACATAAACAAAACTGAACATGCAATTTTTTGTTTCGTAATTTTCTTGGTAATTTCGAAATAAACAACTGGCTTACTTCCATTCCATAACTAAAAATTCAAAAAAATGTTCGATTTACTCAATCTGACAAATAATTGTCGTGCATGTTTGAATTATATCAGCGAAGATGATTCAGTATCGGTGGTCGTCATCGAAGAATCCAGTGCGAAAAGCTATCAGGATCTTTTACATGAATGGTATTCACAAGGCAACGACAATGTACACAAACTCGGTGCTTACAAATTCAAAAAAAACTAAAAGTTTGTTACTTCCAGAGTATTGACGAACATCTACCTAAACGTCTTTGCCTTAGTTGTGCTCAACGAATCGACAGTATTCTTCAGTATCAAACAGAAACCGTGTCCAATTTGCGACTGTTGTTTGCAATAATCGAAGCAAAAACCACTGGTAAATGTGCTTTGCTTGAAAAATTGTTACGCTCAGAGAAATCCCGCCAAACACTATTACGCCTAGGAATAATGGAATTAAATGATTTGATGGACGAATCATTGAAAGTAAAAAGCTTACTCAATTCAGACCTCGATAAAAATGTACCACAACCACTGAATGAGTTGTATCCTGAAACAACAGAATACGTAACCGCAGAAGACGAACAAAGTACCGAACTGATAATAAAAATCGAAATAGGAGAAGAAACAGTCCTTAGTGAAGATACTGCACTAACACCCACCAAAAAACGAAAAAGAATTGAAGCGATACGAAAACGTCCTTGTTTACTTGAGGGATGCGAACCGGTTATCACCGGTCAAGCAACTCAACATGTAAAAGAAAAACACCGCACTTACTGTAAAATCTGCGGGTTGGTTTTTAATTCGTACTACAACGCTATGTCGCACGCAGCAGTACACAAACCAAACGACCTATTGCTCAGTTGCGACGTTTGCTCCAAATCGTTTCATCGAGATCAAGATCTAAAGAATCATTTGTTGACTGTTCATGGCCAAGTAAACGCCAAATACGTGTGTGCCTTTTGTGAGCAGGAATTTCAAACGTAAATAGGACTTTTAATTTTATGTATTCGAATTTGATAAATTATCATTCTTGCAGCAAAAATGGATTAAAAAAGCATCGTGAAATGCATCTCCATTCGCCATGTCATCTATGTGGCAGTACGGAAGCCTTTAAGGACTACAAGCAGTTGGTCAATCACTTCCGCAAAAAACACGATAAACAAATGTACAAATGCCGTCAGTGTTCGACTTCTTTCCTTGGACGCCGAGAATTTGAGATGCACGAGAAAAAGCATCGCGATGGAAGCCAGATACATTGTGTGGAATTTGCTATCAGGCAATGGTCAGATGTAAATCGATGTGCATCGTGTGAAAAAACATTCTACAACGGAGAATATTTAAAATTGCACACAGACTCCGTTCACAAGCTAGGCGAAACGAACAATTTTACAGACTCCGACCAGGAGCGTAAATTCAAGTGTAACATTTGTAGTGCACTCTTCCGGCTGAATTCTTCATTACGAAATCATACACGAAGAGTGCACTGTACAGAACGTGTGGTTTGCGAAAAATGTGGAGCATCTTTCAAAACATCCAGTGAAGCTAAAGCTCACATGCGGTTCCGGCACGAGCAAAATTCCAGGTACAAGTGTGAGTTCTGTGACAAGCGATGCAGTACCAGTAGCGTACTGGCAACTCATCGGAGAACTCACACAAATGAAAGACCGTACCAATGTCCGTACGAAGGTTGTCCAAAGACTTATAAAACTAATGGAGCATTGATAAAACACGTCCGAGCGAATCACACCAACGAGCGACCGTACAAATGCCATTACGACTCATGTGAGAAGTCATATATTTGTAGTCAACATCTGAAGAACCATCTCCACTGGCACACGCAGGAAAAACCATTCAAGTGTTTTTACTGCGAAATATACTTTTCAACGGCACATAACCGGAATAAACACTGCAAAGTGCATCACCCGGGGCAGCCAGTTGATAAGGAGTAAGAGAGCTTGTCGTGAATACTAATGAGGTGTTGAATTTTAACGAGTATGTAACATGGTGTTCGCTTTTAATAATACTAAACAAGTAATATTAAATTTCAATTAACGATATCAAAATAGTTTATTACTAAAATGGGAAAAAACCATTTCTCATTTTCAGCGATGATTTGTGTGAGTAATGACTAGTATCTAACAAGAATTATTTTTTTATTCTCGTGTTTCATTCGAGATTTATGCACTAATATGGAACCGTAGTTATTCTTACTTGAAGCAGTTCGCATATTTGTCATTGACAGACAAAACTAGAAATGTTTAGTTTGGTAGAGCTTACATTGGACTGTTTTTTCAATGCGAAAAACACCGACTGGCGAAAGACTCGTTATTAAACTTAAGCTGCCTGATTGTATTTCTACTAGAAACTTTGAGTTAGAATGCATCAGGCATCAGACCCATTGCTTCCAGAAACTGTCCCATGGGACTCTGTTTCACTCCAACGATCTCGATAGTGTTGGTAATCTTGTTCTTAATGTTCCTTAGACGTAATGAGGCATGGATAAACGTAACTGAAATTAAAATAAAAACAGTTGATCAAAACACTCAAATAGATGATATCATCCTCTGCAAGACACGTACGTGAGAATGGTAACAATATAGCAAACATTACAATCAGAACGGCATCGAAAACAAACAGAACCAAATAGCTGCATCCGAGGACTCCACCTAGAACTGCCCATTTATTCGGTTGTTGCTGTCCAGCAGCGGCACTCAGAGAACGGCGTGCCTCAGCAGCAAAGAACTTGACAAACACGTACATGAGAGCCATAATGATCGTGACCCCGAGGACGACCTTGTACGGATGTATCAAACCAATCAGTATAAACACTGCTCCACTCATCAGAAAATAGTTGGTTTGGTAGTAAAGCAAATTTTTGACAACTCGATTTCCCCATTTCTCGAAATCCTGAACGTTAGGTAGTTGAAATCGAGCCGATTCCAGAAGAAAATCGCTCACCGATCTGAGAGGAGCCAGCTGGAAATTACCTCCTGGTTGCGTGGTCATTGTGATGATTTAAGATTCGCTGCGATGCAAAGGATCCTGCACATTCAAATGATATTTAGTCAGTTCTAAAAATAACATCTACTTCTTCCTATGGGCGACTACACTTACCAGTATTTGTCAACGAGTGCAATAATTCTATTGCTGTTGTGGATGATCTAGCTAATCTATATGTCACCAAGTAGCAAAGCTGCGATATTCTGATTCACCTCCTGATGACAACTTAAGAGCAGAGTTGCCAATGTTCCAGATTTTTCTGACATATCTCAGGTAATTTTTCAAAAGGGCGTATGAGCAAGTGACAGTTTCTCTGTAATCACTCTCTCTTTCGATTATTGTGATGTGATTAAAAAGATTTTCTTTGATATCACTATTCTGTTTGAAAGTCGAAAGTTTCGGGTATCGTTTCATGCAAAGAGTTGAGTCGACGACACGACCTGCCACTCGTCTATTAAAACTGTATCGCAAATCTGACTACCCCTCAGTAACTCGAAATGTCAGAACGAAATTACTTGAAAATTTGTTAGAACTGGCAACTCGATTTGATAAATTATTGATTTCGAATAACAGATACCTTGGATACTGTTATTCAAAAACATGTTTATGTAGATAAACAAAACTAACTCCGAATCGATATATACCAGTCGCGCATTTTACTACTGTGCCTAAAAACAAGAATCGGCCCTTAAAGTTAAGTGAAGCGCTTTGTTTTTGCGATACGGATATGTTTTATTATGTTATTTGCACCACCAGTAATTGTATGCACCGGAAATTTGATACCAAAGCAGTTACCAATCAATTACATCAGCATCTCACACCATTAGAAAAATTTAAAAATGAATTGACACCATTGCATAGTTTTCATAAAATCTTCAAATTATGCGACTATGAATTTCTTCTAAGATCGTATCATTAGCATTACTATTTTTTCGCGCCATTGAGCAAACTTTTGTTTTATGACTTTTGCTAACCCTAGAATAGTTTTAGTATGGCATCTGGATAATTCTTGGAAAATTCTCTTGAGAAGACTTGAAACGCATCTCCAATAAAGATCTTCATGGAAAACAATCAATCTTTTTAGCATGATTTAGCAGATAAATGACATAGATAAATGCATTTTATTGTTACTGACTCAATGTATAAAGGATCTTTGAAAATAGCTTAAATTTAATACTGGTGTTTCAAATCGACATCACAGAACGCAGCAATTTCATTATCGTTCTTTTCCCATTGATTTAAACTTCTGTAAGGGTTCTTCTAGTGTTACGAAATAATGGTTTTGGTCTCAATTGAATGCATAATAAACAAAATAAACATCCTGCTCCGCGTTTTTTTTTTTTTTAGAAACAGTAA
Organism: Malaya genurostris; assembly: GCF_030247185.1. Lineage (NCBI taxonomy): Eukaryota > Metazoa > Arthropoda > Insecta > Diptera > Culicidae > Malaya > Malaya genurostris. The sequence goes on along the minus strand of NC_080572.1, from coordinate 229,939,126 downwards.
TTTTACTTGATTATTAGCAAATACACATTATAATAAATTCAGTTTCGTCTTGTGTCCATTTTATTGCAACAGATTTGGAAATATGTGGCCGCACACAAGAGAATAGATCGCTTTATTCCGAAATTAATCCTTTTTCTTGCATTTTCGTGGCAATGGAACGGGATAGTTTTCCAGTTTGTTTGTTTATTTCTATAATTGCGGTTCCTTGACAAATAACGCATAGCAACCAGAACAGTGTTGCCTAAAAAGAATAATTTTATCATTATCAAGGGGCCGCTATATTTGTGGTAATTGACGGAAATCACTCACAGACACTTTTTATTTCGATTTTTCTTCGGAGTGCCTGGTCGTGTCGTCGGTTGAGTGATAAACGTGGAAACCGCTCTGTAATTAATAGAAGAGAAAGTAAACAAAGAGAAACTGTAACTTGTTTATATGCACTTATAGAAATGGAGCTTGTTTATAATAACAAAACAGTAAATTTTTGAATATGATTCATGTTCATTTCAACCCGAATAAAAAATTTTGTAGAAAAACAATACGATTTGTTATTACAAAACCTTCCACAATTTTGCTTTGACCATTGAAAAATATTTTAATGTTTAATATTAAATTAGTTGCTTTATTAATTGAACATGTTTTTTACAATAGAATGTTAAGTCAAAGATAAACTCAAGATTACAATGTCCCATACGATTCATTGGAAGGTGTTGGGTCAGTAATCGTGAACCAGTTGATTCAGTAATAATGTAATTTTATTGACGCTCCGTTAACAAGCGTCATGGAAATAATACAAGTTACAAAGGAAGCAAACATATGTTTACATTCAGCACATAATGATTTCTTACCACAACTGCCTTTAATGCTTCATGGGATGAGGCAATAACAAACTAAATAAATTCTAAGCAATGCTTCTAAGTAGTTTCTACTTTCTTATTGTAAAAATCACTGGATATCAGTGCTGTAAAACTTCATTCAATTCAATTGAAACTGAATGTGGAACACATTGACGATCTCTCTAATGCAGTAAACTTCACTCTCTGACACACACAATGTTTGCTGACGGCCCGAACGGGCAGCATTCAGTCATCACTTGTTTCTCTTCAATCGAGTCTCAGTTTAACCACCGTCAGTTGATCTCTTGAAGTAACAAAATATCTCTTTCAATAGTGTGAGAGCGGCCTTCAAATGAGGTTCATGTAAACATTCGAATTGGTTCAAGATAATAGATTAAAGACAAACCAGATAGCTGAAATATCAATCACAGAATACACATAAATTAATTGTTTCCTCCTTCAGTTTTCATTTTGTAATACTTTACTTCATTTATAATTCTATTCGTTCGAACTTGCTTACTACCAAGAGCGAAGGCAATGAAGGAGCTACACTACTTGGCACTTGAAACTGAGCAAGCAAAACTTCAAATGACTATCAACGATTAATCAACTGACGATGAATTCCGGGAGCTTCACTTGGAAATGGTAGCAAAAGTCAAATGAATTAGTAGGGATATGCTGACGGTCAGCGGCCATAAATTTCATTTTCATCTTATATTATTCGATTGATTACCGCACTGCTGGATATAAGGCAAAATTGCTCAATATCGTTCATACTGTAACTTAATATTTTTCCAAACATAAACAATCATTGTCATAGTTACGACGCATCTAGCTATCCGGCGCTTGTTGTTTGGCTTCAAAAGACTGAATCAGACAGTGAACCGAGCTCATCGAGAGGTCCTATTCAAATGATATATAAGAAATATCTTGAGTTTATCATTGGTTAAATATCGTAACAATTCAAATCATAAAATTTTCTCATACACATTAGCTTGGAAAGCAATCAAATGTACAGTTTGCATATTGTTAGGAACACCACGTGTACAATAAATTCAATTTCGTAATCGTAGAAACAATACATTGAATCGTCGAAAATGAGAAAATTCTTGTCATGATACAATAAAATGTATTGTAACCCATAGATCTAATTGTGAATCGATTGTTTATGCTGTAGAATCAATGAAAGCTAGAATAGGATTATTTGGAATCAAACGGTTCATTCTCTCTTCAAAACCAACAATGATCTCTGTTTGATTCGAATCAAAATTTTGAATCAAATTAAAAACTGCAGTTCTGTCAAGATAGAGATATCTTGCATCAAACAGTTTTTGTTTACAGTTTACAGAACAGTTGCAAGATTAGATCATAATCGCTGTTACGAATAAGCGAAACTTCTTCCAATATTTCTACTTTGGGTAAATACATTAATAGCAAATTCATTCATATTCAGCATGAATAATAACTTGAAACCTTCGAAGGATGTCTTTGTGATTGTTTTGGAGATTTTGAGCGTATTTTTCTCAAAATGACCTCCAAAATTTGTGAAACATTTCAAATTTCAAGTTCGATTCAGTTGAGCCCAAATGTCTTCAATTCACCCAGACACAATCCAAAGTAATCAACCCATTCGAGATGTTTTTGGGCATATTTTTCTCTCTACGCTGCTTCGAAGTGCAAAGTGTACATGGTACCAATTTTGAAAAATTGCTGAGATCGAATTAAAAACAATAAATGATTCATTTTGACAGAACCTGAAAAACGAGACTACCCACTGTGCGTTATAAAACAACAGCATTGCATTTCGATGCAAAGAAAAAGTGTTCTTCAAATAGCAAAAAGTTTACGTCTACTTAGCGGTTCAAATTTAACTGCCGAGTTTCACATACAGCAGTTCAATTTGAACTGCTATGCATTGATGAGTCAAAGACGAAACGTAAACATATCAAAATCGGGTTTGTTCCCTAGCACAAAATTTGGCTAACCCCTGGATGAACTTGGACTTGCTTATGTCATTTTAAACCAATCTTGAGCTTCCCAAGTAACATTTTTAATATTAATAAATATTTGTAGCTGTCTTCAATGCTACATAATAAATCTTGCATTAAAACTTCAAACTCCTGCTGAAAACCTCTACAAGAGCATGTTCCTGCCAAGTGGACTATTCTTCATAAGGTTTATAAAGCAAAGTGAAGAATCAGCATAAACCTGTGTTAAATCTCCAAATTCAAGAAAATTTTGAAACCAGCTTTATGATCAACACTAAATTTATTCGGATGGAATGAATTCTGCTATGAATAAACTGTCGTTTTGATGATATTTTTCTTGACGGTGTGTGTGTCATGTCTGCTTTGAATGCAATCAGTAAGAATATATTAGATTTAAAATCGAGTTTGAGGCTTTTTTTTTTCGTTTTTGCGAATGGTTTATGAAAATATTTTTTTTGTGATTTATCGTCAATTTTGAATGAAACTATTTCGTGGCGTTCTGAAAATGAATCGTGAAAGTCCAACATATTTCCTCGTTTTAACATTTCGAATGTTTTTATGTCAATAAATGCTACGGCATAAGGCATCATAATGGCGGCTATGAAATTTTCAATAATGCAAATTACACTTAACCTAAGAAGCAATAAATCAAAAAGCCACAAAAAATGTGTCATAAATGTATTTTATAACCCTCAAATTTGCTCTGAGTGAAACTGTCATCCAATGAATAAGCACACACACAAAACTAGATTTATGAAATTTAACTGACAATAATGTTTGAAATAAAATCACAGACTAACAGACATGACAGTATGAGTAAATTCTTATAAAAATAATTTTTCGTGATGCACTAGTTCCACCTATATTGTACTGCGCGAACTATTTACTATCTGTACACCCCTTGTGTTATGTAAAAGTTTTTTTTACTAGTTCGTTCCCCCTCGTTTGTCAACACCGATCAGCTGCTTGCAGGGATGCCTGATTTCATCAAAATATTTGAAAATGAATCGTCACAATAAATTATTGGATTACGTTGATAATATATTTAACTTTATCGCGATGTTGGAAGGAAACCATTTATTTTTCTCAACGTTGCTCATCTAAATTATTTTTTAATGTGTTGGTAATTTTCACCCGAAATTAAGTGGCGGCAGACAAGAAGCAAGTAAATATTGTAACCAAACGGGTTCGATTTTGTATTGCGTTGGAGGATGAGAAGTAGGCATAATTCTGTATATAGTTTTGGCAATATGTATTAAATCTGTATCCTGCATGAAATTCGCATGGACGTATACAAATCAATACATTACAGGTAATTCTGTATGAATGGCAACTCTGTTGATAAAAGAAAAAAATAAACACAGTCTACATGACAGATAGGATGTTTTTGATAGGGTAACGTGGCGCCATCATGACACATGTGAGTACTGTCCCAAATAAAGAAATATTCGAAATGACCGTTAAAATGATTGAGGAATCTAATTTGAGTGTCCTGTCTGTTAGTCTGTGATAAAATGTTTGAAAGCAATTGAAGAATCCAACCAAATCTTTTGCGATCGATGCGCTGCCCGAGTGGCGAGCTTTGAACTAAGCGATGGTGATAATTTTCAGATTTTGCTTGAAGATTCGAACAAAATGCACGGTTTTTTATTTTTTTTCTTATGAATCGAATACTAACATACAAAAACGTGTGAAAATTTGGTAAAAAAGTCGATCATTAATGATTCAGTAACTTTCCGTGGTATGTTCGATTGATATTTATGGAGAAATCGTAAGATGAAATATCAAATTCGAAGAAGTGAGGTTGGGTACTGTTTTCATATCTGGGATATTCTTTGTTTTTTGGGTTGGATTTTGAGATTAATTGATAAATTATGATCAAAAGTTTTATCACTAGTCTAATTACTCATGTTTTATCATCTATATAAAATCTGCATGTGGACTGAAAATTTCAAATTTCATCCGAGATTGTCAAGAGTATAGGACAATTTGAAATCATATGTTCGATGACAACACGTGAATAATCGTTTTTCTTACCCATATTTGTAAGGTTTTGCCATCTGCATTCTTTCAAACTCAAGTAAATTGAAAAATTCGTCAAAAATTTTTCTAAATACATGGAATATGTCAAAATAATCACCATAACGCTATCTCGTGGTGACCACGCTGATTGGATTGTTCAATATTAAGGTTGTGAACAATTTCGCGGTTAATTTTAACTTTTGGTTGACATCTGACACTTCACACGCTTAGAAAAAGTTACTCAAAGTTTGAGTACTAGTTACTCATTTTCAAATGATACATGGAAACGTCAAAAATTGAGTAGTTATCATCAATGATATTGAGTAACTCCTACTCTAAATTTGAGTTTAACGCAATAACTCGTTTTTTTTGTTACTATTCGCAAGATCAGTCTAAAAGTTGTAATAACCATTTGTAGCAACAGGTTGCATATTTTGTTAGTGAGATCGCGTATTTCGAGGGTGAGTCACTCAACACAAACGGTGTTGTGTCTGCAAAAACCGGAATGATAAACTCCGTGTTGTGCTTTAGAATGAAACCGAATATGCTCAAATGTCATTTATGAGGAATAAGTGTATGATTGGTGCCTGAGCAAATTTGCTTTCACCACTTGATATAGCATTGCGTTCAATTACCTAATATTTTAATACAATACACTCAGAAAATGAGCAATGTTTTGCAAATTTGGTATATGTGAAATAAAATTTCACTCAAAATTTGAGTGATAGCTACTCTATTTTTGGTACATGTACAAATAAAGTATTACTCAGTAAATGAGTAGATTTTACCCAAATATCGTTTCCAGTGGAAGAACTCAAATTTGAGTAACTTCGGAGTTACTCTACACGCAGAGAAAAAAATTGTAAAAATAACCAAATTTGGGTTTCACCCAACGAATATTTTTGTTGAAATAGTGACAAAAGACAATCTGGTTTGATATTGTAAATATTGCTAATTGAAACTACAAAACATGATCGTTTATATTTCTTGGTGGATTAGTTTGTTTCAATAAACAGTTGGATAAAAATAACAAATATTTTACCTGCGCGTTCCTGTCAATCTCTCGACAAACAATTTCACAGTAAATTCAACTTAAAATATAGTTTTAAATGAAACGAACTCTAGTTAAAGTCAATAATTGTAACGCTTTAAATTCACAAAACCTTTTAGTTGAAATAAATTTACTTAAAATTAGTTATTTCAACTTACGCTTTTTATTGTTGAAACCATACATTTTTGTTTGATTTCAAGAATAAAATAATTTCTTTCATACTAATTTAACGAAGTAATTTTTGATACTACTTTTATTTGTTTTCAATTTCCTAATATACATTTGTTTAAAATTTTGCATTTTTTCAAGACTGTGAGCCGTTTTGTCGCTAGACGATCGAATTATTTACATACCCCACTATCAAGCCCTGATTTTTTAAATTTCTATAGCATCCAACGATTCGGTGCTCCATCAGTCAAAATAGGGATCCTGCATGAAATATTTTTTGAAAAGAATATGTGTTATGTAATGTTATGCAATTTTCAAAATCTTTCCAATTATCGATACATACGCTTGAATTGTTGAAAATCCCTTAGTTAATTAACGAAGCAGGAAAACGTTTATTTATAAAACTTGTAAAAAACTTTATCCGCGGGAGATAAAAAAATTCTCTGGATTATTCTCGCGGGAAAAATGCTCTTGTCTATTGCAAATAAAACTATTACGGTTCATTTGAACAGTAAACTTAGTTATATCAGTACACAAATAAGATCATAGATAAATTGAACCTATTTTTTTCTTGAAATAAAAATACAGCAGGATTGAGTCAACACGGATATTTCGATAACATCAATTCAACTTTGGTTGACATGTAATAAATAGTTAATTTATTTCAACCACAAAATTCATTGGGAGCAAATACATTTTTCGTTTGGTTAAGCCAAAGTTTAGATGCAAATCAAGCAGTGAACATTTTTTATATTTAAGGGAGAAATTGGCTCAAAACAATCATATTCTAGCTTGAAATGAACATAAGTCATATTAAAAATTCTACTAACTGTTTTTTTATTTCAAACATGCTCCATTTCTCTGTGTGTAAATTAGAGTTGTTCCACTTTTTCTATAGATGAGTGAGATCTTACCCATTTTTGAGTAACTATTTTTTAACGTGCAGTGTTGTCGAGTAGTTAAATTTTACTAAAACCACAGACTAACAGACAGGACACTCAAATTAGATTCTTCAATCATTTTAACGGTCATTTCGAATATTCCTTTATTTGGGACAGTACTCACATGTGTCACGATGGCGCCACGTTACACTATCAAAAACATTCTGTCTGTCATCTAGACTGTGTTTATTTTTTTCATTTACCAACAGAGTTGCCATTCATACAGAATTACCTATAATGTATTGATTTGTATACGTCCATGCGAATTTCATGCAGGATACAGATTTAATACATATTGCCAAAACTATATACATAATTGTGCCTACTTCTCATCCTCCAACGCAAGACAAAATCGAACCCGTTTTGTTACAATATTTACTTGCTTCTGATCTGCCGCCACTTAATTTCGGGTGATAACTACCAACACAATAAAAAATAGTCTAGATGAACAACGTTGAGTCAAATAAATGGTTACCTTCCAACATCGCGAAAAAGTTAAATATAAACGTAATCCAATAATTTATTGTGACGATTCATTTTCAAATATTTTGATGAAATCAGGCATCCCTGCAAGCAGCTGATCGGTGTTGACAAACGAGGGGAAACCAACTAGTAAAAAAACTTTTACATAACACAAGTGGTGTACAAATAGTAAATAGTTCGCGCAGTACAATATAGGTGGAGCTAGTGCATAACAAAAATTTTTTTTTATAAGAATTTACTCATACTGTCATGTCTGTTAGTCTGTGCTAAAACTGCGGCCCACTGGAAATAAATTCAACTAAAGAATCAATATTAGAATTTTCATTGCAAGATTTTTTTCAGTGTCGGAAAATAACCATCGGTCTGTCGAAAATAACTATGCACCATCGCAGGGTTATTTTTGACAACATCAAATTAACCGCACGAGTGTCAGATTTTAATCAAAAGTTCGAATTAATCGCGAAATGGTTCACAGCCTAAGTGTTTGCATGGTTTTATTCTAGTACAAATTGTTTTAGTTTTAGTCCAGTTGTTAGTCTAGGTACAGGGTTTTATAGAAGCTTTAAAAACTATGATATTACTTGTCCAAAGAGACACTTATTATAGTTGTCATAAAACAGATAGTGATTGAAAAATCAATTACAAAACTCCTGTAAATTATAATCAAAACCATAAGGCATTTGAATTGTTACTTGGGTTCTGTGCTAAATGAGGATGTATGGCTAATTCTAATACAGCTATAGCCCAATTGGATCGCGTTGGACTGCCTCGGAAGGTGTAATTTGAAGAGCCAGGATCGATACGACTATCAGTTATTGAGCAATTTGACGTTTCTGTTACTCACACCGATGCAGAGTGCGCAGATCTATTCATATACGAAATTAGAATGTGTGCGAGCCGAAGTCAAAGTTTGTTGTGGGTTCAATTTTACACTGAGGTAAAACCACAGACTAACAGACATGACAGTATGAGTAAATTCTTGTAAAATAATTTTTCGTGATGCACTAGTTCCACCTATATTATACTGCGCGAACTATTTACTATTTGTACACCCCTTGTGTTATGTACAAGTTTTTTCACTAGTTGGTTTCCCCTCGTTTGTCAACACCGATCAGCTGCTTGCAGGGATGCCTGATTTCATCAAAATATTTGAAAATGAATCGTCACAATAAATTATTGGATTACGTTGATAATATATTTAACTTTTTCGCGATGTTGGATTCAACGTTGTTCATCTAGACTATTTTTTATTGTGTTGGTAGTTTTCACCCGAAATTAAGTGGCGGCAGACCAGAAGCAAGTAAATATTGTAACAAAACGGGTTCGATTTTGTATTGCGTTGGAGGATGAGAAGTAGGCACAATTATGTATATAGTTTTGGCAATATGTATTAAATCTGTATCCTGCATGAAATTCGCATGGACGTATACAAATTAATACAGTACAGGTAATTCTGTATGAATGGCAACTCTGTTGGTAAATAAAAAAATAAACACAGTCTAGATGACAGACAGGATGTTTTTGATAGGGTAACGTGGCGACATCATGACATATGCGTGTACTATCCCAACTAAAGGAATATTCGAAATTACCGTTAAAAAGATTGAAGAATCTAATTTGAGTGTCCTGTCTGTTAGTCTGTGGTAAAACATTTTTGACTCATAATCATACACTGCGAAAAATGCATATGGAATTTTGTAAGCTATGAACTAATGAACCAAGTAGAAGACAGTTCCATTACGAGATATAGAGTTTCATGAACGATTTTTTGTCTTTCTCAACTGTTCTCTTGGCATTGCAGTGTTTTTTATTGCATTTATTGCATATATGTCTTTAATAATTGGCACGATGCGGCTCGACAAAATGCACTGGGTTATTTCGACATACTTACACTAGCATTAACCTTTCAACTGCTGAGAATAGCCACACCAACACATTCGCACGTGGATTGGACTACACTCAAGCAAATTGAGTAGTAAAAATCATAAGGCAAATCTTATGATGCATCAAAAATCACCAAAATCATAATTTCATAAGATTAATATGAACAATATACCTCTGCAACATACATCTCATCTATCACTATAATAGTTTTCATACGAACAACATATGAACTCCACAATATATGAGAGAAGTTATGTTTGTTATAGAAATTTCGCACAATATTCCTAAAAAGTTCGTATGAATTTCATAAGGCGTTTTATTGGAATTCCAATTTTCGTGATTTCATAAGGCGGCCTTATGATTCGCTTACGATATTCTTGTGGCTAAAAACCATACGAAATCATTATGAAATTCCATATATTTTTTGCCTGAGTGTATGATAAAATACAACCATTCTATTTATAAACGATTACTTTTCTGGTTCCGTGTAGTTAGCCCGAGGGGTTTCATGACGAGTTTGTTGTTTCTACTCACTTTTCGACTAGGTTATATATGAGCTGTCACTTTTGACATTTACCCTTATGTTTTTTTTTATTTATATGACTGTGTGTGTGATCACCCCGATCCCTGTTCATCATCAAAAGCCAATCGCCGTCGTCGTCGAACAGTCGCGTAGTTGCGGATCAGAAGTAGACTTTTTTCGTTTTAAATCAGCCATCATCGCGCGGTCCATTGTAATCGGCGAATGGAATAAAGGTCCATTGAGCAGGAAAAAGTCTTAATAGAACGTGGATTATATTTGCGATTTGGTTTACTCGCCGCTGTTGAATTATGTGAAATTGGTGGCTTCAGCGAAAAGTGTGCATTTTTTTTTTCTGGAGAAATAATCGAGCAGACGAAGAAAAAAGAAGAGTAAGAAGATTTTCGGTGCAAACTGGGAGTGATCGAATTGATGCACCAAAAATATAGCATTCCAAGTTGCAGAGTGTGAGCTGTGTTTTTTGGTTTTCAATTAAATTCCTTTTCATGTATGAAAGTTCTCGCTGAATTCAGAAGCTGGGAAAGTGTTTTAAACCTTTCTTCTGCGGAGCCACGGGAGAAGTCGAGCAGCGACAAAAAAAATAGTTTTTGGAATTCAGTGGTAGGCGTTGATTTCCTGGAAATCGAGTTAGAATGAGTTCGAATAATACAACCAGCAGTAGCACCACAAACAGTAGCAACAGCAACAACGGGACGAACAGTATCGTGGCAGAATATAACGAAATCGAATCCCGCAATGGCTGGTGTTCGGTTTATCAGGTGAGCGTTTTTCTTTGCTTTAGAACGTGTGTTTTTAATGTTATTCGCCCACACATGTAAATGCCGCCGACAGAGTGGCCGCTTGGTTTGCTGCCCTCAATCGAACAATCAACTCGCTCGTTTTGTCTCAGCTGTAGGTATAAACTCGAACCTAGCAGCCAGCTCCGGTCCTGTCGTGTAGTTGCTCTGTGTGTCACGGATAAATACAACCGAGAGTAAATGATTAGTCACAGGCTGTTGTAAATTATTGAATGAGACTCGGCGAATGAAGGATACCTAGAGGCAAGGACAATTGAATGGTCTTTTATGTAAAGTAATTCTCAGTACTGGTTCGAAAAATTCGATGCGTTTGGTACCGATGTTTTTGATATGGCAAAATGTTATTCTCATTATCAGGGTAGACAATTTGTTTATGTGTGAAATGTAACATAAGCTAAGGATAGGATCGATGCTTTTTGCTGTACATACCCGTTTACATATTCCGGTGGAAAACAGTCGCGTTGTGCAAAGGCCGATTTATTTGATAAAACCGGCAATCCGATTCCATTGTATGTAGAATGTCTTCATAATTTCGCACATTTTCTAGGACTCATGTTCCGTCTGGTGGTCACTGGTAACTGGTAAACGTTAATAATGATTTCATTCCGGTGTACGGACTATTTCCACATTTAACCCTTGTTGATTGAAAAAAAATCCCATTAAATAGTGCGTAATAGGCAAAGCTTATCGAGGCGAAATTGAAACATAAACAATGTGATTCATTGCTGAGTGCGTTGGTTAATGCTTACTGGAAAGATGAGACGTCACACCTTCTAGAAACCATTTTCCATCACGAAAAACACCAAATTGAATAGCGACAAATAAAATGATCGAATTCGAAGGCTTGTGTTTGGATGGATCCTACGTAGAATAATAATAATGCAAACATCACAGCCGGAAAAAAATTATAGTCGGCCATGATTTCTGTCATTTCCTTTTCATGTCGTTTTCGTTTGAGAAAACTGAAACTGACCCAGGTTGTTTCATCAAACAAACACTTTTCACGAAACTGTGTTGGGTTCGCACTTAGCAACGGGGGTTCGAGCAAACCTTATATAAAAAGCAGGTTCGAAACTAACTCGATTTTCAGTTCAACAACGTTGAAACTAGGTTCGAAACTGACTTAAAATCCTATAATTCCGGAACCGAATGTCAGATCCGGATAAATTTCATTTGAATCTAAGTTTGTGAAAATCGGTCAAACCATCGCTTAGAAAAGTGAGTGAGATTCATTTGGAAAAACATATGACCACTATTTCCGGTGCCTCCGGAATCGGAAACCGGGAACCATGATAGTCGGAATCAGTTTTTGTGGCCGTCTACTGATAATGACTATCGAATGGAGTAGTTTTGAGGCCAGTTTAGAAAATACTTCAAGTGTTTGTTTCTCCCATTCAAGTGATGGTATACATCTTTTAACACACTTTACCCTATAATTCCGAAACCGAAGGTCGGATCCAGACGAAATTCAGAAGTTTTGTACATAATTATAAGACCTTTAATTTAAATCTAATCGTAATAATTGGTTATTCAATCTTTGAGAAAAATTAGTTCACATATTTTCGTTTTTTGCACTTTTTACCCCATAACTCCGGAACCGGAAGTCCTATCGAATCAAAATTTGGCATGGAATCACAAGACCTTTCATTTGAATCTAAGCTTGTAAAAATCGGTTCAGCTATCTCTAAGAAAACTTGGTGCAATTCAAGAATTATACGGCTATTTGAATGTATTTGATTGAATTTTTCCGTGTCATGTACAAAAACACTTCCCTGAAAATCAAATTATACCTATCAGTTTTTAATTCCGGAACCGGAAGTCGTATCCGGATAAAATTTGGTAGGATTAGATGGGGTTGTGAGACCTTTCATTTGAATCTACGCTTGTGAAAATTGGATGAGCGGTCTCTGAAAAAATTGATGAAACGTGCATTTTACCCCGTAACTCCCGAACTGGAAGTTGGATCTAGCTGAAATTCAATAGCAACTAATAAGATCGCTCAACTAATTATCTTCTTTTACCTCGTTACTCTCGAATCGAAAGTCCGATACGGGTAAAATTCAATAGCAACCTATGGGACCAAGAGTTCATTTGAATCTAATGTCGTTTTCGCTTGATAAAACTGAAACTGACCCAGGGTAGTTTCATCAAACAAACACTTTTCACGAAACTGTGTTGATTTCGCACTTAGCAACGGGGGTTTGAGTAAAACTGATTTAAAAACCAGGTTGGAAACTGACTCGATTTTCAGTTCAACAACGTTGAAACTAGGTTCGAAACTGACTTCAAACAAACGGTTTGACAGCAGTTAGGGTGGAAACTGGGTTAGGTTTGGCATCAAGCGAAAACGACATAAGTTTGTGAAAATCGGTCAAGCCATCTCCGAGAAAATCGAGTGCACATTTTTGTTACATACACACATACATACACAGACATACACACACATACAGATACACACACAGAAATTTGCTCACTTCGTCGAGCTGAGTCGAAGTTACGCGGTCTCAAATTCTGTAAATCCCAGTAGATTTTTTCTTAAAAAAAAATTTATTTTTTGGCTTACACCAGATCTGGACGTTTTTTGCATTTCTGAAACATTTGAAATTAAATTTCGGAAATCTCAAAATTTCTTAAATATTTATTTCTTCGATTTTTTAAATATTTTTTTGAGATTACACCAGATCTGGACGTTTCATGCATTTTTAAGACATTTGGTATCAAACGAAAATTTCTTTAATTTTGCGTTTTTTTTCTACGTGGATTTCCAAAGTTATTTGGCATAAAAAAAATTTCGATTTTGGAAAACTCAAAATTTTTTTAAGTCGATTTAAAAAAAAAATTATTATACTAGATCTGGACGTTTCACGTATTACTAAGATATTTAGCATAAAAAAATTCTTAAGTTTTGCGTTTTTTAAGCGAATTTCTGAAGTTACGCGGTTTATTTTACGCGATACGCATCCCCCGCGTAAGAAGAGATCTCAAAGTATTTGCGTTATCATCGACGATAGGTGCTTTGCTAAGTTCATGTTCATACACGGAACACCCCGCGATCCCACTTTAACCAGAATATTAGTTGATTTTCTGAATTCGATTGGTTGAAATTTGGTACAACTAATCGATTGTTGTTTTAACTAAACTGTCATTTTTGTTTTTAGATTAGTAGAAACGATGGTTGAAACAACTAATTTAACAGTTTGAAAAAAAAAATGCTGTCAATTAGTGAGGACACATACCTTTCAATTTCAACAAATATTTTAGTTGAAATAACTGGTGTTGTTATTGAAACAAAATTCTGTTAGTTGAAAAATAAATTGTATTAGACATTGAAAATAGTTGAATCAATTCGAACAATGTTATTGATTTAAGAAAATAATCAAAATGTACTTACTGATATACGTCAAGATCTATTTGAAATTAGATTCATGAAATAAATATCGTTGTTAAAATAAAAACAGTATTTTATATTGACATGTAATATCATTAGGGCTGGGAAAACTACCGATCACTGCTGATTTCAAGTGATCTTAACCAAAGAATAAATTATCATTACGAAATCAGAACTGAGCTGATCTCTAAGTGATTTTGATTTTTGTATGATAATGTCAAGTCGAGATCAGTAAAGATCTAAATTCTAAAAAAAACCTCTGATTCGAACGGAAATGATTGATGTAGAAAAACGTTTTTAATCAGCAAAAAGCGCCAGGAGGGGCGAGTAAATTAGCGAAATTATTAAATTTACCTAAAATGAGTATTGAAAGATGATGTCTTCAAACGGTTGAGCTAAAGTTATGCACTGATAATTTTAGTCAATTTATATAAGCTTGGGTGCATCAACCGCTGGGAATTGGAATTTTGCGACGGCAATTCAAACGCGCCATTCAATCGTAGCGCGTTCTGTGTGTTTGAAACCCTTCGCTCCTGTTACTTTTATAAATTTATTGCTTTATGACGTTTTATTGCTAATGCATGAACATCATCATCGGTATCAAACAGCTGGAAGTAAAACAGTCTGCTGGAAGTAAATCAATGATCGAATTGGAAGCATAAAATTTTTGCGCATACCTGAAAGATTACGAGATGATCATTCATTACCATTTTCTAATTTGTCACCAAATCTTTTTCATCTTAAACACGGAGGGGCTGTGGTCCACTAGGAGATTGATAGTACCTATTAGCTCTCTCCGTACCAGCCTAGATGCCGTGTGGAATCCGGCGAAAAAAAAAATGAACCAAGAATAGATCCACTGGGTTCCTGCTTCCATGTCGTAAAAGGCGACAACTGCAGGAGTTTCTTGTTCCTTTTAGTTATCAGATATTTTCAATGTTTCACTTCTGATTTACTACTTTCTATTTTACTAAATTCTATTTTACTAAATTATCTCTTCATTCAACCTATCAATTTCCGTCTAACTTCGAAAAAAAGTTTTATTTGGGATGTTTTCTTCCTCCATGTTATTGATTGTCTGTCAGGATTATAAATTGAATGATAAATAAATAAATAATCTATAACTATTGCGCAAATCCTTTGATATTACAAAGTTAATAACAGAGATAACATATATCGATATATTGAACACGTAGTAAAAAACACTTGATATTAATATTTCAAACAATAAATTAATATTTTTCTCGGTAGCCGGCTGCCCAGATCAACCGATATAACCAATTAATAATTTTAATAAGTAATTAAAATAATAAAGCGGAAATAATAATAATAAATAATAAATAAAGACGCGCGTGAAATCTGTTGACCTTTATTTGGTGATTTTAAATGATTTTATAACAACTGTTTAGAATATGTCAATGCAATGAATCAACTATTTTGTCTAAATCCTATTCACTCGTTTATTTTGTATCACGTAATTTCAGTTATAAAAATGGGGAAGTTTTTATTCTTTACGCGATAGTATTGCAAATTTTTCTTCAGTTTCCTCGAACAATAGCTGTGAATCAAGACTTGCCGGGACTTCAATATAGGATATTGTTGAAACGTTCACTCGGGAAGTCAATAAGTTTAGTAGTGCATCCGAACATCTTGAAACCGGAACATACTGAGTCACGCGCGAATAATACCAATACTGAAATTTTTACTAACAAATATCCTTCTCCCGTGACACTTGTGGAGTGCGCAGTAGTATATACGGCCTCTAGTAACAACAAGTGTTGGACTAACATCCCTTCCCATTTCTTAGACGATCTACGTTCGGGCCTGGCCGGCGCCGTTACTGATCAATGAATTCTGGGATTACCAGAAGATGTACATTGAAGGATGATTTACCAGTCCCAGGTCGTATCATCTAGAAATTCCCTGTGCAATTTCAGCTAATCCCGATCAGTAACGGAGTAGCAACCAGGGGTGGTCGCTCGAGCTCAAGCTAAAATCACTATAACTTGTTCATATTACTGCTTCATTCGCCTTGCTCCACGTTGAGAATTGATTCACATTTTTTTAAAAATTACTAATATTCATGAAAAAGCTAAAAACACTCATGATGTGTTCACTACTCTGCTCCTAATTTCATCTCAAAGGATTTTTATCCACCCTATCGTTGGTCCTTTATTCATCCTATAACTTAGTAATGGCGACAGCAATCAAAACAAGATATTCCACTATTACACTCTCAAGTTCAAAATGCCAGAATTCTTCTTAAAAACGGCTCAATGCCAACTATAAGACAACACACGATATTTTTAGAACCAGTTTGTAATCATTTCAACGTTTAAAACATTAAAGCGAAAGGTAACAGTCGTTTCCGTTACCTTTCGCTTTGAATTTAAAATTTTATTGCAAAATTAATTTGGTGAACTTTAAATAAAACCAAAAACGGAATTGTTACTATTTAGGCATTAGCCCTTCTTAAAATAAAATACAGAGCCAGAGACGCCATTTATACAGATTTATCTGTATTGTATAGATTTTTGCGTTCGCATACTGATTTAAATCAATGAACAGATTTTATACAGATTTCCTAAATTTAATACAGATTTGTACAGGTTCATAAAAAGTGAGAAGTAAAAATTAGACTTTTCTCTCTGATGAGTATCTATTAGTATTTGAATGCAGTGATTCTTTAAAAGTTTATTAATCAACGGACAAATCACATGTTAAAGTGGAAATCTTTTATGCAGATAATTGATTATGAATAACACCATTTGTTTTTAATAAAAATTTTTTATTCAGGCCAATTTGCGTACAAGCTTTACGTGGCCGAATGACCCATGTTTTTATTAGATAAAATCATTTTTTTACCGTTGGATCTCGTTGTCACCCTTTTTTTAGGCGGAGAGGAGCTTCCATTTTTATCTTGCGATGAGTGGGGGGCACTTTGTTCGTGGCTCGTCTCGTCCTCCATTGCCGCATCGATGGTATCGTTGTTGGTTTCCGGTTTTTCTTCGTTTTCCTTGTAATTCGCATTCTTAGGTTGGCTGTTAGTTGCTGTAGACGCGCCTTGTTGTGCATTAATTGCAGTTGCTGGTGGGTTTGATGGTACAACAGGAGTGCTGCGCTCACTAGTTTCCGTTGTTGGGCGGTTGTCCTTAGTTTTGTTTGAAGATGTCCTTTTTGCAGTTTCAGTGCAAGGTTTGCCGTAGTGTGCAGGTTGTTCACAAAACTGACATGTAACCAGTTGATTTTCATACGTAATCAGCGTTTTACACGGATGTATCCCGTCTTGATCACAAATGATGTAAGATGGAATTGCTTTACGTAGTTGCATACGTACCACTCGAACGCCATTCCGGATACCCGGAAAAAAATTCCGCCATGCTTCCCTTTTGATGGAAAGAACTTCACCGTACTGCGACACTTTCCCGAACATACCCCTCGCTCGTCTGCGGGGGAAGGTCATGCACGCGTACTTCTATGGCATTGTCCACCATGTACACAGGGATTTTATATTTAACATTGTCATGATCAACACTGTGCACCCCGTTATTAACCGAAGCAAATGCAATTGCATCTCTTTCACGTTTGAACATAATGTACACACAGTTAGACGCCTTGTTGAATTGAATCTCACTTACATCATTAACGTTTAGATGCATTCGTTCCTTAAGCAAGATTTTAATTTCGGTTGCTGCTGGTCTAACTTTCCAGCGCTTGAAATCAATACAAATTGAATTTGGCCTTGTAGGCCAACTTTCAGGCTTTGTTAAATCGTATTTACCCACTTCGTACACTCTATTGTTCACTACACTGTATTGTCTTTGTTTCTATCGTCTCGACCGTAAGCAATTGTCGACTGCGTCTGATGAGATGCGAGCACGAACTGTGAATAACACCATTTTATAACACCATTTTATAACACCATTTTATTAGTGAAAACAGATAGAGCAGATTATCCGACAAAAATCGATGGAATCTTCAATTGAATCGATTCGCTCTCTGTATTAGTTAGTAAGTTAGTATATAAGTTCCTTCTCCCCATTACACAATACAAGTAGGTTTAGAATTTTTCCTACACAAAAATCAAAAATTTGTTTTGTAACATTATGAGATAAATTGGCAATTTTGCGAAACCAAGTGAGATGAAAACAAAGTGCAATCAAGTGAACTAAGTGAAAAACTTTCATCTCATATTCTTGAAGACCTTTATTGCTTGTCGGGTAATTTTTGAAGTTTTTAATCGTTAATCAAAAAAGTGGTAAGTGAACATTACTAATTATGACGTCATCCAGCATTAAATAGTAGTGTAATTGTGCGAAATAGTGATCATATTTTGAGACGAATCAATTAGTAGATAATCAGATACAAGACGAACTGTAAATCTTAAGTCGAAAATGTGTCCTAAATTGAAAAGTGAGTTTATTTTAAATGAAAAAAAAACGATCACCGAAGAATTTAAAACCATTTCTTTCAATAGGAGAGTGTGACAATAGCTTTTATAATTATTTCAGAACATTTCAAAGTTTGGTTCAGGTAGGTTGTAAAATATTATTCATGTTCAAAGTAATGAGGTGACGGGATGAGATGGAAATAGGAGCTCAGATGAAATAGGGAGGCTCAGATGAAATAGGGAGCCGTTACCCTATTTGACCAATTTTCGGCCGTAACACAACTTAAGCATTCATCTTCTCACTTTCATTTTCTTACTCACAAATCTCACAAGAATTCAATAATTTACTAATCACATCATTCTTACAACTAATAGATTGGCTTGATCGCAATGATATATTGAAAAGTTTTTCACATTTACTCAGGGTTCAAATAGAGATAGATAGATGAATTTAGTTACAATATGGTAGTAAGTTAATCCAACCACCTTTGGTAAACATAGTGGATGTTCATACCCGTATTGTAGTTAGTCATATTCAATTAAAATAATTTCCGATACACGGTCTTTAGATTAGCTTCCCGGAAGGATGTTCGTAGATGCTGAAATTGTATTGTACTCCCGTTAAAAAAAACAAATGGTTCAACGCGTGGATCTGAATAAAACGAGAGCGACTTGATTCGCTTGGATAACCTTGCTGAACAGTATAGCGAGTATTTATAAACGAAACCTCAATTCCCGCTTCACTGCTGGAACGTTCATTCCTGCCTCCCGTGTCTAAGTATGAAAAGCGACAATTACAAACTTACGATGAAATAATTCTACGCTTGATAGTCCACTGTGCGAGAGTGCAGTTCTGGGTAAACGTATAACGAGTTGAACTGAAACAACAACACCAGCGAATTCGGAGGAACGAAAGGAGAGAAAGGAACTGAAACTGTGTTGCAATTTTGCATGGCACAATGAGAACACTGGCACTAAAGCAAAGCGAACACTGTAACTAGACGTACCGCCCTGATACGGCTTTGCGCACTGCTGGTTGACGTGCCGGAATAGTATGAATGGTGGACAGACAGCAATACGAGCCCTCCGTTACTCCCCCGCATTCTGCAACTATCCCCCGACCCTTTTACATTACTACATTGACACCGACTAAATCATGGTATCACCGACGTTTCGTCGAATCGGGCAGACAACTGAACCAATAAAACCATGGTTTCGGAACCGAAGCTGAAAGGAAACGTGTGCTGCTATAACGGAATATCTACAATCCAAATTTGATTGAATTGACACTTGCCGTTTTGTACTGTTGTTTTTTTTTTGTTCGTCCAAACTATTATGATTATTCCGCGACACATTGAAGAGTTGTTTCGATTTTATTTATTTTTTTTCGGTCGTTTCCGTTCCGTTTTGATGGTTTGATTAAATTTTAATCCACTGTTTGACCTTGTTCGATTGCAGGATATCCGCGAAAAAAGCGAACAGGAAGCACGCCAGAAGGATTTCTGCACCAACGAATCAAAAAAGATGGACAACCGACGGCTGAACCGATATCGCGATGTGTCCCCCTACGACCATTCCCGGATAGTGCTGAAACGTGGCGAGACTGATTACATCAATGCAAATTTGGTCAAGGTAAGTGTGATTCGTAAAATACCACCATGGACATTAAAACATAATTTTTCTTCCCGTCCAGCTGGAACGGGCCGATCGGACGTACATCCTCTGCCAGGGTCCACTGCCGCTGACTGTCGGTCACTTTTGGCTGATGGTTTGGGAGTACAATTCACGGGCCATTCTGATGTTGAACAAACTGATCGAGAAGAAACAGATCAAATGCCATCTCTACTGGCCGGAGAAAATCGGCGAGGATCACAAACTGGAACTGCCGGAAGTACAGCTGGCAATCGAATACTTGAAGTGTATCGAGTACAAAAATTTCTGCAAGCGAACGTTTCGGTAAGTTCAGGGGCAGTGCTGTGGAGATCGCCGCACGCATACGTTGTGGCATTTTAATTGCGGTTCAGATTGTGCGATTCGTACGATTGAGTGAATCGGTATGAGCGATAAAGTTTGTAAGAAATGCAGCCTGCCGTCAAGCGTGAAGTTATTGAAGCGGTCGATATTTTGTTAATTTAACTTTTGTTGTATCTATCTATCATAGGTTAACAGATTTAGAATCGAACAAATCGCGTGAAGTAGTGCAGTTCCATTACACAACGTGGCCAGACTTTGGCATTCCGAGTTCACCAGTTGCATTTCTACAGTTTTTAAAAGATGTTCGTGATTCCGGAGCGCTGGATAAAGACGTGGGACCACCTATCATCCACTGCAGTGCGGGAATCGGCCGGTCCGGTACCTTCTGCTTGGTAGATTGCTGCCTTGTTTTGGTAAGTTATTGGGCTATAATTTTCGGATGCAGAAATAAACATGTTGATATGATTGCTTTAATAGATTGACAAAGAAGGCGAGGATAAAGTATCGGTTCAGAATGTACTCCTGGAACTGCGACAGTATCGAATGGGACTCATTCAAACTGTGGATCAATTATACTTTTCATATCAAGCCATTATTGAGGGTATGAAACGAATGAATAACTCAGTAAGCGAACATTTGCTTCGATTGCACCGCACGGTGATCCGATCAATTTTTTAATTTCAGTCATTCGAAGATTTCGAAGAACTATCCGTTGTGGTGCAACCCACCTCGGATCAGGATACAGAAAATGACGACACCCCACCGCCCTTACCACCACCTCGATCGCACTCGCTGACAATCACCCAGAAGCCGCTGCCACTGATTCCGAACAGCGAAAGTGTCCACGAAGAGTTTCTCAGTTGCCAGGAGCGTGATATGGTCAATAATCTGATGAACCTGGAGAAGAGCAAGCAATACGAGATTAGTAAAGACCGGCCGTTGCCGCCGTTACCGAAGGATAGTCCGCTTGACAAGGTACATGAAGCGCTCGGTTCGGACGATAGTGGCGCTTCCGGTAGCAGCAGTGAAGTGGACGAATTGATCGAGGAAAACGACAGCGATGAGGATGATGACGACGAGGACGATAACAGTGATAACATCGAAAGTTCGGTGTTGGATGAAACGACGATAACCAGCTCGTCGACGATGACAACGACGACAACGAGCGCGACGGCTACGGCTGTGAACAGCAACACATCGACGTTGGAATCGAATCGAGGTGGCGAGAAATCGTTCGATGCCGATGGCACACTGCCACCCGTACCGAACGGAGTTGACGGAAATAGTGCGGGCGAGGAGGGAGCTTCCAGCCCGGAAAGGGAACTGTAAGTATTTTGTTTTTCGTCTGAAATTAACTTATGGTTTCTTTTTAAATCCGGAAATTCGTCTAATAGATCGGGTTGGCGGTTTAATGCCCCGACCTGGAAGAATTCTTAGTGTCAGTAGGATCATAGTACCTAGCCATGCAATTATTCGGAACGCTAAGAATCGACTGCGAAGTCCGTTGAAACAGACGGTCAAATTCCACAAAAGGAATGTACTTAGGCCAAGACTTCGTCTCGTCTTTTGATGTGATTCAAGTTTAAAGCCAGTTTTCGATTTTCTCGAAAGAAGTAAACCGATTACCTATCAGATCGTGCTGCATCCGTCGGAACAACCAGTAATCAAAAGATACAGTGTCAGAAGAATACGGCGGGTGCGGCAGAATTGAGCGTTTCGAAATATTTTTTCACAACTTTCGTGACATGAAGCCGAGCATTTTCATGCAGGAGGATAACTTTATGATGTCTTTACTTGTATTCTTCTTGTAATGCACGGCTCAAACGTATCAATTGCAGCCTATACCAATTGTCCGTCGTAGTATCTCTTGGTTGTGGCAGCTCATAGTACACAACACCCTTTTGGTCCCACCAGATACACAACATGGCTTTGGTGTCGAACACACAACATACATAACATGGCCTCCTCGGTCGAAGGCAGCAGTTGACCGGGCATAGCGTAGTATTTTTTCTTCTTAAGGAGCAACACTCTTTGCAAGCGTATGAGTAATGTTAACAATGTGTGCGTGAAAACAAATTCCTGCGCTTCTTGCCCTGATTTTAATCAATAAATCTTCCATATGGTTGGAAAATAAACCAATCAGTTCATTTAGCTTAATATTGCAATTCTGTTTAATGGTCCGATTTGGCTGTTTGATAGCTCGATTCGACTTGATTCCTTCCCGGAGTCGAGTTCTTCTCACGGTACTATGGGCAGCACCGAATTTTCTGGCCAAATCACGGTCCGACAGATTAGGATTCCTCTTAATCGTCTTCAAAATCTTACCACGCAGTTTCCGGTCGACAGTTCCACTCCGAGGGCTTGAGGCTTCCGAATCGTCGTCAATGTTTCTTTATACCGTTTGATAATGCGCCATACGGTATTTCTGGGCAATTTCAGCTGTTTAGCTAGCCTAGATGCAGACCAAAATGGATTTTCCAAATAACTGTGCACAACTTTTTCCCTTCTTTCGGCTTCCATGTTGATTGTTTACAAAGTACAGTCGATTGGTGGAATGTCAAAAATCATACGTGAAGCTGACCAAATTCCCAACACGTGGGCGCCAAGAACTTCCAAATCCGTCCAGCAGGGGCGCCACAATATGAGCAAAAGTTTGTTCCAATTCTAAATGAAGCAAGCTTTAATCTATAATCGGAACTTCATGTTATCTGATATCTAATATGTCCCGCATTGAAGGCGGGTTTTTGGTTCTCCATATATGGCTGAGTCTGTGTATGCGGAGCTAAAACTAAAGGATATTATATCGTTTCTCACTCAATGTGATATAGAGCTATAGTGAGAGTAGTCCATC
This sequence comes from Malaya genurostris, assembly GCF_030247185.1. NCBI lineage: Eukaryota > Metazoa > Arthropoda > Insecta > Diptera > Culicidae > Malaya > Malaya genurostris. Next base: position 229,915,812 of record NC_080572.1, on the reverse strand, counting down.
GTTCCTCCTGGAGTGTATGAATCTTTTTCGTTTCTACCTTAAAAGGTTTCAGCAGATTGTTTGGTATCCTTCATGGTTTAGGTTCAGATCTAAAATTTCTGTCAGAATCTAGGCCTGGGATCAGAGCTTATATCCAAAACACCAGAAAACCTATCTCTTCCTGTCAGGAGCTCAGGTCTATAACCCAGGTTCAAAATGCAGGCCTAAAATTCGGATCTCGATTTTCACTCAAGAAGCCAAGTCCATGGTCTGAAACTAGGTTCAAAATTCAAGTCCAGAATTCAAGGGAAGAGCTAAGGTTCAGGATCTAGATTCAGGTTTAAAAACACTGTCAGGAGCTGATCCGGGGTTAGAATTCTGGCCCAGAACCAAAGTCCAAGTCCAGGTTGAAAATTAAATTCCAGAATCCAGATGCAGATTTCAGGTTCAGGTAAAAAATCTCTCAATAATTTTGGTCCAGAATCTGAGTCCCAGTTTTAGGTTCAGAATTCAGATTCTGCACTCAGATCACAAATTCATGTTCAGAGGTTAGGTCAAGTTACTCAATTCAGGTCCCGTTTCTGAGTTCCAATTATAGTACGGAATTCTGGCCTAGAATTCAAATCTTGGTTTCAGAATACAGAATCAGAATCCAAGGTAAGAACGCAGGTCCAGAACTCAGATCCAGAAATCAGGTCCTTAATCATGCTTCAAAATTTTGACCCAGAATCCAATTCTAGAATTACGTTTCTGAATACAGCTTCTGGTTCAGAATCTAAAATCAGGACCAAGTTCCAGGTTACGATTCTGGTGCGTTCCCAGTATCTCTGTCAAATTTTTTGAGTAAAAATTTTGTTTGGGAACCTGAATCCAGCACCAGAATCCTGCTTCAGATTTAAAGACTGCCCGAGAAAGTATGGACGTACTTTGATTTCGCTGTAAATAATTTACAAGTGTTAGATATTCAAATTTTATTCGATATACTGATAATATTAGACTACAACAACAGAATGTTATTCTCATCATTTGCTACTTAGCCATTGTAGACTAGATGGCGCACCTTCTTGCGAACGTTCCTCATTAAATTCCGTGCAGACTTCTTGGCGACAAGTTTTGACACTTTTTTCCAATCTTTTTCGAACTGTTGAATGGTTTCGGCTGTCGAGACATGTTTCCTAACATGTGTCTTCGTTAATGCCCAAAATTTCTCCATTGGTCGAAGTTGTGGGCAATTTGGTGGATTCATGTCTTTTGGGACGAAAGTAACATTTTTGGTAGTATACCATTGATTTCGTTGATTTCGAGTAGTGGAAAGAAGCAAGATCTGGCCAGAAGACAACAGAATATTTGTGGCTTCGAATCATGGGTAGAAGTCGATTTTGTAAACATTCCTTGATGTATATTTTGCTGTTCATTCAAGCAGTGGTGATGAAGGGTTTCGAAATCTTACCGCAGCTAAAAATTGCTTGCCAGACCATAGCTTTCTTACCAAATTTTTCGACTTCAATCGATGTCTCGGACTGGTTCAACACTTGCCCTTCTCGCACCGTATAATATTGTGGTCCCGGCAAGGATTTGTAATCGAGTTTCACGTAGGTTTCGTCGTCCATGATTATGCAGCTCAAATTTCCAGCAAGAATCGTATTGTACAGCTTTTGAACCCTCGGCCTGATCGAAGGATCAGTTTCGGACTACGTTTTGGTTGTTTCTGCTTCTTATAGGCTCGAAGATTCAAACGTTCTTTAGCACGAAGATCACTAAAACTTTTTTTTGTCGTAATTTCCCCTGTGGAAAGTCGTCGCTTGAGAGTCGCATATAAACTATTTCATTTAAAATGTTTTCATTTTCGTCTCTCACACAAGAAGTAAAACCAGAACTAGAAATGATTCGCAAAGTTACTTTTGAGCGAGCTCTTGAAAAAATCATAGTGTTGTTCACATACGCCACAAGAAAACACGCCAAATGCGGAATTTTTCTTCATTACCCACGGTCTGAAATTATGGCTGATAAAATGAAAACAATAAAATCCAAAAACTGGTGTCTTAAACTTTCAGAGACAGTTATAAATCCGTCCGCAATCTTCTCTAATCCGGGAAAATCGCTCTGCCAACTGAACTACTGTGGATGTTATGATACACAACGCAGAAGACTTCCGGCTAGCAAAGAACTTGGTATTTGATCTGAATGTGCACGGTCGGTTAAGTTCACATTTTAGTTGATCCCCTGTGATCAAATTTCGCACTCAAAAACTTCATGTCTCTACCAGTCGCTAGAACTTCAATTCTCCAGTTGAGCAATGATATGTGATATTTTGTTGTTGTTTTGCTTACCCAATGTTGGGAAGCAAATTATTTTTGATCTCGAGTTAACTGCAATTAACTTGCTGAATTTTAATAATTTTTTCTCCTTGGTGGGCATACGACCAAAAAAGTTTGAAAACCACTGTTCTAGACAGATATTTTTCGATCTCGTCGAGCTGAACTGAATGTGGTACATAGCACTCGGACTCTCCAGAGCTCTGATCAAAAAACTGTTCCTCCAGTAAATCAATACCTTTCTATCCTTACCAACTTAATTTCATTTACGTGACTTTAAATGCATATATCCTTTCTATAGAGAGCTTACGAACTGACTTTATAATTTGTATGGTTATCCTACAATCGAGTTTACATTCTTTCCCGTTCATCTTTTTTTTCAGGTCACCCAACGTCGAGTTGCGCCGCCGGAAACGGCTCGAACGTCAAACCGCGATGGAGGAGAAAATCCGCGAGATCAAACGCAAACAGAAGGAAGTGGAAAGCAAGGCGGCGTCGCCGAAAAAACGCAGGTCATTAATCTTTACCATCGCCGCCGGTGTCTGTATCGGTGTGCTCTGTGTGTATCTGTACACGAGAAATATGTAATCAGCAGCATCGTGTTTAATTGCGAATTTCTTTATGCTTACATTGCCACTGGCGCGTCTCATGCTCTCCTGCCACACGCGGGGGGTGGTCATCGCAAAGTGGTTGTTTTTATTTTCCAATTAATTTCCGTTCTCCTAGTAAGAACAAACAAGCGAGATAGATCGTGTGATGCAAAATAAAACAAAACTAAGAGAAAAAAAAGCCAGCCAGACTGCAAGTCACAGATCGGTCATCCTTTCTGCGACGTTTGCATGCAACAGATTGTAGGTCAAGTAGCTACTGGAAGTATGTAAACCGTTTATTTTATCAAGTGAAAAGAAAAACATTATCCAAGTTAAATGATTAATCGTGTAGACAAAGTGATCAATGTTGAATTATGAAACACAAGTAAAACATTCGTTTTAGTAGTGCGCAGGCTCGTAAGCAATCGATGTAAAGTACAGCGGTTTATTCCGATATTCAAGATGCAATTCATTCCAAGCGTGTGACTTGGATGGAACCAATATTTCGGTAAACTATTAGTAAGATGGTTGGTAGACTAGTGCGGATATTACTTATAACCTGACCGTCGTCGACACCATTCACTTACAATCGTTAGAAATCGGATAAACACACAGTTTATTTTTTTGTTCTAAAAATTCTTTTGAAACACTTTTATTCATGCACTGATTTGTTTGTGCTTTTTTTTCATGAAAATTTTTAGTTTTCGGGGCTAATTGCTAAAAATGAAGTGCGCAGATCATAGTTATGGTGAAAAATTCTTTGAAATGATGTGTGATAAATTATTTAGGAAATTACTCTAATGATGCTTTGTTTTGTAAACTGTTACGAACATTTTGGCTATGTAAATTTCTGGGGTATCCCCGCAAAATCGGAAATGTTTTGCCTAACGGATCCTCCCACTACTAAATAGGAACCGTAAGAAGAATGATTCAAGCGACAGGACAGGGAAGAGAGCTCTGCAAACTGTGTATTACACAAAGACGGTCCAGGCCAGAGAAAGCAATCATGTGAATGAGAGATAAACAGTTGTATATCGAGATACGAGAATATCGTCCATGTTTTAGAGATAGAGATTTACATTTTTTCTACCGATGGAATATTTGCCTATTTTTAAAAAGAATAAAAATCAAATGTCGAGCATTGAGAAGAAATACTAATATTTTACTATTATTATTTTTTCCTGTTGAAAAAAAAAAAACGGACGTATCTGATCGTGTAAAATTGTTTTGTGATGAAAAACACGAGTATCAAGTGAACAGCCAGATTAGTAACAAATAAGGAGAAAACAATGCTAAACTATATTATGGAGCAACAAATTGTATAGATGACTGTTTTAGAGAAATTAATGAATGAAAGATAAACATGAAATTGGAAAAACGAAATTACGGTTTGTTTTATTTTAGACTTTGGTTTGTAATAACAATTTTGTTTTCTTTATAGCAGGAAACCAAAAACCAAAAAACTTGTACATAATTGTAACCAGAGCAGAAAGGTAGGACCATTTTCTCGTTTCCAAGTAGCGACCGATGTAACATGGTGCGAACTCTTCCCTGTCCGCGCGAACGTGAGTGTGTGAGAGACCGGTGGGAGTATTGGGCTTGAGTGGAATTTGCGTGTGGTTTCGCAAAAGATCAGAAGGTTTTCGAAATAACAATGAAGCGCATGTTCGTGAGACAATCGAACTACGAATTTGAAACCCAGGACGCTAAGAGAACTGTACACAGTCCATATGTTAATGCTGTATATGCTGAATTGTTATGGCTATAACTGCATTCAGTGTTCACTTGTTGGACTCTTTGATCTGTTTGTCAATGAAGTCCCTATATTGAGAATTTTATATAAACGTCTCGGGTTGGCGGTTTAATGCATAGGGCACTGGTCTTACAAACTAGTTGTCATATGTTCAAGCCCCGACCTGGAATGATTCGTAGTATCAGTAGGATCGTAACACCAGTCATGCAATGGTTATGTACACTTTGAATCGGCTGCGAAGTCTGTTGAAACAGAAGGTCAAATTCCACTACAGGAATGTAGTATCAAGGGTGTACGTTATGTGGCTGAATTTTGTTTGGCATAACTTTTGTTTGGCATAAATCTGTTTGGCATAATGTCGTTTGGCATAAAATAAAAAAGATATACTGTTTCATTTACTTTTGTTTGGTATAATTTTCATTTGGCATAATTTCAATTGTGCATATTTTCTTTTGATTCGCTTTATTCTGGGAGTAATTTAAAAGGTTAAAATACATAACGGCCTGACAACACTTGGATTATAGGTTTTCCGATTAGTGATTGGACAACTCGGACTGCGTTGCCTTGTCCTCGTTGTGGTCTAAAAATAGAAAAAAAAATCTAAAGGCGGCTTCGCCTTTGGATAGACATATAACAAAGATATTCACATAAAAATCGAATGTAAGAATCGAGCACTAATCGGAAAATCTGTAATTCAAGTGTTTTAGCCTTTTAAAGTACTCCCAGAACAAGTAGAATATCTAAAGAAAATGTGCACAATTGAAATTATTCCAAATGAAAATTATACCAAATGAAAATTATGCCAAACAACAATTATGCCAAATGTATTTTTTTTAGACATCATGCCAAACAAATGTATGCCAATCAAAAGAACGAAATATAACGAAATACGAAAAATAACAGTGCAAAATTCCAAATATATCAAAATAAATGTTTTTATCAATGAAGGCAATCGTCATTCGTATAACAGTTTAGTATATTTTAGTCAAAAAGTCTGCTTATAAAAATCGCACATCAACAGTATGTTAGCCACCATTGCCAGTCGTCCCCATCTTCATTGTTCACAATGGAGGATGAAGGAATGGAGGAAATGTTGACCTACCTAATGGAAGGACGACGACTCGTCAGACTTTTCCGTAGGTCTATGCATGCTGTCTGTTTTGTTGGGAAATTTTGAAAATTCTTCTACTCTTCGATACTCCAGTCCATTTTGATACAATTGAAAATTTCTATTTAGCTAAATGACCTTCAGAATCGGATTCTGAACAATATACTTCATATTTAACAGCGAATTTTTAATTGCATAATTGATATATAATGTAAAAAATGATTTTTCTTCTCCAATCAAGTCTTTTTTTAATTCAAATTTTCAAAGTTAGGCGGTTTTCTTTTTTTGTTTTAAAAATGCACCAATCGTCGAGATATTTAGTGTTATCCCGAAAAAAATTTTAGGATTTGGATTTTTCAGATAACGCTAGATTTCGCATGCATTTCTAAAACAGCTTCCTCGAGGCACACACATATTGCTTGGTTGAAAATTAAGAAAATGCAAAGTACACTGAAGTCTTTTTTTATGCGAGTTTGCGTACCGCATAAAAAAACCTCATAACTCTGAAAATTCGCATAAAAAATTGCATAACTCTGAAACTTTGCATAAAAAACCGCATAACTCTGAAACTTCGCATTAAAAAAACCGCAGAAAGGAAACCGCATAACTCTGAAAATTCGCATTAAAAAGACCGCATGCAAGATTTATCTTGAAGTGTATTATTACATCCTTTTTATGGAGTTTGACCTTTTGCAGCCGATTCCTAGAGTACACATCTATTTCATGGGTAGTAGGGTGATAGTGATAGTGCCAATAAAAAGGGTCGCCTATTGGCAATCTAAAGCAAAACTAATTTTACCTGACGTGCCATCTTCATTATTTGAACCTTTCTTAGGATGACGATTGAATTTTACATGGGCTCTTATGGGGAACTCAAATAATTTCAATTATATTGTAGAGATTTAGGATTGGTTACAAGAACTTTTCATTTGAAAATGAAAGAAAATTAATTTTCTTTTATTTCGTGTAATCATTTTTGATTTTATCAGATGATATGTAGACAAATATCAATGCTCACGACCCAAATATGCTCATCATACTATCGCATATTTGGGTCGTTTTTCGCATGTACGGTCTTTCAAGTAACATTTCATGACGTACGCGAAGAATAAAATCATTTGAAAATGATCAACATAACATTTTCTCCCATGCTAAAATTGGAACTGAACATTTTCATCGTTTGAAACAGAATTAAAACAGATTTTTTCTAACACTAAAATTAACTTTACGCTTGAACAAATGACGTTATAAATGATTTTGCAAGTGGAAATTGGGTTTCTTTTGTATTTTGACAGATAAACTTCTTGCAATCATCAACCTTGCATACGTGAGATCGCCCATAATTTCGTAGTGCGATAGTGCCCAAATGTTTAAGCACATCAAAGTAGTCCCCTCGGAAATTTTGCGCTAAATCGGACATTGGTCAATGGTGACCCCTGCGATCAATTTAGCATAGGAACTTTTTTTAGGTGCTTAACCCTTTCACGACCAAAAAATGAGCAGGACAAAATATATAAGTACAATACAATATTTTAGCTATTGGAGGTGTAAATTAAGAGAATATAACCAGAAAAACATAGTAGGGTGCATAAGTTTCCTATAATTTCATGAGAAATATTTTTCCATATGATTCTTAGAAATAAATAAAAGAAGAGTTGGGTTTATTATATCGTAATTTACTTTATTGCTTTAATTATCAGATTAGTAAAATAAATAGTTAGTTATGGCATTCTACGAAACGATTTTATGTACTTATGGACGTTGCACATAACACATTTATTATGTGTTCTATTTTCTATACGTCATTTTGCACAAACTTTTAAGTGCAATAAAGATTGATAGTTCTTTTTACTTATTCGTTCAGAAACACATTTGTCGCGTTGGAAATAAGTTTTCTTTAACATTCAGTAAAAAAACTTCGATTTAATAGTAATTGAAGAATCTATAACGATTTTTATAGAAGGGAAACATATTTCCCTTGAGCGTTAAGGGGTTAATCATTTGGGCACTACTGCTTTACGAAATTATAGATGAGTCTTTTCTTGGCACCCTGATGGATAATGCTAGCAAATACAAATTATTTATATTTGGTTCTACGATCCTATTGACGCAAAGAATCCTTCCAGGTAGAGGTTTATCTAGCTACTCATTTAAACTCTTACACACCGGTCTGCATAGCTGCTTCCTGTGGTAAAAATAAAACCACGCTTATTTACTGTAGTCAGCAGTTCAACAGTTGTCGAATCGCTCACTACATTAAAACCGTCGTCCGGAGTTGAGAAAGGCAAACAGGAGTCATGAGTTGATGCTCGTTAATTCCTATGTGTTACTACATTTCAGGTTTTTAGTTATCTCAAGCTTCTAAAAATGTATCACAATATTTCTGAATGCATGAGGCAGGAATTATGTTAATTACAGAAACTTTTGTACGACTTATTTTACTATGGGCGCCTTCTTAAAATTTATCCTGTACAAAAATGGGTAGAATTCAATCGCGAATATCTCTTGTTGTGTTCAACGCAACAACATAATTTTTTCTCCCTATCATCGGGAATATGATCAGTAGTTTATACTAAAATTTTCAGTAGTATGTGATAAGGACAAATTTAATTTTTCTTATATGTTTGGTATGAACAAGCATTAAGGTGAAATTTAGTGCTAAAGTAAGGCGCACGAAATTTCAACGGCATGAATTGAACGGATAATCGTACAAAGCGTATCGTACAGAATCTACACATAGAAATACATAATATTTTCAGTGTAGTGGGCTTGCGACATGTTTTGTTTGCTAGTAAGACAGACACTAAATATGTTCAATTTATAACCAAAATGCTCCTATAATTGATTTTCTCACCTATTGCGAAATTGTTCATTCTTTGTTACAGATCAAAATCTTTGGCATGATGGCAATATTTCATCAATCTGATTTCGACTACTACCTTGATCAAGAAGTTCCCTAAATCACCGCCCAAATGTGGCGCTCTCAGTCACCCGATTAGATGTTTTTTTATGTTGCCATTGATATTTTGTCAAATTCTCAGTTTATACCTGGACATTTGTAAAAGTTACGCTGTATTGAGTTCATCTGCGGTTCTGCGTGTGCTCGATTTTGTACAATTTTCAAAATGGAATTGAATTTACAACGACGAGTTTGAATTAAATTTCGCGTTAAAACGGTTTCAATGGTGCGACGACATTGCAAATGTTAGAATATTGTTTCGGCAGCGATACTCTGAAGAAAACAGTCGTTTTGTCAGTGGCACGAACGTTTCATAAGTGGCCGTGAGTCTGTGAATGATGATGAGAGAAGCAGTAGGCCGTCGTGATTCGTGAACATTTCGCTAAAAACAAAACGAATACCAACGAAACCGCTTCATGGAAGGCCATAATCTACAATATCTCATGATTTTTTGAAGGATTTATAGATACCTTTTGGTCACGCTTGGCGAATGGATATCAATAATTTATAATTTAGAATTCATAAATTCGGGTTTTTTTCAAATCGCTATACAATTTGTATTTTCGAGACGGGTTTGGCCAGTAAGTTAAATTAATGTCATATTAATTCCTTAAATCCTTACTTAAATTTATAAATCCAAGATAGCTAAAAACGATTTGTTGTGGATTCTTTAAATTTATGAATGATCGGTTTTGTCCCCGTAACTTTTGCTCTTGTGTGCTCCGCCTTATAATTGTGCTGTTACCATTATGCAAGTGACGCATTGAAAGCTGGTAAAATTCACACAATCAATCAACTAGTACGTGCAATTATCGATATCCTAGTGTGTGGACAAAGCATGTCAGTTTTATTCGTATTCACGTCGTCCAGTTATGTCTCTGACATTACCCTCCCATCTTTTTTTAGTAGGATCGAACTTTGTAAAAAATTGATTCATCAACTTTATTCCGAATTGAATTTACTTAGGTCCGATAACCCAAAGACTGATGAGTGAATAATTCACGCGAAATTAACATTGAATCAAAAAAGGCGGGTGGGTAATGTTATAGACAGAACTGGAGAACATGAATACGAATAAACCTGACACTTTCACTAAACTTTCACACTTCCGAATATGGTTGATCGTTCGTATTAGTAGATTGTGTGAATTTTGCAACACTATAATATACTAAAGTTCGTTTTATTGACGACAAACATATTCTACCATTCAACTTAATAACACGGAGCAAATGCAGTGTTTTTTTTGTACATTTAGATACTCAGTAGAGGTAAACTTCGCATAATCCTTTGGGAATATTTAAAGGGTTCTAAAAAGAACCGATTTGCGGAATTCATCCGATGTTGACAACCGTTGAGTGCTTTTCGCCATCATTTATGTATCTAAAAACCAGAACGAAAATTCTTGATCAGGACTGAATTCGAAATCTGCGACAGGCTCTGAATTAAGAATTGAACTTCAATTTCGAACCTTAATAAAGGAACTTAATTCAGTTTCAAAATCTAGTTCCAGAATACAGCTCCAGCATGCAGGTTCCAAATTCTGGGCATAAATTCTGACACTGTATTTTGGAATCAAATTTTGGTTATGAAGTTTGCACTAAAATTCAGGTTTTGTTCATGAATTCTGAAGTTAAAATCCTAAATCAGAATTCTGATTTCGAATCCCGAACATAATTTTATCAGGAATCAAAACAATTTGGCTCAAATGGTACGTTCCCTGTACCTGTAATCTGGAACTAAACTGTGAAGCTGAAGTTTGAAACTACCCAAGCAACCAAAAGTTCCACAATTACTTAAATCATCCACTTTCTTGCTGCTTAAAAGTACACATTAACATTTGAAAACTTGAAAGTACAGCATAAGTCCCCGCGTGAACTTTCTCACTGCATAAAATCTGAACAATGTACTCTACAGATAGGCAATTCGTTCGTGAACAGTTCAAAAGAACTAGTTCTTCTAGAAGAATGAGTGAACAAGAGTTCTTTATTAAATAATGATAGTTCTCTGTTCTTTTCAATGGAAATAGAAGTAGCCGAATTCTTTAAGAGAGTATACACAGAACTAGGTATTTTGGAAGATCCTAAGAATATTCTAAAAGTTTGATACGATCGTTATTTTGAAAAAAGTACACAAAAGAGAATGATTACAAATACACGCTAAAAAGAAGTCACTATTATGGAATTTATTTACTAGAAAATGTAATTTATGGTTCTTAGATTTTTTTCAGAGGAACATACGGTTCAACTGAACTAGTTCTTTTGGTAGAACCACAAACGAATTTCCAGACAAGACAGTCACGATTTTTTTTGGCGCACATCAACGGTCCTCCGTAAAACTTGCACCAATGATGATAAATTGGTTGCACTGCTTGGTTCCCATCGTCACATTCATAATACAAATCTCGATTGACAGTTTCTTCTTAATCACTCTCTCTTTCGATTATTGTGATGTGATTAAAAAGATTTTCTTTGATTTTACTACTCTGTTTGAAAGTCGAAAGTTTGAGGTATCATTTTATGCAAAGAGTTAAGTAATAAACGTGGAAACCGCTTGGTAATTAAAAGAAGAGAAAGTAAACAAAGAGAAACTGTCACTTGCACTTGCTTATACGCCCTAATGAAAAATCAACCGAGAAATGTCAAACCGTGAGAACCCTTTCGATTCGTTAGCTCATTTGTATATATTGAGATTTTATGGCACACTTTGGTTGAAATGAAGGTTGCGTTGCACGAACTTTCAAGTGTGGATAATTACATAAAAAATGGACTGCTTAGAATTCTATTCATGAACTTCGTAAGCTGCTTAGGCTAAATCAGTTCCAGGTTCTAGAATCCAATCCAAAATTCAGTTCCCGACTCCAGATATAGTATTCAGAAACTGAATACGATTACTGATAATCTGTTTGTTGTTGCTGCTAGTTGGGAAGGCAACTGCTCGCCACGACATCCGAAAAGCGAATGAGCGTGCGACCTGAGCGTTTGTGGTTTTATACCACGCAAAAGATCTGTTGTGGCTGCTTTCGGTGGAAGATCCTTATCACGACGTCCAGTTCCATGTAAAGCACAAGAAAAAATGATCGATTTTCGATCATTCACATTTAAACGTCGTCCAGTTGAACATCGGGACTGACATGTGCGTGATAACCTCAAAACCGTCGTCGCGGGTACGAGAAAGGCAAGCAAGTATGATGAGTTTTCCTCATTGTTTTCAAAAATGTGAGAAAACTAAATTTCTGAGTTATTTATGTTTCTCTCATACAGTTGAAAATTTAATCCGATTTTACTGATCATTTTGCTGGTAGCATGGAGAAAGATTTATATTGTTGCGTTTAGTACAACTCGAGATAGTCACGAATAAGTTTTACCCATTTTTCCACTGGGCGAATTCTGGAAAAGCCCGGCCGTGGAACAGTACACGGTGCGAATTAAATCACTGACGCTAGCTGAATAGAATTGATTTTTTGAATATCTGGGCCATTACATGTTTACAGTCAATATGGTGTGGCTAACGAGACCGAAAACACAACAAGCCTTATGAACTTAGAGTATTCTGTTGTAGATTCGTTTATTAAAATGGAAGAACACATGAAAGAGCTCTTCGCGACCTCTATTTGGTTCTTAAAAGCATCGAATTGCATTTTCGTTGGTTTCCAAATTTCTGTTGGTAAATATTTTTGGAAATAATAACCACTTTTTCGGTGCGAACGGGGCACAAAGATTTCACCCAACTGAATAGTGTAAAAAGTTGTGTTGATTTGAGGGCGTTCTCTTCTGATAAGAAACATTAGTTGAATAATGATTTAACTCAATTTTACCACAGACCATCGAATTTCACAAAGTGGCAGTTGTTATCTAAAACTACTACTTATTGTTCTTCTCTATAAAATCCATAATCATAAATCCAATACATTGACATTTTTTTTTCTCTTCCAGGAAACAACAAGAAACAGAAAAATGATATTTGCAAATTCCGTGGAAAATTTACTTCATATGTTGTATTTAGTTCAGTAGTGAATTAGGTCCACGCACACAGCAGCTAAAGTCCCACGTATAGTTCTGGCCAGATAGCATGGTGCGACACAACCACAACACGGGATGAGTAACCATCAGGAAAGGATTGTCCACAAACAGCCAATTACTAACAATAGAAACATAGGTCAATAGGCGCAAGGCCAGTACTCCCATTGAGTGCATCAAGTAAACAATACCACTTGCACAATTACTAACAGAAGCAATGTTTTTTGGAAAAGCTACTTCATAATTCATTGCAACAGTAAATCAAGATAGAAAACAAAGACTGCCTAATTATGTACTAACAAATAATACAGTAAGAAACGTGACAAACAAGCTAAATTTAAACTACTTAGAGCCGTTTGTATTGGCTTAAAAATAGGTTTGTCGGTTTCATGCCGTTTACGTTACTTTGCATTAGCTCCTGGCGCCTTCAACAAAGTTTGTACCAATTAGACTTGAACATTACAATTTAGAAAAACTTATTAGTTCTCTCGCTCTCAACCCTATTTAAACTAGGAGTGCTCTCAATTTCGAATACACTAAACAAAATACATAAATACGTTGATTTTTTAATTTTCTGAATTTTTTATTCCTGAAGTCGCTAGTTGTGAATGAAAAGTTTCTCATTCGGAGAAGAGATCGGTAGATCAGTTTAGAAATGATTAATATACTTCTTCAAACAATATTCCTACACAATTATTTGTGACATAAAACTAGCAATCAGGTACGAGATAAATAATAGCCATTAGGGTGCAACCGGTTCAAGGAAATTCAATAATAGCATTCAGGATTTGAGTCTACACATAGACGGATGGTTTGTTGCAGAGTAATTCTTTAAACTTGTTTTTCGGTGAATTTTATTCAGTAAGGCCTGTAGGACGAGTCGTTAGTTATCACACTTCATGTTCATTTGGAATGGACTTGGGATATTACATACTAGACAATTCATTTTCTCTCCAGATTGGTTATGGCTGTTTGTATTTGTATTGCAGGGTTTGTAGCTGCTCATTATTAGATTTATGTATCTGTTAGTTGACTTAGCCAGATTTAGTTTGGAAATCGGTAATAAAAACTAATATTTAGATAGCCCTTGGTTTGCCTAATAATTTCGAACGTCCGTTAACTCTTTTCCATGTGTTACGTGATTAAGTTTCTCTTTTTTGCCTTTCTCATATAGAAAGGTGAAACCAGACTTTTGAACCGAGGCCCGGAGGGCCGAGTGTCACATACCATTCGACTCAGTTCGTCGAGTACGCAAAATGTCTGTGTGTATGTCTTTTCTGGGAGATGGCTGAACCGATTTTTACAAACTTAAATTCAAATGAAAGGTCGAGTGGTCCCATACAAAATTCCTGACCTTTATTAGGATTCGACTTCCGGTTCCGGAGTTATGGGGTAAAATGTGCAAAAATTGTGAAAATAAGTGCACCAACTTTTTTCGGAGATGTCTAAACCGATGTTCACAAACTTAGATTCAAATGAAAGCTGTTTAAGTCCCATACTAAATTCCTGAATTTCTTTCGATCTGAATCAGGAATCAGAACAAATTGGCTCAAATGGCACGTTCCCCTTGATATTTGGAGATTTGTGCCTCATAAAAGTTTCGCCCTTTTTCGTTTTTACCTTTTTTTATAAATATAAAAAATAGGTATAGAATTCGCTCAAACTTTAGAAAATTTTTCCGAGGCCCCGAGGGGCCGAATGTCATATACCAATCGATTCAGCTCGACGAACTGAGCAAATGTCCGTGTGTGTGTCTGTATGTGTGTTGTCAACAAAGAGGTCGAGATCTCAGAGATGCCTGGACCGATTTTGATCAAACCCAGAATCGGATGTTTACTTTTTGAGTTATACGAAGTTTTATGTCAAAATTTTCAGTTTTTTTACAGTATCTGTCACAATTGCTCTTGAAACAGAATATATTTTCAGACTTAGATTCCGCACGGTAATACCTATCCAACAAGCCATAGATTGTTAAAATCCGTCCATTTCTAACGGAGATATCGAAATTTTTGTGTAAGCGACTTTTTCCCCTATTCCAGCAGTAGAAGTTTTGAGCGCTGTCTGGCAAAGAAATGCTTGGGAGCAACATAAAACACGATTTTTTATACTGTTACATACATTTGTTTCTAAGTACCCAAAAGACTGTATGCAGCATGATATTTTGCCTCGGACCGATTTTAGCACGGTTCGTTTATGGCAACATAATCGTTCGTATATGCCATATGTACACCAGATGATGGCAGAATTTTCGCGTTGGAAGCAATTCCATAATTATATTGATTTAAACTACTTACAGCAATAAATGCTGGAAGAACATAACAGCCATATACCATTCGAATCAGTTCGTCGAGATCAGCAAATGCGTGTGTGACAAATAATTTCACTCAATTATTTTCGGAGATGACTCAACCGTTTTCTACGAACTCAGATTCATATGAAAAGTCGTATACTCCCAAACAAGGTTCCTGAATTATGTTTGGTTCCGACCTCTAGTTCCGGAACTACATAAAAATGTCTGTTTCACATAAATTAATCAGGTTCATGGGGTTAGCAGGTTTGGATCAGAACAAATTGGCTCAAATGGCACGTTCCCCTTGATATTTGGAAATTTGTGCCTTAAAATGCAAATAAAAAATTTAGTGCACTAAACTAGATTTGTGGTAAAAATCATTGTCTGTCAAAATCGATTCTCGAAACTTCGCTAAAATATCGACATTGCATAGTATATGATTTTCACTGAAAGCCGAAAATGAATCGAAGGTAAATGAAAGAAAGAACAGTATTTTGGAACTACTGTTCCGCTTATGCCCTTGACTGGACATGGATCTAATTCTCATAATTTGCCAGCGGAGCTGAGAGTGACATTTATTTCTCCTCAATTTCGTCTTTTTTGATTCGGAATACCGAACGACTACGTTTTTTTATACTCCTCAGTATTTTTCTATGCTTCTAAACGATTTTGCATGCTAAATAACAACAAATTACTGACAAAAAAAGTTAGGTGATTAGTTTTAAGCTTGTGCCGTCAATATGCCGCATCACGTTGCAAATCATAATCAGTCGGAAACTGCTGCTCCGAAAAAATATCGATTTTTGTCTAAGTTTTTCATTAAAATATCATTACAGTCAGAAATAAACGTTTTACAGGAATATTTGTTCAAATCGTCTCAATTTGCAAATTGATTCGAAATTCGCTTCGATCGAAATGACATAGATATATTCGAACTTTTGAATTCGACAGATCCCAAAACAAGGTAGTTTGCTCATAAGTTCACGTTTATTTTTCATATTTCTAAACAATTGCGATTTCCTGAGTCAAAATCAAAATATAGTATTCCCAAAGATAAATAATAAAGACATGTACGTGCTTATAAATATTTAAAAAAAATGTGGTTCGTTCCCGGTACCTTCTGAAATGACCGCACTCACCGCTTGGTGGAGCGCGAGATTAATTGCATTGTTATCATTTCAACCAAAGTGTGCCATAAGCTGTCCTTAAGCTGCCCTTACACGAGACAATATTATTGTCAATACAAGGAGTATTGACAATACTTTTGATCGTGTAATGGAAACTTCATTGGATTGACGAAAATATTGTCAAAAAATCAAAACTGCTCATCAATCCGACAATACTTTCTCTCCAGAGAAGAAACTGTCAACTATGTGCAATGAACTCTTCTCTCAATGTTCCAATGTTCAGTTGCAATATTTGTAGCTTCAAACGCTTGATTTGTTCGAAAAATGCGGACTCAAGTTACCAAGTCAATTGGATTGACGATATTGACAATACTTTGGATTGACAATAATATTGTCACGTGTAAGGGCCGCTTTACACGAACAATATTATTGTCAATACAAGGAGTATTGACAATACTTTTGATCGTGTAATGGAAACTTCATTGGATTGACGAAAATATTGTCAAAAAATCAAAACTTCTATCAATCCAACAATACTTTCTCTCCAGAGAGAAACTGTTAAATATGTGCAATAATCTCTTCTCTCTATATTTTAATATTCATTTGCAATATTTGAAGCTCCAAACGCTTGATTTTCTTGAAAAATGCGGACTCCAGTTACCAAGTCAATTGGATTGACGGTATTGACAATACTTTGGATTGACAATAATATTGTCACGTGTAAGGGCTGCTATAAAATCTCAATATATACAAATGAGCTACCGAATCGAAAGGGTTCTCACGGTTTGACATTTGCATTATGAATGTATGATGGGAACTCAGCAGTGCAACCAATGTATCACAATTGGTGCCAATTTCACGGAGGACCGTAGATGTGCGCCAAAAAAAGATCGTGACTGTCATGTCTGGAAATTCGTTGTATTCCCCACTTTACCCTGTTGATTTGAAAGAATTCGGAGCTCGCTGAGGGTTGGACATAACAGTAAATAAAAAAGAAAAAACTTCTCTTCAAAGTGATTATTGACAGGTTGGCCATTAAAACAAAAACGTGTCAAACCAAATATATAATATAATCTCATGAAACATAAACATTGGAGAATAAACCATATTTATCAAATTATTTGTACTTAAAATCTAACTGATGACATGTCAACAGCAAATTTTCTTGTGTGTAATATGGCTGTAATTTCATCAGTTTATATGTTTTTGTCTGATTATTGGATTACGGGTGTCAAACTAAAGATAATTTTGGACCAGTTTATTTTTGGTTTAGATAATTGAGTATTACGTGTAATACATTTGTAACAGTTTAGTTTAGTTATAGTTTTATTTGTCCCTGGTTTTAATTTTCAGGTTGATGCAAAATTGTACGATAACGCTCAATAGGTCTGAAGCAATCCGACAAAATTCACTGGGATACGATAACTGGTGCAAGCGTTACTTTGCGTTACGAACTTTTCTCATCTTTTGATGACGTTATGAAAATCTGTCAAATATGTGAAAACCGAAAATGCCAAAACATCTGAAGCAGCCCGAATTTTTATAAATAATTTCAATCTAATGCATTTTTGTTTATTACACAGTTGAATTACTATTGTAAGGATTTAGGTTAAAACAATTTAATCAGTTTGAAACATGTTTACTCTGTGGAATCTTATCGAAGCATCGTTGCTGTGTTTGAATGCGGTGTGTATTTTGCATGAGCAGCGATTTTTGGCAAAATGTAAGTTCGTACTTGGCATGAAGTCTGGTAGTTTAATTTTTGGGTTCATATGTCATTAACGTTGTGTTTTCATAGTTGGATGGGGTGCTGCTTCCGCTCAGGTCCATGGCTTCGGAGAACCACAATCTATGAAGGATCAGGTTTTAAATTTGGTACGATCCATTCGAACGGTAGCAAAAGGTAACTTTCGAAGGCTTGCCGATTTATCTCAACAATTAAACTATGATTTTTGATTTCAGTACCGCTGATATTGTTCAATATCCTAGCGATAATGTTCAAGTTAGTGTTAGGATAATATAACAATTTTTTTTCTTACAAACGAATGAAAATAACTCTATCATTTTGGTATGAATTGAAGTTGTAAAATCAATGTAAATTATAAAAATAAGAAAAAAGAAAATTTCAAAACCCTACACTAAAACATTTAAACTTATTTGATCAGATCATTCTCTGATTAGCACGAATGTAGAGAAATACTCATAGTACTAAGATATTACTACTTCTTAGCTTTTAGTGCTTTAAATTTGTTCTCTAACCGCACGGTATACGAATCGAGCTGATAAGCTGCAGCTTCTAGTTTATCCACAGTGGATTCAATATCTTCTATTTTTTTCAGCAGTGGTTTCTGAAATCAATCTGGTGATGTATTCAATCGTAAAAAATATCGTTCAAAATGCAAATCTTACCAGTTCTTCGTATTTTTGGTTCAATTCATTATTCTTCGCAGTAATCGACTCGGACATCTGTTTCATCTCAACAACTTTTCCCATCATTGCTTTATTCATGTTTTCGATAAGTTTGTAATCTTCCACAGTAGAACTTAGCTCATATGAAATGTATTCGCCAGTTTTCTGGAACATTTTAGTAGCTAGTCTGGACAAGTTAGGATCATGAGCATCGAATGGTTCAAAACTTGACGTCGAAGTCGATAGAGTTGGTCCGCGTTTGGGTGAATCTGTGGCGCCTCCGTAGTCATCTTCCATAATAGCGTATTGATATGCTTCTAGCGCGATAAACTAGATTCAGTAATGTGAGCTCACGTATTATCAAAAAGTAATACGGAAAAAAATGATTTAAACACTTTTAATGTTTACACAGATTTATTTACTGCTACCAGCGTTGCCAGGTTGCCAGATTTGTCTGGTAAATCCCAGATTTTTCTCGCTTCGCCAGACACTCAAACTAACCAGATCTTTTGCCAGATTTTCCTAGATGTTGTCAGATCTCGCTAGATTTTTACGGTTTTGATCTCTATACGATAGGTGGGGAGACTTCTTTTTGTTTTTTTGCTCACTGGAAAATGAAGCACGGCAAATATTTCCTTGTATATAGTAGACCCACACAAATCCAGATAAATTTTTGAGTTTTGACAGATTTTTGAAAAAATAACTTGGCAACTCTGACTGCCTACATAAAATTATAGACAGAGATGCCAATTCGAATTTTAAAATATCGAATTATTGATTAAATATATGTCAAGCGAAAACTCAAATTGAAAAGGTATAGGTTTGACGAGCAGAAAATAGGTCAACAGAATTTCCAAAGGCTGCAAAAGCTTTAAAATATGCAGAATATTACTAAAACCCATGAAAATGCAGGCAGAAGTATATTCGCAGTTTTCAGAAGAATCCTTCTAATATACAGGATACTAGAGTGACTATAATCAGAGTGGCGACAGCTGTTCGTTTGGAATGACAGCTCCCAGTTCCAAACGAGCAAACGACCTGTCAATTCAATGTAAAGCTAATGGAATGTTTTGAATTGTTGCCAGCATTACGGATGAGATGTCGTCACTCTGGTTATAGGCACTCTACAGGATACTAATCTGGCATCTTCGTTTATAGGTGTTACACTGCGTTACTCTGATTGGGATGTAATCACAATGTATAAATGTACAGGTGGCGAAACTAGACACTTATTTTCGATCTTTCAGTTCGGTAGCAATTTTGTTGAAAATTCAGCATTTCATTTAAAATATCCAACATAGACATAGCGAATGTTTTGATAATATCAACCGAACAGTTTTCATTACGAAATAAGTCGGCACATTAGGAAATAATTTTTCGGAACAATCACCAATTTGTTATATTTTAGCGAGTCGTTCGGTAAAGAATATGCCGAACCGGACTGTAAAACGCAAAAATATTTCACAAATTATACGCCATAGTATTTTTCACTGACACTATGATGAAAACCTTCTAAAAATAAATTTTTGGGGGTCACTAGCTCTACCTATATTGAACTGTGCGAACTGTTTACCATCGGTACACCCATTGTATTATGTAAATGTTTTTTTTGCTAGTTGGTTTCTCCCGATTGTCTACACAGATCAGCTGCTTGCAGGAAAGCTTCGTGTAAAATTTTCAAAGTTAATCGTCTCAATAAATTATGGGATTGCGTTGATAATATATTTATCTCATTTTTTTGGCGATGTTTGAAGGCAACAATTCATTATTTTAAATGTTGATTGGAAAAGTGACTTCTCATGTACGTAAAACCGATTATTGGTTTGTGGTATACTGTAATATTTATTATCTTTAGTTTGTTTTTCAAAAGTATACAAAATGTTTAAAAAGTGCATTATCGGGCACGATGTAAAATGAACTTGTAGTTATCTAAGCAAGTAAATATCAAATGAACGACACAGGCAATTTTTGTGGAGAATTAGGCCCAAATCTGTATTTATTTTTGGTAATATTTGACTAATCTGTATCCTGCATGAGATCCGCATCGTCATATTCAATTCAGTACATTACAGATAATTCTCTATGAATGGCAACTTTGTTGGCAAAAGAAAATATAAACACAGTCTAGATGACAGACTGGATGTTTTTGGTAGGGTAACGTGGCAACATTGGTACAATACCCTTATTTGTCGGGTCTTCGTTACACTTTACTGACTAATATCGTTAAAATGGGCAATTCGAAGAAACTTCGGTTTAACTGAACGATCGTCAGAAAAACTTCTTGACAGCACTACCCATCAATTATATCAGTTTTTATATCGACTGAGTCGGACGTAGGTTTAACTGAACGACCTAGGATAGCACCAGGCAACTATATATCCGCTTTCGGAGTCAGTTTTGGACCACCTCATAATTGGTTGAAATTGGTATAAGCACCCTTTCAGCAGGCGGTTCTATTTTGTTGGTCGTTGAGCGCTTGTTGAACGACATACTGCACGAAATATTCGTTCAGTTTGCTGGAACGGTTTGCTGTTGTTTTTTCTTTTGCAAAAATAGTGTCAAAATTAGGTATTACCTAATTTGTTGTTATTCTATATGAAGGTGAAGTATTGTATAGTTATGTAATGTTAGTTTAAAAAAATAAGTGGTAAAAGCTTCGGAAATTCTCCGGTAAAACCAGTCCAACGGGGCTCCAACTCCTCATATTAAAAATGGCTCAACAATGGACCTCTGTCTGCCGGGGTTGTTGAATGAAAAAAATGGCATTCGGTACAACGGTCTGTTTCAAAATCGGCAAACGAAGGCCCCGTGTTGGCCTCCCGTTGAACGATTGATTGGACTTTTATTGCCGTTTTTCATTGAAAAACACTGGTGGCGTGGATTGCTCTGGTTTTGCACTTTCGAGCAGAAACAGCAATGAAACACTGTCAGAATGTTGCATTTCTGCTCGAAAGTGCAAAACCAGAGCAATCCACGCCACCAATGTTTTTCAATGAAAAACGGCAATTGTAATATTCACTGGCGGTTAACAAAGATTGCGACAAGATAGCAATAAAATGCCGCAAAGAGAGCGAAAAAAAAGTGCCGCCGATATCAAAAAATGGCTTGATGAGTGTTATCCAGACTCTGCACCGGGCGAAGCAACAATTCGTAAGTGGTTTGCAAAATTTCGTACTGGTCATATGAGCACCGAAGACGATGAACGCAGTGGACGTCCAAAAGAGGCTGTTACCGATGAAAACTTGAAAAAAATCCACAAAATGATTTTCAATGACCGTAAAGTGAAGTTGATCGAGATAGCTGACACCCTAAAGATATCAAAGGAACGTGTTGGACATATTATTCACGAATATTTGGATATGAGAAAGCTTTGTGCAAAATGGGTGCCGCGTGAGCTCACAATCGATCAAAAACAACAACGAATTGATGATTCTGAGCAGTGTTCGGAGCTGTTGAATTGCTCCCTTATTCACCGTATTCTCCAGATTTGGCCCCCAGTGACTTTTTCCTGTTCTCAGACCTCAAGAGAATGCTCGCTGGTAAGAAATTTAGAAGCAATGAAGAGGTAATCGCTGAAACTGAGGCTTATTTTGAGGCAAAGGACAAATCGTACTACAAAAATGGTATCGAAAAGTTAGAAGATCGCTATAATCGCTGTATCGCCTCTGATGGCAATTATGTTGAATAATAAAAACGAATTTTGGCAAAAAAATGTGTGTTTCTATTAAACGATACGAATTTTTCAGCCGAACTGTTACATGCAAATTTGCAACTTGGCACCTGTCGTTCTAACGCTTATTATTTCGTTATTCTGCGGTGGTTTCGTCGCATTCTATGCCCCGCTGAAAACCGCAATATATACATATTGTAGCCAGCGACGAACTAATAAAATGTTCTCCAGTATCGGGAGCTCCAGATGTACTGGCCAAAAATCGTACATGAAGTAAAAGAACGTTAAAGTCCTAATTTGAATATCTATATGAGTTGAAAGATAGAATGCAATCAATCGAGATGATCTCTAGCAACTATGAGGCTCTATGCCATCGTCCGGGTTTCCACTCAAGCCAAATCCGTATATAATTGGGGTCGGATATGCTATGAAATCGAACCTGAAGAACAAAAGAAATCCTTACCACACCTCACCGGTATTAAAATGAACAACATGAGTGTTCCTGTGTGGATGCTTGCAATATCGTTACTAGTTATTTCGACAGCTTTTTGTGAGATCTTAAATTGAAAAAAAAAAACATTTTTCGTAATTCACTATAAAACATATGATATTTAAAACAACGATTCAAACATTTTTTATATATGTGTTCTTCAATTGTGATTCAATTCACTATTTTGTTATAGAGCTACGTTTTTAGTTATAATATTGTGATCAAAGATCGTGCCAAAAAAGACTTATTTGGAGAATATTAGTGGTGGTAAAAATATGTTATTTAAAACTGGATGCATATGCAGAACGTTTCCTGTTTCAATAAACGAGTGAACTCTCATCTGAACTCTGAATAAATCATACAAATACTAGGACCAATTGTATGTATGCTCCGTCATAAACCATAACAATATAGTCGAGTACGCCCAAGCAAAATTTCATAACATATTGCTAGGAGGCATAACAGCTCAACATAAACTGTTATGCACAGATAAGTATAAGACGAAATGTAAAGAAAAATTGCTTTGAAATGTTCGATTTGTTATTCAGTTTGTTTGAAATTTGTATTGTAATTTAGAAGTCTATTGACTATGACTATGACTATGACGAATATCAATGTCGGAGAGGTTCAATAGATGGACGGAATATTGGAAATACCTAACAAAACAAGGAACAGTTCAAACTTATCGATTTATTCTAGTCGATTTTCAGTGTTACTAATCAATTGTCACATCCGAACTAAATTTGATACCATGACTACTGGATATGCACCGACTACTGGAATCATCTTCTACTTTCATTTTTTTTCAAGTTTACGTCTTTCATTGGCTCAGGTCTAACACTGAATACCTTGTTTGTTCCGCTGCATAGTCCATGCATGACTAGCTTTTGGTGCGGTGTGATACAAACATAACATAAAGCATTTAATTGCAGTTAGACGCGTCGTTGAGAACGGATTCGAATAGAGCTGTGTATGCCCGTGCCATTTCATTTGAAAATGTAGCTGAGGTGCATATGGTTTAAGGGGATTTTTTTTTATAAAAAAGAGAGTGTGTATCATGCCGAATGTAGGATTATATGCGCATCACTTGAATGACGACGGTGCTTGTGGTTCTGTTGTTGGTCAGGTATTTGCAGTTGATATTGTTACATTGAAGACATTCTAGTAAAGTGGGTTGTTTTGGATGTTTAAAAAAAAAATAAGTAAACTACTTTTATTTTTAGATATAACTAATTGGTCTAGGATAATCGCATGCGTGACGTGATAATGTATTGTTTAGTATTGTCAAAATGTGAAAAAGATCTAAAGGATTCCGGTTTTGATATTTTATTTATTCAGAAGGGTTTTGATATTTTATTATCTGTTCGTAAGATATCTCTGCTATGCAAGTTTAGCAGTTGTCGTTTGCTGGAAAATATGAAAAATCTGAAAATATCATTGGGCAGCTTTTCGATGTAAGGTTTTGCTTCGACTAAACAAGTATTTTAACCGTACAAAACGTCTAATGGTCGGTTCCCAAGTAACAAATTCAAATAATTTAAATGCCTTACGGTTTTGATTATAATTTATAGGAGTTTTGTAATTGATTTTTCAATCACTACCTGTTTTTCGACAACTATAATAAGTGTCTTTTTTGACAAGTAATATCATAGTTTTTAAAGCTTCTATAAAACCCTTTACCTATACTAACATCTAAAAAGAAAACAATTTGTACTAGAATAAAACCATGCAAACACTTAATATTGCCTTAAAACATTTTCTTTAAAACATTATTGTCAGTTAAATGCATTCATAAATCTAGTTTTGTGTGTGTGCATGTTCATTGGATGACAGTTTCACTCAGAGAAAATTAGTTCTAAAGTACATTTATGACACATTAGTTGTAGGCTACACAGATAAAAATATTCTGTGAATTTACATTTATTTGCATGCACATATTTGGAGCAGGTAATTGAATGGAAAGTTACATTACAAAGCTAAGCGATTTGTAAATATACAGTCTTGTTCAATGAAAAAGTAAATGCATTTCAATGTAATTTTACATCAATCATGGTTTTAAATCAGATTTTCGTTTCAACTGACGTCTGTTTAATAGCACTATTGGTTTACATGTCGTGTAAGTTTCATCTTTTCTTTCTGTGTATTTGATTTATTGTTTCTTAGGTTCAGTGTAATTTGCATTAAGGGAAATTTCATGGCCGCCATTATGATGTCGCAGCATTTATTGACATCAAATAAACTTCAAAATGCAGAAACGACGAAATATGATGGACTTTCATGATTCATTTTCAGAACATATGCATGCAGAAGTTTTAACGCCACGAAATAGCTTTATACAAAAATGACGATGAATCGGAAAAAACTATTTTCATAAATCATGGAGATTTTTACAAAAACCGCACTTATTTCAAGGCGATTAGTTTTAATTCTTATTTTTATTTACGTTCGGAAAAAGCCTCAAACTCGTAATTAAAATCTCATATATTCTTACTGATTGCATTCAAAGCAGATTTGACACACACACCGTCAAGAAAAATATCATCAAAACGACAGTTTATTCAAAGCGGAATTAATTCCATCCGAATAAATTTAATGTTAATTGTAAAGTTGGTTTCAAAATTTTCTTGAATTTGAAGTTTTAACGCTGGTTTATGCTGATTCTTCATTTTGTTTTATAAGCCTTATGAAGAATGGTCCACTTGGCAGGAACAAGCTCTTATAAAGGTTATCAGTAGACTTTCGTAGAGTTTAAAGTATTAATGCAAGATTTATATATATGTTACTTGGGATATACTACCCTTGTAACATTTTTATGTTGGGACAACTTTATTTATACAAGTTGCAACAAAAATATTCTCATATGTCACCGCAACAAAATATAAGGCTTGAGTAAAATTTGAACCATACCGGCCGTGCACAGTCAGATCATACACCAAGTTCTTTCCTACCGGGAAGTCTTCTGAGTTATGTTTCATCATATTAGCAGTAGTTCAGTTGGCAGAACGATTCTCCCGGATTCTAGAAGGTTGCGAATTAATAGCTGTCTCTGTCATATTTCGTTATTTTTATTTTATCAGTCCTATTTTGAGTATGTTTTTCCGTCGGATAATGGGGAAAAGTTCCACATTGGGGGTGTTTTCTTGAGGCCTATGAGGACAAATCTGTGGATTTTTCTGGGACGAACAACTGACAGTATCATACATATTAATCTCACATTTATTCGAAATAAAAACTGCTAACCATTTGTTTTGTTATATGGGAGTAAACTAAAATGAGCGGGTGCATAGGCTTTACGAAATTAACTCGAACAAAGTAATGAGTTCAATATATAAATAAAATTTAAAGTGAAATGCAAATTACAAATAAGTCTTTTGATAATACTGCAGTCTAAAAATGGTTAGAATTCGGGTGAAGATGGTTGCAAGAAATAATTTGAATCCAGATATAAACTAAGGGAGGGACGAAGTTCTTCGAGACAGCCAGTAAATAATAAATCTGTGAGTGAAACATCATTGAGTCTTCAACATCTTTCAAACTGACAAACTCCAGCTTCCTTCAAAGCTTGTTACAATAATGGAGCAGCCCACTGTTCACATCCCATGCATCGATGATGCACAAGCGTTCCACCATCGCTTCCTCTAGCCCTCTTACCGAGAATGCAATTCATTGTTGGCATACCGGCTCCGCTGCGTTTTGTTTTCATGTTTACTTCGTCAACCTGATATTCCGTTCTCCGCAGACCAGTCGTCAATTGCCATCACCATAGTTTCGGGGTTTGCTGATGGGACGACGAAATCCTTTCGGGTGCACCAAATCTGATGGTCCTGAGGGATCAACAATAACAACCACCGACGACGGCTACAACGACGATAACGGCGACAACGATACCGACGACGACGACGACGCCGCCGCCGCCGAGGACGACGACGACGACGATGCAATGCAGCGAGCCCTCCGTACCGAGTATGGGTTTGGGCATGGCCGTAGGATGAGCACGAACCATCATCGGGTGAGATGGTAGATATCCTGCACTTGCAACCAGTAGCTCCTGCCATATATAAATGTGTGCAGTAAGCTGACTCTCGCTCGACTACTCTGTTGTAGCTCATGTAATGCAGTGCAATTCGAGGTGCAGTGCAGTAAAAACGTCCCGCGCCGAGGCTCTGGTAGAGTTTGCTGAGCTGTCAGCAATTTTTGCTGTGCTGTTTTTTAGTTCCGAACCAAAGGGTTCCACATGTGATTCTATGGATTCGGTGACAATGTGACACACAGAGCCTATGGTTAGTTGTATCAGTGCATCATGTTGATGTCTCTGTGGGTGTATGTGTGCCGTGTGCTGTGCAAAACAGTGCCGAATATGGGTGAACTTTCTACCCGATAGTCGCGCGTGGAGTGATTGCCTCAAACCTGCCAGACCAAGATAGGCAAAAAGTGTTGCTTCCCCGTGAATGCAGCAGTTTACAAAAATTGTTATCACAAAGAAAAACTTTGAAGGTCACGTGTACCTGTTAGTCGCCGGATGGTTCTGGATAAATGTACCCGCGAAAGATTTCGGTTGAGAGAACTGACGATACGATTTTCCGCACTGATTTAGTTTTATCTAACAAAAAAAAAAAACAGAGGAATATGTGTGTATACAAAGTGCAGTTAAAACGAGATATATGTGCAGGACGACGTTGGTTGCGCCAGGATTTAGGCCGTAGTTAGTCACAGTCAGTCGGGATGGTTGTTTGCATACAGCATAGTAAATACGGAATGTCATGCTCGGTTCGCTGGTGAAGGATTATTCCGTATGGTTTGATTCTACCAAAAAAAAAAAATGTTTATTTGCTAACTGCACTCGCTAACTGCAGAAAATCAAGCGACTGAATAAAAAGTGAAAGTAATTTCATTTCAATTGCATTCGAATGCGAATGTTTCAGTAATGCGAAGTGATGTATTGCAATTTTTTCGAGCTTGTGCTGTGAAATTTTGTGTGCAAGTAAACAGAGCGTTTTTTTGTATTGGTGTTTACTTACATGACATCATCGCGTTTGTTGATTCCATAGAAAGTCGCCACTGTAAATTTATAGAAGTAAATCAGGTGGTTCCATTCAACGGAGAAAAACAATGGAGGCGCATTATGGTTCGTTTCGTTTTATATTGCGGTCAATTGTTTTTTTTTTTGTTACATCAAAAATATTTTATAATTGATGTTGATGGAATGAGGTCAATAAACGACTTGTAAACAACAATCTATGCCATATACTTGTATCTTGAAAAATTGAGCAAATTATACTTCTTGGACTGACATTCCAGAAATCTGAAAAAAATGATTCTATGGAATTCACCCCATTTCCATCGTTTACAGGAAAGTATGAAAACAAGGAAAAGTCTATTTAACATGACATGATGACGACTCATGAAGTTTTTTCCCTTGTGTCTCAGAGTAGATGATCGAAACGGTTATGAGGACTGGAATTCGTTCCAGTGAAGTTATGCAATCATTGAGTCATATTTATTTGTGTACCCGAAAAACTGTGTACCCGAAAAACTGAACTCTGCTGGCAACATCACAGTGTCAGTAGGATCGTAATGCAATGCAATTATCTTGAACACTCTTGAAACGGCTCCGAGTTCTGTCGAAACAGAAAGTCATGGTCCGCATCGGAATGTGACACCACGCTTTTTTTTTTATCAATATTATACATTATTATGGATACTAATGATTAAGTGGAAACTTGATGAACATATTTTGTAAATGCGCATCTTTTCGGATGGAAGCTCGGTTACATCTGCATATTAATGTTGGTCATGAGCATCCAACACAAGAACGTGCTGTTCGTTCAAACATCAAAATCTCTATCAAGTAAACGGGAAAGCATGTTGACGTAGAACGACGTAGAACAGGACTAGACAACTTGCTTCCTTTTACTAGAAGAATGACTTTTTATTTTTGTGGATCCCTGTTGTGAACTTGAAATGCCTCTCGTCCAATATTGCCAGAACTGAAGCAAAGGTGATAAATATTCAATGTAATTTCTGTTACAGTTTATATCAATATTTTACTCGATTGAACTTGATTATATGGCCGGATGTTCTTGCTGGAAAGCGCTGGGTCCTCAAAACCCACTATGGCCTTCTTAACAGCAATAATATGAAAGCTATCTGATAATCAAATTCGGATCTACTGTAAGTAAACCCGCGTACATTGGTAATGCCTTGAACTGATGGTGGCTTCAAACATACATACATAAGGAGTGTATCGAAAAGTAGTTAGCAACATTGATTATTGAATTAAAAAGCGAAAAAAAAACATATTTTGACATCAGTTTTCGATGTATTGTAGAAAAATTACAGTTTTATGCATTTCACTGATTAGATTGAAGAAAATCCTAGTTTCTGTGAAACGCTCGCACTTTGGACTTGACATTCTTCATTAAATTCTGCACAGCTACTTTTGTGACTTTTCTGGTGGCAGATGTCCAGTTTTTTTGAACTCTTGCATGTTTTGGGACACTGTACCTTCCTTCCGAAAGTGCCGCTTGACAATTGCCCAATATCTTTCCCCCCAGCGTGTTGGGCTGAAGCCAAATCCGACCAAAAGAGAGGAGGAGCCTTATGTTTTCTGTATAGTGGCAGCATTCTCTTCTTCAAACATTCTTCCTTCAATTACACCTTGGCCTTAATTGTGCCCTTCGTGAATAAAATCGACGACCGCAAACCACAGGCACAAATTGCTTGCCAAACCAACACCTTCTGCCCAAACTTTTCCATCGCCACCGTGGTGTCAGCGTGGTCCAGGTCCTGGTACACCGATTTCGTATAATATTGCGGTCCGGGCAGCGCTCGAGAGTCTTCCTTGGCGTAGTTTCGTCGTCGATCAGGATGCATCCGTCTTTATTCTGTAGAATCCGGTTATACAGTTTTCGCGCTCTTGTTTTGGCCTGAACTTGCTGTACCAGAGACTTTTTCGGCACCTTCTGATTCTTGTACGTTTTCAGGGAGTTCCGAACTTTGATCCGTTGAATCATCCCGATGCTGGTGTTGAACTGCTTGGCCAAATCTCGCGTCGACGCCGATGGGTTTTTCCTGATGTACTCAATCACTTTTAAATCCCGGCCGGACTGGCTGGGACCCGTTTTCCTACCGGATCGGGGCAAATCCTTCGTGGAAAGGGTCTTACCGAACTTCTCGATAATATTTTTGACACTGGTGTGGTGCACCCGTTTTGCAGTTTCGTTGTACGTGACACCACTTTCTGAGCACCAAATGTACAGAATTTTCTTTCGCGTTTCCGGATCAATTCGACTCATCATTGAAACGATAAACCGTACCGAAACCAATCGATTGCGCAGCTGTTATTGACATGTAAACAAACATGTCACCGCAAAACACGCTGCAAAAAATTAAGCCATTTCAGAGTAATAATGTTTGAATGTTGCTAACTACTCATCGATACACTCCTTAACATACATAAATACATACATCGACGACACGACCTGCCACTCGTCTATAAAAACTGTATCGCAAATTTAACTACCCCCCAGTAACTGGTAAAGTCAAATCGAAAACGCTAGTAAAAATATTTAAACTGGCAGCACAAGTTAATATATTATTGATTTTGAATAACAGTTACCATGGCTTTGGTTACTGCATGATGAAGGTTAGATGATAAACAAAATAAACTGCGGATCGGTTATTTAATTACGGAAAATTTTAATGGATTTACCGACTGTAACGAGTAGAAGATCCTCTTCTCACGATAAGTAAAAACTGAGAGGGATACAGCCAGGAGTTGAAATGCGAATGAAATCAGTTGTTTTAGATTGTTACTATATCAGTTATTGAAGTCTTTTATCTCAATTTTTCTTTTACAATAACTGAAATTCGTTGCGGCCAGGTCTAACATTTCGACCGTAGTGGACATTATGACGCATAACCCACTGCTGAGTTGGAACAGTTGTGTTATGACAGCTCGGCGCAAACCGATGAGAAAGACATGGATATGACCTACAACGAGCTGAGCGTGGCCAGGCGACAGCGGAGTGCGCTGCGGTTCCCACATAATGTTCGACAAAATGATTTCTCTGTTTGGAAAGATTTCTCCAGTAACCCTCGAGTGGTGACCGACATGGTGAAATACTACGCACTCAGCCGACACGAGGCGATTCTAACACCGGTACCTCACGCCAAAAATCAACAACCCAGAAGATGGGGTTTCTTGTACTGGGCTAACAGTTCAAGTGTATTGATGAATAGCTGGAAGTAGTTAATTCGTCGGGAAACGATAAAACGACCGGTCTGGTTCATTGACCATAGGAAGTGTCTATCATCCATTTCAATTGGAACGGATCGCTGAATGAGTCCTCCCGCTACGATGAATTGAATTGTATTCGGAATACCGCCAGCGAGACTACTCTTATGGTAATTGTTTCAATACATCAACGAGAGCGAGAAATACTGCATCTTAGTCAGTTTTCCGTTATCGGAGGAAATTTTTGTTTTTGGTTAGTGAACTAGTGAATTATCTTCGATAGAGGAATCTACAGAAAAAGTCTTGTGTGCAGGGTTACTTCGATATAGATAAAACTACGGAAGAGTGGCAAACAATATTGGGCGCAGAAAGTTGGGTGAGCATTGGCCATGAATCTAAACATCACACGAACAATTATGTATATCTCTATCTGATTACTTTTGTTATATTAGAAATAAATGCATATTTATGATGTTCGAAGGTTGTTTCATTTCAATCGAGTTCAATCCAATGCAGTTCTGCTTCGTTATCAAAAAAATCCGTCGTTTGCATAAAATTTAACACTAATGGAACGAGGATTCCACTGCTTCCTCAAAATGTTTGTTTATTTATGTTGGGGCTCCTTGGTAACTAGTTCGTAGCTACTTAAACAGTGTTGCTCGAGAAGATTATTTTTATCATTAACAAGGGGTCTCCATATTTTTGGTAACTGGCGGTAAATCGTTAACGGACAATATTAATGCTGATTTTCCTTCGGAGTGGCTGGTCGTGTCGTCGCATACATATTTTACTCGATTGAACTTGAGTTCTGGGTTTTATCGAACAGTTCGTTCTCCTGTTGGACCCTTTCCTACTATTACACCGACTGTGATTAATAAGACATGTTTTAAATTAAAACCTGTTTGAATCCACCTAGTGGTGTAATGATGCCTTTCTCATGTATAATATTGTGGTATTCTATTCAAAATTTTTCTCTTCGATTTTTGAAAGAAACCAAGGAGTTGTTTGTGCATTTACTAGTATAACATACATAATGAAACAGTGCTTTGCTCGCAAAGGTCATAATTAAGAAAACGAAGTGGGTTTACTATTATATGCACTTCCGGCACCGGAACCCGAGAACCGGTATAATCGAGGTCGGTTCGTACGTACGTATTCAAATTTTGAAGATTTTATACAATTTTGCCATCGCACTCTTAATGACGATTTAAATGTTTGTTGTATCCGAAAATATGCAGTAATTTTTGGTAGGACCGTAAGACCTTTCATTTGACCCTGAGATTGGGAATAAGGGTTTTGAGTCTAGTTTACCACATTTTTTAGGGTTTTTGTTTCGCCACTTCAAGTGACGGTGTACAATATTTAACACACTTAACCCTATTACCTCTGAACCGGAAGTCGGATCCAGATGAAATTCAGAAATTCCGTATGGGACCAGAAGACCTTTCATTTGATTCTAAGTTTGTGGAAATCGGTCAAACCATCGCTGAGATCCATTTTGGTATATATTACTACTATTTCTGGTGCTTCCGGAACCAGATACCGGGAACCAGGATAGCCGGAATCGGTTTGTTTAGTTGCCTACTGATAATGACAACCGATTTCTGTAGTTTTGAGACAAGTTTATGAATTTTTTTACGTTTTTTGTTTCGCCGGTTTAAGTGACGGTGTACAATATTGAACACACTTCACCCTATAACTCCGGAGCTGGGAGTCGGATCCGGATGAAATTCAGAAATTCCGTATGGGACCATGAGACCTTTCATTGAATCTAAATTTGTCAAAAACGGTTCAGCCATCTCCGAGAAAACCTAGGGAGATTATTTGACACATACACACACACACACAGAGAGAGAGAGAGAGAGAGAGAGAGAGATTGCTCCGCTCGATGAGCTGAGTCGAATGGTATATGACTAATGTTTACTAGTCGATTTTTCAAGTGATTGCATAACCTCTCTATATGAGAAAGGCAAAAACTCTACGGACCTGATAGAATTCCTTCAATAGTACTGAAAAAGGTCTTGAACGGCCTTGTCTCACCACTGATAATGCTGTTCAACACAAGGATGCGAAAATTTGACATTTTTTTAAACTGTCGCCAAGCATAAGACAGTCATTGCCACCGATACGCGCAGCTGCTACGTTCAACAGTACCCAATCGGTCCCGCCATCTCCGAGAAAAGAGAGCTAGTTCCGTTTTTGAGTTTTTGACCTCTATCTCTGAACTCGAAAGTTAGACCAATAATTTGGTACAATTTACGTTTGGTTTGTGAAAATCGGATTGTGAGCTCTGAAAAATGAAGTGATTTTCTTTTTATAGATTATAGATTTGGAGTACTGTTTTCAGTAAATTCAAGTCTTTTTTGCGTATGTTATGTGAATTGAATCGAAGTTGATCAACGGATCTTCAACATCACTTTTCAAATTCCACTTAGTCTTCAGTGAATGAATTCTAATTGGTTGAGTATAGCTAAAGATAATCTATATCTATATCGGGTATACATCTACTTCACTTCTCTTTCGTCACTTCCATCGACTTCAAAAACAATTATTTGGGCTCAGTGATGTCAATTTTCTACTCTACGTTCGACAGAATTTTTGCATCAAAATATCAAAATCAAATAAGTGCACTTACTTTTCTCAGTGACGGCTGAACCGACTAGAATTACAGGGTGATTAGTGTAAAAATTCCTATTTCAAATTACTTCCTCAATTTTCTCAGAGATGGCGTGACCGATTTTAGCAAACTTAGCTTCAAATTACAGGTCTCATGGTCCCATAAAAAACTTCTAGATTTCAATTTCAATTAAATGAATCTCACTATCTTTTCTCAGCGATGGACTGACCGATTTTTACAAACTTAGGTTGAATAAAAGGTTTTATGGTCCCATATTGCGGAATTACAGGGTGAAGATTGTTAAAATATTTATACCGTCTCTAAAAGCGGTGAGTAAAACACGTGAAAGAATTTCTAAGCTTGCCTCAAAACTATTCCAAGAGTTAGTCATTGTCAGTAAACGGCCAAACAAATTAAATGCGGTTTTCAATTAACGACCTAATATTGTGACTATAGACTCAAAAATGGATCCCAGTAATTTCTGTCGAAACGACTTCGATTATACCCGCTCCCGGATTCCGGTTTCGGCAATACCTGCAATAGTGGAACTCACTTCGTTTACTGAGAGATGGTCTTACAGATCTGAAAACTGTTTCACTCTGTAGGTTATACTAGTTGATGAACTATTTTGCGAAAATCTACACATTTATATATGAGGATACGAGAGATATGAGAAAGGCATCATTACGCCACAAGGTGTTTTTTCCTTATGTATATTGTATATCTTTCTTGAACTCTGGTTATTCAAATCATGACTTATCAGAAAGACATAATTTGTGCAGCAAAATTTGCGCAAAGGGAGGGAAAGTTACTGTCTTACTCGTTCATGTCTAATAAGGAAGAACTTCTCAAGAGCGAATAGCGAGTTTTTAGATCGAACCTCAATACAAGTCAGCAACATTGGTCTAGTCAATGTATTTTAAGATCTGTGCTTACAAATATCTTGTCAATGACAATAAATAAATTAAAATTGCTCCATTCGTCTCATACCATCTTTGTAAAAAATCCTAGTATCCAAAGAATATGTCTGAAGTTGATATAGGGCCTACGGGAGGGTATTTCCTTCCCCTTCTGGGTTTCACTGACTTACAACAATGTTTCTCTGGTGGCAAGGCAGACTCACTATGGTCTTAGCCCGGCTGGAAAGACAAGTACAAAAAAGACTACTTCGTATTTCTGCAGCAATTATTATGGCTCGTGAAAAACAAATGTCTCACAAGGCTTGTAATAAATATTCTTTATATACGCATTCTGCAACAGTAGCCAATTAACAGAACGAATACGATTCAGAGTAATAATATAATTCCATGTACATAACCTGTATGTTTTCTCTCATGTTCATTGCAATATGTATGTCCAATGCGCATTCAGCAATTGATTCACGCCAGCTAGCCGTCTTAGTGAAGATTAACGGGGCTTTTCCATACTTCCACACAGTACGCAATTGGCACCATAAAAATTTCGCTTGAAAACGTTTCATTGATTATATTGTTTTGTGACATTCGTGTTTTCAATGCATCGCCATAGTTGCCTATAGTTGTTTTCAGCACAATAGATCCGAATTATTTATATACACTTTGCTTTCATACACTTCTGTTTAAACCCGATTATTAAGCGACAGGCAAAACGTGATTATGTCTACTGAGCGGTTCCATAGGAAATCACGTATTTTTTTAAATTTAATTCTAGTATTCTCATGTTTTTCTGAAAATTTGCATACGCTTTCTTCGTGACCAAAATTGACAGTTTTTATCATTACTCCACCATTTGGAGTCTTTCTTTTAGGAAGGGCATAAGAAAAAATACCTTGAAATTGTTCTTGAACATATATCTCGAAAAACGGTTGAACCGATTGATTAAGTGTCGTCGGCAATGTTTGAAGCTACTTTTGCATTTTTATTTTGTTTTGCAAATAAACACCTAAAATTTAAAGATTGAAATATAGCGGACAGAAAAGATATAATCTAGAAAATAGGTAGATGATTTTGTTCAAAAATTGTTTATATGTTTGTTTTATAATTCTCGACCCAATTTTATGAAAGCACACAAAATCTAAAAAGTTGCTAATCAAATTTTGCTATTCAAAAAACTTTCCTGTCAATTTCGTATGTTTTCGAATTTATTTTAATAAGAAGCTTATTTTCCTAGAAAAAAAACTTATTAAAGGAGAAATGGAATGGCTAAACTGATTGAAACTAGCTTAGATTTGTTTGAAAGCAACGTTTGGATCGTTAATCTAGTCATAAGATCAATTAGCTGTCATTTTCGGTTCCGGAAATATAATGGTATAAGTAACATAACCGACAAAACCCATTTTTGCTCTCCGCTCAATTCTCTCACTGATTCCTAGTCTGATTGTAACGAACTTAGACTCTTTTGGATTGTGAATCGAGTTCCAAGATCAATTAACTATCACATCCGGTTCCGAAGATGTAATGACATAAGTAACGTATCCGCCAAAATGAGTTTTTTTTTCTCTCCGTTCGGTTTTTTCTAGAGATGGCGGGAACAATTTCTACAAGCTTTGGCTCGTTTGAAAGCTACTTTTGGATTGTGGATCAAGTTTAAAGATCAAATGGCTGTCATTTATTGTTCGGGAGACATAAGTGACGTAACCGACAAAACGGTTTTCTGTTCTCCGTTTAGTTTTCCCGAGATGGTTGAACCGATTTTCACAAGCATAGGCTCGTTTGAAAGCTAATTTTGATATGTGAATTTGGTTAGAAGATCAAAAGGCTACCACTTTTGGTTTCAGAAATACACTTTTGCACTCACCCCGGGCGTAACGTATTTAGGGGGGCGGCAAACTAATCCTAGGGACCGTTTTTTTTTGCTCGCCCAAATCATCTTGGACTTTAGCTTTATTTTGCCCCGGGCGACAAATTTTCTCGGTACGCCACTGGTTATAAGTAACGAATCCGCCAAGTCGCGTTTTTTTTGTATTCGCACATTTTTTTTTTCAGAAAGTGACCAATGATCAAGTTCAAATGTACAGTTGCTGATGCTTTTGGTATTGCGACCTTAAGCGCTGAAGCTCGCTTTTCTGAACATACCAAAATAATTTTTGTTGTAAATAAGCCCAAATTCATGACAAAAATGATCTGAACGAGATATTTGTATTACACCGAAACCTCCATTTAGGAACTAAACGGGGGTTCGTAAATGGAGGCAGTTCGTAAAAATGTTTACGTTAGTTGGGGTTTGGTTCGTAAAACAAGTTCTGTGTTATGAATGCGGAAACCTCCAATCATATGGTTATTTTCGGAACGGATGTGATAAGTGGGCGCAAGAAAATGATGTTTGGGGTCGTTCCAAATTCCAAGATGGCGATTTCCGGTTTATTGATATTCCTTAAGAACCTCTACAAATTAGGTATTTTTGGATAGGATTTGATGGATAGATGCTGATAATCTGGAAGCAATAACAAATTTGTCGTGATGAGAGTTATTATAAATTTTTAGATTTTATCGCGTACACTAAAAAACTGTGGTTTGTATAACACTGAAAATAGAAACGCGTGACACACATTGACTTTAAGCAAAAGATATATGTTTGATGTCGCTTTTAAATATTAGATAAAGAATTTCAGTTGTTCAATATAATATTGAAATCATACAATGCCATTATAACTAGTGTTGCATTCAGTATCCGTCAACAAAGAATATTCACTGGCGGACACAAGCGTCCCAATAAGAATCGTTTCTCTTGCAAGCTCTCTCACTGAAAACCTGCACATACTGTCATTAATAATGTATGAGTTTCACTGAGAGATATATTCCGTCAGTTCAGTCTGATGCTCACTCAACATGATTGAAATCTCAGAGTAACGGTCAATTTCTAAAATTTCCGTCGTGATCGTCAATTGCAAGGAAAATTCGTTAAAAACAACGTTTTCTCGCAATCGCAATCCAATGAATCAATATGGAAATTGAAGCAAACCAAGTCTCATACCAGCGTATAGAAACATAATATCAAATTTTTGGATTTTTTTACATTACCGAAGATTTACTAACAAAACAAAATGAACACCAGACTTGCATCATCTTGTACGTTAGGTGATGTCAAAAAATGATTAGGAACATCAAAGTAGGCTTTATTACAACGATTAGTTATATTAATTGGTAGTTTTATAACGTTTGTAGAATAATAATCCCACCTGTCTTCACAAGATTGTTCATATTGCGAAATCATTTTCAATCATAGTAAGCAGTTCTACATAAAAATTAATGTGATCAAAACGTAGTAAAAATCACTGATTGTTGAAATTTTACCAATCATAGAGTGTGGGAAGTGTATTTGAAACAACTTTTGATTTAGTTTAGCGAGTAAAACATCATCCGAAACTTTTTCAGAGATCCCTGTTCTCAATTCTAATAAAATCACACCAGCATTGAACTGGAACGCACGTTACACTGATATTCGATTTGCTGGAGTAGCTAATACCACCATTACTATGGCAAAAAGTTGAGGATGGGAGTCTTTACGAGCAATCCAATGATACCAAACATTCCATTTTCAATTTATATTTCAAACAACTGTAAAAATTATAAACTGACCATTTCAAAACCAAACAGAGAATAACCGATCTCTTCTCTCATTCAAATCTTTTTACTCTCTGCGTGTTGCCACTCTCGCGTCACTATTGTTTGTGTTCGCCGTACGCTACCCATGGCATCAATTCGATCAACTTTGAATGACGATCATTTTTTTTCATGACGGAACTATTTCATATGCTTAGGCGTGTGAATGATGATCACGACTCAGTGCAACTCTTATCCATATACCTAAACTCACCATATTGATTTTTGAAACGCGCCTAAACATCATTTTCCGGCATCTAATTATCAAATCAGATCCGGAAATGCTCATATTGTAAGGGTTCTTAAAGAATATCAATAAACTGGAAGTCGTCATCTTGGATTATAAAACCACCTCAAACATCGTTTTTTGACATCTACTCATCAGATCCGTTCCGAAAATACTCATATTGTAAGGGTTCCTAAGGAATATCAATGAACCGGAAGTCGCCATCTTGGATTTCCAAAATACCTTAAACATCGTTCTCCGGAATGTACTCATCAAACCCGTTCCAAAAATACGCTAATTGTAGCAGTTTCCATGGATTATAAATTAGCTGAAAAGTAGGTTCCTTAAAAACGTTATTTGGGATTTGGTACGTAAAAACAGGTAACGCAAAAAAGTGTTCGTGTAATGAGACTATTTGAATGACAAGAGAAAGGCATCATCACACCACTAGGTGGTTTAAGAAGAGGCTCTTTGAGAGAGGTAATTAATAGAAGAGAAAGTAAACAAAGAGAAATTGTCACTTGCTTATACGCCCTTTTGAAAAATTAACCGAGAAATGACAACTTCACCACCCATCCCAGTAAACCTGTCAAATCGATGAACCACATAATGTGGATTGCTTTTCAATTCGACATTTGGTTTAAGAAATGTTTCTGTCACAATGGCAATATGAATTTTGTGAACTTTGACAAAATTTTAAAATTATTCTTCACTCGATTTTAAAGATCGAACATTCCAATTTAAAAAATTCAAATAATTATTTAACATCACTGTGAAATTTTAAATTAATTATAAAATTATTGCCAATTTACATCCAACTTCAAACACTCCAAAAAGTGATGAAGTCGAATTCATTCGGATGATCATTTCAAAAAGTTGATCTTGTATGTAGATCATTTTATTTTCCGTTATATAGCCTAAATGGACTTCGTTCAAAGAAGCGAATGGCATTGAAGGAATATTGGTAGGTAGATGTCTCCCTGTTATGCTAGTGTAACTGCCATTAGAAGAAGATGACGTGGCCGATCTACCCATTAATAAATTGTTTTCGTTAAAAGACGAACTGGAAGGCGTTCCTGTTTTTTGTTTGTTTACATTACAGGAATTAAGTGGTAGTTGTCTACCTGTTTTAAAAGCATAACTGTCATTAGAAGAAGATGATGACGAGGTCGATTTACCTGTCAATAATTGTTTTCGTTAGAAGACGAATTGGAAGGCGTACCTGTTTTTTGTTTTACATACGAAGAAATAAGTGCCTTAGAAGAATTAGGCGTGGCAATTGTATCGTTTTTTTTTTACTTTCAGGTATGTTCTGTAAATTTAAGGTCGTTGATTTGACTTGTTGACTAAGCGAACGAGCGTTTAAATTTTTTTCCCTAACAGGACGTTTCGAATAATTTGATTTATGATTTCCATCACAATTAGAACATGGAAATTTATCCGTGGTTCCATTCATTGGACAGACGTCTTTCGAATGCGATTTACCACAATTCAAACACCGTACACCGTATATGGGTATAATGAGCCTTTTGCCAGCATGTGGCGAACATTCAACCACTGGTCCAATTCATTCGACTTTAATCTATCACGAAACGTTGTCAAGAAATTGTTCCTAGGGTTACTACCTAATTAATTTTAGTTTTAGTTAGCTTAGAAATACTATGTTTAAGTGAAATGTATCATTTGGATGATTGTAATATGTTGGTGCAGTAGATGAGGAGGTTTTATGCCTGTTGGAGAGCAAGTTTGACAGAAACTAAATCCACCGGGCTTTTTACTGTTCCAAATAAACAAATAAACAAATGACAGTGCATGGCCGAAGCCTTGACAACGACGACATTGCGTTAAGTTTGCAATACCATTATGACGTTTAGAATGTTCCCAAAGAATTTTAATGGGGAAAATGAAACGTACTTTTTCTAAAGTTTTCAAAATGTTTACATCACTTCGATTGAAGTGTATTAGGTAAAGTTGATGGGAAATTGCAGAGCGTGGTTTAGAAGTACCATTCGCTCTTTTTTTCATAAGTATTACTTGGGAAGGGGCAAAACAAAGCAATTCTTTTAGTTCATTTTTAATTTCATCAGTACTTTGATCATTTGATAAGCCTTTTAAGACAGCCTTGAAGGGTCTGTCTGATTTTATATCATATGAATAAAATTATGGAGTTTCTCGGACAAATACCGGATAAGACGGATCTTCCAATCCATAAACCAAGACTCGACATTCTCCTCTTCGTCCGATTTGAAATGAGACTTTTACTTCCGGGAGAAAAGT
This sequence comes from Malaya genurostris, assembly GCF_030247185.1. NCBI lineage: Eukaryota > Metazoa > Arthropoda > Insecta > Diptera > Culicidae > Malaya > Malaya genurostris. The sequence continues at coordinate 229,875,170 of NC_080572.1, read as the reverse complement.
AGAAAGCTCAGTACGGAATGTTTTGAAGTCGGAAATCATCACCTTCACTGGAGGCGTAGATTGTTGTTACTTCCAGAACGACAAGCGTCCATTTTGGGAATTTTAGAAGAATTTTCTTCTATGTCGCTTCAATCGGATTCAAGAAGAATCTCGTAAATATTGTTAGACGGCAAAGAATCAACGGAAGGGAAGTCCGTCCGTTGTCTTTTATTTTTACATTCAGATTATATAAGATCGTGAATGTTATTAGAAAAATGTTGAATAACGGATTGTGATTTATTCCGTATTGAATTAATATTAGACTTAGGCTTGTTGCCTTTCCAGTTGAACGCAGGTATTTTTGAAAAATATAAATTAACTAGGTCAAATTAGTCTTCGACTAGACTCCTAGTTAGGATAAGTCTTGATAAAGACTGATTTTGTGGTAGTCTTAATAAAGACTGATTAGTTCAAAGAATAATTCTTTGAATGGCTCGCCCAAAAAAGGCTGATTAATTTCTTAGTCTTGAAAAAGACTGATTACATTAGAAAGGCTGACTAATTGTTAGTATTCAAAAAGACTGTTAGTGGTTTAGGTAGCCTTGAAAAAGACTAAAGCCTTGAATCAATGACACTGTAGGTAGCCAGAAAAAATTTCCAGGAGCCAAGAGCTATTCGCAAGCGGTGCGAAAGACTGTTCAACACCAACTGAAGTTAATGCTATTTGCAAAACACTTTTCAATTGGCACCGAAGTGCCATGTCTTTGCTGACGTGCCAAACGAAAAACGTTATTTTCGGCTAATACTGGCTGATTCAGGTATGGTCATTTAGGGGTTAACCTAAGTTTGTGCTTAGGGCACATAACCGTTTTTACTTTTCTTCACGTTTCGGTGTCAATTAAAAAGTGTTTCGCTAATCGCATTAACTTTACGTTGAACTGTGTAAATTTGCACTAAGAAGTTCAATTTGAACTGCTCTGCACTTATGAGTGAAATGAACTTTTTATTATCATGATTTTGTGTCTTTAATGATGAATTCAAAAATGATTTTGCAATTCTTGAAAAAGGTTGCAACTTTATTTAGGAGTATATTTTTTAGACCTAATTTTCATACAGTTTACAGTTTCCAAGTTACAACGATTAGCAGAAACTGTATGCAAAAATACATCCACCCGTTTTTTAAAGCAGTCTTGAGTCGTATTGGTTTCGTTTTCTGTGTAAAACAATCGATTTGCCATACTGCAAACGTAGTCTAATGACTTGCTACCCATTTCTGAAATTGCTGCAATGGAAAACTTGAAATCAACTGACAAGACTAGAACTTCTTCTTTAAAAGAAAAATATCCACATAATAACTCAATGGAACTTTAATGTTTGAGAAGCAATCTAATTTTTCATTTTGTACGTTACCATTCTTTTGCTATAATTTATTCGAAGCGTTTGTTTGCACATTTCATCACATGAGCTGAACATTCTCGGTGATGTGGGTGCCATGCGAACAGACGACAGACAGCGGAAGAGAGAGTTTCTAGGTACCTGATGCTTCAACTAGTGGCTAGACTGATTGTGGCTTTTAACTATGGATTCTCATACCGCGCTCAATTATTCATAGTACTATTGATTCTGTGTTGTAGTGGACTAGTTGTTGCTAGCGTCGTAATGGGAGTCACATCCTCGCTTCCCGAGGAGGTGTCACTGAACGTAAGTGAGGTTTTGCTGAGCGAGTTTCATCCTAGGTCACAGAAATTGTACGCCGCCGCTGGTGTATGAAAAGGTGCATTTCCTTTATATCTAACCCAATTAACGGTATCCTGTTACCAGAGTCAGTATAGTGTAACCAAAGGTGTTAGAAGTAATGTTTGCCTTGTCACGGACGATTGGAAAAGAGCAAAAAGTGTTGGATTGTTCATCCTTTTGTCTGTGAGCTTTGCAAACAGTCATATGGGTTTGATCGCATCTTCGAAGTAGAGACTAGTGCTGAGGGAACAGAGCTGCTGGCTCATCATGGATAGTGATATAATTTGCCTGGATTCAGACGAGGATGCTGAAAATGGTGAGTATTAAGAACTGAAATCCTATGCCTGTGCAATGTGACTGTTGTTTCCATTTGAACATTTACACATCGCTACAGGATGCAGTAATCCATTATGTATACCACTGACGAACGAATTGAGTTACTTTAACAAATTGCTTCACGAGAAAATAAACATTTTTTTAGATGGATTCTGGGTACGGAATGATTGTTATAAATAACGAACTGATGTGAATAATGCTGAGTCACATCCCTAAATAAAACTTTCCTGAACTGTTGTTGCAAAAGCTTGATCACATTTTTGTTAACTATTTTCCAGCTAAAAGTTGATTTTCCCCTGTCTAAGTTTGGTCATTCAACAATCAACTACATCGCTTGATAACTAAGAATAAAACAGATTGCCAAATTACAGAGTTTGCAAGTTGGGAGTATAATGTACACAAACTCATCACGCTAAAAAACGAACTAAACTGTCAAAATAATATGGATTGTGTTGAACAGTCGTTCGCACCGCACGCGTATAGCTCTTGGCTCCTGGAATTTTTTTCTGGCTACCTAGAGCTTCATTGATTCAAGGCTTCAGTCTTTTTCAAGGCTACCTGAATCACTAACAGTCTTTTTAAAGACTAAAAATTAGTCAGCCTTTCTCAAGGCTATACAAAGAGTGATATTAGAGTGACTAAGTGATACAAAGAGTGATATTAGAGTGACTAAGAAATTAATCAGCCTTTTTCAAGGCTAGCTATCCAAAGAACTATTCTTCGAACTAATCAGTCTTTATAAAGACTACCACAAAATCAGTCTTTATCAGACTTTTCCAAACTAGGAGTCTAATCGAAGACTAATATAGCCTAGTTAATTGATTCTAAAATTTCATTCATTTCAAAAATGCCAACCGGAAAGGCAACAAGCCTAAGGCTAAAAATAATTCAATAAATCACAATCCGTTATTCAACATTTTTCTAATAACATTCACGATCTTGAAGAATCTGAATGTAAAAATAAAAGACAACGGACAGATTTCCCTTCCGTTGATCCTATGCCGTCTAACAATATTTACGAGATTCTTCCTGAATCCGATTGTAGCGACATAGAAGAAAATTCTTCAAAAATTCCCAAAATGGACGCTTGTCGTTCTGGGAAGAAACAACAGTCTATGCCTCCAGTGACGGTGATGATTGCCGACTTCAAAGTATTCCGGATTGAGCTTTCTACTTTTCTCCCGGAAGTAAAAGTCAAATCGGACGAAGAGGAGAATGTCAAGTCTTGGTTGATGGATTGGAAGATTACGAACGTCTTATTCGATATTTGTCCGAGAAACTTCATAAATTTTATTCATATGATATAAAATCAGACAGACCCTTCAAGGCTGTCTTGAAAGGCTTATCAAATGATCAAAGTTACGATGAAATTAAAATTGAGCTAAAAGAATTGCTTGGTTTTGCCCCTTCCCAAGTAAAAAGCGAATGGTACTTCTAAACCACGCTCTGGAATTTCCCATGAACTTTATCTAATACACTTCAATCGAAGTGATGTAAACAATTTGAAAACTTTAGAAAAAGTACGTTTTATTTCCCACATTAAAATTCATTGGGAACATTATAAACGGCATAATCGTATTGCAAACTTAACGCAATGTCATCGTTGCCAAGGCTTCAGCCATGGAACCAAAAATTGTCATATGGATATACGGTGTTTGAATTGTGGTAAATCGCATTCGAAAGACGTTTGTCCAATGAATGAAACCACTGATAAATTTTCATGTTCAAATTGCGATGGAAATCATAAATCCAAGTATTTGAAATGTCCTGTCAGGGAAAAAATTTTAAACGCTCGTTCGCTTAGACAACAAGTCAAATCAACTTGCTTAAACTTACAGAACATACCTGAAAATCAAAAAACCGTTACAAATGCCACACCTAATTCTTCTAAGGCACTTATTTCTTCGAATTTAAAACAAAAAACAGGTACGCCTTCCAATTCGTCTTCTAACGAAAACAATTTATCGACAGGTAGAGCGACCTCGTCATCATCTTCTTCTAATGTCAGTTATGCTAGTATAACAGGTAGAAATCTATCACTTAATTCTTCTAATGTAAATAATCAAAACACAGGACCGCCTTGCAGTTCATCTTCTAACGAAAACAATTTATTAATAGGTAGATCGGCCATATCATCTTTTTCTAATGGCAGTTCTAATGGCAGTCTGCCTACAAATATTCCTTCAATGCCATTCGCTTCTATAAATGAAGTTGATTTAGGCGATATAACTGAAAATAAAATGATCTACCTACAAGATCAACTTTTTCAAATGATCATCCGAATGAATTCGACTTCATCACTTTTTAAAGCATTTAAAATCGGATGGCAATTTGCAAATAATATTATAATGAATTTAAAATTTAACAGTGATGTTAAATAATTATTTGAATATTTTAAATTGGAATGCTCGATCTTTGAAATCGACTGAAGATGAATTTTATAATTTTCTCAAGGTTCACAAAATTGATATTGCCATTGTGACAGAAACTTTTCTTAAACCAAATGTCAAATTGAAATGTAATCCACATTATGTGGTTCATCGATTTGACAGGATTACTGGAATGGGTGGTGGAGTTGCCATTTTTGTCCAACGGCAAATTAAACATCGAATATTACCTTCTTTCAATACTAAAGTTATTGAAATCTTGGGAATCGAAGTTGAAACCATTCATGGAATTTATTTCATCGCTGGAGCCTATTTGCATATATCTCCAATGCTCCGTCATATTTCTCCAATGCACCGACGAACAATTAAATTTCTTTAAAGGCGATTTGCAAAAACTCATAAGATATCGATCGAAATTTTTCGTAATAGGGGACTTAAATGCTAAACATGTCCAGTGGAATTGTAGGCAAAATAACAGTAATGGTAAAATACTTCATAATCAACTCTCAGCTGGTTACTTCACAGTTCTTCATCCCAGTAATCCGACTTGTTTCTCTTCCGTGAAAAACCCCTTTACAATTGATCTGGTTTTGAAACTATTTTAGGAAATTCTGCGGACATCGACACAGAAATTGATAATTTGAATCATTATATTATCGAAGCTAGAAATCTTTCAGTTCCCAAAGCTCAAATTAAATTAAATTCTCAACTGCTCATTCGGTTGATGAATGTTCGTCGACGACAATATCAACGTTATCGTGATCCTGCTATGAAAAACATAGTTAAGGATTTACAAAAAGAAATTAAACATAGATTTACTCTTTTGCGAAATGAAAATTTCTCTAAAGAAGTTGAACAAATTAAACCATATTCTAAACCTTTCTGGAAACTTTCTAAGGTTCTTAAGAAACCTCAGAAACCAATTCCTGCTCTCAAGGAAGGAAATCAAATATTTATACAAATAGCGAAAAAGCTCAAAAACTTGCTCAGCAGTTCGAGAGTGTACACAATTTTAATTTGAATTTGAATTTCAATTCCCTTTGCGCATCGTACTTCTCTTGTACTCTTTCGTATATGAGCAATCTGTACCGGATTGCCAGCATACATTTTATTATTTTGATGAGAAGTTTTATCACGTAAATCTATCGTATGGGTTGAACATTACATGGATTCCAATGAACATTGAAAAAATATTCAACTTTCACAAAGATTGAATGCGAAACAAAAAATGTGTTTATATACAATGAAACTTCTGCGTGTTTGGCAGCTTTGTCGAGCCAATTTTATTTCTCTCTCCTTTTTCAGAATACTATCAGGAAGCCAAAGCGAAAAAAATGGCGGATGCATTGAAACTGACTTTGTTTTACAGAAAAATACAAGACTTTATTTTTATCGCGATAACATATATGTTTTTATGTACTAATCGCATCTAAACTAAATTATCTGGGCTTTGTCACGGTAGATTTATGATACAAGCCTACAAAGCCGAGATATTCGATGAACAAGTAGAGGTATGCATTTCCGAACGTTCCAATTTTCAAAAGTTCTTCAGTCAGAAAAAAATACAACACGACCGCTAAACTCAATAAATCATTCTGAAAATTTCACAGAATATTCTCAACTAAATTTCGAAGACACTGTGAGGTGTGTTTTTCTATATTCTGCACCGTTTCCAAGAAAATTTAATTTGAAACGGGAAAATAGCAAAAAACCTACCACTTTACGGTACTGTCCTCAGCCCTTAAGGTTAAAACCTCTATAATCGAAACAAAAAAAAAACATGTGTGATAGGCCAACTGTTCCTGTAACTTGATGAATGACATTTACATTTAGACCGAAATCATCAGCCAGGAAATTTATGTGTCAGAATGCCTGGTAAAATGTCTGTTACCTTTCCTGAAGCAACTCGATTATTCCGTTCTGTTTTAGCAGGAGTTGGCTTCTCTTCACTGCTGGAAATTTTATTTACGAATTTAGCGCCAACTTGAACAAATGTTGACTGCGCCTTCTCAGATCTAAAAGGAACTTTCTGAACATGTAGACTTTCAAAATCGATCTATACTGTCTTTTGAAAAGGGCCAAGCCCTTTTAATAATTTTTTTCAAATAGTTATTGTCGAAAAATGACAAATTCCACAAAAATACTAGAGATTTTTACAAAATCAGCTAAATTTTTCAATAAAAAACTGAAAAAATCATAAAATACTTCAAAACATCATACATTGTCTTTTTATCTAAAACTAAATTGAACTGAAAGTCAAAAACTTCCAATATTCTAATGAAACTCAATATGTGAGAGAACTTCACTATTGCTAGTTTCCCGTCTCAATAAGGAATTTTTCAATATATTTATTTGAAAATTTGACTGATTTCATGAGAATCATTAATATAACACTTTTGAAAAAAAAATAATTAAAAAGTGTGGTCCTTTTCAAAAGACTGTCTAAATCAATTTTGGAAAAACAAAGTAGGCAAAGTTACATTTTGGGACATGTCCAGAAAATTTTGATTAAAATCTTATGTCGTTTTCGCTTGATGCCAAACCTAACCCAGTTTTCACCCTAACTGCTGTCAAACCGTTTATTTGAAGCTAGTTTCGAACCTAGTTTTAACGTTGTTGAACTGAAAATCGAGTCAGTTTCGAACCTGGTTTTTATATCAGGTTTGCCGTTGCTAAATGCGAAATCAAAGTTTCGTGAAAAGTTTGATAAAACTTCCTTGGCTCAGTTTCTATTTTCTCAAGCAAAAACGACATAAAACAAAATTTGTGGTCCAATTCATGAATATTATTTAGATCCGACTTTCGGTTCCGGAGTTATGGGGTAAAATGTCCAAAAAAATGAAAATATGTGTCTAAGTTTTCTCACAGATGGCGCGACCGATTTTCTTAGGTTCAAATGAAAGGTGCTATGGTCCCATTCGTATTTCCTGAATTTCATCCGGATCCGACTTCAGGATCCGGAAATATAGGGTGAAGCGTGTTAAAATTTGGCGAAAACCCGTTAAAAGTTTTCTAAATCGACCTAAAATCTTCTCCAATTGATAGTTTTTATTAGTAGACGGTCAAACAAACCGATTTCGGTTATTCTTTTAGGAATCGAAGAAAATTATTTTGAAGAATACCACAGTTTTATATATGATAGTATGATTGATATGAGAAAGGTTTTAATACACCACTAGGTGGATTAAAACTGATTTTCCAAAATTTGAAATTATTTTTTATTCAATTATTGTCATAAAATGATAAATGCTACAAAAAAATGTTGTACTAGTGATTTCTACAAAATCAGTTAAATTTTCCAATGAAAAAACTAACAAAAAAATAAAATATCAAGGAAAAAAATGCTTCTAACAAAAAATAAATAAAAATTCGATATTGGCAATTTCACTGAAATAAAGAATAATGTTTTTGTAATTAGACTTCAAGATTTTAAGTTCGATTTTTTTCAGTGTAGGATTCGTTTAGTATATTTTTATTAGAAAAAAAAAACTGCTTTTGTAAACGTCACGAGCCCAATAATATTTTGTAGAATTTGTCATTTTTCTGCTGGAATTATTTTCAAATAAAATGGTTATAGAAAGTTCAGCTCTTTTCAAAAGACAGTTTAGATCAATTGTATAAAAACAAAGTGAGCTAAGTGGCTTTTTGTGTTAAAGTCTATATGCTGTCCACTAAGTTGGTTAGAATACGATTTAACGCGAAATTCGTCTATTCAAATCCGACATTGGAAAAAATCGATTTTCAAAATTTTGAGTTGGTTAAAAAAAAACAAAAAAAAACTGATTCCTTTCTCATATAACTAGTGTTTTCGTTAATGTCAATTAGTGATTATTCAAAAAACTTGTCTTTAAATTCTATTAAATGAGAACAACAAAGTTTGTTTGAGCATACATTAGCATGAGCAAAATTCGGGCCTCGGTTCAAATGTGGGTTTTCACAGTGATTGAATAGTTTTTCTATATGAGAAAGTCTAAAACCATTTCTAACTTTTCTAACTAAAACTTTATCTTGCCCATTGCTCATATTTTTTTTTCAAATATCGAGCAACCAATGTTAGAGTATTTTGTGAAATCTCCTAACAAATTGAGTTTCATTGGATTCGATAGTTATCGATAAAAAGACACTGTAAAATATGTATACAAGAAAAAGTTTTTGGTAAACAAACTTTTTTTCCTTGAAGTACCCATTTTGGAACACATTCACGTATCTTGGGAGAAAATGTTATCAAAAAACGTTTTTTTTTGAAAATCGATTTTAAATTTTTGAAGTAAATTTTTTCAGTGTTGGACTCGAAAAGGATTTTTTTCATTATATTTATTCGAAAATTTGATTTATTTTATGAAAATAACAAACACAACACTTTTGAAAATACTTTTTGAAAAAAAAAGGTTGAAAAGTTTGGCCTTTTTGAAAAGACAGTCTAGATCAATTTTGGAAAAACAAAATAGGTCAACAAAGTCTACATGTTCAGTAAGTTTCATTCAAATCTGAGAGAGTGCTGTTAACTACGAATACGAAAAATTGTGCGCAAAATTCGTTTATTGTAATATTCTTATGTCTAATATGACTTTTACTAAACTTATCTTATTAAATTATCACAACTTAAACTGATTTGAAATTATTCGATGTAACATTTCTGTCTTGAGCTAATATGTAGCCTGCGAAGTTCCAATTCTCGGTGCGATTACAAATCAATTTAATTCGAATCCACAACCGTACCCCAATGTGCGATGTTTAGTATAATTAACGTATATTAGTAATCTACAAAAATGTGAATAACCGCTTATTTATAATACGTGTCTGATTTGTAATGTCCGAGCTGTATCGGAATACTTTCTACGAAATGAAATTAGAACCACCCTAATACCATATGCTTCAAAATATGGCTTATCTTTCACTGATCATTTATTCTGAAGACACCATAGCTCTAAAGTATAAGGCTAAGCCACAAATGTTTTTGTTCCCCTAAATTGTGGATCCGGACCACTGTGCAATGATGAATAAAGTTAATCTTGAACCAAAAAAAATTGTGTTCTCTTTGTTAGGCCCGGGACTTTTCAGCCCATGTGTTATGTTTGTTTCTGAGCTAGAACTGATGTTCTATAATTACTTTCATCATCACAATTCTAAGCCAAATTAGTATTGAGCTTGTTCTGTCCTGATCTCCTACAGAGAAAACGCTCCAGCAGATCAACTACTAAGACGCCTGAGCCGAAAAGAATTCGAACTTGGCCTTTTGAAGAAACCGAGACCCAATTTGAATTTAGGTCCTCAGTACGGAAGTCGCTTCAAAGGCAAAAGTAATTATTTGGACGAACTTGATGTCATTATGAACATCACGCCACCAACATTTCGTTGAAAAAATGAGTTTTTTCCACTACAGTGATCACTTCACTATTCGTGATACTGGTAATAGGAAAAATCAAGTGAAGTGACATGTAAGTGAAGTGAATGTGAAAGTGGAAGTGAGAACGGTAATAAGGGCCCCAGTTAGACTATATAACTCGTGTCAGACTATTTAACTCGCGTTTCAATACATCGATGGTAAGCGTATATAACTATTGTCTTAATTTTACGTTTCGTCTTCGATTCTTTTCAGTGCATTAGCATTTTGTGTTGAATTGCTAACGCCGTTTGTTATGTGCACTTAGTTCAAACCGGTACCCGCATTTAAAGACATTACACTTCTATCCGAAAAATTGTTTCGAAGATATGATTAATTTTACGTCTGTCTAGCGTCTACTGTTGAACAACAGAAACAGATATAACATCGTAAATGAACTGAGATTATAATTTTGAACGAGCAGCGTGGCGAATATTTGCAGATGTCGCCGCGATCGCCACTATGTTGGGTGCTACATTCACTCCATGCTAAACTTTTGCTCTGCTGTTGGTTAAAATCAAAAGATTATTATCGTTTTCTTCCGGTTGAATTCACGTGTGATTTGAACGTGATGGATTTACACTTATGGAAATCATGTGAGAAGTGTTTTAGCTAGAATATTTCTATAATTGGCATGAGAACTTAGTTGTCGTTGCGGAATGTAATGAAACGTTTTGAACGACCGCGGCGAATTGTCGAGTAGTTGACTTCTTGTTGTTAAAGTAAAGTTAATTTAAAGTTTATCCAGCTTTGGACATTTTTTTGTTTGAACCTGTATATCTGTTATCTGCGGTATAGGAGCTAACTACGGGTTCGAGTTCCGTCTCTGCGGCAATCGTTTCGTGATTTTCATTACATAGTTGTATTTGCATGTCATTTTTCCGAGCGGTTTTCTTCGTTCGATACCGATCAAATTTATGTTTTACATGAGTTTATCTTTTTTCATAGTTTTGTCATTTTCCTAAGAATCAGTATTGTTTTCGAACAACTGTTTCTTCGTGCTTTCAGAATGAAACTGAAGCCTCTTTCTGAGCTATCATATTTAACCAGCCTCGGTGTTATGCTGTACGCATACGGAATGTTATGTCCTACGCACAAGCACCAGGCAGCATCCGATAGAAAGGATTGTATAGGGCTAGGCAAACATGCATCTCATCAAGTTGTAATCTGAAATACGTTCATTATCCCATCAGTCAGACGATAACAATTAGTAAAAAGCGTATTACCCTGTTCAGCGGGGAATTCGTTATGAATAAACTCTCAAGTAATCACGAGGGTTAATTCATGGTATTTTCCCGGTAAGGAAGCATGTATTAAACAGGTTGCGTTCAATTTCATTTCCATTTCCATTCATAGAGCAGTGCTTCAAGTATGAATCTCGTACGTTGAAAAAAAATCCAAACTTTTGTTTCCTACTAACTTTTCCATCAAGAGTCTCTCATTTACCTTTTAATGTTGAAAATCCATCCTTTTGTTGCACTGACTTCTGCTATTCCATTTCCAACGAATGACCCATTACAGTGCAGGGCATGTGCAGAGAGAGAGCTAGGTTGCATGGTCTTTCGTTGGTTGGTTGGTTGGTTGGATAAGTACATACATTTTGTCGTTCTCCACCATCTCCAATATAAAGCAGTGCTTGAAATACCTGCACATTGCTCATAGGTAATTTATGTTTTACTGCCACTTCAAGGGTGAGCATAGCGTTAAAGTTGCATCCATATTTCACGGAACAGAGGGGGGATATGATTGCCATTTCACGTAGTCTAGGTTATTCGCACAAAAGTTTATTCGACTGTTTTAAAAATAACCGACTGATTGTGGTTTTCTGTACTTAGCAACAGGATGCAGTTTTTGCCTTAAGCCATATTGGGAAATCAGTTAAATTCCACTAGCTACTCTATGGCGTTCGGACAGGAGAAAGGATAATTAACAGAAAGTCACATAAAGTTGTAAACCTGTTTTTGAGTTTCACATTTTGTACTGAGCGCGGTATAAGTTATTTAGACCAGTTGACTCGGCTATAGCAGAACCCCAATTAAATTTTATTCAATCAATCAGAAATTCCATGAGCAAAATAAATGCGTAATAGGGGAAGTTGGGGTAAAATGTAGTACTCTCTAAGGAAATATTGCTGTATGATTACTAAAGAAAATAAACGTGAAAGTTTCATGCATGACTTCAGTCATCATTATTTCTCACAATCATGAACAAATACTCGCTGTCAGTTCCCTTTCACATCTCATCCAAGTCAGTCGATAAAACAAAACCGCTTACGTTCGGGACGAAAGAAACCAAGTACAGTATTGTGTAGTGAACAATAGAACGATCTCGGAATGAGTGAACCAAACGAACAAAAGCTACCGCCGGTACGAAAGAATACAATTATTGTTGACTTCAAGCAGTGCAAAATTCGACCTTCGGTACGAGAACTTGAAGGTTTGCTTAAGGAGCAAATGCATCTTGACATTAAACGTGTGCATTTACTTCAATGCAATAAGACAAATAATGCTGTTTACATCCAGTTTTATAAAGAGTTGGAGAGTTCAATTTGCAAAAGATAATAACAATGTGCATTATGTGGAGTATGAAAACATTAAGTGCAACATTCCAGTATATATGGAAGATAGTGCTATAGAAGTGCGTGTGTATGATCTTCCCTCAAGCGTCATCGATCCATATATTCGAAAAAATATGTCCCAATACGGAGAGATTCTCTCTATCGAAAAAGAAAAGTGGAAGAACTTTTTCCTTTTTTTTTTACTTTATCATATACCATTCGACTCAGCTCGACGAATTGAGCAAATGTTTGTGTGTGTATGAATGTATGTATGTATGTGTGTATGTGACAAACAATGTCACTCGATTTTCTTAGAGATGGTTGAACCAATTTTCACAAACTCAGATTCGAATGAAAGGTCTTATGGTCCCATAGATTGCTATTCAAATTTATTCCGAGCCGAATTCCGGTTCCGGAATTACAGGGTGACATGTATCAAAAACAAACATAGATTCAAATGAAAGGTCTTATGGCCCCATAGCTCGATATTAAATTTTATTTTTATCCGACTTCCGGTTCCGGAATTACAAGGCAATATGTGCAAATCTATGAGAAAATGCGCACTCAATTTTCTTGGAAATTTCTGAACTGATTTTTACAAACTAAGATGCAAATAAAAGCTCTTAAAATTCTTTAAAAAGTCATTGAGAAATTGATCCAGATCCGACTTTTGGTTCCGGTATTACAGTGCGATAAGCGAAAAAATTGATGGAGAAACCAGGTGTAAATTTTTTTTAAATTTACTGGTGAATTCAACTAGTTGGCAGATCTTGTTAGTTAGTGGATATATAAAACTACTTTGAGACTACTAGTCCCAAGTTTCCGCTTCCAAACGCACCGGTAACAGTGAAGAAAAGCTCCAAAACCGGAACTAATTTCGATTTATCTGCAACGGTTAAACCGATTTTCACCAATCATGATTCAAATTAAAGCTCCCTGTATCTCAAAAGATACTGTGCAATTTCATTCAGATCCAACTTACGGTTCTGAATTGGACAATGACAAACGGTCTTACAAAATGATGCGAAATTGGTACGTATCGGCACGGAAAAAGAAAACGCCATCGCCTAGCACACAGCGTGCTTTGTTCAATTTTGTAGAGCGTGCAGAATTTCCACATTTAAATCAATATTAATTTAATATATTATATATTTAATGATAGTTTATACCAAAGAAAGTTTTCGATTTTATTCAAGTTTGAAAAAAAATCTTGACAGAATCATCTTGTGATGTTTTTGAATATATAAGTAATATGAGAAAGGTATCATTACACCACTAGGTGGATTAAAGAAGTTTTTTTTTAATTTATAACTTGGTAACCACAGAACTGATTTTTTATAAATTTGGATATGTTATCTGAAAATGTCTATAGTTACTATATAAAGGGTATACATTTAAAATATTTTTTACTAAAAACTCCGTCTTTTTACCACTTTTTTAGCAATAAAAAATCGGCAAAGTGAAATTGTTCGGTTTTAAATTAAACATTTCAAGTCTTGCTATTATCGCCCAAATTTCGGGTTTAAATTTTCAAAAGATTATTACTCAAAAATATAAAATTTCGCTTGGCAAATTTTTTGATATGTTATGTTAAGAAGTGTAAATTCTCAAAAAAAAAATATGAACACATGTACCACCTTTCTCTAACAAAGCGTGAAAACTTATACAATAAGCGTCTTTAAACGCAAAAATCTAACTTTTTTATGTTTTCATATTTTTTTGTGGAAAATATAATCATTTTTACAGAACATATTAAAGAATGAAAAAAAAACGGCTAAGTCGTTCAAAAGTTATGATCTGTTTTAAATGGGCATGGTTGATATGAAATTGAACGTGAAATTTTCAAAAAATCTCACTCAGAAACGAAAAATTTAATTTCACTAATATTTTGATATTTTGTATAGAAATTTAAAAAAAATTATGAAATCATGTAGTGCCCTCTTTCTACGAACCATGAAAATCGATAAATTCGTATAAAACTGACGTTATCAACCACAAAGCTCCATATTTATCTATCTTTGCATTTTTCCTAGAAAGAAATACTATTGACATTTTTAGACATGGGCAAAAATTGAAAAAATCTGTTAAGATGTCACCATGTTATGAATTTAAAAAAAAAGGCAGTTTGCCAAAAAAACTACGAAAAAATCGATTCTTTGGACAACCTTAACATGGAAATCGTCACCCTAATAGCAAAATGAGTAAAATAGCAGTCTAATATTTTTCGATGGAAAACAATTGTACTTAATGTTACGAATTTCTTAAAGGTCGTATATCTTGTTCTCACGGAATTTGCTGCAATGATAGATTCTCGTGATTCATGTCGAATGAGTAGAATCAAATCAAGTACCAAAATAATCAATCAATAATCAGTTTTCAAAATTGAAATTGCGTGGGATAATTGAGGCCGTAAAGAAATCAGATGGCGGTGTGTTCACAATTATGCATGAACATTTGACCATGGGGTAGGCTCTTTTCAAATTGACATTTGATCAACAACGTGCTGACAATTCAAAGCAGTGTTTGGCCATGTTTACTAGTAATAAATCGGATTTTTTGCGTCGATATGTGACAATGGATGAAGCATGGATCCATTACTTTACTCCGGAATCAAAACACTCATCATATGAGTGGACTGCATCCGGTAAACTATGTTCAAAGCGTCCAATACTAGCGTCAGTTGGAATGGTTATGGCATCAGAATCCTGGAATGCACTTGGTACAATCTTCAGTGAGAAAGGAGAATCAATCATTAGCGAATACTAAATAGCGTTGTAAGATCGTTTCAATGCAAGCATCAAGGAAGAACGACATCAAGTGTCGAAGAAAAAAAAACAAGAATGTTTCACCAAGACAATGCACCAATTCACAAGTCCAATGCAACGATTGTTAAATTGAATGAATTACATTTTAAATTGCTACCTCATTCACCGCATGAAGCAGATCTGGCCAGCAGTGACTACTGGCTATTCTCTGAACTCAAAAAAGCTCACGGGTAAAAAATTCATCTCAAGTAATGAAGCAATAGCTTAATGTGATGCCTTGAGCTTTGTGTATTTTATGGTAAGAGACAAATCCTTTTACAAGAACAGTGCCCAGAAGTTAGACAAACGTTGGAATGATTGCATTGCTTTTGAAAGAGATTACATTGCCGAAAAAAATCGAAAAAAAGTGATTTTTCTATTTAGTCACACGACTTATTGAGTGATGTGTTACCGACGATTAAGCCATAATCTAGTGATGATTTTGAAAAGGTTGCAGAATGCTGTAGGTTTCCAGTGAAAAAAAAACCGCTCTACATTTTCTCGATCCGGAAGGGAAGTAATAGTCGAAATGACTTCTCTAAAGTACCTAAAGAAACCAACTCCAACCATCGTTATGTGATCACAAATGCATAAAGCTCGATTCAAATAAAATTTTGCCGCACTGTTTATGTTTTACTACGCTTCTGATGATGTTTTGACAGCAAACTGTTTGGTAATTTCTCCGCTCTTTCAGTCGTAAAAGTTTTATTACGATTAATTTAGTTTTGAAAAAGTCGTGACAGATGAAGGTGGTAAAAAGGTTAATTAATTTACTACAACCACGACGAAAATCCAATCCAGGTTCCAAACATTCCGAAATCGTTGATTTCGGTTGAATTTACCGTGTTCAAACATTTTTCTGAGTGGAGCAATATTGTTCGGATGGATCGGCAACTGCGATGAAAGGTATTAAAGACAATTGGAACGAACCCAGTTAACCAGAATGAAAACATTGACATGAAAAACAATTTCAACATCAGCACCTTTCAGAGGATCCATCTACCCGACGGCTATTGTTTCTATCGTTTCAGCAAGTAGCCAAACCGGACACTGGAATAGATTGAATGGCTAAACATAAGCTCAGATAAAATATATAGAGAGGTTCATCCAAACTACCTTGGATGGAAAGATGGATTTTGGGCAGCTTGCCGGTTGAAAATTAAAAATTGTATTTGAACGGTTAGCAAGCAGCAGAAGAAAAAAAAATTCAACCCCGTGAACGCAAGGAAGACGAGGGATTACTTCAAGCTCAATTCGAGCCTTTCGATTCGGGACGTTGTCCAAAAGGCCTATTCGTCAATCCGGTTCATCCAACAAGCAATGAAGCGGGTCAGACTTCATGTCTTTAAGATAACGAATTGAAACACCATCCAGAAAACAATGGTCAAATCACGCGCCATAAAGCTGTACCGCGAGTGGCTGATGGCGTGGCCGAAATGCATCATAGTGGATGACGAGACGAACATTAAAGCAGACTCCAAACATATCTTTGTCCGGCGTTTTTTGTCGGAAAGTCCAGAAGAAGAAGGTCGTGCCACCATTCGAAACCGGTGATTGAGAGGCGATGCCTCAAACAGATTATTTTTTGCTGATAGACTCACTAGAACATTTCTGATTTAGCAAGCGATTTGGAGCTGCAGCAGGCAAGAATTCCAACGAAGTGGACTTCATTCCACCCAATTACTCTCAATACCTTCGATTGGAATATTTTTTTTCTGAAAAGACTGAAAACGGGCTCATGCTAATTCAGAGATAAAAATTACCGTTTGAACATATTTAAAACATATATTTTTTTGCATAACCGACTTTCGTTCAATATTTTCTTCTAGTTCCAATGGAAGAGAGACACTTTCATTGCTATTCAGGGAATAAACGAGAATCAATGGTTCACTGTTCATGGGCTCGTACACATAAGGCGAAATTTTTCTTCACAGCATTTGAAGAAAAACGTGATGGATGTTTCAGAATTATTTTCAATTTCTACGTATAATTTCATCATCGCAATTATTCACAGTTGTTGACATTTAAATATTTGGATTGATAGTAATTTAGGTAACAACCATCCACTATGAAAATGAAATTCCGGGTGGATAATTATTAATAGAGTAAATACTTTTTGTTAGCTCTCAGCTAGCACTGAATTCTTCGAAATTCCTCTTCAATGGCGAGTTTGACAGGCGATTTTTGTCATTATTCCAGGAAATGCGTTATATAGGGGAGAGTGTTCGGTTACCGGCACCATTTTCTTTTAAGCTTATAACTTCCGACTAAGTGCACATTATGCGTACATATATACATCAATGGAAAGCTAAAGTCCCTAGCTAACAACTGAATAAGAAACTAAGTTGATTCAATAGATTGAAAAAATTTTATTATCAATTTAGTAAAGTGATAAGTTTTGGCCATTTCAAAAACGGTGTTCCGTTACCGGCACGTTTAAGGTAGCGCTTCGCTGTGGTCACGGGAGTTCGCTGCCTATCCCGGGGTTTCATGCACTTTACCCAAAATTGTGAGAAAACGGGGAAGAAAACGGAAATTCCAAGAACATACGATTCAAGATAAATAATTTTTCTATCGATTCGTATATAAATTGTGCCTGATAAACGTTTTTATCGAAAGATTTCGTGCGAGTTATAAAAATAAATGAGTTTTTCCTTATTTTTTCGCACGCACACAATGTCCACGCATGCATTGGGGTGTGCAAAATCTCACATGCGGTAGACGCCAACAACATTTCTTTTGTTTTCGTTGTTTGTTCTCTCTGCGTAAACGTTGAATATAGATGAGTAGAAAATGTAAGTAAGTGTTACTACTTTGTAAAATAATGTCTATTCATGTTTCAGGTGAACCAGAAATCAGTAATGATTTTCATCGCTACTAGCTTTGACGCTTTGTTGAAAACGTAGCACATCCCTACATATGCGAGTTGTTTATAGCGAGAAAAGGAAAAAAGAAAACAAAATGTTTAACAAAACTCGCACGAAATCTCGCGAAAGAAAAGCTTTCTAACTAATATTTTTCGCCAAATGCATAGTAAAATCATTTACCTACAATCGTATGTTTTTGATTTTTCGTGAATCGGCTTAGTATTGAAGAAATTTGCAATTTAGGGTGAAATTTCGGCGACAAAGCAAGAGGAAGCAGTGAGTTGTCTCGCTTCGACCTGACCACGGCGAAGCGCTACCTTAATGGCATTAAACAGTGCATTAAAGTTAATTTTCCTTGACTTGGAAGATTTGTTTGAAGTCGCCATAGCTCACAGAACCAGAGAACCAAAGTTTTTACTTATATGACAGATGTGTTGAAGCTGTCAAGTTGTCCACGTGTTGAATATCACCAGAGATGCCAGGTAATACAAAAAGTTTAGCTAGCAAAAAGAAAAGATCGCGCCAATTTTCAAAAGTCTTTAATTTCTGACGAATGTCTGCAAACAATCGAATTTTTAAAAGTCTGTAGAAAGTCTTTAGACGCTTTAGCTTTACATGTTAACTAAGAAATTTGATAATTTACAGATAAATTTGCAGACTTGGCATCTCTGCATATCACTGACAATTTTTCGCGATTTGTCGAAAAAATGGGGTGCCGGTAACCAAACACCTTGGGGTGCCGGTAACCGAAATCGGTAGACATTATGAAAATGACGAAAAAAAAAACTATGGTTGCGAAATTTTTCATATCCCTACTAATTCTTTTTACTTTTGCTGCCATTTTCAAGTGAAGCTCCCAGGATTCATCGTCAGTTGAATAATCGTACCTAGTACTTTGAAGTTTTACTTGCTAAGTTTCAAGTGCCAAGTAGTCTACCTGTTTCATTGCCTTCGCTCTTGGTAGTTAACAAGTTCGAACGAATAGAATTATAAATGTAGTAAAGTATTCAAAATCAAAACTGAAGGAGGAAACAATTAATTTATGTGTATTCTGTGATTGATATTTCAGCTATCTGGTTTGTCTTTCATCTATTTTCTTGAATCAATTAGAATTTTTACATGAACCTCATTTGAAGGCCGCTCTCTCTCTATTGAAAGAAATATTTGGTTACTTCAAGAGATCAACTGACGGTGGTTAAACTGAGCCTCGATTGAAGAAATACGAGTGATGAACTGAATGCTGCCCGTTCGGGCCGTCAGCAAACATTGTGTGTGTCAGAGAGTGAAGTTTACTGCAGTAGAGAGATCGTCAGTGTGTTTCACATTTGGTTTCAATTGAATTGACTGAAGTTTTACTGCACTGGCATCTAGTATTAAATCACGAAATAGATCGATTTCACCTCATAAATATTCAATCCACTCACCTTTTCGATTGATGCTTTTCAATTTATGATACTATAAAACAAAGTCATAGAAAACTTTTGTGTTGATGTTCACGCAATTAAAATGTGTTTTTAGCGCAGCAAAAAGTACAAGCGTTTGTTTGCTTTGGTATTAGACACAAAAAGAACGTGCTGCTATTACACACACATGACATTTGTCGGAATGACGCTATCTGCTTTCTGTCAAAAGTTACGGTGGGGTGTCGGCATCCGAACACTGCCGGCAACCGAAGATCTTCCCCTACAATCAAGCAGCTTAACGACTCACTAATGTTCACGGGTACAATGGGTGCGGATGCATTTGTATTCCAAATTGAAAAAATGTGTGAATCACAGCTAAAATAAGGATTCAATATTAACATCAACATTTATCGAGTAGAATTTTTCATAAGATTATTTATCATTATTTCAATACGTTCATTGTTTTTACCTTTGTACACGTTTTCACCTAAAATTCTCTAAATCAAGAGGAAGGTACTTAGAAACCACTCTCTTACCATTAACTTTTCGTTTGAGTGTTTGAACAGAATGACTCCAATATGTATATTTATTAATAGAAGTATCATATCCCGATTGCTGTAACTATCTAAAGAAGTACAGAAGGATGTACCTATTTTTTGTGTCTAATCAACATAAGAGAGTGCAAGGATAATTTTTTTAATATTACCATTTAATTCTGTTATACTTATAACAGAATTAATACTACTACTTGTTATACTTATAACAGAATTAAATGGTAATATTAAAAAAATTATCCTTGCACTCTCTTACGTTGATTAGACACAAAAAATAGGTACATCCTTCTGTACTTCTTTAGGTTGTTACAGCAATCGGGATATGATACTTCTAATAAAAAATATACATATTGGAGTACTACTTCATAACCGAAAGTCCAAGAATAAATAATAGGACATTTCGTATTTCTTGACATATCATTACATCCAAAGCGATGACATAGGGGACGGGTATAGCGTGATGGGTAAGTCGATGTCCTTCACGCTGCCCATCTGGGTTCGAATCCCAGGGCCAGAAACTTTTTCTGGCCCGACGAGGCGACTGATCTTATGGTTAAAACTTCTATAATCAAAACAAAAAAATCGATGACATATATATTTTTATATACCAGTAGATCCCATGCCATGATTGAGCTCTAGTTTTCGGAAGAAAATTACTTCAAATTTACTAAAAAAATCAAAAAGGGGCAACTATGCATTTCTGGGAGACAAATTATCGAATTTGGTACCAGTTATAAT
Organism: Malaya genurostris; assembly: GCF_030247185.1. Classification (NCBI taxonomy): domain Eukaryota; kingdom Metazoa; phylum Arthropoda; class Insecta; order Diptera; family Culicidae; genus Malaya; species Malaya genurostris. The sequence goes on along the minus strand of NC_080572.1, from coordinate 229,854,425 downwards.
TGGAAGAAAATAATTTCACATTGACTGTAATATTCTCAAAATCATCTACATTTTTACATCAATTTATAAAATAGTACAAATTTTTGACACTTAGAGTGAAACTATAGTGAACATTGATTTTTTTGTTTTTGTAAACTAATCGTTTGGATTTTAGCACTAGCTCAAATTTGTAGCAGTAAATAATTAAATATTTTCGAAAACATAAAAAATCGATGTTTTTAAAATTTGGAGTCTTAGGTTATGCGGAACTAGGCGAGGACTGTATAGCAAATAGCTAAGAGTTTTGGTATGACAATGTTCATTCATGTGTTAATGACATCAAGTTACAATATGAACAAAATTTCGGAATTTTGTTACGTATCCATTCCGTATATTCCTAATATACCAAAGCGAAAATCAATGTAAGTAACTAAATATTTTATGCGTACTATTTCACATGTTTTATTCCTCGTATTGTTGCCATATTATCTACCGACACTTTCCGAAGATTATCGACGATTTTGAAGGATTAATAAAATTACACCATTACTGAGATTACTGGTACAACATTCTCTTGGATCGATTAACTGTTTATAAAATTAATAAGTCCACCCAGTGAACGACCATTATTAGGTTAAAACTGGGGGTAAATAAACGATATAAATCAAATCAAATTAATAAGTTTGTACGTTTCTCGAAAATAATCATTATAAAATAAAATAGTTACATTTGTTCAGGTTTAAATCTTAAGGTTGTTTGTATCTAAAATTGAGCTTTTAAATAACTTTGAAGTGTAGTGAAGTTTAGTGTATCATCATCATTATTATCTTTATTTTTGTATTTATTATGAAGACCCCGGAAACGTTTCATTTTTAATGTTATTGTGCTCGGTCGTGTCTTGAATACAACCCTCGATTTTTTTTCCATTAGTTACCAATTCTTTAGATTGGCTAGTACATTTATCTAGTTTCCAGATCACGATTGTATGTAACCAGATAAAGGATTGATTGTTCCATAAATGATTTGCTGAATTTCATCCAAGTCCGATTTCGGTACATTTTTTACAAAATTCTAAACATCATAGAGAATCACGAAAAATTTTTTAGGTCATATTAGTTTATGGATGAATGAACCGAATGTCACTATGTCGATATTCTGTTTTCGGTTTCAGAAGTACTGGCAATAGTAATCAAATGTGATAAAATGGAGCTAATTTCACTTTCTCGCATAGATTTTCTCTACCTTAAATTCAAATGGAGTACACTAAGGTCTTTTTTTTATGCGGTTTTTTATGCGACTTTTTTTAAGTTTCAGAGTTATGCGTTTTTTATGCGAATTTTAAGAGTTATGCGGTCTTTTTATGCGGTACGTAAATTCGCTTAAAAAAGACTTCAGTGTATATCAATATAGTAGTATTATGCAATAGAAACCTTCAAATTCTTCGAATGCAATGGAAATCTTCAAAATCTATTATTCTTTTCTTGGAGTATAGAAAAACTTTTTGACCCTGTGTGCGAAGATGAAGATCAGTCCGAGGTAGGCTGCTTGAAGAACGATGGTGTTACAAATCACGCTACACTCACCTCCCATTCAAGCAACATCTTATTGTTCGCTACACTACAATGTTCAATGTTCCAGTCTCCACGTTCGTTACCGGTTTATGGAAATTTGTATATAATTGAATATTCGATTAGCATTGATTTTATGTCACACTACTAAAGTGCACATGTACATTCATTTTCATTTGTGCTTCCCTTCATTTATGTCGTTTATCTTCAAAGTGTGTGTGCCTTTCGGTGGAACATTCGGAGCATGTTTGGTTAAGTTCCTACTTTTCTCTTTATCCACGTTTTGTATCTTTACTTCGTTGAATTTTAAGTCATAAATATAACGCGTATATATTCGCAACTCGGGATGGATAACAGCATGATACGGAAACCAACAGGACATATCCAAACAAAAAATAATCAGAAGTTTTTGTTGGCTCGAGAACAAAACGTGTTTAAAGCCTCTTTAAACCAAACGAAACTCGTGATTTATAATTTATACGCGCCATATTGGCAAACGCCAAGTCCTTGCGGTATGCTATAAATTATAGTAGTGTATGTCTGGAGCTGTGAGCTGTGCGAATGCATAAAATCACATTATTACTAAATTAAGTGGTGCACATAATCTTGGTCGTAAAGCATGATTCACAATTCATTATCATAATTTCACTTTTCTTTATCCATTCTCTCCAAAACCAGGATTGGTCAGCCATAAAACATCCGCAAAAGAAATTAACACCAGAGCCATCATCGATGAATTGTTGTTGCGCCCGCTGCAAGCTCTTTCGTTGAAGCTATATTTTGAAAGCGATTCCATCGGTAAATTATCGTTACACAAGGGGGGTGACCTTCTTGGCTTCGAAAGATTAGCCATCGATGAAAGTCGATGCACGGCTATAGTGCGGGATGTTGGCGAGTTGGTTCGACGCTTCGGGAAGCAGAGATTCCCAACGGGATTCCGTGATCAAGCCCTGCAGCGAGAAGCATGGAAGCAAGTTCTAAAATTTTTATTCCTGCTGCGAGCGATTGGACCGGGATCCATGATATACGATGGTGTCGGAAATTCCATTGTACCCGGACATCGCCGAGAGGTAAGCTCATACTGTTTCTGGTTTCCCGTTGTATGTACATTGGAGTGGGGATTGGAAGGATGTGGAAGTAGGGTTTTTTTTGGTTTGGTACGCGTCGATGAAAAGATTTGACAATGGACTAATTGTGCACAAATGTGCGGGTTATGTCAACAATTTGATATCTGAATAATACTCTCAAACATCGAATGATAATTATGTTTGGTGAATGGGTGTAGGACGAGCTCTCATATTTCATAGATAGACAATAATAGAACAGGGAGAGATAAACATAAGTTTACCATCCGCCAATCAGTGTTATAGTACAGGATAACAATAGTCGTCTGTTTATAATATTTTCAATAATAAACTAATTTAAAATGTGTATTGACACATCCAATAAATGATAAATGAATACGAAAAAATCAGTGTGGAATTGTTGGTCGCGCAAAAATAAACTCCTGAAAATTACAGATATTCTGTCTGGTTGTTCAAAGTTTAAAACTATTTATTAAAACTATCCCGAAATCAGTTTATGAACGAATTAATCAGTCTTTTCTAGACTATCTTCGTATGAATCATTATCAATTATGGTTCATGTAATGTATGTATTTTGAAATTGGTCTGTCCAAAATCACAGATTAAATTAGTAATAAAACAAATTTGCTGTTAGTTCAATCTAATATGCATTTTTCATTCATTTAATTGTGCATTATTAGTCATCTTAAAACTAGTTACGGTTACTTAATTACGCTACATGAAGAAACTATGAACTTTTAGCTTTACTTCAGCCATTAGGGTCTGTGAAGACCGATTTAGCTGCTTTTGTCCAACTTTGTCGAAATTTGTCTATAGTTGTAGCTTGTTATTTATATTGAGAGAATTCTCTTTTCACGAGTTCCCAATACCGCTCCATAGGTCGCATCTCCGGGGAGTTAGGTGGACTGGCCTTCTTCGGTACAACATGAATTGCATTCGCTTTATACCATTCCAAAACATATTTGACGTAGTGACAAGATGCCAAATTCCATCAGAATAGCGAGGGAGCACCATGGCTGCGTAGAAATGTTACAATCGTTTCTTTAGGCATTCTTCACGGTATATTTGCTTGTTTACCGTTCCGGTAGTGATTAAGCTTTGACTTTCTCGACCACAGTTGCATATTGTTTGCTAAAACAAATATTTTTTTACCTTTTTTCGTCCTGAAATGTTTCTCTACGCCGTTCCGTTGGTGCTTGGGAGTATGCACGAAAGTTGGAGCCATTTTTATGTTTTTAATCAGAAGCTTTTTTTGCTTTTTTTTTTTCTAACTGACAGATCCGGATTTCCGGATACGACCGCACATAATTGCTTTTCGCACTTGCTATTCTTTCGACTCCAACTTCGATACATAAACTTGTAATATCACCAAAAAAGGATTTTACATAATGATTTTACAGGAAGCGGGTCATTTCGCCAAAAGCCATTTTGCTGAAAGTCGTTTCGCCGAATGAATCGTTTCGCCGAAAAGGTCATTTCGCCGAATGAATCGTTTCGCCGAAAAGGTCATTTCGCCGAGAGGGATTTTTCTCCGAAAGGGCCATTTCGCCGAGAGGGTCATTTTCCCGAATACATAACATATTTTATTAGAAAACTGAAAATTCTTGTTATCAAAAATCTATTTGTTTTTATATCTCATGGAAAATTAATGTTTCGTAGCCACATATCCGAAGCCAAGATGGCGACGCCATCAGAGTTGGCCGCTAACCCGCCGTTGGAAGCGGCGGACTCTCGCATACAAACCTGTAACCGTCTCGTTTGCCCGGTCTACTCAAAGCTAGGTTTCTTTGGTTCAGTTAGGTCCGAACGAACTGTAGCGAGGTCGGAAAGCATACGAACAAAACGATGCACAGTGGTCCAAAACGGCAATTTCATGCCTTTAATTATTGTTCAGCAAAACCGTAGACTTTTCATCATTGGTGTCTTATGAAAAGTTGCACGGGTTGTTACTGCGGTTTTATGTACATGGACGGCCATGTTCCAGTACACGTGTAAAGACAGATAAAAAAATTAACTTTTTACTGCAAGCAGCTAGAGAATTTTTGTCTTCGACGATATTGTAGAAAATTAAATTTCGAGTAACTTTACTTAAGAAAATTTTTTTCTAGCTCTAGCCGGTTATTAATTTTAGGTGGTTTAAATAATAAAGTTTTAAAAATCAGTTTTTTTGTTCTAACAAATTTTATATTCTTCTGAGAGTAATAAATTTTTCTACAAAACTAGACTTTGTGCAAATACTTAACAGACTATAACATTTCAAAGTGCTATGATAAATTTCAAAAGAGTTATGAATATTTTTTTGTAAAATACAGTCTAAATTCAAACTTATATATCGCAGAAGAGTGCAAAAAGTAGCAGATCAAACAGTTTAGGTTGGATAATAATTTCGATTTAGAACAAAAACAAAATTTTTTCATTTGCACTCAGTTATCGGAAAATATCGCAAACAATAGCCTGGTAGATACATTAATAACGCCAACAAGTTTTTTTTAATTCCGTTCTGAGCATCTTATATAAACCTACGAAAATGATTCAAATCTGGCTGGATTATTTCAGAAGTACGATTGTAGGTCAACAAAACGGGAGTAAACATAATCATTTTTCATTTGTCTTTTCTTTAAATCAATTCCAATCACGATATTAGGACTAATTAGGAGTTCGGCAAAATGACCCTTTCGGCGAAATGACTCTTTAGGCGAAATGACATTTGGCGAAACGGCTTTCGGCGAACAGAACCTGATCCGGTTTTACATACGTTCACCAGTCTGTGAAATATTTCACGCGTTTATTAAGTAGATAGACGTATTAAAACCCTCTTAAAAATTTTGACGCGAACAGATTATACTAAGGAATTCTCATTGAATGTTGAATAAAAACAAGAAAGTTAATTTGGTGGATATATAATAGCATAACCTTTTCAATTTGTACACAGTATCGGAGTCAAATTCAGATTTTTTCATTTTTCGTATCGTCGCTTTTATACGACGGTTTGAAAATTTAAGCTCTCATCACATTGTAATTCCGGAACCAGAAGTCGGATCCAGATAAAATTCACGAGTTTTATACAGGGTTGCGCGCAAGAACCTGGCACATTTTGTTCTTTAGTTACACTGAAAATAAAAAAGGGAGGGAGAAACGGAACACGGCATCAGAAAGTAGAAGATCGAGGGTTTTTTTCGTCTAGTACGTTACAACAATTCGTGAGTTTAAATAACATTTTAAATTGAAGCTGAAAATGTCGGTGTTTTCGTGTAACACAGTCTGTTAGTCTGTGGAAAGACTCAACATGAAAATACTTTTGAATATTATTTTAATAGATCAAAAACTTGCATGCAAATACATTAATAGCAAGTCCAATCCCCTTCAGTGTTAATAATGGCTTGACAGCTTCGAGGCATACTTTGAGCGAGATTTTGCGCGTTTTCTTCTGAAAATGACCTTCAAATTTTGTGAATTCGGCGAGCAAGCTGCTTCAAATTGTGTGGTCGGTTCTTCCCAAACTTCATCTTCATTTGAGCCCAAACGTTCTCAATTGGATTGGCATCGGGCGACTGAGAGGGCTTGGGTCATTTTGAGATCTTTCGGGTGCGAGCAGAAAAAAACAACTTCGAAGCGCGAAGCGTTAGCGGTACTCATTTTGGATAAATGCTGAGATCGAATTGTAAACAATAGTCTCGCATTGTGCATGAAGGACATTACTTTTTTTTTTCCATAAATACGTTTATTTCTTAAGGCAGTTTACATAAGTTTTTCTTCGCCGTAGCATCACTTTTACATAACATTCTTATCCTAATTTAATTCTAACATAGTCACAACGTTTTGAATTTATTAAAACATATTCTCTTATAGCTTAAATATCATCTTAGGTAACTCGTCATTAATTATGAAATCTACTCGGAAATATTATTTGAACCAAACGATTAACTTCTATAAATTATAAAATAAGCTGTTATTTTCAGACATTCTGTTGATAATTTCATAAACTGTTTCGAGTTTGTTTGTATCATTACATAATTTTTATTCTAATTTAGCTATTGGTTGAACTCATGGACGCAGCTGGGATCAGAACTAAGTCTTAAAAGGGGCCTTTATTAAATTGAAACTCCAATTTTCTTTATGAAATGATAAATAAGTTTCATGTATGAAAGGTCACGACAAGCAAGAATGTCTCGAACTGGGATATTGGATAGTTTACCTTGGGTACGCAAAGAATTTATTAGTTGAGATCTGACATCACGATACTCCACGCATGTCCAAACGACATGATCAATATCCCGATAACCTTCTCCGCAAGCACAATGATTAGTCTCGGAGAGCCCAATTCGAAGGAGATGTGCATCTAACGTGTAGTGATTGGACATGAGTCTGGACATCACACGAATGAAATCCCTACTCACATCCAGTCCCCTGAACCATGCCTTTGTCGATATTTTCGGAATAATTGAGTGCATCCACCGACCCAGATCATCTCTATCCCAAGATGCTTGCCAGCTGGCAAGTGTTCTTTGGCGAGACGAACTATAGAATTCGTTGAAAGCAATCGGTCGCTCATAAATTTCACCCTCAATAGCACCACGTTTGGCTAAATTATCGGCTCTTTCATTGCCTGGAATGGAGCAATGAGCCGGGACCCAGACTATAGTGATTAGATAATTATTATTCAATATGTCGTTCAGACACTGTTTTATTTTACCCAAGAAAAACGGTTCATTTTTGCCAGCAGCGATTGAGCGAATGGCTTCAATTGCACTCAGACTATCTGTGAAGAGGAAATAATGGTTTGGAGATAATGTGACGATTACACTCAAACTATAATGAACTGCTGCTAGCTCTGCTATATAAACAGATGCAGGTTCTTGAAGCCTAAATGAGGCCGAAACATTATTGTTGAACATATAAAACCCTGTCGCTTCTTCAATTCGCGATCCGTCCGTGTAAAACATTTTCTCAGAGTCAATATGCCTGAACTTACTTAAAAATATTTTTGGGATTTCCGTCGAGCGTAGATGATCCGGGATTCCACGCACTTCACGCTGCATGGATGTATCGAAAAATAAAGTTGAGTCAGGGGCACTTAGGATGCTGACACGGATAGGAATATATCTTGAAGGGTTGATTTCCTTTGACATATGGTTAAAATATACTGTCATAAATTTTGTTTAAGATCGAAGCTCGACTAGTCGTTCGAAATTATTAATTACCATGGGATTCAGCACCTCACATCTTATTAGCAGGCGTGATGAAAGCTCCCAAAATCGATCTTTTAATGGAAGAACTCCCGCCAGAACTTCAAGACTCATTGTATGTGTCGAGTGCATGCAGCCTAAGGCTATTCGCAAACAACGGTACTGAATTCGCTCAAGTTTGATAAAATGAGAGTTTGCAGCGGAACGAAAACAAACGCATCCATATTCCATCACTGAAAGTATCGTTGTTTGATACAATTTTATTAGATCTTGCGGATGAGAACCCCACCAAGATCCTGTTATTGTTCGAAGAAAATTTACTCTTTGTTGGCATTTCGTTATCAGATACCTAATGTGTCCTCCCCACGTGCATTTGGAATCGAACCACACCCCGAGGTATTTAAAAGTTAAAACCTGTTGGATCATTCTTCCCATCATATGGAGCTGAAGCTGCGCGGGATCATGCTTTCTTGAGAAGACGACTAACTCTGTTTTCTCCGCAGAGAATTCGATACCAAGATGAACAGCCCAAACGGACAAGTTATCTAAGGTATCTTGCAATGGTTTATGCAGATCAATAGCTTTGGGCCCAGTAACTGAAACCACGCCATCATCTGCCAATTGCCTTAGTGTACATGGGGTTACTAGACAGCTGTCAATGTCATTCACGTAAAAATTATAGAGGAGCGGACTGAGGCATGAGCCTTGCGGGAGACCCATGTAGCTAATTCTGAATGTTGCCAAATCGCCATGTGAAAAATACATGCACTTCTCTGACAAAAGGTTGTGCAAATAATTATTTATAACCGCTGGAAGTCCATGTTGGTGGAGCTTGTCTGAAAGAACATCAATGGAAACTGAATCAAATGCTCCTTTAATGTCTAAAAATACAGATGCCATTTGTTGCTTTTGAGCGAAGGCAATTTGGATGTCAGACGAAAGTAATGCAAGGCAATCATTCGTCCCTTTATTTCTACGGAAGCCAAACTGAGTATCTGACAACAAACCGTTCGTCTCGACCCAAGTGTCGAGACGTCGTAGAATAATTTTTTCGAACAATTTTCTGATGCAGGACAACATCGCAATGGGTCTATATGAGTTGTGATTGGAAGCTGGTTTCCCCGGCTTTTGAATGGCGATAACTTTCACTTGTCTCCAGTCAGGCGGAACAATATTTTGCTCAAGAAACTTGTTGAACAATTCCAACAAACGTCTTTTTGCGAGGTCGGGCAGATTCTTCACCAAGTTGAATTTAATTCTGTCCAACCCAGGGGCGTTATTGTTACAAGACAAGAGTGCTATAGAAAATTCTATCATTGAAAATGGGTTATTAATAAAACCATTATTTGGAGGAGATTCCCGTATAATGCTTTGCGTAGGAACAGAATCTGGGCAAACTTTCCTAGCAAAGTCAAATATCCATCGGTTCGAGTATTCATCACTCTCATTGCCCACGTTACGATTCCTCATTCGTCTGGCCGTATTCCAAAGAGTGCTCATTGAGGTTTCTCTTGACAAACCTTCGACAAAATGTCTCCAATAGCTACATTTCTTGGCCCGAAGTATGCTCTTGTACTTGGTTTCTAAAGTCAAGAAATTTTCAAAATTCTGAGGAGTTCCTCCTCCTCGTTTTAAAAACGTCTTGAAAGCATTTTGTTTCGCGTGCTTAGCATCTGAACACTCTTTGTCCCACCAAGGGTTTGGAGGCCTTCTGTTAGACGATGGACCAAGAAATCGTTTGGTTTGGGCTTGTTCTGCGGCCTCCAGAATCGAACAAACGAGGAAGTCATATTCTTCAAGTGGGGGGAGCTCTTCCATTGAAGTTAAGACACTTGAAATATTACTTTGGTATTTAATCCAGTCAATATTTTTTGTCAAATCATATGGAATATTAACTGAATTAGCAATGCCTTTGTTACTGCTAATTGAGATGATGATTGGTAAATGATCGCTACCGTGTAAATCAGGAAATACTTTCCAGGTGCAATCTAGTCGAATTGAAGTCGAACAAAGAGATAAATCTAATGCACTTGGACGTGCCGGAGGTCTTGGGATCCGTGTCATGCTACCCATATTTAGTACCGTCATGCTAAAATTGTCGCAAATATTATATATTAGAGATGATCTGCTATCATTGTAAACGGAACCCCACATCATTCCGTGCGAATTGAAATCTCCTAAAATCAAACGTGGAGCAGGAAGGGCTTCGACAATTTCATTAAGCTGTCGTTGTCCAACTTGAGCTCTTGGAGGAATATATACCGAAGCAATGCAAATGTCCTTTCCTTTAATGTTTATTTGACAAGCAACAACTTCTATACTAGAAGTCGAAGGAATGTTTAATCTATAAAAGGAATAACATTTCTTAATTCCTAAAAGCACTCCACAATACGGAGAGTCTCTATCGAGACGTATAATGTTAAAATCATTAAAATTTAAAGCTATGTTTGAAGTAAGCCATGTTTCGCATAAAGCAAATACATCACATTTTTGACTATGCAATAAAATTTTAAATGAATCAAGTTTTGGCATGATGCTTCGACAATTCCACTGCAGGACAGTGATTGTATCATTTGCGGCGGGTGATAAATTATCCATCAAAAGATACAAAACCTGAGACAATTGGCCATTGAGCTGATAACTGCTTCAAAAAATTTCTAGCTATTGGAAGGAATGCCATTATGAGGGTCTTTAAGGGTTCAGATATATTGAATGCTGAGAAAATCCATTCAACAATTTCCGAAAACTTCAGTAATCCTGTTGGTGGCTGTGAAATGGAGCCCACAGGATTATTACCTTTTTCTCTGCAAGATCCTGGATTGGTTTGTGAATTTGACAAACCAGGAGGCACAGTCTTTGGTTTTGACTTTTTTTGTTTAACACGGGGATCTTTTTTTGAAGATGAAACTTTAGGTGTCTTTTTTGGTAATTTGGAAGAAGACTTCTTTCTCTTAACTGACCCTTGGGTAGTGATAAACGAATTACCTTCACTATTTTCGTCAGAGTCAGAGTCCTCTGTTTCCTCTAGATTTGAAAACCCGTTTTCGGTTTCCAAAGGGGGGACATCAATGACCGTTTTAAGCATTTCTGCATATGTGCGCTTAGACCGTGCTTTTAAAGAAAGCTTAATTTTGTCTTTGTGCACTTTAAATGCAGTGCATACTGAAATATCCTCATGAGGACTTTCCCCACAATAAATACATTTTTCAATTTCCTTGTTGCAATCATTATCTTTATGAGGTCCTTTACACTTAATACATTTTGGTTTATTGCTACAGTAAGTAGCTGTGTGTCCGAATTTTTTGCAGTTCGTACAATTCATTACATTTGGAACAAAAAGCCGAACAGGGAGGCGAATTTTATCGACATAGACATGGGACGGCAACGCAGATCCGGCAAATGTCACTCGAAACGAGTCTGATGGGCGATAAACTTTTTTTCCCTCTTCATAAACTACTGAGTACAGTTGTTTGCACTCCAGTATTTTCACACCCTCAAGCATAGAGTTCTTGAAACGACCAACACCATGCTTGAGTAAATCATCTACCGAAAGACTCGCTTCGGTAACAACACCGTCAATTTCGACATCTTTGGAGGGTATGTAAACTTTATACTCTTTAATGAAATGTTCCGAAGAGACAATATCATTCGCGTGTTTCAAATTATTTACCACAACACGAATTTTATCGTTATTTACTTTTATGATCTCTTTGATTGAAGAGTATCGTGATGTCAAACCTTTAGAAATTTGGTAAATGTTTAATGGCTTTGATATACGTCTAAAAAAGACTATCCAAGGCCCAGAAGAGCTCTCCTGATATTTTTTCGTTCGTGGGGGTATCGGATTCATGCTAGGATTTACATCCATGGATTCATCCATCACATTTAAATTTTTAAACAAACTTTAAAATGAAAAATGAAACCAACACTACACAGTACTCAATCAAAAGGAAAAGAAAAAACTTCTACCTTGAAATTGTTGTCTATCTCCGTTGCACTGCCGTGTAGATCCTCGTTGCTCTAGATGTTCTTGTTGGATGCTGATTGTTGGATGTGATGCTACTGCTACCTGACATCCAGCACCACTCGATTTCCGATTTACTTTTGTCTTCGCCAGCTGCAACCAGCGCAGGTCACCGGTGTATACCTGCGTGTTGTATGGCAGTGGAAAGACCGAGTTGTCTTGTCTCCTTCTTCCTTGTGCTCCGCACCGATATGCTTCTGCACCGAAGTGCCTTCGCACCGGTGTGCTTTTGCACTCTCCTGCTTCTGTGTGCCTTTGCACTCTTCTTCTTCAATGTGCCTTTGCACTCTCCTGCTCAGCACTTGTGGCTGTATATTGTGGCCTGGGTAGAGCTTGGGAAACGCCCTTTGTTGTTTCCTTCACCAGCTTGGCCCAGCACTAGGGCTCTCTTATGCAGCACGATTTTACGTTTTAACGGCTGCTGCCAACAGGTCTCTACCTGTAGTTCAACCGTTGTCGTATTTAACGCGTGTAAACTAACCAGCGTTATTAAACTGTACGCTTCTATACACAACCTTCTCGGTTGAACGGCTATTACTGAATGAGGGACATTACTGCCCTCTGTGTTAAAAAAATCACATCATTCCACTCTACCGATCGCGAGTATCCGTGACCCCGCTCTTATGTAACAGACTGTACTATGAAGCTGTGAGTGAAAAAATTAGTAAAAACAGGTTCTGTATCCAAGATAATTTTTGGGCCACGCCAAAACAAAATGGGCAGTAATGTCCTTCATGCACAATGCGAGACCCTGTATATGATTCAGGTTCAAGAAAATCAGTTTAGCCATTTCTGAGAAATAGTAGTGAGCTCCGTTTGGAAATATTGGATATTGGAGTACTTTCGGTACTTTCGAAACCGGAAACAGAGAACCGGTATAGCTGAAATGAGATTTGTTCATGAAATCTACAAACTAGAGAAATTTATGAAAATTTTTAATGGAATTACATGGTCATATGTGGAAGAACACCCTTTAAATAAAATCTACCTGTTTTTTTTTCAAGATAAAAATCAGGAATTTTATATGACATTTTATTATCTTTCATTTGAATCCAAGTTCATGTACATCGATAGAGTCATTTCTGAGAAAAGTTAGTGCACAAATTTTCATTTATTTTTGCACATATCACTCTGTACTTCCGAAAAAGGAAGTTGGATTCGAATTAAATTCAGGAACTTTGTATGGGACCATAATTCGATCGATCTCGCGAGCTGAGTCGAAAGGTATATAACACTAGGAGTCTCCGGAGCTTCGTTCAAAAGTCGGTTTCTCCATAAATTCTATTACCTTTCTCTAGAGAAAGGCAAAAACGTGATAAAACTGAAAAACAGTAATCAATGAAAACTCATCGAAAGGATGTGTTAGGAGAAAAATCATACAGGGGCTGTACTCGATCGTGCGTTGAACTGGACATGTTGTTTTAATCGAATGCATGTTATCTGAGATAATACGGAAACAGTTATGCTAGGTTCATTCTAATTCAATGTTATGGATGTTTGCAGTGGAGAGAAAGATAATGCATTCATACTCCAATACCGAAAGTGTCGTTGTATGATACAATTTTTAGATATTCCGGGTGAGCACCCAACCAAGATATTATTGTTGTTCAAAAAATAAAAAACCTTTTTGGATTTTCGTTACTAGATAACTAGTGCATTCCGCTTACGTGCTCCAGACCAGAAGGTATTTGATGTTAAAAAAAGTTTGATCTGAATCATACTTTCTAAAAAAACATGGCCACCTTTGTTTTCCCCGTGAAGAGTTCGATACCCATTTTGATAGCCCAAATGGACAAATTATTCATGCGTTTGGTCTTGTAGCAGAAACCACAAAATCAGCTGTTAATTTCATTCACGTAAAAACATAAAGAGAGGATTGAGATTTGTGCCAAGTGAGAGACCCTTGTAACTATTGTTTGAGTTTTTTTTAATAATAATAATAATGATAATTATAATAATAATAATAATAATAATAATAATAATAATAATAATAATAATAATAATAATAATAATAATAATAATAATAATAATAATAATAATAATAATAATAATAATAATAATAATAATAATAATAATAATAATAATAATAATAATAATAATAATAATAATAATAATAATAATAATAATAATAATAATAATAATAATAATAATAATAATAATAATAATAATAATATTATTATTATTATCATTATTATTATTGAAGTCCATGTAGGTGGAGCTCATTTAAAAGAACATCAGTGCAAACTGATTCGGAAGTTCTTTTTATATCTAAAACTTCAGAAGTCATTGGATTTTTTATCACTAGCATTGAGGGTGCAGTTATCTAGAAACTTGCAAACATAATCATTAAAAACAGCTTAAAATATCAATTTTCAGGAGGAAAACTCACATTCTTTGTGAAATTGGTCAGATTATTCTACCGCACAGAATGATTTGTTTCTGTCTGTACTATGAAATAGACATCAGTTGAAACGAAAATCTGATTCAAAACCATGATTGATGTAAAACTACATTAAAATTCATTTAGTTTTTCATTGAACAAGACTGTATATTTACAAACCGCTTCGTTTTGTAATGTAAATTTCCATTTAATTGCCTGCTCCAAATATGTGCATGAAAATAAATGTAAAATCACAAAATAATTTTATCTGTGTACATTTCTAAATTATAGCTTAGAGCTAACTTAGTCTGATTCCCGATTTTGTCTTGCTATTTTATTTGAAAAGCAAAAGTTTACAACTTTTCTAGCAACAAACATTACGGAATCACACATGGGAAAAATTTCATATTTCTAACAATCAAATCGTATGAACAATAATCATCATTTATGATTGAACAGTTGATTCAAATAATAACCATATTGTCTTTTATGGCGGCAAAATAACACCAACATTATTAAAAAAAGACAATTGAATCATGGAGAATTCACACCTGGTTGATAGATCCAGAAAGGAAGTGCAGTTCTATTCTGGTTAACAATAACTTACGTATTAGCTGCATATTAAAAATACGTGTGCTTTCCAGCGTACGAGATTAAATACACGAACAGTGAGCATTGCTAGTTGTATCTCACTCAGGAAGATACAAACACATTATGGGAAAACGTTTTTTCTATTTTCATTCATCGCCTTCACTGCTTTAGGGTACATAATATGGAATGGATTTGTTTATTTGTTTATTTGTTTATTTGTTTGCTTGTTCCATCTGACAATAAAAGTCTTAATGAATATAAAGTTAAGTTATAAAATCGAGGATTGCGACACTTTCTGAACAAACTTATGCGATGATTCACCAAAATCGAATAAATTTTCAACTAGGGAGAAAGTTCGAACACACGCTGCAATAGGTTCGTTGGCTCCAAACGATGTCCGATGGAATCTTCGTTGTAGCAAACCTGTTGATCGTAGAGTTCGTTGTGAAACCCGGAAGTCGATGAGAGACAGGATTTTTGGAGAGTCGATTTCGCCGTTGATAATCTTCGCCACAAACGCAGCTTGTTGAATCTTCCTTCGTCGTTCCAGTGTGTCAAGACCTAACAGGCGACATCGATCAGGGTACGGTGGCAGATCCAAGGGATTTCGCCAGGGAAGGTCTCTTAGCGCAAGCCGAATAAATCTTTTCTGAACACGCTCAATCCGCAAGTTCCAAACGAGTTGATATGGACTCCATACCAAACTGGCATTTTCCAGCAATGGTCGCACTAAGGAACAGTATAACGCCTTCAAACAATGTGGGTCCTTAAAATCTCTGCTGATTTTAGCTACGAATCCGAGTTGTTTCGTTGCCTTAGATATTAAAGCAGAGCGATGCTGATTAAATGTGAGTTTTGCATCCAATACAACACCAAGGTCATTAACACGGTCAACTCTTGTAAGTGTTTGTCCATCAATTTTGTAGTCGAAGATTAATGGACGAAGTATTCGGTGAAATGTAATTACTTGACATTTGGCAATGCTGATCACAAGATGGTTTCGTCGACACCATGCGACAAATTCATCTAGCAGTTCTTGAAGATGGACGCAGTCCTCATAATTACGAATTACTAAGTACAGCTTCAAATCGTCAGCGTAGATCAGCTTGCATCCATAACCAAGCAGCAAAGCGGCATCGTTGAAAAATAGTGCAAACAAAAGGGGACCCATATTACTGCCCTGCGGAACTCCTGATTTATTCGTAAACGGGGATGAAACTGAGGTTCCCAATTGTACGCGTAGGACTCTACCACACAAATAGGAACTCAACCATTCAACGAACTTGTGTGATGCACCAAGTCGCATCAGTTTACATAATAGAATTCGGTGGTCTATACGATCAAAAGCCGCTTTTAGATCGGTGTATACTGCATCAATTTGTACCCTTTCCTCCATACGCGAAAAGCAGGTCGAGGTAAAATCGAGCAAATTTGTACTAACGGATCGTCCTGGCATAAATCCATGCTGATCGGTTGATATATAACTTTTTGTACGAGAAAGAACAACAGAGCTGACAACTATTTCGAATAGCTTGGAGGCAGCAGATAGGCTCGTAATACCACGATAATTTCTCACATCCTTTCGATCACCGTTTTTGTAGACTGGAAACATGAACGACTGCTTCCATATCGTTGGAAATATACCATGCTCGAACGATTTGTTGAACACGTAACATAATGGTTCGAGCAGAGCAGTTGCACAGCGAGTATAAACGACAGAAGGAATTCCATCAGGTCCAGCCGAGTACGAACTCTTCAGTTTCTTTGCTGCAGCACTGATCATTTCGGGAGTGATTATAAATGTACGCAAATCCACCAAGTTTTCAGGAACATATGATGCGGCGACTCCAGCTTCGATGTTGGAGGCCACTTTCTCAGTAAACACGGAAGCGAAGAATTTAGCAAACAACTCACATGAGTCTGATGTTGATGCAGACGTCACACCGTCAAAACAAACGTTCTGAGGAATGATTGAACATTTTCGCTTCGAATTCACAAAGTTCCAAAAATTCCTGGGGTTCCTACGTAGATCCGTTTGAACTCGCATGACGTAAGCTCTATATAAACCGGCATTCATTTTGCGGTACTCATCACTCGATTTTTTGAAATTTTGTTTTGTTTCTAAGCTCCGCCAACGACGGTGTGCTGCCAACGTCCATGATGCTGCGCTGCCAAGCATTGCGCTTTCGCTTTAAATCATGTAAACGTGATGTGGCCCACGGGGGAGAAATAGGTCGTTTAACAAATGGTAAATTTGTACTGAGCCAACGGGAGATAGTACTACAAAACGACGATGCCATCTCATCAACATTATCCGTTTCGCGCAGAGTTGTCCAACTATAATTCTGCAAATATTCCATCAGAGCTGAGAAGTCAATTTTTCTATAATTTAACCGTAAATGTGTGTCTCCCGAACTTGCTGCGTGTCGTGAATTATTGTCTTCAATGGGCAACGAAATTACTAAAGGTGGATGGTGCGGGTCAACGGGTAGGAGCGAAGCTACACACTCGTCAACAAACAATGAGCGGTCACAGGAACAAAACACTAGATCGAGTACCCGTCCGAGATGATTTTTATTTTGGTTCGACTGATGAAGATTCAAAAAATCCATGCCATCGATCAGCGCCGTACTCGCAGCGGGCAGCGAAGAAGAGTTAAAACAATGCGTGGTATCCAGTCCATAATCCCATACAATTCGAGGCTGATTAAAATCACCACAAACAAGAATAGTTTCATCAGCAGATGCCTTACAGTTTAGTTCAATAACAGTGGAAATGTGTGCCTCTATTACTTCGACGATTTGACTCCTATCAGGAGGGATGTACACACCACATATGAACATTTTTTTCCCCTTAACAGTGGCACTCGCACACACTTGTTCTAAGCATTGACCATTCACTGTTTCGATCTTTGAGCTGGTGTATTTTTGTGACACAGCAATTAAAACGCCCCCAAAACTTGTTTTGTTACTGTTAAGGGTACTACGGTCACAACGAAAAACATTGAACGATGTTCCAAACAGTTGCAGAGAGTTAATGCGATCGTCAAGTCCGGTTTCAGTCAGTATTATGACATCGTAATTACAATCGCTCGAGGCCAAAAATATATCGTCGATTTTCGTTTTCATGCCACGAACATTTTGGTAATATATCCATATCACAGCGTCTTCAGGATCGTCATGCTGCAACACGGGAACGTTTAATGTAGGAATCGATGAATTCATTGAATAATACTCGCCTCTGGTGGAAACCCGTAGGTTCCCACCGTCATCTGCCGAACGCACTGAAACAAGCCTGTTTACATGGTCTCTGAGTTGGTGGGTTGTATTCGACGGTCGTAGTTTTTTGGGTGAGGTATAAACTCACGAAACAGCAGTCCAACAGGCCATGATGCTGGATCCAACGCTTTAGTTTTCAAGTTGGGATCTAGACCAATTTTGAATGAAACGAACGACATACCAGTGACGTCTTTTCCTTTCGGTACGAGTCGTACGAAATCTGTTGGTTCCGCTATATTCAAACAACGGGATAAGATTTTTTGAACATCACCGTCGGTGATTAACGGATTGAACCCCGAAAGATAAAGCCAGAACTTCTCTTCATTAGTGAAAATAGAACGAACCGACAGGTCACTGAAATCAATTTCGTTTATGCCGCGTTCAGTAGGAGCTTGAATAGTCGTTTTATCATCATCCATTCGGCGACGTTTCGTTCCCCTAGGTGTATCCGTCGGTGCTGGCCATATACGCTGTCTTTGAGCCGACATATTGTCTATTTTATTATTGAGAGCAACAACCGCTTTAGATAACTCCTGGACTTGCGCTGGTAGATCAATATCACTAATCGAGACGGGCGGTAGAGGTTGTTGGTTCTCAGCAATATACTTGCGAATGCTTCGGCCTTTTAACTCTTCTCTGCATGGTGTACATATAAGTAATAGCTTTCCGAGATTAAAATAATCTCTCAAACCTCTAGCGTTTATACCGCAACAAGTTTGGCTGATATGTAAGAAGGATTCGCAAAAACCACAACGCATCGGTTCAATATCGTTGACATCCTCTCTGCATTCGCCGCATTGTTTTTTAGCCATTGCGCTTCACACCAGATTCGTGACAAACAGAAACTTAACGAAAGCGTTGTTTATGGTGATGACGTATAAGCTACTTGAGCGCGGGAGCAAGCACAGATCCGAACGAATTTGATAAAAGCGACGCTGATTTTCTTCCTCGATAAAACACAATCGGTTGATCTTTCACGTCGAAGAACTTCTTGAAGGT